>NC_072792.1:61870675-64370675 GCF_028583425.1 Eublepharis macularius | reverse complement strand
CCCTTGCCTCTACATTGGTGTCACCTATGGGATGGGGGAGGGCTGCTTGGGCCACATGTCTCTGTTGGGATTGCATGGTTGCTGGGTCTTTTCTCCCTGTCTTCTGGTTTTTTGGGGCTGTGCCTGTGTGTGCCGTTCACAGGGGTATCATTGGCTGTAATCTGATTGGTTCGTTACTGTGGTTGCTATGGCCTCCAACATGTTTAATATGCCATCTGTGCCTTGCAGAGAAGTGTAAGTTGTTATTTTCCCCTGTAGAATGTGCATAGGGAATGGACCTGTGCTGCCACTTTTGTGTTGGTGGCTACCTGCCACCACCCCCACAGTAGCCCTCAGAATTGTGCTGTTAGTACGTTTGAATAGCCTGGGTACATAATTTTTGAAAAATGTTGGCCACCTTCCTTTTGGGACTTCTGCCGTGGAAACTTCACTTTGAATATTGTCGCTGGAATTCAGTTAGGCACTATCAGATATGCATAGACTGAACATTGTGGCTTGAATCCAAAGCTTCAAAGCTGACAGACCAGGACTTCCCCTCCTCCCTTTCCTTCTGCAGCCTATGGAACCCCCTGAAATCTTGCTGCGGGGGAGTTTGCAGGACTCCCAGAAACAACATAAGGGCAAAGTGGTGGGGGGGGGGGAGAAGAGGAAATTGGCAAAATTAATCTTCCTTCACCAATGGAAGTGTCACGTTGGTGGCATAAGTGCCGTTATCAAATGGATTCAGCCTTCCCATTGCCATTCTTTCTACAATGAATGGTGCAACGTAGTTGGCAATAGTTTGCAAATACGTTCCTTTTCATTCTGCATAGAAATCCTCTCTCTGATTAAATATCGTGCATTTTAAAGAAAACCTGCTGACAACAGTTTCAAACAAATCAGTTTTACTCAATAGCTAGAGGTTTTGGTTTATTGGCAATGAAAATCAATTAAAATTAATATTATGAAAACTACTTGTTGAAACAGGCAGACTAGCATGTGCTGTTATATTAATTGGCTACAATAAAGTCATTTGCATCAGGAAAACAGCAGAGGGTGGCAGGAAATGGTTAACACCGTTAAAACAGCCAACTGGGGTTACTAAATTGGTTAAAACAGAACCCTGTGGGATATGCCATTCATGTATCCCTCACATTACATAACTCTCACATCACATATTCTTTGCCCTAAATAGAGACAGGTTTAGAAACATTTTCACCCCTCTCACAATAGTAGAGCTCCTCTTCATCTAACAAATTTGATTGGCAGTAGATTCAAGATACACAAAGGAGTATTTCTTTTGCACAATAAGGAATTCATTTATGAAATTCACTGTTCCAAGAAGTGAGGCTGGCCTCTGAGTTAGATAGGCTCAGAAGGGAATTAGAAAAATTCTTGGAGGACTGGTCTGTCTGTGGTTGCTAGCCATGTTAGCCTCCATGTTCAGAGGCTTTCTACCTCTAACTATGACTTGTTTTTTGTTTGTTTGTTTGTTGTCGTTGCTGAGAGACATAAAGAGGGGAAACTGCTGCATGCATTCCCTGCTTGTGAGCATCCTAGAAATATTCATCTGGGTGTTCTTTGAAGAATAAAGCCAGACAAGATAGACCTTGGTGTGATCTAGTGGGTTCTTTCATAATTTTTACAGCTTTATAACGACAACTACAGCTACAATAACAACATTTGATTTATATGCCGCCCTTCAGGACAACTTAACACCCACTCAGAGCGGTTTACAAAGTATGTTATAATTATCCCCACAATAATCACCCTGTGAGATGGTTGAAGCTGAGAGAGCTCCGAGAACTGTGATTGAGTCACCCAGCTGGCTTCAAGCGGAGGCATGGGGAGTCAAAGTCCGTTCTTCAGATATGAGTCCTGCTGCTCTTAACCACTACACCAAACTGGCTTAATGTTACAAGTGTATATTTTACTCATTTGTTTTAGATCCTAGTCAGTCATTTGCAACCTGTATGTACATGATTGCCATTGTTCATTTAGAACTTAGTTTGAAGATGCAACCTATTCATTTTAAGTTATTTTTATGCTAGAAAAACATTCTAGGTGTTTATTGGTAATGAAACTCTTAGGATGCATTTTATGTATGCTTTTCATTGTTTTATATTTCATAGCTTCCTATAACTGTAATTGGATTTATATTTAACATCTGCATTATTCTATTACAATAGTAAAAGATGAACAATAAAGGCCGATTTGGGAAGATTACATGACTTATATGATGTATTTCCATTTTATTTTCTCCAATTGTTCAAAAGAATAAAAATCTGCTCAAGGACACTGAAGTCTGTTGAAATACGATTGCTTCATTTTTCTTCTCTTTTGAGACAGAAAGATTAAAGACATCAATAATTGAAATTATTAATACAACACTTTTAAAATGATTCTGGTCTTTATGTGGTTTTATTAAACAATGAAGACAAAATGGAACAATTAGGAGTTGTTACTTCTGTTGCCATCTAAACATTTTCATTCATAATAATAATTACTTATTTTTATGTAACATGTTTAGCATTTTCCTCATTGCAGGAGAGTTCAGACCATTCATATTAAGTGATAATCCTAAACAAAGTTATACCTTTCCATGACTTCAATGGAACTAAATCTGGCTTTTATCATTATACTGTTTTATCAATGTGTTTTTATCTGTATGTTGTGATCCGCCCTGAGCCCATTCGTGGGGAGGGCGGACTATAAATCTAATAAACAACAACAACAACAACAACAACAACAATAATAATAGGGGGAAAGTCTATTAATTTATTCACTGGACCTGGTGAGATAGTAATCGTTGCAAAGCTCATAATTATATCTGAACTCTATTACTCAATTGCAAACTTAATCCAGTAATATTCATAGCTTGCAGACATTTCTAATATAATTAGTACCAGAAAAATAATAATCAAATATGTACAAGCAGCAAACATCTTAAAACCTCTGCTAATTAATTCAAAGTCATAACATAATTCATAACCATACTTAATGACTTCCAAAGTTTTTATCTGAACAGGCATATGGAAAACAAACAGTACAAGATTCTTCCACATGGCACTAACTGCCTACTCTACAACAGTAATATTCAGAACATGGCTGTAATTTCTTATTACAGCATAAAAATTTACCAAATCAATTAGATTGCAAGAGAGCTGTGGTGGTGTAGTGGTTAATGGTGTAGAACCTGAGGGACCGTCTCTCCTCATATATTCCCCAGAGGACTCTCCGATCAGGAGAAAAGAAATTGTTATCAGTCCCTGGCTCCAAGGAAACCTGCTTGGCCTCGACTAGAGCCAGAGCTTTCTCAGTCCTGGCTCCTACCTGGTGGAACGCTCTGTCTACCGAGACCAGGGCCCGGCAGGATCTACTATCTTTCTGCCGGGCCTGTAAGACAGAGTTGTTCCGCCAGGCTTATGGCTGAGGCTGGGCCTCCTCTGGCTGGAGGATACAACATCTACCCCCCTCCCTATGAGAGCTGCCCATCACTGTTCTTAAGCTGCTGCTATGTTCAACTGTACTGTTGCACTATTTGTTATTAACTGTATTGCCGCCATCAAGAAAAAGAGTGCTGCTATTTTTATATTTTGTATGATGCTTTTAAATGTTTTATATGGCATGTTTTAAATGTTTTTAATGCTGTTATCCACCCTGAGCCTGCTTGTGGGGAGGGCGGAATACAAATAAGATAAAATAAAATAAAAATAAAAATAAATATAGGAGATCCAAGTTCAGCACCCTGATATGATGTGAAACTTGAACTTCTCTCTTACTGCTTAACATTCCCTTAGCTTAATCTATTTCACATGGTTGTTAATGAGAATAAAATGGTGTAGATGAGTGATGTAGTGGTTAGACTGTTGAACTAGGATCTGGGAGTGCCATGTCTGAATCCCCGCTTTGCCAAGGCAGCTTACTGAGTGTCCTTGGGCCAGTCTCAGCTTTCAGCCCATCTTACCTTCACAGGGTTGTTGTAAAGATAAAAGGGAGGAGAGGAAAGTGTCTTTGTGTGCACGTTTGTTTGAGGCTCTGTTATGGAAAGCTATTATTAGTAGATTATTTGCTATTCAGAGCGGAATCAAGGGACTCTCTTTTATGACAGACTTAAGGCTTATTCATTAAAAGGGGCTTATGGTAATGTGGACTGAACATATCTAGATGCAGCCATGCCTTAAGTGGTCATAAGGTTGTTTCATTATTTGTACAGATGAGTAATGCACATCAGATTGGATTTGATCATATGCCCACATTATGGCATGAGTGTGTGTGCGTGTCAGATACAAATAGTGTGATTTATTCATGGGGTGATGTAGAAACAAGTCTGGCTTTTGCTGTAATGCATCTAGTGCTAGATCCTGCAACAGCAGGCTGATCAGACCTACCTTGCATCAGCTGGAAAAGAACTCTGATTTTAGCTAAGCTACCATAATTGTAGAATTAATGCTAGCAGAAAGCAAGTGTAAGGAGTTTCAAATTTGCACCTCTATTCATGTTACAATTGGCTTTATGTTATTTAAAGGTGTGAGTAAAAAGAAAAGCAATTGCCACTGTTCTTAATTCTTAATATAAAGATATAACCTTGAAAATGTGCTATCAGGTGGACTCAAGCAATCATTATGGTAATAAGAGAAACTGGGAGGAAAATGCATAATTCAAAGCAGAAAAGTAGTTTTTGCTTCAGATTGTATTGCTTTTCCTTATCATAATTGGTTGGTGAAATTGAAGCAGTTTGCCTGTATGAAAGTTTTTATTTTGCATTTGGTTGAGGCTTTGCATAGCTGCTGCTACTTTAGGTAGAGCCTAGAAGGCCAGATGGACCAGTGGTCTTTTCCTAAATCTTTAACATTTACAAGCAAAGAGAGGTAGCCACATATTTTACCCCAAAGAGCCTTTAGCGGCCTTATAAGGTAGCAGGTCTAATTTCATGAGGTGTGTCAAGCTGTACTCCAGTGAGAAAAAAGCTGGAATTGCTTAATCACGCAATATTTTAGGGAGGCAAAATCAGCCATGCATCATCTGTTCAACATCTCTTTATTATCTACTTAATGTAAACAACACAACTTTGGGAATTTTACTGGAGCGTTGTGGGCAAAGTCAGTATTCATTTCTTTTTCCGTTAGCCATTTTTTTGTATATGACTTTCTAATCTCCATCTCCAAAAAAGCCAATAAAATATGTGTCAGATGATTGTTGAACTGAAATAGTACAATATGTGGGAGAAAAACGTGTTTTGTTTTTCAGTTTCTTCTGAAAATGCTGTGTGGGAGGAATATATTATATACTAATTTCCTTGTTAAGTGTCAAGTTACCCACAAGAGATTGAAGTATTGAACATTTTTCTTAGGAGCTGTTCAGCAGAAGTGAGTTAAAGGGATGATTGAAATAATCTTTTAGTACCCACACATTTAGGTATGTTTAGATCGTGAAATAGTTTACTACTTTACAATTTGAATTAAGCCTGCTGGGTAGGAATAGGATTTCTACTAAAAATTCTAGACTTGTGCTTAGGAATTGGTTTCATTTCTTTCATTTTTATTATTAATTCCCAAATGGATTGGTTCATTTTTGGATTGCTTCATATGGTTTTGTTATTATTTCTTTCATGTTTCTTTTTTATAATTTTATTTTGTTATTATTTCCTATTAGTTTCAAAAGAAGTACCCCACCCTCTTCTTGGGTCTCTACCATCTTGGTTTTCTGTCTGAACTTGACAAAGCTCAGGAGGGTTGCAATACTCCATAAGACATCTACACTGCTGACTATCAGACAAACAGAATAAAGAGGTCCCTCTTTCTGAGGCAATGGGAGGCGACCATGTTTAACATTAAAGTCAATGGGAGAGTTCGTAGGAAACAGCAACACATAAAGCAGCTTGAAGAATTGGCACTCTCTCCTCAGATAGTTTGTTGATTTCCTCTTCTCTTCCCCTGTCACTTTCACCTCCCCTTTCATGGTGAAGAGGAAATTAACAAACCCTCTGAGGAGTGATATTTGCCAGCGCTGCAGAGAGGTAAAACTATGCTTCCCAGCTAACATTGCCTTTCTCTACACTTGTACAACAAAATAGAGCAACACGGTAATGTAATTGTCACAACAGAGAATCTCCCGTGTGGTATTATGTCTTCACAATTGTTTTAATAAAGGATATATTAATTGAGTACTGTTTCACAAATTTGTTTATACAGAGTAAGGGATGTAATAAACAATTTGTATATTCTTTTGTTTCTCTTGACACAACCATATACTACACCATATATTGCAACCTCCCTAGACCTCAATTATACAGGCATCTTATGCGTTCTAAAAACAATTCATTAAAGTGTCCCGTGCTCAAAGTGCTATCATGGATGTTATTAAAGTGCAATTGCTTTTGGCATCCTATGACACTATTTCTCATATAGAACTCGATTTGCCTTGCATACAGGTACAATACAGGTACAGTATAAGGGTAATTCCAGACACTGTGAATGTCACAGATCAAAAAGACCTATAATCATAGGTACACGTAGTTGGTTCTGTGACTGCATTCTCTAACGGACGGTCCAGATCCTTGTAAGGTCCGTTTCCAAGCTTCTTTCTCAAAGAGCACAGATGTCAAAGATTCATCATAGTTAACCTTCCATATCCCTCTTTGATTTGTCAATTACTTCCATTTCTCTACACTTGAGCATTCTCATGTAAGATGTCTCATGTATAGAGAGACTGGTCACACAAGACAGATAAATCCCAAATTAATTGTAATTCCCACAGAACCACAGCAGCTTGTGTGTGGGGGGGTGATAATTAAAGATCAAAGGATTCAAGGACACACTCAGGCAACACAGCTGCTCCCAGTCACACTAAAATAATAAAAAACTAAGAATGAAAATAAGACTGAAGGAGGATTAAACAAAAAAATAGCCTACAAAAAGTAAGAAGTGACAGGACAAAGCAAGATAGAAGGAAAATAATAAAGAAGTGGCATGGGGGGGGGAGCAAATCCCAAGTAAAAACAGTAAAATGCTTCAAAAAGAAGACACCAAACACAGCATACACGAAACAGAACAAACTGTATTCAGAAAGAAAGCTAAGAAAGTAAGAAAGGAATAATATAGTATAAAGTACTACTTTGGCAGAAGAAAACTCTCTTTCTGAGTTGGTTCTCTGCAAACAGAGGAGCTCCAGAATATGGAACTATTTCTTATCTGCTTTAAAATCCCACTTCATACACTTGGACTACGTCACACATATGTATAATCTTAGTAGCGATAGTCTGCAATCAGTCAAGAAAACCCCGGTCTCTCCCACCTCCCTTTAAGGAACACAGCTTTATGCCCTTATTAGGAAAACACAGCAGAGAGATGGGATAGGTTAGGTTAGGTCAGAGAGAAAAGAAAGTTGATCAAACCAAACAAAAGTAAATCTTTTTTCTTGGTTATAGGCTACTTAGATAAGAAATTTCTTTTCATTTATATAAAATTACATTTTCATAAAATTACAAAATGTTCATTTTTGTAATTATTGTAATTAATAACCAAATAAATCCACAAGTCTACTAAATTCCACTATGCCAGCAGAACACTTTTTGTTGGCGAACCATTACTGTTGCACTGGCAGCATACAGCAGTGGAATGACTCCTACTCTGGTGGCAAATCACCATATTGCTACCCTAATGTATTTACTCAAAAGGAAAACATTCTGAATTTAAGACGACACCCTTAAAAAAAAAGGTCATACATAAAAACAAATGGCTCTGAATTTAAAACAACCCATCCTAAAAAAGGTAGCAGTATAAACAAAGTTTTTATTGAATAGTAATCAATATGATTATAGAGGTAAATTTGTTTCATTTTTTAAACTTCTTTGCATTGTAACTCTCCACACAAGTGGCATAGGATCACCCTGTTTCAAATTTTAAAAGGTGAGAAACTGGCATTTAAAAGAACAAAACATCCCTAGCAACCAAACTACTAAGCAAAGGCTGAGATAGTAGCTGACCAACTGGCAGGGCAATCCTGGACAGAATTACACCCTTCTAAATTAAGTGAAATTAGAGGGCTTAGAAGAGTGTAATGCTTTGGCAATGTACTGTTCAACGGCTTCCCCCACCAGCCTCCATGTGGTCACAATGTTTTCTGGAAACTAGAAAGTCACACATTTGCAAGGTACTGTTCTATCACCAATCCAGCAGGGAGGCCTTTCTATGTTTATTAGGTGCCATCGAGTTGCTTCCGACGTACGGCATCCTATGAATTATTTATATATTTTTATTTAATTTATTTTACTTCATTTATATCCCAGCTGTCTCTCCAATGGCGATCCAAAGCAGCTTACATTATTCTCCTCTCCTCCACGTTATCCCCACAACTCTGTGAGGTAGGTTAGACTGAGAGGATGTGATGGCTCAAGGTCTCCTAGCAAGCTTCCATGGCAGAGTGGGGATTTGAACCTGGATCACCCAGATCCTAGTATGACACTCTAACCACTACACCAAACTGGCTTTCTTTAATTATTAATGACCCCTCAAATGTTCTGTCATTAACAGCCTTGCTCAGCTCTTGCTATCTGGAGACTGCGGCTTCCTTTATTGAGTCAATCTATTTCATGCTGGGTCTTTCTCTCTACTGCCTTCAACTTTTCCTAGCATTATTGTCTTCTCCAAGTGAGTCTTGTCTTCTCATAAAGCGACCAAAGTATGATAACCTCAGTTTAGTAATTTAGCTCCTGCGAATAATTCAGGCTTGATTTGATCTAGAAGTAGTAGAGAGGCTAAAGGAAAGACTGCAATGTAATACAGAAAAAAGGGTCTTCTTGAATGGTAATTGCTACAATGAATACAAAACACTATATACCAAAATAAATTGTCTTTCACTCAATGAAAAGTGCAGCATGCAAAAATTAATATGACCATCAATATCATTAATGACAATGTTAATACTCAAAATATATATTTACAGCACACTTGAATTATAATAATATTTCTGTATCAATACAATTTCATATCATCCAAGTCACTCCAAAGTACTGTCCATCAACAAAGCACAGTCAGGTTTCTATTTCAACACAATATAGAATATCTTCTCATGGGAGGTGTTCCTTCCCTGACGTGCAGTAAGCAGGATAGCCAAGATGCAGAAATCTCTTCTGCTCCAAGCCAGGAAGCTGCCCCTCCTACTCAGCCCAACAAAACGCTAGCCGATTTAGTTTCGCAGACTTTGCTTTCTCAGGGGCTGTATCATTATTTCCACTTCAAAACTTATTCATCGGACGCACTTGGAAAGGATGTGGAGCATCTTTTCCCCAGTGTTGTTGTTATGCTTTTGATGTTGTTCCTAGGACAGTGTACAATACAAACTAATTATGTTAGTGCAAATTGTGGTACAGACATATAATTAGCCGCTCTAGAGTTAGGGAACCAGCAGAAAAGCTTGATCACACATAATTCTCAGAGGAATTAAGGGATTGAAACATACTTAAGGCCTTTTATTTATTTATTTATTTATTTATTTATTTATTTATTTATTTATTTATTTATTTATTTATTTATTTATTTATTTAGTAAACAATGCAGATTTTTGTGGCCATGGGGACTGCCAATCACACATGGGGGTGAGTTTCTATCTTTCTAGATCCATGATTAGAGTTGTCATCAACCTCCAGATGGGGCCTGAAGACCTCCTGAAAATACAACTGATCTCCAGGCTAGAGAGATCAGTTCTCCTGGAGAAAATGGCTATTTTTTTTGCAGGGTGGACTCTATGACATTAGACCATGCTGAGGTCCCTCCCATCCCCAAACCCTGCCTTCCTCAGACTGTCCCCTCAAATCTCCAGGAATTTCCCAACCTGGAGCTGGCAACACTATCCATGATCCACCATTAATTTTGTAATGAGCTTTTTAAAACCTTATATATTATTTTTACATTGACTACACCAACCCTAATCCTCTAGTAAGGGTGCAGAAGCTACATACCACAATGGAGAAACCCTGGGCAGGTGGCCAGGAGCCTTGACAGAGGCAGACTGATGCAGTAAGGGACTAGGGTTGGGAAATTCCTGGAGATTTGGAAGTACAGCCCCAGGGAGGGTAAGTTTTGGGGAGGGGAAGGACCTCAACCAGGTATAATGCCATAGAATCCATCCTCCAAACCAGCCCTTTCCTCCAGGGTAACTTATCTCTGTCATCTGGAGGTTATTTGTAATTCAGGGAGGTGCTCAGGCCTCACCTTGAAGTTGACAACCCTATATGGGACATACAGACCTCCTGACTGTAGTTTGGTAGACAAATCCAGGACTTTATTATTGAAAGTGGACTACAAAACAAAAATAGAGCCGTAGCTGTCTCCCACTTTCCATCCTGGTATCTTATTGTCACTGGAAAAGCCAGAGAAAGCTCAGGATGTCTAGATGGGGAAGTGGTGCCTGGCTTTGGGGTCTTGACAGTACGATTCCTGTTCCCATTTTGCATTAATGTTCTTCACAAGCTTTCCATTTTGGCCCTAGTTCCTATATCATTGCTAGGTGGCAGGAGATTGCACTGTCAGAATTAGCCTCACATATATCATTCCATACACTAAGCAGCATTTTGGGGTTTTGTGGAAGAATTACCAAATGGATAAGTGATTTTCCTATCTACTCTTCATTTTCTCCTATCCCTTATAAAATTCTGATGTAAATTTCTCTGATCATTCCTGTATCAGCACCCTCAATGCTACAATTTTCTCTAAATATAGAAAGTGGAATAAAAATGCAGCCTACAAGGAGATAATTGCACCCTAAAATACCTGTTCGCTGCATGATGGGCTTTTTGAATCAGCACGAAGATTCTGACCTATTTTCTCATGACTGTTAACAATGTGTTAACATCTGTCATTGTATTCAGGCAGATTCATTTTTTCCTGGAGCCCTGTTGCATGTATTATTTTACTTTGCTTAGGTTTAAAAAAAATGGAAAAGAAAAGCATTTCCTACCCCATGGGCTCAAGGTGGCCTTGAAGATGTCGCCCTGCATGTCTGAGAGGAAAGCTTAGATTAAAGTATAGTAAAAGTGAAGACATACAGTTGGAATAGAAAAGCTGTACTGATGCAAGTTCACGCTAGAAAAAATTACTTTTTACAAGAGATTGCAGTCCTTTTGAAACTAGTAATTACATGTGACCAAGGTTAAGAAAAAAATGTGCATGAACCTGACTTCTTATAAGACATGCACCTTGCTCTTCCTTCCTCCCTAATTCCAGTGGCCAGTGATGAATAAATGCAGGCAGCTAGTTTTGTCCCTTCCCATTTGACTGTCATTCTCAGGGGTCAGAGAGAAGAATGAGGCACACACCTGAGCCAGGCAACAAGTTGTGTTCTTGTGTGATTTCTCTTAACCGCATTGCAGACTGTATGTGTTTGTTGCCTTGCAATCTGCCAGGATAAGAAATTGTCTGAAGGTGTCTTTAGCTCCTTCGAGGAGAAGTGGGAAATAAATACAATGACTATTGCCTGTCTCTCAAAAATATTGCTTGCATTTTACAGTTTTAAACATGCTGAGGACTGGGAAGTTTCCTGCTTAATGTGTGATATGCCGGTGAGAAGAGATGGGACCAAAGGTAGCATTTCTTAACCTGCAAGGAAGCTCAGTTTCATCCCTAGGCCACTATGTAAGGAGCTTAGGAATGAACATGTATCCTATTGTGACAGTATTCATTTATTTCACCCTTCTTAACCATGGAGGCATACCTGTGGGAGACAGGGTAAATAATCATTGGCAGTCCCTGCTATTCTAATTAGTCACTAGCAAAATAAGATACTGGGTTCTTTCATAACCTTAATTATTCTTTAGCTGTTGGTTAAACAGCCTTAGTTCTATGACATTGGGTGATGGAACATTCTGTATAAATGCTTCCCCCCGCTCAAATCCACGAGATAATAGGTAGTGTTTGTACTCTGAATAATATTATATGAGCCTAATAATATATTACTAAACTATAAAGCAAAAATGTAACCTCATACTGGTGGGGAAGATGCTAAGTATATTTTTAACTGCACAAGGTTAAAACAGACTGTTCCAAAATCTCTCCAGACACTTCAGAATTAATAACAGCTGGATGTCTGAACACAGCTGACTTTCACTTTCTAATGCACAGCTCAGCACCGAAAGCTGGCAGCATGCTAAGTTTATCCATCATTTATCTTTCTGTCTCTGCTGTCTTTCTATAGCCCCCTCTTTCCTTTGACAATGGTGAGGCAGACAGTACACAATGTTGCTGACAAAACTAATTGAGATATCTAAAATAGTGGTGAATGTTTTCATCGGGCTGAATGAGTCATACCCCAGGAATGTAAAGATATAATAATTGAAGAAAAGCAGATTATGGAAATCCTCCCAAGACAAAATGATGGCCTTAAAAAGGAGAAAGAAACTGTGGAACTAAAATTAGAGTTGGGAATTTTGGTTTATGTATGGTTAGAATTTACTGAGCCTCAAATTAGGTATGAACAGGGTCAGATTAGAAATGAAGAAATATACAATATTTTTGTTGCTTTTTGTTTTCACACATTGACATGTTTTTGTTTGTTTGGTTGTTGACTTTTTAAAATTTTACTCATTTTTGTTGTTAATATTCCTGATTAGTTTATGTCATTTTTATGCTACTTTTTCCACAATGGATGCAAAACTAAGCATCACTGCTAGCAGTAATATTTGTTAACAAAGTTAAGAAAAGCAATCATAGTTTCATTGGAGTGGAAAGAGCTTATTTCAAACTGGAATTTAGAAATCAAAACAGTGTGCTGAAGCTTTGATTGGTATGGGACTGGAAATTCTATGAGTGTACATTTGAGAATTTTTATTCTTAAATAGTAACTGTGTTCCTCTTTCAGTTCAGGGTTGCAGTATGTGGCATGGAAAGAATTGAACTTTTCTCCCATCATGCTGTTTACCTAACTTCAGCTACCATATAGATCTGATATTGTATTATTCTTGTTCATCATTGTGTCTTCTGTGCAGTCCCACATGGGAACTGCACATGCGCAGGTCAGCCATGGATGTTCTAAACCTCCTGAAGGTGCTAGATACTTGCCTAGCCTTTTCGTGTGCTTTTTTCCTAGGCGTGGCTATAAAAGGTGGGGTGAGCGGCTCCCTCCCTCAGTTCTTCTTTAGTTGCCACTGAAGATGGACATGTTCTTCACTCCACTCCCTGATTCCGATGATAAATGTGAGTTTGGATGTTCAACTCCATGGCTTCGAAGGCTCTTTTAAAGAAGTGTTCATATTGTGGAACAAGATAGCCCTATCAGATGGACACGACAAATGCCTGCTGTATCTGGGTGAGGGCCATGACACCTTATGGTGTGTGGTCTGTAAACAGTTATGCCCAAGGTGCACTATGAAAGGGCATTGCGATTGTAAGCGGTTCTTTGGGAGTTGGCCCTGAAGGGCACTACAGACTCTGAGAATACTAATTCTGCAGATAAAGGACCACAGTGCCCAGAATGGCCCACCTTGGTTCCTCCCGCATGCTTGGTGCCTAAGGGACCTGTCAGTTCCAGTTGCTCACTCAACAGTTCAATCTTGGTGCCAGTCAGAGCCGCTTTTGAAAAAGGCTAAACTTAATGTGAAGCCTGCTGATAAATTATTGAATTCAAAGTCACAGAAGAGGAAAAAATTCACCTTTTCAGCTCTGACTACGTTGGTGGTGTCAAGTCTGCCCAGGGTTCCAAGAACTCCTTCTCCAACTCCCAGACTAGAAAAGAGTCCAGTAGCACCTTTAAGACTAACCAACTTTACTGTAGCATAAGCTTTCAAGATTCACAGTTCTCTTCATCAGATGCATGCCAGAAGCCGTTCCACTTCAACTCCCAGATGGCATTCCACTTCAGCATCATTCCTCTCAGAGGGCAAAATCCTTGAGATTGTAGAACTGTTGACAGCCATTTCTCCATTGCCAACTTCCTCTTTATGGAATGCCAGGAGGTTTCTTCGGATTTGTCTGAGAATGACAATCATTTGGAACTGGTTTCACACCACAGACACCATCAGTTCCATTACTCACTGTACAGTTCCCTGTACCACTACTACACATATTGCTTTGAAGGGTTGGAGGCCTGTACATGCCTCCTCATTACTTCTTCTGTGATGAAAATACTTATGTCCCCATTCACTTGGAACCAAGTAGTAGTAAGACCAAACTTACATCAGTTCCATTCATGTTTCCAGAAGACCACCAAGTTCCAGAACTAACCCTGAATCCCACTATACATTCAGACAATGACTCCGATGTCAGTTTGGATATTGCATCAGAGCCTTCTCCACCAGAGTTTCTAATGAAGGACTCTGCTGTACACCCCAGTGAGGATCTCTGCTTATATACCTAACAGTTAGTCCAGATGGTGAGATCCCTGAAAATTGATGTGACCTGCTCTGCTCTGACCTCTTCAGATCTGATCTTCAAGGTCCTCCACTCAGAAGTGGTGGGACCAATGGCATTTCCAATCATGCAAGGCATGCTAGATGTGACAAAAGACTTATGGTCCAGGCTGGCCTTGACTCTGGCGATGTTTAAGAAGCTGGACAATATGTATAAAATGAAAGAGGAAAGGTCAGGGTTCTTTGTTTACACACCCTCCCATCAATTCTATTGTCACCGAGATCCTGCGAGGCAAGGGCCTCCACAAAAACATGAGCCATTCTGCTCTGATAGATAAAGAGGGCAGGAAACTAGACATACTGGGCAGAAAGGTTAACGTTTCCACAGCCTTAAACTTTCCGAGCTAAGTCAAAAGACAGTTCCCGATCTCTAAGGGAAGATCAGTCTGCGTCTAACAAACAGGATTTTTGCCACCAAGCTGCTTCATGCCATGTCTGTCAACTACTCACTTCCTCTACAGGCTTGGGTGTTGTCTATAATCAAACATGGTTACTGCTTAGACTTCAAGGCAACTTCACCCAACATTCCCCTTCTGCTCAACTCTCCACCTCCTCCTGCCTTACTTTTAGAGGAAATACAGTCATTGCTGCAGAAACAGATCATAGGACTGGTTCCATCTGGTTGTACCAACGGGTTTTTTCCCTGCTATTTTATTATAAACAAAAAGTCAGGAGACTTAGACCTTCATTTTCTGAATGAGTTTATAATTTCCAAAAGGTTTCGAATGTTGTCGTTAAGGGATGTTTTACTGAGTGGACTGTAAACTGAATATGAGCAGTCAGTGTGATGCAGTGGCAAAAAAGGCTAATTCAATCCTGGGTTGTATCAAAGGGGCCATAGCATCGAAATCGCAGGAGGTCATAGCCCCTCTCTCTACTGCCTTGGTCAGGCCACACCTGGAGTATTGTGTGCAGTTCTGGAGGCCTCACTTCAAAAAGGATGTGGACAAAATCGAGAGGGTGCAGAGGAGAGCGACAAGAATTATCAGGGGTCTGGAGACTGAGCCCTACGAGGAAAGGCTGAGGGCCTTGGGAATGTTTAGTTTGGAGAAGAGGAGGTTGAGGGGGGACATGATTGCTCTCTTTAAATATTTGAAAGGCTGTCATTTGGAGGAGGGCAAAGAGCTGTGCCAGTTGGCAGCAGAGGGTAGGACGCGAAGCAATGGGCTAAAACTACATGCACAAAGGTACTGACTGGATATTAGGAAAAACTTTTTCACGGTCAGAGTAGTTCAAAAGTGGAATCAGCTGCCTAGGGAGGTGGTGAGCTCCCCTTCACCTGCAGTTTTCAAGAAGAGGCTGGATGAATACTTGTCAGAGATGCTTTAGGCTGATCCTGCACTGGGCAGGGGGTTGGACTAGATGGTCTGTATGGCCCCTTCCAACTCTATGATTCTATGATTCTATGCTTTTACAAAGTCAAATTTGGTTTGTTACTGTCAATTTAAAAGATGCATATTTTCATGTTCCAATAAATGTTCACTACAGGAAGTTCCATTTTCAATGTGGATCTGAAAAATACCAATACGTTCTTGTATTGGTATTTTGCGCGACTGCCAATTTCGTGGGTTTTTGAAGTTCGTAATGTGGTTCGTGCCCATGTCTACTAGGAAACCTTCCAGTAGGAAATCGTACCCAGCCAAATGGAAAAGATTTTCTGTTGGGGCCACAGACAACAACAACTTAAACTTGGTCTTGGCCCTGTTGCTATCTGTTTTGCACTATTTGGTCCAGCTAAAGGATGAAGGTTTGGTTAATTCCCCTGTTAAGGTGCACCTAGCAGCCATTTCCGGTTACCATGATAATATCAATTGGAAATCTCTCTTTGCCCAAGCACACTCTGCAAGGGCTCAATCCACTTTGTCAGCCTTCAACTTGAGCATTTCTCTAGTGGAACTATGTAAGGCAGCCACCTGGTCTATGCCATCCACATTCATCAAGCATTATACCATTGACATAGACTCCAGAAAGAACGCAGCTGTCGGAAAGGCAGTCCTGAAATGTCTTTTCCATTGAAGAGCTACACACTCGCCTCCTGGGTAAGTTAGCGTGATAATCTACCATGTGGGACTGCAAAGAAGACACAGCTATGAAAACAGGGTTGCCCTTACCTGTACCTGTTGTTCATTGAACGTTCTTCTGTGCAGGCAGACATCCCTCCCTCCTTCCCCGCTGTATGCTCTTTACTATTGTTAATTTCCTTCTACACTAGCAGCTTAGAGAACTGGGGGAGAGAGCCACTTGCCCTGCCTTTTATAGCTGTGCGTGTGAAAAGGCTAGGCAAGTGCCTCGCACCTTTAAGAGCTTTAGAACTGTCTGTGGCTGGCCTGCACGTGCACAGTTCCCATCAAGAAGACTTGATGAACAACAGTTACAGGTAATGGCAACCCTGTTTTCCAAATATGTTTTCCTCATATAGAAAACAGGAGCAGCTCAGGGTAGGATGTTTTATTTTGGAACAGGAAAATAGCTAAATGGGACAGGTCTATCTATTGCAAATAATGGGGCGGGGGGGGGTTGTCGTTATTTCCTATTGGTAGACCTGGCCTCTTTACAGGCCATAGGCCTGTAAAGCCTCTGTTATTTCCATTTGCAGGTAGACTTGTTCTCTGTCTACTCAATTATCTGCTATGCCTTGACTGAGAGCCAAGCTACAAGTGACGCCTGACACAGGTTGGACACTTGTCAGCTTCCCTCAAGTTTTGATGGGAAATGTAGGCATCCTGGTCTTGCAGCTGTAATAGAGAGCCAAGCTGTAAAACCAGGATACCTACATTTCCCATCTAAACTTGAGGTACGCTGACAAGTGTCCAACCTGTGTAAGGCGTCACTTGTAGCTTGGCTCTAAGAGCTGGGGGAAGTATCGGAAAAGGAGTGGGTTGGCTGGACTGGCAGGCCGGCTACTCATTCCCATGAAGTTTCTCTGCCTGCTAGATCTGTTCAACCAAGCCTCCCAGAAGCACAAAAGCCTGTCCACCCACAAATCCAGTGACACAGCAAAGTCTCTCAGGAATTCAGGGGTTCACAAATCCAGCAATAGCTATATAGCAAGGCCAGCTTTCACTCTCCATTCCTCCCTGCTTTTTGGTGCCTGGGATGGGAGAGTGGGGGGAAGTGGAAAAATTATTTTAGGATGTGAGAAAAGAACCCCCCCTCCAAACCCCAAATGGTGATGACAATCCAGAAACTTTGGGATAATGAAAAGTATGCCCTCCTGCCAATCCAGATCCAAAATTAACATGACAGGTTTTGAAGTGCGCACCCCGGAGGTTGTGTCCTTTCTAGGAAGCAGGATCTTGCCATGCCATGATAGCCCCTTCAGTACTGATTGATGAAATGCTCTGTTTGTAGGAATGCTCTTGGATGTGACTGGTACAGAATATCATTGCCAGCCTCCTGACAACTACTGGCAAGCACATCCAGCCACTGCTCAGGTTGCCTGTAAGGTTCTGGGGCCAATTCAAGTTGCTGGAGTTTACTTCAGAGGCTTTCAGGCCTAGGGTTTATTTGTTTAACAGACCAGGCCTTGTTAAATGTATCATCACTTTGTTAGGATCAAGGCCTTAACTGCAACTGTCCCAAGGCTGAGGGAAATCTTTCTCTGGCTTTCACCAAGGCTGTGTGTTTTTCTTGTTTTGGCTTGCAGGAGGTGAAATTTACTCTAAAGGTTTGAGCAGACAGTCTCCTCCCCACCACATTTGAAATGCAGTTGTGGCATGCATAGGGAAGGAGTTTCAGACCCTCCCCCTCCTGATTTTCCTGACTGAAATGTTCTGGGAAATTGCTATTTGGTTTGGTGGGGAAACCTAAAAATATACAGATGAGTTTTTCCAATGAGTCCAACACTATACCTCTTGGACCATTGGAAGAAGGGAAAATAGTGTGGAAGGGAGGGAGGCCAAATCCCCTTTTCCACATCTACCAAACTCACGATCCAAATCAATTCCTCCATGTGCAGTGCCTGAGGAAAACATGAAGCTTGTGTGTCTCTTACACAAAACATATGATGGGGACACAAATCCAACCTGTGCATTCCATAATGTGTGAATCAACACGTGTGACTGTTGTTACTACATCTTGTAGTTCTTTGTGTTATAAGCAGGAATAAGTTGATGTCAAGAAAGGGTAAAAAAAAAACCTGCAAATTTTTGCAGAAGTAGAACAGCATGTATGAGAATGATGACCTCTCACATCAAAGTCACGTATTTAAGAATTCTCTTTCAAGTCAAATTTAATTTTTTAATAAGGAGCAACGCTGAATGAGAAAAGGTCAAAGAAAGGAGTGATAGGAAAATTCAAGGTTATTCTTGATGAAAGGGGAAAGTAGAAAGGTACAATAAGATGGGCTGTCAGCGTATCATAGCTAGTAGTTCAAGACAGAGCCCTCTTTTTCTACCTTGATAAAGTGTTAGAATAGGTCAGTCAGCTGCTCCCTGTAGCACTACCAGGAGCTTAAATGTCAGTGATTAAGCGTTTCCATGGAGATCTCTCTGAGTTCCACAAATGGCCCATTATTTACGCCCACACTTCTCAGGATAAGTGATAATGACAGTGTGTTTTGTTGTGCCCTATGATATCTGAAGCAGGCAGTGCAGATGGACTATGAAATGCAATATCAGAGGACAGAGCCAGTTCTCTGAAAAGCAAAGCTATCCTACTGTTTGATTTGTTTTCTGAAAAAGGTAGTCAGGTTTGTAGCCCTTGATCCCCCTCCCCTCGCCCTCAAACAGCTATCTAAATTGGGGACCAACCACAGCAATAGCATATTAACAAAATAAATTCTCCTGAGATGGCTGATATATCAGCTCTCTGTGCCATAATTTGTACAAATTAAGGAAGGACTGGCCTAGGAAGTGATCCTTTTTATATTTCTAGTAGTGATTGCATCCGGATACCAGATGGCTGAACCTGGCCTGTGAGTTCATAATGAAGAATGGGAACACATGCAAATCTGTTCAAATCGTACATAATTCTATGCAGTCTTTCCTGCACGTAGGCATGACTGTCTTTTGCTGAATCACAAAACTACTGAAAAGCATTGTACTTGAAAATTCAGTAAGAGCTAACACATTTGTCACCTGAAACATGTCTTTTCATGTAGCAGGAAAAAAATACTTCTTGAAGTCTAAATGTGAGCAATGGCAGTTTAGCCGCTCATTGGTTGGGTGATATATTCTGAGGGATTGAGACTTTTGATCTCCATCAGCCCTCCAGGGCCTCGGCTTAGTTGTAAATGAAAGCGAAAAATTGACATACACTAATAAAATGAGGAAATACTAGCAGTATCCCAATCAATTTTTGGTTATTTACTATGCTATCTTCATGCTGCTTAGCATACAAAAATAAACAAATACTCTACAAGGGTTTGTGTATGGGGTGTATAGTGTTAAAATTGCCTGATTTGGTCACAAAATTACATAAGTGCTTGATCGCACAAGAAAAGGTATCCAGGCTTGGAACATGAGGATACAAGTTTTGACTAAACAAAGAAGGATTACTTTATTTTTCATTGATGCCCACTGAGTTCTATGGGGCTGCTGTCTAGGAGAGAGCTGAGAGATATATGGGATCAGCAGGGGGCAGAATCATAGAACCTAATGTTGACTGGGTACACTCTTCATTTTGGCTCCTATTAGTTTATAAAGAAAAAATAATATTCTGTTCTTCAGATGAGGATGTGTCGAAGCATTCATAAGTAGGTCTCAGGTCTTTTTTCTATGCACACTGTGCTAATCACATTGGCTAATCTAATGATAACACCCATATCATTCCTGTTCTTGTGCAGGTTTGTCCAGAAGGGAAGGTTTCTTTTTGTTTCAAGCAAGTCAAACATGCACTGAAGACAGAATTTACCTGCTCAGAATCAGGTAGGTACACTACAATAGCACTGTATGCTCTTCAACTGCCATTTTATTATCTCTGCTCATGAGTAGACATGAAAAGGCATGAACAGGAAAAAAAACCCGAACATGGTGTTCGTTGTTTGTTGCCATCCACGAACAACGAACATTGATGGACATGACCTGTTCATGGACATGTTCATTGTTCGTAGGGACCAGCAGGCTCTCCTCCAGCCATCAAGATCCCTACTGCACCACTCCCAGAAACCCTACCTGAGCAGGCAGCAGGAAATGTACCAATAATAAGTAATAGCTTGGCCCCAGAGCCTGGCAGCAGTCCTGGAACCTGAAGAGGTAGATCCCTACCACACCACTCCCAAAGACCTTACCTGAGCAGGCAGCAGGAAAAGTACCAGTAATAAATAATAGCTTGGCCCATAGTCTGGTAGCAGCCCTGGAATTTGAAGAGGTAGATCCCTATCCCACCACACACAAAGAAAATTCAAGCTCCAATGTACTCTCCCTGTCTCTCTCTCAAAATGCAAACAGCAACTGTTTCTCCCTCTCTCTGCAAAACCAGAGCTGGTTCTCTACAAAACCAGAGCTGGGAGCCCCCCTCCCCCCTGCTCTTTGCTTCCTTGTAACAAATTTGGAGCTCCACACTTGAAAGGAAGACTTACCTATCAAGCTAAATTGGGTTTAGATTGGGGTTTCCAGGGCAACAGCAGGAGTTCAGACAGTGTTCAGGCAGTCTGTGCCTCCAGTTGCCAAGGGAATTGATTGCAGGTGCCGGATTGTCTTGCTTGACGAACAGCAACGAACGAGGCTTGCACAGACCACCTGTTCGTTTAGAATGGGGCCTCATGAACAGCTTGTTTGCGAACAGCTGATTGGGCTGTTTGTGGCTTTTTAAAGTTCATATTGCTGTTCATGACCAGCTCTACTCATGAGTAACTCCCATTCCTATTAGTGGAGCACTGCTGGGTCACCAGAATTGTCATTAAACAAGTATTCTATATACTTGGGGAAAAGAAAGCTGTACACAAAAATTAATTACAGTGATTAATTCCCTTGTTTTCTGTTCAGTATTTCAAATTTCATTTCTAACCTAAACTGCTGTGGTTAGGAGGACCATATTCTGTGATAGAGTTCATGGAATTACTATTCTGTATGCTGGCATTTCTGGGAATGATGTTACAGTGCTATAAACTCTGATTTAGTGTTCTGCTTAAATTAAATCCTTCCTGGAAGCCACGCATAACCTTCGGAAGATGCATCTGTCAAATGCTCGCAAGTCTCTCACATATCTAATCTACCAAAGTTATTTGTTTATAGTTCTGGAAGAGAGATACCCTGCTGGTAAGAACATCCCTTACTGAATCTAGACTTCTTGACATTCATCTCATCTGGATGAGCAGAGGGTGCCAAACACAATAAGTGCTAGTTGTGCTATGTATACTGTGAGATCCTGTGCAAGATACGTGGGTAGGTACATTTTTATCTGATCTTGAATGAATGCAAGGCTGAGTAGCTCTCCAACAGTGGTTAAACAAATTAGATTTGAACTAAATGAATCACTAATCTACTCATATTAGTAAGAAGGCGAATAGTGCTGTCAGTTGGCAAGGTAAGCTCAAAATCAGAATACTAATCACTTAGGTTCAGGGTGAGAGGGCAGCCCTATCCTCAACAGCAGGAACCAGAAAGAATGGAATGACTTGGAAAGCCAAAGATAGACTATATCCTTTGTAAACATAAAGTCTTAATTTCAGTATCCAACATTGCCATTTATAGTATTGGTTTACAAATTGACTTTTCTGAGACTTTAGAGAATATTTTTTTTCTAATATAATTTTTATTGGATGGGTTAACATACAATTAAGATTCTAACAGTTACATTTTCCTTCGTTTCCCATGGTTATATGCTTCCCACCCCCTCCCCTCCCCCTTTTCTGCGTTGACTTCCAACAGCACTCCAACCCCCCATTTTCTAGTCTTATTTCTAAATCCTAGTTGTCACTTTTTTATTACTGGTAAAGATCTAAACTATGTCTTATCTTATTTAATAACTTTCAAAAGACCATAACTGTCCTTTAACATCCCATTTTTTCTCTAAATATTTTCTCAATTTCCCCCAGTCCTCAAAGTATCCCTTTGGATCTTGATCCCTCAGTTTTCTTGTTAATTTGTCCATTTCCGCTATGTACAATTTTTGTGTCCATTCTTCAATTTCTGGAATTTCTTCTCTCTTCCAATATTGTGCATATAACGTTCTTGCCGCTGTTATCATATAATACAATAGTACTCTATCTTTTCTATTAACGTCCTCTAAATGCAAGGATAATAATAACATTTATGGATTCTTATCAACATTATATTGGAGTATTGAAGACATTTCAGCACATATTTTAGACCAAAAGTCTCTAGCCTTGCCACAAGTCCACCACATATGAAATAGAGAACCTTCATGCTCCTTACATTTCCAACGCTTGTTAGATAGCTGTTTGTTTGCAATGGCTAACTTCTTCGGTGTTAAATACCATGTATATATCATTTTATAGCCATTTTCTTTAATACTGGTACAAGTTGAAATTTTTAATGTATTTTTCCACAATTGCTCCCAAGCTTCCATCATAATTTCATTATTACAATTTATCACCCACTTTACCATTTGAACTTTCACTGTCTCATCTTCTGTATACCATTTTAATAACAATTTATACATTTTAGAAATTGCTTTTTTATTATCCCCCAGCAAAAGTTCTTCTAGCTCTGAGTTTTTAGTTCTAAAACCTGTCCTCCTTTGATCTGACTCAAATAAATCTTTTATCTGTCGGTATTGTAGCCAGCCATATTTGAATGGTAGTTCCTCATTTAACTTAAGTTTTAACTCATTATTTTCTATTTCTATAAGCTCTTTAAAGGTAAGCCATTCTTTTCCCTTATACTCTTAAGTTTGGATTGATTACTTCAGCTGGAACAATCCATAATGGTTTCTCTTGATCAATGAACTTTTTATATTTTAGCCAGGTTAGAAATAAATTCCTTCTCAAATAGTGGTGCTGGAACATTGCATCTATTTTATGTTTATCGTACCACAAATATGCATGCCATCCAAAAAGCTTGTTATATCCTTCCAACATTAACAATTTATGATTGGATAAAGACACCCATTCTTTTAGCCATACTAGACATATTGCTTCATGGTATAATTGAAGGTCAGGTAACTGCATTCCTCATCTTTCCTTCGCATCACAGAGCACTTTCATTTTAACTCTGGGTTTCTTTCCTGCCCTCACAAATTCCGATACCTTCCTCTGCCATTTTTCAAATTGTTTTTTGTCTTTAATAATTGGTATCGTTTGCATCAGAAACATAATTCTAGGCAGCACATTCATTTTACCTGTGGCAATCCGACCTAACTATGATAAATTTAATTTGTTCCATTTTATCATATCCCTTTTGATTTGTGTCCAAAGCTTTTCATAATTATTCTTAAATAAGTCAATATTTTTAGCTGTCAGCTCTATTCCCAGATATTTGGTTTTGTGTACCACCTCACAGTCTGTTACTTCCCCCAATTCTTGTTGCTTCTTCTTGGTCATATTTTTGTTTATTATTTTTGACTTTTTTATTTATGTAAAAACCTGCCAAGTCTCCAAATTCTTTAATATTGTCTAGTAATCCTGGCAGAATTTGTATTGGGTCTTCTACTATAAACATCACATCATCTGCAAAAGCTCTCAACTTGTATGAAGATCCCTTTATTTTAATTCCTTTTATATTTTCATCATCTCTAATCTGCCTTAACAATATTTCTAAGACCATAACAAACAGTAACGGTGATAGTGGACAGCCTTGTCTTGTTCCTTTTCTTATTTCAAATTTCTCTGTCGAGTCGTCATTGACACAGATTGTCGCTCTCTGTTTCTTATAAATTGACTTTACTGCTTCTATAAATTCTTTTCCTAAATCCATCTTCTCCATCGATGCAAACATAAAATCCCAATTCAAGTTGTCAAAGGCCTTCTCTGCATCCGCAAAGAAGAACCCAACTTCTTTATCTGGACGTTTATCAAAGTACTCAATGGCGTTTATGACCACCCTCAGGTTGTCTTTTAGTTGTCTATTTTGTCTACAAAATCCATTAGCCATATTTTAAGTCTGTCTGCTAGTATTCTTGCAAATATTTTGTAGTCATTATTTATCAACGAAATTGGTCTGTAGTTTTTAACATTGGTCAGTTCCTGTGCTTCCTTCGGTATCAAGGCAATACTCGCTTCATTCCACGTATCTGGAAGTCCTTTTCCTTGCAATATATCATTCATTACAATTTTTAATACTGGTACAAGGTCCTCCTTCATTACTTATTAGAATTTAGCTGTAATTCCATCCGGTCCTGGTGCTTTACCAATCTTTGCCACGTCTATAGCTTGTTTGATTTCTTCTTCTGTTATTGGAGCATTTAACCTCTCCTTCATATTCGTTGGTATAACTGGTAAGTCTATTCTCTGTAGATATTGATCAATATTTTCCTGAGCTATTGCTTTCTTTTGAAATAATTTCGCATAATATTTATAAAAAGCACATTTAATTGTTTGTTGATCTTTTAACTCTTTCCCTTCTTCAATTACCTTGTTGATTATTTTCTTATCTCTTTTCTTTTTCAATTGCCATGCTAGGTACCTTCCCGGTTTATTTGCTCCCTCAAATGATTTTTGCTGTAATGTCTTCAATAAGTCTAGTGATGTATAAATTATATCAATACAAGCTGAAGGCCCACAAAGAATCAAAGGAGGGGGACCAATTTGGAAATCCCTGTCGCAAAATTATCCCCGTTTAGTAGCCTACAGAACCTCAGCAGCTTAAACAGGCCAAATTCCCCTCCTCACCCTTTCCTTCCTTTGAGTATCAACTGTCCTCAACATCCAATACCTCACAAAGCATATTCATTCATCATCAAGCTATTTTCAGGGTTTTTTTTAAAACCCAAAGTTATATATATCAGCATACTTGGAGAGTACCTTCAAGTTGTAGAAATCCTTTTCTTGTCTCTGTGTAGTCTGAGTTTGCAGCTTTTGTGATTGGTGTGTGGGCTAGCCACTCTGCTTCGTATGCAGTGATTAATATTTAAATAAAATAGAATAATATAAATGGCATATTATAAAAATGCTGAAGTAGTAATGCAATGGTTTTTTATAGCGAGAGGGGAGACATTTTTCCAAAAATATTAATTAGCAGGTGATAGTTCAGTACCATAATCTCCTGCCTTCTTAAATGATCATAAACGGATTCAATTCTTGAAATCCCAGAAGCAATTAAGGAGCTCCCAATGTGACATTTAATTAGCTCTAGGGTATGATATTTTTGAAAGCAACATGAAGCTTGCAAAACCTTGGTATATTATTTTCAGCAAGATCCTAGAATGGTCCTATTTGCTAGGGCTGGATCGAGGGGGGGGGGTGGAGGGTAGTATGCCCCCGGCGCCGCCAAGAAGGGGGCACTGGGCGCAGCTGCCAGCTGCCGGGAGCATGCGGGGCAGCCTCCCAGCCCCCCATGCTGCCTTTTGTCTGCTCTGCAGGACAGGGGCAGCCGGATTGCCGCACGCCCCCTGTTCTGCGGGGCAGGCAAAAGGCAGTGTGGGGGGCTGGGAGGCTGCCTGCGCCATTCACTTGCCCTGCAGGACAGGAGGCGGCCAGCTGCCCCCTGTCCTGTGGGACAGGCAAACAGCACAGGGGGCTTCTGAGCCCAGCCCTGCAGTGCCTCTGCCAACTCATGGTGCATTGGGGCACCCAGCTTGCCGTGGGGTGGCACGCTCCACCTGCGTGATGATGTCATGGAAGTGACATCATCACGGAGCACCAGGAGTGCGCATGCGCTATGTGCGCATGCAAGGGGCCAGACTTGGGTTGCCCTGGGCACCAGCAACCCTAGATCCAGCCCTGCTATTTGCCTGACTTATGAAAGAGTAGAGAAGATTGTTTCAATTTGAGTAAAATTCATGTTTTCCAAAGACCAGCATGAAGTTGGCTCATAATCAGAAGTTTCAGAAATGGATTCTGATTAGAGGCTTGAGGTGCTCATACTTTTATGTGACTAATTTTGTAATTATTAAAATGTTCTAACATGTATGCTAATAATACACTACTGAATAGTTCAAAGTTATAATATTACAAAGTCGTATCATACATATCAAAATATGTTTTTAGTTTCATTGTCTGTGTGATTCTTTTTCTGACTAAACCTCAAAGCTTCTGTTTTCTGTTTAATTTCTATTTTTTCTACTTTTCAGACTGCAAAAATTGAGATACATGTGCTAAGGTAGCATAGGATCATCAGTCTGCAGTTCTGTCTCAACTATTGGGTATATTTGTAAGTTTGCTTGTAGAAAAGTAGGGCATACATTTATAACTAAGGTTCCATAACTATGTCAAATATTGCAATTATATATGCTAAGCAAATTATAAAAGATGCATTTTATGTTGTTAAAGCTGTAAAATTAGTTTAAGTTTGATAGAACAGTAAGCATTGCATATCTTTCAATCCCCTCCCCCAAAATTTCAATTTTTTTCCTGGGGAACAACAGTCTTTTCCAGTAGCTTCAAAGTTTCTAGAAATTTTACATCCTTATTTGTGGATCATAAACTTATATCCTTCTTGCTTCTAATTTGTTCCAGATGAATATAGATAATATTTTATGGATTTATAAAGGAGCTTGTGTGGAGATTAAATTATGTCATATTTGAGTTCTGAAAGACTTTGTGTGAATGATGTGTGCTTTTCAGCACCTCAGAAAAAATACATTTTATTGGAAGAATGTGACTGTTAAAATACCTTCAAATGGCGTAAGAGTCTTTCCTGTTCAGATCCTTGCATGAACCACCCCCCTCAAGACCCTGCTGTTCTAGAGAAACTCCTGTGCTTGATGATTTCCCCAAAGCCCTCTGGGGAAAAGAACGAACTTCAGTCTTCATATTACTATAATGGGTATTGAGTGATTAGATGAACATTCAGCTGATAGGCCAGCAGGCAAGAATCACATATTCTTGGAGAAAAGTCAGAACCCTTCTCCAGGTCATCCCAAGACACAAAACCAAGTAGTGCGTAGGTGCTGCCTTGACCTCAAGGAACCTGACAGGAGAGACAAGAACTCAGAAGCAATCCCTCAAATGGCAAATGTTGGCTTGTATGTTGAATTGAACTAGGCACCTCCTCCCTTGTCAGAGAAAGGATTCTAAAGAGAAAGAATTAGTCTGTTGTTTAAGAGTATTTATATCCTGTTTTCAGAGTATTTATATCCTGGGAGAATCAGCTCTCTCAGAAATTAACAGTATAGATCAGCATTTCTCAAAATGCAGTCTGAGATCCCTTGGGTGTTTGAAATCACTTTGTAAAGACAAAGGGAAAACTGCCATCTGGTAAAGTAAAAACAGAGCCCACATGATTTTCTAGGAAGGTAAGTTTTGCCTCAGGAAAGAGAATGGCTTCCTTCTCTTTGAACGGGCAGGAGAGCCTGGATTCATCCAGTTACCTGGTTTCCAGGTCACCTCAGAGCACTAGATAGAAAATGTGCTGATTGGTTCCTGGAAGCCTAACTAATTCCAAGGAACTCTAATTGACTGGATAGTACCAAGGATATACATTCCTAATACAGTCACCTCAGGTAATTCAAGTATTAAATTGTCTTGGTTTTCACTCTATTTTCCAATAGATTGAGAGAAGTCATTCTGCATCTATAGACAGTAATAGACAGTTTAGATACTGTGAGACACTTTTCCTTTTCCATGTCAGTAGACCAGTGCACACGACAGCCCTGTGCATTCAGTGAATGTGTGAAGAGGAAGAGCAAGAGCGAGTGCGCTGGCCCCACCTCCTACCTCTGCAATTTGCAAGGACAGGCGCACAAAGGAAATGGCTGTGCAATTCTCCCTCCTCATGATCAGGGACACTGGTTTGAGAATGTTGCTGAAGACAGGGAAGGAGAGTTCATACAACCACTTCCTCCCTGTGGTGACTGTCCAACCTCATGGAGTTAGGGGGCTGGGGCCAGTGCACTTGCTTCTGTTCTCCCCCCTCATGAATATGTGGAGCTGATGTGCTTCAAGTGTATGAGCAACTATGAAAGTTTTTCTTCTCACACTGTTTAGCCAACCACTACTTAGAAATTACTTCACTCCAAGCCTCTACTAAATCCATTACAGACATCTCCATCCCTGTTCTGCCTCCTTAGTATCTGCTTAGAACTTGGGTCAGGGCCTTTTGAGTTCTGGCCTTGTAGAGACAGCTACTCTCATATCTGCTCTTGTTTACCATGTGTGTACAGAAATGGCTTTTACTTACATTGGTATGTAAAGTGTAGCTGATAGGATTCTCATTGTGTTGCTTTGAGGATGCTACAGAACGACAGCCTCCATGGGGCATATGCAGCTTTCTGCTCACTTTGAAAGGGGGTTGTTCTATGCACAGTACGCACTTTTGAGGAAGAATGAAATGGCTTGGATGTCCCACTGTTGCTAAATTTTGAGAATTTTGAAAACGGTATACATAAAAAAGGAGAAATATGAGGAGCAAAATGAAAAGGGCATAATAGCATAGAAAAAAGCAGCCGTAATAATTAAAACCTTTGAGAACTGGAAGGCTAGAGACCAAGGTAAACAAACCCAAAGGGCTACCAATGGTATATCTTCTAAATGGATCTACATGATAATATCTTCAGGGGAATTTTGACCATGATGGGGGGAGAACAGAGATGGTGAGGCCTGTGACGGATTTAACACTGGTTTGCAGTGAAGGTAGACATCATATTTTAAGTCTGCCTAGGATTGCCAGGCCATCACTGGTGTCACTTGTGGTGTCTTTTTGGAAGTGATATCATGCTGTCACTAATGGAAATTTAAAGAAAAATTCCTGCCAGCTGCTAGAGTGCCAGGGGGCAATGACTGGTGGGGGCAGGACGTCTCCCTAAGTATGGCAACCTTAAGTGTGCCAGAGGTTCCCTGCCCTAAAAATACATATAGCCCCCCAGCACTCAGTCTAAAGCAATTTACTGTCTTAAGCAGCTATTTCCAGCAATGATATTTATGTCAGTTATTACCACTAATATGATAGGATGGATACACAATCAGGATGATCCAACAAAGATCAACATTTTCACATCTTTCAACAGGAGAGAGTTTACTCTGCCAATCAAATCAAAGCCTCTCTCTTCTATCCACCAGTCTTCTCCTCTGACTATAAGGTAGAAGTCTGGCCCATCATGTTTGGCTGTTCTACTTCCTGCCCTTTAATGGTTTACCTGTGGGCCAGGCAACCCTGAGTATTTACCCTCTATCATTTGGGTCAGGGTCTGTCGCTTGTTTCCCTACTTTGATTCATTGGCTGCATCTCTGCCATGATTTAGTCAGCTAGTATGGCTTCATCCTTCTTCCTTTCAAAGTAGACTATGGGTGGCTGCCTCATTGCCAGTCAAAGCCTCCTTCTCATGACGAGGCAAGGGCAACTACTGAGTCTGTGCCTGGGCTGTTCAGCTTACAAGAAACGAAAGGCAGCAGTTACTGTCTCCTCCTCATTGCAGACAATGGTCCAAATGTGAGTGTAGCTGCCAGCTCCTGCTCCTCCACCCTACAGAGAGACTTATTTCTCCTTTGACCTGGCTAGTGAATTATAGGTCTAGGCGTGCCTCTTCTGTCTTACTACTGGCCAGAGGCAAGCATGAGCCAGCCCATTCGCATCTTGTGGTTGCCCTCCAGACTGGCGGCCTTCCAGGATGTTTCCAATTAACTTAAATGGCCCATCTGAACCTGCTGACTTGACTAGGTTTTTGCAAAACTAGTAGCAATGTTTCTAGATAATGGCATTCTAGGAAGATGTATAGAAAGAGGTGTAGAATTTCATGTAAATGTGACTATGAGACTGAAATTCTTCTGTTTGGTGAAAACAGAACACTTTTAAACAGTGATGCATATTTATTTTCTGAGAGTCATCCTGAAGCATCTGGCTGAACTTTTTTTCTAAGTCTTGCTTAAGGAGAGCATAAAATCTACGGGTGTTGGTTGTTCTGCTCTTTTTTCTGTAGTCAAGGTAAAATGTACTTTGTTCGGAGCACCTATTTTACTACCTTAGGCAAAGAGCTTTTGAGTGAAAATGAAAAATAATGTAAGTAGCTTACATTACAACAGTCTGAGGTTAGAATTTTAGGCGTACTTACAGAAAATTAGGTCCATTGAACTCAATGGGAAGTACTCCCCACTAAACAGATTTAGAACTGAGGAGTAAAAATTTCATTGGCTTGTTTTGAATGTCAAGGATTCAGAAATGAATGAACTGATACTTAGCTTTGTCCAAACCCATACTATTATTTCTCTCACAGAAGGTCAAACAATATAACTAACGCTGTACAGAAATTCTGATTTCCACCAATATTGTTCTTGCATCTGGGGAGTAGGTGTCTTTTAATGAAGTTCTTGTCATGATTCAATTTTGTATTTTAGTACTTTAAAAGCAATTCAATTTTGAGCTGTGGATTTATTATCTAGGATAATGTTGGTTATTTTTCTTTGAGTGATGCTTTTCTCTACAATATTGATTGGACAGGGGAAAAAAACAAGATGGGTAGAAATGAAAGAAAGATGGTTCCCTGCTTGAGAAAATGTATTATGGAAAAAGACCATTAAGAAATTTCTTCCCATTGAGGAACAAATTGGTTACACTAATTGTTCAAGGCCTGCTATATTCTTGGCCAAAGTCATTCCCCCATTTCTCTCTGCCTCTTTTATTTGAGGAGCTTCCTAACAGCAGGGTCCTTTTTACAAGCTGCTAATTTTCTGCCTTTGAAACTTAAGTGCTGCAATTTTTCTTTCTTGTAAGGAGCTTTTTTCCTCAAAAAAGATCTTGGCTGCTTGCAGCATTGGTAAACAAATGTCTATCTACACATGTTTGACTACAAGTATGGGATTTTTTAAAAGTGGAATTTAGTTCACTACATTAGAGAACTGACAACAGGTGTAAATACATTACTGTATGGTGATAAAATATAGGCAGGAATTCTCTTTGCAAGATAAATATGTGCATGCACATTACATGAATACCTGCATATTCCATGTAGGGTATAAAATCTGAGAATTCAACCTTGGGGATATTATCTTATTTTGTCAATTTCGGTTTAAATTTTATGATGTAGTAATTTGTATTAATAATATTGTACTTTTCTTGTTATTTGCTATGGCTGTGCGGAAGCAATAAAGGATTGATTGATATCTTGCATCAGACTTTGATAGTCCTAGAAAAGCGAATGTTGAATGCAGAGTTATTTGAACTGCTCAAGATGCTTAAATTCTCCAAAGGACAGTGACCAGTTGAAGAACATGTTTGAGAAGTATTCCTTCTGAACTATGATAGACAGGTCATGTTCTGCTTCACCCAAGAACAAACAGCCAATGAGAACTAATGGAAGGTTGGGGCTGTTGGGAGATGAGATCTGTTAAGACAGTTAGAGAGAAGAGAAGGATTTTAGGCTGTAGAGAGAGATGTGGCTGCTGACACCTGTTATATTATATTGTAGCCACCCACTATTATGAGAGTATAGGATTATAAGTTCACATCTTAAAAGCAATGGATCCAAGTGTTGAATCATTCCTCTGTTGTTCATCTTGTAAATAAATGTTATTTGGTTGTTGTGGGTTTTCCGGGCTGTATTGCCGTGGTCAAGACCACGGCAATACAGCCCGGAAAACCCACAACCATCGTTCTCCGGCCGTGAAAGCCTTCGACAATAAATGTTATTTGTTTTCTCTCTCTAACAGTGCAATCCTAAGAAGAGTTACTCCAGTCTAAGCCCTTTGAAATCAAGGGGCTTAGACTGGAATAACTCTGTTTAGGATTGCACTGTAAATCCTGCTTACTGGATGTCTAATGTCTCAGGGAAGTAAAACACACAAACACACCTCTTTCTGTCCATGGCCAATATGTCTAATTAAATAAAAGGTGGCAGCGTATAAAGGGGAAAAATACTGAGTTCACTGATTCTAGTAGCCTTGGTTATTCAGCTTGGTCAAGAGTAGACATGGGCATGAACAGAAAAACAAACAAACATGGTGTTCGTTGTTCATTGCCATTCATGAACAACGAACAATGAACATTGACGAACATGACCTGTTCGCAAACACGTTCGTTGTTCGTGGGGGCCAGCAGGCTGTCCTCCAGCCATCAAGATTCCTACTGCACCACTCCCAGAAACCTTACCTGAGCAGGCAGCAGGAAAGGTACCAGTAATAAATAATATCTTGGTCCAGAGCCTGGCAGCAGCCCTGGAACTCGAAGAGGTAGATCTGTATCCCAACACATACAAAGAAAATTCAAGCTCCAATGTACTCTCCCTGTCTCTCTCTCAAAATGCCAACAGCAAATGTTTCTCCCTCACTGTCTGCAAAACCAGAGCTGGGAGCCCCCCTCCCCTCTGCTCTTTGCTTCCTTGTAACAAATTTGAAGCTCCACACTTGAAAGGAAGGCCTGCCTATCAAGCTAAATTGGGCTTAGATTGGGGTTTCCAGGGCAACAGCAGGAGTTCAGACAGAGTTCAGGCAGTCCCTGCCTCCGGTTGGCAAGGGAATTGATTGCAGGTGCCAGACTGTCTGGCTTGATGAACAGCAACGAACGAGGCTTGCACTGGCCACCTGTTCATTTAGAATGGGGCCTCACAAATGGCTTGTTCACGAACAGCTGATTGGGCTGTTCATGGCTTTTTAAAGTTTGTATTGCTGTTCGTGCCCATCTCTAGTCAAGAGTAGTGAATTAATGGAACTGTCTGTCTGTCTGGTGAAGTTCCTGGGACGATAATACAGGAGACCCTATGTGAATTTGGGTCAGGCTTCTACCTGATAATTAGGAACTAGACAGGCAGTGTATTGTGAGTGCCCTGATCTGCCTGTGTAACCCAGAACCTGTGTGAATATTTCATTCATAGCCCTGCATTCAAATGTTAGATATAATTGAATAAACTATGAGGCATATATTACTCTCATATTTACAATGTATTTATTTTATGTATAAAATGTATGGGGAAATTACAATTTTTGGTAAGAACAGTACACATGTTATTTGGGAGCCTTGGAGGTTTGTTGTCAGGGATCTTTGTCATGGACAATATAAGGAATGACAATTCCATGTTGAAAATGATTTACGCACAATTGTTCACCATGTGTAACATGTATTACTGTTTTACTAGAACTTTCTAGAGAACTTGCAGAACCCCTGTCCATCATCTTCAAGGCCTCCTGGAGGACTGGGGATGTTCCACAAGATTGGAGAAGAGCGAATGTTATCCCAATCTTTAAGAAAGGGAAGAAGGATGACCCGGGAAACTACAGGCCGGTCAGTCTGACTTCTGTTGCTGGGAAGATATAAGAACAGATTTTAAAGGGATCAATCTGTAAGCATCTGAAGGACCGCTCAGTGATCCGGGGAAGTCAGCATGGTTTTGTTCCTAACAGATCTTGCCAGACCAACCTGGTTTCCTTCTTTGATTGAGTGACCAGCTTACTGGATCGAGGGAACTCTGTTGATGTGATTTATCTGGATTTCAGTAAAGCTTTAGATAAGGTCCCCCATGACATTCTGATGGGCAAACTGGAAGACTGTGGAGTGGACTATAGGACAGTTCGGTGGATAGGGAATTGGTTAGAGGACCGCACTCAAAGAGTGGTGGTCAATGGCATTTCATCAGATTGGAGGGAGGTGTCCAGTGGGGTGCCGCAGGGCTCGGTTTTGGGCCCGGTACTTTTCAATATTTTTATCAATGATCAGGATGAAGGAGTGGAAGGGCTGCTTATTAAATTTGCTGATGATACCAAATTGGGAGGAGTAGCAAACACCCAAGAAGATAGAATTAAAATTCAACAAGACCTGAATACTCTGGAGAAGTGGGCAGCTGTGAATGGGATGCAATTCAACAAAGACAAGTGCACAGTATTACATCTGGGCCACAAAAACGAGAAGCACAAATACTGGATGGGGGATACACTTCTGGGCAGTAGTATATGTGAAAGGGATCTTGGGGTAAGAGTGGACTGTAAACTAAATATGAGCAGTCAGTGTGATGCTGTGGCAAAAAAGGCTAATTCAATCTTGGGTTGTATCAAAGGGGCCATAGGGTCGAAATTGCAGGAGGTCATAGCCCCTCTCTATACTGCCTTGGTCAGGCCGCACCTGGAGTATTGTGTGCAGTTCTGGAGGCCTCACTTCAAAAAGGATGTGGACAAAATCGAGAGGGTGCAGAGGAGAGCGACGAGAATGATCAGGGATTTGGAGACTGCGCCCTATGAGGTAAGGCTGAGGGCCTTGGGAATGTTTAGTTTGGAGAAGAGGAGGTTGAGGGGGGACATGATTGCTCTCTTTAAATATTTGAAAGGCTGTCATTTGGAGGAGGGCAAGGAGCTGTTCCAGTTGGCAGCAGAGGGTAGGACCCGAAGCAATGGGCTTAAATTACATGCACAAAGGTACTGGCTGGATATTAGGAAAAACTTGTTAACGGTCAGAGTAGTTCAAAGGTGGAATCAACTGCCTAGGGAGGTGGTGAGCTCCCCCTCACTGGCAGTTTTCAAGAAGAGGCTGGATGAATACTTGTCAGAGATGCTTTAGGCTGATCCTGCACTGGGCAGGGGGTTGGACTAGATGGTCTGTATGCATCCTTCCAACTCTATGATTCTATGATTCTATGGGTAAAATACAACATTTGACTTGAGCTTAAGTCTGTTTTTAATGCATTAATTGTGTGTACAGCTAGATAATGATATTTCTGCCTTTGTGGCAAACTATTATTTGCCATTGTGTTTAAATTATGCCCGTATCTTTAGACTCTTACTGCTTCATCAGATATTTTTCAGGCATATGCTTGCTAAACCATACTAACTCCTTCATTTTCAAAACCAGATAGAAACCAGATGATCCTAACCAAATGCAAGTAACCTAGTTTCATATCCACGTGCAAATGTATTCGTGACTCTGCAAGAGACAATGATCTGAAGGAGCATGATTTTATTTGTTTATTTTATTTATATCCTGCCTTTCTCACTGAGACTCAAGGGGGATTGCACAGTGTAAAACTATGAAATCGATTTCTTCTTCATCCACACCTGGAATGACTGTTTGATTTCCAAAAAATTCTATGTACATAGTTCTATGTATGTTTCTTGAAGGAAGTATAAGATATAAACATAACAAAAAGGCTTCTGAAAGATCCATTTTTTTGATTCATACAAGAAGATGATCTGCTCCTGGAGCTAGAAAGTCCTGTATGGGTTTTGGTTGACACAGGAATAATCGCAAACATGCCTCTTTACTGTAGTTCAATCAATGGTTCAATTTGTTTTGGTCTGGCTGCTTTCCATCATTCATCCCCCATTTTGAAGTATAACAGAAAAGTCATTGTTTTCTGGAGGGAGCAGAGAATACTGCAAACAGTTGGATGAGGTTTAAGAGGAGTTTGAAGGTGACAATCATAGGAATATAGTCCATATAGTTTTGCTTAGTGAAATGACCAATGCTGAAAGCTTACACATAAACTTAATTGTTCAATATAAACAGATTCCATCTGTAGAACTTTTTTAAAAATTCCTTTCCTTGTAATCACAATTCATTATCTGCTTATCACCACAAAATGAGTAAAATTTCTTTTAAAGAAAGAAAGATCTAGGCTACAGATGGAACAATCAAATTTGGACCACAACTATACTACTCATTCATTCACTCTCTCTGCTTTGTTTAAATATTGAATCAAAGTGGTTAAAAATTGAATCCAATAATATGTAGCCCAATACAAAATCTCATCAATAACTACACTGACATCAATTCATGTTAAGAAGAAAAAAAATTATCAGCTTGCTGGTGCAGGAAGGATTGGATGCACTGCAGAATGGACTTTGGTGATCTTCTGTGGGCCGGAAGTTCCATGGCATGGGGTCTGCATCATTACAAGCTTCATAATAAGCTGCACCATAACAATTTATCATAGATAGAACAAAATCTTCTCCTCCAAACCAAAAAGTATGTAAACACTTATGGGAACTCAGCAGCTTACAATACAGAACTGATACCATGAGAAAGGAAGGGAAGAAAGGAGAATATGTGAAAGAGACTGAAAGGAGAGCCTCTTAGAAAGTTACAGTAAATACCTCCTAGTTCATAATTTCATTCCTTAAGGCAGAATAGCAAAAAATAACAGAAATAATGAAGTAAGTTCTATTTAAAATTTCTTTTCAACTAGTTTTGCTAACGCCTTTTAAAAAAAACCCTTAAGTAGCTAACAATATGGGCAAGGCTAAGCAAGTCTACTCAAAAGTAAGTCCCATTTCATTCAGTGTGGCTTACTTCTTCCTAGAAGTGATTTTAGGGTTACATATTAGATTAATACATAGATTCTGTACTTATAAAGCTGGAATTGCTGGATAAACTATCCCTTTCCTGTAGCAGCCTTGCTCTGGCCAGGTTTTAACTCTGCATTCATCATGCATTCCCATGATTGTTGATCTTGGAACGAGCTTACAAGAGACAAAATATTTGGAATGCTCATCCGTCTTTTGCCAAAGGATAAGCATGGTTTCAAAGGATGATTAAAGCAGTACGAAAGAAATATCAACTACATTTGCTATTAATTAGTATAATAATAATAATCGTGCTCATATATCTGTATAGTTCTGTAGTAGACACAGATTATGACATGGACAATATGGAACTATTCTTTCTATTCATTTGAGCCAGTTTGAGCCAGTTTGGTGCAGTGGTTATATGAGCACAGGACTCTAATCTGGAGAGCCGGATTTGATTCCTCACTCCTCCACTTGAAGCCAGCTGGGCAACTTTGAGCTAGTCACAGCTCTCTGGAGCTCTGTCAGACCCACCCACCTCACAGGGTGTTTGGTGTTGTGGGGATAATGATAACATACTTTGTAAACCCCTCTGAGTAGGCATTAAGTTGCCCTGAAGGGCGGTATATAAATCAAATGTTGTTGTTATTGTCAATAGAAATCTTGATAGTAAACTTGAATTGGGTATGATTTCATTAGTCACATTTTTGTGAAAAATAACAATTTTCTCACCATTGTGCTTTTCTTTAACATAAAAGTCCCTATGTAGCTTCGATTCTTGAAATATATTCTGGAATAACTGAATCTTCTGTACTTGGGTAATATTTATGTGTTTCTTTAACATAAAAGTCCCTATGTAGCTTCAATTCTTGAAATATATTCTGAAATAACTGAATCTTCTGTACTTGGGTAATATTTATGTGTTTCGAACTTATTAACAGCAAGTCAGCAAGGCTAAATTCAGAAACAAAGCTGCTCCAAGATTTTCATTTTGCAGTGGTGTACAAATAACGTTGCTTAGTATGCTGGTTAAATGGTGTGAGATTGGTAAGAAGTGATCTCATTTCTATGGATACATTCCTTTCCTTGGCTCTAAAACAGATGGGGATTTAACACCTGTTCTCATTTCCTGAAGAACTTAGCACTGGTGACTTCTAAAGAGAATGCATTGGATTCAGTTACTCTAAGCTTCAGCCTAAGGCTGGGCTCTTCTTGGCACTTTGTCATACAAATTGCTATTGGTATTCTTTTCAGTAGCAAGGAAGGGCAGAACTGCTGGATTCTACATGGAAGAATCTTAGTGGATTCTGGAATAAGTTGGTTTGAGTTCACCAAAACTCCAGTCTGGTTTCCAAAACAGAGCATGCACTGTCTTTGTGTATATATACAGCAGTTTGGGGACATCCAAATGGTATGCTGGGGGGGATTCATATTTATAACCAATTCTGTGCAACAACATGGCCGACATTATCATGACATGATACAAGGAGTCTACATTTACTAGAAAGATCTAACACAGTTTAGGATAGGGTTGCCAGGTCCCCTTACTCTCCCGGTGTGTGTGGGGGTGGGGGGGACCTGGCACTTACCTTAAGGTCATGTTGAAGAATCAGCCTGTTTGGGGCTCAAATGGCCCGGCATAAAGTGCAGAAGCACTCCTGCAGCCTGCACGATGATGTCAGTCCTGGATGTGAGGTCATCACACCATGCTGAGAGCACACCCCGAGAGACCTGTTCCTCTGCCTTTCCCCCCCACCCCGCTGGTGAGGTGAGCAACCCTAGTGTAGGAACATCCTCTTCCTCCTCAACTATAGGCTTCACTTTCCATATGACTTCCAAATTATTCAGATTCTTTCATATAGAATCCAGCAGTTCTGCTCTCCAAATTATACCCAGACCTCTCACATGGTGGAAAGGGGTACACTTTACTGGGGCCTGGTGGTCCAGAGCAGCCCAGCCCAGACTATAATCCCCATTACCGTGAGGAAAAAGCTGAGGATAGTAGACCATGCCTGAAGATATTTATAAGAACTTATTTTCTTTTATTTATGAACCTCTTGTCCAGATCTTGTAAGATTTGCTGAAGACAATCAGAAGCAGTGTTAGGGCCGCAATCCCAAGCAACATTCTGAATTCCTGGGCCTCCTAGTCTGTTATATCAAGAACTACCACTCCCAGAGTTCCTTTTGCATAGGCAGGAGGGAGGGTCATCTGGTAGAAAGGGGCAAAGCAAAACATCATAAGGCGGTGGGAGCAAGTGCTGCTGCTACTTCTGGTAGGATTTGCAGATCCAAAATATATGCAAGTTTCTAATTTATTCACAGTCAAACAAACGCTTCCTGCTACCCTGACTGGATAGAAATCAGGCAGCAAGAAATGTAAGAAGGCAAAAGAAAGGAAACAAAAAGAGGCTAAAGAAAAGCAGTCTATGTTACAATTTTTCAAATTAGACAAGGCTTTTTGGCAGTCAGGCAACAATACAGTAATTAGGAAGCAGATGAACAAAATCAAGATGAAAACAATTTCAATATAGAAATTAGTTGCATCTGTGGCAACTAATTTTCAGTAAAGTGTACATAGTCCTGTGGATTCTTTGCAGACTGCCAGTGACTATGGAAAAAGCTGAAAGAAGTTTCACGAAGCTAGCACTTATCAAAAACTGCAGATTTGGGAGGCAAGCCTCCTAGTCATCTTGTCTACAATGTGAACTTGCAAGAGAAATAAGACTTGGGGGAGGGGGGCTAGTTCATGATTTTGCAGTGAAGAAGGCCAGGAAAATAAAGCTTTAAGTTAATGGTTTAAGCCTAACCATTTGTATCCACCTTTATCCATTAGAACTTTTTAAAAAAGACCTGGACAGCCTAATGCCTTTTTAGTGACCAAAAAGTTACAAAATAGATAACACACTTGTAGGACACTTAGGTTGGGTGCCTTTTCTTCAATGTATTACTTGTAAAAACAACTTCTGGAAATTAAGAAGCATTGTAACTAAGAGCATATGCTATTTCCCTCAGAATATTAATATATAACTGTAATAGATAACTGCAGCCTATCCCCGCTTCACACTTAAAATAGCAAACCTTATAGGGTGATCGCCAATAACTGTACAAACAGAGCACATATTCTGTGCTGATAAGGGTTGCCAGGTCCCCTCACCCTCTGGGTGGGAGGTGGGAGACCTGAGACTCACCATTGAAGATATGTTCCAGGAAATGATGTCATTGTTTTTTTTTTTTTTTTTGAAAAATTTTATTGGGTTAGAACATTTTTATTTTTACATTACAATCAATTTTCCCCTAATTTTTCGTTTCTAACCCCCTCCCTTTCCCCCCCTTTTGTTGACTTCCAACAGCTTTCCCACCCTCTGTCCCTTTTCCCTTACTTCTGTTAAATTCCTCTGTCTAAAACAGATATACATTCTCCATTATATTAAGCAGTGCATCATTAACTCCTTTAATTATTATACACCCAAACTATACGTCTTTAGATAAACAATTTATCCCATTTTCCAGTTTTGAATAATTCTATATAAACCTATATATCATAAACCATAAAAATTTCCCACATTTAAATCAAACAATTTGATTTGTTCTCTATATATTACTCATTTCAACTTTTTATGGTAATTCTATATAACTCCTCAGATACTCAATCAATTTAACTCTTCTATACATTCAGTTTGGTGCATATAAATCTTGTCAAAGAAAGAAAATATTGTTAGTTAGTCAATCCTCATGTTTAAACCTTATCATTAATTATTCTCTATCAATTGACCTATACATATCTATATATATCTCAATCAATTAATCTAACTGCTTATAAATTCACATTTCTCTTCCTCCCCCGGTAAAGTCACCCCTCTCTTTTATACTTTTATTATATTTCAGTAGTTCTCAAACTGCCACAGTTTTCCTCCCACCTCCCATTTCTTCTCCAGGTATTGTTTCAGCTTCTCCCAGTCTGTGTTGAACTGTCCTGAGTCCAGATCTCTCAGCTTTCTTGTCATCTTGTCCATTTCAGCCATATACAGCAATTTGTAGATCCAATCTTCAATAGTTGGTACTTCTTGTACTTTCCATTTCTGCGCATACAAAAGTCTAGCTGCTGCAGTCATATAAAAAATCAACGTCCTATGATGGGCTGGAATTCCCTCCATTCCCAAGTTTAGCAGCAGGAGTTCTGGGTTCTTATTTATTTGAAACTGTAAAATTTCACTCATTTCTCTTATTATTTCCCCCCAGAACTGCCTAGCTACCTCACACGACCACCACATATGATAGAGGGAGCCCTCATGTTTCTTACATTTCCAGCATTTATTAGAAGTATTCAAATTCCCTAGCGCAATCTTCTTTGGTGTCATGTACCAACGATAGATCATTTTGAAAATGTTCTCTTTAATATTAATACATGTCGTTGTCTTCATTGTAGTTTTCCACAAGTATTCCCATGCCTCCATTGTTATTTCTTTATTGAAATTTATAGCCCATTTCACCATCTGTGTTTTAACTATCTCATCCTCAGTATACCATTTCAGCAATACTTGGTATACCTTGGATATTCTTTTCTTGTCTTCTTTAAGAAGGGTCTGCTCTAGTTCCGAGTTCTCTGTTCGTATGCCCCCTTTTGCAAAGTCTGAGTTGTATAAGTCTCTAATCTGTCTATACTGAAACCAATCATAGTTAGGTGATAGTTCCTCTTGCGTCTTTATTCTAAGTTTAGATACTTCAATCTTAGTTATTTCTTTATACGTTAAACATTGTTGTTCATTATCCACAGCTCTCGGATCTATCACCTCATATGGAACCACCCACAAGGGGGTTCCTTCTTGTAAGTAAGTTCTATACTTCTTCCAGATTGTAAATAGACTTCTCCTTACAAAATGATGCAGGAACATCGAGTTGACCTTTACTTTGTCATGCCATAGGTATGCGTGCCATCCAAAAATTTTTTTATATCCCTCTAGGGCTAATAGTTTCTTATTCTTTAATGTCATCCACTCTTTTAGCCAAACTAGGCAGATTGCATCATGGTAAAGTCTCAGATTGGGCAGTTGCATTCCGCCTCTCTCCTTTGCATCTTGTAAAACTTTTACTTTCACTCGAGGCTTCTTGCCTGCCCAAACAAAATCTGATATTTTCCTCTGCCATTTTTCAAATTGTTTAGAGTCTCTGATGATTGGTATTGTCTGTAACAAAAACATTACTCTTGGTAACACATTCATCTTAACTGCTGCAATCCTGCCCAACCATGACAGGTTCAATCTATTCCATTTGATCAAGTCTCTCTCTATCTGAGTCCATAATTTTTCATAATTATTCTTGAACAAATCTATATTTTTTGCAGTCAGCTCAACTCCCAAGTATTTCACCTTACTAGTTACTTCACAATCCGTTGTTTCCATTAACAATTGTTGTTTCTGCTTAGTCATGTTTTTGCATAATATCTTTGACTTCTTTTTGTTAATGAAGAAACCTGCCAAATCTCCAAACTCCTTGATCTTGCCTATCACTTTTGGCATGTTCTCCAGTGGGTCTTCTACAATTAACATTATGTCGTCTGCAAATGCTCTGACCTTATATGAGTAGTCCTTTATTTTTATTCCTCGTATTTCCTCATCTTGTCGAATTTGTATCATCAGAATCTCCAATACTAAAATGAACAACAATGGAGATAACGGGCAACCTTGTCTTGTTCCTTTACTAATCGTCAATTTTTTGGTCAATTCATCATTCACTACAATTGCTGCAGTCTGGTCTCTATAGATTTCCTTGATTGCTCTGACGAATCTTTCTCCCAGTTGTAGCTTTTCCATAGTGGCAAACATAAAATCCCAGTTTAAATTGTCAAACGCTTTTTCAGCGTCTACAAAGAAGAAACCAACCTCTTTGTCACAACGCTTGTCGTAGTATTCAATAGCATTGATCACTGTCCTTAAGTTGTCTCTTATTTGTCTGTCTGGCAAAAAGCCTGCTTGTTCCTCCTCTATGACTTCCGAGAGCCACCCCTTCAATCTCTCCGCCAATATCTTCGCAAAAATTTTATAGTCATTATTGAGTAGTGATATAGGCCTATAATTTTTCACGCTAGTCAGATCTTGGCCCTCTTTTGGGATCAATGATATATTCGCTTCGCTCCAAGTGTCTGGAATTCTTTGATCCCTAAAAACTCCGTTCATCACCTCTTTTAGGAATGGTGCCAGTTCATTGGCCATTGTCTTATAAAATTTAGCCGTAAGTCCATCTGGCCCTGGCGCCTTTCCTAGATTTGCGGATTGTATTGCCATATTTATTTCCTCATCAGTTACTTCACTGTTCAACTTATTTCTCCAAGCTTCCGAGATCTCTGGAAGTTTGGTTTTCTCCAAATATGATGCTATTGATTCTTTGTTTACTTCTTTTTTATTATACAGCTTAGCGTAAAATTTATAAAAGGCTCTGCTAATGGTAGTCTGCTCCAAATACGTTTTGTTTTCTTCACAAATTTTATTTATTATTTTCTTTTCCCTTTTCTTCTTTAATTGCCATGCCAAATATTTCCCAGGTTTATTAGCACCCTCAAAAGCTTTTTGATTCAGTCTTTTAAGGTTCCACTCCAATTCTTTGTTACTCATTGCTGTTAACTGTTCTTGAAGAATTTTGATTTCCTGATGTATTTTCTTTTTCCCTGGTCTCTTTTTTAACTGTACTTCTTTGGCCTTTATTTTCTCCTCAATCTCTTGTCTTTTCTCCTCTTTCTTTTTCCTTGCTCTACCATTTAAGTCCATTAATATGCCCCTTACAACCGCCTTGTACGCGTCCCAAACTTTACTGGTTGGTACTTCTTTATTCACGTTGTATTGTATAAAAAACTTAGTCTCTCTTCTCAGTGTTTCCATATTCTCACTTTCCTGTAACAGGTCCTCATTTATTCTCCAGGCTTTCCTTTTTCTCCTTTTTCCAAATTTCCACATAATTGGGTTGTGATCTGAGCCTACCATCGGCATTATTTCTACCTCCTTAGTCCATAGCGCTAAGTCCTTTGAGGCCCAGATCATATCAATTCTTGATAATGTAAGATGCCTTGCAGAATAAAAAGTAAACTGTTTGGTTTTAGGATATTCTCTCCTCCATACGTCTTCGAGAGTCTCTTGTTGAATCAACTCAAAAAAAAGCTTTGGCAATAGTCCTCTTTTCTTTTGTGCTTTTGTAGTCTTTTTGTCTAATTCCAAATCTGTCACTCCATTGAAATCTCCAGCAAGAATTATCTGGTCATATACAAGATCGTCTAGGTGCTTCCTTAAGTCCTCAAAGAAGCTTTCCTTTGCACCGTTAGGTGCATAAAGTCCGACTACCAACACTCTCTTTAAGTTCCAATTACATTCCACTGCTACAAATCTAGCTTCCACATCTCTCATAACAAATTTTGGCTGCAGCTCCTCTTTTATATACAACACCACTCCTCTTTTTTTCTTGTTGGAAGCCGCTACAAATTCTTTGCCCAATTTTCCAGATTTTAAATATTTTACATCCTGTTTTCTAATGTGGGTCTCCTGCAAACAAACAATATCACATTTTTGTTTTAGTAGCCAATGAAAAATATTTTTTCTCTTATTCGGTGAGTTTAGTCCATTTATATTCCAAGATAATACTTTACACTCCATATTCATGGTTTTGTTGGTAAGTCTTTTTCATTGTCCTTGATAAATCTCTCCATCTCCCGCTCAGATCTGATACGTTTTTTTGCCCCTCCAAACTCAAAGGACACTCCTTCCGGTAACTCCCATCTGTATCTGATATTCATGTCCTTCAAAGTCTGAATTAGCACTCTATATTTTTTCCTGTCCAATAACACTGATCTGGGCAGTTCCTTCATTATAATAATCGTCTTGCCATCAATCTCCAATGGATCTTGAAATTGTTTGGTCACAATCCTCTCTTTCATATTTCTAGTTGTAAACTGCACAATCACATCCCTTGGTAGTTTCCTCTGGGTTGCAATTCTCGAGTTCACACGATACGCCACATCTAGGATAGCCACAATTTCCTCCTCCTCCTTCCCCAGGTAATCAGCCAACACCTCAGTCATCTGTTCTTGCGCTGACTTCCCTTCCACTTCTGGCAGACCACGAAAACGAAGCTGCTTCTCCATGTGTTTAGTTTCTGCAACTGACATCCTCCCCTTCACCAGCCTCATCTCTGTTTGTTGCGTGTCTATTAAATTCTCCATCGCGTCTTCTACTGTTTTAACTCTCTGCTGCGTTCCTTGTAATTCACTGCTAATCGTTTCCACACCTTTTTTCACTTCTGACAGCTCCGACTTTACTGTCTGTGTAACTTCCTTGACCTCTTTAATAAGCTCCAATTTCGTGTCCTTAAGTTCTTTCATCATGTCTATAAGTTTTTTGTCCAAGTTTTCTATTGCCGATTGCCACTCTTTTTTCGACATCGTGGGGCTTGCTTTAGCTCGCTCCCACGAATCTGCTCTCTTCCTCAGCTCCGTGGCGTATAATTAAACGTTTTCCTTTTTTTTTTAAATGTCCCAATCTTTGCAAAAATTAATTTTTTATATCCAAAATGTCGGGCGTCTTTTCTCTATGGTTTCTCTATGTTATTATAATCCAAGATGGCCTACTTCCTCTTCCGCTGAAGCCACGACCCTTCCACTTTCAAAGATGGCGATTCCCCACTTCCTGTCCTTTGGCAAGGGCCGCTTCCCTCCAGCCACTCTATTGTTGTTACGCACTTCCTGTCTCCCGTCTTCCCACAGCAGGTCTCGCGATGGTGTCTTTTTCCCACAGCTCCAAAACCACAGGTATTCAAAACAATAGTCCGATTTTTGTAATAACTTCTTTAAACTTAGTCTCTTTTAAAATACAACTCCTGCCGAGTCTTCACCTCCTTTTCACTAGTCTGTTGCAGTTTAAAAATCTACTTTCTTTCCTCTCTGTTTTTGTCAATCTGTCCCGCTTCAAGAGATAGCGATCTTTACCTTCTCTTCAACTTTCTCGGGTTGTAATCGCTGTTTCGATCTTAAATTCTCCTCTCGACTTCCCTCCCCGATCGAAGCTTGGGTATGTAGGTCTTATGCCAGCCGAATTGGCCCCAAAATTGCCGCAGAGATTATAGCCGACCCGTCGCAAGGTGGGACCTCAAGGATCGGGGGGGAGACTCCTTGTGTAGAGCCCCCCCTCGTCCGAGATCTAGCTCACCCTAGGGTCTTGAGCGTTCTTTGCCTGCTCCCCGCCTGAGAGCAGTCGGCCGCGGGTTATTTTCACCCCTCCGGCCGGTTAAAACGGCAATCCGGTCAGCTCCACAAATGGAGCTGCGTTAGACCTCCATGAATCCCAAACCGGAAGTCAGGAAATGATGTCATTGTGCAGGGTCTCATGCTGCCCCCAGGAGTGCTCTTGTGCTCTTTGGGGCCAAATTGGGACTATTTGGGGCCTAAATTGGCCCGCTGTGAAGCACAGGAGCTCTCCGGGGGCCTCTTGGCAATACTCTCGTGCTCCGCAGTGGGTTGAATTGAGCCCGTTTAGGGCCAAAATCAGCCCACAGTAGAGCATAGGAGCACTCCCCAGGTGGCGCAAAAAGCCCTAGAGTGCTCCCGCGCTTCACAGAGGGCCAATTTCAGCCCCAAATGGGCCCGATTCGGCCCACCGTGGAGTGTAAAAGCGCTACCAGGAGGTTCCTGGAGAGTTCCTGTGCTTCACAGGGGGCCAATTTGGGGCCCAAATGGGCTCGAGCCGGCCTGAGCCAGCCCATTTGGGAGAGTGCACTGCAGAGAGTGCACCGCCCACTCTGCCCACTGCAGAGAGTGCACTGTGCTGCCTGGGAGCGCGCTCCAGGAGGCGCATTCCCCAGTCTTTCCCCCCACAGTCCAGGTAAGCAGGGTGAGGGGTGGAGATGGAAGCAGGGGATCCCCTGTCCCAAGCGGAGGACTGGCAACCCTCGTTCTGATCCACACAAAGATCCATTTGTTTACTGCTCACACTTCCGTTTGTTCATAACTCCCCTAGGCTTACTAACCATGCGTTCTCTCCCTTTAAGAGAGAGTTAATGTGTGGAAATGAGCGTAGAGGTAAATAAAACCACCTAGAAATTTCTCTATTAAAGAGAGAGGATTTTTTTGTCTAGATCTGATGGCAACACTAAATGCTCCCTTCACACTTTTCATACATACTCACTCATATTATTTCTTTTCTTGCCACACTCACACTCAGAATTAAGGGATTAGATTTCAGTCCAGGATCTTTTCCTCCCAGTACTAGAGGACAATCTACACTGCTTGCATCCCATTAAAAAAATTCTACTTCCCTTGTCCACTTCACAATTCTCCAAGTGAAAAAAAAAAGCATTCATTGTAGTCCTTACTGTTATTAAGCAGTTTCCTGCAAGCAGTGGCTGGAGAGTGGCTGAAGCTTGTGGAAACTTTCTCTCCAGCATTTGTTGCTTTAGTCTGGTGCCAGTGTAATCCAAGCGGTACAATATGTAAAAGAACTGTGGTAAAGATTGATAATATTCAATACATTTTGAGGCCAGCTTTGCATATAAGATCCCATCACTGTAAATGAGAAATATTAAAGAAATATGCCAAAGCAAAGACATTTGAAGAAAAATGCTGTTATTTCCAATTAAAAGACCGCAGAATCACCACATCAATGGCTGTCATGTGAATTACCCCAAGGTGGCAAGGAAAACAGAAGATCATTATATTAGCTAACTAGAGATTAATTTGAAAAAACACATGAAGCAGAGATGCGATTCTGTTTCAATAGGAGCCATTTCTATGGTTTTTTCAGCCACTAACTTTCCATATTCTATGACAGAACTATAACTCTGGTAACTCTCTGAGAACATTTTGAATCTTGTACACAGCATAGATGATATACACTTACGTATGACTCCATTCTATCACAGGTGTGCGGCAGTGTTTGTCTGCAGTAGAAGAGTATGATTCAAGTCTAAGGTTTCCAGGATGTGAGCTTTTGCAGGTCAAAGCTCCTTTTGTCAGATACATTGTCAGGTAGCTTTGACTCTTGAAAGTTTATACCCTGGAAATGCTGTTGGTCTTTAAAGTGCTACTAGACTTGAATCTTGCTCTTCCATTCTATCACAGAATGCAATTTCTATACCACTGAAGAAAAATGTCAGTGTTGAATTGGCTGTGCAAACTTATTTTAGTCTAGCCAGGAAAATAAGTGGTGAGAGAGGCATATTGTCAAAACAAGGAGCAACCCCAGAATTGAATAATTTTTCAAAATTGCATTGTACATACAGGTAATGGGTCTGCAAATTATTTCTCTATGTTTTCGGATTCAGTTCCTCATCATTGCTGAGAAGTCCATATTAGAAGCACAAGATATTTTCCTGGCCATAGGCCAGTTTCCTGTGTTTAAGTAGTAAGGAATATTAATTATGAATTTGATTTTCTGGAGACTGAAAGCTTATTTAAGTCATGCACACATGTACGCAGAGCTCATGTGTAGTCATGTGTATGTGTGTATATAGAGAGGTGAGTCCTTTGCTCAACATATATCTTTGATTCTTTGAAACTTAAATACCCTGTGGCAGACAGACTTTAAAAATAACACTATGAATATCAACGTCCTCCCTAGGAATTGGCACTAGCTCTACACCTGGGCAGTGGGCCATATCCAGAATTTGGTATTCAAAGTATGGGTTCTGTCCAGGAGAATGCAGTTTACTCAGTGTCTGCTGGATTACCTTACATAAGCATGTCCTTCGCCTTCCAAAGGGATTTATTTTTGTTTTAATCTTCTGTTGGACAAACGAATGACCTTTGAAAAGCTCAGGGATAAGTTTGACTTCTAAGGTATGTAAGACTAAGCTGGAGGAATTTCTGGAATGAGGATCTAAAGAGGTGATAGCACTGAATAAGAAAAGAGTACTGTGTTTGACTGCATTCTTCTGCTAGTTCAGCACAACACTGAATTATTGTATAAAGGTTTCCTAGGAATCTTCTTGCTGCTGTTGTCTTAAGGGCATTTCATACATCACACAGAGGCAAAATTCAAGTTCGTCGATGCATGTACAGACACTTAAAAATCTGAATCACCGCCTTGCCTAGATGACCCAGGGCCTCTAAGACAGTGATACTGGCTCTGAACTGATGCTGGGCTCCACAAAAGCTTGTGTGGTTAGAGTTGCAGAATAAGATCTGGGAACCCCTGGTTCTAATCCCTACTCTGTTCATGGGATGACTTAGGGGCAGTAATGTGTTTTCAGTGAAACCTACCTCACAGTGTTGTTGTGAGGATAAAATGGAGGAGACAGGAAGGATAGAAGTCAGTTTGGGTCACCATTGTGGACAAAGGGGATGTATAACTGAAGTAAATGAATATTAATATAGCCATAGATGGGTGGATAAACGGTAGGTTGGTGAGTGGGTGAGAAAGAGAGAAGGAAACAGTGAAGGGTATGGGTACCAAGAATGCCCTTGCAACTGGTGGGCGATGTGGGATCTGGGGACTTTGGGATTGGAGGGAGGATTTGTGTCCCTAGTGTGATTATGTCACTTGTGGTGTGAATTGAATGATGTTGGGGGTGATAATATGGCACTTGCCCCAAACTCTGTGGTTCAACAATAGAGTTTGGGGTGAATGCTAGAGCATCATCCGACTTGATGTCATCACCTGATGTGATGACACCAATTGCACTCCCCTCCCAATTTTGCCTGGACAGTTCCTTATTCTACCTAACTGAGTAGCAGTGGGCAATGGGAGCTGGGGATGGAAGATTCCCCACCCCTAATGGGAAGCTGACAACCTTAAGGAAAAGTGAGAATATGAGGATTCCCAGGAAGAGGGAAAGAGGAAATAGAAATGGAGATAAAAGGGAAAGTGATATGCCCTCTGCAAGTCCGTGTGGGTTCCTCACTACACGGCTGGACCCAGCAGCTACCACTGTAAAACTGAACCATAGCTTTCCCAAGTAGAGGCTACAACGTGAAGACTGTGAGGCAGATAAGGTAGGTTGGCTAGTGGATGGGGAGGAGAGAAGGAAACAAAGCAGAGTATATAGACGCATGCAAATAGGAAAGAAAGAGGAAATATTGGGGGAGAGGAAAATGAGATTCTTCCTGCAAGTTCTCGCAGGTAATGTGCTTGTTATATCTAATTCTCAACATCCCCCCCAACTCCTTTAAAATTAATAATCAGGTGTCAAATGATTAAACACATGAATGGTCAGGAAGTGATTTTAAAAATAAAAAGGTAGACAGTCCTTCATGTGGCTGGGGCAAAACTGGTGTGTGAACTAGCATGCAAGTTATGCACCAACTGGAACTGAAAATTTTCTGTACTGTTTGTACATGTAAATAGGCCAACTTGCAGATACATGGAATGTATCCTTTATCTGTGGTCGCTACCATGTCTGTTTCATCCCTATGTAATGATGGCAAGAGGGTGAAGTCATTGAAGTCTGCTTCAAATAGCTCTGTATGATAAATACAACATGTAGACTGAGCACAAGCTGGAAATGAGATGCACTTTCTATAAGATACCACTGGAAACAGGAATATTTGCAATGATTATTATTACTGTTTTTTCTGCTTCATTTCCCCCACCCCCACCTTATTTCCAATGTTGTGCATTATACTGCCATCTAGTGAAGAACGCTATTATTAAACAAAGAAAAATAGAAGTGTGAGCAGCACTACTTTATATCAGAGCATATTAATATAAAGCAACATTTTCTCCTAACTTGACAGAAGCTGAAGTTCTCCTGACATTATTACACTTTGCTTTACATTTCACTTCAGTAATCCATCTCACTGTTATTCATTGTGCAGAAAGCAGGTGGAATGTAAGCATTCATGTTTTTCTTTAGCAGAAGCCTTTACTGACGGGATTTGTCCAGCTCTCCTTTAAATGTAAATGCTCTGGGAAATAGAACGTTGTTTCTTCTGCTTTAATTTCATTTTTATTTTCTCATTTTTGTTGTTAAATACACTTGATTGCTGATGAGAAACCACAGTAACCACTAGTGAAGCTGGAATTACATTTCTCATCCAAATGAGGTGTAAGAACCTGGTGAAACTGAGAGAAAGGCTGGCTAGATGAGGTCACTCAGGGAGATTGTGACTGACTGAGAATTTGAACCCTTGTCTTTATTCCTACAACACCCTTATGAGAAAGGTGAGGCTGATAGGGAAGGTGACTATGAGATCAATGAATTAACGGCTGAAGGCAGATCAGAACCTGGCTGCTCTCATTCTAGTCTTTCTAACCAGTGTACTACACTCGCTTTCAACCAAATAATACCATACCAGATACCAGTACCATAGGTCACAGCCACAACTGGACATTGTTAGAGTTATTATGGAAAACCAAACAGATGTCTATATTATTAAATATATATTTGGTGAAGAACTAAGTTGTTAGTAGATGTTACTTTTATTATTTATGTTATTCATAGTCCACCAACTGGCAACTTAGATTTTAGCTGGGAAGGTTTTGAACTTGCAGGCTGCAATTTGCATCTTTCTTCAACCAATATAGTTCTGGCTGAACACATCCAGTGTACTTGAATATAGTAACAGAGAACATAAAAATCTTTAAGTTTATACTGTCAATTTGGAAGCATTTCTCATGTCACATAGCTTGACGCTAGATGGCACTCGTAAGCCAAGCCACTTTCTAAACTATTGCATGACTGGCAACAGTTCTTTAGTTGAATATAGTTTCACGTGGGTAGTTGTTTTGGTCTGTGGTAGAAGAGTAAGATTCGGGCCCAATAGCACCTTAAAGACTAGCTAGTTTTCCATTGTATGACCTTTCACTCTTGAAAGCACATACGCTGGAAATCTAGTTGGTCTTTAAAGTTCTTTCCTTGTCAGATAAACTTGTAAGACACATTCTTAGGTTCAGTTCAGACATCATGGTTAGTGTGATCATTCAAGCATGGGCAACACCATTATATATGGTTAGTTAGAATACCTCAAACTAGGATCTGAAACCATGTTTTACAGTTGACTTAATAAGGTAACACCTACTTGGTAAATGAGAGAATTTGCACTTTAGTTTCAGTACGTTACCTATTTGTGTAGGAGGCTCAAGCATAGTCTTTTACCTGAATTGGTATGTCCTAACGTTATTTAAAAAACAACAACAACCAACTGTACCATAATCAGATAAGTCAGATAATAAGAACATCCAACAGTATTTTCTTCTTGTTATGCATAGTAAAATACCTCTCTCCTGATACTTCCCCCCAGCTAAAGACCAAGAAGTTATTATGGATTCCCTCCCTTGATGAATTACTCCCCTGAAACTCACAAGAGTACTCGTTAATACATTCATACATATTATCCTTACATTTCAAAATGCTCCTTCCATTAGTTGCTGTACTTGGAAGCTTTATGTGTTGTTGTGGATGACTCTTGTCCGGCCTGATTCACATGCACTTCAGAAGCCCTAGGCATCTCGTTAAGCATCATTAATCTATTGGCAAGAGGCACACAACATATTTCATCATGGGTATAGCGCACAAGTTAAAATATTACTAGAGAACCCTTGCTTTCATTTTATTTTTGTATTAAAACAGAGCTATTTACATTTTTTCACATTGACTAACTTAAAAGTATATGATATTATTCATTCATTATATTTAAAGGAGAGTGATCACATGGATCTCAAACATTTTATCTTATCTTTTTTTTTTTTTTTCATAACTACAAAACACTACACCAGACTATCACAAGGAAAGGGGAGAGGGAAGGGACAAAGGGGGGTGGAAAAAGAAAAGGGGGGGGGAATGAACTACAAACACTAAACACTACACTTCAATGTTTCCCTTCATACTGTCATAATACAAAAATAGCTCCATAGAATAATGATGGAGTGGTTAATCATACAGAGAATAAACATTTCAAATTCTGATTAAACTTTCCTCCCCCTTCTAGGTCCCGGACGCAATTCTCTCTGTGCAACTGCTGTTGCGATGCTCTCCTCCTCCCCCCCCCCTCCGGCTCCTCCTTTTCTTCGTTCTTGGTGCAGCAGAGTTCTGGGTTTTTGTTCTCAAAATCCTTTAGTTGATCTTCTGATAATATCTTATAGGCCTGATCTTTATATCTGAACCATATTCCTTCCGGGAATAACCATTTGTACTTTATTCCATGGTCCCTCAGAAGAGCTGCAAACTTTTTATATTTAAAACGCCGTTTCCGGACTAGAAATGGAACGTCCTTCAAAATCTTGACTTTCAAACCCATAAAGTCCAAATCCGCATTGTATGAGTTATATAGGATGGTGTCCCGAATCTTTTTAGATGAAAAGTCAATAATGATCTCACGAGGCAACTGTCGCTTTGTTGCATATTTTGAAGAAGCCCGACGGACCTCCAAAATGGCGCTTTTAACCTCTTCTTTAGTTGTCCTCGCGGGTATCGCCAGTAGTTCCGAGACCAAATCCCACAGATCCTCATTTTCCTCCTCTTTCACGTTTTGGAGACGCAAAATTGTCTGCGTTCGTTCCACCTGTAGCCCGATCAGCTGGTTCTCCACCAACTTCAGCTCCTTTTTTGTAGCCTTCACAAGTGACGCACTTTCCAGAGCAGACTTTTCTGCCCCCCCCCGCTGCTGCCTTAATGGTTTTCACCTCGCTTTCAATTAAGCCCACCCTTTGATCAGTTTCGTTCAGCTTGTCAACAAAGGGTTTTATAGCTTCCACCACCGCCCTGCGCACCAACTCTTCGAGCGACTCCCCCTTCTGCAAGGTAGCCGAGATTGACTTACCGAGAGCGGGACTTTGCTTCTTTGCTGCCATTTGGGGGGGGGGGCGCCAACAAAATTCTGGAACTCAACGAAGGGGAAGAGCGAGTCTTCTTCAGATCAACCTCTCCTTCACAAACGCTTGTAGAACAGAAGGGATTCGCTTGTTTACAGGCTTCCGCCTGTTTCTTTTACTTGCCGTTTCTCGTTGCCCGGCGGCACTCGAGGCGCCGCGCACATCTGCCGGCCTCCATAGGGACAAACGGGCAATTCCCCCCCCGCATTGATTTCGGGGAGTTCTTCCCGCCGCGTCCCGGACCCTGGCTCCCTCCCTGGGAGTCCTGGGGGCTAATCCTTGCGGATCAGCCACCCGGTCAGGGTGCCCGGTCGTTTCCTCCCGGACCAGCCGAGAGGAGCGTCCGGCATGGCTGAGAAAACGAAACCGAATCAAACATTTTATCTTATCCAAGGGTGAGTATGCTTTACAAGGCAAGGAGCATCTTAAAAGGATACCTCGCTTCAATTCAGACTCTTATCATATATCTAATTCCAAACCAGGCCATAGAGTATAGATTAGTACATCTGCACAATGAAGCTAGAGACAGATTTCTCTACAAATGTGAAGGAAGTAACAAGTTTGCAGAAAAATCTGATATTTAAGACCAATCAACCAAGGGATTAAAACTCCCCCAAATAAAAACAACATCTGCAGCTTTAAAAAAAGAATGCCTACAGAACTCACAATTGCCATTTTGGAGGTTGCTAGGCAACCACAACAATATTGCTGAGCCTTCCAAGCCTTGTTTTCTATAATATGAAGGCCAAAACAACCCAGAAAAGGTCCCATCTCCCTCTTCTGTCATGTCCCATAATGAATGAGGGATAGGCTCAGCAGCAACCTCTAGAGGCTCACTTCTAGGGGTGAACATAATGAAAACCACAAGCTGTAAAAATCACAGAAATAACTGTTTCAAGGTCTTACTTGTGATTAGACATGGGCATGAACCAAAAAAAATTAATGAACCAGCGGTTCGTGGTTCGGTGCCTATGACGATCCCAAGATTGTGAACCGCAATGAACATTTTCCATTGCCGAAGTTCATTGTGTGCGGAATGGCCCCCGTGGCACTTAGAGAGCCCATATTCCCGGGGAGTCTTTTGCAGGCTTTCCTACAGCCATCACCCAAGTTTGCAAAAGGGATCTTGGAGTTATACTCTCTCCAATCCAAGGCCCCCAGGAAACTCCCACAAAAATCCAAGCTCAATTATACTCTCAGTCTCTCTCCTCAAAGGCTAGCAAGTGGCAAGTAAGAGCTCTGTCCCACTCCACTGCTCACTGAAAGTGAAACCCAGCCTGGGAGACCACGGCTATTTATAAGCACAGGTCCCATTGCGCAACGCAGGAGGTCTGTGTTTGGCCGTCAGAGCTGCCTATCAGGGTTTGCAGGGATGAGATTGGAGTGCCCATGGCTACAGAACACCTCCTCCCCCTCCCTCCCCTGGGTGTCTTCTCCCAACTTGTAACCGCTTTGCAGCTTCGTGGTTGGAAGGAAGACCTGCCAATCAAGGTAAGCTGGGCTTCCATTCGGGTTTCCAGGGCGACAGAAGGAGTGCAGACAGAGTTCAGGCATTCCCCCAGCTCCATTTCCAGGGGAATTGATTGATGGCACCTGACTGTCTGGCTTCCCGAACCATGGCCGAACGCACCGAACCAGGTGTCTCCCAAACGCTGGTTCGTTGGCTGTGGACAATCACGAATCGCTGGATCACGATCGCGCGATCGCCAATTTCATGGGTTTTTGAAGTTCGTAATGCGGTTTGTACCCATCTGTACTTGTGATACTTCAGAATGGTAACAATAATCCAAACAGCTTAGGAATCACAAAACCCCTCCCTGGCTTGCTCACGGGCCCATAGAATTCAAATGCTTTGTCCAATTTGCTTGAAACGTGTGGGTTCTTTGATGGAAATGTGAAGACACTCTGCTTCACGTGACTTTTTTGGTGACTTTTGGTTGAAAAACGGCTACTCTGGCCCCCACCCCAATTCCCCATAGGGAATAATGGAAGAGCAACAGTGACTGGGGGTGATGCAACAGAAGCCTTGCTCACTTTTTGAAAGGAAACAAACAACAAACCACAATAAGGAAGGAAGGCAAATGCAGAGTTTTCAGTGGAAAGGTTTTTAAAAAAAATTATCAGTCACTGTAAGAGAAGGGAAATGAAATGAATGGAGACAGGGCTTTTTTTAAAAAAATGACAGCTGGAGCTGCTGACTGGCTGCTGCTTGATAGCCATTTTAGAAATTAGTAGAGTGAACTTAGGATGGCTGTGCAGAGAGGGATCTAATGCTGGGGCATCTGTAAAATCACCCCCACTTCTTCAGCCTGCTTGAAATTTAATGAGTCTTTTGTTTAGAGGGTGGACTGTGTTCTGTGCAATTTTGGTGCAGTTAGGTGCAAAAACAGCTGCCCTATGGCAAAGCTACTATTCAATCACAGCACACTTAACTTACCCATCCAGCCTCCTCCTCCTTTATTTAGAGGCCTGCACTCCTAAGCACAGTAAACATATATTTTAACTCTCCAGGCCACATATAACCAGCAGAAACAAAACACAAACTATTTACATGGGAAAATATTATAAGCTGCATCTTTCCAGTGCACTTAAAAATGGTTCCCAGGATCAGTGTTTTCTTAATAAAATCATTTTTTAAATCCCAATGGGGAAAGGGACAGATTTCTGGAGTTGTTTTCTAACTAGGCTGCTTTTTTGTTTATAGAAATCAGAGTATAAGTGGTTTATTTTATTTATTTTTTATTTTACTTTATCTATGCTCCATCTTTCTCCCCCATGGGAACCCAAAGTGGCCTACGTCAGTCTCCTCTCCTCTATTTTCCCCTCATAAAAATTTTGTAAGGTATTTTAGGCTGAGAGTTTGTGACAGGCGCAAGGTCACCCAGCTAGCTTCCATGGCAGAGCAAAGAACTGAACCCAAGTAGCCCAGATCTTAGTCTGCCACTCTAGCCATTATACCACACTGGTGGCTATACTTTGGGGACACTATGTTTACTTCGGTACAGCTAACAATGTCCTAAGAGGACAAAATTGTATAGCCACTTCTCTATGCATTGTGCCTCCAAAACAAACAAACAAAAAAGAGTAGGAAAGGGCAAACAAAGGTACAAGGCTACAAGTGTTTATATACCAATGCCCAAAGTATGGGCAATAAGAAAGAAGAGCTTGAGCTTCTATTGCAAACAGAGGGCTATGACATAGTAGGAATTACTGAGACTTGGTGGGATGATTCCCATGACTGGAATGTGCTAGTGGATGGGTATGAGTTGTTCAAGAAAAACCGGAAGAGTAGAAGAGGAGGTGGAGTGGCGTTGTATGTGAGGAGAGGGCTTGATTGTCAAGAAGTTATGGAGAATGGGGCGGACAGCCCGGTGGAAAGTATATGGGTAGAAATAAGGGGAGGAAGGACAAAGGGTATTGTTGTTGGAGTCTGCTACAGACCACCCGACCAGCAAGAAGAAATGGATGCTGCCCTCTTTGAACAAGTTGGCAGAGTATCCAGACATCAGAACCTTGTAATTATGGGTGACTTCAACTTCCCCGATGTGTGCTGGGAGACAGGCTCAGCAAAGCGTCATGAATCACGCAATTTCCTGACCTGCCTGGCCGATAACTTCCTTTTTCAAAAGGTGGAGGAAGCTACAAGGGGTTCGGCCATACTAGACTTGATATTAACCAACAGGGAAGAATTGGTAGATGAGATGAAGGTGGTGGGGACCTTAGGGGGAAGTGACCATGTCCTTCTTGAATTCCAGTTGCTGTGGAGAGCCAAGGAAGTTCGTAGCCAGACTCGTAGGTTAGATTTTCGTAGGGCCAACTTCGATGAACTCAGAGGCTTGATGAGAGTCATTCCATGGGGGAGTGTGCTGGAAGGAAAAGGAGCGAGTGAAGGGTGGGCCATTCTCAAACACGAGCTTTTGCAAGCTCAAGCCTTCACTATCCCAGCAAGACGGAAACATGGTAAGGGCTCCAAGAAACCGATGTGGATGCACAGAGAGCTCCAGAATAAGCTAAAGGAGAAAAAGGAAATGTTCAGGAAATGGAGAGAAGGACAGACCTCTAAAGAGGAGTATATGAGGGTTACTAGGTACTGCAGATCAGCCATCAGAGAGGCCAAAGCTCAGTACGAGCTGGGTCTGGCCAGGAGGGCTCGCTACAACAAGAAAAACTTCTACAGATATGTGAGAAGCAAACGCAAGGTAAAAGAGGCAGTTGGATCACTGTTGGGAGTAGATGGAGAAACTCTGATGCAGGACAGAGAAAAAGCAGACAGGCTTAATGACTTTTTTGCCTCTGTTTTCTCCCTGAAGAACTCAGGCACATCTAAATGTGGCAGGACACCTGAGTGGCTAATTGACATTGACAGAGAGGTAGTGGAGAGGCATCTGGCTGCACTGGATGAATACAAATCCCCTGGGCCAGATGGGGTGCACCCAAGAGTGCTGAAAGAACTTTCCAGAGAACTTGCAGAACCCCTGTCCATCATCTTCAAGGCCTCCTGGAGGACTGGGGATGTGCCACAAGATTGGAGAAGAGCGAATGTTATCCCAATCTTTAAGAAAGGGAGGAAGGATGACCCGGGAAACTACAGGCCAGTCAGTCTGACTTCTGTTGCTGGGAAGATATTAGAACAGATTTTAAAGGGATCAATCTGTAAGCATCTGAAGGACCGCTCAGTGATCCAGGGAAGTCAGCATGGTTTTGTTCCTAACAGATCCTGCCAGACCAACCTGGTTTCCTTCTTTGATCGAGTGACCAGCTTGCTGGATCGGGGGAACTCTGTTGACGTGATTTATCTGGATTTCAGTAAAGCTTTTGATAAGGTCCCCCATGACATTCTGATGGGCAAACTGGAAGACTGTGGAGTAGACTATAGGACAGTTCAGTGGATAGGGAACTGGTTGGAGGACTGCACTCAAAGAGTGGTGGTCAACGGCGTTTTATCAGACTGGAGGGAGGTGTCCAGTGGGGTGCCGCAGGGCTCGGTTTTGGGCCCGGTACTTTTCAATATTTTTATCAATGATCTGGATGAAGGAGTGGAAGGGCCGCTCATTAAATTTGCTGATGATACCAAATTGGGAGGGGTAGCAAACACCCAAGAAGATAGAATTAAAATTCAACAAGACCTGAATACTCTGGAGAAGTGGGCAGCTGTGAATAGGATGCAATTCAACAAAGACAAGTGCACAGTATTACATCTGGGCCACAAAAACGAGAAGCACAAATACTGGATGGGGGATACACTTCTGGGCAGTAGTATATGTGAAAGGGATCTTGGGGTAAGAGTGGACTGTAAACTGAATATGAGCAGTCAGTGTGATGCGGTGGCAAAAAAGGCTAATTCAATCCTGGGTTGTATCAAAGGGGCCATAGCATCGAAATCGCAGGAGGTCATAGTTCCTCTCTGTACTGCCTTGGTCAGGCCGCACCTGGAGTACTGTGTGCAGTTCTGGATTCCTCACTTCAAAAAGGATGTGTACAAAATCGAGAGGGTGCAGAAGAGAGCGACGAGGATGATCAGGGGTCTGGAGACTAAGCCCTACGAGGAAAGGTTGAGGGCCTTGGGAATGTTTAGTTTGGAGAAAAGGAGGTTGAGGGGGGACATGATTGCTCTCTTTAAATATTTGAAAGGCTGTCATTTGGAGGAGGGCAGGGAGCTGTTCCAGTTGGCAGCAGAGGGTAGGACGCGAAGCAATGGGCTAAAACTACATGCACAAAGGTACCGACTGGATATTAGGAAAAACTTTTTCACCGTCAGAGTAGTTCAAAAGTGGAATCAGCTGCCTAGGGAGGTGGTGAGCTCCCCCTCACTGGCAGTTTTCAAGAAGAGGCTGGATGAATACTTGTCAGAGATGCTTTAGGCTGATCCTGCACTGGGCAGGGGGTTGGACTAGATGGTCTGTATGGCCCCTTCCAACTCTATGATTCTATGATTCTATGATAAACTGGGGTAGAAAGTTCATCCTGGGATATCACCAAGGTTAAGAGAGGAGATGACAGGCTGGGTTGAATGAATATCAGTGTTTGAAAATTGTCCAGTAAAGGACTTGTTCCAACTTAAAGTCAAGCATTCAAGACTGTTACAGACTTTCCTGTTTTTATAGAATTGGCTGTGCTAAGATAATTGAGAGAACTATGCTTAAGTTTTTCATCAACAAATAGTAAAATATGATCAACATGTTGTATGGAATGGCAAGCATTAGAATTAATAAGCTGAAAATGTTGATGAACTATTTTTTGCATTCGTGACATATAATTGCTTCATTTGTTATAGAAATCCATGAAACTTAAATACTGAGTACTTCTAATTAATTTCTTCTGTCTGCAAATTGCAATTCACTCCAGACCCAGAAGATCTGTGATGAATTTGTTTTCATCTTCCACATGTCATAACTTTTTGCATTAAAATAAAAAACCCTCTTGAGCATTTAAAATAAACGTGTAAACAAATTATTTGTTATTGCTGCAGAAACAAGTGAATAGTTCTTATGAATGTGAGTCACAACTATCAATAGTACAGTTCACCAATCTGTACCTGACTGACGGAGCAAGCTTAAAATGTCTTTTCAGAAGTAAATCAGCCTTAAGCTGTCAAAGTAAAAAATCCACTATATTATGGAGAGCAATCCAACTAAGGAAGACTCAAAAAAGCAATGGAAATGGCAAAGGACATTGATTACATCTTAAATGCTATATTTATAGATTTTTATTGTTTTAAATATAAAAAAATACTACTTACGATGTAAATTATTTCATTTGCATGCCAGGATGAAGAATACTGCTGGCCTGGCATGTATTGCTGAAATTTGATTGGACGGCATTCAGAGACTTTCAAATTTTACATTGAAGAAACGGACCAGACCTGATGGCTGTAGACAAAAGTTCACTGTAGCTTTTAATGATTTTTCAGATGCTTTCCCCAGAAGTGTTTGTACCTTGTGCTGAGCATATGAGACAATATGGGAAGTCTGTTGATGCATTGACTGTCCATTGGCTCCCCTACCTGAGCTAACTGAACTGGTCTTTTTCTTTATTTTTCACCCATTAAATTTTTATCCTATGCTTCCTGCTGAAATCTCAGGGCAGTATAATTAACCCCTACCCATTTTAATTTCTTGACAACTCTGTGAGTTAGGTTAGGCTGAGAAAGATTGTTTGACTGAAAATCCATTAAGGATTTAAGGGATTGCAAGATGGATCTGTGCCTCCCCAATCCCAGTCCAATGTTCCAATTATTAGGTAAAACTGAGCTACCACCATGAATAATACAGTTTACCAATCTATAGTTGACTTAGAGAGCAATCCTAAGCAGGTCTACTCAGAAGTAAATCTCATTTTATTCAGTGCTGTAGGTATTGGAATGAAAGTTTGGGTGGACCTCAATATTCACATTGATTTTTTCTTTTGAGGTAGTTCTTCATGGCTGCTGTGACAATCATACAACTGACTTAGTTGATAATCCGGCCCAACAAAAATAGTAGGCCTCATACTTAATTTTATTTTTTTGTTTTTGATGGGAAGAAGGTTATCTGAGAGTGAAGGAATGTGAAATTGTCATGGGACATTCTCTGAACTTTAGAATCATGGAGTCCTAAACCTTTGTAGGAATTAAGACAGTGCATAATAATGCACTGAACAATGTAATTTGGAAGTCTGTACTGCTAATAAAAGTCTGTTAGCAAGCTGGAAGAGAGTGATGCATATACCAATCATGTATTCACCAGTAACACAAATCTGGGATTGTTGTGTGTTTGAGTAAAGTGTCATCAAGTCACAGCTGATTTATGGTAACTCCATAGGGTTTTCAAGGCAAGAGATAAACAGAGGTGGTTTACTATTGCCTGCCTCTGTATAGCAACCATAGCCAAACCTTGCTCAGTTTCTGAGATCTGACAAGGTTGGGCTAGCCTAGGCCATCTAGGGGTGATCCCACACATCCTGGCATCGTGCTGTACTCACGCAATAAGTGCGTCTTCTTGAAACGATTTCTGACGTCATTGTGCCACGATGCCACTCTCAAGGCTCGATCACATCAGAAATCATGCCAGGAAGATGCCCCCATTGCGTGAGTATAGCGTTATGCTGGAATACGTGGAATCGCCCTAGGTCAGGGCTCCAGGATTCTTAGGCATTATGAAATACACACAAACACACAAAAATCCTTGTTTTCCATGTGTGGGTGCTTACTGCAAGAAGCAGCAGTCATCTTGTTTTTCTTCGGTTCTCCTGATATCCCAGGCCACGGCATTTCTCCCTTCTAATCAGTTCCTTGCATGGAATCATGAGATGAGTGCTCCCAGTCAATCTGTTTTGGAGACAAGGCCTACAGAATCAATTTCCATGGAGGAGACTGTGTTGAACTGTGAGTGCTTTGATTACTCCATCTGCAACTCCAAATTTATTCCAATAACTTCCCCTGATTTTGTTTTTTTTTTTTTTAAATCAGGAAAAAGGCTGGAGGGAAGCAAGTGCTGCCTTCTCCTTCACCTGTGCTGTCCCTTGTCAGCAAAATCAGCTTCTATGATTTTTAAAGTGACATTCTTGGAGCTGATGTGTGACTGATCAAAGCGCTGAACCTAGAGACAACTCATAACCAAATATATCCCGTCAGACTCCCACACCCCAGCTCTCGCCTCTTGTCCCTCCAGGAACTCCTTAAATAGTAGTAGAACTAATTAACATAGCCCCACAATGGATGCTCAGTGTGAAGATATGTGTCTCCTGGCAATTGGTTGATTTATTTGCCACTTGCAATCACACACACAGAGGATCTACTATTTTGAAAAAAGTTAACTATTTTTAAAGATTGCAGGGACAGAGTAGGTGCCGGTGAGGAGGTTTGGGAGGGGAGAAGGAGGTTTTCCACAAGGAAGACTTCCTTACTTTGTAAAAGGAAATAATAGACCTCATGGAAGGATGGCAAATGCAGAGTTTGAAATGGAAATGTAGCAATTTTTTATTGTCAGTCATTGTAATATTACTTTAAAAATTTGGATGCAAACAGAATATTTTATAAACATTGGTAGCTGGCACTCCCCTGCTGGGCCACTGTGTTTTCATGAGAGCTGAACTCTTTGGCAAACTATTAGCACTTCTGTAGTTAATGAACACAATCTGGTAATTAGTATTTTTCCTGGATTTTCTCTTGGACTTTTCAGGACATTGGCACAGGTCTCCCCAAGGCACAGTATAGTAATTGTGTTCAGGGAGCTGGTTCCTGCAGATCCGTTCTGCTAATTGTGTTGCTTTCCTCCAGTACAAGGAGCCTTCCTCTTATGCTTAAATCAGAGAAAAGCTGCACCATTAAAGTAATAAATACAAGGAATTCAACCCATGATTCTAGTAGCTCTTGTTCTTAAGAAAGCTTACATAAGATCGAAGCCTCAGTGTCCAGATTTTTTAAAAAGTGCAACCAACAGTCATAATTTCTCTTTCAGGAGTAGTTAGATCCAATTATGTTTTCTGATGCAGAAAATGGAGGAGGGTCTCTTTGGCCACCAAAGGCTATGCTGGATAGCCTTTTGAGTAGAGGTGGGCATGGACCAGGAAAATGCCATGGACAGCTGGCCCGTGGTCCATCAATTTTCACAGACCACAGACCATGAACTTTTCACAGACCAGCCCATTCATGGACCGGTTCATCGATCCATGGTCCGTTACTTCCAGGGGCCTTAGGACTGCCCCCTTCACACTCAGAGATGCCATACTCACAGCAAGGCTTCAGCAAGCTCTTCTCCAGCCAGTCACTCTTCAAGTTTGGCCAAGATTGTATTTCAGAGGTACAAGTTACAGACCCCCAAAAGCGGCCACCCCCAGGAAACTTCCAGTAGATACTAGGAGTCGCAAATGCCAATTGACTTGCATTGGCTTGCAGCACCAAAAAGTTGCAATGAGGCAAAATTACACAGAAAAGGGTGAGGGAAGAGCCCCCTCATTCACCACCCAGACACCTCCCCAGTCGTTGCCTAGGGAATAAATTCTTGCTCCTTGCTCGCATAGAGCAGAATGGGAGCTCTCTGGTTGGCAGGCAGAGCTGCCGATCAAGGTTTTGAGGGCTAAGATCAGTGTTCCTATGGCTGCAGAACGTCCGCCCCTCCGTTGCCTAGGGAATTAATTCTTGCTCCTTGCTCGCATAGAGTGGGAGTTCTCTGGCAGAGCTGCCTATCAATTTTTTAAGATCTGCAGAAGGTCAGCGGACGTCCCTCTGTTGTCTAGAGAATTGATAGATCAGAGCCAGGATGTCTAGACTCATGGACCATGGACTAGCCCAAATGGACCAAAGTTTGTGAAAAAGGTGAGTCCCACAAACCGTGTGTTCGCAAACCACGAACCGGGACGGACCATGTCAAATTTAGGTCCGTTTTCTGGACCATGGCCACCTCTACTTTTGAGACTTTTTTTCATTTGGGAGATTAAGGCCGATTCCACACTACCTTAGCTCCCACTTTTCTTGTGCAATGATTGCTCCATCTATTATTGCGCGTTCTTCGCTCGTTTGTCCACATCACCCTTTGAATAGCGCTTCTCCTGCGCAATCCATTGATCACATCCCCTTTCAAAAAGACGGGTAAAGGGGCAGGAAAAACCCGAACGGCCCCGCGTTTTGTTTTTTTTAAAGGACAAATTGACGCTATATCGACATGTAATCATCTTGAATCAACGACGGTAGAAGGTACCGATGAACGCGAGGAACTTCACAGCCTGCTTGCCAGGTGAAATCAGCATGGCATGGGTGATCGGTCACGATGACCTGCAGCAGCATCCCAGGGCAGAGCTTCATTTTGTCTTTGGAAACTTGACAGCTATGCCTAGCTCGGCAGCACAGTCCGTGTCGTCCGTCTCAAGAGCCATGATTGCAGTGTCACGAGGATTACTAAACATTACTGAATTTAATAAACATATTAAACTGTTCCTCTGATATTTGAGGTCTGTCCGCTAGATTGAAATGAAAGTAATATGATGAGATGTCGACATATCGACACGGTACTTTTTATTTTTTAAAAAAGGGGTGGGAACAAAGGCAGGGCAGGGAATTGCTCCTTAATTTGGAGACGGGTCAAGAGAGGCTAGGAAATCAATGGAGGGCGGTTATTCGTCACAAGATAACCCGCAACGAAAGTGCAATCGGCTGTGGCAACGCCATGCCGATTTAATGACGGCTTCGGAGACGACACGTGTGAACAGATTAAGGAATGGCGCTGCAGAAGTGAAAAACTGCCGCGAGAACGAAGGTAGTATGGATTCGGCCTAGGACTGGTCAGCACTGTCTGTTCCAGCCAGATAAGAGGCCTTGAGCTACAAGTACAAACAAGGACAAGACTTGACTAAGGCTGGCACTGGCCTCCTGTCTTGTTAGCACATAGCAGAATGGGGGTGGGGCGATGAGCTCTTCCCCCCCTCCATTACCTGTGAGGACAGGCTATGGCTGGGCTTTTTGTCAGAGGTTTTTGGCCCTTTTGATTGGCTAAAAATTTAGGCCAGCTGCAGACAGCTGGTCTAGAAAAGAATTGTTTCTCATTCTATTCCTGCCTGCTACTGTTCCTGACCTTTGGCAGCACGCATTCCTGGAGGACCCTTTTCTCCTGCTCCTGAATGCTATGCAACTAGTGCATTCCTACACTACCTTCGTGTTTTTCTTTTGGATTTCTGGACCTAAGAGCTAAAGCTCCTATTTGGACTCTGAAACTTGCTGAAGGTAACATTGGGAACACATTTAGGGATTTTTAGTGCATGTCGCCTAGCTTAAATAGCCTGTTTTCTTTGCTTCTCCTTCATACTTCTATGTTTTCTGTTTTTGCTTTTGCAATTTTCTTTAATAAATTACTTTCCCTTATATTGGTGTGGAGCTATTAAGAGTTGTGGCTTCAATCCAAATCCAGAACCTTGGGCAATTTGCCACAAGCTACCAAATAATATGTTTCTTTGGATCAAGCCTGCAATGGGTCTGCCTTGCAGGGTTGGTTTTTCCTGTTAGCATCTAGGGGCTTGAATTGTCCTTTTGACCTTAAGCTGTGGGTTAGAAGAGGCTGGTGGCAGCTTGTTACTCTGGCAGGGAGGCTTCAATTGCCAGTCCTTTTGAAACGTTGCCTTCTGATACCACTGAAGGTGACTGGCAGCCCCCTGGGAATCCAGGCAGGCTTGTACAGGTGCCATAGAAAAGAGACAGAGTGAAAAAAACTAGATGGATCCAGAACCACTGTTGATTCTACACCCCCCCTTCATTTCTTCCTTGTGGTCCATCAAGTTCTCCATATGTTTAGCCATTGCTAGAAAATCATTTCCTCATGCATTATTCCAAAAATTTTCCTTTCCCTCTTTGAATTTTATTGTTAAGATATCTTCAGCAGAATGTCATCATCTATAGCTAGATTTGCTAGGGTCCTCTGGCAACCATTGGAAAGTCAGAAAGGATGGGGAGCATGGAGGGGCATGCATATTTATTAGTTATCCTTCTCATGGGCACGTGAAGTGCGCCTGCACTCCCACATTCCATGCAATGATGTTACTTTCAGAAGTGGCGTAGTGTTTTGTGCAGTTTCTTAAAGAATTGGTCCTTGTGTGATGTGCTGCTTCTGATGTAACCGGAAGTGACATCACCACTCGTGCATGGGAGCGAGTGCACAGGGGGCATTTGTCTAGGCTTCCTGCCAATGCAGGTGATCTCTGGTCAGCTTGCCTCTGCCCACGGATTGCCAGCCCAGCAACAAATCTCCAGGAGTTTTCCCACCACTGGCAAGCCTATCTGAGGGCTAACAGCCAAGCTACAAGTGACGAATGACACTTGCCTGGCAAGTGAACAGACTCACGTGTATTCCTCCCTGTTCACTTGCCATTCACTTGCGCTCCACTTGATCAAAGTGAATGGCAAGTGAACAGGGAGGAATATACTTGAGTCTGTTCACTTGCCAGGCAAGTGTCATTCGTCACTTGTAGCTTAGCCCTATAAGCAGATAGAGGAAGCAAATGTAAGCAAGTCTGCTTGAGAGTAAGCCCCATTTTATTCAGGGATGCTTACTCCCTGAAAAACTATTCTTAGGATTTCAGCCAAAAACAGGGAGAACAAAGATTGTTAAAAGCCTATGCAATTAATTGACTAAAGAATGAGTTGAATCAAGGACAAATATTTAACAACTGGAAAAACAATTCCTGTTTTCAATTACTCTGGTGAAATGATATTCAACTTAGCAGCATTGTATTTGTTTTTTTGTACTGCAGAACCAGGAGTATAGGAGAAATGTAGAAGAAATCAAGAAGCAGTAATAAATGTAATGAGATTCTTACTGACTTAGAAAGCAAAGATAAACAGTGGCTAATTTACAGAATTTGGTGAAGTGAAAACCAGACCATAATTTCTAAAATTATTTCAGAAGAGCACTGTAACAGATGTAATTACATCTCATTTGCTTGTGGTTTAAGGTTACTGTATATGTGCAGAGTACATAGCTATGTAGATTTAAATTCCTGTGTGGGTGAATTGAAAGATACAGGCAAACAGAAAGGAATTAGATAAAGAACAAGAACTTGATTCTGACATTAAAAAGAAAAGCCTCACCATACGATTTCCAACTGAACTGCCATAGGAGTCTGGTGGCCAAGGGCTCAGGGGGTTTCTGTGTGTTCCAGGGGTGCAGGTGCTACAATCACAGCCTTGATGCACATGGAGAAGAAGCTTCAACCCCTACTCCCATGCTGTTTTCATGGATTAAAATATCCCAGGAGAGCTACTCTGCATGTATGGAGGGCTATATACAAGTTTCCCAAGAAAGCAAATAGCAGCTTCTAGGGTGTTTCAATAAGTGAGGTTTGTGAATCATGCTATTAGAATGGTAAAATAACACCTCCCTGCTATTTTTGAAATATTACTGGTTAATGAGAAATCAAAAGTTAAAGACCCATAGTATGGGTTTGAGCCTACAATCTGCCAGCAGAAGGAACTTGGTGTCCCCAGTCTTTCCATCTTTCCCTTCGCCCCATCAGCCATTTCCAGCCAAAGAAAAGTTTATTCCTAGGGTTCCAGGTACAGTAATAGCCATATGGGCTGGGACACTGGAGTAAAGAGTAAGAAGATAGGGAGAGCTCTGTCTGACCAAAAGGCAGGAAGGAACGATTTCACACCCTTACCTCGTCCTACAGCAATTTGCTGAAACATTTGGCTATTAACTCCGAGCTGGTCTTGCCAACCCTGAGAACAAAGTTAGGGTTGAAAATGGCTGCTGTGGGGAGAGGAAAACTGAAAAGGTTGGCAGTCATTGTGTGGCCCTCACATGGTTCTGTGCTGGATTCAACATAATGTCAAATATGTACATCAAAATACTTTTCTTTACCAACTGGATTGGAACTGGACTCTTATTTTAGAATTTCTTGCAGCTATTTCAAGTGAACCTTGTCACTGTTGGTGGCATATATTGTGGTAAGAAATTTTAAAAGTTGGTATCAAGTTAAGAACCTATCAAAAGCAGTTAAGAAAAGCCAACTAAATCCAGAGATTTTTTTTTTTAGTAGATACAAACTTAATCCTTAGGAATGATGGAGCAATATTGTTGGTTATTCAATAAAAGATTTAATCTATCTTCTTCAAGTTCTAATTTGTAGAGACATGAATCTAAATCCTGGGATTTTGGATAAAGTGAACGAGTTCCTACTGTGAAAAATCGAGGATTTTTTATTGAATGGAGGAAAAGTTTCATAATGGAGAAATTTCTCAAGGTTTGGGTATAATCTTAGATGCTGAAGACTGAATGTCACATCCTTAACACTTTACAGGAAGCATTCTTTCTACCTCATTCTACATTCATTTAATTTAGCTAGAATTTTCTGTAACATAGTGTTACTATAAATAAAAAGGAAATCTGAGTCCAAACTTGCAAAATTACCACTGTGGAACCATCATTATGTGTGGTGAACCTCCTTATATAACCAAATCACTATCCATTAATTCCATTTTTATGGCAAGAAATAGCCCATACAGTTTCAAGTCACCTTTATACAAACAGGTTATGGACAGCAGTCTCAGGTTTCACTGCCATCAGCAGAACATGAAAGGCAAAGAATGTATTTGCATTTCAAACATTTTAATATTTGAGAAGGGCAGATAACGCTGAAAATCACATTTAAAGTTTTCCAATGCAGCTCATTTCCAATAGAGTATATTTACTGAATATCCATTCTATAGAAGAATAAAGAAATAAGATGCATGTCTGTTTTAAATAGCATAGGGGTGTGCACCAAGAAAGTTTCAGTTTTGTTTTCAGGGGATTCTATAATAATTACATTCCATTACTAGTTTATTCTGGGTTGGCCAGTGCTGGCTTAGAACTGATCTGTTTGTTTTTTTTAGTTTTCACGAGTTTCAGTCAGTTGAATGTGCATTGGCTGCACATGCACAAATGCACACTGTTCATTTCAATTAAACCCCACGAAGACGATCCTGTATTTGAGTCGTGGGAGTGTGGATTTGGGACCTCATCTCCCTACACTTGATGGGCCAGTACTTATGCCAGTTCCAAGGGTCAAGACGAGCCTGGGGTGATCCTGGGTGCCTCCCTGAACATGGAGGCCCAGGTCGCTGCAGTTGCCAGGTCTTCTTTTTTCCATCTCTGTCAGGCCAGGCAGCTTGCTCTCTATCTTTCTACCGCTGATTTAACTACAGTGATCCAAGCAATGGTTACCTCTAGGCTAGACTACTGTAATGCGCTTTACACAGGGCTTCCCTTGGGTTTGATCTGGCAGTTGCTGCTGATTCGAAATGCAGCGGCACGTATCATCACCGGGGTGCCGAGTACTGCACATATAACACCGGTATTGCGCCAGCTATATTGGCTGCCAGTAGAGTACCGAATCAGATTCAAAATTTTGGTAATGACCTATAAAGCCATATGTGGACTGGGACCCATGTATCTGCGGGATCACCTCTCCCTATATGTCCCCCAGAGGATGCTCCAATCTAGTGATAAACATCTACTAACGGTCCCTGGCCCCAGGGCATAGGTGTAAACTATGGGAGGGCTGAGGGGCTCGAGCCCCCCCGGATTTGGCCAGGGGGGGCTGAGTCCCCCCCGGGCAGCCAGTGAACTACATGGGGGCTGAGGGGCTCAAGCCCCCTCAGATCTCACATGATGGTCTCAGTTACAATAGCCGATGAAGCACAGGATTGTGCCCCCCGTCCTATTATATCATATTATAATTTCTATGATTCTTTGGGGCTTTGTTCCTGTTTTTTGCTTGTATGTGTTAGTGTGTTTATTAAGAATTTATCATTTTTAAAGGTATTGCGGTTTATATAAACAATTTATGAATAAATGTTACAGAAGAATTAAGAAACTCTGATAGAAAATATTTGATTTTGAAAATCAGGCTCCTGAAAGGCAAGATTTACACACTAGCAACAATATATGCACCAAACAATGCAAGAGAAAGTTTTTATGAAAATGTTTTCCAATCCATTTTCAATTTTCAAGAAGATAATGATCTTCAGAGAAATGAATGGGGTAATGGATCTAAGAAAAAGATAGGTGTGTGGGGGGGAAACAAAGAAGGCAAACTTCCCCAAAATGTGCTGTCTCCCCTCCTATCTAGAAACTATTTTTTGAAGTAATATCTTAAATAGTATATGATGGCTTCAGTGGGTTAAATGTCTAAAAGATTTTTGATCCTACAAAGGGAACACAAAGCTTACAAACTGTCAACCAAGCTTGTGTCTCTTTTACATTGTGGGCGACTGAAGCGGTTTACATAAATACAAGAAAGGACCAGAGAGCATGTGAGATTTTGACAGCCATAAATCCAGAGAGCATTTACCTCAGAAGTCTCTCCCCTCTCTTCACTTCCCTCCCATCTTCTCCAAAATGTGTTTAATTATACGGAAATGTTACAATTGGAAGATGCTTGTAGGATCAAAAATCTGAATATTGGAGACTATACTTTCTTTTCTGACAGACACCAAACACATTCAAGGATTGATATGTGCTGGATATAAAAACACGAGTTATTTATATTGTTTGTTATATTATGTTTACTCTTTTTCTTTTGACATAATTATAATTGTGCTATTGTTTTTATTTTCTTTGTTCTGTTCTGCTTATGTTTATAAAAATAAATTTTATATAAAAAAGAATTTATACACTGCCTTAAAATACCTTTGACTATGACACACTAATTAGCTTAGTCCTTAACCCTGGCTGGCTCCACCCATTTTCAATGTAGCAACAGTCAGATTGCAAGACCTCTGTTGGATATAAGTGCAATATAAGTGCATGGCTACAATTTACATTCAGGGAATGTTAGAAGATTCCACTTCTAATGCTGTCCCATTCCTCAGGTTTCAGAGGGGGAGAAACCAGAGAGTTAGAAAGATAGACAGGTCAGAGCATCTGTTTACTATTTATTCCTTTACTGCCCTTTGATGTGTAGATTGCTACTCAGGAGTAGAGATGGGCATGAACCTAAATACGACGCAAAAAAACCCACAAACCAGGCTGGTTCGGGGTTTGTGAACCAGGGTTCATGGAAGCTCCTTTCCACAGAACTTCCACGAACTGTATGCTGGTTTGTTGGGTTGTATTTACAGGGGCAGTTTAAATGGCCATTTCCCCAGTTAAATGGCCATTTAAACTGCCCTTTTAAGGGCGCTGCTGCAGCAGCACCCCCCCCCTGCTGCCTGCCAGCTGATAGTTTAAAGGGCCCTGTCTGGCAGAGCCCTTTAAACTGCCCAAACCCCAGTGGCTTTCCTGCCCTTCAAGAGGCTGAAAACGGCCTTCCTGCCCTTCAAATGGCTGCTGCGGCAGCCATTTGAGGGGCAGGAAGGCCATTTTCAGCCTCTTCTGTCACCCTGCAGGCCCCTAGGGAAGTGGAAAAGGCCGAAAATGGCCTTCCTGCCCCTCCTAGGAGGAGAGGAAGGATGCTGCACTGCAGGATAAGGTAAGTGTGGGGCTGGGGGGGGGCGTAGGGGGGCTGGGATTTGGGCAATTTAAAGGGCCCTGCCAGGCAGGTCTCTTTAAACTATCAGCTGGCAGGCTGCAGAGGGGGGGGGGGGCTTGCAAGGCAGGAAAGGGCCCTTTAAACTGTTAAATGCCTCTTTCCCTGCCGCTGTTAAGGCCAGAAATGGGCATTTAAACCCCACGAACCACAAACTGGTTTGTAACTGGTCCAGTTCCGTGGTTCGTGAAACCCACGAATCACGAACCTGCTGGTTCATTGTGTTTTTTTGTTCCATGTCCATGTCTACTCATGAGGACTTCCTCCTCAGAACAGATCTGTAGGTAGGAAGCTCTCTTCACTTTCCTATCAAAGTATGGAGTTTCTATAATAAAGAACTCTGACTTTTTTTTTAAAACTAAAATTTTTCTAAAACTGCTTCCCTTTTAAAACTTATATACTCACACCAGCCAGTATGCTCCAGCCACCCATCATCACGTTTTCTCTGCAGTCAATGCTACTCTGTTAAGGACCAGTTTATTTTCCTTTTAACAGGGAAAAAAGTGAGTATCTATTTTACTTTCCAGTAACTTTATCATTACATTGTATTTTGGAAATGGAACACTGGGAAAGTGTAGGCCTTATGTTTCCTTGTAGAAATAGCTTTGTTTGTTTGTTTGTGGGGTTTTTTTTTGCTGGGTGTGGGAGAACAGTTTTTTTCATGGTAATGTATGGGGGGAGGGGCTGCGTCAGCCACTCCTAAACTCCTCTTTCAATTTCCATTCCATGTTTAAATGGAGAGGTGGTATCTATTGCAGAAAAGGACAATTCCTAAAAATGAGTGCTGTCTTTCTGAAGCAATGAGAAGCCCTATCTGCATGAACAAGATTGGAAGGGGGGGAGGTGCAGATCAGAGGCCTTTTAAAAATTTCCTTTTGCCCTGTGTCCAGGCTGTGATTTGGTTAATAATGTCTTTTAAGGTGGAGTTTAAGCAGTGTGCTAAGAAAGCAAGGTATATAAAATCCTAGGTAGTATAACTGCGAGTTTTCTTTGGGGTTATGACTAGCACTGCTCTGAATTGCCTCAAAATGTGTTTGTACTCACTTATAGGATATGAGTTTGAAGTGAGAAGATGGGAGTTTGCTACTACTTTGCACTCTGTACACTGTTCAGAAATCGAGTGCACGGCAACTGTTTTGTATTCTGCCCTGGTTCAGACTTCAGCCATGCATTTACCAAACAAAGGCATCTGCAATGCCATAATTTAGTAAATTTCAGTACTAAGTCACCCTTATGAATAAGGCAGAATCAAGACTCCTGTAAATGAACGTCCAGGAAAACTTAAAAAATGTTCCCTTACAGGCTTTTCTGTGTTGCCTTTCTTAGTGTCAAATTTGTGACCATTAGTTTGTCCTATACACATGGTATGTATAATTATAGATCATAAACAAAAAGAGTCCAGTAGCACCTTTAAGACTAACCAATTTATTGTAGCATAAGCTTTCGAGAATCAAGTTCTCTTTGTCAGATGCATGGTACATGGTACATGTTTCTGTACCATGCATCTGACAAAGAGAACTTGATTCTCGAAAGCTTATGCTACAATAAAATTGGTTAGTCTTAAAGGTGCTACTGGACTCTTTTTGATTTTGCTACTACAGACTAACACGGCTAACTCCTCTGGATCTATAGATCATAAAGTGACTATCCTAAAAGTGAATTTCAAAAACAGGACAGAGCAAGAGATTGCTGGGATAGCACTATAACCACTGACCAACTCCCACATTTTCCTAGGTTTGGCCCAGCTCAGGGGCATTGTTAGGGGGGTCCCCATGGGTGCCTGGGTCCCCTTAAATTTGTGTGGAGCCCCTCCCTAAATCTCCCATGGCCCCGCCTCCATAGATGGTGGCAATGGAAGCCCTTCCCTGTGATGTCATTGGCTCCTCCCTGTGATGTCACTGGCATAGCAATACCTCTGGCCCAGCCCCAGCCCCCCCCTCAGGAAATTGGAAAGTCTACGCCCCTGCCCCAGGGAGGACTGCCTGGCCTCGACAGAGCCAGAGTTCTGGCTCCAACTTGGTGGAATGCTCTGTCTAATGAGACCGGGGCCTGGCAGGATCTGTTATCTTTCTGCCTAACCTGTAAGACGAAGCTATTCCATCAGGCATATGGTCAGGGCTGAGCTGGGCCCTCCCCAGGGTTTTTTTTCTGGGAAAAGAGGTGGCGGAACTCTCAAGAGGGAAATGAGAAAGAAACACACGGAATTCTTTGAAATCATATTATTTTCAAGCACTGTTGCAGAGTATTTTCAAGAGGTGCCAGAACTCCTTTCCCCCGCATTCCCCCTGAAAAAAAGCCCTGGCCCTCCCTATTAGGAGTATCTACCTATTTGTTGAAGTATTTTAGTGATGGTTGGGTGAGATACAGATGGATCTCTGTGCTGCTGTTGGAATGTTGTGATTTTGTAATTCTGAAATTTTTTAAAAGTATTTATATTATATCTATTTTGTGGTTTTAAATTTTTTGAAATGTAATGTTTTAGTGAAATATTTATACAGTGCAATTGGCCCTGTTCCTGCTGGTGTGGGGAGGGTGGAATATGTTGTAGCAAATAAATAAGTAAGTAAGTAAGTAAATAAATAAATAAATAAAGGTGGTGAGGTGGAGAAACAAGGCTCTGGGGCAGTTGTTTTCACACTTAACAAAAAACAGCATCACCCATTAGTCCTCCTCCATGTCTAAACTCTTGATCCACTGAGTTTTTCTTCAAGCACAGTAAAATACATTTCCAACAACAGACCTGTAGAAGACGAGTGCCTGTGGGTGGAGTAGTGGCAGTAGGGTGCTCCCAGTTAGGAGAGTGTTCCAAACAGTGCAGTACAGCAACATTAAAAACAATCATGCTTCATATTCACTTTTTTCTTTTTCTATAGTGATAACAACTTATCTTTGCATTCTGTTGCCTGTTGCTGCTGTTTCCTTGTGCTTTGTAGTTTTGTTCCCACAATGAGGGGCAACTCAAAATTTTGGAGTTCCTTTGGATGCTTAGCATTCTCTACTGCAAAACAGCATTATCACTGCCAATCTTCTCCATCACCCAAATACAGACAGGCAGAATGACTGACTGAATCCCCCCCCCACACACTCAAACAGATAGATGTTTTCCCTATAAGTTTTCCTTTCGCTGGGGGCAGGCAGGATTGTTTTTGAAAGGGGGGAGTAGGTACATATTTGCCATTTGACTCAGAAAAAGAGAGCCCTGAAAGACTATGGAAGCAATCCTAAACAGATATACTCAGCTGTCAGGGAAGCATCTCTCTAATTGCAGCCTATGATTGAAGTCTCCCTTCCAAACATTTCCAAAGCTGATAGGAAGAGAGGAGGTTTCCTCTTGTGAGGACCTGATTGACTGGAAGGAAGAGAATGCCACCTCTCAGGTAGCTATGGGGAGGTGGGTGGGGAGATGCACTCACTTGCATTGTTCTCATTCCCCCTTTCCGCCAACAGTTGTAATTAACAACGTAAGGGCTCTCTCCCCTTGGGATCTGATTGACGCTGTTCAGGAAAACAAGCTGTTGCTCTGTCCGGCAAGCCCAGTGTCTGCCTGCTGGAAGCATTCTGGAAACTGCTTTAATGAGCTGAACCAGTGAGTTCTGTGTGGAATTTCGGCTCATTTTTTTCCATTATACACACCACTATTTGCTGTGTATATGTATGCAGCCTGCAGTGCCATCTTAAGCAGAGTTATATACCTTTGAAGTAAATGGTCTCTGAAGGGTTATCTCTGTGTAGCATGGCTCTGTTAGCCAACATGTAATTATCTTTGTAATTTTCAAGGACAAGAAGCTAATTCATTAAAGATAATTCTAATTAATACCAATGTGACGTAGCATTCTGTGCTAACACTGGAAGGTTAATTGTATGGATTACATTCACCTACGATTTTCAGACAGCTTTAAACATATGTCACACTATTTATGTGTGTGTTTTTTAATGCGGAGGAGGGTATTCTAGTCATTTGCAAAATCCCTATTTTCTCTGAACATTCTCGTATCAGCCCTGTTAGAGTCTTGGAATGAAATCCTAAGCAGAGTTACTCCAGTCTAAGCCCATTGAAATCATTGAAATTAGATACTTATAAATGTGTCTTTTTAGCAAGTGCTGTCCTCAAGAAACAGCAGAAACTTTTCAATGAAGTGGGCCAAAATAGGGACTCTGTAGCATAGCAGTAAGTGGCTGGATTGCAAATCAGCACTATGCTGGTCTGATTCCCACTACTGCCATGAGCTCAGTAGGTGGCCTTGGGTAAACCATACCTCTCAGCCCCAGCTGTATTGTGGGGATAACACCGACTTTGTTCACCATTCTGAGCAGGGTTCAAATCTGTCTAGAAGAGTGGTATATAAGCACAGTTATTATTGTTGTTGTTGTTATTATTAGGTATGTCACAAAGTGAATTTAAAATGAATTGTTTGCAAAATACATTTTTAAATGATTTTTTTTTAAATGACAAAGCAAGAAGGCACCTCTGAAACAAGAAGAAAAAAACCAAGAAACGATGGCCTTTTTTCATAAGTATTTTTTATTTCAGAATGTCAATATACATTACAGTAAACAAATAAAATTTTAAACGTTTAAACATTTACAACAAGTTTTTGATTATTTAACAAACTATTAATCTTATAGTTTAATATACATGCTATAGTTTGGTAATTAGGTAATTATTTGGCATTGCAAATAGGAGGGCAAGCCAATAGTTTTATTTTTAGTGAATTAACCTAGTTTCCAAACTAAAGAGTTGACAGAAAAGATGGTTTCAATGGGAGTGTATTGCTGTTTGAAAGAAAATCGAGGAATGGGAACCATTTTCCAGTAAAGTTAGTTGTTTTGGGGTAAATTTCCACTGTCTGGAGTCTGTCTGTTATTTTCTCCGTTATAAACTGATCTCATATTTTGGTGTACCAAGTAGTCAAGTTTGGGGGATTTGGGGGTTTCCATTTAGTTGTTATTGCTGTTTTCGCTGCCACAAAAAGTGTTTCAATTAATTCTTACCTCATTGGAGGGAGAGCATAAGATTGCCATTGATTTAGAAAAAGGATTTCCGGTTTCGCTGGGATATCATAGCCAGTTATTTGTTTACTGTGATCTAAAACATTTTCCAAAAATTCTTTGATAAATTTACAGGACCACCAGGTGTGTGCATAGGTACCAATCTTCCCGCATTTTTTCCAGCATGACGGGGATTTTGTGAATGATATTCTTGCTAATTTTTGCGGGGTGCGATACCAGCTGTTGATTATTTTATATGTAAATGATGGCTTTAATTTGAAACATTCTGTGTGCGTAGTCATGTGTCAGTACAAATGTTCTCTGCTTTGCAAATACAATAATGGGAATACTGCCATCTGGTGTTTAAACTGATATAGCAGGTTGCCCAGCTGTTTTTGAGAGCTGTACATAAATTGCATGTACATAAATTGCATGTACAGCAATGGGTGACGTTATATATTAGCACAACATATAATGTATTTATTATATTCAGCAATATAATGCAATTATAACAGAACTATCACTGTACATGGGCTGCAGTGAGGAAATCAGGCAAAATCGCCTTTTTGAATTAGCAGAGTACTTCAGGGGAGATTTCATCCAATTTCCCTTCCACACAACCGTTTCCTCTCCATGTCACAGTGCATTTCTTCCACGAGGATGCCCCACAATGGTGCATACCTTTTTAGGAATTGCAAAGGAATGCTGAGGAAAGTAAAAGGTGGATAAAATCCAAACTCTGCAAACATCTTGTGCTGGCATTTCATAGGATTCAACTGTCTTTCTACATTCCTAAGAAGAACCCTTTCGGTAAATCTACTTTTCAGGAATTTGGACCATTTGGACATTTTGACAATGAGTTTATGACTACAAGGAGGGATTTCAAGGACAAAAAGATTACTTACATATTGAAATATTGAAGAAGCTGAAAAGTACTTTATGGCTATCTCAAAAGAAACATGCTTTCATTTAATACTTCTGAATAAGATTCAGGCCACAATCCAAAACAGAGTAATCCCATCTAATCCTATTGATTTTATTGAATTTAAGGATGCTTAACTCTATTGGACTGTGGCCCTAATAACAAAATCTTTAGAACTTTTCTTGGCACTGTGACACACTGCCTGGTTTTGATCATTTGTAAATTAATGGTTATAAATGAGTCACACGCAACATTTATATAAGCTAAACTATACTTGACATTTAGCCATGAAAATGATGGCTAATATGTTTCTTCCTTATGGAAATTTTTTTGACCTCTATCCAACAATAATTTGTCACATCTTAAGCCTCAGAAGTGGAAATCTGCTCCTTGAACAATTTTCTGCTTTGGAATTTAGTTTGTATTCACAGGTTTGGGCCATTTTTGTCTGTGCTGGTGGTAGTGGTAGTGGAGAGAGCCCTTAAGTCAGAGCTGACTTATGGCGACCTCTAGTGGGGTTTTCATTGCAAGAGGCTAACAGAGATTGTTTGCCATTGCCTGCCTCTGCAACCCTTGTCTTTGTTGGAGGTCTCCCATCCAATTACTACCCAAGGCCAACCCTGCTTAGCTTCTAAGATCTGACAAGATCAGGCTCTGTGTTAAGCAGGAATAATTTTGCAAATATAAGAATATCAATGGCCATTAGCTAGGAGTGGCCAGTGCTTGTTCAGTTAAGCCTCAACATAGTTCAGAAAACAAAGGGTTCCTATGCTGAACAACCTATTACTGTAAGGCAGGGCTCATTTCGAGGGGGAACGCACAGGAACACAGTTCCGGCAGTTCCCCCAAAAGGTCACCTGACTCTCAGCCATTTTGGGCCCATTTTGGCCTGGACTGGGGCCAAAATGGCCCAAATCCGGCCTCTGACAGGTGGTGGATCACTCTCTCACTCAGCAGAAGTCCAATTCTGACCATTTGGGGCCACTTTTCAGCCATTTTCAGCTCCTTTTTGCCATTTTGAGCCCAAATTTGGCCCTGAATGGCCAGGATTGGGTCTAAAACAGCCATGATAGGTGATGTCAGGGGGTGTGGCATATGCAAATAAGTTATGCTGATGACACACTTCTGGTGCTGGCAAGGGGCATGGCATGTGCGAATGAGTTATGCTAATGAGTTCCTCCAGCTCTTTTTCTACGAAATTACCCCTGCTGTAAGGAAGTGTGGTTTGGCGATTCGGTTTCGTTTTCTCAGCCATGTTGGACACTCCTCTCCGCAGGTCCGGGAGGAAGCGCCCGAGCAACCTGACCGGACGGCTGACCTGAGAAGGTTAGCCCCCAAGACTCCCAGTGAGGATGTCAGGGTCCGGAGCACGACGGGAAGAACCCCCCGAAGTCGATGTGGGGGGTAAATTGCCCGTTTGCTCCTATGGAGGCTGGCAGACTTGCGCAGCACATCGCGTGCCGCCGGGCCATGGAGAACGGCAAAAAGCAGATTTAAGGTGAAAACCTGTAAGTAGCGAATCCCTTCTGTTACTACAAGCGTATGCGAAGGATTGGTGGGATTTGAAGCTAAGAAGGCTCGGATTTCTTCCCCCTCACTGAGTTTCGAAACTTGGCTGGCGGATTCCCCCCCCCCCCAAAACGGCGATGAAAAAGCAGAGCCCCGCTATGGGCAAATCCATCTCGGCTGCTTTGCAGGGGAAAGGAGAGTCTCTTGAGGAGCTAGTAAAGCGGTCAGTCATCGAAGCCATAAAGCCCTTTGTTGACAAGTTAAATGAAACTGATCAAAGGGTTGGTTTTGGGAGGCTACTGTATCTCAATAGTTGCACATACTTAGAAACAAATGCCACTGAAACTGGGTGTGACTCAACATGAATTTAATTGAGCTGTGTATGGTTTACAATCTCATTTCACTTAGATTAGGGCTGGAACTGGAAGCGGACTTAATCTGAATTCTAAGAATGCTAGAAGTGGTGTGAATACCCATTCTCAATCTGTACAGATGTTTTGTGTGCATTCCTCTATGGGTAACCTGAAGAAGAAAAAAGTCAGAGAGGGCTGACATATGGTAACTAGAACTACTACTTCAATGTCATCATCAGTTTTAAGTTTAAAAGGCTGCCAGTATCAAAATACATGAAATAATGTTCTCTTTCCTCCTCTAGGGATCTTTTCCTTAAAAAAGCATTGACAGAATTTGACATTTACATGTTTATAGAAGGTCACTTCTTCCCATAGGCTGAGAATTTTTATGACATTGATTTTCCTGTTAAAGGAATCCAATACTTAAAAGGACAAGTGACAAAATATGATACCTTTTTTTTTAACAAAGTGCAGTAAAGGGTGAGAAGAACGATATTATTCATTCTTCAACTGCTATTCATGAAACTATCTTATGCTGATAAATTAGAATATGTCATAACCAAGGAAATTCAATTTTTTTAATCCTTTGAATTCTCCGTTTCTATGTCAGTTTTCAGTTTGACTATTACAAACACAATGTAAATTGGCTTTCTTTTCTGCCTACCTTATATTTCCCAGAATAGAACAACATGAATAATACATCCCAGAATGCATTGCAAATAGGGTTGTCAACTAGTTATAGAATTTTTAATTGATTAATCATATGCTTTTTGATCACTTGCTTGATTAATAAATTAAATGTAAATAAATGTGCACATCGCTAACACCCTAATATAAATGAGTTATTTGACACAGTGATGACAATTTAATAGACTAACACTCATGATTAGGAGAAAAGGTCATCTAATTTTTCTCTTTCATTCCCTTCCACAATGACACAGTGGAAGCAAATAAATATGTCCTTAGGTCACAGCCATCCAATTAAAAATGGCTTCCACTGATTAATCAACTAAGGATCGATTTACACATGTTCTGTCTGTGGTCCCTGGCCTACAGGATTCCACAAGGTTCCATCTTGTCCTCCGTGCTTTTCAGCATCTATGTAAAACTGCTAGAGAGAGGTCATCCAGAGATTTGGGCAGAGTTGCTACCAATATGCAGATGATACTTAGCTCACTTTTCCAGCACATCTCAGGGAGGCTGTGGAAACTGTGAACAGGCACTTGAAGGCAGTTTTGGAATGGATGAGGGCTACCAAACTCAATTCCAACAAAATGGAGGTGCTACTGGTGGGTCTGATCCAGAAATTGTGGTATCTCCTGTTCTGGATAGATCAAGATGGGTAGCTGCATTTGTCTGTAGTAGTAGAAAAGAGCAAGAGTCCAGTAGTATCTGAAGAACTAGTATCTGAAGAAGTGAGCTGTGACTCACAAAAGCTCATAACCTACCACAAATTTTGTTAGTCTTATAGGTGCTACTGGACTCTTGCTCTTTTCTACTGTTCTGGATAGGAATCCCATTCCTCCAGTCAGGAAGGGAGATCGCATGCACCCACCTTTTGCCCCCCACCATCGCTTACATGGCCAGTGGAGGGAAAGGCGGGGAACATTCCTCCTGGGTGTACTCCTAGTGGCTGGTGTGATGATGTCACTGATGTCATTGTGCCACCCTAACAGCATTCCCACATTTCACAGTGGACTGATTTGGGCCCCAAATGGGCCAAATTGGGTCCATTTGGGGCCCAAATCAGCCAGCAGCGAACTGCGCACGAACCCCTAGCCTAGTCCTGGAAGTGATATCATCATGCTGCTATGGGGCCGCATGTGTGCAGCCCACCAGAAAACTAAGCTGCTGGGTCCCCTCCCTCCCACCAGGAGGGTAAGGGTACCTGGCAACCCCAGTTCTGGATGGGGTTGCACTTCCTCTAAAGGACCAGGTTTGTAGCTTGGGGAAGCTGTTCAGATATGAAGGTATGTGTAAAATTAGAACTAAGAAAGGGTTATTGTGTGGTGATTCATAACAAGAAAAGTATCACTGGGTATATGTTATCATTTAGTAAAATGGATGTCTGCATCAACCAACGTCCTTAATACACATAACTGAAAATGAATAATAAACTGCAAAATTCAGTGAAATAAATTGCATGATAACTTGCCAACTGCCGAAACTACTAGTTGAAATTGTAGGTCTCTACAATCCTTGTTGAAGAGCTCATGGAGATTCATTAACTGGTAGCAACAAGTAACGGTGACTAGTAATTCTGTACTCTGTGGCCAGGATGGATATTGTAATTAGATGGGCTCCATGTTGTCCTTTTCCCTTCACCTATCATCCAGTCTCTGTTTTTCTACAATCCCTGAAATATTATCAAAACAATTCCCCCATATGTTCATATGATATATTGCTGTTCTATTTGTACACACCAAAGTACTCTTCTAAGATGAGTGATCATTGGTGTCTTTAAATCCTAGTCCCTTAAGATACCATGTTTAGCTTCATGGTCCATTGAATGCTATTAAAGAAGACTTTTTTTAGTACCTCAGAAATCAATTTCTACTGAGTTTATTTCCTTACAAAAAGTTTTACCTCCTCTTTTTACTCTACAATTGAGCAAAACATTATATAATGTTATAGAGAGCTGCTGTAGCACAGTGGTTAAGTGGTTTGGCTGCGAATCAGCACTCTACTAGTTTGAATCCCACTACTGTCATGAGCTCAGTAGGTGGCCTTGGGTAAGCCACTCCTCTCAGCCCCAGCTCCCCAGCTGTATTGTGGGGATAATAATAACACTAACTTGTTCACTGCTCTGGATGAGGCACTAATCTGTCTAGAAAAGTGGTATATAAGCACGGTTATTATAGTGTTTTCTGCTTAACAATTTAAAATTCGATAGAGACATCCTTGAATAAGGATGATAGTTTTCTGAGGTTCTTTTCAATTTACCTGACAGAAAATCTTTAAACATGGAGATTTTCTGAGCAAGAGCTAAAGGGCTACCCTACCCAGCCTTTGCTTTTTTCAGTTATTGATTTTAATCAGTCACAATTTAGTCTTGTGAAAATCTTTTTAAAATTTGCCTGGCAATGTTATGTAGGTTTCAACTACATTTGCTGCAAATGTCTTAATCATGTACTATGGCCTGCAAACAAGGAAATTTCATGGTAGGATAATACAGGAGTACATAATATGCACAGTAGTATCACAGTTCCTTTTCCTTTATTAAAGAACCTTCCTGACCATTATAAAAAAAACCCTCTTACTTTTGTAAAAATGCCCTCCTGAATAATCCAACAAGGAGGCCTGTGTCCAGGACCACCCCCAAGCTACAAACCTGCTGCTTTAGAGGGAGGACACCACCATCCAAAACAGAAGACATCCCACTTTCTAGGTAAAACCTTCCCACACGCACTCCAGTAGCACCTCCATTTTGTTGGGATTACGTTTCAGCTCGTTAGCTCTCATCCACTTGGAAACTGCCTCCAAGCACCTATTCAATGAAAACAAGCCCAAGGTTGTGTTTCCCCAGAGAACTTGCATGTGCTAAAAATTCCACCACATGTAATCAGAAATAGTGAAAGCTTTTGTAAGCTAACAATACTTGTCTTGTCCATTATATAGATTTAACCTAAATAGTATTAAGATATCATTTTCCTTTTAAGTTTGTGTAGAAAGATGCTGCAGGGATTTAGTAAATAAAAGAAGGCAGATTTCTTCTGATCTATCTATATTATAAAATTTCCTATTTTAATTTAAAGCTATTTCTGTTTCACTTATCTGAAGTTTAAAAGCAAGAAAATCTTTGAACAAAGTCATTTATTGTTTTAGTATGCATTAGAATTCCCTCAAGTTTAGTTCTGAAGGTGTCAGTCTATGGAAACAGGATACGTTGAAGTTGACTCCTACCCCTTGCAGCAAGAAATCCAAGCTCTCTTGAGTCAAAGGTTCTTTAATGAGAAATCATAGTTCCAGCATATATATGTCCGTAGGTTACACAGAGGCAAGTAAAAGCATCTGGTTGTACACAGGTCTCTTGTTGAGAATGACGTACTGAGTACTTGTTACAGTATATCTGCCCCCCACCCTTGGTGCCCATCCAGCTGGGTACAGTCAGTGGGAGAGAAGGAAGGAGCTGTCCCAAGGCTGCTGCGGCGAGCCACCTCATATAAGAGCTCAGCCATTCCGGGAACTAGACAGCAACTGTGGAAAACAGATACATGAGACTATTGCAACATACTCAGAGTAGGCAATATGGAGGGACTGTGGGCAACAGACCTGACAGAAGGCATATTTGCTGTATTATTTTTATTTATTTTACTTTATTTACATTATTTATAGTCAGCCTTTCTTACTGAGACTCAAGGCAGTTTGCACAGTGTATGTCAATGCAATCAACAGGATGGGACATCCAGTAAGCAATGTAACAGTATTAGGAAGGATTACAGAAATGTGAAACAAAGCTAAAATGAAGCGTAAGAATCAATATAACGTGTTAGGCAATGAAGAAATTTCATGGTAGGATAATACAGGAGTACATAATATACACAGTAGTATCACAGTTCCTTTTCCTTTATTAAAGAACCTTCCTGACCATTATAAAAAAAACCCTCTTACTTTTGTAAAAATGCCCTCCTGAATAATCCAATTTTACATAGTTTCCAGAATGTCCAGACAGCAGTCTGGCATTATTGAATGGCATCAGTCAAGCCATTCAATAAAATGGGAGCTGCAACAGAAAATCCACGTGTACGGATAGTTGTTGTACATGGTTTCAGTATTTTTCGGACCTATTTTGTGAGGATCTCCCTAATGGAATGCAACTGGTTTATTCTCCCCTGGATGGTCTCCCAGAGTGGCCTCCTGTCACTCCCGAGGAAATAATAATTCTTATAGATCAACTAAAATCAGGTAAAGCTCCCGGTCCAGATGCAATAATCCCAGAAATGCTGAAAGCTGATCCAGAGTGGTGGGCCCCTCTGCTTGCTTCTCTCTTCACTATGGTAAATAAGACTGGCCAGATGCCAGCTGCCTGGGCTAATGCGATAATTGTTCCCGTTTATAAAAAGGGTTGTCATCTTAACCTCTCTAACTTCAGACAAATCAGCCTTCTGTCCATTATTGGGAAACTATATGCTAAATTCTTGCAAATTAAGCTCAGCACTTGGATGCCATCTAACAAAATATTAGGTCCAGAACAGGTGGGGTTTTGTCAGGCGAAGTCAGCTTTGGATAATTGTTTAGTCCTCGCTCATTTGATTAATAAATACAGGAAAAGGAAAAGATCTAAACTGTACATTGCCTTTCTGGACCTTAAGGGAGCCTTTGATTCTGTCTCAAGGGCTCTGGGCTAAGCTCAAGGGGATGTCGCTAGATAAGAGGTTATTATCTCTTATCAAAAGACTTTATACATCGACATCTTGCCAGGTCAGGTGTTCTTCCTTTGGGAGACTCTCCCAAAATCTTTATTAAGAAGGGGGTTAAGCAGGGGTGCATTTTACCCCCCATTTGTTTAATCTTTTTAAAAATGATCTTGCCCCTTTTTTTGTCACTAGTTGACAGTCACAGTCCTACACTTGGCTCCGCTTCTATCCCTTTGTTATTATATGCAGACGATGCGGTTCTTTTGTCTTCTTCCATGTTGGATTGAATCATTTATTGAACCGTTACCTTGAATACTGTGTGACCAACAGACTGGAGTTGAACTATGAAAAATCTAAGGTATCGGTTCTTCCCAATTCCCGGAAACTGTAGAACTGGATTGTCAATGGTAATAGACTTGAACAAGTTAAGCACTTTAAATACCTGGGCATCTATTTCCAATCTAATGCTACTTGGACCTTCCACTATAGGATGGCTATTAATGAAGCCAAAGTTAGTGCTACAGCAATATCTCACTTTTATTTTTCTGATCGAGGTAAACAATATGTGCCTGCTGCTCTTAAAGCTTTCAGTGCTAAAATTGGAGCTCAGTTTCTGTTAGACATGGGCACAGACAGAAAAAAAAATGAACATGGTGTTCATTGTTTGTTGCCACCCACGAACAATGAACACTGACTAACATGATCCTATTCACGAACATGTTCGTTGTTTGTTGTTCGTGGGGGCCAGCAGACTCTCCTCCAGCCATCAAGATCCCTACCGCACCACTCCCAGAAACCCTACCTGAGCAGGCCGAAGGAAATGTACCAATAATAAATAATAGCTTCGCTCCAGACCCTGGCAGCAGCCCTGGAACTTGAATGGGTCGATCCCTACCGCACCACTCCCAGAAACCCTACCTGAGCAGGCAGCAGGAAAGGTACCAATAATAAATAATAGCTTGGTACTGCACCACTCCCAGAAACCCTACCTGAGCAGGCAGTGGGAAATGTACCAATAATAAATAATAGCTTGGCCCCAGAGCCTGGTAGCAGCCCTGAAACCTGAAGGGGTAGATCCCTATCCCACCACACACAAAGAAAGTTCAAGCTCCAATGCACTCACCCTGTCTCTCTAACAGCAGCTGTCTCTCCCTGAAAGCCAGAGCTGGGAGCCCCCTCCCCCCTGGTCTTTTCCTCTTGTAACAAATTTGGAGCTCCAGTCCACACTTGGAAGGAAGACCTGCCTATCAAGCTAAATTGGGCTTAGATTGGGGTTTCCAGGGCAATAGCAGGAGTTCAGACAGAGTTCAGACAATCCCTGCCTAAGTTGGCAAGGGAATTGATTGCAGGTGCCAGACTGTCTGGCTTGACAAACAGCAATGAACAGCAATGAACGAGGCTTGCAACGACCACCTGTTCGTTTAGAATGAGGCCTCATGAACAACTTGTTCACGAACAGCAGATTGGGCTGTTCGTGTGTTTTGCTGTTCGTGCCCATCTCTAGTTATTATACGGGGATACTTGTTGATTGCCCATTTATTGTCCCTGAAGGTGACCCTGATCCGATGAGCAAAGCTGTTGTGGTGGAGCATAGTGGGAGAGGTTCCGCAGATATGACACCCAAAGCCATGAAAGGTTTTGAGTGTGATAGTTAATACTTTGAACTGAACCTGGTAACTGATAGGCAACCAGTGAAATGATTGCTGGATGGGAACAATATGCATGTTCCACCTAGTTGCTGATAATAATCTAGCTGCAGTATTTTGCATAAGGTAGATAAATGAATTTGAGGTCCCTAGAGTTAAAACCTAGTACGAGAGTGAACAGAGATATATAATTCTTACTTTGTGGGACCAGAGGGCCTACACTGGATTGTGGATGTCACATGATAAAAGCTAAAAATATGTCATTATATTGAAAACAAGCTTCCTGTTTTGAATATTCCCAGCTCATTACTAAGGCAGAACTGCAGATTCATATAAACATTAACTAGAACGGGAAACATAAGGAAGGTGGGTTGGATTTTTTTTAAGGCATAGCTTTTAAGTTCATTTCTATGATAAATATTGCATTATTGTGTAAGATTGCATAGGTGACATCTGTCTAGTTCAGAACACACTGAAGTGTAGAATATCATTTCATGTGTTGATATGCTGATTTAGAAAGCTGAGGCCACAGTTCTCAAATAACCAGTTTGGTGTAGTACTGCAGGACTCTAATCTGGAGAGCCGGGTTTGATTCTCCACTCCTCCACTTGAAGCCAGCTGGGTGACCTTGGGCTAGTCACAGCTCTCTGGAGCTTTCTCACCCCCACCCGCCTCACAGGGTGTTTTGTTTGGGGATAATAATGACATACTTTGTGAACTGCTCTGAGTGGGCATTAGTTGTCCTGAAGGGCAGTATATAAATCGAATGTTGCTATTATTATTGTTGTTGTTGTTGTTGTTATTATTATTGATCAATTACAGATTGGTCAGTGATTTTGTCTAAATATAACTTTATTGTGTTTGATGAAACAAGGTGTAGATATGAAATTAGTAAGCCTTGTGAACGTTTTTTTGCGTAATTTTGTTTTGCATTTGGTAGCATGCTGGCTTTTTTGTACTTTTTTGGAGCAAATTTCACATACAGGGTTTATGGAGCAATTCTGTCCTTGAGTTTAATTGGGCAGGATCTGACAACTTCTAAGTAACACTGAATCAACAGAACACAGCTCTATGCTGCAAGCCAAAAATTATGCCAGTGAAATGATACTCTTGTACAGGAGGGCTGCTCCTAACAATAGATACCTATCAGAGCAAAAAGCAAAGTCTGAGCAGTGAGATGGAGATGGTGGTGAGGGGCTTGCAGCAGGAATTGAATGTTTCCTTGAGGCTTCTACCTCCTATGATGCCATAGTGCTTCCTTGTGGCTGCATCCGAGAGCGAAGTTGGACAGTGAGGGTATCTCCATCATCCTGCTTGGAGTCAGTTACCATTTGCTTTCCGTCTTTCTGAACTACTTCCATTTGAAGTGCTTCCTCTCACAACTGTCTCCTGCAGCAAGCATTCCATCTGGTCCTTATGGCACAGTTACATAGTTATCAAAGAGCATGTACTTAAATTTGCCTGTGCTTCTTTTACCCCTTTTGTGTTGTGCATAGGATATGAACTGAATCACCATGAGTGCAATGGCGTAAGTGCTACCACAAACGAGCAAACAGCATAAAAATATTCCCCCTGAAGTCAATGAAGTACGTCAAGACTTACATGTCTCATCTCCTTTCTTTCCATATCTGAACTGAAATGGAGGACAGAGTCAATCATGGTGTACAATCAGAGGTATATGAGATCCAGCCAGATCTGCTGAATTGCCTGGACTGCTATGGGCATGTCTTGCTATGTTAGTGCTTGTTTGCGGTACACCTATTGTTGCAGACCTTCTGGTTGAATAGAGAATCATGACTAGTGATTGGCATAGTGATTGCTGAGCAGTGGAACAACAGGATCACCCTACTCAATTATCTTTGAGCTGTTGCATTATTTAAATTAATGTAGACAAACAGTAATACATGATTTCCTCAGAAGCATTCTTTTTATAGACCTGCTTCATATTATGACAGCATGATATAGGGGCCAAAACAACTAAAGTATCCTGTTTGTGCATGTCTAGTTTAGTGCCCGAAATTGACTCTCTGCCAGATTTTGCAGCTGTCAGAAGATCTGGACCTGTAGAAATGTTATTTCCATGCAAGATTTTGCAGATTTCCACTCTTCCTGATTAAACTTGATACTTTTTGTTGGAAGAGGAGGATTCAGCACTGTCCCTTTCCTCAGGTTTCAGAGGGGGACAAATCAAAGAATTAGAGAGGTCAGAGCACTCTGTTTACTGCTCTATCCTTTGATATGTAGATTGCTATTCTCAGGATTTCCTCTTCCTGACTTCCTCCCTCTCACTTCTTCTCTTCCTGGCTTTGTTCCAGACAACACCTCTCTCCTTCTCCTCCCTCCATCTTGGGAGCACAGATGCAGGCCTTATCCTGCCATTCATGTCCATCCTTAGACTGTAGTTAGGATCTGTCTCTCCTCCTTTTCTATCAGAGTATGGAGTTCCTACTATAAAGAACTCTCATTTCTTTTCTAAATATAAAGCAAGTGTATGATTTATTATTTTCTCTCCTGCACAGCCACCAGCCAGCAGAACCAGCTCACATCCACCTATAATCATGTTTCCTCTCCTAAACAATAGACTCTGCTAATGGCCCAAACATGGAATCCTTTAATTAGGTTTATGAGGCCTACATACAATTTATTTATCACTTTTGCAGGATCTTCTGTGATCCTGTCCTGTGCCTGACCGGCTGGTCTCCTCAGGAATGAGTCAATCACTGGGCCAGCTGGCCTGTGAAAGAGTGGGGACCAGGGCCTAGCAAACCCATTAATCCAGCAGTGCAGCTCTCTCAAGCCTCAGCCTACGTAGGATCTTGTTGTTCCACTGCTAGGCTACATCTGCAGGGAGGTGGCATGCTGTCAGCCTCACACTTTGCCTCCTTTGTGCCACCTCTACTGAGGCTTTGTGTTGCTGCCATTCCTGCAGTGTGAGAGGCAGTCTGGAGCATCTATGCCTCCCGGTTCATGCCCTGCCTGGCGGGGGTCCAGTAGTGCTCTCAGAGGCAGGCGGCAAGGACTCACTTGTAGGCTCTGGCAGAATGGGCTCTGGTGTTGCTGGCATGTGGCCAGCTGGTGCTTCTGCAGGACAAAGCCCATCCTGACCCTGCTGGTTTTTAGGCTCTTCTTCTGAGAACCTTTAAGTCAGAGTCACCTGATGGAGTCATGACAGACACAAGAGCTGCAATGGCAAACACAGACAAACATCCTGCCAGGCCATGTGATCTTTTTCTACTATGGCTTGGTGTACCACTTGCAAAATGTAGTTGGAGCACAGGGCCCTTCTGAAACCTTATTCCTCTATCAGGCATGTATCCAGAGCGGCAAAATCCAGCCAATACCTAGTATCCCAGAATTTGAGACCATTTGCCTGTGTTTGTGAATAATTCTCACAGAGAACAAGAAGACAGTAAACCACAGTAAACATCAAACCACAAAATATATTTATTTTCAAATTAAACCTAAAAATTTATCATTTTATAACCCTGCTGAATATATATAATATACAAAAGGTGCTTGTATCTGCATCATTTGCTGTATGCATAAGCTGTGCCTGTCTTGTTTTGACCCCACTAACTGCATGTATGTGCAAGCAGGACTCAGGAACATGGCTTTTTAAATTCTTTTTATTACAAAATTCAGCAGCTATTGAAATGATTTAAAGAGAAAGAAGAGGAGAGGAGAGGGTGTATATAACTTTAAAACCCTTTCTGTCTTGATAATTTTCCTCTGAAAATCAGCACTCCTGATCTGTTTTAGTCCCTGGGGTAAACTTACAGGTAATCAAGTTTCCTTCTGCAGAATAAAGTCAGTATATGGAAAATAGGTGAAACTAGACTGAGAAAAACAAATTCAAAGTTCCCTCTTGAAGAGGAAAAGTGGGTTGTAAATATCTGAATAAATAAATCGTAAAAAAAAACCCATTTATGCTGCATTTCTTTTAAAGAAAATAGAGAATGTCAATCAGTCATGGAACTGCATGAAACACTTTGTTCTGCCTACATAGTAAATAGCACAAGGCAAGCATGGCTATCCTGAAGAACAGCACATCATCATATTACTCTTATTTTTGTGGAACAGCCTTAAAGAATAAATTCGAGCCTAAGAGCACGTTCTACAAGAATCAACTAAATTGCACAAGAAAAACTTGGAGGACATGCCTGAGTCCTCCAAGTTTTTCTTCCATAGAACAGGTGCTCAAGTTCACCTCTATGAACAGTGATGTAAACATGAAAAGCAGAGGACCATAAGTAATTTAAACATCTGCATTTCTCTACTTGTGGAACATCATGCAGATCCGAAGTTAACAGGGGCACCTGAAGATTCTGCCTTGGCGGGCATCATATTCATAGGCGAAAGACTGGTCCTTGCCAACAGTAACTCTGTTAATTCCTGTGATATAGAGTGGATTTTGACAGCCAGCATGTTGTAGAAACTGATGAGATGAAGTAGACACAGGATTCTAATGAAGCGATTGATCTTTCTGATGCTTTGTCCGGACCCTGACAGCACTCACTGCAACTTTCTTGATTTATCCAGTGCCCATGATACGTCAAAAGATTTAACTGATTAGAAAACTGATAAATACTTCCAAAGGAATTTCACCATCCAACCTGCCATGTCTCAAAGTGACTAAAAGTCACATAAATCTCATTTTGTTCCGGCAGTGTATTCATTCTAATTCTGGAAGTCAATAGGGTTACTTTAGAGTAAAATCAGCAGACAATTGCACCTTTAACAATCTAGCCAGAATTCTTGCTCATATTCACATTTGAACCAAAAACATATTTTTTAAGGCAAACTACATCTTTATGGTATTTGTGATGTTAAGGTAGTTTCAACCTGTCTAGAGATGTCAGAATCTGAGCCAAAGAAAGCAGCTACAAGGGAACAAAGTTCCTTTTGAGAAGGTGTCATTTTCATGGCGGGACTTCTACTGAAAAAAACATCACATATTAATTGGGCACTTGCAAAGCAAGACTAAATTAGATCCAGCAGCTGTGTTTGAGTTTTCAGACAGGTGTGCACACAGAACTACAGTCACCCACTCAGCTTCTCCACTTGACAACAGGCAAGGCATGCAAGGAGGGGGATAGGCGTATGCTTTGGCGGGCGTCTTTATACTGTTTCTTTCCTAGTTCATTATTTCAAACAGGAAAAAAATTAGTCCCGATCTCAAAGAAACTCAAGTCTTATCTACATGATTTGTGGCCTGACTAGAAATTCCTGAGGTTGGCATTTTTGTGGGTATGCATATATTTCCTGGATCTCTGCAATAAAGTTTCCCCAGGCAGTTTACTAAATTAGAAAGTTAGTTTTTCAAAAAAATCTGAGTGGTTGGGAAGATGCCAAACTGCTTAGACTATAAAATAATACCATCTACGCTGATGACATGCATTTGCTCATTTGTTTTGTATTATTGTACTTTGTTTTTTGTTGCGAGTGATTTGAGGTCCCCACTTGGGAAGAAAGGCAGGCTACAAATGAATAAATGTTGTGATTAAAAATAACACATTATAATGTATTCTTATGATGAGGTAACAACTCCAGTAACTCCTGAGATAGGCTATTGATGACTGGTTCCAATCCTCAGGGTATTTATTTATTTATTTAACACAATGCTATGTAACACCTGTAATGTGCTCCTCACCAGCCTCAGATACATCCTAAACATACAATTCTAAATATACAATCCTAAATGAAAGAAAAACCCCTATTTTATGTCTGAAATGACACAAATAGACCAAATGGAAATGAACCTGCACCCTAACTCAGCTCTCACCGAATCCTTAGGCCGCAGTAAATTTTAGAAAATGTATATGCCATCTCTTCACAGAGCTGTCTTGAGGCAGTCAAGTATGACTGGGCATGAAGGCAACAGAAAAAAGTAAAATGTCATAAAAAAGAGAGCTTTATGGCTATTAGAAGAAGCCTGTCCTGACCGTAACTGTGTGTAGCTTGCCGGCAGTTCCTGAACAGAATGGAAGCAAATCCTCTGGTCCCGAACTGTTCTTCTACATTTCCTCTTGAGAGAGAATCCTGAATCACTGGAGGGGCTTTACAGCAGCACTACGGGTTTCTGAAGACTGTGCTTGAAGAGTTTTTTAATCATTGGCAATGCCAGTGCTCATGGATGAATCTGGAGGGCTGGGTTTGATTCCCCACGCCTCCACTTGAAGCCAGCTTGGTGACCTTGGGCTAGTCACACAGCTCTCTGGAGCTCTCTCAGCCCCACCCACCTCACAGTGTGTTTGTTGTGGGGATAATAATAATATACTTTGTAAACCGCTCTGAGCGGGCATTAAGTTGTCTCAAAGGGCACTACATAAATCGAATGCTGTTGTTATTGTTATCATTATAACACTTGCTCTGCTCATGCAAGGTGTGGATTGTGTGTGCATTGAGCAAGTGGACAATTAACTTTCCTCTTTTGTCTTTGGAATATTCTGTCACTTTGGATTAAGAAGTATTAAAAATAAATGATGCTTAACCCATAAAGAAGAAGAGCCCTGTGGCGCAGTGTTAAGCTGCAGTACTGCAGCCCAAGCTCTACTCACGACTAGACATGGGCACGAACCAAAAAAAATTAACAAACCAGTGGATCGTGGTTTGGTGCAGAGCATGATCCTGAATTCCTGAAATGTAACGAACTTCTCCCATTGCTGACCCGGATCGTGGTTCGTGGAGGCCAAAACGGGGCGCGCTGCTGTTCCCAGCGATACAGGAATGGTGGGTGATGCCGGCAGCCGCCAGGCCTGGCGGGCACTGGGAGGAGGCGGGGGGTCTGGCCGCTCGCTGGTGGCACCCCCCCCATGTGCCCGCATGCCAGGCCAAAGTGGAGCGCCTTGGTACTCCCAGCGAGGGCAGGAACGTGGTTGAGGCTGGCAGCCGCCGAGCCTGGTGGGCACGGGGAGGCAGCAATGAGCCACCTCCCCTTTAGGGGGCGGGGGGCCTGGCCGCTCGCTGGTGGCACCCCCCATGTGCCCACCCGCCAGGCCAAAGAGGAGCGCGCTGGTATTCCCGGCGTGGGTGGGAGAGGACATGTCATTCGGACGGGGGCGTGATCCCCCAGCAAGCTGGAACAGTTGGTGCTCGGGGTCTCCTTCTTCCCCCTGCCTCTGGAGCAGCTCGCGGGATGAGTTGATGCTGCATGAGAAGTGGGAAGCGATGTGATGGCAGCTGTCCAGCAGACTGCGTGTCCGCAAGGTTCCCTCATCCCAGTTGTCCCTTGGCTTGCTCCCCAGCCCGAGCACGTCCAGCATCACGAGGGATGCCTCTTTCAGGGCTGCCAACATGTTGGCTCCCGCGTCCGTGACCATGAAGCCACGGACAAACCCTTCCACCCCGGACGTTCACTCCCTCAGAGCCGCCTTGACGGTGGCGGCGATGTTCTTCCTTGTGTGGACCTCGTCCATCCCCTGGGCCTGAAGGAGAACCGCCCTGTAGCCCGGGATCAAGCTGGGCACCTTTTTACGGCTGCCAGATCTTGGCCTGGGGAGGTGGAGGTCCTCTGGTTGCCACCAGTGGGCGGTGATGGCAAGGTACCCGTGATGGCAGCCGCTCCACAGGTCGGCCGTGAAGTGCACTGTTCTGCCTTGGGCGGCCGACAGGTCTCTGCGCACCATGTCTGGCACTGCCTCATACAGGGCGGGCATGACTCGACGCCCAACAGTGCGCTGTGACGGCATGGTGAACCATGGGGCAAAGTGCTGGAGCAGCAGTTCGAAGCCCACGCCCTCCACAACCGATAGGGGGAAGCCTTGCAGGGCGATCGCCTGCGCCACCATACGAACGCCCTCCTCCCGAGCCCTTGACCTCACCCTTTTCAGAGGCATCACCCCCGACGCCGATGGAACAACTTCCCCCAGGGAGGCCTGCCTGACCCTTCCGCTCCCACCAGCCACACCCTCGGGGCAAGGCTTCTTGCTCGGGGTGCAAGACCCTCCCACCGATCCCGGATCAGACGAGCTGGCGGCCCTTGGTCTCCCCCCAACAGATGTTTTGCTGCCCGAGGATGGAGAACAAAGGCTCGGGTGGTGCCCCTTCAGGTGCTGAGTCAGGGCTGAAGATGACAAGTGCTGCGGGTCATTGCCCCTGCGCACTAGGCCCTCACACACACAGCACCGCACCATGCGGGGGTCATTAGGAAGGGCCCGAAAGCGCCTCCAAACATTGAGGTTGAACCGTGGCCCACTTATGGTTCCAGGGGAGGGAGGACGAAGGGTTGCTGCTGGCTGTGCCACGGTGCTGGCAATGGAAGATGGAGTGGTGGGTGGACTGCAGGCAGGGACAGCACCACTGGTAGTTTGGGATGGGGACGGGCTGGAGGTTTCCTCGTACCCAAACCATTCCTCCAAGGATCCCTCGGCCTCCTCCTCCCCAAAATTTTTTAGGAGTTCCTCTTCCGCCGCCGGCAAGAGCTCTTGGGCCTCCTCCACAGCCTCAACTGGTGATTTTGGGGGAGCAGGAGTCTCTGCTGCTCCACAGCCCTGCACAGGACTGCTTCTCGTGCTGCAACCAGGACAATCTCTACACTTCCCCCCATGACCACTCTTGTCCCCCACCCGGAGCCTCATAGTGCCAGCAAACAACCACTGAGGAGAAGGAGATGACACAGAGAGCCCTCAGCTGAGATGCCCACCGAGCTTGGCCCCAGGGCCTGGCAGCAGCCCTGGCACCAGAGGGAGGGAGGGGCTAGAGCCCTAGCCCACCACTCCCACAGACCTGACCCAATTAGGCTCTGATCAATAATAATGTGAGCCCTCAGCCGAGATACCCGAGCTTGGCCCCAGGGTCTGGCAGCAGCCCTGGCACCAGAGGGAAGGAGGGACTAGAGCCCTAGCCCACCACTCCCACAGCCCTGACCAGATCAAGCTCTGATCAATAATAATGTGAGCCCTCAGCCGAGGTACCCACCGAGTTTGGCCCCAGGGCCTGGCAGCAGCCCTGGCACAGAGGGAGTGAGGGAGGGACTAGAGCCCTAGCCCATCACTCCCACAGACCTGAACAGATCAGGCACTGATTAATAATCAATGTGAGCCCTCAGCGAGGTGCCCACTGAGCTTGGCCCCAGAGCCAGGCAGCAGCCCTGGAAGCAGAGGAGATAGATCCCTATCCCCCAAAGCCAAGCTCAATTGTACTCTCAGTCTCTCTCCTCAAAGGCTAGCAAGTGGCAAGTGGCTAGCAAGAGGCTAGCAAGTGGCAAGCAAGAGTCCCACTCCACTGCTCGCAGAAAGTGAAACCCAGCCTGGGAGACCATGGATATTTATAAGCATGGGTCCCATTGAGCAATGCAGGAGGTCTGTGTTTGGCCATCAGAGCTGCCTATCAGGGTTTGCAGGGATGAGATTGGAGTGCCCATGGTTACAGAACACCCCCTTCCCCCTCCCTCCCCTGGGTGTCTTCTCCCAACTTGTAACTGCTTTGCAGCTCCATGGTTGGAAGGAAGCCCTGCTGATCAAGGAAAGCTGGGCTTCCATTCGGGTTTCCAGGGCGACAGAAGGAGGGCAGACAGAGCTCAGGCCTTCCCCTGGCTCCGTTGCCAGGGGAATAGATTGCTGGCACCTGAGTGTCTGGCTTCCCGAACCGTGCCCAAACGTCCCGAACCAGGCCTCTCCCGACCGCTGGTTCATTGGCCGTGGCCGATCACGATCCGCCGGTCATGATCGCGCGATCACCATTTTCGTGGGTTTTTGAGGTTCGTAATGCGGTTTGTGCCCATCTCTACTCACGACTAGAAGTGTGCAATTCGGGTATATGATACCCGAAAAAAAACCGAAACAACCTGTTTCGGGTTGTTTCAGGTTTTCCTGAAACATTTCAGAAAACCCGAAACATTTCGGGTAATCCAAAACAGCGATTTCCGAAATGTTTCGGTATTTCAGCTTGTTTTAGTAATGCATTTCAATGGGAAAAAGCCTCCCCCAGGCTTCCCGGAAGCCTGGGGGAGGCATTTCCCCACCAAATCAAGCCAAACTTGGTGGCGACCTTCCTGTAACCCCCCTCTAACAACCCACCAAGTTTCAGCAAGATTGGACTTTGGGGGGGGCCAAGTTATGGCCCCCCAAAACAGGTCCCCCTATCCTCGCCTTAAAGGGAAAGGGTTTTGCTTGCTGCTGCTGATTTCCATGTTTCCTATGGGGGAAAAATGAAGAGGCAGGCTTGTCATTCTAGGGGGGGCATTTTGCATGCAAAATGCCTCCAACCCCCAGGGGCCCTTCTCCTACCTTTCCTCCCACTCCCCACCAAGGCTCAGCCCCAAGGCTCAGCCTGCTCCCACTTGGGGGGGGGCATTTCATGGCCTCCCAAAGTAGGTGCTCTCAGCCCCCAAAGTCCACCCCCTACAGCCCCACACATACCCAATTCTCCCCCAGCTGCCACACACAGATCCAAATCCCCACAGTAGCTCCTCACAGGCCCAAATCCAGCCCCAGCAGCCCCACACAATCCCAGGAACAGGCTGGCCAGCCTTCTCCCTTTGTTTCCTATGCTGTGAACTATAACACTCTGTTTTCCAGAGCAAATGTGCACAGCCTAGGGATGCCACAATGGTGGACACACTTCTGAGTGCCAGCTTGTCCCTGTGAAAGAGCACCTGAACCACAGACACCCTCCCTCAAATTCCCCCACCACCTACAGAGATGGCTGGCCAGCCAGCCCCATTGTTCTCTATGATGGGAACCAACTGGACAACAAAGAATAAAACACAAACAACACAAAGTTTTTTTAAAAAACATTTCTCATTTTCAAAGTACAAGTAGGCAAAGCATTATGACACATTACACCAGCAGTCCCCCACAAAGAAAAATAACATGACTCACTTAAGATCAGAGAATCACAAAAACACAATTCCTGTCAAAAACACTTTATTTCTTGAACAGCTTTATGTTACACAGCAGGGGGGCACACCAAAGGGCATTCCAGCATTCGACCTCACAAAAATAACACAACTCACTTAACATCAGAGAATCACAAAAACACAATTCCTGTCAAAAACACTTTATTTCTTGAACAGCTTTAGGTTACACAGCAGGGGGCACACCAAAGGGCATGGCAGCAGTATCTCACACAAAAAATAACACAACTCACTTCACATTAAAGAATCACCCCAAAAATTGCTGTCAAAAGCACTTTATTTCTTTAACTGCTTTAGGTTACACAGTAGGAAGGCACAACAGGGCGTAAAAGCAGTCTACTACACAAAAATAACACAACTCACTTCACATCAGAGAATCACTAAAACACAAATGCTGTCAAAAAAGGTGAAGTGGGCTGTATTATTTTGTGTAGTATGCTGCTTTCATGCCCTGTTGTGCCCTCCTACTATGTAACCTAAAACAGTTAAAGAAATAAAGTGTTTTTGAAAGCAATTGTGTTTTCGGGTGATTCTTTAATGTGAAGTGAGTTGTGTTATTTTTGTGTAAGATACTTCTGGCATACCCTTTGGTGTGCCCCCTTGCTGTGTAACCTAAAGCTGTTCAAGAAATTAAGTGTTTTTGACAGGAATTGTGTTTTTGTGATTCTCTGATGTTAAGTGAGTCATGTTATTTTTCTGTGTGGGGGACTGCTAGTGTAATGTGTCATAATGCTTTGCCTACTTGTACTTTGAAAGTGAGAAAATAATTTTTTAAAAAATTTATTTTGTGTTGTTCGTGTTTTATTCTTTGATGTGCAGTTGGTTCCCATCATAGGAAACAGTACAGCAGGCTGGCCAGGCTTCTCTGTAGGTGGTGGGGGTGTCAGGGGGTGGTTGTCTGTGTGTCAGGTCAGGTGCTCTTTCCCAGGGACAAGTTGGCACTCAGAAGTTTGCCCTCCATTGTGGCACCCCTGGGTTGTGCGGAATTGCCCTGCGAAAGAGAGTTTAGAAGTTCCCAGCATAGAGAACAAAGGGGGAGGGCTGGCCTTTGCCAGCCTGTCCCTGGGGTTATGGGTGTGGGGCTGCTGGGGGTGGATTTGGGTCTGTGAGGGGTTAATGTGGGGAATTGGGATTTGAGTCTGTGTGTGGCTGCTGGGGGGGAATTGGGTTTGTGTGGGGCTGTGGGGGGTGGACTTTGGGGGCTGAGAGCACCTACTTGGGGAGGCCATGAAATGCCCCCCAAGTGGCAGCAGGCTGAGCCTTGGTGGGGAGTGGGAGTAGAGGTGGGAGAAGGGCCCCAGAGGGTTGGGGGGCATTTTGCATGCAAAATGCCACCCCTGGCAAGACAAGCCTGCCTCTTTATTTTTCCCCCATAGGAAATAATGGAGAGGATTAGCAGCAGCAAGCTAAAAATACGTTCATGTTTCCCTTTTTAGGTGAGGATAGGGGGACCTGGTTTGGGGGTCCATAACATGGCCCACCAAAGTCCAATCGGTCTGAAACTTGGGGGGTTGTTAGAGAGGAGTTAGGGGAAGGTCCCCACCAAGTTTGGCTTGATTCGGTGGGAAAATGCCTCCCCCAGGCATCCGGGAAGATGGAGGCATTTTCCCATCGAAAAGAAACCCGAAACAACCCGAAACTATACCCGAACCGCTAAACCGGTTGCTGAAACAGATTCTTGTTTCGGGTATACCCAAAACGAGAATCCCGAAACAGTGTGCCTTTGCACACCCCTACTCACGGCCTGAGTTCGATCCTGGCAGAAGCTGGGTTCAGGTAGCCAGCTCAAGGTTGACTCAGCCTTCCATCCTTCTGAGGTTGGTAAAATGAGTACCCTGTTTCCTGGGCGTAAAGTGTAGATGACTGGGGAAAGAAATGGTAAACCACCCCGTAAAAAGTCTGCCAAGAAAACGTTGTGATGTGATGTCCCCCCCATCGGTCAGTTATGATTCAGTGCTTGCAAAGGAGACTACCTTTACCTACCTAACCCATAAAGAATTCTGCTTTTAAAAATAAATTCCTCAAAGATGCCATCTGTCCATTTGAACAGCTGAGCTCCTAGTATCTTTCAATCTCCAGAATTTATTGAATATGTGTAAATATACGGCTATATTGAGAAGTTTGAACTTAGCAGAACCAGACCAAAGCATGGTGATTGTATTAATTCAATAATATTTATCCTTAGAATTTGGCTGGAGGGGAAAGGGCATTGTGTATCTTGGTCATTAACTTCATGAAATCTTTTATTAGTTGTAAATTGTTTTTTTTTAAGTTTTTTTATTTTTCAATACCTAACATACAAACTACAATAACAGTAACTACAAAAGATTACAATAACACGAGGGAAGGAAAAGAAGGGAGAAAAAAGAAAAGGGGAAGGGGGGGTGGAAAAAAAAAGGGAAGGTAACCTACAAACACTAAACACTACACTTCAATGCTTTCCCTTCATACTGCCATAATAAAGAAATAGCTTAATAAAGTAATGATGGAGTGGTTGATCATACAGAATACAAATTACAATCGAATTCAAATTAAATTTTCCTCCCCCTCCTGGGTCCCGGACGCAGTTCTCTCTGAGCAACTGCAGCCGCAGTGCTCGTTTCCTCCCCCCCCTCCTCAGACTTCTCCCTTTCTTCTTGCTTGGTGCACTGAAATTCCGGATTTTTATCCTCAAAATCCCTTAGTTGATCTTCTGATAATATCTTATAGGTTTGATCTTTGTAACTAAACCAGATTCCTTCCGGAAATAACCATTTGTACTTTATTCCACGTTCCCTCAGAAGAGCTGCGAGCTTTTTATACTTAAAACGTCTTTTCCGAACTAAAAATGGGATGTCCTTCAATATCTTAACTTTGTTACCCAAAAAGTCCAAATCCGCATTGTATGAATTGTATAGGATAGTGTCTCGGATCCTTTTAGATGAAAAATCGATGGTGATCTCGCGAGGCAGCTGACGCTTCGTTGCATATTTTGAAGGAGCCCGGCGGACTTCCAAAATGGCTCTTTTAACCTCTTCTTTAGTTGTCCTCGCGGGTGTTGCGAGTAGTTCCGAGACCAGACCCCATAAATCCTCATTTTCCTCCTCTTTCACGTTCTGGAGGCGCAAAATTGTCTGCGTTCGTTCCACTTGTAGCCCGATCAGCTGGTTCTCCACCAGCTTTAACTCTTTTTTCGTAGCCTTCACGAGTGACGCACTTTCCCGGGCACCCTTCTCTGCCCCCCCCGCTGCTTCCTTAATGGTTTTCACTTCGCTTTCAATTAAGCCCACCCTTTGATCTGTTTCGTTCAGCTTGTCAACAAAGGGTTTTATGGCTTCAACAACCGCCCTGCGCACCAGCTCCTCAAGCGACTCTCCCTTCTGCAGGGTAGCCGAGATTGACTTACCCAGAGCGGGACTTTGTTTTTTCGCTGCCATTTTAGGGGGGGGGGACCGCCAGCCCAAATTCTGAAACTCAGTGAAGGGGAAGAACGAGCCTTCTTAGCTTCAGATCCCACCACTCCTTCGCGTATGCTTGTAATAACAGAAGGGATTCGCTTACTTGCAGGCTTCCGCCTAGTTCTGTTCTTTGCCGTTTTCCATAGCCCGGCAGCACTCGAGGCGCCGCGCACGTCTGCCGGCCTCCATAGGGACAAACGGGCAATTTACCCCCCGCATTGATTTTCGGGGGGTTCTTCCCGCAGCTTCCCGGACCCTGCCTCCCTCACTGGGAGTCTTGGGGGCTAATCTTCGCAGATCAGCCGCCCGGTCAGGGTGCTCGGGCGCTTCCTCTCGGACCTGCCGAGAGAAGCGTCCGACACGGCTGAGAAAACGAAACCGAATCATTAGTTGTAAATTGTTATTGGGGATTTTTGCCCTAGAAAATTTTTCTTTCCCATCCCACCAGCCTTTCTTCAGTGATCCACACATACAAGATGTGGATTGAGAACTATTCTTGTAATCATACTAAGACACAAGTTGGCCTTAATGAATGACTGCCTGAGTAAGTAGAGCTACATATGTCCCCAGATGCTGCCATGTACTTTATAAAAAAGCTTTGATTCATATAATACTTTTCAAAATATGGAATCAATTTATATTCCATATCATATGCTATAGAAGCATGTGTTACAAAAATTAAAGGTCTTCCTTTTAATTATGTTAATGATCTTCCATTAAAAAAATTATTCTAAATGTTAATGGCAGTTAAGGAAAGCAAACCATGACTTAGTCTTCATTGTATTAATGCTTATTAGTACTTATATTTATGTTTTATCTCAATTAATGTTGCTTATTCACACTATTAACCCTATGGTTCCATACATTCATCCTATAAAGAACAAAATAGTAAAAGGAGGTGAAAAGTAAAAGGGGTAAAATTAAGGGGCTTCATAACAACAACAACAACAACAACAACAACAACAACAACATTCAATTTATATACCACCCTTCGGGACAACTTAATGCTCACTCAGAGCAGTTTACAAAGTATGTTATTATTATCCCCACAACAAAACACCTTGTGAGGTGGGTGGGCTGAGAGAGCTCCAGACAGCCATGACTAGCCCAAGGTCACCCAGCTGGCTTCAAGTGGAGGAGTGGGGAATCAAACCCGGCACTCCAGATGAGAGTTCTGCGTTCTTAACCACTATACCAAACTGGTTCTCTCCTAGCATTTCTACTGTCCAATTATATGTTTTCCAAACTATTGTTAGGATGTCCAAGGGCAAAACATACAGTTAATCATTGCATGAAGAAGGAATTTTGGCAAACACAACAGAAAAGCAGGACCCTTTGAAATTCTCTCTCCTCATAATTATTAAAGGTGCAAAGAAGAGGTATCGTCCTTATGTATTGACCTTTGAGTCTGTGATCACTCTAACTTTACCCATTTATTACATATTAAGTTTTTGCCTGTTTCTGCTTATGGATTACTCTGATTTCATCAGTATGTGCATTTGCCTGGGAATAAAGCCCACCCAACTCAGAGTGGTACATTCCTAAGTAATTATGCCTAGGATCAGGCTGCCCCTCAAATGTCTTGGTCCAGAATTAGCTGCGCAAGATTTCAGTCATGAGGGCATTTGACTTCTGAGATAAACATTGTGTATATACTGATTCATTGTTAGGGCACAATTACTTTAGTCACAATTACAATTAATGTTCCAGAACTTTAATTAGAATTTGTTTTGAATAATGTTTTAGGCACTGTTAATTTTTCCACATTACCAGTGTGTGGCGCTGTTTTCTGTAGAAAAACAATAACTTTTGTAAAACTGGTATTCAAAAAAGCTAGGTTTTACTCATTCAGATGCAAACAGAGTAGTTTCTACTAGCAACAGAGGCTGGTTTCATATTTTTAACGATATAAGGTCAGTCTTCTCATTACAGATTATTTGGTAGTTTAACTTGGACCTGCCTATTTCATGGGCAGAAAGCACTTCTTCATACTTCTCTAAAATAAACACTCTAAATCTTAGAAGTATGTATGTTAAGTATATAAATAAGACCTTGATAGGAATGCCATACCATAATACTATTAAAAATACTATTCAGTTAAAACAGATTATTGAAAAGAGAATTTCTTTTTCTTGTAAATCATCCGCTTTAATTCAAAATATAACAGTGTCCGATAGCTGACCATGAAACATTTTATCTAAAAGGATAAGTTTGATTGGTTAATATATCACTAATATTATCACTTGTTAATTCAAAAGGTCTAGTGTACCTCTGTGAGAAATTCAAACAACCTGTCTGCTTATGACTGCAAAAATGTGAAAACTACATTTGACTTACTTCCAAACCTGTGTTCTGTGAATCAAATCCTTTAATCCCTTTCACTGCAATGTAAGTATAAACTGTTACCCATAAATGTGTCTTTGTGTTGAACCAGGTGCTTCTTTGCATGCCTCATTTACAGAATGGTGGTACAATATCTCAAGATATAATCCTAAACCTGCTTGCTTGTAATGCATGGCTTCATTTCTAAAAAGGAGGATTCTGGATCTCCAGGTAATCTTCGAAATCATGTCTGAAGGGAACTCTTGACTCTCGAAAGCTTTCACTCTGAAAATCTTCTGGGTCTCTAAGGTGTCAGTGGACTCAAATCCTGCTGTTCTACTGAAGACCCTCAATATAGCCAAATAAAAGGGGTCCTCCAAGTGTAGAACACTCTCAAACAAATTACAAACCTCGAAGGTTATATTTATATATTTAATATATTTTGTAAATTTTTATATTTTAATTTATACAAAAGTGCAAGTGCTCAAATGTGATAAATATTCTACAATAAATATCTAAAATCTACAACTAGTAAATATTCATTAATAATCATAAATATTCATCAAGCTTCCAATCCTTTCAATCCACTTTGAATAATCAATTCCAATTTCCAGAGTTGTAAACTGTATTTTCTTTGCTCTTGTTCTATTTCAAAGCTGTTAATATCTGTGTGGAGCTTGAAAGCTATGAATATCTGTGTGGAGCATCTTCAGATGACAACATTTCTTAGTGGTTACAGCTGAAACTCTCCAAAATTGGACTATGAAAGCCTGTATTAGCTTGTTTTTTGCGCTACTTCAGGCTCTTACAGCCCAATTTTTGGATGATTTCAGCTGTAACCACTAGGCAATGTCATTTGAAGATATTCCATACAGATATGAACAGTTCTGAAACTTCGAACAGATATTAACAGCTTTGAAATAGCACAAAGAACAAGCTAATACAGGCTCTCATAGCCCAATTTTGGAGAGTTTCAACTGTAACCACTAGGCATGTTGTCATCTGAGGATACTCCACACAGATATTCATAGCTTTCAAGCTCTACAGGGTGGTTTGCCTGTATATCTGGAAAGGCAAACCATAGTTTAGGTTATAAACTATGTTTAATGTAGACCATAGGGTTCTTTTTGGGTGACATCTCAGCTGAACTTTTGTGGTCTGGGAGCCCTGCTTCCAGGTAGAAGGGGAATGCAGCTGACCTTTTACCTGGTATGTTAGCATTATGGTTGCCAGGTCCCCTGGGACCTGTCCCCGGGACACGGACACATTGGAGATACTCACTTTGTGCACGTGTGCAGCATGCACACGCTCCAAATCACTTCCTTGTTGCACTGGAAATGATGCCATTCCAGGCTCCTGGGCCCATTCCTCACGCTCCCCCCCTCAACAGCCACTCAGGGACTGATAACGCTAGGTGTGCCCATAGGGTAACAGAAACATTGGCTCAACGCATCTACATGCATGTTGGGATCCATAATAGTAGTTGATCAGAAAGACCTGGACTGAATGCTCCACAATGCCTCAACATTCACTGGGAAACCCCGTGGACCAATCATATGATCTTAACCTAATCTACATCATAGGGTTGTTTGGGGGATAAAATGGAGATGAGAGGACACCCTATTCCATCTGAGTTCCTTGGAGGATGGTGGAATAAAAATGCACGAGATGGATCATTCTGCTTTTTCTTTAATTTTCTTCTTCTTTGACTTCCCAAAGCTAGGTAAATGGAAGCTTTCCTTGTGTGTCATGTGCTTATTTAGATTATGAATCTGTGGCTGGGTCATGTTTATTTTTACTGTTTAGGCTTTGAGTCTTTAGATATTTCAGAAATATTTACTTGGTTGCCTCTAATACTCTCCTGCCAAAGGGTGAAGATGATTTAACCACTTCTCTACTTTTTCTGACTAGGTAAGATGTTTCACTAAGATTCATTTCTTGTTGGAAATATTAAGAGATGTGACCAGCTTATCAGGTGACTTAAGTTCACATGCAGAGTAATAATTTCTGTGGAATTAACACAGAGTACAACATAGATGTGGTTACTCAGGGCTATTATACACATTATAAGAATGATGACATTTGTGTATTGACAGGAAACTATACCCAACCCCAGATCCCAGATATGTAAGTATCCGCCCTGAGCCTGCGAAAGTGGGGAGGGCGGAATATAAATGTAAGAAATTAAATTAAATTGTGCTATATACTCATTAGCCAACATATTTGTTACACACATACATTACAAAATCCTGTTACTGCTTCAGGCCACTTCACATACTTAGGTATAATGTGGTCTGATGTTTATGATGTTACAGTGATTCTATGTTTTTGTGGCTGTAACTGTTATATGTGTGTGTATGCGCTAACATGTTCTTCTGTCTACTTTGGAACCACTATGTGAAGAAAATATGATTTTATGAATATTTTGATAAAATGCATATGACTGCACATGCCAAGATGGTCTGCTATCTGTTTTTAACAGCAAAATCCTGTGTACAGGGGGAGAGTGAAGTAACTGCATAGGATTATACTTCTCATTATGGCTCATTTTATCAGACCAAGTGTCACCTGGCATTTAAAATAGATGCCTTGTCTCAAAGCTAGCTTTACAAGTGATTTCTATTACAATTAAAAAAACGTGTTCTTACGTAAAGGTGTATAGGATTTAGGTATAAGTAATGTTTGTCATTTCACACAGTCTGATCCTAAACATATCACACAGACATGTGCTCAGTTGAAATCAATAGGACTTATTCCCATGCAAATGTGTTTTAGGTCCGGGTGTTATTTCTCTTTGGAAGCCAACATTTTTGTGGGAATCCAATTTTACTGGCATTGAACAGCCAGTCTTTTGTGTTTGAACAACCAAGCTATTACTTAAAAGGAATTCAAAGCAAGACTGATGATCTTGGTAACTGTGACCTTTCAAACACAACTGACTGCATAAACTCTGTATGCATGCAGTTTAAAATGAGTAAGAGCTCTGTGTCTTTTCTATAGATTTTTAATCTAAGAAAAATAGTATACTAAAACAATTAAATTATCAGGGTTTTTTAAAAACTGGAAATGGAAATTTATTAACTCATATATCTACAATGTTGGTATTTGACACTAAACTGAACAGTGAAAAGTTGGGTGTTAGTTGTCTTTTCATGCATTTCAAGCAGGTTGTTGGTGGTCTTTCAACCATTTATTCTAAAAATCTTTAATGGATTAGTTTTTTAAAAAAATTCTGGAAACATCAGTGCTTGTAAATTTAAACATCTACTGAAGCTTGTGGAATACTGTCATGGTTCCATTCTAGCCTTAGCTATGCTATGAAGCAACTGCAAAAATCTGGAGTTATAGAAATGTCATACAAAATGATCTTTTTTCCTTCATAGTTGTCCACCAGCAAGGTTTTTAAAAAGCACCTTGCATGTGATGAATCTACTTACATAGTTAATTCTGAACTTTGCCCTATGGTGTGTATAAAAAAAATCCCACACAATCCAGATTGGGAAGATGTTTCAGCAAAATCAGAAAAGCTTAAAAAAATCAAAACAGAAAAGCAATGGCTGTGTGTGCAGTAGTCATAACAAGGAACAGAGCTCCCTGCTGAGTGAGCTCTTGGGGAACGTTTTGGGTTGCCTAGATCCTAGAAAGTAAGTCATTAGTTACTGGTAACTTTAAAAATGCGTAAAGAATAAGCAATTTCTAGGAGTCATGGGACTTATAATATATGATCTTTCAGGAAGCAAATCTTCATGCAAATTATTTTGTTGGTAACTTACAGTGCAATCCTAAACAGAGTTATTCCAGTCTATACCCATTGATTGTAATGGCCTTACAATCACAGGATGCACAGGATGGCCTTACAATCACAGGATGCACAGTTAATTTGTCAAAATAAGGTAACAGTCACAATGCAACGGGTCACATGCAAAAGGGCATGTAACATAGTTTAACCCCCGCTGCATGCAGTGGTGGTATGACAACGTATGGTTTTCCATTTAAATTTCTGATATTAATGCCATACATAGAACTGAGATTTAAAGTCATTAGGGCTGCCAAAGGGCCAGTAGATTTTGTATTCAAGCAATGAGATATGGAGGGTAATTTTATATCAAGCATAACCTGCCAGGCCTCCTCACACAACAAAACAAGCATACACCACCAGGGTTCTGCTCCTGACCCCCAGACCTACTAGGTGTCTACCAGGACCTGGCCTCACCAGATGGTCAGAACTTTTGAAATCAATTCTGAAAGTCACAAATAGGCAAGATGGCATGGACTATCCTCTAAAATGTCCTGTATATTGATTAGGCTGACTTCATAAATATACGTCCAGGAATAGTACTTACTTTAATCTCTGTAATGCTATTACAGGATTTGTAATACTAGCTATCTGGGCAATCTGAATTCCAGCCCTATGCACGTTTGCTTGGGGAAAAAAATCCCACAACCAACCTGTAGTACTTCTGTGCTACAAAAGAACTACAGCTGTACTTACTTTCAAGTAAATATGCATAAAATTAAAGCAAAAATGGAGACTTATAAATAAATGTGCTTCTTAAGCTTATTTTCATGGTGCTTTTAATTTCTATTAAAATTTCTGGGGCAGGAAAATATTTACATAATAGCTTCTATACTGTGAAACCCTAGGCATGCTTACTCGGCAGCGTTTCCACATTGTTCAGTGAGTCTTCTTTCTTAGTTAGTGTATTTAAGTGCATTACTTCCACTATTCCTAGACAAGGGACTCCACACACCCAAGTTTTTTCTGGGAGGAAAAAAATAGCAAAAAGATTGGGGGGTTAGTGTGTGTTTGCTAAACACTCAGAGACCCCTCTTAACATGCACAGAATCTGCAAGTGGCCGAGATTGTTTGAACTACTTGAAGCTGTCCTATTAAAGGAGCACAAGAAGAGGCAAGCAAACTAGCCTTCAAGGATTGCACCATATTGTCCAAGCCCAATATCGCCTCCCTTAGAAATGGAGACAAGGCACATGTGTTACTTTGCTTTTAATGAAATGCACACCCAGTGTGTTTCACTGAAAGCAATACAGTGTAGATTTTCTTTGTATTTAAATACACACTTTGATAGGCAGTGTCTCCAGCATGTGAATGTGCGCTACACTGCTTTCAATGGAATGATGAGCATTGGAAGTGCATCCAAGTGCACATCCCATTAAAAGCAACGCAATTTGGATAGATGGCCTGCAATGGGTTGAACATCCCTACACATAAATTTCACTTTTTGTCATTCTATTCTTGTAGACTACCACCCATTACAATGTTTGTTTACTTTATTTATACCCCAAAGTAGATTATATTGTTCTCCCCTCCTCCCCTATATATTGCGCCTTATATTGTTCTCCCCTCCTCCCCTATGTCACATCAGGTGACATAGGTTGGGCCCAAGTTCACCCAGCAAGCTTCCATGGCAAAATGGAGATTCGGACCGGAGTCTTCCAGATCCTAGTCTAACAACACCATGCCACACTGGTATGAAATCTCTCTGAAATAATTAGTCCTATGTACTTAAATTTGTTCTTTTTCTGCATGATCTTCAAACATAAAAGTGGGGGTTTCTTCTTGTAACAGGGTTCAGTGGGAAATATGCAGCCATCCTTTTCTGACTTTAAAATGGTAGCTTTTGGGAAGGAGAAGTTCTTCTGGTTTGTTTTTTCTGTTTTATACAAAAGAATTAGTGTTGTAGTAGAACGGGATAGTGCAGGAGGGCACCTTTATAATAGACTAGGATTGTGGGCTACTGCAATGATTACTGTAGTTACCATTTTGCCTTTTAAATTCCACTTTCTACATTTTCCCCTTAGACTGTTGTTCACATGGTTTTCTAATTTTGTAATCCTAGCCCTATTTCACTTCTCATTGGTTGTCTCTTGCTGTCTGTAACCCAACTTGAGTCTCAGAGTAGAAATACACATTGTGAATTACCTGGATGCTCAAGTGCAAGATTTTATGCGTGGTCCTTAATTCACATGCAGGCGCTCTCCTGCTTGGCACATGTGAATGCTGCTTGAACTATGCATGCATGTATAAGGGTAGAGAGGGCCCAGGCTGCCTGGAGCCACTTCCCTACTTGTCAGTTACTAAGATCTAGTGTGTAGCTGGTGGATGATAAGGCCTTGCTGACTAAATAAGGGCAGATGGTCTACTATTATTTATATCAGTCCTGGCAAATCCAAAGGCTTCATACTTCTTGCCAGGGGTCATTTTGTAGAAAAAGAGCTGGAGGAACTCATTAGCATAACTCATTAGCATATGCTACACTCCCTGACATCACCTATCCTGGCTGTTTTGGACCCAATCCTGGCCATTCAGGGCTGAAATTGGGCCCAAAATGGCAAAAGAGGGCTGAAAATGGCTGAAAAGGGGCCCAAAATGGTCAGGATTGGGCTGCTGCTGAGTGGGAGAGCGATCCACCACCCGTCAGAGGCCCGATCAGGGCCATTTCGGGCCCAATCCAGGATGAAACGGACCCAAAATGGCCGAGAGCCAGGTGGGCGGGGCTACCTGTCGTGACCTCTTTGGGGAACTGCTGGAACTGCGTTCCGGCACGTTCCCCCTCGAAATGAGCCCTGCTTCTTGCCAATCGTAACAGCCAATACCATAAACCCTTATCTTCTTTTGTGTTTCAAAAAGACATGTAGTCCTAAGTGGCCTAATAGGTTAGGTCCCTGTGCATGCCATGACTTTGAGACTCAATCATAGTTTCAGTTCATCTGAGCAACAGATTAAAAACAAGTTAACAATCAGCTTGGATCCTTAGAATCATGAATGGAATCATGAATTCACAGAAAAGATCTTTGCTACTTTCCTGCATCCCACAAACAGCCCCTCTTGAGAGTGAGGGGACCCCTCTGAAATTAATGGGATGAACTGATCTGCTCCCTCTGGCATGAGCTCTTTCTCCATTTGACATAAGAGTTTTTGCAATGTAGCTCAGACCCTCAGCCATTTCCAAGGGTCCTCCAACCCCCAGGAGCTGTAGTTTAGGGGGCTCTCAGGGAAGGGGAGGCAATAAAGATTTCCTCTATGAACTCTATGCTGTTCACTGTTCTTAGGATCCAAGCATTATCTTTGCCAATTTTTATCAGCTCAAGATGTCTGGCATTTTATACACTGCTGTTTTTACCCAAGGGCGCTAGACTTAATGATTTCCAAACTTCATGTTTAAACAACACACTGAGATTTTCTACAAGTTTCACCTGCTACATTCAGCATGAAATTGGGATAAGCATACTTACTGGAAGTAAGTCTCACTAAAATCAATAGGGCTTAGTTCCAAATAAATGTGTTTAAGATCAGATTGCTAAGCTATTATTTCTCCACACTTTTAAAAAAATAGTCTTGGCAAAAAATAAGTTTTGAAGCTTAGTCCTACCAAAACTATGACAGGAAGGGTGCAAAAGCAGCAGTTGAAGATGCTGCTATTGTTGCAATATCATACACCCACACAAAACTATGGTAGCTTACTTTTGGGGTGGGGTCTATACACAACCTTCCAGAATCTTTTGGAGCTGGAAGGGCCTTTTTAATTGTAAAGAGAGTTCTTGCCCCACCCTTTTCCTGGTTCCCAGTGACAATGCACACATTTCATGATGGCATTTGGTCCGGCACTGGTAATGGATGCCAATGGTTCTTGCCGCACTGTCATGATTCTTATATTCTATGTGCTGCTGTACCAATATGGCAGTTCCCAGGATGGAGCAAATGAGAGGGATTGCTTTTCTAAGCCATGTGAGTATGCTAATGGTTATTAAGTATAATTCAGCAGTGAAAAATATGTACATAGGTCAACCATAGAAATGTAGGATTTGGACAAAGGCAGTGCAACATATACGAAATGCTGGTCTGTTTCTCAGTGACTAGAGCTAGCTCTATTGAACACAGTCGGACTTCCAAGTAGACATGATTAGGCTTTGATGGTAAGATTTCTGCATTTGTCATTACAGGCATTTCATTATACATCTAAATTAATTCTGTATGAAAACATGTTTATTTTCATTTAATTTATAGCATAAGACAACATTTATGATATTTTAAAAAGACAGGGTGAATATTACAGTCATAAGCATTCTCTCCTGGTGCAGTTGCATTCTTCATGCATTGTTATATACACATGCAGTTCAATTTTAAATATACATTAAATGCACATACAAACACAGGTCTACTCGGTATCCTACTGAAGTCTAGTTAATGGGATGACTCTGTTACACCCACGGTTGACTTCAATGGTCTTAAGAAGGTATTACTCTGTCTAGGATGGTACTGATAACCTGTTTCATGCTCTAAGCTTTTGTACATTCATTTGGAGGTCAACACCCCTAAAATGTCGTATTACTTATCAGTAAACAAGCAGGGATTCAAGCTGTATGTATTGAATAAAGTATGCTGCAAATTACAATATCAACAGGTGTTTGTGACCAAAGATAAGGTTTTGCATATACTTTTGAATGATTGTCAGTGGATTATTCATAGATTGTGCTTTTGGCTGTGTTCAGCTACTTAAATGCACCCCATCTTCTTGTTACACACTATTAGAATCCAATGGTCCAGGTAGCTTAGTACGGTCTATACTAACATGGCTTTCCTCCTCAAAGTCTCAGAAAGAAGCCTGTCCAGGCCCTGCTATCAGACACTTCTCAGAACAGCCAAATTAAAGCTCTGATGTTCTGCAGCTCCACCCGACATTCCTATGTATGCCGGTGCGTTTTTGAAATAATTGCAGTTTTTAAATAGCTGGGTGTGTCTGTTCAGAAGATGCAAGAATTTGCATCTAAAGGAATGTAAGGTTGGTGTTCGAATGCATTATTATTACGTACACCTCTCCTTGAGGATACTGAAGGTGGCTTCCATGGGATTTCCCGGAGGTCTCCGACACTCCCTCGATGCAGCAGCTCCCAGCTAGACCGAGTCTGAAGCCCCCAAGAGCAGTGCCAGCGCATCGCGCCCCGTCCCAGCACCACTCCCCTACCTGAATGCCCAGGAGCGGAGCGTGGGGCGCGCAAGCAGGTGTAAAGATCCCCGCCCGGGCAGGGGCGCAGAGGCCACGTGAGGGAAAGTTCTTCCCACGCGCCCCTCGCCCTCAGCTCGCGCGACCTGCTCGCCCGCCCCGGCCTGCCCTGCCACTCAAGCCTCCCGCAGCCAATCGCACGGGCGTCTGTCACCTTCTGCCCACCCCCTCCTGGGAGGGCGGGGAACTGGAGACTGGCGGGGGGTGAGAGAGTTGAATGATTGAACTTTTTCTGGCGGAGTTTGTGCTGCGCGGCCAGGCTTCGTCGGCGTCTCCCTCCGCTCCCCGCGCTGAGGTGAAGCGGCGCGTCCGGAGGGAGGCTCGCGGGGCTTCTTTCTTCCTTCCCGCGGACGCTACACGCGCGCGCACAAAGCCATGGGGCTCCAGGAACCTGGCGTGCCTGTGACCCTTCTGCTCTGGAGCACGGCTGCCTGGGGGTGCCTGCTGGGCGCTGCTGCCGCCGCCGCCGGGACTGGAGAGACTGCTGCTTGGGCTGCTCGTAGGCAGGAGGAGTCCTTCTCGGCGGCCGGGGTCTATGGAGCCAGATGCACGTCCAGGTGCCTCAGCTTGCAGATCACGCGCATCTCCGCCTTTTTCAAACACTTCCAGGTATGGGGAGAGGCAGACGGGGCCGGGCAGGGTCCCCTGCTCCGCCGTTAAGAGCTCACGCGTTCCCCACGCTTGCAGCGGAGCGCCGGGCTGGGACGGAGCGTTGGCTAGAATGGCCAGTGCCTTTGGCGAGGCTGCACTGCTAACCGAGCCTAACGCGCGTTTATTAAAGGCGAAGCGCTCCCCCCGCCCAAGTGCGGTATGTTTCTGAGAAAACACGTTGCACGCGAAAGCCACGGTTCCGTCCACACGCGCTTGGGGAGAAGTTTTAGGGGACTCCGCTGCGGTCTTGCCTAGGGCGAGGGGTGTAATCCTAAACGTAGTGACTGGGAAGGTAGCCGCCCGGCTGAGATCAGTTGAGACTCGCTCGAGGCGTCAGGGCGAAAGCGAAGCAACCCTTGGGGCTGTTCCGCGTTATCTCCTGAGGACCACGCTGGTGTTCCCGGGCTAGTTGGTGACGCGAGGATGGACTCGCACCTGAATACTTGACGTAATTTCGTTCCCAGCGGTACCAGCCTAGTTGTTCCGGGTAAATATATGCGAACTGATTCGTCTGTGTGTGGCTTTTAGGACAAAGTGGGCTTTTACATTATTGTTTTGGCCAGGCAAACAGAAGATGATTCTTACCCCAGGATAAGTCGTATGAATTTCAAGCAAGCGAGTTTGTACATTTGGCTTGAGGTTGCTCAAGATACGCTTTCTTGCAATCCGTATATGGAAGAAATCGTACTCCCCATCTTTCCTTTTCAGTTCATGATTGTGCATGGGTAATATGTTTCTACTTCGTATCAGTCTATTCAGAACTGGTGTTCATGGGTTTAGGCCAAAAGTCACTTAACCAGCATTTGTTATTCCTTTATTGTGTTGAAGAGGTCAGTGTTCTAAGTCATTTGGTTAATGCTTATGTGATTATTCACTATCCAGATTAGTGTGCATTCAGAGTTATTCTGGATTACTTGGTTGGAGATGAGAGTGTGGTTTGAGGGAAGATCTTAGGTATACAGACTGTGTGGCTGTGTGTTTCTCATGGAAATATGTGCAAGTAGCTTGGATTTCTACAATAATTGAAAGGATACATGGGGGGATTTCCCCCTGCTCCAAAGCAAGGATTCTTTTACAGTGTCTGTTTCAGTGGAGATGCACATGTGAGTAAAAGGGAGCAAGAGAAAGAGAACGGGAGCAGGCAGATGTCTAATTTTTTTCGGTGTCCTTTAGCTGAATGCAGTCCTAATGTGGAGTTGTATATTTCAATAAGATTTGCAAAGATTAGTGTTTTTGTTTCACCAAGAGCATTAACTTCCCAGTGTTTATGCAGAGTTCAGTTTACCAATTCCACTGAAATCAGTAAGATTTGTAGTATCAGCATCCTTATGATTGGGAAATATGAGAATAGGTTTTTTTAAAAAAAAATCACTGAAATGTGGTCATTAAAGGCAAAAAGATAAGTTTTTCATCTGTAAGTCTTTGCAGACATCCATCCCATTTTACACTTCTGTGTTTAGCAGTTATTTCGGTAACACAGGGTGTGTAGCACAGCTTCTGTGCTTTCTGCCACAGGCAACATGCTGGAATCATTCTCTCTGAACGTTCATTTGTTTACTAGGTTTTTATGTTGGAGGCTGTCAATGAAACAAGGCAAGGAAAATGAAGCAGGAAAAGATACAGATCTATTCTGTTTGATGTTTTAAAGCCTGAATGAGGCGCTGCTTATGGAGACTTGTTATCAATAATAAAAACTGTCTGATAGCTTCCTCCTCACTTTTTAGAGCAGGTGGTAAGATTTAATTTGAGGTGTCATGTTTATATTTACACATTGAAGAAGGTAAATGGATGATCTCCATTTTTACCACTTCTGGAGGCAAAGAGGTAACTTGATATCGATGGAGAGCTAGTATTGTATAATGGTTAGAGGGTCAGACTAGGATTTGGGGGATCCTGGTTAAAATCTCCACTCTGTTTTGAAAGTTTGCTTGGTGACTTTGGGCTGGTCACAGTCTCTCAGCTACCCTACATCACAGGGTTGTCGTGAGGATAGAATGGGGAAAGAGTGATGATACAAACTTCTGTAAGACAAGTGATACACAAAATTTAAACAAATAAACACAGGGCTTTTTTTCTGGAAAAAGGTGGTGGTACTCAGTGGGTTGCCCTCGGCGAAAATGGTCACATGGCTGGTGGCCCTGCCCCCTGATCTCCAGACAGAGGGGAGTTGAGATTGCCCTCCACGCCGCTCAGCAGCGCGGAGGGCAATCTCAACTCCCCCCTGTCTGGAGATCAGGGGGCGGGGCCACCAGCCATGTGACCATTTTCAAGAGGTTCTGGAACTCCGTTCCCCCGCGTTCCCCCTGAAAAAAAGCCCTGAATAAACATAATGAAGCATATAAGCAGAATGCCCATAATTGGTGTTTTTGGTTAAAAATGGGATCCTTTTAATGTTATCTAGCGTTATCTTGTGTCTGAAACTCCTCAAATACAGCCCACAACAAGCAAGACACTGTTATGATGATCATTGTAAGTAACTGTCACACAATTCTACTGTCTAGAAGCCAGAATTAACAACCCTCTATAGAAGTACCTTGTAAAATCACAAGACAGCGGCATCAGAAAGTTTTATTTTCATGCTACTTCTATCCATAGCATACAGTGTCCTCCCACTTTCAGCTATACACAGCCACTGCCGTTATTTTAAATCTTTGCAAATTTGTGTGTATATATACCATTACACACTCTGTTGAGATGTTTTTGATATTGAATGTACTGACACACACTGTATAATTCACTTTGAGTCTCAGTGAGAAAGGTGGATTAGAAACCATGTAAATAAAATAAATATATTAAAATAAACGAATATTTGGAGTAGTGCAACCTTTTGTGAGTCACATGAGAGACTGATGTTATTATACAAGTTATTGTGAATCTGCTTAGAGTTCCTGCAAGGATTGAGAAGTTTATTTGATAGATACATGGAGCTCCTGGTATTGCATGGGTCATCTCTGCTTTCTGGCAGTCCATGCTGTAGAAGATAATCAGCCATGTGTCAGTTCTACTTGTGCAGCTTGTATTACCCGCTTTGTGATAATCGAGATGGGAATAAAGGTACCTTGTTTAACAAGAGCGATTTTTTTTGGTGAGTTTCCTGTGCTTATCACAAAATGTTCAATCAGGGTAGGAAGCTGTGTCGTGTGTGTGCCTCAAGGCTGCAATGTCCAGTTAAGCATACATAAGCCCTGTTGGAAACAACTTAGGTATGTTTTAAATGGCATGGATTTGTAACCTAGATGTAACTGCCTATTACATGATTAAAATTTTGTATGTCCAGGTTATAGAGTAAAATCTGGCATATTTTGTGCTCCCACATCCTAACATGATGCATTTGGATAGATTTCAGTGACTTAAAAAACAAAACAAAAACAGAGCATACCAACTTCCCTTCAGGTAATGGTAGATGTATTTATATCAATCATTTCTGAAGGCATTTTGAATTTGATGATACCGAAGTCCAGTCTAGTATAAAAATTCTGCTTTAGTTCTATGACATGTTCAAAACCTACTCACCTTAAATGTATCTCTTAAGTATATACTTCTTTCACTAGTAGTTTATTCAACTTTTATGGAACATAATTAGAATATGCAAACATGACATGCTCCCAGGATCAGTTTGAAAGGATTGGATGAAAAAGTAGCTCAGATATCAGAATGTATTGCAGATAATAGAATGCTTGGGCCTCGCTTGACTGATGAAGATGACAAAATTGGTAGGGTACTTGCCTGTAAGATAGCTCAGAATTGTGGTATACACCAAAAGCCACCTCCGCTTCCTATTATATACATTACTTCATATTAACCAAGTAATGTATGAGGATTTCAGTAAGTTAGGCAGTGAAAGCATGAGAAAATAAAATGAGACTAGAACTGCAGTCTGTATATGCTTACTAGGGACAATATTAGGTTGAATTGAGTGGAATTTGGTACTGAGTAAATGTGCTGAGGATTGAGCTGTATCTTTTTTTGAGGAGTGAGTTGGTCAAGAAGCCTATAGTAAACTACTTAATTATTATCATAATTTCTACTTACCCATCATTTTTGTGTACTTTTCTTCCTTGATTTTTAGTCAGTTTGTATTGTCACCTGTTCTTTGCTTTTTTAAATGTAAAGCTCAGTGGAAAGGGGGCAAGACAAATTGAAAGAGTTCCATCCATTAATCGAATAAGCCAAAAATCTTTCTCCTGGATATAGGACAATTACAGCATTACATTGTTTGGAAGCTCTAAAAAACCCATTCCAGTTTGGAATCCAAGGCAGAGAAAAATCTCCATTTGGAAGCAGCCTAACTAAATAAGATAAGGACTAGGATGAATAGACTAGTGGGGGAATGCTTGGATGGCCTTCACACTTGTCAGCCTACCAAACACTTGGATTTTACATTCATAGGACAAACCTCTGTGGGATTTTGTAATCTCTTCCATCTTTTATGGTGCTTATCTTTGTAGATGTGATGGTCCAGGTAAACAGGATAAAGAAAAAGATGCAAAAATAAGTCTGTTTGAAGAACACAATGTGAATAAAGTGTGTGTATGTACAGCATACAAATGCAAATGGCTGGCTGCCTGCCAACATATGTTTATTTGTATGTCATTTATACATACTGCAATCCATTTTAAACCTTTGGAATGGGTTGGGCTAGAAGTCCAGAGAGGCACTGCGTTTACTCAGATCCATGACTTAGTTTTTTGCTGCAGGTATGCCATACAAAGAAGGGGGATATTGTCTTAAATTTATATACCAGTCACAGTTATGTCCAGTAATTAAAAAGTGCATAACTTTTTAGGGGGGGATGGGGAGAGAGTTGTCTTATATTTAGGGTCATCCTCCTTTTGAGTAAATATAGCAAGTGCTTGATGTCTTGGATTTTAAAACCAGAAATTGCCTGCCTATGAACATGACTTTTCTTTAGAAGTTATATCAAAAGCAGGAAATCGTTTAACCCAATTAATTATCTTGAAAAGGGATTAGTTTTTTAAAAAAACTATTGTCAGTTGGTTGTAACTCTTTTTGTTTTACAATTTCGCTGGCTAAAGGTTGCAATTTACACCAGCCAGTTCCTAGTGAAAGGCCTTTTTATGTGTGTGCTTTCTTGGCATGATTTCTTTCCTAAGTAAAAACTGCTGACAGAATGCACATTGCCAAACAATAGTGATTACATTTTAATTAGCTGGGGTGAAATAAGCTGCAAATTACTCAGTTAAGACTTAATAACTGGCTTTTTTTTTGCAATCAATTGTAAATCGCTGACTTTAAACAGTAACACAACATAATATCTAAATTACAGGCGCTTAAATGCTTCTAAAATAAAGCTACAGTAATGTACAAAAATGACATGAAGTTAATAATTGTTAAGATTTCTGTATTCTTTTAAACTGAAAAATAGAAAGAACAGGGATGGTAAACATAATATGCCCCCCCCTCACTGTTTGAGGCTTGCAAGAGACGACAAGGTCAAGCAGGTGTGTGTGTGTGTGTGTCAGTATTCTGCCATGAAAAGCTTTTTTGTCTGTTGCTACTTTACTACAGCAATTTCAAAGGCTCTCCACAGTGTAAATGATGCCACTTGATGATAATAATTCATTATCTGTCTCAGATCTTAAATGAAACCAAACATTGGTATAACTGGGCAGCAGCAGTAGACAAAACCTGAGAGATGTCTCATACATCCCCACCAGCTTTCAATTTGGTGTATTTGCTTTGATGACATTTGCCAGTTAGTCTCAAAGGAAATAAAGTAGGTTAAAGGATGCCAATATCTGCTGGGAATAGTGTACAAACTTTGGGGGTTTGTTAGGGCTGTTCTTTAGTGTTAAAAAACACAGACATTTTAATCAGTACAATTTGTCAAATCAAACACTAATGGATTTTACTGTCTTTGTGTGTGAAAGTGCCATGCATGCTGTAATAGGGTTCAGAAAAAGCATGATAATATTTCAGTAGCCAAGTACCCTTTTCAGATGTAATGTTCATGTTGCTGTGAACACACGTATGGAATGGACATGCACCATAAAATCTTCTTGAGATGTGTGATTGTTGTTTCTTCTGAAACGGGAAACACACATATAGCTATAGCTTTATATCCATGCCAGGCATCAAAACAGTCTGGTAAACATGTATGAAGAGAGAAGAAGAAGAAATGGTGATCGCATCTCTACCGAGGATCGCGTGTAGTGTGCCCATCCTTTATGTGTATTCACAGCACCACGAACACGATGACTGAAAAGGCTGTAGTCTTGTTCAGTTACATTTGGAAGTGAAGGGCAACAAACTTGATAAAGAAGAGGAAGAGACTGCTAAATCTGTATGATACACAAACAACTTTGGGACTTGCTATATCTGTTGTGTACTAAAGTTGCATCACGTGGTTTCAGAAATCCTTTGCCATTTTGCAGTTGTCACTTAAAGTTAAAATGTCAGACTTGGTCTAGGAAGACATGGGTTTAATTTGTTAACTTCTGCTCTTTCATAGAGGTGCCTTCAATATCAGTTTGGTCTACGTTGTGTACTTGTACTTGGGATATTTTATTCTCTGTTCTGGGTTTCTCAGGCTATTTTTATGGGTAAGGATAAATAAGTGCATTTTAACATGTAATGACAAGTTTGAAGAAATTGAAATGCTGAAGATGCTTTGATGTCTTAAAATTTGGCTTGGTAACTGGCGGAGGCGAGGAAGTAGATTGTCTCTTATGTCTGTATCCCTGATTCAGGAGATCTAAATAAAGTTATCCCACACCCTCTCCCTACAAATACAGCAGAATTTAGACGGTTATTTACTTTGCTTGCCAGCCAAACTAACCTCCCTGTTTAAATACAGATTACCTAGGTGATTAACTAGCATTCTGCAACACATTTTAAAGGGTATTTGGTTTAATAAGTACCTCAGAGGGGGAACCCCAATAAACCTGGAAGACAGTTTAAAAACCAGACTGATTTCCCAGATGTTGTTCACTTACAATTTCACTGAAGTAAGTGGTTGGATTTGTGGGTCTGTGAGGCAGGAATGGTATTTGAAGGCTAGTTCAATATATAATGTTTTATAAAATGCAGTGTTAATTTCAGTTCTTTCAAAAAAACCCCCCCATTTTATTGAGAGAGTCATCTCTACTAGAAAAAAATATCATTATAGGGACTGTTTATAAAAGATGGTGAATATTATATAGAAACGAAAAAGTAAGATGCCATGTTACAGAATAAGATACATTATTTAAAATAACAATAATATTCCACCTTATTTGAAATCAGGCTAATTAATACTGCAAAAACAAGTTTCAAGCACACAAAACATCACAAGATGGTTTAAAAAACAGTATACAGATTAAAAACACATCCAAATACGTACCAAAGCACTCTTTTGAATAAATTTTACAAGCCTTTCTAAATGCTGGAAGTGAAGGCACCATCCATACCCACTCTAAGCACAGTCTAGAGGACAGGACCTTCCATTGAGAGAGCCTGTGATCCGATTGCTGCTGTGATCCCTGGACAATTGTATCTTCTTCGGTTATATAGGCAACATTTTTGAAATATTAATGTATTTGACAGATTTCAGTTCTGGACCTGATCATGATATACAAAGGGCAGAACGTGTTGCAAAGTGAACATGGGGTTCCTTGTAACATATTAATGAGGTAGTAGGGGACAGTGCAGGAGAGAATTGGAGGCTATGGGTTAGATTATTCTTCTAATTTTCTTACCGATTGCCCCTGGCACCCTGTCCTCCATGATGATTTATCCTTTTGGTTGTTGTTGTCCTACCTGTCTTGGACAGGACATAAAAGGCTTTGTAGAAAAACTGTAGGGAAAAATTGATAGGAAACACCTCTGGCTTGCTGATTGTCCCTTTTAAATGCTCCCTCCCCATGACACATAACTGGTAAGCTTGTGCTTGTTGATGTCATGTGAAATTCTGTGTTTAAATTGTCATAGAAATTCAGTCACTGGGGCAGAGTTCTAAACTTCTTTACTTCTTTTCATAGAGCTTCCCATTTATTGTGTACTGAGCCTGGAGCTCAGAATGATTGCAGCCCAGAGTGATTTCAGCCAAAACAACGCTCTTTATTGCAAGCCAGAACAGACAGACGACAGCAGACATTACTCACTAGACACACACTACAGACTGAACAGAAGCCCTCAATATATACAGAGAAACCCCGCCCCAAGAATAGCTAGCAACCAATACGAACGTGTACTTTACAATACCATTATTTGCACTAACTATATACAATGTATAAGATAGGCAGGCCACTGATTGGTCTTTATTTGAGAGGACCGATTGGCTGCTGCATTCAGAAGGTACCCAATGAATGTGCATGTGAGTATACCCAATGAGGATTAAGTGCAGGCAATGTAACCAATGAGAATGAAGTGCGTTAGGAACCTTGACATAACCTGAAGCTAACAGTGCATAACATTCAATACAGTAATTTACCTTAGAGGCTTTGTTTGGCCTAACTCAGCCCAGTACACAACACCCCTCCCCCCTTAGCTTGGAACACCCTGTTGTTTGCAAAGTCCTACAGATAGGCTGGGGAAGGTGAATCAGAATACACTGGAGGCCTGTCTAAGCCCTAGTTCAACCCAATACATAACACCATTGAATGCTCTTTAGGGGACATTTCTAACAACATCTTTGTCATTATATCTTATTCTGAATTGTATTCTACAGTGTGGAATAAAATGCCATACAATAGGTCGAATGACAGACTGGGCATTTTTCTGCAGGTTTGAGGGAAGTCTCAGATTTGCAGAAAAAAATTAAATCTTAAAAAAGTATTGGTGTGTGTGTGTTAAAACCCCTAAAATAGTAGAAGCATTGGGTGCAGCTTTAAGAGATGGTGCTCACTGAGATCTCAGGAAACTGCTCTGAGATTGCCAGGTAACCATAACACTATGGTACATATAGAAAACAAGGCTTGACAAGGAGTGGAGTAGAGACTGTAGAAAGTAAAGGCCGGAAGGGAGGGAAGAAAGCTGGGAAATGTGAGAGAGGAAAGAGGAGCTGACGGAGAGAGAACAGATAACAGGTAGTGGGTGGGAGAGAATAAAAGGGGAGAGGATGCCAAGTGGATGGAAAGAGGAAAAGCAGAAGACTGGTGGGGGGAAGATAAAAGTTGACTTAAAGGGAGAAGAACTCAGGAAAAGGGGATATGCTATGGGGGCTGCCAGGGGAATGAAAAAAGGGAATAGAGTGAGGAAGGGGATATAGGAGGTGTGAAGTCTCTCTGTGAATCTTCATGGACCCGCTACTTATCTAGCCTGTCAGGGATCATCGCTACTGCTGCTGGGCCAGGTGCCGGCTGGGCCGGCCCTGACATCAGAGGGGTGCTAGGGATGCTGCAGGAACCTGCTCTGTGGAAGGAGGGGCGGTATACATCACCCAGACTCCCTCTCAGTCCACTCGCTGGCTTGCTCACCCCCTTCGCCTTCAGTCATCTCCTTCTCCCAGAACTCTCCTCCAAGCCTCCGCTCTCACACTGCTCTGCTGTCACTCGACATCATCACTCCTTACTCACATCCACCACCCCAGAGCTCTTCCCAGCCAGCCTTTATAGGGCCTTCTCTCACCGCCCCGCCCTCCTTGCAGGTCCTGCCTGCCAGGCCACACCCCTCCTTGGCCTCCCAGCATTGGCCTGAGCCGTCTCAAGCTGCTGCAGCCAGGGTAGCTGGCTGGGCTGCCTGGATCAGCAACAGCTGTGTCATGTTGGCTGGCTGCCAGGCCTCTCTGGCTGAGCTGATTACTGAAGGTAAGCCCAACTGTGGCCCCTTGGCTGGCTTCCCAGCTCTTCCCACAGAATGCCTTCAGCAGCTCCACCTGGAGGGGCTTGGTTCTGAGCATCTCCTGAGCCAGGTTGCTGTCTTCAAGCTGAGGTGGAGGCTGGGTCGTGGCTCTGAGCTGCTGTGGCTGCTTCTCCTCCTTGGCTGGTAAGGGCTCTGTTTGGGCTGTTGCTGGGCCCCTATTCTTCCTGCCTTTGCCTTCTCCCTCTGTTCTGCTCAGCCCCCTATCCTCCCCCTGGAAGGTGGGACTAGCTGGCCTCTCACTGCCCCCTCTAGCCCTCTGGGGCTTTGGGCCTTTGCCCCTTTCCCCTGGGGTGGGCAGGCTCTGGCCCTGGCTGCTGGCTGGGGTGGCAGGGCAGCCCCCTCCCAGCTGCCTCCCCTTGCTTTCTCCTGGCGAGGCCGGGGGCTGTGCCTCAGTCCCCGGACAAGCCAAGGTCATATCAATGTTAATTGCTTTTTCCTCAACACATTCTGGACAAATAAAGATGAAGGACTGTATGTCTGTTCACATGACTTTGAAGAGTCTTTTATGACTCTTTAAACAAAGCTTTGCTAGCAATTTATACTTTAAAGAAAGCTTTGCTAGCAATTCAGAAACCAGAAAGTTCTGGAGAATGCAGTTGTGGAAGTAATGAATGAAGTTTTAGGGATAACTGATAAATTAACATCACCATATCTGGATAGCATGTATGAGGACTCAAATGTGAAACTTTTCATATAATAATAATAATAATAATACTACTACTACTACTACTACTACTAATAATAATAATAATAATAATAAGCAGAAAAAGCAGCAGCAGAAACTTTAATGTAGATTGGTTTCTCAGATAACAGGAAAGTAGCAAAAGTAATACTGACACTAATACTGATAGAAAAATACTAATATTGATAGAAACAACTAGTACTAATAGAAAAATGAATCCAAATGGGAATCTAGGAAATTACAGGCCAGATTCGGTTTCGTTTTCCCGGCCATGTCGGACGTTCCTCTCCGCAGGCTCGGGGGGAACTGTCTGAGCAGGCTGACTGGGCGGTTGACCCGCGAGGGTTAACCTCCAGGACTCCCAGGGAGGGAGCCTGGATCCGGGGAGCTGCGGGAAGAACCCTCTGGAAGCAATGCAGGGGGTAAATTTCCCGTTTGCCCCAACGGAGGCCGGCAGACTTGCGCAGCACCGCGTGTGCGGCCGGGCCATGGAGAACGGCAATAAGAAGATTTAAGGTGAAGACCTGTAAGTAAGCAAATCCCTTCTGATTTTTAAGCGTATGCGAAGGATCGGTGGGAATTGAAGCTAAAAGGCGCAGACTTCTTCCCCTGCACCGAGTTTCGGAACTAAGTTGGCGCCCCCCCTCCCCTAAGATGGCGACGAGAAAGCAGAGCCCAGCAATGAGTAAATCGGTGACGGCAACGCTACAAGGGAAGGGGGAAACGCTGGAAGAGCTGGTGAGACGAGCAGTTTTCGATGCTGTGCAGCCTTTTGTAGCGAAACTGAATGAAATGGGGCAAAAGGTTGATTCTGTGGAGAGCGAGGTGAAAGCCATTAAAGAAACAGCGACCGGAGCAGAGCAGTCTGCACACGAGAACGCAGTACTCATGAAAGCAACAAGTAAGGAAGTGAAGCTTTTGGAGAATCAAATAATAGGATTACAAGTGGACCGTGCCCAAACGGTATTGCGTCTTCAAAATGTAAAAGAAGAGCAAAGTGAAAATTTAAAAGATTTGGTTTCTGGACTTTTGGCGCCATTCGCAAAGGCAACTAAAGAAGAGATTAAAAACGATATCTTGGAAGTTCGGCGGACATCTTCAAAGTATGCAATGAAGCGGCAGCTGCCTCGCGAGATTATTATTGACTTTTCATCTAAGAAGACTCGGGACACCATCTTATATAATTCGTATAATGTGGACTTGGACTATTTGGGCAATAAGGTTAAAATATTGAAGGATGTTCCATTTTTGGCTCGTAAAAGGAGATTCAAGTACAAGGGACTTGCGGCTTCCTTGAGGAAATGCGATATAAAATATAAATGGCTGTTTCCAGAAAGCGTCTGGTTCAGATATAAAGATCAAACCTACAAGATTACATCGGACGTGCAGCTGACAGAGTTTTTGTTTAACCATCAGGAGTTTCAGCAGGAAGAAAGTTCGAAGTCTGAAGGGGAAAGTGGGGGGGAGGAGAGAGCGGGCGCAGCTGCTCCAGCTGCGCAGAGAGAACTGAGACCGAGACGCAAAGGGGGGGGGGGGAAGAGGTGCTGATCCTGATTATAATTTGTATTGTATAAGACCTACCAATCTGATAGCATATTAGAAAGTTAACTCTTAAGAAAAATTGCAGTATGAAGGGAATACAAGATATGTAGAGTAGTGTCTGTTGTTTGTATGTTGATTTGTCCTTTTCCCAGTTTTCCCTTCCCCCTTTTTTTTCTTTCCCTTCCCCTTTATACTTTTGTAGTTTTCTGTAGTTTTTTATGTTAGATATTGAAAAAATAAAAAACTTTATATAAAAAAAAAAGGAAATTACAGACCAGTTAGCCTAATTTCTGTTTTGTTTTTAAATATACATTTAAGTGTATAGAGGAGCAAGCCCTACTTTGGAAGAATCAACATACATCATCTCGTCTTATTATAGCTAATTCTCTATGTATATTAAAATCCAAAAATTGGAGCCATGAACAGACAAGACTGATATTTCTACAAACCTGAAAAAAAGCCCCGGGTTTGCCAAAACACCTGCAGGGTTTAACCAGATAACAATACTGCAGGATTTAACAACACTCCAGGGTTTAACCAGATAATAGAAGTAGCACCTGTAGCTTTAAGAAACAAATTCTGTTGCTGTGTGGCTGTTGCTAGGTAGCCACAACAGTCTTGCCAAACCTTCCAGCCTTGATTTTTGTCAGTAAAAGGCAGGTGAACGGGGCAAGGCTGTTTGGGCCTTTGAAGGAGGACTTGTTGGGGCTAAGTTAGGCAGCTACCGCCAGACAATACACCATGTGAGTTCCATGAGTCGCCCATGCCTAGCTGCTCACCACTATTCAACAGCAGCCACCTTACAAAGTCAGTATGGTGTAATGGTTAGAGTGGCAGACTACTCCCTCCCTGCTCTGCCGTGGAATTTTCCTGGGCTGGTCTCACACTCTCCACCTTACCTACCTCATAGGGTTGTTGTGAAGTTAAAATGGAAGAGAATTATGTAAGCTGCTTTAGGCCTCCATTGTGGAGAAAGATAAATGTAGTAAATAATAAAAATAGCTGAAGATGCAGACGGAGGTGGGCAGATAAAGGGTAGATTAATTGGTGGGTGGGAAGGAGAAAAGGAAGCAGGAAAAAGGGAGAGGCCATGGGGCTTTCAGGAAATAAAAAGATGAAATGGTGGGGGCGAAATTAGATGGGTCCCCTTTCTACAGTTGCTGTATTGTGATCAGATATCACAATAAAGACATCAAAAGTTCAAGAAATAATCTGTGAATAATTGCAAGTAGAATTCTAGCTTTTCTAAACTTGTTTGTTTAGGACAATATTAGAGAATGTCCAGGGGGCCAATATGAGTTTTAACTGGTTCCTAAATTTATCTGTAGAAAAATTGTTTAGGTTGTTAAATTTATTTAGCTTTGTTGTTTTTTGTTAGTTGTTTTTTTCAGGGATGTGTAACTTGCATAGAAGATGAAGTGGAAGTTTTTAAAAGTTTTGCTTAGCTTTCTTTAAACATAACCCTTCTGGAAATTCTGCCTTATTTTCAGAAATTAGATTGATGATTCAGAAGACATGGGCTCTAGAAGATATCTCTCTAACAAGTTTTATTTCCTATTTTATAATTGCTCAGAAAAATAAAACATGTCTTAGTGGTGGTATAACTACATATGTCTCTCAGCAATTTATCCAACAAAAATTAATCTATTCTGTTCCCAGCAATGTTGACATTGCTATTCAGATAACAGCTAGTAAGAAATTGGTAATTCTGATCAACATATATTTTCTTCCTTGACCTATAGAAGGAGAAAAAGATGATCAGTGGGACTTACTAGAATTTGCAATCAAATAATCCTGGTGCAATATTCATTCTTGCTGGAGATTTTAATGCAAGGATTGGCAGCAGCAGTAGTGTCATCTGTAAACCTAAGGTATGGACTGTCAAAGCACCCAATTTATTAGATCTCTCTACTCATTGGATTTCTAAAGATCCTGGTATAAACTGTTCAGGGGTTAAGATGTCAAATTTTGTGGTTACTTTTAGAATCCTAAGTGGTGACCGTCTAGTCGATTTGGATGAAGAGCTTACATATTGTTCAAATAAAGGGATAAGTACAATCGATTACTTTATGATTTCCAAATTTAATTTAAACCTGTAAGGAAACTTTCACTTGGGCACCTGCTTGTCAGTGACCATTATCCAGTTCTCTTTTTTCTCTGATATTTCTTTCAAGTTTGAAGGAAAGTAAGTCCAGAACTGTTACAATTCGTAAAAAAATGAATTCTCAGATGGCTAGAGACTGCCATAAAATACTGGGATCTGAAGAAGCTAAAGCATTATGAACCTCGATAATTCAATCTGATAATATTAAAAACTCTGCTGAAATGTCTTTCTTCTGCTTTAGCAAAGCCAATTAAGATATGTAGAACATCGGCAAAAAATATCTGGCTTGATCGTGATTGCTGACAATATAAATTAGAGCTAAAAAAAGCCTGTGCCCTGTGCTGCATGGAGGAAGAATGGAACTTTAGAAAGAAGGTTATTCCTTCTCTTGAAATGTCATTATAAGAACCTAATCAAGCAAAAAAACAGGGAACATGGCGAAGCAGGCTACTCCAGACTTTTCAAATTACTTAAAGAGAAGGAGAGAGACATTTGGAAAGAACTTAAATCTTTTCAGCGAGGTGACAGCTTAACATCTGATATCGTATTGTCCACCTGGGAATGCTACTTTGAAGATATGTTTAAAGATACTGTGAGAAGCCCCACCTCTTCTTTCTGCATTGATATTGCAGTTACCTGATTGGCTTCCAGTGTCCCCAAGAGAAGTTCTAGCTATAATTAAACGAAAACTGGAAAGGCTCCTGAGTATGACTTTCTCCCGGTTGACCTCTTTAAGCTAGACCCATTATGGTGGGCAGAACTAGTAGACCCCTTATTTACAAAAAATAACCAAACTGGAGTAATTCCTGAAAACTGGAAATTGGAATTAATGACCCTTATTTAAAATAAGGAGATAAGAACAGATCTGTCTAGTTATAGGTCAATTAGCTTACTTCCTGTATTGTATAAAATATATGCTGCCTTTCTAATGATTAAACTAAGCTAAAAGAATACAACATAATTTGGCAAGAGCAGTTTTGCTTTCAAAAAGACTGTAAATGCCTACAACATTGTTTGATTCTATTGACCCTTGTCAGTAAATATATTAAAACCAATAGAGAATCTATATTTGCTGCCTTTGTTGGTCTTCAAGCAGCTTTTGACTGGTATCCCACACTCGTTTATGGAAGAAGTTGAATTCCACCTTATGATGTTTCCTTATCCTTAAACAACAGAAATGGCACCAGAGGCAAATTCCAAAAATAACTAACTAGTTTAGTTACTTTAGAGGGTAAGATCCAGAAGAGTTAGCCGTGCTAGTCTGTAGTTTTTAAATAGTAAAGAGTCCAGTAGCACCTTTAAGACGAACCAACTTTATTGTAGCTTCATTTGACAAAGAGAGCTGTGGTTCTTGAAAGCTTATGCTACAATAATGTTGGGTAGTATTAAAGGTGCTACTGGACTCTTTACTATTTTAGAGAAGAAAGGTCAGATGAAATCGGGTTGAAAATTTGAGATAATTCAACATCTCTCTCTCTCTCTCTCTCTCTCTCTCTCTTTCTCTCTCATCTATCTATCCCATCTAGCTCATCTATCAATGAAGGCTGGTACCCACTTTCTGGTATCCCAAGGCCCCTTTCTTTACACAGTGCTTTCTTTCAGTCCTTAATTGTATTTGAAGGTCTCCACAGACAGTTTTCAATGACACCTGGCCAGGGATCTCTCCACTCTCAGAGCTGTCTCCCTGTTTAACTGGGAATTGAAAAAGCTCTTCTCCTTAAAAGTTCAACCCTCTCTTTTGGCCTGTTTGGGAGCCTGCACCTACTTCCCAAAGCTCCTGCCAACTTTCCCAGTTCTCCTGCGGGTGCTGAAACTGCTTTTTCTGAGGACCCTGTCTCTCAGCTCTCCACAGTTCTGGCTCTCTGCCAGAACTGGAAAAAACCCTCCTTCTCATCCCAGGCTACCCAGTGAAATGGCTTTAGAGTAACCTGCCACTCAAAGCTCTCTGGGAGGGGTTAACTCTTAGCTGTCCTGCAAATATGTGTGTACACAGCTGTCACAAATCCTTTTGCTGTCTCAAGCATGTTCTGTCCTTTTCCTACTCTGAGGTAAAATTTTCCTCCCAAAGCATATGAAGCTGGGCTGGGAAGCCTTCAGTAGCGTGGCTGTGTCATTAGAGCTTTAACATGCTTTATTGTCCCACCCTTAAGGAACATATTTTGTGATGTTGCCCTGCCAAGTTTAAGTAGAGGGAAAAACTGTTTGTGTCCCTTAGAAATGAAACTGGCACCCGAGGCTTGTTGAAGTTTAAAAGATAACAGAGGGCTTATTCACAGGTAGGATGGGTAGTTAGATAAGTAGGCAGATACTTTTCTTGTTGGCTGAAGGAGAGACTCCTTTCTACCCACTTACTTGGCCCACAACAAGTTCCTAGATCTCTTGTGTCTCAGTAAAATGTAGTGCTGCTTGTCCCACTTTAAGTAAAAGTGCTTCATAAACTTAATGTTTTTACTGTAAGGGTACACTTTTCCCTTTCTTCCTCACACAGAGGACTTTCTGGCTGACCCTCTCTGGTCAGAGGCCAGGCTCCAGCTCTCATAACTCTTCAGTTAACTCCAATTGTCAACCCCTTATTCTGTTAGCACCAACTATCAGCTCATCATTCTAACACCAGCTGCCATTTTCTCTTTGGCTAGCCACAGAAGGGGGAAAGAAACCTTTCAATCAACCTCCCTTCCTATTGCTGTTTCAGGCCTTTATCTGCCTCTTGCTGGATGCAGCATTTGACAATCCTGACATTTTTATGCTGAATCCATCACAACAACCTTTGTAGGCTTCTCTAAAACATGCAGACCATCACACCATCATTCTTCCCAAATTGCTCTATGATGCCGCAATCCGGGTCAGCAGACCACTATGTACTGGCTGCTGGGCTCTGGTATCAGGTTACAGCGTCTCTTCTAGTTAGTCCTAATAACAAGGCCAGGAGAAGTTCCAAAGTCAGATTGTTCAGGCTGTGGTTAGATCTTCCAGCAACCAGTCTCTTAAGATAACAAGCCAGAGAGGGAGTATCCAAAATTCAGAGTTGTTCAGGCTGAGGTCAGGTCTTCCAGTAATCAATCAGATAGTGTTGGCAGGTCAGCGTCTCAACATACATGTTGTGTCCACACCCAGAAGCGTCTCTCTGGAGACTTTATAGTCTGCACACCCATACGTCACGCACCCAGCCGGGATCTCAGGCACAGTCCTGTAAAGACTCATCTTCACTGTCAGCAGGCAGCTGCCTTCGAGCCATCAAGCATACACTGCATCTTTTTGCTTGTCATACTGCCCTTAGTCTGCATCTACAGCGTTCCAGAGGCACTGGTGATCCTGGAGGGCTGGGAGCGGCTAGCTGGCCTTCAACCTGAAGGATCAGAGCTGGAGGATGGAGTTGCTTCTGACCCAGCTTCTGGCTGTGGGTCCTGACATGCCTGCTCTTCTTTCTCCTGCTGCTGGGCTTCTGTCAACCCTGGGCTGGTTACGTAGGACCCTTCCTCCTCTGAGGAGCCTTCAGTGTCACTGAACCCTGGCTGCTCCATGACACCCTAGTTCCTATTGGTAAGCTCTAGCAAACTTTCTTTTGTAAGATCCTTTCTTTTCCTCCCAGTGTACCCTTGGCCGTGATGTGGCTAGAACTTAGACTCCCTCACATTTCAGCATTAGCATAATACCAAGCTATCAAGTTCAGACTATCACTCAGTAAACCTAATGCTTTACCACCTTTACTACAACTAGCAGCAGCTGACTCAGGTTGGAAACTTGGCTTAGCCCAGTTGCTTCAAAGCTTGCTATATTAAACCTAAGCTTCGATCCTAGGGATTCACTAAAAAAATACTTTAACTGTGTGAAACTGACTAATTATTTAAAAAAGATATGCTAAAATTCAAAGCTGATTGGAAATTCTCCCATATTTATTTTCAGTTATCGTATCATAAAATATTTGAACTGGCTGAATATCTCTTTTATATGACAGTTCCAAAATATTATTTCATGTTACTTTGATGTGGTGTGTTACCTTCCGCCAAGATGAAGGGCCGTTTTAGTAGAATTCCCCCTGAGAAATATTATTGTACTTATTGTAAGGATCACGTTGACTCAATTGCCCATATCCTTTTAGGTGCCCCCATTATAATTCACTTTGCAACCAATATTTTACCTGGACTGACCATCTATAGGACATTACTGAACAACAGAAACTAAAGATTTTACTTTACTATCAGGCAAGATAAAAAAGTGTACATGTACATGTTTATCTATGCAGGTATAAATTACTTATAAAATACTTTGACATATGGCTTGTAGGGAAAGGAAAGGTATTTATTTAAATTATTTATAGTCCATCTTTCTCCCTGAAACTCAAGGCAGATTACATAGTGTAAGTCAATGGGATATCCAATAAGCAATGCAATAGGGTTTGGATAGGATAACATTTGAAAACAAGCAGAAATCTGATAAAGAGATAAATAATGCTGAACCAGTGCTGAACCAAATTACAAGCAATTAAACATGACCTTTTCTACGATGCTGAAATTACCTAGTAGGAGCATACTTACAGCAACAGACAGTACACAATATAGTCTACAGTCTCTACCCCTTTACCAAAGCATCTCTTTGAATAATTTCCTTATAGTATAGCCCACCTACCTGTGCAAAAAAGCCCTCCTGAGTAATTCAGTTTTGCATAGTTTGTGGAAAGCCAGGAGAGTGGGAACCAAGGTTTACCTCATATGTGGAACATTCTGTATCAATCTCAATGACTCTTTTTAAACAAATCTGCATGAGATGTATTTTACATTAAGATCTACACATTTAGACTCAGAAGCAAAATGAACAAGACATTCTTTATTATATTATAATTGCTTTAAAGCCCTTATAAATGTGATGAAATCTAATATTCATTTGGTGCTTAATTTGATTTCAAAAATTGCTTTAATCTTGCTTTGGTTGTTGAGTAAAATATTTCTTCATTGTGGGATGGACATTATAAATTATAGTAGAAATGCTCTGAAAACCACAAGAAGGCAGTCGTAGTTCATAAATGAAATAGATATCTGGAAGATTATTCCAGTCATTTGTTTTTACAACTTGTATTTAGACGTGTGTTGGGGTGCAGTTTTCAGGACAGAGTGATATTGTGGAAAGAAGTGAAAAGAGATAGAGAAATGCTATGAGTATGTGAATGCTATGAGTATAATGAGTATAAAATTCATCATTTAATTTGTTTTACTGGCTGATTAAAAAAATGCACTGTTACATATTTTGAGTTCCATTTGCTTCTGATGTAAGCCTTGCTGTTTGAACAGAGCAAGTCACTTAATTGAAATCTCTGTTAAAACAGATAGTGTTATTTTTATGTTGAGAGCACGTTCTTTCACGTAATGAGCCTTTTAGGTCTAGGCTGTGCTCCAAGTATTGGGGGTAAAATCTGAATGCAAACAATGTTACCAGCAACTACATAAGAATGTGAAAGCAGCATCTCTTGTTCCTTTTAAATCCTTCCAAAATCTGGGCTATTTCTTCCTGTGATGTGGTAAATCTTGCATTATCATTTCAGACAGTAAGGGCATCATATGTGAAGGGTTTTCCACATATAGGATACGGGAATGAATTTAGGCTATGCTTTATTTTCCTAACACCCTTAAAGGCAATAAAGAAGATCCCAGGCTTGCAATCCAGTTTGCCATTTGACATGCAGGCATCTCACTTAGTAATGTTATCTTCATCTGCAAGGACAACCTTAAAATACAGTGGCAAGAGCTATGGGGTGATCAGAAAATCAATACACTCCTTAAGAGTATTTTTTTAATGGTCAGATGCTTCGTATAGGGATCACAGATAGAGAGGGGTGCATACACGGATGTACTTGTCCCGGCCTGAGGTCCCTCCAGTGTGTATCACTTGCTGTGTTACCTTGGCTTTCAAATTGTCTTATTTGAAAGTCTTTCATCTCTTTGCCAAACTTTGGCTGAATAAGCAGCCATCTGATGTGCATCAAATTCTTTCTGGGAGAAAATGCTATTCTGTATGGTTTATTTTTTGGAGCTTATTGGCTAATTGAACTCTTTTTAAAGTGTTTGAGAGTGAATGGGACCTGGTGGTTGTTGGAAGATTATTTTTTTTATGTGAAAGAACAAGCTATAGTGCTTGGCTGGAATGCAACTGAGAATGTCACCGTATGACCTGGGTGCTGCTGTATTAAATCACACTAAACTGCTCCAAAATTTTAATTTTCTGGGGGTCGCGTGGGGGGAGAGGTGATTTAAAATTAATCTATTATATTTATTTACATATTTATGCCCAGCATTTCTCCCCGGTAGGGACCCAAATCTGCATACAGCATTCTCCCTTCCTCCATTTTAGTCTCATAGACAGAGAGAGTGACTGGCCCAAGATCATCCAGTGAGCTTCCATGGCAGTGTAGAGATTTGAATCTCAGTCTCCCCAGATCTGAGTGTGACAGCTTTATGTCGGCGAATTCTCACTGGCAGTCTGAAACAGGATAGTTCAGAAATACGTTAGTGCTTCAAGGAGACTTGGACCTTTCATGAAGAACTCTCTGAACAAGAGTTACCTTGCTGCCTGGAAATCTGTGAATGGATTTCAGGCATGTGACGCTGCTATAACTTTAAACTGTGTGACATTTCAACAAACTAATAGAAATATGTAATGGCTTGTAACTAGATCCATTCTTCCAAGACATACTCAAATTGTTATTCCATATTTTTCATTTAAATTCAATAAATGTAAAAGAACATTAAGTGCTTGTAGCATATCAGAATAGCTTGTTGTTTGTTTGTATGGGAAATCATTCTGCCTACCATTCTTTCCCTTTAATTAGGAATGATGCACTCTTTCAATTTGAAAAAATCAATTTTGTCAAATAGCATCGAATCATCATGTATCCGCAAAAAGCATTGATTGTTAACTTCATGAGTTTGCAATTTAAATCTTAGTTTCAATGATGAAAGAAAACAGATGATGAGAATGTTGTTTCTTGTTCAAGAGGATTTTCTTTCACATTGCTGAATATAGATTTTCTGTCATTCTTCTTTATTAACAGAAAGGTATTGAAGAAGACCTTGACTGTATTTTTAGAGAGTGCATTATCTAGAAGTGTGTGTGCGTGCACTGCCTTTGAAAAAAGACATTAAAGTTCCTTAAAGACTATTTATTTAATTCAATTTCTGTTTCACTCTTTCTGGAAGTGGTCTCAGAGTGGATCACAGCATTTTACAATAAAATAGAATAAAATTTAGCAGCAATATAAATATCAATAACAACATAAATTTCTAAAAACAGCCATGCATAAATTTCTAAAAACAATTTCTACTTGGAAGTAATGGCAGAAGGTTGCTTGGGGATGCTCTGGTATTTGGACAAAACTCTATGGTTAAACCATAGAGTTTCCCAAATACCAGAACGTTCCCCAGTGATGCACTGATAGCACTTTGGAGAGCATGGGGAGTGATGTCAGTGTGTCACTGGCCAGCGAGCCCCTCATGACCTGCTCCTCTCTGGTTGCTATGGGGGACCTGGCAACTCTGGGATCTGACCAGTGTCCATCTAGTCCAGCACTACACTGTGGCCAAACACTCTGGAGGGTAACAACAGGCATAGAGGATGATGCCTACCCATGATGTTGCCTCTTGGCACTGGTATTCAGGTTTACTGCCTCTGAATGTGGAGGGTTCCCTTTGGTTACCATGGCTAGTAGCTATTGATAGACCTGTCCTCAATAAATCTGTTTAATCCCCCTTTAAAGCCATCTGTGCCTCTGACCATCACTACATCCTCTGGCAACAAATTCTACATTTTAATCATTCATTGAATAAAGAACTATTTCACAGAAATATGGACAGAGTACAATTTTAAGTTTTCAACAACTGGAGACAGAATGGAAGAGAAAATAGTGGCTGACTGTAGTTAGCTGAAACTGGTGGTGGAGCTTAATGGGGAAGAAGCTGAACAAGTTGTTCTCTGGAAATCTGATGCTGCCTGTTTATAGGATTGCATTTGTCTTTTCGAAGTTCTGCTTTGTGTATTTGTAAATAAAATAAATACAGCATCACCAATTCTAGTGTGCTCTTTCCAAAAACTTACTTACAAAAGCCTTGTATTGTTGGAATATAATCTGGAATTTTTTATCAGTTGGAAGTGATAAGGGTTTAACGTTGAGGCTAGGGGTAGAATATATTTGTTTGCTTACTTGGAGGGAAACTACGAGCTGTCAACTAAGTTGAAGGTGAATATGATAGTGCTTCTGTAAGAAATCAAAGTGTTGCAATAACAGTTCAAGGAAGAATATACAGCATTTTTTTTTTAAATTTTTTAATTGATGCATCACTTATTATTACATTTCAATACAGTCATAGTTCTCCTATGATACATCTTTTACCCCTTTTGTAACCCTCCCCCCCGCAAGGTGACCATCCTATAACTACAAATTAAATTTTTAGCCACGAGCACATTTTTTCCAATTTTCCAAATATAGTTGTATTGGCTTCTCCATTATATACCCATTGAAAATATACAGACCATTTCTCTTTTATCTCCTCCATTTTTCCATCCCATGCCTTATCTTTTTTTAAACATTCCAACATATCCGATTGAATATATTCATACAAGTAATCATTCCATCTTTCTAAGGTTCATTTTAACTTCTCCTTCCAACCGTATGCAATCACTGCATGTGCAGCTAGTATCATCGCTTTGAAAATATCCTGGTTTTGTTTCTCAATTCTAGTGTTTCCCAATACACCCATGAATATTAGATCTACATCTATATTGAGGTTGACCTTACATACCAATGCTATTTTTCCCCGTACCTTGTCCCAGAAATCTATGACCTTTGGACACTCCCACCATAGGTGGGAGTACCACCCTTCTTTTGCATTGCAATGCCAGCAGTTAGGTTTCATCCCTTTAAGCATGTATGCCAATTGGGCAGGAGTTCTATACCACTTCATAATAATCTTCCTTTCAAGTTCTCTATACTTTTCTAGCTTAATTGCCTTCAAATTCACCATTAACTTATTAACCTCCTCAGAAGTTATTTGTTTTTCTTTATTCCATTTATTTTTTAGAGTTCTAAACATAAACTCCTTATCCCTCACCAATTCAAGGTAAATTTTCCCTGCCAGCCCTTTCTTTATTTCATCCGCATATAATGCGTGTTCTATATTATTGTCTTCCCTTTTAATAGCTTCTTTATATTTGTCTTGTTTAATTAACTGGTGTAACCCCATTAAATTTAACCAATATCTTTCCCCCAATTTTTGATTCAATTCCTGAAGTGGTAACAAATCCCCTTGACCATTGTACATGTCCTTCACTCTAGTTATACCTTCCGCCTTAAGATCTTCCCAAAATTTCGGGTTCATCTCCTTCTCCCAGATATACTTAAGTGGAGTCCATTTTGAGTTCTGTGGCATCATAGCCGTTTTCCACCTCTTCCAAGCAATCAAGGCTATTTTTCTTGGGCCTTTTGCTTGTCTTATCTCCTTTTGCAGATCTCTAGTATAAATTCCATAACTACCTGCTCCCTTATTGATTGCAGATTCAAATCTTACCCACTTATCCCCTTTCCTCCATTCTAGCTCCATCAATGCTTTCAACTGAAATGCATCATAATAAGCTTGTAAATGTGGGAGTCCCCATCCTAAATCATCTTGGGGCATATATACCAATTTTTTTGAGATTCTTGCTTTTTTCCGGCCGAACACCCAATTTTTAATATTTTCATCCCATTTCCCTATATTTTTCTGGTCCAGTTCTATTGGGAGTACCTGAAGTAGATATAACATCTTGGGTAATATAAACATTTTAACTGCTCTAATTTTCCCTAAAATACTCAAATGTTTATTCTTCCAATCCTTCAATTTCTTTGTTATCTTTGTCCAAGCCTTATTATAATTGATTTTTTGTAGCTTCTCTATGTTTCTAGTAAGATATACTCCTAAATATTTAATTTTACTTACTCCTAAATTCATCCCCGTTAGAACTAATATCTCTCTTTTAGTTTCCCTATCTACGTTAAGAAACATTATTTCAGATTTCTTAATATTGACACCAAGCCCCGAGCTTGACTTGAAATCTTCTAGAATAAGGAAGAATATACAGCATTTGTTATTAAGAAGTTCAGCATGAGGGTGTGAAAATGTGGGATGGAGTCAGAGAATCTTCCTCTGAGAATGGAATGATCCCCCCCCCCCGCAGAGTGGAATGACCGAACCTGGGACTAGCTAACCTGCTCTGGGGCTGGAATGGGGACAGAAGTACTCTTTGAGGGGACAGTCATGGAATGACCGAACCTGGGACTAGCTAACCTGCTCTGGGGCTGGAATGGGGACAGAAGTACTCTTTGAGGGGACAGTCATGGAGATGTTCTTGGGGAGACAGGAGGACAGAGACAATCTATGAGAGGAGTTTAATCTTGGGGAGAAGGAGTAGATGTTCTTCGGGGAGACAGGAATATTCTTGTACAGGAAAGGACAGAGGTGATCCATGAGGGAATCTTGGGGGCAAGAAGACCTTGGGGGAACAGAAATCTTCCCAAAGGGGGGGGAGGGACGGGGAGCCTAGAAGCCAGAAAGGAAAAGTCTTTTAAAGTGGAAACAGACCCTGGGTAGAAGTTGCCACAACAGCCAGAATCCATCTCCCCAACGGGGTGGCTGAGAGGGAAGCCTTCCACTAGCGGAATCCATCTCTGTAACAGGTTAAAATTCCCCTTGCGAGGGGGTGCATTTGCACCTGGTAAGGACAGAGTGGTCCCCAAGGAGGTTAAAATTCCCCCTGTGTGTGTGTGGGGGGGGGATGCATTCGCACCTGGCAAGGACTGTGAGTCCTCACAGGAACCCACTCAGCTTGGCCCCTGAGTCTGGCAGTGGCACAGAGACAGGGGTGGGGTCAGACCCCGGCTCTGGATGAAGGAGGTTAAAATTCCCCTTGTGGGGTGTGTGTTTGTGCATTTGCACCTGGCAAGGACTGTGAGTCCTCACAGGAGCCCACTAGGCTTGACCCTTGAGCCTGGCAGTGACACAGAGTGTCATGTCTGTCTGTCTACATACATGCCATGATTGTGTTGCTGGCAATTATTGTTTACTACTGCTGACATTATGCTAAAATCATGCTACAGTTAATGTGTATTAATTCATATGCACTCTCTCTCTCTTCCTGCATAACTGTAGTGCAGATGTTACTGAGGACTCAAGCAAGGGCCTCTCCCTTGTCTTAGAGAAATATGCGAGTCTCGGCTAGCTGTAACCTTGAAGTATCTAAATGCCAGTTTCAGCTACTCTCCACAGATGCTGGGAATACATTGTTGTCTATCTGATTCATAGTCATAACTAAATTGATTCTCACATAACTTGTGTAAGCTTGTGTGCCAATACTCTGTTGTTTGGAGTGCGGGAAAATGAAGTATAACACAGATTGCCTGATTTGAATTGAATTGAATTTGACTTCTGTCAAATTCCGTGATGGAGTGCAGACCTAAACTGTATGGATTCTAATAAAGCTACTTCTTATGGAACCAACGTGTGTTCATTACAGATGGGCTTGAGGGATCTACCTGCCAGGGACTGACACAGAGACTGGGGTGGAGTCAGAGCCCTGACCCACCACCCAGGCACCTTCCCAGCCTGGACAGGTGCTCTAAGTAAGAGTCCTCACAGGAACCCACTAGGGTTGGCTCCTGAGCCTGGCAGTGGCACAGAAGCAGCTGCTTCAGAGCCCTGAAGCACCAAAAATCCAACAGCAGTTCCTCCCTGACTAACTGCCTGCTGGAAACGAAAACCACTTGCCTGAGAGCTGGTGGGAGTAATATTACTTCTGCTCTCACAGAGCAGAATGGGAGCTCTCTTGTTTGGCAGCCAGAGCTACCTATCAAGCTTTAGAGGGCTGATATTGGTGTTCCCAAGGCTGCAGAAGGTCAGCAGAAGTCCATCCCCCATGTTTCCTAGGGAATAGATTGAGTATCCATCCACAGACTTATGCCCATCTTGCTTGCTCACCTGAGCAGCCCACCCACCAGGCCTCATGCATGCTGGGTGGGTGGCCAGCCTACCTTTGCCCCACCACCTTGCCCCACAAATGATCCAGCAAGGCTGCTGCTGCGGCAGTGACCCTCAAGGACTGGGTGGGCAGAGGAGTGCTGGGAGGGCAAGTGCAAGTGAGCATGCTATATCTGGGCCCTTGGGAAGCAGAGCCCCCTGCACAAACTGCTCAGCTGCCTTTCTGTGCAACGGATGACATCATTGCCCCAGGGCCAGGAGTGCATGCGTGCAGAAAAATCTATTCCGGTGAGTTCCGCGGGGGGCCCTTCCCCTCTCTCCAGTATTTTCTAAGACCTCACCAGGCAACCTTATCGATTAATCAAAACAGATGAATCAAATTTACATCAGAAAGGTAATGCCGAATTTACTTCTTAACCAGTTATTTCCCTATACCTAATAAAAGACTTCCATTGCTTATCTAGAGCTCCAGTATCTTCATTATTAAACATATTTATAATCCTCCTAAAAATAGCATTTTAAAAACTTTCTCAGTAAGATGCTTTCCCCTTTTCCTGTTTCTGAACTTTAGCTAGGGCCAGCCTAGCTACTAACTATTTAAAACCATGTGATGATATTTCTTGGGGTATACCAACAGTACAGTTAAGCAGTACCAACTCCGGAGTACAAATTAACATACATATTATGAGACATTGCTGATGTAACCATTTTCTAGAATTGGATGTCTCTATGTCACTTCCCCTTGTTGATATAATTTGCTTGATCGTCTTTAAAAAACCATTCTAGCTAGTCTTACAAGTGAGAGATGCCAATGCTGAAAGTTTTCGTGAAACATAAGGCTGAGAAATTAGATCCTGTTCTTGATGGAGTTGGGTGACCTAAGAATGTCTTGAACATCACTGGTGGAAAACTCATACTGAATATAATAGAGCATTTTATAGGCCTTACTGGAAGACCTATGAAACAACAGTGACAATGGCAAAGAAGTACTTCGCTGGTATCTTTTCATCAGCCAGTTCACACCCAATTAAGGTATCTCAACATCTCCTGACTCTAAAATCTGACCCTTAATTGTCTCATAAACAGGAAATTAGTTGCAATACTTTTGTAAAAAGTTTTTTGCAACAAAAAAAAAGGCTTCTGACAAAATTTCCTGAATACACTCTGACTTGATATTGGTTGTACCAATGGAATAGACAGAAGAAATATCTAACACTATGTGGTCTATTTATGGATCATTTTGATCCAGTTACCATAATGGATGTTGAAAGGATCCTAGAATCTGTGAAGGCTACCACTTGTGCTCTGGATCCTTGTCCATTCTAGTTGTTGAAATTATGTAACAACCACATAAATAGTTGTCTAAATCAGTCACTGACTCAGGGCACCTTTCCTAGGCCACTCAAAGAAGTGTTCATCCATTCCCAGCTTTAAAAAGTTCCAAGTTTCAGGAAGACTGGGCCCCAGGGGCCAATTCTATGGGCCCCTAAACAAGGAGCCCCAGCTGCTCCATTGTTTCCTATGGGGGGAAAGTCAAAGCTGACTCCCATTGCAGAAACACACTGAGGCAAGGCTGTCATGACCAAGGCACACTCCCAAATGCAAGCTGAGCTCATCCCAGAAAAAGCCCAATAGAACCAAAATGAAGCACAGGAGAACATTTATTCCACCCAAACCAAACTGAAGCAAGGGACACTGTTGCAACTTAGCCCAACAGAAGCAAATTGAAGCACAGGAATGAATCCCCTCAGAATCAAAGTGAAACAAGGGGACCAACATCCCATCAGAGAATCATTTACATTCCACTCAAACCAAATTGAAGCAAGTGACACTGTTGCAATTTAGTTCAATAGAACCAGTGTCATTCACAGTAGCCAGGTACTGCGTTCAGGCAGTGGAGAAACACCACAGAACAGAACAGAACCAAGCACTATCCATCCACAAGCACAAGTAATTTCCTTGCTTCAATTTGCTTTTGTTCAGTTTAAGGGGGGAGGGGTCATTAAAAGGCAGTTAGGAATAGGTACCCTGAAAATTTGGTGGAGTTTTCATGAAAAATGCCTGAACCCCCCGACTCACCCCCAGATATTTTTCCCTATAGGGAATAATGGAAAATGGGTGGGGGCACCTTTTGGGGGGGCATAAATTGGTCCCCAGGTCCAGCCTTCATGAAACTAGGGAAGTCTTTAGAGGGCAGTCAGGAGTAAGTTCCCTTCAAATTTAGTGAAGTTTGGTTTAAAAAATGAGCCTTCCAGCCCATTGGATAGCTCCCAGAGTGATTTTTCCATAGAAAACTATGGCCAAATTTTACCTGTTTTTTCTGAAAATTTGGTAAAAATTCAGGATACTTGGTTTTTTATTTGAAATACCCAGATTTTACTGAATTAGCCACAATTCAGTACTTTAACCCAAATTCTGAACTGAACTGCACACCAGTAGTCTGAAGGCTGCACACCAGTAGTCTTGAGGCTGTAGTATATAGCTTGATAAAATTGTTGACTCATGGTACAGCAGTACTAAAAAGGCATTTTGAAGGGAATTAGGAAAGGAATTAAAAATAGCCAATATTATAATGTGGCCATGTAGAATTCTGCATACAATTCTGGTCACCATGTCTCAAATAGGAGATGTTGCACAGCTGGAAAAAAAAAGTGCAGAAAAAGGCAACCAAGATGGTTAAGAGGTTGAAACAACAGATTGGGATTCTTCGGTTTAGAAAAAAGGCAACTAAAGAGGGAGCTCAATAGAAGCCTACAAAATTATGCATGGGTTGAAAAGTATACTGATGACTTCCCTCCTCTCCCATAACACTAGAACTCAAAGGAACCCAATGAAGTTGCTGGACGATAGGTTGAGGTTGGATAAATAAAATACATCTTTATTCAACAGGTAATTAAATTATGGAATTCACTTCCAGCAGATGTAGTAATAGTCAAAAGAATAAATGGCTTTAACAGGGAATTAGGTGGATTCATAGGTCAGTCCATCAGTGACTACTGGCCATGGTGACTGTCACAAACCCATGTATCAGGCTTGGGCTGACCTTCCCCTACCCTGAGGTAAAACTTCTCTTTAAGCCTATGAAGCTATATACTGGGCTGGGAAGCCTTTAGTAGTGTGGTTGATTTTAAGTTTCAACTTTATTTCTTGTCCCACCCTTCAGTAACATATAAGTAGTATGGTTACTCAGCCAAGTCCAAGTAGGGGACAGATCAGGGTTTGCGCTTCCCAAAACCAGAAATTGGCACACAAGGCTTGAGGAAATTCAAAATATAACAGAAGGTTTATTTACAAGTAGGTAACGTAAGAAGGCATGTAGGCAGATGTTTGAACTTAAGTAACAGAAAGGTTTTTATACAGCATCTTCACTGGTGTGAGGCACAAAACACTTGGAATAACACTAGGTTGCTGGCTTCTTTCAGAGGTTGACACTGCTTCACAGATATTACACTTTATATACTCAAACACAAACACAGCACGACTTTCCCTCTTCTCCAGACCTTAGGGTGCTCCACTGAGACAAACCCTTCCTATATACTGAGCTGGTGTTATAGTTATGAGCTATAACCCTGTTCCTGGTGCCAAAGAGGAGAATCCTTTTTACCCACTTCCTTGGCCCACTATAATTCCCAGATCTCTTGAGTCTACACAGGAGTTAGTGCTGTCTTTCCCACTTTAGTCTAAAGACTAAAAGTGCTTCAGGAACATACTGATTTCACTTTTAAGAGTACTTCTTCCCTTCCTTCCTCACATGTCAATCATCCTCTTTACTGTCCGGCAATCTCAGCATTTGAAGCTGAGTCCATCACAGTGACTCATGAGAATCTTCGTGTCCAGAGGCTGCAAACCTCTGAATGTCCACACTAGGAGGAAACACCAGGGGAAGACCTTAGCCTCTGTGCCTCGTTTATTGGCCCTCCAGGGCAACTGGATGGCCAGTGTTTGGAACAGGATGCTGGAGTAGATTGCCCTCTGCTTTAATCCAGCAAGGTAGTTCTTATGTTCTTGCCACAAAGTTTATACTTGTCGTTTTTTTGGCATGTCAAATAAGGTTGTCAAGTTATAACACTAGGAAGGTTCTTTTATAGCCCCATATTTACAAATGGTGGTGCAGTCAGGATTATTTAGAAATAACATTAATTTCATGCCATTTTAGGAACAGATACTGTACATTTGTTTGAAATTGTTGTGTTTAAAACTTCTAGCATAGTAGCTTTTGGTAGGAAAAATAGCAGTCTTGTGTTGGTTTTTTTGTGGCATTGCTCCAGGTAACAGACATGAATTCAAAAAGAATAGTGTTTAATCTGATTTAATGAAAGAAACTGCAAAGTTGTTCTTTTACAGCTCATAATCACAAATGGTGGTGCCGTCAGGACACTTCATAAATAACATTAATCTTATGCCATTTTAGGAACCGATACTGTACATTTTTTTGAAATCGTGGTGTTTAAAACTTTCACCATAGTAGCTTTTGGTAGGAAAAATAATTGTCTTGCGTCTGTTTATTGTGGTATTTCTCCAGATAATAAGACGTAAACGCAAAAAGAGTAGTGTTTAATCTGATTTATTAAAAAGAAACTGCAAAGCTGTAAAATAATGCAGCTAGTTGCTACTAATCTGCTATTGCAATCATTGCTTTCTTCTGTCACTCCTGATCTTAAGAAGAAAGGAGTAAAGAATTGAAAGTAGCTCATGAAATATTACTTTAACATTACTGCTGGCTAGGTTTTAGAAAAGGAAATAATAAATTTCTTGACTGGCACTGGGAATGCTAAAGTAGTCCTGTTAAGTGTATGTTATTTATGGCATCCTCCTAAACTTTTATTTCTTCTGTGCCTCTCCTTTTCATAAGCATTTGCAAGTCTTATGTTTCACATTTACTTATATGTGCTTTAATATATTGTAAATAAATTCCAGAGTATCAACCAGAAGAGCATTAATAATATTTAAAACTCTTGTTGTTTCATAGTTAAAGATGTACTGTGCTTGTGTGAAAAAGATCTGGGTGGGTATAGTGTCTTTTAATAAATATTAGAAAAATGCTTAGTTTCAAATAAATTTCATGCATTTTACAGTCCTTAGAATATGAAGGCAGTGTAAGATTCACTCACATGAACTGGATTCATTGTACAAAATCTTCATAGGACAGTTCACAATACTGAACAATCAGGTGTGCACCTCTAAGCTCTTTGGGAGAGGGGTGGACTAAACATGTACTAGATAGATGCTTAGTTTAGAATTGTTATATGTAGGCAAAAAACTAACAGCAGTTTAACATCCCAGATTAAAGCATGACAATGAACTGTGGTTTTTTTTTCCAAATCAGAGCTCCCAGCTTTATGTGAAAGTGGAAGGTAAAGGAAGCGTAATAATCTGAGAATCTTTTGGATTTTTTTGTCATAAGGAAATCAGAATTTGTCTGAATACAGCCAATGATGACAAAACATGGTTTGTTTTTATGCATATATACTTTAAGTATCCATCCACAGACTTACGTACATCTCAGAAATTTGTGACAAGCCAGTTTGGTTTTGAAATTGTGGACTGTGGTTGGTTAAGATCACAGAAACAATTCATTTTTGTGCCACACGTCTGAAAGGAAGGGGATGGGAGGTGGGAAGCTTGAGGATTTCCATTGACAAACTGTGGTTTGCTGTAATATGTGAATGCAAGCAAGCATGCCCAGAATTACCAGATTGACAAACATGCAGGTTGACAAATATGCAAATTGTGTCCCAAGTGATATGAAGCCTCTTTTATGCAATAGTTATGATTGTGAGTAGTACTTTTGAGAGGTGCTCCCAGCATAAAAATGTAGAGAAGTGTATAAATATTTGTCTTGATTATGGTAGTTAGACATTCCTTACTGTAGGGATGGCAGGGAAGTAAGAATTTTTACATTACCATTCCTAGATATTCATGCTTTTGTCCTCTGACCACCTCGGTCTGATGGCGGAAAAAAGTTGAGAAGATGTGGCTCTTACACCTTTGCTACTTTCCCAAGCATAGAAGCTGAATAGCAAGTCATCCCATAGATATAATCGAGTAGCTCCTTGGTCAGCCTCTGCCAGTTTTAATCTTTCTAGTCCCAATAATTGTAACAGTTAAAAACTTACTAGAGTTGTTACTTGAAGATATCACTAATATTTCTGATTTTTTTCTCTCTTTCCCAGAATAATGGATCTTTGGTCTGGTGTCAGAATCACAAACAATGTTCTAAGGTATGGAGTATGTTAATTTTTTAAAAGGACCCTACATATTATTTAAAGTGAAGAATTTTGTTTTATAGTGTATTAATCTGTTGCTTTCAGTTACACAAAAACATATCATTGCTTGCAGTATATTGCAATTTGTGTAAATCCAGATTAAGCACTTTTAAAATCCTATTGGCTTCAATGGAAGAATCTAATACAAAGTTAACTCTCTCACACACAAATCAATGGACTTGGTAACTTTGTTTGTCTGTGTTTCTTGTATTGTGATTTGTGAATATTGTGCCAACTGATGCCAATAAATGCTAACTGAACTGACTTAAAATGTTAAGCAATGGCTGCATCGTGTCCATTAATTTACTTTGCTTAGGAAAAAAATGTATGTTGTCTTTTCAGGGAACCTGCCTGAGGTGGCATACAAAATATTAAAACATAGAACACTAGACAATGTTAATTAAAATCCAGCATTAAAACCCAGGCAGAGCTTAACATGATTTGAAACCTTTCATGTGGAAAGAGAATGACTGCTCTTGTTAAAAAAGCTTAGGCCATGTACTTTGACACTGTATATTTTATTCCCTATGGTAATTTGATATCCTTAATTTCTTTTCAGAATTCTGTTACTCTTTCTGCTGTGCTTTTTTGTGTGTATTGACTTTTTGACCCTCCAAAGATTAGTGCATAAATGAGCTAATATCCATTTGATTCTGCTGGACAGCAACCTGCTAAGTTGCCTACAGAGATGCAACAATGATTCATCAGCTTTAGAGCGTCAGAGAGGAACTACACGGCTTAGTTGCTGGCTGCTCTTTTCATTCATTTAAAAAACTTTAGAATTTCTCCCGAAGAAAGTGAAGCTGGTGTAGTAAGAAATGGTGGAAAGATGTTCATTTCAAACCTCCATGATTATGTAGTAACGCTAGAATATTAATTGTAACATGTCATATTCATTGTAATTTTAATAGGTTGTTTTCTGAGCAGTCTGTCTAAACGGAGCCACATCAACTCTGTAGCAGTATGAGTGATGCTTGTTGGAAAAATTGATTGTTCCATGAATGGAAGCATTTCATGTTTTGAAAAGTTCATGTATCACTTCTAATGTGATCCTTCTCTGAGCTGATGCTTTCATTAGGTAACTCAAACTTGAAGACAATAGTTGGTTTACACTGGAGTGGTATAACAGCTAATAGAAAAAATTACTTTTATAGAACTCTTATGAGAGAATTTTACTTACGATCTCCTTTTTTTAATCCTTTGGATCAATTTGTTCTAGATTGCTCTGAATTGGTCTGTCTCAGCGGTTCTATTTTGTATGGAATTTCTAGCTAGGTGGACATTATTTCCTTCTGTACTTATTCAAACCACTATTCTATTGCTATTAGATTGTGGCCATTCATCATGGATTTGAATAGTCATCTGAGCAAGAACAAAATCTTAAGTTATTACAAATTATTTGATTTAAATCTTAGTTAAATCAAATTATTGCTAGTTATAAACAGATAGGTATTTGGATGAATGGGATTACCCTTCTATTTGTAGGTAGAAGGGTAAAAAAGATTGCTAGTAGGTGGCCCTTAGTGCTCCATGAATGGCTAGTGAATAAGACATCTGATGGCTCTTGCTATCGCTGTTATCTCTTAGGGCTTATCTATGAAAGAAGTTCACAGTTTACAAGTGCTGGGACCAAGAGAGGTGAGTGGATTTGAAGATGAAGAATTATATATCTTGCAGTGACTGCACACATTCTGTTTGTGGATGCAGTTGGTGGAATTCTTACAAGATCAGGTGAACTGGTGAATAAGTCAGGTTGAAATAAACAGAATATTTTGCACCACTTTTGTAAAATATGTAGCACATTCCTCTGGGCCAGAGGAATGTTATTGCCCAGAGGAAGTGTAAGCTACCATAAGGATAAGTCTAGGAAGGATTTCTTCAACTCTGTATTAGATTTCTGCTGATCTGAATCTTTGCAAACTTGCATTTATATACCCTATTACATTCTTCATTGAAATGTCTCTGGAATTGACTGCACTGACTCACATTGTATAATCCTCCTTGAGTCTCAGTGAGAAAGGAGTATAAATAAATAAAATAAAGATACAAATTGGGACTCTGGAAAAACATATAGGGGAAGGGAACTCACTTGATGGTGGAGTAGATGAAGGGAAGATAGGCTGATTCAGAAAGTTATTTAAGATTTTTGTCTAGGGATACAGTTTGGAGCTATAATGCACATGCAGAGGGGCTACAAAAATAGGTTTCCGTTCCATGTGTTGATGTGTAGCTGTAATGGGTTGGATGAACCAAAAGAGTTCACAGCACTTGTTGGTGGAATAGATCTTCCCTCACCTTTTCCTTCACCAAACAGTGTACTGTTTGTCTCAAAACTCCTTTCTCAGCAAAAATAAGGACAGTGAGTTGGAGTGATGTGCAGGAATCCAAGCAAATATGTTTGCCTCTCCTCCTGATGCACCTCACTAGAAGGATTGTTTCACTCCTGAATAGCAACTTTGGTCTTCCGTTCAGGAATTGTTTTTAGTTTCAATATGCAAGACAATGAGGTCTGCCAGGGCATGGCCGTTTATGGTAGTTACCCCTGTTCTGTGGAATAATTACCAGAGGCAGCGAGAAAGGTGCTCACTTTCCAGCTTTTAAGAAAACTAGCTGAGGTTGAAGTGTTCTGGCAGCCCTTTGAGAGCTACTTGATGACAGGAAGGGGCTGGGTCCTATTTGGAGTTTATTGTAATAATAGGAGGATGATTTCTTTGTTTTGGTGTCTTGATGCATTTGGGTTTTTTTACAATTATGTTATGATTTTAGATTATTTATTATTTTGAATCTGTAAACCAAGAAAAAAGCAATATATAAATTCTTTAAATACATTTCTGCTCAATAATGAACTTTCAAAAAAGGAATTGGCTATTTTTTTCTCCTTTAGTCTGAACTTTTGATTTTAATTGTATAGTTTGGTGTTCTGGCCACAGAAGTGTTTTCCTTGATATTAGATAGAGTTTAACTTTATACAGTGGTGGTCAGCAAAGAAGAAAGGTAAATGATAATTTTCTGTACTTCTGAGTGTAGTTTTTTCCAGGTTTCTTAAGAACTGAACAACTTGTTCTTCAAATATTTTCACAGCAAGATTTTTTTTCCTTTGAACAGCTGCTTTCATCTGGCAGTTCTGATTATCTTCCGTTAGGAAGAAAGTACATTACTGAAATTGGTACATGAAAAAGGTAACAGAAATCCTCTTCCACGTCATAGCATTGAAATCAGTTCTGGTTACTTTAAGCTTAATGCCATATGGACAAAAAGGAAAATTACTGTATGTCAAAGCATACTTTGAATCCTACAAGTACTGAGAGAAATATGTTACGTGGTTTAAGTACCCAAGTAAATATGGGCAACCGTACTGTGGCTTGCAAGCAACTGGCAATTCTCATCATGGTTTAGCATGAAGTTGCTAACCGTTGAAATAAATTCTAGTGTGTGTTGAGGCCTAGGTACAGAGGTGAGTACTAGTCTAAGGGGGTGAAGCCAATGCAGATGAAAGGTCTCCATGGGTGGAGCCCAGTACAAAAAAAAATCCGTTCCCCTAAAGTGCACAAAAACATACAACCTTTTCCAGCCTAGTTTGGCAACCCTTGTTTCACAAGATCTTTAATGAGCCACCTGGAACCAAAAGGAAATACAAAATAGGCACTTCTAAATAAATGAATAATAATATTTTGAGCCTGATGTTAGAGGTACCTAGACTGATTGCTCTGGTAGGCTTCATGCTGCAGGCTCCTTATATGGACCTGCTCCTTATTTTATAGCCTCTAGTTGCCATGAGTTTTTCTCAGGTTGTGACAAGCATATTTTAGCATTAATTTTTTTGCACTGAGCCTTTGGGGGCTGGAGCTTCAGCCAGTGCCATGAACTGACCATTGCCTCCTCAAGGCCTGGGCAAATGGGTTACTGACATTCTGCAGGGGTAGGGGGCAGGCTATAATGGTTTGCCCACAAAGACTTACGGATCCTACTTGATTATGAAATGCTGTGGGGGATTTAGGATTCAAAATAACTCTTTTGAGGCAGAGGTGGGATGTTGGAATGTGAAACTCATAGAAGCTGTTGACAAAATTGCCCCTTGTTGATCTCTTTCAACCTTGTGGTGCAGCCCTCTCCATTTGTTTATTATGGAACTAGATGACTTAAAGAGGGCTAGGAATAATCTAGAACAGTGTAGGCATTTCTCAGCCCTTTCACACAGCTCCAGTGTATAGCAAAGCCTTTGCTCTGCTGCTGGCTCTGTCTTTTTAAACTACCCTTCCTGGCTACCATTGCATCTCCCAACACGTGTTCTTCACGTGTCAGATGTCTCATGTAGAGAGACTCTTAAGAATAGGAAAATGAATGCAAACAGGTCTTTTTCTTAATGCTGGTGGCTGGCTGGAGCTCTTCTGGCTGCTTCTTGACACCCATTTTAGAATTAGTAGAGAGAACTTAGTGTGTGCAAAGAGAGATTGTAAAATTATCCCCCTTTGTTCAATCTGCTTGAAACATAGAGGGGGCTTTAGATAAGAAGGAGAATTGTATTCCTTGCAAATTTGGTTCTATTATCTTTATAAACAACTTCCATAGACACTTGTATACATCTCCCTTTGAAAATAATGGTCCTGGAACTCCATCTGCCCCCCCCCACCAAACTCATGGATTTGAAGCTGCAGTAATGTTCTACCTCAAATAAGCAATCACAGAAAACTACTCTCCTCCATGTCTGAATACAAAGTTATAAGGAATATTTTCTTGGTGCACATCCCTAGAGTGGACCAGTGTTTCATGATTATAGCTATAGGAACATGTTCTAGAACTCCAGAATCTGTATTGAAAATGGAAGTAGCTGCTGCTTAGATTGGGGGCGGGTGGGTAGCAGCTCATGTTTTTCATTGATTATTTTATTTAGATATTTATGTCTTGCTTTCCCCCCTAATAAATGGGAGACTCATGTGTAGGCAACATGTTCTTGCAAGTGGGCTATCGGAATGTATGAACAGGCCATAATTGTAGAAAAATGAACAGTGAAGATACCTTCTTGATGTTATAAAGTATTCCTACCTGAACTTTATTAAGAAAAACAGTTCATAAGAATGGAGAAGTTGTGATTTTTAAAAATTAATTGTTAACAAGAAAAAAAGATAAGCGAAAAATACAAAAAGTTTCAAAAAACACAAAAGAAAAAAATCCTTATCCTTATCATCCCATAACATTATAGACAACCCCCCCATCTTTCTCTGAACTTACCAGCCCTTATATCTTTTTGATTTGTGTTGCTATTTTAATACAATTGAGACAAGTGAGCAATTTTCTACACTCTCATAATCTAGTTATTAATGGGGAGGAGGGGCAAAATTTCCAGCAGAACATTATATATTGTCTAGCAGCCCTTAACAAGCTTGTAAAGAGGTTATTCTAAATGCAGCTCATGGAACAGCTTTGAATTCCAGTTTCACAATCTGAGCACAACTGGAAACCAAATGACCAGGAGACATAATTTTAAGATTGCCTGTGCAGTGACATTTACAAGGACTTGAAAATAAGTGAGAATTCATCATGATGTCCTGTGAATTTCAGTCCAGCTTCTTCTTTTGGCTCAGTGTTAACAATGCATTGACAATAAGTCATTAATTGATTGACTAGATGGTGGGGCCAAAAAGCCATTTAGAGTCTTCAGATTAAGAGAGGATTGTCCAAAATAAAAGATAGTAAGGATACAAATACAGCAGCCAAATAAACATTCTATCTTGGAATGCAAGTCTCTTTTTTTGGTAGGTTACTTATGCTCCAAAACTTTTCCTGAGAGTTATTCTTCAAGGCTTCCAGCTGAGTTCTTGGTAGTGAGAATGCAGGTGGAAAGATGAGTTAATGATCTAAACAATTAGAGCTTTGCTGCACCCTTCCATCTGTCAAAGGACATTGAAATAAAATGTATAGTTCTTATTTGTGCCTCAAGCATTAAGCTTGGCCTGAAATCATGTTGTGATTTGCCCTGCCCACAGTATTGTCATTCTTATGGTAACTGTTCTGTGTTTTCATGCTGGGACACTTTTATCAAACATATTAGCGTGCGTTTGAGGGGATCATTAGTCTGCAGTTGTGGGAATGTACCATAGTTGTGTTTTTTGAAGAAAAAAACTAATAGGAACCACCGTCTCTGCTGTGAAGTATGCTGGGCCACTGTCATCTATAGAAATGCATCACAGCTGAACAAATGTTGAGGCATAAGTTAATATTAGGTATAATAGTGGTTTCAGTGGCACCTACGAGAAAGTAGGGTGAAGCACATTTTAAAATCATGCTTTAAACTAACTGAGAAGAAACATAAGAAGAACACATTTCTTAGTTTATCCTTTGGTTCATTAAAGAAAAATATCGATTTTAATTTTTATGTGTATGATGTGATTGTTACTATGGAGGAAAGTATGAAATTGGGGGCATATTTTTTAAAATGTGTTTCTGCATTGAAATCCACTAAGCTTGTTTGGTCTTGTACATCTATCAGTGTAGGTATGATATTTGTGTCCTTGCAGCTTTTTACAGTTTTGTTAGCTGTTTTAAGTTTGGTCATGTGTAGTCTAAAAGAAAAGTCCCCCAACTTTTTATATGTCTTCTCTAACAGGTCACTTGGAAGCAGTTTTTTATTGTGTCAGGTAAACAGATATTTGTAGACAGTGTCAATTAAAGTTAAGGGATGGAATTAAAATTTATGGGGGGGGAGTTGTTTAAAAATTATAAAATAGAACTGAATTTGTCATTCGTCATTTTAATTGGCTTTGTTTATACACAGATGATGTAGGCCTTAATATTAGGTTTGCAAGCCCCCTCCCCTGCCCGAGCATTTTGGGTGCAGCCTGGGTTGGGTAGGGGGAATGTTGCTGATACCATTACATTACTTTCAGGCAAGCATCTGGAAGTGAAATCATGGTGTCTGCAACGCTCTAGAAAATTCCCCAATGTCTGTCTATAGTAAAGACCATTGCAATTTGGGGGAAGTTATCAGAGCATTGTGGATGTTGTGACATCATTTCCTGGTGCTCACCCATAAGTGGTGTCACAGCGTCTGTGAAATCATCACCCCATTTTTTTTCTCCTGCTGCTCCATCGAGAAAGTGCAGGGAATGCAGGGTGGTCAGGTTCTCCCCCACTGATGTGCAACTGGTAAGCCTTCTTAATACAATGACCATATGAATGTTTATATTACTTATTCAGCTACTGCTTCCTAAACAACACTGCATTAACAGAGCTTGGTGGCAGTGGTGTCAAAAGACATGAAGTGTGAAAGCTGGTATAGAGTGGTTAAAAACTAGAGATCGTGGAGTCAGGCTATGTGGAAGTGAGAAATACACTTATATTGGAAGTGAGAAATATAATTATACTGTTGAGTCCTACTATAGGCTCAACAGATGGTTGACACTCCACTGTGATTGGTGTCTATCTTGGCTGCCTGAAAAAAGGCAGAAGAGAGACATGAACAGTAGTGAGTTGTTTTCTGCAGTAGCAAGAAACAGTAAGTGGGTTCAGGCACTTTGTACGTAGTGTAAGCTATAAGTGAGAGAGGGCACATTATAAGTGTTTTTCCAATTCCTACAACATTATTTTTCTTGGGAGCTCCCCCATGTAGGATTCATCAGCTGGGGGAAGGAAGGATGCTTATCAGATGTAAGTTGTAGCCTGGACATTTCCATGATCCCACAAGGCAAGAACGATCATGACTGTTTGACTGCCAGTAGCATTGATTGTAGTGGTTGGTAATATGCAGAAGTGTGATTGTGCTTCTTGTTTTTCTATTTGCATGTAGGTTACACTGACATGAGATCATGCTGAAAGTATGGTTAATGTTCTGCAAGCATACCTCCAAGAGGTGGTGCCTGTATTATGTGCATGAGAGATGCTTATAGCAACAGTCAAAGAAGGAATTGTTGATATACCAGTATACACAAAGTACACATCCACAGTGGTGGAGACATTTGCTTCCGTCAGAATTTGCTTACCTATGTGAGGTGCACAGTTCTGCATTCCCAGTTGAAATAGTGGCTTAAGGTTAATGTTTGTGGCCTGGGGAGGTGCACTTGTAAGGGCTTAGAGCAAAGCTGTATTAGAATATGCTGCAACTATGTTGGTTTCAGTCTGTCCAAAATCTCCCTCTCACTTGTACTGCAAGGATTGACCTCATGCAGGGCCGGATTGCCAGGGGGGGCAGGGGGGATAGTCTGCCCCCGGCACCACCAAAGAGGGGGTGCCGGGCGTGGCTGCCAGCCGTCGGAACTGGCAGTGGCAGTGCGAGCGGCTGAGCAGAGGGCTGGGATACCACCCGCCTGCCCCATCAACGGGGCGGCTGGCTTGCCACGCGCACAGGATAGGGATTGCGCGGCAAGCCGGCTGCCCTGTCAGCAAGGCAGGTGAATAGCGCAGGTGGCCTTTCAGCCACCCATGCTGCTGCCACCAGCTCTGCAGCGCACTGTGCTCTGGGGCGGCCGGCTTGCCACGAGGGCTGCATGCCTCTGGGCCCTGTGTGATGACGTCATGGAAGTGACATCATCATGCAGTGCTGGGAGCGTGCGTGGGGGATGAAACCCAGACTGAGGTTGCTCTGGGCGCTGGCAACCCTAGATCCGGCCCTGACCTCATGAAGCCAGACAGAGGTAGCTTCACACTGCATATCCTATTGCCTGAAATATGGGTGTGGCTGGCAACTGTTAAGAGTCTGGGGGTGGGAATAGAGACATGGGGGGGGTCCATTGGCCCACAGTGTTATGCCACTTCCAGGAATAAACCACTCCTAGATTTTCCCAGGAAGTGATGTAACGCTGCCAGTGATTTTTTAAAATACTTCCCCATGCTGGCTGCTAGAGTGGCAGCAAGAAATAGGAGCCAGAGGTGGGGGAGTCTGGCAGCTGTAGTCCTAGATGGTGTTTATATGGCAGTTAGAATAGCTGTGATTGGCTGCAGGTTTAGTTGATATTCTCAGTTGTATGGTAGATATGTAGGTGTGATGGGAGAAAGGGGGGCATTTTTTTCAGTCCTATTCAGCTCACTGGGAATGCTTATACTTTTACCGTGGCACCTTCTTTGGGGGGCATAACATGGCCTTCCTGAAGTCCAATCTCCCTGAAATTTGGGAGGTTGTGAGAGGAGGGTTAGGAGAGGGTCCCCAACAAATGTGGGGTTATTGGAGAAGAAAATGGCCTCCCAGGCCCCTGGATAGCTGGGAGTGGCATTTCCCATTGGAAACAATGGCCGAATCTTCCCTAATAATCCCTAAGCAGTTTAAATACCGAAATTCAGGTTTTCCTGAATTTTTTTCCACTTTAGGTGCAACCTGAATCTTTTTGAAGTGCACATCCCTATCCATGTTTATTCTAGGATCTGTGGTTCTGTGGTAGACTGCTGTTTCTCCTTGTTACTCTGATGCATGGGCTTAATTGCTATCAATTAGTTGTAGATTTTCCCGGCTGTATGGCCGTGGTCTTGGCATTGTACTTCCTGATCTTTTGCCAGGAGCTGTTACTGGTATCTTCAGAGGTGTAGCACCGAAAGACAGAGACAGTGTCAATGTGTGGAGAAGATGTTAGCAGGTAATTTATATCTACTCAGTGTTGCCAAGTAGGCCCCCTCTCCTGCTTTAAGGCCTGCCATGGACTGTGTTAGAGTTTCCTGCATTACTGTTTTACTGCTACACAAAGATTGCCTTGCACGTGTGTGTTCTGATACACGTGTCAGTTTCCTGCCTGCGTGTTGATTACCTTGCTGCTGCAATAGACTGTGTAGTTCCCTGACCCCATGTTTGGATAACTGCACAAAGGACTCTTTTCCTGGGCAGCCCTGCCTAGACCTATATCTGGACTTCCCAGTGTGTGTTTGGACTTTATTACAAGTGTGCCCCATGCCTGCATTGCCATCTGCCACGGACCGTGCCTGTTCCCTGCTTTGGACTGTGTTTTGTGTGCTGTTCCCCCTGCCTCCATGGAAGCCTGCCTCATATGGGCCCAAGCCGCTGCCAGCAGCCGGGTGCCTGCCAGGGAAACCTCCAGCGAGCCTGGCTAGGCGCTCCCTGGTCAGTTCCCGCCTGGAGCCTCCCGTGGGCCGGTCCCCGAGCTTGCCCTCGCTACCGGGCAACCTGCAAACCAGCCCCAGCTATGCCCAGCCGGCAACCATGTTCTTAGGCAGCCAGAAGACCCAGGGAAGAAGACTGCTTTGAGAAGCCATTTCGGCGAAGCGGGCACACCACGTCCTCAGTGAGAGTACCTCGCCCCGCTCTGCATATCTTAGGAGCCGCCCCGGAGAAGGAACTAAGTGCCGACCATCCCAAGCACTTAGAGAATGCATCTCAAAGAAACCTCCGCATTCCAGAGCTGATGACATCAGGACAAGCCCTGTCCGCTAGAACATCCATTCAGCCCACTCGGATTTCCCCCTCCCTCCTTTGTCCCCTCTTCCTGAGGTGTCACTTATCACAATCAGATTACCAAAACTGGCCCATCCAAGCCATTCAGTAACCCATTAGAACCTTTGTTTTAAACTGTGAGAACCACCAAGTACAGCACCAGCCCCCGGGTACGTTTTGGGGTATTTAAGCCGGTCTCCCAGACCGCATGGTGCGCGTGCCATCCTATCCAGACCCCCTTGCTGTCTCTCTGTGGCTCCACTGCTGGCATTGGGCCACCTCGCTGTTGTGTCTCTGCTTCGCTTCAGGATTGTGAATATTCCCCACCAACGTTGGGAACCTGCTAATGCGAAAGTCTCTATATTTCATACTCTGTATTTCCTAGGTCTTGTGTGCTTTCTTGTGTGTATGTGCAAGTTCAGGCTTACGCCACACTATTAGTAAATACACGTGTTTGAACCTATTTGTAGTCTGCCTCTTTGTCACTAGAGTGTCTGGAATCGGGACCTCCGTAAACATAGGTTAGATCCGCGCTAATTTTTAGTTACAGACTGCAAAGCTAATTTCCCCCCTTATTAAAGAGCAGTTCTGGTAACATCAGGAAGGTGGGTTTGGGCTGAGTCATCCTGTAAGAGTTTCCCAGGGTATGGAATGCTAATGGGGGGAAGCTTCACTATATCCTGAGGAGATTCTTTTGCATATGGATTGGTGGTTGATATGCTAATCTTATCTGCAGGGTTATTGTAATCTGGTGTTTTTCAGGACTGGAAACCATGTCCTATTCATTCTTAAACTCGCTTTTTTCCTGTTGAAATTGTGCTTATGCGTATGAATTTCAATGGCTTCGCTGTGCAATCTGACAAAGTAGTTGGATGAATTGTCCAGTATTTTAGTGTCCTGGAATAAGATACTGTGTCCTGTTTGAGTTAGGCTGTGTTCAGCCTCTGCTGATTTTTCAGGTTGGCCAAGTTTGCAGTGTCTTTTATGTTCTTTTATTCTTATCAGGGTATCCGGTATACTCCTGCAGAGGTGTGTGGGGGGGTCTCTACTGTCTTTTGCTGATCGTAGCATCTGTTGTATTTTTCTGGTGGGTCTGAATACTGTTTGTAGGTTGTGCTTTTTCGTAAGTTTTCCCATCCAGTCAGTGATTCCTTTGATATATGGCAAAAACACTTTTCCTGTGGGAGACTGTTTTTCCTTAGTTGTTTGATTTATCCTTGGTTTAATTGCTCTTCTGATTTCATTTCTGGAGTAGCCATTTGCTTGAAGTGTGTGGTTTAGATGATTAATTTCCTCGTTGAGAAAGTGCGGTTCACATAGCTGTCTTGCACGGTCTACTAATGTTATTATAATGCCTCTTTTCTGTCACAGGTGGTGATTGGAGTTTTTGTGTAAGTACCGATCCGTGTGAGTTGGTTTCCTGTAGACCTTGTGACCTAATTGAAAGTTTGCTTTGTGGATGACCAAGGTATCTAGAAATGGGAGTTGACTCTCGAGTTCTTTTTCCATGGTGAATTTTATGTTCGGATGGATATTGTTGAGGTGGTTTAAAAACTCGATCAGTTCTTCCTCACCATGGCTCCAAATGATAAAGGTATCATCCACGAACCGGAACCAGATGTAGGTTTGTGGGGTGCTGATGCTAAACCATTTTTTCCTCCCAAAATGTTCCATGTAGGTTTGCTATAACCAGGCTGAGAAGGCTTCCCATGGCCACCCCATCCATCTGTTCATAGAATTCATTATCCCATTGGAAGTAACTGGTTGTCAGACGATGGTTGATTAAGGCTGTTACATCCTCTGGAAAAATCTGATTAATAAGTGCGATTGTGTCTTTTACCGGAACCTTAGTTAAAAGGGACACAACATCAAAACTGACGAGTATGTCCTGTGGATTGAGTTTCAGAGGACTGATTTCATCGATGAAATGTGCTGAAACTTTGATGTAAGACGTGGTTTTTCCGATGTGGTCCTGTAGACGATTGTCCAGAAGTTTAGCAAATTCATATGTCGGTGAACCAATGGCAGTCACGATGGGTCGGAGTGGGACAGGAATCCTTATGAATTTTAGGGAGTCCATATAGTCATGGTGGCTGTGCTTCTGCCTTGCATAGTTTTCTGTGCGTGTCGGGATGAAGTGAGGAATTCCTGATCAGCACGTTTGTTAGCCTGGTGATTTTGCGAGTTAGATCTCATTTTAGTTTTTTGTATGTGGAAGGGTCCAGAAGTTCCTTAATCTTCCTTTTGTATTCTTCTGTTTTTATGATCACTGTGGCATTGCCTTTGTCAGCTGGTAGAATAATGATGTCTGGATCCACATTGAGGGTCTTGATGGCGTTCCTCTCCTTGCGTGTTATATTGCTGGTAGGAAGCTTTGCCTTTCGTAGGATCCTGGCCATCTCTCCTCTTATTTCCTCAGCTTCCTCTTCAGGTAGATGACGAATGGCAGCTTCTACATTTGCAATGATGTCTTCCACAGGAATTTCAGTGGGAGTGACTGCAAAGTTTCCTCCATTAGCCAAGATGGAGGTTTCTTCCGGTGAGAGTTGATGGTCCGTCAGATTGATGGTGCTGTCCTTAGCTGTTTTCAGAACAGTCTTAGAACTGACCCTGAGTTTTTTCAAAGGAGAATGAAAATCTAATTAATTCTGCCAGGCACTTTTGTATAGTTTGTATATGACATTATTTAAAAAAATTGTATCATGATTTTTGTAATTCAGTAAGTTCATGAAGCATCTTACAAATAATGCAATGCAGTATAAAAGCTATCTTATAAAAAAACAGCAACAGCAATTAAAAGGACCCAGCCAACTGTTGGACAACTTTTATCCAAGATTTTATTTCATTAAAAATAAATAAATTAGTTTTTAATTGTTTTTAATTACAATTTAGAGTTGATGCTTGGTGCTATAATGCTCTACCCATGTATCTATCTAAAGAGTTGCCCTCTTTTTTTTGTGAATGTTGGATTTTAGCATGATAGTTAGGTTATTCCAAGAATTGGAGTCAGTTGAGAATCTTTCTCCACCCTGATATGTTTTGACAAAGGGGCTTATGGGCTGAAGGATATCTCCTTTTAAATTTGGGGAGCAGCTATTCTTTGGTAGGCATTGAAGGTGAAGCTATGCTTTGGAGTTAGCTTTGTGGTAGCCATTCTAAATAAGGCTAATATGCTGTAGCCATTCAGTAGGATTAATTCTGAAATACACCAGTAAGATATTTCTGGCTATCTTTTTAATTAGAGGAGTAGAATTATGAAAATAAAGATGACAGATTTTCCTGTGCTCGGATAATTATCGTTTGCTGTTTAATTTATTCACTCATGTATCCATTGTTTGCTTGTAACCAAGATATCCCCCCCCCTGCAATTGGTGTTATTTTTCTGAGTAAACCACATCAAGCCCAATTCAATCCGCACTTACTAGGAGCATGGGGGCATCTGTTAAATTCTGCTGTCCTAGAGAGCTCATATAAGAAAGATCGGTAGTCCTCTCTGTATCAATTCAGATAGAGAGATGCAAAGATATTGTAAAGGTCTCTGAAGAGACAGAAGGTGAGAGGAGCCTCGTTGCAGACCCTCAGGCTGGACTAAGCCTCTGAGAACTGGTCTGCTGGCAGCAGTGGGTAACCAGAGAAAAGCAGGTAATGAATGAAGAAGAACTTCGTTGTGGTCTAGCAGCTGGAGGTCCAAGTTGGCTGTAACTTCCTCTTTCCCCAATGGTACAGAAACAGACATTGATGAGACCTATTACAAAACAGGGCTATGGCTCAGTGATAGAAATTTGCTTTGCACGCAGAAGATCCAATGTTTAATCCTTTAGATCTTGAGGGGAAAAAGATAAAAAATAAAAATCAAGCAGTAAGTTATTTGGAATAACCTAAACCCGAAGTGGAAGCCGCTTCGGGATTCGGGTGTTTAAATGCTTCATTGAAGCTCTAAGCAGCACTTTTCTTGCCATTTGCAAACGGCAAGAAAAGTGTTGCCTTCAAGCTTCTTGCGGCGGGGCTTTTGAAAGCAGCAACATTTTTCTTGCTATGGCAAGAAGAGTGTTGCTGCTTTCAAACACCCCGCTTTTTTCAGCCGAAAAAAGTGGGGCATTTGAAAGCAGCAACAAAAAAGGCCCGCCGCTTTTTTCAGCCGATGGGAGGGGGAGGAGGCGATCCCTCTTCCCCCTCCCATCGGCTGAAAAAAGCAGGGCGTTTGAAAGCAGCAACAAATAAAAGCAGTGGGGTAGGAAGTTTGAAACTTCTTGCTGCTTGCAAATGCAAACAGCTAGAAAAGTGCTGTGGCTGCTGCCATTTTGCCTAAAGCTTCCTGAAGCTTTGGGATTCCCGAATCGGTTCAGCAATGCTGGGGCTCATTCAGGAATCCTGAATCTTTCCAAATTGGGCTCGATTTGAGTTAAAAACCCAAATTGGAAACCTGAAGCGCGCTCCCCTAGTAATTACCACTTCACTGGATTGGAAATATATTCTAGATTATTTTACAGGACTGAAACTGATCCAATGCACTAAAACTACATTTAAATCCTCAGAAACTTATACTAAAACCCCCATGTTAACAAGCAGAAATAAAATACTCAAACTTAATTACATGCAAAATGTTATAGGAGTATTTTCTTCTGCATTTGTTACATGTAGGTAAAACTTATTGTTCATTTCAGTTGATTTTTTTTCTCCCCTGTTTTCAGATAGGGAAAACAAGTAGCAATTTACCATTAAGAAGGATTCTTGTTGCATGATTAGTGATACCCTGCATTTATTTTAATCATTCAGGTTTCTGGTGAGTCTACAGTATTTATGATTCAGGAATAATTACTATTATTGAATTATGTGTATCATTTCATAAAAGTGGGTACCCAGTTACTGTATTCTCAATTTTAAACTTGGTTAACCAGGGATGAAATACATATTACTCAATATAGCTTTTTTTTTCTTTTCCAAAACACACAGAATCTTTACCACTTTATGAATTGTTCCACTGCTGAGGAGCAAGTAATACAAGGTTTGTAGAACTCTTCAAAGGAAACGTTTGAGGCTTGGATTTATATCGCTGGCTGTGTCTTATGTGTTCCCGTTCAGTAAAGAGGGGAGAAAAACGTTGAGCACCAAGGCTTTTTAAGAAGTGCACACAGAAAGATACTTATTAAGGTTGGCATTTTGAAGCACTAAATGGTTCTTTAACATGGCTTTATCTGCTTCAGTGAACACTGTGTTGAGAATCCAAGATATTCAATCTGCAGACTCTGAGCAAGCCCATCCTTTCTTTTGAGTTATTTGGGCACAAGAATAATCCTTCCCTAGAACTTTTAATAGAAGCAACTGAACTATGCAGGCTAATCAGCTGTAAATCTTTGCCATCTAGAAAGCAGTTGATTAAGTGGCATGTAACAGTAGTTCAATCAGCATTGAAGCGGCGTTGATCAAACACTTTAAAGAGAGACAGTGCTTTTGAGACACTAGACAAATTAACAGTTAAGTCTGTTTCAAAGTAACAGATTTATTGCTTAAAAATTTTACACAACCTTCCCATTTCCCCAGACACCCAGTTCTAACCTCTGAAAGTGTTTTTCATTTTCTAGTATTTATTCTCTCCATACTTGGAAGACAGCAAATGTATGAAGTCAATATTTTGTAGGAGCAGAGTTATAAGCCATCTGGAAAATTTAAAATCATAATTTTCCCCCCTAAATGTGTCCCCCCCCCAGGAAAACTGAAATGCTTACTTATCAGTGCAATCCTAACCCCCCAGGCAGTGCCAGCGTTTGTGCGCCGGTGTAAATGGACGGCACCCTAATGACTTTTGCAGGATAGTCCCACCAGTGCCCGAGCGTGACAAGGCGAAATGCAGCAGCCCCTGGGAGGTCCCGCCCACCGTTCCCCTGACAACCCCGCTCTCACCAGCCAATGGCTACGCCCCTCCCCTCACATCCAGGCGAGGGAACAGCAGTGATGCAGCCAATGGGAAGGCTGCGATCGCTGCTACCGCCGCCAATAGGCCCCTGTCAGAGGGCAGGCATCCCTGCCAGGGAGGGGAGCAGAGGTTACAGCGAAGGTCCAGACCGAACACCCCCCCTCGCCCGTCCAGCCCCCATTTCTGAGGAGGGCCAGGCCGGTAGCCACAGCTCAGTGCGCCTGCACATACCCACTTCCACTGCCACTACCAAAAGAAAAAGGTTCCCCCCCCCCCCCGAAAAGTAGGGCCAGACAGTAGGGAGCTGATCTCTGTTGCCTGGAGAGCAGTTGTAATTCCGGGAGATCTCCAGCTACCACCTGGAGACCGGCAACCCTAATTAGTCCCCAGGTTCTGGAGAAGCAGGTGGGGGGGAGGTGGGGCCAGCAATGAGTGACAGGAACGCCCATTGGGAACCACGTGGGAGGCCAGGAGGCCGTTTGGAAATGAGGGGAATGAAAAGCACACTTAAACGTGCTGCCGCGCAACGGGAACACATCACTGCATCTCTACAAAGCGAGAGCGGGGGCTGGACCTTGACAGCCATGTCCCAGTACTGGGGAGATGCCCACCCAGAGTGAACTGAGAGACCCTCCCCATGCCAAGACCATTCCTGCTTCCGCAAACACAACCCCCACCCCTGGCAGCAGCTTTCCACCTGCACCCCGTCTTCCTGGCTTATCAGATGCCAGCCGCTCAGCCTGTCAGAGAATGAAAGTCCTCGGTGCCTCCCCCCTCCCCACAGACATTCATGGGCCACGGTTCAATTCCCACCCCTCTGCCTGATGTTACATTGGGGGGAGGGAGGGGGCGGGGAGGCTGAACGGGGTCTGCTTGAAACATTTGTGGGGATGTGCGAGTGGAACTGTGTGACTGGGTGTTGGGGGAGGGGCTAAGGACAAAGTCAGGCATGCAAACACAGAAGTTTGTTCTTTTTCAACTTGTTTTATTACACTGGAAAAGGTGCCATTGTTTCTAGGCTGGAAAGGGAGCCAAGGCATTTCACACAGCCCTCCTTCTTGCTCCCAGGGGAGAGGCTGAGATGCGGACTGTGGTGAGATATTGCTTCCTGGGCTGGATCCAAATGTCACTCGCAGAGGATTGGGGGGGCGGGGCGGGGAGAAGCAGAAATGCTCGGGACATGCCTGCAAGAGAAAGACACACATGTGGGCTTTGCCTTGGTCCATGGCTGAGGCAAAGCCCACACTCCAACATCTGAGAAGATGCATATAGTAGAGAGCAGCAGCGGCAGCAGCAGCGACCAGCTAATGCAAGACCATCTGGCGAGGATGCACTTTGCCTTGGGGTGCTTTTACCTTTGAAGGAAACGGGCAGGTAGTTACAAGCACCTGGTCAAGGGTAGTTTTCTGGGCAACTGCCTCTGGGGCAGGCAGAGGCCGCCACCACCACCCCCTGCCGAGCCTCACCTGAAGAGGCTAGCGGCCAGGTGAGTTCAGGTGATGGGGCAGTTAGCACTAATCAGCGAGCTGGCTTAGCCACTACCCCATCTCCTTCTTACCAGTAAGTGCTACCTCACCCCTTACTGAGATGGAACTTCAGAGTCGGATAACCTGCAAGGAAACAAGAGTGGCTGTTGTTAGTTAGCCAGACATTCTGGACTTTGCCCTTCTTCCCTTCAGCGAGTGCATAGTTCTCCCACTTTCCTTGCAAAGTCCCCAAAGTGCACCCAGTGCCAGCCACCGTGGGCACCCTCTCTCCCACCTTGTGTTCAGAGTGCCCATGGCACACAGTAAACGGGCAGAGCTTCCTGCCATGTGCTCACTTACCTGAAGAGTGTGGGCAGCGCTGGCCGGATGTTTTATAGGGTGCATTCGTGAGTGATTGGGTGCGGGGAGGAGGGCTCATCCACGCCGGGAGTGCACGCTGATTGGTCCCCATGATAGTTCCCATCCTATTCTCCCTTGGGCCACGGGGGCGGGGCTGGGTGCTCGGAGAGGGGGCCGAGTTTTCACCATTCCATGGGTGCCTATGGGCTACACCTTCTTCTGTGGTGTAGCTCTTTTGCGCTGCTGTTGGTGTTCCCGCTTCTGGAAGGGCTTAGGGAGCAACTAACTCTGGCCCCGCCCTCCTCCTCACCCCCTCCTGCACCGACGCAGGGTTCTCCGCCGCTTCTCCGCCTCCGCCCGGCCGCCTCTCGCTTGCGGCGGCGCCGGCCCACCAGTGGTGCTGCGCCTCGTTCCACCGCCGACGGAAGGGCAGTTACGCGCATGTAGGAGCCAGTTCCGCCATTGCAAGCCTTAGTTCGGTTCCTATTCACTTTCCCCACTCCCGTTAGGATTGCACTGCATAAGTGGTTATATGCCCCCATTACACTCCACTAAAGGTGATGCCTTATTTCAATGCAGGGAGCCTTCCAACAACATCAAAAATTGGAGACAAAGCCTTTGTTTCAGAAGAACATTTTAGTATTTACAGAAGTAGCATACAACTTGATGTGTTTTATTTGCCAGATAAATTGTAATGTTTAATATGCCTATGCAATGCAGTGGAAATTTTAATAAAATTTAATTGAGATTTAATATAGTAAAATGTATCAACTGCTACAAGATACTGCCTACAAGATACCCAATGCATAAATATATTTTACAAAATAGGAAACAAAAGCTGAAATGAAAACATTCATTTTGTTAATTGGGATTACAAAATTTGGCCTTTGAAAACTGTTTTTTCACAACCCGCAGAAGCTTTGGATTTATGTTTCTTAATAGGGTTGCCAAGCCTAATAACTGGCAGGAAGGTGGGAACAAGAGGACATGTATGTGAAATCAGTAAGATTTTTGTGAGGATAAAATTGAGGAGAGGAGAATGATCTAAGCAGTATCCTTACAACAACCCTGTGAGGTAGTTTGCTGAGACTGTATGACATCCATTGTAAGCTTCCATGGTAGAGTGGGGATTTGAATCTGATTTTCCCAGATCCTAGTCTGATATTCTAACCACTGTATCAAATTAAACTATTAAAAGGAAGCAGGTAAAATATATACTACTAGACTAGATGTGCACTCTCTCTTGGACACCTTTTAAACTAACTCTTTGGGTTCTGTCTAGGTGTAGATCTCAGTGTTAAGTTTAATCAGAGGAAAAATATCGGAAAATGACCATATACAGCAATAAAAACAATACTTTTTGATATGAATTTAGACTTTAGAAGAATATTATCACCCACCATTGCCACTTCCATTTGTATTTATTTATCACATTTAAATATTTATATCCCACTTTTATTCTCGCTGGGGCCCCAAACTGGGATCCACACAAAATTCCATAAATATAATTTAACAAACAACCAGTAAGAAAAAGAACATTCAGTATAACTCCAGTACTAGTTTGAAATACTAAAAATACTTAAGGAGAAGGGAGTTCAAGAGGGGTGGGAGTTTCTTAAAGGTGAAATATTGAAGGCATAATAACAAACAACTTCTATGAGAAGGAAAAATGAGAGGAGCCTAAAGAATCCAAGGTGGCTCCATAAGCAGCTTTCTAGAGTTGAAAAATAAAAAAGATTAATTTAGGAAATGGAAGGAGGCCCTTATAACCAAGGATGAATATAAACAAATAACCAGTGCTTGCAGGGAGAGTGTTAGAAAAGCTGAAGCTCAGTATGAGCGTAGGCTAGCAAGAGATATGCCCCCCCCCCCGCTGGCCAGGTAAGTGAGGTTGGGGGCAGGAGGAGGTGGGAACAGGGGATTCCCCCACCCCGGGTGGGGGATTGGTAGCCCTATTTGGATCCTGTTACTTTTAGGTTGACAGATGGCACCCAAAGAGTGCTTGTTAATGGTTCCTCATTATCTTGTAGAAGAGTTGAGAAGTGGAGTGCCTCAGGGATTGGTCCTGGGAGCTGTTCTGTTCAACATTTTCATAAATTATTTAGATGAAGGAATAGAGGGAATGCTTATTAAATTTGCAGATGATACTAAATTGGGAGGGGTAGAAGAGAGTCAGGATACGGAATGATCTTGACAGGCTGGAAAACTAGGCTAAAACAAATAAAATGAATTTCAACAGAGATAAATGCAAAGTTCTGCATTTAGGTAGGAAAAATCAAATGCATAATTATAGGATGGGGAGACTTGTCTTGGCAGTAGTATGTGCAAAAAGGATCTAGGTGTCTTAGTAGACCATACACTGAACATGAGTCAGCAGTGTGATGTGGTAGCTAAAAAGTCCAATGCAATTTTGGGCTGCATCAACAGAAGTATAGTGTCCAGATCACGTGAAGTGATGGTATTGCTCTGATTAGACGTCACCTAGAGCATTGTGTTCAGTTTTGGGCACCACAATTTAAGAAGGATATAGACAAATGGAACGTGTCCAGAGGAGGGCAACGAAGATGGTGAGGGGTCTGGAGACCAAGTTCTATGAGCAGAGGTTGAAGGAGCTCAATATGCTTAGCCAGGAGAGGACTGAGAGGTGATATGATAACCATCTTCAAGTACTTGAAGAGCTGTTATATAGAGGGTGGCATGGAGTTGTTTTCCTTTGCCCCAGAAGGTCAGACCAGAACCATCTGGATGAAATTAAATCTAAAGAGTTTTTGTCTAAACATTAGGACGAACTTCCTGACAGAGCGGTCCCTCAGCGGAACAGGCTTCCTCGGGATGTTGTGGGCTCTCCTTCTTTGGAGGATTTTAAGTAGAGGCTAGATGGCCATCTGACAGCAATGCTGATTCTGTGAACCTAGGCAGATCATGAGAGGGAGGGCAGGGAGGGTTACATCAGTGGTTAGTTTGCGTGGCCCCTTCTTACATGCTCAGGGTAATGCCGATCGCCATTTTGGGGTCAGGAAGCAATTTCCCCCAGGCCCATTTGGCTAGAGATCCTGACCGTGTTTTTGCCATCTTCTGAGCATGGAGCAGAAGTCCGGGAGTGGTGGTGGTGGTAGTTGTCAATTTCCTGCATTGTGCAGGGGGTTGGACTATGTTACCCTGGAAGTCTCTTCCCACACTATAATTCTGTGATTCTTTGATTCTAACAGGGCCAGCTCATTCAAGGTCAGAGGCTGTGAACCACTGGCTAAGAGCCAAGGGTCCAAAGCCCTTTTTGTCTTATGTATAAAAGGGCACAGCTCCAGCCATACCAAGACTTTAATACTTGAAACAGGAAACAGAAGCTCAGCCCTGATCTTCTACAGTTGACAGAATTGTTCCCAAGATTTCCCTCTATGTTATCTCAATTAAACTGTCTGGGTTTGGAAACAGAGTTACTATCTAGAACTTTTCATTTAGGTAAATCCTTTCCCACCCACTAAATAATATGTCCTTGAAAATAGTAGCCTACAGTTGAGTTTGTTGCTATAAGCAGACTTACTGTTCTGAAGTCCATGACTTTTGATTTTAAACTTTAATCTCCAGAAAATGGAATTTTTCCATGAGAAGGATAGGCCCTTAATTGTGTGTTTTTCAAACTTTCTTTTCTTTTTTAGCCTGACATATGAGGTAGAATAACCTGATTTAAATAAAAGTGGCTGTGTTATATACAAATTCCTTACCATAATTTCACAGAAACAATGTGTGTGATAAACTCTGTGACTGGACCAAATCCCCAGAGATGTTCTGCATTCTGCACCATTTGAATGTACTTTTTCAAATGGCAAGTCATAAGTGTTGCATTTTAATCTTACTACATAATTCCCTTAACGGGTTTTGGCTGACTCACCCCGATTTCCAGAGCGCAGGCACGTGAGTGCACCCCTAGTGGGGATAAGGGGGAGTCTCCCGGCTGCACTCTATATCCGGCCTGACCCGGTGCCAATGAGGCCGGAACAGCTGCTTCTGGGACCAGGCGCACGAGGCTTCCTGGTGCTGCTTCTCCCTCTCCCTCCCAGTCAGTGGCTGCACCTAGAGCCAAAGAGTGTTTGGTGTTGCACTAAGATCTGGGACAATTGGGCTTGAAGTCTTGTTTTGATGTGGAAACTTGCAGCTTGATCTTGGGTTGATCACTATGTGTGACTTATTTCACAGAATGGTCATTTTTATAATAAAGTAGAAGAGGGGAGAAAGATGAGATAAGCTGCACTGAGTCCCCATTTAGAAGAAAAAAAGGATATACATTAAAAATTAAACATAAATAATAATAGGAGTGAAACTTGTGGAATATAGTGTCGTCTTCTCCCTTCCTTGTTGAGAAATCTAGAAGAATGTAATTGCTGCTGCTACTGTTGTTCTTTTTTTTTTAAGCTTTTTATTAATATTAACAACAAGTCATAACAATATCAACTGTAGGAGAACATACCAGATAACAATATACAAAACTATTTTCATAGTATAACTGGGACATAAGAAACTATTTCCAGTATATATATTCTATCTAACATACATTACACAAACTGCGAAAGTACAGGAAAGGATATTAGTTGAACTACATCTCATGAGCAAGCTGACGTGACTACTCTTGTATCACAATGGCCCCCTGACCTCACACTTCTGGTTGTATGATTTCCTGAAAGGGCAGCTGCGATGCTAACAGCTCATTTCTGGCTAGATGATCTAAGAAAGGGAACCACTTGGCAGCAAAGTCAGAAGATTTCATTGGGTTTGTACTAAGTTGCACTCTGTCAGTTATTTTTTCCATTATAAGATGGTCCCACACCATCCTATACCACATATGTAGGCCCGGGGGGACAGGTGACTTCCATTTGATTGCGATTGCATTCTTGGCAGCGTTCAGGAGTGTACGTATTAAGTCTCTCCGTTGGCGTGGTATAGTGGAATCAGTCCAGATATCCAGAAAGACTAGTTCAGGGCTAGGTGGGATAACGTGGGAGGTGATAATTGCGATTTCATTGAAAACCGTGCGCCAAAATCCTTGAATGGACTGGCATCCCCACCATACGTGTATAAAGGTCCCCTGTTCACCGCAACCTTTCCAGCAAAGAGGGGACCGTCTGGGATATATTCTTGCCAGCTGATGCGGGGTAAGATACCACCTGTGGAGAATTTTGTAATTTTGCAGTTTGGTATTGATGACCGGGGTGCGCAATAATTTGGAGGACCAGACCTGCTCCCAATCAGATTGTGAGATGTCCACCCCACAATCTAGTTGCCATTTATCTTTCAATGTCACATTCTGCTTAGTATGGGAGTTTATCAGCAAGTTGTAGATTTTGGACAGAAGTCCTTTGCGGGTGAGTGAGTTGGGTTCAAGAACCATCTCAAACTCCGTCCTAGATTTGGAAAAGACTTGCTTTATCTCCAGGCTTCGCACGAAGTAGGTTAGCTGAAAATAGAGGTACCACGGGACTTCCCTACCTAATTTGCAGGCTAGCTCTGCCCTGCTTAAGATGCCAGATTTAGATGCTATATCTATCAACCTTTTGTTCCTAAGGCTCTCCCAGGATGTTGAGACTGTGCTATTATCTCGGGGTGGTACCCCGTCATGCGAAGTCACTAGCGAGAATCTGGAGATTTTAGGGATCAGTTTAGATTTATGCTTGTCCCATACCTTCAAGAGCGCCTTGAGGAAGATGCCCCTGCTCGGCGAGGTGGGACGGTGGGTGGTATGAGTCCAGAACAGCTCACCAATTGTGTGGGTTTGATGTTGCGGATGCATCACATCCATCCAGTCAAAGTGTGTGTTGTGATGTAGGATTTGAGCTATATCCGTCAGCCTAGCTGCTGTGTAGTACATACCAATGTCAGGGAAGTTGAATCCCCCATTACAGCGTTTGGTCCTCAAGATCTTGAAAGCTATTCTGGGACGCTTATGATCCCAAAGAAACCTATTAAGAGCTGCTTGCCATTGTCCCAGTACGTGATGGGGGATATCTATTGGGATCATTCGGAAAAGGAATATTAGTTTTGGCAGGATGAAGGATTTAATCAAATTGTACCTCTCAAACCAAGATAACGTTTGTTTGTTCCATTTGAATATTGCGCTCTTAATGTCTTTCATTATCAGTTGGTGATTCAGTCGGAGCAGGTGATCTGGGTTCTGGGGGATATTTATGCCTAAGTAATGTAGGTGAGATTGAGCCCAATGGTACGGGAAGAGCCGTCTGATCTCGCTGCTCAATAGATCTGGCAAATTTATGGGGAGTAAGCTCGACTTGTTCTTGTTAACCTTTAGCCCTGAGATTAGTTCAAATTGATCTAGTTCTGCGTGGAGGTGCTTTAGAGATTTCAAAGGATGAGAGAGAAACAGTAAGATGTCGTCCGCAAAGAGAGACAATTTAAGGGTGGTGTTATTGATGTTTATACCCTGGATGCGCTCATTGGCTCGTATAGCTTCAGCTAGGGGCTCGACCGCTAGAGCAAAGAGGATGGGGGATAGAGGACAGCCTTGGCGGGTGCCCCTGTAAAGGGTGAGTGAATGCGAGGAGACACCATTGGTTTTAATTTTTGCCCGGGGACAGTCGTAAATGGCTTGAATTACCTGTTGAAAGTCAGAACCAAAATTCATGTGGGATAGAAGCTCTGTTAGATAAGTGATCTCAAGAGAGTCAAATGCCTTTTCCACATCTAGGGATAGGAACAGTAGTTGTTGATTGTAATGTTTACTATGAGTCAAGATATTTAAGGCTTTATAAATGTTTTCTGAAATATCTCTATCGGGGATAAAGCCAATTTGATCTCTACTAATATATTGCCCTATAAAGGAGTTCAGCCTTTTTGCCAGAATTGAAGTAAAGATTTTGTAGTCTACGTTTAGAAGCGATATCGGTCGATATGAGCCAGGGTTTGAAAGATCTTTGCCCTCCTTGGGGATTAAGGTGATGTTTGCCTCTGACCACGTCCCGGGTAAGGTGCCTGACATAAAGATGTCATTACAAGCTAAAAGCAAGGGCTGATGCAATGTAGCCGCGAATTTCTGATAGAATTCTACTGGGAAGCCATCAGGCCCCGAGGCCTTATTACGTTTCAAGCTTTTGGTGGCTGCGAGGAGCTCACCGTTGGAGACAGGACTGTCCATTATCACTTTGTGGGCTTCTGCTAATTTTTTAATGTTCTTATGTTTGGAGAGATAAAGTTTAATTTTCTCTTTGTCTGGCTTGGTTGACGCGTACAATTTGGCGTAAAAGTCTCTAAACACTTTTACGATTTCAGTAGGACTAGTGAGTACCCGATTACTAGAATCTTTGATAAGCCTGATATGCCTGTTAATCTGTTTGTCTTTTACTTTCCATGATAGGTATCTTAAAGATTTAGGAGAGTGGTACCAGTATTTTTGCTTTAAGTATAAAAGATTTTTCTGGATTTGCTGTGATTCTAGTGCCTCTAGTGATTTGCGCTCATGCAGTAGTTGTTTATAAATTCGTTTACTACCATTCTTTTTGTGTAGACATTCTAGAGTGCTAATTTTGTCCATCAGGGCTTGTTTCTGCTGTGTTTTAACCTTATAGAGAGACGCTGAAAGTGCTATCAATCTCCCTCGCAGCACAGCTTTGAGTGCATCCCATACCGTTTGAGCCGAAGTTTGTCCTGTTTGGTTCTCCTCTAGATATTGTTTAATATATTGTTCTATTGTTTCAGTGGTTTTGTTGCTAAGTAAGAGGTTTTTATTAAAGGTCCAGTACTTTTCTTTAGGATACTCTGAGGCTAGGTGCACCCTACAGTCCACCCAGGCGTGATCTGAGTACTCTATGCTACCTATCTCTGAGCGGCTCACCTTATCAATATGGTCTGTTGAGATAAGAATGTAATCGATTCTCGTGTATACATCGTGTCGGGAGGAGTAATAGGTGTAATCCCTAAGCAATCCATTTTTCTCCCGCCAGACGTCAGTTAGGTGGAAGTGATTGAAGAGTGACAATAGCTTCGAGTCAGAAGACTCAGAGTAAAGCTTCTTTTCGGGCTTAGTAGTAGCGCGGTTAAAGGATGATTTATCCAATTTGTGGTTCACTATATAGTTTAGATCCCCACCTATTATCACTGGTCCCTCCTGGAAGTCCTGTAACTTCTGTAATGTGTCCGTTAAGAAATCTATCTGGGTTGCGTTAGGCGCATAAAGCGAGGCTAAGGTAACCATCCGTTCATTCAGCAAGCCTTTGATGAATATGTATCTTCCCCTTGGATCTTTTAGACTAGCCTTGTGCACAAACTGATTCTGTTTGGATAACAGTATTGCCACTCCTCGTGCCTTCGAGGAGCCCTTCGCATGAAACTGCATTTTAATCCAGGGGGCTTTGAGTTCGTCATCGTGCAGCGCATGCAGATGAGTTTCTTGAATCATAACAACATCAGCATTAAGTTTTGCCAATTTTGATAGTGCTCTTTTTCTTTTTACAAGATTATTGAGCCCTCTCAAATTTTGGGTGACCACATGTAGTCCGGTTTGCGCAGCCATTGCCAATTAGCTTAGGTACCCCGTCCGAGAAGTGTGAGGTTGTGTAGGCCAAAGTGATACTATCAGAGTATTGCAAGCTATTGGGTCGCGTGTATTGCCACAAGTAGCTTAATGTAGCAAAAGATGGGAAAGCAGTTAAAGCAATATGTTGCCAACACCAGTGTCGAACACCGTTGTGACAGTCAAGTTTCACTAACAAACTAAATTTAATGAGAAACTACTATATTTTAAGCTCTACTATATAGCATCATAACTTGAGAAAACAATAGTAGATCGTTTCAGTTGTCAAGTAGCGCACCAAACAACTATTGTTAGACAAGCACCCTTTCAACCCTTTCACGCGATGGGAATCACAAAACAATTCGTAGTCAGCAGATTGTAAAGTAAACTTCCTCAATATAAGACAATCCCCCTCCCCCTCCTCTAAGTCAATCAGTATAATCAAAATTGATTTGAAATAAATATTGGATTAATTAATGCAACACCAAATTTCCTTTCCTGCACCTATATGGATAGCTGTATATTTCTTGTTGAATATTTAATCTGATATGGATTAGAAAGGTGATAGAAGAGCCCGTGGGCGAATCCTTATTAGATTAAGTTAATACGTGTATATATGTATATAGTGCTTTCAATGATAATCAATAAGAGATGATCCCTCAGAAATTAATTAGTATTAGTGCTCCTTTCCCCCCCCGAAACGTTCAAAGATAATACACAATGAGTTAACCCCGTTCAATAAAAGACACCCCCTCCCCCCTCCCCTTATTCAATCAGGATAGTTAAAATTGATTGGAGATAAATACTAGAATAGTTGATAAAACCCCAGCTTCCTTCCCTTTACTAATTTGAGAAGCCCTGCAAGTATCTAGAAGGCAATCAGTTACTTAATATATAATTAATCAATTGGAGATACTATTGGGTTTTCCCTACAGGAACTATGAATACTTAACTATGTGTCTCTAGTGCCCCATATGTTCATCAATAAAAGTCAAACCCACAAAATGTAATTATTACTAAGAAGACTTCCTATGTTTCCCCCCCTCCTCTATTGTGATATATTTTTAATAAATCAATCAGATAGTTGATAGAAGCACAGGATTTTATATCAGAGTTAGTTAATATTGGAAGAGTGGGATTAATCAGTTAGGAAAGGGGAAATCTCAGCTAGGTTTGCAGTCACAGTGGAAGCTCCCCTCCCAGATGATCAATCACTATAAAACCAGCTGGGGTATTTATTTGATGGGGCAATTAAGGTAAAAGCTAATAGAACTTCACTAAAGAAGTAAAGGTTATCCCGTTGCTAGGCAGTCTTCAGAAGCTCAGAGCAAGTAGAGCTCTTCTGAGCCTCGGTTACAGACCAATAGAAAGGACTGCCTATATGGAGGAGCCGGAAAAAAAAAACAAAAGGCAAAAAACCCCTCATTCAATCCCACCCCACCCCCTTTTAGACGCGAGTGGTTATTAATCGCTTTAAACATTCCACTTCAAGCATAAATGACATTCAGAACATCTTCTTTTTCGGTCAGGCATCACGGGCAGCCATCTTGCTGGTCTTCTGTGGTGATAAGGGCATGCTACGCTTCCTCCGCTGTGTGCCCGCTTCAGTTTCCATGGCGATTTCAATTCCTAATTCCTGCATGAAGCGGCGACCCTCATCAGGTGTAGAGATGAAGCGAATCTGTCCGTTGGTACTGACTCGAAGCGTTGAGAAGCGGGTCCAGCTGTAATCAATTTGGGCAGCTCTGAAACCTTCCGTCACACTTTTGAATTGCCGTCTTTTCTCCAGTACTTCAGGGGGGAGATCTGTGAAGACATTGATCTTCGCTCCTTTGTAGGTCAGAAATCTTTTCACTCTGGCCGTTTCTAGGATTTGTTTCCTTATCTTCCAGTCAGCAAACATCGCCACCACATCCCTCGGCCCCTTCCGCCTCTCATTATTTTTGGCGCCAATTCTGTATGCTTTAGTAATGGCTATGGGTGAACCTTCCTGCAACTGAAGCTCATTTGCCAGCCAGTCAGAGAGAAAGGCAGAAAGATCCATGCCGTTTGTAAAATCCTCCTCTAGCCCCCTGAATTTCAAATTGGAGCTCCGTAGCTGAAATTCAATGTCAAGGATTTTATTTTGTACTTTGCTGTTCTCAGACTGGAGGAGCTTAACGTCGTCTTTTAAAGCCGCCGTCTGGGTCAGGGCTTGGTCCGTCCTCTGAGCTACAGTCTCCATTACCAGCTTGATTTCATTAATTTGTTTAGAGATTGGTTCCATCACAAGTGAGAGTCGATCAGCAAAGCTAGTTTCGACCTCTTTTAGCAACGCTTTCAGGGCTGGGTCATAAGATACGGTCGGTAACTTTCGCGCCTCAGTGGAGCTTCCCGCGGCCGCCATATTGGCCCTCACCCCCTCCGTTTCTCCCTCAGCACTCTCCGCCTGAGAGCTTGGGAAATAGTTTTGTAGGCTCTTAACTGCCTTGGTATTTTGTTTCTTGAATGTCTGGTCTTGCTTACCCTTCATGTCAATTTCAGCAGAACGAAGTAGAATGTGTTTTACTAGGGGTCTGGGGTGGAATCGATACGGAGCTTCAGCACAACGCGTCCATCCCGTTCAGAGCCGACGCCACGCCCCCGCTACTGTTGTTCTTGATGAGCATGTTGCTGTCATCAGCCCACCTGCTTTACTGCTATCATGGAGGTGACTTGGTTCTTATTAGATGAAAAATATATCTAGGAGAAATTGTGTTGGTCATCTGGGACATTTTTAAAAACCAGAGATCACTCATGGTTTCAGCAGAACTGATGAGCATATTATTCATAAATTAATTTTACTAAAAGAGCTAAATTCAAGCATGTACAGGAACAGACTGGCCTAATTTGCCTCCTATCCATAAGGAGGCAAAAAAAAAGATAGACAACCTAACCATGTCAAGGGTAGTGCTGATACTATCCCCACTCCCAAATCATTATTTTCCATACAACCCCCCCCCCAAGTATAACAAGATAATGATGGGGTAGAAAATCTTAGGGTTGTTGGGTGTGTTTGTCATGTATAGGTTGGATCCACACTAAAGTTCTATTAACAGAAATTTCTGTCAAATATTCTTTTTCTCTGCAGACTCCCCCCCCCCAATCATTCCTCAGGGTCCCCTGTCCTCCAGGAGTGGCCTTTAAAGGAGATCAGTAGGCAGAGGAGGCCTGGAAGTTCCATTCCACTGATGGAAAATTTAGTTATGGATCTAGCCCACAGTACACTGAATGAGAACTAAAACCCTTGGTTCAACACAGCACATCACAGACCATCTCCTTCACTTGAGACGGGATTATTAGATGCCAGTATGAGTTGTGTGTGGTAAACCTTTTCTTTTTGTAGAATGATATGGACAACCAATTTATGCTGAGGTGAGAAAAGATCAATTCTAAGGTGATGTGATTATCTGAACAGAGTTTAGTATTGTATTAAAACCATACCCATCATCTTTTTTTTCTTAAAAGATGGGTTTTTCAGCCACTGTGTGAGCTAGCTATGTTCTTGGACGGCAAATGTGCTGATGAGAGGTTTGGCTGTGCTCAGCAGGAAGAGGATTGGTCTGCTTAACGGTTGTTAATAGTTGTTTGGTTCTGGACCATAGTGCTGACTGATATCTGCAGTTCTCATTATTCAGTCACTGGGTGGTAGCTATGGGCATGAAGTGCTTTAAATGTGGAGTGCAAATTTAAGCAGGGTCAAAAGTAGCTGGAGGAGAGGCATAGGACAAAGACTGGTAACATCATATGATTTTCAGTCTCCGTCCACTATTTTTCTTGGAAAAATCATAGTTTCATGAAATATTTATTTGACTGAATCTCTTTTGATGGTGGTCTGTTGGGTGCTCATATATAATTAAGTTTTCTGGCCTTATCACTTAGTTTATGGGTATTTGTATGACATTAAAGTCTCTCAGCTGTCCATTATACATTTCCCAACAGAACTTATTAATTTCTTTTTCCTATTGTAAGAGTTACAACTTACAACCCAGTATTTTTTAAAGACTCAAGCATGTAAAACTTGCTACTGAAATGGAAACTTAATATAAGATTAAGAAAAAAATATAAACGAGTGCTAGGTGTTTTGTTCATAGCATAACACAATTTAAGTCTAAAGATAAAAGTTTTATTCCCTGCCACATTTGGACCATAGCAACTGCAGAGGCCAAAGGTTTATGAAGTGATAGTCATAAATATATCTACTTTGAGCAAATTCTGTAAGTATTGGTTGTAAATTTTTGATACTTTGAATGTGTGTTGCATCACAGATGGGATTTCCTGGCCAATATTATGGCAAACATGCAGCCTCACACATTTTTACTGATGAACTTTGCCCACATGACTATAAATTGGTATCATTTGCGTATATTGGTAACATTCTGCTATTCATATACAAGATGTCAGAGAATTCTCTGTTCCATCAGCGGAGATGTTTATTAGTAGGTAATTAGCAACTAAAAGGCACAGCTGTCAATAAGAAAATCCATATGACAACTCTCAGCTGTGTATTAACTTAACTGGGCTGTTTTCACATGTCTTTAAAATAGCGAGATACTCACGGAAGGCTGCTAGATTCCTTGCGTGATTTTTCCTCACATGATGTCATCTGTTTGAAAAACAGGCTGCATATTTGGGTTTGTCTATTTTATTCTCTCAACAACCTTATGAGGTAAGTAGGCTGCAAGATTAACTTATCCACACTCACTGTGTGATTGATGGCTTTCATAGCAATTTTAATGAAACTTCCCTGTATCTATACTATGATTATGTGTACAAATTTAAAATTGTAAATTATATGAAGAGTATTTAGTATAGTATTTATTGTACAACTAGAGACTCAGTACCTGTTTCCAGCTTTGTGTCATGAAAAACTGAATATACCAATAAATCATACTAAGAGGGCTTGCACAACATCATTAAATAGTAAATTATAAGAGTTATATATTTTTTAAGCATTTTGAAGTTTTCGTTACTACTTTCACTTGATGAGTGATGGCAGATTATTGGAAAGTACAGAACAGTTTCAAACTTAAAGAAAGTACCACTACTGAAACTTGTGTCACTTGGAACAAGAAGCTCTCTGTGTTTGGGACATCTGTCAAGAGAAAGGCAAGACCGTAAAAGTGTCAGACTTTCTTAGACCTTTTAGCTCCTGTGTTAAATCGACTTATTTTAGTTCAGAAACTTTCAACCTTTGGTATTTAAATTTGTACACAATTACAACCTTGTTATCAAGCAGAAGACTAGACCCAAGTTTACTCTCTGGAAAAATTCCTCCCTTTTATTTACTTAACATTCATATATTTTAAATTGTTTGTGCCTATCTGTTCTTTTGAGCCCCCCCCCCCAACCACTTGGTTCCCACTGACAATGTTGTGAGTATAAGTTTTTTATTTTTTTCTGATTGCCTCATCTCACAGGAGACTTCTAATTCTCCTCTGAGCTACAGTTGGGAGTCCCTCATCTCTCAGAAGCAGCATTTTGGGACAGTGTTTTAGACTGTGGCAGAAGGGGCAAATCTGCGAAAGTTGCCTCCGCTCTTTGCGTGCATGGAAATTCTAGATGGGATCCAAGCCAAAGTTTTTTCATTGTTGATAAAATGAAAGCTGACAGTTAGTCAGTGAGATAAATACTTCCACCGGGCCTTGGTATGATAGAAATGAAGCTTATCTTGTATGCTAGTAGTTACATGAGCTCCCCTGTTGTACCCAGTTTGTACATTCACTGTTTGTTTCTATTGTGTATGTGGATAACATGACACTGAGACCTTGTTTGATTATGGATCACAGGTATGCGGCTGGAACAGTAAACAGAGCCTGGAGGGGCTGTCAACTTTTTCTGTACTGTGACTTTGAGAGGCCGTGTCATATAATATTATCAGTCTTAACATCTTTGCCTCATAGTGAGGAAAGCTTTAACTATGTTACATTGACTTTTTGTGTCTGGAGTGGGGACAGGCCTGAAGGGAAAGGAGAGGAGAACAATACATACACACTGGACTGGGAGAAAATCAGGCCACAGCTTTATTGATTGCAGGTTTCTCAGGTCTTCACACAGCATAGGCTGGGAATAATAGGTGCAGCTGACAGCTCAGCTGATAACAGCAAGCCATCCCCATTCTGCTGTTGTGGCTAACCAAGAAGAGAGACCGAGGGCCAAGCTACACATGACGACTGACACTTGAACAGCAAGTGTATTTCTCCCTGTTCACTTGCCCTCCACTCAATCCACTTGCCGTTCAAGTGTCATTCGTCATGTGTAGCTTGGCCCCTAGTCTTAGGGCTGGAAGTGGCAGAAGCAGCTTTTCCCGCCCACTACTAGCCTTTTGGGATGTGGTCAACTTGCCACATATTGACCACACCCCCATACTGTTGTGCCCCTTACCCCCAGCATTTCTTAAGGGTTCCCTTGTTTTAGTGTTACACAGGGAGCTGTGCCTGTACACCCTGTATTATGTCAGCAAGCCAATGTTTAAATGCTATAGGAGCTGGTGTGTGCGCACACAGAGTAAGTCTGCTTGATCTATATGGATTTCTCCCTCACCCAGCTGATAGAAATTGGATCTGGCCACTACAGCTCACTTTCCACATGCTGTGAGTTCACCTACACCCTTTTACCTGTGCTGCCCATTGTGGACTTGGCTGCCAAAGTTCAACAGTGAAGTTGGAAGGTGGCATCATCACCCTCCTGCTCACACATATAGTGATGAGTTGCTGATCACTCCCTCTCCAGTCAAACAGAATGTCACTGCTGTGTCCCCAAATCTTTATTCCTGAGCAGCAGCTGACTTTTATTTGCTAACCAGTGTGACAGAATCCCCCCCCACACACACACACCTCAGCTTTTACCTGCCTCCCTGGCATACTTAGCATGCCTGGTGCCTCTTCTTTTCACTGCAGTGGGCCTCTTCACTGGGCACATGGGGTGTGTTAGCAGCAGAAGCAATAGATGGGAGGGATACTGGCAGACTGGCACCAACTGACCAGCCTGCCTTTGGCCTCCATTTTGAAAGCTTGCAGTGTGGACCAGCTTGGAGCCTGACCATCAGGTCTTCTGGCTCTGCCCCTGCACGATGTATAGCTGCCAGATGTATAGCTAACCAAATGGAGGTGAGCTGCAGAAAGCAGTGAGGGAGCCCCCTAGCAAAGCCACTGTGGTTGTGGTGGAAAGTGTCATCAAATTGCAGCCAACTTATGATGACCTTTCAGGGTTTTTCAAGGCAAGAGACATTCAGAGATGGCTTGCCATTGCCTGCTTCTGCATAGCAATCCTGGACTTCCTTGGTAGTCTCCCATCCAAGTACTAATGAGGGGTGACCTTGCTTAGTTTTCAAGATCTGATGAGATCAGGATAGCCTGGGCTATCCAAGTCCAGACTGAGCCAGTGCTGGGTGCAGTTGCCCATGGTCTTCTGCTTCCTCCACATCACTCTCCCAGATCATTGAGAGCCCTAATTGGGTAGAAAGGCAGGATGCAAATATTTAAAATAAGTAAAAGTCCTAATTTTCTTTACTAGTTATACATTAAATTTAAAGACAAAACTCAAGTGGAGTTTTCTCCGTGTGTCAAAGGAATATATGAAAAGTAAGAAACTAAATTTGTTAGAAAAAAAGGAAGATGTTGCTGTTTCTAGTATAGCATAATAAGCATCCTCTTTAGTGCCTTTTCTTTTAATTTATTTGTAAAAGAATTAATGATCTAGTTGATTTGTTAAATATTAGCAATCACTTTTTGGGGGAGGAGGGCATCACCTTATTCTTCAGTCAACTGAAAGAAGATAAGCTTCCATACTCCAAGCAGTTTCAAAACACAGAGGAGCTTGTTATAAATGAACGAGTCATATATATGGTGGAACAAATGTATCATTGGTAGCCAGCAGAGATAATAGCATTGACCTCTGGTCATTTACAAGAGTACTCTGTCGGGTAGGTCGACTTCCCACCGTTTCTAAACCAAATCTAGATAGACAATTCACGGAGGACAGGGCAAATCTAGAGATTTATATGCATACATACAGGCAGTAGCAGCAGGGTTTTTCACTTTAGGATATAAGAAGCAGTTTAAGTAATCTGACCTTGTTTAAGAGCAGGAAATTTCTATCCTTTAGAAGTTTGTAAACATCTGTGAATAATTGATAAAATTTTGTTCTCATTTTTTGGTAGAAAGTTTTTGTAGAAACAGTGAGACTTCATGCCATTTCAAAAAGTTGAGTTTTTTGAAGAAAGAAAATGGTAAATTTGGAAATGAGACTCACATATTTACACACAAGTATGTATTGTTTCATAATAAGATAGTGTATACTATATACTTGAGGCTACTGGAATATAATAAAAATCTGTACTCTGATCCTAAAACAGTTTTCTTGGAAGTGCTTCTGACTTCAGTGGGCTTTGCAGCCTGGTTGATATTATTAAGCTTTAGCTTATTATGACGTATTGACAGGATGTAAATAGTTTAATCTTTATATGTCAAATTAAAAAGGTAATTAGCACAAGAAACTGAAAAGGAGAAGAATTAGTCTGAAGCAGTTCTACAAAAATGAAGTACCAGTTGGAATAGATCATTTCTTTCACAGGAATTTTTTTTTTAATTGAGGAGTATCCAGCCATGCAGGTCCCCTGTTCGTGGAAGAGGCGTAGGCAATTTCTGTTACCCCTCCCACCTTACCCCACACTTTGTACAGTTTATGGAAAGCCAGAAGAGTGGGAGCTTTCCTTCAGGAAAAGCTCAGACAGGCTATTCCATAAGGTAGTGGCTACCACAGAGAAAACGTGTGTAGGTAGCTGTAGATTTTGTCCAGCTGCGGGGCAGTATCTGCAGAAGGCACTATCCAGATGAGTGAAGCTGTTGTGGTGGAACATAGGGGGAGAACTGGTTACACAAATATGAGGGGCTGAAGCCATGAAGGGCTTTGATTATAATAGTCATGACCTTGAATTGAGCCTAGTAATTGATGGGAAGCCAATGGAGTGACTGGAGAATGGGAGTGATATGCGTGCTCCATCTAGCTCCTGAGGGCTAGATCTGTACCAGCTGTTCTGCACCAGCTGGAGACTCCAAGTCGACTTTGGGGGAGACCTATGTAGAGTGTATTACAGTTGTCTAATCTCACAATGTTATCGTGCCATGAATACAGGTGGCCATATTGGCTATGGCAAGATAGGAGCCATCTTCCAAGCTAGTCTGAGTTGGGAGGAGCCCTTTTTTGCAGCTGCATTTAGTTGTTTTCTAACAGCAGAGCTGGGTCTAGTACAAGCCCCAGGCTCTTAACTGAGTCAGCCGGGGTCAACTGAACCCCAGCAAAGTTTGGAAGCACAGTGTCCTTCAAGAGCCCTGCTTTTTCAACCAGTATCACTTCCATCTTGTCTGGGTTCAATTTCAGTTTGTTTGCTTTCAGCTGGGTGACAACAACAGATTGATTTATGATAAACACCAAGGACTCATTTATATGGTCTTTACAAGATTTTTTGGCCAGGATGGGCAATGATCCAGAGTACAAATAGCGGCCTTCACAGATGCTAGAATATTACCAGTATTTGTCACTGTGACTGGGTTGAAATGATTAAGAAATGGAGCAGACTGTGTGTTAAGCATTACTTTGGCTTCACCTGTATCAGAGGTAGCATCTGAATTAGACCGTATTTGAGCAATTTATCAGTAAAATAAATCCCCAGAGCGTTTTGGAAACCAGAAGGATTCATGAGCCTTAGTGTGTGGACCATTTTAGCTCCCCCCCCCATTTTTTGGGATATCAGGGCCATATTCACCCTTGATTTCACCAGATAATGATCAGTCTGTGGTTCAGGTCAAATCTCCAACTTTGAAAGGAGAATTTTCCTCAAAGACTCAGAACAAAAGATTAAGTCCAAGGTGTGGACCTTTTCATGTGTGTGGCCCCTTTCACTGTTTGAGAGAGGCCTAGGGCTGCCAAGGAAGCTATGAAGTCCTGGGCCATCCTGGACATGGAGTATTCAGCATGGATATCAATCTAGGTGTCTCCAGCACAATATCCAAAAGCACTTCTGACTAGGGCTGTGCTATTTGGGATTCGGCAAGCCTCGGCATTCCCGAAGTGGGGCCAGCTTTGGAATGCCGAAGCTAAGCTTACTGAAGCGATTCGGGTTACTTTGGCAAGCTTCGGGGCTTGTTTAAAGGGCCCTGCCACTGCTTGGATGTTGGGGAGCTACGTGGCCGATAGTCTAACAGAATACCAAATATATCCTTAGTTCCCAATGTAAGGATTATACAGTCAATGCCTGCTATAGTTTGTACCAGGAGTCAGTGGAAGCTGAAAGTCTCACAGAGTAGAATAGTAACACCACCTCCCCGGCCAGGTATTCCAGGCTGGTGAAGGACAGCATAACCAGGTATAGTTAACTGAGACAAGGAGACCACTTCAGTTTCTTCTAACCATGTCTCAGTTATACAAGCCAGGTCAATTTCCTCCTCCTGCAACAATGCTGTCAGGTGGCATTGTATTGATTCCTATGTGTAAGTTACAAATTCATAATCCAGCCACAGGGAAACAACTACTACACTGCTGTACTATTTCATCAATCGATTCTGCAGGATTGTTCTGAATAGTCAGAGAAATTTGTATTTTTTACAGAATGAACCACATGCATTATTTTGATTAATGTGATTTGGATTAAAGAGCGTTATGAAAAATTCATTTTAAAATAGATTATTCTTCAGCAGTGGTATGGACTGTAAATAATAAAAGAAAATCCTATGAGGGGGCAATTTAATTACCCTAACATGTTGGAAAGGACATTCACTTTAAGTCCTGAAAATTTTAAATATGCCTAAGTTTTTTAAATTCAAGATGTGATAGCTTGAACAAGCGTGGTTTTCAAAATGTTAAATGTTCACATTCAGATGTTGAGATTTAAGAGTAGGGCCTGGACAGGTCAGAGTGTGGGAAGGAAAGGAAGCTCATTGAGGGATGATGCCAGAGTCTGCCCTGCAGAGCAGCCATTTTCTCAAGGGAATCTGATTTCTGTTGTTTGGAGAACAGTTGTAATTCTAGGACATTTCCAGGCCTTCCCTGGAGGTTGGCAACCCTACCTGCCACTCATCTCTAGACTGGAGCTATTAGTGCTTTTCTTCGCCCTTCTCCTGCCCTGTTCACTTTGGGGGGGAAAGGGGGTGGGGCTTGCAAAGCTGCATACCAGGCTGCTCTAGGGATCTGGCCACTTGTGCACTTCACAGTTTGGGGGACTGCGCTTCCTTTACAAAAACGTCCATTTAAGCAAAATGCTGAATGCACATTATAAATGATGGGTAATTGTGATTTATGACCCCAAAAGGTATCTTTTTGTGCATTTGTCCTGCTTCCACTCCATGCCTCTCCCCATTATTTTCAAAACTGGCTTTTCTCAAAAGGTAAAGTCACCCCCAGGCATGCAGGAATGCTTGAAAAGCAGGTATTTAAGTATTCATATATCTTTCTTCCCCACCTTTGTTAGCTATTGGATTTCACACTAGTGAAGGAGGCGGAGGGGGGAACGCAACACACTTATACTGTCCTCTTGAAAGTTTGACCAACAGCTTGCTTAACAAAGCCAGAAGCAGCTGTTAACAAAGAGCAGATTTCCATAGAGTAGTGGTGCTAGATTTAAGCAAGTCTGTTGGAGAAATAGAAAATGTCTCCATCAAGGCCAGTAAAAGACCTTGACAATCAGTGGCAATAAGGAAGAATGCTGATCATGTCCGCAAAAAGTGAACAGGCTGTCCTTAGCTTGTTTTGTTGGCAAACATCTTACACCCTGTGAGCGGTGCTACGGTAGATGCACCAGAGACCCAGTGGTGCCTTGCCTTCAAAGGGAAACTTGAGAGGTCAGAACTCACTGTTGAGGCTTGAACTGCCTGATAGACTCAAAGGATTCATAGGATGAAATTCACAAGGGGCAAAATTCTTAAATTTTACTTTGTTCTTGCAGCAGATCTTTCACTAAAGTCAATGCAACTTTTTACTTGGCATGATTTAGCAAATCTGGGTTGCTGTGCAGATACTGTAATGAATTCAATTTCTTTCACTCCTTGTGGATGAAATTATTTCAGTAATAAATAAAATCAGACTTGAAGCCAAAAAAATTAAGCAGATTTTATTCTGTGGTTGATTTTGTCTATTTACTGTTCAATTTCCATTTTGGCTAGAGTGTGCTGCATCCTGCAAGCCCTAGTAATAATTTGTGAAGTATAGTCTTCATATCTATTGATTTGGGCCCAATGGTTAAACAAAAGACCTATCTGTATGAAAGATATACTGAGCTTTCAGCTTAACATTTTTGCTGTGTTATGAGCACTATTCATACATGGGAAAGAGAAAGAGCTTGGATGTTAGAATACAAGGTAGCGTGGAAGACAGTTGAAAGAACATGAAGTATTCTCATCCTAAAGCAATCTCATCCCAAAGCAAGAAGGCGTAGAGGAGTCCCTGTGGGAAGTCTCAGTAGGAGGAAGCCTGAGAGAGTGGAGTTGGCAAATCTGGATTGGGAAATTCCTGGTGGTTTGGGGGTAGAACCTGGGAAGGGCAGGGTTTAGGAGGGAGGGACCTCCACAGAGTATAATGCCATAGAGGTCATCCTCTGAAGTTGCCGTTTTATCCATGGAAAATGGAGATAAATTGGTCTGGAGATAAATCGTTAATTTTGTGAGATCTCCAAGCCTCTCCTTGAGGTTGGTAACCATACTGAGAGATCTGAGCAAGTTTCTTAAACCATTTTACTATTTTTAAAAACACTTTTCCATAACAACAAGCAACCTGGAAAAATTTTGGCCATTATGACAGAAGTGAAAGCCTCCCTCCTCCATTTTTATCACTTTTCTCCTGATTCAGAGTCCCTTTCTTCCATCCACCACCCTTTATATTTCTTTTCTAGTAGGAGAGAAAGAGATATTCAAAAATGCCATTGTAGGACATAGTGTCAGGTGGGGAGCTGTGTTTGTGTGTAGTTGAAGAGCAAGAACCAGGTCCAATACCACCTTAAGAACAACTAGAATTTCTCCAGGGGAACTGAGCTCTGTAGTCTGGAGATTAGTTGTAATTCTGGTAGTTTTTCAGGCTCCAGCAGTAGGCTATAGATGCAGATCACATGAATTTAATGGATTTAAATAGATATCTTTCCAGCTCTTAGCCAGTTTGTTTTATTACTGATGGTGTCTATAGGGTTAGACCACACACTAGTATCAAAATTGTAAAGCCCCCCCCCCCAACAAATGAGTGAAGTCTCACAAACATATTTTAAGGTCACCTTAAATTCTCTCTTCTGCTTTACTTGTGGCCTGTTAATTAAATGTGTCTCTGGCAAAACATAGTTATGTCTGACTCAAACTAGGATTCCAAATGACAGTTTCATTCTGGTTTATTTATTTATTTAATCACATTTATAGACCACCCTCCCCGTCAGACGGGCTCAGGGCGGTTTAACAACAGCTTAAAACAGTAAAAACATTATAAAAACATTAAAACATCATAATGTTTTAATCATAAGGTTTAAATGGTTGATAACAAACCAGCTTATGGCTCAGATGTAATGGCAATTTATGTTTTGCCATGAAAGTTGACATGTTGTAATGTACAGAGCTGTGCATATTGGGAAGGGGAGGGAGCATATGAGCCAGAGGATTCTCTGTCTTGTTCAGTTACTGACAAACTGTGGTTTGTCATCTTATATACTAATAGCCAAGTGGGCCTGATCAGAGGATACTTAGATTGAAGCTATAAGTGGACAAGACAGATCTTCCTGCACACCTGAAAATTGCCCCAGGTTTGCAGAAAAATCTGAAATCTAAAAAAATACATTGTGGGTTTTTAAAAAAATCTCAAAATGCTAAAAAGAAACATGTAGCTTTGTCCTCAATAGCTGTTGGTAGGCAACCATAACAGTTTAAACAGTATTCCAGGGTTGGTTTTTGTCAGAAAAAGGTAGGAGGAGGGGGCAGCACCCTTTCCAGGGCTGTTTTGGCCTTTGCAGCAGGAATCTTTAGGGCCAGGTCCAGAAGCAACCACGGGAAGACTTGATACTACAAGAGTTGCATGACTCCCCCAGGACCAGCTGCTTGATACTGTTCAACAGCACTCCTCCCCCCTTCCCCCATGAAAGCCAATGTAGTATAGTAGCTATCGTTTCAGAGTAGAATCTGGGAGGCCCAGGTTCGAATCATCACTCTGCAGCAGAAGCTCATTAGGTGACTTTGATCCAGTCACACTCAGCCTAACCTACCTTTCAGGTTTGTTGTGGGTATAATATGGAGGCAATGAGAATTATATAAGTTGCTTTGGGTCCCCATTGTGGAGAAAGATAGTATATAAATGAAGTAAATTAATAAATACGGATGATGATTGAAGGGCAAATAAAAGATAAGTTGTTTAGTTGAGTTGAAGGAGAGGAAGGATGTAGGGAAAGGTGAATATATGAAGGTTGACAGGAGGAGGGAAAGAGAAAATAATAATACAGGAAAAAGTAAAGTATCCCATGCAAATCCATCTTGGAACTGGGCACAGCTCAGCCAGCCCCATGCAACTGGGCCATAGGAGAGAGGCTGCTGGGCAGGGAAGAGGGAAAGCTTAAGACAGGAAGGCAGACAAAGGTGAGAAGGAGACAAGGAAGCAGGAAAAGGGGGAGAGGCTACAGGAGTCAGGGAAAGAGGACATGATGAGGGGGATGGGAAAATGCGATGCTCCCTCAAGACCTTGCAGGTCCCTCTTTTTACTTCTAGATCGATTCATAGTCTGGACTGTGTGATTTTTAAAATATATTTGTATGCTAATGGAATTTCTAATCAAGGTGGTAAGAATAAATTTTACAGTGTTCTTCCAGAAAAACCAGACTGAAAAAAACGTAGCATTCTATCTTGGCCAAATTTCCAAGGGTAATTGTTCAGTCACTTCGCCAGTTCCTATGTGTCTTACAGTCAGTAAGTGACAGTGCACATATTCTGAGCTGGTATGTGGTCACTGGTACTGTGCTGAACCTCTGGGGTACAGAGAGGCATGTGTGTAGTTATAAATTCCACAAGTACTGTCAGCACAAATTTTTCTGTTGATTTTTCTGCAGGTCTGTTTTAAATGTTTGTTGCTTTAAGGCGAGATTGCTAAAATGGATTTTTTTTTGGCAATATCAGGTTTTTGAAAACATCTAACAGGAATTATTTTAAATGAGTAAGTTAATTTTAGAGAAGTGATCACATCAGGATTACATTTATTTGTGGTTCCACATTTAATTTGATTTAGTCCAAACTTGAAAGAAAACTGCATTCATCTTCATCTAACCTTTTTTATTAGTCATTTATTTAGCTTTTGTTCTCCACAGTGAAAATAAGTGTGGCACAACCTTTTAATTAGTGAGTTTCATTATTGGTTTCCCTATTGAGCTGTCTATTTTAGTAACTGACTCGGGAGTTGCAGAACTCTGTTGGGAAAGCTGCTTAGTAAATATTTGTGCTGTTTAGCTCTGATTGATCAGAACTATCATCTCTGACATTTTGGAAGGTAACCCCCCCCCCTTTTTAACAAACAATGAAAAATCAATCACAAAGTAGTGTGCAAGTTTTCACACCAGATGCTTCTTCAGGCTGGACTAAACATCTTTTACAAAGCAGCAAAGAGAAACGAAAATACTGCTGGTGAGATTTCCAGATGGAAACTCCAGTCTTCAGAGTACCTAATTTATTGTAAATAAATATACCATAAAATAGAATTGGGATTAATACTGGAAACATTTCTTAAACATTAATGAAATAACACACACATTTCTGCTTAATGTACTGGGACTGCTTTTAATTACAAATCAGTCAACATTGGTAGCTGTGTGTTTCTGGAATACAGTTATGACCTATCCACTAATTAACAAACATGAGTGGTTAAATTCAGTAGAAGAGAGCATAGAGAAAGTAGATCACAAATCCTCCATGTATTGTATTTTCAGAATTAGGCCTAATTTATTCTGGCATTCTGCAGAGAGAATTTGGCTTCTTTCTTGTAGGCTGTATCATACTGCAGCAAGACCATAACGCGCATGGCCATACTAGGTGTGATAATTACATTATGTATGTCAAAGGGAGACTCTCTGTGTAGCTCATACAGCTGGTGAAAGAAGTTTAAGCAAAAGTAAAAGCAACAATATTCTACTACGTGCTGCAGAGTTGCAAACAGTGCAATCCTATACAGAGGTACAGCCTTCAAAGACCACTAAAGTTAATTGCTTAGAAGGTGTAATTCTGTTTAGGATTGTACAGATTTATACTTTATGAACTCAAAATAGAGTTTGTATTCCTTAGGCTTTTTGTGGAGGAAGGGGGTAATAAGTTTGTAAAGACCAGTGCATCATGAGGAGGGTTGTAAATGTCAGTAGCTTTCTACTTCAATAGTAGAAAGTGACATAATTTAGAGTGACAGATTCAGTGCAGATGTTACTATAGCAGATGTAGAGAGACCAACTTTACTGTAGCTTTCGAGAATCACAGTTCTCTTCGTTAGATGCATCTGAAGAAGAGAACTGTGATTCTTGAAAGCTTATGCTACAGTAAAGTTGGTTAGTCTTAAAGGTGCTGCTGGACTCTTTTCTATTTTGTTACTACAGACGAACACGGCTAACTCCTCCAGGTATAGAGAGAGACAAACTAGTTACACTTTTATGCAGTATATATATTCATACACTGTGAGGACCAGCTGCCTGCTCCCATACAGATAATACAAAGGTGTTAACTGATGGTAAATGACCTGTGAGTTGGGAAATCTCCTAGTGCAAACGTTGTGTCAGTTGTTAAGTTTTTAGGAAATCCTTGCAGCTTTCCCTTGGAAATAGTAGGACTAACCTATTTACGATTTTTGTGAGAATACTGGTTTTTTTGGTTTTAGTTATTATAGTTCCCCTTTCTCACTGAGATCCAAGGCAGATTACAACAGTGTGAGTAAAAATACATTATAATCAACAGCTAGGACATTTATTGAGCAAAATACAATAATGAACAACATTTAGGACATTCAGGAAAACAGATACAATAGGGAATGGTAGCAGAAAATTTTTAAACAAGTGTAAAGCCAAGCACAGAGATGAAATCTCTCTGAAATAAAACTAATTTCCATGACTTATTTAGCAGCATGGAAACTCACTAGTAGATGGATATCTACATCAGCAGACAGTACCCAACAGCATAGTGTTTAGTCCCCATCCCTTCCAAGGCATCTCTCTGAGCTATTTCTTATGACACAGCCCTGTGATCTGGGTAGAAAACCCTCTGAAATAATTCAGTTTTGCATAGTTTGTAGAAAGCCAAGAGAGTGGGGGCTTTCCTGACTGCCTCAGGCAGGCCATTGCATGAGGTGAGGGCTACCACAGAGAAAGCAGCTATTGATTTAGTTTTGATACACCAAAGCACAATGTGAATGCTAAGTTTTAATGAGGATTTGAATGCATATTATTATGCAAGTATGCATCCCATTGATTGAATCTGTGTCCTGTTTTGTGCAGAGGTTAGATCATGTGAATGGGCCTTACAAATGTATGTTTATATGTTAACTCTCTTAATGAAAAACATTCTAAGTATGAAGGAAGGGAGAAATGCTGTGAATGTTTTCCCCCAGCCTTACAAAAATGTATGTGTTTGGGCCATGTCTTTCTGCGTTTTCTTGAATGCGGGTCTAGGAACCTATGTAGACAGAAGGAAGAAAAGTAAGAGTTTAGGTTAATAAATGGTCATTGCTGACCAATTACAGTGGTTAATAGGTGCTAACAACTTGCATATCCCATCCTTACAGATCCTAATTTGACCCCCTATCTCATTTCATCCTGCTTTAGACTTATTATGTATTCTACTTTGCTGGTGATTAGGGGTGGGCACGAACCCCGTGTGTTTTCACGAACCATGAATCACGAACTTCCCCGAACTGGGGCAAGTTTGCAAACCAGTTTGTGGTTCGTAGTTCGTGGGGTTTAGATGCCCCTTTCCATGGCGCTTAGGAGCGACACGAAAAGGGGCATTTAAACCTGCAGATCAGCTGCTTGTTGGGGATCTCCCCGACAAGCAGCTGATAATTTAAACAGCGGGGCTTAGCTGGCCAGCCGGGAGTTCCCAGATGGCCAGCCAAGTCCCGCTGTTTAAATGGCCATTTCCCCACTGCTCTGAGTGGCAGGTGGGGCTTGGCTAGCTGGCTGGGAACTCCCAGCTGGCAAGCCAAGCCCCACTGTTTAAATGGCCATTTCCCCACCGCTCCGAGCGGCAGGGAAATGACCATTTAAACTGCGGGTGGGGCTTGGCTGGCCAGTTGGGAACTCCCGGCCAACCAGCCAAGCCCCACCTCTAGGCCAGTTCATGGTTCTTTTTGGTTCGTGTTCCGTTTTGTGCCCATCTCTATTGGGGTAGTTGGCAGCATCTCACACTCCCTCTGTATGAATGGATTACTCTATCCATTATTGGATCTTACTCTGCCCTCCCCCCATTGTATATAAAAACAGGCTGAATGTTTGTATACTTCATAATAACATCAACAACAACAGCATTTGATTTATATACCACCCTTCAGGATGACTTAACACCCACTCAGAGAGGTTTACAAAGTGTGTCACTATTAGTATGTCACTATTATCCCCACAACAAAACACCCTGTGAGGTGGGTGCGACTGAGAGAGCTCCTAGAAGCTGTGACTGACCAAGGTCACCCAGCTGGCTTCAAGTGGAGGAGTGAGGAATCAAACCCAGAATCAAACCTCTTAACCACTACAACAAAATGGCTCTCATGCACCTGAAGTAGTAAGTTCTGTCTCATGAAAGATGCAAAAATAAATTTTGTTAGTGTTTTCAAGTGCTACTTGAAGAAGAACATGCTGTTGAGTCACAGCCAACTAATGGCAACTCCATCCACAGTGTGTAACAGGTAAGAGATGAGCAGAGGTGGTTTCTTTTTCAGTCTTCCTTAGTGATCTGCATTTGTTTCTTATAGAGTCTCTCTTTTCACCTTAGCAGCCAAGAAAATTTGGACAAGAGCTGTTTCCAGTGGTATCAATGCTTTTATCTGACTAGTATTTTCTGCCTAGATCATTTTAATCTCTCAGTATTTGTACATATGTTTATATGTTAGACTGTTTTATGTATTTTATGTGTATGGATTGTAACGGCCTTTGGCCACAAACTATAAACCTACTCTACTCCTCTGTAAGTACTGATCATGGCCAACTGAGGTTAGCTCCTAAGCTGCGATGAATCCGGACTAAGCTGGGCTATTCAAGCTACTACTTGACTCTTATGCAGTTTAATTACAGTATTTGTGATGAAATAAATCAAGATGTCTTAGCAAAGATGAAAAGCAACGGTGCATCTCCTGATATGAAATCTGGCATTACATTTACAGGACAGGTTTTTAACCAGGGTAAATGCTTCAAAAATCTGATAACTGGTAATTACCAAAGCCCCATCCAAAATTGTTTTTCTTTGGAAATTAACAATTTTGATACAGTTAGTAGGCTTACTTGGCCATTGATGCCTTGAAGCAGGTTATAATTTTAAAATCTGTGGAAAAATTTACTGTATAATGAACTGCCATGTCGTTCAGTGACAAGTTGTCATCAAAAATCTACTTAGGCAAAAGTGATACCTTCTAATTAGCACACATGAGTTCACTGTCTGATTAATTCCCCACTTCTTTTAGATAGCTCTGCAATTTTAATTGTTTTCCACTCAGAGGGGAAAAGAAAACATGAAAACTAATACTTTGTGTTCAACAGGTCTTGGTCTTCCTCAGTGCAAATCATGTTTCACATGCTCAGTCTGTTGACCGGAGGCCTTTTTTGAATTACAAATTATTTGCAGCTTGAAAGCCTGTTGTTAGTGAAATACAGGCTGTGAATGTTAATTTGATTCTGTTTAAGCAATTAAGAGTTGTAGATTGAGCAGCGTGTGTTCTCCCCATATTATTTTATAAAACTGATATACATATATGACACTTTCGTATTATAGGTTGAGGAAACCTTAAACCTTGTTAATGGGGAAATTGTAATTACATACAGTTTTTTTTCTCTAAAGCTTTAGTAGCGCTTAGCTGAGTAACTGGCTGTATATATACTTATGCCCAGAACATAATTTGTTTGAGCAAAGAGGCTTTCTTTCTTTATTCTCATGCAAATAAGTGAGCTACACTTACTCAGGGCCATCCTGTAACTGCTTCAGAAGATTGATGTCTACTTTAAGTAGTGTAACAGTTTCTGTTGCCCAGATAACAGGCAGTGAAGTAAAAAGTTTATTGCTGCTCAGTGCATGCACCAGTTTGTGAAGGACCCCCACCTCATTCCTATGAGGTGGTGTTGGAAGTAAAGCACTTTCACATTTTGTGTTGCAAATAGTATTATTGTAGCCCCTCTCAACACAGCAAGATCTTTGGGTGTTTTCCCTTATTCTTGTTTGTTTGGTTGTTGTATACAAAACTTATATATGGCCTTGCTATCCACACAAGGGCCACCAAAGTGGCTAACAAATTAAAATGTATATAATAAAAATCACATTTTAAAACTATTAAAATCGACACAAACGCCTCATTAAAATAATTAAAACCAGAGCTAAAATACGAACAAAGACATACAAACAATTAAAATATTAGACAAGAAGGATGGAGGGAATCCCTGACAAAACAAGATAGTCTTCATCCACTTGCAGAAGATGACAACAGAAGGGAACAAACACATCTGGGGAAAGATTCCAGAGTTTTGGTGTTATGATTGAGAATGCCCTCTCCCAGGTTGCCTCCTTTCAGAAGGTGGCAGCAACTCTGAAGCAGGGCCTTCCAAGATGACTGCAGTGGTTCGGTAGGTTTGTAAGAGGGTGGGCAGTCTTTCAGGTATGTTAGTGCCAAACCATATAGTACTCTAAAGATCAACACCAGCACATTGAATTGTGCCTTGGAGCAAATTGGGAGCTAGTGTATATGGGCCACGACTGGAGTGATATGGTCCCTATGACCGATTACATCAACATTCTGGTGGTAGCGTTCTGTAACATTTGAAGGTTCCAGACAGTTTTCAAGGGCAACCTCATGAAGAGGGCATTGCAGTAATCTAGTCTAGATGTAACTAGAACATTCAACACAGTGGCTGGATCTTTTCTGCCCAAGAAAGGCTGCAGCTGCTAACTAGTCAAAGCTGATAAAAGGACCTCTTGGCCCCAACCGCCACCTGCATATCTAGTAGTAGGCTTGAGTCTAAGAGCACCCCAGACTATAGACCTGTTCCTTCAATGAGAGTGCAACCCGATCCAAAATGGGTGACACCTTGGATCTTGAGTCAGACCTTCTGCTCACCAGTAGCACTTCCATCTCATCAGGATTAAATTTCAGTTTATTAGCCCACTAAAATTAACTCCAGGAACCAGTCAGGGCTTCTACAGCCTTCCTGGATCAGCTGGAAGCGTGCATATTGGTTTCTTGAAGGAGAATTCTAGTTAGGAATTACAAGTATCATTGGCAAGAGTGGTAATGGCAAGTAAATGGAAAGAAGGAGAATGCTCAACTAAGGAAATCTGGAAGGACAAAGTGTCAGAATATGCTGTCATGGCAAAACTGACAAACTATCTAAATAGAAGGCCAATGAAAGAGTTTGAAGAGAAATGGGGGAAATACTTTGCCTATTATGCATACAATTTATAATATGTTTTAGCCCTGCAGAACTGAAAATGATTGCACTGAGATTTGCTTGATAAGCTGATTGTAAATTAAGTAGTTATATAAAGATAACAGACTTACCAATATTGAAACACTGATAAAGGTTAATATCACTATAGGTATGTTAAATATAAGTAAAAGGTAATTAAAATTTGGAATATAAGCAAATTAGAATTTTAAATAGCATTTAATTCCTAGTCCCTTAAAGGTTATGATAATCTGTAATATTAAGAAATAAGCAGTGTTATTATTAATAATAATTGTTAGGTTTGAATTCTACACGGGTTGGTTAGGCTGGAAAAATATTTAGATCAGAATTCTTAATACTATTTTATTTTAAAGATTTTAAGGTTACGATAATCAGCTATATTAAGAAATAAGCAGTGTCTGGGTTAATAATTGTCTTTTGTCTCTTTTTTATTATTACTAAAATAATGAGTAGAAACAGGCTTGGATTTTCTATGTGTTGCTTATTTTGGTAGAATATTGCTATATTTAATTGCTCTAGCTATAAAGATCATGACTTTGTATCTTGTATTTTAATAGCCCTTGTAGTATATAGTGTTATATCTGCTTTGTTTGCCCCCCCTTTCCTCCCTTCTTTTCTGTACTCCCCCTTTTTTTTGCTTAATAAAATAATTTTTTTAAAAAAGGAATTACAAGTGTAAAAGCCAGTACAAGCTGAAAGTTATTTACAGTTATGATAGACCTGGAAGCATCTTGGCCCCAGTCAGCCAGCCTCACTCCCCCTCCCCAGCAGATATATGTAGAAGGGTCATAGAAGCAGGTGATATACCTCAAAGGATCCAGTCCATATCCTCAGTCTGAATAAACTAAAATGTATCCCAAACAACCAGACAGGATGACCCCCTGGCACCATTTGACTCTGTCACTGCTAATGTAGCGTCCAGATCAGAACATATATGAGAGATTTTATCTGCAGTGTGCTGAGCAAAATGGTTACAGCAGGTGACCAAGTAGGCCACCCTGTCCTGCAGCCGGATCCCCACAGGCTTCCACTATGCAGATGCAATGGTGGCAGAAAAATATTGTTTCTTTGCTGCCATCGCCACCATGAAGTATGCTTTAAAATGAGCTTTCACCCATGTCTTACTGTTTTCATCCTAAGACTTCCTTCTCCATTGCTATAGTTGCTTTCCTTGTGTTTTCATCACCCACAGCCCCTCAGTAAACCAAGGGGCTACGTGTCAACTGGCTGGGCTATTTTCTCATTCCAGAAGTCCACCAGGGCATCAGCAGGAATGCCAGTCATGTCAACAGAAAAATGATCAAGATCCATCAGAAAGCCATTTGGATTCATCTGGCTCCATGGGTGAATCATTTTAATAGATTGCTCACTTGCAGAGTTTTGGTATCCCTGTAAGTCTAAACCTGAGGAATAATGATCTGTCCATGACAAAGGAACCATCATCAATTATTTCATTCTCAGATCCCCCCTGCACCCAGAACAAAATACCAGATCAAGAGTACGACTGGCATAATGTGTAGGACCAGTTTTTACCTGAGACAGGCCCATGATTGTCATGGAAGCCATGAAATCCTGAGCAGCTCCTGACAAGACAGCCTGAGCATGAATGTTGAAGTTCCCCAGGACAACCAGCCTTGGGGTCCTCAACACCCCACCCAAACCACCTCTATCAGCTCCGGTAGGGAGACTGTTGACCAGTGGGATGGGAAGCACCTCAACAAAATCCAATTCTGTCTCTCATTCCAGCATTAAATACTCTCAAAACCTGGATGGAGCACCATGCTAGGTGGATGGAGTCTTTATAAACTATAGTGAAACTACCTCCTGGCTTACCAAACCAGGGCCGTTTTCACACTACTAACCTGCTTCCGTAATGTTGCGAAACATCGTGCAAAACCCAGGAAGATAGTGTCTTCTCGCTAGCATTTTGCACGATGTCACGCAAAACTCTTGCTATGTCGTGCAAAACTCTCGCGAGAAGACGCTATCTTCCCCATTTTTTGTGTGATGTTTTGCAATGTTACGGAAGCAGGTTAGTAGTGTGAAAACAGCCCTACAATGGCAAATGAGAGAGTACCCCAGAGGATCCAGTTAGGAGAAGTTAAACCTTCCTCCCCATGCCACATCTCAGTGATACGTGTCAGTTCATCCCTCTCATCCAGCATTATTTCCTGGATGGCTGCTGTTTTGCCATCCATTTTAATATCAATTTTGATAATGTTTGTGTAAGCCATCTCCCAAGACTCAGGGATACGATGGGCATTTATGTTTAAAAAAACAATCCATCAGTGTTTGATTAAAAATACACTTGTAATAGCTGTGTTTTGGGTTCCTTACCCACGATAATCCTTTGCTGCATCTAAAGATCATTGGATATTGTGCTATTGTTCTGCTATAGCAACCATTTGCAGATGGAGTGGGTTGTCCACATAGGACAATTCAGTTATGAATTATTGCTGTAGCACAACAGAAATACAGTGTCCAGTGATGTTTGGATGTAGTAGTAATTATGTGTGGAGCAACTTATAAGTATTAGACTTTTTGCATATCATTGCATAGACTAAAAGCATGGCCTTGCATGTAGTGACTGACCTGGCATTTACAGTACATGGAATGATTTAAGATGGTCCCACACCCTCATTGAGTTGTGTCAGCTGCTTTTTAACAAATTGTTTAAATAATTGCTATACATTAGAAATGTACAAATTCTAATCAAGGTAAGAACTATAGTAAGTACAAGGTTAATGTTGGCAGAGCAGCAAATAAAGCAGTGGTAGTTACGCAGTACTGATTAAAGGTGAAAAGAGTTTATTTAGGAACTACATATCAGATAGTAAAGAGGAGAGAGAGAGAGAGAGAGAGCTGTCTATCTGACTACATAGCAGAGAGTGTTTCAGAGGAGAGAGAAGAAGGAAGATATTGCCCTTTTTAGCCTAATAGGAGACAAGGCAAGGAAATGACCTTTAGGAGACAAGAGAGGTGCTGTCCTTACTATCCTATCTAACTGATCCTTGCTGCCCCTGTATGGAAGGGTCTTCCTTCTTATTGTATACCAGCCATTGCTATTTCCAACAGTTAAGATATTCCTAGAAAATCTTGTATGAAAATAGAGTATTGCAAATTAATTGTTAGAGCTTGTGAACGATTGCAGTGGATTTTCCCCTGATCTTAGTGGCACAATACCCCTAATAGATGTTTCTTATAGTTGGGTATATTAGAGACGGCATTGATAACAAGGTTTGTGCTGCTTTTATTTAAAACCGCTTTAATTGTCAAATGTCAAATTAGAAAGCCTGACTTAGAAACCATGGACATTTTCCATGATTTTGCATAGCTCTTATTGGCTAAGTTTTTTAATTGCTTATTAATCCAGGGTTATTTGTGCAAAAATTGATTTATGTTGATAGTCCCAAGACTCCTTTCTCTTTTCCAAATTGCTTAGTGTTTTCTCAGGCATTTTGACCCACCAGTTTTTTATGAAAACATACACTGTATTTAAATATTTTGTGTGGGAAAATATTAGGCTCTTAAATTTATCCCTGTGATTAATTTATCTCAATCTTATTGAAATGTACAAACATTTGGCAATTTTTTACATAAATGTATGCAATATGGCTGGCAACACTGAGTGTTACTCTTTTGAGGCAGTGGTAATACAACAGTTTTATCTCATATTGATTTTTGGTATTGTTTTGCCTGTGTTTGGAAGTGATTTAACAGTTATTGTGAATCATTCATATTTGATTTTTTAAATGACAAATATTCCTTCCAGCTGTCATTTAGAGCTGTTGCTAATTTTAAAGTAGTATGAGTTGTGCTGTAATGTATTTTAAGGAACCTCATAGGTTAAGAGAATCTCCCCCCCCCCCCAACACACACTTTTAAAAAAAGAATAGCTGATATTCTGTTCCATGATAGTTGATGCTGTTTTTTTCCTTTTGGTGATTAATGGTAGAACTTTGTGTGCTGCTTTCACAAATTTTAAACTGTAATGCCCATAAAAGGGGAGCAAAGCACTGCAGAACACTCTACTAAGTTCCCACAGGTTGTTACGTTACAAAATTTATACTCCACCTTTCTGCCTTCATAAGGGTCAAGGTGTAAAACATACATAAAAGTAAAAACATACATAATAGAATCACATCTTAAAACCTATTGAAAACAATAAAAATGCATCATTAAAACTAGAGGTAAAATGTACATTAAAGAAAAAAAAGGAGGAAAGAATCTGTAAGGAAACACCAAACAAAACTAAGAAAAGGCTTCACCCAGTGGTGGAAGATGGGATCAGAAGGGGACAGTTGAGTCTCCCTGGTGAGAGGGTTCCAGAAGTCCCTTTCCTGGTTGGCCACCCATTTAATCTCAGAAGGTGAGGACATCCAAAGTAGGGCATTTTAAGGCAGTCCTTCAGTTATGTTGGTTCCAAACCATATAGGGCTTTCAATGTCAGCATTAGCACCTTGAATTGTGCCTGGAAACAAATTGGGTGTTAGTGTAGATGGGTCAAGACTGGAGTGATACGGTCCCTATGGTCCATTAAGTCAACATTCTGATAGTAGCTTTCTGTACCGATTGAAGCTTCCAAAACAGATTGCAAGAGCAATCCCATGTAGAGAGCATTGCAGTAATCTACTCTAGTTGTAACCAGGACATTCACCCTAGTGGCCAGATCTTTTCTACCCAGGAACCAGTCAAAGCTGATGAAAGGTACTCCTGGCCACGGCTGCTGCCTACTTTTCCAGTAGTAGACCTAGATTCAAGAGAACCCCTCAAGCTATGGGCCTGTTTCTTCATGTGGAGTGCATCCGCATCCAGAATGGATGACACCATAAATCTCAGGTCATACCTTTCACTCACCAGTAGCACTTCCATCTTGTTGGAATTAAGTTTTATTTTTTAGCCCATATCTTCTCCTAAACTGCCTCTCTAGGGATTGGCTGAAAGTGTTAGAGAGAGCTGAGCATCATCCACATATTGGTGACTACCCAGCCCAAATCTCCAGATGACCTTACTCAGAGGGTTCATATATAAAGGATCCAGAATAGGTTCCAGCTGTGAGTGCCTGTAGACTCCAGGCCACTGCTACAGCTGCAGGTACTCAACTACTATAAATAGCCTCAGTTCAGCTCTGGCTGTTATTAGCAGCTCCTATAGTGCTTGCTATCCCTGCCTTGACACCTGCCTCCCTCAGTGTGAACAGGAGAGTTGGAATATAAATATTTAAATCAATCAATAAATTAAACTGAGATCAAACCTTAGAAGCTGCTGAAATACCCTGAGAACAGGAATATACAAGTTGGGGAAACATTACATTATTAATACAACTTTATATAACTCAAGAAACATTTTGACAAAACTGCTCAAGTTCTTATAATTTCAAAATAAATTCCCTTAGAGAAGAAAGAAAGCACTGTCATAGTAGCTGATCTTCGTTTCCTGGTTAACAGAACTCTCAAACCTGAACTGAACAACTTGTTGTAACTAACATTTTTATTACTGCAGCTTCCCCTGTCAGTCACTCTACTGAATTTCTCAGCTACACTGTCTTTTTCAGAGTGACATAAAATTCCCACCCTTTCATTGTTTATTTTAATTAAGTAAAGTGACACCATTTTTCTACAGTGACTAGATTAAATGGTAATTGAATATCTGGTTAATAATTTATTAGGAAACAAGCTGCAGTAATAAGAATGTTAGTTACAACTAGTTGTTCAGTTCAGGTTTGAGACAGTTTTGTTATCCAGGAAAAGAAGATCAGCTACTATGACAGTGCTTTCTTTCTTCTCTAAGGGAATTTCTTTATTTTGAAATTATAAGAACTTCAGCAGTTTTGTCAAAATGTTTCTTGAGTTATATAAAGTTGTAGTAATAATGTAATGTTTCCTGTGTTTATACTCTGCATTAATTTTCTAGGCATTTTAAGTAGGTGCACTTCCACATCATGAAGATAGTATCAGACGCGGGATTCGGTTTCGTTTTCTCGGCCATGTCGGACGCTCCTCTCCGCAGGTCCGGGAGGAAGTGCCCGAGCACTCTGACCGGGCGGCTGATCTGCGAAGATTAGCCCCCAGGATTCCCAGTGAGGGAGGCAGGGTCCGGGACACTGCGGGAAGAGCCCCCCGAAAATCAATGCGGGGGGTAAATTGCCCGTTTGTCCCTATGGAGGCCGGCAGACGTGCGCGGCGCCTTGAGTGCTGCCGGGTCATGGAAAATGGCAAAGAGCAGAACTTGGCAGAAGCCTATAAGTAAGCGAATCCCTTCTGTTATTACAAGCGCACGTGAAGGAGTGGTGGGATCTGAAGCTAAGAAGGCTAGTTCTTCCCCCTCGCTGAGTCTCAGAATTTGGCTGGCGGTCCCCCCCCCCACTAAAATGGCAGCGAAAAAACAGAGTCCCGCTCTGGGCAAGTCAATTTCGGCTGCCCTGCAGGGGAAGGGAAAGTCGCTCGAAGAATTGGTGCGGAGGTCAGTTATCGAAGCCATAAAACCCTTTGTTGACAAGCTGAACGAAACAGATCAAAGGGTGGGCTTAATTGAGAGCGAAGTGAAAACCATTAAGGAAGCAGCGGGGGGGGGCAGAGAAGTCTGCTCGGGAAAGTGCGTCACTCGTGAAGGCTACGAATAAAGAGTTAAAGCTGGTGGAGAACCAGCTGATCGGGCTACAAGTGGAACGAACACAAACAATTTTGCACCTCCAGAACGTGAAAGAGGAGGAAAATGAGGATTTATGGGGTCTGGTCTCGGAACTATTGGCGACACCCGCGAAGGCAACTAAAGAAGAGGTTAAAAGCGCCATTTTGGAGGTCCGCAGGGCTTCTTCAAAATATGCAATGAAGCGTCAGCTGCCTCGCGAGATCATCATCGATTTTTCATCTAAAAGGATCCGAGACACTATCCTATACAACTCATACAATGCGGATCTGGACTTTTTGGGTAACAAAGTCAAGATACTGAAAGACGTCCCATTTTTAGTTCGGAAAAAACGATTTAAGTATAAAAAGCTCGCAGCTCTTCTGAGGGAACGTGGAATAAAGTATAAATGGCTATTTCCGGAAGGTATCTGGTTTAGTCACAAAGATCAAGCTTACAAGATATTATCAGAAGATCAACTAAGGGATTTTGAGGATAAAAATCCGGAATTTCAGCGAGACACCAAGCAAGAAGAAAACGAGAAGTCTGAGGGGGGGGGGAGGAAACGAGCACTGCGGCTGCAGTTGCTCAGAGAGAACTGCGTCCGGGACCCAGGAGGGGGAGGAAAACTTAATTTGAATTTGAATTGTAATTTGCATTTTGTAAGGTCAACCACTCCAACAATATTATACAAAGCTTTAGTTTTTTTTTAATAATGGCAGTATGAAGGGAAAGCATTCTGTGTGGTGTAGATGTTATATGTTGTTGTTTGGTTTTTTTTTCTTCCCTTCCCTTATTCCCCTTCCTTTCCTTTGTATTGTTAGTTAATGTAGTTAATAAAAAAAAATAAAAAAAAATGAAGATAGTATCAGAAGCTTTGGGTCATGTTGGAGGAATCCATTACGTAGCTCCTTCCCTTGCTAACATAACTGTTGTTTCAGGCAGGGTCATCAATGAAGTAGGAAGGAGCTACATTTATATATTTGTTGTCTCAAAATAGGGTCCCCAACGCAGCGAACAACAGATAATTAAAACATTAAAATTACATTTAAAGTACATATATAAATACAGTAAAAACACATCAACATATAAACACACACACAAACAAAATCAGGGAGGAGGGCTAATAAGAGTTTATTGGGGGTCCAAACAAAACAAAAAAGTCTTCACCTGGTGGCAGAAGAATGACAGGGAGACAGGCAAATATCCCTAGGGAAGGAGTTCCAAAGTTTTGGTGCTATGACTGAGAAAACCCTTTCTTGGGTTGCCACCCATCTTGCCTTGGATGGTGGGGGGGGGCACCCAACACAAGGCCTTGAAAGATGACTGGAGTTAATGGGTAGGTTCATATAGGAGAAGGTGGCCCTACATTGGGATTCCTTCCTTGTTATTCAGGACTTTGCCTTCTCAGCAAGGGATGGAGTTAGTTCAAAGCTGATCCTGTTCTACAAAGGTAATGTGTGAAAGAGTTGGGTGGTTTTCACAGGTCTCTACTTTTACCTCTAAAGTAAGGCACAGAAATGCAAAGCTTAAATTATGATTATTCCATCTGGCAGTCATGCAGTGTCAATGGTATATTGAACAATCTGTCAATAAGTAGCAACAACAGTGACAAACGATCACAGTAGACCTTAAGTAATCTATAGATCACTTAAGGAGAAAGCAATTTTATTTCTGTTCAATGACAAATTAGTGTATGAGACTGATGAAGAACTACTTTCTTTAATTGGGAAGATGATTATTTTTTTCCCTTGGTCCTCTACTGTTCCATCTTTTTATCCCCCACTACCGTCTCTGCCTGGAAAAACACAGATGTCTGCTACCAGAATGTAATCCTTAACCTGACCATCAAACTGGCCTGACAAAGAAAAGCCTTTCAGGGTTCACAATGAAACAACCACTGCATCTTATTGTACCGTGAAACTAGAAGTGAAAAGCCCCATGGCTCTTACTATTTGGTAATGCAGAATATGTCGCCCTGGATGGCTGAGATGGTACTAGAAGGGAAAAGGAAAGTCAAAACAGAAACTGTCAAGTTACACAAAGACTGCTTCCATTCCATTTCAGGTTGCTTGGCTTGTAAAATTATAGTGCTGCTGTGGAAATGGTGTTAAAAGTATTTTGTTTTTTCACTTCTACATGTGAGTTTGCAAAAGGAAGTATGACAAGATTTTTCTATTGTCTAGGGAAATTATTTGGTTAACCCGTACACTGATGACAAACATTTTACAAAAAGAAGGAGCAAGTACCGTAACAAAGTGATATTTCAGTAACATGTTGTATGGTTATCTGAAGCTGCCTTGCAGCAGCTAGGAATGGAAAATCCTAGGTTAGAGTGACATTGAGATTTCCTATCAGATGTTTTTATTATAATTACATGTCAGAATATCTAGGATCAGTTTCAGTTCTCAAGGAAACACTAAATAATTTTTAATGGTTGTATTGCCCCAAGTGCATATCCCGGGGGGGACTTTACTTATCAGTAAATAATTGTGGCTAAAAATAAATTAGAAGGGTGCTTAAAATCTTATGAGAAGCTGAACATTGTGTATTTTTTTATATTAGGTCTGCAGATCACGATAATATGTTGGAAAAACTTTAAAATATAATTACTTAGTAATGAAATTGAGGGTAAAATTAGGCCATAGGAGTCACTTGGTGGTTTAATCCTCAAGCTACTATTTATGAATTGGTATTTCAATACCACGTTTATGGAAGCCTGCTGGCAACCAAGATTGTGGCTATAGATATGAGTGGATGGAAAGGATGTCCTTAGTCAGCGAACCAGCAGCTGCTGAGAGCTTGTAATACCTTTCCCCCCCAAAACACTTTTTTGGACTAAAGCTCTAATCCCAAGGCCCAGCAGCTTTGGGGAGATTGTACTATTTCTCTCTCCAAAAGAAATCTACCACTGACCTGGACTCCTACCATTCCCACCTCCATGTAAATAATGGCATTGCTGATAGTGGTGCCTTGTGCTGATCATGCCATTTCTATTTTACTTGCATAGCTAGTTTTTTAAAAAAACTTTGGCATGAATTGGTACCTTTTGACATGTCACCAGGTTGACAAGTAAAAATATTTATCTATGTAGTAATTATAATAAAGAAGTTAGTCTATAGGATCCTTGTTCTAAATATGCTTTCTTTCCTTTTTGCGTTCCCTTTTATAGAGTATTTGCATTATTTACTGAACCCATAGGGGCAAAAAAACCATCTTAATCTACAAAGTGACCATTGAAGATTCAGGGTCTGGTTTTATTTCAAAAGTGACTTTTGAGCTGTTAGATACTTCCAGGCAGCAGCATCTCAGTTCCAGTAGTGTTGCCAAATCTTAACTCGATCAAATTGAATTAAGGCTCTGGGCTCTCAGCATAAAACTTCCCCTTTTCACCAAAGGGTGGTGCTCACTAATCAATAGTAGCTAAGATAACAGGAGAACAGGCTTACACCACTGATTGTCACTTAGCTCAATTGGGGTTTTTTTCACCAAAAGAACTTAGGACTTAGAAGGGCTTCAGTATGGAAGCTAGAAAAACTTTGCAAATAATCTCAACCTTCATAAACTTTACAAATAGAGAGAGAAACAATGGTATTATTGTAATGGGGAAATCTAGTGTCAGTAGCATACTCTGGAATGAAAGAGTTCTTAAACTGTCAAGAACATCTGGGTTTGAATAAGGAATGTTTGTGTCACAAGCATAGCTTGGTGGCAGAGCCAAGTAATATCTGCAAATGAATTGAAGGTAAAGCAGCTAGGATGCTAAGGAAGGGGGAATAGTGTTGGAAGGGGGAATAGTGTTGGGAGTGATTGAATTTGCCATCCCATTTTTTGCTGCTTATCATCTGGTCTCCTTGGCTTCAAAGCTATAAATTAGCAACACATATTGGAGAGTTGATTTGGGACAAATTGGTAATGCATCTCAACATTCTATGACCTTGAGATTGCTCCTGTCGTCTTTCCCCCAACTCACCTGAGGAATATTTAGGGTTGTCAACCTCCTGGTGGTTTCTGGAGTCCTCCCAGAACTGATTTCCAGACTACAGAGACCAGTTCTCCTGGAGAAAATGGCAGCTCCAGAGGCATTACATTCCTGCTGAGCTTCTGCACGTTTCCACCCACGTTGCTTAAAACTTTGAATTAACCGAGCCTCGGCAGGGCAAAGGCTCTGAAAGGGGAGACAGTCCATCACGTCAGATGTGGTGACGTGAGAGAATCCATCCCGTCCGGAGCGATCTCTGCTGGCTCTGTCATTTAAAACTGCACTTCCCAGCTAACATTGCATCTCCTGATATGTGAAGAACATGTATCAGAAGTCTTGTGTGGAGAGACTTTGAGTTTTGGTGCAAAGGGATAGCCTGTAGGAAGTCCTGCCAGCAGGAAGAATCAATGAGTATTTGTATATAGAAATCTTGACTACCATAACAAGGCATTTGCTGATACAGAACTTAAATATGAGATGATAAAAACACAAACTATCATAGTGATATGGGCAGGTTGCCAGTTTTATTATAAGGTTCATGCAAAGTGCTATTACACTATCTTATCTGCTTTGCAAGAGGGAATTCCATACACCTCCCTATGATGTTTCTGGGCTGTATAGAGCAATCAAGTAAAAGGGAGCTATAATTGGAAACTTGATTAAACAAGTATGTTGATGGAACTTACCATAAGAAACAGATGCTTCTGTAGAGTAGGAAATCTTGGGAACATTCATCTAGTCATGGATTGGAGTTAGTTTAGCTTAACACAGATGTAATGTGTTCACAGTGCTGTAAATACCCTGTTAGTTTTCATATAACATTTGTATTACTATTGACCCATTGGCCCAAACAAATGCCCAATGACAGGTATGCTGAACAGGATGTAAATGTGAGCCCCCTTTCCTCCTGACACTGTTTATGGTTCTTTTCAGTGTCTGGAGCCTTGCAAAGAGTCCTGGGACTTGAAGAAAAATCATTGCCAAAGTTTCTGTGAGGTACGTCATCTCTCTCTTGAGCTTCTGTTCTGTGTAGTTTGGTGATGATCAAGTGATGATGATCAGCTAATATGTCTGTGTTTTATTGTTCTGTATTATAAATTACAAAGAGTATAACCAATTGACACATGGACAATTTGAAATGATTTTTAGTGGTTTTAAAACTACAAAATTGGAATAAAGTTATGTTAAACAAGAACATGTTCATTTTTAAGCTGGTGTACATGAGGAGCTCAAGCTTTTCTGTTGAAGTCAGAACAAAATTACTTTCCTTTTCTTTATTATTGGAAGCTTTTTGTGGAATGCTCCTTGATTAACCGCTTTGGGTCTCAGTGAGAAAGGTAGACTATAAATATAGTAAATAAATAAAATGATACAAGCAGGTCCATTGTACATAATGCTGAAAAATTGTCTGAAATCATGGCTTCCTAGAATAAAAGCCTTTTTAATGATGTGTAAGTTTCTACATGCAAAGAGGCTTTAGCATAAATGTGCTTTCACATGAAGGATTCCCCACTTGTTTTCTAAATGTTCTAGACTGTTGGCTGTGACATGTCTGAGAGCACATTGTACTTGGCTGCAATACATATTTCTTCTGGAGCATATAATCATTTTTTTTACAGGTTTGCATAGATATCCTAATGCCTTCTATCAGTTGATAAATCTATGTTTGTGTGTTAAATTCCCTCCTCTAAGCAAAAATTGTATACCTGGTACTAATCTTAAATAACAGCTGTTCCTGAGACACTTCAGACTACAATTATTTTTTGCTTTATCACCACTACATAACATATTGATTACTTGATTATAAAGTAGCCATTCCACTTTGTTTGTCTATGATGGACTTAGCCTTCTTGTCGTATGAATACTTCCAGTACATGGGAAGCAAGGTGAAATGTTTTTATAAGCTTATTGTTCACTATATAGATTTTAAACTAGTTTTCATGCCTTGTTTCCCATACTATCATTTATCACAGAAGTATTATGTCAGGTTATTCATGGAATCTGTTTCCATTCTAGTTGATTTGTGGCTATAGCTGGGGTGAACATTCTAATGTCTCATGAGCAAACTAGCTATGCTTTAGTAATTCTTGTTGCCACATCTCTCCTCAGTGCAATTACTAAAATGGCATGGGGTTTTATATTATTTTACGCATTTATGCCCTCCTATACTAAAGAATAAAGAGACTTCTTCAGATTTTATATACATAAAAGCTCTCCACCATGTTTACATGTGTACGCGCCATCCCTGTGTTTTCTGTAACATTCCCAATCAGGGAGATGGATTCTGAAGAGACCTACAGAAGTGCATCAGCCAAAACCAACCAGTAACAAAACTCACATTTAAACAGCTCTTAAATTCATATGTAAAATATAAAATAATTTTGTTGTGTAATAGGAAGGTTATCTAGTTTTATGCAGATTTTAAACTCCACTTTCAATTTACTTATGTTTCTTTAAAAACTCTGAAAACAGCAATGTTCCATCATGAGAACTGTAATAAACAACATGGCAAGGAAGTCAGTCTCTGATCTATAAATGTAAAATAAAAACGTTAAGCCTATGCATACGTGTACTGAGGAATAGAGCTGGCTGAATGGGGGAGTACTAACTCTTCCCAGTTGTAGCATCTTCTAGCAGCCCTGTTTAATTAAATTCAAGCTTAAATTTGCTATACTTGGAACTTTAAAGGGTAGAAATAAAAAGTTGAACAATTTGCTGAAAAAATGAGCTGTGAATTAGGGTGAAGAAAAGAAGCTTCAAAGGAATGTTATGCCTCGAGGGACTATAAAAGATTTTTAATTAACTAGCTGCAAATTTGTGATGTTTTATATAGGCACATACCCAGACATGTACACCTGCCCATCTGTCGCCCCAACATAAATCACAAATATCAGATGCATTTTGTTTTGATTAACCTCTACCCTTGTCATCTGCAATCACAAACTGCCAGTTTCACTTTATTTGGCATAATATTTGGAGATCAGCAATTTAGGCAAGATTCTGAAAAGGGAAATTACTTTAAGCAAGCCTGGAACGTTTGCAGAAATTGCCACTTTATCGTGAGAACTGCACACAGAATCTAAAGCCCTGCCATCATTCTACAAAGCATTGTGGCTCAAAGTGGCTGCAGTGGAAGATCCCAACCCAATCTATGATGCAGGTGTGCTTCTGACAGATGTGCACAAAGGGGAAAGAGGGAGCCTCTGGGCCATTCTGAAACAAACTGAACTAAAAGAGCACCTCACAGCCCCGTGAAGTTTTAGTAACATGCCATCTGGGAAACAGAAGACTTAGATGTTGCATATTTTTTGAATTATTGAGAAATATAATTTTATTGTAAAGAACTAAATTATGAGCACTTTCTAAAGATAGCTGTGGGTGAAGTGAAAGAGAAACCCTGGTTTGCAGGATTAAGAAACTGTCAGATTTGGTTTTGGCATGAAAAAAATAGATTCGAAAATATACTAAGTGTAAAGTGTTGTGCTGAAGTTACAACAATTAATTAACTAAAGATGCATGCATGGAACCAAATTCTTTTTTCTAATGTGAAAACCAGCTTTAAGAGAAGGATTTGAAACAGAGAAGTACATTTGGGGAGAGAGGGCAGTGGCAAAACAGCCCTTATCCTTTCACTGCCTGCTGCAGACTTTTCTCTGTGTCCCTCCTTACCATTCACCTCCCTTCCTCAGTTTTCTCTCCTTTCTTAGTTTCCTTCAAGCTAATACATTCTTTTTGTTGCGAAAAGTTTTACATCTGAACAGATTTCTAGCCAGCTGATAGAAGAGGAAAATAGAGAAGTTGCAAAGACTGAATTCAATAGGATCTTAAAATCTACTTGCAGAAACTTTATCTTTGTGTCCTGTACTACCTGTATGTAGAAGCTAAACATATATATGAATCCCTAAGAGAGTCTTACAATAGCAGGAAATCTGAAATTTCTTTCCAGAAATATTTTGGCATTATTTCATTCTTCTTCTAAATACTTTGTACAATTCTGTCATTTTTTTAGCCTCTTTTCCCTAAGAAGAACTATGAATGCCTAACTAGTTGTGAATTCCTGAAATATATCCTGTCGGTGAAGCAAGGAGATTGCCCAGCTCCTGAGAAGGCCAGCGGCTTTGCGGCTGCCTGTGTTGAAAGCTGTGAGGCTGACAGTGAATGCTCTGGCGTCAAAAAATGCTGCTCCAACGGATGTGGACATACGTGCCAAGTACCAAAAAATCTGTACAAAGGTAGAGATTGTTAGGAGGTATTCTTCTTAGAGTGTACTGGAAATAAAACAGCTTTAATTTTAGAACAGTACTATATGTTGTGTTGAAGTATGAGAACAGGAATGTGAAAAAATAAAGGCTTGTAGTGCTGCCTGTCCCACAACTAGTTTGTGCCAAAGGATTAGGAAGTAGGTGCCTTGGCCTTTGCACTTCCCCCCAGCTGCTCTCATGCACCTATTTTACCCACATCCTTCCCCCCTAGCTTTAACAAGTGGTTATAGGTTGGCTTCGGTAAAAATCTCACTTGTGCTATAGAGCTCTTAGGTAAGCGCCGAAATATATGAAAAAGACCTTGCTAGCTGCTTGTGTTAAGTTAAACTTATTAAATCCCAGCTTGTGCGAGATACTGGGCACTGTGATATATAAGGAGGAAAATGCTAGATGTTGCATGAGATCTTGTACAAGCAGAACTGGGCTAAATCCATCACAGGACCCAAGCCTGTGTATGACAGTGTTAACCTTAGTTATTGTTGATTAGTGTTCAGTCTTACTCAGAAATGGTTATAAAACAATTAAAAATGTATTTATTTACATTATTTATAGTCTACCATTCTCACTAGAACTCACAACAGACTACACTGTGAGTTAGTGCAGTCAGTTTCAATGACATTTCAATAAACAATGTAATAGGATATATAACTGCAAATTTGCAAAGATTTAAACCAGCAGAAATCCAATACAGAGGTGAGGAAATGCTGAAACAGAATGTAAGCAATTCTAAGACTAGCATATTGAACAAATATAGAACTACTCAATAGAATCATACTGCAAGCAAGCAACAAATAGTATGTCATGGCACGTAGTAGTAAAGTCTATGGTCCCTGTCTCTGTACTGATGCTTCTCTTTGAGCCCACTTTCTTACAGTGCAGCCCTCCTATCTGAGTAAAAAGCCCTCTTGAATAATCCAGTTTTGCAACATTTGTGAAAAGCCAGGAGAGTATGAGCTTTCCTGACCTCTTCAGGTAGGCCATTCCATATGGTAGGGAACAACACCACAGAGAATGCATGTATACAAGCAGCTGTCCATTTTGTTCACATGCAAGGGGGCACCAGCAGAAGACCCTGTTGAGATGAACGAAACTGCTGTGATAGAACATAGGGAGAGAGGCAATACCATAGATATGCCAAAGCAATACCACAGACAGCTTTGTTTGCGATAGTTTATACCTTGAATTGAACCGAGCATCTGATAGGTAGCCAGGGGAATGACTGCAGAATGGGAGTAATATTCATTCTTCTCCTAGCTTTCAATAATAACTGCACTTCAGCGTTCCACGCCAGCTGAATTAGTAAACCCCAGTAAATGTTTAATCTTGATATAAACTAACAACTAAATAGGTTTAATATTAGTAATGGGGAAAGACAGTGTTTGGTCATAATCTTTAAACCATTGATTGAAGAAGACTACTGTCCATTCCCTAATAGGATAATCTTGGTATCATCAGCTCGTGGGGAGTGGGTGCAAATACACATGCACCAACTCCATCTGTGTGCAGTTGCTACACAGTTCTCATGTGTGTCCAAAGTATTTGCACATAGTCTCCATTGCCATGATAAGGAACATTTAAAAACAGTGCTTCTGTCACAGGAATTCAGCCTTAACATGTAATACTTTGGGTTGGCTTTATCCTCTATGTGCTACCAGAAGAGGGCTAGAGCTACGTTTGGAGTTTCTAAAGGCTAGTGTAGAGCATTTAAAAAAAATTGGAATAAGACTGCAGAACTAGATAATAGTTTGGATCCAGTGATGCACAAGTGGAACTATAAACAAATTTAGCACATTTGTGCTTGCACAAGATCTTGTGTAAAACATAACACTTTCTTCCCTATATAGTATAGTGCCACAAATATTCTTGCACAAGCTGAAACACAAAGGGATGATATAAGTTTGACTTAATGCAAACAGTGACAACAGTTTTTTTCTTGCATTTTTGCTTGCACAAGAACTCGAGTGCAAGTGGAAATTTGAAGTTGAATCTCTTGTGTTCACTTATGCCATGGTATCATTAGATTCTAAATTCTGTTCAGAGTTTTTTCCATGCCCAGTACTGGGTTTGCTCCATAGTACACCTTTTAGCTCCCTCACCCCCAAATGTTAGGTTCTTCTTAACTGGTATCTTTTATTTTCCCTTATAGCAGCTATTGTATTCCAAGTTTAAACAGGGTTGTAATTGTAAAAGTATCTTGCTGGGAATGATATACAAAATTTAGGAAAGCACTGGGGGGAAAAATCACTTCTTAACAAAAATATATATTTCCAAGAACTTTTTTTGTGGGAAGTTTAGTAGCATCAAATCATCTTAAAATGGACACATGAAAAAAGTATATATGCCAAAAAAGAAATTTTATTAAACTCTTTTGAACTTGATCTATCTCAAAATGACCCTGAATGGACTTCATGTTCTACAAGAGTGATCTATCAATATTTGGATTATTTTAATGAAACCTCAGGCAAAAATAACTTTAAAAAGCATTTCATTACATGTATTTTATCTCTTTTAAATACATTCATTTGTGTTGAAAACAAGCGATTTGGAATAAAAGCTTGAGCTCTCTAGTTTTCTCTAGTTTTAGTATGCATGGGATTAGGGCCTCTGTAATCATGAGAAATGATTATAGGATTGTTGTTCATTTTACTTGATTAAAGTGATTTTTAATAAGGCATCTTATGCAAATAATCAAAAATGTGGCCATAGAATACAAAGTTGTCATTCTGCACATACTGGAATTGTCACACTGCACTATAAAGTTGTGCAACGTCAGGCCGCATTGATTGCAATTATATAATCATTTTAATATAGTAAATTCTGTCACGTATTTAAGGCTTGGAAGGTAATCACATGTACATAATTTCACAAGACACATCTCCTTTTTTAGCTTGTCTTGACAGTACTATAAGGTGCAGGTCCCAGCAGGCAATAAGCAGGGAGACATGCATCACACATCCGCATAGTATAGTCTTTGCTGGACAAAGCCTTACTGCTAAACCAAGAAGCTGCTTAAACATAGAAAAATGCAGCTACATATATAGTTTTGTCTGCATGTGTATTTCTCTCCATATTGCTGCCGTAATGACTATACTTCGTAATTGTCAGATATTACTAGTTGGTTTGTGTATGTATGTCACATATTGATAAATGCTTCCTTGATAATAGAAATTGTGCCACCTGTATTCAAGGAGGCAGTAATTGGATCTGTTCTGAAAGAACCCCCCCCCCCCCCGAACCCTACTTTGTGAGAGAACTTCTAGTCACTCCAGTCTTCCATTCTTGAGCAAGGTGTTAGAATGAGTGGTTGCTTCTCAGCTCCAGGTGCTCTTGGAAGAGACTGATTTTTCTGGACCTGTTTCAGTCTGGCATCAGGCTAGGATTTGGAACAGAGATTTCATTGGTTGCCTTGATTCATGACCTCTGTCAAGAATAGATAAGGCAAGTGTGACCCCAGTAGTTCTGCTGGATCTCTCAGTGGCCTTCAATATAATCAACCATAGTATCTACTGAGTTGCCTCACAGCCCTGCCATTAAGGGACCCAGTGTTATAGTTGTTCAAGTTCTATCTGGGTGACTGGTCTCAGAAGGTGGTGTTGGCAGGCAGCTGCTCTGCTCAAAGGGTATGAAATGCTACAGGGCTTGATTTTGTTCACCATGCTATTTAATATTTACATGAAGCTACTGAGAGAGGTCAGCAGGAGGTTTGGGCTATGTGGGCAATATCCAGCTGCATTTCCACATAATTCTTTTGTTGACTGAAGTTGTCATTGTTATGGTTCCTACAGCTTTTGAATGCAGATTGGTTCTGTGTTAGTTAAAATATTAGTTATGGTTATTTGTATTAGTTAAAATATCAGTTATGGTTATTTGTATTAGTTAAAATATCAGATGGTTATTCCAGTTTTATGCTAGGAATGGATAACTGTGTCCAAGTCACAGAAAGCTTTCATCAATATATTCATCAGCATATAGGTATTCTTATGTCTTAATAGCTGTAACTCAAATGGTTCTCCCCACCCTCAGCTGATTAACGTCACTGAAATTGCAGTGGACATATGGGTGTTAAGGAAGTTTTAATGAATATTGTTTGTCTGGGACATTGGAATATTTATGAGCATTTCACAATGTCACAACAGCTTAGCCATTGGTAAGGTGGAGTTGGCAGGCAACAAAAAAAAGCCATTTTAAACTAAGTATAAATCTAATGCAGCTAAAGTTGAGTATCTAATTTTGAATTGCTCCAGTAAAGCAAAACTCTCCTTGAAAATTCGAAAATTAGATATTCGTTAGATTAGGAATTTCACTCTCTGTGGAATTTTGAGAAAGAATTTTGGATTTTTTTTTCTACGCTGGCAGAAGGAATCTGTTAGAATTTAAATTTATGAGATGGATTTTGGATTTTTAGAGGCCCCTTCCTTCTTGCATATTTTAAAATATGATTCCAAAGAAATGAAATGTTTGGGAAAGGGAATGGAAGATTTCACTTTTTGTAGAGGATACAGAAAGGGGAAAAAACTCTTTCTCATAACAGAGTAATTTTCCAAGCTTACTAACATTTATCTCACCGTAATGCATTGTGCTGGGTCGCGGGAAGCGGTGTCACTTCTGGGAGTGACGTCACTTCCAGGAGTGGCGCCACTTTCGGGAGTGACGTCATCAAGCATTTCTGGAAGCATGTGATAATAGAGAGTTCTACCACCTCTTTTCCCAGAAAAAAGCCCTAGTTACATCTAATTTGCTCAACTTGGGGCTTGGAAGAGGGTTTTATGTACATTCAAGGAGAGGAAGACAAACGTCACCCAGATGGAATTCAGCTGCTGCTAGCTTTTTGAAAAATCTTTCTCACTCCCCTATCCCCCATCAGGAATATAATGAATTAGGTACAATGGTTAATAGTATATACCTGCAAAACTGACTTCAATCTAAGCTCAGTCTAGCACTTTGAAATGTCATAGAAAGGAAAGGAGTAATTTAATTGTTCCACCGAAATCAGTAGGATGAGTGCTTAAATTTGCATGGCTCAAGAGTAGAGATGGGCACAAAACGAACCACAGAACAAAATTCCAAATAGAACAGCTGGTTCATTTTCAAAGAAATGCTTTCCGTAGGTCTGCATTTTTATGGAACAAATGACTTTTCCTACCATTCCATTCAGTTCCGTTGCTGGTTTGGGAAGCCAGACACTTTGTGCCATTCAATCCATCGCCCAGGCAACGGTGGCAGTCTTTTGGTTGCCCCCAATCTGAGGCCTCCACACTTGATGGTAGCTGTCCCTGCAAACTAGAGAGCTCCCACTCTGGCCCATCCAGCCAGGAAAAGGGCCAGCCCCTCAAAGTAGCTGCCAGCAGACACTCCAGTTTTTGCCACTGCGAAGAGAAAATGTCAGGAAGAGGGCAACCCATCAATCATCCCTTTCCTGAGGTTCAATCCCTCTGAAACTTGGGGGGTCTTTAGAGGACAGTGAGGACTAGGTCCCCTGCAAATTTGGTAGGTATTGGACATTGGGAAGATCACTTTGTAGCCCCTCAAAGTAGCTTCCAGCAGACACTCCAGTTTTTGCCACTGTGAAGAGAAAATGACAGGAAAGGGAGGGACTCATGGATCATGCCTTTCCCAGGGTTCAATCTCTCTGAAACTTGATGTGTCTTTTGAGGACAGTGAGGAATAGGTCACCTGCACATTTGGTGGGTATTGTACATTGGGAAAGTCTTGTTTAATTTGGCTGTGAGCGTGAAGGTGTCCGGTTCTGGGCTCCCTCAAACTTTGAACCAGTTCGGAACCGGCTCATTTGGCTAATGTGTGTCATTTTCACGTGTTCCGTGAAAATGAACGAACAACGTGGTTTGTTTTCCCCCCGTTCCGTGCCCATGTCTAATCAAGAGTGTGGTTTCTTCTAGGTTTAAATTAGAATGTAAGCCTTTGATTTTAGAAGTATATCCTTAGTGGCAGTTCAAAGTGACAGTGTGATACAGATTTTCTGTTGATGGATGCTTTCTTTCTGAAGGGAGTAAGGAAATATTTGAGATTAAGCTTGTAGAAATTTTGAATGGGCAAAGCAAATCAGAATATATAATTTTGGATTTGTTAGGTACCTTTCCTGACCTTACTGAAGTTAATGAGAACTTTACTGCCGGTAATTTGGTTAGGATTATAACCAGTAGATACATTTAGTACTGACTGAATAAAGAGGCTCCCCATAAAAGACTTTACACTTTCCTTAAAGGCTGATCATGTGGAGTTTAGAAGACTTAAAATGTAATACTGAGAAGACTTGTTGAAGTCTAAGCCTATTGAAATCAATGGGCTTAGACTAGAGTAACTCTTCTTTTTTTTAATTAATAAATTTTTATTGGATGGGTCAATATATAGTCAGATTAAAACGCAAATAAAATCCATTTCAATTCCCACAAGTATATTTCCCCACCCCCTCCCCTCCCCCTTTTCAATGTTGACTTCCAACAGCACTCGAACCCCCCGCCATTAATATCACATTATTTCTATATTATAGTTGTTCTTATCTTGTTATTAGTAAAGATCTTAACTATATCTTATCTTTAAAACCCTTCAAAAGACCATAATTGTCCCTTAACATCCCATTTCTTTTCCATATATTTTTTCAGCTTTTTCCAATCTTCCAAAAAAGTTTTTGGTTCTTGATCCTTCAAGTTTCTTGTTAGTTTGTCCATTTCAGCCATGTACAACCATATGTTTGTCCATTCTTCAATTTCAGGTATTTCTTCTTTCTTCCAGTATTGAGCATATAATATTCTTGCTGCTGTTATCATATAATATAGCAATGTCTTGTCATTTCTATTAACATCTTCGAAGTGCAAAGATAATAACAGCATTTCTGGATTTTTAACAACATTATACTGGAGTATCAAAGACATCTCAGCCCATATTTTAGCCCCAAAGTCTCTAGCCTTACGGCAAGTCCACCACGTATGAAATAGAGAACCTTCATGCTCCTTACATTTCCAACACTTATTAGATAGCTGCTTATTAGCTAAGGCTAATTTTTTCGGTGTTAAATACCATCTATATAACATTTTATAGCCATTCTCTTTAACACTGGTACATGTTGATATTTTAAACGTATTTTTCCACAATTGTTCCCATGCTTCCATCATTATTTCATTGTTACAGTTTATTGCCCACTTTACCATTTGTACCTTGACTGTTTCATCTTCTGTGAACCATTTCAATAACAATTTATACATTTCAGAAATTGCTTTATTACTATCTCCTAACAAAAGTTCCTCGAATTCTGAATTCTTAATTCTAAAACCTGTCTTCATTTGATCTGTATCAAATAGGTCTTTAATTTGTCTATACTGTAACCAACCATATTTAAATGGCAACTCTTCATTTGGTTTGAGTTTTACCTCCTTATCTACTACTTCTGTTAAGTCTTTGAGGGTGAGCCATTCTTCTCCTTTATATTCTAGGTTTGGGTTGATAACCTCAGCTGGTATAATCCACAGTGGTTTCTTCTGATCTATAAATTTTTTATACTTTAGCCAATTCAACAATAAATTTCTTCTCAGATAGTGGTGCTGAAACATTGCATCCATTTTGTACTTATCGTACCACATATACGCATGCCATCCAAAAAGTTTGTTGTAGCCTTCCAAAGTTGACAATTTATGATTGGCTAAAGACACCCATTCTTTTAGCCAGACTAGACATATCGCCTCATGGTAAAGTCGGAGATCAGGTAATTGCATTCCACCTCTTTCCTTAGCATCACAAAGTACTTTCATCTTTACTCTTGGTTTCTTCCCTGCCCACACAAATTCCGATATTTTCTTCTGCCATTTTTCAAATTGTTTTTTGTCTTTTATGATTGGTATTGTTTGCATTAGGAACATAATTCTAGGCAACACATTCATTTTAACTGTGGCAATCCGACCAAACCACGTTAAGTTTAATTTATTCCATTTTATCGTATCTCTTTCAATTTGTGTCCAGAGCTTTTCATAATTATTCTTGAATAGATCAATATTTTTAACTGTGAGCTCTATTCCCAAATATTTAGTCTTGTGTACCACTTCACAATTTGTTAATTCACTCAGTTCCTGTTGCTGCTTCTTGGTCATATTCTTGGTTATTATTTTTGACTTCCTTTTATTTATAAAAAAGCCTGCCAAATCTCCAAATTCCTTAATTTTATGCAGTAGTCTTGGCAAAGTTTGTAATGGATCTTCTGCTATAAACATCACATCATCTGCAAAAGCTCTTAACTTATATGAAGATCCCTTTATTTTTATTCCTTTTAGGTTGTCATCTTCTCTAATCTGCCTTAATAATATTTCTAAGACCATAACAAATAACAATGGTGATAGTGGACATCCTTGTCTTGTGCCTTTCCTTATTTCGAACTTCTCTGTCAGGTCGTCATTGACACAGATTGTCGCTCTTTGCTCCTTATATATTGTTTTTACTGCTTCTATAAATTCTTTACCTAAGTCCATATTTTCCATTGATGCGAATATAAAGTCCCAGTTCAAGTTGTCAAAGGCCTTCTCTGCGTCTGCAAAGAAAAGGCCAACTTCTTTATCTGGTCGCTTGTCAAAATATTCAATAGCATTTATAACCACTCTCAAATTATCTTTGAGTTGTCTGTTTGGTAGGAATCCAGCCTGATCCTCTCCTATAAAGTCCATTAGCCATATTTTAAGTCTGTCTGCTAATATTCTTGCCAATATTTTATAGTCATTATTTATAAGCGAAATTGGTCTATAATTTTTCACATCTGACAAATCTTGTGATTCTTTCGGGATCAGAGCGATGCTCGCTTCATTCCATGTATCTGAAAGCCCTTTTCCTTGAAGTATATCATTCATTATATTTTTTAATATTGGTACAAGGTCTTCATTACTTTATAAAATTTAGCTGTGATCCCATCCGGTCCTGGTGCTTTTCCAATCTTTGCTGCTTCTATTGCTTGTATGATTTCTTCCTCTGTTACTGGAGCATTCAGTCTCTGCTTCATTTTTTCTGGTATCCTTGGTAAATCTGTTTTTTGTAAATATCGGTCTATTTCTTCCAAGTTTACTGCCTTCCTTTGAAATAATTTTGCATAATATTTGTAAAAGGCACGCTTAATTGTTTGCTGGTCTTTCAATTCTTTTCCTTCTTCTATTATCTTGTTAATAATTTTCTTCTCCTTTTTCTTCTTCAGTTGCCAGACTAGGCACTTTCCTGGTTTATTTGCTCCTTCAAATGACTTCTGTTTTAATACCTTTAATTTCCATTCTAATTCCTTGTTACTGATGGCTCTTATTTGTTCCTGCAGTATTTTGATTTCTTGTCTTATTGATTTTTTCCCAGGTTTTTTCTTTAGTTCCTGTTCTTTTTTATACAATTTCTCCTGTATTTCATGCCATTTCTCTTGCTTTCCTTTCTTGTCCTTGTTATTTAGTGAAATTAAATTTCCTCTTATTACTGCTTTATATGTATCCCAGACTGGAGTAACTCTTCTTAGGGTTGCACTGTTATTTGTACAACAGTAAAGGAGGATACCAAACTGTTTTACTTAACAAAAAGTACATATCCGAATGACTAAAAAGAACACATCTGGGTGTAAAATTAATGATTTTGGTTGCACTGGAATCTTCTAAAATACACTTGTGCTATCTCTACTACTTAGTCCCCATGAGATCCATCTGCACACAATTAAAACCACCAGCAGGGCTGAGTTAGTTTCAGTCAAGTGAATCCAACTAATCCTAATGCAAAGCAGATGGAATGTTTTTACCATGCAAATTGCGAAAGTATTGTACATAATAATTAAAGAAAGGTTATTAAAATGCTGAAATATGAACTGACATCATTAACAGTAGTTGTTACAGTAAACGAATACTGGCTGCTGTTCTTTGATATCTAGAGTTAAATTTGTGTACTAATAGTGGCTTGCATGCTAGTTTTTATTCCTGGTGATTTAGGGTTGTTCATCACTTATGTATGTTTGTTTATTGTAATAGATTTATATAATTGAAATGCTTTTAGCAGGGATTTATTTTAGATCTCTAGAAAAGGCAGTTTGTTTATCTGAGAAAGTGTAGGAGCTGGAAAGATAAACCTCAGATTTCCCAAATTTATAAATCATGTTAGGGAATGAGTCAAGTGGATCAGACAAATGTCTTAACAAAAATCCCAGCAGGTCTTGAGTTGCTGAAAGGAATGGAGATATACAGTTGTATGTATGCATTGGAAAAAAACACAATTCCAGGGAGTAGAAGTACAAATTACAATAAACAAAGGATACTGCTAAACTTTGTAATATAGTGTTGAGGCAGCCAGCTCCATATTTCCAATTTAGAATAAACTCGTTCATGTCCTAATATTATAAGCTTGTGCACTTTCCTCTGTTGCTAGCTAATGGTGTGGAGCAAGTATAAGACATGTTGTCCTGCCTGGATGAGTATAATTTTGCATATTGTAAAGGGGGATTTGAAATAGAATTACCCCACCCCACCTCATTGAAATAAAAGGCAGACACAACACTTGGGTATAAAATTGGAGCCACTTTATTAATTACAACATAAACTGTCAATACGGCAAGGGATCTAATTAGCAGTATGGGTCAAGTGCTGGGGTCACCCCAGACCTCTGCCTTGACCTGTCTGGGTGAGCCCCCACTGTCCCAGGGGTAAGCCATCTAACGCATGGCTGTACCCAGTGGTCAGGCAAATGGTTCCCCTCTCTGTAAAGCAGGAGGGCCTTACTTGTACAGGGGGAACCACGCAGAAGTCTGCCCTCACAACTGGCAGCCATACAGTCTACCAGCCACTCCTGACAGACCCCAGTTCCCCACCAATGGGGATGTGCCAAGGGGGTCACCGACCTGCTCATTTTCCCATCCTAACCTGCCACTGCTAGAGCCAAGCCTCTGCTTAAGCCCTTGCAACCCCACAGGTGGCTTATGGCCAACCTGAGCCCTTGCTGTAAATCATCCAGGAATATGTCATAACCAGCCACCAGTAGTTGGACCCCATCACCTCTGTAGGGGTCAGAAAATTCAGCTTGTAAAGATGAATAGTGCTCAAGCCCTTCCCAAAAGCCCAGGTCATTACCATCCAGGTGAATAACCGAGACAAGAGGCAGAGGACATACCTCCCCTCAAGCCACTAGGCCACTACCTGCCTATGTGGTACAAGTCCATGTGATCCTGTAACAAAAGGGCCATGTCCTGCAGCCAAGGTCATTACCACCCAAGTGAATGACCAGAAGGTGAGGCGAAGGACTGCACCTCCCCTCAAGCACACTGGGCTACCTTGCCTATGTTTGTAAGTCTTAGTAATGGAAGTCTGTGTAACGGAAGGGCCATGCCCCGCAGCCAAGGTCATTATTGCCAAGGTGAATGACCAAATGTGAGGCAGAGGACCACACCTCCTTTAAGTGTACCGGGCCACCTTGCCTATGCTTGCAAGTCTGTGTGACCTGTATTGGAAGGGCCATGCCCTATAGCCAAGGTCATCACCACCCAGGTGAATGACCAAAACGTGAGGCAGAGGACTGCACCTCCCCTCTACCATCAGGCCACTACTTGCCTGTGCGTTGTAAGTCTGTGTGAGCCTGTCATGAAAGGGTCATGCCCCACACCAAAGGTCATTACCGCCCAGGTGAATGTTGCTGTTAAAATTGAATGGTGAACACATTTGTTACAGTTGTTCATGAATGAAGACTTTTACCTCTGAACCTTTATTTTTTATTAAATTATTAACATACTTTACTAAAAACAAAGAGCCAGTGTGGTGTAATGGTTGAAATAGTTCCTGGAATAGAACCTGGAGACCTAGGTTCAAATTCTGATTCTTTCACTAGGTGACCTTGAGCTATTCATTCATTCTCAGTCTAACCCTCTTCTTATAGCTGATAGGAGACTAAAATGTAGGAGGGGAAGGGCAAAATAAAAATATGATAGGTAATATAATGCTTATCATATGATGACATTATTTAGTCTGTTCGTCTGTTGAAGCAAAAACTGTGCAGTCGTTCCTAACTTCCTAACAATCAGAAATTTGAAGGTGGCACATATTAAGATGATGAGAGTGTATGTATATGTGGGTAGGATTCAAAGCTCCTTTCAGTATAAAATTATTCTACCTATATTATGCAAAGACTTCCTGCTGTTAATGTATTATTATATTTCAGGTGTCCCTTTGAAACCCAGAAAAGAATTAAAGTTTACTGAACTTCAGACTGGACAGCTGGAAGTTAAATGGTCTTCAAAATTCAATATTTCAATAGAGCCTGTTCTCTATGTGGTGCAAAGGAGATGGAACTACGGAATTCATCCCAGTGAGGATGAGGCCACGAGTTGGCAAACTGTTGCACAGGTCAGTTTTTCCTAAACTAATCTTTTATTTTAGGTCCTGCTTTGTTTTTGATAGTCATTCATATATCACTTGTCAGTATGTGTTGTTATTGTGCCTGACCTCACAATAACTCTGTGGGCTAGATTCCAGTGGGATATGTTAGTCTGTTGCAGCAAAAACTGTGTACTCATTCCAAACGCATTTTTCAAGATCAGAAATTGAAGGCGATACAAATAAAGTTTTTTCTGCATCAGACAGACAGACTAGGGCTAAGACAGCTAAATCAAACTACCATATTATATATTTTCTCTTAACTGTTGTTTATTTAACAGTAGAGCTCCTTAGATTACATGTTGCAGTCTGTTTTACTTTGAGAGGTAAAAGCAGTCAGTCAATATGCCTTACTGTTTGGAGACGGAACGTTCATCTACATTCTGAAGGAATGTAGAAAACACTATGAATTTTGTGTAGTAATTCACAAAGTTACAACTTGTACTCATGGTTGCAAGAATCATAAACCAAGGGTCCCCAACTTTTTCAAGCCTTCAGGCACCTTGGAAATTTTGATACAGAGTGGTGGGTGCAACTAAAAAAAATGGCTGCTGCAAGAGGTGGGACCAAAAACAAAATGGCTGCCATAGGCAGCTACAACATGCCAGGGGGTGAGGTTATGCATAACTCTAATAGTAACTCTTCAATCTAATTACTAGTAGTTAATAAGAAGCCCTGCTGGGCAAAGTCCCCACCCAGGCTCACCCACTTTCTAAAAACATTTGGAGTGTGTGTGTCAGAAAAGGTGTTAATGGGCACCGTGGTGCCCATGGGCACCACATTGGGGACCCTGATGTAAATAATAAAAGTTTACTGTTTTTCTCATGCCTTCTAACTAAAACAGCATGAAGCAAATGGACTATATGGTAACTCTCAGAAAAATATGTCAATATGTTTAATACTTTTTTTCTACAGACCACAGATGAGAGGATGCAATTATCTGATATCAGGCCCAGCAGGTTATGCATAACTCTAATAGTAACTCTTCAATCTAATTACTAGTAGTTAATAAGAAGCCCTGCTGGGCAAAGTCCCCAACCAGGCCCACCCACTTTCTAAAAACATTTGGAGTGTGTGTGTCAGAAAAGGTGTTAATGGGCACCGTGGTGCCCATGGGCACCACATTGGGGACCCTGATGTAAATAATAAAAGTTTACTGTTTTTCTCATGCCTTCTAACTAAAACAGCATTAAGCAAATGGACTATATGGTAACTCTCAGAAAAATATGTCAATATGTTTAATACTTTTTTTCTACAGACCACAGATGAGAGGATGCAATTATCTGATATCAGGCCCAGCAGGTGGTACCAGTTTCGAGTGGCGGCCGTTAATGTGCATGGAACCAGAGGCTTCACTGCTCCCAGCAAGCATTTCCGCTCTTCAAAAGGTTTGTGTTAATTTCCTACATCTGATTTTCTAGATCTCAGAGAAAAGGGAACCCTATTCTCTTAATATTTTTGAATGTGTTGATTTTTAACAGATGATTCATTTTTGGTTTTCTGTGTAGTCCCACATGAGATTGCAAATGCATAGACCTGCTGATCAGTAGCTTCTGTAGCTTAAAATTCCTCTGGGGAAGTCTGCCCCTTCCCAGAATGCACACGTGGCTTGTTTCCCATTGAAACAGCCCACTCTCTGGGAGGAGCAATGCCCTGACCCTCAGTTCCTGTTTTGTCTCTGGTTGGAAAGGTTCTTTATGGCATTTCTCTGCCTGCATTCATTCTTTGCCTGGTTGAAAAAGAGAAGATAGAGAGATGATCAGAATGGCTGAAAAAGCCTTATTTAAAAAATGTACAAAAATGATGGGTAATCTCTTTGCTGCATCTGTTTGAGAGAGGGGCATAATGTTAGCTCTTGCAAATACTGCCAGAGCTTCTCCCTAAAGCCAGGGCAGAAAGAGCCACCAGGCTCAAGGTTACATTATGGAAACAGGCACTGTTGGCTCCAGCTACTCCATCTGCTAAATCAGCTAAATCTGTTCTTGTGGACCTTGCCAAATGACTGGACCTGACACCACAGCCATTGCACTGTTGGAGGTTCTGAGCCCTTCGGATCCGGAGGCATTACTGAACCTCCAGTGCACCGAGTCCATTGGATCCAGCAGCATCATGAATCCACCAACATCAGCAGCTTCAAGTATTTTGAGCCTATTGGCTTCAACAACCCCTTGAATCCAACAATGCTCTGAGTCTAGAGAGTCATCAGATTGGGCAGTATGAGTTCTGTCAGTGACACCTGCCGTTATGGATCCGTACTCGGTTCCAAGCCCAGTCGGGCATAGATCTGAGGGAGCAGAAGGGCCAACTCCAGAATCCTTGGAACCACCTGGGAAAAAGGCCAAATCTAAGTCAAAGCATTCCAAGCTTAAGTGGAGTTCTTACTGAATGTATGTTATAGACCTGGAGAGCTGGAGATTGTAGAGATTGCATGTCCCCCTTCCCCTCGCTCAGTTCACATTCAGTTTGCTCCTTAGAGGAGGAATGAGAATTGCCCTGAAAACCCTCATACCCAACCCATTGGGTGAATAGACAGATTTCGCACCAGAGCTGCTGTGCGCACAGATGCTGAGCATGGTATCAGGGAGTATCTCCACCTTCAGGAATCAATTGTGGAGAGCCTTACAGGGCGGAATCAGCAGGATCTGCATCTGATCTTGCACAACCGAGGGTGCACTATTGACAACATTACATTTCAAAATCGTCCATGGTCTCATCTGCCTGAATCAGACCCACAGCCCTGTCTGGAGGAGCGGAGCCCAAGTCTACCATCTGAACTACCACCAGCTGAGGCAGTGGAGGACAGGGAATTTATTTTTCCCATGGATGACTTTCAGCTGTATGCCAAGCAGGTGCTGTAAATGGCCAAATCCTTGGATTTTGAGCCATTCTTCTGAGCCAAAACCCAAAGACAAAATACTGCAACACCTCTGTTCGAGAAACCCAGCCAACAGCGTGTTATCCATGACTGAAGGGTTCATAGATCTAATGTCTACATTATGTGAGAAGCCAGCTTCTATTCCCCCTACATCCAAGAAGGCTAAAGGGCTTATAAGACTAAAGAAGACAAATGTCCTTTCCTAATCACCCACCCTCCTCTGTCATTATTTTTTAGCAAGGAGATGCAATCAAGGAACAAGTAAAGTCAGCATTCTACACCTGCCAACAGAGTGGGAAAGAAAGTGTATAGCCTAAAATGAAAGCTTTATGCATCTGTGACCCTCAACATAAAAATTGCAAATTACTCAGGCATTATGGAGGCTTACCAGATATTTCTGGATAACAAGATGGTGGCGTATAACAACCATCTACCAGAGAACCAGAAGGTTCTTATTAAAGTGATCCAAGAGGAGGCGATTAGACTTCCTAAGCAGCAGGTAAATGCTGGAAGGAATGTGGCCAACTCTTCCACCAGGGCTCTAGCATCAGCCATAGTTCCTTGGAGGTATGCGTAGCTCCAGTCCACTGCACTACCTGTCAAGACGAGAAGCAGGGTGAAAGGTCTAGAATTTGAAGGTGAGACTTATTCTCCTCAAAAACAGATGAGTATTTATTCCAAAACCGGAAAAATCGGCAGACCACTAGGTCCTACAGAGTCAACAATCTTCTTAACTATCTTCTCAACAATCATGATCTCGACCCTTGTACAGACAACAGCAACAGTAGCGGTACAGAGTTCACTGTACCAGCCCTACCAGCATCAGTATTTTCATAATCAATCAACATCTACCAATCAGGGACAATATCAGAGTCATAAGCCCACTCATAAACTGAAACAAAGTATCTCATTGGCTGGGACCAAGGACCGGGGCCAAAGTCAGAAGCAGTTCTGACTAACACAAGGGGAATCTGTTGTATTCGGTGATAGACTAACCCACTTTTATGCAGCCTGGGCATCCATCACTACAGATTTTGGGGTATTAGAAATTATCAGAAGTGATTATAAAATTGAGATTGACGGTTCTTTGTGTCGGAGTCTTCCTTGTAAATCTACTCAAGATACTTTATCTGAGCTGGCCAGTGAGTTGTCAATGCTGCTAGAGAAAGGAGCTGTACAAACAGGTACCAGTATCTGAACCTAGAATGGGATTTTATTCAAGGTTCTTCTTAGTCAAGGCAGAGAGAGTGCTACATACTTTTAACACAAGGAGGGCTATACTTTTTTATTTAAACCGTACAGCATCTTTGTTTGTTTGTCCAACTTTGTTTGTTATGCTGGCCCAAATAATGGAAAAAGGCTACTTCTCAGACCATTGCTAGATTGGTAGTTCAGGCTATTAGGATGTGCTATGAGCAAACTGACTTACCTTGTCCACTGGGAATCTATTCCATTAGGTCACTGGCGTCTTCAGCAGCCCTGCTTAAAAGTGTTCCTCTACAAGACATATGTAGAGCCACGACATAGACATCAGCTAATACCTTCATCAGGCATTATGCTCTAGATGTACATGACAGGACGGAAGTAGCTGTGGGTCAAGCAGTCCTATAAATGCTGTTTTTATGAAGAGTGCACTCCTCCTCCATAAGTGACTTGTTAATTTCCGATGTGGGACTGCACAGAAGACCAACAATGAAAACAGAGTTGCGCTCACCTGTAACTGTTGTTCATTGAGGTCTTCTGTGCAGGCACACACATGCTCCCTCTTTCCCCACTGTATACTCTTCACTACTTATCTGGAGAGTCCAGTGGCCAAAGAGAAACTGAGGGTTGAGGGCGTTGTTCCTCTCAGAGAGCGGGCTGTTTTGGAGGGAAACGATGCTATTTTTCTCCTTGCACAGAGGATTATTTTAATGACAAATTATATATTCTTGTTAGAAGATGAGCAACTTCAATTTTGAATTCTCTGAATATTTTTGAGTGAATATATCCACCATTATTATTTTTGTTTGTGGTTGAGGATGAACTTTGAAAATTAAATTTAAACGTAACTGTAGCATTTAGCTAGCCTTGTATTCAGTATGGCTAAGTGGTTCAGAAATTTTAGAAAAGGATTTTTATGAAATAGTAACATGGAATATAATTTTTGCTCAGCTTGCATTTATGGCCATTGGTGTGCAAAGAAGAATAAGCATACTTAAATTCCATTGTAGTCATTGGAGGCTTAAGCTTTCAACTGTGTGCCTAAGCATCATTGATTGGAACTTAAAGAGATTTAAGTTTTTGGAATGTACCCAGTTTCTGTAATCCAGAGTATCATGGAAGAGCAGAAGGTGGAGCACACTCGTGTGCTTGAGTGTAAACAGTACTTAGTCTGTTATGATAGCTAAATGGAGATCCATGTGGTATAATACATTTATTTGGTTATGCATGCATTACTACTTTACCAAGTCTGATTTATTGTCTTTTCTCACACAGCTAACTTTTGAGCACATTGCTGGGTGGAGATTTTGTATACCTCGTAAAAAGGCTTTTGTGTAAAGTTGAATATGCGCATAAATTCTGTTCATAGGATAAAGACAGTTGTATCTCTTAAAGTAGAACCTTTTTTCCACTCCCCTACCCTTAAGAGAAAGGAAAAAGTGGCATTCTTCTTGATGCTAGATCTTATAAAGTTTGTCTCTTAGTGAGTTACACTTAATCACTGCTTTGAGAGAAGCTGTCAGTCATGTAGAAGTAAGTATAGAACTACAGCATTTATAAAACTAGAACAGGGAAAATATAATGAAGAATGCAGAGAAAGTATAGCTCTAACAAGTAGTCTTGAGTACAGTGTTAAATAAAAAGCTAATGATATAGAAAAATAAACCCATGAAAATAATCAGACCTTAGTTCTGCTACACTCAGTTTGCAGCTTGGAAAGATAAGGAAAGGATACCAGCATCTGATTGTTTGACACACTGGACTTTAGCTGAATATTTGGACCTTGCCCTAAAATCTATTTTGTTTTCTTTGTCCTGTGGCCCACATATGTACAATTATGTAGTGAGCAGAACAGTATGGTAATGCTGTTCAAATTCTGAAGCATCCATCTTTTACAGCTTTTGCTGCTTTTCACCCTTAAGATGAAGGATATTGGTATTATCCAAAATATAAATTTCAGTAGTAAATGAAGCAGAAAACATTGTTTTCACAGGACATAACTGCCCACGCTGGTTATGATTTCATGCATACATCTAAATTGAATGTTAGTGAAATCAGAACAGACACCCACTTGTAGCAATAAAGATCTCTCTATGGCTTCTTTGGGAACAATAATGTTTTTATATTATTACACAGCTGGTTTATGTGCTAATTCCAGCGGGCAAAGCCAATCCCTCTGCATGTGCCATGGAAGTATTTAATAGCTGGAACTTGTCTGATGTGTCTTTTGGAGAGAGTTGCAACTTTTTCAAAAAGGAGCAGCATGTGATCGAGATCTAAATAAGAGCAAAACACTCTCATCTTAATGCTTGAAAGGATTATCAATTATAGCTAAACTTGCTGTTACACATGTAGTTAAAATTATAGTATCCCTATTCCTGAATACATTTGTCCTAGTCTTACAATGTCAATGTATTAATATCTTGTTTTTAGTTACCCATCCCTTTTAAGTCTATATTAATGTTCATCCAGTAGTAATTTTAGTGGCCTTGGGCTAGACAAGGATTCTCCAGGGGAATCTGAGCCAAGCTAGAGTCACAGCTGAGCTTTATTTGTCTTTCTTCTGCCCTGCTTGTCTAATTTGTAGCTGATCAAAAGGAAAACATTCTGATGGCTAAATCCATCGACTCACTCTCTTATATCATGAAGTTCAGGGCTTAATTTTATTTATTTATTTACTTCATTTGCACTCTGCCTTTCTCCCCACTGAGGACCCAAAGTAGCTTACATTATTCTGCTCTCCTCATCTGATTCTCACAACAACCCTGTGAGGTAGGTTTGGCTGAAAGAGTGCACTTGGCCCAAGGTCACCCAGTAAGCTATCATGTGATTGGTCTCTAAGGTTCCATTGGACTCAAATCCAAGATTTCATAAACATTTCTTTATGAACATTGTAGCATACAAGCAAGAGAGCAAGAAGTACCCTCAGAACATTGGGACATCTTGCTCTCACTACATAAATCTAGCTATATACTGCATTGGTCTCTATTGAGTTTAACTACCAAAGAACTACAAGGGGTGAAGCAAGTTTTGCACTTGTATCGTGGATATGACAAACACTGAAAGTGCTCATTTAATTGAATAGTGTAATAGACTTTACAATAGATATAAATTAAAAAAATTAGGCTGACACAAGTCCAAATGTGGACTGGGACCTACCCACATCTTGAGAACATATTGCTGTATCTTCAGTATTCAATTCTGATTGTTATTTAACTCTGAAGGGATCACTGCGTTAGTCTGATACAGTAAAACTAAACAAAAGTTGAGGCACCTTAAAAACTAATTAAATTTTATTTCAATATAAAATTTCGTAAGTTAGACCTCACTTCATCAGGTATAAGATCTCTTCATGTAAATTCTGATGAGTGTATGCTGAGATAAGAATACAAACAACCTGTGGGACGGATCAGTGATTCATCTAGTCCAGCTTTTTCACAAAGCAGTTCCCTTGGAAGCTTTGTCTCTGTGGTAGTTTCCACCCCCCCACTTTAGTGGCCATTTTGTACTCTGTTTCATACTCCATAAGCAGCTGTCTGCTTTCTGGAGCCTTACCTCTGAAAGAAAATCCAGTTAGTATTTAAGGTGTTACAGCACTCTGCTTTATTAACTGCACAATACACCTCCCTGAACAGATTTCTGTGGAAAAACAGGTGCTCAAGACAGGACCTGGCCAGAATTTGGCTTAGCGTTTGGAAAGTCTAATCTACCTAGGATTAGCAGCCCTTATCTGTGAACCACAATGAGTTTGGTTTCTTCTTGTTGGAAGGAAAGAGAATGGTGATCTATTCATAATATTTGTGGAACTTTTATCAGAAAGTGTGAAATTAATAATGTATGTAAAATATGTGACTGAGAAATTGATAGAAGCCTGATTTTAAGCAGCAGAGATCCTTCTCATTTTTAAGGATAGAGACAAATAGTCAATGAATGTAGTCTATTGGGTATTTCTTGGCCAGATAAGATGGAGAGAAGTGCTTCATTTGCAGTGAGTATGATGTCAGTCTCTTGACCTAAAAGATATCTTCCTTTCTGGAAGTGAGAAGTGTTGTCAGGCTATGGATGACAGGCCATGGCAGATAGATCCCTGTACCATTGCAGCAAGAAATCCAGGCTTTTGGTTAAATGGCTTTATTCAGAAATCAGGTCATTTCCACAGATATGTCCATAGAATTACTCAGAAGTAAGATAAGCATCTAAGCAGTAAGAATAGTTTGACAAAAATAGTAACCTGTGGGAAAATCTTTCCTCTTAACACACACATTTGCTCCTTCCCCCTCCCAATAGTAAAACAGGACGAGTTTGTGCCAAAAGTCCTGATATCGTCTCACATATTTGTACTATCAAGTGGAGACATGTGAGAAAGCAAGAGATCAAAGTTGAGACATAGCAGTGCATGAGAGTGAGCAGTGTACAAGGTCAGATACACTGAAAGTTTCTACAGTCGGTTAGATAAGGCACCTGCTTCAACAGCCTGTGAAACAGTTATAGTATGAAACATTGGTTCAGAAACAACAGGTCAGAAACAACAACAGGTCAGCATTAAGTAGTGGCATGGATGGGGCACAGACATGACAGGTGTCATGTTTAGTCCAGAGTTTGTTCACAGCAAATATCCATCAGTGAACCAAACCCAAATCTCTTTGTTTATTGTTTTCCTTAGCTACATATCTGGACACCAATAACCAAATTATAATTACAAATATCCCCCTGTGGCTTCACTTCTAAAAAAAAATATATCACAACAAAAAACCCACATGATTTTCTTTCATTTTCTTCTGGTTTCTTAAATTATTTCATCTCTGCCTGTGTTGGTTTCACTTTAACAAGGCAGGCTGTATTTTCCTAATACATAGAGGGAGCCCAGTGTTCCTTAGGGGAAGGGGCGAGAGAGGCTCTGGGCTTTCTTAGCTGACTGCAAGCTGTAACACTAGGATTACATTTAAGTGTGAGGTATTCCAATCCTAAAGAGTATGAAGTGGGATTTTGCCTTCCTTCTCTTCCCAATGCTTTTCCTGCTATGCCAAATTTCCCTTTGCAGTCTTCACTCCCTTACTTGCCTGCTGCTCTCCAAACCTTATCTTCCATCCAAACAAATCTACCTTAAGCTCCTTCTCCTTTTGCCTGCCCATCCAGATTCCTTTCCCTCCTTGTGCCAGAAACGCCATTGCCTTGTCAATCTACCTCTTCTTCATGCTGCTGTTCTTCAAGCTGGGTGTCTGCAGTGCTGGTGGTGCTACTGTTTGTAATCTTTCCTATCAGTTCTCCCATAGACTTTAATGTTAAACATTGGTGCCTTCAATGCCTCAAAAAGAGAGGACCCTTTATTCTGTCTACTTGAAATTTGGCAATGTGGATGTGTCTTCAGTGAAGACTACAATCCTCCATCAAGTTCAAGGGAAATCATGAAGGTACAGATCCAAGAAAGCAGGATAAAGATCACAAGGAAGTGATAAAAATGGGAAAGAACAAAATACTGTTATGAAAATGAAACAGCAATAATGAAAAATAATAATGAACCAGAGCCAATATGAATCAACCCAGTAATGGAATTAATAACAAAAAATGAAAAATGAAACAGTCATTTACAAGGATAGTTTTCAGTGGGTAGATGTGTTCTTCAGACACCTGTTTGAAGAAGGGAGCTCTAACTGTCTGAAATAGGGAGCTCTGACTCTGGAGAGTGTACACCCTGAAAAATCTTGTTGAGGTCTAAGGTGCCACTAGACTCAAATCTTACCGTTCCATTCACAAGTCTATTTTACGCAAAAAGGAATTTGAGTTGAATGTGTTGGAACATTCCCTCTTTGCCATGTGTTAGAACATTTCCCTTTTTATTTTAGTCTACCAATTATTAAATCAGAAACCCTATTACTACTTTTTTAGTAATAGTGTCAATTTTTACATTATAAATGAGAGAATTCTTTCAGTGACACCATTTATCTTGGTGATTATCTGATGAAATGTTCCTGGAAAGTTCATTTAGAGTGTTGATAGTAGAAGGGCATTGTTGCACATTATGGCATATATTAAACTGGAAGATGTTCAAGTGAATTTTATTTATTTTTATTTATTTATATCATATTTGTATTCTGCACTTCCCACAAGCAGGCTCAGGGCGGATAACAACCTTAAAATCATTTAAAAACGTTCCATATGAAAACATTAAAACATCATATAAAAATATCAGCACTCTATTAGCAGCTGCCCAGGATGGTGCAGCTGATGTTATGACATAACCTTATATTGACAATTTACACTTGAAAGATTCGAACAAACCTCTCTGCCTCGGTTCCCTTTCAACCTGTAATCCAGGTGCTGGAATATAGTTTCTTGGAACACTATTTTAAGTTTCCTTTTTTGCTTTTTGTTTGTCATCAGACCCTTCAGCTCCACCTGCTCCATCCAATCTCCGAATTGCCAACTCTACTGCAAACAGCGATGGAAGTGTGAGTGCAAGGATTGTTTGGGATCTTCCCGAAGAACCTGATATCCCAGTCCATCACTACAAAGTGTTCTGGAGCTGGACAGTTAACAGCAAGTCTCTTGTACCTGCTAAAAAGAAAAGAAGGAAGACAACAGATGGGGTAATAAAGTTTAGAAAGAAGAAAGAAAAACATGAATACACGTGTGCCATAGATTTTTTATTGGCCCTTCCCTGGTTTGAATGAAGTTTCTTATCATTAGCCTGGTGCTTAAAAGTAAACATTAGATCAGATGGATCTATTATAAGTCAGGGAGCGATGCTGCTTTTGACCCAGGTGCAGTAGAAAGAAATATATTGCAGTGTGCCATAGACAAATGTGCTAAATTTGCAAAAGCAAAGCTGGAGTGTGAGATGCATATAACCACATCAGCACTAAATGCTAAAGTTTAACTACATTACTGTAATCTTTTTAACTTTTACACATTATGATATGTATAAGCCTCCTGGCTGGATCAGTGTTGTGATTTTGAAGATATCCTACTAGTTGTAATACTTTAAAAAAAGTTAATGAAAGAATATTTGCTCCCCTCCGTATGCATGTTTTTAAAGTTTTATTGAAATAGTGATTTCACTTGTTAAAAGAAGTTATGCTATCAAACTAGTTTAAAATGTAAGTTTCCAACGGACTTCTTCATTGTGCAGAAATTTTATCAAATATATTTATTTCCACATTTACATATATTTACATATTGAAAGTTATACGAATATTTAAATACATTATACAAAATTCAGTCATTTTTAACCTACTATGTACTATGGATTCTTTAGATATTGTTCATGTGCCTTTTCTATCAGACAGTTCTGTGGATGCATAGACACTTTTAACTACCATGCCAACAGGTGAGTTCAGTAAAATGTGTCATGCTCTGTCTCATAACAACCACCGCCATGGTACTTGTTTTAGTAAATCCATAACTGATATGTTTATATATATATATATATTTATGTTTGTATGTTCTGTTCAATTACAGTCCCAGAATTATGTAGTCCTGGAAGGACTCCAACCCAACAGTAACTACATGGTTGAACTTCAGGCAGTCACATATTGGGGTCAAGTACGCCTGAAAAGTGCTAAGGTCTCTCTCTACTTCAGTTCTACTCAGTCAGCTGTTAACAGTAGTAAGTTGTATTTTTAAAAAATCGTAAATTTTTATGACCTATATTTAACAAGCAATCTTCAGATAGGAATTCCATAGATGACAAATTTGCTACATGCCTGAATGGTAATTCTATTGCTTGCTTGTTTTTATATATGCTGTTATGGTTAGGAAGAGGGGGAAATGACTTTCCTTGCTGGAAACTCCCTTCAACCAAGATTTCCCTGGAAAGCACTCTGGTAATCACTTACCACCACTCAGGTACTTTCTGAGAACAAACATCTAGAATGACCTGCTGAGAAGCTGCCCTTCCAGTTCAGTCCTAGCACAATAACAGTAACAGGATGGAAACCCTGGAAAATACCTAATAGCAGCACCTAGGCCATCTGGCACACAGGAAGAAATTCAGAGAAATATCTCAGAGAAATATATTGTACTAAGGAAGTCTTTATAGAAAGGTTTATTATAGAAAACTGGGGAAATGGTGGGTGGATTCCAAAAGGGATAGGGAAGGGGTCAAAATACAAAACATGGAAGAGCAGACTACCTTACAAAGGGGTTCTGTCACATATGTCAAAAAACATTCCTTTTTTAAAAACCAGAATTGGACTAGTAGAGATTGACTGTGGCCTTGGTTTCCTCAAAGCTAATATTCAGGCATTGTTGATTCACATTTCTTTAAAGCATTTTTCTGACTCCTAAAATGCAGTGTTCATCTTGCCTAATATTGTGTACTCTGACAGAAAGTGTCAAGACAGGCAGATATTTTCCTTATCTCTAAGCTCTGGTCCAATAGCACCTTAAAGACCAGCTAGATTTCCAAGGTGTGAGCTTTGGAGATACCTTGGAAATCTGATTGGTCTTTAAGGTACTATTGGACCCCTATCTTACTCTTCGGCTCCAGACCAACGTGGCTGGAACTATTTCCTTAGATCTGTTACCCAAGTTTCTGTAGCTGGAGAGCTTGGATCAGATCTGGAAACTTCTGAAAGCTAAGCTTATGCTTACCACCAAGCAATCACTTCTTTGTTTGTCTATCAACAGTTCCCATGTACAGACATTCAAATTATATGGTGCTGATTCTTTGTGAAAGATCCACACAATTTGGCTCTGCCTGTGTGCTTAGATTCTTTAATTTTTCTCCCATATTGTTTAGTGAAAATTCACAAACATAACCATACATTGTTTTGTATGTTGCTTGCTATTATTTTAATGGAAAAATACAAGAGCTTCTTCACAGACATCTGCAAATGTTTCCTGCAGTTTGAGAAGCTTATGACAATCTTTTACAGAGAGCAAATTCTGGAAATCCAGTATTGAATTGCAGTACCTTGACTGCAGTGAACACCCAGACAGTACTTTTGTAATGGAGATGGGGGAATGTGCATGAATACCTATGCAACAAAATGTTAGCACGGCTCTTGTAAATTGTGGGGATACACTGTACATATGAAGGTGCATGAGCCCATTAGTCCACCTAGTTGATATTGGCCACTTCCACATGTTCCTATTTTTTCAGGCGTTCTCTGTCCTGAAGCCAGGTCTTCCTGAACTCACCGTTGAGCATAGAGGGCTCAACGACCTATTCATCTGATTCAATTTATGTGGCGTTAAATACCAATTGGACAACAGCTTGTAAAATTGGAGTTTAATATTCCAACAACTAGATTTGTTGTAAGGGGAGTTTCATATATGTTTCCAATCAGATTCTGAAAAAACCCATTTTAAAGAATCAGTCCATTTTTTTTGGTATGGCAGAGGGTCTTTATGTGTCACCCTTAATAATAATTTGTAAAGGGTTGAAATTCTACCCTGTTTACCATCTTTCCCATTCCAAATAATTTCATCAAAAGGAGTTAGGGGCCAAAGCAAATCCTTGGACCTGATCAGTTTGGTGAACAGATGTTTCAGCTGAAGATATCTAAACCAAGATATCCTAATTCTGAACCTTTCTTCCACTATAGATTTATCCAGAATTGTCCCATTTTTAATCCAATTAATAATAATTAATAATTAATAAGTCTAACTTCTCAACAATTTTCTTTTTTGTGGGTATTTGTCATTTAAAAAATGAACCCAAAACAGAAAATGCGTTCCTTATCTGTGCTTCATCACAAATGACGTTAGCGCATTCATGCCCAAATTTCTTTTGTTTTTTTGAGCCCATGTGGGATTGCATTATACTATTGTTGTGTTTTTCACAGGGCAAAAGATTAGCTGTTATGCCCAGAGGCAGGCTTTTCATTCGTTCAGCTTCTATAGAACCTGCGCATGCATGATACTCGGTTGTCTATTGTTGGTTTCCCGCTTAAAGTTTTAAAGGCGTAACTGCTTAATAAGTATACAAACAGTAGATTAGCGTTATTGCACAATTCTATATTTAAAATAAAATCTGAAATAGCATCCCGTTCTCGTTCCTAGACTGATATTCTGTTTGCTGTGTGATGCAATGTTGCAAGCAATGCAGTATGATTCCCTTTGCATATGTAAATAGCGCAAAGGCCATCAAAAAACAAAATAGGTGGGGGAATATACGTTCGTGCATGCGATGTTTAGAAAAGAGGTAATGGCGAGAGGAGTGCATTGATACGGTAGGATAATCGTGTGGAAAACCTGCATCAAAAATAAATATGGATCAAGACCAGTCTCAGAAAAAATGTTTAAAAACCGGAATCATCATGATTCGCTTGCACATGGAAAATGATGACATATGTAATGAGTAGAATAACCTGCCAGAGTACCGTTGGTTGGCCGTCCCATTAAGGATGTGTGGAAGCGGCCATTGTGTATTCTGACTGGCAATAGCTCTCATGGTCTTTCCTTTAATTAGATATGCCAAGGATTGAACCTGGGACCTTCTGCATGTGCTATGGCCCTTCAAAGAGTTTGTTCGCATATTTAATTATTTCATAGTTAGTCTGTATAACTGAGACTTAAGATGATTTATAAGTAAAAACAATGCATTAAGAACATTATAACACAACCTGGCGAATGGAGAACATTGCAGTAAAGCATAGTATAATACAGAGTGACCCAAAGACAGCCAGTGTGGTATATTTGTTAGAGCGTCAGACTAGGAACTGGGAGACTCAGGTTCAGATCCCTACTATGCCATAGATGGTTGCTGGGTGACCTTGCTGGGTGACACAGCCTACCTACCTCACAGAAGAATTTTGAGGGTAAAATGCAGGAGAGGAGAATGATTTATGCTGCTTTGGGTCCTACTGGAGAGAAAGGCAGAGTATAATGGAGTAAATAAATAAATAAATTTTATAGTTAAGATGCAGTTACTGTGTTTTTAATATAACATATAATTTATATAATAGCATATTTAACGGTAGTATATAGTTAAACTTATACAGTATGCTAAACCTTCGTGACTTAAAACCACAAATAGTGCTGGTACCAATGCTTTGTAATAGACTCTTCTTAATAATTTGACTGGAGTTCAACAAGGCATACAGAATGCAAACTATCTGAAATATAATTTGCTCTTTATGGATTTGCTGTATATTTAAACGTTTACTAGGATTACAAGATATCTGGAGAGTTCTTGAACATGTAGCTTTTATAATAAGGCTTATAACTTCACAGCTGTTTTTCCTTCACTCTCTAGAACACAGGAAAAAAAATCATAACTGTTCTCTTTTTACATACTTAGTAGTTTCTAGACTCAACTGCAAATCATATTAAATTTACAGTTATGAAATCTTTGCCACTATAAATTTGGTTACTTTAATCTCCTCATTTGAGTTTTACATTTTCATCCGTTTGCATTCACTTCAAGGGCACCTTTTCTTTCTATTACTACAAGAACTACTGTAGGGGCAGAGCCTAATCTTTTCTTGAACACTCTTTTCTCCCTCAGAAAACAGCATGAATTATATTTCAGTGAAGTATGTTATCTGTTTCATCTTTGATTGCCTTTTTCTTAGAGTATTATACTTTTTTAGATTAGCAGTTTAGAAGCGAAAAACAGGGTCACTGAAAATCTGGCCTATTGGTGAACATGTATAGTTTGGTAATCTAGTTTTTGTAGTCCTGACCCAAATATGTGGTTATTTCAACATATTGATGCTACTAGGCAGCTACAGAGGGCGAGTCTCTTCCAATAGCAGGACTACATGGGCAAGGGTATTTAAGGTGAACTTCCCAACAGGAATGGGTTTTTTAAAAATGGCATATCAAGCACTGCCATGAAGATTAGGCAAGTTACCTGTTGTGCTTTCCTAAATGGAAATTTAGTTTAAATTGTTAATTATTGTGGCAAATTTATACTTAACTAAAATCTTCGTCTTTCTTTCCTGTGATCAGTGAAACACAATCCATTCTTTTTATTATCACTGCCTCTAGCTTTAAAAATATTCTTTTAGGGTTATCTAATCTTTCCTTTGAAAAGAGCAGGGATTGCTATCTTCTTTATCTTTTTAATATATTCTCACATATTTCATACATTCTGCTCTGTTTTACTTATTTCTTATTTTACTAATTACTGCTTTAGTTGGCTCTAAATACATTTTGCTGGACCAGACAGCCGAACTCTGTGAATTGTGTTTCTTTGCGTTTTCAATTATCTGAAGCCTATTAATTCATTATTACTGCAATTTATTTTATTCATTTTGGCTGCAAATATATCATGATCCCTATAAGCTTTTTGGATGACTTTGTGTGTGTACATTTGAAAAAGAAAACATACCACCTAAAATATTTGAATATTTGGGTTTATTCTTTTCGTTCATTATTTCTGTAAAACTATGCAATGTCTGCCTGTAAACTGTAACACTGTTTGATCTGATATCATCAGATACCATGGCTGTTCATGGCTATAGCTGTAGAACAGATGCCCATGCTGATACTTAATTACTCTGAAAGTTTTCGCATGAGTGTAGTTTAGAGAGCAATGTAGTGTTCCCTGCTGTGGCTCATGTCTAATCTCGATCCATTCAGATGAAGGGTGCACTTCTTTTAACTGTCCTATCTTCAGAGAGCAGTGGAAACTATAGTTACACGAGAAATTGACCATATATGTACATATCCTTAGCACATATAGTATTATTTACCACTGTGGATCCCCACTGGGCAGAAAGGTAAGGTATAAATGAAGTAAGTAAATACATTTTGTTGAAGGAATTTGCAGATTATGTAGTGAATTTAAGTGTTACAGGAGTACCCATAAGCATGTGAGAGTAGAAAATTTCCTGGCTATGTTTTGTCTTGCAGAAGAGCAACTATCTACAGTTCTGAAAGCAAAGAACGGATTAACTGATGCTCTTCCATCCTTCAAAGGAAGAAGACCCACTCGTCTCCTTGAAATTGGAGTACCTTTCTATCAAGATGATCAGCTTCAGGCGAAAGTCTATTGGAAGAAGACAGAAGGTTTGTGGCAATTCTCACCTGACTACCACAAAATATACCTTTATAGTGCATGAGGGACTCTCTCAGTAGCTTCATAGTGTCACCGGGGACCAAATATAGAAGAATCTCTGCTAGGGCCCTAGGAGAATACCAAAGCATAGGTTTTGCATGCAAGATAGTTATAATTATAATTGTAGAATACACTGCTTGGTAATGCAAGTTACAGAACCACATTTTTAGTATGGTGTTGCGATAAGATCTGCATTTCTACAGATTCCTTTGAGAATGCGTCTGAGGCTTTAATGGAAGGTTGATGATTGACCAATGAGATTGTATTTAAACTACTTCAAATCTTTTGTCAAAGAGATCATAAACTTCAGTAAACTAAAAAGTCTAGGGGCATAAACTGTAGTTTCACACTGGGTGAAAATACCAATTCCAAAAGTAACAAAAGTGTTAGTGACATCTTCCTGCTGACTTTGGGCAGCCTTAATATTCTGGTTTCATTTTCCTTCTTGACTGGTTTTTGCATTGTTCCTCCTCAGCTTTGTTGTATATCCCTTGCTGTCCATTCCCCCCTCCCCCATTCTTTCTAAATCTTGTTTTCCCATAATCTTATTTTCCAAAACAGCTTGATTTGAGTTTTCCCCCTGTCTGTAATGCCTGGGCCATTTCTCATTTCTCTGCCCACCTCGCCATTTTGTTTTGGTGCAGGGTGGGTGGTGAACTTTTTGTTTTTGGGTTTTTAATGGCATGCTAGTAATATATTGAAATAGCAGTATTCCTTGCATGTGCTAAATGAACTGGTGTAGCCAATCAGAACTTTGCAAACAAGCAGCCAATCTTCTCCTCCTGCTACCTGAAACATTTCTTTTTTTTCTTGAGAAATTTTATTAGTAAGATTAAATGCCCAGTAAAAAGGGCAAAGAAATAAAAGAAAAAAGTAAAGAAAAAAGAACCCCCCAAAGAAAGACAAAGAGTAGAAATAACGAAGAACAATGATGCATGTTTCATTTTCCATTTTCCTCTACAACACCTATCATATTTTAACAAACATTATACTTTTAGTTTTGGTAACTCCAAAATTTACTTTTTCCAATACTGCCCCCCTTCTATTTATTTTTCCCAAATTTATCTTCTTAAAAATCAAAGTCACAAATCATCAGTTCATTTTTCCTTGCCTCATGCAGAAAGTCAATAAGGGGTTTCCAGTTAATCATAAAAATAGACAGTGTTTTATCTCTGATCAGAGTTGTTAAGTTTAGCCATCTCCACTAATTCCGTCATTTTCATAATCCAATCCTCGATTGAAGGCAATACTGTACTTTTCCATTTTTGCGGCTATAAAAGCCTAGCCACTGTGGTCATATATAGAAATAAAATACCATGTTGATTTTCCAACTGTTTATCCTTTAATCCCAACAAAAAGGCTTCTGGTTTAAATTGTATATAGATCTTCAACATTTTTTGTATTATCATATGAATTTGTGACCAAAATTTTTAGCTTTAGGGAAATTCCACCAAAGATGATAAAATGTTCCTTCATGTTGCTCACGTTTCCAACATTTGTTTGACATACCTTTACTCATTTTTGCTAATTTGTCAGTAGACGTATACCACCGATACATCATTTTATAGAAATTTTCTTTAAGTGTGGAACTCAAAGTAAATTTGAGCCCCTTTATCCACATATTTTCCCACTTGTCCATCAGTATATTATACCCAAAATTTTTAGCCTATTTTACCATACTATCTTCAACGGATTCTTCTTCCGTTTCGAATTTCAATAAAAGTTTATACATTTTGGAAATAACATGTTCGTCATTTGTACAGAGCTCTTTTTCAAACTCTGTCTTTTCATAATCAAAGGCCCATAATTTTTTATCTGATTTGAACCTTCCTCAAAGTTGAGCATAGAAAAACCATTGACATTTATAACCTTTAGCTATTAAATCCTCGTCTTCAATTTACAATCTCCTTGTAAGAATTCTAGTAAGTCTCCATAAGCCAACCATCCCTGTTTGAGTAGTCATCTCCCTTATATAAAATGCTTCCTGTGTTGAAATCCAAAGCGGTGTCTTCTGTGATAACCTTGGTTTGTATTTATTCCAAATTCTCAAGGGGACTCTCCTAATATAATGATTTTTGAAGTCTACATTAACCTTTACTTTATCATACCACATCCAAATCTTAGGTCATGACCTTCCAATGTTTCTCAGCCTCTCATTTCTCAGAAGCATCCTTTCCTTCATCCACATTAGACATGTGGCGGCATAGTACACCTTCAAGTTCGGTATTTAACTCTTGACCTGAAACATTTCTTTTGCACATCTGAGCACCATGACTGGGGGCCATTTTCAAGCTCTGTGTGCACTTTGCAGTTAGGTTCTTTTTCAACATGCCATCTAACAAAAAAGAGAGAGGCAAACTTGTTGAAGTATGTGGCATTTCCTGGACAGAAGGGCAACCATTGCCTTGCTAACAGTCTGGGATGAGGAGAAGCTTCAGGGTTCATCTCACACCCCATGCATCCTTGTCCTGCCCAGCACGCCCTCCACAAAAGGGACACCCACCAGCAGTGGCCCAGCACAGTAACTAAACTACTCAAAAGTTCATGATTAATGATTCATGAATCAGAATGCAGCTGTAAAATCATTTCTTTGCATTAATTACAATTTATTGATCCTGTATCAGAATTTGCCTCAGTACTATCCATTACCTCCTCTCCACCACACTCACACTTTGAGTAAAATTAGCACAATAATAATGAATTCAGTCTTGATATAAGGATTATAACCATAGCAAATGTTATTACTGATGATGAGCGGAAATGGACAACAACAAAGCAGTGTAAGGGGATCCTCAATAACCTTCCACAGCAGCATCCTCTTTATTCTACGATTGGCCATAATCATAGCTATACTAAATTCTTTAGCTACTGTCTGTCATTCAGAAGGGGAAGATAGGACAGCCAGTCAAAATATTCAAAACAAACAGTCAAATGTGAGAAAGCAGCTGCTCAATCAGCATGTGATACAGCACATGTGTAAATGGTGTGTTTTGGTAGATTGCTCCATCGTAGTAGTGCAAGCACACACACACACAGTTGCAAAAAACCTTGAAGAAAAGGCCTCAGATTGAACAGGAAAGTAGGTCACCTACATGGGAAAGTTCCACATGAAAAGCTGCAGTTTGGAACGAACACTTTGAATGTGCGATGATCAGAGGTACCCTGAAGGTGAGGAAAAACCAGGTCAAGACTGCAGTCTGGAAAATGCCTGAAACTGGGGAGACCAACAAGGTGGATGGAGGGAATGAGCCAAAAGAAAATGTGCTGTAATCATATCTGACTGGGTAAGTGCATAGTCAGGTCATGGCAAAGAGAGAGAATTTCTAGGTACAGTAAGTGACTGACTATCCTGTAGAATAGCTGATTATAAGGAACATAATCCTGAATGAGTCCCACCCCTTTTAAAGTGTATCTTTTGAAGACTTCCAAATTTTACACATTTAACAAAGCACAGGCAGACTTCTTCATTCTCCTGATCTAGTTTTGAGAAGATACAGCAAAGAAACCAGGTTAAAAATCTTCAAAAGCCTCTTCCCCATTACTCAAGCATATCTCCTGCACCTAAGGCAAGAGTCCTGAGCACTCCTTGGCAAAGGAACGAGAATCCTGCAAGTCTTCCATGTGGGAGTGCTACCTACACACTTGTCAGCATATTGCTTTCTGTGTGGGAGAGAAATCAAGCATGGAAAGTAGATTTCACCGATTCAGGAATACATTATCACTTTAGAAGCCAGCGTAACTGACTACTGTTTTAAGACAAGACAGGCAAAACAGGCCTGTCGTGTCCATATCAACCAATACTTCATGTTGATAAGAGTTTAGAGAATATGATAGATAATTTGTTAAAAATTTAATCTTGTTTTAAAATTAAATTTTAGAGTAAAATGCTGTTTCCCTGATAGCAAATGCTGTTTCCCTGATACACTTCTAGATGTGTATTACCATTAATATGCCTCAGATAGTATAAAGCATGTTGGAAATAATTAGTTTTCTGAATGAAAGTGCATAGTATTTAGATGGAGACAATGGCTTCTTGTTTTTGAAGAGTCAGAGAAAGTCTGTAGATCTTGCAATGAGAGTGAATTCAAATTTTGTCAATGAAAAAATGGCTTGTGGCAGGATTTTCTTGTCATTTTAGCTGTGTGAAATTTGAAATTATATGCTATTTATGTACCACAGTTTAACTTATTTAAACAAATCATATTTTAACTCCTTGGAACTGGTGATGCCATGTGTAAGAGTCTGTTGCCAGAAACAGATTCATACTCAAATTAACTGCATGTGACAATTGGGGTCATGTGCAATACTGAAATTGCTAAAATAAAGATTTCTTGCAGCAGTTTCCCTTTCCTGTCATTTGATTAATGGAGAATTGCATTTTATCTGCGCTTCGTCATTGCATTTGGGTGCAAAGTTTTTAAGACCTTTCTGTTCAACATCCTCAGGGTTTTAAAATGGAAAATTGTTTCCTCTTGTTTTTTAAAGGTTTTTATATGTGGGTAGTTTGCTATTTTAAAAGGAAGGGGCCACTTGACCTTAACGGAACTGAGGTGGGGTTCAGGCTAGACAGAGTAGTGTAGGAAGACGAGAGGGCATGAAAGTTAAAATGTATGAAACAAGCCCATGGAAGTGTGTAGCTATTGGCTTATTGTCAGCAACAAACTTAGCTGAAAGTATCCAGCTGTGTTGGACTGCTGAAATAAAAGGGCTCTTCAAAAGAAGTGTTTTTCTTCACAAGGAATACATGTGAAATTATTACCATGGAGTAACATTTGTAGAAAATATTATTTTGGGAATGAAAAAATTTCTCAGGCCTTCCTGTAAAGCTGAGAAATCTCATTCAAGCCCATATTTGCCCTTTTCTGTTGCTGCTCTGGGACTTTGGAATAGTTTATAGGAACATATGAGTACTATTTACGGTAGTTCATGAAATTCTGCAGCCAAATTCTTTCGATGAGCTGCTGATGGTGTTTAACTGTTGATGCTCAAGGTGGTCTAGTATTTTGTTGGACATTGTGTTGGTCCTCTCTCAAGTCTAGCCTTACATATCAATAGTGAGATTATCAGGAAACATCATGAGCAGTAAATGTGAGGGCGGGTGAATCTGTTGGCCAGTTCACAGAATTTAGATGTAAAATTCTTCCCTGTGTATTTCTGTGCACAATGTTACATAGAAATTAATGGCAAGAGACCTGATAGATTCCTGGCTGTGTTCGTGAGTTTGGTAGAATTCTTCCATCTTAGAAGCTTGAGAAGTAGCACCTCTAGTAAAATAAAATTGAGACTGGTGTCCTAAAGTTAGACTTTTATTTGGAATTATTTAAATGATGCAAGAATCTTTGGATCCCAGTTCAGATAGGATTCTGTTTGAAAATAGTGTATATTATTGAAGGAGAGAATGGTTGTCCATTAACAAATTGCTTCCTACTTTGCCACTGGTAAAGAAAAATTATTAGAGAAACTTGGCATCCAATTTACTTATTTATACAGAACTTAAGGAAAACAGTATTTTATGCCAGATAAGAGGGAAAAAATCTTAAATTGAAATCAAAGGTCTTAAGACTTGATTCTATGTATTGCATTTTCATTTTACCAGTTGGGTTTCTTAACAATGAGTTTGAACTGGAGAAATTGCGCCTGGGGAGGAGACCCATCATGGGGGATGAGGGAAACACAGACCTGCTGCCTCTTCCTTTTCAGCATGAGCCATGGGTAGGGTTACCAGGTCCCCTGGGGCTTAAATTGGGGGGGAAGGGTTGCAGTGGGAGCATACTGTGCACACACTCTGGAACACTTTCACATCTCTCTGGAAGTGGGTGATCCCCTGCCCACAGAAGGGGAATAGGAACCCTAGCCATGGGCCAGATTGAAACCTGAAGCCCTCAGGTTTGATGACCCCCCCCCTCCAGCTGGCACTTCCCCAGAAACTTGAAGGCCACCTGGCTGATAGGTCAGCCAACTTTAGGCTCCAAATTCACCAGCATCCATCTGTTTCCTCCACATCCTGCCACCCAGGCACAAAAGAAACTCCAGCTTAAGGCTGGAGGCTAGCTTTCTCTAAAGGATTGTACTATGAGAGAGAATAGGAAAAAAGAACAGATGAAAACAGAGCAAAGCAATATGTTAAAATCAATATTTGTGTGTGTTAGATGGGAGTTCATTACTTGCCCAGTAGTTGTAACATTGTTGAACAAAGAGGGTTCAAATATTGCTTTTACTGTGAATATTATTCTGGCTATCGTACTGGCTGGCCAGCAACTCCTGTGAGTGCAGCAGCTGGAAAAATGCTCCTGTAATGAAAGGCATGTAGATCAGTAGTGATGTGGTCTTTGTACATAGGCAAATGTGTACTGGGAAAGTCCAGCATGCTTTGTGTGAACATCCGCTTATCAAAAAACAAGCACTGTGGTTGCCTTTCACAGTGGGATACTGCTTGAGATGATCCTTGATTTGTTGAGATTTCCATTTCTATTGATCCTTCAGGACTTTAAAATTCATGTTGAGGCCAATCCTGAAGTACTATTAATTGATGATATTGCTATTGATGGATTAAGAGATCAATCTGTTGTATTTTGCGTTCTTTTTTTTTTTTAATTTTTTATTAAAACTGTAAAACCCATGAAAATACAGTATATTGTGAAGGCCAATGGCTATGTGCAATAAAACGAATCTTCTACTACTACGAAAATACAGTAAGATAACAGTGTAAACATTTTGCATTCTTCCTGAATGAGAAAGTTTGTAGTTTGTGGCTACTAATACTTGTGGATGGAGGTTGTGGTACAAATTGCCTTTGCATTTAGTTTGTGTGCCAGTTATGGCCTTGACAATTAGGACTTAGCCATAGTTACTTTGACTGCATTTATCACTGCAGTACTCTGTACATGAGGCTGCCTTTAAAAAATGTTCTGGAATTAGGACAAAAGGCTGAATAATACCTACCCTAATTACTAGAATCACATCTTGGCTGTTTAGATTGCCTCTCTGGTCTGGGTCTTTAAAGCCATGTGGTTTGGGACAGGGTTACTTAAAGGATCTCCTGCTCCCATACAAACCTGTGCCCAATTTTCATAAGAGACCCTGTTCTTAAGAACTCATGCTGTTAGAAATCAGGTGGGCAGCTACCAGGCAAATTATAAAAGCAACATCATTGAAATATTAAAAGCCTAAGATGTCCTCAGTCAACTTCCTCTCTTTCTTATCCACTACCATTGCATGTAAGATCCACATATGCAAACAACAGTAGAAGCAGACAGAGAATATCAATATAAGACTCCAGAATATTTCTCCAAATCCAGTCTTCTCCCTCGCCATGGCTTCCAGCAAAGAATATACAAATCTATACAAGGCCCAGTGCGCTAAAAAATTAGCAGACAGCATATACAGATTCTTCTCTTCGTCCTCTAGGGAAAAACTCCTCCACTTTCTGTTATGAAGTCATCTGGCATTTATTATAAAATCATAAATACAAAGTATCCATTGCCTCCACTTTCTCTCCCTTGTTCATACCTTCTGTGGGCTTTAGGAGTGAAAATATTTGGGTGGGTGGCTACCCAACTTATGCTCTCGTGGTAAAACCCTGTCTCGGGAATGCTTCCCACTGCTGCATGGCTCTAACTGCTCTTTTTAGATTTAGGTACAATCTTTCTGTTTACTCAAGCCTTTGACTTATTTGTATGTGTCTATTCATGTTGTGACATGATATTTTAATTGAGGGGATAAGATTTTATGTTTGTGATAGTATGTTTTTAATAGAAGCTGCCTCAAAAAGCTATAATTGAGATGCATCATAGAATTTTAAATAAATGAACAGTCTAATGTAGTGAAACTTGGTCTCTTGATTTTTTATGAAATTTCACTGTGTAGAGCTTTATCACCACTCTGTCACTTAAAAAAATATTCTTTTATTTTCAAATAAACAACTCTTAACTCTGGTATGAGTTGTTGCCAGCAAGTGGCATAGCAAAACTTGGGGAGAATCTATCCTATCCCTGAACTTGAAAGGCACTACTGCTGGTTTTATACTGTTAACTACTATTCCTTAACTAGGACTTTATAAGTCTATGCTAATCAGGTCTATTTATATAAGCTTAAGCTCCCTGATACTGTATGAAGCATAGAAAAAAAGAAGTTTCTAATGGCCAGTTAGAGATAATCCCAAAAAATTATGCTCAGCCCTGAAGTGACCAGCAAATCCCATACTGTATACAATCTAATACACATATGTTAATGTCCAAACAAATTTTCCAGTTCAGACCAAGAGTAATGATATTTCACATTTGTCTTGTACTTAAAGGCAACTCTTTCTTTGATTGCAAGCCCTAACATTGTTTAAGTCCATATTTCAGTAAATCACATAACTATTGCTTTCCACTTTTGAAGAATTGTTCATTTAGCTATTACTAAGGCTTGTAAGATCCAGAGTATTTGTCTTTTCAAGAGGTTCCTAGAAGAAGGGATGCACCCTAATATCCAATTAAGTACATTAATAGCTATTGAATGTTCTAAGAACAAATCAGTGCTACATATTGAAGGAATACCTTGTGGGAAACACTGGTCATACTTGCCTTATACTGTACTTTCAGTGAAATATCTTTGTTGATTCAACACTGACAACCACAAGTAAATATATAAGGTTTAGGGCAACTGTTTGGTTTCTCATAACATGCCTGATTTGTTCATCACTTTCATTAATGTAGCTGACATCAGATCACAATTGATCAAACAGTACTTTTTCAGCAGTTAGTTGAGCAATTCCCGATATCCAAATTCTCTAATGAGATTTGGTTTTATTAGAAAATCCCAAATATATTAGGCCATTATTTCCTGTGAGGGGAAAATATTGGGTGTGTGTGCATTTTTCAAGAAAACTCGACCAAATTTGCACAGAACCTAGTCTTTCCAGTCCACTAAATACTCCCCTCCCCAAGTTTCAGGAAGATTGGACCCCAGGGTCCAATTCTGTGTGCCCCTGAATAAGATGCCTCCACCTCTCCATTATTTCCTATGGGGAAAAACATTCCAAGGCTTTCCAGGGCTAAGAAACCTTAAGCAAAGGGGCCCCTGGTCAAAAGCCAGTCCCAATGCAAGTCCCACTCTCAATGCAAGCTGAACCAACAAAGTCCAACAGAACCAAATTTAAGCTAAGGAACCAACATCAAACCAGAGACAAGTCAGAACAACCAATGGGTCTGCAACATTCATTTTTGTAATTTAGATTAAATCTTAGCATATATAGTTTAGAACCAAACTGAAGCAAGAGAATCCCACCAGAAGCAAACTGAAGCAAGAGAACCAACATCAAATCAGAGAATCCCACCAAAACAAAGCTGAATCAAGGGATTCTATAAGAAATAAATAAACAGAAAGCAACTGCTTAAGCAATCCCCCATGAGAAGCAACAAGTAAATAAATAGCAAGCAACTGGTATAGCAATTCTGAATCACACACTCCTGCAGAAGGTCTTTTCCCTAGCTCTGTACCAGAGATCTTCTCATTGGGGATGCCAAAGAGTGATTGTACTGTTCCAGCAGCAAGCAGAATATGTTGTTCGGTTAATCAGTATGTACTAGGACTAAAATGTATGTCTGTAGTTTTAAGAGGAGTGCATCTTGGGAGTTGTAGTGCCTTAACTCACAGGTTTCAGTTCCTGGGGCATTCAGAGCCCACCAAAACTTGTTAGGGACATTTCCTCCCTTGTTCAGTCACACCTCAGCAGGAAGAGGTGTAAGTCATCTCTTTTTTTCATCACATACACTGGGTCTACAAAGCTCCACCATGGACCTTTATCCATGAAAGATACACTCTTTCCTTCTTATTTAGTAGAACTGTGAGTAGAGATTCCTTGGATGGTATGAAGAAGTTAAATAAAAGCCACTTAAGTTTGTAACTTGTGCGTGTGCATTGACACTTGACGTCCTCACATCAGAATAGTGAAAAAAAGAGGAGTGTTTCTTGCATATCTACCCTGCTAGTGAAAATGGGATCTTGCATGTTTGTTCTGCAAAGGAAAAGGGAAAGGATCGCTCTTTCCTGTCTGCCCTGCAATCCAGAAAGAACATCTTGCAAAGGGAAACTGAATCCCTCCCAATTGAAATACTGCAAGCAAACAGCAGAGAAATGTGCATGCAAAAGTTTCACCCCCTTCCAAGCATCAGCTCCAAGCAATCTCTGCCATGATTTAAACAAGCCTGCAACCTAGGTACCTTTGTTCTGCAAATGCTAACTGTTCATCTCACGCCTCCAAGCTATTGCACACAGCCTCTTCCCTCTTCCAACTCTCTGCAGCATGCACTCACTGCAAGCTTCTGTTGGGATAAGTAGTGCCACGGCGCCACCCTCCAATCAGCCCTATGCTTGAGGAAATAGCCTAGCCACAGCCAGAGCACTCGAAGTTTGGGAGAGATCTGAGTGCTGCGCCCTCTGGTGGCCAACTCTCACAGTCACGCCTAATTGCCTTCTGTATAGCAACACTCAGTCATACAGCCACTCTGTGACAGCACCACTCAGTGGATTTACACAGCATCACAGTTCCTAAAAAATTTCCTTGCAGTTCTTACTCATTTACAGCCAAGAATGGAAGATTCCTTGGGACACCTCCCTGATTCCACCGCAGTCATCATTCCTGCTGAAACGATGCTAGTCCCCTCTGGTGATATGTCTGCATCAGCTGTAACAGGTTACACGGAAGCAAAGCCTGTGCTTCAGACTCGAGAAAGAAATCCTTCACCCCAGATGCGTGAACATTTGTCTAATAAGAAAGCTGAACTGCATCTGTAAGCCAAGAACTGGTTTAAATTGCAGAGAGTCCTGGACAGCGTTGCTAAGGTGTCTGGATTAGATGAGGCGGATGCTGCATGAACCCATTTAACCGCCCGGTACCTGGCCTGGAAAGCACGTTGAGACCGCATCTTCAGCGTCCTAGACCAGCTGAACACGACTGAGGTGCTAGGAGAAAGGCAGTGTCTAAAGGAAGTGTACAATGGGCAGGACAGCCTCGTTGAGACCGACATGACAAGCCTGGAGGACCTCATCAAAGCAGAAGAAGTACATCACTTCAGCTCAGTCAACTCTGAGCAACAAGCTGGCGCCTCAGCATCCAGAGATCTTACTCATCTGACCACACCTCCAGCACGCCACACATCTTCGAAGGCTTCCTCAGCTAAACTGAGCAAGTCGTCACGCGCCAGCCTCATGGAGATTATCAAGGCAAAAGCTGAAGCTGCTGCTGTGGCCAAAAGAGCTGAGTTCACCAAAAAGGAAGAGGACCTTAGGAGAGAGACAGCCAAGCTACATATGGAAGCTATCAGGATACAGTAGGAACAAGAGGAGCGGGATGCGAAGATAGAAATGCTCTGAAAAGAAGCTGAAGCCACAAAATTGCTTGCTCGAGCCAAAAGTCTTGAAGATGGTTGCCTGGCTACGGATCCAGATCTCAGCATGCCAGATCTAGAGGAAGTAGACACGTCCCAGCGGATTTGGACCAACGTAGAACAGAGGGCCTCCATACATAACACCCTCTTTTTGCAGCCGCCCTCGAATTATACCATGGTGGTGCCAGGGCTTATGATGATCTTGTAGTAGCCAATCTGTCTGATGGCGCCTGAATTTTAATGTGTTAATATGTTAATAGGTTTTTATTGTATTTTAACAGTATATTTGTTGGAATCTGCCCTGAGCCCACTTGCAGGAAGAGCGGGGTATAAGTTGAATAAAATAAATAAGGAAATAAATAAATAAATAAATAACCTTCCGGGGTTAAAACCAGCAGCTCCAGAATTCCAACCACCTTCACCACAGACTACGGTCAGCTGGGATACAGCTCCCAGCCGGGGGCAACGGATTTCTTCCACGCACTCATCCCGAGTCAGGTCATGCCTGCACCACTTCACCCCTCTGCTACTGCTTCTGTGCCTATGTATGCACCAGTGGCACCCTCAGGTGGCTTATATGTAGTTAGCACCATCACTTGGAGTCAGCCAGTTCCTGCCATTCCACATCAACCTGCTGCTTTGGTTCCTGCTCTGCTTCAACCTGCTGCTCCGCTTCAGCCTACCGCTCCAGTTTCTGCTCTGCATCAACCTGCCGCTCTTGTTCCTGCTCCACAACAACCTACTGCTCCAGTTCCTGCTCCGCTTCATCCTGCTTCTCCGCTTCAACCTACTGCTCCAGTTTCTGCTCTGCATCAACCTGCTGCTCCAGTTCCTGCTCCGCCTCAGCCTGCTGCTCCAGTTCCTGCTCCGCATCAACCTGATGTTCCTGTTCCTGCCACTCTGCAGCAGCCTACTGCTCCAACTCCTGCTGCTCCACAGCAGCCTCCACACAGCTGCCCCACCTGGGGTCTTGGAATGTATGCAGTGCCCCGATGGGCCCAATGAGACCTCACTGAGCGGGGCATCCAGAAGTTCTCCGATTGCCCAGATGGCTACTTGCTTTGGAAAGTGATGTTCCAAGGAGCTACTAGGGATATGAAGTTGTGGCCTGATGAGGAGCTCACACTCCTAATCGCATGGTTAGGCCCTGGGTCAGCAGTTCAGGTTCGACATGTCTTTGCAGCACATGTCGAAGATTCTGAGAGCCAAACTAAACGAGACGAATTACTTGAGTTCAACATGTGTCTGCTTACCTCAAGATTTGATAGGAAGTGTCGGAAGTGTAGACGTCCTTGCAGCTTTAAGTTTAACATTTACAGAGTGGCAGGGAGGGGAGTACAGGCATCAGGCTTTTGCCGGGCGCCCCCCTTCCCCTCTGCTGGGTTGTGTGTGGGAGTTTCAGGGCCCTCTCCTGCCCCCCCTCCCCGCACAGCAGACAGGGCGCCTGGCTGCTGCTGCTAGCACGACTGCTGCTGCTATGCAGCTCCGGGCTGTGCGGCACGGCTTTGAGCGGGGGCCGGGCGAGCGGAGGGGAAGGCAGCGACGCTATGGCCCAACAATCCAAGAAGCATCTCTTATGCACTCTCTCCCTAGGTATCAAGGATTGCGATGAACCGCTTCCTACAGAACAAAGACAAAACTGGGAAGTATGGAGGAACTCTGGGCAGCCTACAAGGTATACACATACCCTCCACCTATGTACCAATCTCACCTGCTGTCACTTTCCGCAGAGAGCTGCACATCTTTTCAGACGCATCAAGCCAGGTGATAGCATATATATGGATCAACGGCGGGGAGAGCCGCATCCACCTTGCATATCATCGGGACACTCGGCTGACTTTGCCAGATGAAAAAGGCCAGGCTGAAAAGCTGAATCTATGCAGATTACAACATGAGTCCTACTTGGAGGAGCTTAAATGTGTCAAGAATGGGTCAGCAATTCCAAAAGCCAGCACTCTCCTTAAGTTGACCCCTTATCTCAATGACAAGGGACTATCAGGCCAATCACTGGCTAAGACAGACTTTGAAGAATGAAGCTCAAGCTTACATGCCTTAGTTTGTGTTCAGTTTGATAGTTCGTAGTGTAGCATGCCTTATATGCACAGTTATAGTTGTACCACTCTATTAGCACTGCACGTTGATAGTGGAATCCCCAGCATTCCAGGTGAGGAATGTCCATTTCCTCCTTTGTTCAGTCACACCTTGGCAGGGAGAGGAGCAAGTCATCTCTTTTTTTTCAACACATACACTGGGTCTACAAAGCTCCACCAAGGACCTTTATCCATGAAAGATACACTGTCTCCTTATTTAGTAGAACTGTGAGTAGAGAATCCTTGCATGGCATGAAGAAGTTAAATAAAAGCCTTTTAAGTTTGTAACCTGTGCATGTGTGTCCAGGGTCTGAGGCACAGCCCCCGGCTTTGCTGGGAGGAAGCAATGAGAGACAGCCTGGAGGCAGCGGCCCTGCTGCCCCGGCCAGCCATCAGAGCCAGAACCTGCCTATGCCAGGGAAAAGGGGCAAAGGTCCAAGGCCCCAGGGGGCTAGAAGGGGCAGGGTGAGGTCAGCTAGCCCCATGCTCCAGGGAGAAGGCAGGAGGCTGGGCAAAGTAGAGGGAGAAGGCAAGGGCAGTGGAAATAGGGACCCAGCCGCTTTCCCAGCAGAGCCCTTACCTAATGAGGAGAAGTAGCCCCAACAGCTCAGTGCCACTTCCCAGCCTATACACCAGCTAGAAGGCAATAGCCAGGCTCAGGGAGTGCCAGGAGCCAAGCAACTCCAGGTGGAGCTGCCACAGGCATTCTGGGGGAGGAGCTGGGCAGCCAGCCAAGGGGCCGCAGCTGGGCCTGCCTTCGGCAATCAGCAGAGTCAGGGAGGCTTGACAGCCAGGCAACAAGACACAGCTGTTGCTGTTCAATGGAGCCAGATCAGCTACCCCAGCTGCAACTATTTGGGGCAGCCCAGAACAAGGCTGGAAGGAGGGCGGGTCGGAGAAAGGAGGCCCTATAAAGGATGGATGGGAAGAGCCCTGGGGGGTGGTTTGAGTAGGAGTTATGGAGTGGAGGAGGAGCGGAGCAGTGCGAGAGCAAAGACCCAGAGGAGAGTCAAAGGAGGAACTGATGGCAGAGATCAAAGAGGGTGAGCGGCACAGGTTGAGCGGGCCAGCGAGTGGATTGAGAGGGAGTCTGGGTGATGTATACTGACCCTCCTTCCACAGAGCAGGGTCCCACAGAATCCCTGGCCCCCCCTTTGACGCCAGGGCCAGACGGTGCGGCACCCTGCCCAGCGGCGGCGGCGAGCCCTGACAGTGTGCATTGACACTTGACGACAAAGGGCTGGGATTCCCTCCTCGTGTCAGAATAGCGATCCTGGGAATATCTACATGTAGAACTCTACCAATCCAAATGAACTGTGGCCCCCTCATTTGCTTGCCATACCACTGTAAAGTACTCTTTATATGAGTCAGTGGAAGAGTGCCCCCATCCCCAGATACATCGCTTGCTAGGAACATCTAGAAAATGATTGCATGATCGCATGACAAACCACCACTGACATATTACTTCTGTCAACTGAGCTGGATTTTCTTGCCTCCTCACTCTTGCTGCAGCCTAAATGTCCTCTGAAATACTGCAAGACCCCAGTTAGTGGTCTATAGTGCGAGGGAGGACTCGCTCAACCCCCTTTCTGTGGGATCCAACCCAATACAAGCTGTCTTTTCTGTGGTACATCAAATATTATCTAATGCTGAAATAATTATGCAAACTATACATGAAAAGCTAAAGTAAATTAATAAAATTAAGTATAAATCATAATGAATAAAAAGATAAATTATAGATTGGTTTTGCTATCATTCTTTAAAAGGGGGAAGTGGCATTCTCAAGAACCTGGAGGCCCTGCAAAAATGCTATGGGGCAAATATATGTTGCTCTTTTCATGCAACTGAGCTTAATTAGACTATTCCCTTGATTAAGGATTGCTGCCTCAGGCCTTTTAAACAAATACTTTGCTATTATAGAATCAATAAGATTCCTTATCCGTTCATTTTGTTCTCTGCTAATGAGATCAAAAGCCATATTCATTTCTAAACAAAAGTATTTTGAAAATGTTTAACTCTAAGTAATAAATAATACCTGCATTTCTTGGGTTTCTCATGTACCTGGCGCACAACAAAGTGCAGGCATGTCCCTGTAGAGCAGGAGTCAGATAGGTGGATAATGTAACCTTAAACCAGGGGTTTCATGATCCCAATCTGACGACAATCCAAAAGATTCTGATCCTGATACTGGCTTGTTCACTTGGATCTTCTGTCATTTACTGAAAAAACAATTGCTAAATTTTTATGGTAAGAAATTGAAATTAATTGCAACTTAGTTCAGTTACTGCAACTAGTGCTTGGTTTTGTTTATCTGTTCAGAGACATTCCAGCAAACACAAACATCTCCCTTGCAATGCTTCTATTAAATCCATCATGACAGGAATACATTTCTAGTCTTCCTTTGGGGGGACTGAATCCCCCTTACAGGAATGTTTAGTTGTCTATGATGTTCAAAATAAAAACACATTGTGGCTGTTATTCATAGTCCTATCCACACTGAAACAAATGAGGGAATGATTTTTGAGAATTATGACCTCCCACACAAGTTTATCTTCTATGATGATTTTCCTAATACCAACTGTATTCTGCCATAACTGAAGTAAATTGAATTTTTATTCATGAGGAGCAGCCAAATGCATTTAAGACTCTACCTTGCTATGTTTAAAAGCATTATATCATTTCAGGACAAGCTTGCAAAACACAAATTCTTTTAACATTTACATTAAAGATCATACAGAGTGCTGATTAAGTACAGGTGAAAAACTCAGGCTTTGAATATATCCCATTCGTAAATAGAGAATTGTGCAAAGCAATTTAATCACATTGATGACAATAGATGTAGATCATCTGATTGGTATGAATACTATTGACAGACACACATGCAGGAAATGGAAACTATCCTTACCAGTGCCAACTGTTGAGCAAACTATTTGTCAGATTCAGCAGTATGCTCAAGTTTCTATTTATTTTTGTTCACATTTTCTGCAAATAAGTTCTTGATTTCTCTCTTCCTGAGAATGTTAGGATATGGAGAAATTTCAAGCTTGAATAAAAATTAAGTGGTTTCTGTCACCACTGCTATAACCAAAACTAACTCCATCAAGAATCATCTTGCATATTCTTTTGTTTTTGTATTGATTTCTTGTCACTGTCCCGCAGTAATTTTTTTTTTAGTTTCCTTGAACATGCCAGTGGAAGAGGTCGTACATAAATCTTTTTCCTTAGACTGATCTTGGTGTCACATGGAGTCACCCTACCATTATACTGGGATATAAACAAAAATGTGCAAGCCAGCTCTGTGGTCCAGTTTTGCAAACCATTAGAATAAGAACCCTTGTAAGTCACCCACTGACCTTATGAGTAGATTCTAAGATTCAATACTTATCTATACACTATGTCAGAAATCGCCATTGATGGTGAGGACTGCTGCCTTTCTTTTGGAAGCATTGATCTACCATTGTAGCAACTAATTCAGTCCAACATGGCAAACAAAGATTGCTGGCATTATTGGTAATAGTCCATTACTTGGCATGGATAGTTTATCAGCACTTCTGTACATTTAGACGTTACAGAAGAAGTTCAATGAAGTGTTTTGCCTAAAATTAGTCATTAAAGGATAATTTTGTGATGTGTGGAAGTGCTCATTGATTGTAATGGGCTAATCTGTGAGTAGCCAGAAACAACTTTTTGTACATAACATATTTTATAGTCTTTCAATGTAATAATATGACCCAAAATCAAAATATTCATCTAATTGGGATCTTCTGGATCCTGGGACTCTAAAGATCAGAGACCTTAAACAAAAGCAGTTATCTGCAAAAATATTATTGTAATACTAAACTACATTCGATCACGTTATCCTGTTTACTGAAAAGGAAGACAGCCCTGAATGTAAGGTGATTCTCCCTAAAAATGTAAATGTAAAACACAAAAGTGTTTTTATTACTGGACATAACTGTAACTTGTCTGCAAATTTAAGATGGACCCTCCCACACACACCTTTTGGGGATGGCATAATTGGAAAGTGACCTAGTCTTGCATTTGAGTAAATACAGTAGTCACTTAACTAAGACTGTAAGAAAGATTTATAGGAGAAGGTAAATGTAGAATCTTCAGATTCTTCACTCCTTCCCCTCTTGTCTTTCAATTGCCATCTTCCAACTACCATCCCCCAACTGTCCCATTGTTCCAACTGTCCCATCCTCAGCCTCTCTGTAAAATCCCCTCCCTCTAGAGGGCAATGTTTTCTTTTTTCAATTATTAAATTTTTTAAGAAGGCTTACACTATGATTCTATGTAACCTACATTCAAGTAAACTGAAATATTTAATGTACGGATGTTTCCCACATTTGCTGTAACAACAAAATCCATGTAAAATAAATCTCAAACAACATCTGTTTTAATGACTAAAAATAAGAAATGCCCAGGACAGCAGAAACACAGCAGGAAATATTTTTAAGCTAATATCTTAATGAGAATCATTGTCAAAAACTGGATGATTTTGAGTTACAAGATGGGTCCACCCTTGCGCTGTTCATGAAACAAGTCAGAGGAGACTGAATCAGCAACCACTCTTCAGGGAATTTTAAAATATTCTTTCTTATGGTCTATGTTGTAAATAAGTTGTTTTTGTTTTAACCCTGACTGGCTTGAAGTTGTTTGATAAGGGAAAATAAAACACATACACAAAGCTCAAACATTCTGGTCATGGCAAATGGCCCAAATTTAAATGAGGGCAGCATATAGGGAAAGTAAACACTGAGTTCCCTTTCCCTAATTGCCCTGAGTAGTAGCTGGGTGAGGTGAAGTAAATGTAGGGGATGCTGCTTGTCTGGTGGAGCAACTAGGAAGAGGAGAGAGGGGACTTGGTGTGTATTTGGGTCAGGGCTCTCTGCCTGAAAAATAGAGGCAGGCTGTAACTGCCCCTAACTGCCTAGGAAGTCCCCACAGTGAAAGGAGGTTTATGGTGGGTGGCAGTGTTTTGGGGGAGGGGGGAGTCACAGTTGTATTTTTACCTCAGATGTGATAGAAAAACAGAGCTTAAGAACCTAACTAATTAAGTAAATAGTGTAGATAGGTGTCTTCTAAGACCTTTTAAGTATTCAAGTTCAGTAAAACTTCACATTACTGAATGTTAGCTGTCTGAATAGTGTCATATGGAAGCATTGCTAAACTCTAAACTCATAAACAGACAACTGGCACAGTTTCTCTTTATAGCATAAGGTGTGCTGGCCCTTTTACTAGAAGTAACAATTGATGCTTTAATGTCATCACAGCTAATTTATATTGGCTTCCTGTGCTGTTTTTACTTGATCACAACATGAATGTGCCCATTTGGTACTGAATTGTCTCTTTTGCATTATGTCACCATGGCTTTCTTGTGAATGATAACGTTTTTTCCTGTGTACAGATCTATAGGTGTTAATGCTATGCTGCTTTTAACACAGAGGCAAACAAGAGTTGCTGGCATCTTTCGCACATAACGCTGTTTTTCTTTTTTATTTCACTTAGATTCTGCCAGTAGAAGTAGATACCATGTCCAGTGGTTCCCAGAATCTTGTATATACAATGAGACAAAAGGGCCTGAGAAATACAGTGGTACCACATATGTAAGTGGAGATTTAATCTTCTAACTAACTTGAAAACTGTAAATAGAAACAAAAATATATATACATAAGGAAGTAAAATATCTTTATTAAACCTGATTGAAAAGCTCCTATTAGCTCCCATTCTTAATTGCTTTCAGAGGAACTGTAGTACAGTAAGTTTGTATTCCATGATAACTGTGGTGGTACAGTCATTGTTTATTTAAAATATGTATGCATCTCTTCCCTACTGACAGTGCTGAAAGCTGCACATAAGTCATAAAACAAATCTAAATATAACCCTACTCCAAAATTCATGGAAGTGATATATTATTATAGCTTATAGATGTACATAGAATTGGAGAAGTCAATTTAATCACATGAAAAATATTTATTTTACAAAAAAAATTGTAATGAATCATTTAGCTTGTTTTTTAAAGGAAGATCATTCTGGTACAGACTAAGTGATTTACGATAGAGTGTGGGGTTTAGGATAAAATGAAGCCAAATTTATCCTTGAGTTTCCTACATGTCATGCGCCTATAAACTGTTTATCTGCTTGTAGGAAAATTATATAATTCTTCGGAATCTGTCATTTTCGTGCAAATACAAAGTTACAGTACAGCCAGCAAGGTCCAAAGACCGGTTGAAGGCTGAGAGTATTTTCTTTACGACTCCATCTTGTTTCGATCTTAAAGGAAAAAAGCACAAGCATGTAAACTGTCCATCTGAGGAAGGTAAGTAGATCTCTGACAAACACCCAAAATTCATTTGTAAGCACTCATGTTGGTTCTCTAACAGTGCACTCCAGGAGTAATTCTGCATAGGATCGCACTGTAAACGTTCTTAAAATTCACAATAATTACAGAAGAGTCATCTCATTTAATAATCGCAGATTTAATTGTCTAAATTGGATGCTACTATAACATCAGTATGACAATTTCATACAAAAAGTTTTTCTACTTTACTTACCAGTAACAAAAATTAATATTGGTATTATTATGTTAGAAGTTAAGAATGCACCCTCCTTTGCCTCTTTCCAATTTATACGTACTCCTTGAAATTCGTTTTACAGCATTCTATATGTAATGTAGAAGCCCTGTTTGCATTTTATAGTATATCTTGCATGTGCATGAGTCCATCTTTGTAAAAAATAGTTAGTGCATGATCACTTTACAAATGAAACCAGGGACCAGAACCTGGGTCAATGTGGGGTTTAAATTACACGTTGAACAGTACATGTGTTAAATGTAACATGAGAATTATTCAGTGCACTTTAAAGAAAAATCAAGAATACACTCTACATGGATTAGACTATGTACTCTGTAATTTGTGAACAAGACTAGAGACACAAGTCACATAGGACTACCACATTTTTACTCTGTACCTTTCACAGCTGTATGATAAACAGAAATTTAGCTGGTTTCCTCTTTCTCTAAAATTTTATAGCTGTTAAATTTCTAGCTGTCATGCACCTCTTCAGGCATTCAGTTGAGGAAAAATATGCCAGTCCTTATTACACAATACATTATTCTGTATAAAGTGTGAATAACTTTACGTACAAGTATAATAATTCGCTGTTACTGGACACAGCAATGTTTACATTTATTCAACAGAGTATGAAAAATAGGGAAAGGATGAGTTTTCACAGAATGTAGTGCAGTTGCTAGGAGAAAGGAAGAATGATTGATTGCGCAAAAATTGTATTAGACATTAATATAAACAGTTTTAGTCCAGAAAGGCTTCCTGTCTCAGAAGTAAGCAAGAAATAAAAGGAACTGAAAAAGATATTTATTTATTTGCTTAGGATATTTCTGTGCCACCTCTTCAGAGTCCTGCTCAAAGTAGCTTACAATTAAAACAATATTACAATATAAGAACAAGCTGTTTGAATACAAGCCACTGGGCATAAACATTGCAAAATTATTCAGAAGGTTTTTGCATTAGGTTTTTTAAAAACACTATAAGAAACGAGAAAATGAAAAATTAAGCACAGTTGAAGTTACATGAAACACTTCTCAGTGTCTAATGCAGCAAAAACAACAGCAAAACAGATTTGTGCAAGGATTATCTTTCAAGTAATAGCTTTGATGGAATTCATCTTGAATCGAGGCCATTTTTAACTAAACTTTGAAATGAAATTTAAAGCAGAATAAACAGAAATAAGAGATTTATGTCAGAAAAACATTTCTTAAGAGAAAATGGATGAATAGTGATAATATATTCAGGAAGGAAAGAGAGGAAGCATATGTGCATGCTTCAAATGCAAAAAATAAAATAAAATTCCAGATTCAGTCCCTGGCATCTGTTGCTAAAAGTTTTCAGGTAGCACACATTGAGAAAGATTTTTCTTTCTAGACTCATTGTAAATCAGAATAGACCATACGGAGTAGATGAACCAGGAACTAAATCCATGTAAGGGATATATAAAAATAATCCGGTCACAGAGTGAAGCAAGAGAAAAATGTATAGAATGACCTGTATCCTACAAGTTAACTTAGCAGAGTTTGAAGCCTTCCTCCACGTTAATGGCAGAGTTTTAGGAAGCATACCAGGATTTGATCAAGCAAGAGATTTTGATCTAAATAAAAAGGAGAGTCTGATAACAAAATAGTCTAGACTGAAACAGCACAGATCAAAGAGAAAAGGTGCAAACTATTGAGAGTGAATTTAAACTGAAAAACAAGTTTTGAAACTGGTGAACAGAACAACGCAGTGTAATACATTCATTGCTAAATTCTATATTCTTGGATATCAGAGAGGAAAAAACTGATAGGAATTTAGGGAAAGTTGCTATTTGCGTATCTATCTTAAAAACTGCTCTTGAAGCCTTGACAGAAAAGGTAACATTTTATTGCTTGTTCGTTTTAGCTCCAGTTGTCCCCAAAGTGTTGGCAAAACCCGAGAATCTCTCTGCCTCTTTTATTGTTGAGGATATAAACATTACTGGCCACTTTTCCTGGAAAATATCCAAAGCAGATCTTCACCAACCCATGACAGGATTCCAGGTCACTTGGGCAGAGGTCACAACAGAAAGCCGGCAGAACAGTTTGCCCAACAGCATTATTTCTCAGTCACAAATACTGCCAGTAGTAAGTGTCTGTTACTTTCTTGAAAGGGGGCGGGGGGAGTGTTGATGGGACAATTGTGTAAGATCAATGATAATGAAAATTTTGAATCTATTTAATACAATTTTCCACTTGGAATAATTGCTCTTATTTTCCTTTAAGGATCACTATGTTCTGACTGTGCCCAACCTGAGACCATCAACTCTTTACCGATTGGAAGTCCAAGTGCTGACAACAAGTGGAGAAGGACCAGCTATAATCAAATCATTCAGAACACCTGATTTGCTATCATCTCCACACAGTGAGTGTTGACCAGCTACCTGAGGGTTTTTGACCGTCTCATATGTGGGTAAAAGGAGACTTGTTTCCCTCATATGCACACACAAAAAGTAGGGGACTATCAGTCTGTATGATGCCTAGTATTAAAATGTATGATGCAACTGAATCCACAATACTTAGAGTAGCTGTGCTGTAGAATTTTTACCTATTTTCTCCATGTAATTCATTTTACTTACCCTATGGAGCAGGACAGGGCCAGATCGATGGGGGGGGCAGGGGGGTAGTCTGCCCCCAATGCCGCCAAAGAGGGGGCGCCGGGCACAGCTGCTAGCCCTGGGAGTGCGCGGATGGCAGGACAGGGGGCGTGCTTGCCGCGCACCCCGTCTTGCAGTACAGGCAAAAGGCAGCACGAGTGGCTGGGAGGCCGCCCGCGCCATTCACCTGCCCTGCAGGACAGGGGGCGCGCAGCAAGCCGGCCGCCTCCTGTCCTGCGGGGCAGGTGAATGGCGTGGGCGGCCGCCCAGCCACTCATGCTGCCGCCACCAGCTCCACGGCGCACTGGGACAGCCGGCTTGCCGCAGGGCAGCACACACCACCCTTCATGATGATGTCACGGAAGTGACAGGAGCACGCCAGGAGCGCGCATGCACAAGTAGCCGGTCTTCGGTTGCCCTGGGCGCTGGCAACCATAGATCCATCCCTGGAGCAGGACTGAATCAGCCTGTTCAGGTTGGTTGACTGGATGGAATAGGATGAGGGGACAGTTTTTTCCCTTGATATCTGCAATCTATAGTAGGCTTGTTGTTAATCCTGATGGTAGAAAAAAATCAGAATCAGTCCCTTAAGTCCATTACAAATTGCCACCAAATCCTTCCAAAGTTCACCCTCAGTTCAGTTTCTTGTCATTGCTCCTTCCCTATCCTATGTAAACTTAATTGGTGGCATCAGAAATGCAATAGAGATTAATTTTCATCCTGGGTATCAGTAAACCTAGGCAGTGTAGTTTCCCAGCCAGGAAGCCAGTATTGTGTCATTCCAAGGGCTGAAAACTGTATTTTCACACACTTCCTAATGTTTGATGTACTGTTCTACTGTGCTCTTTATAATGAAGTCTCCATCACAAGTTTCTGAAGCATAGCCATGGTTTAGACTGAAGCAATGAATCAGTTACAAAGTATCAAATGTGTTCTGTTGGAGTACCAACACTTTCAAGTATATCAAGAAATAACATTCAACAGTGAACACAAAAACAGTTAATTGACCAGTGTACAAAGAATCAAAATAAGTACAATGGTTAGAGAATTCCAAGGAAGAAATTGGGTCCAAAAATGGTAAGTCCAACAGAGTAAATATTCCTTTTCAAATAAACTTCCTTTCTTCCAGGTAGAAAAGGGAACCAAGGGCTGCTGAATAGCTGCCTGTAGTGCCCTGCTGAATAGCTGCCTGCTGCTGTTTCATGATGTTCACGTCATCAGGGGCGAAATTCTATCATTAACAACATACAAAAGTGTAACAGCGTACATATAATCAACCATAACATGATACATATAAAGAACAAAGTATGAAAGACTTACCACCAGTCAAAAGTAAATTCTTACAGACTGCACATGAAGTCAAACAGTCAAAAATAAGTTTCAGCATCATATGGCATAGTAGCACCATGCAAACCACTGGGGCAATTATATATCAATGAATAATAGGGAAGAGATCCTGACAAAACTTACTGTTTTGTATATACATCAACAAAAAACAGGAGAGATCAAGGTCACTATTCAAGCCTCTGGGTCTAAGGCTCTTTAAGGTAAATATCCATTGTGCCTCCTTTCTGAGTAATACTTTCTGAAGATCATATTTAGGGATCCTTGGATCAGAGAACAAAACAGTGAAACAGTGAACTGTTTTTGTGTTCACTGTTGAATGTTATTTCTTGATATACTTGAGAGTGTTGGTACTCCAACAGAACACATTTGATACTTTGTAACTGATTCATTGCTTATGCCTACTTTTGTGCTTGCACCTTCCTTGTTTATTGTTGATTAGTAGGTTCCTCTCTTTTGCTAAGATGGTTTAGACTGAAGCAACATTAATGGATTTGAGTTCTGCTTGAGGAAGGAAACTTCCCTCACTCCCTCTCACATTTCAGTCATCTCTAGCTTCTGAAATTATGCTTTTGCTAGTCAGTGGATCCCCGGAACAGTATAGACGGCAGAGTACAGGTCTTTCGCGGAAATGAAATTAGGTAAAAATTGCCCTCCTCTGCAGTGAAAACATCATTACATCCCAGAAAGTACTGTTGTACCAATGTGGTATAGCACCTTAGGATCTAGTACAATCTCTTTACTACTACTACTACTACTACTACTACTACTACTACTACTACTACTACTACTACTACTAAGACTTACTGAAATATATATATATAATACTGAAATACAGTATTATTTTTTCCTACAAACATTAATGTAGAATTTTTTTAAAAAAAACAAACTATAGTTACTTTAGTTATTGTTCCTTTTTAGGGCCGCATCTGAAACAGCACCATCCACATCACTACAAACCACCGCCTGAAAAATATTAAAAAGTAATTGGATTAATTAGTTGGAAAAGATTATAAACTGAGCTCCTGCAAGGTCAGAAAAATGCACATGAATTGGATCATGGTCTGCTTCTGATGGATTTGTATGAATTGTTTAGTTATATCTTCATCGTATGGATTGCAGAAAGCATGTTTGTTCTAATGTCAGGCTGAAATGTCATGAAAAGACCAACTGTATTCACGTAAAAGAAGATGAATCAATTATGGAAAATAAAATAGTGATTTACTGTCATCATAGACTACAATGTATGACATTGACAGGGGTTTTTTGGTCTTTTTTGTTTTATCTGTTGTTCAGAGTTTTTAAGTCTAATGATGTAATTCAAGATTAAATTGTGAATAGTTCATTAAATCTTTAAAAAAATGAAATTTGGCATAAGTTCAGTAACAAACAAAACATGTAACTAATGATATAAATTCCCTGTGTTGATACATTGTTTATATTAAATCCAAACCAATACATGAGTGCAAAACAGAAAAAATATCAAGTATATTATCTTTGTCAATACTGGAGAATGTCCCAGTTTTGGTAGCTGTCACCTTTTACATGTGGCATTCATATGTGAATCTTTATATTTCCAGATAACGTTTGTAGAACGTCAGTGCATTGACTTGGTGGTATATAAATGTAATAAATGTAATAAGAGGCATATAAATGTAATAAATAATCAAAGTGGGTTGTGGATCATGATCCCACATTTTAAAATGTCAGCTAGACGAATCTGTGAAAAATATTATGACATTGGATTCAGAGATACAGTTGAGTCTGGACAACATGTTCTCCCTTCAGTTAACCAAACAGTAGACATTCATGTATCTGTAAATTATACATTGTGCACTCCAGTGAGGCAGTTCCACATGTGCAAAATATGTACACATCTATATCTTCATTGAAAGTTCCCACATAGGGAAGAGCTTCATGTCGAAATGGAAACTGCAGTGTATATTGGGTTCCGATCAGGATAGCAAAATCTGAAGTGGTATTAAATATTGAGAGATGTGTGTCATTATTGAGGTGAGCAACTTCTCTGAGATGAACAATACCTTAATAGCACAAGTAATTCCACATATTTTCAGTAATGCAGTTATGACGTTCCCTCCTTCTCTTTCCCTCTTCTTTGTCCTTAAACAGCAGAAATGGCACCAGAGGCATTTTTTAAATTAAAAAATAATTATTTTATTTATTTTAGAGGGGAAAGGTCAGGTGAAATTAGGGGGTGAACATGCCTGCGGCAATTCAACATAGATATCTCTGAGATAGAATCAGTACATGGACAGACTTTAGTTCTTATGTTCTTCACGGATACTTAAATTCTTGTGTGTAGAAGCTTTTTGTTCCAGTATTTTCCCCAAACACTGTAATACACTTTCTTTTAATAATTGCTTTCTCTTTGTGGCTTAAGAAGACTGGTACCCACTTTCTAGTACCCCAAATCCCTTCTCTTCAAACACCAGTGCTTTCCTTCCATTTTTAACTGAATCTTAAAGTTTCCAAAATGCAGTTTCCAATCACACCCGACTAGGGATCACCCTCTGGAGCTACCTCCTTGTTTTGTTTGACTGAGTAGAGAAAAGTCTCTTCTCTTTAGAAGATTTATCCCTGTTCTTGGGCCCTAATGGGAGTCTGCACCTATTTCCCAAACTTACTTTCCAACTTTTCCCCTATTCTTCTGTTGGTGTTAAAACTTCTCTCAGTTAGGACTCTGCCTCCCAACTGTCACATTTGATTCCTCTCAGCTAGGGCTGAAAACCGACCCTCTTCTTTCCAGCTCATGCTACCCAATCAGATTACTTGGAGTAGCCTGTCACTCAAAGCTCTCTGTGTCTGTGAGGGATTAACTCTTAACAGTCCTTCAGCTTTTTGTACAGGATTTCCAGGCTTTTAAAAAGTGCAATCTGTCACAGCAGTACATGAGGTTAGATCCAGCCAGCTTTTTCACTCAACCAGTGCCCTCCATTCTGTGTAGTTTTTCTGTATGCAGGTCTACGTGATTCTCAACACAGCTATTTTTGGTGGTTAAATGGGACCTCTCCCTTCTTTTGTACCAGTAAAAAAAGTAATTGGATCCTATTATTTTATAAACATAATTTAACACGAATGATAGAAAGTTTCAACAGATCCAGAATCTTTTACTTATATACTGCATATCAGCACACACTTCTGAAAGATTAAACTGTTCAGTCCTAGAAGAAACAATGGTCCACCCCACACATTGGTGAATAACAGTGTTGTACCATTTATCTATGTTTATTTGTTTCTCCATGGATTAAAAAAGAGGCTTCTTCTAGTAATTCTAAGCTGTTTAAATAGACGAGGGAGAATTAGACTAAACTTTCTTAAAGAGAAAAAAAGGTCATACTCCTATTACAGGCTTTGTTGTGGATACAGGAAAGCAAGGACATAGCTATTCCCAAAGCATTTATGGGATTTGAGAGCAACCATTCCATGGTTGGTGTATGGAAGCATAGTTTATTCTTAAGACTCAAATATATGAAATACCATCAGAATTTGATCACCACAAAAAAAATTCATTTCACATGACATCACTTGAAACGTAAAACATTCTATGGAGGCAGACTGCATGTTCAGTGAAAGCAATTGTAAAGAACATACGCATTCACACCTTGGCAAATATATTTTTTTCTCTTGTTACCCATAAAACTAATTAGAGAAGAAACAGACATGTAAATTGAACATATCTCTGGCTCTAGGTACCATTGATGTGGTTTTAAGTTGGATCGTTACAGTTTGGTATATATTGCTGATAAAATGGCCATTAGTAGAACTTCTCACCTCCAACGGTGGCAGATAATCAAGTTTTGAGAAATCAACATGTATATGTATGAACCAGTTCATATAGTGCAGCCTTTACTAAACCTAAAAAGGCAAACTTCCATATAATTTTGCATTACATACACTCCTTTTAAGTACAGGTAAATATATGCTAAAATTGTATTAAAGTCACTGAAATGTATGTCTCTGATTGTTTGTACAGAAATAGGGTTTAAGAGGATTATTATATGTCTACAATCAGAGGTCAAAAATATAGGACAAGGACCAAGTGGTTTCATTCCAGTGTATTATTCCTTTTTTAAAAAAGTGCTTCTCTCATTTATCTTTAAAAACTGTTGAGATATTAACTTATTTATTTTTTTTGAGTTTCCTTTTTTTTGCCAAGTGTTCTTAAATCTTTTCATCAGGACCTGTGGACACGCAAGTTAATATAAATGTCATATACACCTGTATATAATCCAGGAATATGATCCTTATAATTTGTTGCATGTTTTTTTTATTTCAGAATTTTATTTAAGAAAAACAAATACCTACAGATGTTGATGGATCTATATGGTTTGCATGCCAGAACTCATAGCTCAGTTATAGGCATGAATTGTATGACTGTATCATCTCTATTGAATATATTAGTAAAGTACAATTTACAAAGTAATTAACAGAGGTTCTATATGTAAAAATATTTTTCTTTCTATGTAATTATATTGTAGTGTGGAGATAACAGAACTAATCTGTTAACTAAATTGGCTGTAGAAATCATGTTCTTATCATGTTTCCTTTAAAATTAAAGTCCATATTTATTTATATATGTTATACAGAAGAAGGTTGATTTTGTGTGTGTGTGTCATGTTACTTCAAGAATAATGAATCTTGTAAAAACCTTTTGTAAAAAATATATTGTAAATAGTATGCTGTTCTGTTTCTCCTTATGTTCCTGTTTAGATTTTGTACATATGTTTAACTAATAAATTACCCTTCAATATAGAAATGTAGACTCATGTAATTTGCATCAGAACCATGATTAATTTGAAGTGTCTTCACAGTACTGCAGTTCTCTGTAGAGAGGGTTTGATTCAGAGCCCCTATGTGTACATGGAACTGTAGGTGTGTATGCTTAGGCCCTGGAAGTTAACTCGAATTCCATAGGAACGAGGAGATGAAACTGAAAAGAAACTTTAATTGGAGGAAAGGATAGGAATTCATTGTATCATTAATAGACTGGATGTATGTAAATACTCAAGTAGACATCTTGGAGATGTGTGTGTGTGTAATGTGAGTGTATATGTGTATATGGAAATGGGATTACAAGCAGTTGGAGTGCTGGTAATAGATCATATACAAAGATTGACAGCCTAACATGTTATGTTTTGATTCAGACAATCATATAGGAATTACATAGTAGCTACTGACTTAACACATGATATCTCTGACTATTATTAGATTGAAGGCTACAGTCCTTTCCATAGTACTTTGAACACAGAATCCAGTTCAAATGAAATATGCATTAGGCTGTACATCTTTTGTATTGTGGAGTATTTTGAGATTTCCCAAGAAAAAAAGTTTAGCATTGCCATCTCTTTCAGCTCCTCAAAATTCTAAGACAATGGAAAAAGGAACTAAACTGACCAACCGAATCATCTTAAAGAACCTCATGACACTTGAAAGCTTAACAATTAGTGCCCAAACTTCAAACTATCCAGTAACAGATAACATTTTTATCTCCTTATACTTCTCAGCGTTATCAGTAACATTTTCTACATGTTGATCCTCTAAACTACATAGCCAATGGTATCTAGCCTCAATCTAAATAAAATAGCAGTAGCAACTAGCAATAGCAAAAAATATCATTGCAGCTAGTTCTTCAATTACACTTTTGGTATTGCATCTCTGGGTAAGTGGGAGAAGGGAAGAATTTTCTAGTTGCTTCATTTGCAGGTGTTATATTTTTATTACCTGGAAAAAAGCCAGTCTCCCCAAGAAAGGCCTGAAGCCAAAATACTGGATTTTGTCCAATATCAATACAACATAATTAAAATAAAAGGAAACAGAATGTGGATTGTTGACAGACACAGATTTTGCTGTATAACTGATATGTATAATTCTAGATGATGTGACAGGTGTCAAATTTCCCAACAAGCAGCTTGATAGCTAGAAAAAATTGGGCAACAAAAGAGCAACAAGATTTTCAGAGTGGAGGCTTTCAAGTGTCAGAGCTCCCTTCTTCAGAAGAGAGCTCTGACTCTCGAAAGCTTACACTCTGAAAATCTTGTTGGTCTGTAAGGTGCCACTAGACTCAAATCCTGCTCTTCTACTGCAGACCAACATGGCTACCCACCTAAATGTTGGCCTTCTGAACACTGGAAGTCCTGTGTGGAAAATGTAAAACAGATTTATTCTATAAGATCTGATTATGATGAAAGGGAGCAGAACTTGATGGGCTGGAAAGAGAAGAGAAGATGGAATTTATTTTATTGAAATATTTGTCTAAAACTTGAAAAGCACAATTGCCCATGACAATTGCCAATATCTAATTTAGGTTTCTTGCATATCCATTAGGTTTTGAAAACATTTTCTCTTTTAGTAGAGAGGGATATTCTTTCCAAAGTCATTTATGCTGCTTCCGTATTTTATTATAATGTTTTGTTATTTAAAGTCCATCTTTCTCAGTAAGACTCAAGGAGGGATTACACAGTGTAAATCAATACAGCCAACAAGATGGACATCCAATAAACCACGTAATAGGATTAGGATTGCAGAAATAAGAAACAAAGCTGAAACAAAGCATAAATATTAACATGACATGTTAAACAATGCAGAAATTACATAGTAAGATAATACATACAGTAACAGAAGGCCCAGCTCAGGTGAGTAAAGTGGTCTTGGTGGAGCATAAAGGGAAAGGCAGTCCTACAGAAATGAAGGAGCAAAACCGTGAAGGGCAAATAGCTTGAATTGAACTGAGGGACAGCTAGTGGAGTAGCTGCAGAATGGTAGTAATATACTTATTTTTTCTAGCTCCTAATAATAACTGAGCTGTGTCATTTTGCACCAACTGGAGTCTCTGGGTGGACTTTAAGGGGAGGCAGGGTTTCCAGGTCTGCTATAACAGGAGATCTCATGGTAGCAGTTCCCAACCCCTGCCACTGGTTTGCATCGAGTGGGGGAAGAACTGTGCAAAAATCACCTTTGCATTAAAAGCAAGACATTTTTGAGTGAATCAGCAGCTGACTGGCAACCCTAAGGGAGACCAACATTTGGTGGCAAGATAGTCTGAATCAAGATAGAAGCCCTCTTCTAGGCTAAATTGAGTTGGAAGAAAGTATTTTTGCAGCTGCGTTAGCTTGCTTCTCCAGCAGTAAAGTTGGATCCAATATAACAGAATCTGTAAGAGTCAGCTGTGGTAAACACAATGTTCTTGAAAATTTCTACCTTTTCAACCAACATTACTTCAGGTTGTTGTGGATTTTCCGGGCTGTATAGCCGTGGTCTTGGCATTGTAGTTCCTGACGTTTCGCCAGCAGCTGTGGCTGGCATCTTCAGAGGTGTAGCACCAAAAGACAGAGATCTCTCAGTGTCACAGTGAGAGATCTCTGTTTTTTGGTGCTACACCTCTGAAGATGCCAGCCACAGCTGCTGGCGAAACGTCAGGAACTACAATGCCAAGACCACGGCTATACAGCCCGGAAAACCCACAACAACCATCGTTCTCCGGCCGCGAAAGCCTTCGATAATATAACATTACTTCTGTTTTGTCAGGATTTAGTTTCAGCGTAATTGTCTAGTTTGCTGAATGATAATTTCTCAAAGGTATTACAGTTTAGTTTAATAATATAGTCAATGAATAGGATGCACTGGAAAGAAAGGAAGTGCTCCACTTGCATCTGCCCACCACAATTTATCCTTCATTGTCATATACAGCAGCAGGAAAGTGCAAGGTGGGCTCTACATCACTTAGTTTGCACATACCTGTTAGCAGAGTTGGGAAATAATCCAATCCCACTCATGCAGAGTTGCTTTCAATAAAGTTTACCACAAAAATAGGGTTTAAAAAAAAACATTAACTGTGAGCCTTTTAAAAGCAGAGCCACCTTCAAGATACAAGAATTAAATTACAGAGTGAATGCATGGCAAAATGCACAGGAAACTAGAGAAGTATTCAATAAACCCTGAAGAGGTGAAGGACTACACTACTACTCCCTCTAGAGTTCAGATGGTCTAAACTAGAGATGGGCACAATCCAAAAAAAATTGCCAATCCAGCTGATCGTGGATGAGCACCAGTGATGATCCCGACTAAACGATCCACACTGATCATCTCCCGTTCCCGATCCGTGGATCATAGATCGTGGAGGCCAAAGTGGGGTGCGCCGCTATTCCCAACTATGTGGGAAGGTGGGTGTTGGCGGCGGCCACTGGGCCCAGCGGGCACGGGGAGACGGTGACGAGCCGCCTCCCCTCAGGGGGCAGGGGGTCTGGCTGCTCGCCAGCGGCACCCCTCATGTGCCCGCCGCCAGGCCAAAAAGGAGCGTGCTGGTGAGAAAAGAACGGTGGGTGATGCCGGCATCTGTGTTTGTGTTTGGCTGTCTGTGTTTGGCCGGCAGAGCTGCCTATCAGGGTTTGCAGGGATGAGATTGGAGTGCCCATGGCTACAGAACACCCCCTTCCCCCTCCCTCCCCTGGCTGTCTTCTCCCAACTGGTGACTGCTTTGCTGCTCCGTGGTTGGAAGGAAGCCTTGCTGATCAAGGAAAGCTGGGCTTCCATTTGGGTTTCCAGGACGACAGAAGGAGGGGAAACACAGCTCAGGCATTCCCCTGGCTCCGTTGCCCCGGGAATAGGTTACTGGCTCCTGAGTGTCTGGCTTCCCGATCCGAGCATGATCCAGCCCCGATCCAGCCCCCTCCCGATCGCTGTATCGTTGGCCGTGACCAATCACGATCCACTGAGTCACGATCGCGCGATCACCATTATCGTGGGGTTTTTTGGATCGTAATGTGGATCGTGCCCATCTCTAGTCTAAACATTTCCTGTATCAATGTTCATGTTAATAAAATTGCTCACATACTATCCCCTCTCCAACAATAACAGTAACTGGATATGCCCCAATATGAACGGAGTATGTGCCCTAGAATGCTACCCAGAACTAATTGCATTGTAAACAGGTTCCATTCAGGTTGTGCAGGGTTCCTTGGCTGCACCATTTTGAAAACCATTTCTATCAAGGACAAGACCGTTCCCTCATTTCTTGCTCTTTCAACTGATCCTTTCATCTCCACTGCTAAAGTTAGAGCTACTTTATGGATCAGTTAATTAAGTTGATTTTGAAACAAATGGAACTAAAGATTTGGAGGTACAATCTGAGATTTCTCACAGGTAGTGTTTGATTTTGAACAGTATATGAACACCTGCTTTTTTTTTTATTGGCAATGACTCAAACATACAGAAGAAAAAGAAGAATGGCCCATCACCTACTGTAATAATCTTGGCCACTTCACAACTATACATTCTTGCTGAATTACTTTCTTTTTTGGTTTGCATCAAGTATGTGTCATGTTTGAGAATATCTGGTTATATTTTACGAGATTTTATAATGTTTAATTGAATTCAGTGTTGTCACTTTCCCAAATGTATTGGTTCAAACCTGTTAGTGAAATGTTTTCTAGTCTACACCCCCTTTTTTTAAAGCAAGGAATCAATACCTAATTCATTTTCCAGGCATACATTGGCTCATTGGGGAAATTTATCTGATATAAATATACATGTATAAGTAATATATTCCTATTAGCAAACGAGCATGATTTTTACCAGAACATTTTAGGTAGCATATAATATTATGGTTAAAGTACTTAACATAATATTTTACTGCACTGGTCAGAATATATTGTTTCCCATATTTTTTCTTTTATAAATGTTGGTATGTGACCAATAGTTTGTAAGTTAACTTGAAAGCTATGTTGCTGTTAGTTTTCATTGTCACCTATAGCTTGGCAAACACTGCAAAACCTATGAATTATTCTCGGGTTACATGCTCTAGATTGTGGGCCATTTTCTGTTCATTGGCTAAACAGACATGAATAACAGAGGCAATCGGATAGATACCCAGAAAAGAGCAATTTAAGCCCCCTGTGTCTGGATAATATCACATAACACAAAGCTGACACTACTTTAAATCTTTGCGATACATTTGTCCCTCAGGAACTACAGATGTGTACACAATCATTCCATACCTTTTTTAAAAAATGTCTCTCAAGAATAATTTGCATTTTGTTTTCATACATTGTGTCACAAGTGAGAAAAGGGACTAGGTGTTTCAAAGTGTTCTGATAATGATCTCAAAGTCACCTTGGGAACTGAGCAATGGCAACTGTGTATGCTAAATACCAAAAGCTACTCAAGAAGGGAGTGTCTTAAATTCCATTTGATTTACTTTGCCTTGGGATCCTCCAAACTTCGGCTAAATTAACAAATTTCAGTTCTTGGAACTTCTCATGCATTTTTTTTTACAAGTCATGGTTTCTTGAAGACTTCATTAGATTATTTTAGACAAAATCTAACAGCAATGAAGCAACTGATGAGATGACTTGAATACTACAAAAAATCAGTGCACTTGGAAACAGGAGAGACGGGGTTGAGTTCCACTCAAATGTGGTCCAAATGTAGCCTCCTCAAGGCAAAGCCCACCTTTAGGGTGTCCTCCCACTGTCTTCATGAACCCATAAGGCAGAAGAAAGACTACTGATGCAACTTCCTTATTTTTTTTTACAGTGCAATCCATAGCAGGCCTATTCGGAATTCTTCTGAAGTCTACGCAGTAGGACTTACTTCCAGGATTGCACTACTAGTCTATTTCTTGCAGCCTTTCTGTCCTAACAGGGTACCCAGGAAAATATCTGAGATGAGTAGAGCGCAGGGACTCTTCTTTCCTAAGAACAGAGATGGGCCGTTTTTGATTTAATAGTATTGTTTGTAGAGTTAATTGCGCATGTATGACTGGGCAGTGCCACATTTTAATTTTTGCTTACTGTTACTAGAAATCATTGCTTTTTTTCTAAAAAATGTTTAGGGGTACTCTGTTTGACTCAAGAAAATCACCATTTTATAGTTCAAATCGGAAAAAATAAATGCAGTCAATGGACAAAATTACCAAGAACATGCATTACCCCATATTGCACAGCTCACTGTGCCACTCAATGAGGTTATAGGCCAAACTTTCATCAGTATAACACGACACTACTTCACAGATTAAACACTCGCTTCCATCTGAGACTCAGGGAACACCGTGAAAGGAAATGACGTCAGAAGACTGTCGATAATGAAAATTATGGGTATCAATAGAGCCAAGCCCCTCTAGTGACACATGCACACAACCAGAGTTTCGGTATAGACAAACACTTTGTGCTCTTTGCGCAAAACGTACACAATACACAAATTGGTTGCCGCCATCGGGGGTAGCAACAAGACTGACCAATCACCGTGCTAGATTCCAACTACTAGAGCTCCAAGTAGCTTAGAGAAGACTTGTTTGTATTTGTCTGCACCCTAACGATCACTGATTATGCCAGTGATCTCGGTGGTGTGTTCGATGCTCAAAGATGTTCCATTTTTTGTAAGACGAACAGTGCTCCAAGTGAGTTTAAATATAACTAAACATCTTTGTTGCCAACATACGCTACATAAAACTTAACAAATCACATAAATATCCATAATACGTTTGGAGTTGGTTTAGTGGGAATTCCAACTTTTTAAAATTTTTACTTTCTCCCGTTAAATTCACAAAATGTTTAGGGGTATGCGTACTCCTGCGTCCCCCCAGAAAAAAAACACTGCTAGAAATGACCCAGTCTCTCAGATGTTAATTCCCAGTTAGCCCCCTTGGTTTTCTGAGAGGCTTCAGGCAATGAAATGTCAAGGTAGACATCTATAACAACCATGGAGGAAGACTTGAGATTAATCCAATAAAACCTGGGCTAAAGCTCATTTTAAAGCATACTCCATGGTGATGATGGCAGCAAAGAAAAAAATATTTTTATGCCACCACTGTGCCTGTGCAGAGTGCCTGCACAGTGTAGGCCAGTAGAGCTGTTCCAGGTGGTCAAAAGAAGGTATGTTGAGATCTGGACTGCAGGAGGAGATGGACTCGACATTAGCAGTGAAAGGGCCAGATGGTGTTACAATGCTGACCTTTTCAGCATGTTTGGGATACTTGTTAGTTTATTCATTCTGTGAATGTGGACAACATCCTTGGAAGTTTGAGGTCTACTACCTTCTTGTATAACCCTTGCCCTTCCTGTCTATTTAAATCTGAAGGGGTGGGGGCTGGTAGATTGGGTCTGATAGTTATGCCTCCTTGAGAGAGAGGAATGGTTGCTCAGCTTTGAAATAAGCTGTGGAGAGTGTTGACTACTAAAGAAGTCTACTCTGGAGATCTCCCAGAATTTCAACTGATCTTCAGACTACAGAGATGAGTACCCCTAGGGAAAATGGCAGCATTGAAAGATGACTATATGGCATTATATCCCAATGAGCTCCCTCTTCAGGCTCCATCCCTAAAATCTCCAGGAACCTAACCCAGAGCTGGTAGCCCTACTTCAAGATGATGCTTGTGCACAGCCACTTGCTCTCTTCTTTTTTTCTTCTTCTCATTTTCTTCTCATATGAGAAAATACATGAGACCTGGTAAACATCATAGAGAACAATCACACAATACTTCAGTATAGAATGTACAATTGGCTCTCAACTTCACTCTCCAAAGATTGTAAGTTTTCCCAGTGTGAATTAACACATTGAAACTGAACATCAATTAACATACACAAACACAGAGGGGATATTTAATTCCCCTTTCCCTTTCCCCACCCAGGTTATCTCAAACGTGTAGGTTTGCCCTTTCAACTCACAGTCTCTGGTTCTCAGAAACTGCCCAGGTATGATTTGGTAATCCTGGCTTTTATCAGGGTGCTTATGTGTTACCTAAAAATAAGCTTTCTTTCCTTAGCCTACCCCAAATCCTACCTAAAAGCCAAATGAAAATCCTGGCTAAAGTACTGGCAGCAGTACTCTGAGGGGAAAAGTTTCTCCTTCCCCTTTGTAAGTGGAGGCTGGCCCTCCCCTCCTGCTCTCATCCAGGGAGTTGAAGTTCCATAGTCTCTGGTTAGATTTGTCAGAACTGTGGCTAGATAATGTCCTTACTCCAGACTACCTTCTGCAATCAGACAAAAGCCCATTGTTTTCAAAAGTTTACTGAAGAAAGAATTCATTATAGTCCACGGGCCTAGATACAATATCCAGGCTGGTACACGTGTATTGTTACGAATGACAGGCAAAGCATGAGTTACAAAGTATCAGAACCCAGCAGGCCCAACCTCCCCCCATAGTTCTCAAAACAATTCCTTTGAAGCTGAGAAAGCGAAAGTTTCCCAAGGCTGGAGAAGCGATAGCCAAAACAATCCTCTTCCGTGAGATAGCTGCTGGGAACGTCTTGACACCTGGGAACAAAGCACTTAGAATACTGAAAGAATTAACATGGAGTCTCTTCGGTTACATACATACACTTCAACCCTGACAAGATTTGCATGAGGCCAGAATCACAAGGATTGGTTCTGAGCCCTGGAGGATGTGTGGGACTTTTCAGATGATTGCCACAGGCAACATTTGGAATATTAATATTAGAAAGTCTCTTCTTCCCACTTGCAACAGCTTTTGAAACCAAGCAACAGAGACTTGTTTTATATTGCATATCCCATGCTGAGGGTGAAATCCCATAGCCTAGATTTCTCACCCAGTCCCTTAAAAAAACAAATAGGACTCAAACCAAACCATGTATGTGTATGATAATGGTCCTCCAAGGATTTCCTCTTGATTAAGCCTTCCTTGTGAGCCATCTGTTCAGCCACAGTACATATACTACAGTACGTACCTACCCTTTTCTGGTGACTGCTACCGCGTTATGGAATGCCCTTCCCTAGGAGGTAAGGAGGGCCTTTATTTGGTAGGAAAGCTAGCTTTTCCTTCCTGACTGACAACTGGGAGCTAGGCCAATTTTTTTCTATTCACCCAACAACCTTAGCCAGTAGCCAAGGACAGTTTTCTATGTATCTGACTTAAGTAGCCAGTTTGGTGTAGCGGTTAAGAACAGAGGGACTCTGATCTGGATAACCGGGTTTGATTCCCCACTCCTCCACTTGAAGCCAGCTGGGTGACCTCGGGTCAGTCACAGCTTCTAGAAGCTCTCTCAGCCCCACCCACCTCACAGGATGATTGTTGTGGGGATAATAACAACATACTTTGTAAACCACTCTGAGTGGGTGTTAAGTTGTCCTGAAGGATGGTATATAAATCAAATGTTATTATTCTTATGTAGATTAACAGTGCAATTCTAAACAGAGTTATGCTCTTCTAAATCCATTAAAGTCATAGCGCTACTTAGGACTGCACTGAAAATGCTTTTCCCCCCCTTCAGATGTGATTCTAAAGGTTATATGTTTTCAAAGATTTACCTATAGAATAATTAAGTAACAATGCTCCAAGTAAAATAGTCATCTAAAGGAAGCAGGATATTGGAGGACCTGCTTGTAGCTTAACTACTTAACACATCTAGTTCTTACAGCCAGAAATGGAACGCATTACTCAGAAGTAAGTCCAATTGAATGTGATAGGGTTTATAATGTCAGATTATTTTTTAAAAATCTTGTCTAAACCAGTTGGTATCAGAGAAAGATTAATCAGTAATTTAGATGCTAATACGATATTAATTAAGAAATCATTTGGACCTTGAAATGAATGTGTGATTAGAAGAACTTGCTGAAGATGGATTTGATCAGTCATGGATTATGTTCAATGAGATATTTCTACAGACTGCTCCATAAGAAATATTGCTTCTGTTAATTAAAACATATCTATATTCAAATAGGTCAAATTTGAAAAGCTACATTTTCCAGGTCAGGATTTTAAATAGAATCAGTTTTAACTTGTAGTTATTTGGTGACCAATTTACTGTTATTTGGTTATTGTTTAGTTTAATATGGAGAACAATCAGTTAAGTGCAAGCAGATATACAGCAAAGCAAAACAAAAAATTAAATTTGGGCTTGTACTAGCTAGGGTTGCCAACTTCCACATCTCCCCAGGAATTACAACTGATCCGCAGACTACAGAGATCATTCTTCTTGGTGAAAATGGTATTTTAGATGATGGATTCTAGACTTAACATCCCTGCTGAGTAGGGTTGCCAGTCCCCCGACCACTCTGGCAGGAGATCGGAGGCCTGACACTTACCTTATACTTTCCCCCATCGGGCATGTCCACAGTAATCTCGTGCTCCCGGCTTCTGCGATGATGTCACTTCCAGGAAATGACATCATCACACGGGTCACAGGCTGCCCTGGGAGCACTTCTGCGGTCCCGAAGAGGCTGAATCAGGCCTGATTTGGCCTGAATCGGGCTCAGTATGGACTCGATCCAGCCTGATTCGTGCCTGAATTGGTCCAAATCTGGCTGCTACAGAGTGTGAAAGTGCTGCTGCACTCCACAGTGGCCTGATTTGGGCTGATTCCGGTCTGATTTGGCCCAAATCCGGTCGCTGTGGAGCACAGGAATGCTCCTGTACTCTGCAGAGGCCCGAATTGGCCCAAATCCTGCTGAATATGACTAGGTAAGCATGCGCTGGGAGTGGAGGGTGGCAGTAGGGGATCCCCTGCCCCCAGCAGAGGACTGGCAACCCTACTGCTAAGCTTCCTCCCCTTCCTAAACTCCATCCCCCCCAAGGCCCCACCACCAAATTTCCAGGAATTTCCCATCCCAGAGTTCACAATCCTAAAGATCAGGAGCTATGGTCTAGTGAATCACTTCAGTGTATAGTAATAGGAATATTATCCTGCTCCTATATCACTGAGGGGAAGTCTTAGAAGGCTGCTGGCAATTGAAAGAGAGATTTCTGAGCAGCAGAAGAGAAAAGTCTGATAATTAAGGGAGAAGAAGCATTTCTCTTGGAAAAGGAGACAAGTGTTCTTTGTATAGAGAACTGTAAAGCCTTGTGAGCTTTATATATATAAAAAAGGATTGTAGTTTCCTGTGACCTATGGCAGCAGCACCAGAGAAAGCTAGCCAACCTGCAGGAAAGTCTCAGAGAATTTGGAAGGCCTAACAGAAAAAAGAAAAAGTTTCTGGTTTAGTTTCCATTGTGTCACCCAAATTTAAATCTGTATATTTATTTCTTTTCTTGATTTCCCAGCCTTCTTTGTTCAATAAACCTTGTTGTAGTTTAAGTACTCTTTTTTAGTTTGTGAAGGGGAAAAATGTTTTCTGTTAGTTTGTATGTGTGGTGGTCATTGGGTTTGTTTAACCCAGATCCCATAATTTCTCTTCAACTGGTGGTGGCAGAAAGTAGAAAGATGGCCCCAGCTAAATTAAGGACACCATTTTGGATTTTAGTCATGGGAAACAAAGTGGTATTTAATGGGAAATTGGAGGGAAGTTGGAGGAGCGTAGATTCACAGCAAGATTCACAGGGTCATGGTAAGGTAAGATTAAGTATAAAAAAAGCAGTGTAATTTGCCATATCTCATAATAATTATAGAAGTTCCTTAGGAATATATTTTGTCTAAAAACATGTATGAGGGAAAGACAAGCCCTCAATCCTTTTTTTAATGGTGCGCCTCAGAATCTCTCTTATTCTTTGATGCTTCATAATACAGAACAGAAGTTCCTTATTCCAAAACTCAGGGGCTTAATAATATCCAATGTATTTCAAATGTTGATTTCACATCCCTCTCTCCATAATGCCATATTCAGGAGTCCAGACAGAGTGGGAGATATACAGATTAGTATCTTTCACAATATATATGCTATCCTCAGGGGCAGCCATGATACAAAGGCAGTGATCCTAAAATTCTGAAAATCTTTGGATGTTGATGAAAAAACTAAAGCTGCAATTTCAATTATGTAGCAAAGTTCATGAAAGGACCCAAGTATGTTATTGGATATATTTAATATTAAATTGCAAAAAAAGGGGGGAAGGAGAGATGTGCAGGGACAGCCTGTCCACTAAGGGCACCTAGTAGCCTAGGATGCCAGAGGTGGAAGGTACCAAAACCAGCCCTGTCACCATCCTACAGTATCGGGATCTGCTGTGGCATGACACAACCCCAGTTGGTACCTCTTCTCCTAGTAAATGGTTCACAGCAAGACTGTTCCTTCCCTGCCTCTGTCAGGGTGAGGTGAGGGCCCTGTTTCATTCACCTACCATTGAAATCTGGGCAGAGGATGGGCTAGGGGATGGGGCATTTTTCTCAGGCCTTTTTGCCTACCAATAAAGCCCTGTTGGGAGATGTGGCAACGTGACAAGCCACAAACCCTGGCCCCAGTTAGGACAGCATGAGTGACAGTGACTTCCCTGAAGTGTGGAGGAAAGAGGGTGGTGGCGTAGGGTGTCAAAAATCCTTGGGCCAGCCCTGACCCATTGTCAAAAAGTTTCCCATCTGTGTACCTCATGTAAATTTAAAAAGTATTGAGATGTGAACAAAATTGCCACTATGAAAGACATCTTGCTAACATTACCACAACTAATGAGTAGAATATATTCTACTCTACTAATATTCACACTTGGTTTGAATAAAACATCATTACCAGAAACACATCTCCGCATCATGTTGCATTGTTGCAATGCTTCTTCAGTGTGTTGTTATTGCACATATTTAGAACATGCTGAAATATCTTGGCCAACCAAATGCCACTGATAAAAGGTATATTAGTCAGACATCTACAACAGGTGGTTCTGATAATATTGTGGGTACACAGCCCGCTGAGAATTGGTGGTTTGAGTTGTCATTAGAATGATAAAAATCTCTGTCTTCTCCAGCAAAGTATTATGTCTTTGTCTGTATCTTTGTCTGTATGTGTGTGAGAGAGTATGCATCACCACCACCACCCATGTGCTTAATTTACTGTATTAGAGGCTTTCCTCTTACTATATGAAAATCATATCTAAATCATATCATACTTTTGATAGGAATTCTGAATCAATACAGCCCTGTTGGAGAAGCTATAAAGCATTTAACTTAGCTAACTTAACATTTTATAGACTTCCTTTGTATGGTTGCAAATGTTATTTATTATTACAGTAATCCAGAGTGCTCCTAACCCAAGGCATACCATTTTGACTTTCCTTTAAATAACACACCCATATTACAAACTGCTTTTTCATATTTCCCTTACTTTCAATGGTAGCTTTCTATCTGATGTGTGTGTGCTTGTAAAGGAAACACTTTGTGTTTGGAGAGGAGATAGAAGTCAAAATTCTGTCTGGAAATAGTTGTGCAGTTTTCTGGACCATGGCCACAGCTTAGTGTATTGGTAAGTTGAGCAGCTTGAATGGATGTAGTCCACCTGAGATGCTTCCCAGGTGGAAGCACAGCAACAATCACCCTGTGAGGTAGGTGGGGCTGAGAGAGCTCCAGAGAGCTGAGACTGACCCAAGGTCACCCAGCTGGCTTTAACGAATGGGGAATCAAACCCGGCTCTCCAGATTAGAGTCTCGTGCTCTTAACCACTACACCAAACTGGCTCTAATATAAACACAATCCTTTACTTACTTTGCACACTAACTAGCATAGGAACATGCTTAACTGCTTAATATTTTACGTTTAGATGTGGTTCACATTTTTAATGCTGGTTTTAATTAACAACATTGTGTTGTTGTTTTTTTAGATTTTATTTACTAAGTTGCCTTGGGCATGTTACCTGGAGGGGTGGGATAAAAATACACTGAATAATAAATAAAATTAATCCTGAATCGACTACTCAACACTAAAGCTTCCCACAAACCAGAGCTTGGGTTAAGGTATGCACATTGTCCTATTCTTTAACAATGTAGACTATCAAGAATACACACGCAAACTATTCCAATTATCCGAGACTTCAAACAATTTGACAAATGGCAAAGAAAAATTTCAGACTTTGTGTGGGCAGGCAGGAAACCCCGAGTGAAAATGAAGGTATTACAAGACTCGAAAGAAAGAAAGAAAGAAAGAAAGAAAGAAAGAAAGAAAGAAAGAAAGAAAGAAAGAAAGAAAGAAAGGGGGGCTGCAACTGCCAAACATAAGATTATATTACGAAGCAATTTGTCTGACATGGTTAAAAGATTGGATAATGTTAAAAGACCGTAAACTGCTGACTTTGGAGGGACACAAAAAGTTGTTTGGATGGCATGCCTATTTGTGGTATGATAAAGTTAAAGCGGACTCTATGTTTTTGCATCACTATATCAGAAGAAGCCTTTTCACAATCTGGAAGAAATATAAGAATTACATGGAAAGTGGTATCCCTTCATGGGTGGTACCATATGAAGTAATAGATCCGAGAACTGTTTATAATGAACAACAATGTTTAACTTATAAAGAGATAATGTCGATAGAACATAGAATACCAAAAATAAAGACACAAGAAGAGTTATCTCCTCACTATGGATGGTTTCAATATAGGCAAATTAGGGATCTTTACAACTCGGACTGTCTAAAGGGAGGAATAAGACTAAAAAACTCGGAGTTAGAAGAAGTGATTCTACAAGAAGGCAAAAAAGATATTTCGAAAATATACAAAATACTTTTAAAATGGTATACGGAAGATGAGACAGTCAAAGTCCAGATGGTGAAATGGGCAATAAACCTTCATAAAGAAATAACAATGGAATCAGGGGAATACTTGTGGAAAAATACTTTGAAGATTTCAACTTGTACCAACATTAAAGAGAATGTATACAAAATTGCGCATGGAAATGCAAATATGTCAGATAAATGCTGGAAATGTAAAAAGCATGAAGGATCATTTTATCATATGTGGTGGACTTGTGAGGTAGCTAAGCAATACTGGGGAGATATAATAGAAATAATTAATGAGGTTTTGCAAACCCAAATAAATAAGAACCCAGAGTTGTTGCTACTGAACTTGGGAATGGAAGAAGTTCCAAGGCAGTGCAGAAAATTGCTATTTTACATGACTACAGCAGCAAGAATTTTGTACGCGCAGAAATGGAAAGTGCAAGAAATACCAACTATAGAAGATTGGATTTACAAATTGCTGTACATGGCTGAGATGGACAAAATGACAAGACAACTTAAAGATCTTGATCCAGGAGAATATATTGCAGACTGGGAGAAATTGAAACAATACCTAGAAAAAAAATGGGATGTGAAAGGAGGATTGTGGCAGTTTGAGAATTATTAATATGTGACTTTATAAAGGGGGGAGAGAAGTAACTTTACCATTAACTGGGAAACTTAGCTATTAATTAATCTAAGCTAATATTAGTAATAAGGAGATTGTATTAAAAATAGATAGTTTAAACAGTGAAATGTAGATTGATATATTAGAAAATTGGAGATATAGAAGAATTTGAACATGCTTAGAATAAGTGCTATAACATATATAGGATTTAGAAAAATTATGGTTAAGAGTAATTTGAGTAATAAGAGGGGTTTGGGGTTGGAAAGCTGTTGGAAGTCAGTAAGGAGGGGGGGAAAGGGTGGGGGCTGATATAATTTAGATAAAACGGGGAATTTGTGTATTGAATAACATTGTATGTAGTCACCAATAAAAAAATTTTTTAAAAAAAAGAATACACATTTTAGTGCTGTCGTCAAATCATTTAATAACCATATATAACTACATACTTTCAAAAACAATTGTTGTACTAATCAGAAATCTATTTACTTACAAATTTAAACAACCAGTATAGTCAGTCAGGCAATTTCTCTGTTTTAAGAATTTATGTAAAGTGGTATTTTGGATTGAAAACTATTGTTACAAAATATTTCACTGAACTGCTTCTAAACTGATTTAAACTGCATGTTGTAATCAATTTTCTATCATTAGTAGAAGTAGGCGTTTTAAGCGTATGCTGTTCCAACTCTCCACCAGAAACTCCACGTATATTGATGTTTTAGGAGGAAAACATTAGAGTTGTATAAAAAAGCGTATGGAAAGTTTTCCACTTGAAAAGTGAAGAGGATAATTCCAGGAGGGTAATTACAGAGAACCTGCAAACTTTCAACTTTGAGGAAAAAGCCTTTCACATGCCCATCTTCCTTTAAGAATGGTGTAAGAGAATTTCCCTCTGCTTTAGAAAGATATCAGTGCCTTTATTACATCAGTAGCCATTACATTAATTCCTGTTTTCATCTCAGATCTATTTGCATGTTTAGTAACAATCACGTCATACTAAAGTAAGGTGAAAAGACTTCCAAACATCAATATGAGAGCAAAGGGTAAAGAATAAATACATTACGTTAACCAGCAAACAATACAACGCCACACAAGCTCTGCACACATGCTAGCCCTAGTGCATAGAATTTCTAGAGTTCCATATATATATATATTTTCTCTTCTGGAACTCTAGAAAACACACACACCACACACACACACACACACACACACACACACACACACATATTGCCCGCTACCAATCAGATGTCAGGTGGGATAGGCAGTACAATCTTAAGCAAACAGTGCAATTCAAAGTAGAGTTACACCCTTTTATGTGCAGTGAAGTCCTATTTCCCTACCCAGTCATAGTAGCTCTGTGCTGGTAGTCTTCGTCAGAAGCCACTTACAGCACCTTTTATTTGCTTGGTAGAGAAGAAAGAGATGACTGGGCACCCCTCACTCCTGTTACTGGAAATCAGAAGACTGTAGTTGAGTAAACTCCTCACTGCAGTTTCACATGTCCCAAACTGACATCTCACAGAGATCTCAGCTGGCATGAAATCAAGTTGCTTGATACAGCATTTGTTTATTTGTTTTCCCTGTAGGAGTCTGTCAATCTGTTACAGCAGATACACACATGGAATCTTGATTCCTTATTCAAATGGTCCTTGTTGGGTTAAGGTATTTATATTCCCATTGAAATCAGTGCTACTCAAGCAAGATTTAATGTATGCTAAATTATGGAACATAACCATGCTATTATTCATACTTCTCTATTTCATATTTTTGAGGTCATGTCTATTTATTGTAACAATCTTTGAGGCTTACATTACAAGAGGTTTTAAACTAAAATTTCCTCAATAAAATATATTTTCAATTTCCATTCTATGACACTTCAAAGAAATACTTTCCTTAGCAGAAAGTCCAAGAATGTCAAACATACATAAATTGAAGACAAATTAATTAGCACATACATATCAAGGTAGAACTGAAAGCTGTGCTTGTTAGTCATTCTGTTGTCAAATTGAAATGGCAGCTTTGGAGTCTGACCCAACAAAGACCCTCGCTTCATAGTTAATCTGCTATTTCTTGTGTATCACATGCACCATAATCTTGTTTCTTTTGACGTTTTTTCTCAACCATTAATCTTGCTCACCCTGCAACATGTAAAACCTTTTAATTGTATTTTGCATTACAAGAACATGAGGGCATTCACTTGTACATTCACCATTGTAATTCATTTGTTGGCACTGAGTCAGCAAAGGCACCGTGGTCAAGGAAAGCATTTTCCTTGGTAAACTGGTAAGTTGTTTCCTAGGTAAACTAAACACATTTGTATGTATTTGTTCAGGAATTCAGTCTGTTGTAAAACATGGTAAAGTCACAGAAAGGCTATGGTGTTAGTATAAAGCAAACACTGTGCTGTTACCATTTCAGAAAAAAATACTTTCATGTATGTTTAAGTTTGAATGTAGCAACCAGATTTCTATTTTATACAGAGTGCTAGTTTTGGATCTTTACAGTGCAATCCTAAACAGATCCACACCCTTTAAAATTAATTTAAGTCAATTGGCTTAGAACAGTGTTGTTTTGCTTAGCACTACATTGTTAAAGTCCTATGCCTGGGATCTTGTTATCTATTAGCACAGCTTTTCCATAGTAACCCACCCAGCAGTTAAAGTACCTTTTAGATCATCTTCTGATGCTCATGCCTGGGTGTCTTGACCTTCCAGGAGGACAGTTATTGGCGCACTCTGCTACTTTTGAAGTCATATGTTCTAGTTATGGAACTCTTTCCCTAAACCAGATCAGTTTTTAAACATTTTCTTTGATTATTTGATATTTAAAAATTACAAAATGACGCTTCAAGTGATATCCAACAGAAAAGAATGGAAAATTTAGTAGAATATGTGCCTGATAGAAAACAGACCGTGTCCCATCAGTGATGTGTTCCTAGATAGTATTTTTTTGTCCTGCTGTTCCTCTAAGGAGTTCAAGCTAGTATATGTTGCCCTCCTTCATTTTTAGCCTCATAACAACCTTGTCAGATGGGTTATTCTGAAAGAGTGGCTGGCCCAAGGTCACCCAGTAAACTTCATGGACTAAACCTAAATGTTCCAGATCATAGTCAAATCACAGTAACATAGTGTTTAACAAATTAGATTTTGGAGGAAAAAAGAAACATGTTACTATCCAAATATTTTCACAAATACATAAAATATATCAAGTTTTTATTCATATTTTCTCTTTACTATTAAGGGAAACTCTTTCTTTAACCACAAGGTCTAACAATACTTCAGTCTATATTTCAGTGCATAGCATTAATAGTTGCTTCTCACTTTTGAAGAGGTGTTTAACTATCGTAATTTTCTTGAAAGATCCAGGGCCTTTGTCCGTTCAAGAGATCCCAGAAAAAAAGGTATGTGCCCCAATATTGAAGTAAATAAGTATTCTAGAGCAAAATTAATGCAATTGTCTAACCAAAATGGCATGATAATTGGATCAATCCATAACATACAATTCAAGTTACCTCTTGGCTGCTGACATCTAAAGCATCAATCTGAATATCCTAATCACAATTTAAGGAATCTACTAGGTCTCCAGTAACCGAAAAGAATAGTCCCGTTTTTTGTATAATTTGTAACCTAAAGTCTAAAGAAGGTTGTTTAACATAATATATCACAAATGGAAGACCTGCAAGTCTTCCCTTGCTTGCTCAGCCACTTGCTGGCCAGCCTGTCCACCTTGCCTGCCTGGCTCATGTGTCTGCTGTTTTGGCAGAAGGGGCTGCTGTGACGTCTCCTGCTCTCTTGCCCAACTCTCTTCCTCCCTGCCCAGCTGCAGCAGTAGCAGCCAGAGAGGGGGCAGCGATGGCTTCTCCCATTTCTCTTTACCCTCCAGCACCACCTGCCTACAGTGCTGACAACACTTTCTCACCTGCCTTAATCACATGTTCTTCCCTTCTTCTAAATAGTGGCATGGATCCTTTCCCTAAAAACATTAATTTTTAGTAGTTACTTTTTGTTCCCCTGGGTTTGTAGAAAAATGTCTCTCCTGCACAACTGGCGTCATTTTTTGAATGTTTCTATCTGTGCAGGGACCAAGTTGAAAATTAGATACATGATTTCTTTCCAGATTTAAAAAAAAATGAATTTGAATATTCACTACCATATTCCAATTCTGCTGTAGTTTTTCTACAACAGGGTTCATGATCAGGCTCCAAATAGGCATATAACGATTTGCATGTTTTTGGTAATGACCTAGGTAGGTAATGACTAGGGGTGTGCAATTTGGGTTTCCAATTCGGGTAAAATACCCGAATCAGACCTGATTTGCAAAGATTCGGGACTTCCGAATCAGGCCCAGCACGCAGGGCTCAATTGGGAACCCTGAATCAAAGCTTCTCGAAGCAATTGGTATTGCTCCAGGAAGCTTCGGGTCAAGGGTTTAAATGCCCCTTTCCTTGCCCCTGCAAAGCAGCAGGGAAAGGGGCATTTAAACTTGGGACCAGCTGTTTGGTGGAGAAATCCCCGCCAAACAGCTGATCCAAGGGAGGAGGGAAATGCCCATGGCTTTTTCACCCAATGGGAGGGAGGAAGAGGGAGCTCCCTCTACCTCCCTCCCATTGGATGAAATAGCCAGCCTGGATACTTTCAAAGCTCAGAGCAGCGCTGAAAACCCTGCTCTGAGCTCTGAAAAAGTCCAAGCTGGTTATTTCACCCAATAGGAGGGAGCTACCTCTGGATACTTTCAAAGCTCAGAGCAGCACTGAAAAGCCCTGCTCTGAGCTTTGAAAAACTCCAAGCCGGCTATTTCACCCAATGGGAGGGAGCTCCCTCTGCCTCCCTCCTATCAGGTGAAAAAGCCAAGAACTCCTGCTGTGATCTTCTGTATGCTCCAAACTTTTTCAAAGCTCAGAGCAGGGCTTTTCAGCACTACTCAGAGCTTTGAAAGCATCCAGGCTGGCTATTTCATCCAACGGGAGGGAGGCAGAGGGTGCTCCCATTGGGAGAAATAGCTGGCTTGGAGTTTTTCAAAGCTCAGAGCAGGGCTTTTCAGCACTGCTTTGAGCTTTGAAAGTTTTCAGGCTGGCTTTTTCACCCAATGGGAAATTCCGAAGCGGCTTGCCGCTTAGGGTTTAGGCACATTCTGGATTGTTTTCCTGCTTCAGGTAAACCCAATCTTGAGCTGGCCATTTGAGCCCAGCTTCCACCAGGATCGAACTCAGGTCATGAGCAGAGCTTGGGCTGCAGTACTGCAGCTTACCACTCTGTGCCACAGAGCTCCACTCTGCACCACCGGGCTCACAGGGTAATGACCTATAGATGTTAATATGCCAGATAGGTATGAAGCTTCAGATGCCTCCAGGACAAATTTGACTGTCATTTTATTGATGTGTTATGTGGAGGGCCTCAGAAGATGAGACCTAATTCTTCAAAGGAAATCTAATGGAGCTATTTTCTTCATGCCATAACCAGAAAAACACACTCTTGTCATCATCAGCTTGGAGGAGATATGAAGAGATGAGGGCACAGTTGTGAGTGTGTGTCCTGACAGACCTCTGCCAGGTTTTAGGTTCAGCTTTTGAAATCTCTTTGTCAGGTGTTTGCTGTCCCTGAAACCACATTTATTTAATCATTTAAATAAATTATTTAATCATACACATCTAATCATTTAATGATGTAAATCATTTATATCCCACCCCATCATTGGGGTGCAAAGTGACTTATGATATGAAAAGTACAATAGAAACAAACAGAAGGCAGCTGAATCCAGTAGAGGTCTGTCTCCATTCCCATCTCCCCAATCTTCCTCCTAATAAGTGTAGCTATGAACCAAGAACCCTTGGCTCATGCTTCTGGAGCCAGCCCATCTTTTAGTACTCATAGCAAAGGAAAAATAGTTTTAGCCAGGTCTTAAACAGCTGCTGCTAGCACGGCCTTCCCTGCCTCTGGGCATGCTCCGGCTTTAAATACCTGTATCAGAGGAGGAAAAATCTCACCCAAGTCTTACACAGCTAGTGTTAGCCAGCTAGTATGTTCTTGCTCATCACTTCCAAGCCACCTGTGTTTATGTATGGATGAGATGGCCACAACATGGCGCCATTGGGAGCCTAAGTCAGTGGCAAATGGTGTCAAAGATCCTTGCTATGAATGATCACTGTTATCTGTTGTTTGAAAATCCTATATTTGTATGTTGGTTGATTTTATTTCTTAGTGAATTGTCTTCTTATCAGTTTCTAAGTTGAACGGTTTTTAAAATGAAAAGTCAGGTAAGAAATAACTTGCTAAATAAATGTATAAGTATATATTAGCTGGCAGACTCGCAAAAGAAGTAGCATATTTCTGTGATGGTTTGACACTTGCAGAGGCCGGTATTGACCTCTTACTCCTGCCACGTGTGTGACTGATTGTTTCCAGAGAGGACAAAACATCCAGCATCATTAAGCCTGCTAGATGTGGCCCATGCGCCAAACGCAGAGCTTGTTTTCATAAATTAGCCAAATGGTTTCTAAAGAATTAAGTACTAAGTAAAAAAGTGTTTGGACCACACTTCTCTTAAAGTAAAGATGAAAGGGATCTCAGAGTACTTCCATATGGAGTCTTTGTGTTTTATTTTTTTAAAAAAGACCTGCTGTTCACCTGGAAAATGTCTGTAAAAAGTGACAATGTATAATGCTAACAATTGTATTAGCTACTTTTGATCACTAGTGTGGATTTGTATTTCTTTTTAAATACTACTTATTCAATGAGTTAAAAGAATGTTTAGAAAGTAACATATTATGGTGAATTCATGCATTATCAATGAGATATTAGACATGAGTATCAGTTGTGGCAGAGGAAAAAATTGAACCCAAACATAAATGTTGAGTGTATATATGAGAACATCAAATATATGACACATGACTCAGTAATCCCTAAGGGACATTTGTTTCATGTGTGCATTGAACTGATGAAATTCAGGTAAACTAAATTTTTTGTGACATTGTACTGCTTCAAATTATGTTAGTTTAAGTTGATGAGTAGATGAAATTGGATTAAGAGTACAGAGGGCTTGGTTTGTCTTCCATATAAAATAACTCTTTTCATGCATTCCTATAACTGTTTTCCCAAAAGTTACTGTCTGAATGCATTATTCTAGTAACTGTGGTTACTAACTGTGCAATCCTAAGGGGTGAGTTGAAAGCGGTCAGGGAGTCATAACTCAGACTAACACAGGCATAATCCCCCCCTCTGCCGGTGGCTGGGTGACGTGCACTCCTGTTCTGGCCTGGCAGCAGCCAGGACAGGGGTCTGGGTGGAGGTGTAAGTGTGGTGTAAATTCCTGTGTCCGTACTGAAGGTGGCAGGCCGGGGGTGGGCCATGAGATAGTTGGCTCTTTAAGCCACTCTGGGCCCGGCATGCCCCCTGCAGCGGCAGAAATTTACGCCATGAAAAAATGTGGCATAGCCCATAGGCACCCATTGAACAGGAAAACTCGGCTCTGTTCCGTCCTGTTCCGCCCATGAGGCCTGGTGGAGCATAGGATGGTGACTACCTCAGGGACCAATCTGTGTGTGCACTGTTGTGGTGGGTGAGCCCCCCTCCGCAGTCCAATCAGCTCTCTGGGCACCCTATATAACTTCTGGGTGAGGTGCCCATAAACCCAGGTAAATTGGCAGGTGGCTGGAGACTCTCCCCGGCTGCCCCCTGCCATGGGAACTTACAGCTGTGGGGACTTTGAGCATGAGATGGGACAGGGTGCTCATGATGGTAGGGCACAAGTGCACTTGGGGTACTTTGAGGAATCAGGGAATACTTTGCACTCACTCAAGGGAAGAAGCACCTAGTCCGGAATGTCATACTAACAAACCCCACTCAGGTTATCTGACACTTGAGTCCCGACTTGTGAAGGAGTGAGGGTACTCTGACAGGTAAGAAGCAGCTGGGGTTGCACTGCCCTGGGTCACTTGTCAGCACCAGTTGTCCCCCTCCACTCAGCCGCACCCTCCTGAACACCAGCCTCTGCAGGTGAGGCTCACTGGTGGAGGTGGCAGCAGTATTGGGGAATGCCATAGTTTAGATTATCTTGATCTTGGTTCCCAGAGAGACATCTTTATCTTTAAGGATCCTATCTAGCTCCCTCACAGCTGCTCTTCCAAGTCTCAGTCTTCTTCTGATTTCTTCATTGCAGTCTCCCTTTTGGTTGATGATTGAGCCAAGGAATAGACAATCTTGAACAATTTAAATTTTCTCATTGTCAACTTTAAAATTGTATAATTCTTCAGTAGTCATTACTTTTGTCTTCTTGATGTTCAGCTGTAATCCTGCTTTGGCACAATTCATTCAGTGGTTCAGCGACATCCACTGGTATCTATCTGTTTCTTACTGGTCTCTTCATTATGATAGTTTTGAAAATTAGTTATATAATTTTAAAGCCTCTAGGGATGTTTGACTCAAAACTGCAGCATGTGGACATTTAAGCAGACTCTAACTATGAGCAGCAACAAAAGCACTTGCAGGGAGAGTAGAATATAAATATAATAAATAAATAAATAAATGTATTAATCAATCTTAACAGCTTCTAACAGTCAGAAGAACCAATGAACCTTCCTTGGAAGGACCCAGCTATTTAAAAGGCCTTCTATCATAGCTATCCACCAATCATGCCTCACAGTGTGGGATGTCTAATTACGTTCATTCACAAAATCAGAGCAATGGACCCCCCCCCCCCAGGGCTGAATAGGGACACAGAATTTTAATCTTGGTACTGATGATGATTTTCTGCTCTAATCAAGCTGATTACATTTTGCATTGTGCTTTTTTAGCCCTACTCCCTTTTTTGAAAATTCCCTCCCACCTTCTGTCTGGTCTATAAGGGCTCAGAGACCTTCATTGCTACTTGTCTGGGCTATAAGGGCTCAGAGACCTTCATTGCTACTTGTATCTGATGAAAGTAGCTTAACTCCCAAAAGCTTATTCCCTAGAAAATCGCACTGGTCTTTAAGGTGCCCGGAGCTATAAGGGCTCAGAGACCCCCATTGCTACTTGTATCTGATGAAAGTAGCTTGACTCCCAAAAGCTTATTCCCTGGAAAATCTCACTGGTGCTGCTTTAAGGTGCTGCTGGACTCAAATATTGCTCTTTTACTGTAAACCAACATGGCTACTCACCTGAAAATATCTGGATAGACCAATATACAGGAGAAGGCAGTTCTTAAGACTATAATGGTTAAAACATCTCTTTGAATTAACGAGAAGCAGGGTTGCCAGCAGTTTGGAGAAAGTACCCCTGTCCTTTTAATACAAATTTAATGGAATGATATTTACCTGGTGATGTTAATTACCTCTAAGCCATGGAAAGCTTCAGCAATACATTTCCACACATTAAGCCTCTGTTAAAGGGACAGGACATTTTTTCTCCAGGCCACCCTAGACAGAAGTCAATTGGCTTGACTACAACAACCTGGATCCACATTCTGGACCAGCTGCTGTTTGTGAACAGACTTCAAACACAGTTCCATATAGAGTAAATGACAGTCTGAATGTATGTAGTGAGTTTGGGATGTCTCAAAGATAAACACGATCAGATCCATTCTGCATAGCAAAGTATGCATCTTGTCTAAAAATTTGCAGCACATTTGATAAATTCTGCTAAAATGGAATTCTTAAAAATTCCTTTCTTTCACATGGTGAAGAGACAGCTTTACGAAGGAAGTTCTACTTATAGATGAAATCTTAATAAAATCAGAACATCACAAAGAGTGCTCAGTCGTCCCAAGTTAGAGCAGAAGGGAATTCATAAATCACAGAATATTTCAGTGATTAACTCACAGGATCGGGGGGGGGGGGGCGGGAACTACAAAGGCCTTGGTAACATGTATGATTACTGGCTTGAGTGTTGCATTGTATTTAAAGTAATGAAGTTGTTATTAATGTGAATATTCTAGTTTGAACTATGCAATAATTCAGATGCGCAGGCTTTACTGGGGAAATGGCCTGATAGCTAAGATTGGTTTTAGCAACAAAAGCAGCCATGTTTTTGACCAATGAAAACATTAACATGGGGCATTATAAATGGCCTTGTTTGTAAAACATGCCAAGACTGTATGAGTTAACAGCACTGACTCAATAATGTACCATCTTAGAAAAATAACCTGCAATATAGGCTTCTAAAAAAAGGTTTCAGCAACAAATATTATAGTTTTAAATGTTATATTGCTTTGTTGCACAATAGAAAATCAACTTCCTTTGTTAAGCCATAAATAATGATAAGGTAATTTGATCTAGAAATAATTTTTAATTTCCTTTCCTTGCTGTTTTGACCTGAACATTCACATTTCAATTCTGTTTCTCATTTATATTTATTTATACATACAGATACTTGAGTACCTAGAGCAAGTTCTCAAATATCAACAAGAAGTGAACTCGAATATGGTTTCAGGTAGGTAGCTGTGTTGGTCTGCTGTAGAAGAGCAGGATCTGGGTCCAATAACATCTTAAAAGACCAAATAGATTTCCAAGGTATGAGTTTTTGAGAATCAAAGCTCCCTTCACTTCATGTTGGTATTTGAGAACTTACTCTAGGTACTCAAGCACTGGTATGGCCCTTTCAAATTAACAAGCAAGCAAGCCCATCCATGTCAGCAGGATTCCTTAGGAACATGTGTTTTGTTGACAGGGATCCCAACTGTAAGCAACAACCTCTTGCAAGCCACTTTGTAAAAATTATCTTGTAAACCTTCTCAGGCATATAGAGAGACAGAATAAAATTGTTTTAAATAAAATCAGTAAATGTATTGAAGTTAGAGTAGCTGTCTAAGAGTCCTAAACAGTCCTGGGTGAAGTTTCTTGGTGGTAACTGTCTTGCTTGGCCCTCATGAGCTCTCTCTCAAAAGTCAAAATAGTCTGGAAAGGCCCATCCCTCCCTTTGTCTTTTACTGCCAGAAAGTACGGCTGTTAGTACTGTTGTGGTTATCTAGCAATGACACTGAGGACATTCATTTCTTAAAGCTACAGGCATTGATTTTATTATTAAACTCTCTTTTTCAGATTTCAGATTTTTCTGCAAACCTGGAACTTTTTCAGGCTTGTAGACTGATCTTTCTTGAGGGTTCAAGACTTCAATATCTGTTTTTAAGTATTCACAGATTTTGCCATGATGAGAATTAATTGATTATATGAAACATTGTCTGGTATTAGGTGGTCTATACCTCTATCAACAGTAGTATGGTAGATACATTTCTCAGTCATACTGATGTTATTTTTTGTTGTTTTTCATTTGTAATTGAACATGATAAGTAATGAATAACTATGGACAGTTATTGAAATAATTAAGGTCTGACTAGAGATGGCTAATATTCTGAAGTTACAAAGAATAACCCTCAAAACGTATGTTAATCCTTTGTTTTTCAGAAAGAATTCCTTCTAGAAGACTTCGTATTATATCATAGTTGAAGAATGCCACTAGGGAGCAGTTGATGTATCACCTTTGCCCCTTTGCTTATACTAACGATGATAGTACAGCTATTTGACCTTTTCAGAATTTACTCTTCCTAATAAGACTCCAATTGTGGGCCAAACTTTCTGAGAGTGAAATGTCTTGCGACTAAAAAATGTAGAATAAAAATCCATTTTATACACTATATAATATATAAGTTAGAGTCCAAAAAGCCATGCCCCAGGCCAAAGTGGCACATGCATGCACGTCCATACACATACAAACATACATACACACCTGCCTTAATAAAAGAAGCAACTTCTAAAAAGACACCTAGAAACCCCAACACAGTTAATTATATAACTAATCTCTGCTTTGACCTATGCAAGATCTTGACTGTCATTGGGCACAAGCTTTACTTGCATTTATTTCATATCTAGAATTTAGCCTCACATCCAAACAAGATTTGTAGCTAGAAGTAATTAGTAACTCATATAAATTGTGCAGCTACTTTACAGTATACAATTATACATTATACAATTATAAAACACTTACCTTATTTTAGTTTTGTAAAATGTAAGAATTGCACTATATCATATTTTATATCACTACAATGTGTTTAGTATAGGATTTGTAATCCTATAGTTCTGGGCCACTAGTGGAGATTTAAAGGTGTGCACTAAGAAAATTTCCATTTTAGTTTCAGTTCCGTGAGTTCCAGAATAATTCTGTTACCTTACTAGTTAATTCTGGGTTGGCTGGTGCTGGCTTGGCCAGACAGGTCAGGGCAGAGGTCCAGGGTGACCCCAGGGTCTGACCTGTACCACTAGTTAGGCCCTTGCCGTGTAGATATGTTCAATGACATGTTGTTGCCAAATAAATATGGCCCATTAGTTCCCAACACTTGTGTCTGTCGCTTTCCGTCTGGGGTGGCAAAAACTGTTTCCCAAGCAGTTAGCAACCAAAATTTAATATTTAGTGCTGGGAAATACATCCTAAAATATAAGATACAGAAGGTGGGGATGTGGAGGGAAAATTGTATAAATGGCACATCAGTTTGACAGTTTCAGAACAAAAAGGATAGTTTGAGTTTACACTGATCTTACTTTTCTGGATATTGTACATCTTCTTACCTGCCCTTTATTCTTTGATTAGTGATAAAGTCTGGAATGTCCTTTCCCTCACTTTTGCAGACACAGAAAAAAACACACACAACCACCATAGAATTACTGAAGAGTAGACCAAAAATGTAATGATCTCATGATGAGATCAAAATGCCTTCATTTATCAAAAAGGAGATGCCACATTGCTAAGGACAACTCTCAGATAAATGATTTGCAACGTATGTTTGCAAAATTGTGTGATACCTATAATATACACTTGTTCTTTGAAAAGCTTTCCCTGCAAAAACAACACTTATGTTCTCTCATTCCATTAAATAATGTTTATCCAGCATGGTAATAATCAAATCTGTTACTAAGAATCAACATTGAAAAATTACTAAAAATGTTTTTTTTTAAACTAAGTACATTTACTTAGAAGAACATATGTACTTCTTAAAACTAAGTACATTTTAATATATTCTATACTGGAACAACATTTTATTGGCACTCTGTTTAAATCAAAAGCTCATGTGGCTCCTCCAAAACTTGGAAGAGTTGAAATTTGTATGATACAAGTAGTTCTAGATTGAGTGACACTAGAAAAAAAACTTGAAACATAAGTATAATGTATTGTGAAGATGAAGATGGAAAATTTCTAGAGTTCAAACTTATAGAAAACTTGCTTCAAGCAAGGGTTTCACATGTTTTTAATGTTGGGGAATGTTCCATGTATGCATCCTCATTATGCAGAGTGTGCTCTTTGAAGCCTTTGTTTGTCCTGAATTCAGTGTTCCAGTTCCCATGTTGCATTGTTGCTACTACAAAACTGCTTACTTGATGTCCTGCATCATCAGTTTACTCAGCTCAATGGGATTCTACATCCCGTACCCTGGCATCCTCTCCAGTAGATTTTCTACTTTTTGTAGAAATTGTATAGATTTGTAGAAGATCAAATGGGTACAAACAAAAAGTAGAATGCCCAAACCTTACCAATATATTGTGGAAACTACAGGAAAGTGGTTTCATGGAAACAACTATGCTACAAAGGTAATATATGAATTAGGCTTTTTCTGAACAGCAGAGTAACACAGGCAGTATAAATCCTATGCAAAGGTGAAAAAATAGGCTTAGAATGGAGTAACTCTGCATAGAATTGCACTGGGAAAGTCATTACCTGCAGGATGCAAAATATATGCCCCAAACAAAATGACTGCTGTTTTATACTTCTCCTTCCTTCAGTCTCTGTTGGGATTAATTTTATGATCACCTTTCCAGCCCCCATGCCCAGATGGTACAATGAGACAAAAGTGATCACGTTCATTTTGAAAAGATTCATCAGTTTTAATGGATTGAAAATTTAGAACTAATACTATTTTAATGTTTAATTTCCATTTTGCCAATCAGATTTATAGATATAATTCTGTCCGTGAACAAGTAGGTCATGTCATATGGCAGGCTTTCAAGAGGGCTAAAGATAAATATAATGGATCCAAAATATGTGCATCTAGCTTCAGACTTCCATTTGTTTAATGTTCTCCTTTTCCCCTTAAAAATTGCTTTCTAGAAAATATGACAACATCTACTTATACTCAGAGCAGAGAAAACTGATTGGGAACTGAAACCGCTCATGCAATGTGAAAATCTGCAAGTAATGTGCCTGTTTTGTTCATTACCTGGTCCTTTTTAATGAGATTAGATATTTAATAAAACAAAAGGGGACCCTCAAGCACTTGCAGGGGGGGGCATCTTGTTTTCCCCTCCCCTCTGCCAGAGCTAGACCCAGTTACATGGTGAGGAACCTGCAAAGACTTACAGGGGGTACTTCATTTCCCCCGTATTGCTTTCCCCACACTATCTCCTCTTTCTCTTCTTCTGGCAAACTGAGGGCATCTACTTAAAGTTACAGGTGCTTCTTTTATCATTTTGGGTTTATCAATTTCAGATTTTTCTGTACACCTGGGGCTTTTTTCAGGTGTGTAGTCAAAAGCATTCATGAACATAGCCAAAGTTGCATGCTCTGCAAATTTTTAAAGGGGCCGTCCAGAATTTGCAGCAGGATCCATCAAAATCTTGCAAAATACATTATGAGAAGGACCGGGGAAGGGGCTCCTTTAGAACTAGCACTACCAATGAAATCCTAAGCAGAGTTATTCCAGTCTAAGCCTATTGATTTCAATGGGCTACCATCAGGATACCACCTTTAATACTGTGTAAAATGTTTCGGCATTCTACAGAAAAAGTGAGATGTGACTTACAGTAAAATCCTTAGCAGAGTTACTCCAATCTAAGATTTCAGTGGGCTTAGACTAGAGTAACTCTGCTTAGGATTTCACTGTAAGTCACATCTCACTTTTTCTATAGAATGCTGAAACATTTTACACAATATTAAAGGTGGTATCCTGATCACATGGTGTGGCAGTCAGCCTCCAAGTACTGCTTACCCTCCAGGGCTCTGAACCAATCCTGGTGATTTAAGCTTTATGCAAATTCCAGAAATTGGCCATTTCCACACACATTGAATAATGCACTTTCAATGCACTTTAGCAATCCTTTGGAAGTGGAATTTGTGTTCCACACATGGAAAAGCAGTTCCAAATGTTTACTAAGTATTGAAAGTGGATTATCCAATGTGTGTGGAAGCAGCCATTGCCAGCCAATCAGAGCCTCTGGAACTCTGCTGGATAGGAGGGGTGAACTAGCTCCAGCTTAAGAAGGAAGAAAAATAGGATTCTCAAGTCCCTGTATCCTCCCAGTGAGGGGGAAGGACAAGGACTTATCAGGAGTAGTCTCCTGGCAAGGAAGTGACGTCATCATGCTGGCCACAAACATGCTTCTGCACTTTGTGTGGGGCCAATTCAGCCCATTTGGAAACAAGATTGGCCCTAGTGAAGCATAGGAGCACACCTGTGGCTGGCGCAATGATGTCAGTTCAGGAAGTGATGTTGTTGCTCCCTGCAGGGAGTGTGCCTGGTGCATGCTTTCTCAGGTTGCCTGCTGGGGGCAGGTGTTCACTGGGGCAGGGGGGATTGTCTATGGTTGGCAAGCAATAGGACAAACACCCAGGAGATTGCTTGCCACTGGCAGGTAACAGGAAAGCCTAGTGAAGAGGTACTTTTTCTTTAAGACAGAATAACAGTGGATAACAGTATAAGCTTACTCAGGATTTTTATTTTGCCTTTCAGTTAGGATCTCAGGACAGTTAGGGAAAGAAACTTGTTTTTAGTGAAATAAACAACCACCCTTGGAGGGCTCATCAATTCTAGCTTTTTGGGTACAGGATCTATGACCATGATCTCTGTGAGGTAAAAGAGTGGCCTGGAACCTGAGCAGCAAGCCTGTAAAGGTTACATTGGACCTCAAATGCTGAGGGACCCCATCTGGAGATAAAGGATTCCATTTTCCTCTCAGCTTGGTGTTTCATTAACAAAGGTTCAGTTCAATGCGTTAACTCACAAGAGGGGAGGATGTGTAACTTCTGATGAGTGCAGTTGAGAGCCTCTTGTACATCCGCCCTGAGCCTGCTTGTGTGGGGAGGCTGGAATATAAATCTAATTAATTTAATTTAATTTAATTTTAAATGGATTATTCCATACTGAACTTTTATTGTTATACCTTATTTTCTGTAAATAAATATTTGTTTTTCAATTTCATACGTGCCTTGTCTGTTTAATCAAAATAACTATGTCAATTAGGTTATAGTTATCTCACTATTAAGTACAATATTATTCCTATAGGGTCACAAATAAGAACTCTTTAGGAAACACAAAAAATATAGTCGAAGGCTTTCACGGCCGGAAAACGATGGTTGTTGTGGGTTTTCCGGGCTCTATTGCCGTGGTCTTGGCATTGTAGTTCCTGACGTTTCGCCAGCAGCTGTGGCTGGCATCTTCAGAGGTGTAGCACCAAAAGACAGAGATCTCTCAGTGTCACAGTGTGGAAAAGATGCAGGACCACATCGGGAAAACCTCGTCTTACATCAAAGATTCAGCAGATTTCATCAACAAAATCAGTTCTCTGAAACTCAATCCACAAGACATACTTGTCAGTTTTGATGTTGTATCCCTGTTTACCAAGGTTCCAGTAAAAGACACTATTGCACTTATTAATCAGATTTTCCCAGAGGATGTAACAGCCTTATTCCACCATTGTCTGACAACCAGTTACTCCCAATGGGACAACGAATTCTATGAACAGATGTATGGGGTGGCCATGGGGAGCCCACTCAGCCCAGTTATAGCAAACTTCTACATGGAACATTTTGAAAAAACAGCTCTAGAATCAGCACCCCACAAACCTAGTGTATGGTTCCGGTTTGTGGATGATACATTTATCATTTGGAGCCATGGGGAGGAAGAATTGATGGGGTTTTTGAATCATCTCAACAACATCCACCTGAACATACAATTCACAATGGAGAAAGAAATCGAGGGAAAACTCCCATTCCTGGATACCTTGGTCATCCGCAAAGCAAACTTTCAGTTAGGTCACAAGGTCTACAGGAAACCAACTCACACTGATCGGTACTTACACAAAAACTCCAATCACCACCCCCGACAGAAAAGAGGCATAATGAAAACACTAGTGGATCGTGCAAGACGGATATGTGAGCCGCACTTTCTCAATGAGGAAATTAATCATCTAAACCACGCACTTCAGGCAAATGGCTACTCCAGAAATGAAATCCGAAGAGCAATCAAACCCAGGATGAATCAAACAACCAAGGAAAAACAGTCTCCTACAGGAAAAGTGTTTTTGCCATATATCAAAGGAATTACTGATCAGATGGGAAAGCTTATGAAAAAGCATAACCTTCAAGCAGTATTCAGACCCACCCGAAAAATACAACAGATGCTACGATCAGCAAAAGACAGTAGAGACCCCCTCACCTCTGCAGGAGTATACCGTATACCCTGCAGCTGTGGACAAGTGTACATCGGGACCACAAAGCGTAGCATCCAGACAAGAATAAAAGAACATGAAAGACACTGCAGACTTGGACAACCTGAAAAATCAGCAGTGGCTGAACATAGCCTAACGCAAACAGGGCACAGTATCTTATTCCAGGACACCAAAATACTGGACAACACTTCCAACTACTTTGTCAGACTGCACAGGGAAGCCATTGAAATTCACAAGCATAAGCAAAACTTCAACAGGAAAGAAGAAACCTTAAGAATGAACAGAGCATGGTTTCCAGTTTTGAAAAACACCAGGCTAACAAAACATTCTATCCCCGACAATAGCCCTGCAGAGAAGATTAGCACATCAAGTACCAATCCATATGCAAAAGAACCTCCTCAGGATACAGTGAAGCCTCCCGCCATTAGCATTCCACACCCTGGGAAACTCTTACAGGATGACTCAGCTCAACCCCACCCCTCCTGAGTAGATACAAATGACCTACATCTTTTCCACACTGTGACACTGAGAGATCTCTGTCTTTTGGTGCTACACCTCTGAAGATGCCAGCCACAGCTGCTGGCGAAACGTCAGGAACTACAATGCCAAGACCACGGCAATACAGCCCGGAAAACCCACAACAACAAAAAATATATGCTATCAACTAGTCAGAATGCTTGTGTTTCCCCTTTAACTGACTTTGAGTGGCTGAGGGGGTTTAAACAAATACAAGGAGAAACTAGAGTGTGGGATTTATACAGCCATAAATTCATAGGGCAGTTTACCTCAGAAATCCCCCTCATCTCTCTCCTCCTTCCCATTCCCCCACCCCCATTCCCTGCTTGTTGCCCCCACAGTGGAAGAAGGCAACTGTAATTTCCATCTTGAAGATGCCCTCTAGACTTCATGAAATGGATAATGAGCATGACTTGATGACATCTGGATTTTTGGATTAAGAATCATGAACAATCGAGAAAAGAAGGCCCTTATGTTTAACTTAGAATAAGTGAGACTCTGAAAATGATCTGTATTTTTGGTGGAGAAAATCAGAACTCAATCTGTAGTTTAGTTTAAGGGTTTCTTTTTCTTTTTTCTTTCCCCCCATTGTTTATGTATTGTTAGTGTATCTTCTTTTTAGAATGTTTTTTATCTTTTGTTTGTTGTCTATAGCTTTTATATTATTGTTTATAGTTTAAATAAAGAAAAATTCCAGTTTTAAAAAAAGAAGAAGATGCCCTCCAGACTCTGACAGAAAGGACAATAATTGTCTAGTTGCAAAGATGTGCTTTTGGAACAAGACATTTGAAGAGGTGGTAGTTTGCGGCTCCGAACATTCCTATATGAAAATGATTAGACTTGTCTCAGTCTGGTCTATCACCAGTTTTTATCCAATCTGTGAAAAATCTTCTACTTCAGAATACAGTTCAATGCTGCTAATGGATATATAAAAAGGAAACGTATCCTTCTAGGTCTGTTCCATACAGTTTGTAGAATAATAAAGCATGCCTACATTAATGCGGCTTTATCTCATTGTGTGTGTCATAAATAATATACAAAAAAGGAGTTTCAGAGATTAAATAGATCTGAGGATTTAATAGTGTGCAATCCTAAACAGAGTTACATCCTTGTTAAACCATTGGGTTCAGAAGGTGTAATTCTATATTGTTTTGTAGGTAAAGAATAGAATATTTTATTATTGGAATGTACATTACTGTATTTTGGCACTACATTTCATAACTTGAGAAAAATTGAGCTCAAATATTTTCATTTAAACCTAAACTAAATTATCACATATTTCCCACCAGAGGAATTCAAATTGCTGTCTTGAGAATTATATGTATGTGGGTTAAGACTTAAAGAAGATGAGAATTTAATAAGCTAAGAAACCTGCAATATTTAGATAGGAATTAAATTGACTTGCTGTCCAAAGATAATTAACTGCGAATAGATGTACTAGGATTATTTCACAACACACGAAGTCTCTAGAACTTCAGAATTCCTTAGCAGATGGATTTTCAACTAAGCTATGGACTTACAATTGCTATATCTAGTCAATGTAAAATTTAAATAGAAAAAATATTCAGAACTTGTTTTTTTCCATCTAATTTATACTGATACAAAATCTACATTTTGTCTGCACATTCCTAACAAGACTATTGTTGAAGGTCCAGATGGACTACCCCCAGTAATATATTCACCGGTGGTAGAAGAGGAAGAAGGAGGGATCAAGAAGACTTTCTCTTAGGTAACTGGTCGCTTTCATTTCTAGCACTCAACATGCTTGTTTTCTGGTGTAGGTATAACTCAATGGTTCACAGCAACTATTGTCTCTAATTCTAATCCATCTACTCTCAGTAGGACTGTAGTAAATGAAAAATCAATCTTTCATTGTTAACAGAAGTGATGTTGGTTGGGCAGGTGGAGATAGTTTCTCCACATCATTTAATAGGTTATCTCAACTTTCTTATGTTTTGTTTAATCACTGTTTCAGCTTTGTATCACATTTCTGCTTATTTCAAATTCTTATGGTACTGTTTATTGAATATATTGTTTATTGTATATGCACTGTCGTGTCTAGTGAGGCTGCTGCAATTATAATTTATTCAGAAAATATATTATTCATCAGAGAAAGTGTTATGCCTGAAAAGGGCAATCTCTTCCAGTGCCCCACCCAGTAAGACACTGGAGACTAGGAGTAAGAAGAGAGTTAGATTTATTTTGTTGTTGCAACAGCAGGAGGGAACCAAATATTAGAAGCCCCCAAAGTTGTTTCCCTCTGGCTCCTCCCTTGAGTAGCAGAGTTTTTATAGCATTTATGACATCACATAATAAGTGTACTTAATTACAATATGATTGGTGTCACAGATATGCGTCGCAGTTAGAAATTTTAGTACGCATGTCACTTTTTTAGTGCAAAGTCAGTTCATATCGCAGTTGCACATGTGTGTTCCTACAGAATAAGCCATTGTCTTGAGTATGATACCTTTTCAGAATTCCTTTGTGCCTGAATATATCTGGCAAACAAACAATGCTATTATACCGTTATCTTTTGAGACAAAGCTCTGTATTCTTGCTTTCAGTACTCCACAGAACACAGCTTCTCAGAATGAATTGCTTATAGCAGACACATAAGAAATCACTGCTTGTATTAGGTCCATCAGCATACAATTAATTGTTATTATAGGTGAACTTGGCTGTGATATCAGAAGCACAGCTTAGAGAGTGCTTTATCCTTTTTTCCTGAGACATCTCCCCACATTTTTTACTTCTGCAAAGTTTCAGGCCTTTTTTGGGGAGGTATATGCTTGTCTGGAAACTGCTAGATTTCAAGCAGCTGAGGAATAGTTTGATTGCTTTCCTTTTCTAAATTTTAAATTAATTGAAGCAAAACTGAAATGTATAAAGTAGAGCTACATAGGAAAAATTCTCTTGTATTGGTCTACAGCTAGCCTGTACAATCTTGAATCCCACTAAACTGAATGCTGCCTGTAAGCACCGTATGGTGCCCATTCACTGCTCAATAAACCTGCTTTTTTTGCTTAAGATTGCAAAAACAGAACAGAAATAGCTGTCCACACAATGTGGAGAAGATGACCAGGAGTGTTTTTTGTCAGCTTAAACTATTTTCCAGCTGTGGCTACTTCAGGAGAGATTGAGTCTGGCCATGGTTATACATACCTTAGTAATATTCAGACTGGACTATATTATTATTATTCAGTCAATTTGTATCATTCTGTTCAGTTCAAAAAATAACCAGAGCTGTTAATGTGTTCTATGTGGGTCCCTCTCTTTTTGGAACTACAAATAATTCAGAATGTGGCAGCAACAGTTGTAATAAGAACTTGCCAAAGGAAACATCTAACCCTAATATTGGGCCAGTTTGTTTCTAAGCATGGTTCTGATGATAACCATTGGAATAACTCTGCACGATAATCATTGGAATAACTCTGCACAGGATTGCACTGAAAATGGATTTAGGACCATGATACCGTATGTTCTTAATTGCTTAGGAGCAGAGTGTCTGTCACAGGTTCCTGCCTGAACATTTAAATATTTTTCTGGGGCCCAGCTTTGTATGCTTTCACAAACATGAGCAGAACTGTCTCAGAGATTGCACCTAAACAGTCGCATGCTCTCCTACATAGTGTTCACTCCTCACCTTCAGAAATCTGTGAAGACATTTTTATTTAAGAAAGAATGAGGATTAAACAGTTTGTTGCTATTGTGCTTATGCTTGCTAGTTTTAATTGTTATTTTAAATGGTTAAGTTCATGATTTTGTTCTATTAATGATTTTTGTAAGCCATTTGAGTGCTAATTTGTTTTGACAGAAAGGTCTTGAATGAATGAATGAATGAATGAATGAAATTAGTAACATTATTTATAACTGTGGGCTGCCCCCTGAGTTTAAATGCAGGCCTCTGAGGAAAGAAAAGGGTTTTTTAGGGTTGCCAAGTCCCCTGGGTCCCAACTCCAGGAATGGTGTGGTACATGAGGGGCATGTGCAGGGGGGACTTACCGTGTGTGTATGCAAAGGGCATGCTCGCCAGAGTCTTTGTTGTCATGCCAGGAATAATGTCAATCCTGGCATGATAATGAAGGCTCTGTAGTGTGCGGGAGCCCACTCCAGAGCTCCTATTATCATTCCCCGCACCTTCCTCCTCTGCTGGCCCGGTAAGAGGTAGCTGGGGGCAGAGACTGGGAGTAGGGGATCCCTTGCCCCCCTGGGGGACTGGGAACCCTAACGGGTTTGGATGGGTAAGTGGAGTCTGCTGTGATTGGATGGCAGCAACACTCTAGGAGGTGGAGCGAACTATCGTTTTTAGTCAGTGTAATGAGAGAAAGTTACCATCCAGGAACGCCTGCCTAAGTCATGCAATCTGTGGAAAATTAGTTTTTGTGACTGGGCTTGTGAGTATATAACTATTTTTGAAACCACCAAACTTAAAAACTAGTCTGAAACCAATACACTTATCGGTACTCTGCAACCATCATGCTTATGTTCTGATAAATAAATTCTATTCTGTTTAAGAAAAAAAGGATTCCTTTTTTATGTCACAACTACCCTCACATGCTGACTGTTCTGTCATCTATAACAAGCCTTCCTATAATACAAGTTAAACCAAAGAGGTCCCCCTTTTGAGGGAGTCAGCAATATATAGGTTACACCATGGCAAAACCCCACAGATGGTGTTATCAGCAGGATTCAGACCTCAAAGAGAAAGTGTTCTCAAGTTATAAAGCAGAGAACACCTGAAACTCTGTGTGTGTGGAGGAAAAAGAAATGTTGGTTTTGACCAGAGCCCTCCCAAGATAAAAGTTCAAGGTAACATGAGGATCAGCTGAATTAATGGTCCAAACGCAAGGTTATAAAAAATAAAATCATTACAAAGGGTTTCTGATGTGTAGCTCAAAGAATTTGTTAATAAACCACTTTTGTTTTGTACAGGAAGGAATAGTCTTTACCCTCCCTGTCTGTGCTGCATACATCTTCCTGGCTTTTAGTAAGTAAGCCATCACTTCCATTGCAAATAGTAGAGGAATGTTCTGGAAATTATCCAGACCATGAAGTTCTGATTCCTTTATTTTTTGGCACTGCAACTTCCATGATCATGTTGGAGCTGGTAGCCAATTTTGAAACTCCTAGATTTGTTTTCTGTTGCCTGCCACAAACAGTTAACTGTCTCTTCCATTGCAAATAACAGAAGAATGGGGTGGAGATAATCTGAGGCAGGTTGTTCCGATTCCCTTCATTTTGGCACCGCAACTTCCATGATCATCCTGGATCTGGTGGTCAGTTTTGAAAATCCTACCTTTGTCTTCTGATAAATTATGCATGCCACAAAAAGACACACACATCCTTTTGTCGTTATTATCGATTAACGGTGCAGTGGATTTTAAATAAAGCAGTTTCTTAAAAAAAACATTAATTGAACCTTCACTATACGTTTTGTTTAAAAATATGTTCAAAGAATAGTATTTATAGTTAAAATGACATGGTGGACTTCTAATATATTGTTACAGAGATTAAAAAGATATAGATCTTCAAATCATACAGTCTGAGATATTATTATTACAAATATAGCTAACACAATTTATATGCCATCATTATCTGATGATTAAACACTACATCTCTGGTTGAGATCCTCTTAGCAGCTTGTGCAAAGTTAATTTGGTCAGATCTGATTTATTTAAGTCACAGTGTGTTTCAGGAAAAAAAATCCTTTTCAGGGGAGTAGCTTTCATTGCTGCCGTACTAAAAATCCAAACTGGACAGCACAATCCTAATGACTGCCAAGGTGTCAGGCTGCTGGCACAATGGCGCTGCTGCCCATCTGTTCTCTAAAGGGAACCCACATAGGCCAGGGAGAGCAAAAGGAACACGGAGGTGGCAGTAGGAGCTTAGCGATCACCAATGAGGGTGCCTTCTGGCAACAGGACCACAGAGCTACCAGTGGAGTGGGAGAGGGGCTGCGGGGGCAGGCATAAAGCTTCAGCTCACTACTGAGAGGTCCAGAGCAGCCCCTTGATGCACTCCATATACTTGTCGATGCTCCTGTGGCAGCCACCAGATGCTCAAGGTGCCCAGTAGTTGCTACCTGAGTTGTCACAAGGCCCTCCAAACACTGCTGACCCTGGAGTACAGTACCCCTCCATTCTCACTGGATCTGAAATAGCTCTTTCTCAATGGCCATCCACATGGATGATTGAGTGAAGGGAGGTGCTGTGCTGGTCATAGACTCTGTGCTTGAGGGCCAGGCAGAGGCTTTGAATCCCTAGTTACACTGCCCCCACCTGGAGCCAGACCTTTATCTGCTCTTCGCTCACCATTGGGACATGGGTGGCAGGGCTGCAGCCCATTCTGAGTCTGACAGAGGGGTCAACGGAGGCAGCTGATGGGCTTGCAATGGCAACCAAGTCCTCCTCACTTGAATTTGCAATCCCCAGTCTGTCTTGCAGTCTGCCTTGCAGCTCAGCTTCCTTGTCAACCTCGGCATTCAATGACCTGGCACTGACATCCCTGGTGAAAAAGTCATCAGCAGAAGGAAAGGTAGGGATGAGCAAGTGGCAAGTTGGGCGTTCCTTGCTGCCACCCCAGTGTTGCATCATGGCCATGAAGCCAGACACTCACTAGACAGGATCTCGATGCTATGGCTAACCACCATGACAGGCGTGACCACTGTGCACAGCAGAACCACAGCACCAAGGAGATCCTCCTCTAGCACCCACTTGTAGAGGCTTCCCTAGGTCATGAAGGAATGCACATGCTGTCAAGCCAGCCCAAGAGAGTTGTCCCACCATTTCAGGGTGGACCTCTTCCTCTAGGCAGCATGGCCCAGGGCATGCACCAGAAGGCACAGTGGTGAGCAGTAACAGAGCTGACTCTGGTGGTGACCAAAGCCATGCTGGCATGAACCACCAGCAGCCCATACAGCAGCATCTTCTCCACCTCAATCCAGTTGGGTCATGTGTGTGTTATGTGCTGTCATGTTGCTTCCAAATTATGCTAACCCTATGAATGAAAGACCTCTGAAACATCCTATCATTAATAGCCTTACAAACTGGAGGATGTGCTTCTTTTATTGAGTCAAGCCATCTCACTTTGGGTCTTCCTCCTTTCCTACTGCCTTCAACTTTTCCTAGCATTATTGACTTTTCCACTGAGTCTTATAATGATGTGGCCAAAGTATGACAGCCTCAGTTTTGTCATTTTAGCTTCTAAGGAGAATTCAGGCTTGATTTGATATGGAAGCCATTTATTTGTCTTTTTGGCCTGCCATAGTATCTGTAAAACTCTTCTCCAATAGCAGTTTTAAAATTAATCAGTTTTCTTCCTGTCATCTTTCTTTACTGTCCAACTCTTACATCCATGCATAGTAACGGGGAATACTGTAGTGTGGATTATCTTTATCTTGTTCCTCAGCAACATTTCCTTAAGGATCTCTTTTAGTTCCTTCATGCTGCCCTTCTAAGACTCAAGCTCCTTCTGATTTCAGGGTTGCAGTCTCCCTTTTGATTGATAATTGAGCCTAGAAAATCTTTAACAATTTCAATTTCTTAATTGGCAGTACTGAAATTGTATAATTCCTCAGTAGGGGTTGGGCTGGGAGTGGGTATGGCTCGCTGCAGGACCCAGCGTGGACATGCCAACGTGCCATTACAGAAAATGCCTTGTCTCCAGTCACCACTCACCTCACCTCATCATAACTGGTGGTCTGAATAGTATGAGAGGAGACAGTCTCTCTGGCACCATGGCCCCAAGTCATCTCCGGCCTTAAAAGTAAGAACCAGTATTATGAATTGTGTCCACAAATAGATGGGTAACTAGTGCAGATCTTTCTGCAAAGTGTTCAGATCCTCGTAATCAACTCCTGACAGTAGCCTGGCCACCACTTTTTGAAGCAATTTAAATTTTTGAACCATTTTCAAAAGTAGGCAAACCATTCATGAGCACATTATAGTAATCTAATTTGAATGCATTTAGTGGATGGATCACTGTGGCCAGATCACACTTTTTGAGGAATGACTGGAGCTGATAGAAGGCACAACATGCTGTGAAAGAGACCTGAGCCTCCAACAGGCCAGGATCTAGTAGCAGGTCAAGTTATGAACCTTTCTTCAGAGGGACTGCAACCTCCTGCAGGTCAGATTAGCTTCTCCACTGACCATCAGCACCTCAGTGTTGTCTGGACTGAGCTTCCCTTTATTGGCCCTCATCTATCCCATTATCTTCTCTGGGAACCTATTCAGGAATGATCCACAGACCCACCTGGTTTAGCTATTCAGGAAAACAGAGATGGATGTCATCAGCATATTGCTGACATCTCACTACAAATCCCTAGATAAACTCTCCCAGCGGTTTCATTGGTATGTTAAATAGCAAGGGGGGATAAGATGGAACCCTGTGAGACCTCATAGCATAAAGAGCATGGGACCAAGCAGCTCCCTCACCATCCTCTAGAATTGGTTAGTTAAGTATGAATGGAACCATTGAAGCATGGCGCCTCCTACTCCCAGCCCAGACAACTTCTTCAAGAGGATACCATGGATGATGGTTGAGTGGTCCAGGAGAATCCACAGGGATGCACTCCTCCTGTCACTCTGGAAGTGAATGTCGCCAAGATGACCAAGGCCATTTCTGTCCCCAAATCAGGCACAAATCCTGATTGAAATGAGTCTAGATAATCTCTCTCCTCCAAGACCACCTGAAGCTGTGTAGCCACACCCCTCAAGCTCCTTGCCCAGTTATGCAAAATTATTGAATCACTTGGTTTAATGGGTAATGGGAGTTCTGGCCTCTTTCGTATGTGGTGAAGATAAATGAAAGTGCATTAAATAGGATAAATAACAAACAAGCAAAGCTTGAAGCATGAGCAAATTTACTGACATTAGTAAAGGGTTATGGTATGATACATTAAGAACCATCTATTGAAGTTATTAAAAGAGGGGCCTGTTGGGTTATTAGAAATTGTAATGAATGAAGAAACCCAAGCCACAGTTTAAGCCAGGATAAAAGAAAGTGCTTAGTTTCTTGAAGAGTTCTAATTCAGCACTTTCACATTGTATATTGTACATATTCAATGGAGGGCAAACTATTGTGGAATAAATTAATATATTTTATAACAGGCAGAGTAATGTGCTAGGAATGCATAAAAGAGCAGGAGCCTGACTGATATGCTTTGGTATGAGTGTCCATGCCTATTGCTGATTTCATCTATGAAATGTAGGGTATACATTTTCAAGTATTCAATAAAAGACTATGAAGAAAATCACATCATGAACACTTTATTTTGGAACTCCACAAATAATTTTTTGAACCAGAAAAGATGACATGATCAAATTACCTGACTTTAAAAATTAACTTGAAAATTGGCCTGAAAAGTAATTCACATAGTGTTTAGTAGAGGTGATAGTTTTCCAGTGATAAGCTTATCACTTTACGAGCTTGCTTGATTCTCTTGATGGCGTATTGCTCATTTGCTCTGCCTATGAAAGTTGATCTGCAATAGCTCTTTCACACAACCAAGCTATCTCAGAACAGTTATTTTACAGTTGCCGGGTGTTGAAATGGATTGGCGAAATCAATCCGGAGGGAAATACTGGATTCTTTAGCATCACAGGAAGCATCTATGCTCTGCAGCAGTGAGCCAAAATGTTTCTCAACAATATTGCTTACTTGTACTTTTAGGCTTCCTTGAAAGCAGGAAAGTAATTGAGATTCCTTGGATGATGTGTTTACCCTCTGTTGCTGCAATCCTTCACCGTACGAAGCTGAAGTTGGTTCCCAGTTCCCAGTTCCTTATTCGCAGTTCCTAGTTCCTTATTCGCAAAGCCAAAGAAAAATCTTGGGGGGAAATTGAAAAGCTCTGAACCCCAAAATGAAGTTTGCAGAGGCACATATTATACACTGCCAGATTCAGAAGACTCAGCACTCTAAGTGGACCTATACTGGGTCATCCTACAAAACCCAGATCTTGAGTAAACAGCTTCAAAATAGAATGCCCCCAGAACAATTCAATAAGAAGAAAGGGGTGGCAGCTGCAGCAGAAAAAAACTTTGGATCACCCCAAATCACACAGATCTGAACTCCAGAGACTGTCCCCTACAAGAGGACATGTGCTAGTGCTGATCCAGTCTCTGGTTATGGACCTAAGGCCTCCTGTGTGGCCCAGCTAGAAAAACCTTGTATTAGACATTGCTGTGAATAAGGAAGTGGGGAAGTATGAGCCCTCTGAAACCCAAAACAATCTTTGGATCACCCCAAATCACACACCCCTGAACTCCAGAGACTGTCCCCTACAAGAGGACATGTGCTGGTTCTGATCCAGTCTCTGGTTCTGGACCTAAGGCCTCGAATTTGGCCTGCGTCCAAGAACCTTGTATTAGACATGGCTTTGAATAAGGAAGTGGTGAAAATATAAGCCCTCTGAAACCCCAAATAATCTTTGGATCACTCCAAATCACACACCCTTGAACTCCAGAGACTGTCCCCTACAAGACGACATGTGCTGGTGCTGATCCAGTCTCTGGTTCTGGACCTAAGTCCTCGAATGTGGCCTCTCTCCAAGCTCCCTGTATTAGACATGGCTTTGAATAAGGAAGTGGTGAAAATATAAGCCCTCTGAAACCCCAAACAATCTTTGGATCACCCCAAATCACACACCCCTGAACTCCAGAGACTGTCCCCTACAAGAGGACATGTGCTGGTGCTGATCCAGTCTCTGGTTCTGGACCTAAGTCCTCGAATGTGGACTGTCTCTAAGCACCCTGTATTAGACATGGCTTTGAATAAGGAAGTGGTGAAAATATAAGCCCTCTGAAACCCAAAACAATCTTTGGATCACCCCAAATCACACACCCCTGAACTCCAGAGACTGTCCCCTACAAGAGGACATGTGCTGGTGCAGATCCAGTCTCTGGTTCTGGACCTAAGTCCTTGAATGTGGCCTCCCTCCAAGCTCCCTGTATTAGACATGGCTTTGAATAAGGAAGTGGTGAAAATATAAGCCCTCTGAAACCCCAAATAATCTTTGGATCACCCCAAATCACATACCCCTGAACTCCAGAGACTGTCTCCTACAAAAGGACATGTACTGGTTCTGATCCAGTCTCTGGTTCCAGAGTTGAGGCCTACTATTTCACCTTTCTCTCAGAACCTTGTACTTTACATTGCTGTGAATAAGGAAGTGGGGAAGTAGGAGCCCTCTGAAATCCAAAATAATCTTTGGATCACCCCAAATCACACAATCCTGTACTCCAGAGACTATCCCACACAAGACGACATGTGCTGGTTCTGATCCAGTCTCTGGTTCTGGAGCTAAGTCCTCGAATGTGGCCTGCCTCCAAGAACCTTGTATTAGACATTGCTTTGAATAAGGAAGTCGAGAAAATATAAGCCCCCTGCACCCTAGAACAATCTTTGGATCACCCCAAATCACACACCCCTGAACTCCAGAGACTGTCCCCTACAAAAGGACATGTGCTGGTTTTGATCCAGTCTCTGGTTCTGGACCTAAGTCCTCAAATGTGGCCTGCCTGCAAGAACCTTGTATTAGACATGGCTTTGAATAAGGAAGTGGTGAAAATATAAGCCCTCTGAAACCCCAAATAATCTTTGGATCACTCCAAATCACACACCCTTGAACTCCAGAGACTGTCCCCTACAAGAGGACATGTGCTGGTGCTGTTCCAGTCTCTGGTTCTGGAGCTAAGGCCTCGAATGTGGCCTGCCTCCAAGAACCTTGTATTAGACATTGCTTTGAATAAGGAAGTCGAGAATCTTTGAATAAGGAAGTGGGGAAAATATAAGCCCTCTGCCCCACAAAACAATCTTTGGATCAAATCACACAGCCCTGAACTCCAGAGACTGTCCCCTACAAGAGGACATGTGCTGGGTCTTTTCCAGTCTCTAGTTCTGGACCTAAGGCCCCCTATGTTGCCTGCCTGCAAGAACCTTGTATTAGACACTGCTTTGAATAAGAAAGTGGGGGAAATATAAGCCCTCTGCCCCACAAAGTGGTTCTGGAGCTGTGACCTCCTTTTTAGGCTGCCTCCAAGAAGCTTGTATTGGGAACAGTTTCTCTCTCAAAGCAGCCCTGGTCTCGGGTCTGCTCAGATTTGGAGCCAGGACTAGAATGTTAATTTTTATCCCCTTTCCTATTATTCTCAGTCAGATATACTGTAAAACCAGCACATGTCCTTTTGTAGGGGACAGTCTCTGGAGTTCAGGGGTGCGTGAGGGTGATCCAAAGATTATTTTGGGGTGCACAGGGCTTATATTTTCTACACTTCCTTATTCAAAGCAATGTCTAATACAAGGTTCTTGGATGCAAGCCAAATAGGATGCCTTAGCTCCAGTACCAGAAACTGGATCAGAACCAGCACATGTCCTCTTGTAGGGGACAGTCTCTGGAGTTCAGAGCTGTGAGATTTGGGGTGATCCAAAGATTATTTGGGGGTGCAGAGGGCTCTTATGTTTCCCAGTTCCTTATTCACAGCAATGTCTTATACAAGGTTCTCGGAGATAGGTGAAATAGTAGGCCTCAGCTCCAGAAGTAGAGACTGGATCAGAAACAGCACATGTCCTCTTGCGGAGGGCAGTCTCTGAAGTTCAGGTCTGTGTGAGTTGAGGTGATCCAAAGATTGTATTGATGCATAGAGGGCTTTTATTTTCCCCAGTTCCTTATTCACAGCAATGTCTGATAGAAGGTTCTGGGAGGTAGGCCAAATAGGAGGCCTCAGCTCCGGAAACAGAGATTGGATCAGCACCAGCACATGTCCTGTTGTGAGGGACAGTCTTTGGAACTCAGGTCTGTTTGATTTGTGGAGATCCAAAGATTATTTGGGGGTGCAGAGGGCTCTTATATTTCTGAGATCCTTATTCACAGCAATGTAAAGTACAAGGTTCTGATAGAAAGGTGAAATAGTAGGCCTCAACTCTGGAACCAGAGACTGGATCAGAACCAGCACATGTCATTTTGTAGGGGACAGTCTCTGGAGTTCAGGGGTGTGTGATTTGGGGTGATCCAAAGATTATTTTGGGGTGCAGGGGGCTTATATTTTCTCGACTTCCTTATTCAAAGCAATGTCTAATACAAGGTTCTTGGACTGTCACCCGAAGGCAGCTGGGCCAGACTACTAGACCCTTCCCGCTTCAAACCACAAGAAGAGAGAGATCGAGGCTCTGAGAGGAACAAGCCGTTTTATTGAAGCAATAGAATTACACAGGCCTGTGGGTGCCAAAGAGGAACCCAGAGGCTTCCTGAACAAGGATTTTTATAGACTGTAAATCATCACTGATAATTGACAGATTTCAAGCATCCTATCCTCGTCCGCAATTTCCCTCTCCCTTTCCCCATTGGCTGAGGTACTTGGGAGTTACACCTTTCCGGTCTTCGCCTAAAACTCTGCCATAGGCCAAATTCACACTACCTTCGTTCTCGCGGCAGTTTTTTGCTTCCGCAGCACCATTCCTTAATCTGTTCACATGCGTCGTCTCCGAAGCCGTCATTAAATCGGCATGGTGTCGCCACAGCCCATTGCACTTTTGTGGCAGGTTATCTTGTGACGAATAACCGCCCTCTGTTAATTTCCTAGCCTCTCTTGACCCGCCTCCAAATTAAGGAGCAATTCCCTGCCCTGCCTTTGTTCTCACCCCTTTTTTAAAAAATAAAAAAGTACCATGTCGAAATGTTGACATCTCATCATATTACTTTCATTTCAATCTAGCGGACAGACCTCAAATATCAGAGGAACAGTTTAATATGTTTATTAAATTCAGTAATGTTTAGTAATCCTCGTGACACTGCAATCATGGCTCTTGAGATGGACGACACGGACTGTGCCGCCGAGCTAGGCATAGCTGTCAAGTTTCCAAAGACAAAATGAAGCTCTGCCCTGGGATGCTGCTGCAGGTCATCGTGACCGCTCACCCATCCCCTGCTGATTTTAGCCAGCAAGCAGGCTGTGAAGTTCCTCGCGTTCATCAGTACCATCAGTACAATTTTAAAGCTGTTCAAATTTTGCTGCCTCCATGGGGATCCAATAACTGACCATTTCAGAGGCTGGTCCGAAAATTAACCAATGACAGGCAAGGGAGGGAACGCGGCTTCGTTGATTCAAGATGATTACACGTCGATATAGCGTCAATTTGTCCTTTTTTTAAAAAAAAACAAAAAAACATGGGGCCGTTCGGGTTTTTCCCGCCCCTTTACCCGTCTTTTTGTAAGGGGATGTGATCAATGGATTGCGCAGGAGAAGCGCTATTCAAAGGGTGATGTGGACAAACGAGCGAAGAATGCGCAATAACAGATGGAGCAATCATTGCACAAGAAAAGTGGGAGCTAAGGTAGTGTGGAATCGGCCTTAGTTTACACCTTCCATTACTCTGATGGCAAAACCCCCTACTCATATTTGTTTTATACCATACATAGTTTGTCACACATTAGCGCGCACACACATGTCTGCAAGTCTAACCACAAAGGTCATAGCCCTTGGTGCGTCTGCTACCTTACTTCCTATTTTATATAGCTGAGCGCAAGTATCTGCTACTTACTTCCTATTTTCCATGGCTGAACACAGCTATATTTATCTTGCAAAAACCCACACACCTTTCCTGTTTCAATGAGATAGAAAACAGCTATGTATAAACTTCTTTATAATCTATAGGTAAGAAAAAGGTCATAGCGAGCAAGCAAATGGTTACTTTATCTAACCCCTTGCATATATATAATATAGCCTGAGTTGTAGCTGAACCTGTGAGCAGGGCAGGGGTCTGAGATATATCTAGGGTTTGCAGCAGGGTGAGGGCCTGAGACAGGAGGGGGGCAATTATGGATTTTCTTTTTTTGGTGCTGGCTTACAGGTTTTCCCCCCTTTGCTCTCCTTCTGGATCAGGCCTCTCTATGTACCTTCCTGCCTCATTTAAGAGGTTCAGAAGCTGAACTTGTTTGGGCAGAAATGCATTTATAGTCATTAGAGCTGCAAGGGGAATGGAGCTCCCTTTTTGAAGTGGTTGTGCCGGAGTTGCAACCATAGTCATGTTTGAGACAGTACTTTGTATCAATCGAGTTATGCAAGGGATACAGCATGGGAGCAGAATGATTCCAGCTAGGGCTAATGATTTAGGGGTTACTTCTGATGCTACCTATGGCCATTGTTCACTCATAAGGGGTTTCTCACACACCCAGCAATTGGAAACATTTAGGGAGGCAGCAATCTGTTTTGCTAACGTTAGAAAGAGATTTCTTCCTGGGACCGGGACAGGTTATTCCAGCCTTAGAACCTGTTGTGGTCACACTATGATGTATTGCTTACCGGTGTGCTGACAAAGAGCTGGGTTTTTTTGGTAACACCGGTCATTAACAGAGGCAACTGTTTGGAATACTCGGAGATTTCAACGGAAGCCATAACAGTGGGAACAGGAATCCCAATTAAAAAAAGAAGGCACGAGGATGCTGAGGCATGCAAGGACTATCATAAGTGTGGCCATAGTTGCACAACCAGGCAATAAACAGTAGACAAATAATCTCAATGAACAATTCTATGCAGAGATAGATGATAAACAACAGCATTAAATGCAGTTCTTAGGCGCTGGGATCAGGATCCTTTTGGAACAACAGTTTGAGTCCATCAGTAGGATCTCCGTCAACTTGGCGCACTGTCCATTTTTCGTGTGCAGGGACCTTTTTGAGTCACGAGTGGTGGATCCAGGACTTGAATTCCTCGACCTTGGCAGCTGTGTTAGTGGTTAGCAGGACTCAGGCGGGTGCCGTCTACCAGGCCTGGAGGGGCTTGGTGTCCCAGATTTTGACTGCGACCCAGTCATCAGCGGCAAGGTCATGTATGGGCCCATCAAGGCTGAAGGAGTGCTTAAGCAGTGCTGCAGAACAAAGAACAGATAGGGTGCGAGACAACGACTGGACATGCGCTAGTAAAACTCTATTCCCGATGTGGACTTCCCCCCTTTGGCCTATAACAAGGGGCCAGGGGTGCCCAAAAACCCTTTCAAAAGGAGACAGCTTGAGTTTACCCCTGGGGGCTGAACAGAGGACGCTAAGTGCATGTGGGAGTGCGTGTGGCCATTTTAGACCTGTTTCCTGTCCTATTTTGGCTAGCAGTCCCTTCAGACAGCCATTTAGTCTTTCGACCATTGGCTTGCAGATGATATGGGGAATAAAATTTTCACTGGATCCCCAGAGCCTGACTAACTTGAGCTAAGACTTTAGAAGTGAAATGGGGCTCCTTGATTACTATCTATCCCCTTGGGGGACCCCCCATTTTGGCTCAAGGTTTTGGAGCAGCCACTTGGTGACTTCACGTGTTTTGGTTGTTCGGGTTGCAAAAGCTTCTGGCCAACCAGAGAATTTACAAATGAACACGAGAAGATATCGGTACCCTTTTGTTTTTGGCAACTCAGCAAAGTCCACTTGCCAAAATTGTCCTGGGTACACTGAAGGGTTGTGCAGATGCTTTGGGGGTCTTGGTCCTTCTGGTCGGTTTGAGGGGTTGATGGCTTGGCAAATGGTGCAGGACCGGACCTCTGAGGCAAAGAATGCATGCACTGGTTCTACAGTGTGGAAGTATTGCTTCCACAGAGTGAGGAGGGATTCCTCTCCTAAATGGTTCTTCGAGTGGATGCGCTGGAGCAGAGGGTGGACCGGTGCTTTGGGGATCAGGATCTGGCTTTGCATGTCCGGTAGGATAGCCCATCCCTCAGTATCAAAGGTGCATGCTAAGTCAATGGCATACTGGGATTCAGTAGCGGAGTATTTGGGATGGCTTGGAAGTTCAATGCTAGCTAGGCACACCTCTGCTTCTGGAATGAGTAAGAGAGCCACCTGGCGGGTGGTGGCATCTGCCGCACGGTTTCCAGTGGCAACTTCTGAACCTCCCCTCTGGTGTCCACGACAGTGTATAATAGCTAGGGCACTGGGCAAATAGATGGCACTCAACAAACACCCGATATCAGGCCCATGCTTCACTGGGGACTCAGATGCCGTTAGGAGGCCCCTTTCCCGGGCATCGGCACCAGAAAGCTGTTACCTGAAGGCAGCTGGGCCAGATGACTAGACCCTTCCTGCTTCAAACCACAAGAAGAGAGAGATCGAGGCTCTGAGAGGAACAAGCCGTTTTATTGAAGCAATAGAATTATACAGGCCTGTGGGTGCCAAAGAGGACCCCAGAGGCTTCCTGAACAAGGATTTTTATAGACTGTAAATCATCACTGATAATTGACAGATTTCAAGCATCCTATCCTTGTCCGCAATTTCCCTCTCCCTTTCCCCATTGGCTGAGGTACTTGGGAGTCACACCTTTCCGGTCTTCGCCTAAAACTCCGCCTTAGTTTACATCTCCCATTACTCTGATGGCGAACCCCCTACTCATATTTGTTTCATATTTGTTTCTTGGGACATTTCAGCAGTAATACTACTGACAAGAGTTTGTCTCTCTCTTTTTCCCTCCTGCAATGTATCAATTGTGTCTGTTGCTAAGATACCTAGGGGCTTGTCTTTTGCTCCCCTGGCTTCAACTTTTAGAAAATCATCGGAGTCAGTGCATATTTGAATTCTTGCTTTTGCTCCCATTACATCTTTTCCCAATATTACTTGTATTTTCTGTTCTTTAATAACTGCTACAGGAAAATATCCTTCCTTTCCTTTCCAGTTAATTTCTAGATGGACTAGTGGCACTCTTTTAGAATTTCCCCACACACCTTGCAAGGATATTTGCTTATCTGGAATCAGGTTTTTCTTATCAACCAAATCCTCCCTGACCAGTGTTACTGAGGCTCCTGTGTCTAGAATGGCTAAAGCATCTCACCCATTTATTTGTACCACCTCTCTCAGTTCAGTATCCTGAGCAACCTTATCTATCTTTACCCCACACAAATAAACTGTTTCTTCAGTGTTTATGGGTAAGGCAGTGTTCTTACTAGATGTTTTATTTGTGTTCGTTGAGCTTTTGGAGTCTCTAGGTTCTTTACTCTGATCATCTGAGTCAGTTCTAGTGACCCTCCATACATGCTCAAGTGTTGTTGGCCTGGATTGGTTCTTTAGACATTTGTAAGCTAAATACCCTTTCAGATCACATACAAAACATCTTCTATAATTCCAGTATCCATCTTGGTTTCTTTCTGTATTTTTATCCTGACTTTTATAATCTCAGAACTCTCATGTGTTCCTTTCCTTTCTCCCTCTTGTCCTTTACTTGATTTAAACTCTGCTTTATAACAATAGTCTTTCTTTTCATGGCGATCCCAACATCCTCTATTAAGTGTTAATTTATCTGCTCATTCTGATGCTTGGTTGACATTCTCTAGAAGTTTATCTTTAACCAGAAGTCTGGTCTCTGAAGGAAGTTGAAATTAAAACTGATCCAAAATCATTAGATCCCTTATTCCCTCTTTAGAGTTAGCTTTGGCAGATGAAATCCACTTATCAAAATAGTCTGTCAGTTTGGCACTAAAAAACTTAAATGACTTCTCTTTCTGAGGCACTAGACTTCTAAACTTCTTTCTGAAGTAATCAGCACCTAGCCTAAATCTGTCATATACTGCCTTTTTGTATTCAGCATAAAAAACAGGTTTATCTGAGGGAAATGTGTTGTAGATCTCAGCCAATTCCCCTCTAATTAAACTGGCTAAATACTTCATCTATTGAGTCTCTGGTATTCCTCAGTTCTGAGCAGACCTTTCAAAAGTGGATAGAAAAATTTGTGGATCTTTTCCTGACACATACACCATAAAATCTTTTGGGGTAACTCGTGGTAAATCAGCTCTGGGTTCAGAGTTTCCCTCCTTTTTGTCCCCATTCTTAAGTCTCTCCCTTTCTAATTGTAATCTTTCTGCTTTCAAACTAGTTTGTCTTTCCATCTCTTGAACTCTAAGTTCCATTTCAGCTTTCCACTTTTCCCTCTCAAACTGTTTTTGTTCTATTTCTTGAGTTCTAAGTTCTGCTTGAGCGTTCAACTTTTTCTTTTCAATCTGCTTTTGTTCATTCCACTTTTCCCTCTCAAACTGTTTTTGTTCTGTTTCAACGTTCAACTTTTCCCTCAGAAACTCTAAATATTCTGGACTACGGTTGTGCAGTCCCTCAGGGTCTCTCTCCTCTGCCGTTCTATTAGGCTCCACACTGCTTTGTATCAGTATAACTCTCAGTTCTTTGACACTATTCCCCTTATGAGGTAAATTTAACTCTTTGCACTTCTGAATCAGAGCCTCCTTTTTCATACCCAGAAACTCTGATGAAGCTGAAGTTGTTTCCCAGTTCCCAGTTCCTTATTCACAGTTCCTTATTCCTTATTCATTATTCGTAAAGCAGCAAAGCCAAAGAAAAATATTGTGGGAAAACTGAAAAGCTGTAAACTCTAAAAAGAAGTTTGCAGGGGCACATATTATATACCTCCAGATTCAGAAGACTCAGCACTCTAAGTGGACTTATATTGGGTCATCCTACAAAACCCAGATCTTAAGTAAACAGCTTCAAAATCGGATGCCCCCAGAACAATTCAATAAGAAGAAAGGGGCGGCAGCTGCAGCAGAAAAAAAACTTTTGATCACCCCAAATCACACAGATCTGAACTCCAGAGACTGTCCCCTACAAGAGGACATGTGCTGGTGCTGATCCAGTCTCTGGTTCTGGACCTAAGCCCTCCTATGTGGCCTGTCTCCAAGCACCCAGTATTAGACATGGCTTTGAATAAGGAAGTGGTGAAAATATAAGCCCTCTGAAACCCCAAACAATCTTTGGATCACCCCAAATCACACACCCCTGAACTCCAGAGACTGTCCCCTACAAGAGGGCATGTGCTGGTGCTGATCCAGTCTCTGGTTCTGGACCTAAGTCCTCGAATGTGGCCTCCCTCCAAGCACGCTGTATAAGACATGGCTTTGAATAAGCAAGTGGTGAAAATATAAGCCCTCTGAAACCCCAAATAATCTTTGGATCACCCCAAATCACACACCCCTGAACTCCAGAGACTGCCCCCTACAAGAGGACATGTGCTGGTGCTGATCCAGTCTGTGGTTCTGGACCTAAGTCCTCGAATGTGGCCTCCCTCCAAGCTCCCTGTATTAGACATGGCTTTGAATAAGGAAGTGGTGAAAATATAAGCCCTCTGAAACCCAAATAATCTTTGGATCACCCCAAATCACACACCCCTGAACTCTAGAGACTGTCCTCTACAAGAAGACATGTGCTGGTGCTGATCCAGTCTCTGGTTCTGGCCCTAAGGCCTCGAATGTGGCCTCCCTCCAAGCACCCTGTATTAGACATGGCTTTGAATAAGAAAGTGGTGAAAATATAAGCCCTCTGAAACCCAAAACGATCTTTGGATCACCCCAAATCACACACCCCTGAACTCCAGAGACTGTCCCCTACAAGAGGACATGTGCTCGTGCTGATCCATTCTCTGGTGGCCCTTTGAGGCCCTAAGGCCTCAAATGTGGCCTCCTTCCAAGCACCCTGTATTAGACATGGCTTTGAATAAGGAAGTGGTGAAAATATAAGCTCTCTGAAACCCAAAACAATTTTTGGATCACTCAAAATCACACACCCCTGAACTCCAGAGACTGTCCCCTACAAGAGTGATGGATATAGATTTGAAGAAAAAGGATTTTATATATTACTTTTATATATCACTTATATGCCTTGCACTTTCTTCCTACGCTCAGGAGCCAATGTAGTACTTGTAATGCAACCTGTAAGAATATGACACTTGAAACAAGAAGACCAAGATAAGTATGCTGAAACTCTGCAAGAACTGAGAACTAATAATATACTGCTTGTAGAGTTGTACTTATAAAATATTATGCATATGTTATATTATTCTATAAGATTCCAATAGGAATCAGTACCAGAGAGCCTTTTGTAGAAAACTGATTTGATGCAGCGAGCTGGTTTTGGCCACCTGTGGCCTATCTTCCTTAAGTCTGAGAAGGAACTGGGGGAAAGGGCACAGAGAAAAAAAACATCCCTTACCAACAGACTTCAGTTATCAGAGGGTATCAAGGTTGCTAGATTGAGACGCATTGGCGCTAATGAAAGTATTATGCCCAGAAGAAAGTAGGTAAGAGGTTAGAGGGTGTCCTTCTAAATTGAGGACAAGATAAGGGGTTGCAGGATTTGGAATTCCCCCAAGTAGAAGAGCCAACCCAGAATTGCATCTTCAAATCAGAACTAACCCTAGATACTTTATGAGCCAATAAGATAACAAATATTAGAATATTGTAATATTGTTATGATTATCTGAAAGTATTAATTGCTCTACGCTTCTATTGTAAGGGGTTGAACCTTTACACACAAGGAGACTGTCTACTTCTGTGTAAGAAAAAGGGCTCATCCACTGGGTAAATAAAAACCATCTGTTTTGCTTCAATTCAAGAAGGACTCCTGGATTTTATTTTAATTTTTATTGTGGTTGGTCAGAAAAGGGAGAACGAACCACAAAGGTGCAAAATTTTGCACGTAACAAGAGGGCATGTGCTGGTGCTGATCCAGTCTCTGGTTCTGGACCTAAGGCCTCGAATGTGGCCTCCCTCCAAGCACCCTGTATTAGACATGGCTTTGAATACGGAAGTGGTGAAAATATAAGCCCTCTGAAACACAAAACAATCTTTGGATCACTCCAAATCACACAGATCTGAACTCCAGAGACTGTCCCCTACAAGAGGACATGTGCTGGTGCTGATCCATTCTCTGGTTCTGGATGTAAGACCTCGAATGTGGCCTCCCTCCAAGCACCCTGTATTAGACATGGCTTTGAATAAGGAAGTGGTGAAAATATAAGCTCTCTGAAACCCAAAATAATCTTTGGATCACCCCAAATCACACACCCCTGAACTCCAGAGACTGTCCCCTACAAGAGGACATGTGCTGGTGCTGATCCAGTCTGTCGTTCTGGACCTAAGGCCTTGAATGTGGCCTCCCTCCAAGCACCCTGTATTAGACTTGGCTTTGAATAAGGAAGTGGTAAAAATATAAGCCCCCTGAAACCCCAAGTTGGCGACTACTGTATGGAGGTGCTTCAGACACTCAGTTGCCAATACCCAATACCACCATTGTCTCCAATTTAGGTAAAATAGGACATATGGAGTTCAGCTGAAATGGAAGGAGATCTCCAGGTACGGTAATCATAATATGGAGGGTCCTCAGTGGGGTATAATTTGTAACTCTCGTTCTCTAGGTGGGTTGGCATCAATTGTCAGGTAGTACCTATGTGGGGTATAATTCCACACAGGCTAGCCTAAGAAGCCTCCATGTCTCGGAGAATGTTAAAACCTGTCATTTGGAGATCAGTTGTAATTTTTGGGGATCTCCAGGAGGGTTGGCAACCACAGTGTCATCAAGCCAGGCGGCCTTAGCATGGACCTGCCTCCTGCCAGAACTGCCACTGTCTCCCAAAGAACCCCAGGAGCAGCGAAGGCTGAGGGTAAGGGCAGAGGCATGGACCAAGCACAGGAGCGCATGCCTGGCAGCCCACGGCCTTCCCCCTGCTGAGGAAATGTCAGGAGAGCCAGTACAGGATCTGATCTACTCCTCCTGAGTAGCAGAGATGAGCCAGCTTGGAGCAAGAAGCTTAATGAACCCAGCCTCACCTGTAGGAGAAACTCCCTTTATAAGGCCGCAGCTAGCATGGGATTAGCTAGTCACAATTGTGGTATTCTGGAGTTGGTTGTTGGTGAGCTCTTTGGTTCTGGCTGCCTGAGCCTTGGTGGGTCACAGTCTTTGATTTGGGAATCTGTTACTTGACTATGGAGTTTGACCTGAGAATCTTTGTTGGCCCTGTTGTCATCAGAACTTGCCTCCAACCTAGTGAGCAGAATACTTTTAATCCTTCTGTTTCTACTTGTTGCTCTTCATTATACTCTTAGATTATGTTGCTGCTGTTTCTGTGGGTTTGTCATGAAAATATGGTTTAGAGCACATTATACTAAGTGATACATGTGTATTCTAATGAACTTTGTTTTATAATTTCATTAGGCTGTCTTGGTTTGGGGCATAAATTGAGCCAAATGTGTAAGTTTGGTTTTCTATAGTGCCTTTAATAAATATGAATCTGCCTTTTGGATCTCTTAGTGTATCTTTACGTTGGAAGGGTAAATATTTTTACTTTACCCTTCCAACATAAATTTTAAATTTCAGGCATGGGAGAGACGGAGCTCTTTCAATGTGCTATCATTCTCTTCAACACCAACACCACACCCTCCGCTTTTCTCCATTTCTCAGCTTCTTCTGGTGGTAGGTAGGATAATTCACCCCATGAAGTAGGTTCAGGTATTTCTGCTGTTCTTAGTGCAGAGGTAGTCAAGTTTATTATTACAGTCTGCGACCAGTACATATAAAACCATTTGCAAATCACTTTAAAAACAGTCGAGACTGGATACTGGGGAAGAACGATGAATAAATATAAGAGTAAAAAAATAAGATCATCATAAATTAGTAGTTTAAGCTGCCTTATGCGATTTACATTGCTTGTAGACCTGGGCACAGAATCTTGCTACTTGATGTGGTGTCTGGCGATTCCGATCAGAAAAAAGATAATCAAGTTTGATTTTATTTGAACTTCCAAGGAATCTTTCTACTAATGGACTAATGGTTTCCGCTCTAATTTTACTATGACTTGGGCAGTTAAAGAAGATGTGCTCCATTGAGTCAATTTCTCTTAGGGGATAGGAACAAAGCCTAAGAGAGTAAGGGACAGCTTTAAACTTTCCTTCCAGGATGGCAGAGGGTAGAGTTGAACTTCTAGCTAAAGCAAATGCCCTTCTGGAGTTACTGGATTCAAGAAAGTAAAAATAGGCTGCAGGAGCGGCAATATATTTAGTAGTATCTGAAGAAATAAAACCTGGTGCTCTAAGAAAATGTTTGTCTTTCAATGTCTGTCACTCTCTGCTTAATGAGTGATTTTGCTCGGTCTAACCCCATGACTCGCAAACTTTGAGGGGAAAGACCCAATTTTCCCAGGGATTTCAGAGTTGCCTTTTGCCAATTAGATTGAAATTTGTCTTGGAATAACAGAGGGAGCAGACGTTGCGGGTTTAGACGTCCTGACAGCCTTTTGAAAATTGAAAGGATGGTGATTCTGGCCTCTACCCTTAACATTCCTGTTTCCAGTCTAACCCATGAGTTAGGCATGCATTTGGGCACTTGTAATAGGGCTCTAAGGAATTTGGACTGCCCTCTCTCAAGTTGAGAGAAAGAGGAGGATGGCAGCCCCAAGAATGATCCGTATAGTAATTGGGCCAGTGGTTTGGCTTTAAACAATCTGAGTGCAGCCAGTACATACTGCCCCCCTTGTGATCGATAGAATTTCAGTATACCGTGTGCTGTTTTTTCTCCCACATCAGCAATGAAGCTGCTATGTGTTGTTTTGGTACCCGAGGCTTGCAAAACTACATCCAAATATTTGAAGCTAGTAAGTTGTTCTAACTGATGCCCCTGAAGCTCCCATCGTCTGATCTTTGGATTTTTACCTTAAGCCAGGATCTTAGTTTTTTGGTAATTAGTTAGAAGGTGTTCAGTATCACAGAATTGGGAGAATTTTTTTAGAGCTCGTTTCAGCCCTATGGGGGTCCTAGAAAGTAATACAGCATCATCTGCATACAGCAGTACGTGAATGTGCCTATTTGCTAATTTGGGAGGGTGCAATCCAGGGTCATTCAAAAGGTTTACCAAATTGTTGATGTAGAAGATAAACAGAAAGGGGGCTAGAAGGCACACCTGCCTGTAAGTTTGAATGGGGTCAGTCAAATGCCCAATTCGGCTGCACCTTACTCAGGGCAGTTTGCTTGTGCATAGGCCCAAAAAGGAACAGCAGTCGCCTATCAATAGAGGAGGCCTGCAGTTTCCTCCAAAGTCTATTTCTAGAGACTGTGTCAAAAGCTGCTTTTAAATCAACAAATGCCCGGTAAAGTGATGCTTGGTCTCCTGTAGCGTATTTCTCTACAAGGTGTTGCATTACTAGGCAGTGATCTATTGTTGACCTGCCAGCTCTAAACCCAGCTTGCTCATCAGCAATTATATCCTCCCGTTCTAGCCAGTCTAAAAATTTCTCCAGCAGATGTTTTGTAGACAACTTGCTTACAATGCTTAGTAAGCTGATTGGTCTATAATTGGATGGATCCTCCTTCTTTCCCTTCTTATGGAAGGGGACTACTATAACCATTCCCCAATCACTGGGGATGTAGCCGGTTTCATCAATATAAGTAAATAGGGAGGCTAGGAACATTGCCCACCAGTCCTTATTTGTTTTTAGTAATTCTGGAGATATTCCATCAAGCCCAGGGGCTTTTGCATTCTTTAACTGGCTAATATAAGCTTTTACCTCTTCGGCATGAACTGGGGGGCATTTGGCCAGATTTTCTATTGTTAGGGCAGGAGGGGGTTGAATAGGATCATCATACATTTTTTGGAAAAAAGAAGTCCATTTATCTGGGGGGATACAGGAAGCCAAGGGGGAGGCGGCTGTGGAGGCACGGTTTGACACTAGTTTCCAGAACACCACTGAGTTTTTGCTCGTAGCTGCTTCAATTATATTGGCCCACAGTTTTCTGGTATGTTCTTTCTTACAGCGGGCAACCAGTGATTTATATTTCTTTTTTAAAAATGAAAGAGAACGATATGCATCCTGTCTGGTCTTTTCATCAGCTCTCAGTGCTAACTTATAGGCATAGATTAAAGCATTTTTAGCACAAATACAGCTTTGATCAAACCAAGGTTTAGATGACAAATTGGTCTTCTTGACCAGTTTCTCCCTCTCGAGCACCTACCAAAAGTGGCCTTAAGGATTGGACGAGGTCATCATAACTCTTTAAAGGATTTTCAAATTTTGAGGAAACCTTAAAAGCTTGACTATATAGTTGTAGGTTCTAGTGCAGAGGTATTTTTCCCTGCACTTGTTCCTCTGCAGCAAGTATGCTCTGTGCATTGCTACAGCAGAATTTCCCTACTTTCCTCCCTTTTATTGCAGTCATGAAGCTGACTTTCTGCCCATTTCTTTCCAGACACAGAAGAATAGCTGTGAAGATTTTAGTGTTTTCCACTCTGCCTCTTCTCTTGGTGTTGCTGGGATACAGTTTGCTCTATGGAGTGGGTTTTTTTCTTCGCTCTGGAGGCAGTTTCCCACCTTTTCCCTTTTGTTTTCCTTCTCACTTCTTGCTTGGCTTCCTCAAGTTGCTGAAAAGTTTCTTTTTGTAGCATTGGAAGCTATTTCCCCACCTTTTTCCTGGCTGGCACAACAGAGTGTCTTCTACTCCCACCCCCTTCTCATGTTTGCTGTGAGACAATGAGAGAGAGAATTATGTTGTACTTGAAAAGGAGATACTTTTGTCTGCAGTTACTTAGTTTGTTTGCTTTCTTCTTTTTATTTATTTTTTTTTTTTTATATATTTTTTTATTTTTCATAACTACAAAACACTACACCAGACTATCACAAGGAAAGGGAAGAGGGAAGGGACAAAGGGGAGTGGAAAAAGAAAAAGGGGGGGGGAATGAACTACAAACACTAAACACTACACTTCAATGTTTCCCTTCATACTGTCATAATACAAAAATAGCTCCATAGAATAATGATGGAGTGGTTAATCATACAGAGAATAAACATTTCAAATTCTGATTAAACTTTCCTCCCCCTTCTGGGTCCCGGACGCAATTCTCTCTGTGCAACTGCTGTTGCAATGCTCTCCTCCTCCCCCCCCCCCCTCCGGCTCCTCCTTTTCTTCGTTCTTGGTGCAGCAGAGTTCTGGGTTTTTATTCTCAAAATCCTTTAGTTGATCTTCTGATAATATCTTATAGGCCTGATCTTTATATCTGAACCATATTCCTTCCGGGAATAACCATTTGTACTTTATTCCATGGTCCCTCAGAAGAGCTGCAAACTTTTTATATTTAAAACGCCGTTTCCGGACTAGAAATGGAACGTCCTTCAAAATCTTGACTTTCAAACCCATAAAGTCCAAATCCGCATTGTATGAGTTATATAGGATGGTGTCCCGAATCTTTTTAGTTGAAAAGTCAATAATGATCTCACGAGGCAACTGTCGCTTTGTTGCATATTTTGAAGAAGCCCGACGGACCTCCAAAATGGCGCTTTTAACCTCTTCTTTAGTCGTCCTCGCGGGTGTCGCCAGTAGTTCCGAGACCAAATCCCACAGATCCTCATTTTCCTCCTCTTTCACGTTTTGGAGACGCAAAATTGTCTGCGTTCGTTCCACTTGTAGCCCGATCAGTTGGTTCTCCACCAACTTCAGCTCCTTTTTTGTAGCCTTCACAAGTGACGCACTTTCCAGAGCAGACTTTTCTGCCCCCCCCCCCGCTGCTGCCTTAATGGTTTTCACCTCGCTTTCAATTAAGCCCACCCTTTGATCAGTTTCGTTCAGCTTGTCAACAAAGGGTTTTATGGCTTCCACCACCGCCCTGCGCACCAATTCTTCGAGCGACTCCCCTTTCTGCAAGGTGGCCGAGATTGACTTACCGAGAGCGGGACTTTGCTTCTTTGCTGCCATTTGGGGGGGGGGGGGGCGCCAACAAAATTCTGGAACTCCACGAAGGGGAAGAGCGAGTCTTCTTCAGATCAACCTCTCCTTCACAAACGCTTGTAGAACAGAAGGGATTCGCTTGTTTACAGGCTTCCGCCTGTTTCTTTTACTTGCCGTTTCTCGTTGCCCGGCGGCACTCGAGGCGCCGCGCACATCTGCCGGCCTCCATAGGGACAAACGGGCAATTCCCTCCCCGCATTGATTTCGGGGAGTTCTTCCCGCCGCGTCCCGGACCCTGGCTCCCTCCCTGGGAGTCCTGGGGGCTAATCCTTGCAGATCAGCCGCCCGGTCAGGGTGCCCGGTCGTTTCCTCCCGGACCAGCCGAGAGGAGCGTCCGGCATGGCTGAGAAAACGAAACCGAATCTGCTTTCTTCTTTTTAGCTGGCTCTCTGGAGAGCTAAAAAGGAGTATTTTCAGTAAGGATTGTTCCTCTCAAGTTGACTGAGACTTCTGAGATAACTTTGAGTCTCCTAGACTATTTTGAGATGCAGCAATGACTGGCAGTATTATCTGAAAGCAGGATGATATAACTCATAAGGTTTGCCTTTTTCGAGAGTTAATGCTCTCATATTGCCTATCCAAAGCCATACCATACTGCTGTTATTCAAAGAACAATATACACGAATCACTAGCATCTTTTTCACCTTAATAATTACTTCAACTGGTCCACTTTGTTGGGGGAAATGGTTAAAAATAGCTTTTCTTCAGAGGTGCAATGGATCTTGAATCAATAGAGAGTCAGCACACGAGTTTAGCTTTTAAAATCATTTACTTCTAAAGGAAAAAAGGTTAACAGGATTGCCTACAAAATAACAAATGCCTGGAGCTACATTCTCACTACTGGTTACAAACAAAGAGCTGTGATAACTGAATGGAGAATCTTCTTCTTTCTCTGTCTTCTTGACCCTGAAAGAAAATCACCTGACCTGTTGACCAATAACAGTTTACAAACACTCTCAAGTTTCCCGGGCTTGCAGATTATTGGCTTTGAGCCAGGTTCCCCTTCCAGGTCAATCTAAACAATAGCATGGTAGGTAAACACATTAACCCCATAATGACTGAATCTCAGACCTTGCAACACACATATATTCCAACACATTTATCGTACAGGTTTCTCATATTTGTTTTACATATTGGGAAATGTCTTGTTGGGGTAGTGGTGCTCATTCGAGAGTCTTTCTCCATCAGGCTGCTCCCCTTGCCAAAGATTGCTGGCTTTGATTGTCTGGGCCTGGTGTGGGATGCTGAGGAGAGTATAGCCATCTGTCTGGTGTACCGATCGCCCAGCGCACCAGCAGATGCTGTGCCTGGCCTGTTAGAGGCGGTGGCTGGCTGGGCCTTGGAGTACCCCAGGCTTCTGGTCTTAGGGGACATCAATGTCCATGCCGATGATGCTACCTCCTCACAGGCCATGGACATGATAGCCTCCATGGCAGCATTAGGACTCTCCCAGTTTGTATCAATGCCCACACATCGAGCAGGACACACACAGGATTTGATCTTTGGGTTCGGGATACAGGTGGATCTGGATGAAGCTATAGCAGTGCCATGGTCAGACCACCTCATCCTGAGGGCTTGTCTGGGCACCATGACCCCCTCCTGCTTGGGCGATGAGCTGATTTATGCTCGCCCATGGAGTCAAATGGATCCAATTGAATTGCAGGATGCTCTGCAGGATCCGATGCCCCCTGGTGGCTCATTGGATGAGCTGATAGAGGACTGGAATGCCTGTTTCTCTGAAGCTATTGATGAGATTGCTCTCTCCGCTCCCGAACTAGAGTAGCTCCTTGGTATACTGATGAGCTACGACAAATCAAATGGGAGCTGAGATGGCTAGAGCGAGTGTGGTGGCGACTCCATGATGAAGTGACAAGAACATCTTATAGGACGTTTATGAAGGCCTATGAGATGGCACTGAAAGCTGCAGAGACTACTATGCAGCTTCCACTGCGTCCACTAGTTCTCGCCCAGCACAACTTTCCAGAGTGATTTGGTCTTTAACGTCCCTCACACATGGGACAAATAAAAATGTAAATTCGGTAATAAGCTGTGAGGCTTTTGGAGACTATTTTGCGGATAATATCTTGTCACTCCGCCAGGATCTGTCCACCACAGTTGATGCAGTATGTGTACTGGAGGCCCCTTGGTCGTCCTCAGGGTTGACATTAGATCAATTCAGGCCACTCTCCCAGGAGGAGGTGGGAAGGGTCCTGCATGCTGTGAAACCTACCACGTGCCCACTGGACCCATGCCCATCATGGCTGGTGAAAAGTGGTGGTGATGGGATTTGGGCACCATTAGCTGACATCATTAATCTTTCTCTGAGTTCTGGATTTTTTCCAGACTCACTGAAAGAGGCAGTGGTGCGGTCCTTATTAAAGAAACCATCACTGGATCCTGCTGATCCAGCCAATTATCGCCCAGTTTCAAATATTCCGTTCCTGGGTAAGGTAATGAAGAGGGTGGTAGCGGAACAGCTGCAGGTATACCTGGGTGATGCCTCTATCCTGGATCCTTTCCAGTCCAGCTTCAGGCCTGGCCATGGTACAGAAACGGCTCTGGTTGCCCTCACAGATGATCTGCGGCGACACCTGGACCGGAGTGGGTCGGCACTGCTGACACTTTTAGATGTTACAGCAGCATTTGACATGGTCAATCATAATCTTCTGACCCACTGCCTTGCCAATGTGGGGATTCGTGGAACAGCCCTGCAATGGCTGAACTTCTTCCTTCACAATCTAGGACAGAGGGTGACACTCGGGGAACAGATGTCTGCTTACCATTCTTTGGTATGTGGCATCCCTCAGGGGGTGATTCTTTCCCTGATGCTATTTAACATCTATATGTGCCCCCTTGCCCGGTTAGCCCACAGCTTTGGGCTAGGTTGTCACCGGTATGCGGATGACACTCAGCTCTATCTGCTGATGGATGGTGTTATGACCTTTACTTTCTTTAGGGTAGATTTTTCTTTTAATCTATCCCTTAACCCTCTGGGTAGTCTGCTGCCACCAGGAATATTTTCTTCCAAGATATTTTATTTAAATTTTCCCTTTGGTAACGTTCCTAAGCGTCAGGCTCCTTCGTGGTTCTATGTGGCCCTGAAGATAGGAATGGGATATAGCAATGACAGCTACACTGGGATATAGCAAAACAAAAATAAACTTTTATTTAGTCGAGAAGCGTATCGGTTTCATAAACGTAGTTCTCGGTTCTTAAAGTTACTTCATTTACTCTCATTCACACAGCTGGCCTCTCTTTCCCTGACTGAGTGTCCTTTCACAAACATGCTCAGTTCAGGTTCCACACAGGTTATATTTCTCTCATAAACACTTCAACATATTCAGGCAGCACACAGCTAGCCTGCTTTCTTCTGACTAAAAATTTTCTCTCTACTCTCAGTCTCAAACTGCATTCACTCCACCCACCCTCTCAGTCCTCAACCAATCATATTGTCAGAAACTGTTTTAACCTAAGTAACGCCATATTTAATCATGTAGTGTTTAGCCTTCTTTCCCTCCAGGCAACACCTGCAAGGAGCCGATTCCATGGGAAAGGATCCTGTCTTATCTGCTGTTCCAGGCAACACCTGCAAGGAGACAATTCCATGGGAAAGGATCCTGTCTTATCTGCTGTTTCGACCTTGGCCAGCTCAGCGTACCTCTGAGAAGTTTTGCTGTATGAACTCGGGGGGGGGGGGGGGAGGCTGGGCTCCGGGAGTGTGAAATGTAACAACCTTTACTCTATGATTCATTCCTAGCAACGCTTTGCTCGGCCAGGATCTCTAATCCTAGAATATGCACATCTGGGCTTGAATGCTGTCTTTCACAATAAACCTTTCAAAATCAAAAGACCTCGTCTTCTTGCAGAAGGGAGTGAAACAGACTATCAAGTCTGGAATGCCATAGCCTGACACATATCACTCACTCATCCATCTCCTTCACCCCCCCACTCTTCACCTATCTCATCAAGCATTTAAAGATACATGCACACATTTACTTGGAATCATTACAGATGTCCAGTCCGATCTTGCTTTGGATTCCTTGGTCAAGGGTCTTGAGGCTGTGACGGTATGGTTACATCAGAGTCGCCTGAAATTGAATCCCCTGAAGACAGAGGTTTTGTGTCTGGATCATGGGGCAATCGAGCTGGGAACCGGCTCCCAGCCATTGATGGGGTACAATTGAAACCTTCCCTGATGGTGAGGAGTCTGGGTGTGACCTTGGATGCTACACTTTCAATGGAGGCCCAGGTCATGACTGTTGCCAGGTCTGCCTTTTTTCATCTTTGACAGGGCAGGCAACTGGCGCCCTATGTTTCACCCCAGGACCTGGCCACAGTAATTCATGCAATGGTCACCTCCAGGCTAGACTACTGCAACTCACTCTATCCTGGACCACCCTTGGGCCTGACCCGGAAGTTACAGCTGATCCAGAATGCAGCGGCACGCGTTCTTACCGGAACGCCCATCCAAGCGCACATTCATCATGTGCTGTGCCAGCTGCACTGGCTTCCAGTGGAGTTCCAGATCCAGTTCAAGGTGTTAACCTTGGTATTTAAAGCCCTTCATGGACTGGGACCTCCATACCTGCGGGACCGCCTCCTCCATTACGTCCCCTGCAGGGTGTTGTGCTCTGCAGACAAGCAACTCCTGGTGGTCCCTGGCCCAAAGGACATCCATCTGGCCTCAACCAGGGCGAGGGCTTTTTCTGCCCTGGCCCTGGCCTGGTGGAATGCTCTCCCGCTGGAGATCTGGACCCTGTGGGACCTGTTACAGTTTTGCAGGGCTTGTAAAACGGAGATGTTCTGCTGGGCCTTTGGCTGAGTGCCAGTGAGTGTCCTTCTTCTTCCATCTAAGACCACCATTTCTTCCGGAGCTGCCCTCAGCCATCTGCCATGCCTGTATACAGACTCCCAATATTTGTTTAAATAGCCTGCTCCTGGGCTATTTTAATCATTTTAAAAAATATATTATTGATTTTATCTTTCTGTGATTTTAATGTATTTTTTAATGTTGTTAGCCACCCTTAGCCCATCTGTGGGGAGGGCAGGGTATACATCAAATAAATAAATAAATAAATAAATAAAGTTACGGTGAGCTTTTGAGCTGCTTGATGTCTGTGGATAGGACCATTTAGGGGGTGCTCAATAGGTTTTCTCAGTTGCATTTTTTTCAAGAAAGTGATCTGTATAAAACTATGCCCCTCTTGAGGTCTGTGCCTAAGGCGGCTGCCTAGTTGGTCTAATGGTAGCACCGGCCCTGTCTATAGTTATGGCAAACAGAAATGGGGAAAGGGGACAGCCTTGTCTAGTTCCCCTTGCTATATGGATATCTATCGAATGTACATTGTTAGTCCTAACTGTAGCTTTTGGAGAAAGATAAAGAGCATTAATGGCATTTTAGAATTGGTTGCCAAAACCCATTTTTTGAAGTAAAAGTTTTAGATATGGTATTTCCACTTAATCAAATGCCTTCTCTATATCAAAGGTCAGAAGTAATGCAGGGGTTTTGTATGCTACATAGAAATCAATTATAGTTAAAGTGTTATGTGTATTGTCAAAAAGATTCCTTATTGGCATAAAGCCAGTCTGGTGAAGGTGAATGTAGTTGGTTATTTAAATTTAGACAATGTTTTGGCAAATATGCTTGTAAAGATCTTTTGGTCTTGATTCAGTAAGGGTATTGGTTGAGAAGATTTAGTATTTGTAATATTGTTGTCCTTTTTTGGAGTAACTACTATTTCAGCCTCTGACCAAGATAGAGGGATGCTACCTCCTATCATAACAGAGCTGCATGTGGCAGTTAGTGGAGTTGAAAGTAGGTGAATGTATTTTTTTGTAAAAATTTGGCAGGGAATCCATCCCTGTCTGAAGCTTTGTTATTTTTTTCAAGGATTTGATAGTGACTGTAACATCTTCTGTTGTGACTGGCTGGTCCAGATATTGTTTATGTTCTTGTGAGTTTTTTCCCAAATTTCCTGTGATGATAAAAAAATTAAAATATAATTAGTGTCAGGATTGTCTGATGTACAAATGGTTTGGTAGTATTCAGCAAATACATCGGCTAATTTTACAGAATTAGTTTGAGTTTTTCCTGGGTGCCTTTAATAGCTTGTATAGAATGTGAGGAGGTTTTCCCCTCTAATTTTATGCAAGTAAGTTTATAGATTGGGTGGCCTTTTTTTGTGTTCATATTCTAGTTTTCTTATTCTAGATATCATTTCATTTCTAATGTTTTCTTTTTGCTCTTCATGACAGGAGGCAATGGAGATTAATTTCCCTCTAAGTACCACCTCCATAGCATCCTACACATGGATTTGAGGAATGCCACATAGTTTGTTTCTATTGTTTAATTTCTAAAGAGACTTCAGAAGAAATTTATTTGTTAAATAAAAGTGATTTATTTAGTTTCCAATTTGTTTGCTGTTATTTATTCTCAGTGTACATTCTGTCCAAGCATAGTCTGTCCACAACTTGTCACCAATCCTTGATGTAAGAGTTTGACTAATTAATTTAGGAGATAAGAATATGTCATTTAAATATGTAATTTAGAAGATAAGAATATGTAATCAATCCTTGTGTATATATTGTGGATAGAAGAGAAGTATGTATAGTCTGTTACCAGTGGGTTTTGAAGATGTCACTAGATCAATAGATAAAGCCTAAGAGCCATTAATTGATTTTAGCAGCTTAGTAACTGTATTGTTAATTTTAATTGCTTTGACACAATAGGAAGTAAAATTTAAAAGTTCATTCAGAGAGGAGTGATACAAATGTTTACTGCTGCTGACACATTGATTTACCCGTGCTGAACGAAAGCAGAATTGAAAGCCAAGAGAATCGTGCACTCTGCATGAAGACAGCTCGCCAGGTTGTTTTGATCTACAAGCAGCTCTCCACACTGAAAGCAGTGAAAGCAGCTTTCTCAGTAATCATGCTTTGCGGTATTATCCAATACAATTTTTAAAGTTTGTATATGTACACTCACAAGTTATGCAATGCATTTATATTTTGTATCACTTTCATATTTATCAAAATACTTAATTTCACAGGTCAAGGGATGGTGTCATGGAAATATAAATAATAATAATAACTGTGCTTATATACCGCTCTTTTACACATATTAGCACCTCACCCAGAGCAGTGAACAAGTTAGTGTTATTCTTATCCCCACAATGGAGCTGGGGCTGAGAGGAGTGGCTGACCCAAGGCCACCTACTGAGCTCATGTCAGTAGTGGGATTCAAACCAGTAGACTGCTGATTATGGTTTAGAACACATACTTAGTGAAACATATGCATTCTAAATAATGCTGTATGAACTTCACTGTAGTTCTTTTTCTAGTATGGTGTATAACTGGTGCTTTATCTTTGACAGCCAATTAAAAATAGTGAACAGTATCAAATACATGTTCTTTAATTGTTAGCAGAGACCAAGGATGATCTGGTCATGTAACTTTTCCTGTCATTTTTACTATCCATCTCTCTTATCTTGCAGCTGGGCATAGTGGTACTTTTGGCTAGGTAGAATGTCACATGATTGGAAATAGTAAATAGTGGTTTGATATTTATCTATGTTATCATATGAAAAGATGTTAGATTTCTGCATAAGATAATATATAAAAATGGTAATCCAAATAGCAGATCAGGGTTTTGGCCAAAAGAAATCTCATGAAGATCTAGGCAGGAAACTTACCCTTGTAATATGTGCTACGGTAACTTGAATGCATTTCATCGTTAATCTGACTGAGTTAGATTTCATTAAGAAATGTTAGGAAAGTTAATTCTTGTTGTGTTCATCTGTTCTATTTTTCTGTTTCATTTAAATGAACATTTATATTTTGATACCTCACTTAATGAAAACAACTAGTGTTTGGTAATGTAAGAAGCCATTAAACTCTTAGGAGGAGTCTGTCTCCTGGTTGGGAGAGTGCAACAATAACATAAATCCCATTTATTTTGTACTGAAAAACAGTTTCTGTAAAACAGAGAAACGTGTCTTCAGTTCTCACTTGAGGGTTTCAAGCTGCTCAGGATTTAAGATAAAACCTTCAGCCCATCTCTACCGAGTATTTAATACTTTTTACTTAATGTTTAAAAGTTATGTTTAATATTTATGCCTAATATGATTATAGAAGCAATACTGTTTGAATTATCTATATACTTATTTGAGATGGATTGTTAGTAAATTTACAATTTTATGAAATATTTACCATTTTATAACATTACAACTTTGTACCACAAAAGTTTTTCTTTTAGAAGAGGTTGCCAAAAATAAAATCCCCCACCCCCGGGCGGAGGGGCGGAGGGGCGGAGGGGCGGAGGGGCGGAGGGGCGGAGGGGCGGAGGGGCAGGCGGGCAGGCGGGCAGGCGGGCAGGCGGGCAGGCGGGCAGGCGGGCAGGCGGGCAGGCGGGCAGGCGGGCAGGCGGGCAGGCGGGCAGGCGAAGGGGCGAAGGGGCGAAGGGGCGAAGACGAAAAGGGGCGAAGACGAAAAGGGGCGAAGACGAAGACGAAGACGAAGACGAAGACGAAGACGAAGACGAAGACGAAGACGAAGACGAAGACGAAGACGAAGACGAAGACGAAGACGAAGACGAAGACGAAGACGAAGACGAAGACGAAGACGAAGACGAAGACGAAGACGAAGACGAAGACGAAGACGAAGACGAAGACGAAGACGAAGACGAAGACGAAGACGAAGACGAAGACGAAGACGAAGACGAAGACGAAGACGAAGACGAAGACGAAGACGAAGACGAAGACGAAGACGAAGACGAAGACGAAGACGAAGACGAAGACGAAGACGAAGACGAAGACGAAGACGAAGACGAAGACGAAGACGAAGACGAAGACGAAGACGAAGACGAAGACGAAGACGAAGACGAAGACGAAGACGAAGACGAAGACGAAGACGAAGACGAAGACGAAGACGAAGACGAAGACGAAGACGAAGACGAAGACGAAGACAAAGACAAAGACAAAGACAAAGACAAAGACAAAGACAAAGACAAAGACAAAGACAAAGACAAAGACAAAGACAAAGACAAAGACAAAGACAAAGACAAAGACAAAGACAAAGACAAAGACAAAGACAAAGACAAAGACAAAGACAAAGACAAAGACAAAGACAAAGACAAAGACAAAGACAAAGACAAAGACAAAGACAAAGACAAAGACAAAGACAAAGACAAAGACAAAGACAAAGACAAAGACAAAGACAAAGACAAAGACAAAGACAAAGACAAAGACAAAGACAAAGACAAAGACAAAGACAAAGACAAAGACAAAGACAAAGACAAAGACAAAGACAAAGACAAAGACAAAGACAAAGACAAAGACAAAGACAAAGACAAAGACAAAGACAAAGACAAAGACAAAGACAAAGACAAAGACAAAGACAAAGACAAAGACAAAGACAAAGACAGCCGGGCCCCCGGGGGTCGCGGCTGCGCCGCTCCCCCCGACGCCCCCCCGCCCCGCCTCCGGCGGGCCGGGGGCCCCCGGGGGTCGCGGCTGCGCCGCTCCCCCCGACGCCCCCCGCCCCGCCTCCGGCGGGCCGGGGGCCCCCGGGGGTCGCGGCTGCGCCGCTCCCCCCCGACGCCCCCCGCCCCGCCTCCGGCGGGCCGGGGGCCCCCGGGGGTCGCGGCTGCGCCGCTCCCCCCGACGCCCCCCGCCCCGCCTCCGGCGGGCCGGGGGCCCCCGGGGGTCGCGGCTGCGCCGCTCCCCCCCGACGCCCCCCGCCCCGCCTCCGGCGGGCCGGGGGCCCCCGGGGGTCGCGGCTGCGCCGCTCCCCCCCGACGCCCCCCGCCCCGCCTCCGGCGGGCCGGGGGCCCCCGGGGGTCGCGGCTGCGCCGCTCCCCCCGACGCCCCCCGCCCCGCCTCCGGCGGGCCGGGGGCCCCCGGGGGTCGCGGCTGCGCCGCTCCCCCCGACGCCCCCCGCCCCGCCTCCGGCCCCCGGGGGTCGCGGCTGCACATGTCCTCTTGTAGGGGACAGTCTCTGGAGTTCAGGGCTGTGTAATTTGAGTGATCCAAAAATTATTTGGGGTTTCAGAGGGCTTATATTTTCACCATTTCCTTATTCAAAGCCAAGTCTAATACAGGGAGCTTGGAGGGAGGCCACATTCGAGGACTTAGGTCCAGAACCAGAGACTGGATCAGCACCAGCACATGTCCTCTTGTAGGGGACAGTCTCTGGAGTTCAGGGGTGTGTGATTTGGGGTGATCCAAAGATTGTTTGGGGTTTCAGAGGGCTTATATTTTCACCACTTCCTTATTCAAAGCCATGTCTAATACAGGGAGCTTGGAGAGAGGCCTCATTTGAGGACTTTGGTCCAGAACCAGAGACTGGATCAGCACCAGCACATGTCCTCTTGTAGGGGACAGTCTCTGGAGTTCAAGGGTGTGTGATTTGGAGTGATCCAAAGATTATTTGGGGTTTCAGAGGGCTTATATTTTCACCACTTCCTTATTCAAAGCCATGTCTAATACAAGGTGCTTGGACGCAGGCCAAATTCGAGGCCTTAGGTCCAGAACCAAAGATTGTTTTGGCTTTCAGAGGACTTATAGTTCCCCACTTCCTTATTCACAGCAATGCCTAAAACAATTTTTTTCCAGGCAGGTCCAAGCCTTAGGTCCAGAACCAGAGACTGGATCAGCAACAGCACATGTTCTCTTGTAGGGGACAATCTCTCGAGTTCAGATCTATGTGATTTGGGGTGATCCATAGTATTTTTCCGCTGCAGCTTCCGCCCCTTTCCTCTTATTGTAATGTTCTGGGAGAATCCTATTTTGAAGCTGTTTACTCAAGATCTGGGTTTTGTAGGATGACCCAGTATAAGTCCCCTTAGAGTGCTGAGTCTTATGAATATGGAGGTGTATAATATGTGCCCCTGCAAACTTTATTTTGGAGTTATATCTTTTCAGTTTTCCCACAATATTTTTCTTTGGCTTTGCGAATAACGAGTAAGGAATAAGGAACTGCAAATAAGGAACTGGGAACTGGGAACCAACTTCAGCTTCGTCTTCACCGTCTGGTGGCTACTAATCAGATTGTGTGTACATTATTGATGAGGCATCGGCTAATATTTCATTTGTGAGCTGTGCTATTTTTGTGGCATTGGAGTTAAAACCTGGATCCCATTTCTCAGCCCTGTCAGCAGCTGGTGATGCTTCAGTGGTGTTAACTTATTATTATTCATAAACCAACACATAACTTTGTCATAAGCACCACAAAAGAATACATGCACAAAGTAACTAACAGTGCAATCCTATGCAGAGTTACACCGGTCTAAGCCCATTGAAGTCAATGGCCTTAGACTGGAGTAACTCTCCATAGGATTGCACTGTAAGTCTTGACTTCTTAACTATAAGAAAAGAAAACAATTCATTGCCATCTGCAGTAGTAAGCATGAGCAGTGATCTCATTTTGTTTGCACTGAAATTTTTCTCCCTCTCTGAAGGACTTCACACAAAGTACTAAAACCCTTAGTTTTAAACCCTAAACTCTGAAACAAATGTGAGTTCCAAAAGCAGCTTGGAAGTTTGGTAAAAGAGCCCAAGAATAATCAAGGGAGCATCGCATGCATGTGCCTGGTACATATTGCTGCCTTTCCTCACAGAGATACAGATATTGATTATGGCTGTTCAAACAGTTCAGAACTCCTCTGCTTGATAAAACCTAACTTCTTTTTTGACACATCTGTCTACACTGTGTAGCCTTCTGCATGTCCAGATGCACACTCTGCTTTTAGCTTGAAAAAAGTTCCTGCTGTTATAATTCCAAATTGCAGCTAGAAAGCACAGAGAATATGCTGAGATATGCTGGTCACCCTTTCTAACCCACACAATATACTGGGGTATAAGCATGGTTTTGTGCAGATTGGGATACATTTAATAAAAATAGTTTTAGAGTCTGGGAGCTGGAATTCAAAGTTCAAAGCTCTTGGGAAGAATAAGTTACCAAGGAGGAAAATGTCACTGACTATATATCAGTCAGTTTCCTTTATGGTCCCTCTTCACTTCCCCCTCATTTCCAGTGATTTAAACTGAACAGTGATTAGCACAGTGACCCTGAAAGATGGTTTCCCTGAGGAGAAGATAAAACCACAATATTTAAGCACACAGTGTGATATGTGTCTAAGCCAAGCCTCACCTTTTAGAGTTGGAAAAGGAGCAAACACAGGAGACTTATGACTTCATTTTAACACTTGTGCTAATTGCCAAATTTGCTGGTGTTGGTGTATGCCTGAGACAGGTCCCAGCATTTGTAAGCTATAAAAAGAAGAAAACACAAGAGACCTAACCAGGTGTGTGTTACTTGATCACTCTCCAGCAGTAGATTGTGCATCTCATTTTACAACAGGCTTGCATTCACTATCTGATCTCTTTCCATCGGAGTGTGTTCTTTTCTGTTTAGTATTTCTTTGTGTTTTCCTAATACTGTTTTATGTAGTGTACATTGAATTTCAGTTATATAGTGGTCAGGTTGTAGCTTGTACAATTCTGTTTTTCAATTTTTAGTGCTTTTTAAGTTTCCATAATTACCTAAGTGGTATAATAGTATACTGGTATAATGGTATTCTCCAGCCTGGAGTTTTATAAATTGGGCCTTAATGATTTCCTGTCACCATTTTGTATAAAATTCTCAGTACAATGCTAAGGAGAGTTATACCCTCCTAAGCCCATTGACTTCCATGGTCTCAGAAGGGTGTAATTGCTTAGTATAAGACCTACTTTCCTTTTAAGCAGTGTATGAAAATCTACTAATTCTAAACAACTGGATTCACTGGAAGAGTTCATGGAATGTGCTGGTGGAGTAGATTTTTCTTCCTATTCTCTAAGAGCGGAACTACAAGTGACAAAAGGCACAGGTTGGACACTTGTCAGCTTGCCTCAAGTTTTGATGGGAAATGTAGGCATCCTAGTCTTGCAGCTTGGCTCTCTGACTGCTGTCCAATGGACTTTTCAACTGTCACTTGTCCAACATTCCGCCAAGCTGCCTACATTTTCCATCAAAACTTGAGGGAAGCTGACAAGTGTCCAACCTGTGCCTTTTGTCACTTGTAGTTCTGCTCTAAGCCACTCCTCTCTGAGGAGAATGTGTCACCAGACAAGGTGCTGCCGTGATGATGGGGAATCACCTGTAGATATTTTAATCTTGTTCTTTGTGGATTAGTATAGTCTCTTTCCCTAGCAGGTCTTTAAAGGAAATGATCGTGTTTCACTCTAATCCACTGCCTGCTTTCTAAATAACAATACTGCTAATAACAGTTCATTTGTATACTGCTCTTCTGGATGAATTAGTGCTCATTCAGTGTGGTGAACAAAGGCAATCTTATTACCCCCACAATACAGCTGAAGAGCTGGGGCTTAGAGGAGTGGCTTACCCAAGGCCACCTGGTGAGTAGTGAGATTCAAATCGGTAAAGTGCTGCAATGCAGCTCAATTACTTAACCACTACGCTACACCATAAGCCATATTGCTACACAGCACTGGCTACAAGTCAGATTTCTTTAGCATATTAACTATCTTATTAAGATAGTTCTCATTGGTTTTTTACAAGCTCCTGTCTCCTGCCATCTTACATAATAGTGACAGATTCACAACCCAAGATTTGTTTCTAAGGTTGCCAGCTTTTCATTGTAAAAAGGCAGGACTCTAGTGCCTGGAAGATTCAGACTTACTTCAGAACTTTTTTGGAGTAAATTGTGATTCTTGCTTTATATATATATGTTTGCATTCTAATCTAATTTCTTAATTTAAAATTAAGAATGTAATTAAAAATTCTGTGTTTGTTTATTGGATATGGTATTTAACCTCTTTTTGCCTAAATATACAGTCTGAGATATCAGACTCCACTAGCTGACATCATCATCGTCATCGTCGTCATCATCATCATCATCATCTATTTATTTATTTATTTATTTATAGTCCACCTTTCTCATTGAGACTCTAGGTGGATTACATGGTATGAGTCAGTACAATCAATATCGTGACATTTCAATATACATACATATTATAAGTAAATACATGCAACTTGCAAGATTTAAAGACAAAAAAAGAATGAAACGAAAGGTTTAAAGATTTAACAGTGTTGAAACAGAGCATAGACAAATTCCATGACTGATATATTAAACAAAATAGGAACTACCCACTAAGATCATACTTATAGCAATAGTAATGCAGTCTATAGTCCTTCATGGTTTACAGAAATAGTAGTGAAGTCTTTGGTCCCTCCTTATTCCTTTACTGATGGGTTCCCTATCCATTTACTGATGGATCTCTTGAGACTACTTTCTAACAGTACAGCCGTCTCATCCAATGTGAAGGGTGGTACCTGCTGAAGGCCCTATTCAGATGAGCAAAGTTGCCGTGGTGGAATACAGGGAGGCAGTCCTGTAGATATGATGGACCAAGGCCATGGAGAGCTTTGTAAGTGATAGTTAATACCTTGAATTGGGCTTGGTAACTGATAGGAAGCCAATGGAGTAATTGTAGAATGGTAACAATATTCATGGTGCTCCTAGCTCCTGATAATAGCCAAACTGCAGTGTTCTGCACCAACTGGATATCTGAGTTGACTTAGAGAGACCAATGTACAGTGAGTGCATTGCAGAAGTAACTCTCGATGTTACCATGACATGGATCCAAATGGCCAGATTGGCTGTGTTGGGGTTTACAGCTGTCAAACAACAATCTAAAATCTCTACTGCATTCCATGGTGATTTTCATAGTGAGATATAGAACTGGGTGTCATCTGCATATTGACATATTCATACCATACGTTCAAATGAGTTCTCCTAAAGGCTTTACATAGAGGTTGAACAACATGGGGGATAAAACTACACCCTGTGGAACTCCGCACAATAATTCCCTTTCTGTAGATAGTTGGTCCCAACAGCTAACGTTTGATTCCACTCCAAGAGAAACAATTTAAACCAGCCTAAGGCACATCCCTAACTACCCACTTTGGCATCCAAGCATCTCAACTGTATCAAAGGCAGTAGATAAGTCCAGGAGGAACAACCAAGAAGCATGCCCTTTGTCTATGTTGAGGCAGAGATCATCAACTAGTGCCACCAGCCCAGTCTCTATCCCATAACTCAGCCTGAATTCCCAACTGAAATGGGTCCAAAGCACCGGATTTATCCAAGAAGACCTGGAGTTGGTCAGTTACCGCTGTCTCAATCACTTTGCCCAGAAAGGGCAGATTGGAGACAGGGTGATAATTGGCCACGTCATTTTTGTCTAGGTTTTTAAAGTAGCAGGTGGATAACCGCCTGTTTGAGAAATTGGGTGAAGGTGCCCTGTTTTAGTATCTGATTTACAACAGACCTCAAAGGTTCATTTATATGGTCTTTACATGATTTTAGCAGCCAGGATGGATAAGGGACCAGTGTATAGGTTGTGGCTTCTAGAGATGCCAGGATCCTGTCAATATCCATTGTTGTAACTGATTTAAAGTTGTCCATATGTGAACCAGATAGTGTAATAGGTGTTTCTTTGACCTCACTTATATTACAGCTGGCATTCATATCTTTGTATATTTGTGCTATTTTCTCAGCAAAAAACTTTGCAAAGGCATCACAGCTAATGGTCTGTTCTTGAGACTGTAAATATTTAGAAGGAGTCAGGAGATAACAAGATACCTTGAATAACTGGGATGGTCATGAGCTGGTTGATGCAATGTTTGTAGAGAAATAGCTTTTCTTTGCTGCTCTTCACTGCTGCTTCATAGGTTTTTTTATGGGCTCTGTAGCATGCTCTATCAATTTCAGCACAAATTTTCTGCCAGCCTCTTTCGTGACAAGAAAGAGAGAGGTTGGGGAGGGGCAATGTTATCAATGGTTTCACATTCCATGCACCTATAATACCTTTGATAGAGCATGTGTTTGGAATACTAAGATTCCCTAGGGTATTTTGGAATTTAGAAAGGTCCATTAGTCTTTGTAGGTGAATTAATTTAATGGATACCCCTGGTTTGGGCGGGGTGTGTGTGTCAAGGCCATATTCACCATTGCCTTCTGTGGATAATGGTCCAACCATGATTTAGGCCATATCTCCAATCCTGAAGCAAGGCCCTTGTTCAAAACCTCAGTGCAAAATATTAAATCCAAGATATGACCCCCCTTTCATGTGTGGGGCCTGTCACTATTTGAAAGAGGGCCAGGGCCACCATGGAAGCAGAGAATTCTTGAGCCGACCCTGATGTGGAGCATTCAGCATGGATGTTGAAATCCCCCCACAATAAATAAGCAGAACAGCTAATCTGTCTCTGGTTCCCAATGAAAGGAACATATAGTCAATGCCTGCTATAGGTTGCACTACAAAAGTTAAAGGGCTCATGGAGGATAATAGCAGCCCCTCCTCCCAGCCTCCAAGGTGTGGTTGGTGCAGGATTGCATAGCCAGGTGAAATTAGTTGGGATATATACCACATCATTGCCCCCCTACCAAGTCATTGCCCCCAACACATTTGCAAACTGCTCTGAGTGGGTATTAAGTTGTCCTGAAGGGTAGTATATAAATCCAATGTTGTTGTTGTTAAAAATTAAAAGTCATATGTTGATGTAAACATAGTCCTACAAGTGATGTTTCCATGCCAGCTGCTCCTGATGGTCAGGCCAAGTCACTGGTAGGACTCTTCCTCTTTCTTAGCGCCCTTGGAACAGGCAACGTCTATGCCCCAGCTGTGCGCCACAGGCTGAGAGCCAAGGCTAAAAGCCCTTGTGCTCTTTTGAGCAAGTCTGTGGCAAATGCCTTCCCAAGAGCCCAGTACCTGAAAACAACAAAGTGAAGTGATCTCTTCCTGCATCTCTGGTGGTGGTAGGGGGTTGGAGATTCCCTTCAGCTGGTGCCTAGGCCCAGATCATGTGTCCTCCTTTTGGTGCTCACTTCTGAAGTCCCATGGCAAGTCAACTATTGTGGATGCTATGGCTGACAAACTCTAGCCAGGGTTTCTTAGACATATATGTATGTGCACACATCACAACTAAGATTTTTGTTTCCTTTTTTACCACCTATTTCTTTTTTTAAAATACAATTTAGATTTTTCTGGAGACCTGCCCCCATTTCTTGGATTTCGCTGTCCACAGGAGAGTAGCCTTTGGCTGTTAATACATTGATTAGACGAATTTAAAGATTTAGCTTCTTTTTTAAAAAATGTAGATTGATGAGTTTCATTTAACTATATCTGAAAAGCATGTCATTTAATTATTGCTTGTATTCTTTATACATTTTTGTTCCTCTCACTGAATCAAAATATATCATGTCACTTAGTAGTTCTATCAACTGAAATAGAAGTAATGTGTTTATGGTTTTTGAGAATCCCATCCTCAAATTAACCAACAAAGTGAATAAAAAGTTCATGCTAATGTATGCTAAGGTCAATTGTTGAGATACTTGCATTAATTTAAAAAGAAGTGTGACATGAGAACAGCTGAATGTAATTCATTTTTAAAAATCCGTAAAGATAAAAAGAAATATTGTGTGGAATTTAGCTAGCTCTGACACTGAATCATGAACTCCCCAAGTATTTGGCTATAACAAGATGCTGTGTGAATGTGTGGTTTGGAAGGGAAATAAAAATTCCTGACTTATTTTATCCATATTTACTATCTAATCCAACAATGCCTGAGATTTGGGGAAAGAATTCTTTAGGGCTAGATCATCAAAGATGACTAAAAGGATAATATGAGCAGCTTAAATGAGCAAACATGGTTTGGAAGAGTATTGCAAATGTGGAGTCTGTTTCATTATCCTTTACTGAAAGACCTATATAAATTTGGCTCTGCTATCCAAGAAGGCAGAAAGTCTCAAATAGCTGTGAAAGCTCCTCCATGTTCAAATTAAGGATTGCATACTAGGTTCTTGTTTATGATCATCGACATTGTTTATTATATTATTATTTCTTGCTTAGTCTTTTTAGTCCATTTCATAACAAAGTATCCAATCCAGACATATCCAGTTTCTTAGCATATGTTTCATCATTTTAAATAAGAACATATTTTAGTGTTCTGATGAATAGGGTTGATTTGCTGAATGAAGGTTTCCTGTAAACTTTGGCAGGTTAATGAATCCTGTTAGTGGTTCTTTCCAGACCAATGTTCTTTGTAGGTGAAGGGTGGGAGGCAAAATCAAAACCGCAGACTTTCAAGATGGGAGGGAAATCCCACATCCTGTTAATACTGTGTAGCTGAATGTTAACCTAATGATCAGTAAAAATACTTTGATCTTTCTGCATATAAGAATAGTAGCATAAACCACTTCCTATATTAATATAGTCTCTGTGTTGCTAGAGCCAATGGAGGGGAACTTTATTATGATGCAAAATATCTGAGGAAGCAGACTTAAAGGAGACAGCAATGATTCAATGTAGTTCTAGTAAATCATATACTGTTCTAGAGGATTATTGTAAAACACTTGCTTTCTGTGAAAGAAATTAGATAGATCTCAGGCTCATTAATATTCTAGGATTTTTTTAAAAAAACCCTTTTAGTAAAAGCCAAGAGTTAAATCTCACAAATAATCCAAACAGCACTGACGTTGTAAAGCTCCTGCCTTAACTGCCTTGGATCTAATGGAGGATTTCTTCAGATGGAAGTGTAGGTGGATTTTTGCCAATTCCTTCCTCATGCTAGAGGTCTTCTGTCCCCCAGGAACAACATTTCAGGCTGCAGTGGAAGGGGTGAAACAAGCAAGTTGTACTCCACAGATGCAAATCCCTTCTGTCTGCAGAAATTGCCAGTGGGTTCAAGCCACTGGGCAATCTTATATATTGTGCTCACACAAAAGCTGAGAACAACATTGAGGGCAGAGGGCAGCTAGCTGTCGACAGTCTCGTTTCTTCCCTGATATTCTTTTGTTTGGGTTTGGGAGAGTAGATCAATGAAGGACTGAAAAAGAAGAAAGACTGAAGGACAGCTGGATGCTAACTGCAATAATTCCAGCAGTCATCTCTTACTAAAACTCTTACTAAAAAAGTACTTCTTGTCAGACTTCATTAGAAGGCAAATAGTCCCCCTGCAAATATTAACTCTTTATAAACCACATAACAACAGGTTTTGTTCTTTCGTTTGAAAATGGCGATGTGCATTGATATAGAATGCTAGGAGCCAGAAAAAGGAAGAGAGTGGAATATTGTCATCAAGAACACAGATGCTGGAAGCTAGTGCCCTCTTTAATACAAAGAGGGCACCAGATACAAAGTCTAGAGACTTTTATTTCTATATGATTTTGTTCAGAGTAACAATCAATCTTGGGTATTTAACTGCTGCTTTTTTCTTGGATTGGTATAATGGACCATTTCAATTTCTGTTCTCCAGATGCCCCAACCTATCACTTTCAAGTGGTGGATTGGAATGTTGAGAAAGAGGTGGGGTTTTTAGCATGAGGTGGTTCACAATTAAAAAATACAGACACGACTGGCTCCAGCTCCACCTCTCCTGAGTGACAGCCAATGGGAGTGGGTGGAATGCTGAGCCAGTGAAAGTTATTGTCTGTTGGAGAGAAGACTTTTGTGAGCTGCTAAGGGAGAAGAGTTTGAGAAGTTACTAAGAGAGGCAGCAGAAAGATAGGTCTCTGTAAATCTGTTCTGTTACATTGAAACGTTCTATTTGACTCCAATTTGTTTATTAGTGTAAAATACATTCACTCCTATGTTCCTTCTTTTAAATAAAGTTTATTTTTGTTTTGTTTAACCCTGGTTTGCTTGAAATTGTTGGCTTAGGGAAAATATCTCATGCACAGGCCTCAAACACTCTGGTCTCATTAAATAGGCCAAGTTTAAATGGTGTCAGCATATATATAGAGAAAATACTCTCTAAGTTCCCTTTCTCGCAGTAGGCCTGGTCTGTAGTTGGGTGAGGCTGCCTGTCTGGTGGAGCCTCTGAAAGAGGAGACAGGGGACACTGTGAAGATTTGGGTCAGGGCTCTCTGCCTGCTAAAGTGGAGGCTAGATAGGTGGCATGTAGTGGACCCCCCAGCCTTTAACTGCCTGGGAAACTCCACATTCGTGAAGGGAGGTTTAGCAGTGTGTAAAAAGTTTTGTGAGAGTCAACTGATATACCACAGTATAAAATACAAGCTATAAAAAACAAGATGCCTAACCAGCATAAAAACTGTTCATGAAATTGAGCAAACAATTTAAAAATCAGTAAGATAAAATTCCTGGTTAAAAGTCTGGGTAAAAAGTGTTTTGGCTTGGCATCTAAAACAAAGTGAATTAGACTACAGTTGAGTCTCAAATAGCAGGGCCTGAAGGTTAACTTGATGTAGAGTGCAATACAGTAATCTAACTTGAATGTGATCAGAGCATGGATCACTGTGGCCAGATAATGCTTTTTGAGAGACAGCCATAGCTGGTGAACCAGCTACAGCTGATAAAAGGCAGTACATACCAGGGAGAAGACCTAAGCCTCTAACTGTAGACCAGGATCTAGTAGCACCCCCCAAGCAATGAATGCGCTCCATCAATGGGAGTGCAAATCCCCTCCATGAGAGGCTGGCTCCACAATCCGACCAGCTCCTCGACTGACCAAGAGCACTTCTGTATTGGGTAAGCAATGTTAAAAAGAACAATGGAAAAGCCAGTTTGGTGTAGTGGTTAAGAGCACGGGACTCTAATTTGGAGAGCCGGGTTTGATTCCCCACTCCTCCACAAAGCCAGCTGGGTGACCTTGGGCGAGTCACAGTTCTCTTGAGCTCTCTTAGCCCCACCCACCTCACAGGGTGATTGTTGTGGGGTAATAATAACACTTTGTAAACCGCTCTGAGTGGGCATTAAGTTGTCCTGAAGGGCGGTATATAAATCGAATGTTATTATTATTATTATTATTAAAATTATTAAGATGGAGATTAATGCTCCAAGATTTTGATTTTAACATAATTTGTCCAGAAGGACATGAAAATCTGGTTGCAGATGCTTTATCTAGATCTTGCAAAATACAGGTACAGAACAGTACCAACTTTTTTTTATTAAGAGTTTTACATAATTCAAGAGCGGACATTCTACCCAAAAGACTGTGTGTGAAGAACCCATTGAAATCCACTTACCACACAGACTACAGTGAGAAAGTATGTAACACCTTATCCAGAAAACTCTTAATTCACCTCATTCGACTGATGTACAGCAAGCAACAATGGATCAAACAAGAGATCTCTGAACTAGACTCTTCCATTAAAAACAACCCCTCTGCACAGACCAGGAACTGGCAGATGTTTACCAAAACCAGAGGAACTATTTATTGCACACTATTTACTGAACTACAGAACAAGAAGGAGAAGAAATTCTCAAAAATCCTGCATGCAACAGTGAACAAGAACACTTTGGATCCACCCAGCATCATCATCAATCTATCCAGCCATAAACTGAGCCCAGCAGAGGAATCTGTCCTCTCACGTGGACTATCTTTTTGCCCAGCCAGACCCACACAAACCATACAACTTTGTGGGGACCTGGAGGCCTATTTCAGATGCCTAAGACTGAAAGAATTCTTCAACTACTCTGCTGAACAAAATGAGGAACAAAGCACTGAACAGACACCATCACAGCAGCCATCACCCTCCCAAGCCAGCAATACACAATCATCGTTACAAAACTCCAGAAAAAAGAATTCCACATGGACACCCCCTGAGGGCCGGAACTCTTCATTGGACTTTTACATTGAATGCTTCCGTCGACACACCCAGGCTGAAATAATTGACAAACAACAACACCTAAAGCAGAACCTCAGCCATGCAGAAAGAGATGCCATAAACAGCCTCCAAAACAATTCTGGCATCGTAATCAAGGAAGCCGACAAAGGCGGAGCAGTGGTCATCATGGACAAACAGAATTATATACAGGAAGCAGAAAGACAACTCTCCAACACAACATTCTATAAAATACTACCTGCTGATCCTACGGAGCAATATAAAAGAGAACTCAATAAAATATTAAAGACTCTTCCCGTGGACATACAAGAATGCATCCATACAGACACAACCCAGGAACCACGACCAGGAAAATTCTACCTACTACCCAAAATCCATAAACCAGGTAACCCAGGACGCCCCATTGTCTCAGGAAGAGACACTATCACGGTAGGAGTCTCAGGATACATGGACTCTATCCTCAGGCCCTATGCCACCAGCACACCCAGCTATTTACGGGACACCACTGACTTCCTCAGGAAAATACAGTCCATTGACAACCTACCTGATGACACCATCCTAGCAACCATGGATGTGGAGGCTTTATACACCAATATCCCACATGTAGATGGACTACTAGCCATAGGGAATACTATCCCGGACAAAACCACAGCACACCTCGCCACTGAACTTTGTCACTTCGTACTCACTCACAATTACTTCGAATTTGGTGACAACTTATATCTACAGATTAATGGCACAGCCATGGGCACACGCATGGCACCACAATATGCTAACATATTCATGGCGGACTTGGAACAATGCTTCCTCAGCTCCCATCCACTGGAACCACTACTATACTTAAGATTCCTGAATGACATCTTCATCATTTGGACCCATGGGAAGGAAGCTCTCATCAGGACTTCAATAACTTTCACCCTACTATCAACCTAAGCCTGGACCACTCTACACAACAGGTACACTTCCTGGACACCACTGTACAACTACATAATGGACGAATAAATACCACCTTATACCGGAAACCAACAGACCGATACTCATATCTACATGCCTCCAGCTACCACCCTAAACATACCACTCGGTCTATTGTCTACAGCCAAGCCTTACGTTACAACCGTATCTGCTCCAATGCTCTCGACCGAGACTCACACTTAAGAGATTTACAACAAGCATTTTTGGGACTACAGTACCCACCAAATGAAGTGAAGAAACAAATCAACAGGGCCAGACTAGTACCCAGAAACAGTCTGCTCCAGGACAAACCTAAAGGAACTAACAACAGAACACCACTGGTTGTCACCTATAGCTCCCAGCTCAAACCCATCCAACGTATCATCAGTGAGCTACAGCCCATCCTGGAAAATGATACCTCTCTCTCAGAAGCCCTGAGTGGAAGACCTTTCCTTGCCTACAGACAGCCCCCCAACCTTAAACGACTTCTCACTCACAACCATGAATCGGCCAGCAGAGTCACCAGCACAGGTACCAGGCCCTGCAACAGACCCAGATGCCAGCTCTCCCCCTACATCTACCCAGGGAATACAATTACAGGACCCAATGGCATCAACTACACTGTCTCTGGCTCTTACAGCTGCTCATCCTCCAATCTGATATATGCCCTCATGTGCCAACGATGTCCTTCTGCTCTGTACATTGGACAAACCAGCCAACCTCTATGCAAAAGAATAAATGGACACAAATCTGACATTAGAAATGCCAACTTCCAAAAACCAGTGGGAGAACACTTCAATCTACCAGGACATTCCATCAAAGACTTAAAGGTTGCTGTAGTTCAACAGAAACCTTTCAAAAACAAAATCCAACGGGAGGCTGCTGAACTGGAATTCATATGCAAATTTGACTCTGTCAAGCTGGGACTGAATAGGGACTATGAATGGTTATCACATTATCACAGGTAACAGATTTCCTTTACAGAGGTAGGGTCTGGGGGAGCTCAGTGGCACCTGCCGTGGGCTTTCGGGGACCACAGATCTCCTTGTCAGATGCATCTGGCAGGGAGAGCTGTGGTTATCGAAGGCTCATACTGCATTGGAATTGGATGATCTAGCTGTTTGGCTGCTACAAACTAACAGGGCAAACTCCTTTGAAGCCAACTGATACACACAGTAAAAGGAGATGTTTACATATACTAGCAAAGGAATGTTTTGGTTGCTCCCCCCCTCCAATTGCCTCTTCTCTCTCCTCCTCTTCTCCTCCCTCCTCTTCTGTATTTGACCAGTCTCTGTATCATGCATCTGACGAAGAGAACTTGCTTCTCGAAAGCTTATGCTACAATAAAATTGGTTAGTCTTAAAGGTGCTACTGGACTCTTTTTGATTTTACAGTTACACAAAAAACTAATAAAAAAACCAAACTAACCAACATGCAGAAATAACACCATATACAAGTAATACAAAGAAACAACAAAAAAGAAAAAACAAACTACATAAACTAAAAGAACTTCTCCATATCAAATATTGGTATCATCTTTAAATTTACACTTTAAGTAATCACTAAAAATTCTCTTTTTTCTAATATCCAAATTGCTTAAACTTAAACTGTGCAATCATAAGGCCCTGTTTGGTGCCTGCAGCTGCGTGTCAGTGTTAATGCAGTGCCACTCATCTGCTTCAAAAGGACGTTGTTGGAGAGCTGAGCCCGGCAAGGTGTAGCCAGGAGTGAATACATCATTGTTGCCCAGGCAACACCACCAGGATTGACCAATTGCAAGGTGGCAGCAGTTGACAGCACTGTGAGTGACAGGGGAAGGCATAGCCAGTCCTGAGCCACATTTCCTGTCTGCAGCTGCCACACCACTGCCCTGCAGGGAGAGACCCTCATGATCAGGCTTGCCACATCCTAACAGAGGCGCCTGCCCTGAGAGGAGGCTTGCCCTGGGGGATGAGACACTGACAGTGCAGATGGGGTGCTTGTCCACTTGGTCATCCAACCATGTTCCCAACAAGGGGCAGGCTGGCAGCAGAAACACCACTCGCTTGCAAACTCTACCACCACAGCTGCTGCTGCCCCAAGGAAGATTCACCCTCTCCCTGAAATGTGAGCCGAGAAAGGCAGCAGACCCGGCAAGGGCTGCACTCAGATCTGCAGCACTTGGGATCAACCCCCAGGTCCTGGAGAGGCAGGTGGGGGGGGGGCAGGATCTTCAGGAATGAGTGACAGGAATGCCCATTGGAAACCATGTAAGAGCACAGAAGGCCCACTGGAGGCAATGGGAGCAACAAACAGCCACGGCCTTGCGGTTGTGCCATTTGAACACATCACTGCATCACAAAGATGTGAGGAGAACATGGGTTGGACCTGGAGAGCCATGCCCCGGTCCTGGGGTGACGCCCCCCAGAGAGGACTGATGGCCTGCAGGACCAAAGAAACTGCGCTGTTCCACCCCCCCCCCCATGCCAGATTTCCCAAGTCCACCCCTGACTCTGTAAACAGTTTAAAGGAGGGTGGTCCATCCTTCCAGAGGAGGAGCCCCAGAGATCCCAAGATGTCATTCCACAACCCCCACTTCCTGGCAGTAGCCCCCCTCTCCCACATGCAGCAGTCATATGCCTGGCTTATCAGATGCCAGCAACTCTGAGAGAATGAGAGTCTGAGAGTCTTCACTGGTGCCCTGCCCAGACATACACAGGCCACCCTACAATTCCCACCCCATGGCCTGCAGTTACATTGAACTGCAGGGAAGGGGGCAGGGAAGCTGGACAAGGCGCCAAGGCGCCACTGGACACTTATCACTGACAAGGCTAAGTTTATTCACATAATTACATTGCTTTGAGCTTAGAACAAAATAATAGATAAGCATGGTAAGAAACTGATCAGATGTCTGCAGTGTGGTTGAAGAACTTTGAGCCAGCTGCTGACTCTTGCTAAGATAATGTGTGGTAGCCAGGAATCAGGATTCAAACAATTGTGAATATGTTTTTATGTCACACTGTAATTTAATCCCTCTGATATTTTTTCCTAAAGGAGGAAAATACTGAGCGGCCATCTTTTGTCTGAGATGTGTCTAATTATTTCATGATGCCTGTTGGTGACAAGTGAAGTATTTGAGAAGTTCTCTTCAAGTTTATTCGAAACAGCTTTTTAACCAGAACATTAAGGAATGGCAAGCATGTGTCATACAACACTTCATGATGAAAATTATTAAAACCATTGTTCTAATTTAATTAAAATTTATTGACAAGCATGGGTTCACACTAATGCTTTGAAGAGCACTGTAAGTATGTTTGAAAAGAGATACCACATCTAACACGAAAAGTTATTTATTACATTCAGTTTCATTGAACATGTTTCTTAATGGGAAGCATATGTCCTGATCTTTGTGCTTATCAAAATGTTGTGTTCAAATATACAATAATATACAATAAACAAACCATTAACAAATCCATAATTTTAGATGAATTAGAAGAAACATACCCGAGTCTCCTACAGCTCTAATATTTACTTATTTAGGCTATGACCCTAAATGCCTTAGAAGTTCTATTGAAATAATCCAAACCACTTCAAGGTTTGAACAAAATGGACATGTGGTAATTTGACAACAAGCAATAACCAGCAACTATCAAAGCCATATGATACTCTTGGCTGAAGAATGGAATTGATGCTATTGACATAATGGGTTTGATTCAATGGATCCCTTCTGTTTCGTCTTCCTCCAATGGAAAAAGATTGCTTCCATACAACTCTGCATTGTATTGCTGCCTGTTTTCAAATTTCTGTTGTCCGTACCCTATTGTATTGTTTATTGAATGTCTCAGCTGGTGATCATATTGACTTACACTGTGTATAATTTGCGTTGTGTCCCAGTGAGAAAGGCGGACTATAAATAATGTAAATAAAATAAAAATAAAGGAAGGGAGCCACTGGTTTCAATTTAGAGGAAGGAAATAATTGAATCCAGTCCAATGCTCCTACAACTTTTTTTCCAGTCCGGACAATATCATTTTCTTCTTTGCTCTGCCAGCCTATAGCCAGTTGGTCCACGCTGCTACCACCACTCTGACATAAAGTTCAGTGGATGACCTTGGGCTGGTCACCTTCTCACAGCTTCACCTTCCTCTGGGTTGTTAGAAGGGAAGAGAGAATAATGTACACTGTTTGGAAATCCTCTGAGAAAGAGTGGGATACAAATGCACCAGAAAGACAGAAGAATGTTGGGCTGGTTACTGACGCTTAGTACAGTAACAGGGTGGAGGGGACATTTTTTACCACCCCAAACGCCATGCTGAGGATCATGGGACTGGCATGGACAAAACCATGTGGTGTGATGGTTCTTGTAAGGAGGAGAATTGGTAAGATTAGCAAAATCATGGGCTGGGATCCAACCCAATGTGCGGTAGTCAGATCAGCATGAACTTATTTCATAGTGTCACTTCATTCCTAAGTATCTGAAATCCCATTAGACTCTCTTAGGCTTTATAAAATACAGATAAATATATAGTTGTCCAGGGTTAGGGAGCCTAAACGCTGCATTTACTGAGAATGGCTGATGGGGTGCAATTACTAACTACGCAGTGGTCCAGCAATGTGATTTCGCCTATACTGTGCCCCAAGGGTAAGCTAGCAGGCCTTAGAACAACAAGTGTTCAAAAGACCAGCAGTGCCAATAAAGCTTCATGGCTTCTTTCATGAGCCATGCCTTGCAGATGGCTTTGTTGCCTGCTGGCCTGCACACTCAGAATATGACCAATGGAATTTTCCAGAAAGGAAGAAAGCCACACCCCCATCTGATGTCTTGCAGGAATACTAATTATTATGGGATTTCCCTGGGATTTCCTGGATGGATGGGGCACCAGTAACTCCTTTAAGAGGAGAGTCAGCAAAATGACAGGGAGGATACACCCATGGTCTCTTTGCTAGGCTATGAAGAGGCCCAGTGTGGGAGAGAATGGATATGGAGTGATTTCAGACCCCTCCTCTCCCAATAGGGTGTCATACAAAGGACACTTTAGGGTACCTAGGTTCAGAGGACGAGTCCAGCAGTCCCAGCTTCTGAAAACTTGGTGGTCTGTATGGAGACTGCAGCTCACCCTAGACCACACCTGCAGCTGCCTGCAGTGCTGGTTGCTTTCAACTGACCTTTACCACCTTGCAGTTCATCTGATCAGAAGCAGCAGCACAGGTTGAATTGGCAACCATGGACTTGGCCCAGTTTGGTCAGTGGCTGACAGGATGACAGGAAAAATTGCTTTGAGATGTCCCAGCATAACAACAAGAGTCAAAAGTGGCTTTAATCTGTGATTTGTATAAAGTTTGGAAGGCCACCCAACCCCCATGCCCTACTGCTGAGAGGCCTGGGGATTGGTCTGCACCTGCAGCATTTCCATTTGACAAAACTTGATGATATAGAAACATTTCTGGAGACATTTGAAAAGACTGCTGACATAGCCCAGTGGGCCTAGATTCTGAGCCCATATCTGACTAGGTGGGAGGAACTCTCAGGGCGCTGGGAAAAGACCAAACTGTTAATTATGATACACTTAAGGAAATAATTTTGGACCACTATGAAATCTTGAAGGAAACTTATTGCCAGTAATTCAGTCTTTCTGTGAGGGGTGGGGGTGGGGGAGTGTCCATGGATTATCATAGTGGAACTTTGAGAAATGGTGGTTCACTTGTTGGCACCAAAGACCACAGGGAAGACTACCATTATGGAGAAGGCTGTTGCACTATGGGCTTTGCAGGTAGTTCCAGCTGAAGTTCTAGCCTGGGGGCTATGGTATAGGCCTGATAAGTTGAAGGAATTGACCACCATGCTGGAGAATTATTTTGCTGCTGACTCCACCAACTGCTGCAGTAATATGCCTACTCCATCCTGGGACCCCCTCATGTCTGGATGTCACTGCTTGAGGAAGGGCCCTTCTGAGGAGTGAAAACAACATACACAATGAAACTGATCCCAACAGGAAAGTCCATGTTTCATTCCCCAATGACATGTCAAACTGGGCAAGGAACCAATGATGAGGAACCTATTCCCCGTTGACAAGGCTATGACCATGCAGGAAGACTTCTGGTGGACCCAAAGGCCTCTGCTTCACTTGTGGAGAGCAGGGGCACTTTAAAGGGAATTCTGGCACTGGGGAGAGGCTGCAGCTCAGTGATAGAATTGGCCTGTCTGGAGTTCAGGTCTCAAGTTTTTCAAAGCTCAAGTGACTTATGACACACTCAGCTGCCTCTACCAAGAAATAGTGGCAAGTGAGCAACAGATGCAGGACTCTTGCTATGCCTCCAATCTACCACTGGGAGAGAAGGAAGGTGGGGTGTGGGCCTGCATCACAAAGGATCCCTGGGGATGGGGAGAGGTTCACCAAGTCCTAATACAGTTACAGTTTATGCACAAACACCCATAGGCAAGCCATCAGTGCTCATCCAAGACCTTGGCTCACATCTTGGACTACTGCCCCTCATGTCAGAAGCCTCTGCTCAAGCTCCTCCGGAGGCCTCCTCGACTTCTTTACCCATTGTCCAGAACCTCTTTGAGTGTATCACCATGGATTTTATTGTGCCCCTCCCTCACACTTCATGAGGCTTCTGCTATTTTCAAGTCATTCTAGATTATGCAGCAAGATACCCAGAAGCCTTTGGATGATGCTGACACAAAGGACTGCTTTATGAGTTGCTCCATTTCTTCTGTTCACATTGGCCTTCCAATGGAAATATTGATGGACCAAGGGACACCATTCTGGGCCACATTATGGGACAACTGTGCAGGCCTATAGACATCTGTCAGACTTTTTTACATTGATCATCTGTGGACTGATGGTCTGGCTGAATGCTTTAACTAGACATTGACAATCATGCTCCAAAGGGGTGTATGAGTTACCAAATCAGTAGAGTCTGTTTCTTGATCTGCTGTTGTTCATTATCAGGGAGATTTCCCTTCTCCAGGCCTTCACTGGCTTCACCCTTTTTGAACTACTGTATGGGTGATGGCCTTGGTACATCCTGGATTTGGTGGGTGGTTTGCTCCCCTTTCCCAGCAACTGAAGGACTGACTCATATGGTCACATGCTGAAGCAGTTCAGCATCTCACCAAAGCACAAAGATACCAAAAGTATTATGACAAGAAGCCTAGGGCTCGCTTCCTTATGCCTGATGACAAGGTGTTCATCTTCAGATGAGTATGCCACAAAGGTGGAATGGACTCATCTCAAGGCCTCTATCCTATTACCAGAATAGTTGTCCCACATACTGATAAGGTCCAATGTGGACACTGGATGCAAGATAATATTCACTTGCAAAGTAACAATTTGACACTGTAGTGCAACCACCTACCCATGGATTATTGCATGAACAAGGAGTCCCTCAAACTGAGAGGGGCAGGGAGGTTTGCTATGGTCTGTAGAGGCCGCAATATAAGAGTTCCCAAAGCTCGACCCACAGCTATCTACATTCTCCAAATCCAAGAGCTGAAAAACCAAGTATCAGAGGTGTTCTCCTGGCAGCTAGGCCAAACCAACCTTATTAACCATATGATTTCAACAGACCTGAACAACATGCCACTTGGCACCCCATCCCTCACAAACAGTAGGAGTAAATGGCTAAGGAAATGGATGAGATGCTTCAGTTTGGTGTGATTAAGCCATTCCAAAATGTGTGAGCCAGTCCAATAGTCTTACCTGATGGCAGCACCTATTACTGTGTATAGTAGGAAACAGAATACGATTGCCAAGTTTGATACCTAGTCTTTGCCTCAGACTGAAGTACTCCTAGATCAGCTCAGAACCACTTGTTTCTTGACCTTCCTCAACCTTGTAAAAGGATACTGGCAAGTGCCCATGCACCTGGAAGACTGTGAGAAAAGGACTCAGAAGCCAGAGCCATGCCTTGGTCAGCCGTTCATCAAGCCAGACAGTCTGGGGTCTTTCAATCAATTCCCCTGGCAATGGCAGGGACTGAACTCTGTCTGAACTCCTTCTGGCTTAACTCTTCAAAGTACTTCCAGCAGAGAGTCCCATTTTTGCCACTGTGAAAAGAAAATGACAACAAATGGAAGGACCCATGGATCATGCCTTTCCCGGGGTGCAATCTCTCTGAAACTTGGGAGGTCTTCGGAGGACAGTGAGGACTATGTCCCCTGCAAAATTGGTGAGTATTGGACATTGGGAAGGTCAGTTTGTAACCTCTCAAAGTACCTTCCACCAGAGATTCCTGTTTTTGCCACTGTGAAGAGAAAATGACAACAAAGGAAATGACCCATGGATCATGCCTTTCCCGGGGTGCAATCTCTCTGAAACTTGGGGGGTCTTCGGAGGACAGTGAGGACTATGTCCCCTGCAAATTTGTTTGGTATTGGACATTGGGAAGATCAGTTTGCAACCCCTCAAAGTAGCTGCCTTCCAACAGGCAGTTCTGTTTTTGCCACTGTTAACAGAAAATGACAGCAAAAGGGGGGGGGACACATGGATAATGCCTTTCCCGGGGTGCAATCTTTCTGAAACTTGGGGGATCTTCAGAGAACAGTGAGGATTATGTCCCCTGTAAATGTCCCCCTTCCCCTGGGAAGGTCAGTTTGTGGGGTGTTTAAGGGGCCCTGCCCCTTGCATGTGGCAGGAAAGGGCCCTTTAAACTATCAGCTGGCAGGCGGTGGGGGGAGTTCCCCCTGCCACCTGCCAGCTGATAGTTTAAAGGGATCTTTAAGGGGCCACGAAGAACGAACAACGAACATGTTTGTGAACAGGCTCATGTTCGTTAATGTTCGTTGTTCGTTGTTAGTGGATGGCAACGAACAACGAACAACTTGTTCGGGTTTTTTTTCTGTTCGTGCCCTTGTCTACTCACACTGCAGCTCACACTGGCTTACGTGATGTCTTTCTTGCTCATAATTGTTTCTCTGCTTATCTTTCTTTGAATGTACTTCAAAGCCAAGGATGTCACAACAATGACTGAGGAACAAAGCAAAATAAAGCAAGTAAACATTCACTCCTGCAAAGATTAAGGCACACCTCTAATATGTTCTGTGTTGATCTATTCTTGTAAATCAGTAGATGCATAGATCAGTGCTATACAAATGTAACAGAAAAATGTAATGTAATGAATATCATTTAACTATCTTGAAAATCGATTTACCAATAGATTTGGAAAAGTTCTGATCTGTGCCATGTGTAGCAGCTTGAGAGGCAGAAATCACTCAGCAGGTCACAATTTCACAATATGTCAGTAAGATTATCACCTGCCAATATCTCCACCTACAAGGGCTGCTTGAACATCTAAATAATTCTAAATATAACTTGTAATTTCTCTGATGTACTTGCTATGGCAATGAGAAAGAAAACCTCATCATAGGTGCATGTGATAGCAGAAATAACCTTGCTGTACATATTTGATGCTCATCTTCTGTGTAAAGGTAAGCATTTAAATTATCTTGCTAATGCTACTGTTTAATGTTACACCACTGGAATACTTTTTTGATGCGGTGTTACTGTTGTGTTATAATGATAAATGTTTCTTGTTTCAGTCAAGAAGTTTAACACTACAGAGGCAGCATTTCAAGGACTTTGGATGCCTTCCAAAGCTGTGGTCTTAAGATGCTTTCTGTAGAATTTTTCCAATCTGCTATCTTGGCATTTAATGTGTCCATGTCTGCAGTATTTAATGAGGTAATTGCAACCATTAATGCTTGCTCCTCTTTAACCACCCAAGAAGAGAAATTCTTGATACACCACAACTAATATATTGCTCACATAATAACCATTCCTTTATTCCATGTAAGATGTTTGCCTACATCCTACACAAATCTCTGTCAGCAACTATATCTTTTTATTGCTCCTTGTTATTGTATGAATAAAAATAGTTATCAGATCAGGTACTAATGAAAAGAGGATTAATTACCTAAGGATATTTACTATGGCTTACTCAATGATATAAATAATTTCAGTGCAAATGTATAGACTTTAGAATAGATTTTTGTGAAATTAAATCCAAAGCTACCTCCTACGTATGTGTTTGCTACAGCAAAACCTAATATCATAATGTGACATGATATATAAAATAGAAGAGAAAGAGAAAAAGAAATAGAAGAGAACGATGAAGAAGGAAGAACAAGAGATCTGTTCTACAAAATCCAGGAAATAAAAGGGAAATTCAAACCTTAGATAGGGATGGTGAAAGATCAGTACAGAAATATGTTATCTGATCAGGACAAAATAAAGAAAAGCTGGAAACAATGAATTGAAGAACTATACAGAAGAGATGAAAGGATGACAGATTCCTTCAAAGAGCTGTCGTTGTCATCGTTGTCGTCATCATCATCATCGTCATCATCATTTACAGTCCACCTTTCTAATGGATATCCAAGGCAGATTACACTCTGCAAGTGACTACAATATAATTAATAGCTCAGACATTCACTGATCAAATACAATAATAATAATAACAACAATAACATTTGATTTATATACCACCCTTCAGGACAACTTAATGTCCACTCAGAGTGGTTTACAAAGTATGTTATTATCCCACATCAAACACCCTGTGAGGTGGGTGGGGCTAAGAGAGCTCCAGAGAGCTGTGACTAGCCCAAGGTCACCCAGCTGACTACAAGTGAAGGAGTGGGGAATCAAATCTGGCTCTTCAGATTAGAGTCCCGCACTCTTAATCACTACACCAAACTGGCTCTCAATATGATCAACAGTTAAGATATTCAGTGAAAACAGATACAATAGGATATGGTAGCATAAAGCTGAACACAGAGAGAAAACCTTTCTGGATTAAAGCGTAATTAATTAACATAACTCTTTAGCAACATCAAACTACCCAGTAGGAGCATATCTACATCAGCATACAGTGCCCAATAGTTTAGTCCCCATCCCTTTACCAAGGTATCTCTTTGAGCTATTTCTTACGACACAGACCTATAATCTTAATAGAAAGTCCTCCTGAATAATTCAGTTTTGCATAGTTTGCAGAAAACCAGGAGAGTGGGAGTTTTCCTGGTCTCATCAGGCAGGCCATTTCACAAGGTGGGGGCTACCACAGAAAATGCTGTTGGTTTATCCCAACTGCAAGATGGTATCTGCAGATGAGTGAATCTACCATGGTGGAACATAAGGAGAGAGGTGGTTGCACAGATATGAGGGGCCTAGGCCATGAAGGACTTAAATGTAATAGTTATGACCTTGAATTGTGCCCAGTAACTGATTGGTAGTCAATGGAGTGACTGCAAAATGGAAGTGATATGCATGTTCGGTCTTGCTCCTGAAAGAAAATGAATTGTGGCATTTTGTACCAGCTGGAGTCTCCAGGCTGACTTTGAGGGGAGACCTATGTACAGTAAATTACATGTCCAGCGCCCGCCCGCAGGCCCCGGATGGGCGGCCCACCCAGCCTCCCCCGGCCCTCCTTACCTGGATGGGCCCGGTCCGAGGGGGGACGACGGAACGGCACAGATGCCTGCGGCGGCGGCAGGAGCACCCGAGATGGCCGCGGCGGCGTCGGAGGCGGCAGAAGCAGCTGCAGCAGAAACGGCCATGGCCAGAAGAAGGGCGCCGGTGGCGGCTGCGGCGGTGGCTTGGGCAGAGTCAGGCCTGGCCTGGCGTGGCCGAAGAAGGCGATGGTGGCTGCCGTGGTGGCACCTGGGCAAGCGGGGGCCAGGCGGTGCAGGCGGGGCGGGGTGGGGCGGCGCGGCCTCCTGGTATGGCCTCCTGGCGCCCGGCAGCACGGCAGGCCTGGCTGCCATCCCTGACGGCCACGCCGGCCACACCCCAGCCCGGGATGCCGAGGCTGCATGCAGGCCCGCCCCCGCCGGCGGAGTGGCGGGCGGGGATTGGGCCTGGAGGGTGGCAGGACAGGTGAGCGCACGGGGAGAGGGGAGGCAGCTGGGTGGAGGGAGGTCCGAGGCGTGGCTGCAGCCAGGAGCAGAGCGGGGCCTGGGCCTCTGGCCCCACCTGCTCCAGGTAGTGATTCTGGCCCTGGGGGCAGTGTCTTGGGAGCGGGGGTGGAGGTAGGAATAGGGGGAGGGATAAAAGGGAGGGCTCCAGAGCCCAGGCCGATGAGGAGTATGAGGGAGAGCGAGAGAGAACCAGGCTGTACCAACAGTGAAGAAGCAGCTATCGCAAGGCGGCTAGGGCAGCCAGGCCTGCCCTGATTCTGAGGCCTGTAAGGGCGGAGCCCTCATCTGCCCCCAGGCAGAGTGACATGGCCAACCAGGCGGCTGGCATCAGGGAAGGAGGCAGACCCATCAGAGGGCGGCCAGGATGGCCACCCCACCTTCAGCAGCGCACGTGACCTCGCCTAACCCTGACATTGCAGTAGTCAAGTATTGTGGAGTGAATCCAGAAACAAATTGCCTGGACTAGATGGGATATCAACAGAAATATTTCAAGCTGCAGAAATCGAGTCAATCAAAATTTTAACAAGAATACACTAACAAATATGGAAAATAAAATAATGGCTCAGGCTGAGTGTTCAATCCACATTCCAGTTTTGAAAAAGGAAATGAAGCAACTATCAGTTCATCACATTACTATCTCACGCAAGAAAAGTGATGCTTAAAATTTTACAACAAAGACTCTTACTATATATGGAAGGAGAAATGCCAGATGTTAAAGGTGGATTCAGAAAAGGAAGTGGCAATATAGATCATATTACAAATTTATGATGGTTACTGGAGTGTATCAGGGAATTTCAGAAGAAATTGTTTTTTGTTTTGTAGATTACAGTAAAGCCTTTTGCTGTGTGGATCAAGAAAAGCTATGGACGGTTTTAAAGGAAATAGGTGTGCTACAACATCTGATTGTTTTGATGCACGACCTGTATTCTGGATAAGGCTACCACAGAATATGGGGGAACAGAATGGTTTCCAATTGACAAAAATCTCAAAGTTGCATATTATCTCCATATCCGTTCAACCTATATGCAGAACATGTGTGTTCGTTATGTGCCATCTAGTCACCTCTAACCTATGGTGATCCTATGAAGGAGAGACCTCCAAGATGTCCTATCATGAACAGACTTGCTCAGATCCTACAAACTAGAGGACATGCCTTCTTTTATTGAGTCAAATCAAATCGAATCAAATATCTTTATTGGCATAACAGGACATACATATGCACAGTCAGCAAGGAGACCCCCCCCCCCCAAATCCCTTGCCCCATCACTTAAACCATTCCTCTCCTCATTGATGCACAACAAAGAAATTTTGTGTCTTCTTCTTTTCCTACTGCCTTACACTTTTCCTAGCATTATTGATTTTTTCCAGAGAATCTTGTCTTCTCATAATGTGACCAAAGTGTCATAGCCTCAGTTTTGTCATTTTACTTCTAGGGAGAATTCAGGCTTGATTTTATCTAGTACTCACTTGTTTGTCTTTTTGGCCATCCATGGTATCCACAAAACTCTCCTCCAGCACCACATTTCAAATGAATCAATTTTCTTCCTGTCAGATTTCATAAGGGAAACTGGATTAGATTTAGATCAAGTTGGAGTGAAAATTGGTGGAAGGAACATTAACAATTTGAGATATACTGATGACACCACATTACTAGCAGAAAATAGTGAAGACTTGACTACTGATGAAGCTGAACATCAAAAAGACAAAAGGTCATTTTGCAGTCTACGATTGAATTCTCATGGGCAACTCAGAAGTACTTTTCAGTTATTTTTGCATCTTAGGGATGCACCTTTGAAAAGCACAAAGATAATTCTGAAAGTTCTTGTATAGGGTTTCTGAACAGATTGATGGTCAAGCAGAAAAACTGACTTACAACTTGTGCTGAGCACATTAGCACCTGTTAGAGATCCCGGACCCTGCAAGGGTGCATTTCATTGCCAATGTTTAGTGGTAAAGCATTTGCTTTGTATGCTGAATATCCCAGAGTCAATCCCCAGAATCTTCACTTAAAAAGATCAGGCAATATGAAAGACCTCTATCTTACATCCTGGACAGTTGCTGCTATTAACAGTAGACAATACAGTAATTATGTGATTGATTAAATGGCAGCTTCATGTGTTCTTTGTAGCCATAACAGCCCCAAGGAATGGGCTTTCACAAGGAAATAGAAAGAACTTATCTCTTTTCCAGTAGCAGAAAATATGAGGTCTCTTGATGGCTTCTGTAGTCTGTTGATTCTTAGGGCAGGAGTCTATCACAGATGTTATCTGTAAGATATTTGTGGGCTGTTTTAATAGTTTGATGGTTTTAAATTTCCTGTAATAAATAAATACATTGAATTTCATTCTACACTTTACAGTGCACATAGGCTTTTGGTTCAAATTTCAAGAATCCTCCTGGCTACAATGTCTTAAACTATATTGTGGTAGGAGAGCATCAATAAGGATATTCTTTTGGTATGCTGAACAGAGATGGGCACGAACCAAAATACGAACCAAAACTGAGCACAAACCAGGCTGGTTCATGGTTCACGAACTGCAGTTTGTCAGATGCCATTTCTGACGAACCGCCATGAACTTTAGGCTGATTCGTTTGGTTCATTTTTTGGTTCATAACTGCAGACAGCCTGGTGCCAGTCAATCAGTTTCCTACGCAACAAGGGATGGACTTCCTGCAGACCTTCTGCAGACCTTCTGCTGACCTGGAAGTGACCGTCTGCTGACCCGGAGGTGATGATTTTCTGACCTGGATGTGATGTTTTTATGAACCAAACGAACCGGTTCGTGAACCAGGGTCAGGTTTGTGAAAGTTCATAGTTCATGGTTCGTGAAATCTGACGAACCATGAACCACATGGTTCATTTTTTTCTGGTTTGTGCCCATCTCTAACGCTGAATAATATGGCCAGCAATAAAATCAATAAGCTTCATGTTTAAGATGATTTAAAGTATTTTTTTCTGCAATACACAATTGACTTATGGAACACTTTCTTCCCCAGAAATGTTATCAGTTTATTATACGGAAGGCAAATGACACTACGAATTTCAGATATGAAAATAATCTCCTATCAGCTTTGCTTAATTTCAGAAGTGGAACATTTCAAACTGTCTGGGGACCCCATCTGCACTCTTCTGAACATCTTGAGAAACAGGTGTATATACATTTAACAAATATTTATTTATTTCATTAATATTCACTTTTTCATTGTGACAGTCAAAGCAGCCTGTATAGGGGAACTCTCATTTAGGTATTAAGCAGATCCGGACCTGTTTCACATCAGCACAGTTGCTGTGTCTACAGATCTTACTTTCGATCCATATAAGAAGATAGAAACAAAAGTAGCTGTTAGGCAAGATGCCTGTCATTGTAATGTTTAAGTTGAATGAGATTATCGCAGCTATCCGACCCAGCCGTCTCTGCCCAGCTGAGGAGTAGAGCCTGCACAGGCTGTTTTTATGGACTTTTGGGAACCCAAGTCGCCTAGGCCTGTTAGCCGATCAGGAGCCCAAAAGCTTATGTCATCATTGCTAGGTGTGTATGTGAGAAAGGAAGAGTGAGACCAAATCTGAAAATGCCATTGTTATGTCCCATCAAATAAAAAGTCAGTACAGCAGAATGAAGACTTCTTATTCAGCACATTTCTTGTTCTGCTAGTTTTCCATTTGTAGAAGACTGAATTTTTATTTACATAGGGAATCATTTAAAATGTTATTCTCCACCTGCTCTCTGAAATGGTATAGAAAGCAAAAATAGGGACCACCCCGGTGCAAGCACAAGCAAAATTACAGACAAAACCAGGGCTGTGAAGTGAAAACTCAATGAATACACATTAAGAACACTCAAATTATCAAAAATATAGTTATAATGTGTATATAAAAAATAATCCAAATACTAAAGTAATCAAGATGTGAGTATTACAACAACCATCCCAGTAAATACATCACGAAAGTGCTCACTGACACAAAACAGTAAAGGGGGTGTGTGCACGCAGGCACCTCCTAAGAATTATACAACCTAAAGGCAGCAACACTCAATTACAAATATACAAACACTGAAAGAGGGGGTGCACGCAGGCACCTCCTAAGAATTATATAACCTACAGGCAGCAACACTCAATTACAAATATACAAGGGTGCACTCTGGCACTACCATTCAATTAGGCAGCCATGGAACGGTTTACAAGGGATACCGTCCACAGCAAAAACATTTAAAGGGAGAAAATGTCCACTAACATCAAGCTGCAATTGAAGAAAAGAGGCTGTGAAGAGCTGAAGGGGCCCAACACCAAGTCAGCAAATTCAGCCACCTCATCAGCCACAGGACGGGATTTGCCAGCATACATAGTATTAGCCCGTTTCGTGAATGGATCACTTCTTCAGCTGTCTGTGACTAATTGGCGGCTTCACTGAGAGAGTATGCAAAACTGTTCCACAGGGATCTAACTACATGTGCCTGCTGAAGAAGTGATCCATTCACGAAATGGGCTAATACTACGTATGCTGGTTTATCCCGTCCTGTGGCTGATGAGGTGGCTGAATTTGCTGACTTGGCGTTGGACCCCTTCAGCTCTTCACAGCCTCTTTTCTTCAATTGCAGCTTGATGTTAGTGGACATTTTCTCCCTTTAAATGTTTTTGCTGTGGACGGTATCCCTTGTAAACCGTTCCATGGCTGCCTAATTGAATGGTAGTGCCAGAGTGCACCCTTGTATATTTGTAATTGAGTGTTGCTGCCTGTAGGTTATATAATTCTTAGGAGGTGCCTGCGTGCACCCCCTCTTTCAGTGTTTGTATATTTGTAATTGAGTGTTGCTGCCTTTAGGTTGTATAATTCTTAGGAGGTGCCTGCGTGCACACACCCCCTTTACTGTTTTGTGTCAGTGAGCACTTTCGTGATGTATTTACTGGGATGGTTGTTGTAATACCCACATCTTGATTACTTTAGTATTTGGATTATTTTGTATATACACATTATAACTATATTTTTGATAATTTGAGTGTTCTTAATGTGTATTCATTGAGTTTTCACTTCACAGCCCTGGTTTTGTCTGTAATTTTGCTCTGAAATGGTATGGCATCAGGACCACTTCAGACGTTTTACACTTTTTCCGTGTATAGACCATGGCTGTGGAGGTATATTAATGCTAAGCTTTACCTAATGATACATGGCAAACTGGCTTTCCCAATTATTGGAATACATACTGTGGGGATTCAAAAAATTGACACCAGGTGGAAAGAACTACAAGACTTGTATCAGCTATTTGAATATGCCCTTACATCAGATTCTGGATATTTATTCTGAAGTTTTTTTGAGGAAATTACATGGGATCCATCTTGGAACCATCTGAATTGGACTGATTACCATAACATCAAACTAAATGGGAAGGGCTGAAAAATCATTTTAATTAATGTATGTTGTTTTGAGTAATGCTATCTTCTTGGTATTTAAAAGATCCCAACAAGCTTTTGCCAGACAAATATTTTCCACAATTTAGTTACTGTGAGGGACATAACCAATTGTGTTTTAATCAAGAAGGGATGGACCATTTTGAGCATTGTTTTAATTAAGCAAATCTTCTTTTCAACTCTTTTCCTGATTAAAAGACAAAAGAGGTAATTTTATTTTGAAACCTGCACATGGTTTCCTCGGGCATAACTCACACAAGTACTTAACTTGTATTAAACCAGAGTCAACTAATAGTTGTCATAAGGAAGTAAATGATACATTCAGATTCACATGCTCATATACCTAAGTCAGGAATGTAGACAAGCACATAGACAGTGCAATTCTATGGCAAGTTACTCCAGTCTAAGCTCACTTAAGTCAATGGGCTTAGACTGGAGTAACTCTCTATAGGATTGCACAGTTATGCACCCAAATCAAGAGTCAAAATCTATAATGTAAATTCTGCTCACGTGTTCCTGTTTCATCTGTTTCTACCCTGTCAAGTAACACAGGATGGAAGTCACTTTTTTGAAAAAAAAAAAACCTTGTCCCTTGCTGCGCATTCTTGCAATTCTTGAAGCAATACTGGACATCACTTGGGATGCAAAAAAATGCTAAAATCAATTGAGCACTCTGAGGTAAGGTGTTAGAATATTGATAAAGAAGGAAAAACTAACAGACCAATTCACAACTGCTTGAATAAATGAAAATTTGAATAGCCTCTAAATGGGCACACTCCCCTCCCCTCCTGTGCCTAAATTTTGAAGGGATGATTCTTTGGGTGAGGGCTACAGCCCCTCAGAATGTTATCACAATCGAGTTGAAGAATTACTACAAAAAATTGTTCCCCATTGAAACTAATGATAATGACTAATGTTGTTATAACTATAATAAATAACCCAAATAATTTTTGAGGATAATTCCTATAAGAATTCATGACAAAACATGGAAGAATAAAGCTGTGGTATTCAACTGCTAACAAAAAATGGGATAGAACTTCATGTAAGGACAAGTAAATTTCATTTCCTTTTGGAATTCAACAAGGAAATTTACCAGTCTGGCCTCAGGATATGGATTTTTGCCCAAACTAGAGTACCTAAATGGAAGTCTCTACCATAGAGCTGTGGAAAATTATTTCTAATATATCCTTAGGAATGATAATTATATAGCATGAACTCCCCTACCTGTATAGATCTCTAAAAAACACTACCAAATTGAGATTGATTTTGGTAGAAACTCTAATTTCAAAACTTTGTGCTAATGTCAGATTCAAACAGGATAAAGAAATGGGGAATTCAACAGACATGGTAAATTTTATACCTGATTTAGGCTAAAGTTTGGTTTTCAATCACTTGATCATGCGGTGTCTCAAATCTGCAAGTAAATTTAAGAGACTAGCATGCTGGGTCTACTACCCACCTTTTGCAGATCCAGTGTTGAACGGTGAGAGGGTGATGGCAGGCAACACAAAGACATAGAGACAACTTGTTGGAATTAAAAAAGGCCCCAACTCTGGTGCAGCAATAGGTATGGATCCCAGCATTGGCTGATCCACCTGCCGACCGATGACCACTCTCACTTCTTCAGCCCACCTGCCGAAGGGGGAAACCATGGGATGATAGGCTGTGGGATTCCACATGGACACAAACTTCTGTGTGGATCCTCTGCCACCTGGGAGTGAGCATGCCCTGACAGCCCCAAACTGGCCTTTATCTCTACAATGCATCACCCCCAAGATCTCTTAAGAGGATCCCGAACTATGGGGAAACAGCTTGCAGGCTACATTTCCCCCCAAAAGATCCATGTTCAATGCCAAAACCACCCCTACCCAAAGTTCTGAATGAGACAGAATAGTCCAGGGAATAAAACACATTACTACCAAGCACATTACTGATTCTTAAAAGCAACTATCTAGCAGCAAATTCCCGAATCAATGAGCCATTACAAATACACAACAATTCCTGGAAATGAGGGTGGGATGGATGGGAAGCCAGTTCAGGAGCAGAGTGCATGGAGTCTGGCTGACTATGTAATATATTCCTGGCAGGCAGAACAGAGGGAAGACTTTGCCCTCAAGATTTGCCAGCTGGGACCTGCCCCTGATTGGTTGGCCAGTGATTTTGAATCTGGAGCTGTCCACACAACCCCACATAGCCAAATAGGAGCTGCTGCACCCAGGACAATCGACAACAAGCAAAGTGGAAATCCACCCGGGAAATAAGAAAATATATCTATATTTTTGGCGTGATAATAATCACAATGTCATTAATGTGCTCTATAATTATACAATAGTACAAAGAGTGCATTCATATACTCATAATATATCTGAAATTTCCTTTTTAAAGTCCAATCCAAGCAGGGGACTCAATGCCCCGTACCAGTCTTTTTAGGAACGAGGCAAGCACTCCATGGGTAAGTGAGACGGTAAGTACAAGTCAATTTATAATCATAACTGTGTCTTCTCTTTTTCCTTTTCTTTCAGGTATCACTCAGATGTTGCATGAGGGATCCAGCGAAAAGCAGTCCTAACTGCGGCCAGCTGAGCAGCAGATTTTGTCATCAAGACTTCCTCAGGGGCTGATGGATCACCTGAATTGATGTACTTATTTCCTAAGACCCAGAGAGTGACGCGGATGCCGAAGCTCCTGCTGGACCCAGGACAATGGCGGCTGTTGTACATTGCATCCCCTGACCCATGGACTGCAAATGGTGCCCCGGATAAGTCCAGGGCTGGGTCCTTGTAAGAAAACATATATATATAAAATATTATATTTTATTTTAGAATAATATTTTCTTATTAATTAATATCTAGTTTTAAAATTGTCAACAGATTAGGTAATGCGTCCTTCTCCTTCAATGGAAAAAACTTAATATACAAAGAAAGGTAGAAATGAATACAGTTAAAGAAGGTTATTTGTCAAGGAAATCTCTATAATATAGAACAGATATGTTTAAATCTCTTTTGATCTGGTAAATTCCTATAGGATTTTTAGAAGTGGATGTTTTTATTTTGTACACTAAAGGGCTTGTACTGCATTTTACTATCTTGGTGTCAAACTGTCAGTTTTAAATAATTACATCTTAAATATTAAATTATTGTCATAGAATCTTAGACATTCCTCAGCCTGAAAAAAGATGCAAAATGTTCTATTATTTTGTGAGAACAATGGTTTGGATCCAGCACAAGCCAAAGCATAAACAGACTTAGTGCAGTTTGTTTCTCTAATACTTTATGAAACACTTAACACATTCAGCCCTTTATATTATAAGGCCCAGAAATTGGTTGAACAAAACCTTGTGCAATCAGAAGGGCAGTAAGTTGACTTAGCGCAAGTAGCTACTGGAGTCTTTTTCCTGTACTTCCACTTGTTCAAGAGCTGTGAAGCATGGGAGAGGTCTTGGCCCCTGCATGATGATATCATTTCCCAGAAGTTATGTCATTGCGCCCCCCTGGGAGCACGCAGGTGTGAGGTGAGTGCCAGGTCCTCCCCATCCTACCAGGAGGGTGATGGGGCCTGGCAACCCTAACTGTAGCGCAAGGGGAAATTTGTGTTGTATCCAACTTCATTCTAAATTACTGCTCTTTAGAACTTCTGTTATTATTACATATAAAATAATTCATATTTGTTAGCTTGCCCAATTATTGCTAAATTCTGTGATGGATATTTAAAATTCTTGGTTGTGAATCGTAATTGGTGTGCATGTATTGTCTAAGGCTAAATTCCAAATAGCAAATTTCTGGAAACAAAACAAATCAAGTTTTATTCTCCTGATATACATAGTTGCCATTTTGTGTGAATAGGGAAATACACATTTTCAAACTGTTGTATGCAAGAAAGCAACACATCTGTTTCTAATCATGCTTACCTCATGTTGAAAATATGTTACTATTAACACAAAATTGTGAATACACATATAGGGATCATATGTAGCACCCTCTCCAGCACATACCCGAGCACCTAAAATGTAATGACTGAAAAGGACTTAACTGACAGTATGAGCCAGGTGGAAGGGGGAGTGGAGAGAGAGAAAAACAGAACCCTGCTATTCTATGAGATATCTTTCACACACAGGTGCTGCTTCTGTGTGGAGAACAACTATTTCACGTTTTACTAAGGGCTATTAATTTATAATAGCCTGTAATAATTTAACAAATATTTTATCCAATCCTCCTATCTCATTTTTGTCTTGCCCTTATCCACTGAAGGATGATATACATATTTTTTCCATTTTATTTTAATGCCAACAATGAGAGACAGGTCAACATAAGTAAGTACCACTGTATTTTACAGACTGTGTCTTAAAAATGTAATGAAGGGGATGTTGGGGAGAAATATTTTTGTTTTATATATTTTGTCATATATAATTATCTGATTTACACAATTATATAATAACATTTTCTCTTTCTGTATTACCCCTATACTATCACTGTTTTTCAAAAAGAGAGAGAGAGAGAGAGAGAGGTAGGTCTGGCTGAGAGAAGTAACTAGCCAAAGTGTCATATAACTCAGTGGAAATTTATACTCAGTGGAAATTTATACTCGTCCAACACTTTAATTCAGGTGTCCCCATCCTTTTTGGGACTGTAAGCACCTTTGAGACTGTGGGAGTAACAACAAAGACGCTGCCTCAGGAGGTAAATCAAAATACAAAATGGCTGGGGCAGAAGGCAAAGCCAACCCCAAAATGGCCTTTTATGCATGGGCAATTTACTCCTCTCTTTTTGAGTGTTCGCCCCTCATGTTCAGATTCATTTTGGTCATATACCTTTCCGCAAACTGCTTTTAATCCCAGTATAGGTGCTGTCTTTTGTCTTCACTACCATGAAACAAAGAGGGTTATGTGATGAGACACAGATGTCATTGTTGGCGTCACTGTTGAAATCACCAGAGCCATCACATCACCACCATTCCTTTAAAAAATTTTCTCAATCACATTATGACATTATGATGTTACTATGATGTTACCATTACCCAGGGGTCATTTCATAGAAAAAGAGCTGGAGGAGCTCATAAGCATAACTCATTAGCATATGCCACACCCCTTGACATCACTGGAAGTGTGTCATTAGCATAATTGATTTGCATATGCCACAACCCCTGGCATCACCTATCCTGACAGTTTTGGACCTAATCCTGGCTATTCAGGACCGAAATTGGGCCCAAAATGGCAAAAAGAGGCTGAAAATAGCCAATAAGGGGCCCAAAATGATCAGGATTGGGCCGCTGCTGAGCGGGAGAGTGATCCACCACCCATCAGAGGCCTGATCTGGGTCCTTTCGGCCCCAATCCAGGCCAAAATGGGTCCAAAATGGCAGAGGGTCAGGTGGGCAGGGCCACCTGTCATGTGACCTCTTTGGGGAACTGCCGGAACTGCGTTCCAGTGCGTTCCCCCTCAAAATGAGCCCTGCCATTACCAAAGACACCCAGCATTAAGGCATGGGGAGTGGGGGGAGAAAAAGAGAAGTGAAAGTGAAAAGAAATTCAATATGGCGCAGAGGCACTGTTAGCATAGAGTAACCCCATGTAACCACAACACAAATTAACCCTGTCATTATATTGTTACGGTGTGTCTTTTTTAAAAATGAAAACAATGATGTTACAACATTATAATGTTTTTCTGCCTTGTGTCAGTTTGCCCCCCTTGTGCCAGCCCCTGCCTTCCAGCTCTGGATTAGCCTGGGCAGGGCTCTCCGGTTTGGACTGTGGTGTGTGGGTGTGTGTCATAAATCCTAAACAAAAATATCTACTTGGAACATAGCTGTTGTGTATTGGAGATTTTTTTTTAAAAAACAAGCACAATGACATTATAATTTTGTAATGTTATATTGCCATCATGCTTGATTTTTAAAAAGGTTCCCTGATACATGACAGCCATGCTCCAAGTAGACATTTTTGTTTAGGATTTATGACACACACACACCAGTCTAAACTGGAGAGCCCTGCAATACATGTAGGAAAAATATTTGAACAGAAACCTTGAAAATGAGGCACTGAAATCTGAAGGGGGAGTTAAGCATGCAGAATTAAGGAGAAAACCTGAAGTGGTATGGGTCATCATCAGCACTGGCCAAAATCATCTGTGCCGAAAAGGCCAATGCCAGGGATTGAGGTTATGCATAACTCTCATACTAATTCTTCAGCATTTTGGCAGAATCTCTGCTTAGTTAACAGGATGCCTTTTAAAAGGAAAATATTGGTTTAAAATTTACTTGAAAATACACAGCTTACCTTCAAGTCACTCAGTAAAGATCTTTATTGCTGTGGTGGCAGTTGCTGCCAAAGCAACATTTCTAAAGATCTGTGCAGCCAATCTGATTTCCAATAGCCAATCAGAAGCCCTGCTAGTTAAAATTCTCATATGGTCCTGCCCATTTTTAAAACACTTGGTTGGCACCAGGAAAGGAGTTGGCAGGTGCTATGGTGCCCATGGGTACCGCATTAGGGGTCCCCTACTCTATGCTTGATTAGCTTTCAACTACAGCATGTACTGATTTTTTTAAAGCTGTAAAATACATTCTTACTGAACAGGACCTTCATCTGAAAAGTGGAATTCATTTAAACTTAAATCAGACCAAAGGGCTTTTTGAAATGGTTATCTAAAAATAATAAATTTTTGGCAAAGGATTCAGTGGGTATAACTTCTGACTGATAGGCCACATAGGTTTCCAGCATGATGGAAAAAAGAAATAGCTATTTGGCAGTTTTTCAATACCTACTGTTTCGCTTCAGGACTAAAACTGTACGAAACATAAAATCTTCTGCTGATGCCAGAAAGATCTTGGCTTACACAAATCTCCACTCTGTGGGTGTGAGCTTTTCAAAAAGTTAGAATAGATAAAAGTATACAGACTTTTAGGCACAATGTTCCAACGTGAAAGAGTCATGTTAAGCAGTCCACTGAGATCCTATCTGCCACAGGATTGTATTACAAGCTATATCTCTGTTATAAAATATTAAGTGCAAAGGCACTGAGTTGGAAGTTATTTTTTGTCAAAGGAGTAAGCCTGGGGGGGAACCCACTTTGAGCTAGTTGAATGTTTATTTATTTATCAAAAGGTTTTTCTGTGAGGAAAGAAATTGTGGAATGGATGCAGAGACATTATAAGTGGGAAGTGAAGCAATCAGGAGCATCAAAGCTGACCTATCATTTTATTCTATATGTATGTTGTCTCCTGCCCTGCATTCAAAAATTACACTCAATCATGGTCAAGTAAAAATGTTCACAAACCTAGCTTATTCCTTGGCTTGTGTGCATGTTTGTGTCCTTCTTGTTTCCTTTCCTATGTGGAGAATTATGATTAAATTTAATTCTGATAACCTGAGATGTATGAGTTCAGGTATGTGGGTTAACTGGAGTTATTATTCCACAATAATTGGGATCTTAAACTAGAATGTTAGGCCGAGGGATGCACGCATCTGCATCCATACATCAATTTGGTCTTTAACTGATTCACTGTGTGGGAACAGAGGGGACAAAGGGTGATAAGCTTGTATAAGGCCCTTAATGATCTTTTCATATTTTGTGCATTAAACAATTTTATAATTTTTATTCAACCATTTTCTGTTTCTCTGCTTTTTTTGCTCTTCTTTTTGGATTGGTTGCAACTAGTTTTAGTTCCTTTTTATGTTTTTAAAGTCTGGCTACAAGTCAAGCCATACACATTTTCACTTAACCTTAGTTGTGATGTCTGACTGCAATATGACGAACAGTGAAAAGATTGCTTAAGGGGTACGGAAAGATAGCAAAGAAACTGAATGAATTATTTGCATTTGTTTTGTTGTGAAAAATGTGGAGTACATGCCATCACTGAAACTAGTTTTGGGGAAGGGTATCTGAAGAATTGAGTCAAATTGAGGACATGAGATTTCTAGGACTACAGGGCAAATAAAAAACTAATACAACTATGGTCTGGATGGCAAAGAGTTCTTAAGGAACTGAAATATGAAATTTTTGATCTACTGACCTGTATATTTAATGTCTTTAAAATGGGTATTCCTCAAGACTGGAAAGTAGAAAATGTTACACCATTTTAAAAAAGGTTCTAGAGTCATCCAGGAAATTACAGGCAAGTTAGCCTAATGTATGCTCCATGAAAGTTAGTAGAATTTATTATTAAAATATAATTATTAAGCATGTAATATAACAAAGCATTCTGATTTAAAATATGCATGGCTTCAGCTCAGGGAAGTCTTGCCTTTCAGCGTTCTTTGAGAAGGCTAACAAGCCTGCGGATGAGGTTAATCTGGTAGACAGTATGTACTTGAGCTTCCAAAAAAATTCTGACAAGATCCTTCACTAAATTCTCCTGAATAAACTGTTGTCAGGGGATAAGAGAGTAAGTACATTGTTATGGATTAACAATTGGTTAAACAACAGGAAACAATGAGTAGGAATAAATGAACCATTTTCACAATGGAGGGAAGTAAGCAGTGAAGTGCAACACGGACTAGTATTGGGACTAGACATGGGCACGAACAGCAATATGAACGAAAAAAACCCACGAACAGCCCATTCGTCTGTTTGCAAACAAACTGTTAGTGAGGTGCCATTGTAAATGAAAAAGTGGTCGTCACAAGCCTGGTTCATTGTGTTTGTCCACTGTTCGTGAAGCCAGACAGTCAGGAACCATCAATCAATTCCCTTGCCAATGGAGGCAGGGACTGCCTGGACTCTGTCTGCACTCCTTCTGTCACCCTGGAAACCCCAATCTAAGACCAATTTAGCTTGATGGGCAGGTCTTCCTTCCAAGTGTGGAGCTCCAAATTGGTTACAATTGGTTACACGGGAGCAGAGACCAGGGGGGAGTGAGGGGGAGGGGTGGTGTTCTGTAGCTATGGGCACTCCAATCTCATCCCTGCAAACCCTGTTAAGCAGTTCTGACTGCCAACCACAGACCTCCTGCTTTTCTCTATGAGACCTCTGGTTATAAAAGGGCACTGAGCTCCCAGTTCTGGCTTTCAGTTTCAGCAGGCAGTAGAGTGGGACAGAGCTGTTGCTAGCCTTTGGGGAGAGAGACAGGGAGAGTGCATTGGAGCTGGGATTTTTTCTGCTGTCAGGCCCTGGGGCCAGGCTCAGTGGACACCTTGGCTGAGGGCTCACCCTGATTATTAGTGCCTGATCTGGTCAGGTTTCTGGGAGTGCTGGGCTAGGGCTCTACCCCCTCCCTCTGGTTCCAGGGCTACTGCCAGGCCCTGAGGCCAAGCTCAGTGGGCACCTCAGTTGAGGGCTCACCTTGATTTATTAGTGCCTGATCCATTCAGGTTTCTGGGAGTGCTGGGCTAGGGCTCTACCCCCTCCCTCTGGTTCCAGGGCTGCTGCCAGGCCCTGGGGCCAAGTTCAGTGGGCACCTTGGCTGAGGGCTCACCCTGATTATTAGTGCCTGATCCATTCAGGTTTCTGGGAGTGCTGGGCTAGGGCTCTACCCCCTCCCTCTGGTCCCAGGGCTGCTGCCAGGCCCTGGGGCCAGGCTCAGTGGACACCTTGGCTGAGGGCTCACCCTGATTATTAGTGCCTGATCTGGTCAGGTTTCTGGGAGTGCTGGGCTAGGGCTCTACCCCCTCCCTCCGGTTCCAGGGCTGCTGCCAGGCCCTGAGGCCAAGCTCAGTGGGCACCTCAGCTGAGGGCTCACCCTGATTATTAGTGCCTGATCCATTCAGGTTTCTGGGAGTGCTGGGCTAGGGCTCTACCCCCTCCCTCTGTACACTGTATATATTGATATAAATTATAAGACTCTTCTAATCTCACACAGCAATATAACTGTGTAACTATTGTTTTTTGCTTCTCTCAAAGGTTGTTTTATTCTAGACTAGAGATGGGCACGAACAGGAAAAAAAATGAACACCATGTCCATTCATTGCCATCCATGAACAGGGATTCACGAACATCGACGGACATGACATGTTCACGAACATGTTTGTAGTTGGAGCTTCATGGGAGCCAGAATGGCTCCCTTGGGACATAGCTGAACTTGAGCCGGAGAAAGGAGAGTCCATGGGTCTCCCCCATTCATGTTATATTCTCTTCATCGTGGCAAAAACTGGACTGTCTGCTGGAAGCTAATCAAGGAGTTACAAACTGACTTTTCCAATGTCCAATACCCACCAAATTTGCAGGGGACATAGTCCTCACTGTTCTCTGAAGACCCCCCAAATTTCAGAGAGATTGCACCCTGGGGAAGGCATGATCCATGGGTCTCCCTCTTTCATGTCATTTTCTCTTTACAGTGGCAAAAACTGGACTGTCTGCTAGAAGCTACTTTGAGGGGTTACAAACTGACCTTCCCAATATCCGGTACCCACCACATTTGCAGGGGACATAGTCCTCACTGTCCTCTGAAGACCCCCCAAGTTTCAGAGAGATTGCACCCCGGGAAAGGCATGATCCATGGGTCTTCCCCTTTCATGTCATTTTCTCTTCACAGTGGCAAAACCTGGACTGTCTGCTGGAAGCTATTTTGAGGGGTTACAAACTGACCTTCCCAATGGAAAGCAGGAGAAGTGGAGACCAAGTCACTTGTGCCTGCTCAGCATGTATGAATTTAATTGCCGGTAGAATAGGGATGTTTTCTATGAACTGCATGAAAATTGACAGGATGTATCTCTTTCAAGAGAGGTACAATCCCAGAGAATTTCATCTCAATTTTGGCAGATCAAAATGAATGAAGGATTAAAAAAACAATCTGATAAGAATATGAAAGTATGAAAGAAAATATATACAAATACTGGTGAAAGAAATGACCCCAATAAAATTATAGTGGTGTCTGGGGAAGTTAATAGTCTCCATTGAGCCCTACATGGATCCTTGTAGTATATAGTATTGTAATGCTGACACAATGGTATTTAAACCATATCTCACTTATTCAGAGTTGGCCCTTTAGTCTCCTCTTGAGAAGGAAAAACAACAGCAGCAGCAGAGGAAAGTGAAATGGAATGGATTCAATGAGGGCAAATCTGAAGTCTGACCATATTACTGACTGAGAACTTAATCCACAGCAGTCAGTTATCAGTCACAAATCCACTGAAATTGCTCTGACAGTATAAAAGGGATTTATGTCAGTAGCCTGAAGGTCTCAGTTGCACTGAGTTTCAAGAGTTCATTAAAGAACCATTTCATATTCCTGTCAATCTGTCATTTGTTTCAGGTGATTGCAATACAGCGAGGTTAATCCAAATGAATATAAAGCCCATGTAAGAAGATTTCACTCATCTCTATAGCTCATCGGCTTGAAGATTTATTGCTTTGGTAATGTAAAGTATTATAAATGGGGGAATATTAAAAGGGTACTGATCCAGAGCCTTTTAAAATCGATAGTTCATGGTGCCAGTATTTAAAAAATAATATATTTTTAAACCGAGACCTCAACTTCTCCCTTTGCCATTAATGCTTGTAAAATGCCAGATATCATAATTCATTTCCCCCCATTATTATCATTGAGATAACCATTTTTCTAATATCTAACATCCAAACTATACAATGGAATTAAAAATCATGTAACAAAATTAGATTATTAATTATTTCAAGAAACATTGCACAAAAGCTCCAGGGGCCAAAAACCACCTTTGTGAATAATTGTATTTCTCCTCTTTGCACTTCCCTATTACAGAATAGAAAGGCTGTAACGATGAGGGTGTGTTGCAAAACTAACATTTCAGTTATTATTTTTTAGTCTGACTGGTTAGTAGTATAGTGTGACCTGAAGTCATAGCTGACTTATTGTAACCCCTGCTGGAGTTTTCATGGCAAGAGACGAACAGAGGTGCTTTGCTATTGCCTGCCAATGCAACCCTGGTCTTCATTAGAGGTGTCCCATCCAATTACTAACCAAGGCCAACCCTGCTTAGCTTCTGAGATGATCAGGCTCACCTGGGCTATCTAGGGCAGTCTATTTAGTTAGGTAGGAGAATATGCAGAAAGATGTTTCATGAATTTTTTTATACTCTGCTTTTATGTTTTTACTCGAAGTTCTCAAATCTTGCAGAGTTTAAGAAGTTTGTTAGCAAAATGGGGTGGATCCAACCATCCTCCCAAATAAACTTCCTTCAGCCTAAGAGGGTTTTCTCCCAGCTTGTGGCTCTTTCTCCAAATGGAAGTCTTTTTTGTAATGTTTAACATTCAGCTTTCAGTCCTCCTGCTAGGACTGCTCACCTTGGCAGATGCTGTCATTAGCATGTCATGAATAATGTTATCAAAGATCTAACAATTGGATATTGATCTCCTTCTTGCCAAAATAATCAACCAAAGTCGGAAGTGCAAGCTCTTGCGTTCTGACCAAGGTCAAAAGCCAGACTGGCAGGGAAATGAAGAGATGCTTTGTTTAGTGTGATTGAGCATATGATGACCACAAGCTTAGTCATTCTCTTCTAAAGGAAATGTTGTGAATATGAAAATATAAGTGATGGAAGCATCAACATAAAGAGACCATTTCTAAACAGAACCCAAGCAACTACTGATTGGTGGGCATCTACCATTCTGGACTTCCTAAGAGGGCTGTTCTGATAACTAGGGAGAGAAAATTTATTAGATTCATTTTCAGTTTAGTTTCATTTTAAATTTTACTACTTTATTACCATCACATTTGTTTGAGTCCTCAATTCCATGGGAGCTTTCTTTCCATTAGTTCCTCTCATGTTTTCCTATTCTGCAGTGTGAGGTTTTCAGTCCCCTTCTACAATTTTTAGATCCCAGACACATGGGAAATCTTCATAATATATGTAAACCCTAATTAGCCATGATGCTGCCTCAAATTTCAATGGAATATGTTAAAGTAAAGGTGATGCAAAAGAATTAGCTTAGATCTAATTTAGCATAATAATACTATCTTAATGAATTTTGGAAAGGGGAAATCCTTAGCATTGATTTTGCATAGTCCTCCTCAACTAAAGGAAAATATCACCAAATAAATTCACTTACATATTATTTTGTAAAAAAGTTGTTTCAGCAAAATGAAATTCTCAAAGTGTTCTACCTGATGGAATAGGTGACTCAGTATGCCTTGGACATGGGGGCGGGGGTGCTGCATGTCTCTCTGTGTGTATGTGTAACTCTTTTGATAGTAAGCTGCTTTCTCTCTACTTCAAGATATTGCTATGGATGGAATCTACCTCAATAAACTGTAAGTTTTATCTTTCTGCAATTTGTCTGAGGATTAATTAGTGCATGTTGTGGTAAAGGCTTCTGACTAAGTGACTCTGCTACCAAAAACAAAATATAACTGAGTATGTGTGGTCCAATTAAGGAAAAGAGAATTAATGCTTAATTTTAAAGAACAACTGTAATCCATACATTTCAAGATGGCGATCCAGCTAGCAAGCCCTGCCACTGTCTCCCTGATGTTAACTATACCAAATGTGCTCAAGCAACAGATGGCTGGGCTGTTTGCTTTGCCTGAGGTTTTACTTGGCAGTCCTCAGTGTGCACAAAAATGAACAGATTTTGTATTATGATGAGCTGTCTTGTATTGCTTTCTTTTGAAAAGGTGGGTCAAAGTGTTCCTCAGGAATAGCACACTCATGAACATGTAACTATCCTGGAAAGGGGGTACATTGTAAAAGCACCCAAATGAAAGCACAGATTCTGCCCAGCTTACAGACCCCATACAGGATCCTGTGAACTTGACAGTGATAGATTCAGAGAAATTTCCAAACTGGAAAGAGCTGAGATGGGGGTGGGACTAGAAGTCTCCAGTTCCTTGAGCCCATTGAAGCCCAGTGCACCTGCTCTGCCCTCCATCTCCTTAGCCACTTTGTAAAGAAGCACCACTGAAGCTGAGTCAAAAAACCTTTCCCTCCTGCATGTGGCTTCAGTGCTAGACTGGGCAAGGGGAGGCAAAGCAGGCAGCATGGGTCTGCCTTATGATTGGAGCGGTGTGGAGTGGGGCGGTCGGGTTGCTGTCTTCCTCCTGTATCTTCCTCCAGTGAGCTGGCTGGTCAGCAAGCCTGTTTGACTAGGGCTGCTCCACTGCATGACTGTTCTGGAGGGTGGCCTCATGGTTACAAATCAATTAAAAGTGGTGTCAGCACACACAAGTTTTAAACCCAAGAAAGATGTTATTCTAGCTTGACCCTAAGATATACAAAGGGTGTCTGAAAACATCTCCCTCAGCACTAAATCTGCAGTTTTTTCACCCCCCTGGGGTGCAGCTACCATTCAATCAGAGCAATCTTCACTCACCCATCCAGCCCCTCTACTTCTTTCCACAGAGGCCTGCATTTAAACTCACAGTAACAAGTATTTTATAAACCTACATTAAAAAGCAGAAATAAAATACTCAAAACTATTTAGATGCAAAACATTAGAGTGGTCTATATGAACCTGCTTATTTATGAGACATAGGCAGACATTTGATCTCAGTGCTGAGAAGTTACCTTGCACTCCAGAAGTGGAAACACATTTAGGGCACAGTCCTAAATGTGTTTCCAGTTCTGGAGATTAAGAACAATGCCCACAGAAGCATTTAATCAAACAATGAAGTTAAACCAAGAATCAATTGGTTTATAATATAATACAATCCAACTATGTGGTCATTTCACATTTCTCCAGGAATCAAACAAAGGGAGTACACAAGAGATTCCTGATGGGCTCCGTAGTTAATATACGTTAGTATGGTTTTATTTTATTTTTGAGGTGTTGTTTTTATATTTTAATTTGATTTTTTTTAAGCATTGTAACCTGCCTTGTCTTCTGCTCTGCACCTGATTCCGTCTGGGTGAAGGCGGGGGGGGGAGGCAGGAATTGCTGCCTGCTCTGTATCTGATCCTGATGGGGTGAAGAGGGGGTGAGCATTGCCACCTGCTCCATGTCTGATTCCGGTGGGTTGAAGGGGAAGCGGGCATTGCCACGTGCTCCACTCCTGATCCTGGACAGGTGAAGGGGAGGTGGCCATTGTCTCCTGCTCTGCAGCTGATTCCATCCGGGTGAAGGAGGGTGGGCATTGCTGCCTGCTCCACATCTGAGCCCAATGGGTTGAAGGAGGGGCTGGCATTTCCTCCTGTTCCACTTCTGATACCAGCCAGGTGAAGAGGAGTTGGACATTGTCTCCTGCTCTGTGCCTGATCCCAGCCGAGTGAGGCGGGGGGGGGGGGGCGGGCATTGCCACCTGCTCTGCACCTGATCCCGGCTGGGTGATGGGGAGGCAGGCATTGCCAACTGCTCCATGCCTGATCTCAGCTGGGTCAAGGCAGGGGTGGGCATTGCTGCCTGCTCTGTGCCTGATTCCAGCAGGTTGAAGAGGGGTTGACAGGTATTTCCACATGCTCCACTACTGATCCCAGCTAGGTGAAAGTACGGGTCGGGCTTTGCCACCTGCTCCACTCCTGATCTCAACTGGGTGAAGGTGGGAGTGAGCGTTGCCACCTGATCCCAGCTGGGTGAAGGCAAGGGTCGGGCTTTGCTACCTGCTCCAGTCCTGATCTCAACTGGGTGAAGGTGGGAGTGAGCATTGCCACCTGATCCCGGCTGGGTGAAGGTGGGGGACAGGCATTGGTGCTTGATCCCCAGCTTCTGAGCTTCCCTCAATGGCAGCACCCTCTGGAGGCATACCAGGGTAGGAAGTGAGTTGTCTGGAACACGCTTAGCCTTTTATATAGTAGGATATTTTTAACCACCCTAAAACAAGTCCCTCAATCTGGAAGTTTGTGAACCATCTGAGAACTGACAGCCTTCTTTTCTACTAAAAGGTTCACTTGCAGCTTTAGGAGTATGAAACAAAGTGGATTTCTTTTGTTTTCATTTTTCTTTATACAGGATCTCTTAATCCTTAAAACAGAGATCACAGGCGTACCAATCAGGACCTATTTTCCTTGGATTCTATAGAATTTGCAGTGGGTTATTTAAATTGTAAGTGTGACTTCCCACTTTAGTATGACAGATGACACAAGTTACCAGAGCTGGGAGGTGCTCTGTGCTTAGTGTTTAGTGTTTACAACGTATGTTGTTCTTTAAGGCTCAGACTTGGAAACGATAACCATACAAGCCTTATCACTTCACTGTTTTTTTTTATGGGAACAGCACCTATTGGACTCTCTGCCTATTCCAGGGTACCTTCCATCCCTTCTTGTCCCAAAACACTCCCCCTCAGTTCTTGGATGCTAAACCACCTAATGGGTTGTTTTCCCACTCCAACATCCCTTTCTGCATTTAAAATCTGATTGGTCTGAGCAGTATGGGAAAGAAAAGAGGGCAGATGGGTTGCCAACTCTGGGTTGAGAAATTCCTGGAGATTTGAGGATGGAGCCTGAGGAGGGTGGGATCTGGGGCAGGAAGGCCTCGGCAGGGTATAATGCCATAAAGTCCACCCACTGAAGGTGCCATCTTTCTAAGTGAACTGAACTCTGTAGTCTGGAGATCAGTCATAATTCTGGAAGATCTCCAGGCCCTACCTGGAAGTTGGCAGCCCTTGGTCAGAATCCTCTCCTGATTGTCACAGTGGGAATATATTTGTCTCGCAGATGGAAAAATACAAAATATACAAGGTTTAGTATACATAACCCTTTTCCATATACACTTTCTTGGTTATATGATTATCAACTGTACAAACATACAACATCTAAATGAAGCAATCACAGATATGGACTATAGTGGCACATTTATGTGATCATGGCAGCACTTTCCCCTGACCTTGTTATGAAAATCATTCTTATCCCTATCATGCCTTAGTTTTTAGTGCATTTCCAAGAACAATTCAGATTATTTGTTTAGGGTTAAAGATAATGAATTCATGTAACAGATCTCTTCCCTTTTGCTCTACAGCCTCCAGTTCCCCTGAAAAGCAATTCATGTATTCAAGACACCCTTGAAAAAAGAATGAATGTAGTGTGGAGGACACAGAAAGGATTCAGCAGAAACCCAAACACCCTCTTGCAAGCTCTTGTTACATTTATGGAAGATATGCAAGTTGTTTCGGGGATTTTTGGTTGATTTCTCCTCCAACTGCAACTCCCCTCCCATCATTCATTCCACTTGGTTCCTGAGGTCCATTAACTCAGGAGATGCAGGAGTCTGCAGGTGGAAGTGATAAAAGGAAGACATTTGTTTCATGTATTTGTCCCATTCACAGATTCATTGAATCCAACTCGTATGAACCGTTCAGCACATTTCCAGTTCAGAAGTTATCTTTTCTTTTTCAAATCTTTCAGATCTTTAGTTATGTCTCATCTGCTGAGAGAAATGAGTTCCATGCTCAAATATTATGTAGATATTTAATGCTGGCATAAAAATAGAAGTTTTAAATCCTAATCTGTGAGTTGATTTGAAGCTATGGTTTAGTAGAGATATTCCACGTATTTTAATAGCGAATACAAATAATCCTAAACAGATTAATGTAACAGAAATGAAAACTAATCCTGCATTGTTACAGCATATTTTAATTATGGAACATAATTTATGCTTCAGTTTTGCAGGGAAATATGTATTGCAGCATTTCTAGCAAGGCACAGTAAGAGAGACATGCTTTTCAAACATCAAATATTGCAGCAAATTTTATAGCATTTTACTAAGTCACAGAAGTTTCTTAAGTAGTCTTGTCAGGTCCAGCTTGGGAATTGCCTAAAGATTTGGCAGAGCCTGGGGAGGGCAGAGTTTGGAGGAAGCACAATGAGTCTGTGATTCCATAGATTCTTCCCTCCAAACCTACCATTTCCTTCAGGGGAACTGATCTGTGTAGATAGCAGGCCATTCTGGGAAAACTGCAGGCTCCACCTGGAGGATGGCAACTCTGTTCTAAAGGCATATTGTTGTTATCTCACATCCCACAAAATCACCATGCTTCTAGCTGTGTCGTTGACAGTGCAGTCGCAATCAGAGTTTCACCCTTCCACGTCCATCGAAGTCAATGAGCTAGAAGAATGTATCTTTGCTTGGGATTGCATTGCCAATCTCCTCGGTGTATCCGGTGTATGTAATACTGGGCCTCTTTACTAGTGCATTTTAGTGATTTGCTTTATTCTACAAAATGAACATTTAATATAGGGGATAATCCAAACATTTTCAAGGAGGTATTAGTGCTGCATGGATTAACCAGAAATGTGTAGTGTTCTCATGCATAATTATAAGGCGGCATGTTGCCGAGACAGAGCTGAGCACTGCAGCTCTTTCACACAAGATCAGACAAGGCTGTTAAATCACAGTTTATTTTTCTGTGAACTGAAATCATCCCTTGGGCTGTTCTGGCTGCAGTCTTGGTTTATTTTTACCCTTGAAATTTAAATCCTCCTATTTCTATGACATGTGAAAATGTATAAAGAAACGGAATATTTCATATTGCAGGGAAGAGAATACTGAACTTAGAATAGCAGCTAAATAATAAATAAACAGTGGCCTGTCTAAGTTAACAGGAGAGAAAGATTAGGCAACACTGATAATTTGAGAACTGGATAGGAGGTCAAGATCTCTGGTGAAGAAATCTTATTTTAGATGACAGGATTCATTGTAGTCTTTGTCTTATGGTGCGTTTTCTTTGGTAAAACCTAATAGGTTTTCAGAAAAATCCTTTTAAACAATTTTATAAAAAAATTCTTTCCGTGCTTCCACAGTTACTATGAACCACTTTCTGACTTTATTTAATACAGTTTGGTATAAATTAGGGATGCTCAAACTCCTACTAGTTATACTTACCTCCTGTTTGCTAGTAACGGAACTGATTTAACAATGATTGGATTAATAGTTTGTCAACTGGTTCATGACTGTTTGACAGGCAGCTTAACTGTATTCCATACTAACAGTGTAGTATAGTTCAATTGGCTTTTCCTGCAACCATTAAGGATAAGCATTCAGATATTTTTGGTCCAAACATATATTTGAAAAACTAAGAAGGGTCAGTATTTGGATGGGCTACCACCAAGAAAGACTCTGCAGTGGAAGACAATGGTAAACCATCTCTGGTCATCTCTTGCCTTGAAAGCCCCTTGCTGGGCTTGCCGTAAGTCGATTGCAACTTGATGGCACATAAACATGCACTTACAATGGAAGCAGCTGATACACTTCACCATGCCCACTGATGACATCTTCAGCAGGCATAAAAGAATATATTGTCACAGGCATTGAAAAGTGATTGATTTGATCCTTGGTTTTATGGCTTTTGTGGCATTGTTTGGATATAAGTACTGCGGCACTCCTGGCCGGTGGCAACAGCCACTTTGGCTGGGGAATATTGTTTGCCTCTGCAGACAGCACTGTCCTGGCATCTGGGTATGCACTGGGGGTGGAGCCGGAGGCCTTATAAAGTCGATCTGCCCCTTGGCGTCTCAGTTGAGCCTTGCACTTGGGTGAACACAGCGTTTCCCTATAGCTCTCATCTGGCATGAGGAGCGGAGACGCGTGACTTCACGGTGGCAGCATGGTTTTCCAGTGGCGGACAAGGCAGCATCAGTGGCAAGGCTGATGCGTGGCTTTGTGGTGGTGGTGTGGCTTTTTGGTGGCTGGTGTGGCGGTGGTGGTGGCAAGGTTCCTTCAAGCTGCAGCCATGGAGGCTGGCCCCTGAGCACGCTGTCACAGAGGAAGAGGTGCTCTGCTGGGCCTGTCAGGCTCCTGGGTGGTGACAGGAGTCCTCCTTGCCACGCTAGTTGGCAGGCAGGGGAGCAGGAAGTGGGCCGCACAGCTGCAAATGGTCCTTCCCTGGCTGGGGTGGGGCCTACTGTGGGTGGTGGGTGCCTCTGCATGTCATGCCCACCTTCTACACAGGATGAGCTTGTGTCCAGGGCCCTAGAGTGGGATAGAGCGGCTGCCCAATTCCCTTGGCAGCCTACCCCCTCCTTCTTTTGCTAGGGGGGCTTTCGTGTGTCGATGGCTTTATTGTACCGCAGGTTGGGGCTTCCTCTATTGCCAAGGCCCAGCCTCCTGGGGGTAGCTGGGTTTTAAGGACCAGGAAGGGCTATGGCTTTAATGGGGCAGTGAGGCTCGGTGGCCATTGCCAGTCAGGGCCAGCGGGAGAGCCTCCATCGGTCAATTTGGGGCAGGCAATATTGATCAGCCTTAACAGGGGATCCTTGGCCCAGCAGCCATTTTGTTAAGCCCCCCCCCACCATTTTATACATGGCCCAGGGTTAAGCAGGCTTGCATTTACAGGGTAGGTCTTTGCTGTGGTGGCCACAGGGCCCTTAATAGTTCCTGAAGGCCTCAGAATGCCTCCCCAAAAGAGCTCTGGAAATTCCAAAGGTAAATACCTTTCCAAAAGACCCTCTGTGGCTTTGTCATCCTCTGAGGATGAGGGCCCAAGCAGGCAGCATATCATGGAGCAGCTTGCTGCTTTAGAAAAGGCAAGAGTCTTTCTGGTGCCTGGTACAGGGGCAAAAAGAACAAGACCACTGAGGGCAACTTCAAAGACAGCATCTCTTAATGATATATTGTCTTGCTTATCTGCTCTTGAGGGTTCTTCAGGCCTTGTGGGACCAACCAGTGTGTTGGAGGGTGATGGAGCATGCAGTTTGGCACCAGGGGGACTGACAGATGAAGCCAGCCTGTCATCAGGCAATGGGGGATGGACAGTGAAGTCTGGTTAGGTTGCAGTGACTTTACAACCACCTGAGATGGAAAGTAAGTCTACTTGGCCCCAGTAGGGGTATGCATGGCATTGGGGGCCCTGGGGTCAGGCTGCTGCCTTGGTGCCCCCAGACACTGTCTGCATACACTCAGGCAGGCATGTCTCAGTCTAGTGATATAGCGGGTAGGTGGTCACAACAGAGTCAACTTGGGCTGCAGGCAATGTCGCCAACACAGCCTAACGTGAGTGACCGCTCTGATAGCAGACACCTTGTGCACCGGAACTCCACAGCACCCGCCCCCCCCCCCCCCATGGGGCAGTTGGTTCAGCCCCAGCTGCTTTTGATAGGTTTTGGGGTTTATTTTTTGGGGCATTGGTGTGTGGCCCAATGGCCGGCTGATTGAGTAGAAAAGGGTCTTGGCAGTGACCTCACTTTCCTTGAATTTTTCCCAATCTTATGGTGGTTTACTTGTGGGGAAGCAAGTTGGCAAACCAATCAATGCACTTTTGGTGTGACAATATGGCGGTCTTCCATGTAGTCAACTCCCTTTCCTCTAAATCACCTAGGGTTATGAACCTGGTCCATGCCTTTACACTTAGGTGCTTGCACCTTAACATATTGTTCTTGGTCAGGCATGTTCCTGGAGTGAGGAACAGAGTTGCAGATGTACTATCTCACATACAGATTGACCAGTTTTGTCAGCTTGCCCCCATGGCTGACTTGCAGCTGGCTCCGATGCCCCAAGATCTTTGGCAGATTGGAAGTCTGAGGCCTTTGGGGCCATACAGTTAGCTCTGGCTAACTCAGAGGGCATATGATTGAGTGGTCCAGCAGTTCACTGGGTTCAGGCATGAGATAGGTCTCTGCCAGTTGTGGCCCATCCCTGTGGAGCACCTGATGCAGTTCTGCTTGTTGCAGAAAGGTAAGGGGCAAGCAGTCAGGTACATTAAGAGCCAACTGGGGCTCCGGTTTTTGCATGCAAAGCCCGTGGCCTGGCCAATATCACAGGGACTTTGGCATTCAGAAGATGTTGGAGAGTTGTTCTTGGGAGTTGATGGCTCCCAGGGATCAGAGGCAGCCCATCTCGCCAGATATTCTTATCGGATTTAAAGCAGTGTGGGCCACAGCCTGTCACTCTAAGTTTAAGGAGGTGCTTTCCCATGCTGCTTTCCTGGACTGATTCCAGATGGCTAACGTTCACGCGGAACGTCGCGCCTCGTTGCGGGGAAAATGCGAAATATCGCGTTTCCTCGTGCGAGTTTTGCGCGACGTCGTGCGACGACGCACAAAACTCACACGAGGAAACGCGATATTTTGCATTTTCCCCGCAACGAGGCGCGACGTTCCACGTGAACGTTAGCCATCTGGAATCGGCCCTGATTGCCTTCTTTGGAGCGCTTAGAGTTAGTGAGCTTGTTCCTCAGTCCCTTAAGGATGAGTCAGACTGAGCCTTAATGGCTGGATATATTAAATTCAAAGGGGACCAAGTAGTAATAACCATCTGGTGCTCCAAGACTGATCAGAGGCAGAAGGGAGTGGATGTCATCCTTGGCCTACGTGCCAAGAGGGACTTGTGCCTGGTCTTTGCCCTTAGGAGTTATGAAAGAGCCCATGGAATACTGTTTTGCAATTCTGATGCTTCCCTGCTGACCAAGTACTAGTTTTGGACAGTCACAGAGCAGGCGCTTAACAAATTGTGCCTGGCGGGTGTCAATTTCGGCACTCACTCTTTCTGGATTGGGGCAACATCCATGGCAGCAACCATGGACTTTACGGGACCAGATATTCAAAGGGTAGGTCAGCAGCTTTCCTCCGCCTATCAATCTTATGTTCGCCCCTTAAAACCATGGTAAACCCTCTTGACACTGTTTTTTTCTTCTAGGGGCTGTTGGTTGACAGGAGAGGCTGCTGATCCTCATCTGTTCCCAGAGCATGATATTCTGGGCAGCATACCAGGCCAAGAGGACACCGATCAGGTCTCAGCTTGGTCTGAGCCATGGGACCACTATCACGTGGCAGAGCAGAAGAGGCCTGCAATGGGCAGGGCTGTCGCCTCTTTTGTTCAAGGGGATGAGGAGGAGCCCTCCGCTTAGTTGTTCCCCTGGGTGGGAACGACCTTGGATTGGTTAAGGGTAAGCCCTTTCTTTGCAGGCACAGGTGGACTTGCAGGAGATAGGCAAGCACTGGCCTGGTGTTCTGATTTTCTGGTCTGCAATGGTTCAGTGTTGGGTGTGGTGGAAAGCATTGGACCCTAAGGCAATAGAGTGGGCTAGGCAAAGGCCAACAGAGCCCTGTTCAAAGTGTTAGTGGCTGCTTCATGGCCCAGTTGTGAGGACAGACTGCCTGGTAGGGAACCCCTGGACAAGCCAGTCCCCCTACCCAGCTTTGCAGCTGCATAGAGGAGCTTTAAAGGGATGAAACACTTTGCCTGACCAGGCTAGATCCCAGCCATACAATGGATGGCTTGCACCTGGGGTAGCGGATGGCTCACCCAGACAGGTTAGGGCAGAGGTCCAGGAGTGACCCCAGGGCCTGACCTGTACTGCTAGATAGGCCCTTACCATGGTTATAGATATGTTGTAATTTTAATAAAGTGTCCCTCTAGTTCCCAACTCATGTCTGCTTCTTCATTCTCATGGGGGGTGGGATGTTGTTTTATTGGATTTATGCCTTCAAATTAATGTACATTGCATTGAATACATTGCCATGGAGAAAGTGGCTCACCTGAATAAAATTAGGCATTTAGCATAAAACAGGGGCAGATAAGACATGTGCACACACACAACTACTACTGCTGGAGGCCCAGGGCCTAATCCAGCCCTCACCCTCAAAGCAGTATTTCCAGGACCTTTACCCCAGTGGACAATAAAGAGGCAAAAGAGGCATATGGAAAGTATCTGCAGCTGGTCAGCATCTGCAACAAAGGGGCCTGCCATTGACCAGTGATCTTTAAGGATAATTTAATGAAGACAAGTGAGAAGGTGCCAGGCCCCATCGAAGAAGAAACCATGTGATGTGGGGAGGGAAGATGCTCAAGCTCTGAACAGAAAAAGGTGTGACAGAGGAAAGGCCAGCCTGTGTCTGGGGTGTCCCAACAATCAGCTCCAGACCACTTACCACTGTTAGGTGTCAGGTCTCGGATGGAGGAACAAACAGTAAAGATGCACAGCTTCTGCCACTTTGCCTCCTTGCTAAAGAGTCAAAAACTCACAGTCATCCTCCATGTGCCCCAGATGGGAGGGTGTAACTTGCAAGAAGGCTTGAGCTCCAGCATTTCTTTGTGTGTTTGGGAAGTAAAGCCTTTGCCAAGAGTGATTTGCTCACAACAGCTGGGCACAGAGGGGTGGAGACTATTGATGAGTAGTCCTACTGGGCACAAAGGGGGAAGGACACACTGCCCAGCCAAGATAGAGGGTGTCCCTGAGGAAGGCAACGTAGAAATGCCTCGGAGCCAAGAGGGAAAAGGAGCCATGAAGGAAGCCCCCCCTTGCTGAGCCCCAACTGCTTACTGGGCATAGCACTGCTATGGGCCATGCAGAATCCTCCATTCCACAGCAGCAGCAAATGCAGTGCTGGGATCCTGCACACCCACACCATCATTTTTCCTCTGCCACCACCTGACTCCAGAAGTGCTGGGAGGGAGCTACGAGCCATGGAACTGGGCAGATCTCCTCCTCCTCCAAGTGTAACCAACTTTGCCCCATATAGAAACAACCTCCTCTGGGAGATGGCTGCATTTAACTTTTCTAATGAGCCTCCAAGAACATATCATGCAGAACTCTCTGTTCTTGCCACACTTATTCTGAAATAACACACACACTCTCTCTCCAGTCAATGTGCCAGATTGCAGCCTTAAAACTGATTAGTAGTACCTTTTTTTTTGTTGTAAAAAAAGAAAGGTGTCAGTACACAAGCATGTACAACACAAGTCCTCACAGCCGGCACTTGATACCGGCACATACCGGTACACAAAGAGTCTCTCTACACAAGATGCCAGGGTGTGTTTCCATCAAAAAGTTTAGAAATGCTGATGATTAGAAGTGCTAATTTGTTTGCGTGCAGCAACTGAAAAATGTGTGCCCTTGCTCACTTCCAATGTCATTGGGAAGCAACCTTACATTATGGACAGATGTGGTCAGGCATTACTTCCTCTGTGAGAATTCTGAGAAAGGGGTGTTCATGCCGTTTCACATGGGACCTGCTGAAACACCTGAATCATTAAGATTTGATCATGTCAGCAATGTCAGGATCCTGAAGTTTCACATCAAATCTTTTCTGAGTTACAGAGAATTCTGAGGTATGTTCCAGGGTGCTCACTTCATGAGGAAATGGCCACACCTCTTTAGCCTCACTGTTGGCTCCAAAGTACACTCTGGAATACATCCAATGTTCTTCTGCAGCTGCAGATTTCATGAGGAGTAGTGCGCAAGCCATCTTTCAATGCAGCTTGTCTGTTCTTACTGACCTTCTCATTAAAGAATCTAAGTTGGGTTTCCAAGTGGCCCAAGGCTGTGTGTCCCTTAATACAAAATGAGATAAGGGTGGGTTAGATTCCTCTAATCCACAGAAAGATTAATTTTTTTTGGTGTTGGATACACACAGTTATCAGATGAACTGCCAGTGAGCAGTCCTTTTTTCTTACTTCTCCAGTCAAAGGCCTTGTTCCAAAAAGTCCTCAGGTGATTCAGAACTGGAATCTTAGCAAAACCTACATATGATTTTACAGGCAAGGTAAGCCATTTAGACTGTCAGCCAATGGTTGGTTCTCATCCAAAAATCACTCCAACTAACAGTGAAAAAGCTGCTAAAATTTACAGCATCAACAATGTCCTTTATTTATCTATCTATTTATTTAAATTTACAGTTAGGGGGTGTCTCTTTCACTACAGTTGAGTAGTTATGGATAACCTTTATACCAAGACATGCTTAAATACTTAGTATACTTTGATGCAGGATGCTTCCATTCCTTATGTGAGATTGGAACAAGGTTTTCATTGCTTGAGGGTGCTGGATTAGCACACTGTAGCTCCCTCTGATGTATATGGCTCTGCTCACAAAGGTGTCTATTGAAAATGGAAGCCACACACAAAGCCTTGGCTAAAACCAGGAATTGCTTAAGGAATTAAATTTACAGTGATCGCATATCCTGTAATTTCCATAAAGCTTTGGAAGAAAATAAATTCAGTTTTGGAAAACAGAACAATCTTTTGTGTAATTGCCATTATTGTCTAATATAAGTCCAGTTGTACACTTAACTCAGTCACAACTTTACATCAGCCAGGATGGAAACTTAAAAACAGCCAATTTCTAGCTTAAAAGCAAAGGCATTTTTAAAAGACCTGTTGCAGTCCTGGAGCTGAAGCCTGGAACAACATCTTTAAATTTAAGATTGCCAAAGCCACACATGCATGTATCACAAAGAACAGCGGAACAGTTTTTTACCTTTATATGGACAAATATTTATGCCATTCAAGAATACTGATGTGACCAATATTTTCCAAAAGAAGGGACAAAGTTACAGATATTATACACCTAACTTTTCAAAATATCTTTGCAGAGTGCTTCAAAAAGTCTCCTGAATAATCTTAGCAGCCATCAGATGAGAGGGTTGTTTTATGGATCACTAACTAGTTGATGAACAGGAAGCAGAAAGTTGGAATAAATGGACAATTCTTGCAATGGAAAGAAACAAACAGTGGGGGTATCCCAGGGATAAGTTTTGAGACTTTAATTCATTTAGAGCTAAGCTACAAGTGATGCCTGACACAGGTTGGACACTTGTCAGCTTCCCTCAAGTTTTGATGGGAAATGTAGGTGTCCTGGTCTTGCAGCTATAATGGAAAGCCAAGCTGTAAAACCAGGACACCTACATTTCCCATCAAAACTTGAAGGAAGCTGACAAGTGTCCAACCTGTGTAAGGCGTCACTTGTAGCTTGGCTCCTAATTTCTCAGTTAATTAGTGGATTCCAGTTGAGTCTGTGGACACTTCTGTCACTTGGAAAACAAAAAATGTGTGCAGTAACAAAATCTCTGCCATGGGGGCAAGAGCTAATAATAAAATTTTAGAAAACAAAAATAATTTCTGTGGACATCCCATTTTGAAACTTGGTGGCTAGATTAGGCTTGAGAATTTCTGATAAAAAGAATTATTTTTAGAGGTGTTTTTTTTGCTTGGCTCTGATATGAATGTGATTTGACCAACACTGCAAACGTTTTACCATTCAAAATATTTAGAGATACAAAAATATAAAATTTTCAAAAGTGATATAGAATTTCAGTCTGTGTTGAGAAGGGCTGAAGTACATTTTATTTGGACCAAACAGGAGGTTCACTGATTATGTTTTTTCTACATGATATGATATTCCAATTACTAGTATGTCCCTTCAGCTTGTTCACAAGGCTGTGTAGTTGCAGAGTATTAACAGACACAGAGTTTGGTATGAGATTAAATCCCAGTTTTCATCCTTTGGGTCAATTCTGTGGTATAAAGGATTTCAGTATTACTCAAATGAGATTACCTATCTGAGATAAGAAAAATTTAAGCTGTGTGCCTAAATTATAAACACAAGAGAATGATGCAGGAGATGCAAATTCAAGGATTTGTTGCTTTGAATGTGTAAAGTTTGTTACTGCAGCTTTCTCTGTTCTTAAACAGTCAGCTAAACACATAGTATTTGTCACCTTGTTTTGAAACAGGCTTATGTTTCACCACATCAGCATTTATTGTTTCAGAACTGATTACATTCAGCATGCTTTAACAATAATGATAAAAAAACAAGGACACAGCTGGTTGTACTAATTCTATCACGTCTATTCCCATGTGGTAGGATAAATAATATTCTTTAAAAATGCTTGCACCTAGAGAAAAATATCTCTGAAAATTACTGACTTGGGATCTGTGGGCATGAAATGGTACAGACCATTCTACCACCTGAGCACTTTCCCACTTTGTTGTGCTGCATGGGTATACCAAGTCTTACGCAGCTGGATTTGTGCTAATTCCAAAGCATCAGGCCAAACAGCAGGGCTGTTGCTATTTGGACATGTCTACACAAACAAGTTAAGTCATTCATCTTCCTGATATAATTGTGTGTGTGTAGAATTCTTTACCTGAAAATTCTGAGTAGCACTATCAAATATGACTTTTACATTGGAATAAAACTAAGTTTATGATGTCTATATGCCATTTTTAGTTCCAACTATTATTTCCTGTACATAGATGGGAATAATAAGAACATTAATGAATCAGTTCTATGGCATTCCACGGCTATCTGCCAATGGAGATGTCTGGAATGACAAGAAAGCCTGTAAAACACATTTAACAAACAGGATAGTCCTTCATGGATAGTTGCCACTAGAAATATTAGACCCACATCTCCTCATTTCTTTACTACTTACTTGTACTCAATCAAGAACATGTGATGTGACATTATCATAGTCCAATATTCTTGTCTCTGGGTACAGCTAGGATTGCCAACTCTGGGAGATTCCTGGAGATTTTGAGGCTACTCTGGAGAGTAGCATTTGGGCATGGGAAGGAACTCAGAAGGTATGGGATGCCATAGAGTCTGCTTTCCAAAGCCATTTACTCAACGGAAACTGATTGCTGTAGTCTGGAGATCAGCTATAATTCTGGGAGTACTCCTTGCCCTACCTACTGGTTGGCAACTGTAGGTATAGCACATGTACTGTTCTACTTCAAGTAACCATATCCAGATAGTGGCAGTTTTGAAGTTTGAAATGGCAGAATTGTTAGTACAAGTTATTTTTTTCTATCTCTTTTCACATTTTACAAAAGGAACATCGTTCTTGTCAAACAGCCAATTCAGCTTTCCTATTTCCATTCAGAATTTGAAAAAAAAATCACATTTCAGTCAATAACAGTATTTTTAGATTCATTTTCTACTCTTGTAGCTCTTTCTAAAGGTTTCAGGTAACTTTTTAATAACTGATATTAGTTCAATCCTCAAAATGTTAAAATTTGCAGCCTCTAAGCGAGCACGAAGTACAAGTGTCCTATGCTATCAGACTGGAAACCGGAAGTCTATTAGTACAATCTATTTTATTAGGAGTAATCCAAAACTGCTCATCTGCTACGTCCAACATTGCCCCTCTTTCAACTTGCAAGCTCTTTGAGAAGCTTTTGTTTTCTTGAATACAAGTTGAAAACATGTTAAAAGGCTACAGAAATGCTGTTATTTCCTCCATAGTTTTGGGGGCTTTGAGGTGCTAATGACTAAGAATGAATGTTGCATGTTACCTTAACGATTGCTGCCATTTCCATGGTCACTTCCAGACTCTTCTACTAAAGTATAAAAAAAGCTTTCATTTATAGTTACTTAGTGATGCTTACGAAACCCATGAGAACAACCCATGGAACTGTGATGACTATGCCATTCAGATAGCATTGAAAGGAAGCTCTAGTTAACCTTGAATTGTTGCGTTAACTTTGAATTGTTAAGATTTAGTCTTAAATCTTAGGATGTGGTTACAAGTGTGTTTTTCTTGACGGGTTTTATTCTAGAACATACAACAGTTTCATACCATCAGATTTCAGAACAGTCTGTACAGAGGTGATACCTGTTGATTACATACTCCGATGACTTCCCTTAAAGTTTTGCTTCTGTTGGATGCATATAGCACATTTCCAGTATTAATTTATTTTATACCCTACTCCTTTTTTTTTACTTCTACACTACATTAGTACATTTGCAACTTCCCCCCTCCCCTTTCTCAGTTAGTATCTTTAGCAATTGTGACTACCATGTGTAGCTTGGATGCATGAACATTACAGGTACATAGTTATTAGTAGAGATGGGCACAAACAGCAATACGAACTTTAAAAAGCCACGAACAGCCCAATCAGCTGTTCGTGAACAAGCTGTTTGTGAGGCCCCATTCTAAATGAACAGGTGGTCATTGCAAGCCTCGTTCGTTGCTGTTTGTTGCTGTTCATCAAGCCAGACAATCTGGCACCTGCAATCAATTCCCTCAGCAACCAGAGGCAGGGACTACCTAAACTCTGTCTGAACTCCCGCTGTTGCCCTGGAAACCCCAATCTAAGCCCAATTTAGCTTGATAGGCAGGACTTCCTTTCAAGTGTGGAGCTCCAAATTTGTTACAAGGAAGCAAAGAGCAAGGGAGCTCCCAGCTCTGGTTTTGCAGACAGTGAGGGAGAGACAGTTGTTGTTGGCATTTTGAGAGAGAGACAGGGAGAGTGCATTGGAACTTGAATGTTCTTTGTGTGTGGTAGGATATGGATCTACCTCTAAGTTCCAGGGCTGCTGCCAGGCTCTGGGCCAAGCTTTCCTGCTTGGTACCTTTCCTGCTGCCTGCTCAGGTAAGGTTTCTGGGAGTGGTGCGGTAAGGATCTACCCCTTCAGGTTCCAGGGCTGTTGCCAGGCTCTGGGGCTAAGCTATTATTTATTATTGGTACATTTCCTGCTGCCTGCTCAGGTAGGTTTCTGGGAGTGGTGTGGTAGGGATCTTGATGGTTGGAGGAGAGCCTGCTGGCCCCCATGAACAACAAACAATGAACATGTTCGTGAACAGGTCATGTTTGTCAATGTTCGTTGTTCGTGGATGGCAATGAACAACAAACGCCATGTTTGGAGTTTTTTTCTGTTTGTGCCCATGTCTAGTTATTAGTAGAGCATTACATCCCTACACACGTGCCATTTTTGTGAATTATTTTTTTATTTCTTATCTGAAACATCATGTCCTTGATTGCTGTGCACTTCCCTATGTTCTGCAGTGAAAATCAGAAAAAATCCTTCTGTCCCAAGATTCTGAGATTTCAGCTTTGCTTCCAAACACCAAACTATATTAAATACATTCTATGTGGTATTTTGCTTTTTCCCAGAACACTGTATGGGGGCAGAAATCACTAGAGAGGATCACTGGTATTCATGATACAAAAGACGTCCAGGCACCAATGCCAGCTAGTCAGGAGTTTTTTTCTACATGGGTGTTCTAGTAACCAAGGTCCAGATGCTGATTCCATCAATCTGATTCATAGTCCAAGATTCTGACATATTAGCCTTTTACATATTCTGGTTTCAGGGAAGTTAGCACACTTCAAGAAGTCACAAGCCAATTTTGTTAATCGTGGAATTTTCCAAGAAACTGTCTTCAGATACGGAATTGAGAAGAAAGTTCTCAAAAATATAAGTTTCAGTGCATGATAAAACCATACATGTATGGCTTAAGGAAAAATGACAATACATCTGCTTAATATCATGAAGATTTCAAAGTCTGAGTTTATGAATATTTCCAACACAATCTGCCCCCCCCCCCCCAAATCTTATTTGTTTGATGTGATTGTTATACGGAGGTGGGATTTTTGTAAATAATAGAAACTACATAGATGTATCCAAGAAATGTTTTGCCCAAAGCTACAGGAATTGAAGGGTCAGTATCTCCTACCTGTGTTTCCACTTATCTGTCATTCAAAATTAACTCAAGACATTCACTAGGGACTTTGCAAGAATCTTTTCTTTTTTGAGTGATAGTATGTTAATGGAAGTGGTGATTCCAAAATATGCTCCCACTCAGTAGCCTTTTCTGAAAAAAATGGAAGATTTAATTCAAAATATAAAGGCAATAATTTTTTTTTTTTATAAATTTTTTTATTTTTCATAACTACAAAACACTACACCAGACTATCACAAGGAAAGGGGAGAGGGAAGGGACAAAGGGGGGTGGAAAAAGAAAAAGGGGAGGGAATGAACTACAAACACTAAACACTACACTTCAATGTTTCCCTTCATACTGTCATAATACAAAAATAGCTCCATAGAATAATGATGGAGTGGTTAATCATACAGAAAATAAACATTTCAAATTCTGATTAAACTTTCCTCCCCCTTCTAGGTCCCGGACGCAATTCTCTCTGTGCAACTGCTGTTGCGATGCTCTCCTCCTCCCCCCCCCCTCCGGCTCCTCCTTTTCTTCGTTCTTGGTGCAGCAGAGTTCTGGGTTTTTATTCTCAAAATCCTTTAGTTGATCTTCTGATAATATCTTATAGGCCTGATCTTTATATCTGAACCATATTCCTTCCGGGAATAACCATTTGTACTTTATTCCATGGTCCCTCAGAAGAGCTGCAAACTTTTTATATTTAAAACGCCGTTTCCGGACTAGAAATGGAACGTCCTTCAAAATCTTGACTTTCAAACCCATAAAGTCCAAATCCGCATTGTATGAGTTATATAGGATGGTGTCCCGAATCTTTTTAGTTGAAAAGTCAATAATGATCTCACGAGGCAACTGTCGCTTTGTTGCATATTTTGAAGAAGCCCGACGGACCTCCAAAATGGCGCTTTTAACCTCTTCTTTAGTCGTCCTCGCGGGTGTCGCCAGTAGTTCCGAGACCAAATCCCACAGATCCTCATTTTCCTCCTCTTTCACGTTTTGGAGACGCAAAATTGTCTGCGTTCGTTCCACCTGTAGCCCGATCAGTTGGTTCTCCACCAACTTCAGCTCCTTTTTTGTAGCCTTCACAAGTGACGCACTTTCCAGAGCAGACTTTTCTGCCCCCCCCCCGCTGCTGATAAAGGCAATAATTTAAAAGCTCTTTCTCCACTTACCTTTCATTCCCCATTTTATGTAAAATTGAGTTTTTCAGGAGAGCTTTTCTATAAGGTAATAGGGATATACTACAACAGAATAGATAAGGTGCTTTATAAAGGCAAGGGGTGCTTTATAAAGGTAAGGGGACTATGGATTATGCCAGTGTGCATAGGAGATATTATAAATTAGCTGCACATATTACCTGGTTGTCATTTCATTGTTTTCTATTTCTATTTTTCTTCATTATACCCACACACTGTATCATGCCTAATATGCTCTCCTTATCCAGATTTCGGTAATTTCAGTCCTAGTACATTGTTCATTTGATGTCTCCTCATATTGATGGTACCAACCTATACCATGTTTATTAGATGTCTCTTCATATAGACTTATTGATTTACACTGTGATTCACTATAAGTTTCAGTGAGGTAGACTATAAATGCAGTACATATATATTAAAAAAGCATTTGATTTACATTTTATTTATTCTTGAAAATGACAAAGGTTCTTAGACTAAAACACACTTGAATTTCCTGTTAATGACCCTTTGTCTAGGTTCAGCCTTCAGTCTCATTATTGCAGTTCGCTTCTTTTCAATACAACCCTAACACACATTTTGCTTTCCAGATAGGAGACAAAACATGCAAACAGGTCATTCTTTGACTCATACAGTTTCAATCAACAAACAATTTTTTTAACATGTGTCTTGAGAGGCAATCTTAAAGTATAGTTAGGTTCAGTATTTTGGCTCTAAATGATATGCTATATGCCATAAAGTATTGCAAAAACCTTGCATCTCTTTATAATGATCTTTTGGCTCATACACTGAGTGCACACACCTCGCAAAAAAGATTGAATTCTCAGCTGATGCCTTTTGGGGGAAAACACTTTGGATCTGAATAATGGCTCTTTACCAAAAACCAAAGAAACAAAATAGTTGAGCGACTTAATTAGTTTGTTCCACTCAAATGGTTTAAAATAGACCTAGTTGCTGAGGGTTTAACCCTTTCAGTATTAGTATGAAAAGGAATAAAATAAAGATATCCTAGGGATTTCATAAGTGACGGGCCCACAATACTTGAGGGGTACATCTTATTCCCCCTCTCCCACTATTTCTTCTGTCCCTTCCCTGAAATCCGCATAGTTTCCCCCCTTTTCCTGCTTCCTTCTCAACCATCTCTTATTCTTTATATGCTTTCCTAACTTCAGGTTTTCCTCCCAGTGGCAACCTCTAACTGAGAAAAATATGGCCTAGTTGCACAGTGCAAGCCATTGAGCCAGGCCTAGTTGCACAGTGCCAGCTAATTGGGATGGGACCAATTGTGTGGTGCCAACTGACAGGACCAGCCCAGTTGCACAGTGGGCAATTTGCAAGGGATTGTGAGCAACACATTTCTCCCTGTGTACCATTCCCTACACTATTTCTTCTTTCTCTCCTCCTGGTGACTCCCATATTCTCACTTTCCCCTGCTTCCTTCTCTACTTCCCACCCACCAACAAGCCTACCTTTTATCTCCCCCCCCCCCATCTTCATCTATATTTATTATTTATTTATGTGAAGATTTTCTCCAGGCCTCAGAGGCAGGACGCTTTGACTTGCATTGTCAGCGTCTCTGATTTCTCATCATTGGCCTCACCCAGGCCTCACCCATTGGCCCTTCACCAACCTGGCTGTACTCTGTGAGGAAAGAGTTTTCTTGTATGCTGTCTATGAGGGGAAGCGGTGTGGGGGGGGGGGATTCCCTGGACCCTCTTGGTCTTCTTGGTGGCGTAGCTGCTGTCTCCTGTCTAGCTTGGGGGTTCTGAGCCTGCCTGTGCCCTTCAGCTCTCTGCCCAGGGAGGCAAGCCTCTGTTGGCTGGGTGCCAGAGCCCCCTCACTTCTTTCCTCCTCCATTTGTCTTCTTTCCTTCTTGCACTTTGCACCTCACTTGCTCTTTCTCTCTCTCCTCGCTATTGCCCCCTTTCTCCTTTCCAGCCTCCATTTTGAACCTTCCACCTCTCTGCCTGGCCTCGCCCCCTCAATGGCATCCCGGTGCTTCTCCTCACCCATCCCTGTGCCCTTCTGGCTTGGCCGTGTAGGGTGTGCTCACGCTGTTTGGCTCCAGTGGCTTTCGCCTGAGCATGGGCTCCTGCAGCCACTCCTGGAGGTCTCCCCCCTGCTGCAGTCCACGATGCCATGCTTCCCAACACGAATCCTCACTCCCTGAACCCCCTGCTGAGATGAGCTGCTACAATTTACTTCATTTATACTGTACTTTTCTTCACAATGGTGACCCAAAGCATCTTATATCATTCTAAACACCTCCATTTTATCATCATCAAACCCTGTGACGTAAGTTAGTCAGAGAATCTGTGACTGGCCCAAAGGCAACCAGTGAACTTCCGTGGCAGAAACAGGATTCAAACTTTAGTAACCCAGATCTTGGTCTGATGCTCTAACTACTAGACCACATAAGCTTTGGTGGAGTGGCTGCTGTTCAACACTAGCAAGCAGCCAATTGTGGGTGAGTCATACAAGTTGCATGATAGCAAGCTGCTAGACCTGGCCTAGATGAACCCTCCCTTTAAAGACCCCAAAAGACCTGCAAAGCTCCCCTCCTTATTGACAGAAACCAAGGCTTAAAGGCTGAAGGTACTGCTTTGAGTATCTGGCAATGGCCACTGAGTACTTTGTTTTTTAAAGTACAGGTGCTGCTGCTATTATTTAGGGCATTTTAACTTCTCCATTTTTAAATTTCAGATTTTTATGCAAACTTGGGACATTTTTCAGGTTTGATAGCACAGTCAAGCTCACCTATAACAATCAACAATTAATTGAATGCTAATACAAGCAGTGATTTCTTCTGTGTCTGCTATAAGCAATTCACAATTGCTTAGTTACTCGAAGAAGCTGTGTTGAGTTACATTGAGTGTAGGAAGCAAGAATTCAGAACTCTGCCTCAGAGATAACGGTACAGCGCAAATAGTACATCAGGATGTTTTCTGTTCTAATTCTCTTTTCACCACTCTACTACTTGTGGCTTGAGTTGTGATAGCTAAATGGTAACCAAACAAAATCACAATGGGATGACCTTCAACACGGCTGCCTGAGTAATTGAAAATACCTTTGCACCCTTGGCCTTGGTCAAGAGAGAAAAGAATCTTGCTCATTCCCGACGGTGAGCAGCTAAGCTCATGTTTTACTCTCTGAGAGCATAGATGGATGCCATGCCTGTGGCTCTCTCAGCTTTGGCCATGGTGATGCAGCACAGGTGGAGGTGTGCCCAGCCACTCTACCACTTATGCCAGGTGGCATCAACACAAGAGCAGAGGCTTCCTCCTAGGCAGCTCCATTGGCTCAAAGTTGGGATGCAGTTCTGCCCCAGGGGCTATATACAAAAAACTAACCCACTAGCAACAGACTTGCACTGCAGGCTAGTGAATAAAGATTAAATTGACAGATAGTTTTTGTAACTTGTTGCATAAGATTGACTGGAAATAGTTATAGACATAATTTTCAAAGTGCTTTTCTGTAAAAAAACCCAAAAACTGTGACATTTTAGAAAATTATTTAAGAAACCACCCAAGAAATTGAACCAAGGTTCTTATATTAGTTCCATGTGCAACCATGAAGGAGTCATTAATAAAATTGCAATCAGTTGATTTTATATGAGACCACAAATTATATGTGAGGTTTCTAGTTACTGTTTTGGAAGAATCTTTATATGATCCAACCTTGATTACTTAATAAGCCTCTAATTTTTAGCTAACAAAAGTAAACAAGAAGTATTTGAAAGAAAAAACAGAGTTATAGTGTTTTGGGATAGAAATCGTATAAAAGGATATTTTAAAAAACTTTAAAATGAATCCTTAGCAAACACAATCATAGAAAGGCAATGGGAATATTTGTCAGTGGTTTTAGAAATGCTCTTGTATTATTTATTTGCTTGTTTGGAAAAGAATATATGCCACCTCTCTAGAGATCTGCTTGAGGAGGCACAGAAACTAAAATCCTTAAAGCAACAACATAAGAATTATCAATAATCAAAGAAGCCTTTAAAAAGTAGAAAACAATGGTATCTACAAAACAATCAAAAGCTAGAAGCAGACCATAACAGCAGCTTTAAATGACAGAATACCTCCATTAAAGAGTGATAAGGGGGAGCCTCAAGGGAAGGACATTTCAAATGCAAGGTGCCATCAGAGAAAAAGACCTTTGGTTGGTGCCCACCTTCTTTGTACAGACAAGGTCACAGAGAATAAGATTTGGGGAAACAATTTTAATTGGCAGGCTGGACAGTATGGGAGGAGGCAGACTTAAGTGGCCTGAGCCCAACCTGTTTAGATCCTTACAGGAAGGAACCAGAACACAGGTTAATAATTTCATGATTCAAGCATGTCGGATATAAAAATGCAAAACCATAATCTGACCAAAAATACTTACAAAACTCAGGTAGGTTAGGCTGAGAATGAGTGACTGGCTGAAGGTCACCCAGTGAGCTTCCATGACAGACTGGGGACTTCAATCTAGGTCACCCAGATACTTGTTTAAATTCTAACCACTACAGTGAACTGGATTTCATGGATGGCTGCTGTTACTAGCAAGCAGCCTGTCCTGGGTGGCCATGCAAATCAGATGGTAGCAAGTCACCCAGTGGTTGCAGGTGGACCTCCCTCAAAGGCCAAAAGATCCCTGGAAAAGGCCCTGCCCCCTCCCCCTGCCTTTTACTGACTAATCAAACATTCAAGACCAGCAGTACTGTTGTGGTTGTCTAGCAGTAGCCATTGAGGACATTTATTTCTTAAAGCTAAGGGTGTTGATTCTATTATTTAAGTCCCCAATGTATATTTTTAAACTTCAGATCTGCAAACCTGGGGCTTTTCCAGGATTGTAGAAAGATCTGTCTTGTCTGTTTATGGCTCCAGTCCCCTGATTTAAGTATCCACAGATTTGTTCATGTTATGAATTATATATATTGATTTGAAAATATCCATGCATATACAAAACTTCAGGAAAAAAATATGTTAACTTTCTTACCAGTGTATAAGATTTCCACATGCAGGCTGACTTTGACATGGACATTCTTTTGAACCAACAATCCCTTACATGTATTCTGAGGTAGGTGGTGTCATACAATTTATCATCCCATGAACTTTCTGAGACAGTATTACTGTATGATGTGACTGTAAGGGATGATACAATTTTGCCATAAATGCATTTAACAACAGTAAAACTAATTGTGTTCAAAGGTGTTAATTAGATACATGTCATTCACCTGATCCGTTTGGATCATGCCAAATAGCTGCAAACACCTGCTAAACTGGTTTGCATCATGTTTTCATATAACCACGCATGTGAAAATATGCTGACAGTTCAAACTGATTAGGGTCCATTAGCATCACTAAAGACTACATAGAAGAATAGTAAACAGCAGGATTTTATTGAAACACAATCTTTATTTGTTATATAATTTGTGAGTGATCTAATTCGGCTCTCCCAGCAGCAGCATAGCTGCTCAAGATGGGAGCTGTCATTTGCAGCCCCGCCTGGAGGAACGGAGACAGGCTCCCTTCCCGGGCATACGGGGCTTTGCCGGGGTGGAGCCAAGAGCCTGATACAGGCGGCTCCACTCCCCCCCCCGGCTCCACTCCCCCCCCCCCCGGCATCAGTTGCTTCGCTTGCTCAGCTCACCCACCTCACCCTGTTTTAGTGCAGGATTAGCTGGCTGCTGGGTACAGAGCCAGGTAGGAATTTTTCCCTCTTTTCCCTAATTGGCTTTTGGGAGAGGGTTTTTTTGCCTACCTTGTGCTAATGGCAGTGTCCAGAGTTATTGTTGGGTGGTGCTGTTTAGTTAGTTGCTGGCAGGAGATTTTTGGGAATAGGGTGTGGGCCAGTGAGCCCCAGTGGCGCTTCCCCAGGGGTGGGGAACAGGCAGGGCCAGATCTAGTGCTCCTGGCACCCAGGGCAACGCTTGCTGGCCCTTGCGCGTGCGCAGAGCGTGCGCGCTCCTGACACGGCGTGATGACATCATTTTGATGACGTCATCACGCTGCGTGCCGGAGGCAGCGCGGGGGGCTGAGAAGCTACCCGCGCCATTTGCTTCAGAAGCGAATGGCGTGGTTGGCTTTGCAGCCCCCCACGCTGTCTTTCGCCTGCCCTGTGGGACAGGGGGCGACCGGCTTGCCACACGCCCTCTGTCCTGCGGAGCAAGCAAAAGGCAGTGCGGGGGGCTGCAAGGCTGCCCGCGCCATGCGCCTGCCCCACGGGACAGGGGACGGCCGGCTGCCCCCTCTCCTGTGGGGCAAGCGAGTGGCGTGGGCGGCCACACTGCCCTTTGCCTGCCCTGCAGGACAGGGGGTGCGCTGCAAGCCAGCCGCCCCCTGTCCCATGGGGCAAGCAAAAGGCAGCGCGGGAGCCTGTGAGGCTGCCCGCGCCATGCACCTGCCCCGCGGGACAGGGGGCAGCCGGCTGCCCCCTCTCCTGCAGGGCAAGTGAATAGCGTGGGCGGCCACGCTGCCCTTTTCCTGCCCTGCAGGACAGGGGGTGCACGGGAAGCCAGCCACCCCATCCCGCGGGGCAAGCAAAACGCAGCGCGGCTGCCCATGCTGCCGCCTGCATGCTCTGGGAACTGCTTCCGGTGCCCTCTCCCTGGCGGCGCTGGGGGCAGACTACCCCCTGCCCCCCTCTAGATCCAGCCCTGGGAACAGGGTCTGCCATCAGTGCGGTATGCTTTTGGCGGCTACCATAACATGGGCAGACACCTGCTGGGATCCCCAGGCACAAGGCCTTCCCTCATGCTAGACGGCTGGGGCGTTAGGTACTTGATGGGGGGATCCATGGCCTGACTGGCCGGGTTGCAGCCATTCGTGAGATGGCCTACACCCGGGGCTTTGGAGCTCACCCAGGCAGGTCAAGGCAGAGGACCGGAGCTGATCCCGTGGCTTGACCTGTACTGCTTAGTTAGCCCTTGCTATGCTTTATGTTTAATGGTCATTTTAATAAACGGCCCTTTAATTCCAAGCCTGGGTCTGTTTCTTCATTCCGGCTGGGGTTGCAATTGTCAATATGAACAATTGCTGGCTGAGCAGAGCTGTTATGCAGTGGATGGAAGAAGTAGTAAAAGTTGATTGGACTGTGTGAGAACATGTAACACAAAAGACAATTGCTCTATACTGCATGAGTGAATATGAAGGAATACACTAAACTAAAAGAATAAACTAAACTAAATCAATCTGAGGAGTGAATACGAAGGATGAAGAAATACACTAAGTTAAAGCAATCTGAGGAACATTGATGAACAAATTGATAAACTAATCAAACTGATGGTTGAAAATCAAGTCCCTGTTTGCAACTAGTGAACAGGGTATAAGTCAAACCAGTAGGTACTTAAGCATTTCTAACGACTATGCCATGTGAAAACCAGCACGTTTGAATTCACTATAAGTATAGGACCTCCAAGTCCAAAGAAATAGTTCTCAGTATGGAAGCTGTAATCTTGCTTGGCTTGGGCCTTCATATACTAGACCTTGCCTAGAGTGCACTGCATTTTCTATCACAAATGGAGGAAGAATAAAAACAATTTTTATAAATGCACATGGATTTGAAGGCATATAGGGTCCCCAAAACAAATATTCTATTTGTTTCATAATAGAATATTTTGCATTAGTCACATACCAAGATGTTTGGTTTGGATGTACTGTTCAGGGTGTGCCACTGCAAAGAAGAGACTGCAGGAAGGACACACCACTGGGTATCATTAACTCAGCTGGCAGAAAATACAGTCCATATGGAGACAGAAACTGTCAAGCAAAACTGTAGCTCTGTTACATACTCAAACCTTTCCGAGTTATCTTCTTACAGTTTCCAGCTGACATTCAGCCAGTCATGTAGTTTGTTATAGAAGCAGGCTATGAGCTGTTCCAAAACTGTCTTTCCTTTGACACTGCCAGTGTCCCAGGTAGATAGTTTCCAGATATTGCACAAGTATTTTATGGCAAGAACTAAAACCAGTCAGTCGGATTATGCAGACTCTGTTCAATAGGATTTGCTAGACAAGCCTGAAAGGGGGGGGGGGGGAGGAAATTGTCTGAAAAGGAAATACACACAAATGTAAACTATATTTACTAAATCCATTTTAAAATTGTACATTAATTAGAAAAAGCTGTATTAAATATGAGTCTTTGTAAAATTCCAGCATTATGGAAATTGCCAATTTGATATACTATCCCAGATTTCCTAGCTGGTTGTCTCTGTTATTTGGCCTCTATTCTTTAATATATACCATTTGGTATGTGAATCAGTTTTCAATATTGCTTTTTCTAATTCAAAGAATGCTTGAAGTTTGGAGTGTGTTTTTCCTCCTCTGTATTTGCTTTTCTCTGCACATTCTCAAGACTCAGAACATTTCCACAATTGCACCTAAAGGGAAATCAGTCCTGGGAACAGTTACATCTAATTGTAGAAGTGTAATATAAATGGAAAGATTGTTTTCTCTTTGAAGTATTTTCAAGTGGTCTTCAAAATAGAAGGCAGACATTTTCTAATTCTCTCCTTTATACACATGAATACACAATTATTTTATATTTTCTCAATATTACTGTAGGGGATTGTTTGTACAACACAAGGGGATAGTGATTAGCTGTAAAAACAGACTTGGATCCATCAAATCATTTTTGTGGATGGAAAGATTTCTGCTTGCAGAACATGACTTTCTTCCCACTGCTGGCCCAAATGTACCCCAAAATGTTCTTGGGGACATGTAGATATGGCTGAAAGGCATATGTTTCAACAACCTTATTGAAACTGTGCAGGTCTGAATCTAATGAATGCCTGGCTTGGAGACTATGGCTGTTTTCACACTGTTTACCGGCCATGGAACATTGTGCCAAGCTCCTGGAATGACAGCGTCTCCCTGTGCAATTTCACCAGGCAGTGTGAAAATGGCCCTTGAGAGTACCTATGCATTACACCTTGGGTATCATGATGGAAAACAGATGAGGTATATATATAACAAACTAACAATACATTCTATGGCTATTCAGTAGTAGCCATTGAAGGTGATGCATTGTTATTCTTCCTCTGAAGTCAATTGGGCTTATTAATCCTTAGCTTTGCTTACCCTATGCTAAAATTCCTCAAGAGAAATCAGAAAGAAAATTGATATCCTTAACACAGTAATTTGAACGATTGATATTATGTTAATAATTTATTACATTCAAATTACTTTTATTTACTACTGGATAAAATAGTGTTCTTTCCAGTAAGTTTAAATATATCACGCTAAATTAAGGCTTTCTTCTATTTCCAGGAGAATTTGCTCCAGGTTCATAAAAAATGATAAATTTTCTATGACATGATATAACAGTTGCTATGTGTCAGATGTTCCAAGTTACATTAATAAGGAATGGAAGAATATGAAGAATAGGATAACATGCAGTTAGATTTCAACTTGACAGGTTGGCATTTTACACTCTCCACTGCAGAATGGAGACACCCACAGTATTTACCTTGCCATCTTCCAAAATGTCAAGTAAATTGTTTGTGAAGGGCTGAATCCACATGTCCTTATATTAGCGCTGCGATATCGCTACTGCGGCGCTATACTCACTACTGTTCACGTGTTCTCGCAGTCGTTCCACTCAACCCCGTCATTCTCCCATCATTGTTGTGCTTCAATTGAGAATGCTTTTTAACGCTTTTCCCGCTTGGAAATGCTGCTTTCGTGCTTTCTTTTGTATGCAAGAGAATACTTAGAAACGCTTTTTCAGAGAATGCCCACTCAGCCTCTCCTCCTTTCTTGGTGGGTGCTTCCTCAGAACAGTTGCTCCCACTCCCAAACTGGAATCCTGCAAGCCTCTGTGGACTCCTGTCAAAAGTTTCCCCCAAATCTAAAAAAAAATGTTAATTGCGCTATTGCGATCTCTTGCTTAAAATGATCCCATTGCATTTCCCGTCTAAAGCAATTTAGATCCTGTAACAGAGGGGCAATAAAACAGAAAGGAGAGAGCTGGCAACTAGAGGCAAAACACACACTTCCTCCTTCCTTTTAACAACATCTCTGATGATTTTAAAGGAGACCAAGGGAGGGACACGCGTAGAGCTTGTAATTTGTAGTATAAAAAATGGATGCTTAATTCATGGCTTGGTTTTAATTAGGATGATTCATCAGATTTCTCCTGAACAAATAAAAAAAAGGGGAGGAGAATCACTCACTTAAGATCTTTCCCCCTTCAGCCTGTCACTGTTTCAATATAGTGTTTAATTATAGCAATTTAAATGAAAATGGCAGGAGAAATAACAGCCCATCACAGGCTCCCTTTGGGCAGAGCTGGTTCCAAGATTACATATCGAAACAGCGATATAATGCAAATCTGAATATGGGTTTAAAAAAAAAAGGTTGTGAATGTGCTTTTGTCAGCGGTGACGGTAGGTAATGCTCCGCCCTGTGTAGCACTTTTTCAGAAGCATGTGAACTAGTGATAGCACCACACACCTTATGTGAGCGGGGATGTGAACGCCTGTTTGGTGATTGTGGGATCAAGTCGAACTCCATCATTGCACAAAAAAAGCGGAAAGTAAGTGCGTGTGGATTCAGCCCACGTTCAGTTGAAAAATCACTGAAAGTCCAGGCTGTCACATTAACAGCAGTAGAGGGATGAGCACGTACAGGGCCCTTCAAAGTTTAAGAAACTGGGGGAAATCTCTCTTACAGCTTTGTGTGTGCCACCCAGACTATGTAGGCAACCAATCAGGCATTATAATCTGCAGAATTATGATATAAATGCATGAATTTGAGGATAGTGATGGTGAGTTATGGCCCATTCTTTGAAAAAGCATTTCATACTTTCCTTATTGAATGAGAAGAGCCTTCCCTGATGTTGTACTTAATGGGTCAGTGGCACAGGTTTCTGTGGTGCTTTGTGTTCATAAGAGTCCTTGTGTGTGCAACAGAGCTGCTTGATCAGATTGACTACCATTGAAGAAGTAAGCTTAATAAAAACAATTGTACTATGAAAGCCCCAGATTTTATCGAAAAAATATTTTATGTGATGGACTTTGGAGTGCTATATCTCAGGGTGGTGATTATGGGTTGCGGTGGTGGATTTTTATATTACTTCTGAAGGTTAGGATTTGAACGATTACAACAGTAAATTCACATTTCCACTCTTGAGGCACGTTGATCAAAATTTCAAGGAAGTTCCCCAGTTTTCAGTGCCAGTGCCAGTTCAATATGTGTTTGTTTTCTTCCTATTTTTCTACTGAACAAAATTGTGGGGACCAAAGCAAAAGTCATATGATGGATGGGAACTCTTACTCATTACAGCAAATCATTTTGTGAGTCAATTATGATACATACAGTGTAAAAATAAAACCCCATTCTGAAGAATTGATTTTATATTTCAGAAAAAATCCCCATGCATCAATAATTAAAATGATTTTCAGGCTATCTACAACTTGGAAATTAAATGAGGAGGAGACTTAACTGCACACAAGAATAGATTGTGAGCTGTAATTCTCATTGGCAGAAGGATGACATGCTTTGAATTAAAGCCCAAGCCATTTTTAAAAATTTCAGCAATGGCCACTTGCTAGACATGCATTGTTGTAACATGATCTAAGCTAGTATTAATTTATCTGAGCATGCTGTAGAAACTGATAAGGAATATGAATTTTTAAAATAGTTTTTAGAAAGTCATAATTAAATACAGATTCTGGGTTATTAGGACGCAAATATGGTGTGGTGAACTAGACTGGAAGCTATTTCAGCAGGAATGTGTTCATTTTATTAACTGTACAGCCCAGTTTGTCCACAAAGCACAGTCTGGAGAAGGAGAGCATTGAAAAAGAGATATGGGGGATCGAGAGCAGGCTTGGTCTGATTTGGGATGGTCCTGAAGGGGGGGGGGTGCCATTGAGAAAGAACAAGATTTAAGAGGGGGGGGGGAGTTTATAGGGCAGCTGGAAGTCAGCAAGTGATTAGGAAGGAGGCTTGGGGTTGTAGCTTGTAAAAGGATTGGGGGGAGAGGCTACTGAGAACCCTTCCCATTTTTAAAATAAAGGTTTCCTATGAGACAGTTTGGGATTTTCCTCAGAGCAAGTGTTTAAACCTTTGTTGATTTTCTTTGGTTCAGATTAATTTTCAGCTTCTTCAGCAAACAAGTCAGCCTAAACTCTCCATGCTGGCCTAGGAAGAATAGGGGTCAAAGTGATCTATTGTAGCATTTAAATAAAAAAACCAAGTAGGAAAACAATTTAAAGTTTCAGTATGAATTCTTAGATATATTCTTAGATATATTCTAAAACAATATGAATTCTTAGATATATTCTAAAACAACCGTACCCCCTTTTATTTAACCATCTCTTTCTACAGAATTACTAATGAGAGAGTATATACTGCATATAGCTAGTACACAGAATTATTAATAAACTGTTGGGATAGTCCCTCTAACATATAGTGCTTAAACTAAAAATATAGTTCAGATTATATTTGACCCCAAAATGCCAAGATGGTAGCATTTCTCAGAGGACATCAAGTTGACATTTAGACAGCGTTAGGTCAGCGTGAAGAGAGTTTGTCAGTAAAAAAGCAACATTAAGCAAAGAATTTACTTGAAAAAGAAAAGGACAAGGGTAGCCAGTCCTGAGGTCCAGTGAGGCAGAGGTGGCTAGCCACTGGCACAACAGTTGTGCCACTGGTATGTTTTCCCTGCATAGGCCAGGGACTGGGTAAATGCCCCAGCAGACTGTGACCATGCTCGCATCCCCAGTAACTGCAGTGTGATACCCAGGGGATATCACAGGATGGGGCTACTGTGAGGGATAAGGGAAACCAACCAACCACAGGACAACAGCCACAAGGAGGAAGCCATGGAAACACATGAGAAGAGGTGCAGGGAGGGGCTGTGCACTGGCAGGCCAAGCCTGCATCATACACCCTACCCCCCTAAAAGAATTGGTCTCTGTTGTCCACCCAGGAATAAGCCCTATGTGAAACATTTGGGACAGCACCCAGGGAAATGGCATGAAAAGGAACATAGGACCACAGGTGTCTCAGTGCCAAAGGTGGTCCTGTGGTGTGCCTTGGGTGACTTCCTCTGCTGCCACCAGTAGAGCAGGAGGGGAACCACAGGGGCCAGAGAAGCTGTGAGGCCACAGATTGTTGCCAACAGGTCTGCAAGCAGCCCTTGATGCATACCTCCTGCCTGTTCCTGTCCCCAGCAAGAGCCACCAGCAGCTCAAGGTGCCCAGTAGCCTCCCCCTGATCCACCAAATGGCCCTCCAAGCATGGCTAACCCCCCAGACACAGCATCCCTCTATTCATGCAAGATCTCTAGACTCTTCATGGCTGTCCACAAGGACAAGAAGGTAAGGTGGATGTGCTGCACTGGGTGTGGGAGCCTGGAAGGGGTTCCAAATTCCCATCCCCACTCAGGTCTGCATGAGGCATACAATCTGGGCCATGCCAGGGTACACCTTGACCCCAGCAGCCTCCCCTCGTTCCTGTGACTCTACCCTATTCCCACCAAAGGATATGGAGACCACCTTCTGCAACACTTCATCCATAACCACCTGCCCCAGAATGTCCACAATGCCCAAGGTCTAGGGGATGACATTCCAGTCTCCAAGGCCTGTCATGAATGGGAGAGGGCAAGATGATCCATGACACTGGCAGAGAAGGTCAGGGTGAAGGAGCCTGGGGAGGGGCAACAGAGACCACATCGTGCCTGCCCACAACCATCACACCTGCATCGCCATTTGGCTTTTCAACCACTGTGGTGTGGGTGGCTGCTTCATTACTGACTTCAGTTTCCTCTTTGCTCACCACTGTGGTTATGGGTGTTAGAGGTTACAAATGCCATCTTATATCCTAGACCATATGCCTCTAAATCCTCCAAGACAAGGCAGTCATAGCTTCTCACATTCCTCTGCTGCCTTGTCACAATTTCTTCTACTTGTATAGTATAGCTGGAGATCTGCAAAGTGGCAAATCTATCCCCAATATTATCAGATGTTCATTCTCTCTTTTTCTCTCACTCAGTTTCTCTCTCTCTCCTTTCTTGCATTATATATTTCCTTTTAAAATATTCAGATTATTCATATCAAGGAGTATTTGGGACAATATTGGGAAATATTTCCTTATTATTGGCCCATGAGGCCATATTTGTATTGTAATATTGTCATAACATAACCAAAACAAACTTCAAAGAGAAATTGCTGGCTGATGAATCTATCTGAAGCACATACAGCCAATGCACACAACTATTTCTGATGTGCCAAATTTGATAGCAGTTGGCTTCTTCAAATCTGCCTTGGATTTTAGCATGCAGAAGCAGTTTTATGAATGCTTCAACATTTGTACAGATCACAATAACAATTCACTGAATTAATGCATTATAAAATTGGTTCAGGATTCTTCTGTGTTCTGCTAATCATGGGCCAGTTTTTATAGTTTATGAATGTTAAGTAAATGCTTCTAGAAATTCCTGGAAAGTAAAACAAGGTGAGCACTGGCAACCAGCAGGAGGCCATAGGGAGGAGCATGAATGCTGGCAATAGGTGGGGTGCTTGAGGGGGAAATGTAAATTGCCATTGCACCAATGTCTTGATACCATTTCTATGGTGATGCCATAGGATTCCACTAAAACTCTATGATTTTACTAGAGAGTTTCGGTAGAATCCTAGGGCATCACCCTGATGCCATGTTTTCACTTCCATGTTTACCATGGAAGTGATGACATGGTGTCAGAGTGATGGTGATTTTAATCCACATTTTCCCACCACTGTCCTATTAAAGGTCAGTTGGGGTTGGGGGTCTGCCAGCAGGAGGTTTCTATACCCGGAGCCTAGCAGCCCTACATGGTCCTAAGTATTAAAGCAATGTGCATTGCAGTGTTGTTTTCCTTCAGTATTTCATCACTATATTTTTGATGTGTTCCCTCTTTTTATTACAATGTTTATTATTGTGTTTTATTGCTATCTACATAGCCACAAACTGTTACAGTAATGAAATATGCGTCTGGGACAGGGTGAGGTAAATATAAACCATTCTGATAATTATTATGTGGCTGTGCACAATGTTTCTTTCCAATTAGTCTGTTTTGCTCACCCATATGTCTCTGGTGCTCTGGTTTGAACTTCATTCTTTTTGTGTTCTTGGAAACCAACTTGCTTAAGCTGAGGTTTGTCTTTCACATCAGGGATTCAATTCTATGTGGTGTGGATCATGTTGCGCTTCTGGAGGATAGAGAAATATAAAAATTAGCAAAAAATCTGAAAGCACTTACTCAAAATGAAAAATGTGTCCCGTATCAAAATATTTGCAGAGGGGATGTAAAGCCGAGAGTGTATTAAGATTCAGAGATATTGGAGATGTGGTTTCTTACAGTTTAACTTCATTTGCTTTTAATCTGCTATCAAATATCTTGACTGCATATTTTATGGTGAGCAATGTCAGCTTGAAATGTGTCATATATATTGAGCAACAATGAGGACAGATAGGCCTGATCTTGTAAATATCCAGTGTTGGCAGAAGCACAAGACTAGTGCTGTGCATCCAAATTACAATGCTGAAGCTAAATATGGTCCATGAAGACTTTTGCCAGAAAGTTTCCTATTCAAACTATTGCCCACCCTTACATTTCATCCCATTCCTCCATGCTACCTAGTGGAGTAAGCCAAGGGTGAGCCAGAGCTCTGCTGCTGCAACTTAAAATATAGTACAGCTCTGAGGCAGTGGGAAATAGAGTGGGGCAACTTGACAATTGGTAGAGCCCCTCCCCCATCCATGGAGGAGGCAGTGAGAGATGGAGATGGGGGCGTTCAGAGCAGAAGCCACCATCATTATTACAGTGACTAATTGAGAGAAGGTGAGGGGCTCCTTCTCTCATCTCCCTCTCCCATCTGTGCCAGGTTATTGCTGCCTTGATTCAAGAGGCAGCACACCCAGTGATGAATGGGTGGTTAGAATCCCACCCCCCAGCTTCCATCTCTCATTGCTGCCTCCCATGTCTGCACCTAGAAGAACTGCCATGGAAGTGTCAAGATGTGTGACAGTGGAGGGTGCAGGGAGCACCTGGGGTGCCCCTCCAGCAGCTTCCTTGGTTTTCCTGCGCCTAAGAGTGTCCCTGGTATCAAGTATCTGCCCATTCTAAGGGGGAGGACAAATAGATTACCTGTGAGGAGGGAGATATTAAATTGTTTTTTAAAATTGCTTTTTTGTGTGAGAAATGCTTTTTTTGTGAGAAAATCTACTCAGGGCCATGATTTTCACTAGCTGCTTTTTGCTGCCATTTTGTCCCATGTTTGGCCTTCTTTTCTGTTCAGGTGATCCCAGCTAATCAAGAAGTATTTAATGAATACAACATTGCATAGCCAATCAGATTAGACTATATAATCAGTAAGAGCAAAGAAAGTCAGGCTGAAAACAGTGTCACGTGCATTAGCCATACAGAGGATCTTAGGGAAATCAAAGTCATATAGTATTTATTATTATTTTTATTTATTATTTCATACTTATATCCCACCCTCCCCGCAAGCAGGCTCAGGCCAGCTAACAACATTTAAAAACAATTTAAAACATTATATCTGTATAAATATTAAAACACCATTTAAAACAGCGACATTTTGTATTGTGAGGTGGCAACATCAGGAAAACTTATAATATTTTGCATGCAGTGGACAGTTTTTCACAGGGGGGGTTAAATTTCCTCTCCCTCCTGCAGGCTGTCGGAGGCCCAACCTTAGCCATGAGTCTGGCGGAACAACTCTGTCTTGCAGGCCTGGCGGAAAGACAACATATCCCGCCGGGCCCTGGTCTCAGTAGACAGAGCATTCCACCAGGTAGGAGCCAGGATTGAGAAAGACCTAGATCTTGTTGTGACCAGGTGGGCCTCCTTGGGACCAGGGACCACTAATAGCTGTTTTACTCCTTATCGGAGAGTCCTCCAGGAAATATATGGGGAGAAATGGTCCCGCAGATATGCTGGCCCCAGTCTGCATAGTGCCTTATAGGTCAATACCAGAACCTTGAATCCACTGGCAACCAATGCAGCTCGCGTGGTATCAGTGTTATATGCGCTCTACTTGACGTTCTCGTAATAACATACACAGCTGCATTTTGCACCAGCTGTAATCTCCGGGTCGGGCTTAAGGGCAGTCCTACGTAGAGTGAGTTACAGTAGTCCAGCCTCGAGATGACTGTTGCCTGGATCATGGTAGTTAAGTCACAGGTTGACAGGCAAGGGATAAGTTGCTTGATCTGCTGCAGATTGAAAAAAGAGGACCTAACAACTGCTGCGACCTGTGCCTCCATTTTTAAGGAGGCATCTAGGATCATCCCCAAGCTCTTGACCCTCGGAACTGGCACAAGCTGTGCCCCATCGAGGGCCAGGAGCTGGAGTCCCAAACCTAGTCCCCCCTGGCTCAAGTACAGGACCTCCGTCTTTGTCAGGTTCAGCTTCAGCCAACTCTGTCTCAACCAACCAGTCATGGCTGCAAACACATGTTCCAGGGCATCTGGAGCCGAGTCAGGCTGGCCATCCATCATCAGGTATAACTGGGTGTCATCTGCATACTGATGACACCCAAGTCCAAAGCTTCGCACCAGCTGGGCAATGGGGTGCATATAAACGTTGAATAATAATGGGGAGAATATTGCCCCCTGCAGGACCCTGCACACCAATGGGTGGCAAGATGACAATTTCTCCCCAAGCGCCACCCTCTGTCTCCAACCGTAGAGAAAAGAGACAAGCCACTGTAAAACAGTCCCTTGTATCCCCACATCGGCGAGGCAGTGAGTCAAAAGATAATAATCAACTGTATCGAACGCTGCTGACAGATCAAATAATATCAGCCGTGCCAAGCCACCTCAATCCAGGTGTCTGTGAAGGTCGTCTGTAAGGGCAACCAGCAACGTCTCTGTCCCATGCCCCGGATGGAACCCTGACTGGAAGGGGTCTAGAGCTGAGACGTCCTTCAGGAAACCCTGTAACTGTTCTACCACCGCCTGCTCAATCGCCTTTCCCAGAAATGGGAGATTCAAGATGGGGTGGTAATTGACCAGGTCGGTAGGGTCCAGTGATGGCTTCTTTAAAAGAGGTATCATCATGGATTCCTTTAATGGCCGGTGCTCAAGGATATGTTAACAATGGCCTCCAACAAGGACCATAGCCCCTCTGCACTGGCTTTTACCAGCCACGATGGGCATGTGTCCAAGGGGCACATGGTAGGCCTGACTGATCACAGTGTCCTGTCAATCTCCTCCCCAGAGAGTGGGCTGAACTGATCAAATGTTAGCTCCAAAGATGGCCAAGGGGTCTTGAGTTCCTTCACTGTATCAATTGTGGCTGGTAAATCACGGCAGAGAGACAAAATTTTATCAGTAAGAAAGCTCCCAAAAGCCTCACAGCCGATACCTGAATTCTGAATTTGATGGCCTCCCTCCGAACCACATTAAACCATTTTGCTGGGCATGAGCTAGCTGATGCAATGGAGGCTGTATAAAACTCTTTCTTCACAGCCTTCACCGCCACCTCATAGGCTTTCATAAGCGTCCTATAAGATGATCTTGCCTCTTCGTCTTGAGATCGTTGCCACACTCGCTCAAGCCATCTTAGCTTCCACTTCTTCTGTCTAAGCTCCTCTGTATACCAGGGAGCCCACCTTGCATGGGGGCAAAGAGGGCGATGGGGAGCGATTTCATCGATGACTTCGGAGAGCTGGCATTGCCAGTCCTCCACCAGCTCATCTAACGAACCTCTGAGGAGCAAAGGATCCCACAGAGCATTCTGGAATTCAATCAGATCCATAAGTCTCCAAGGGCGAGCATAAATCAGCTCGCTGCCCTTGCAAGGTGGGGGGTATCCCCAGCTGAGCCTTCAGAACCAAGGGTCTGACCATGGTACTGGTTCTATTGCCTCCAGATCCACATTCAACCCCATCTCAAAGATCAAATCTAGCGTGTGACCCGCTTGATGTGTAGGGGTCGATACAAATTGAGAGAGTCCTAGTAAATACAATTATGTCAGAATTCTGGATCCTACTCCTAATATCATTGCCTTGAGTAAGGGCTGTGGCTCAGTTACAGTCAATTGATCCCAAATGATTTCTGAATAAATTACCAATACATTGCTGAGAAGCGTAAGTGTATTCTGATGCTGCCGATCAGATTAATCAAAAGCTGTGAGTAATACATGTACCTTATTTTTATTTCCAGTTATTTAAAGTCCTTCTTTCTCACTAGACTCAAGGTGGATTATACAGGATCAGTCAATACAATCAACAGCTGAGACATTCAATAAACAATACAATATGGTAAGAATTGCAGAAATTTGAAAGGAAGCAGAAATGCAGTGCAAAGCTGAAACAATGCTGAGACAAAACATAAGTAAACTGACATATTAACTGACATTACATTGAAGAAGGCATTTTCTGAAGGTGCATTAACTTGCTTCTTTAGCAGAAATGCTGGATCCAGTTTAACCCTTAGGCTCTTCACAGAGTCTGCAAGAGTCAACTAAACCCCATTAAAAATGGGGAGCTCAATGTCCTTCAATATCTCTACCTTTCCAACCAGCATCATTTCCATCTTGTTTGGATTCAGTTTAAATTTGTTTGCTTTCAGCCATTTGACCCCAGCTGTCAGGCAGCAGCTTTTGGCCTCCACTTTATTAGCAGAGGATTTGGATAACAAGATTTAGAGCTGGATGTCATCTGCATATTGATGACGTCCGATTCCACAACTACAAATGATTTCTCCTAAATGTTTTACACAGAGGCAAAATAATGTGGAGAATAAACCTGCACCCGGTGGATCCATGCGAGATAGTTCCAATACTGGAGATAGCTAGTCTACCACAGCCTCCCCATAGCCTGACTGAAAAGGCTCTAGAGTAGGGGGGTGCATTTTGAAAAAAATTCATTGTGGTTTCATATCTAGGGCTGTTGAGTAAAATATTTATTGTGATTGAGTAGTTTTCCACTGAGGACTTGCTAGGTCAGACTTGAAATTCATTAGTTTTCTTTTATTCTCATGATTTCTGTGGCCATTGTTTTCAATGGGGAAGGGGCAAGGGGACCAATTGGAGGCTCTGGGGCAGCTGTCTTTGCACTTAGTGGCACCAAAATCACACCTAACACAGTCCTCTCTTTAATCTTAAGAACTTCTAGGTTTCAAACAGATTGAACAAAGGGGAGAGTTTTATATGCTCCCAAAGTAGGTCTCTCTCTCTCTGCACAGCCACAGTGAGTTACTTTACTAATTCCTAAAATGGCAGTCAAGCAGCAGCCAGCCAGTAGGAGAGCTTCATCCAGCCACTAACATTAAAAAAAAGCCCTGGGAGCATTCATATAATTTCCCTTCTCTTAAGCCACTAACAATATATTTTTTTTACCTTTTCACCTAAAACTCTGTATTTGCCTTCCTTCTCTGTTGTGGTTTGTTGTTTGTTTAATTGCAGAAAATGAGGAAGGCTTCCATTGCAGACTTCCCCCCCCAACATCATTTACTTCCATTATTTCCTACATCACCAACATTGCAGCAGAGTGTCTTCTGCCTTCCTTCAAAGAACCGCTAAGTTTCAAGCAAACAGGGCAAAGCATTCCAATTTTTGGGCTCCTGAAGAAGTCCCCCATTAGGCTTTTCTACTTTCATATGAAAAAAGTCATTCTCCAGTTCACAAGTAGGGTTGAAGGGAGAAGGGAGGGGAGGAGAATGGCTGATCTCTTTGGGATTGGCTGGGAGTGTTCTTTGCTCCTCCTTTGCAACAATCTTATTGGAAGGCAGAGATTCAATACAGAATTTGAAGTGAAATGTGAGTTCCTGCTGCATTGCTGGTGAAGGCCTGAACTCAAAAAACTCCACAGTAGTGAAAAAGCTGAAGCAATTGTAGCAGAGAAGTGATGTTTCGTTGTTGCTATCACTGCCACTTTATGGGTCTTCCAATGGATTCTATAGCACTCTCTATCAGATTCAGTGTGAGTTTTCCGCCACTGTCTTTCTAATTCTTTGCTTGTTCTCTTTAGATAATCCAGCTCCATGGGTTATCACAGGGTTCGTTTCTGCCCCAAGGGTAGGAGAGGTCAACAAGGAGCAATCTTGTCATTGGCATCAAGGAGATTTATGTTCTAAGCTCCCACTGCAGCTTCAACAGAGAATATGTCTGGAATCCTAAAATCCCCCAGAGCATTTTAGAATCCAGATTAGATTTGGGAATCCAGATATTTTAGGCCTGATTACAAGCACAGATATTTCAATTATTCATTTCTCTCTAGCTTTCCCTTTAAGAATATTTTCTAAGCATATGCTAAAGGCTTCTGTGAAACAAATATCTGCTAGAAGATATTTTTAAAAACATTTTTAAAATGGTGCCAGGTACATTGATTTCACACTGATCAGTTTATGATTGGTCATTAAAAATGTAGACATTTTCAAAAGGATAGTTTGAAAAAGGCAAATATTTTGACATTCTAGGAAAAAATTGAAACTGCAATAGCTATTTCATCTCATTCTTAATTTGATCTTGATTTCATTCTATAGTAAAAGTTATTAATGGAGATTTCATACCCTTTGCAGGAGCTTTTGTTGTAACAGAATGCCAGTTTGATTATAGTTCCTTTGAAGTCAACCTCAGTCTTTCAATGGACTGTAATGAAAAACTACTCTTACTTGGAATCCCAATGCACCAGTCTTTTGAGTTCTCTCTTGCACATGATCTCCTTCCACTAAGTGGATATTAAACATGACGTTGGGATCTGCTTATGTGAGGAAACTTATGCATATGGAAGTAATACCAGAGTGGAATAAAATACTCAGTTTTCACATGAATTGAAATTTGCATGCTTCTTGAGATTCTCATCAGCCTAGATACAAAAACCTTCACATGGTTCCCCTTATTAATATGGATTCATTATAGATTCTGCTAATTAAGAACAGATCTTTGAGGGGGGAAATAACTATTTGAGCAACTGTGACTTGAGCAAGGTCAAGCCTGGATTTTGTGACATACAATATATTAGACAATGTTAATCTGTTTGCCCAAGAGAGATAACTAAAGAAAAAACAGGTCTGTAATAATTCTATTTCCCTCAAGTGTATGTAATTGAAACTCAATGACACACATGTAAGAGAGAGATTTTATTCTGTAACTACAGATTCTTACTATTTTTTACTATAGATTCACTATGGTGATCTAGTACAATCTAGTAATATGGTGGAAATTCTGAAGCAGAAGAGCTCCATTTGGTTTAGTGAATCCATGCAACACTGCAATGTCTTGATTTTAATTGCAGCATTCTGATAACAATAGTAGGAACTCATGATTCAACTGAATATATTTAACATGGTGGTTAAATTTCTTAATACTGAAGAGCAATAACAAAGCCTTCTTGTGGCTGACATCCACAATTTATTTCCAACAGCTCTCCACAGCTCTCATGGTCTACCAAGTAAACCCATTTTCTATCTGTTTTCATAATTTCAGAATGACAAACAGGAGTCTGACAAATCAAACAGGTGGATCACATTTGTCACTTCAGCATTCTTATCTAATAGTTCTGTCACTACCTCAAACTGCATTTTTAATTTTCTCTGTTTTAATTTTTCAAGACACAATCAGAATAAACTTTCAGAAGAATAAATATCTGAATGATGTCTCAGTGGTCCTAGATGTGGCTCAGTATACATGCATCAAACACAAGAAGACTACTTTTGAGTTCCTATTTGTACTTTAAAATGGTAACTCAGAATGTTTAAGACTTGTACGTGACTCTGACCACTTGTGATGCACATATTAGTACTGTGTTTAAGGTGGCAGAGCTAATTCACTGTATGACTGTGAAATATTTTCTTATAGATAAACAAGAAATGTCCATACATAGAATTATCAGTATATTGCCTGTTAAAGTATTCGGAACAGAGGTCAATATGAACAGGGACAGAAATCATTTTCTGTCGTAAGTGTGGTAAAATTTTAAGCCAAGCAGCACCCATGCCTTTCTGATCATAAAAAGAAACAAGTGAAAGTCATGATGGTGCAGGAGGCCTATATGGGGAAATGGGTTCAATAGGCTATTCCTAAAAGCATTTCAAAATGGCAGGATCAAAAAGGGTTAGCTAAGCTATTAATCTCAGTTCAAAGAGCCATCAAGTAAACTCCCCACTGTGCTCAGAATTAGATTGAATCCTTATGAACATATTGACCTGTTGGCTCTGGACCTTGTAGAGCAAGAAAAAACAATTGGAGGATAAAGAAAAAGAATATTTTTGTTTTTTCTACTGAGTTTCTAGCCTTCTAGTTTTATCTACATCTCAACTGTGTTAAAAATTTAGTTTACTTTGTTAAAATGTTTTTCTTCTTGCGTATATAGTGAAAGGAAAATATTCCAAACAAATGTGCCTAAATGTTATTTTTGAATACGTTAGGTGTTTCTATTTGTATTGTCAGAAGAGTTTTAATTACAGGGGGGGGGGAAGCTGTAAGAATTTGTGCAGAGGCATCTCATTTTTGCTTTCCCTGCGATTTCCGCTTTCCCTTCCCTGGCAGTCCTGTAACTCCTCCCCTTTTCCTGTTCCTTCTCCTCTTCCCACCGGTGAGCCAACTTATCTTTACTTGCCTTCCTGTCTCCAGCTTTTCCTCCTTTCCTCCCTCTGGCAGCCTTTATCCTGGAGAACAACAGTCAAGTTGTATTGACTGTGTTGGTCAGGCCCAGTTCTGTGGTGGAGAACCTTCACGGACTTGGAGAGGCCACCTCACTTTCCCCTAAATCTCCCTCCTCACACTATTTCTTTCCCCCCTCCTTATTGAAATTCCATTCCCTTCTCACTTCTCAACTTTCCATCAACCTACCTTTTATCTTTGGCTATATTTATTATCTATTCACTTCTTTTATACTCTGTCTTTTCCCACAAAACAGCTTATATCATTCTCCTCTATTTTATCCTCACAACAACCCCATGAGGTAGGTTAGGGTGGGAATGTGTGACTGGCCCAAGATCCCTCAGGAAGCACCATGGCAGAGTAGGGATTCAAACCTGAGTTTCCCAGATCTTAGTATGAAGTGATAACCACTACATAGCACTGGCTATGTATGTGGTGGCTGCTGTTGAACACTAGCAAACAGCATGACTTTGTACATCATGCAATTCTGGTGGTAGTTGCTGTTGGGGCATGCTCATTCCCAGGTGGCAGGGGATCCACACAGAGGTGTGTGCCCACGTGAAGTCCCACTTACTACCATCCCATGGTGCCCTCCTCAGCAGGTTTGCTGAGGGGGTGAGGGGGGGTCATTGGCTGGCAGGCAGGTCAGTCGATGCTTGGATCCATACCCTATGTGGCCCCAAGTTTCCATAAGCTGTAAATCAATAAATCTGTGGTCTTCTTAATTTCAACCAGTTATCTTGTGTATTCTGTAGCTTTGCCGACACCCCTCAGCCCCATGATGCTTGGCCTGCAAAACTAGTCATTAGAGATGGGCACAAAATTGGGAAAAAATTAACCCTGAGTTTTGTGGTTCATTGCGTTCCATGAACCGTGAACTTTCATGAAATTGTTCTGTTTCACGAAACAACTTGTTAGGTCCATGATTCATCAGATCCCAGAGGCCTATAATGCCCCTCTTCATACCCAGGGACGCCAAACTCGCAGGGAGACTTCAGCAGGCTCTCCTCCAGCCACCCTCCAAGTTTGGTGAAGATTGCAATACGACCTGGAGACTGTCTCCCTTCTGCCCCCAGGTGCTATGGGCTTGGGGGGTGGGGGTGGCCTCTGTCAAGGTCCCAGAGCCAGGTCCCAGAGCCAGGCAATGCCCTGAGACTTGGGTGGGGTGGGGTCGAGGAAAAAAGGCACCCTCACCCAACAACCTTTCCAGCAAGGACAAGAGCAGAAAATAAGAAGGAGGCTTTTCAGTCTCTTTTGAACCAGCCAAAAGCTCCCAAATTCATTTTCTCACTCACTCCAAATCCCAGCAACAGCTCCTCCCTCTCCCTCTGTCTACTGGAACTGAAATCAGGAGGCACAGAACATGCCTTATATAAGAAACGCTCACATAGAGCAGAACAGGAGCTCTCTGGTTGGCAGACAGACCTCCCTTAGAGGGTTTGGAGGGATGAGATTGGTGTTCCCATGGCTACAGAAGGCCCATCTACCCCCTGCTCATTGCTTCATAGAACAGAATGGGAGCTCTCAGGTTGGCAGGGAGAGTTGCCTATCAAGGTTATGTGGGCTAAGATTGGGGTTTCCATGGCAACGAAAGGTCTGCAGACATTCTGGGCCTATGTTGCCTAGGGAATCAATGGATCGGCACCAGCCTGTCTGGCATCACAAAGCATTCACGAATTGAATGAATCAGCCCCAAAAGTCATGGATTTCGTGAAAAACGCGGCCCCATGAAACACGTTTTCGCGCTATGTGGATCGGCCTGATTTGTCATGAAATCTGATTCATATTTCAGTTTGTGCCCATGTCTGCTAGTAATCTTTCCCTTTTGTGTAATGAAAACTTGCATGAATACACAATAATTCAGAAGTTGGTCCTATAGAAAGCATATCAGTGAAAAGATGTTTCTCAAAACTTGTATACATGTTATCTAAATGAAGTCAAGTGAAATCAAAGTCCAGTAGTATTTTTAAAGGAAGCTCTACACTTAATTATTTCTTGAAATCCTAAAAGATTGTTTTGTTTTATTTCTGTTTATTATATTACTTAAGTTATATTCTGTATAAATAAATTAAGTTTTATGATACTGTCCTTCGATGTGTGATGATTTCTGTATTAGTTGAATGACTGAATTTTGCAGTTATAATAAACACAGTAGACTAAATTAGTTCTACAGATTGTTACTTTTTAACCAATGCACTTGTTTATCTTTTGAGAACATTTTCTTCCCAGTACAGAAGAATATGTACTCTTACTTGCAAAAAGTTGAACAGACATTTCTTTTTTTAAAAAAAATCAGCATCTATTGTTCTGTGGCAACCAATACTTCCATCTGTAATTTTGAAAATACTAATGGAGACTATAAATACCAGAAATTTGATCCAATTAAATTCAAACCCTTCTTAATCACCAGTAACTGGAACTGAATCCAAACAATGTGTTTTGAGATTTAAAAAAAATACGATTGTTAATATTTTTTTAAAATTCTCAGTTACGGACAATGCTGAAATGTGATGGTTCAATGGAGACAGAAATAGATACGCTAAATTATCTATGGAGAAACATACTGGTTAAAATCAAGCAAAAAGCTTTACCTCCCTTTAGTGAGTTTGTTAAACACATATTTACATATTTCCCAATGTTGATGGATATAGATTTGAAGAAAAAAAAGGGATTTTATATACTTTTTATGTAATACTTCTGTGCCTTTTCAGTATTACATGCTTTGCACTCTTTCTATGCTCAGGAGCCAATGTAGTATTTGTAATGCAACCTGTAAGAATATGACACTTGAAACAAGAAGACCAAAAGAAGAATGTATGCAAAACCTCTGTAAGAACTGAGGACTAAATATATTGCTTGTAGGAGATGCACTTATAGAAATATTACACATATGTTATATTAAAACTGATTTGATGAAGCAAGCTGGTTTGGCCGCCTGTAGCATTTTCTCCCTTAAGGCTGCAGAAAGGAAAAAAAAACTAGGGGAAAGGGCAGAAATGGGGGGAACATTCCTTTCTGCTCACAGACTTCAGTTATCTGAAGGCACCAAGGCTTCCAGATTGAGACTTGCTGGCACCCTTGAAGGTGAAAGTGTTATGCCCAGAAGGAAGTAGGTAAAAGGTTGGAAGGTGTCCTTCCAAAATACAAGATTGGAATCCCCCCCCCAAGTAGAGGGGCCGACCCAGAATTGCATCTTCAAATCAGAACTGACCCTAGATACCTTACGAGCCAATAAGATAACAAATATTAGAATATTGTAATATTATTATGATTATCTGAAAGTATTAATTGCTTTGCGCTTTTATTGTAATTCTGATGAGCCTTGCACATGAGGAGACCGTCTACTTCTGTGTAAAAGAAGGGCTCATCCAGCGGTTTAATTAAACCATCTGTTTTGCTTCAATTCAAGAAGGACTCCAGGATGTTATTTTAATTTTTATTGTGGTTGGTCAGAAAAGGGAGAACGAACAACAGAGGCGCAAAGTTTTGCGCATAACAATGTTACTAACTCAAGTTAAAAGTAGTTAACTTTTCATTCTGTCATATTCTACATTGGATTTCAACTGTTTTACTATAGAGTTTACAGCCAAAGTTTCCTAGAGCTACCTTATGTCACTTCCAGGTTTTCACCTTGGTGCACTCCTGCCTTCTTTTTCATTTTTTACTGGTCCCCATTAAGGGGGAAACATTGCTACTGCTGACTGCCAAGGAATGGAGGAAGGCAAGGGAAGGAATGCTAAAAAAAAGACTAGTTCTCAGGCAAAAATGGCGTCTGAAGTGTTGGGAGCCGCTGCACTGATTTTGGAAGAGTAACAACTCTGTCCCCCCCTAATCTGGTCAGCCAGGACTGTCATTACAGTTGGGATGGTTATAGGACACAGTAGGAACTAAGTTCTTCACCATGCCTGTTCCCAGCACTTGGTTGAACCCCACGGCTGGTTTTTTTTAGCTGCTTCCTGCGGAAAGAGACAATGGTTAAAGCAGGGGTCCCCAATGTGGTGCTCATGGGCACCATTGTGCCTACCAACAGTTTCCTGGAGCCCACTAAGTATTTTTAAAACGTGCATGGGTCCAGGTGGGAAACTTTCCAGCCGGGTCTCTGACAGGCCTTTGGAGAGCTGGTTGGCTGGACAGTTTAAAACATTTCAGTGGCAGTTGCCATCCCGCCTTTGGTTTTATTCTTTCTCTTACTTGTCTTTCCCAGTTCTCCTTTTCACTTGGGTTTCTTCTTTGTATGTGTGGCTCTGCTTTCTGTGGCAGCCCATTTTTTATTGGCTCCACCTCCTATGGCAGCCATTTTGTGGTTGCAGCTACCACCTGTGTCCAAATTCCAAAGATGCCCACAGGCTCAAAAAAGCTGAAGAACCCTGGGTAGAATATCAGACTAGGATTTTGGAGGTCCAAGTTTGGATCCTTACTCTGTCAGGGAAGCTTGTCAAATGATTTCAACAACAATACTGGACACACTTGATAAAAATTTGTCAACTAAGCAGCAAGCAGGTAGCTTGGCAAAGTTGTCTGCCAAGCAGGAGACAAAGAGGAAGCCCCCAAAGTGCTACTGCTGCAGTGTGTCCTTCACACCACAACAGCCTTGCCAGCACCCTGGGAGAGAAAGCACAAATACTGGACTAACCAGTTCAAAACTGGGACCTGGTAACCCTATTGCTTGGATCCATTAAATACTTTCAGTTTAACCTTCCGCACAGGGTTGTTAGGGTAAATGGAAGAGAGGAAAATGAAGTAAGCTGCTTTGAGTTCCCAATGGGAAGAAATCAGGGTATAAATACATAAATACAGACTTGAGCTGTTTCTGAACATGATTTGTGGGCTTTCTGGTGCTTCCTCCTTTAAACCAGATCAGAAATAAACTGCTTTGTTTCAAAAAAGGGAAGCGTGCCGTGGTTGTGGGTGAAGCATTTGCCTGGATGATCTATCAGTAGCCAGTACAGGGAAAGGCAGTGGAATTAAGCTCTGCTTTTAAAATGGCCATTTCTCCTTTTAGATATTTCAACCATTTAAAGGGCACTAGTCACACTGTATTCTCACAGCACATCTGAGTTCAGAAAGGGAAAGGCATAGTTCCTGTTTTGGGACAGGCTGTCATTGTTGTGCTCTACTTTTGCACCAACAAGATGGAGGACAGTGGGAGATGCGGAGGTGAGGGAGGCAGGTGAGTGGGAAAATAACAGATGTTTGTGTACCGTGTTCTTACCAGTCCTCACCCTTACTGTTGCTGCTGGCATAGTGAAGGTGTGCTTTTGTGCCCCATGTAAATGCAGTATCAAGAAACCCTCTTGGTTAGGTTCATTCTCATCTCAAGAGAAGCACAAATACAAAGCTGATTGAAGTGTAACCATGCACTCAGTACATCTGTGTACTAGTTATGAGAAAACTAGCTCACTGGTAGGTTTCATAACACTCATTAAATTTGAAAAAAGTATGTCCATAGAATTTAAAGATGGGTACCAAAATGAAGTTAACATGAAGTTGATGGTACTTAAAAACGACATCCCAGATTAGTATTCTGTATTTGACTGATGTGTATGAACACAAATGGGGGGAAAGTGTTTGACAGAGACAAGCTTGAAATTGAACTTAATAGCGGATACTAATATTTTAAAACAACAGTGTATTCACAGCTGAGAAACATTTTTCTAATGGACTTTGCTAGTCATTATAATTTTCTTTTCCTATGCCAAAACAATATTGAACAAGAAAACTTGTGCCCATTCATGCTAATCTAGAAATGAAACACCTATAGCTATTGTTCCCAAATTATATTAATGACTTCCATCTGATTTGTAGTTTTGTTCTCAATATACAGTGACATTGGCAAACAGCTAGGTTCTCCCTTTCAATCCAATGAAAAGAACACATTCTTAGATGAACAAAAATAAACTCAAGAAGCAGGCAGATATTGTATATAATATATTTTTTAAAAATATTTTCCTTCACCAGATTGTTTGCAATGTGATAGTTTTCCAAAGCAGATTCCAGAAAGCTGCTCACTGAATAAAAAGGGCATTATTCTTCCCTAAACAGAGACTTATAATCTCAAATAATGGCTGAATGTTTCACCTTTTCCTTGACACTTGTCATTCTTTGGCTGAAGTAACTTAAAGCTGTTTCATTTCTCAGGTTTTCCTAGACCTGCTTGTCACCATGGTAGCAAAATAAACCTTTTAATTTTCTTTTAACAAAAGCAGATACAAAGCTTGTAAATCCTCCAAATTTTTTCAATGCTTTGACGTGGCTTCTATAATAATAAGCCCAAGATTAAAATGAATGGAAATGAAATCTCTCTCTAAGTTTGAGTACTGGGTGATGCTATATTCAGTGGCTTATGTTGCCATTGAGTAATGGCAGATTGCTTGTCTTTTAAAAGTTTTGTCTTCAGTTTCTAGGACAGACAATGAAGGTTTGTTATAGCTAAGTAGCTGATGAGAAGGTATCACTTTTATGTGAAGAAGTGCTATACTGTAATGACTTCTAAATACAGTGTTGGAGGTATATATTGTTTAATCAAAATTCTACCTGTTTTGATGATAAATAGTGAATTTAAAGATTAAATATCATAGGGCAGTAGCATTCCAACTTCCATTGCCTCAGCTATAATTTCCATGTTTTTGTTCATGGATACAGAAGAAACAGTTATTGGGTACATAAAGGGCCACAATTTTATTATGCTTACAGCAAGAATTCTCAATGGACAGTGATGAACTGTCTAACCCACAGGGTCCGCAGCCTTGTTAAACTTGTGGGCACAAAAAGGCTACCATGCAAAGGCACAGCCAGCAAGAAGATGGGGCCAATTGGGAGGTTCCAAGCCACGTAGCTTCCTATGAGGGAGGCAGCTGTATCCAAATGGATGTTCCTTAAAGACTTGATACCAGACACAAACTTGTTCCAACTTAGAAGAAACCCATCTCTTCCTTGACTGCAACATTTGGCCAACATACATTTTTGGAGCCAGCAGTGGAACAGCTTGAGGTTCCTGAAGGCTTAACTATGTAAAAGAACATTTCTATCATTCACATTGGTTCATGTGGGTGCTCCACTTGAAGCCAGCTGGGTGACCTTGGGTTAGTCATAATTTCTAGGAGCTCTCTCAGCCCCACCCACCTCACAGGGTGATTATTGTGGTGGGGATAATAATGACATACTTTGTAAACTGCTCTGAGTGGGTGTTAAGTTGCCCTGAAGGGAGGTATATAGATCGAATGTTGTTGTTGTTGTTGTTGTTGTTATTACTATTATTATTATTATAAAATGCTGAGAGAGATTGGTGGTGGTAAGGAAGCTGGTTCAGTTTGCATTCCATCATAGATATGTTTTTGTAATGGCAGAGTTTTTTGTAACACAGTTTTGAAAATACTGGGTTAGGAGGACATCCAAAAGGGAGCAGTGTTGTTACATGTACATAGCAGAAAAAAGGAATGCATGTGCGACTGTGGACGTCAAATGGTGGATTTTCAGTGACACAAACCATGGCATGCTTACAAGTAGAGATGGGCACGATCAGCATTACGATAGAAAAATACCCACGATGATGGCGTTTGCGCGATCGGGACCCAGCAGATCAGTGCAATCCACGGTGACTGATCCAGTGTTTTTTGGGGGGGGGCTTCATCGGGGCTTGATTTGGGCCATCAGGATCTGATCGGGGATGCAGACAATCAGGCACCAGTAATCTATTCCCGGGGCAACGGAGCCAGGGGAATGCCTGAGCTGTGTTTGCCCTCCTTCTGTCGCCCTGGAAACCCGAATGGAAGCCCAGCTTTCCTTGATCAGCAGGGCTTCCTTCCAACCACGGAGCAGCAACACACTCACCACCAGTTGGGAGAAGAGACCCAGGGGAGGGAGGGGGAAGGGGGTGTTCTGTAGCCATGGGCACTCTGAACATTTTTTGCTTTTTTAAAAAAATGTGGCTTTGTATGAGGAATGGCTGTTTTTCTGTCTGTCACCCTCTGTTTTTAACCTGCTTTTAAAACACTGTATTTTGTGGGAAAACCTCATTCACGGCTCTGTGTGTGTGTTTAAAATATGCTTTTGGAAGACTAGCTGCTTGCTTTTAAAATTGGGTGAGGAGGAATGGAGGATTCTGTCCCTGCTTTTTTTAAAAGCTGGCTGAAACATGTTGACGGGGTGTCTCCCTCTCTCTATTTGGAGAGGCAGGGATGGGTTAAAAACTTCTCCCCCCTCTGCTCTAAGTGTGTGTGTGTGTGTGTGTGTGAACATTCCCTCCCTGAGGGGAGGCAGCTCATCGCTGCCTCCTGGTGCCCACCGGGCCCGGCGGTCGCCACCACCACCCACCTTCCCACTCCCCGATCCGATCCACAGATTGGAAACGGGAGATGATCGGTGTGGATCGGTGATTTGGGGTTGTCGCCGGCGCGGATCCACGATCAGCTTGATCGGTAATTTTTTTTGGATCGTGCCCACCTCTACTTACAAATTGCTATTATCAGAATAAAACATTCTACATAATGTTTGTCAATGTTTGACCAGCTCAAATGTGTTTATGAGAAAATGAGTGAACATGTGTAGTTTTTATGAATTTCTCCCCTCCCAATCACTGTATTTGCTACTGTCTCCAATTATTAAAAGGTACATTTCAAAAGCAAAAAAAAAAAAAAAAGTTCCATGTTTGAGACTTCCCAGTTGGTTGTGTATCTGTGTCCCTTAGGGCAACATCACACATATGCACTGCCTCACTTTCGGCAAAATTCTCTGTGTCTGGAAAAAGTCCTGTTTTTCAAAGCTTTATACTTATAATTGAGTTTGCTACAGTATTCCCACAGTATTTTTGAGCCATCAAGGTATACTTCTGTTAATCAGGGAATTGAGGTATACAGATGAAGTGGACAGAGGTGGCAGTATCTAGGAAAATATTTTGTTGTGCTTAAAAAATTTGTCACTCATGTTTTTTACTTCTGAATATTGCTGCAAATAAAAAGGCATCATAAAACTGTGAACAGATTGCAGAGGCTCTTTTAAAAGTACTTTATTACAGCCTTTCTGTCATAAGTTAATCTGAGTATAAACAATGCAGAGTATTAAAAGCATGTCATATAAAGCAACTGGCAAAAATATAAATAGTAATTGAAGAAAACATAAATGAGCATATTGAACAACATTGTCATGCTTTTCAGATTGTTTCTGGAAATTTAGTTGCCCTGCATAAATAATGCTGCTGCTGAATTTTGTAGTTCACTGGTTCAGAATATGAACTTCTACAATACAGAATGCTTATCTTGTTCAGATATTGTGATCCTCTCTTCCCTTTGTCTCTTGGGTCCAAAGATCCTACTAAGGCAGCATGCCAGATGTTGCCAGGTTCAATCTGGGAAATACACTACTCTCAGATTCAACATTCAGGGGACTCACTTAAGCAAGTATCTCAGATTGCTGGTGATTCTCTGTCCAATTCACTTCATTATGTTGTATTCAGTGTTATTCAAGGAGCTGCAGCAGAGTGTCATCAGCATAACTCTACTTACAGATGTTGGGACCAGTTCTATATTTTATTTTATAATACATGATACAGAAGATGTCTGTTACATATTACCATTTGCTTCTATCTGGACTGTGCAACAAGGCACATGACTCAGCTGCATGAGGGAAAGAATTCAAATGGTAACCACGTCAGTAAGAAAAATATATAATTGATCTGTAGTCAGCTCACTGACGCTATTTCTGAATCAGGTACATTTTCACACTCCCATTTTTATCTTCTCTTCATAGACAACTCCTTCCATGCAAGGAAGTACTCAAGTTAACCATGCCTTTTAAGGCCCAGATTCTAAGTTTTGTACAGTGTTTGACAATTTTCTTGCTGATTGCTGCAAACATTAGACATCCCAATGCACACCACAAATCATAGCTGCCATTAAAATGTAGCAGCAGTTAGTTGGTTAGTTGGTTAGTTGGTGTATGCCTTAGCGAGAGACCAGAGAGCTTTGCCTATTATCGTGGCAGAATGGTTTAACTTCATCTCTGGGAGAGGACAGAGGACTAAGGGTATGCACTTAAAAAATGGGTATTCGTTGGATCTGAGTATCCAGACAACCATATATATTCAGTAGGGTTCAAAAGTACCAATTTAGTATTCACATCTGGGTTTTATTCTGCAATCTGAATGCAAGCTGAACCAAGAAAGCCCAACAGAACAAACATCAAAGTAGAACCAATATCAAACCAAAGAATCTCAGCAGAACCAAACTGAAGCAGGGACACTGTTGCAAGCCCAACAGAACCAGTGTCTCTCACATAAACCAGTCAGAAACCATGGCCAATGTGGTAACTGAACAAAACAGAACCAAGGACCAACACAACAAATACACAACAGCAGAACCCAGGGCCGGCGCCACTGTTGAGGCGGGGGCCAAGGGTGCTGCGGGTGCTGCGGGGCCGGAGGGGGCACCGGAGGGGTGCTGGGGGCAGAGGTGTGTGGTGTGCTGCCAACGGCCATCATCACGCAGTCTGGGGGCACTCGCTGTGCATGCGCATGAGGATGGCCTCAGGCACCAGTAACTCTGGTACCAGGGCTGGCAGAACCACCACTTGGCACAATCACAGCCATTCCCCTAGCAATGGCAAGCAGGAACACATGCACACAGTAAGTTGGTAAAGAATCCCTCTATCAAGAAAGACTTCAGAAAGCAAGGATGGGTGATTTTGAGTGATCCAAGTTCTCCTCTCTCTGCAAGCTGCAGCCTACACTGTCACTCCCTGGCCCAGAGGAGCCTCATCAAGACAGAGCTGCAGCAGCTGCCTTCATCACTGGCCCTCCTGTTCCCTCTTGCCTCTGAAAGGAAGAAAGTTAACAGTACACAAGAATGACACAACAGCATTGATGAGCTTCATTTTGTTTCTGTGGGCTTGGCTTCTGATTGTTTTAAAACGTTGGCAGTGTGGTCTCTACTTTTCCTACTTTGCCTAACATCTCTCTCAATCTTCCTGTTCCTGTGGCAAGAGAACAATGTATTTACTGCCAATTTTCTCAATTTCCTGCACAGAATTGTGCCAGAGTCTAATGAGTGTTCTGGCTGGGCTGGTATGTGTGAGTGTTTTGGTGTGTGTGAGAGAATGATTCCAAGTTGGAAATGTGAACTTTATACAGTGTGCTAACTGAATAAACTGTCCTATTGGTTTTCTACCTAAGTCTTGTTTTGGGAAGAGTGCTTTTCCCCACCTCCCCAACACAGACTGAGAGACGATGCAGGCATAAGGGTGCAGGCCCAAGGCATGCTCACCTCACTCACTCTGAAAGTCCAGAGCTGGGAAATTGAAGAGCAGCAAGTTGACCTTCAGGAAGACCAACTTCTCAACTCTCCAGTGGAGCAGGTGAGTAGAATGAGGGCTGACAATGTTGCCCTCATGGGAGGAGACACGCTCACTTTGCATGCTCATCAGAGGGCATGAGAGGAGCCTCTGAGCTTGAAGAGAGAAGTCTTGCCAGACTTTCTCTTTCTTGGCCCAGCAGCTCAGAGGACAAGCAGTATGCAACTTGCAGGGTTCTTCAAGGTAGTCTCTGACTATTGTGTCTGCCGAATCCAGGCTCATGTGCCCTACATTCCCAGAGGGGCTGAGAACATGCTCAGTGGCCTCCACCTCCAGGGACATCTGGGGACTATAGGGAACCCTATCAAGAAAGGGAGGTGTGGAGAACAGCAGAGCTGCTAACTGGGTACCCCTCTTGGCCTGCATATGCTGCACCTGCTGAGAGAACTTGTCTCTCAAGCTGGTGAGCTTCCTGGCCCACTTGGTGATGTGGTGACGCTGTCCTTCATGCAGAGGTTGCACATAGTCACCAATGTGTACAACTTGTTCTCAGTGAGAGGTCACAGGTGAGACTCAATAGCCTCTTGCACCCTTCTCACAAGCACATGCACTGCTGAAACAAGGGCCGTTTCCACATGACTTACCTGAAGCCGTGCCATGCCGCAACATTGCGGATCGTGCCAGGGAAAATGCGAAATATCGCGTTTTCTCGCACGAGTTTTGCGTGACGCCGAGCAAAACTCGTGCGAGAAAATGCGATATTTTGCATTTTCCCCAGCACAATTCGCAACGTTGTGGCATGGCGCGGCTTCAGGTAAGTCATGTGGAAACGGCCAAGGTCTGCGTATTCTGTGCCTGGGTCCAGAAAGGCAGACAAAGCTTTTGGATCAAGGGAATAACCAGACTCAGGATTGCCATGTCTTATGAGGCTGTGACAGTGAAGTCTTTAAAGGGCCTAAATACCTCCACCGTCTGGAAGATGGTCAGTCAGTCCTCTTGGCTGAACTGACTCTCCCTCCTCCCAGTGTAGTTCTCCTAGAGCCACATTGTGTGGGTGACCTGCTGCTCCAACAAATGCTCAAGCATGGCATGGGTGGAGTTCCAGAAAGGGTTTACATAGCAGATAAGGTGATGCTCCAGCACATTTTCCAGGACCTACTTCTGGTGCAGCTGATGGGCAGTCTTCACCCTGTGTGAGAAGTGACTGGTGATGTGTTGGCATCTCATGATGAGACACTGGAACTCACAAGTCGCAGCATCCAATCTGGAATACTCAGGATTTAGAACCAGACCCAGTTCATCCCTCACCATGAGGTGAAGTTTGTGGGCCATGCAATAAATGTGCTTGAGGTCCACTTGCACTGCTGCTGCGCACATGCTTTTGCCACCATTGGTTACTGTGCATGCTGTGATGATGTCCCTGCCTACCCACAGCACTAATTGCTTCTCAATGGCAGCAGAGATGTTGTCAGCCAGTGCTCCTCATCTAGAACCTTGATGTGGAGCAAAGCCTGGCAGTAGCTGGCCCCATCTCATCCTGCCTGACATCAGTTGTTCCACCCTCACCCAAAAGGTCATTGGGTTGCCACCAGTGTGCAGTCAGCGACAGGTACACATGCTGCGACTGAGGGCAAGACCAGATGCCGGATGTGAAGTGTACACTTCTCTCAGCAGTGTGAGACAACAGCGCCTTCATATAATCCTTGGCAGCCCTGTAAATGAAAGGAACCATGGACTGCTCAGCATGGAGCAAACAGGGGGCGTGTACCAAGGATAGGCATCTTGCAGCAGCCTGTGAAAGCTGGCATCCTTGATTATGGAAAAGGGATGTCTGTCTAGAGCAATCATCTTGCCAATGAGGTAAGTGACCCTCCTCCTGCCTTTGCTCTGGATCTCTCCTCTTAGCTCACTAATGCCACCTCAACCAAACATCTCCATTAGAGATGCTTGACATCTCTTCCCTACAGGAGACCATGGAGGGGAGAGCACCAGAGGTGGTTGCAGGATAATCCCCCTCCTGGCTTGCTGGTGGCTGTGTGGCACCATTCTCTGTCTCTCCCCCAAAAGAAGAACTGCCTGCTGGTGCTTCTTCAAAAGGTTCCTGAGACTGAGTTGAGAGAGGAGCCAGATCTTTCTCTTGACTGATCTGGTCCTATACAATTGGCACTGCGCATAGAGGGGGTTCTCTGTCTTCTGAAACTGATTCCAGACAGCAGAAGTGTAGGGGCACCCACGCCACCCTGCAGCTGCAGACATCCAGAAGCAGCCTCCTGAAAGGTGCTTGAGGGGAAGAAACAGTGTATAGGGGAAGAAGGAGACGGCTAAAGGCGAAGGGGTTGGGATAGCAACCCTCTGGGAGCTCTTCCTCTTCAGTCACCTCCAGCTTATCCTCCTGCCTCTCCCCGAAAGACCTGCCACTGGTTTCAGAGGAAACTGGGAAAGGTTCACCGCTAGCGAGCCTCTCCTCCAGTTCCCCCAGCATCCTCTGAGTCCCTAGGGTGACCTTGAGGACTGGAAAAATCACATTGCCCCAAAGGACAACTCATGCTCCTCCTTCTCCTGGTATATTAAACTTTTGTGATCAACATTATTTTGTCATGAATGTATTCAGTACAATATCTGGAAATCAAAATAATATCACCCTGTTTGTTAATTGTTATAACATTTGTTTACAGAAAAAGCTGCATAACACTGGGTTGGATCTAACCAACTTTTCCACTAATGAAAAAGGGAGGAGAACATGACCACCAAAAATGCTATGATGGAGATTATATGATCTGCATTGACAAAAGCCATATGTGATGTGAGCTGAAATAAGTATGGAGATTTGGGAAGACTGAGTGAAAAAGGTGGCTGGATCCAATCTATTGTTTGAGCCGCATAGTAACATAGATAGATAGCTATTTCAGATGTACCTAATATATTTACATTCATGTTACATTTTTAGTCTTATCCTCATGTTATTAAGCCTCTTTGTAAAGCCTTTAGGAGAAATCATTCATAGTTTTGGAACTGGATGTAATCAATATACAGATGACACCCAGCTTTACAGCTCTCTGTCCAAATCCCCTGGTAATGCAATAGAGGTCTTGAGTGGCTGCCTGATTGCTGTGGCTCAATGGCTGAAAATGAATAAATTGAACTTGAACCAGATAAAATGAAAGTGATGCTGATTGGAAAGGTGGACATTGTTCTTTCCACTTTCAATGGGGTTCAGTTGACTCCTGCTGACTCAGTTAAGAGCATAGGGGTCTTACTGGATCCAGAATAGTTGCTGGACAAGCAACTTAATGCAGCTACCAGAAAAGCTTTCTTCCAACTCAATCCAGCTTGCAAGATGACCCTCCAGTTTGACGTGGCTGCTCTGGCCACCTGGATCCACATGATGGTACCATCAAGACTAGACCACTGTAATGCAGTTTACATAGAGTTCCCATAGAAGTCATTTCAGAGAGTCCATTTAGACTAAAAATTTGCAGCTCAGTAGTTATCTACTAGGTAGAGCGTGCATATTACTCCCATCCAGAAGTTAGACACCCCCAATGTAATATATGATTGAGGAAAAAACATATTTAGAAATGCTTACATAGACATTTTGTAGTGATTCAAATTTGTTGACATATATTAATATATATATTAATGGGACTGAGGTAGCATTGAATGTGTATTTATTATTTACTATATCAAGTATTCATGTTTGTATGTTCCCTAGCTAAATGTAAATTACATTTTCCCCCTTATGAATTTGATGAGCATTGCAAATTATTTGTTACATTAACTTAGACTTAACTCCACAATGGTGAGGTTAAACACATCAATAAAATTTGTCTGCAGGATGTATTTTGAAAGCTATTTCTGCTTGAGAAGTATAGGCTAACGATGATACTACATGCAGGAAAGAAGATTATCTACCATGTAACCAGAGCAACTGAGTGTGAAAAGGTATCATAAACATCAAAAGCCCTGTCTGAAGTGGAAATGGAGCCATCCCAATAGGTTTGACCTTGATATCCATTCCAAACAAATATAACATTCCTTTCCACTACTGTTGAAGGGCTTCTCAAAAGAATTCTCTGTTAAATAGATAAACAATTGTTTGATTCCGTGGCTCCACATATGCATTCCATCTTCCAGCTATTTAATGTGTCTCTTCTACACAATGATGCATGAGATCCTTGACCACATAAACAACTTGGGTCAACATTGCTGCATGCACACTTTCATTTTATAATGTGAAACGTGTTGCTCTATAAAAATGTGCATGTAACTGTAAATTGTAACACTGCAAGTGCCACCCAAGCCTAGAAAATATCATAAATTCTTTAAAACCTTTGTTTGTGATTTTAGAAATTTATTACATCTACTATTTATCATTTATATAGTACATGGTGCAAGGAAAATAGCTTTTACTTTATTATGTTTTAGTGTTAGTTATAATATTTCCAGATTTTATTCCCCTCTGTATCTGCTATCAGGATTTGCCATTGTAGTGGATGAATACCCCTCTATGATGGCATGTTGTGTTAACAGAAAGCTTTTATGACTAACACTGATAGTCTAAGGAAGGGAAAAACTCTCCAATGGTTAACAAACTCAGCAATGGCACATTAACAGCCAAGTCAAACTACAAAGTAAAATGGGATTTAAACATGTTATTGTTCTTTTCGAAATTTATTTAAAAGATAATACAGACTCTGTTTTGCAATTCAGAAGTGAAAATCAAGTAACCAAGCTAAGATGGTGTGACTGCGTAAAAATTAGGATTTGAGTCCAGTGGCACATTGTACCTTTACATCCTGGATGCCCTTCCTTGTAACCCTCCACTCAACTTTGGCTGGGATATAAAGGCTCAGGGATCTCCATTCCCTACTTGTGACTGAAGAAGGAAGCTCCAGCTCTTGAAAGCTTACACTCTGAAAATCTTGGTCTCTAAGGTGCAGCTGGACTCAAATCCTGCTGTTTTACTGATGACCAACATGGCTACCTACCTACACTGTCCTCATAAAAATTAGGAATTAGTGGTTCACCTAATTCTCTCCATTTTAAGGTCTGATTCGCCTCTCCTTCTGGGAATTTGATCTGAATATCTTTTATTAAAGTTCATGAACTGTGATGGAGCAAAAAGGGAATGGTCCACCCCTTGCCTTCCCAGTCACCTTCACCCCCCCCCCACCACGGTATGTAGAGTCTGCAGACTCTGATGCTAAAATCCTCCCTGATACTGGAGTTTAGGGCCTTACTATAAATTCCCCATCTCCCCTGTGTCTGCATGACCAATGTGCACTTATAAATTCTCTGCTGGGGACACAATTCCCAAGTGCACAATAACCAAATGATGCAAAATGGGACTAGCGAGACCTCAAGCTCAGTCTAGGAGGCTGTTGTCCACTTTTATGAGAGTGCACAGATCCTTAATAAAAAAGCACAAAGTGGGCTTCAGAGAGAATTCATATAACTGTAGGAAAATGCTGAATTCCTGTCTTCTTTCTCTTGTTTGTTTTAAATATCTTTGCAACTTTGAACCTCCTAGCTGGTAGTGTTGTCTACATTAATTTATTGTAATAAACTAGACAGAAAGTTTCAGAGGGCTGTAGATATTACAAGAGATGGTTCTTTTTATTTCCTTTGCCTTCTTGTGCATGCTCCCTTCTGTAACTTAAAAAGCCCCCCAAACATGTGTGTGCAAAATCTCTGCTAAGATCATATTAGGGAATCCTATCTGCTATTTCCATTGCTTATAATAACAGGTGAAGTTCTCAATTTTTTCAGTTCCACAGAAAAGATTTCAAGAGATACTGAGTTGAACACAATCCCATTTAATATTATTGATGCTAAACTTAAGCTTCATTCTATGTGTCTTTACTGATTCTCCTAGCCTAGTTCTTCTAGCCAGGCTTCTATCAACTCTGAAGAAGTTTTAGGAAGATGCAGAGAAAACATTCTGCAATATCCATACCATACTACTGGTAGGACCTGAGGTACAACTACTTCTCAGAAATAGATTTTTACTATTGTTTTAATGAAAAGAAAGATGGCAATATTCTTTTGATGGAATGGGAGGAAATAAAGGTGGCCCTGCAATGTTCCAAAGATAGTTAAGGTTGGTTGGGGTAGAAGTATACACCCACAGTTGTTAATAATATCAATATCAATATCAATATCAATATCAATATCAATATCAATATTATTATTATTATTATTCAGAATAAAGTTTTCACAGAACTAGAATTGCAAGAATTGGAGAAACTGGCAAAAAAGAAACAACAAAAATAATGAACAAAGATGGGAAAATATCACAGCTGAACAGACTAAAGCCACAGTGGAAGAATATGCTCTACCTGAAATACAAGCTATGGTCAGCCTGATAATAATGATGTGAATCAACAGAAAAGAGTTCTGAAAGAAAATGTTTTGAGTCATGTCAGCCAAGGCAGTGAATGACAGACTGCAAATAATTCACCAAATACAAAGAAAACAAGTGAAAACTTTACTGAATGTAGACAATGACATCATCGATACAATTCCAACTAACACATTAAACAAAACAAATCAACTCATGTATTGGCTACAAACTGCCAAAAAAGAAAAAGCCTGGCATACTATAATGTTGGTAATGTTATGTACTGGAAAACAATATGTACCCTATTGAACAGAAAGGCAATTTTAAAAAGTCAAGAGGCACTAAGATCAACTGCTAATAGACAAAATGGTACTGAAAAATTCAAGAAGAAAGACGAATTTGAATATGGCATGGATTGACTACAAAAAAGCATTTGATTCACTGCCCCACAGTTGGAAATTTTTGGAATGAGTGAAAACATCAAGCTGTTCCTTAAGGAAAATATGCAAAGATGGAAAACCATGTTAATGGCCTATGGTGAAGAAATTGGGGAAGTTTGTATCAAAAGAAGTATATTTCAAGGGGACTTGTCACCTTTAGTATTCAACATCTCATTAATCCCCTTGACAATGGCCCTAGAGAAACAAAAATGGGTAATTATATTTCTTATCAGGCTGGGAAAATAAACCATCTCCTGTACATGGATGATTTGAAATTGTATGCAAAGAGTCCCACTGAACTTGAATCATTGCTTAATACAGTGAAAATATATAGTGATGATATTCAAATGAAATTTGGCTTAGACAAATGTACAGTACTCTCCATGCAGTGGGGAAAAGTAAAAAATATTGATGGAATAGAACTTGAAAATGATCAAACAATGAAAATTATAAATATCTTGGAATATTAGAATTAGATAACATCCTGCATGTGAAAGTAAAAGAACTGACTCAGAAAGAATATATCAAGAGAGTATGAAAAATTCTGAAATCAAAATTAAATGGTGGAAATACAATCAAGGCCATAAATACATGGGCAATTCCAGAGATCAGATATCCAGCTGGAATAATAGATTGGACACAAAGCAATTTTAAAAAATTGGATCGAAAAACGCAAAAACTAATAAACATGCATCACTCTTTACACCCCAAAAGTGATGTTGACAGGCTATATTTACCATGAAAAATTGGTGGAAGAGGACTGTTACATTAGGTAGTGGAAGAAGAAAAAAGAAGCCTGAATGATAACATCAGCAGAAGTACAGAAAAATTATTTCAGGCTGTGAAAACAGAGAAGATATTAAAAACAACCAAAACAAAGGCTGAATACAAGAAGAAACAGTTTGAGAATAGATTAAATGACTGGAAGAACAAATTTTTACACGGGCAACATCTAAAAAATATTGAAGGAAAAAGTGACAACAGCCTAACTTGGGCATGGTTGAAGATGGGTATAATCAAGAAAGAAACTGAAGGTCTGATCTTTGCAGCACAAGAACAAGCATTGCAAATGAATGTTATGAAAGCCAAAATTCCAAAAATCATCGAAAATCCAAAATGTCGACTTTGCCAGGAAAAAGATGAAACTGTGTGCCAATTTATCTCTGAATGCAACAAAATTGCACAGATGGACTACAAAGCTAGACATGACAGGGTCGCAAAGCTGATTCATTGGTCATTGCGTAAAGTATCAAAGAATTCATGGGAACTTCAGGTGGAAAAGGTGCTAGAAAACGACTAAGTCAAGATCTTGTGGGATTTCAGGATTCAAACTGATTGGCACCTTGAACATAATACACCATACATAACAGTTGTGGAAAATCAAAAAATCTGGATAATCGATATTGCAGTTTCTGGGGATGCAAGAGTTGAAGAAAAAGAACAAGAAAGAATGATTAAATATAGAGATCTAGCAACAGAAACCACCCGACTGTAGAAGAAGAATGCAACAGTAGTCCCCATTGTCATCGGGCCACTTGGAACCATCTCGAAAAACTTTGCAATTCATATGGAAAAACTGCAGCTTTCTGACATAGCACCTACAGAACTGCAAAGGACGGTGTATCAACCAATATCTGGTTGATACTTAGGTCTCCGGTGGAAACTTGTATCAGCTTAGCAAGGCCAATCAATACTAACATGTGACCTCTGCTTATTGTTGATTATGTTTTGGATAATTTGAATGATGATGATGATGATGATGATGATGATAAGTAGTAGTTCTGGAATCTGCCTTCTGTGGATTGAGAATTAGACACTACAAAAATAAAAGCAAAAATGCAAATTTTGTTGGATAGCTTATCAGATATCTTGTTTATCATAACTTGATCCACTGAGCAGACCAAAAGCAGAAGACCTGATTCAATGACAAAATGTAGCTAGATGGATTTTTGAGGTCCTCCCTAACGAAAAGCAGAAAAGACCTTCCAATGAGGCAGGTGGGAAAAGAGAACAGTTCTCCTGATTGCCCCCCTAGTTGGAATGAGAGTCAGACACAAAGGTTTGGGTAAAATGGGCCGCTTTATTAAATGAAACAGCAAACAACAATTACGGCAAGGGGCCTAACTAGCGGTACAGGTCAGGCCCTGGGGTCATTCACTGGGACCCCGCCCTGACCTGTCTGGGCGAGCGCCCGCTGACCCGGGTGCGATCCATCCGTCAAATGGCTGTGACCCGGCTTGGCCAGGCGGAGTGGTTCACCCCTGAAAAGCTCCCCCAACCGGCCGAACGGCAGCGGAGTGAGACCGGCTTATCCAGGGGTTCCCCACCCAGGGCGTCTGACCTCGCAGCTGGGCCGTACGGCAGCCTGCTGCTCCTGAAAGACCCCAGTTCCCCACCAATGGGGAGGTGCCAAGGGTGCTCACCGGCCCGCCACAAATATATCCCTAGCTAAATCCTGCCACCGCAGAGGCCAAGCCTCTGCTTAGGCCTCAGCTCCCCACAAATGGCATAAAGCCAACCTGAGCCCCTGCCGTAGGTCGTTCAAGAAGATGCTGTTGCCCCTGTAAGAGAGGTGCACGCCATCCCCTCTGTAGAAGGAAACCGACTCGGCCCGAATCTGCGGATGGGGCAAATAAATCCCCAACCCACCCGTCATTATCTTAAACAGGGCTCTGTTGGCCATTCGCCTAGCCCTTTCAAGTGCTCTGTGGTCCAATGCCTCCCGCCACACACGGCGCGGAAGCATAGCGGACCAAAAAATCAGGACACCGGGCCATCGCTTCCTGATTTCCAAGAAGTCGTCCCGCGCCTGCCAAGAGAGGGCTACCCCTTTCATGAGCCCCAGATCGTTCCCACCAAGATGAACTACCAGAATATGAGAAGGAGGGGCGGACCTCCCCTCAAACAAGAGTGGCAGCAGCCCCGCCCAACGTAGGCCTCTTCTGCCCTGCCACTCGATGGTAGCCCACCGGCTGAATCCAAGCTGGGACCCGATCCAGGATCTTCTCGCTTGGTGCGCCGCCCAGAAGATCATGCTGTGGCCACAGATGAGGATCCGTACCCTCTCCTGACGACCCACAGCACCTGCAAAAAACACAAGTCAGCATGATTTACCGCGTCCAAGCGGCCTGACGTATGACGCATAAGCTCCTGAACGCCAACGGCCTACCTTCTGGATGTCAGGCCCCGAGAAACCCATGGCAGCGGCAGTGGATGCCGCCCCAATGCGGAAAGAATGGGTCCCAAATTTGACCCCTTCCAGACCCAACTCGCAAAGAGCCCTACCCGTGACTGCCCAAAATTGGTACCTAGTCAACGGGGCGCCATCACTGTGGCGGAAAAGAACCCCGGAGTGATCACCCCAAACCTCCAAATAGCACCGTAAGGCTGCTATGGGACACAATTCAGCGATGGAACACCGGCCAAGGGCCAGGTCCACCCCTTTTTGTTGCTGGTCCGTCTTGGACCGTCTGATCCGAAGGATCAGCTGGTCATTCATAATTTTAACATCCGCTGCCATAAGGGCATGGCCAGAGTCGTCCCTCGGGGACTGCTGGACCAGCTCACTTACCTGAAGAGCGCCAAAGAAAGCAAGTAAGGAGGCAGCGTGAAACAGCCGCTCCTCAAAAGGAGAGCTGCAGACCTTCGGCCATACCGCCTGTAATCCTAGAAGGATGTCAGGCGAGATGGGTTGTCTATCATCCCTGGGCGTGGCAGACTCCCTCGCCCACCCTTCAAGCATCTTCCGAATACGGAAGTCGCCATTGGTATCCGAAAACCCTCTGGCCTTCGCAGCAAAAGCTAGGGACGCAACCTGGCTGCGGATATATTTCACACTGTGCCCCTTATCTCTTTGAATCACGCAAAATTGAGCCAAATGTTCGGCTGGAAGGGGCCAGACCCGGCGGAGGCCTGCAACCTGCCTAAAGGCATCGAAGTTCCTTACCGCCCTGTCGTACGCCCTCCCGGTGCTAGGGGCAATGGCTAACTGGATGGCCCTGGAGGCTTCCACTTGCCAATCGTCCACAGCTCCTGCGGCACCAGAGCTGGCACCAAATCGGCCTCGGGGGCAAGCTGTCGAAACCGGTCCATCTGCAGACGAGACAAGGCGTCTGCCACCTCATTGTTGACACCAGGTATATGCCTGGCTGAAAACAATATGTTAAGGTGCAAGCACCTCAAAGTAAAGGCACGGACCAAGGTCATGTCCCGGGGCGATTTGGATGAAAGGGAGTTCACTACTTGAACCACAGCCATATTATCACACCAAAAGTGCACGGAGTGGTTGGCAAACTCCTCTCCCCAAAGATAAACTGCCACTAAGATTGGGAAGAACTCCAAATAAGTTAAATCCCTACACCGTCCGTCTGCAACCCACTCCTCGGGCCAGGTGGCGGCACACCAGTGCCGCCTAAAATAAATCCCCAGCCCTATGGACCCTGAAGCATCTGAAGACACTTGCAGTTCCCCTTCAAGGAGGAGCTCCTGCCTCCAAAAGGACACCCCATTGAAACCCTGCAAAAACTGCACCCAGACACCTAGGTCCTCCTGCATGCCCTCAGACAGGCGTATCTTGTGATGAGGGAGCCGGAGGGTCCCCATGGCGTCACAAAGGCGCTGCAAAAAGGCTCTACCGGGGGCCACCACCTTACAGGCAAAGTTAAGGTGGCCCACTACTTGCTGGAGCTCTAACAAGGAAACTTTACGCTTCCCCAGCATGGTGCGTAATCGCGCCTTCAAATCCAAGAGCTTCTCCACTGGAAGTCTTGAAGTCTGCTGGACCGTGTCCAACTCGATGCCTAAGAAGGTCAGGACAGTTGATGGGCCCTCTGTTTTCTCATGCGCCAGCGGAACGCCCAGCTCATCGGCTAGGCTGACAAAGTCAGCCAAAAGGCGCGCACACTGCCCCGTCCCCGGGGGCCCAACCAGGATAAAGTCATCCAAATAGTGGGCGGAGTCACGGCAGCGCTGCCTATGACGCAATGCCCATTCCAGGAAGGTGCTAAATCGCTCAAATACTGCGCAAGAGATAGAGCACCCCATGGGGAGGGCCCTGTCCATGTAGTATTGACCTTCAAAGGCAAAGCCGAGGAGCTCAAAGTCCTCAGGATGCATGGGGAGAAGCCGGAATGCAGACTTGATGTTGCATTTCGCCATCTCAGCTCCCCGGCCACAACGCCTGACCACCTTAACGGCTTGGTCAAACGATGTGTAACGCACCGAGCACAAGTGCTCAGGTATCGCGTCGTTCACAGACCCACCCCTGGGGTAAGACAGGTGATGAATTAAACGAAATTCACCTGGAGCCTTTTTAGGCACCACACCTAGGGGGGAAACCCTCAAATTGGGTACAGGAGGGGTGGGAAAAGGGCCTAAAACCCGTCCCTCCCTACATTCCTGCGCAATTTTGTCTCTAACTACATCCTCCATGCCTGCCACAGAACGTAAGTTGGCAGACATGAAGGGAGAGCGGGGACCCTGAAAGGGAATACGGAAGCCAACTAAAAACCCCTCTAACAAAAACTGGGCATCTGCCCTTCTAGGGTAATCCACCAACATGGCTTCAAGTACCCTCACCCTTATTGGGCTGGGGCCCTTTTCCAGGGCCCTGTTGCCCCCCAAATCCACCCCCCTTTTTATTGAAGGGTTTCTGCCTTTTGCAAGCATTAACGGCGTGAGGACCCCAGCAGATGGGGCATTCATGGCCGTACCGGCAGTTCTTCCTGCTACAGGACCCCCGCGAGGTGAACTCAAAACAGAGCAGCCGGGGCTGAACCGACTGCCCCGCGAACGCGCGGGAGCCTGAACTAGGAGCAGTAGCGCCAGCCGGTCCAAAACCGGATCTCTGGACGATATGGCCACTATCTGACCTCTCACCCGGACCGAAATTAGTAGGTGTCATGAGCTGGATCCACAGATGGTGGTGCACCTGGTCCCATGGTAACGAAGGGTTAAGGGCCGCCCGCATTCTAAATTCCTCGTCGTATTGCAGCCAAGCTGCACCGCCGAAGTCCGTATGCGCCCTGTATATGATGTCCATATACTGAATGAGCGGGGCGGCCCTCCAAGGCTGAACCCTTGCTATCACACCTGCATATATAAAGAAACCTGGGAGCCAATTGGCCCAGGTTCTATCTATCCTGCGGCGCTTAATACGTTCTTTATCTCTATCCTCCAGGTCCTCCTTGTCCTTTTTCTCCAGATCCCTGAAGAGAAGGGTAAAGATGTCCACATACTCCCCACGCAAAATCTTCTCTCGCGTGGCTGGGGTAAGGTGATCGCCTAGCGGCATGGCCGTGTCACCCACAGGGAGAGCCTGGTAGGGCACTGTCCCATAATTGCTCCAAGGCCCTCCTGAACAACAACCCCATGCCCTGGCCCCACCTGTATCACCCGGAGCATTTGAAGGGTTGGAAAGCCAGCCCGCGGCCCAGGGCGTTTGGTGAGGGAAGGACAGGGGGCCCCAGTGGGCACAATCAGAGGGCCGAAGGCCCCCACCTGCCCCACCCGTGGGAGGTCCCTGCATAGAAACATTATGTTGTGATGTCTGAGACCCCGACGGCCAGGGCCAAGCCGTGACCTGTTGGGGACAATCGTACTTACCCTCCGCTTCAGGAGGCTGGACCACCAACGCTAGCTGGCCCGCTTCTGCTGGCCAGTTTGCCACAATTTCCCCAGCTGCTGTCCCGACAACATCCTCCTCTATAGCGTGTGTATCCACCGCCGCCAAGGGGATTGCCGGCCCTTCAGACGTTCCCTCAAGAGCGGACAAACGAGAAAGAATGTCAGTCATGGACACAGACCACGCTGACCGCGCCGGCCGTTTACTGCCCCCCCTCCCGTGTGAGGAGCCCTAGCTTGCTCCAGTGCCATAATTCGAGCCATGATGGCTCGACCTAAAGACCCTTCCTCCTCCTCGTTGGACGACAAGGTAACTGCAGCACGCTTCGGGGGGCGTGGGGTGGGCTGCTTGCCCTTAGAACTACCGACCCCTTTCTTAGGCCCCATCCCAGCCCTCGAGAGATACCTATTAGCACCCGCAAGAAAGGTACTGTCAGGTGCCTAGCAACTAATTGAGCAACCAATGTATACCTTTTTAAATTGGCAGCCACTGCACCTATCAAGGCCAGGCAAGTCGCCACCTAAGATGCAATCAAGGCCACAGAGGGCGGCACCCAGTGAGCAGGTGCAGGCCGAGGGGTCCAGAACAAATTTAAAAACTCCCCCACAAAATGGCTGCCTTCCTGAGGCCCTCAAAATGGCTGCCGTCAATCCCCCTGCCCTCCCTAAATGGCTGCCGCCAATTTAACCCGCATTAAGAACTAACAGGCCACAGAATAAGTGGCCAAAAACCCTTGCCCGCGCCTCCGCGCGACAGGGAGCCGGGTGACTCTCCCCACCAGGGCTCAACGCTCTGTTCCCGGCTGAGCACTATACGAGCCGCCGCAGCGCCCAAACACCCGCGGGCGGGAAAACCACGCGCCAAACGGGCGAGCGCCGGCGCAGCCGCCCCGCCAGCGGGTGGGAAAAACGGTGCGCAAACGGGCGAGCGGCGGCCAATGAGCGTGCGCCGGCGCGGCCGCCTCACCCACGGGCGGGAGAAACGGCCCGTAAACGGGCGAGCGCCGGCGCGGCCGCCTCGCTAGCGGGCGGGAAAAAACGGCACTAAAACGAGCGACGGCGCGGCCCGCCTCGCCGCAGGCAGCGGCGCGCAATGTGTGGGCATGGGCGCCTCCCCCCCGAGATGAAGAAGAAACGAGGGGGGGGGCGGGCGGAGCACACAGGCAGCCGCAGAAACCGCCCCGAGGCTCGTCCACCCAGGAGCGGCAGAAAGGCTGCTCGGTGGGCAAAGGAACTGGGCCCCGCAACAACCAAGGGCCCCCCCAAACAAACCCAGCCTGTCTCCCCACAGGCAGAAAAGCGTCCTATGAGGCCTCGTGCCAGCGGAGCAAAGCAACGTCCTCTCCAGCCGAGCACAAGGCGAGACTAATCTGCAGGAGGGCGGAGCGGCAGCCTACTGCCTATAAGCTCCGCCCCCCTCAGTAAAGCCCCATAAGCAGGGCTGGCCTTCTCTGCCTCCCTCCGGCCAGGGAGGCAAATGGCTGCCACCAGCCTAAGGGGCTAAAGCCCCTGGCTGGGGTGGCAGTATTATCTATGATCAGAGATTTCCCACCTTTGCTATAAAGTTCACTTGTTTGAAGACATGGCCTTAGCAGCTGATGAATGCCCTTCTATGGGTGAAGTATTTGGACTATTTTTTTTCATATATTTGCAATGGAATGCATGACTTTAGGATTCCATTCCACGAGTCTAAGCTCATGTTTAAACCCTAAGAGTTAAGGACTTATTGAAATGTTTTTCTCACCAGGGATATTATCTTACAGTTGTTTGTTACCTAATTAGAAAGTTAATTCAATCTTGAATCCATCAAATTGTGCTTTCAGGCAGATTGTATTATTTTTAGCATGTAAATTGTATTAATTCTTTGGGTCTCCTAAACATGAATCAAGAATTTAATCATATACAAGCAGGCCATCAATGAGGCTGATGATTTTATCTCCCCCCTACCACTCAAATAAAGGAAGCACACATTATGTTGGACAGTTTCCCCAACATTTTGGGCATAAAGTGATTACACAAATGCAACAACAGTTCTTCTAGTATGTCTACACAAATTTATTGTTGCTAATAAAACACAAATAATTAATCAAAGTAATGATAAAACCCCAGCATATTTATTTTCTCAAATCCTTTCATTTTATTTTTGAGCCTGGCATTAGTTGACAACCTTCAGGAAGATTAACAGCAATACTGTTTACACATGCCCATTTGTCAATGCAAATCAAAAGTATATCCATCTGTTGATTCCTGTTCTTAGAAGTTTCTTGGGTTCTTAATTTATTAAAGATTATCTACTAGATCATCTACTACCTGCTGGTCACTGGGCAGGTATTCTTGTTTTACATTTATGGGAAAGCATACAAAGAAAAAGTTCTAAAAGAATGAAGATGTCTATTAAAATCTCTCAAACAGTATCATCTGGTAAACCAATTGCTAGTATTTTATAGTCCACATTTGCTTAAAGTTAAAGTTTATTGCATGCAATGTGCAGTAAAGGAATTGTGTCACTTCTCACCCTATTGTTGCCATACTACATGTAGAGGGTGTGTTGCATCCATCATCACTGTGGGGAGCATTCTTTAAAATATATATCTGGGATTTGCGATTTGCCTGAAGGTACAAAGGTGATGAAGAGTGAATGAAAACAGATACACCCTAAAATGTTAATAGTGGTTCAGCAGGAATCAAGGAGCAGTGCTTGGGGGCTGGGGGTTGCATAGGAAATGGCATTGGACAGCAGAACTTGCTCTAGTATTAGGCAGAGTAAATGCCCTACTTTATGCAGCAGACTTTGAGATACAATATCATTTCATTGTTAAATGAAATGTTATCATTAATATAACAAAACACAATGGTTGGAAGGGCTGAATTGGATCCACAAAAACTGGCCAGCACAAAGGTGTTTAAATTGGAAGCTGTTAAAAAATGTATATGTGTTTTCAATCACTGTTTCTTGCTTTTAGGAGACTTTTTCAGAATGAAAACCTTGACCTACTCTTTCAGAATAAAACATAATTCAGAGCGCGAGGACTTATTTCATCTGAGGAACTTCCCACTCCTTCCTTAGCAATTTTAAAAGGGATGTAGTAAAGGTGAGGTACATAAGGCAACTGAAACTGATCAAGTAAATGGATGGAGGAGGGGGGAAATGTGAAAAGGCAGAAAAATGTTCTTTGCATTTTTTACCATCATGGTGGATATCGTTTGAATTTTCTGCCTAAGACACTGAAAAATCTTGGTGCCCTTATATATATATATATATATATATATATATATATATATATATATATATATATAAGATATATCTGATGCACATGGAGATGAAAAGGACAAAAAAAGACTATGTTTTGAGAAAAATGCTGCTACATATAGCAAATTATGTGTATTTAGTTCTGAAAGAACACTAACCCGAGTACTTGACAGAAGTAAAACAGCATATCTGTTGAACAAACTATTACTAATGTATATACATAGATGTTACATTTATCCAAAATTCCTTGAAATGGTTCCAGGAATCTACTTATCTGCACCTATGGCTATACATAACTTTTCACAACAGGATAAATAGTTCCTTAGGTGTGGAGGAACACTAAGCCCTATTTTCCCCACATGCTACAGTAGTGATCTGAATTGGGCCCATTAATTCCCACATCTGATAGAAACATGTTTGGTAGGCACAAGGACTTTATAATCTGTGAATTAGCCCAAAGTCAAGGGATGCCTTCTAGGTAAGTAATGAAGAGGGAGCCCATACCTTAAACTAGCAGTACCTCAAATACTATAGTTTATGAACACATTATCCTTTGCAGTGTGAAAAATATTTGATATGGCAATGTTAATACATAGTAGTAAGGATAAAATCATCCTCATTAGAACGCTTGCTTCCAGTTTGTTTCCTGTTGAGGAAAGCCAGAAATATAGCTTTCCTCATGTATATATACACGAGAGATACATATGCATATACCTCTCATGTTGCAATATTGTTATCCCAACCAATCTGAAAAAAAAATCTTAAGTATTTTTAATTTGAAGCTGCCTGAAATTTTAGATTAGGAGTAAGAGGTTTGGGGTTATTTTAAATGAGGAAAAGAATCTCATTCTGCAAGAGAAGACTATTAGTGAAAATTAATGATAATGAAACAAAGGCATAAAGCTATCAGCTGTCTGAATAGCTAAGGTACCGACACATTTTAACATCAAAGCTATGACTAAATTATCCTTATTATTGCCAGGTAATAAAGTGTTATATTCTGTGCATCTGCTTTAGCTTGAAAATTATGCACCCCCTCCCTACTTTTGTCTGTTCACACTATATTAGTAGGATGTGACTAGTTTAAAATTCATATAGCTCTTTCCTTTCTAAATATATGCATGAATAAGAAAGGAATACTCAAGAAATTCAAAATAATTATTATCCTTATTAATATTATTGTGTTGTCCACAATGAACATAGAAGTTGCTCAGATCTTTGTGCCTAAAGCTTAAAAAAATCCTGCTATTAGCCTTATATTCAGGATACTTCAAAATTATCCCTTTATTCTTAAATAAAGACTTGGAAAGCAGAAGAATTTTTTTTCATTTCATTGCATCTTGAAAGGAAGTCACAGTGACATCCATTTGAGATCTTCTAGCCACCACTTTTGTCATGTGACCTTCATTCAGAGGAACATCTTATGTTTAGATTCATTGTACTAAGAGGAGAAGCAGATATTATGCCTAGCAAAGAGATGCTAATGAAATTGATATAATTTCATATTGGGAGTTTCTCTATCTGTGGCAAATGCTGAGGGCATGGGGATAGGAAACTTACCAAGTGATAATGCTACATCTTGTGAAGAACATTCTTAAATATTACATTTAGTGAATGTAATATTTGTCATGGAAATTTTGATTTAGGTGTAACTTGCTTCCATTTGGTAGCATACTACTTTCTGTTCCTAGACTGAGGAAATGCAGAAACAAAGAAACATAGAGCTGGAAGGGATCCTGAGGGACATCTAATCCAACCTCCTGCACAAAGCAGGAAATTCGCAGCTACCACTTCACTTGATCTAAATTCTATACTTCTGTTGATACAACCCAAAACTGCATTTGCCTTTTTAGCTACCAAATCACACTGCTGACTCAAGTTCAGGGTATGATTTACTAAGACCCCTAGATCTTTTCACATATACTATTGCCAAGACAAGTCTCCTCCGTCCTATAATTATGCCTTTGATTTTTTTCCCTACCTAATGCAGAACTTTACATTTATCTCTGTTGAAATTTATTTTTTTAGTTTTAGCCCAGTTTTCCAGCCTGCCAAGATCATCTTGAATCTTGATTCTGTCTTCTACTGTATTTGCTACCCCTCCCTATTCTGTATCATCTGCAGATTTAATGAGTATCCCTTCTATTCCTTCATCCGAGTCATTTATAAAGATGCTGAACAACACAGGGCCCAGGACAGATCCTTGAGGCACTCCACTTGTCACTCCTCTCCAAGAGGATAAGGAAACATTTACAAGCACTCTTTGGGTGCTATCTGTCAACCAGTTACAAATCCACATAACAGTAGTTGGATCCAAACCACATTTTACCAACTAGTCAACAAGAATGTGGAACATTTATCAAAAGCCTTCCTGAAATCAAGTTAAACTATGTCCACAACTTTCCCCTGATCCACCAAAGCAGTCTCTCAAATAAGGAGATAAGGTTAGTGTAACATGACATATTCTTGAGAAAACCACTCTGGCTCTTATTTGTCTTTTCTAAATGCTCACAGACTGACTAACTGATGATTTGTTCTAAAATCTTTCCATGTATGGATATCAAGTTGATGGGTTGGTAGTTGCCTGGATTCTCTTTTTTCTCCTTCTTGAAAATGGGGGCAATATCACCAATCTTCTGGTACCCCACCTGTCCTCCAAGAATTCTCAAAAATGATAGACAGAGGCTCTGCACTGCAGTTGCATCAGTGAGTTCCTTTATTAGTACTTTAGGATGCAATTCATCTGGCCCTCAGGACTTAATTTCATTTGAAGAAGCTAGGTGTTTATGTACCCCCCCTATGCCTATCCTAGGCTGCAACTCTCTTCCTTCATCATGTGTTCTCTTTTTGCCAGGTTGAGCACAGTTCCCCTTGCAAGAGAAGAATGATACAAATTAGGAATTGAGCAGTTCTGCCCTCTCTTTATCAGCTATTAAAATTCCACTTTGCTGTCCCTGTAGTGGGCCTACCATTTGCTTGTTCTTTTTCTTGCTCCAAACATAACAACCCTTTTTTTTGTTGTGTTTAGCATCTCTTGTTAGCCTAAATTCATACTGAGTGAGCTCTAGCCTTTCTAACACTATATAAGCACGGGCAATTTGTTTATACTAATCCTTGGTTTATGGCCGTCCTACCAGGAGTATATACAAACTCAGTTATGCAAGCTAGAAAATGTAGTTGAAGATCAAAATATAAAATGCTAGAGGCAGTTTGGAAGATTAGAGGTTAACTATACTACTGGCATTAATCTATACAATACAAATGGCAGTTTTTGCTTGACCTTTGCCTTGTGAGGAAAAGTATCCTTTACATATCTTAACTTTAGCACCCATGTTGAGCACACAATGAAATGACATTAATGCTAAAGATTACCTTACAGGTGGTTGCTAGTGTCTCCGCAACTCAGATTTTCAATACTCTGATCCTGATCTGTGAGTGCATTGACTTGTAAAAAAGATTTATAGAATAAAAAGGGTTACCTTTTTTATGCTGTTTATGACCAGAGGATCAGCAAACTCTTCTCACACCATCTGCAGAACATTAGGTGTAAAAACAGACAGCCATTTACTAAGGATCCATACAACCAGCTTGTGATTGCACCATATGACAATATGGTATGGAAAACTTCATCACACACCTGAGCTCAAATCAGAAATTAAGAGAAACAGTAAAATTCTACTTGCTATATAGTCAAATACTACAAGTGTCTCTTCATGTAGCTCAGCAAATTGTTGATAAATTGTCATATATATTCATGCTCTATACAAAGGACTACTGACACACTATTTTGCCTGTCATCTTAGCTTAGTAAGACTCTAACATGGATACTCCTGTCACAAGACTTTTAACGCTTTGAAGGATTACTGAAACCATATGATGTAATAGTGCTTAGAACATCAGTGAAACATGGAGATCATCATTACATACTGCTGGATGTGTGAAATGGTCAACTGTTTTTCTTATCTATGGCTCTTATAAAGAGTAATAGCCTGTGAAGGAATCACTGTAGTGTCTAATAATTTTTTTGTGTTAAAAGCCAACAGGCAATTGTATTTGTTTACAGTTCACACACACCATAAAAGTGAAACAGTGTGTAAAGGTCAACATGAGACTTTACTCCCCTTTTTTAGGAAATATGTTTTTCATAGGCCTATCTTGGGGAACAAGAAGAATTATGCATGCAAGGATACAACACATTCTCTAATTATTTAAAAACCTTTAAAAATATTCACTGCAGAATGGGAACATCATTAGTTCCCCAAGCAAACATTTTGTTATAAATGGGAATGCAAAACTCCAGATATGTCATATAGATAAGAACATAAGAGTAACCCCTCTAAAGGTTTGTTCCCACAAGCATATTCATTGCTGTCAAATAATGGCTTCCATATGTGAATGTCAGGAAAAAAGAGGAAATATTCCCTAACCAGCTATAAGTATGCATTACAGTAAAAAAACCCTCCAAAAATTCATATCAAAATCCTTTTCTGTACTAGAAACCCTTTTCTATAGTAGAAATATACAACATGTAATAAATTACAATTGGATCTCATAACAGTTTTAAATTCAATACGTAAGTAAGTTACTGGGAGTATCATTTCTAAACAAAAGTCCAACACACTGGAAAATTAAAATTTAAACTACATTGCCTAATTTCCTAAATTGCCTAAACTCTCATTGCCTAATTTAACCTTAAAGGTCCTCTGCAGCACCTTTAAAATGTGCTATCCCTTAGTTGCAATGGTCTATCCATCCTTGTCTGTATCTCTTTCAGAGTGATAATGCTTTTCTAGGAATTATTGCAGTGGTGTGAATTTATGGCAGTAAAAGCCTGGTCTTATCTATCTGGATTTGGAAGACCAGAATTACTCTTTTAAAAGAATACAGCATTTCAGGCTTCTGAAGAGAATCTTTTCATTCACAAGGCATTTGGCACATTGAAATTCGAGGCATTGTCTTTAATATTTAATGATACATTAGTTCCTAAGAACTTCTGTGTAATGCAAATATAGCCAGCCTTGAGTGAAAACATACTTTAGCATGTATGGTGCAGAAGAACATGAGATTTATGTGCTATTGTTAGCATGTAATGTGGTCTTAAATTTTGTGTGATTGAATTTGGCCCCTAATATTTAGACAAAATCAAACAGCGATTCTAAATTTTTTAAAAAATCAGTAGAGTTCATACCTATCTTTTCATTAAAGTAAGTTACTGTAATTCTTGAAATGGCTTCCAGGCTTCAAAGATTATTCTGTTATGATTTCACAACTCCAGGTGTTCACTCCTCAGATGTTATAAATGTCTCTGATACTACGTCAGGGGGATGTTTCTGTCTGCTCAAGGTCTGCAGTGTTGGCTTTGCACTGCAATGTTCTTTGCTTTCAAGTTGCTTTTACAGCAGATGTTTCCTGAATTAATCATTTCTTACATTAGGGACTTTCTTCAATGCCTTCATCAGATAACACTCTCTCATGAAGCCTATTAGCTTTCTTTGGCAGTAGTACCTACATTGTATGTAATATATCATTTACTCATCATTGTCCTTTCTGTACATTGTAACATTAGAAATATTATGGGCCTGTAAATGTTATTTTGTTGATTTTCTTTTATAATAGCTTCACCAGCAGGGTCAAGGAGATTCTATTATTACTCTTCCCTCTTAAGGCAGAAATACAGTACCTGAATATACTTAATATTTATGTTTAGAATTTCCTTGTTTTTTAAGGTTGCCAGGTCTTCCTGGCAACACGTGGGAGGAAGCAGGCCAGTGAAATGGTGTGGGTGTGTGCACGCGCATGTGCCCAATGTACCTGCAAGATGATGACACTTCTAACAAGTGGCCAAAAACATAGAATTTTTGACAAGTTACTGTACAAAGTTACTGCAATATATACTATGTTTTAGGTTGATGGTAAAAAAAATTGGCCCTGGTGTGATGCTGTCACTTCTGGGTTGTACTGGAAGTGACATAATCATGTGGGGATGATGGGGGCACCCCCCATTTTGCTTGCCTGCCTAGTTCCTCCAATCAGCTAGTGTTTGCATTGGCAGTGATTGTATAGAAAGTGACGTCATCACACTGGAATGACAGGCACACACCCCTCCCATTTTGCAGGCCTGTCTCTTCCCACCAATGGCTGGCAGAGGCACATACTGCCAGGAGATTGTCTACTGTAACCAGGTACCTGGCAAGCCTATCGTTTCTCTCTGTGCACAAACTATAGGTAAAGTGACCATCTTAATTTTACCATCTCATCTGCAGCCTGAGAGATAGCTTCTCTTGCTGACTTTCAGGAAGAAGTCCCCCTGCTGATACTGATGAATGAATGGCCTGATGCACTGCTGCTTCTTAATATCATTGCATGCCTAAAATTAGGCATGTTGCAAACTTCAACATAAACACAATTGCCAAGTGAGCTTAGTTTGTTTGACTTCCCTTATTAGATGTGAGGCAACAAAGAGATACCTGTAGTCCTAATGATATTTTCCTGTGGGTGAGCCCCACTGAATAACACTTCTGAGTGTAGCTGCTTATGATTGCCTCCCCCCACCAGTAAATCTCAATTCAAATGGAATTTTTCTCTTTTAATTGTTACTCAATCAGTCCCTGTTTCAGGGTTGCTACGTAAAGAGCATCCCCCTACACACAAAAACCTAAAACATGAGTTTGGGGATCAAAAAATACCTTTTAATTCTGGTACACGTGACTTCTTATTTGGCCCAATTAATCCTTGAAAAGGAAAAAATGAAAGGGAGACAAATACTTAGCCCGCAAGTAACTTTATTTCTCTATCCAGGATGCCTGGATTGGGGAAATCAAGTCAAGAGTAGGACAGTAAGCAATTGCAATAATACCACAGCAAAGTACACAACAAACCAGTGACATAATCCTAGTGCATCTGACGAAGAGAACTGTGATTCTCGAAAGCTTATGCCACAATAAAATTGGTTAGTCTTAAAGGTGCTACTGGACTCTTTTTGATTTTTCTACTACAGACTAACACGGCTAACTCCTCTGGATCTATAATCCTAGTGTTTGGTAGTATTACTTTAAGCTAAATGCCCATTTAATGTTACTTTTAACTCAGATTGTATTTCTCCCTGGACTGTACTTGAAAGCAGGTTTTCTAAATGTAGCAATCAGAGAGCTGGGAGGGAGAGAGTTTACTTGGAATAAAGAGCTTGAGTTTACTTGGAATAAAGAGCTTGAGTAACAGACCACTCCTTCTCTCTGACTGGTCAGTTAGAGCCCAGTTGAAGGGATGACAGTTGGTTTCTGACAAGATTGTTCACAGAGAGTTTGTGAGTGAGTCTGACAGGGTAAGTATCATAGGCAGGGGACCAGGGAAGCTCTCTGTGGGCTGCCACAACTCTGTTACAGGTTTCCTCAGAAGGGCCCAGAGCATCCACCCAACCCCTTTTCCCCACTCTTTCCCAGTAGGTTTTACTTTATGTGTCACTGAATGAGGCATGAGGTCCCAGGCAGAATAATAAACAATTTTACTTAAGTCTAATAACAACTGGAGCATAGCCTGCTCAGCTCCCTCTGGCTGCCACTGGCAGTCCCCTTGCTCCTCTGAATACACTCCACACTCTGCAAGGAGGGAATGTACCAATGGTGGCCAGAGGAAACCAAGCTTGCCAGCAGTGGCCAAAGGGAGCTGAGTGGACTATGCTCCAGCCCTCGGTCATAGGGAGGTGGTGGAGCATGTGTGGCATTTCCTCAGCCCCCAAGCAGGAGCTGGTATCTGGGGCTGCCACAAGCGCTCCTGGCTGGGGCGGGAGAACGAGGGAGCGCTGGGCACCAGTGCAGCATGGCAAGGCAGACATGCAAGGGGCAGGCTGCTGGCTTCCTGGGCTGCCCTCCTCAATATGGTCCTCGAGCAGTGGGAGGGATTCTCCCTCTTCTCTCTGGCAGAGAATTGCATTGAGCAGCCATTCTTTCTCACTACACTTTCATGGAAACTTGCGGGGAAACCGTCATGTGTTCTTCACGTGTGGGGTGTCTCGTGTAGTCTTCATCCTAGATACCTTGCCTGAACCATTTCCACTTCTTTGCCCATTAAACCATTATAGCACCCCCTCCTTTCCCAATGATCTGGAATTCCTCTCAATGCCCAGGAATTTCCATTTTGGTATTGCTACATATAATTAGGTTAGACATATTAATTGGCATAACATTTTATTTTATTCAATATTTCTGTGACTGAATGAACATAGTGAAAACATAACAGTTAAAGTTAAGTATATGCAGCTTCTTGAGCCATGTAAGGATTTGTGGCATGATATATGACATTCTCCGAAATGAACTGTGGAAATCAAAGCAAAGTAGATCACTATTGGATACGTAATTGACTAAAAGGCATAAGGGAAAGATAACAGATGGAATAAGGACAATAAAACAATTGACTTTAACAGAAGCATCTTGGGGGTTTAGCATTGACTTTCGTTCCTACCTGAAAGAAGGAATAGAAGCTACTGTTCAAATGTATATTGGGGGGGGGGAAGGGAAGGGGGATTGAAGCCATTAAAAGGCATGCCTGGAATTCAAAATATTCAGTGAAGCTGGTAAATTGGAATGAAGCAGAATGAATTTCAGCAAGATGCAGTTAAACAGTGTTTTTATACTTATAAATAATGGTGAAGCGCACAAACAACAGAACGGGAATTACTTGGCTGGAAAGGATTCTTGATGTGCCACAAATAAATATGAATAACCCACTTTGGATATCTCATTTTGGAGCACAGTGGTCAAGAAGATTGTGGTTCAGACGTATGAGGATTTCTGAGGAAAAATGAATTTCTTGGACCCGTATTAGTCAGGCTTGACAAGAATTGGTTTATGGGTGAAAACTGGATTGCTTGCCCTGACAGATGATCACTCTCAGAAACTTGACAGAGATGTGCAACCCAGTGGGTGCCCTTTGACCTCTCAGCTGCATGGAATATGGTAAGACCATCAAGTCCTTGAGTGCTGTCTAGAATGGTGGTGGGGTGGGGGGGGTAGGAGGTGGTGGCAGTTGCTCCACTCCAACATGACTAATCAATATTAGATAAAGTTAAAATTGGATAACTTTTGCCTATAGAGTACCACATTAAATACATCTTGTCCATAATGTTTTAAAATTAATGAACTTCAGGTCCCCATGATCATAGTGTGAAATGACAGATAGGTGAGATTACTGTTGCTTACCTGAATGGTAATAGGTTAGAAAATGAATCAGTCCTGCAGTGTAGCCTCTTAGTTTCAGGTTTCAAAATGTTGATTTTTTTACCATTCTGGGGTTTGAATACAAGACAAAGTATCATGTCCTATGTTTCAAGATCCTCAAGTCATCTCATACATAAAGCTGGGTATATAATTACTAGCCTTATATGACACAAAAATTTACTTGTTTAAGCTGTATTCAGCTATATCAAACTGCATCAAAGGAAATAGGGCCCATGGTAACATTCATTTGATTTGCCATCCTCTGGCTTTTGTAGATTTGTTCAGATCCCTTGAATTGCTATAAATGTCTTTTTATTAACACATTAATAGCAATTCAATTAACTGTGTTCTTACCATATTAGTATACATATACATATAAGTGTATATATGCGTATACACTCATGTATATAATGTATACACTAATGCAATGCATTAGTATACATAAACATACAAGTGTGCACACTCCACTAAGCAAAGTCTAAAGCTTTCTTCCAGCCTCTGGAGCCATACTTACAATCCACGCAATTTAATTTGGAGGTTCTGAATAGACATGAGCACGAACCAAAAAAATTTAGCAACTCTGCAGTTTGTGGTTCGGTGCTGACCCCAAAGTTGCAAACCACAACGAACCACAATGAACATTTTCCGTTGTGGAACCGGTTCGCTGTTCGTGGGGCATGGAACGGCCCCCATGGCACTTAGAGAGCCCATATTCCCAGGGAGGCTTTTGCAGACTCTCCTACAGCCATCACCCAAGTTTGGACAAGATCGCAAAAGGGATCTTGGAGTTATACCGCCTCCAATAAAAGGCCCCCAGGAAACTCCCACTTGATACAATTAGAGCCCCTGGTTGACGTTGGCCCAGTGTACAGAAGGTGGGTAGTTGACGGCGGCCACCAGGCCTGGTGGGCAGTGAGGAGCTGCCTCCCCTCAGGGGGCGGGGGATCTGGCTGCTCACCGGCGGCACCCCCCATGTGCCCACCCACCAGCCCAAGGAGGAGCGCACTGGTATTCCCAACAATGTAGGAATGGTGAGTACTGGTGGTGGCTGCTGGACCTGGTGGGCACAGGGAGGCAGCGGCAAGCCACCTCCCCTCAGGGGGCAGGGGCTCTGGCCGCTCGACGGTGGCACCCCACATGTGCCCTCCCGCCAGGCCAATGAGGAGCTCGCTGGTATTCCCAGCGAGGGCAGGAATGTGGGTGATGATGGCGGCAGTCGGGCCTGGTGGGCACAGGGAGGTGGCAGTGAGCCGCCTCCCCTCAGGGGGTGGGGGGTCTGGCCGCTTGTCGGTGGCACCCCCCATGTGCCCGCCCACCAGGCTAAGGAGGAGCGTGCTGGTATTCCCAGCAATGTAGGAACGGTGGGTGCTGCTGGTGACTGCCAGGCCTGGTGGGCACGGGGAGGTGGCAGCGAGCCACCTCTCCTCAAAGGGCGGGGGGGGGTCTGTCCACTCCCCAGCACCACTCCCCAGTGCCACTCCCCATGTGCCCGCCCACCAGGCCAAAGAGGAGTGCGCTGGTATTCCTAGCGAGGGCAGGAATGTGGGTGATGATGGCGGCCGCCGGGCCTGGCAGGCATGGGGAGGCAGCAGTTGAGCCACCTCCACTCAAGGGGCAGGGGGTCTGGCTGCTCGCTGGCAGGACCCCCCATGTGCCCGCGCACCAGGCCAAGGAGGAGCGCGCTGGTATTCCCAGCAATGTAGGAAAGGTCGGTACTGCTGGCAGCCACCGGACCTGGTGGGCATGGGGAGGCGGGGGGTCTGGCTGCTCACTGGTGGCACCCCCCATGTGCCTGCCCACCAGGCCAAGGAGGAGTACGCTGGTATTCCCAGCAATGTAGGAACGGTGGGTACTGGTGGCAGCTGCCAGGCCTGTCGGGCACGGGGAGGTGGCGGGTCTGGCTGCTTGCCAGTGGCACCCCCCATGTGCCCGCCTGCCAGGCCAAGGAGGAGCGCGCTGGTATTCCCGGCGCGGGCCAGAAGGAGCGCGCTGGTATTCCCGGTGTGGGTGGGAGAGGACATGACATTCGGACGGGGGCCTGATCCCCCAGCAACTGCGGGTCCTCACCTCAGGGTCCCACTAAGAAAAATTTCGACAGCAGCCAACAGTACCCACCTTCCTGCCTTGCTGGAATGGATGGGGGAGGGGGAGAGGACATGTCATCATGAGGAGGGGGAGGGGGAAGATCCCCCCGCAACCGCCAGTCCAAAGAGGAGCGCACTGGTATTCCCAGCGTGGGTGGGAGAGGACATGCCATTTGGACAGGGGCCTGATCCCCCAGCATTCACAGGTCCTCACCTGAGGGTCCCACTGAGGAACAGTGCGGCGGCAGCAGCCAACAGTACCCACCTTCCTGCCTTGCTGGAAAGGACGGGAGGGAGAGGACATGTCATCGTGAGGAGGGGGAGGGGGAGGGGAAGATCCCTCAGCAACTGCGGGTCCTCACCCGAGGGTCCCACTGAGGAACAGTGCGGTGGCAGCAGCCAACAGTACCCCCCTTCCTGCCTTGCCGGAAAGGATGGGAGGGAGAGGACCTGCCATGTGGGGGGTAAGTGGGAAGGTCCCCCTGCAACCGCCAGGCCAAAGCGGAGTACGCTGGTATTCCTGGTGCAGAGGGCGGGTGATATCCCCTCTCTTTCTATTTCAATCTCTGTCTCTACATACAGTTCTCCAACCAGAAACCATTCTCTAACTGTTAACATACATTCTCTAATGTTTGTGCATACATTCTAGTGTCTTTTTCATTATACTGATACATCCTGTACTGCTTGTCTCTTTCTCTGTTTTTGATTTTCAGTCCTTTTCTCCATGGATGTGGCGTGTTCTGTTCGATTCTCTATCTCCTTGATGCATTCGTATTCTATTTCTACTTCTAGAATGGTTGATATCTATGTGCCCCATTCTGTCTGTTTCTCTGTTTCTCCCTCTCACTGTCTATTTGCAACTTTCTGTCTCTCTCTGTCTCTTCCTATGTGATTCCACCACTATTTATCTGAATCTATCTCTTTCTATGCATATCTGTCCTTTATTATTTCTTTCCATCTCTAGCTGTCTTTTTTTCTCTTTCTATAACTATATTGTTTTCTACATTCCTTTCTCTATCATCATCCATATGTAGGCTTGTGTGCCCATCTTTTTCCAATGATTTTGTTTTTGTTTTTCAATACATCTTTCTATCTGTCTCTCTGTCTTGTTCTGTCCGACATGAGGAGGATGAGGCAGAAGATCCCCCAGCAGCCACGGGTCCTCACCTGAGGGTCCCACTGAGGAGTAATATGGTGGCAGCCGACAGTACCCACCTTCCTGCCTTGACGGAAAGGACAGGAATTGCGGGACACATTCCCACCCAGCTGAAAGGAGTCCCATCAGTCCCGTTGACAGGGTAGCCACCATTTTGTCAACTGACTGTATCCCTATACAGAATAGTCCCTCGTGAAGCAGGGGCTGACATGACCCTCTGTCCTGCCTCTGCGGAAAATAGGGGATGGGCAGGACAGGAGACATTGCTTGGATGAGTCAGAGTGGTTCCTGAGAGGGGGAGACGGAAACCTGACAGCAGCAGCAGCTGACATCAGCCCCCTTCCTGCCTTTGTGGGACGGACATGAGTCAAGGAACCCATTCCCCCCTGCTCAGAGGGCTCAGTGTTTGTGATGGATAGGGGCACCATGTGGCTGAACTATATGTGCAACAGTTCCTGAGCTGCTGCACAAGTGCCCAAAGGAGGCTGCCATCAGCATCACCCACCTTCCTGCCTTGCCAGAAAGGATGGGAGGGAGAGGACCTGTCATGTGAAGGGTAAGTGGGAATATCCCCCTGCAACCACCAGGCCAAAGAGGAGCACGCTGGTATTCCTGGTGTAGGAGGGAGAGGACATGTCATTCGGACCAGGGGCCTGATCCCCCAGCCACTGTGGGTCCTCACCTGAGGGTCCCACTGAGGAACAGTGTGGCAGCAGCCGCCTCCTGAGCCATCAGCCTCGAGTTTCTAAGTGGTGCTGTCCCAGACCCTGAGGGGACAAACTCTGCGAGCATAGCCTGCTGGAGCATTCTGCTCCCACCAGTGTCACCCTCAGTGCAAAGTGATCCTCCCACTGACCCCCGCTCAGAAGAGCTGTTCACCCCCTTTCTCCCCCCAACGGATATTTCACTGGGTAAGGCGGGAGACAGGCTTGGGTGGTGCTTCTTCAGGTGCTGAGTCAGGGCCGTCGAAGACAGGTGCTTTGGGTTTTTGCCCCTACACACCAGGACATCACAGGCACGGCACCACACCACATGGGGGATATCAGGAAGGGCCCAAAAGTGCCTCCATACAGAGTCGTTGAAACTGCTAACTGTCCCAGGGGAAGGAGGATGAACGGTTACAGGCTGCGCTGCGGGGCTGGACACAGATGACGGGGTGAGGGGTGGACTGCAGGTGGGGACACCACTGAGAGTTTGGGATGGGGATGGGAGGGACCTTTCATAACACACATACCATTCCTCCAGGGATCCATCGCCCACCCACCCCTCCTCAAAATGTTGAGAGAGATTCTCTCCCCCCTGCACAAAGACCTCTTTGGCCTCCTCCACAGCCCACACAGGTGAATTGGGGTGAGCGGGAGGACTCTCTGTGGCCCCTGAGCCACACCCAATACTGCTTTCCACAACTGAACCAGGAGGACTGCCATCGCACTTCACCCCACAACCACCCTTGACGGCCAACACAACAGGAAGACTCATTGTGCCACCAAACTAGAATTAAGGGAGGACAGGAAAGGAGATGACCCTGTGTGCCCTTACCGTGGTGCCCACTGAGCTTGGACCCAGGGCCTGGCAGCAGCCCTGGAACCAGAGGCTGAGGCTACAGCGGTAGCCCAGCACACCAAGATGCCTGGACAGAACAGGCACAGAGACTAAGAATAATAATCGTAATAATAAGAATAAGAATTAAAATGATAAGGATTGTGATAATAATAATCATTTAGTGAGCCCTCAGCCCAGGTGCCCACTGAGCTTAGCCCCAGGGCCTGGCAGCAGCCCTGGCACCAGAGGCTGAGGCTAGAGTCCTAGCCCAGCAGCACACCCACAAGCCTGACCACCAGATCAGGCAGTGATAATACTGTGAGCCCTCAGTTGAGGTGCCCAATAAGCTTGGCCCCAGGGCCTTGCAGCAGCTCTGGAACCAGAGGAGATAGATCCCTATCCCCCAAAACCACGCTGAATTATACTCTCAGTCTCTCTCCCCAAAGGCTAGCAAGTGGCAAGCAAGAGCTCTGTCCCACTCCACTGCTCGCTGAAAGTGAAACCCAACCTGGGAGCTCACGGCTATTTATAAGCACAGGTCCCCTTGAGCAACGCAGCAGGTCTGTGTTTGGCTGTCAGAGCTGCCTATCAGGGTTTGCAGGGATGAGATTGGAGTGCCCATGGCTACAGAACACCCCTCCCCCTCCCTCCCCCGGGTGTCTTCTCCCAACTTGTAACCGCTTTGCAGCTCCGTGGTTGGAAGGAAGACCTGCTGATCAAGGTAAGCTGGGCTTCCATTTGGGTTTCCAGGGTGATGGAGCGCAGACTGAGTTCAGGCATTCCCTTGGCTCCGTTTCCAGGGGAATTGATTGCTGGCGCCTGACTGTCTGGCTTCCCGAACCGCGGCCAAAAGTACGATCCAGACTTCTTCCGAACGCTGGTTCATTGGCCGAGGACAATCACGAACCGCCGGAACGCAATCGCGAGATGGCCAATTTCGTGGGTTTTTGAAGTTCGTAATGCATTTTGTTCCCATCTCTAGTTCTGAATGTGGGTTGAGTAGATCCCTATAGACTTCACTTAGACCTTCATATGATAGCTCTAGCAAGCCCCCAAATTGACTCAATTTGCAAGCTGGGCAAGCATCGAAGGAGTTAACTTATATTCATTGTATAAATGTGCCTGTAGTATTGGGCTGCTATGCTATATTGCAGTTATGTTAGATTAATGAGTTGCAAAGTGAATCTGTTGTTAAATGCTCCCAGAAACAATTAAGTAGGCAATGGTATATGAAAGTTTATCCCTTGTCAGAAAGAATGTGCTCTTTAAAGGGTATAATATGTATTTTCTGAGTGCTGCCATCTTATAATTATCTGTGTGCTTCTACAATAACTATTTATATGCTAAATTTAAACTAAAACAACAGTCAAGCTTGAACAGTTTCGTACATGTATCCCTGCGCTGTACCTCAGAGTTCAGTTTTCCCTTTCCTTTTTGGTCTCTGTGGAAGTTACATCACTGTAGTTTGTTTTAGAGTTCAAAAATACAATGTAGGAAAAGGAGGCTTAATTTTTTTTGGACAACTGAAATATGCATCAAGAGCTTTGTAGACTTTTGACTTTTGGCTGTTATCCGCAAGCAGACATTACTGTGCATTTGAAGTCAATACTTCAATGAAGAAAGAAATCATCATTGGTTTATTTTGGTTTATTTTCCTCAAGAAAAGTTACTGAAAACAGTACAATCATATGCAGAATTTTTCCAGTCCAAGCCCACTGAAGTACAGGATTGCTCTGTTAGTACTTGCATTGACACAATGTACATCTCCATTTTTTGGATGAGACATGAAATTTTGAGTGAGAGGAAGCAAAATCTCTTTAAAGGACTCATTATGTATTCCCTGGCCTACCGGATAGTAATATTACTATCAACTATCAACATGTACCCTAGGTCATAAAGCGAAAAAGAGAAAGCTCAAATATAACTTCGAAAATATACTACTTTGGGACTAATTCCAGTGGGCATGTCATACCAGAAATCTGTTATTTATCTATTTCCACTTCATGGAATATCTTAGAGAATATTTCATGGATAGACACTTTCAATGGCAACATTGTGAAAACAAAGTTGACAGAATTTTCTCGAGAATAGGATAATGAGCTAAGAGCTGAAACAAAGTTCTGAAAACTTCAAAAGTGTTCACATTCTGCACTTCAGATTTATAAAATGGATGTTTAAAGGCTTTGGGGAGGGGGACTCCTTCAAGAGATTTCCTGCTTAGTTAAGTTAATGAATAGGTTCAGAATGTACTAATCAGTATTGCAAGTCTTTATAAGATATGGCCAAATATTGATTCCTGTGGTATATGAAGTGAAAGAAAACTGATAAAGGTTGTTTTTTATGTAATGGAAAACTGTCTAGTCCATTTATTTGCTTTTCTAAATTTTTGGTCCTGGCTTTTGGGGCTAGTCAGGCCACAGGAAGAGAAATTAGCTGTGCTTTGAGCAAGTAATTCTCAGAGAGATAAGATTAAATACAGTTGTGAGTGAGATCATGGGATCAGAGGATTTCAAGGCCATAGACCATTCTATCTAACTAGTGCAAAAAACACTGGAAGAGGCAAGTTGCTCTGATTGCAAACATGTCTCATCTGCAGAGAGATGTGGTCATATGTCCTAGTACTACTCTAATTGGTCCAGCAGGATCAGGCCATGCTGAGGGCAGCCTGGCATAAAATAAGGGTCTTAATTCTATTCTGTGTGCTGTTTGCTATTACTAGCCTTTTATATGCCATCTTGAGCTTTTGGACCTTTGGAGTTTTGTTGGACTCTGTGGTTTGAGGACAGCTATGTGGTTTTATTAGTTTCTTTCTTTTCTTGCACACTTTCCATAATTGTAATCTTTTGCACTCTTCTTAATAAAATCCATTAATTATACTTCTGTGGTGTTATTTGGGATTTAAGGGCTTCAATCTAAAACCACTACCTTACCCTAATTTGGCTACAGCTACCAAGTAATAATTTTGGGGAACACAACCTGCAGGCATCCTACCTTGTAGGGCTGATTTCTTGTTTAACATCCAGTAGGGCTGGAGACTCTGTTCCTTAGTCTGTAAGCTTAGTGTTAGTTAAGAGGGACTGGTGGAAGCTAGAGATGGGCACGGACCGGAAAAAAAAGAACCATGTGGTTGGTGGTTCATTGCATTTCATGAACCATGAACTTTCATGAACCTGTCCTAGTTCGTGAACTGGTTCATTTGGTTCGTGAAAATGTCACATCCAGGTCAGCAAATCGTCACTTCCGGGTCAGCAGAAGGTCACTTCCGGGCCAACAGAAAACCACTTCTGGGTCAGCAGAAGGTCTGCAGGAAGTCCATCCCCTGTTGCCTAGGAAACTGATTGATCGGCACCAGGCTGTCTGCAATGACAAACCAAAAAATGAACCAAATGAACCAACCTAAAGTTTGTGGCGGTTCGTCAGAAATGGGCTTTGATGAATCACTGGTTTGTGAACCATGAACCGGCCCGGTTCATCATGAACTTTGGTTCGTATTTTGGTTCATGCCCATCTCTAGTGGTGGTTCTCATTACCCTGGGAAGTGAGGCATTTGCCTCGAGTATTGAGTTTTTGCTTCAGATCCCCACTCCAACCCTTTGAGGACTCAGAGTGTTATGACAGGCAGGTATAAATATAGCAAATACATCAATAAATGAGAAGTTCTTGCTTTTATTTCTTCCATTTACATGGCCAGTCCTTTTGGTATTACCACAACAATTGCCAGGGGTTTCATGCTCCTACAGCATGTTGCCTTAGATTTTCCTTTGAGTAACATTCTGAGAGTATGGGAGGGTGGCATTGTATAACCTGATCTCATCAGATCACAGAAGCTAAGTAGGGTTGGTACTTGAATGGGAGACAGCCAAGGAGGATTGAGGTTCCTCGGGCTCCTCACTTGCTATGAAAACCCCTTGAGGGGGATGTCTTAAGTCAGTTGTGACTTGACAGCACACACATACATTAACATCCTGAGAAGCAGAGAGCAAGTAAGGGTTTGAACACTTCAGGTGTGTGGTGCTTTTGTTTTTTCTCCTGCATATTCTATTTTTAATGTACCTAACTACTGGCACGTAAACAGGCAGGACTGGAACATGGGACCCTAAGAAGGAGAGTTATTGACAGTTTGCATAGAAGTGTGGTTGTGTTCTGTTCTCTGTAGTGTTTTCCCAACTTTTTTTTTTAAGTTCGAGAAATTATTAACTGTTCTCCATCTCCACCCTTCTTGATTTTATCAGCATAAGTTTTTGGAGTGAATGCCACACCTTTAATGAAATAAAATTCTTCTTTGCCTTCTAGATAAAAGATTATTATAACTCCAAGTCAGTTCAGGTTACACTGCTGTATAAATGACTGCTGCTTCAGGGATGCATTTTAGAGGAGAATATTTTTGTGAGGTATAAATCAACCTTCCTTAATTCAACCTCCCCCCCCCCCCGCCCTTGTGACAATCGCTCTTATAAATCGAAGTGTGATTTTGTTCTTGCCCTTTGGCTAATATTTAATATTGGATAGATCTATCTAGGTTTCACTGCAGGTTAGGGACACTGCAGATTTAGTTAAAAGTCTCAGGACAGTCTGGTCTTCTGATCAATGTCATAATATTTTATTCTGTGAGGCTAGACATAAGCACACATACACACACCATACGTGTAATACAAACACGAATGTAATACAAACTCTTCTGGGTTCACTTCAAATGTGTAGGTTGTCTTGTGGCAACAAGGTAGTAGTTTTGCTTACCAAACCACCAATGCTTGTGGCTCAAAGTGCCCTAAATGGTATTCTGTTTCTGCATGGGAGCTTTTCAGTTCTTTGTTCAATAAATGCACCAAATGTACTTTAAATTCCCTAATCTGGGCTTTCTGGAGTAAAGCCTGTCAGGTTTTCTCTCGGGTGCTACTGCGTTGGGTGCCGGGGTACCTCGCTTTGGCACGGGGATGCCGCTAGGGATCATGCAGGGTCCTGCATTGTGGGAGGAGGGGAGGTACACATCACCCATGCACCCTCTCAAGCCACCAGCAAGCCCGCTCAACCTAGCTCTGCTCCTGTGTCCATCTTCCTCCTTTGCCTCCTTAGCTGCCTTCTTTCCTTGCTTGCTCATTTTCCCCATCCAACTCCAACACAACCCCCACCCCTGGCCCTGTGGGTGGACTTCCCTTTTATCCCTTCAGCCTTTCCCTGCTCCACCTGCCAACCATGCCCTCCTCCTCCTCTAACCATGGCTCTGGCTGGCCTAGGCAGCTGCACCTGTGCTCATTTGGCTGGAAGCACTGGGCCAGCCCACCTTTGTCTCCTTGGCTGGCTGTCCATCTTCTCCTGCAGAGTGCCTCAGGCAGCTCCACCTGGAGTTGCTTTGTTCCTGGCATCCCCTGGCCCAGGCTATTGCCTTCTAGCTGGGCTGCAGGCTGGGGTGTGGCTCTGAGCTGCTGTGGCTGCTTCTCCTCCCTGACTGGGATGGTTTCTGTTTGGATAGCTGCTGGGTGCCTGTCCTCACTGCCTTTGCCCTCTCCCTCTGTTCTGGCCCCCTCTGCGTTGACCCCACTCTCCCTGCCTGGCCTCCTAGACTCTCACTGGAGGGTGGGACTAGCTGGCCTCCACCTGCCCTTTCCAACCCTCTGAGGCTTGGGTACTTCTTTCCCTCCCTCCTGTGTAGGCAGGTTCTGGCCCTGGGTGTCTGCTGGGACAGCTGGGACAGCTGTCTCCCAGCTGTCTCCCATCCCCTCCTCCCGGCAAGTCTGGGGGCTGCGCCTCAGACCCCGGACACAACCCATGAAATGTCAGGGGCTGCTTCCTCTCCCACATTCATGCAAAGTGCAGTTCACTTATACACAGCTGGGGATTGCCCCCCCCCCCATCGAAATAAAAGGCAGAGACCAGGTTTGAGTATAAATAAGGGCCACTTTATTAATTCTGACACAACATAACCTGTCATTGCAGCAAGGGATCTAACTGCGGTGCAGGTCAAGCCCTGGGGTCCCCACTGAACCTCTGCCTTGAATTGTCTGGATGAGCCCCTGAGGGGTGTTCCATCCAAAGGACGGCTGGGACACGGTGGCCAGGCCAGTAGTTCCCCTTCAAAGCTCCAACCCCCAACAGCCGTGGAGCCTGGAGTAGCCTTGTCCAGGGGTCCTGTACAGCCTCACCAGCTGCTCCTGACAGACCCCACGTTCCCGGCTAATGGGAATATGCCAAGGGAGTCACTGGCCCATTCATTTGTATCCTACCCTGCCACCACTAGGGCCAAGCCTCTGCTTATGCACTTGCACCCCACAGGTGGCTTATGGCCAACCTTAGCCCTTGCTGCAAATCATCCAGGAATATGTTATTACCTGTCACTGACAGGTGGACCCCCTCACTTCAATAGAGGTCAGCCACCTCGGCCCTAATATTAGGATGTAGCAAATAAATTCCCAATCCTTCCCCTAGAGTCTTTTCCAGGGCTCTGCTGCCCTTATGCTTCACCCTTTCAATCCGTGCTGGGTCCCAGGCTTCCCACTACAGTCTGTGTGGAAGCATCGCGGACCAAATTATCAGGGTACTGCGCCATCGCTTGCCAATACATTGCAATCACTTATGCACAGCAGGGGATTGCGGCAGTCCTGGCTGGCAGCAAGAGCTGCTGCAGCCAGGGGCCATAATTTGCTTCCCTGGAGGAGGGAGAAGCAAATGGGAATGCAGTGGGGGCACAGCTGGAGGCCTTATAAGGCCGCTCCACCTCTTGGTGCCACAGTTTCACCTCATGATCAGCCAGAACATTTTGTCTCTAGACTGAGCAGTGTGGTTTTCAGCTGCCTCCTCCCCTCCTTCACTCATATGGGTGTTAGAGGAGCAAGCGGAACAGCTGATCTGTGGCTGGCAGATGAGCAGGCAGGAGCACAGTGTCTTGCAGGGGTGGGCTGCGAGAGCCCCTGCCTGCCTCTGTTGCCCAGCTGTTGGAAGAATGCAAAGCAGCTGATCAGCAGCTTGCATTTTGGGTGACAAGGGAGCAGTGGCATAGGCTTTTTGGTGGCATCTGGTGCTTTTATCAGTCCCCCAGTGCTTGCAGTAGAGCGTCTCACACTGCCGTGCTGGTCTTGCCACCACTGGGGCCATCTCCAGGTGCAACAGCTGGATAAGTTGTGTCAGAGGGTAGCTCACTGTGGCTTGGGGTGGGGTGGTCTTAGCACCATGGTCTGGGGTAGGGACTTCAGCCCCTTCCCTTCAGTGGGTGGTATGAGCATTAGCACCCCCCTCTCTTCCATGCTTATTAGCTGCACAGAGGGTCCCCAGCATGGTAGTAAGTGGGGTAGTCACCCCACCCCTTCATTGAGTGGGCAGCAGGGTGTAGCTCCCTCCTCAGGGGTTCACTTGCTGCTTGGAGTTAGGCCCTGCCCATAACCCCCTCTTCAATTTGCCCTCAACTGTGGGGCTCTGCTGGGTTGTGGCCTGGTTTGCCTGTAGGGCCAGGCCTTGTGGCCTTGTTAGGGGAAGTTGGGGAGAGGGTAGCCATTTGACTCCAGTCGGCTATTTTGTGTGGGGCTGGATGGCCATTTCCCTCCCCCTTATCTGGGCATGTCTAAGCGGGTGGGGGAAGGGCCTAGAGCTACCCCTCCTCATTTTTTGGTTAAGAGGCTCTGTTATATTGGCAGCCTTGCCTGCCCAGTGGCCTCACTGTGTGACCTGACGCAGGGACTTTTGGCTGGTGGCCATTTTCGAAAGGCCTGGAAGCCATTTTGTGTGGGTGATCAGTTGGCCATTTTGCACTGTGGAGCATTAGTTTAGGGGCAGCTTTGCCTGGGTGCCTGTTGGCATCTGTCACGCAGGTGTTGTGATTCCTGTGCCAAGCCATTAACTATAAAGCCATTAGCTGTAGTGGCTAAGAGCTGCAGGATTGTTTTCAAGGGTTGTACTGGGTTTGCCCTTAGAAAGGCTCTAAGGGTAAAAATCCAGTGAAGCGGCCTGCCCCAAGGCAGCCTATGGTAGCATAATCTTCCTCAGATGAGGAAGATAGGGGGTCTAGCTGGCAGGAACTGACTGAGTGTATAACAGTGCCAGAGCAAGCCTGGGGTGCTCCCAATCATAACCCAGGGGCCAAATGTAAAGGCCAGTGAGGGCTGTGTTGCCTGCCATTTTTGTTAATGGCATCTTGTCCTGTATTTCTGTCCTTGCGGGTTCATCCAGCATTGGAGGGCCATCCAGTGCACCTGAGGGTGTTGGACTTGGTAGTCAACTTCCAGAGGTCTTGCCAGACGATGCTGGCATGGCGGATGGTGTTGCAGGTTGGTCAGCGGAGTCTCCAGAATCTGATGGTAAGTTGTCTGGGCCACAACTGAAGTATGCATGGCCCTGGGGGCCCTGGGGTCAGGTTGCTGCCTCTGTGCTTGCATGCAGGTTTCAGGCTCCATATGTGCCACCAAGCATGTCACAAACTTTACCTTCTGGTGGTGTATGGCCACAGTACAGGACAGCTGCCTGGGATGGCTGGATGTTCAACTGTCCTGGCTCAGACTCAAAAGAGAATGGGTTTAGTGGTGCAATGGGGTTCCTTTTTATGACCCCCCTGAGCTAACTATGGGTCAGTGCCCTTTAGGGCCTTGCCGTTGGGAGACACAGCAATGCCCCTAGGGGACCATCTGATCCCAGCAACAAAGGAAAAGATCCTTAAAGGGGAATATGTGGGTGTCTTTACTAGACATGGGCACAAACCCAAAAAAATTAATGAATCAGCAGTCCATGGTTCGGTGCCGACGACGATCCCAAAGTCACAAACCGCAATGAATATTTTCCGTTGCCGAAATGGTTTGCGGTTTGTGGGCACCAGAACAGCCCCCGTTGCACTTAGAGAGCCCATACTCACAGGGCGTGTGTAGCAGACTCTCCTCCAGCCAGCCCTGGAACCAGAGGAGATAGATACCTATCCCAAAAATCCCAGCTCAATTATACTCTCTGTCTCTCTCCCCAAAGGCTAGCAAGTGGCAAGCAAGAGCTCTGTCCCACTCCACTGCGTGCTGAAAGTGAAACCAGAACTGGGAACACAGTGATTTTTATAAGCTGAGGTCCCATAGAGCAACACTGGAGGTCTGTGTTTGGCCATCAGAGCTGCCTATCAGGGTTTGCAGGGATGAGATTGGAGTGCCCATGGCTACAGAACACCCCCTCCCCCTCCCTCCCCCGGGTGTCTTCTCCCAACTTGTAACCGCTTTGCAGCTCTGTGGTTGGAAGGAAGACCTGCCGATCAAGGTAGGCTGGGCTTAGATTTGGCTTTCCAGGGTGACAGAAGGAACGCAGACAGAGTTCAGGCATTCCCCCGGCTTCTTTTCCAGGGGAATTGATTGATGGCGCCTGACTGTCTGGCTTCCCGAACCGCAGCCAAATGCACCAAACCAGGCTTCTTCCGAACGCTGGTTCGTTGGCCGTGGACAATCACGAACTGCCGGATCGCGATAGTGCAATCGCTAATTTCATGGGTTTTTGAAGTTCGTAATGCGGTTCGTGCCCATCTCTAGTCTTTACCCTTCTCTTCAGGGAACTAGAAAAGAAGGATAAAGAGGACCTCGAGGAACAAGGAATGGCTTAAACAATGTAAGATGGACAGGACCTTGGCCAGTTGGCTTCCTGTTTTCCTAATTTATGCTAATTCCTGGGTTCCTAATTTATGGAGTCATCGCCCGTGCACAGCCTTGGAGTGTGGCTCTCCTGTTCCAGTACATGGACATCATATACAGGGGGTATTCAGACTTCACCAGTGCAGCTTGGCTGTAATATGACAAAGAATTTCAAATGCATGCTGCCCTTAACTCTGCTCTGCCCTTAGATCAAGTTCACCAGCAGCTTCGGCTGCAGGTGATGTCCCCAATGCTGTGATAGCAGTCACTTGGTGCAGTGGATTTCCATGGCATCTGGCACTTGCCTGCTGAGGGAGCAGTTTGCCAAGCCACTTGTGCTCTGCTGGGAGTTTGCCTCACAGGGGGTTTGCTCTATGGAGGCTTGCAAGTTCTGCCATGTGTGCCCAATTTGTGTGGGCTCTCATGCCTTCACTGCATGTAAGCATCAGGGAGAGGGCAAATGGCATGAAGCAGATGGTGCTGGGTCTGCCCAAAAGCAGGGGGGCAAAGGGCCTTTGCTGAAAGATTGAGTGGGTTGGTAATGTGTAAGTTTGGTTGCCTGGTTGTTGAAGGCAGGTACTGGTTGTGTATTCTCCCTAGTTGTGGTTGTTGGGATTGTTGCAGTTGTTGAGGCTTTACCTGTTGTTGAGAATCAGGATCTATGGCTTCCCCACAGTGTGTGTTGTAGAAGTTGAGGATTCCTATGGTATGTGTTCCAATGCTTCCCCACTGGGTGTGTGCAAGAAGCCTGGAATTTGTTTTGTTTTGGGCCCAAGGCTTCCCTGCCAGGGGTGTGCAAGAAGCTTGGAAGGTTGTTTTGTTTTGGGCCCAAGGCCTTTACGCCTGGGTGCTCAAGACATCCCTGCCTGTAGTTGCAGGAAGTTTGAATTTGTTGTTTTGGGCCCAAGGCTTCCCCACCAGGTGTGTACAAGAAGCTTGGGCTCTGGTTTGAGGGTTTAGTCCAAGGCTTCCTGCCTGTGGTGCTCAGGGGTCTTGGACTCAGGGCTGAGGCCTAAGCGAAGGCCAGCAAGCTCTTTTTATAGTCTGGGGGAGGGGCTAGGGACCCCCATCTGCAAATTGGGGCCAAATTTGCTGACCTCTACTGAGGGGATGGAAGCAGCGACATTTAGGTTGATACATGACAGGGGCTTAGTTGGATTTAAGCCACCTGTGGGGCACGAAGGCCTAAGCAGAGGCTTGGCCCTAGTGGTGGCAGGTTAGAAGTTGGGGGAAATGAGCAGGCCAGTGACCACCCTTGGCATATCCCCATTGGTGGGGAATTGGGGTCTGTCAGGAGCAGCTGACTGATTTATAGCCCAGTTGCAAGGACAGATGCCCTGGTGGGGAACCCCTGGACAAGCCAGTCCTCCCCGAGCTTTACAGTCGAATGAAGGAACTTTAAAGTGGTAAACCACCTTGCCTGGCTTGCACCTGGGGCAGCTGGTGGCTCACCCAGACAGGACAGGGCAAAGGTCCATGAGTGACCACAGGGCCTGACCTGTACCACTAGTTAGGCCCCTTGCCACATTGACAGATATGTTGTTGTAATTTTAATAAAGTGGCCCTTTACTCCCCAACTTTGGTGTCTGCCTCTTTGTTCCGAATTAAGGGGCAAATATATTTTTGTTTATTGCAAAGTGCTACATTAGGGTCCCCAGTGTGGTGTCTATGGATGCTAGGGTACCTACCAGTACTTCACTTGGTGCCTGCAAAGCTTTTCAGAAAGTGGGTGGGGACATTGTAAGGCAGGACTTGTTATTCACTGCCCTCATTCAAATAAAAGGATTTTCCACTGCAATATCAGTATTGCAGTGGATGTACAGAGAGCTCCAGAATAAGCTAAGAGAGAAAAAGGAAATGTTCAGGAAATGGAGAGAAGGACAGACCTCTAAAGAGGAGTATATGAGGGTTACTTGGCACTGCAGATCAGCCATCAGAGAGGCCAAAGCTCAGTACGAGCTGGGTCTGGGCAGGAGGGCTTGCTACAATAAGAAAAACTTCTACAGATATGTGAGAAGCAAACGCAAGGTAAAAGAGGCAATTGGACCGCTGTTGGGAGTAGATGGAGAAACTCTGATGCAGGACAGAGAAAAAGCAGACAGGCTTAATGACTTTTTTGCCTCTGTTTTCTCCCTGAAGAACTCAGGCACATCTAGAGATAGTAGAAAATGTGGCAGGACACCTGAGTGGCTAATTGACATTGACAGAGAGGTTGTGGAGAGGCATCTGGCTGCATTGGATGAATACAAATCCCCTGGGCTGGATGGGGTGCACCCAAGAGTGCTGAAAGAACTTTCTAGAGAACTTGCAGAACCCCTGTCCATCATCTTCAAGGCCTCCTGGAGGACTGGGGATGTGCCACAAGATTGGAGAAGAGCAAATGTTGGTTGTTGTGGGTTTTCCGGGCTGTATTGCCGTGGTCTTGGCATTGTAGTTCCTGACGTTTCGCCAGCAGCTGTGGCTGGCATCTTCAGAGGTGTAGTCCCAAAAGACAGAGATCTCTCAGTGTCACAGTGTGGAAAAGATGTAGGTCATTTGTATCTACTCAGGAGGGGTGGGGTTGAGCTGAGTCATCCTGTAAGAGTTTCCCAGGGTGTGGAATGCTAATGGCGGGAGGCTTCACTGTATCCTGAGGAGGTTCTTTTGCATACAGAACTGAAAAACACCAGGCTAACAAAACATTCTATCCCCGACAATAGCCCTGCAGAGAAGATTAGCACATCAAGTACCAATCCATATGCAAAAGAACCTCCTCAGGATACAGTGAAGCCTCCCGCCATTAGCATTCCACACCCTGGGAAACTCTTACAGGATGACTCAGCTCAACCCCACCCCTCCTGAGTAGATACAAATGACCTACATCTTTTCCACACTGTGACACTGAGAGATCTCTGTCTTTTGGGGCTACACCTCTGAAGATGCCAGCCACAGCTGCTGGCGAAACGTCAGGAACTACAATGCCAAGACCACGGCAATACAGCCCGGAAAACCCACAACAACCATCGTTCTCCGGCCGTGAAAGCCTTCGACAATACATAGAGCAAATGTTATCCCCATCTTTAAGAAAGGGAAGAAGGATGACCCGGGAAACTACAGGCTGGTCAGTCTGACTTCTGTTGCTGGGAAGATATTAGAACAGATTTTAAAGGAATCAATCTGTAAGCATCTGAAGGACCACTCAGTGATCGGGGAAGTCAGCATGGTTTTGTTCCTAACACATCTTGCCAGACCAACCTGGTTTCCTTCTTTGATCGAGTGACCAGCTTACTGGATCGGGGGAACTCTGTTGACGTGATTTATCTGGATTTCAGTAAAGCTTTTGATAAGGTCCCCCATGACATTCTGATGGGCAAACTGGAAGACTGTGGAGTGGACTATAGGAAAGTTCGGTGGATAGGGAACTGGTTAGAGGACCGCACTCAAAGAGTGGTGGTCAGCGGCGTTTCATCAGATTGGAGGGAGGTGTCCAGTGGGGTGCCACAGGGCTCGGTTTTGGGCCTGGTACTTTTCAATATTTTTATCGATCTGGATGAAGGAGTGGAAGAGCTGCTCATTAAATTTGCTGATGATACCAAATTGGGAGGAGTAGCAAACACCCAAGAAGATAGAATTAAAATTCAACAAGACCTGAATACTCTGGAGAAGTGGGCAGCTGTGAATAGGATGCAATTTAACAAAGACAAGTGCACAGTATTACATCTGGGCCACAAAAATGGGAAGCACAAATACTGGATGGGGGATACACTTCTGGGCAGTAGTATATGCGAAAGGGATCTTGGGGTAACAGTGGACTGTAAACTAAATATGAGCAGTCAGTGTGATGCGGTGGCAAAAAAGGCTAATTCAATCTTGGGTTGTATCAAAGGGGCCATAGCGTTGAAATTGCAGGAGGTCATAGTCCCTCTCTATACTGCCTTGGTCAGGCCACGCCTGGAGTATTGTGTGCAGTTCTGGAGGCCTCACTTCAAAAAGGATGTGGCCAAAATTGAGAGGGTGCAGAGGAGAGCAACAAGGATGATCAGGGGTCTGGAGACTGAGCCCTACGATGAAAGGCTAAGGGCCTTGGGAATGTTTAGTTTGGAGAAGAGGAGGTTGAGGGGGGACATGATTGCTCTCTTTAAATATTTGAAAGGCTGTCATTTGGAGGAGGGCAAGGAGCTGTTCCAGTTGGCAGCAGAGGGTAGGACGCGAAGCAATGTGCTTAAATTACGTACAAAAAGGTACCGACTGGATATTAGGAAAAACTTTTTCACGGTCAGAGTAGTTCAAAAGTGGAATCAGCTGCCTAGGGAGGTGGTGAGGTCCCCCTCACTGGCAGTTTTCAAGAAGAGGCTGGATGAATACTTGTCAGAGATGCTTTAGGCTGATCCTGCACTGGGCCGGTGGTTGGACTAGATGGTCTGTATGGCCCCTTCCAACTCTGTGATTCTATGATCAAGAGGATTGTAAGCACCTGGGCTTTTGTAACCCCCATGAGCTAACTGGTTTAGTCCAGTAGGGTGGAAGCAGTATCTAGAGCCAGACAGGTGAGGAAGAGGCTGGCTGCTGGGGAGCTTGATAACATTTTATGGGATCACCTTGAATAAGATAATCAGAAACATGTTGTATGTGAACAATAGTGACTAAAATGGTGTGTTACGTTTAGTTTTATATTATTACTGAAATTATATTATTATTGCAGTGCTGTAATTCCCAATCTGAAGACAGAAGCCTGGGTACCAGTTACTTCATAATCAAACTGTAACAAACAACTCTAGCACTTGGTGGGATCTGAAAAGTTGGACCTTGCTTACCCTAAGTGTTTTCAATGACAACCAGTTATGTGACTGAACTTAAAGACATTATTGGCTGCAAGTTTCCGTGATTGTTGCGCCTATGAGTTTTGTTAAAAAATAGTAGTATTGTTCTGATTGTTGAAAGATTTGGTCTAAAGAAATTTTCTTAACTTACATGTGTGTTGCAAGTTTGGTTCCTAAATTAGCCACATAGACCCTCCACCCCCAAGACTTGAATTTTAATTAGAAAGTAATTTTAATTAGGAAGTAACCGCATACTTTCCTTAATCAGTATGTGGTTCTGTTGTCCTTTCAGGCTTTCCTTTTTCTCAGGAGTTGTGAGGTGGGATGGGGATTCCATTCAGCATCACCTCCTGTGGCAGCATTTTGGGGTTTGGCTCCAGCTCCGGTGGCAACTATTTTGAAGTGACACGCATCATCCCCTCTGAAAATTCCGAAAGTATCCACATGCTCAAACAGGTTTTGTATCCTTGCACTATATGATTTGTTTGATATTTATTAATCATGTGATTAAATGAAGTCATCTGAGATACTTCCTAATTAAAATTTAACTCCATCTATACCTTGGTTCAGCTGTGAAGAAGCTTTCTGACATAATGGACAGAAATTGCAGGATGTGGGCAAACTCTGCAGGGAACTAATCCATGAATTCAAGTGCAAGATTTAAGCAGCAACCTATTATTCAGCATTTCCCTTTATTATTCTGTTGTGGTCTTGTGACCTCAAGGCATCCTGCAGCCAACCAACATTATTTAACATTGTCAATATAGATGATAATGAATTTTTACTTACTTTTTAAACAAATTTATATCTTGCCTTTCTTCCCTCATAAGGGCCATCAAGGTGGCTAACAAATTATAACATACATCCCAAAGTACCAAAGTGTTTAAAAGAATATCTGATTAAGCATTGCAGCATAGGCATTTCTAGGCTCTTTCACTGTATTTGTTTGTTTGTTTGTTTGTTTATTCTTCACTTTTTTCCCAAATGGGAACCCAAAGGGGCTTATAACATCATTCCCCTTCTTTCTATTTTATCTTCACAACAACAGAGGATAAACAACAGAGCATAACAGAGATAGGCTGGGCTGAGAAACAGGAAACTGGCAGAGTGTGAACTTGAATCAAACTCTGCCAGATCCTAGTCCAGCCACTATACTGTACTAGCCAATTCATCTGTTAATTCATGCACAAATGCCCGATTGAAAACTCTTCCATGTTGAGAAGAAGCAGCCAACCTGTTGTTTTAGAAAGGATGGTGACTTATCTCTAAAACCCCACCAGGGGTCACCATAAGTCAGCTATGACTTGACGGCCCTCTCCACCACATTAGCACCCACATACTTTTCATTTAAATCTGTCAGAGGACATGAAACTGAAGCAAGATGAGGCAGAATGTCATACATATATATCTGGGAATCAATTTCATTAAATTCAGCAGGATGTGTTCCAGGTATGTATGCATCTAATTGCAATTTTAGGTACACAGAAATTAGAATCAAGTCTCATACAGTATTTTCTTGAAAAACAAAACAACCAATGGCTAAATGGAGCCAACTGTCTTGAACAATGCCCTTGGGAAAATGCCAGGGTCCTTGGTAACAAGAATGTCCAATTGAATATTCTAGCAAAATGATGCCATTTATAACTAGCTTTATAAATGCAGCTTCTGACTATGAAAAAACTGAGACCTAAGAGGAATATTTTTAACAGCAAGAAAAGTATAAGTGTTATTTTAAAACTGGAGTTGGGGAAGCTTGAGAGAAATTTCTTGTCAAGAAAACATACAATACTTTGGAGACCTTTATAGACCACAGAGGAACTGTTAAAAATTATAGCAGTAACTAGAGATTTCAAAAAGAAACAAAAGTGAGCTCTATTTTTTTTTTCAAAACTTGATAATGTATGCTTGAATGTCAGGGTCTCAAAACAGCACATTTTGCTGTTGAGAAAAGGTTGCTTAACATTAACAATGAAATAAAAAGTCATAATTGGGTTTGTAACAGTTTACACATAAGTTTATTTGCAAAGCACCCTAAGTTTAGAATAACAAGCACTCCTGGCCTGTTTGGGCTTCTCCTTCCTATTTCAGTGTCAAGAGATTACAGGACAATTGAGTTGTCAAAAGATTCACATAAGTTCTGTTGTTCCTCTCCTGTATTAATATGTTCCATACAACCAGTTAGCATCATTCTTACTAAACTCTATCTCTGCCACCTTCCTCCATTCTCTCCCTGTCCTCACTCACTTTTCTTGTGCTATATGTTACCATCTATCTAGCATCATCCTTTTCTCTGCTCCCCAGTTGCAAGCTCTGCCTCTGATCCTCTGCTTTTTCACCAACTGGTTGCCCTCGTTTTTATGAACTGGTTGTTTTCTCACTTTGACCACTGCCAGGACTATGAGCATGTTGGCTCCTCAGAGGCTATTTACTTTGGATATTAATTTATAAAAAAATTAACCCCAGCTTGTAGCTGAAAGGAATTAATTTCCTGCAAGTTGGACTTGGTATTCAAAACCCTAGCTAAGAGTACTGAAAGTCATCCAGCAAAGATGAACATGAATGGTCCTCCTTTAAGGATATAGAAAAATACAGCATGCATCCTGTCATCTTAAGACAATTAATCTTAACTGAAAGAATGTGACAAGTTTGTATGATAAACTACGCACACTGGGAATTAGTTAAGAAAGGGCGTTGATTGATTTCTGGGATTTCAGCTAAAAAAACACCACGGAAATACTGTTTCTGGAGGCAGGTTTTCTGGCAACAGTATGTAACACCAGTTCTCCATTCCCTTTTCCTCCTCTTCCCAATTAATTATGTTTCTTTTTCAGATTTTTAGCCAGCGTTATCCAGTCAAAATTAAGCACACTTACCCCCTCTGATTCAATGGAAGATTTAAACTGGTGTTTAATATCTCCCATAGATATTGATGGAGTTTTATTAGTTAGCTTAGTATTAGGTGTTTAAAGTTAAATTTGATGACCATCATAATCATGGTTGTGCATTCAGAACCCAAATTAAATCTGAAATTCCCAGTTTCATTTTGGCATGAGGATATCCAAAATGACTCTGAACACTCCAGAAATTTTAGGAGTAATGAAAATTTATCTCCCAGAAGTTAGAGCATATTTGAGTCCCATTTTAGCAACAGGAGCAGTAAGGGAGCAAGGAGCCTCCAGAATTCAAGGGTCTGTTGCACACTGGAAATAATAAACCTTTAAAATTTAAAGGAAGTATAAAAGTTAAAAGGGCTGATGGGCCACAGACCAGCTTCCCCCCCCCACACACTGAGGGAGTAGGAGTTGTGAGGGAGGAGAGGGGGACAGAGAACACTCCATTGCTGGACTCAGAGGTACTCATCATCATCATCATCATCATCATCATCATCATCATCATCATCATCATCATCCTGCCTTTCTCATACAATGCAAAGCATATTACATACTGCAAGCGAATACAATATAATCAATAGCTAGGACATTCACAGAGCAAAAATACAATATGATCAACAGTTATGGCATTCAATGAAAACAGATACAATCTTTCTGGATTAAAGCATGAATAATTCACATGACATCTTTAGCAACATTGAACTACCTAGTAGGAATGAATCTACTGCAGCAGACTGTACCCAGTAGCCTATAGTCCCTGTCTCCCTGAGCTATTTATTAGGACACAGACCTATAATCTGAGTAAAAAGCACTCCTGAATAATTCAGTCTTGCACAGTTTGCAGAAAGCTAGGAGAGTGGGAGCTTTACTGACCTCCTGAGGCAGGCCATTCCACAAGGTGGGGGCCACCACAGAGAAAGCGTGTGTATGCGCAGTTGTTGATTTAGTCCAACTTCAGGGTGGTATCTTCAGAAGGCCCTGTTCAGATGAGCGAAGCTGCCCTGGTGAAACATAGGGAGAGAAGCTGTTTTGCAGATATGAGGGGCCTAGGTCATGAAGGACTTGAATGTAATAGTTATGAGGAAGGGTCATTTCGTAGAAAAAGAGCTGCAGGAACTCATTAGCATAACTCATTAGCGTTTGCCACGCCCCTTGACATCCCCGGAAGTGTGTCATTGGCATGACTGATTTGCATATGCAGCACCCCCTGACATCACGTGAAGTGGCAACTGCCAGAGGGTATTAAAAACAAAGCCAGCAAAGCACAGAGCTCTAAATGAAAATTAATGTTGCCAGCCCACACTGTACATCTGGCTGGGGAGGGGGAAAATACAATAACAAGAACAGTGTGTTTGTATGCTTTTCTAGTCAGATTAGAGCATCTCAACAGAAAGCCAGCAGATTTTTAAATAAAAAATTCCAGTCCACATGGAGGGCGGGGGGTGGGGGACATACAGTGACATTCAAGAACAAAACACACTCAGATGCTTTTCTAGTCAGATTAGAGCATCTCAACAGAAAGCCAGCAAAGCAGAGATTTTTAAATTAAAAATTCCAGTCCACATGGAGGGCGGGGGAACATACAGTAACATTCAAGAACTGCTCAGTTCTACAAGGGGGGTTTGACATAAAAATTAGGGATGTGCACTTGGCAAAAGATGCTATTACTCAGATTCTGATTTAGGAAACAGGTTGCATATCACGTATTCCAGAGTATTTGGGTCCCCCCATATACCATTTGATAATTCTAATTCAGAGCTACTTTTTTTGGAATTTCAAAATTTGCGGAACCTGCTAGTCCCAATGAGGGGACTCTTTTTGGAAGGCAGGAGTGCATGTTTTACAACCGGAAAACATCAAGACTGTAGGGAACCTAGTCCTGCCTTTCCACTGAAGACCATCCTAAATCAAGCAGATTGGAACAAGCACGGGAGGCTGGAACAGACTGGAACAGGCACCTGGAGGCTGGGAGGACAGGCAGGTAGTAGGTTTAATTGTATATGGCCAAAGGCCGTCACAATACGGCCGGAGCCCGCTGCTGGCCTCCTCGAGCAGCTTGCAAGCCAGGAAGCCAGGCCCCACAGGCCTGAGTGGCCCAGCTGGCCCCAGAGGCTGCCTCAACTGGCTTGCAAGCCAGTAGGTCAGGCCCCACAGGCCCGAGTGGCCTGGCTGGACACAGGGCCACTATGGCAGCCACCATCCCCACTCCCCCCCCCACTGTCCCCCCTAACTCACCAGGAGGTAATCCAAGTGAGTGCTGTCTCGCTGCTGCTACTGCTGCTGCTGAAAGGAAAAGGAATCACATGGGCATGTGGGTGGGGCACCCCCCATGTGGTGGGCACCACCCACATGATTTCAGAGCTACCGAAATGGTGTTCCGGCGCATTCCGCCCTGAATGGAGCCCTGGTTATGAGCTTGAATTGAGCCTGATAACTGATGGGAAACCAATGGAGTGACTGTAGAATGGGGAGTGATTTGCACACTCTGTCTAGCTCCTGAAAATAAAAGAGCTGCAGCTTTTTGCACCAGCTGGAGTCTCCAAGCTGACTTTGAGGGGAGACCTATTTTTAAAGTTTAAAAGGTTTAAAGGGCCACAGCAATGCCACACCCCTGCTGTGAAGCACTCAACCTCTCTGTTTCTCCCACTCCTTCTTCCTTCGCTGTACTTGCTGGTTTAGGGGAGGGCAGTGTGCTTTAATTTTTTGAGACAGTGGTTTTTGCATGCTAGCTTCCCAAAACCTGAAAAACACTCCTGAAAAGGATTTCCAGGTTGGTATCAACACTCCCAAAAGTTTTGGTTAATGAAAATAATTTCCTTCTTGAAATTCCAGAGCAAAATTAAAATAATTTTTTTCAGTGTACACCCCTAATCCTAATAACAACATCTTGTGAAGCACAGTCTTTCAAATGACTTGTTCACACTTGTTCTTGAAAAGGAATGCTGGGAGCCAATGATTTGATATCTAGAACTATGTAGTGAACATACCTAACAAGTGTTATTCCATTATCTGAATCTGCAAGATATCTTTCCCTATATCTAATAGCCAATGCCTGGCCCGTCGTGTTTATAGGCATATTGGCATAATGGGACCAACCACAGTTGCTGGCAAGAGATCTCCCTTGGCAACCCTAAGCGCAGGACGGCCAGTATGCTGCAGTAGTTAGAATGTTATATTAGTCCTAGGAGAAGCTAGGTTCAGATTCCTGCTTATAACTAAAGTGGCCGGCCACATGTTCTTGGGCCAGACTTTCTCTTATAGTCTAACCTTTCTATTAGGGTTGTTGTGAACATAACATGGACAAGGGGAGAACCATGTACATTGCCCTGAGCTCTTTGGAAAAAGGGCAAGATAAATGTGTAATGTGAGTCTAGGCCTATGATTAAATTCTAGATAAAAGTTTTCAGTTTTGTTGTATGTGACTTGGATTACATAACACAAACCATCAATACTAATTTGTCGGCTTGCTGCAATGATTCTGCTATCTTACTGCTCTAGTGTAGTATTAGTGGCACTGAAAAGAAATAGGTAAATGGCTGTCAGAAATAGCTGCAAGCCTGAGACAAGAAGTCACCATCACATTGATCGGGAGAGCTTCATGCCATGAGTATACATGGAACACTGGAAACAGACCGGCAGAGGTGGAGGGGGAAAGCTACACTGTGCCAGGTGCAAGAAAGAAAGGAAAAGCAAGGGATAGCTTTTTCAGAAAAGGTGGTCTCTGAACCTGCCTGTGCTAAAACAGAAATATTTCATAGTCTTGTGCATTTCTTTTATTATTATTAGTAACAATAATTACAAAAATGGTATGTTTTGTAATTATAGTAATTACTATAAAAACAAAACAAATTCCTTACCTAAGCAGCCTATAATGAAAGAAACCCATGCTTTTGTTTTGTTCAGGAGCTTTCATTATTGCAGAAGGGAGTTTCTGTTTCTGATGTCTGCGATTTTCCAAATAAGGGCATACAAAGCTGTGTTTCTTTGGGGGAGGGGGGGACGTTTTCTTAATTGTGTTTTCTTGATTAATTGCAGACTGTAGCAACTAAGATAACACATATGTGTTAGGCAGTCCAATACTGAAGTATATGCGGTGGAATGTTGAATCAGATAAGAACAGTTTTCACATTACTGAAGCTTGCCTGTTTGTAGAGAAACAAATCAGAAGGAGAGAGATCTTTGCAAGTTTTCTTAAGCCAAAGTACAGTGTCAGACAAGGATGCATATCTCCCTACTTGTTCAACCACTATGCAGAGCATATTATAAGGAAAAATGGATTAGATTTAGAAGAAGGTGGAGTGAAAATTGGTGGAAGGAAGATTAACAATTTGAGATATGCACATGACACCATGCTACTGGCAGAAAACAGCAAAGACTTGAAATGACTACTGATGAAAGTTAAAGGAAAAAGCACCAAAGCAGGATTACAGCTGAAACTCAAGAAAATAAGAGTAATGACTATTGAGGAATTACACAGTTTTAAAGCTGACAATGAGAAAACTGAAAATGTTCAAGATTTTCTGTTTCTTGGTTCAGTCATCAACCAGAAGAGAGACTGCATCCAAGAAATCAGAAGAAGATTGAGACTTGGCAGAGCAGCCGTGAGGAAACTAGAAAAGATATCTGGATGTCTCTCTGGGAACCAAAATAATACAAATTATTGTATTCTCCATTACTATGTATGGATGTGGAAGTTGGACAATGAAGAAAGGTGACGGGAAAAAAAATTGACTGATACGAAATGTAGTGCTGGAGGAGTTTGGTGAATACCATGAACAGCCAAAAAGTGGGTTCTAGATCATATCAAGGCTGAATTCTCCCTAGAAGCTAAAATGACCAAACTGAGGCTATCATACTTTGGTCACATCATGAGAAGACAAAAGTCTCTGGAAAAGTCAATAATGCTAGTAAAAATTTGAAGGTATTGGAAATAGAGGAAGACTCAAAATGAGATGGCTTGACTCAGGCCCCTTTCACACTTATGGTTTAAAGCACTATTTCTGAGCAGTCACAGTGATTGCAATGGCTTTGGCTTTGCACCTGCTCTTTTCATACTGTCCACGGCAGTTTTGATTTGGTGTCTTGTGATTCCTTTCAGACCTGCTTGGAAGCCTCTGTTCAGTTTTGGGCTTTCAGGGCTTTGCAGTGCACGTCACTGGGTTTTTAAAAAACGTTGAGCATACATAGTAATGGGGGGTGGGTGCCCGCTCACAACAACATGCCAGCCTCTCACCTCACTCAGAAGGGGCCACAGGGCAGGCTCACGCTCATCACAGCCGGGCCATGGCTCCCCTCTGCAGTGTCAGCCCCCACACCCTGCCCAGCCCCAGCTCAGCTGAGATGCTGGCCAAACTGCAGCTCAGCTGGGCCAGGCACTCACCTGCTTTGCAGCTGTGGTGTCGGGACAACCCCCGCTTTGCTTGCCCGGGAGGGCTGCAGAGCGACACCCACTCAGCCATGGCCAAATCCCACCATGAGGCACAGGGAGGTGGGGCAGCATCCAAGGGGCACCTGAATGTCTGCCCCCCACCCCCATGCAGGAGTAAAGTTGGAGGATCTTACCTAGAAACTCAATAAAGCTTCCTGCTCCTGGCAATGCACTTACTCTCCTTCCCCCACCTCCTCCAAGCCAGGAATGATTCCAAACCTCACCTTGCTGCTTATTTTCTGCTTATTCTGTGCTGGCTTTGGAAAAAAAATAGGAGGCTAAGTGCATACCCGGGAGGAAGGAAGCCAACAGAGAAGCAGCCATGGGTTGCTTCACTGAAAAAAAAAATGGCAGAAAAGTTCAGAGAGCTGAGTTGGGTGGGAGTGGTTCAAGATCAAAAGAGTTTATTGTTTACAGCCATAGGCTGTCACAATTCACCAAACATTGACTAATAAACAATTAAGTCACTTATCACAGTTTATATAAGTTACTAAAATTAATTCAAACAATACCGTATGCCAAACTATCCCAGGGATCACGAAGCAGCCTCATTCAGTACCACCTTAGATCTTATCTTTTTGGCTGCGAGTGCAAACTGAGAGACTCTATAGGACACATGATTATCAGTGTCAGATAACAAAAACACAATCTTGTCGATTTCAGAGTATGTGTTTGTCACGGATAGGATTCTAGCCAAAAATTTAGCTCTGGGTACACTATATAATGGACAATAAAGTAGGTAGTGGGAAAGGTTCTCCACTGTAGGCAATCCACAAATGCAGGTGCGATGTTCCATAGGGGTGTGAGAATAACGCCCTGCCAAAAGAGCTGTCTGCATCATCTGGAAGCGCAGAGCAGTGAAAGACACTCTGAGGTTGTAATGAGAAATACTGGCTAGGTAGGGAGATCTTGAATGGTCAAATTGGATTAGTTTATACCAAGGAGCTGCCTTAGATTTGGATATTGATAGCTGATCCATCACTGCATCTGACTTATAGATCCACTCCTTAAGTGGGCGGTTGTTGGCTGAGACCCCTAACAGGTCACCTGGGATGGTATACCTTTGGCAAATGGTGGATAGAAAGCCAGGCCGTGTGGGGTCTTTGGATAGTAAGTAGTTTACTGATTGGCAACTTAAGGAGTCAGAACTGGAACATTTGATCCTTTTCCAGTATTTTAAAACTGCAAGGTGTACCCATACTCTAAGGGAGGGGAGTCCTGTTTTGGCCCTCATCAGGGCGGCAGGAGCGCCTTTGGGTAAAGCCAAAATCCGTCTCAAGAACTGGTTTTGGATTACCTCAAGGCTGGTTAGAATGTCTTCCTTCCAACCCCACACTTCAGCTCCATATAGGAGGTGAGGGACTACCTTGCTCTTAAATAATTTCAGTGCTGGATCTATCAGTTGACCCCCCCCTTTGTATAAAAGAAATGTATGATTGATCCTACAATCCTTGATGCTGACGATTTAACTGATACAAGATGTGTCTTCCAGTTCAGAGTCTCTTTAAAGGTTACCCCAAGATATTTAAAGGAGCTGCATTATTGGATTGGGTTGCCAAGGATGCTCCAGTGGGAGATTTTTGGCTTTCTCCTGAAAACCATTACTTTTGTCTTTGTGTAGTTGACATTGAGAGCTTCTTCATTACAATAATGGCCTAACTGGTCTAAGAGTGTCCTCAAGCTGATCTTGGTCAGGGAGGTTAGGACCATGTCATCTGTGTAAAGGAGAACTGAAATCTTCTGTTGTCCCAGAGAAGGTGGCATAAATTGGGGACCTGACAGAGACTCATTGATATCATTGATGTACAGGTTAAATAGTAGAGGGGCCAGCACACACCCGTTTCACGCCTCTACTAATAGGGATTCTGTTAGTTAATGATCCAGAGGTTCCCACCCTATTTTGAGCAAAGGTATCTTTGTGCAGCTCATGGAGCAGAAACAGCAGTCGCTTATCGATGTTATGTTTGGCGAGCTTGGACCATAAGCAGGACCTATTGATTGGATCGAATGCGGCAGCCAAGGCAACAAATGCTACATAAAGTGCCTTTGTTGGCCCATTTATTCCAGAGTAAGCCAGTTGGTATAGCGTTTGACAGTGGTCTATAGTTCCAAGACCTTTCCGAAATCCCGCTTGTGTGGGATGAATTATTTTTTGGGTGGTCACCCTATCTTCCAATTTTGCCACACAGACCAATCAGCTCCCAGGGAAAAAGAAGTGAGGGGGAGAAGTGAGGGGGAGAAAAGAAGCAAAAGTGTTCACACTGGCATTAATCAGGCCAGCTGCAAGTAGGCAGCGGCTTAAAAATAAAATTGCAGTACATCCATTGGGGGTGGGGGGTGGGAATAGGGGATAAAACAGACAAAGAGAGGCACTGCATCTCATGACTAGCTTGCAAGGGTTTCACCCTTGCAAACATGGGATGCAGAACAGGTACAAAAATGCTTTAAAGTCCGAGTGTGAAAAGTATCTCAATAAAAGCTGTGTTCTCCAGTTTGTAAGATCAGAGCAAGTCTGTTAAAGATAGGATGTTTTAGAGGTACTTCATTCATAGGGTCACCATAGGTTGGAGGTGACTTGACAGCACATAATGCACACACACAAACACACACACAGAGTGTAGTATTTTATGCTATATTATTCTTTTATTACTTTCTCAGTTTTCTTCTTGAATATTGTTTTTGTTTTTTGTGTGTGTGCTCTAATTCTTTCTGAGGCTTTATATTGCCTTTACTTATTCCTTGCTTCCCCATACCTTCTTCCATGCCTTATTATTTGATTTGTGGCTTGTCTTCTGACTCCTTCCTACCACTTCCGGCTGTTTGATGACCATTTTTTTTATTTAAGCGCCTCTCAGTATTATTTACTTCATTCGTTTTTTGTTTCAATGTGTGATTTGTGATTTGTGTCAGTGTCCTCCTCCTGCCATAGCCTTTTGATTTTTAACTGTGCCCCCACCCACCAAAGCTGCTGTAGTTCTTTGGGACTTGCAATTTATTTGGGATTTTTCTGTCTTGTATAACTCCATCTATGTTGTATGATTGAGTTCCACAAATGTAATCGAACCACAACATTTAAATTTTATTTATTTATTTTAGCACTCACAGTCCAGTAACAAAATTACACACATTTCATACATCAGATACATTACAGTATCTTATCTGAGATTGGTGAGCAAACACAAACATCATGCCTGGCAGATCTTCTGGCTCTAGTGGGAAGAATGTGCAGCACAATGGTGGCAGATCTGGCAGAGGGCGAGGAAGAAGTGATTTTGAAAAAGTAGCCAACAATGGTATCAGTCTACCTGGCACTGGAAGGCCACCTGGCAAGCTCATGTGACTGTTCTTTGAGTCAGGTGGCTGCAGTGCCAGTTCTTTAAGCTGCTTTATGTTTTATTGTTTCCTATCAATTCTCCCATAGACTCTAATATTAAACATGGTCACCTTGCCTTGCTTCAAAAATGGGGACTGCTTTATTCTATCTGTCTGATATTTGGCAGTGTAGATGTCCTAGAGGAGTACAGTGTTCGTTCTGCGCTGGAAACCAATGGAAAGAATAACAAAGCAGAATAATGAAAATGAAACAACAATAACTGAAGAAAAAACAATGAAATGAAACATATGAGACAGTTCCTTTGTGAATCTTACTACATAACTGAGTAAGTGTATTCAAGATGACTCACTGGTTATCCCAGAGCGCAGACGTGGTAGCATGTCCCTAGGGGATAAGAGGAGAGTTGCTCCACTGGCAGTGGCCATCCAGCACCAACGGGGCTGTTGGGCGCAGGAGTCCATTAGGGAATTGGTGCTGTTCCAGCGCTTCCCTCCCGCAGTGACCAGATCTAGCCCATTGGAGCTGAGAGCATGGTGGCGAGCAGGCCTTGCTCACCTGCTCTCCCTGCCAAGTCATGATCCAGGGGGCAGGGGGCAGCAGAGGGCAAGCCCTTGCTCGCCTGCTCTCTGCACCAAGCTGCAATCCCGGGGGGATGGCGGGCAAGCCTCACTCGCCTGCCAAAGGAATCTTGAAAAGCCTACAGAGAAGGGTATGTGAAACTGCCCTTATATCTGACTGCTGGCCCATCTAAATCAGTTTTGCGTTCTCTGGCTGGAAGAGGCTCATTAAGGTCTTGGGCAGAGACAGGTATTTCCCAAGACCTTTTAAATGGCAGGAATTGAATAGGCCCTCAACCCCTGAGCCACAGCACACACACCACCCTAACCCAATCAGATTCCCAGCATGAATCACCTGGCAGAAAAATAACAGCGAGAAAAATAAAAATGTATTTAATGGGAAGCAAGCCAGCTCTGGCGTTAGACTGTATGGCCAAAGAGAAGCAGAATTCTGAAATCCACATGAATTATACATATTAATATAAATAACAAATATATTAAGGACATCTGCAGAACTTTTTGTTCACAGAAGGAGAAGGCAAAGGCTGTTCTGTTTGTAAAGCCACAGAAATCCTTCTATATCCTATTAAGATTTGACTGTCAACTGTTCATGCACCTTCAGACAATTCTTTGCTGCTGTAAGAAACTTGCTTTTTTTATTTTAAGCGAAAGCAGTGATTCTTGGAATGCTGAAATGTGACACTCCAAACACCTTTGCAAGCACTGGTAAGATGCACAGCTGTGGTATTCTTCTGAGGTCAGAGAATGGACTCTATGCCCTCATTCTCCCAAATGAGATTGGAACGCTGGGGAGGGGGCAATGGCCAGCCCAGCCCCCCTTTCTAGATCCCAGTGTATTTTTTGCTACAACTGGCTTTGTTGCTAGTTAATAATAAAAATGAAAAAAAAGAACTCCCCATGTACAAATTTAGTATTTCTTCCTTGCTTTGATTTCTGCTGCTCCTTTCAGTATGCGTGCACATGAAGGTTCCTGGAGGGGTGACATATTTTTTTTCTAAATAAATATATATTAAGTAGGATATATGGTACTGTGTTCTCTCTATATGTGTAGATAGTAGCAGGTCCTTTGAAAATCATAAAAAATGGCAGCTCTACAGGGTCTCTCAGTGAGGCAAGTGGAATTATGAAACCTACCTGAGGGTTGAAAGACCACTGCTGTAAAACAATGCAAGAAAGCTGCATTTAATAGGAGGCACAAAATGGCAAAATACATCTTACCTTTTGTAAGTTGAATTGTTCAGCTTGTGCCAGTATGCAATTTTTCTATAATTGGAAACTAGCAATACGTGGCATTTGCATGATAAAATAAATCAGGCAGTCCATGGACAGGTGGATAGAATCTAATCCATGGCCTGACACTTGAAGGAGAAACTTGCTAGACAGTACTATTCATTCTGTCTGGATGTGCCTGGAGAAGAAATCCAATGCCTCAGTATCACTTTCCCTGGATTCTTGCACCTCATTAAAAAAAAGCAAAGGACTTGTCAGTGTATTATCAAGATTACATATTGACTTCCTGTACTTGTTCTCTAATCTTTTCAGAGCTACAAAAGCCTCAGTTTCTGCCATCCCTTTTACAATCACTGGTTGCCATGCTCTGATGTCAGGGGTGGTCTTTGAAAGCTGGAGGTATGGCCTCCTTGACTATTATTAGCTTAGCTTTTCTTACATCAAAGGGGAACTGACTGGCATTGCGAAGCAGATGAGTATTTAAAGGTCGAGAGGAAACCTTAACATTTGAGTTGAAAGGTCCTTGGGCAGTTTTTAAAATTTAAACTCAGTTGATTAATGGGAAGAATCGATACTGCTCCAAATTCCCAAGGACAAGATAAAAATGTAATATATAGACAATTTTAAAAACCTTCTATGTCTCTGTGTTTTTTAAAATCAGAGCTTGCTAAAGTAGATTGGTTGAATGTTTTATTGTGTTAAATACCAAGAGAACAGGCAACAGTTCAGTAAATTTTTCAATCCAACTGTACTACTCCTACATAACGTGCAAATAAATCACATGGCTATTGCAAGAAGAAAGTTACTGAAGCCTAGTAGAAACCATACACATTGATTTTTAACCATGGTGCCCCCCAGTATACATAGTAGGTTTAGGGACCTCTTCATGATAATGAACACATGCCTTATTTACTATTTTGGAAACATCTATCCTGCTTTTTGGCTAAATTAATCCCAAAGAGGCAATCAATAAACCGATTTAAAATTATATCTGAAACACAGCAACTCAAAATAATAGCAAAATTAAATAAAATATCAATCTCTAAATTTTTTTAAGGCCTGGAGAAATTAAAAAAAAAACCAAGGTACAATTAGAGTGAACTTAAATATGATGATGACAAATGTCTGGTGACATCTAGGATGGTTTGAAGGGCTAGCATCAAGTAAGTCTACCTACGTGGAAGAATGCAGACTCTGAATATTATGAAGTTATTTACTTAAGTAGATGTTAGATGACTTATCCATTTGTTGAGAAGGAATATTCCTCCATGACTACTGTTAAACCTCATACAAAATCTACACAGATAAGATGGCCCCTCAAGAAAGGTTAATATAAAGATAAAAGGCAACAATATTACACTTTATAGAACACATATAGGCATATATAATTTCAAACTGTACTGTACTGTAATGGATGTCTCTAATTAAGAAAGTGGACATTTTATTGATAGCTGTTCTATGGCACACTTTTATAGATCTAAACAGACGCATCCCAGAATACTAGATCTGTCTATAAATCCAAGAGTTCATCACGGTCTGGTTTCCTGTGACCTGTGTATGGAATAGGAAGCAGATGTCTCTTGACATGCTTGAATAGGAGAGGAGCATAAGCATCAAATATGAAAGCATAAAGAACTAAATAGAAAACAGAAGTTAAAAATCAAGTATGAAGTAGCAAAAAAGAGACAGGAAGACCAGAAGTGTTGAGGTGATGGCGGACATGCTTTCTTCTGAGTTATTAGCAGTTTCCCCCTCCTGTTACTATTTTCTTAATATACCTATACTAAGATGCTTAGGGTAGAGTCTTTTTTTCCAAGTTCTTTTGTTGCACATTTTGCTATGGAATTATGGGCTTTAGAGTTAAGAGCAATCCACTAACAATTCTCTTGTTCGCTTGGCTGAACAGCTGTGTTCTAGAGATGGGCACGAACCAGAAAAAAACAAACCATGCGGTTCGTGGTTCATTACGTTTCATGAACCATGAATTTTCACAAACCTGTCCCGGTTCGGGAACCAGTTTGTTCAGTTTGTGAAAACGTCACTTCCGGGCCAGCAAATCACCACTTCCAGGTCAGCAGAAGGTCACTTCCGGGTCAGCAGAAAGCTCGCAGAAAGTCCATCCCCCATTGCCTAGGAAACTGATTGATCGGTGCCAAGCTGTCTGCAGTGACAAACTGAAAAATGAACCAAATGAACTGCCCTAAAGTTCATGGCAGTTTGTCAGAAATGGGCTCTGACGAACTGCCAGTTCATGAACCACGAACCATCCTGGTTTGTGATGAACTTTGGTTCGTGTTTTGGTTTGTGCCCATCTCTACTGTGTACAGATCTCAGCCATCTCTTTAATAGTCTTCCTATCTGGTGTTTTTTTTTTAATGGCAGTTTGATGCTAAAACTGCCATTTTAACGGCACAAAAGGGGCTGTGAAAAAATACCTACCACTCATTCACTTTTTTTTTTACATCTGTTTGCACTGTAGTCATTGTTCTTTTGATGCATCTGTGCCATGTTTTCTCCTTGAAGAGACTTTTCCCACGCTTTCCCCCCCAGCCTATTGCTGTGAACAGATTTGCATGCTGATTTGTAAACATCTTTTGAAGCCTAGATACTGGAAGACAATGTGCATAAATTCCTGTCTTGAAAATCTCTGGTAGAATTAAGATTCATTAAAGCTGTTCAAATATTAAGTATAAATAGGGCTGTCAAACTCCAGATGGAGTCTACAGATTTCCCAGAAGTACAACTGATCTTCTGACTACAGAGATCAGTTCCCTAAGAGAAAATGGCTGCTGTGGAGGGTAGTCTCTATGACATTATATGTCAGTGAAGTCCCTACCCAAACCATGTCTTCCCCAGGCTCTACCCCAAAACTCCAGGAATTTCCCATGCCAGAGTTGGCAAACATAAATGTGCATGTGTGCAAGTTTAATTTTATGTACATACACAGAGGCTGAGTACATTCACTGATACTTTTATGGACATTCTCATACTTTGCTCATCTTTTAAGTATTATTTTGAATGATGCAAAAATATTTGTGGTTTTATCTCACCTTTCTTCAGAGGAGCTCACTTGCCTAAGGCTCCTTGGTAAATTTCATAGTTGAATGGGATTTGAACTGTACTTCAATATTTCCCCTACTTTTACAATATTCTAATCACTACATCAGTCTTTTCTTTTTTCAGATTTCAGCAATGGGAGACAGAGAACTGAATATAAAGACCTTATGTATGGAATAAATACTAATCTGAATCAACTCTTGGGTGCTACTTCCCACATTTTATTTTCCCACACTTTTTAGACTATTCTAGACAATTGAATTATCTGTTCAAAAAGAAGACATAAACACAATTATTGTTTATTGATAAAGTAATGATGAAAGGGTTTTGTAAAACATAATATTGACATTTAACCCTCCCAAGGAAAAAAACCTGACTACACTACTTGGGAATTGGGGTCAAAATGACCCCAATTTACAGCCTCCAAAATGGAAACCTGATAGTTATCTCAATCATGGCATTAGCTACTAAGAAAAAAACCAGGCCTCAAGAATAACTTTTTTCAGCAATGCAGGACAAAGAAGTGTAAAATCTGGAATCGGGGTCAAAAGTACCCTTCATTGTAAACAAAATACTTCACAAAAGCGTAAATGAGGTAAAATTGATCCCCATCCCTTTTAAAGAGTAGGATACTTTATTTTAAAGAAACAATCAGAAGTAGGCTAGCAGTTAACTGTTTTAACTGCTAGCCTTCTTGTAACCTACCCTCAGGCTGCACCTGTTGGAGCCTTACAATTAAGATCTCTTCCTGAATAACAAAGGGAAACAATCAGCTCACTGGACAGATGGCTAGGGGTTATCTAAAGTTCCAGTCTGAATAGCTCCTTCAAGTCTGGAAAATGTAAAGAGGTTCATATGATGCCTGCAAACATGCCCAGGGTTCAATGCCCCACTCCTCCACTTGAAGCCATTTGGGTGACCTTGGGTCAGTCACAGCTCTCTCAGAGGTCTCTCAACCCCACCCACTTCACAGAGTGTTTTGTTGTGGGGATAATAATAACATACTTTGTAAACTGCTCTGAGTGGGCATTAAGTTGTCCTGAAGGATGGTATATAAAGCATATGTTGGTTGTTGTGGGTTTTCTGGGCTGTATTGCCGTGGTCTTGGCATTGTAGTTCCTGACGTTTTGCCAGCAGCTGTGGCTGGCATTTTCAGAGGTGTAGCACCAAAAGACAGAGATCTCTCAGAGAGATCTCTGTCTTTTGGTGCTACACCTCTGAAGATTCCAGCCACAGCTGCTGGCGAAACGTCAGGAACTACAATGCCAAGACCACGGCAATACAGCCCGGAAAACCCACAACAACCATCGTTCTCCAGCCGTGAAAGCCTTCGACAATACAAAGCATATGTTGTTGTTGTTGTTATTGTTATTGCAGGGGGCTAAAATAACCCTATTTCCCAAAATTGCAGTACAGTTCAATTTGAGCTTTTCAAAGTAGCTATGGGACAGAAGGGAAGCTTTGATAGAGCACAACTGAGGGAAACCATCATCTCAGTGGACAGATGGCTAGGGGTCATCTAAAGCTCCAAGCTGAATGGCTCCTCCAAGTCTGGAAAATGTAAAGAGGTTCAGAAGATGCCTGCAAATATTCCCAGGCTTGGCTTGCCGGGGGCTAGAATGACCTCATTTTCCAAAATTGTGATACAATTCAATTTGAACTTTTCCATGTGACTATGGAAGCTTCCATATGTCTAAGGCAAGCTTTGAAAGAGCTCAGACACAGGGTTTTTATATGCTCCTACTATATACACAACAATTCAGGTTGCAAACAGTGGTTTCCTTGGGGGGGGGTCATTGCAACCCCCAATTCCAAAAGTAGCGTAAAACCCCAACGCCAAAAGTGTGATATTTTTACACAACAAATGTCTATGGATATAAATTATGGAGAGAAATTTTACTTTTCACTATTTTCTCCACCTTCCTCTAAAATGGAGATAATAGGTGTTGGTCCATCTATTCATACATGGAAACAGTGCTAAAACCATTGTCCAATATTTGTTGGGGGTCACTAGAACCCCCATTTACAATTATGCATTTTCAAGCCAAATCTTTTAGGGGCCAGAATGACTCCGTTTATGCTTTTGATGAATCTCAAACTTAAAAAAGAAAGGAAAAGTGGAGGGAGAAGAGGGACTTCAGGGCATTGGGGTTTATTGAGGAGAAAGCATAACAGGAGTTTGGTGTCTGTAGAAAGTTTTAAGTGGGTAAACCAATTTTTTTCATTGACTTCAAAATAACCTCCTTTTCCTTGGGAGGGTTAATAATTTTTTTTAAAGTTTAGACTGAGTAGTTTTACATGTTTCTGGCTTACTTATTTAGTATACTGAGTTTAGAAGTATAATATTGCAGAACTAGCACAACATTTCTGCAATGTTCTTTTATCTAATTGCATGCAAATGTGACACATTGTTTAGTAGACCAGTGTGGAATTTCTCATTTAATGTGGAAGTAGCAAGACTTTTCAGAACAATGGTACTATGATTCTACTACTTTTGGTATGACCACCATGAAACTTCTCTCCTCCCAGTCTTATATAGTTAGATGTGAGACAGAACATCTTCTGTCTTATTTTTAGTATTTTCTCTGAAAACAACTGGAAACTGTGGTTCTATTAAACACAGATGTCAGGGTGCCAAGGCGAAGGAGCTGTCTGCAAAATAGTTTTTTAGATCTTATAGTCTGAAACAATGTTCAGCAGAAAGCCAATGTAATAAATCTCTATTTGTGAAGTTTATAAGCTTTCATTTGAATTTTACTCATTTTCTGCTGTTTAATCTTACTCTTGTTTTGAAAAGAATTGACAGTATTGTGCATCCGCCCAGAAGAAAGAGTCAAGCCCCAGAGGCTCCAAACTGTTTGACAACTACAGACAAAATAATAGTCTTTTGGCCACAGTGTCAACCATAATTTATATGACGGTCTACGTGGTTTCACCCAAACAGGTAAATAGCCTGTGTTATGGATACTGTCCATCATTTGTTTGAAAATACAATCTTTACAGAAGCAGTGCTGCCAGAAAGAAATATTTCTACTGGAATAATCAAATATTCCCTTTCATTCGTTCTGTGATTAAACTACATAAAAAGTAATAACTCTCAATTATTGCTATGTAGATTAAAATGTAACAGTTATATTAAAGATTAGAATCTATAGAAGACCTAAGCTATTCTATGGTTGCATTATTCTATGTAGTGTCATGAACAGAACCAAATGAATTGCCAGTATTTATATCAATTCACAATGAGAAGCCAAAGGCCCTCCTCTGAATGTGGTGCTATACTATATGAATTTACTTATAATAACAAGTAAACAGGAGGGTGACACCAATCTCAGAAGAATGAAAACAGGCCAAATCCAATGGTGCAAATGAAGAAGAGTGCTTATCCAAGTAAAAATTCCCTACACATTTTTCTGTAAAGTTCCACTGTGAGTCTTTCTTTTTTTCTTACAGCAAAAAAATAGTAGTAGTCTTTTGCTGGAAAGAAAGAAAGAAAGAAAGAAAGAAAGAAAGAAAGAAAGAAAGAAAGAAAGACTTGCAGATTCTCCTGACAAAGCTTTATAACAAAAAGTGTAGGGAAATTTTACTTGGATAAATAAATACTCTGCTTTAGAGATAGGCACAAACTGAAATACAAACCAAATTTCATCACAAATCAAGTCAGTTTATGGTTTGCGAACCAACAGTTTGTCAGAGCCCATTTCTGAGGAACCACAACAAACTTTAGGCCAGTTCATTTGGTTTGTTTTTCGGTATATATACACACTTCCTATTTGTATATGAACTTGTGTGTGAGAGAGAGACAGAGAGGGAGAAAAAACAGTTCTGTGAAGTCAGTTTATCTCCTGAACTTTTAGGTGAATTTAACTACTGAACATTGGCTCCTTGATTCATACTCATGGCTGTGCTTTGTACCTTTATCAAGTAAGTATTCAAGGTTCAGGGTAGAGATTTTCCTTCACTGGTAGTATGACTAGCAGTAAAATTTCCTAGAACTGGCTGTCTTGATGTCTTGATTTATTGATATATATTTATATGTAACTCCTTAGTATATTCAGGGTATCCCTTCACAATGGTTTTGTATTCATAATCATGCAAACCAGCAATTGTTTGTGCTGATCCCTGAATCAGCAAATAAACTTCTGCAAAAAATGAGTTGGAACAATGCAGGTGGCAGAGTCCATAAGAAGAATTGCTTTCCAAAACCTAGTGTCTCCTGTTTTCTATGCTTCTGAACCTAAAATAACAGCTATCTCCTAAAAGTTATAATTGTGAATACTGGCTGACACCTAAGCATAGCCTGTTAGAGTTTATCAAGATGTTATCAAAACAGATTTTTCCAATGGATGCTGTTAAAGAAACAGGGGCTACTGAGGTTGGAAGAATCAGCCACAGATCTCCTTCACTGGGTTGCTGACTGCTCCACACACCCCTTTTGGCTCTCTTCTACCAGCACCACCACCATCGTTTAACCACTGGGTGGATGGGGTAGGCCACTGCTACCAACCTGCATTTGCAGGGGTTTTTTTTACTGAAAGGGAGTACCCCACTCAATGAAGTGTACAAAGTCAATGTTATTATTATCCCCACAATGCATTTGAGGAACTGGGGCTGAGAGGAATGGCTTACCCAAGGCCAGCAAGAGAGTTCATGACAAAAGTAGAATTTGAATCAGCAGTGTGTTGAACTGCAGCCCAACCACTTAACCACTATACTACAGCAGCTCCCCATCTAGTATAGCTGGAGACTTCCCTCCATGCTGGCCAGTGTGATGATGTTGCTTATGGCAGAATCTGGACATCATTACATCAGGTGATGCTCTAGTATTTTCTCAAAGCTCAGTAGTTAAACCATAGAGTTCATGGTTAATGCTAGAATGTCAACACCAGCATAATGATATCATTCTCAAGTCATGCCAGAAGTGATGTCATTACATTGGGCACACCACTCGCTCCCTCAAGCTTCAACTCCCTACCTTCCCCATATCTCATAGGTTGCCAGCATGATTAACCTAAAGGCTCACCAGTCACTAGCATTGATACCCCTGATAATGTGCCAAATGTGCCCCTCTCATACATTTCAGCATGACTGAACTTAAAGTTGCAATTCATGCAACACACAGGCAACCAAAGCTGCTGCCCAGAAAAAGGGAACTTGCCAGTGCTAGAACGCTGGAAGCTAAACTTTGTACTTACAGCCTCCAAACCTGGCGTTGGAGGTACCTAGCATCCTGCACTGCCAGGATTTCTAAATGCCAACCTCCTAACATCCTCTTAACTAGAAATGGACTATTGTCCATCAGACTCACTACTTTAGCTCAAAAATGAAAAGCCGCCAAATAAGTCCAAGTGATTTTCACCTCTGAAAACTTCTTCCATATATAAACTAAATACTCCATAATATGATCTACTGGCAATGGACCAATCTGCTCTGAATCCACTTGTTCTCTGGATAATGTTACAGCACTCAGGAGAGAGGGCAATGAGAGGGCAATGATGCCTGAGTGAACATGGCAGACGCTAGCGACTAAAGCTCTGACTCCCTATACCCCTGTCTCAATCAATTGAGACTTCTATAAATCACAAAACAACCTGAAAGAAATGAAGAAAGTGGGGAGGAATAAAAATAAACTCTCTGAAGAAATAGGGATCTCTCCCAGCTTATTTCCAGTCTGCAAGTTGAGGAACGAGCAACGCGGCAGAAGAAACTGACAGAAACAGAATAGAGGCTTCTGATGAACTGAAGGGAGTAGATAACTCTCTTTAACGCGGGAAGAATTTCACTGCTTTATGTAACAAAACATAGACAGTATTGAAGAAAGGATCCTTAACAAGATTGCCATTATAATAAAGCCTCTGATGTACAGAATCGAAGAAATCAGAAGGTGGATGGGTATGAGTGGTATACATCAAATGACTCGCTTTGCTGCCATAAAAATATACTATATAAGTGATGTCTAATAGCAAAAGGGGGGATATCACACAATTTACATATACAGGGAGCAAGGGTAGAGCCTTAGACTAAGGAAATGCTGGCAATGATTAAGATTATTTCTGTAAATGTTAGAGGTCTCAATAATAAAATAAAGCTAAAGAGAATCTCGACGCACCTTGTGAAAATGAAGCCAGAAAGTCTTTTTGCAAGAGACTCATATCAAGATGAAGCAAGGGAAAATTTTACAGACAAGATATTTCTCCCAATAATATTCAGCTCCTGGTTCCTCAAAGGCAAGAGGAGTGGGCATTTTAGTGGCAAATGAAGCTCATTTTATGCTGAAAGAGACCAAAAAAGATCCTAGAGGTCGCTATTTATTTGTGAAAGGCTCCCTGGAAAATCATCCAGTTAACTTAGCTACAATTTATGCTCCAAATGACAAACAGATTCCTTTCTTGGAGGAAACACAACATTCTACAAAATTTTGCAGAAGGAGATCTTATTCTAGGAGGGGATTTGAACTATATGCCTGACCTGCAAATGGAAAAATCCCATTTCACAAAAAAATCTCTGAAACATAAATCAACAATGGTTGTTGTGGATTTTCCGGGCTGTATAGCTATGGTCTTGGCATTGTAGTTCCTGATGTTTCGCCAGCAGTTGTGGCTGGCATCTTCAGAGGTGTAGCACCAAAAGACAGAGATCTCTCAGTGTCACAGTGTCGAAAAGATGTTGGCAGGTCATTTATATCTACTCAGGAGGGGTGGAGTTGGGCTGAGTCATCCTGTAAGAGTTTCCCAGGGTGTGGAATGCTAATGGCGGGGGGGCTTCACTGTATCCTGAGGAGGTTCTTTTGCATATGGATTGGTGCTTGATGTGCTAATCTTCTCTGCAGGGCTATTGTTGAGTATAGAGTGTTTTGTTAGCCTGGTGTTTTTCAGGACTGGAAACCATGCTCTATTCATTCTTAAAGTCTCTTCTTTCCTGTTGAAATTGTGCTTATGCTTATGAATTTCAATGGCTTCCCTGTGCAGTCTGACAAAGTAGTTGGAAGTGTTGTCCAGTATTTTAGTGTCCTGGAATAGGATCCTGTGTCCTGTTTGAGTTAGGCTATGTTCAGCCACTGCTGATTTTTCAGGATGGCCAAGTCTGCAGTGTCTTACATGTTCTTTTATTCTTGTATGGATGCTACGCTTTGTGGTCCCGATGTAAACTTGTCCACAGCTGCAGGGTATGTGGTATACTCCTGCAGAGGTGAGGGGGTCTCTACTGTCTTTTGCTGAATGTAGCATCTGTTGTATTTTTCTGGTGGGTCTGAATACTATTTGTAAGCCGTGCTTTTTCATAAGTTTTCCCATCTGATCAGTGATTCCTTTGATATATGGCAAACACACTTTTCCTGTGGGAGACTGTTTTTCCTTAGTTGTTTGATGTATCCTTGGCTTACTCGCTCTTCTGATTTCATTTCCGGAGTAGCCATTTGCTTGAAGTGCATGGCATAATGCGAGGCATAATAAAAACATTAGTAGACCGTGCAAGACGGTTATGTGAACCACACTTTCTCAATGAGGAAATTAATCATCTAAACCACGCACTTCAAGCAAGTCTCTCGTTTGAGACTTTAAGAATGAATAGAGCATGGTTTCCAGTCCTGAAAAACACCAGGCTAACAAAACACTCTATACCCAACAATAGCCCTGCAGAGAAGATTAGCACATCAAGCACCAATCCATATGCAAGAGAACCTCCTCAGGATACAGTGAAGCCCCCCTCCATTAGCATTCCACACCCTGGGAAACTCTTACAGGATGACTCAGCCCAACCCCACCCCTCCTGAGTAGATATAAATGACCTGCCAACATCTTTTCCACACTGTGACACTGAGAGATCTCTGTCTTTTGGTGCTACACCTCTGAAGATGCCAGCCACAGCTGCTGGCGAAACGTCAGGAACTACAATGCCAAGACCATGGCTATACAGCCCGGAAAATCCACAACAACCATCGTTCTCTGGCCGTGAAAGCCTTCGACAATATATAAATCAACAATTACTGCACTTCCTCCTCTTTTGGAAAAAAATATCACTTGTGTGATGTGTGGAGGCTTTATAACAAAGGGGTTAAAGATTACACTTACTTCTCAGCAAAATATAATACTTACACCAGAACAGATTATCTCATAACGTCTACTTCATTAGCTGACAAAATTAAAATTTATACTGTGAGTGGGGCTTGGCTGATCGGCTGGGAGTTCCTGGCTGGCCAGCCAAGTCCCGCTGTTTAAATGGCCATTTCCCTGCAGCTCAGAGTGGTTGGGAAATGGCCATTTAAAGAGCAGATAAGGCTTGGCTGGCTTGGAAGTTCCCAGCCGGCCAGCCAAGCCCCACCGACTCTTTAAATAGCCATTTCCCTGCAAGAAGGGAAGCATAATAGAGGGCATAGGGGAGCACTCTGTGCCCTTCCAAACCCTGGAACCCACCATGACTCTTTGTGTCATAGGTGAATAAAGGACTGTGTTTACATCCCCAGTTAAAGCAATGGTGTAATACACTTGTAAGGGGAATACCTGTGAGACTTACAGCTGCAAGCTACTGAACAGTAGCACGTGCCTTGTAAGAGCTATGTCTTACAGTGTAATTCTAAACAGAGGTACATCATTCTAAACTCTGCTTAAGATTGTATTGTGAGTAGAGATGGGCACGAACAGAAAAAAACGAACATGATGTTCGTTGTTCATTGCCATCCACGAACAGGGACTCATGAACAACCACAAACATGGCCCTGTTTACAAACATGTTCGGGTTTGGTTGTTCGTGGGGGCCAGCAGGCTCTCCTCTAGCCATCATCCAAGTCAAGATCCCTATTACACCACTCCCAGAAACCTGACCTGAGCAGTCAGAAGTAAAGGTACCAATAATAAGTAATAGCTTGGCCCAGAGACTGGCAGCAGCCCTGGAATTTGAAGGGGTAGATCCCTATTCCACCACACACAAAGAAAATTCAAGCTCCAATGCACTCTCTCTATCAAAATGCCAACAGCAACTGCATCTCCACTGTCTGCAAAACTGGAGCTTCCCATGTAACAAATTTGGAGCTTCACAATTGAAAGGAAGACCTGCCTATCAAGCTAAATTGGGCTTAGATTGGGATGTCCAGGGCAACAGCAGGAGTTCAGACAGAGTTCAGACAATCCCTGCCTAAATTCCCAAGGAAATTGATTGCAGGTGCCAGACTGTCTGGCTTGATGAACAGCAACGAACAGCAACGAATGAGGCTTGCAACAACCACCTGTTCGTTTAGAATGGGGCCTCACGAACAGCTTGTTCACGAACAGCAGATTGGGCTGTGCATGGCTTTTTTTTTGTTCGTATTGCTGTTCGTGCCCATCTCTAATTGCGAGTCCTTTAATACTAGAGAAGCAGCTACGAAACCACTAAACTATTCTTTGCATTATGAAGAAAGTATTACAAAGCCATCATAGCTACTGTCTCTCTGACTTGGGCTAAAATTTGAGTCCAGTAGCATCTTAAAGACTAATAAGATTTTCAGGGTATAAGCTTTCAAGAGTCAAAACTGCCTTCATCAGATAACTACTGCAGAGTCTACTGCAGACCAACATGGCTACCCTCCTGAAATTGACTTGGGCTAAAAAGCTCTTGCCTTTAAAACCATATTTCTACACCAGTTATTCTCTTGTCCTTTGTAAGCCTTTGGATTTCTTATGGCCTGAGACTTATAGAAATAAGAATCCTTTCTTTTGAAAAATGTTTTATAGCTAGGGAGGTGACACAATTTCACATACATGTTATTTTAAAATCCAACTTTATGATACATGTTGTCCAAATATAGGGATACTATAGTCTATCTAACTGTTCTGACAAAGTTTAAAAGGGGGGCAAGAGATCCCTACCTCAGATGGGGGGATGGCAAGCCTACCTGAGACCACCAGCACAACTCAGTTGCCTCTTCCTTTGCCTTCTCACTCAGGGCTCACAGGAATCCACTTTTAAAGGATTACTCTTCCCCATCTCCTTGGGCTTCCTCCATGAGTGGCCCTTCTCCCAGCCTATTCAGTGGGAGTGCCACATAGACTCTGCAGTTCCGTGGTCCCTTCCATCCCATCTCAGTCCATGGTGAGGCATTTGCTCAGGCCTCTGCCTGGCTTGCCCCTGCTGCTGCTGAAGCTTCCCCAGGAGCTCCCTCTGCAGCCTGGGGTCTGTGCTTGCCCTACTTTGGCTGCCAGTGCACTCCTATGGGCTGGGCTGAGGTTGGGCTGCCTGTGCTGCTGCATGAGGGAGATAAGTCAGTTACATGGTTGGGGCTTGTTACCTGGGAGGGAGCATGGCCATTGGCAGCTGCCACTGTGGTGGGGAAGGTGGCCTTGGGCTCTGGTTGAGGCATCTGCAGGTGAGGTGCCTTCACAGGCAACTCATCTACAGGCACCTTTTGGGGCTGTTGGGGGCTGAGGGAGTTGCTGTTGATTGCTGTAGATTACAACCCCTGCCCCTACTCTGCTGAGCTCTGCTGTGTTTGGCAGGAAGTGACCCTTTGAAACAAAAGGTTCTTCCTCATCAGAGGCAGAGCTGAGACAGCTGGCCTGAGGCAAGGAGTGGAGAGCACATAGTGAGCTGCTGCTAGGAGGTAAAGGGTTTTTTTCTCTTCTGAGCCTCATCTCAGTTCTGCAGTACAAACTAGAAGATGTAGACTAAGATGATGCCCTGGTCCACTGGAGCTCAAGAGTAATTTTGAGGTGCTTGAGATGGTAATGGAGATGAGAGTGGAAGGAGAACCACAAAGAGGAGAGAGTGAAGAGGGTATGGGGCCACACGGAAGTGGAAGAAAGTGGAAAGTGGTGGTCGTCGGGGATTCTCTGCTCAGGGGTATGGAATGTCATGTGTCCAGGTCAGATCCCCTACTCTGAGAGATGTGTTGCTTGCTGGGGGCCAGAATTCAGGATATTACAGGCCAACTGCCGAAACTGATCAGACCAACTGATCAGTACCCATTTCTGCTGGTTCACGTGAGAACGAATGCACGGCTGCGAATACCATCGCAAGAGTTAAAGAGGACTATGAAGCTCTTGGAAGACAGTTGAAGACATTGGGGGCACAAGTGGTATTATCTTCTATCCTTCCTGTCAAAGGAAGAGGAATGTGAAGGGAGCAGACCATACTCGAGGTGAATCATTGGCTAAGGTGGTGGTGCCAGCAGAAGTGCTTTGTGTTCTGGGACCATGGGATAAGTTTTCTCAGAGAAGGCCTTCTGGTGCATGATGGGCTTCACCTCTCAAGCTCTGGGAAGAAAATATTTGGAAATAACTTGGAGAGCTTCATCAAGAGAGCTTTAAACTGATGCCACAAGGGGAAGGGGATGATCAACATGGGGATTTCAATGAAGAAGTGATAACAGTGGGTGCTCACCTGGGTAGGACAGATCAAACAAAGGTACAAGGCTACAAGTGCCTATATACCAATGTCCGAAGTATGGGTAACAAGAAAAAAGCGTTTGAGCTTCTCTTGCAAACAGAGGACTACGATATGATAGAAATTACTGAGACTTGGTGGGGTGATTCTCATGACTGGAATGTGGTAGTGGATGGGTACGAGTTGTTCAAAAAACCCCAGAAGGGTAGAAGAGAAAGCAGAGTAGCATTGTATGTGAGGAAAGGGCTTGATTGTCAGGAAGTTCTGAAGAATATGGTTGACAGCCCAGTGGAAAGTATATGGGTGGAAATAAAGGGAGGAAGGACAAAGGGTATTGTTGTTGGAGTCTGCTACAGACTGCCTGACCAGGGAGAGGAAATGGATGCTGCCCTCCTTGAACAGATTGGTAGAGTATCCAGACATCAGAACCTTATAATTATGGGTGACTTCAACTTCCCCGATGTGTGCTGGGAGACAAGCTCAGCAAAGCGACAAAACTCACACAACTTCCTGACCTGCCTGGCAGATAACTTCATTTTTCAAATGGTGGAGGAAGCTACAAGGGGCTTGGCCATACTAGACTTAATATTAACCAACAGGGAAGAATTGGTAGATGGGATGAAGGTGGTGGGGACATTAGGCGGAAGTGACCATGTCCTCCTTGAATTCTAGTTGCTGTGAGGGGGGCAAGGAAGTTTGTAGGCAGACTCGTGAGTTAGATTTTCATAGGGCCAACTTCAATGAACTCAGAGGCCTGATGAGAGTCATTCTGTGGGGGAGAGTGCTGGAAGGGAATGGAGCAAGTGAAGGGTGGGCTCTTCTCAAACATAAGTGTTTGCAAACTAAAGCCCTCAGTATTCCAGCAAGACAGAAACATGGTAAGGATTTCAAGAAACTGATGTGGATGAACAGAGAGCACCAGAATAAGCTAAGGGAGAAAAAGGAAATGTTCAGGAAATTGAGAGAAGGACAGACCTCTAAAGAGAAATATATGAGGGTTACTAGGTACTGCAGATCAGCCATCAGAGAAGTCAAAGTTCAGTATCAGCTGGGTCTGGCCAGGGGGGCTCACCACAATAAGAAAAAACTTCTACAGATTTGTGAGAAGCAAACACAAGGTAAAAGAGGCAATTGGACCACTGTTGGGAATAGAAGGAAAAACATTGATGGAGGACAGAGAAAAAGCAGACAGGCTTAATGACTTTTTGCCTCTGTTTTCTCCCTGAAGAACTTGAGCCCATCTAGAGATGGTAGAAGACATGACAGAACACCAGGGTGGCTAGTTGACATTGACAGAGAGGTTGTGGAGAGGCACCTGGCTGCACTGGATGAATGCAAATCCCCTGGACCAGATGGTGTGCACCCAAGAGTGCTCAAAGAACTTTTTAGAGAACTTGCAGAGCCTCCGTCCATCATCCTCAAGTCCTCCTTGAGAACTGGGGATGTGCCCCAAGATTGGAGTAGAGTGAATATTATCCCAATCTTTAAGAAAGGGAAGAAGAATGACCTGGGAAATGACAGGCCAGTCAGTCGGACTTCTGTTGCTGAGAAGATATTAAAGGGATCAATCTGTAAGCATCTGAAGGACCACTTAGTGATCCTGGGAAGTCAACATGGTTTTGTCCCCAACAGATCTTGTCAGACCAACCTGGTTTCCTTCTTTGATCGAGTGATGAGCTTACTGGATCATGGGAACTCTGTCAACGTGATTTACCTGGATTTCAGTAAAGCTTTCGATAAGGTTCCCCATGACATTCTAATGGGTAAACTGGAAGACTGCGGACTCGACTATAGGACTGTAGGACAAGTGGTTAGGGTACTGGTTAGAGGACCGCACCCAAAGAGTGGTGGTCAATGGAGTTTCATCAGATTGGAGGGAGGTGTCCGGTGGGGTGCCGCAGGGCTTGGTTTTGGGCCTGGTGATTTTCAATATTTTTATCGATCTGAATGAAAGGGTAAATGGGCTACTCATTAAATTTGCTGATGATACCAAATTGAGAGGAATGGAAAACACCCAAGAAGATAGAGTTAAAATTCAACAAGACCTGAATACTCTGGAGATGTGGGTGGTTGTGGATGCAATTCAACATAGATAAGTGCACAGTATTACATCTGGGTCACAAAAATGTGAAGCACAAATACTGGATGGGGGATACACTTCTAGGTAGTAGTGTATGTGAAAGAGATCTTGGGGTAAGAGTGGATTGTAAACTAAATATGAGCAGTAAGTGTGATGCAGTGGCAAAAAAGGCAAACTCATTCTTGGGTTTTATCAAAAGGGCCATTGCATCGAAATCACAGGAGGTCATAGTCCCTCTCTGTACTGTCCTGGTCAGGCCATACCTGGAGTACTGTGTGCAGTTCTGGAGGCCTCACTTCAAAAAGGATGTGGACAAAATCAAGAGGGTGCAGAAGAGAGCAACAAGAATGATCAGAGGTCTGGAGACTGAGCCCTGTGAAGAAAGGCTGAGGGCCTTGGGAATGTTTAGTTTGGAGAAGAGGAAATTGAGGGGGACATGATTGTTCTCTTTCAATATTTGAAAGGCTGTCATTTGGAGGAGGGCAAGAAGCTGTTCAAGTTGGCAGCAGAGGATAAGACTCAAAGCAATGGGCTTAAATTACATGCAGAAATGTACCAGCTGGATAGTGGGAAAAACTTTTTTACGGTCAGAGTAGTTCAAAGGTGGAATCAGCTGCCTAGAGAGGTAGTGAGCTCTCCTTCACTAGCAGTTTTCAAGAAGAGGCTGGATGAATATTTGTCATAGATGCTTTAGGCTCATCCTGTATTGGGCAGGGGGTTGGACTAGAAGGTCTATATGGTCCCTTCCAACTCTGTGATTCTGTGAGGAGCCAACAGAGGGGACAGTGCGGGGCCTGGCAAAGTTACTTGCTTTTGCAGTACTGGTTGGGGTGGTGGAAAGGAGGACGGCATTGTTGGACAGATGGAACAAAATGCTCACAAAGAATATTTATGAACTCTAAATAAAAAGTGGCGTATCACTCATATAAATAATTCCAAATTTTGCCTTAGCATGTGGATTTAAAAAAGCCCTGTACAATGTTTCTACATAGATATCAAGGATATGTTCTCAAATTCTAGGGGGAATTCCAAATATTAAAACGCGTTCAAATTGGATAAATGAAATTGACTGAGATCTTGCAAGATTCTTATTAGGATTGTCCAAAATACAGAAAGGGTCAGCAATGAGGAATTGGGAAATGCATGAATGGGAGGGTTTATTTATAGATAAAAATATTTATATCCTGCTTTAGAACTCAAGGGAGCTTGCAATTAAAATATTACAATTAAAACTAAAAGAAGAAAATCCCCAGACGCCCCCTTCCTCCAAAAAATGTCAGCAGTTAATAGTGTATTAAAATCCCTAGCAAATGAAATGGCCCTGTAGCTCATTCTGAAAAGTTTTAATTACAGTCCTCCCCACCTCACCCAGGGATTCTGTTACAAAAAGTGGAAACTGTGATGGAAAAGGCATGGATTCTGGTTGCTGATATGGAATCTGTCAAATGAGTCACATGTATAAATATGATATTTTTAAAAGATCCGTGGAAAGTTAACCACATGTAGCAATCTATTGAATATGACAGATGGATACCTGATTGTATTGTATTTTTTAATAAAATGAAAGCATGTCAGGTTCTAATGCTCATTCTTGAGATTTCCGTGCTTCTTCTGTAATGTATGAAGTGGGAAAATGGTGACAATGCTGGACCTGAAATGTTCATGAAGTTGCCATGTACTAAGTTGGTCCAGTGGCCCATCTAGTTGGGCATTTTCTATTCTGACTGCAAACAGCTCTTCAGGGTGAACAAGAGAGTGACTAATTCATTTTAGTCTACTGGAGCAACAATAGTAAGAACTCTTGCAGCATTTTAAAGGCGAGTGCATTCATTATGACATAAGCTTTCATGAGCCAGAACACACTTCACTAGATGCATAAAGGCAGAGAATAGTATTTTCCATCAAGTGTCAACAAATATCATTTAAGTGGAGAAGAAGGAATTGAACCTGGTACCTTATACATGCAATTTTGTGCTCTGTCACTGAGTCAGAGCCCATAACTTTTGGAGTCAACAATTATTCATTAAAACATAAAGCCTATTAATTTGATCCAGCAACACTCCTCTGTACATACAAAGGTCAACCATACATGAGTTTTACTAGATTATTTAAATACCTGATCTGTGTCAAGAGCGACTAGCATATTTCTTCTTGGTTCTTTCATTGCTGATTCTTCCCAAGTCCACATCTGTTATTTTCACTGAACAGAGAGCTAAGAATATGGTCTGGATACAAATGTGATGAAGTTTGTTGATTAAATACTTGGCTTGCCTTTATCTGTTAAGAGTCCTAAATATCAGGCAGTTACTTCAATCAGACATAGATCCTTATACAATGGTGGTCTTCAGAGTCTTCAATGAGGGAATGCCTATTAGACTTTGTATAATAGTTTAAATATGACAATCAAGGGAAATATTTGTCATAACAAGCAAAACCACATCTTACAGTATATAGCTCTGTCCAGGGATTATGTAAATCCCCTCTGGAATCGATTGATTTTTCTTTGATTTGAATTGGTAATGTGCCTCACATTGCAGTCATGACATTTCCTGTGAGCCGATACATCTGCAGTGACCACAATCATGCATGAAAGAACCTGGGTGGGGTTATTTTGACAATTCAGTATTTTCTTTTGGACATTTGGTTTGTAGTTCAGCCAGTCTTCTTAATCCCCATGATTAACTGGTTGTACCATCTAAGCTTGATAGTGGGATGTAACTTGTCTGCTACACGATGCTTCATTGAACTGGGTGGCTAGCTTCCTCAGACATCAGATAATTAAACTTGTGTATTTTATAAACTCTCTGTGCTGTTCAGTTTAAGATGAGGGTGACCAACAATTAATTTGTGTCCATGAAACTGTAGTTTCCACAAATCATTTGTACTCTACAGGCCTCATGTTACAGATGAAACTTATTTTGTCTGAACTGAATACTGATGGAGTTGGCTGCTTATTTATGCTAAGTTTGGCTCACATTTGTTGTAGTGCCAGTGTTAACATTCCTCTTTACATCATGGAGAAATAGGCACACTGCCATTCCACTTTGCAGAACTGGAAAATGAACCTGCTGCTTTTATGTTAGACAAAGGGTATAACCCACCCACCCCGAAAACAGAAAGCAAGATCAGAAGGAACAAGTATGGTTTTTTTTTGTTGAGCCAATAAAGGTTTCCCATTTTCAAGTTGAGCCAATAAAGGTTCAGACAAAGATTTTGAGTTGTAGGGACAATTTCCTAAACAAGGTCAGCTCTCAAAGACAGCAGGTGGGAGCAAACACTAAGATGCCAGCTGTCCTGAACCACATACACAAGGTGAAATGTAATGTGAACTCTAAGAACACATGTGCTGTTAGTCTTCCCCACCCTGGCACTGCTTCATACATAGAATGAAACTCATAAGTAATCTTTCTGCTTCACCATGTTTAGAAGTTCCTGAGATGGTCAATGTATGAATTATAATTGTACTGTAAGACTGCCCCCCCCCACATCAGCTGTAAAACATGCTAAGCATGATGGGTTTTCTGGCTGTCCTGGGTTATACATTAACTCAGCTGCTGCTCAACTAATATGAAAAGAAAGTTTAATGATGCCATGTCATCTCAATAATAATCACCAAGTAGCCACCTGATAATCAAACACAGTCAGATATGTTAATTTCAGGTTTTCCAGCTTGCTGAAAGATAAAGTCATTTTCTGAAGTATGTAAGGTAATGGTTAAATTGTAAAGAAAGCTGTACCAGGAAAACAACTGGTGGGATAGCTGTAAACAGGAAAATTATGTGCATAGGAGATGGTTTTGACCTAAGGTCAAACAATTCTGAAAGAGTTTTTCTTTCAGGTTATTAAGGAAATAACAGGCATTATAGCTTAAAGGGATTTGATAATAATTTGCTAAGTTATCTAATGTTGGTACTCATCAACAACATTACAGAGGTGCCATGTTATTTGTGTTAGTAGCCAATTTGCTCTAGCAAAATACTGGAAAATAAGCTTATTACCGTCTGTAAAGCTATAGCTGCTCAAAGTACAGAAAAATATTTTTACATGACCTCTTCTGCTTTGGTAGCACCCTTTGTAAATCAGATATTGCTAAGAAATCGGTTTCTGCTATATTTTTTAAAAAATTGTAAGAGTGTCACAATCTGACAAGAGTAATAACAGTGCAATCTGTGGAGGTACCCACTCAGAGATCCATTGGAGCCCCTGAGATCTGTTGGTTTGGCTGGGACATTGCTCCACAATCTTCCCCCCTCACCACATCCTTGCACCTTCTCATCAACCTTGCCCCCACATGTCACCCATCTGCCTGGCTTATCAGATGCCAGCAGTGTGGGATAGTGTGAGACCTTCATAGAGCCTCCGCCCTCCCCCCCAGCAGACACAAATGGACAGCACTCCAAATCTCACCCCACTCACAGCGGTGTGTCTGAGTGGGAAGAAAGGGGTGGGTAGGAAGCTTGGCTGCTGCTCTTTTTTGCAGAACCATCCATACCAGCCAGGAACCAGAGACAATCCTCTGGTATGTATGAAGGGGCAGTCCAACAGGGAAGTGAGAGATGGGGGAGGGGTTGGGGTTGCGGAGGTGCATGGAGCCATTGTCATTCACAGAGAAGCAAGCAGACAGGGAGAGAGTCATTATACAACACAGACTTTATTGAGCTGCTGAAAGTGAGGAGGATGACTGGACAGATGTTGCCAGCTCTCCTCATCTGGGGAGGTGACTGTGACTGGATGCACTGCTCTTGGTGTCAGGAGAGCCATTCCAAGTGTTGCTTCCTCAGGAGCAAGGTTGAGTCCCGGGCCAACTGGGGGCCCATTCTTTGAGCCAGGCTGGAAAGGCAGCCTCCCTGACAGATCACAGCCTGCCTGAAAGGGAAACAGAAACATGCGCGGCAAAGGCTAGAATATTGGCCTCACACAAGCCACAGCCAGGTCTGCCACACCTTGGGGGAGTGTCATGGCCTGGGGTGCAACAGCCCTCTGTCTCAGGAGCTTCCAACAACCAGATGACGAATGCCCAGTGGAGAATGCTCTTTCAATGTAGCAGATTGTTTGGCTGCTGCCACTGCCATGACTTCATGGAGTTCTGATCCTGTGAGGGTAACAATCCAAGGGTTGCATGGACACAAACACAGGGAAGATATGAGTTCCACCACCCGATCACCCCGACCCACAGCTGTGCTCTTTCCTCTGCCTGAGGGCAGAGTGAGGATGTGAGAATCTTCAGGCAGCCCTGACATGGGCTGCCAAGCCCCCCACCCCCCACCTGTGGCCTCTCTCTCCAGCATGGCTTTCACGGTAACTGCCTTTTTGACAGCCATGGGTCATGGTGCTACGAGGGCAGGGGCCACCCCATACCTCGAGACTCAACTACAAAGGCCAGCATTTGGGGGGAGGCACCGACCCATGTGCGAAGGGAGTGTGGGGTGGGTGGGAGTTAACAAGTAAGCTGGGGCAGTTGGCTCCTAAGCTCGTTCTTACCTCTCAGTGTATCCTCACCCCATCCTTGAGATAGGCTACTTGTTAGGGAACTTGAATGGAAGAATTTAGTCAGAGGTTCTTAGCTCTTCTGCCATGTGTGAGAGCAAGGAGCTAACCAAATCTCTCTGTGTGCTTTCACCATATATGCCTCGGAAGGTGCTTTGATCAGCCAGTAAAAATCTGTTGGTGGTCCCTGTTCCCAGGGAGGCTTGCCCGGCCTCAGCCAGAGCCAGAGCCTTTTCAGTCCTCCTGGCTCCCACCTCGTGGGACTCTCTGTCTGTGGAAACCTGGGCCCAGCAAGATATATTTATCTTTTCATCGGGCCTGTAAGACGGAGATGTTCTACCAGGCATATGGCTGATGCTGGGTTTTGGGTAAGTCTTCCTGCCAGTCTCCTGGGGGGGGGGGAAGTAATGTAATCCTCTCCCCAGTTTCTATCAGTGAGACTGCTGCTGGTTTCTCTACCTCTCACCCATAGAAATGTTTATTGGGGCTGGGTAAATAGGGACTGTCATCCAGAGTTATTTTATGATTGAATTATATGTTTTTATGATTTTAATGTAAATTTTAATGTAACTTTTAATATTGTTGTATCTGCTCTGAGCCCATTCTCAGGGAGTGTGGACTAAAAGTCAAATTAATCATATTAATCAAATCAAACTTCCCTGCCACCGTGTGTACCCTCTCCCATCTCTCACTCTAAGTCACTGCAGCAGAGGGCTCTCTGGCAGAGCTTCATGCCTCATTCCTACTTACCTGCATTAATGGGTACCCTGGCCAGAGGTGTTATGTAGGGTATGGGGCTGTTATTAAACACCTGGGAGGCTTGGTCATCACAGGGATGAGAGCAGAATCGTGGCTGCAGTCAGCATGTTATACTCCTCCAGGCTGTTTGGGTGGGTGGGTCCAAGCATGGGGATGGGTGGGGGAGCGACTCTTTGTGTACAACGGATGCCTATCGCCTATGCCATCTTTCCTCGGATAGTTATGAACTTGGTCTGAAGAATGTTCTCTTTTGTATTGTCTGTCTCCAACATTACATTTTGTATTAGAGATTAAATGCATTTTGTGAAATAGTCTCAAGCAAATCTTCTTTTCTTATTTAATTTCTGCCAATATTCTCAACTACATTACATTTACTATTGTATAGGAAAAACAAGCTATAAGTATGAATGAAATGAAAGCAATAAGTGAGAATTTAATTTGAACATGTTTGAGTTTAGTAAGTGAGAAATGTTGAAACTGTGCACATCATTTCAATGCTAGAAAACCACTGAACATAAATAAGTTCTGTATGTTTCTATAAAAATGGACTTTCCTTGCATACCTTACAAATTATCAAGTATTCCATGTTCTGATTAGTTCTTCCCACATCAAACTGAAGCTAATTACTTGCACTTTAACACCTCTTTAACAGTTTAACATCCTTAACATCTAATTAACACTGCTTTACAATCTCCAGGCTCTCTCTTTTCAAGCCATTTTATCCTGTGAACTCAGAAAAGTAGGGCATTTTCATACCTAATTAAATCTCTTACACACACAAATCACTTTCCATATATGTAGATACTTTAGGAGTTCATGTCCTTTCCTGTCTTCCAGTTGGAGTTATTTCAGTTTCCCCCCTGATATGTAGAATGTAATTGTTAATGCTGTGCAAGATCTTACTCAAGTGGCAAAAACAGCACTGGGAAAGAGGAGAGTTGTTTTGTTCTCTTGACAATGTGAATTGAGTACTGCATCTGATTAGCTGTAGAGGCATTTGAAAGTGCTATAACACAATGATGCCCCAAAATATGAAGACTAAACACAAACGTCTGTTTAACTTATCTGACAGTAGTAGTTCTTTGTTGTTTGTAACATGATTTATAATGGCAGTTTAATTCAACTCTAATGTTTTAATCATTAGTAGGGAAAATAATTCCAATTTGAAGGTTTAAATGTATTATAGCTAATGTAGATCAAAGGGACACAGATATAAATACATGTTTTCTGTGTGTTATGTAGAGGGAATGCTTTATTTTAGCCCAGTCTGGGCTTAGACTGGAGTAACTCTCTTTAGGATTACACTGACAGTGCAACTGTAATTTAAATAATGAGCTTTGAAAAAATTAGGGAGTTTGCAACTGAAAGGATCAATTGACAATGAGTTGTAAAAATTATTTTAAAATTAAAAGAGCCTGTTTGTTTCTATTATATCTTCATTTTGTTTTTCATTCGCCTATACATTTTCCCATTATGTAGCCATTTTAAATGGAAAAACCTTGCAGGGCAAACAGAACTTTCTGAAAACCTGTGAATCTATAGTTGCAATGGATTTCAAAGCACAATTTGTCCAATGTTGTGCAGATCTGTCACAGGACATCTTTACTAACCCTGATCCATGGTTTTACATTGCATTGCAGAACCACTGCAGCATTCTGAAATACTGCTTGCCAAGCAACAGCAGATGGAAAAAGTCATTCATCTACTTACACTTTTCATCAGGGCTTTTTTGTGTGTGGTGGTAGTCACTGATACTGAGTATTGACACGTTTTGGAGGGCTCTTCCAAGTTCTGATCATTGTGCACTGGCCCATCCCACTCAGACAAAGAAAGAGTGAACCCTCAAGAACCCTTAGTGGGGATCTGCAGAGAGAGGGGGGAATTGGTGGAAACTGGCACAACTTTGTATAGGAGTACTGGCACTTTAAAAAAAAACCACTGCATTTCCATAAGGACATAATGTAAGTATGCCCTGATCTGAGTGGCCCAGGCTAGCCTGATATTGCCTGACCTCAGAAACTAAGCAGGATTGGTTAGAAATTGGATTGGAGACCTCTAAAGAAAACTGGGGTTGCTAGGCAGAGGAAGTCAATGGCAAACCACTTCTGTTAGTCTCTAGCTTTGAAAATCCCAGCAGAGGTGACCATAAGTTGGCTAGGACAATGGCACTTTCCACCACCATATGTAAATATAAAACTGGTTGAAAATGAGCAATTAATCATCTGGCTGAATTAAGCCAATATAAATGCTGGTGTAGTGTTTTGGGTTAATATGAACATTTTATTTCTCAAGAAATATTTATTATGACTTTATTTTTGCAGTTCATTCCCTACATCAATATATCTAATTCTCGTGGTCCCATCTGTGGATACTTAGATCTTGTGATTGGGGCTGTAGGCACACAAGACAAATCTTTCTACAAACATGTAAAAAGCATTAATGTAATGCTATAAACACTGTGTGTGTTTTATTTCTTTAATGAGATTTTTGAATATCTGTTTACTGGGGTTAGAAGTGCAGACCTCTGATGTGAGGAGGGGGCTGGATGATGTGCTGTGACTGGGTGATAGCTGTATTCTAGGGTCAGAGTGAGCTGCAGTTTTTAGTCTGATCTGGAAAGAAAGTTAGTCAGTCTGTGCGTATCTCAGAGAGAGTTTATTCTGTCTAGGTCAGACAAACTGTGTGGGAGCCTAAAAGAGTCTAGTTCAGTCAATCTGTGTGGTGAGAGAAGACAGTTATTCTGTTAGTCTTTGTTGCTAGGTCTATGAATATCTTTACAAATCTTATACATTAATAGCCAAATAGCCTTGATCTGTGGATACTTAAATCTAGAGACTGGAATTATGAACAGACAAAACAGATCTTCCTACCCACCTGAAAAATGTCCCAGGTTTGCAGAAAAATCTGAAATCTAAAAAACTTACATTGAGAAGTTTAAAAATCTCCAAAATGACCCTCTGTAGCTTTCACCAGATGGCCTCAGTGGCTGTACTAGGCAACCATAACAGTCTATCAGTATTCCTGGCTTGGTTTCTATCAGGGGGAAGGTGCAGGGCCCATTTATTGAGGCCAGACCCACAAGCAACCACCAGACGACTTGATACCACATGACTTGTATGACTCACCCAGGACAGGCTGCTTGCTACTGTTCAACAGCTAAAAGGTAGTGTAATGTAGTGGTTTCAGATCTGGGAGGCCCAGTTTTGAATCACCACTCTGCTGTGGAAACTCACTGGGTGACTTTGATCCAATCACACACTCTCAACCTAACCTTTCTCTCTGCGTTGTTGCGAGGATAATATGAAGGCAAGGAGAATTATGTAAGCTGCTTTGGGTCCCCACAGTGGAAAGACAGTATGTAAAAGGAGTAAATTAGTAAATATAGATGAAGGTGGGGGGCTCCCCAAAATGATAAAAAATAGCAGCTGCAGCTTTAGAAACCGATGCCCTTAGTGGCTGTTGCTAAGTAACCGCATCAGTATTTTCAACTCCTGGTTTCTGTAAGTAAAAAGCAAGGGAAGGGCAGTTTTCAGGGCTTTTCTGGTCTTTGAGGAAGACTCATTGGAGCCAGGCTCAACAGCTACCATTGGATGACTTGCTACCACCCAATCTGCATGACTTACTGGCCTAGCTGCTTGCCACTGTTCAGCAGAACTGGTGGCCAGCACTGCACAAATTGGTCAGACTTTTCACAGGAAGAGAGAAGGGGGAAAAATGGGGGCGGGGGGGCGGGATGAGGAATAAAGATTGGTTGGCTGGTGGGTGTAAAGAATAGAAGGAAGGAAGAAAAGGAGAGAGGATATAGGGACCTTCAAGGAAGGAAAAGAGGAACCCTAACCCCTACAAGCCATTGAGGATCCCTGAACAAAATTATTTGGGAATGCTGATAAGCCATTTTAAATGTTTACGAAACTGTAAGGCAGTACCACTTATGACATAAACAGCCCCTAGCTATAAATGTGAATGTACTGTTTTTATTTTTTTAGATAAAGGGTTTAAAATAATCTGAATCATTATCACGTATCATCGCAAGCCACAGTTCAGGAAGCTGAATAGTTATTTCTGTTGACAATTAAGTGCTTTCCATTGAATCATTCAAATTGGCAAAACCCACATAGAGTTAAATAAAGCAAATCCCAAAGATTTTCACTGATTTCCCCCTCCTGCTGTAGATTTCTCATTCACTACTTATGACTGTTCCAGTGGTTCTCCTGTGCCGCAGAGTAGCAATTTAGTGATCATTTTTGGCTGTAGTAGATGGAGGGTGACAAGGAAGTCCCATTCCACTGATGGAAATGCATTCTGTTAGTGGAGATTTACTGCAAGCCTAGGTAGGGTTGCCAGGGCCCCTGACCTCCTGGGTGGGAGGTCAGAGGCCCGGCACCTACTTTATGGCTTCCCCATCACATGCACATAGAATGCACAGGCGCTCCTTGACCGTGCTCTGCAGTGGCCCAATTTGGGCCCTAATCAGGCTGAATCAGGCCCAATTTGCCTCCCTGGGGAGCATGGGAGTGCTGCCAGGGTGGCACGTGATCTGCACGAGGATGTCACTTCCCAGGAGTGCACCCCGGGAGGGGAATGGCACCCCTAAGCCTATGACTCAAGCCTATGGATTGGATCTTATGAGCCAAGCATAATATTGTGCTCATGGAATAGAGCTATTTTTTCTTCTCCTTTCTACTGCAACCTTTAGTGCCCCCTCCTTGAGCTAGAGAACCTTTAGGAATGATCTTTGATGCCTTGAAGGTTTAGATGGTGCGAAGGAGGAATCAGTACAGATTGGACTTTTTCCTGAAGAGACAAAAGATCTTTTGACTTTTAGTAGAGTACTACTGTACTGAGTCCAGGATATGATTAAATACTCATATCCTATTGGGGATAATGTAATAATCTCATGGATAGTTGCTAGTGTAGCAACTTGAATTACTTTTCTTAGGTCTGATGAACTGAGAGGGCTCTATATCAGGTCTTCCAGTTCTTCATCTGCCGAGAAATGAAAAATGTGGGTAAAGAAAACTATATATTAAAGATACATACAAATTTCTTCTGCGCTGAGATTGTTTGGGGATAAAGTTTTGGGCTCATCATCTTATTTAGTGAGACTTCATCTTCTGCTTGTTCCATTCACTACTGAAAGCAATAAAATGACTTGGTTAGAGCTTTATGGTTATGTATCTGCCCTTGTGCATTGTAGCTGTATTAGATTTGAAAGAGGGGAAAGAAGCTTTTTCTTTATGCTTTGTGTTCTGCATATAAAAATAGTAAGAAAAAATATTGAAGAAATCATTTCTGCAGTCAACCTCTTCTAGTTCTGTTGCATTTGCCTATATGATAAAAAGTACAAGAAATTAATCCCAGCTTTAATACCAGAAATTTCCTCTTTTTTCTGGCTGCATGAGGGATGATGCAATGAGAAAAGAAGTGTATAACTCATTTCAAGTTTATCATTTTTATGGATAGGGATTTTCTAAGAAGGTTTGGAGGAAAACGTCTTCTTTTGAATTTGATGCTGTCTGTATGGACAACCACTGAGGCAAAAGGAATGTATAATCAGCAAATATGCATTTGTACCATGCACAGAATTGGGCCAACTACAGAGTAACAGTGCAATCATAAGCAGAGTTGCTCTAGTCTAAGCCCATTGAAATATAAGGGTCACTCACTCTAAAGGTTACTTCCTTCACAAGTTCCCCAAGAGCCAACCTGGGCTGGTGCAGACACAGTAGCTCTGGAGAATGGATTGCATAAAAAAAGGATAGCCCAAATGGGCTTGGAAAGCTGCTGCTGGGGGAGGGAAAGCTCTTGTCTTTCTCCCAATGGAAAAATAGTGAGGGGGAAACTCTGCTCCCTGTGGAGGTATTATGTGCATGTGCAGCAGTAAAAATGGGAAAACTCCTCTCACCCCCCACCCATTTATGCACAGGGGAAAAAAGCTTGGGAGAAAGGCAGGAGCTCTCCCTCCCCCAGTAGCAGGTTTCCAAGCCCATTTGGGCTCTCCTTTTTTATGCAAGCCATTCCTCAGAGCCCCAAACTCATGAAGGAAGTAATGTTTAGAGTGGAGAGCTTACAGAAATGGTGCAGGAACTGAAGGCTATTTTCAGTGGTTCCTACGGACCATGTGGGATAAAGAATAGAAGTTTTCCTTGATCTATATCATTGGCAGAAAGTCACTACTGTTGATTGCTCAGGTGTCTTAACTGGTTTAGATTATTATTATTATTATTAGTAGTAGTAGTAGTAGTAGTAGCAGCAGCAGCAGCAGCAGCAGCAGCAGCTTCTTACTGGAGTGATTGCAGGAATCACTGGCTCATGCTCAGTTCTGTTGGGAAAACAGCATCCCTAGTGATCAACATCCCTTTCAAGAGATACTCTTCAGTGCCAGGAGAATCTCTATTATGGCAGATCCTCTACTCTTTGAGATGAGATCTTCTTGTCCAGTTTCAGAGGCTGGAAAATGGAAGAAAGCCTCAAATCTGTCTTCTGTCTCTCACCCCATTAGCATGGTCTGCATTCCCATATCATCTCAGTGATCATGCCTTTGATGTGCTCATTGTGCTCAATAATCCTCTTCCAACACCATAGAAGGATGCCCAGCTCTTAACAAGTCTTCCAGTTTTTAAAATTATTGTATTTAAGTATTTTTCTATGCCGTTATCTCCAGAGTCCTACTTGAGTTTTTCTGTTTATATATGACGTGCCATACTTTCTCTGGGTTGCAAAATACTGGGAGATTTGGGGTGGAACCTGAGAAGAGTGGAGTTTGGGAAAGGGTGAGAACTCAGCAGGGATGTGATGCCATAAAACTCACTCTTCATAATTTTCTGCAGGGGTTGTCTGTATCCTACAGATCAGTTGTAATTTTCTGGGCGAACCCATGGCTGGCAACCCCATATCTTGTTACAATCTTAACAATCCAGTCTATTGTATCTTCTGCAAAGCAGGAAGGAAACCCTTAACTTTCCACATCCCTCCTCCCAAAGTCCACCAGTATCAATAATTCAATCAATTTGGACAAATAGAATGAACAACTAACTAGAATTATAGGGCAGACTGCCCAGTTCAGCAGTCAGGCGGGTATGGGATTCTTCTTCCCAAGTTTCCCTGGCTGCTCCTATCTTCAATTCATTCTCAAAGGTTATTTCCTGAATCTCTTTGATCATTGAAGCAAAGGCAGCCCTGCTGCAGCTGGCATTGGCTCAAATAATTCTGGAACAGTTGCAAGGTTAGGAAATTCACAATCATTACATGGAGACTTCACAACCCAATCAGAGGACTCTGTTCCAGTTGAAGATGATAGCTGTGAGAGAAGCCACATCAAATATATAGTTCCTCCACTAGTCACTTCAGAATTCAGGAGCTCAAGCTCTCCTGGTAGTGTTACAGGAGTATCTAGGGCTTCCTGACATTCTTTGTGAGACATGAGATGGTCTAAATGGCACGTTGTAAGCATATCAATGACCTAGAGTGATCCAGGCTGTGATAACAACAACCCTGGCACTTGACTTAGACTTCCCAGAAAAGTTCTTGACCCACACAGGGTGTCCTGGTCATAAAACCATGCATGTAGCTACTATCATGATACCTTTTCATGGAATTCTGTTTCTGAATTACTTGACTATGTATACTTGGTTTTAGCAGTCTCGTCGGGTTCAAATACGTCTACTGTTTCAGTTGGCCAACTTCAAGTGGTAGTATGCGGTGTTGTCAGGTATACAGCAAGAGAGTAGGAGAGTTTTGTTTGTAAGGTTTGGCCTTACACAGTTTGGTCTTACACAGTTTGCACAGTCTGCACTACCCTTTCCATCAGCTCTTTTGTGGACGGACGGTATGGTGCTGAAGTGATAGGTTTGGTCCCATTGATTGTCAGGAACAGTTTGAATTATTCACTAATTAATATAGAGGCATTATCTGGCACAAGAGTGCATGGAGGTCCATGCTGAATAACTTACAGAGCTCTTCACTGGTGGCAGATGAAGTAGCCACTTTGACTGGGAAGACATCGAACTATTTGGAGTATGCATCCACCATCACCCATAGCATGAACCCCATACATGAAGCAGCATAATTTATATGAAGCCACACCCAAAGATGACTAGGCCATTCCCATGGACATAAGGGAGCATCAGATGGAGTGTCCTTTAGTTCTTGAAATGAAAAGCGGGATTTCATCAAGTCCTATATAACAGCATCCATTTTGGGCTACTACATGTAAGGCCTTGATGGGCCTTATGATGGCAGAAAGGTGAGGTATAAATCTTGTTAAATAAATATAAATAAAATTCCTTCTCTGAGAGAGGGATAAACAGAATTCTTTTACCTTCATAGCCATATGTTGTACAGTGGGCCTAGTTTACAAAAAAAAAATTATAATAGAAAGCAGACATAGCTTTCTGGCAGAAGCTAAGTTTCAATAACGTTTTGACCCTGCCACCAACAGTGGTGTATCTCTCACAGATGAGGAGATTAATCCTTAAATTACCCTACTAGGTATTCCTAGCAGTCTGCCATCTTGGTTGCCATTACACTAAACTTTTTTATCATGTGGATGAGCCATAAATTAATAAATTTGTTTAATCTAACTGTTGGTGTCTTGTGTTGGGTCTTCCTAGAAATGAATTTGAAATTACTATCAGTACAAACTAATCTATCAGTAAAATACAAGCAATCTTTTTGAAAGAGGGCAAGACAGAGAAGGAAAATTCTAAGTTCGCTCCAGGCCTACACATAGAATTCATGAAAATGCATGACTAGTAAACACAATTAATTGGCTAAGATATTAAATTAGGAGTGAAGGTATTATCACCAAAGATGTTCTATATTTTGAAGGGTTGTATAGAACTTATAATTTAAAGACTTTTAACAGTCTTTAGGGTCTTAGACTTTAGATTTGCTTGTTCTCAAACAACCCTGTGACATAGGTCACTATTTGTTCCCATTTTTAGATGGGGGAACTGAGGCCACACAGGATGCTGTTTTAAATGCTACTCACTGATGTGGCCATGAACCCCAAATCACTTCCACATGATCTGGACTCCATATGTCTGTGGTAACCTTTGAATCTGCTTCTTATGTAGCTCAACTGAATCCTGTAGAAATACCTCCTGGGAGGTATAGATGCTGGGTGTGCTTACTGTTTGATATAGTGGGAAAGAGCCCAATGGAAGCTTGACAACAGTCACACCACTGGAGTAATGTCCCAGTTGGATAAATAAATTGTAATTTGAGAATAAATCTCTCTGATGAAATAGCACCTGTCTATTAAATCTCATTAGCTTTATTAAGATTAGTTACTCAGACATATGCATTCAGAAAGATGAAACAATGAGGAATCCTACTATATAAAAGGCTAAGTGTGTTCCAGACAACTCACTTCCTACCTTGGTGTGCCTCCAGAGGGCGCTGCCATGAATGGAAGCCCAGATAAGGTAGCCCGTCCCTCCAAGATTGTGCCATGGCAGGAAACCCAGGCCAGAATCAGGCGTGAAGCAGGTGACAATGCCCGCCCTCACCTTCACCCAGCTGGGATCAGGAGCGGAGCAGGTGGTAATGCCCACCACCTGCCTTTACCCAGCTGGGATCTGGCATGGAGCAGGTGGCAATGCCCGCCTCCTACCTTCACATAGCAGGGATCAGGAGTGGAGCAGGCAGCAATGCCCACTCCCCAACTTCACCCATCTGGGATCACGAGCAGAGCAGGTGCCAATGCCTTCCCCCCACCCTCTCCCCATTTTCCTGAAGCCCTGGGCAGAAAGAGAACAGGGGCTGTCAGTTTGACAGACCTTGCGCTGGCCTCAGCCCATGGGCTGAACCAGCACTAGGTGACTTAAACTGGCAGGTCTCGTACTCCTCCCACACAGGGTGGCAGGAAAATGAGAGCTGTCAGTTTGACAGACCCAGCGCTGGGTTCAGCCCATGGTCTGAGCCAGCACAGGGCCTGTCAAAGTGACAGCCCCTGTATTCATGCAGCCCTGGGTGGAAAGAGAATGGGGGCTGTCAGGTTGACAGACCCCACGCTGGCCTCAGCCCAGGGGCTGAACCCGGCACCAGGTCTGTCAAATTGACAGCTCTCGTTCTCCTCCCGCTCGGCGGGGTCTGTGAAACTGACAAACTGACAGCCTGGGCAGCAGGAGAAGAAGGCTGTCAGTTTCACAGACCCCGCGCTGGTTTCAGCCCATCGGCTGAACCCAGCACAGAGTCTGTGAAACTAACAGCCCCTTTCTTCTGTGCCAGAGCTATCAGTTTCACAAACCCCGCACTGGGTTCAGCCGATGGGCTGAAACTGGCGTGAGGTCTGGGACACTCCGAACCCAGCCATGAAACGGTTGGAAAAATTCATTTGTTCCGTAAACTCACATTCCCATGGAACACGTGTTTCGGTGCAAATGAACCAGCCATTCTGTACGGAATTTTGTTCCATGGTTCGTTTCATGCCCATCTCTACTTGTACGTCATTTACTTTGTAGAAGAACCAAGAGATTAGGCTTTTATGCCTTTTACAGTGTGAAAAATCCAATGTACTCTTTACCTTTGAAATGATTGCAACACATCTGTTACTAAATACATCTGTACCTGTTCAAAGGCATGATTAGAAACTGTTCCACATCTACTTCTTGATCTTGCACTCAAACGGTATATCTTTTACTGAAATAGCACTCAAATAGTATATCTTTATGTGTACAAAAAAAATGACCTGGCCTGTTATATTTACACTTCAAGTTTCCTTTGAATATATTTCCATCTTACCCTAGAGAGCATCATTCATTTTGGCAGTATGTTGGCCAGCAGAATTTTTGGCTGCAAACAGCCACAGAATTTAAATATTATGATTACAATTTTCTGTATCTACTTATAACTTATTTCTCCATTAACCACCCTTTAAACATCAGTAATGAAAACCTTATGCTTGGTTATTGAGTATTTCTTTGCTGGCAACACTCATTATATTCACTAACCTTTGTAAAACTGCCTTATATAAAACTTGGCTTTTATGTTCTATAGGACACTTAAAAGACAACACAATTGCTTAGATTATGCAATTTTCCAAGCAGACAGCTCAGTTTCTGCCTTTGGTCCAAATGCTCGCTCAGGGTGCTGCTACAATCAGCCATTTTTGATCTGATTGATGATTTTCAGATCCTAATGAGACCTCCTGAGTGTTGTAGAACCTAAAAGCTCCAGGCTAATGGAATTGTAACACCAATGTATAAAAGTAATGTTCAATCTAGAAAGTGCCAGAACTTTTGTAAGTCAACTCCTACTTGGAAAAATATATTGCAAATATAAAGCTAAAAGTAGACTAAAGAACACTAAAAAGCTACGAACAAGGAAAAGGAAAATCCTTAAATGATGCTCTGGCAAAGCCATGCAAATAATTGTCAGGCAGGAAAGTTTAAGATGACAGAACTGAATGTAGCCATTTCTAAGACGTTTGAGAACATATGGTCACGACTTTTAAACATGAGCTGTTCTATTAATTTGATGTAAAACAGACCCACTGCTAAGAGGAGACACCTTATAAATGGCTTTACCCCCTGAAGGAATACAATATGTTCCAGATTTTGCTCCAGTTTCTTAAGCATGCACATTTCTTTCCTATTGGTTCCTTTTCTTTGGAGCATCTCAGCAAAGTTGCACAAAGATGACATTTTGACATTATTTTTTCAAATACATGTGCTTCCATGATGGCTTCCAATACCATTCATAAGCATGAGTTTTGCTTCAGAATGGATGAAGGGCACTTATGAAATGAGACAAATGTAAATGTTTGATACTCTACATTTTCATTGTTGGAATTTCTCATGCTGAACACAGTGTCTGCAAATCCATGAACAAACAAAAGTTGTGTATTTTTAGCCTCACAAGAATAATGAGCAATAGCATGGATCAGCTGTTTGGTGAGAACAACAGGTAAAAAAACCCAACTATATTCAGCTCTCTGCTATTCCAAGTAATCACCAATTATTTGACTGGGGCAACATTTACACAGCTAGGATTTGGCAGTAATCTTGATCCAGCTATGGATACTCATGGGAAAGTCTACCCTTGCATATATATGCCCTTATCTGTATTGAATGTACATATTATTTATTATTATAAAATGTATTTCTTCTTACTAAGAAAAAACAAAATTAAGAAAAACAAAATTGTACGGAAGTCTTCTAGCTAAAGGTCTAGCGCTCCATGAATATTTCCCATGTAATATCTGATTAAATTAACTTGAACTGACCATGCGATTTCATTATGTTTTGTATTTATATTAATCTCTTCCTTTGGTTGTCAAATATGGGAAAAAGGTGAGCTGCTGTCTTTGGAAAGGAAGTCAGTTAATGGCAGAGAATGTCACTTATGTGTCCAAATGTCATTTAACCCGTAATCTTCCTACATGTCCATATTTGAGCTAGCATCTCTCAGGCTTTGCCTCTTATTTTATTAAATAGCAATACTAAGACTTAACTTGTGTTAATGAAATAATACATGTGAAATTATTTAAACATTTTGATGTGCTAAGTGTTGTGATTACAGTAGTAGGTGGATCCTTTTTTGCTGGCAAAAAAAGGAGGAAGGGCCTCTTTTGACCCATGAAAAGGCTAAGTTGGGGGTCATGTAGACAAAAATCACTGCAGCAATGAAAAAAACTGTTGTAAAAATGCCCATCCTTTCTCTTATACTCCTGAAAAAATTGATAGAATCCCTGCCATAGTATGTGGCATATGCCTGTGGAACTGGTGACTTAGCAATCCAGAGTCCAACTTTCATATGTTATGAGCCTCTAAGGTATATGCATCTTCTGTCCATGTTCCCAAGTTCCAGGAGAGCAGAAAAAATCCGAAGAATTATCATTCCCAGGTGGATCTAGACCATAGCTAGAATTTTGGCTCTTAAGACAGGAAACCATGTCCATGTTACCATTTAGCTACATGGTTCACTTATCTTTGGTCCAGTCACAAATCACCAACCTAGCCTATCTCACATGGCTGTTGACGATAAAATAAAAGAAGAAACTGTCATGAATGCAGGCTTCATAGAAGAAATAATGGATAAAAATGGGATAAACTCAGTGGTTGATGGTACGCATAATGGACCGGAAACAAAGCTGGAAAAGCACATGCACAAAGTAACAGACAATACATCTATTTTCACACTTTTCAACATCTGCCTAGAATTACTGGCACAGCACATATATTTAGTTCATTTTAACCAGCACTCATTCAGACTTTTTTTCCTTCTTGGGGTGTGTGTGTGTCAAAGTTTGCAACAGTTGCAAATAGTGCCTTAGATTTGACATGCCATCTTGGTACTATTGCAGGATACAAATCTCAGGCCTTCTGCCCTGGAGTAGCCCAGCTGAAATAAATTGTTTTCAAATCTAATGGTCAAGGGGCATAAATAGAATGATTATTGACCAGTGTTGTTAGAATTAAGATAGGAAAGAAGTTTCATATAGCACATATTATTAACTATTTATCAGTTTTGTTTGAGATTTTGTGCCATTGTCAGGGGCAAAGCTCAAGACTGGAACCTCAGGGACTGAAGGCTGGAGCAAGCCTAATGAGCTACAGTGGGCTGGACCATCTGAAACTGACTGGTATGTACCCATCTTTGCCAAGTTGTTTACCCAGATCAGTCTATTTGGTGTTTTTTCCTTCAGGGTGGAAACTAAGTATTGTAATCCCAGGTTCTGCAAATCAGTCCTCCAAAATTATTGCAGCGAAGCAAGGCGAGTGTAGCAAACAAGCCAAAAGACCGTGGGTAGGCTACTCCATTTGTTTGTATTGGTCCAATTATTTTATTTGTATTTGCAAACAAGCAAGCCACCACCAGCCAGGTACTGGTGTTGGTGTCTTTAATATGTATTGATGTAAGGAGGATGCTGAACAAACTGGGCAATTTTTGTAATGGCAAGGCCTTAAACATCAACTTTGTTAAGACCAAACTAATGGACTTTGGGAAGAGACCTCAATGATTTAAATGGTCAATAGATGGTAATCTCATTGAACAATGTAGAACCTTTAAGTATCATGGGGTGATGTTTAGTGAAACCCTCTCATGGAAAGACCACCTGGAGATAACAAAAGCCTCAGTTTTGAAAACCACTTCGGCCATCTTTTAATTTTAGTCCTCAAAAGAAGGATCCTGCAACTTCTGTATGGTGCAGAGATCTGGGGTTGGAATGAATGACTGATCTCAACCCTGGAACCAATCGAAAATCTCTTTTTAAAGTGAATTCTAGCTTTGCCTCATGGCTTTAGTGCAGGCTGAACTTGGATTACCTTCTCTCAGTCCATTTGTGCTTGGTCTTGTTCAGATTCTGAAGAAAACAAAGGAATCTTTCCATTAGTCTGCCCTTAAGCAAAACAATGCATTGCTGCATTCAGATGCTATTTGCACATCTGGCTTTAACAATAACCTTTGTTGTAATTCTCTGGTGGATGGTTTTTGGGATGTCCCGTTGCCTAGTTTCAATATATGAGACTGGATCTTTAAGATCAATGCTGCGTTGAACAGAAGTATAAATTTTCCAGATTTTCTTCTTGGTTCACGTTGTTCAAGAGGGATCATGGCAGAGCCTCTTATTGACCAAAATCACCTTTCCTAGTCTCAGAATGGCTTTAAATTCTCTGAGGTTTCAAAACATGCCCTTCAGCCATTCTAAACAGTCATTACACACAAATACTGATTGCTGCCTGTTTTTGCATCCATGAAGCTTGAGTCCCTGAAGACTTTCCACACTGTATTTTGTTCTGCCCTTTGTCTAGAGAGCCCAGAAATAAATTTCTTTCAGAAACCTTAAAAAATACTGATTCCTCTCTTGTGGTGGAAAAACTAACACTTCTTTCCAATTTGGATCCGTACGTAGTAGCACTCTACCCATACAGAATAGCATAGATTGCCCTGGCAGCTAAGAAAATCCAGAGTTGAGCTGCACTTAACTCCTTCTGCTGTGTATATCAAAAGTGCTAATGTGTTTTAGTGTACTTTTACATGTTTTTAACATTATAGTTTTATCTTTTATTCAACTCAAACTGGATATCTCTTCAAGATGCAGAAGGATGTGTAAAGCTACTCCTCATTAGATAATATGAATCATCTGTATTAGCCATCTATGAATGCTGCGTTCAACAGCCTGGTGTTTTTTGGTTCCAGCTCAAGCCACTACATACCCTTAGATGGAAAATATACTAGTGCTGAGATAAAATGTGGGACTGCAACATGGAAACTCTTTCCACAATAAAATATTTCACTCTGGGTAAATTTTTGCACCACTTGAAATAGGAGGTGAAAGTGGTCACAAGGATAGAGGGGTCTATGAGGACACCCCCACCCCCGATACATCCTTACTGCAGTGGCCAGTGAGCATAATTGACTACATGAGGCAAAATAGAAAGCCTTCAGATGCCCATGAGAATGCTCATTATATTGAAAGATGATCCGGATAGTCATCATCTGCATGCAGATATGTATATACATTCATATTCCGCTCCAACTTGTCCTGCATATCTGCCTGCAAATGGAGTTGGAGGCCTTACTCTGGAGCTGTGAAACTACCAATACAAATCTGGCAAGACAGGAAGCATCATCTTTCTTTCCTTCCCTAACATTCAGATAATCAATAAATAAACCACTTGAAAAAATCCTGAACGACAGTGAAACAGATAATGTCTTTTGATAGCTGCTAAAGATACCCACTGCAACCCTTTTTTTCCTGCCAAGGGATAAACTTTGAAATGTCAGCAGAACATAAGATGCTGAATATCAAGAATGAATGTCAGCATCTTTCCTCAGATAAGGTTAGCTAGTCATCTTTTGTAGGTCTTTAGCTTGAACATAGAACCAGAGTGCCATAATACAAAATGCTGTATTTCATACACATTTATGTTACAGACAAATAAATAAACCATTATATTATCTGAATCAGATATATGTATTTGTAACCTGTTTAATTCAAGAAGCAATATCAGATTTTTTTATATTTAAAGAAACTGAGAGAGTTCACATCTGTGACAGTGTGATCCCACCTTGTGACACTTGCATTTATGAAAGAAACAATGAACGAACTTGGGACAATAATTGAGCATACACAACAACAACCATCATGTAACAATTCAGACCTGTTGTATTTGAGCAGATCCTGATCTCAGTCTTTCTGACTTCTGTCTAGCCAGTCCCTTGAAGATGCACCAACTTGTAGCCGTGCTTTGTGTTGAGATGTCTTCTGTTCTTTACAGGAGTTTCTAAAATATTAATATAGAATAGTCATACAAAGGAGAGCTTCTGAGGTGAGAGTGCTTCTCCCTGCAGTTTCAGGCCCTCCAATCTCTCAGGGAAATTTGCGCTTCCCCCTCCTATAAGGAATACCCCAACTCTACCCCCCTCTACTTGAACCAGGGATACATATGGTTTCTTTGATGTAATGCTTTGTGGGATCACATTTATAAACTAGTGAGCATGTACACATGATGAAGTTACCTTAGTACTAGCTGGTTGTTGTTGTTCTGAGGTGAATCTAAAAGTTGGAGGCAACAGGAATCTACCCTTCATGTCATGATTGTCCCCAAATTGGGTCTATAGGAACATGTTTCTTATCACATGGTATCCGAGGATTTTAAAAAACAGGCAGAGGGCTCACAATCAACACTTAATCCAGAGAAGATTTACAGTGCCATTCCAAACAGAGCAGCGCTCATCTAAGCCAATTTAAGCCCATGAGGTTAGAAGGGTGTAACTGCGCTTAGGGTTGCACTGTAAGATAGCAAATGCTATCTTAAATTAAAGTAGAAATTCCATTAAGTAGAAAAATCCTGGTAATTTTTCATTCCAAAACTGCTTTGTGCCCCCCCCCCGCCCAGTCAGAATAAAAAGGCAGACCCAAGGCTTGGGTCCTAATGGGCCACTTTTTTTGACAACTTAAACTCTAACATGGCAAGGGCCTAACTAGTGATACAGGTCAAGCCCTGAGGTCACCCATGGACCTCCACTTTGACCTGTCTGGGCAAGCCCCACTGCCCTGGGTGCAAGCCATCCATGCACATGGCTTGGACTTGGCCAGCCAGGAAAAGTGGTTCACACCCTTAAAGCTCCAACCGTCCAAGCCAGGTAGCCTGAGGGGAGGACTGGCTTGTCCAGGGTTTCCCCACCAGGCAGTCTGCCCTTGCAACTGGCAGTCATGAAGCAGTACCAGCCACTCCTGATATACCCCAATTCCCCACCAATGGGGATGTGCCAAGGGTGCTCATCAGCCTGCGGACTATTTCTAAGGGGGAGGGGAAGGGGGAGGGGAGGAGGGTGGCAGCAATCGTGCATGTGTGTGTGTCACTGCCAGAAACAATCTGGCCCTCCTGGCCTGCAGACTAGCTGCTAGGGCTGGGGGCCACCTTTGCTGCCTGGAAGGCGAAAGTGGCAGAGCATGCCTCTGGCTATCTGGGCACTCAGGAGATGGGGCAGAGCTGAATGCCTTAAAAAGCAGATCCACCCCCTGCCCCTTCAGTGGTTCCCTTGTGCTCGGCCTGCAGAGATTGAGAGTTTCCTGGAGCCTTCCTGACAGCCTTACAGAGCTAGGACTTGGCCTAGCACAATCAGTAGGACTCATACAAAACAGGAGGGGGAGACACGCTTCAGAGGGCTACAACCTTTGAAGGGGTGGAGGGTAGAGCCGCCTTCTAAGGCATTCAGCTCCGCCCCATCTCCTGAGTGCCCAGATGGCTGGAGGCATGCCCTGCTGCTTTCCCTTCCGGGGCTGCAAAGACAATTCCCATCCCTAGCAGCCAGGTCTGTGGGCTGAGAGGGCCAGATCCTCAAAAGTACCCATTTGACTTAAGCTTTCTTTTTAGAAACTGATCTGAATAATGCAGCCTATAAAATAAAATTCTGTTACTCATTAACAACTGGCTAGGCTTTAAAAAAATTAGGTGCACCAATCCATGGTAATTTGAATATAACTAATGATTACAAAAGAAGATCATCTTAGAGAGCCCATATTCACAGGGAGTGTTTAGCAGGCTCTCCTCCAACCAGCACCCAAGTTTGGTCAAGATTGCAATAGGGATCTTGGAGTTATACCCTCTCCAATCCGAGGCCCCCAGGAAACTCCCACTCGATACAATTAGAGCCACCAGTTGACATTGGCCCAGTGTACAAGGGGTTGGCCGTCAGAACTGCCTATCAGGGTTTGCAGGGATGAGATTGGAGTGCTCATGGCTACAGAACACCCCCTTCCCCCTCCCTCCCCTGGGTGTCTTCTCCCATGTAACCAATTGTAACCAATTTGCAACTCCATGGTTGGAAGGAAGACCTGCCGATCAAGGTAAGCTGGGCTTCGATTCGGGTTTCCAGGGTGACAGAAGGAGTGCAGACAGAGTTCAGGCATTCCCCCAGCTCCATTTCCAAGGGAATTGATTGATGGTGCCTGACTGTTTGGCTTCACAAACCGCGGGCGAATGCAATGAACCGGGCTTCCAATGAACACTAGTTTGTTGGCCATGGACCCTCACGAACCACCGGATCAGGAACAGACGATCAGGCGGTTTGTGGGGTTTTTTGGTTCGTAATGTGGTTCGTTCCCATGTCTAATTCTAACATCTAGAACTCCTAAGAACACTTTTTTTCCTGTGATATTTTGAGCAAAGACAAATGGAAACATGTAAATTTGTCAGGTGAGTTTCTGCAGTTCTTCTGGACCAATACAAAACCTCCTCTTTTGTCTCTCTCATGTCAAACATATTTATTTTCAAGTTTTTTCTGGCTTAGGCAAATATAGCACTTCAGATTCATTTTTGAACCAGTAGGTTACTTCTTTGTAAAACTTCATTCTCACATGCCAGATTTGTAAACTTTCATATCCATTGCAAAATACAAAGTCTATTTCATCTCACAAAATAGTAAAGAATCCAGTAGCACCTTTAAGACTAACCAACTTTATTGTAGCATAAGCTTTCATGAACCACAGTTCTCTTGCATCGGATGAAGAGAACGGTGGTTCTCAAAAGCTCATGCTACAATAAAGTTGGTTAGTCTTAAAGGTGCTACCGGACTCTTTACTGTTTTGCGACTACAGACTAACACGGCTAACTCCTCTGGATCTATTTTAGCTCAAGTATGTTTGTTTTTAGATTTAAAGAGTCTAGTTTGGCTCATTTGGATTTAACTTTTTCCCTTTCTTTTCTTTTCTATCATAGCCCTAGATAAATTTGTCATCTGACAGACAAGAAAGGAAAGAACGTAAAGTCAACAGTTCCACAAGATTTATACAAGTTATCAAGTTATGTAGCTTTGTTTTCCAGTTAATCCATTAAAAAAAACCTACTCTAGTCCAGGTGTGTTACTGAAATCCTTCCCAAGAGAAAGACTGTCCATATTAATGTTCATAACACCAAAAGGGCACATACAATCACAAATTGTTTTTATTAAACTATGGAGATTTGTTCCTGGTTTGGGATCCATTTGACAGAAATAGAAGACCTCATCAAAAATGTCCCACAAAAAATCCCAAATCTTTCAGGGAGCTTGAAAAGGTAGCATAGGCAATGTAGACAAATACTAACATGTTTGAAGTGCTTCGTTTCATGCTTTGCCAAGAGGCTTGCATATTTAACTCTTATATTTTATGGGTGTCATTTCATTCTTTTAAAAAGTTATATGGGAAACATAGAAATTAAGAGTAAATTCAAGGAACCCAGAACCATTTTTTAAAAATTTGATGTGGTCTTCTCGGTAAAAGCCTCTTTGTTATAGGATGAATGGATGTCTTGATTGCTTAATTCTAAACTTTATGAAATGAAATGTTTTAAATAGCAGCAAGTAAGAAAATTGACTAATGAGATTTCCTTTTCCTTTCTTTTGGATTCTCCCTTTGTAATGTGTAATTTAAAGTGTATGTGAACTATTAAAACACCCACCTTAAAGGAATAAAAGCTTACTTGCTCCGACCCACCAGTTTAAAGTGAAAAGACTAACAAAAAGTAATTGCTTTGTACCATAGAAAATTGAACTTAGATGCTTCCATTTTTTAACTGAAAAATGCTTAGTCATAATTCAACCCTTAAAGAGGATCTAACAGCTGAGTTTGCAAACATTTTTACAAGTCTTTGAAAAGCAACTCCCCATTTTCAGAATTTTTACTGAAGTAACTGGAAAGAGTGGGAAAGTTTTCACATTTACCAGTGCACTTGCCAAGGTGCCTGTATTTTGTGCATCCATACTATGTGTAGTCAGTTGGATGCACAGTCGATTACATATTGTGATGCACATCCTACGTTTCTCATGCACTTTGTAGTGCATCTCATAGGGATCGTGATTTCAGCATGAAGGCAATGCAGCTTTGCTCTCTCTCCACAGTTGCATGTATGTAATCAAATCTGACTACATTGTGTTTAGGGAATGATTTCTGACTGGCTAGAATAATGTAGTGAAAAAGAAAAAAATAATAGAGGGTTAAAAATTGCACTCAAGTTGTAACTAGCGTAGGATATGATGGTTAGAGAAACAAGTGCAAAAACTGTGTGAAGAATTCAAGCAATTGCTGGGGACGGAGGTGCCTTTTGGTACTCCTCACACTTTTTGACTTCAAAAATGTGAAAATTCTAGCACATATCTAATCTAACCTTAAATCACACAGAAGTTGCTTGCAGATAAGCAGTTCCAGGTAAAAAAAATCAGTATTTCCGCACTGACTGATTTACATTGCATGTTGATCAAGTGTGAATAAACCATCACAGATGAGTTAGCAAAGATATAGATTTTCAAACAACACAAATCACTCCCAAACAATGTGAATAATCTTAAACTTACTTCCTATTTGGAAGTAATTTCCATTTTATGCAATGGAGTGTGCTCCCAGGAAATTGTCCTTACAACGGCAGCCAATATTCAATGATTTTGGCTGCTGAGGAGGACTCCAGCCACTGGGATGGAGAAGAGTGGGGGAAAGCTGCTGCATCCATGGAAAAAGTGAAAATAGCTAGGAGAATAACTTCATGTCCCTCTCTGACATGTGGGTTGTTTTTATGGGGTGTGTTGTCACTAGTAGCAGCATCAGTAGTGTTTGCCATCTTGCCAGGAAGGCAAAGCAAAGAGCAAGTTGGGAAATGAGCTGCTAAAGTGAGTGTTTATTAAAGGAACTCATACCCTGGAAATCTAGTTGGTCTTTAAGGTGCTACTGGACCCAAATCTTGCTCTTATACTACAGATCAACATGGCTACCCACCCAGAACTGATCCTCATTAAAATGTCAGCATATGAACCAACCATGAATGTCATTAGTAAACTGGGTTTCAATTCAGCCATCAGTTTACAAATCAGGATTGGGTAATTTCATGGTCGCTAATTGTGAACCATGGTTAACTAGTAAATTGCCACAGGACAGAGAGAGTTTTGCACAATAAAATTTAAAAACTTTTGAGGACATACTATGCAATCATAATGAAATGGTCAATATATCATTTTTCCTTGTTTAAAAACACACACAAAGGTTCACAAATATTTTCTTCTTTTTGGCATGCTATTTTTTTATGATAGATGGCTATTTTTAATTTGAATTATTTTTGGCCTTATTGTGGAGTCATAGGAAAGCAAACAATTAAATGAACAGAGTTTGGGGAAGATGAGTCCTCCATCCATAGTAGCTAAATGATTAAAATTGTACTGGTTAACTTACTGTAAAATTTACTGGTAGTCTTAATTTCTCTACAACATGCATACATGAGAAGGAAAGAGTAATCAGTATCTTTCTTTGTCGATATCACAGTTTTTGTAAAGATAGTAAAGAGAAACTTGAACTAAATGAAGGGCTTTTGGATGACTATTTTAATCATTCCTCAAATTATTCTTCAGGAATAGAGTGTTTGGCTTATGATCCAGAGTACATAACTTAAATATATGGGATATTTTATCTATGAAGAGCAGAAAGATTGCCCCATTAATTTCCTTTATAAAGGAAGTTAAATGTTTCAGTTAATGGAATAAAAGTGACTACTGAGGAATAACTGGTAAGAAAGAAAAATTGCATGGAAGGAATTGGTGAAGAAGGATTATATTGGTGAAAAATATATATTCAAACTTAATTTTGGATTAGAGGATTGTAACAGAATTATGCAATTTCCAATACAATATGTTTCCAAATAAATTATAACTCAGTTTGAACAACTGAATTTGAAAATCAGTATTATTCTGCATAATATATTAAACTAGCAAATGAATCGATGATACCTGTATAAAACTGAAGTAATGAACAAAGAAAGTTCTGCTAGTCTCATAGGATTATACTAGTGTGAATTATCATGGGGCCTGTCACATGGATAACCATAAAGGATATATCTGTCTTAGTTCTGGATCTCATTTGCAAAATATTATATGTGCCAGAACTATAGTCTGAATCCAAAAAGTATTATGAGCAGGGTACTCATAGAATGGGTCTTATTGATTCTCCTTTCCTGCTTGAACCCTGTGCACCTGAGGGTAGGTATTCTCCAGAACATTGTAGATTATCATATGGGCCCAGCTGTGGCATAGGAATTTGGTTTAGAAAAAAACCTCTGTCTCTCTGTTGCACAAGTGAAAATATCCACTTGTGAAAGACAGGTTTTCTACCCAGCCATATGCTTACATGCTTGAATTAATTTTAGCTGCGGTTTAATTAAATAAAGCTATCAACTGAATTATAAGTGAGAGAGAACAAATTTAATTGCTGACTGCCTCAAATTACAAACACATTCACTTATTTTTATAAGAGTTTTGATTTCTATTTATTATTGTAATAAAAAATGAGAAAAAATACTGACATTGCCCTTTTGTATATTAAGTTGCAGGATTTACAGTTTGAATCTTACCATACGTCCATCAAATATTTTACAGTCTCATAACAGCCATACATAATGGTCGATAATATACAACAATTATTTGACCAGTTGAAGTATTTGCTTAACTAAAAGAAACTTGTAAATGGTTGACAGTCCTACTATACTGTTTTCTGAATGTATATTACAAACAAGTCCAGGAAATCTATCCCAGTACATGTTTCTAAGCTCCATCCCTTGTTAGAATAAAGCATGGTATAAATACACATGCACACATGTATTAACACACACACACACACACACACACACACACACACACACACACACACACACACACACACACACACACACACACACAAACATCAGTCCAAATATAGCAAGTAAAACCGCTTAATTAAATGAAAGAGCTAAACACACTTTCACTCCAAGACTAAAGAGCTTTTAAGCAACAAATCTAGTAAAGTGTTATTAACAAGAACCTTGCAGGCAGTTCCCATACATGTTTTTCACTTTACATGGTCATTTGGCTTCCAGGTCTGCCAGAGATACATGAAGCTAGCTGGTTGTTTCTTCCAGATTTATATATTCTCACTTACATAACCAAACTCATTAGCTTGTAAACTTCAAGGTCAGAATAAGTTCAAATATGGTTGGAGTCAGTACAATGAGAATATTTGAGAATCCAGTCATGTAATTTGGCCTGTATTTTTGGAACCTTCTTGAGAGTTGAAGATTAAGGTGAACAATGAAAAATGGCAAATATGCTTTTACTTCGGGCTTTGAAAAAGCAAAAAATAAAAATGGACGACTGGCTCTAAATATTACAAATTTTATTTAAAGTCCGAGTTTATGTGCCTTTCACTCCACCAATTACTGAACAGGCATTGCAATTGTGAGGGCCACCAAAGTGAAGGTGGTGAAGTGTGGAGAAACCATTTGGGAGGTGTATAGATCAGCAATAGGACATGCAAACAAAACTGAACTCTAATACTGTAAAGCTAAGTACATTTGCAAGGGAAGTATTCTTTCTGAATTCTGTAGACACTTTTGAATGTATAAACCTGCATCGATACTTCAGGAATTATAAAATCTGAGAAAATTGTGGCAGACTGTCAGAGTTTAGTAAGGAAGTAGCAGAAGGAATGTATAGTATCTTTATCCTTTGACGTCATTCATTTATTCCAATCCCCAAATGTTGACAGAATGTATATTGAACAAATGACTAAATTTGTCTATGTATACTATGTATCTTTATTTATTTATTATTTATTTTATTGGATTTATATCCTGCCCTCCCCACGAATGGGCTCCGGGCGGTTTACAGCTTTTATGTCGCTTAATCCCACCACCTGACCATAGAATGCATCTACAAGCAAAGTAACACTCCAACCCCAAGACTCTTGCTGAAATAATTATTTTTGCCCAACTGTCCAGGAAAAAAATAAATGACACTAATGTAGCCACATTGACAATGTAAATTTCCAGGATACATTGATCTTGAACATTTAAGTGTTTACTTTAATTACGACACTAGAAAGGGTCTCTCTGAGCTGGCTCTGGTCTCTGACTCAGAAGCCGTGGAGGAAGAACCTAGGTAGGGAGCCAGAAAGAAGGCCTGGGGGATAGCAGGGAACTCAAGGAGATGTCAGCATAGTGGAAGACTCTGTCCCATCTTTTCAGAGGCTGCCCCCAAGAAGCCTGCAGTTGAGGCTTCTCCACCAAACTGTCTCCCTAGATCCTGGGGCAACTACATGCCAGCCCAAGAACCAGACTGTCAGCCCACCAGGATCCCCCTGTACCTGGTAGGAGCAGCAGAGGCAGCAGGATTATGCTGAGGTAGCTGAGAGGATAACAGCGCCAGGTTAGCACCTGTGCTCCAGTTGTGGATCAGACTAGACTTAGTTCAGTATTCTGGTCCAATTAAGACCTCACTAGGAACATTTGAGAAACTGCCTCCAGAAAATCTGGGGCTGCTCTTCATCAGTCCATTTAAGCAAAGGGCAAAGACAGGAGCTGTGCTAGATCAACTGGTTTATAAGGCTACTGCCTTTGAGTGCCAGACTCACCGCAGACCTTGCCAAGTGGATAGTCTGCAGGGTAAATCCTGATTCTCAAGGAAACTGGCTGACAAGGAAGCCTGTGCCCAGGACAGATTGTAATCAATGTCCATAAAAGCAGCAGAAATCAAGTATAATTTGATGTTTGTAAAACAGCTGTTCAAAAATAAACTTGCCTCATTTGTTATGCCCATTTGCTGTACAGATGAACACCTAATGACTGCCTTAATTATTTGCTTGCAATTTAAAATGAGAAGCATTTTAAGTTGTGTGGCAGCATTTAGCATGACAGCTGTAAGGGTAGCGACTGTTGACTCTCTAAGTGCCTTTGGACAGGGCATGGATAATTTAGTCAATGATATTAGTGTGTATGTGTGCCTTGCATCTGAACAGTTGGTATCATTAATCAATCATGTGTAGTGTTCAACATGTTTGCACATGTTCAGGACCAAGAGCAGCCCCCCCTATCTTTTTGAGCCTGTGAAATGCTGACAATTACAAAATGGCTGCCACAAGAGATGGTCAGCCACAAAATGTCAGAAAATGAGGTCATGCATAATTCTAATAGTAATTTTTCAGCATTTCCGACAGAAGCTTGTATTTACAAGATATCTTGTAAAATGAACATATTGTTTAAATGTGTTTTAATTAGAGGTGGGCACGAACAGCAATATGAACAAAAAAAAAGCCACGAACAGCCCAATCCGCTGTTTACGAGCAAGCTGTTCATGAGGCCCCATTCCCGGCGAACGTGTTCATTCCAAGCCCTCTTCATGGCGTTAGTCAGCCGTTTGTAAAGCCAGACAGTCTGGCGCCTTTTAGTCAATTCCCCTGGCAACATAGACATGGACTGTCTGATCTTTGTCTGCACTCCTTCTGGCTTTCCTTCTGGCTTGTAACCCATCAAAGCAGCTTCCAGCAGACAGTCCAGGTTTTGCCACTGTGAAGAGAAAATGACAGGAAAGGGAGGGACCCATGGATCATGTTTTTCCTGGGGTGCAATCTCTCTGAAACCTGGGGGGGGGGTCTTCAGAGGACAGTGAGGACTATGTCCCCTGCAAATTTGGTGGGTATTGGACATTGGGAAGGTCAGTTTGTAACCCCTCAAAGTAGCTTCCAGCAGACAGTCCAGTTTTTGCCACTGTGAAGAGAACATTTTTTTTATTTATTTCAAATTTGTATTCTGCCCTCCCTGCGAGCGGGCAATCGCTCTGAAACTTGGGGGGGTCTTCAGATGACAGTGAGGACTATGTGCTCTGCAAATTTGTTGGGTATTGGACATTGGGAAGGTCAGTTTGTAACCCCTCAAAGTAGCTTCCAGCAAACAGTCCAGTTTTTGCCACTGTGAAGAGAAAATGACAGGAAAGGGAAGGACCCATGGATCATGGCTTTCCCAGGGTCCAATCTCTCTGAATCTTGGGGGGGGGGGGGCTTCAGCTGACAGTGAGGACTATGTCTCTTGCAAATTTGGTGGGTATTGGACATTGGGAAGGTCAGTTTGTAGCCCCTCAAATTAGCTTCCAGAAGACAGTCCAGTTTTTGCTGCTGTGAAGAGAAAATGACAGGAAAGGGAGGGACCCATGGATCATGGCTTTCCCAGGGTCCAATCTCTCTGAATCTTGGGGGGGGGGCTTCAGAGGACAGTGAGGACTATATCCTCTGCAAATTTGGTGGGTATTGGACATTGGGAAGGTCCGTTTGTAACTCCTCATTTAGCTTACAGCAGACAGTCCAGTTTTTGCCCTGTGAAGAGAAAATGACATGAAAGGGGGAGACTCATAGACTCTCCTTTCCCCGGCTCAAGTTCAGCTAAGTCCCAAGGTGGCCGTTCTGGCTCCCACAAACCTCCAACTATGAACATGTTCGTGAACATGTCATGTCCATTGATGTTTGTGAATCCCTGTTCGTGGATGGCAACAAACAACGAACATCGTGTTTGTTTTTTTCCTGTTCGTGCCCACCTCTAGTTTTAATGCCCACACTCAGCTTACCTTCAGTCACATAATGAAGACCCTTGAGTTGTAATTGCAGCTGCTACTGAAGCAACTTTTTTTAAAAAAATCCATGCAGCGAATTAGATCTCCAATGGCCAATCAAAAGCATCATGGCATACCCACACACCACACTGAGGACTCTTAACTTGCAGGCTCCAGTGTGAGAACATAAAAATATTTTGTGGTCCAATGTGCTTTGGTAGATAAGCAGGCAAAAGAAGCCAGGCTGTTAGAGAGTTGTGCAGATTTCCTTCCAGTGTCAAAAATATTATTAGAATGTGCATGTACAGGTCACTTACAATCTAGTTGTAAGCATTGTAAATTGTGAATAAGACTCCTGAAGCACAACTTTCTAGATGGTTTGTTTTCACATTATTATTTTCAGTATTCTTTACAAAACATCCATCAAAACTATAAACAAAGAATCAGAAAATTCAGAGTAAGGCAATGGTGCGAACATTTATATACAAATGGAAGTGTAGCTTTATAAGCATGTCTGGAATAAGCGTGCTAAGAAATTCAGAGCTCTTAACTTTTTTTAAGCAAAAAGGAACAAAGAAAGCAATCCTAAGCAAGTCTCAAAAGTCTCAGTGAATTTTTTGACCTTCTTTACATTGTTCATGCCGATATTTGGGCCGACTAACTTGGTTCTTTGGGCTGGTTAGACTGGTCCCCACTAGGGATGGCAGAAATCATGTGGTAGGGATATTTGGAAAGTATCTATGATGAAGGGCTATTTCCAAGCTGGGTCATTGTTGACTAGAGTGACTGGGAGAGTTAGAAAGGAGGTTGTCCTTGGTGCTGAGAAGCATCAACTAAGTCCTTAGTTGCTTGAGTAGTTAGTGGGGTGAAGGAGATGAGGTTCAACACCTTTTGGCACATTTTTCAATGTACAGCATGTGGTAAATGAAACCAGGTATATTTCTGGGCAAATTTGGAGCAGTGGTAGATTTGCCCACTGGTACCTATCAGAGACTACCTGATAGCAGTAACCAGCACTTAACAGTAGTGTTTTTAGTGATGTTTTAATAATGTAGATAATCCAAGAATAAACCTAGTTTAATGTGTTTCATGTTTTCTTTGGAGTGCAACAATGAATGTCATTCATTTAGTTCATTTCTCTGTGTTTTGACTTTGCCATGTGTTTTGTTTTACACTGCTTATAAAATTAACTATCTGATCTTTGGAAGGAAGGATTTGTTGGATGAGAGACACAATGCCAGAAAATTTTGTTCTAACTGGATGGAAAACGAAGACATTGAAGCTGAATTTTAGTCTTTAATTGCCTATAAAGCTGGGAGATTTGCAGTTGTACAGTTGGCAGTAAAATCCCTTGCCTTCTTGCTATTTCAGAAATCTTATATGCTAAATTTCAGATTTATATTACACTCACTTGGCTATACTGTATCTACATTACTGGCTTACAAGAAGCATCACAAAAAGCATAAAGCAATTAAAAATCATTAAAACAATTAGCCCAGTTCTGTGGATATGATTATAGTCATGTTATACTAGTGTTCCAGAGTCTCTGCTAGCTTCCCATTGCTTTCGGGACAAATCTAGGTTCATGTTCTTATGTACAAATTTCTGAAGACAGGAGCTTCGACTCACAAAAGCTGATACTCTGAAAAAGCTTGTTAGTTTCCCAGGTGCGACTGCTTGAACTTTTTGGCTTGAAGCTTTTTTTAGTCCTTACTAGAAGCCTTAATGATATGGGCCTTGTACCAGCCCAGGAATCAGACCATGTTTTCTATACAGTTGCTTGGCAGAAAAAGAAGCAAACAAATACATCTGTCATTCACAAATACACAAAAAGGATAAGGGTTTTAAAGTCATCTAAGTGTAAAAATTAAACAACATTTCAAAAGGTCTGTTGCAGACATCTCCAGACATTGTGGGTGGATGAACAAAGATCTTTGCCAAAATGTAATTGTCAAGGCAAGCATAATTATCGGATATGTAACTTCCTTTACTCTTCTAGCAACTCCAGGTGAACAAGAGTTCTGCTACAGACCAGTCAGTTGTTCAAAGGATATTTCAAGGGAAAGGATAGCTCAAGGGACAAGTGCAAGATAAACTACTGAATCTGGCCTGGTTGACTTTAACCTCATGCAACATCTTAAATTTATCTCCTCAGACAAAGACTGCCAAATGTTTTTTGTGCTCTCTTCCAAAAAGGGTTTTTAAATCTTACTGGTTTAAAGAATAATTAGAGACAATTGCTGGAATTTGTTAAAGCCTATGGAGTTTAAATCTTTTATTACCTCTTGCCTGAAAGAGCTCGGTGTAACTTGGAGTCATTCGAACAACATGGCCAGGACCATCACATCCTGAGGATTTTTTCTTTCTCTTTCTGAACATTTTTAAAAAATTTTTTAACATCAAGCCTGATGAAGGGTTCTAGTGAACTCAAAAGCTCGCACACTGTTATATTTCTTTGGTTGGGCCTAATAAAAAGTATTATGGCGACCATGTTCTGATTTTTTGGATGTCACCTATTTAGGCTAATATAATTTTTCTTTGTGGAATTTGCTGCCAGGCATTCATCAGCTTTATACATTGGCATACAAATCACCTCTTATAACTATTTATACGAACACACTGACTGATAAGAACATCAGAAGAGCTGTGCTGGATCAGACCAAAGACCCATGGAGCTGACCAGCCCACAAGCAAGATGACTGTAAGCACATTGGCTCTGGGACTGCATGGATTAGATGTCCATCATGACCAGTAGCCATTGACAGCCCTGTCCTCCATGAATTTGTCTATTCCCTTTAAAAGCCTTCCAAGTTGGCGGCCATCACCACACCCTGTAGCAGTGACTTGCACACATTAACTATGTGTCATGTGAAGAAGTACTTCCTTTTGTCTGTCCTCACCCTTCAGATTCAGTGGGTGCTAGTTTTATCAGAGAGGGATAAAAGCTTCTCCCTGTCTACTCTCTCCACACCATGCATAATTTTATAGACTTCTGCCATGTCTCCCTTTACTCTCCTTTTTTCTAAGCTAAACAGCTCTCCGCATTTTTACCAGCCCTCATAAGTCAGTTGTTCTAACCCTCTTAAAATTTTGGTTGCTCTTTTCTGCACCTTTTCAAGCTCTACAATGTCCTTTTTGAGGCACGGTGACCAGAACTGTACATAGAATTCCAAGTGTGGTCTCACCATAGATTTATATAAGGACAGTATGGTAGCAACAGTGTTATTCTTTTTTCCCTGTCTAATTATGGCCAGCATGAAATCTGTCTTTTTTATGGCAGCCACACGTTAGGCCACCATTTTCATCAAGCTGTCCATTAGCTCCCCAAGATCCCTTTCTTGGTCTGTCACTGACAGCTCAGATCCTATCAGCGTATATGTGAAGCTGGGATTTTAGCCCTAATATGCAACACTTCATTCTTGCTCACATTGACTCCCATTTGCCATTTTAATGCTGATTCCCCCGGAGATCATCTTGGCTCTCCATTCACAATCATTTTGAGTTTTAATTACCTTAAATAATTTAGTGTCATCCACAAACTTGGCCACCAACTCATCCCTAATTCTAGGTCATTTATGAACAAGTTGAAAAGCACCAGTCTGAGTAAAGTTCCTTGAGGGACCGTGATGTTCACATCTCTTTATTGCAAGAACTGACCATTTATTCCTACTCTCTGCTTCCTGTTTTTTAGCCAGTTTTCAATACATAAGAGGACTTGTCTTCTTGTCCCATGACTCAGAAGTTTGCTTGGGAGTCTTGGATTGTGAGAACTTTGTCAAAAGGATTTTGGAAATCTAAATAAGGAATGAGGTAGTAGATATTGTTGCCCACATATTTATTGATATATTTATTGTCCACATATTTATTGATGTAATTGTTCATTTTGAATAGTTTGGAATAATTTTAATAGCTTAATTTCATAGCTGAAATAATTTTAAAAGCTTAATTTCATATTTTGGTTGCTATAGAGTAGCATACGTGTTTTTCAATGTTAGGTACAGCTTGCAGAACTATGCCAATTACTGAAATATCTGAAACTGATAAAGCATGGAAACATTCTCCCAAATAGCAGTCATGAATGAACAAACAAATTTTATTACCAACACAATAGTTATAGATTTTTACATATACCCAGCAAACACCAAATGGTAAGACACTGTTTATTTTCTGGAAGTGTTTGCTTATATATGATTCTTTAAACAACTGGAGGCATCATGTGGCATGTGGGGATAGCAGTGGCAGTGAGATGGATTCAGTTCATAAAAAGATGCCATTGATTGTGAATGCACTGATATTGAAAGCAATGCAGCAAACTGGCTAAAACTGTTTGCAAGTGACCTGAGCTGCTCATCAACCAATGAACTCCATGATTGCTGCTTGTAGTCATAGTGCAAGTTAAAACCAGGGATTACTTGAGCGTGCTTATCATTATAACCTGAAATATGAACATTTTTTCTTTTATTTTCAATAGTTTATGCAACAGCAAATGGTTCCATGTTTATAAATTATATATTTGATGAAAAGGGGAACTTTAGGAAGATGATACATCCTTGTTACTCTGTCATATGAAAAAGATTTAATGTAATGCTTTCTCCTACCATCTTGCCTGTTTAGATAGAACACTGTTTAGATGACATCCATATAATATTACAAATGATGCCAGAAAAATGTGATAGAAAGGATCATCCTTTATCTTTGAGTGTCTTTCCCCTTTGTCTACTTCAACAGGCTTTGTTGGTTGATCTCTGAATACCTTCTGCACAAGACCCTGTTATACTTCTGGGATCCCGATTATCTGACAAATGCTATACAGCAACTAATTTGTCCACAATCAACTGTAATTGTTCTTCTCTTTTAGCATTTGAAGATTTACTAGTGCAAATTAAATGTATGCTCTGTTTTGCATTAAAACCAGTTTACAAACATTTTTTCTCTGAAAAACTTCCACTCCACAGTTATGCCTTACTATAAAATTTTCATTGCATTTGCATTTAATTTATCCTAACATGATGAGAAGAAATAATGCTGGCTTTTACTGACATTCTATTATAGACCTTAAAAAGTAAACAACATAGAAGAAATTGATAATGCAAACACTTTACAATCTCAGAGAAAAGCACAAAGATTTCTAAAATTTGCGTATGGATGGCGTGGAAAGTTTCACTTATTCTTATTTATGGCCCATTAAGCTTATGGTAGAGTGAAAAAAAATGCTACAGTGATATAATAGAAAGCTATCCCTCCAAAGGTGTTAACCTGAACATTAGCTACTCAACTCTCTTGATGAAACACACCTGGTCTGAGACACATTATCTCCCAAAGGTCATACATCTAAGAGAACATCCTTAATTGATTTAAGAGTTGCGGGGGGGGGGGGGGGAGAAAGGAACAATGATGTGGGACTTCTGGAAAGTTCCCAGAAGTAAGGGATTCCATTGGTCAACATAGGTCATCTGGTAGCAAAACTTATGATGAAGCAGGGGTCAGTCTGGTTCCCCCCCCCCCTTTGCCTATTTGCTACCTATTGTTCTATCGGGCACTGCCTGCATCTCTACGAGCTTTCCAGTTGCTAAGTCTCACTGGCCTCTGGCCTACGCTACTGTTCAAGTAACTGCTGTATGCTCAGGAGTGATTTACCACCTACGTTCCAAGAACTGAATATATTATCTAGACAGCTAGCTTTATTGTTTGAATGCTTTACGATCTGCTGAGACTGTATCAGCTTTTTAATAACTTTACTCTGTTAACTAATAAAGATTTCTATATCTTTGTATAGTAGTCTTTGAGAGCAAGACCACCTTGGGATCCAGGAAAAGTTTTCTGGCAGCTTTGCCAGTTTTAGAGAAAGGCTTTTCAGGGTTCCTGACATTGGAAGCAAAACAACACCTTGCCACCAGACAGTTTAGGCTTGACAAGGATGGCTACCTCTCTTACAGTGGGACATTTTGTTGTAAACAAGTTCCCTATCATGTTTTTGTGATATTGTCCCAAAGATTATTCCCACTGCTAAATTAATGCCACTGCATAATTTGCTAACTGCTTCTTTTGTGGCTTGTTAGATTTCATGTTTTTCAAGCTCATATGCTTGGAAATAGATTTTTTTTAAATTAAAAATTTAGGGACTATAGACAGAAAAATTACACTGGTGGACCATTTGTTCTGGATTACTCTGGTCAGGCCTGATTCAGATACAAGCATGCACTTAAGAAGCCCTAAGCATCTAGATAGCTTTCCTATATCAAATTATTTAACTCCTGGCAAAAGGTACACCACAAATAATGTTTTAGGTTCATTACCAAGTATAGTACACAAGTAACACTACTACAGAATATCTGCTTCTATTCTAAGCCTTTATTAATAAAACATGATTATTCAGCAGCATACTTAACATCCATTATAACTACATAGATAATTAAAGGAGAACAATTACATGAGTCCAAAAAGTATCTTACTGAGAGATAAACAGGTCATAGGCAGGGAGCCCCTTCTAGGGAGAAGATCCCAAACAATTCAGCTTCTCATATTTATAGGATTAAGTGGGTAGCCATGTTGGTCTGCAGTAGAACAGTTGGGATTTGAGTCCTGTGGCATTTTAGAGACCAGCAAGGTTTTCAGGGTATGAGCTTTTGAGAGTGCTTATATTTAAAGGATTTCAAAACCAGCTCCTAACTGACTGTCCTGCTTCAACAGGGCTCATTCTTGGCTAACTCATTATCTTACAGCTTCAAACACCAGACAAGGTTATCCATGTTTAAAACATCAAGTAAACAAAAAATGTTAATTCATTCTTGATATGTTTTATCTTAACAAAGTCTATGGAAAATTAGTGATTGCAAGTTTCTCATACATATGAATATCTTTTGGGCCTTCACTAATACAACCATCCTTGAATAATATCTCCACTTCTATGAAGTCAGACATTCCTGTAATTCTCAGACACACTCTTACATCTGGGCCTCAACATATTGTATTTATTGATATGGATTAGATGGCCCTTCTAATCTTCACAAGGTCACACAACTGTGTTACTCGTCTGTTTCTTGCACCTCTCCAAGACTATTCTATTCTAGGCCCTTTGTGACATGTGTAGCTATGGGGTCAGGGTAGTGTAAGGTTGCCAAGTAACTCTCAAAGGCTTCACTTCAAGCAGTAAAAGCACTTTATTGATAAGCCACCAGTATCATGCACTTACTCTGTCTCTGCCAGCAATAATGGTTACACACAAGCATCAAGTAGATATCGGTTTCTCAAAATGCCGGTACCTTCTAAACTCCTCCCCGCCCCCAGTCTAATGATTCTCTGATTTCAGCAGGAAAGCATCTAAGCAGGGAAACAGCAGGAATGATAAATGGGGTTTCCAAGGTCGTGTAGGCACTCCTTCCCATGTGAAGTACAGAGGACCCTGGCGCAGCTGGGAGAAGCACAGAGATAACAGGAAGAACAAATATTCCCATACATAGTTTCACATGGCGGGTAACATCTGGAGCTCTAGTAAGGAATAGCCTCAGCAGTAACCATAACGCATGCATTAAGCTACCAGCACAATTGCAAGGTGTGGCTGGGTATGACAGGTGATGCCAAACACCTTACATCTTGCCCCCCCCCCCCCCAAACTCAACCTTCCCCTGGTTTATCAGGGTGTTTTTTATTAAAAGCCTGAACCAATCTGCCAGCCTGAACATCGGATGCTTTAACCCCTCAGTCTGGCTGTTTGGAAAATGTTCTGGAGGCTTCTGTTTGCCGTTTCCATGGTGGAAGAAAGGTGATACACAAACGAAATTTAATATTATTATTTAAATATATGTGCCTTCTATATGTGCATATAAAATATACAAATGATCCTTTAAAACTGTAGTTTAACATATAACATCCCTGCCCACCCAGTTATTGTAGTAGTATCCTCAGAACTGACCTGGATAGCCCAGGTGAGCATTATCAGATCTCAGAAACTAAGCAGGGTTGGTCTTGGTTAGCAATTGGATGGGAGACCTCCAAAGCAAAACAGGGTTGCAGAGGCAGGCAATAGCAAACCACCTCTGTTAGTCTCTTGCCATGAAAACCCCTCTGGGGTCACTATGAGTCAGCTATGATTTCAGGGCATTCTCTACCACCATCCTCAGAACTACATATTCTTCACACCTAAATGTTTTCTGAGTTACACAACCTATTCAAATCCTGGAGGGACTGAATGTGATGTTCCACCCTAGGAATGAATTTCTGGGGCCACCCCAGAAAAGATTTACTCCTTGTAGATAACTATCTACATAACTTCCAGCTTCTCTAGAGCATGTAAGACTATGGTGAGGTTTCAGATTTCCTGGATTGTTTTTCAGTTCAATTAGTTTAAATCGGACAACATCACCAATTATGCCTGGGGAGGGTCATGTGACTTTTATGGGTTGCATCAAAGAAAAGCATATGGATTTAGTCTGTGGAAATTTTTTGCCAGTTTTAACTTCAGCAACTTCAGCTATGCTTTCAGTAGGAAGAAATTTGACTGCCAAAAGAAAATTTAGAATAGGATCAAATAAAATAGTAAAAAACCCACCCCAGGTCTCTAGTTTGTTCGTGACACGTTTAATTATATTTAATATATAGCTTCTGAGATCACAACTTCTACCTCCTTTGCTCACACTCACCATAAATTGATCCCTGTCAGCAGAGGTGATGGTATTACAATGGTGGGGGAAACCATGACACCTAGTGGTTCAACCAATATACTGCAAAGTTAGGGTCCTTCTGGTTTCCTTTCATTGTTTCCTGGACCCATTCATTTTCCATGATGTTAGTGAACTGAATAATGAATTGTTAAAAAATAAATTATAAAACTTTAGGTATTCTTTGAGATTACTAACAAGAAATCAGTCTTTAAAAGCTAAATCTCTAGCCAGAAAATTGTTTTAGGAAACAGATTAAAAGTTTAAGGCTGCTAACAGTGGCATTTCCACATCATTCCAGATGAACCATTTGGATGATGAAAATTATGGAAAATGAAATAGACTAAAGATCATTGGATAATGATCCAGCACCCTAATCCAGCAACCGAGATCTTCGTGCAGAAACAGATGACTACGGAGGTAGTTGATTCAGATGCACTTCTAGAAGAACAGCTATATATCACAAGGACCTACGAAGACTTTGCAACAGCTGTGTGTGCTGCATTTATAGCATTGTTTCCTGTCTGGAAAACATAGACATGGAGAACTTATGTAAAATATTTGGATCCCACCATAAAATATTGGATTCAGCAACACAATATCACAAATAAAACCATGTGATTCAGTAAAACAAAAAGAAAACCAATAATACCCAGCAGAAAGGAAGCCTCCACAAATTATTCTCTTAGCCAGCAGCAAAAATTCAATTGAACCTGAAAGCTTTCCAAAGTAATGGGGTTTTAGCCACACATGTAAATGCTAAAAGGGTTCAAGGAATGCAAACCTCCTTGGAGACATGAATCACCACTTTACATTGCAAAAACCACACACAACATACAGCTGAATTCGCACTGTGTTCCTTGTTGGGTTGCAAAAATTTTCCTCTGAAACAGCATCACTCCCTTGTCATAAAAAAAAACAAAAAAAACTCAAACCAGCCCAGCCCCTCAGTAAGTAAGTGTTGGACACAGGGCTGGTTCCAGGTTTTAGTGCAAGAGTGCTCAAGGCCTCCCATATTCACTTCTAAGCTCTGCTTCTTGCTGTCCCACGCAGCTGCACCCACCTGCCTCTGTAACCTTCCTTTGCCCACTTGCAAGCTCTCCCACCACCTGTGGTCACAGCTGCCCACACTGTTGGCATGCCCTTTTTCCAATAGTGCTGGGTAGTGGGTGCAGCTAGGAATGCTGAATGCCACAGCCACCAGGAATGCTGATGCTTTGCACATCACTTATATGTCCTTCTCTAGCAGTACTAGGCAACTTATGCAGCTAAAAGCAAAGGTGACAAAGCAGTCCCAAACAGACAGCGGAAGGGCAGGAGTGCAGGCATCAGCGGAGATGCATGAGTAAGGAGTCAGCAGCAGTGGGCCCACCAGAATCCATGGGCCCTGGCAGCTGCCCCACCTTGCCATGTTCTGTTGCTGGCTGTGGCTGGACAAGAGGAGCCAGTTTGGTCTAGTGGTTAAGAATGCGGGACTCTAATTTGGAGAACTGGGTTTGATTCCTCACTCCTCCACTTGAAGCCAGCTGGGTGACCTTGGGTCAGTCACAGATTCTAGCTCTCTCAGCCCCACACACCTCACAGGGTGTTTTGTTGTGGGGATAATAACATACTTTGTAAACCACTCTGAGTGGGTGTTAAGTCATCCTGAAGGGTAGTATATAAATTGAATGTTGTTGTTGTTGTTGTTGTTGTTTTTGTTGTTGTTGTTGTTATTATTATTATTATTATTATTATTATTATTATTATTATTATTATTATTATTATCTGTCATCACAATGACCCACTCCCCTGCCATGGTGCCATGAGATGCCTTGTGGGAAGTGGCCATCGTCCTTCTCACCCTCTTTTTGTCTAGCAGCAAGGTCTATACTCGTACAGAGAGAGGGAGGGGAGGACAGGTGCACCAGCAGTTTTTACCAAGACAACTCGTATCACCAGTGTGGGGGTGTGATGGAGGCAGAGGGCATTCTCTCCTTCCCCAATACTATTATGAATTGGCCTTAGGAAAAGGTTGGCATGCCCTCTGTCCTTTCCTGTCCCACCTCCTCTTTCGCTTATAAGATTGCCAGGCCTTCTGCTCTGTGGCTGGCACTGTGGCTCCTAAGAGAAAGTGGTCCACTACAGGCTATTGCAGTGTGGTGAAGGGGCAGAGTAAGGCTGAGACAACACTGGAGATAGCTGCCAGGGCTGGTGGAGCTCTTCAAGGAGAGACAAAGTAACAGGGCTGGGGAGCCTATGTAGGCAAACTCAGGGGGAGGCCGCTTTCTACGGCAGTATCAAACCAAGATTTCTCAAGTAACTTCTTTGACCAATCTGCCCCGATCACTCCCCTGAACAAAAGGTATCTTAGATATGAACTTGGAAACCTTCCATTCTCTTTAGAAAACAATTGCCAAAAGAGTTGGTTTCTTTTTGCGGAGACTAAATCTTCAGGAAGAGGCAAAGGGTCAGTTTGTGCTTACTCTAAGGAAGGTCAACATTTTTGCCTCTTCTGATTGTCCATTAAGATATTGCCAAATAGAACACTTTTTGTGGAAGCAGTATAGTATTATGAGCAAGTCTCCAATTTCAGTTTAACCCTACAGAACAGGTGTATGTCTGTGAAAAATGCTGACTGTTCTGCTTTTCAATCTTCATCTGTTTTCTTTGCATCTTGTAGTAACGACACGAGACCGGCAGGCAAACCCACACAAGACTAGAGCAAATCCAAACCTACACCAGCCAGAGCAGCGGCAATGCCTGCCTCCCACCTTCACCGAGCTGGGATCAGGAGTGGAACAGATGGAAATGCCCACCCCCCTTCACCCAGCTAGGATCATGAGTTGAGAAGGTGGCAATGCCCACCCCCTGCCTTCACCCAGCTGAGATCAGGAGTGGAGCAGGCTGCAATGCCTGCCCTCTGACTTCACCCAGCTTGGATCAGGAGTGAAAACACACAAGCAGGAAAAACACAAATAAACAAGAACGAAATGCAGAAAGTCAATTCAGTGTATAATAGCTATAACAGAGCAAAACACTCTTACAAAGGACGCAGGTTTTGACTATTTAACTTGATGGTGCTATAAATTATTAACTGTATGACTTTTTGTATGGTGAATGTTATTTTCGATGGTTGTTGTGGATTTTCCGGGCTGTACTGCCATGGTCTTGGCATTGTAGTTCCTGACGTTTCGCCAGCAGCTGTGACTGGCATATTCAGAGGTGTAGCACTGAAAGAGGAGGCCTGGCGGCAGGCAGATGGGGTTGCTGCCGGCGAGCGGCCAGACCCCCTGCCCCCAAGATGGGAGGCGGCACACCACCACCTCCCCGTGCTGGCCAGGCCTGGCGGCCGTAGTCTTCACCCACCTTGCTGCATAAGCTGATGCCTTGTCCACCTCCGACCCCAAGATGGGAGGCGGCACGCCACTGCCTCCCCATTCCCACCAGGCCCGGCAGCCTCACTCTTCACCCATCTTGCTGCACAAGTGGGTGCCTTGTCCTTCTCCAACCCGGAGGCCTGGCGGGCAGGCACATGGGGGTGCTGCTGGCGAGCAGCCAGACCTCCCACCCCTGAGATGGGAGGTGGCACACCACTGCCTCCGCGTGCCTGCCAGGCCTGGTGGCTGCACTCTTCCCCCACCTTACTGCACAAGTGGGTGCCTTGTCTGCCTCTGACCCAGGGGCCTGGTGGGCAGGCACATGGGGGTGCTGTCAGCGAGCGGCCAGACCTCCCACCCCTGAGATGGGAGGCGGCACGCCACTGCCTCCCCATGCCCACCAGGGCCAGTGGATGCACTCTTCACCCACCTTGCTGCACAAGCAGATGTCTTGTCCACCTCCGACCCGGAGGCCTGGCAGGCGGGCACATGGGGGATGCCACTGGCCAGTGGCCAGATCCCCTGCCCCTGAGATGGAAGGCAGCACGCTACCACCTCCCCGTGCCCACAAGGCCCAGCAGCCACAGTCTTCACCCACCTTGCTGTGCAAGCGGATTCATTGTCCGCCTCTGACATGGAGGCCTGGCGGGCGGGCAGATGGGGGGTGCCGCCAGCCAGTGGCCAGATCCCCTGCCCCAAGATGGGAGGTGGCATGCCTTCAGGACCACCACATGGGGCACAAGTGAACTGGGGAGGGTGGCTCCATTTGTGTTGATTAGGAGTTTCCTGGGGGCATCAAATTTGGGAATGTATAACTCTGAGATCCGTACTGCAATCTTGACCAAACTTGGGTGGTGGCTGGAGAAGAGCGTGCTGCACATTCCCTGTGAATATGGGCTCTCTAAGTGCTAAGGGAGCCACTCTGGCACCGATGAACTCTGAACACCAAACACGTTCGGTAATGGGACATGTTCGGGTCCAGTCGGCTGTTCGTGTTCGTCGTCGGGAACGAACACTGAACAGCCTGTTCGGGATTTTTTTCCTGTTCATGCCCATGTCTAATCTGGTGGCTTTCGCGTAACCACTTTTCTATTGTATTTTAACTGTGTTTTCTAATCTGTGTTTTTGATGGTTGTTTTTTTGTATAGGTTTATTTTTTATTTTGTAAGCTGCCTTGAGCTCCTTTTTGGTGGAAAGATGGCTAATAAATGTTTATAACAACAAAACAATAGGAGGATTTCCCTTTGTGAAAGCCATGCTGATTTCCCCTTATTAGGCTTCCCCTCCCTAAGCTCCACTGCTTTTGAGAGTCCAAACCAGAGCAAAAAGTATCTGTATGATTGTATGTTTAGATTAAAAGAGTATCTTTAAGATACTCTGCATTTGAAGGTCTGGTCTTTGGAGTCTTTGTTTTGCCTGCTAGAACATTCATATTTAGATCTCTTTTCCTCATTAGACCTCATTCATTTTAAAATAGGTTATGATTAATCCTTGGCCTTCAAGATCAAGCAGAATAAATAGAATGTTAACAAATGGATCAGTGGGGATTTCAAGCCTGTACAGCTTAATAAAAAATGGAAGTCCAGAGGCACAATGGATATATTTGTACTTTATATTTACAAGTTTTATCCAAGCATTGTGTGAGAAGGAAGCTGAACTTGTTTTATTTGGAAATGGGGTACTTATTTAGTGAGCAAAATAGAGAGGTTGACTGACAGTGTGGTGAGGATATCTGGTTGACAAGTCGTCAATTAGTGAAATTCACATCTGTGTTCAAACAAAAACTTTTTTTAAAAAAACGTCAATGTTATTTGTTCTGGAAGGAAATTTAATTTGCTATGCACAGAGGAATGTAAATTTTATGTAGTATGTATGTAAATCTGACATAGTAGAGATTTCAGATCAAAGTATATAGAAAAAGGCAGTGATAGCTAGCAAGCGACAGTTTTAGACCAGATGTATATTTTATGTGTGTGGAGTTCAGCAGTCAGGAGCTTTGTTTATGAGAAGGATGAACTTTAACAATGTGGATGTGTTATATTAGAAAATGGGGAAAATTATGCTTTTTAGGTTCAGCATGATAATGATACAACTCTGGGAATTATATTACAGATTATTATGGATGTTTGTGAAATATAATCCACTGAGATGCAGTTCTTCAAAAAAAATTTCAACAAGAACCAGATCACAAATAATAGGGATTAGTCATGCATTTTTGGTTCTTTGAACTCTTGCTTTAATGTCCATGACTAGAAGCTTCGTTTTTGGCATCTTACGTGATTCTAAAGAGTAAAGACATTTACAGTACAATTCTAAACATATAGTTTCAGTTGAGTTGCTGTGTTGATCTGTAGTAGAAAAGAAAGATTTGGATCCAGTAGCACATTATAGCCAAACTAGATTAATCTAGATTAATCTAGTTGGTTTTTAAGGTGCTCTGGATTTGAATACTAAGCAGAGTTATGTTCTTCTAAATCCACTGAAATCAATGGACTTTAACAGGTATAACTATGCTTAGCTGAATTATTACTGTTGTACTGAATTATTCACAATCATAAATGTTCATTGGAGAAATGGAAACATAGATCTTAATCAGACCTTATCTGTTTCTAGATATGGTACTGGGACTTGAATGCTAACTATGGTGTTAAATGCTACAACCACTTGTTTCATTAACAAGGTGCATGTGAAATTCTTTATGTTCTGAACTTTCTCTAAGTAGCCAAAGGTTTTCATCTTGATTAGAGATGGGCACGAACAGGAAAAAAAACCCTGAACATGATGTTCATTGTTCATTGCCATCCACGAACAGGGACTCGTGAACAACCACAAACATGGCTCTGTTCACAAACAGGTTCATGGTTGGCTGTTCATGGGGGCCAGCAGGCTCTCCTCTAGCCATCATCCAAGTTTGGTCAAGATCCCTACTGCACCACTCCAAGGAACCTTACCTGAGCAGGCACCAGGAAAGGTACCAATAATAAATAATAGCTTGGCCCAGAGCCTGACAGCAGCCCTGGAACTTGAAGGGGTAGATCCCTATCCCACTACACACAAAGAAAATTCAAGCTCCAATGCACTCTCTCTATCAAAATGCCAACAGCCTCTTCCTCTCCACTGTCTGCAAACTAAGCCAGAGCTGGGAGCCCCCCTCCCCCCTGCTCCCTTGTAACAAATTTGGAGCTCCACACTTGAAAGGAAGACCTGCCTAATCAATCTAAATTGATCTTCGATTGGGGTTTCCAGGGCAACAGCAGGAGTTCAGACAGAGTTCAGACAATCCCTGCCTAAGTTGCCAAGGGAATTGATTGCAGGTGCCAGACTGTCTGGCTTGACGAACAGCAATGAACGAGGCTTGCAACGACCACCTGTTCATTTAGAATGGGGCCTCATGAACAGCTTGTTCGTGAACAGAAGATTGGGTTGTTCATGTTTTTTTTTTGTTCGTATTACTGTTCGTGCCCATCTCTAATCTTGATCCCTGCAATCTTTTTCTATAGGTGATAGAAGCAGTGATATACTCAAAAAGAAGGCAGGGATATACACACATGTCAGATAAGTGATATGTGCAATTTGAATTTGGAAATATTTGGAAGCACCAAATAATGCTGTATTTGGAATAATTACAAATAATTCTGAACTTCAATTATATAGTTCCAAATATTCGGAATCATTCCAAATATTCTTAGTTCCATTGAATAGGCTGTTTTCAAGAGGAGGAAAGTGAAACCTATTCCTCAGATAGCTTGGCCTGGCTTCTTGAAAAAGGAAATAGAAACATTCCCAAGACAGACTAGCATCAATGTGTGTGTGTGCGTGTGCGTGTGCGTGTGCATGTGCGTGTGTGTAGAGCTCAGAGTCCTCTGATTGGTGTTGCCATGGTTTTGCCAAGGGGGAAAATGGGGTGAAAGTAGGGCTGCAGTTGCCAGGTCTCCTTACCATCCCAGCCGGAGGTGGGACCTGGCCCTTACCTTTTTGATGTTCTATTGTGCATGCAAAGTGCACTCACACTACCAGGAGGGGTGCAATGATGTCAGCGTGCAGGCCCCAGGAGCGCTCCTGGGGTAGTGCAATAATGCCACTTCTGGCAGTGATGTTGTCATGCTGCTCCAGGAGCATTCCCAGGAGGTCTGTTCCTCCAATTTCCCACCCTGCGAGATAGGTGAGTGGTAGTGGGAAGTGTAGAGTGGGGGCAGGGGATCCTCTGCCCCCACCCTGGTGGGACATGACAGCCCTAGGTGAGAGTAAAGTCTGTGAGTACACTTATGAAATTCTGAATCTAAGCTTAGATGCCAGAAGGTACTTTCATATTGGTCTTTTGCAACTGAAAGGCCAGAATAACTGCTTACATAATTCCCCTGCAGTCCCTTGACCAATTGCTGTGTACACTAAAACTGTATTCTCTGAGTCACTTCCTGTATTTCATTCCTTCTCTACTGCTTAGTATATAGTAGGAATAAAATTAGGTATCCCAGGTGCCTACCAGTGTTTGACAATCTCCCAGCAGTTTACTTGCTTGCCCACCGGTTGCTAGCGATGTAGATTAATAAGGACATTTTATATTGAGTTTATGCATCTTGGGAGCATATAGATAGAATTAGATTTGATTTTTGATAATAGATTTTGTCTTTGTGTACATGTGTGTTCTGAAGTAGCAGAATCAGATACTATTGTTATTTGTGAGGATGGGAGTCTGCTAGCAATAAGAAATGTGGTCATGGTAGAGGAAGTTAGCCCACTGGGAAGGCTGCAGGAACATTGCTGAGCTTGCCTGAGGTGCCCTTTGGGTAAAAGAGAATGGCACACTCCAGTCTACAGTACAGGGTATGCCATGCTTCAATCTTTTGCCTCTTCCTGCTGAACCTTCCTTTCTTCCAGCTGCTACTTCAGGACTAGGGGTGTGTACCAAGAAGATTTGCATTATAATTTATGAAACAGACTTCAGTGATGGGGAGTGGGAGATTGTTACCATGATTGCTTATTTCCAGTAGGATATTATGGGTTCAGGAGTTAACTCAGTGTGGTTTTTCTTGGGACCATTATTTTCAATGGAGAATCTATTCAATGATCTGGGTTAGCAGTTTATAAAGGTAGTGGGACCAAATTTGCACAGAACACAGTTGTCCCTGTAATCTAAAGACCTTCAAAATTTCAAGCAGATTGAACAAAGGGAGTCAGTTTAACAGACTCTCATAGATACCTCTCTGTGTAGCTGCTTTTCTCTCTACAGATTCCTCAAATGGCAACAGCCTAACAAAAGAACTCCTGATAGGTATAGGTATTTTTTAAAGAAGTGTCTGCATTCATTTCATTTTCCTACTCTTATGGTGACTGACTTACAATAAAAATCTTTTACCTTTCTGCTGAAAATTTTCTGTTTACCATGCTTCCTTTTTGTGGTCTGTTTGTTTAACAAAATGAAGATCAACAGTTTTTCCATTATTCACTCTGGGAGACTTCGGGGGGGGGGGCTGGGGAGGCTTTTTCAACCAAATCACACCAAAATTGCTGGGGAGCAGCTACTGCATATTCACTAAAGACCACCCAAGATTCAAGCAAATTGGACTCAAATTCTACAGCCACTGGTTCCTCCAGGCTTTCTACTTTCAGAGGTAAATCCCCACAATGGAGAGGTGATTTAGAAGGCAGCTCTCTGAAGGTTGTGATTGGCTGGGAGTGCTCGGCATTCCTCCCTTGCAATGATCTGATTGGAAGGGAGAACTATTATTGTCAGACTCAGGGGAGAAGGTCTTCTCTTCATCCCTCTGTCTCGATCCCTAATTTCTCCTGGTAGTGCCAAACATCCCAACAAAAAACAGGCTTTTCCCGTCACCATCTGCTGGGCATGCTGGTGAGACTCTGACAATATGCAGAGTTTTAGCAAGTGACTGAGAAGAAGGCATGCAGATGAGGTTTGCCACAAAAAAATGTCTATATTGAACTACAGAAGACTATATAATATATAGAGAACGCAGGATTTAGAAAGTTGCCTTGCACAAGGTTTTGTAAATGAAAGAAAAGAAACAGGGAACTACCACGTTTAGAGTCACCCAATAAAACCTTGGTCATCCCCTTCGGGGATGGTAACTTAATGCTTGGAGGGAGCAAGACAGCCATCCAGACCCTCTGTCCTCTCTCCTCAGAACCTAACCAGAGCAGTATACACCAAAGGGCTGAATGGTCTTTTGTATTCTCTTTTCCCAAGAGGGTGGAGGAATTACCTCCCCTAAATCTAGCCTCTTCCCAACCAGCATGGCTAGCTGTCTCTCATGTCACATTTTCCTTGTCTCTCTGGTCTCTGGTTTTATGATGGTACCCAAAGACTAGAGCCACATACAATTATTTATCCCAAGTTATCAGTTATGCAAAGATCTCCAGGAAAGTGACTGGTTGTGCAATATTTTTTTTTTGCCTTGTCAGCTCTCCTTCCTGTTCTTCTCCCTGGTGTTGGATTTGAAAAGGTGTATCACTGGTCAATTTGATATAAAAAGGCCTATGCTGGATCACAACAGCCATGGTCTCGGAAATCAGTAGAATCAATGAAAAACATGTGCTTGTGCTGCATAGCTGGTTGAAAAAAAAACATGGATGGGGGGGGGGAAGGAATATTGTAATTCCCAGCCTTCTTTGATGTGTGTCACTGTTCCAGAAAATCAAAGTAGTTATTCAAAACAGTAATTACCATCTATATCTTTGGTGAAGGGTTTTTTGTTTTGCACAGTCCTGTCCAGGACTGTGCCAAGTTGCTCAACAGTGCTATACCTAATGCAGTTGTAGTAACTCCCACCTGCCACTGTCTGGCTTCTGTCTGTCTGCTGCTCCAGTTTGCCTACTAGTGCTGTCTAGGATATTTGCCCACTCTCCAGCACGAGCTGTCCCCTGCTCCACTGACTCATGCCCAGTGGCATTTTACCATTCAGGGTTCATGCCCAGATTGCAGTTAATTCCTAATGTTTGGCACTGCTGCCTGGCAATAGTAGCTTGTTGTGTGTGCACTTGCCACATCTTCTCAACTCTTTGGGGTGGGCACAGGCACTGGGAAGAGGCCAGAGGGCTGAGGAAAACCTTGTAAAAAGTGACTTGCCTTTCTAAGATTTTTTGAAAGTGGAAAAGGCTATTCTTACTGACTTCAATGGAATTCTAGATCTAGTAACACCCCAAAGATCTACAACCACCTCCAGGACAGGCTAACTCCACAGTGCCTGAACAGCTTCTCCACCAACAGTACCTCAGTCTTGTCTGGACTTAAATTTATGGCCTCATTCCATTACCTTACCAGGTACCTACCCTCTACCTATACTCGTGTGTGTGTGTGTGTGTGTGTGTGTGTGTGTGTGTTGGACCTTTTCATACTTTCAAGAGTATTGGGAAGAGTTTGCTGCTGCAATGCCTACTTATATTCAGTCTTCATGGAACAGTGTGAAAAAGTCCTGTGTCCATATCCCTATAGGATCTTAATATGTGTGAATATGGAGGAAGAAGAACAAATCATTACTTTGCTGTCTTTTTTTGTGTGCAAAAATCTTCATGAGATCTTACATGTGAGTAGCAAAAGAATGTCACGTAAAAGTCAAAGCAGATCTGCATAGCCATTTCCGTATGTAGAAGAGGTACTGAAGTAGAAGTAGGTATGGCTGTTTCCGAATAACTGCACTGATGCAGAATGTGAAATGAATCCACATCGAAAAACCATGTGCAGCACGAATTATTCACAATACTCCCTTCCATTTGGTAATCTCTGGCTCAAACTCTTTATTTCATATTTTCTCACAGTCAAGTACCCAGTTGTTTCTCTAAGTTTCAAACTGAAGATTTGGCTTGTCTTAGAAATTCAAAATAGGAATTAAATTGGATTTTTTAAGGCTTCCTCAAGATTAGGCAGGATATCTTTTGTCATTGGGAAATACTGAAAAAAATGTTAGTTTTGTATTTTGCAGCTGAAAATGTTGGCCATGATCCACAAAACTATTTTAAGAGTATACAGGGGATTGTTTTTGTCTTATTACACCATTTACTTTGTGAGCCTGCCCCAGTATTTCAAAAGCAATTTTGATGTCAATTGTGGGGAAACCACTTTTTAATTTAAAGTTTACAGCAATTCAGGGGCACATGGAAATAACCATACATTTCTCTGGATTGTGCCCATTATCTAGTAAATAAATAACACGTACACAAGGAAAGGTAGGGATGCTGCAAATTTTGCAGCGAACATGTTTGACAGCTAAACTTGCTATGATTGGGCTGATCCCCAGATCTGTTCAGTTTGTACTGAACAACTTGAACAGCTTCTGAATGAAAGCCTGCTCTCAGACTTCTCATTAAGTGATGACTTTGCAAGGACCCATAAAAAGCTGGAGGAGGAACCCAATGGAAGCTGATCAATCAGCTGAGAGTCAACTTTCTATCTTCCACCCCAAGTTTCCTCCTGAAGCTGAGACACAGCCAGAAGTTTCCTGTTTGTGCCTTATAGCCTTGAACAGAGAACAGTTCATTGAAAAAAATGGCTCCCCGATTGCAAGTGATTATCAGAATGTGAGTTCAACTGGCAAGAGTTGAGCCTCCCTAGAGGAAGGTAGGCACCTAGAGATTGACTAGGGAACCATACAACTCAAGGCTAAAATCTGTCTGTTGCCCAGGCAGAGACACCGGCTTGACAGAAATGTATACATATATAGCTGTTCCAGATAAGAAGGGGCCCAATGTGGTATCTAGGGCCATGTACAGCCAGGCTGAAACACAGACAGGGAATATTGCTGTTCTTCCACTCGTAACTTACCACAAAGAACACTAAGAGTAGAGCCGAAGGCTACTGTTATGCAGGTTAGTTGATCTGAACTTTTTCCAGGACCTGAGAAATGTTAAATAATCCTTTCAGAAGGTACTGTGCTTTGAGAACATTCTCAAATAATACACAGGTCCGGGGGGGGGGGATTAAAATGAATTGGAAATCAGTGAAATTCACTTGCATGAGCTTCATTAATTTTGTTGCTGAACAGTAAATAGTGATAAGCCACAGGATTCAGAACAAATGGCACTCCTTCGGGGCCATTTTTGATCAAGAAAATTGCACAGGAGAAGGCTTGAAACCCTTCTTCCCTCAGACCATGGTCCCAATCTAAACTGAGCCACTGTGTGCCTGGTAAATAATAATAATAATAAAAAATCCTGGGAGCTCCATCCACAGAATGTATCATGTTCTTTGGCCCTCATTGTGTGGGCTCACATGAGGAGATATTGAACTTAGGAAACCGTGAAACAGGTCAAAATCGAATAGCATGAATGTTACCTGAATGGCTGCATGTATCTATCCTCTGGTGCATCCCTCTGAGTACGTAACTGGCACGTCTGTGTGCAGACCGGCATCACTAGGGTTAACTTAGTTTCAGGTGGGTAGCTGCATTGGTCTGTAGTAGAACAGCAAGATTTGGGTGCAGTAGCACCTTAATTTAAATTTAATTTATTAATTTTCTAACCCACCCACACCACAAATGGGCTTAGGGTGGATAACAACATTATTAAACTACAACAGCCGTAAATACAGTATAAATACAAGGTATAAAACTCAGCTTAAAACCATAAAAACATATCCAACAGCAGCAAAGATGTTAAGACTATATACCTCTTCAGCAATCAGAGAGGGTAGGGCAGGCAGATCATAGATGTTTCAGATAACAACAGACCAAGGCCACGGCAGACAGGAAGACCAGATAGCCTGCCCAGATCTCAAACACTGCCATGGGCCTGGCAGAACATCTCCATCTTACAGGCCTGGTGGAACTGTAATAAGTCCCACAGGGCCCTGGTTTCAATGTAGTGTTCCACTGGGCTGGTGCCAGGGCCAAAAAGACCCTGGCCCTAGTTAAAGCTAGGCAAATGTCCTTGGGACCAGGGACCACCAGAAGATGTTGATTGGCTGACCACAGAGCCCTCCGGGGAACATATGGTGAGAGGCAGTCCTGCAGGTATGTATGCAGCTGCCTGATCTGCCTTAAAGATCAACTAGAATCCAGGCTGGCTGAATCCACATGGCCCGGTGCCACGGTAAATGTTCGCTAAACTTCCGGAAGTATAGCGTCTTTCTAGCGCGATTTCTGACTCATTGCGTGATGAGTCAGAAATCACGCTAGAAAGACACTATACTTCCAGAAGTTTAGCAGACGTTTACCACAGCACCAGGACGTGCCAGGACGTGTGGATTTGCCCAGTATGAGCTTTTGAGACTCAAAGCTCCTTTTGTTAGATATATTGGTATCTTTTCCAATATAAACCAAAGTCTCGTGGGTTGAAATACCAACAGTGTGATGGGGGAGATTTTGTTTGGATACAGGTCTGGGGATAGCCAGACAAACACTCAAGCAAAGTAATGAGGTTTTATTACTAACAGATAAACAGTAGGATTGTTACAAAGGCACAAACTAAGAGGTAAACTACAAAGAAAACAGCAAAAACTGGGAATATTCACTTGTACGCACTTCATGGCCGTCGTCACATGGGCCCTTATTTTGTCAGTTTTGCACTAGAAATTGTTTCTTCTGTTATCATTATTAGAATGCATTCTCCCATCTTTCGACAACTGCTTGCGCTTCCAGTCAATCACATTAAAAGGGAAAAGTGCAATTTGATGGTCAGTCAAAGTGCCTCTGGAAACGGGGCCCTAAAAATCCTGCCCTTTTTTTAAAAAAAAAATTCGCATATTTGCGCTATATCACTCTTCTATTATACCAATGTTGTGCTGGGCGAACCCAAAAGCCAACCGTGATAGGTAGCAGAGGTTTCCCGCCCATGGCAGAATAGTGCTATAGCACTATAAGGCTGACATTTAAAAAAAAAAAAAATACTTTGAGGCTTAATTGCGGGTCACGCTGGGGTTTGTGGGAGTGTAGGACAGGAGAATCAGTGTTAGGTGAGACAGATGATAGGGGAGAGTGACCGTTTTGGTGTTGCAAAGCGTTCATAGTCGATCCAGGGCATTCACATGGAAGTGGATAAAGACGTCATAAAGAGTCACAAAGTGTGAATTGGGGAGAATGGCGAAATCGCAAGAGAGCCAGAATAAGGTGAGCATTCAGCGGGAGATGGCGCTAGTTTGGCGCTACATTTATGGCCGTGTGACGACGGCCCATGTCACATCAGTTCAAAGATCATAAACATACATAACTGTTAATGCTGATATTGACCACCCTGAATGAACCTAATATTCTTAAGAATGCTGGTAATTGTCTAAGTGTGGCTACAATAATAAATCATATGTCCTGCCCTGAAGAGCATAGGTCCACAGTGGTGATGTCCAAAATGCTCCGAAGACATGGAAGACTGCAAACATGTGAAAATGTGCACAAAACACACAAAAAATGGTTGAATGCAAAAAGATGAAAAAGCACCATATATACCTGTTGGGTTGCTATATTTACAATAAAGTTATATTTGCACAATATATAAAACAAAATTTATTATGAATACTTGGTACGTGTCTTGATCAGGATTTGGTTATGTCAGTGAATTCCAAAGATAATTGGTAATCTGGGTTGTTAAGAATGCAGTAAAAAAAATGAGGGGGTGCAAGATTGATGAGGAAAAGGCTGAAAGCAGATAGAAATGTGGGTGTTTGTGGATTAGAGTCAGCATATTTAAATGGCAAAGATATGGTATCCTAAAAGCCACCTGAGAGGATGCGAACTGTGAGACAATTCACTAACCCTTTATTTGATATATAAATTAAGCCGGGTCAATACTACATATATTAACACAAGTTGTGGGAGACTTTGAAATTTGTACATTCTGTTTGAATATAGCTTGGGAATCCTCTTCACTGAAGTGATTTAAATGTAGCTAGGCCAAAGGCAGGTATAATTGAGACCAAAGGCAGGTATAATTGCAATAACAATGGGGGGCGGAGCATGAGGCAGGAAAAGGGCTTTCAGCTTCAAGCTGTTGAGTTTCTCATGTGAGAGAAAATGAGTTTGTGTCTGCAAAATGCTGCCTTCCTCGTAGCCCTTTGCAATTTTAATATTTGCCCACAGAGCCAGGCTGTGCACAGTTCTGTATACACTTCTGTGCACAGCCTGGGTCCATGGGCAGATATTAAAACTGCAAAGTGTGGAGTGGCACTGTCCCTGGAGTTACATTCAAAAGGGATGTCGTAGCATTGCAACAGAGATGCTGTGACATCCCATGAAAGAGATTATTGTAAAATCCAATGGGGCTGGGAGACGGGGAAGAGGTGATCAGACTCACTCTACCCACCACCCTGCCAATGTACTCTGGGGTTCATTTCAAGCCAAGGTACTAGGGAAGAGGCAGGACACCAATGTGCCTGGAAAAAACAGAGACGGCTTTATTGAAAACAAAATATGCACTAGCGATAAGCATGCACCAGACTCACACAAATGGCTGGCCAGGCTGGGCCACTTAATGCTAATCAATCCGGAGAAATTTTCAAGGGAGGTCTCTGTTTCACTTCAGACATTTTATGGTGCATTCTTCTTTCTTTGTGCCTTTTTCTTCTTGTCTGGGAATCAGGCCATGAATGGTCATTCCAGCACTGATCAGTTCATGATTCTTGGCTCAATGGGGTGATTTTGACTCACAGCTGTTCTAGAAGATCACTGACATACATGCCCACGGTCACAGTGATGTTCCTTTTTTTCTCTAGTAGGGAGTTGATGACAGCACTTTCTGGTCACTAGGGTGGAGGTCTTCTGGGGACCTTCCAGCCAGTGTTCTCTTTACTCTTGTTGTACCAGGTCTTCTTCTGGTCCAGGTCTTCAACCCACATACTTTCATTTATTCTCTCATTCACTCAGCTCTTGCCCACACCTGGACAGTTCATTTACTTAAAAATTAAACAGATTATATGGGTTTATTTCTTAAGTTGCTAGTTACACTTCTATTAGTTGTGAAATTTTCTGTTCCATTCCACCAACAGGAAGCAGAAGCAAAAAGCCAGTCTGTGCCGCCTTCTGCCTGATAGAAAAAAATTACACTCCCAACATCTACTTTTGCATGCTCTGCAGCTTTTGGCATTGGCAAGTTTAACAATTGTTTAGGTAAAAGTCATGGAGCCCCAGGATCCAATATTCCATATCTCACATTATACAGTCTGAAAAAAAATTAAAAGTAGCATATCATATGTACCCAGAGTTAGGTTCTGGATCTAATTGTGTCTAATATGTGTCTGATTGCTTCCAGAAAGCTTCATTTAACACAGAGAAGTTTTCTTCTTGTGATCTGGTAATCAGCAATGAGTATGCCAGCCTCATTTTAAGAATTATTTTAATGTACACAATTTTTTTTTATCACTGACAGAGAATTAGAATGAGGAGATGGCTATTTTATGACAAAACATTGAATGTTGCCAATAATGATACAGTAATCTTTCAGGGACCTGAAGAACTAGAATGCCCTTTTGTACATTAACATACATTAATTTAAAATGGTTTTCTACCTTATATTCATTGAATAAGGTCAGCCATTCAACCTCAGTTATGAATCTGTTCCTTCATTTAAAGAGATTATTGCCTGAAATCATGAAGACACAACCCCATATGTTAATTGAATTATCTGTTATATCATTTCTTTTGTTCGCCTCTTCCTTTTCAATATGCTTATCCCCTTATATCTCTGTAATGTAAGGGGCTAGAGACTTATTTTTGTAATAAAAGCTGAGAATTCAGAGAACCTGGTAAATATATTGGTATAACATTATATTGATATAACAGTACTCTAGCAATCATTTTTAATTTTTTTAAATTTAAAAATACAAAAGCCCCCCTGAGGCAGGGGGAGGAAATGGGCACAGAGGGGTCAGGGTTAAGGAAATGGCTACCATATGGGTGTTAAAATATGAATATTCTTACACAGCAGCCACCTGCAATCCTTCCCAAAACTTCAGAGCAAACCAGGTCTGAGGGAAATTGGAGAAAAGCCACGGAACCCCCAGGAGGTGCACAAATGCAGCATGATGCTTTGGTGAAGCAAGAAAAAAACACCCTTCCTCAAAGCATTGAACCCAGAGTCCATCCTCCAAAACAGTCATTTTCTTCAAGGAAACTGATTTCTGTGGCCCAAAGATCATTGTCATTCTAGAAGATCTCCAGCTACCACCTGGAGGCTGGCAATCCTTATCTGGAGAGAAAATAGTTGCCATAGAGACCGGGTCAGGAAAAATGGCTGCCATCTGAATTTACCCACTCATACAGCAGCCATCTAGACTTTACTGTGATCTTTCCCAAAACTTCAGAGCAAATCAGGGCTGATTGCAGATGACTAACCTTAAGGCGCTTCATGCCACCCTCTTCCGGATTGCGACGGGGAAAATGCGAAATATCGCGTTTCCTCGCGCGAGTTTTGCGCGACGATGCGCAAAACTCGCACGAGGAAATGCGATATTTCGCATTTTCCCCGTCGCGATCCGGAAGAGGGCGGCATGAAGCGCCTTAAGGTTAGTCATCTGGAATCGGCCCAGGTTTGAGAAAGATTGAAGAAAAGCCAGGGAAACCCCAAGAGGTGCACAAATGTAGCAAGATGCTGTGGGGAAGTGGGGGGGGCACTTCCCAAAAGCTGAACTGAGGACAGATAACTAAGCTTTCTATTTACCCACTTATGACAGACAATGTCCAAGCAATTTTGTCCATTGCTCACCCCTGCTTACATTTATACTGTAAGCTACTTTGTTTATTGTCATAGAGAGATAGATGGAGTCTAAATTTTCAGTAAATGAATGCCCTCCTGACTAGACATGGGCATGAACAGCATTACGAACAGAAAAAACCCACGAACGGCCTAATCTGCTGTTCTCAAACAAGCTGCTTGTGAGGCCCCATCCTAAATGAACAGGCGGTAGTTGCAAGCCTTGTTCGTTGCCGTAAGCAGCAGTTTGGCAAGCCAGACAGTCTGGCACCTGCTGCAATCAATCCCCTTGGCAACCGGAGGCGGGGAGGGACTGAACTCTGTCTGAACTCCTTCTGGCTCTCCTTCTGGCTTTAACCCTTCAAAGTACTTCCAGCAGAGAGTCCCGTTTTTGCCACTGTGAGGAGAAAATAACAGCCAATGGGGAGACCTATGGATCATGCCTTTCCTGGGGTGCAATCTCTCTGAAACTTGGGGGGTCTTCAGAGGACAGTGAGGACTATGTCCCCTGCAAATTTGGTGGGTATTGGACATTGGGAAGGTCAATTTTGTAACCCCTCAAACTAGCTGCCAGCAGACACTGCTATTTTTGCTAGGACAGGGTCCTCTAAACTATCAGCTGGCAGGCGGCAAGGGGGAATCCCCACTGCCATTTGCCAGCTGATAGTTTAAAGGGATCTTTAAAGAGCCAGGTAAGTGGGTTTGAGGGGAGGGGGGCTGTGGGGAGGTTGGGGGGGAGGGTTCTGCCCCCCCCCAAACAATGAACAACGAACATGTCTGGGAACTGTTCATGTTCATCCATGTTCATTGTTTGTTGTTCGTGGATGGCACTGAACAACAAACAGGGTGTTCGGGTTTTTTCCCCCGTTCATGCCCATGTCTACTCCTGACCTGGAAGGTATAAGTAGCCCAATCTCATCATATCTTAGAAGCTAAACAGGGTCAGCCAGGGTCAGTATTTGGATGGGAAAGCACCAAGGAAGGCCGGGGTTGCTATGCAGAGGCAGGCAATGGCAAACTACCTCTGAACATCTCTTGCCTTGAAAACCCTATGAGGTTGCCATAAATTGGCTGCGAGCCTGCACAAATAATGAATATACTCTAATAGTGGATTTGGAAGTCTGAGTGCCCATGATTTTACCACAGGTAAGATATTAAATGCTTAGGACATTTAATAATTCCGCTCATGTTTGTATAGCTGTATACAACATTGAACCTGGCAACATTTACATCATTAGATCAATTTCCTCTCAGTGTGTGTGTGTTTTTCTGTGATGCTGATTGAACAAATATCTTGCCATGTACTGGCTTGCCAGACTACTTTTCATGTGGAGTCACAGCTTGGACTGAAATAATGAGGTACCATGCAATTTGCAAAATGTTGATATTAATTAGCTATATTTTGTTTGAAACACAGATAATGGTGATTAATAAACGAGGAGCTTCATAGACCTCCTAGGTTACTGTAGCAGAAGATATAAATGGTTGAGAGAAGCTTTGTGGAAGCCTCTAAAACAAAAGTATTGTTTTTATCACTTGAATATATTCCTTCTTAATAGTCCAAGCAAAGTCAGAAGAAGTAAAGTTAAAGAGTGTAAAGCTTAGATTGAAGGTGATAGCTGCAATTTGAATGCCATATTGGTGTTGGAAAATAGGCTGCTATACTTGCAGTCTGGATTTGTCTCTTATCTATATCGTGCCAAGTAAATTAGTTTAAATATAATAAAAATAATTATAAGACTTCTGAATAAGTATCTATAGCCAAAACTTGTGCCATATGACTAGACCTGGGTTATAACAAGATTCCAGTTTAATACACATATCATGTGTCAAAGGTATATGCTTGACCGTCACCTTACTGAAACTACATCATCTTTAATGCATACTCTGAAGAATTCCAGTCAGTATGCATAACACAAAAGCCAGCTGTGGGCGAATGAGTACTAAAAATTGTAGCCTTGTTTACTCAAGCACATCATTAAAATATACACCATCCTGACAGCTGAAAAACCCATGTTCTCCCACTGGATGAAAGCAGGAAATTTAGTTTTCCACTCACCCACCACAGGGATGTTGCTGTTATGCATCGGCACATCCCAGTTTGAAAGATCTGGGTTAAGGTCTAATGAAACACAAAAGACTGATAATCTATCTTCTTGAAATGTGATGGATGAAAGAATGACAAATTGAACAGAGACAGTTGGAGGTTCTTTATATCATTCTTGGCTGCACATCTGATCAGCTTGCCAAGTTACCAAAGCAAAACAAAATATTTCCTTGCCAATTCTAAACTCCTTAAGTGTGTCTAGAGAAAAAAAAGAGAGACATAGCTAAAAGAATACCTGAATATTGTTCAACAGTTAGTAATATTCAGAGGCTTAATGCTGCATAAATTTGAATGCTTAATTTGGATATAAATCATATTCCACAGTTTTACTTACATATCAGAACAGTTTGGGAAAGCAGTTACTGAAGTTTGAATTCTAATGTTCTACAGATTGGTGTAATGTTTTCATGCAATACTAGAGACAGGGCATTTTATAGAAGAATTACTGGCACTTAGGCAACATTTTTGTGAGACCATAAATCCTACATTGAAGCATAAATGGATCATATACATTATGTGGACATTAGCAAAAATGTCTTTTGAGGGAGCTTTAAAACAATGCATCTAGGGTTTTAGGAGTTTTATTTAACAGAATTACAAAGGAATTGAGTCAATTGTAGATGACTTGTGTTCTGTGGTGTAATTTACTTTGTATAGAAATGGACTGATAAGCTATGCAAAAGTTCTCTGTTTTATAAAGTCAAGATTCAAAATATGTCAGGCTAATAATTATGATACAAAATGTAGCAGAAGGTCTGTACAGCTACTGGGAGAAAAAAGAATCCATATAAGAAAAGTCATTGTCCCTGATGATATATTGGAAATGTTATCTCAGATGCTAAAATACTGTGAAACAATGGATCCCAAGGTGTCCTTCTACACATGAAGAAATCTTCCAGTTATAGAAAGAATGCCTTCTCTGAATAGAAGGAGCCTTTCCATTTCAACAGCAGATTCTTCCACAAGCAGGAGGAGGAAAACTTTGAATCCAACAGTAGTGATTTAGAATTGTTTACAGTGAAATATATCATTGTTGACTGCTGAGTTTGTATCTAGCACAGGAAATCTATCACAAAATAGGCTATGACAAATTCCAAAGGGATAGCCATGTCAGTCTGCTGCAGAAAAAACAGCAAAGATTCTTATAGCACGACACAAGTTTTCTTGGGGCAGAGCCTAATTCCAAGGGACAGCTTTCTTCAGAAATCATCTACAAAAAGCTATTGCCCCTCATTATGAGGTTTTTTACACTAAAGGTATTTTTTATCTTACTATACACCATACGGTTGCCAAGTCCCCTTATGATCCTGGTGGGGGCTGGCACTTACTGTGAGCAATCCTCTCTATTGCACACAAAGTGTGCACATGCTCCCACTGGGAACAACACCGCTTCTGGAATGGCACCATCGCACTCTGTGAAGCGCAGGAGCATACCTGCTGCCAGGTGTGATGGCATCACTTCCAAAAGTGATGTCATCATCCCTGGTGGGAATGTGCCTGCTGCGCACTGGCTCAGGAGGGTTTTTTTGTCTCCTAGACCCTTTCCTTTGGGACTCCCCCCCCCACAACAGCCAGAAAAGCATATCACTCATATCACTCATACTGTCTCATGCCCTGCTTGTTCAGACATTTAACATGATGGTTATAATGGACAAATGTCCCAAACTTTCCATTTGTAGGAGCTTCAGTGTACATCTTAATTTCCTGTGTATGTATGTACTTCCCTATTCATTGCAATTTTGGAGAAACGTCTGTGAAAACTACATCATGTACTGGACCTATCCTTGAATTCATAGTGAATGTAGAAGCCAGTACAATGCATTGAATGTAGAAGCCAGTACAAGACAAATACTCTAGTCAGCACTCTCCTTTCCTGGACAACCACTTTGAGAAGGAAGTAATTTATTTTCCTAAAGGATTTCTTTAATAAGAAAGAAAAAGTAAGAAAAAGTCTGGGTACTGGGGAACCAGCAAATTCTATGAGTACAAAGTCTACCGCTTTACTCTCAAGTTTGACAACAGCAGGCTAGGTATAGAGGACTAGATTTAGCTTTGGTGCCTTTAGTAGCAGACTCCTAACCTAACCTATAGACATATATGTGTATAAATGTGTAGCAAGCAGCAAGTTCAACACATTGTGAGCATCATTTTCAAGTGCATATCTAAAATACTTAATATTTCAAATGTTTATTTTAAAAATTTAGGACAACTTACTTCTTCCCAAAGCAATGGCTTTTATTTGGGGCAGAATACTTGCTTCCTAAGATTTCTTTTTACACCAGTCCTAATCACTTTCTGGGAGATATTCCTTACCTCTATGAAATGCAATAGCTTGTCAGCAAAATGCTTGAACATCTTCCAAAACTTAATGGCCCCATTTTGTAGTTCCATCATGTTTTGTCACCAGGCTATTGCAATAGGTGGAAAGTCACAAAAATGTCAAACTAGCTATTAAATGAATGAGAGCTTTCCAATTTCTGACCATGTATTATGAGATTATAACTTGTTCTAAGTTGGTGCCAAAGATTTTTTTATCACTTTTATAATTTTTCCAGACTTTCTTGAAATGTCTGGATCCAGATTTTATTTCCTATAAATATTTACCTATTGGATCTTCTGAAAAAACATCAAAATCTAAAAAATTCTATTACACAAATCTTCAATAGAAAATTCTGTTTTAGGTTAGCATAATTATGCAGTAGGGTATCATCATAACTGTTGTTGTTTAGCCATACTTCACAAGTCCAGGCACGGCTATCTGATGTGTATATATGTTAGGTTCTGCTCAGATCTCTTTTCTCTCTGTATGTGCATTTCCTAGCCTAACTATATTCTGTTAGACAGGTTAGCAGTTTAATTTTTTATTTAGCCAGTCTTCCTTTCAACAACTCCAGTGTGTATCATATGGAGGTAATAAATTAACTATAATTAAGATTACCATATTTTCATTTTATTCCTGAACCAGGACAATAATTCAAATCCTGATTTTTCTTAAAATGGTTCTTCTCTTCCCATCAGGCTTCAAGTTGCACTATACTATACTGTAATTTCTGTCTTAGCTGAAATCTATTGGTAATTTCTGTACTATACTGTAATTTCTGTACTATACTGTAATTTCTCTGTCTTAGCTGAAACCTATTGGTAAAAGAATCACATTTTGACCTCAAAATATGAGCAGGGTCAATTTTGCCTGCATCCCTTTGAACAGAATGGAGGATGTGGTATGCTGGGTAATCAGACCATTACTTAACTTCCCATTGTGAACAGTCAGCCTGGCTTCTGCCATTTTAATAGCTGCTTATGATATAAAAATGATAAGCCCCTTGAATCTAATGTGCTTTAATTCACATTAGCAAACTGCCCAGCAGGCAGAACGTTGTCAGATCCTGGGAGAATGAGTCATGAATGGAATGTGACTGCAAAGCCGAGTGACTGGGAGTGATTGGCTCCTGCCCTTCCAAGCTGCGGAATGTGCAATCTGGACAATAAGGGTACTCATGAGTCAACACCCAAACATTCCAATCTCCCCTCTTTTCCGTGATTAAATCCTGTCCTGCAATTGAGGGCCATCAATCAGCTCTGATATGTTTAAAAACTCTTCCTGAGAACATTTAATCAAAACTCTAAATTCATCAGCCATCTCCAGGAGCATTTAATTAACTGTTGTTTGTTTGTAAGGCACCAGGAGCAACCAATCTAATTCCTTTGTCACACCCCAGAAGCACCAATCAAAGGTACTCAAACCTTTGTTATTACCAGGAGGTGACCTTTAAGGTCTTTGTCCTAATGGCTGAAGGGCCCCCCTAGCCTCAGGGCATGATTTGCCCTATAAAAACCTGGGCTGTGCCCCATTCAAATCATACACATACACACTGCCCCAGTGTAGTGCCTCAGAATCTCTCTCTTTGAGACCTCCTCCCTGGCCGAAGACTCAGGACGTTAGAAGCCATCTTCCTCCATGGACCACCCCGGCTTCCTGGATAGGTAAGTATAGCCAGAAATCATCCAAATCTATTCCAGTTTCATCACTGCTTTTCCTAGGAATCATGCATGCTTGTGAGTTATTTCTTGTGTGTGTGTTTTCTCTTTTCAATAAAAAATACTGTTTATTTGAAGAACATCCATCTCATTAGACTTCTTGGGGATGGGTTCCCGTAAAAATTGGTAGAGTATCCCGCTTTGTTGCCCCTCTTGCACAGCCTGCTCCTTGCCACTAAGTCCCCCCTCTTACTCACAAGGAGTCAGGTAACACCATACTTTTTGGTGCATCCAATTTAGTGAAGCACCGATTTAAGAGCAGGTACGTCTCTGCAGATAGGCTTTTGCTCAGCATTATCCTTTTGTCCACCCAAGAATTACAAATGTGGAATTAATTGGACTCCTCAGAGCTGAGCAGGAATTTTTTTGTAGGCCCATCAAATTGGCCGAATAGATATATTTTTTTGCCAACTTCATACTGTCCATCTTGGGAAGAAAACACACCTAGTTACATGAGAGGCCCTAACTAGATTGGCAGGACTATAGGGGTTGTCTGGTAATCATCCCCAAAGTTCCATCTACTTTCCAGGGCTCTGAACCAATCTTGGGGATTCTACCTCAAGCAAACCCTAGAGTCTGATCAGCCAATCAGAGCCCCTGAAACTTCCTTGTATGGGAGAGGAAGTGAGCCACTTCAGTTTATAAAAGGGGAGAAGTGATACATTTTCCTTTGGGTAGGGTTTTTGGTGGCTATGTATAACAGCATAAGCTTAATCAGGGTTATTGTTTGGGCCTTTTTATTTAGGATTTTGAGTCAGGATAGAGTAGGAACCTTGTTTTAAGGAAGAAAACAAACACACTGTTCAAAATATATTTTTTCTGATACTGTTTCTGAGGCCAGGTTCCCTGAAAGTTTAAAAAAGCAACCTAGTACTTGAGTAGAAGCCTCTCAATCTGTCAGCTCCATTAAAGAGGTTACAAATGAACCATGAATGCCGAGGAGCCCTGTTTAAGGAAAAGAGAATAATTTCCCCCTTCAGCATCTGTTTAATCAACTTAGGCTCAGGTTCAATAAGTTAACTCCCAGTGAGGAAAAAGGTTATACTTTGTGGAATGGAGTTGAGAGCCAGTTGTACATCTGTTTTTACTATGCCACATAAAACCTTTAACTGTTTCTGCAACTTGTTTGCTAAAAATAAATGTTGATTATTGTTCTGTTCTGTTCCATCTCTGTGCTGTCAGGTCAAAATACCTGTGAGAAAGGGATTTCTAATTACTTCAGTATCAAGTACCACATTATTAAGGTTAGAAATAAAAGCCCTTTATGGAACACAATGCTACATGTTTAATAAAAGCTTGGGTTCCACGCTTTTATAAATATTGTGGTTGCTAGGGTTTAAACAGAAGGAAAGTAGAGGCCAGAGTGCGGGGGTAATAGGACAACATTGAGTCCAGAGAGCCTGTTATTTCAGAGGTCTCCTTAGCTGTCTCTCCTTCTCCTTCCCTTCTCATCACATCAGGGATGCACCACACACAGTGTCAGCCAGAGCCATACAGTCACAATATAAAACAAAAAGGCAACAACCAGGCCACTGTCACAGGGTTAATATCAGACAGTCTGGGAAAACTTATCTTGGGGCATATATTGCTTGAGCAGGGCACACTTGGTGCTGGGCTGTATCAATTAAACCCTAACTGATTTATGGCATGAGGTGATATTGGTGGAACTGAGCATCTCTGGGAACAGTAGGCATACCATGTCTATTGCTTTGGGTGGTAGACTTCCCAGTTGCACAGTAGAAGCAAAAATGGGGTGGTGGTGTCGTGCTGATGCCATGATGTAACTTGTGGCATAATCCCTGAAGAAACATTACCACGATGGTGCAATGCTCTTTGATTCACTGGAAAGTCCATGGTTTTACCATACAGTTTGCTCCAGAAGTAACTCAAGGCATTGGAGTGGTACTGTTTCTCATGACTCTGCCCCCCACCTGTGTCTTCCAACAGTTATCTTTGCTGGAATGGCAACTTTATTCAACACAGATCTGTGTGTCCAGTGTAAACCAAAGCAAGGCAGCATTAGCTACATTGAGTAGCATGCCAGGGTGAGGTCGTCCTTAATCAAGTAGCTTTTTAGCTGACAAACACTAGTTTCAGAGCTACAATTTAAATAAAGTTGTTTTTGCAGATAAATGTTAATAAATTTCTATTTCTATTCTGTTTTTATTATTTATAGTTCACCTCTCTCACTGAAACTCAAGGTGGGTTATGCAGTGTAAGTCAATATGATCAATGGCCGGGGCATACAATAAACCATACAATAGGATAGGAATAGCATGAATCCTAATACAGCATGAATCCTAATACAGAGCTGAAACAATGCTGAAACAAAACATAAGCAATTTGACATGACATCATGGAAACTAGATAGTAGGAGCATACTTACAGCAACAGAAAGTACACAGTAGTAGACAGCCCCATACCTTTTCCAAACTATCTCTCTCAGCTATTTCCTCACAGCACAGCCCCATTACTTATTATTTCTTTTATTTTTAAAAGCCCTCCAGAATAATTCAGTTTCACATAATTTGCAGAAAGCCAGAACTTGGCAAAACAAGACTGATGTAAAAACTACAAGACTTTTGAATTGGCTTCTACTTAAGATAAGGATCGTTCATCATATTGGAAAACCTATTTGCTTGTACTTCAACTGATACATTTGTGTATTGTGTCTTCATTCAGTGGTGTGTATGCTTTCTGAAACTCTGGTTTCAGGTAGGTAGCCATGTTGGTCTGCAGTAGAACAGCAAGATTTGCATCCAGGGGCACCTTAGAGATCAACAAGATTTTCAGAGGATAAGCTTTCAAGAATCAAAGCTCCCTTCTACAGATACCTGTATATTCTAGAATGTGTCACAGTTTAAGATTTATTCATTAATCTTTTTCTGCTTTCATACATTAGTGACTGTTATGGTTTGGTGGACTGGTACTCAAAGAAAAAATTCTTTAGGAAGTCAAAGTAGATCATTGTATGTCCAACTACTATATTAAAATGGAAAAGTTACTTTGAAATATAATGACAAGCAATTTGTTAGCATGCCATTTTAAATCTCTTACATTAAATGGGCAGAGGATCTGCATATCTTGAAATTCTAAGAAGATTTACAAAGCCTGTGGAAAAGGTGATTAAATATAATTGAGCTTATTTTAGAATTTGTCAGAGTATTTTGTGTGTTTTAATGGTTCATCTGTAAGACAAAGTCATGAAAGTGGAGCCTATCAAGGCAAATACAGAACTGCAACAGAGCAAACCAGAAAAATCCACACAGCAAGATTCCTCTGACCAGCTTGGACTTAGAAACGTTTACTATGAGTTGGAACTTGGATAAACCAATTTGCATCTTACTTTCATGAAGTGTGTATTCTTTTATGAGCTCACCCTGCATCGAGCAAGAATATTATTTTCTCTCTTTTGGCAGAAGCACATATGAAATGCAAGCCAGACTCCATATCGTAAACTTAAGAAGGATTTGCAACTCTGTATTTCTGTTGAATGTAATTTAGGAGGCTATGGCTATACGATATTGGCATTCTGTGTGGAAGATAAATAAATCCCATACATGCCACACAAATCCCATACATGCCACACTCAATTCAATATTAAAATCACATTTCAGTCTGCAGTTTCCTTTGACCTACATGTATGTAAGTCTGGTCAATACTCTTAAGGGATTCATAGAATAGGCCGAAAATCAGAATTATGCGAGCTTGTGCACACACAGCTCCATGTTTCTCACAAATACTAAACTGTGGCCTTCCAGTCATTCTGTTTCTGGAACCTTGGGTGCCTTTACATGAACATCAACATTTCAGATCAAAAACTACCAGACTGGAAAATTTGTGCTAGTGACCTTCAGCTTGAGATGTTGTAAGCATATGAGGGATTTTTTTCCTCTCCTGTTTTCACTCTCCCAAGTCTGGAGAGTTGGTCATGAATGCAAAGAACAACCTTGAACACTTAAGGGGTTCTAAGTAGAGCTGGGTACAAACCTGAATACGAACTAAACCCCCCCCCCATGAACCAGCCCGGTTTGTGGTTCATGAATCAGTGGTTCGTGGAAGCTCATTTCCACAAACTTCCATGAGCTGGTCTACTGGTTTGTTTGGTTCATATTAAAGGGCAGTTTAAATGGCCATTTCCCTGGGGAAATGGCCATTTTAACTTTTCCTGCTGCTTGCAAGTGGCAGGTCCCTTTAAACTATCAGCTGACAGGTGATGGGGGGATTCCTCCCCTCGCTGCCTGCCAACAGATAGTTTAAAGGGACCTGTGGCTTGCAAGTGGTAGGGCCCTTTAAATGCCCAAACCCTATGAACCCCAGCTCCAGCCCCATACCTCAGCCCCAACCCCTCCCAGCTCCAGCCCCACACTTACCTTGTTTTCTCCGTGGCCTCCTCCCCCTCCTCCTGTGAGGGGCAGGAAAGCCGTTTTCAGCCTTCTCTGCCGCTGCATGGGCCTTCAGAGCAGTGGGGGAGGCCAAAAATGGTCTTCCAGCAGCCATTTGAGGGGTGAGAAGGCCATTTTTGGCCTCCTTTGCAGCCAAAGACGAAGCTGTGCCCACAGATGAGGATATGGCACCTCTCTGATGCACCACAGCACCTAAGAAAAAACAACAGTTAGAAAACTATAAAGGCCCTGGCAGGGGGTGCACGTAAGGTTTGTAAGCCAAGGACCTCCATCAACCTACCACCTGGATAGCCTGCCCCTGGTATCCCATAGCTGCATCTGTGGAGGCCACCCCAATCCTAAAAGTGGGTGCCGAACTTAACCTGGCCAAACCAAGTTTAGCCAGAGCCTGCTCAGTTACTGTCCAAAACTGATAACGGGTGAGGGGTGCCCCATCACAATGCAAGAACAATAACCCAGGCCATTGCATCGTGCCTCCAAGTACACTTTCAATGCCAGCACGGGGCAGAGTTCCTTGTCAGAACAAGAGCCCAACTGCACCAACGAACCCTTTTGCAACTGATCTATCTTGGATGCCTAATAGTGATCGCCACAATATCCCCTATCAGCCTAATATCCCGGACCAACAAGGCCCGGTTTTATTTGACCCCAGTGGACTGGACAACTAGCTCACTGACCCTCATAGCACCAAAGAAGGCCGTGAGAGCCGCCGCAAGGAAGAGCTTGGCCTCAAAATCGGAACAGCACACGCTGGCCCATTTCAAGCCCAACCCCTTCAGAACTGCAGGGGAAATGGGCTCCCTGACATCAGCCCGTGCACCCAGCTCCCGAGTCCAACCCTCCACCATTTTGTGGACTCTGAAATCCCCTGTCGAGCCTGCCAACCGTGAGCCTTACTCAAAAAAGCCAAGGCTGCCAGCTGCCCTCTGATCATCTTGGGAGCACAGCCCTTACCTCTACGATCAACACAAAAACTGTAATATATGCTCGACCGGAATGGGCCACACCTGCTGCAAGCCAGCCACATGCCTGAAAGTGGCAAATTGCCAAACCTTACAGTCGTAGGACCTCCAGGTGCTGTAGGCAATGGCTAGCAATATAGCCCACTGAACCTTGACTTCCCAAGGCGCCACAGCTCCGATGGCATCTTGGCGGGCTGCCAATCAGCCTCGGGGGAAAGCTGGTGAAATTGTTCCATCTGTTGGCGAGACAAAGCGTCTGACACCCCAATTGTTAACCCCAGGAATGTGTTTTGCCAGGAACAAAATGTTCAATCGGAGGCACCAGAGAGTGAACACCCTAACTAGTCGCATTACTCTAGGCGATTTGGATGTGAAGGAGTTGACTACATATACCACCACCAAATTATTGCACCAAAAGTGCACTGTGTGGTTGGCCAACTCATCCTCCCACAGCCAGACCACTACTAAAATTGGAAAAAACTCCAAGAACGTGAGGTCCCTATCTAGGACACCATCATGCCAGTCAGCTGGCCACTGTTCAGCACACCAGTGTCCCCAAAAATAGACCCTGAAGCCAGTAGCCTCAGACACATCAGAGGTGATCCTGAGTTCAGCCTCAATCAATAGGTCCTCCCTCTAAAAGGTGACCCCATTAAACAAGGTGAGGAATGCCTCTCACACCTCCAAATCCTCCCTGATACTGCTAGTAATGCACAGCCTCAAAGAAGCCATGGCATCACACAGCCACCTCAGAAAGGCCCTCCCCAGGGCAACTGCCTAGCAGGCAAAGTTTAAATGCCCAACTAACTGTTGCGGCTCAAGAAGAGAAACCTTACGTTTCTCCCTAAAGGCAGCTAAACGTTCATGAAGGTTGTGGACCTTCTCCTATGGCAGCCTAAAGGATTGACAAACCGTATCAAGTTCAATCCCCAAAAAGGTTAAGAATGTTGTGGGGCCCTCAGTCTTCTCCTGTGCCAGAGGAACTCCCAACTGCTGTGCCAGCTCCATAAAACCCCTCAACAACCGTGCACACTGCCCAGTGCCAGCCATCCCAACAAAGATAAAGTTGTCAAGGTAATGAGTGGTATCATGACAGCCCATCCGTTGCTGCAATGCCCATTCCAAAAATGAGGTAAAGTGTTCGAAGGCAGCACATGAGACCGAACAGCCCATGGGCAGCACCCGATCCATGTAAAACTGAACCCTCAAAGGTGAATCTCAGTAACTCGAAATCATCAGGATGCACGGGGAGAAGGCGAAATGCAGACTTGATGTCACATTTGGCCATCTCAGCCCCCACACCACAACGTCTGACCACATGCATTGCTTGGTCGAAAGACGTGTAGCGAACCGTGCATAGATGATTGGGAATGGCATCATTAACTGAAGCCCCTTTCGGATACGAGAGGTGATGTATCAGGCAGTATTCCCCTGCCACTTTCTTGGGCACCACCCCCAAAGGGGAGACTTGTAGACATGGCACAGGTGGGGCAGGAAATGGGCCAAGCACCCTGTCCGCTGCACATTCCTTTGCTAGTTTATCCCTAACCACCCATTCCACGCTGATGACAGACTTAAGTTTCGCTGACATGAAAGGGGACCTTGAGCTCTGAAAGGGAATGTGGAACCTGAACTTAAACCCATTTAATAGATAACTGGCATCACCCCGGCGAGGGTAATCCCATAACAAGTCACTGAGGATTCTCAGTTTTATGGGTCTGGGACCCTTTTCCAGCCTGATTCTGATTACCTCCCCCATGGGTGCTTTCCCCCCCCCCCCTCTGCTTGGACTGGGGGGAAGCCGTGAAGGCATGGGGTCTGGCACACATGGGACATTCATGCTTGTAGGGGCAAGACTTTCTGGCACAAACACCTTGAGACGCAAACTCCCAGCAAAACAGCTGTGTCTGAACCGGCTGCACCACGGAGGCGCGGGTGCCAGAAGAAGTCGAAGACCTATGGACAAGGTGTCCACTATGACCTATCTCCAGGGTTTGGCTTCACTGGTGACATCACCTGCAGCCATAACTGCTGGTGTATCTGGTCCCAGGGAAGATTGAGGTTTATGGTGGCCTACATACGGAACTCCTTGTCATACTGCAACCAAGTAGCACCACTGAAGTCCGAATAGCCTTTGTAAATTATATCCATGTACTGAATTAGCAAGGCCACCCTCCAAGGCTGTGCCCAAGCCAGCACAGGAACCCTGGAAGCCAGCATAAGGAACCCCAGAAGCCAATTAAACCAGGTCCTGTCTACCCATCTACGCTTCAGCCTCTCCTTTTCCCTGTCATCCACGTCTTCTTTATCCTTCTTCTCCAGCTCTCTGAAGAGAGGGGTGAAGACATCAACACATTACCCTTTCAAAATCTTTTCCCTAGTGGCCAGGGGTCAAATGATCCCCCACGGGTAATGCAGTATCGCCAAAGGGAAGAGCCTTAAATGGGACTAGCCCAAAGGGGGATGGAACCTGAGGCTGCCCACTCCAATGAAAGGTCGGAGCAGTAAACTAAGTAGGCTGCACTGCTGAAGCTTGCTGTTCCGGCAGAATCACCGTGCAAGTCACCTGCCGAGTAGGTTGATTCCACTGGGGCCAAGAGCCCCCAGGGAACTGTGCCGAGGACGGTCCTGCCCAAAGCCTGCTGTAAGGATCCGATGACACCTGCTGCCCAGTAGTTAGCATTGGCCAATAATTGGAGCCAGCATAAGGGGCAAGGGCACCAGTGCCCGGGGCTGAGCCCTGTCCAAACTGGCCCCAAGGCCAGGCAGGTGCTGACTGCTGCAAAGATGACTTACCATCGCCCTCAAGGGTATCAACCACCACAGCCACTGGCAAAGCCACCTGGGATCCTGCTTTACCAGCCGCACCATCATCTCAACCAGTCAAGGGCTCGTTCCCCTCCAGGGCACTGCAATCCTCCTCGCTTGCTTACTGGGCTGAACCTTCAAGAGCAGATAAATGTTTAAGAACTTCTGCCTGAAATGCTAAGCAAGATGCCTCCCTAGTGGATCTAGGCCTCTTCAAACCCCCACTTGAAGCAGAGGGTATGCCCCGACTCCACTCCAGAGCAGCCAAACGGGCCAAAATCTCTTGCTGCCCTGTATCATCCAACTCCTCATCGGATGAGGACAGTGCTGGTAGAGGCGCCCTTTTAGCCCGGGCCACTTTTCTGACTGTTTACCTTTAGAGGTACCCACACCTTTTTTGGGAAGTATTGTACCACTATCAGGCTCCGCTTGCCAACTCTTTTTTTAAAAAAATTATATATCCCCTATCCTCGTTACTGATCCCCCCCCTTTTTTACTAGAACAAATTCATGTTAACCAGTCAGGAATAAGGGCAAGCTGGCCCTCTACCCCCTCACTGGGCAGGCACTGGGCCTCAATCAGAGGCTGCAATAGGAGGCTGTCAGCCCCCAATATGGCCACCCCACTTCTACTATCCAAGAGGTGCCCTACAAAATGGCTGCTAGTCAGGCCACAAAATGGCCACCGGGCCTCCTATTTGGAAATCCAGCTGCCCTGTAATGGCTACCACCTTACACAATATAGCCGCCGGGCACACTAAGCCAAAATAGAACTGGCCCAAATAAGCAGCATGATAGCCCCCAAAACTGAGGACTGGGGGGGCAGGGGGGAACCCGTGCAACCCTCCAAAAGGCTAATGACCTCCCCCAACCACAAAAGCCCAGCAGTACAATGCCGCTTTAAGCACGGAGGAGAAGGAGACGGGGGGAGACAAGCGGCAAAATGCTGCTAAAGCTGCCGCGCTGCAAGCGAATGAGTTGGGAACATGTCAAGCAAAGCCCGTTGGCTGTGGGGCAGCTCCTCCCTTGCTAGCCCTGCTGCACTAAAGTGCAGGGGACGAAGAGGAAGGACAGAGAAATGCGGCAAAAAACGCCACCAAGAAATGCTGCACAGCCCAGCACATGGGCGGGACAGCGGTGGGAGGAGCCTCCTTGCTGCAGAGCCACTCTTCCTGAAGCTGCCATTGCCGCCGCCGCTGCCATTGCCACTTCCACAGCCTCAGAGCTTGGAGCACCACAGAAAGGCTCCTTCCACTCCGAGCTCGAGGCGCCGAATGAGAGGAGAAAGGGGAAAGTTGCCTCGTCTTCTTCCAGGGCAGCAAAATGCGGTACCCAGCCTTAACGGCTACGCCGTGGCTGGGATCGCCGTCTTCTTATTGCAGAGTATAGATTATGAAAGAATTCTTGGTGGATTACTTAGGAGTTCATGTCTGTTCTGAATATATGCACACTTTTATTCATACAAACTACTCATCCATTGAAATGAATGGATGAAAGCTCTATATTAGGGGCTCTAAACTCACAGGCTAGGACTGTTGCTTTTAGAATTATATTCTATCAGTAACATTCCATTAACATTATGGATTTCCAGCACTCAAATATGGAGTGAAATACCAAATATGCTTTTATATTTTTCAGATTTGAAAACTGAGTAGGTGCTATTGACTACAGTTGAATTCTCTGGGCCGAGATCCTGTTATGCCCCATTGATTTCCTTAGCAGAGATTCAAACATGAGTTTAACTTTTCCACTCAAATCAATAGAATTTCGGAGTGTTCCAGTTTATTTGGCATGTGCCCTGCGTCATGATTCACCTTGACTGGTAAATAGATATTTTCTGTTTAATTTGTGGATTGCAAAAAATGACAACAGTTCAGACTATTTTTAAAATGCTATTTAAAATATACGTATTTAATAAATGTAATTCATACTTAATAAAGTATATAACATGTATGAATAAGGATACTGAATTGCGAAGACTTAGAACATGTTTAAAGCTAGTAATTCTCACCATGTTGATGTTATTTACACTTTTATTTGATCAGCTGGAATTCTTGCAATGCTACATTCATGAAGTGGGAAAAAGTTGTGTTTATATTTCCTGCATGAATGTAGTTTTATTAGTACAAATTGTAAATGACCTTCCAATTTCTTCTTGTTTTTAAAAGCAGCTTAAAGAGAACACAGATGTCAAACTCCTACAGTGTTCAAAAGAAAGAGCAGTTGTGCACAAAAGTATTCGTGTCAGATCATTTAACCTCAAAACTAATGAGAATTTGAGTGACAGGTTAGATACACAGCAATCTGGGCAGTTTCCCTAAAACCTGAATCCTTGCAAAATTTCTTACGAATGTTTATACCATTTGCCCACAAGATTGCTAGAATGCTGAAATTCAAGTTTCAATAGCTAACTTTTGGTGTTAAGAGCAAATTCATAGGTTAAACTTCCATCTTGCCAAGCAGTTAAAACTGGCATGCTACAGTTCCTATCTCCATTTATAGTTTGCTACTGAGATTAAGAAATAAATTATATTCAGGGAAAATTATTTTAAAATGATACTTCCGTTCTGGAAGGCAAAAACCCTAGAAAAAACAGGACCATATTCACAGAGATTTGGAGATTTTTATGAAAAAAGCATGGACTTAAATGTGATGTTGGGATGAATGTAACTGTACATCTCTACTATTAAAATAAAAGCCAAGAATAATACAGACCAGTAAAAATTACAGTTCAGTAATTAGTTTGAAATAGAACAGAATGGAAAGCATTCAAAACTACTTTTTTGCTGTAGTCATGATACATATGTATATATGTGCTGTCAAACCAGCAAGGGGCTTTCAAGGCAAGTCAGAATCAAAGTAGCTCACTAGTGCTTTCATCTACAGACTCTTCCTTAGTGGTCCCCCATCCAAATACCAACCCTGCAGGGCTTCCATTCGGGTTTCCAGGGTGACAGAAGGAGCGCAGACAGAGTTCAGGCATTCCTCTGGCTCCGTTTCCAGGGGAATTGATTGATGGCACTTGACTGTCTGGCTTCCTGAACCGTGGCCAAATGCACTGAACCAGGCTTCTTCCGAACGCTGGTTCGTTTGCCGTGGACAATCATGATCTGCCGGATCGCGATTGTGCAATCTCCAATTTCGTGGGTTTTTGAAGTTCGTAATGCGGTTCGTGCCCATGTCTATTTATGAACCAGTGAGGCCCAACAGAGTGCTGGGTTAGACATAACACAAAATCATGATGTCTCTTAACTATAGTTAGTTTGTGAAACCAGGACTCAAACTCACTCAAATCCTGCCTCAACAAATACTTGTTTTATTTCTTTCTCTTTGTTGACTGGGAGGGCATTGCCCCCCCCCCAGTCAGAATGAAGAGGCAGACACGTGTTGGGATTAAAGGGCCACTTTATTAATATATAACAACATATTTGTCAACACGGCAAGGGTCTAACTAGTGGTACAGGTCAGGCCCTGGGGTCACTCCTGGACCTCCACCCTGACCTGTATGGGCGACCCCTGATATCTCCGGGTGCGAGCCATCCGTGGTATGGTTGGGGCCTGGCCAGCCTCGCTAAGTAGTTAACTCCCTTAAAGCTCCTCCACCTGGCCGTACAGCTGCAGGAGGGGACCGGCTTGTCCAGGGGTTCTCCAGCAGGGCATCTGACCTTGCAGTTGGGCTGTAGAGCAGCCAGCCACTCCTGACAGACCCCAATCTCCACCAATGAGGATATGCCTAGGGTGGTCAGTGGCCTGCTCAATTTCCCCAACTCCTAACCTGCCAACGCTAAGGCCAAGCCTCTGCTTAGGCCATAGCACCCCACAGGGGGCATAAAGCCTCCCCCCAAACCCTTCCCTCACCTCCTCCAAATAGTTGTTCGCCCATCCCCTCAGTAGAGGTAAGCAAATGTGGCCCAGGTTTGCAGAAGTGAGCCCCGTGTTAAAAGTAATCCCCGTCCAAGCTCAGCCGCAGTGGGCAGCCTTGGACAAACACTAACTGGGGCCCAAGCTTCTTGCACACACCTGGTGGGCAAGCCTTGGGCCCCAACAACTACAGACTTCCCACCCAACAGGCAGGTAAACATGTGCACCCAGGGCACAGGCCGTGGGCCCAAAACAAAACAATCTCCAAGCTTCTTGCACATACCCGGTGGGGAAGCCTTGGGACATACACACCCTTGTCCTGCAACCACAGCAGAAGGCACAGGCACTAAACCTGCAACAAAACAAAACATCCCACCATCCAAGCCTCAATAGGCAGTCCAGCTTACCAGCTGCCCCTGGGAAAAAACACAACTATTAATATCCAAAAAACCAGGCACTGAACCGAAACTGCAATCATGCCCCCTCATTGTGCCACAGGCCCATTACCCACTGGTTGCTGGGAAAACCCAGCACCGTCTGGCCCATGCCTCTTGCCTTTCCCAGTCCGCTTGCAAGCTGTAAAGGCATGAGGACCCGCATAAACAGGGCAAGTGTGGTGGAACTTGCAAGTTTCCCTAGAACAAACCCCTTGGGATGCAAACTCCCAGAAGCGCATGCATGCCAGTGTGGCCTGATTCCCAAGAAGGGCACACACTAGCTAGTGTGGAAGACCACTGGATCAAGTGACCGCTATCAGATCAGTCACCTGCGTTGGGCTTAGCCAGGGACATCAACTGCAGCCAAAGCTGCTGATGAACTTGGTCCCAAGGCAGGGAAGGATTAAGAGCAGCTCTCATTCGGAACTCTTTGTTGTATTGCAGCCAAGCTGCACCAGCGAAGTCCATATACCCCCTGTATATGATGTCCATATACTGAAACAGGGGTGCAGCCCTCCTGATCCAGGCTAAGCCAGATGCACCAATCCTGACAGACAGAATATCTGCGGCAAATGCATGCAGGGCTTGTAGCAGTGTCCCCACCAGCATTGCTGGTTCTAAGTCAGAAGAAGCTACATGCAACTCTAGCTGAGTTGTAAATCTTGTGTTCATTAACAACTCAGTAGAATTCCTGCCTTTAGTGGTACATAGTGGAGGAAATTTGCAAGACAACGGTGACAATCACCCCTAAAAAACCATTTTAATGTATTCTTTATAGCTCTATCTGCTTCACCTGATCATTTGTTGCTGGATGAAAGGGTACTGATGTGATATGATAGATCAGACCATTGTCAAGGATTGTGTGAAATTATTCTAAAGTGAATTGACCTCAAGACAACAATACCAGGCAGTCCATGTATTGTGATAAGCTGACATAAGGTTTTGATTATAAATCGAGAGGTCATTGATGAAATAGGAACCACTTCCAACCATTTGGAATATAAACTGATATCTATTTTTTTAAAAGACTGTCCTGGAAAATCCAAACGAAAGCATTGTGAAGATTTGTTGATCCCCACCGTGGCACCAAGGGGTGTGGCAGGGCTGACCTTAAAGCTTCACCCAGTGACTCATTGCACCTCCCAACTCTTTCTTCATCACCATTGTCCATCCTAGGTATGAGGTAAGGGGGCATGGGAAGGAAAGCCAAATGTAACAGTGGTACAGTTGTGACATGACAGGACAATTCATGTGCAGGACAATTCATGTCTTCGATGTGCAGATTCCTGAACTACTGTGATTGGAGATCATTTAGATGTCACTTGCGACTTTTGTTTATCAGGTCTGGATATAGATTCAGAATTCCAGTAATTAGTACAAAATCTTAGAATATTATCCAAGTTCACAATATTACTTCTTCAATAATTCACTGTGCCTTCATTTTGAATAACAGGAAGGAGACATGGATGAGAAATTTAATGAGGTTATAATAAAGGCATTGAAGTGCAGTTCTCCGTTACACCTCTAACTCTTAACAGTCTAATGCTCCTAAGGGACTGTCAAGTGCTGTCAATTACATCTGCCCTTCTCAAGCTTAAGGTTAAGTGACTACAGTAATTGAGAATCAAAAACCTGCAAGCTGCTTCCTTTCTTGATAATCCACTGTAGTGCTTCCTTTTTCCCTGCCACTATGTCATTGCTGCTATCATCATTCTGCAATCATTCAGTCAAGAATGGACAAATCTTGCTTCTATAAAAGCTCAGACAATGACTGCTTACCTTTTTGCTACAAAATGCAGCATTAAAAGTTAGCAACTACATCTGGATGAGGCATTTAACAATAACATGAAAACGGAGAGCTGTTTTTCTTTAAGAAATATGGGCTGAATCCACATGTACCGGCATAGCGCTAAACTGTCAGAATGCCAACATCTTCCTAGCACGATTTATGATGTCATTGTGGAAAATGCTGCTCTTGTGGCACGATGACATCAGAAATCACAGCAGGAAGACGCTGGCATTCCAACAGTTTAGTGCTTTGGAGGTACGTGTGGATTCAGCCATGACGTAAGTAGCAATGATGAATGCTGTAAACGTAAAATATGGCACTTACAGTGTAACCGATAGCATAAACCTGAGCAAGGTTAAGAAGCTTAATCCAGAGATGGACTTGGGAGGTGTCATGGCTCAATGGTAGAGTGTTTGCTTGGAATGCAGAAGATCCCAAGTTCAATCCCTAGCATCTCTGGTTAAAAAAAATTGGGTAGTGGGTGATGGGAAAGATATTTGCCTGAGGTCCTTCAGAGTTTCTACCAGTCAGAGCAGACAATTCTAACTGTGGTCAATTTTCTGCTTTACTTGAGATCCCATGCTATATTACAGTTTGAAACTAACAACTGCATATACTGGAAGAATTCAGTGGCTGAGGGACATTACATTACAACTCTTAGGGTGCAGTACACATAGGCAATCCCAAAAGGGAAGATCAGTCCTATCATGTAGTGAAGATGGACGTCATTGCACTGCGGTTTACACTCTTAAATTTAGTTGGTAATCTAACAGCTATTTTCTGCATGTTACATTGCATTAGTGGAGAAAGCACCTGAAATGATCAATAGGTTTCCCACCTGTCTAGCCACTCCTTTTTTCCTGCATCATGAAACTTTCATACCCCTATCTGAACTGTGCAAGGCCTTGGAGTGGATCAGTTGGCCCATGGGCTGACATCCTTGCATCAGGTCTCAACTTGCCTCATCAATTCCAGGTCTCTTAGGTGAGATCTTATCCTGTCCAGTCATCATTACTCAGAACAGGAGTGCACTGCCAATCAGTTCTTCAGTTTAGTAATTAAAATATTTATACCCTGCCTTTCCCACTGCCAAACAGGTTGTAAATACAGGGGAATATCTCACTGTTCATAAACAATAAATAAATATAAAACAGAATGACAATTTGAGATCTACATATTTCATAATGCATTTCTCTAGAGGGATTTCAAAACATCATTTCTCTGGATTTACAGACTAGTATCTCATAAGAGTATTATGGCATCAACTGACATATTTCATTTATTAGGCTTCATTTATTAAGGTATTTGATACACTGAAGGACAAAAAGTGTGAAGGCATTCATAGTTCTAACTTACTCAACCCCCTCCTCCCAGTTGATGTGCATTTCTTGCAATAAATATTATAAAATATGAGACCCATAATATTGGTTTTGCATTTAGTTCCTCTGTTTTTCAGGTGAAATTTAATAGCTAATCTGACATAAATCTTTTATACCTCTGTGATGAATCAGCTCATTAGTCTTTATTCTTAAATTCCATTCCACCAAGGAAAAAGAAAGGAGAAAGAAATATTCACATGGAATAAATTATATATCATTAAAACAAAGCCAAGATACTATTTAGGTTGTCAAAGTGAAGTTTTATTCCTAGTGTTAAATTCTACAAAGTTTGGGAGAATCTGAGTACAATGCACATCTTCGACTATCTTTCCCTTTACATGTAATGTTTAAACATAGAACTTTGAATGTATTTGGAAGAAATTCATCTGGCGTTTGAGGAATTTCTTTCCTAGTAAATGCGCTTAAAAATTCTGCCTAACTGTACATTTCACAGCCCAGCTAATTCACAATTGAACTTGCAATATATTAATCTTAAATCAAAAGCTTTAACCAGTTTTGAAGTTATATGTACCAGCAATTTTCTATGTGGTGCCAAATACTAAAGAAAATGTGATATAACCTGCTACAATGGCAGCATAATTGGTAACCAGTATAGGAGTAAGCTATGAACTACATAGGGACCCTTTTCAAACGCAGACTTTAAAGCGTTTCAGTATCTGTTCTGCTTCACATGTTTGCAAGAGTTTCACACTTGCAAGTAGTCATGGGACACAGTACCAATGTTTGTCCATGGTATCCCCAATTTTTCCCCCTGTGGACATACTGCAATTTTATTTTGAAGCCACTACCAAGTCGTGTCTGGCCAGATTAATGTCAGTGCGAACTCTATACTCCCCTTCTGCTTCACTTCTTCCCCCTCTCCTTTTCCTTGGAACTAATTGGTCTGTGAGGAATTAACCACTCCCACCCTCCTCAGCTCTCTGAACTCCTTTTCCACCATTTTTTGCAGTAAAGCAAAGTAAAGGTCATAAGGCTGCTTCTCCATTGGCTTTCTTCCTCCTGGATATGCTCACACTCTCTTATTTTTTTTCTCCAGACCCAGGAATGATTCCTAACTTTGCTACTTATTTCCTGCTGGCTTTAAAAGCCAGGAAAGGGTTAAATGGCTGCTTTTCTGTTCCTCCCTCTAGGGTATATGCAGTCTCTCTCTCTCTCTCTCTCTCTCTCTCTCTCTCTCTCTCTCTCTCTCTCTTTTAAAGCCAGGAATGATTTGTAACATTGCTGTGTTGAAACCTTGCTGCTTATTCCCTCCTGGCTTTAAAAGCCAGGAAAGTGTTAAATGGCTGTTTTCCCCTTCTTCCCTCAGTGATATGAGCACACTCTTTTATTTTTTTTCAAAGGTAGGAAAGTGTTGTAACGTTGCTCCTCATTTCTCCTGGCTTTAAAAGCCAAGCAAGAGTTAAATGGCTGCTTTTTCCTCCTCCTGGTGTCTTCTGCCAATTAAAAAAAAGCATTTTGGACTGTTTTCAAATCAAAGCAGCAGCGAGGGAAAGAAGCAGCAGCATTTTAACCCTTTCCTGGCTTGGCTTTTAGAAAAAATAAATAAGAGTGGTAAATGTTTCCCCCCCAGAACTCTGCCACCAATTGCCTTTTCAGTGGGCAGGGGAAAGCCCAATCAGCAGAAGTAGGGGGTGATGGGCTCCAACATTGCAACCTTACTATGCATGCTCAAAGTTTTTTTTAAAAAAGTGTGACGTGAATTGCAAAGCCTCAAAGCCCAAAACTGCACTAAGGCTTCAAAGCCACTCTAAAATGAAAAACAAGACACCAAATCGAAACTGCCTTGGACAGTGTGGAACGTGGGAGCACCATGCTGAAGCCACTGTGATCGAGGCGAATGTTCATAAATGGCAGTTTAAACCATAAATCCAAAAAGGACCTTACAGTGCTTCAATGATAATAATTTCAAAAGTCTAATGAAGTCATGACTATACACAGTATAGTGTTAGGAGAAAATCTGATAGTTGCACCAATTGCTGTAAGCCACAGTACTACCATATGGTAGTACATAATAAAGACGCCACACATAAAATTGGGTTCCGATGGGATTTATTAATTAAACTGATCTGAGACTTATTAATTCCCAACCCTCAGTGTGGGCACCCTACCTAACAGGCTGCTAGAGAAATGCCAACATAAACAGGAAAACCCATACTGGCACCAACTATGAGATGGTCTTAATACACCAATGGCTTTTCATGGCCTGCACACTAATGTATGTCAAGAAAGGCTGTTACCCCACTACCCTCCCCCACGCTGGCAAACACTAGGATTGGAATAGCCTGCCCTGAGGGAACCCCATCTCAATCCCCTCACTAGTAAGCCCTGAGAGGCTGATTTGGGAAGCCTCCCCCCATCATAAAATGCCTCAGGGTGCTTACCATAGTCCCTTAAGTAAAATCCCAAACCGTTTCAGCCAATTCCAGTAAGACCTGACTGGTCTAACTTCCCAGCTGCCCCACCTGAAGCAAGCTCAGATTCTTTCTTATTTGGAAAGGAGATGACCTAAAAGCAGCTCCCAAGCCACTGGGGTTAGAAGGCTGAAACACTGATCACTCGGGGAATCACTTTGGGTCAGTGCACATGAAACATCCACTCACATAAGGACTGTCTTCATGTAGTCAGCCATTCATATGCATAAATTCACCATAGAGTTTGGAGCATTTTCTCTACACATGCAAAAGCTTTGTGGTAGCATGAAGAAAACTATGCCTGTGCCAAAACTGAGTGGGATACCTTTTTTGGAAAATTCTTTGCCTTAAAGAATCTGACTACCTTTGGCTGGGGCACAAAAAATGCATACAAATTTAAGAGGTACCTTGGAGTCAAACAGTCTGTCTCACTGCAAAGGCAGTTTGTGGTGAGATATAATGCACAATCCTTGTACTATTTTAGCAAGAGATAAGAAAGAATTGTGAATTCACAGAGAAAGCTTTTTTCTTTAGTAGAAATCTTGTTATTCTTTTCTTTCTTCCTTCCTTTCTTTTTTGGAGAAAACTGCAAACAATGAACGTGGTGAAAATTCAGCATATCCCAAGGGAAAAATAGCCTATAATTCATAGCATGCTTCTGCACACAACCTTGCTACATGGATAGAAGTGCTATAGTGAGTATCTAATATTCATTGACCCATTTTAAGGGCAAATGTTTGGACTGTGGTTGACATGGGCAGTTGGATCCAAACAATAGCAACATGTCTGGGAGTGGCAGCTCCACCCTCACACTCCTCTGCTCTGGTGGAAACTTTGGGGCATGGTGTGACAGCACTGATGCCTGTCAGCCTCACCTGGACCAGGAGTTGCAGGCAGGAACCATGGTGCTGGCATTGGGCAGCCTCACCTGGCCACCACCAAGCCAAGCAGCCCATCTGGGAATGGCAGAGAGGGCACATGCCAGGAGATGTGCCAGCAATGATCTCCAGGCCGAGCTTGCCTGGCGCTGACCTTGAAAGAGAGGTGAGGATGCAGTGGGAGTGAGGTGATAAAAGGAGGCCGGCGGTGGATCTGGCCTCCACAGACTGGTGCAGGTTGCTGGAAACAGCAGAGCGGATGACCCACCAGGGAAGACCTTTGGCCCAGAGGCATCTCGCTAGATAGATCATCACCCCAGAACAAAAGGCATTGGGAGAATCTGGGGTGGTCCCACACCAGACATTCCTTTAATAGGTGGTCCCAGAGGCAGCTGAGGAGGAAGGGCCCGGCACAGCAAAAGATCCCTTTCTTTCTTGCCTGGCGCTGACCTTGAAAGAGAGGTGAGGATGCAGTGGGAGTGAGGTGATAAAAGGAGGCCGGCGGTGGATCTGGCCTCCACAGACTGGTGCAGGTTGCTGGAAACAGCAGAGCGGATGACCCACCAGGGAAGACCTTTGGCCCAGAGGCATCTCGCTAGATAGATCATCACCCCAGAACAAAAGGCATTGGGAGAATCTGGGGTGGTCCCACACCAGACATTCCTTTAATAGGTGGTCCCAGAGGCAGCTGAGGAGGAAGGGCCCGGCACAGCAAAAGATCCCTTTCTTTCTTGCCTGGCGCTGAACTTGGAAGAGAGGTGAGGATGCAGTGGGAGTGAGGTGATAAAAGGAGGCCGGCGGTGGATCTGGCCTCCACAGACTGGTGCAGGTTGCTGGAAACAGCAGAGCGGATGACCCACCAGGGAAGACCTTTGGCCCAGAGGCCTCGCTAGATAGATCATCACCCCAGAACAAAAGGCATTGGGAGAATCTGGGGTGGTCCCACACCAGACATTCCTTTAATAGGTGGTCCCAGAGGCAGCTGAGGAAGAAGGGCCCGGCACAGCAAAAGATCCCTTTCTTTCTGGAATAGACCAGAAAGAAAGGGATCCAGGTACAGCTGAACCCACTTCCTCTCCTTAAACTTCCTCTCCATCCCAGGACTCACAAAAGAAAGGATGCTGGAGAGCATACGCAGCCCAAACTCTGATCCCCAAGAGGTGGAGGCTGACACAACAGCAATCTGCACTCCTGGACAGTGATGTTCCTGCTTTCTGGAGCTGCTACAATGAGTGTCTGTTCTGTTATAGTCGCAGTGGCTGAACAGCACCAATAGCTAGTTTATTGTTAAACTGCACCCATATGTTTATAGGGCCAAGGATTTACAAACACTACAACTCCAGGCCAATAAAATACTCAATGCATTTCACTTCTTGAAACCTGAATGCCATTGAAGAAGGAACTTTAAATTTACTGACACAATAATATAAGGATTAATTCTTAGGTTGCTACAGGGAATTATGGATTAGCCACATGGTTTTGTCGATAATGTTCTTTTTAACTTGGCAGTAACTCACTGTCAAGGGATGAGGTTGCTAGAGCTGCAGTATAAACAATAATTGCTTTGAGGGAGATATATATGGTAACTATGAGGCAATGCATCTTAATGCTACAAAGGAAGCTTGCAGGCTTAACATGTGGGCTGTGCTGCTGCTGAGGGCTAGGCGGAAGTGGAGGCAGAACAGAGGAGGAAGAGGATGAACATCTGGAAGCCTCTTCTGAAGGGAGTGCAACATGGTTGACGCCATTCCAGAGATGCTTTGGCAGAAGCAGGATGATTTTCCCGCCCACCTACCGCTCCACCAGGGCGGTCGTGGGCTTGTCACAACTTTAAGGGTTTGGTGGTTTTGAGGCATTGGGCCAGATCCTCAATAGGGTGAGTGCAGCAGCCAGGCTGCTCACCCCTGCGGAAAAGGGAAGCAAGGCCCGACCAGCATGGCTGGTGGCGGAACACAGTTTGCCATCCCATGGGCACCAGCATTGGGCAGGAGTGCAATCAATCAGCATGCGGGCCTGTCGATGCCAATGGAGGATCCGTGCCCATATGCCTGGCCAATGCTCCCATCTGCTGTAATCAATAAACTTGTGGCCATGCCAACCATACAGAGGTGCCTGTGTATTATTCACTGGAACTTAGCCATAATAGCACTGAAGTGGCAAGGTGCTTTGTAGAAAGGATATGAATGGGTTTGTAATCCATATTATGCATCACATATGATTCTGAAAATCATTCTCTCTCCTCACTACAGAATATCTGGAAACCTCCTGAGAGCATATATTGGGGAAGTACTATGAGTTTCAGCTTTTGCAGGAAGGAAACGAGGAATGAACCAATTTCACCCTCCTTTTCTGATGTTATTCTCACTTAAATTCTCCCCATTTTGGATTGCCGTCAATATTGATCCATGCAGTCCTTCCAGGGATCAGAATAAGTTTCAGGCACAAAGAGCATGGCTATTTCGGAAAGGCAGGCCTAACCCATCAAGACAAATACATTGCGCATATGGGGTTGGATCCAGCCACTTTTTTTGCTCAATATCAGTCATTTCTCCTTATTATAATCCTAGGTCCACATGGGTTTTGTCCATGCAGGTTCCAGGATCCCCAGCAAAAGCTTTTTAGGGCATCAAATAGGACACCCTCTTCGACTTTTCAGCAGGGGAAAATCTGCCTTCTACTCCAGGGGTATCTATTTTGGTAGGTAGCTGCTGTCTGAAGTCCCAAGCACAAAGCCTTTCATGTTTGTACTGTGTGACATTCTCTCAGTTGAAGATGCTAGGGACTGAACATGGCTCCTTCTCCATGAGGATACAGCCAAGACACAGTAGCATGTCTAAGGAATTCATGGTTGGAGGAAAGATCTGAAGGATGGACTTCTTGGCTCAGTAGTATCAAAATGGTTTGCTCACAAACCCTCTCTGACCACTAGAGACTAAGGGGTTTAATAAATCTCCAAGGATAGTGCAAACAGGAGTGTCATTAGGCACTGACAGACCTCAATAGATGGCTGGTGGAATGCTTGAGGAGTCACAAGTTTCCCATGTTTTATGTAGAAGTATGTCAAAATGCTGAATCCTCAGTAGGATTTGAGTCCAGTGGTACTTTAGAATCCAACACGATTTTCAGGGTTCAAGCTGTTCTACTGCAGACCAACACAGCTACTTGTTAGGAAGTTTTAGAGTACCCTACTCTTTCTTTACAGTGCTCTGGAGTAACTAAAGATTAACATACACTCACACATATTTTATGTTTATTTCATTTTACTCTGTCCTTCCTGTGCTTGGTTAGTACAAGATGAAGGCTAGCATATCAAGTCTTGAGTGAATAAGAGATCAGAAAAGGGGGCACCTCAAACTGGTATACTGAGGGATTTAACAATTTCTCCAACACTACCTTCCTAAAACTATGCTCAGTCCTCAGGTAGGCTTCTTTTTTGTTGTTTCTAAAAAATGAGTGGTTGTTTCCCATACTTTCATTCACAAATTATTTTTATAAACCCAAGAGCCCCTCAAGTAAAAAGAAACATCTGCTTTATTTATAGATGGCCATGTTTTTCTGTTCTGCTGATAGGAATTGTATCAAAAAGTGTGCTATTAGAAAGAATGATAGACATGTTGATCCCAACTAAAAATGTTCCATGTAAGTTTGTAATCTCAATAAACCATTTTAGAATAAAGCTCTCTTGGCTTCTGCTTTCAGCTAAATTTCTGCTAAATACATAAACTCACAGGCTGCATCTATCCTTTACTTAAAGTTTCTGAATGTAACCTTTTAAATATCTCCCCAGTCAAGCTGTAGATGCAAATCTGACTCAAATGGTTTAAATCATATAGGAGGATAAAAGCGAACCAAGACAAGAATCTTCTCTATGATTAATCCTTCCTGCTGGTTTCACAGGAACTGATGTCCCAGTATGCAAGCAGCTGTAGTAATTAGACATGACAAGATACTTTCTACATACTGTTTTGTCTAATGAACTGTCAGACAGTGTCGTTTTCATGACTTTTAATTACCATGCCACCCACAGTTAGAACATGCTTACCTACCTCTACTGTTTGAAAACTAATCCATCTTTGTTTCACATATATAGCTATTAAAAGCAGTGGGCTGCTGTCTAGACTTGCGCTTCTAAAATACAACACAAAAAGATAGTTTTGTTAAACAATCTTCACCCAGGGGGTGCTTCATTTGAACCTCTATTTGAACTTGGAATGGAATCTACATAGGTCAATTGGTTTTTTTACTGTCACATTTAGTGGAAATAAGATCAAGATCTACATGTTAGCTTTCCTTCTGGGAATTTCATTGGGAAACTTGTAGACAATTAAATAAGGCTGAAGAGGAAAGACCTATAAAGGTAGATCAGGATATGCTGGCATAAGCAAATATATAATTATTTCCAGGTTGAAGCTTCCAGTCTATATTGTAATGACTGGAGTAAATGAAAAGGAAATGTATAACTTTTCCCCACCAGATCTATATCTATATAAAACATGTATGATTTGTCACAAAAAGTGCTAAGTAGGATATAATCAAGAGTAAAAGCCATATTTGTAGGATTTTTCCTAAAAATAAATCACAGCCATATACTTAAAAGTGCAAAGAGATAACAGTAAAGGGCTCAGCATCATTCCATATATATGTATTGAAATATTTATATCCTCTCTTTCTCCAGTCTTCAATACTATTGCTTAGAAATAGATACATGATGGGGCATTTCATTCTTTAAGATTCTGAGCTAAAATCGAAATGTAAGAACATTGGGGTGGGGCTGTGGCTCAGTGGAAGAGCCTCTGCTTTGCATGCAGGTTAAATCCTCATCATCCCTAGTTAAAAGAACCAAGAGGAGATGATGCAGAAGACCTGAGGCCTTGGAGAGCCACTGCCAGTCTGAGTAGACAAAACTGACCTTAATGGACAGATGGTGTGATTCACTATAAGACAGTTTCATGTGTGTTCATGCATGCTCAAGATATCAAATACCATATTTGTTGGGCCCATTCAGCTGTTTTTTCACTATAATCTTTACCTTTGTATTTTTAGGTTTCTGTTAAAGAGGTAGTCTCATGATGGTTTTGTGAAATTCCTTATCCGTATCTTTATCCTACACACACCTACAAGGTAGTCTCAAAATAAATGAATCAGTTATTTTCTTACCCATATGTTCCTTCACAATTCTATGCCATTTTACACTTAGGTTGCCCCATGACTTAACAAGGATTGCAGTGATATAAGGGACCATTTCATCCACATCAAATTATAAGAACACAAAACAGCTGAGAAAGACAAAAGATTTCTGAATGCAATAGCATATAGTCTTTTAAAAAGGTTTCCCCCCCTGAGAATAGAACACTATATTTTTCCTTAATAAAGCAAACCTAGGATTCCTGCGAACAGTGATTATAACAGATGTCATAACATTTCTTTAAATCTTCTCGTTTTTCACATCACAGCACTGGCAGTTTAAAGTCAGAATGTATACTGGGTCTAGAGCATTGTGGCTCATTAACCAGATTCCAGAAACGCATTTCAATGATAGCTCATGGCAGACACGTAATCTGGCAGAAGTGGTGCTGCTTTATCCACTTGCTCCTCCCCTCTCCATCATTTCCTCTTGTGTTTTTTCTTCCTTTACATCTCAGCATGAAATGAGCTGTTGGGAACAATTAAACTGCCATTGCTTCACAGTCAGCATAACTCATAGACAGCATAGAGGGAGGGGATGTCACCCTTAAGATTTCCCCCCATCATACAATATCATCATCTGCCACAGGAAAAAAGAATAAAATTTCTTGGTGAATATTTGATTATATATCCATCTGTGTATACAATTTGCATATATAACAGCAAAAGTAACTAATGTTGTTAGTCTGATGGATGTGCACAAAATTCCCATGCCAAATAAAAAGTAATGTGCCTTTTTGTATTGTTTCTTAGAGAACATGATTTGAGTTTCCTTTAAAGTATTTGCTCAGCGTTTACAGCAACCTATGTACTAACATCATATGAGATTATCTTTGAACTGGTAGCCTTTGCAGCTCCCAAAACCTGGGAGTGAGTTGAGAAAAGGTCACTTACCTGCTCAGATGCAAACACAAAGATGTTTAGGTTTTTTCAAAGTGTTGATCGAGGCTTTTAATTTACCAAAATTAAAATGCAGTAATTTTTGTTCTCTTCCATGTCATTGCAATACAAAACTTTGAAATTGTGCATGTATATGCCTTAATACAATAGTAGCATATGGCCACAATTCACCACAGTTTGGTGTGTTTAAAACCATGGATAGGATTGTCTTAGTGTAGATTGCAGCCTGCATGTTTATATCAAAATATTTTACTTCATTTAAGCTATTTATAACCTGTTTTCTATATAAATGTCTTTGAGGTGGCCTTACAGCATTTAAGTTAAAGCAACAAACACAAAGTGCTGTATAATATCTGAAGAGTATCAGACTAACCAAAAAAAGTCAGCAAGGAAGGTCTCTCTCACACTTACGTTATTTTCTCTGCTTTCATGTCTTCTTATTTTATAAAGAGCCTGGCTGTAATAGAAACAGCTACTAGGGACTAACTTCCATAGAATTCAGTGGGACTAAAAAATTTGAAATGATTTTATTTAAAAGGAGACATAAAGATTAGCTGCAGAACATCCACCTCTCTGTTGCAGAATGGGAGCTCTCTGCTTGGCAGGCAGAGCTGCCTATCAAGATTTTGAGGGCTGAGATTGGCTGCAGAATGTCCACCCTTCCATTGTCTAGGGAATTAATTCTTGCTACTTGCTTCGTAGAGCAAACGGGAGCTCTCTGCTTGGCAGGCACAGCTGCCTATTAAGTTTTTAAGGGATGCAAAAGGTCTGCGAATGTCCCCTCCATTGTCTAGGGAATTGATAGATCGGTACCAGTATATCTGGACTCATGGACCATGGACCAACAGACTGGCCCAAATGGACCAAAATTCATGAAAATATAAGTCCCATGAACCATGTGTTCACGAACCATGAACTGGGCCTGACCGTGTCAAAATTACATGTTTTCTGGACCATGTCCACCTCTACTACAAACCATTTCTTCTCTCCATCTCATTGCTTGCATATATTCAGCATTTTCTATTCAATATTCTAAAATTTTGACTTTACAATTAATCCACTTTGACAGTCACCATTCTTTGTCTTTCTTAGATTTCTGCTACTCAGCATTTTCTATTATACATTCTAAAATATTGTCTTTAGAATTAATCCACTTCAACAGTAGGCATTTTTAGTTTTCCTTAGATTACTATCCCCTATTCAAAATAGCAAGTCTTTCAATTTTATCTAATATTCTAAGATTTGTCTGTTATTTAGAAGAGAAGCTAATTTGTCCATAAACATAGTATAATACTACTAGATAAAATATCTAATAACATATTTTTAAGATTCAACACTAGCTGAAACTTTAAACATTTTATGTTCAACCTTATGTTTGGCCTCATACTATTTAGTATATTAACTTATTAATTTTACTGTTTATCTCAACAATTAATCTATTTTAATATTAATTATAAATTCTAAATTTAATAAATTGACCTGTTGTGTATATAAATAAATTAATCTAATCATGAAAAATATAGTAATAAAAAGATACTAAAGAGGAGAGAGAGAGAAATTCTATAACCCAGTTATATAATATATGCCATACATTGTATATATAATGCATAGTATATAATATATGTAGTTATATAAATCCACAATTATTATAGACAACAAAGTGTTTATGTTTCAAAATAGATCTCTCCATCTCCATTTATATTTTTTTCCTTCATGCCATCTTCCCAATTTGTATGTGTTGAGTTGATTCTAGTAATTTGCTCAGTATCCAAAAAGCTGTAGAATCTTTGGATCATCTTGTTGTGTGAGGCCCCCTGGGTCAAAGTCACCATGTACCCTCAGACTGCCTCATACTGGCCCTTGGAATACACTCTCTAAATCCAAATTGACCAAGGTTTCTCAGATTCTGTGAGGCACCAAATTATTACTTATGAATTCCATTTCCCAAATTTATTTATTTCCATTCTCCCGCCTACTCTTATTGATGAGCTTGTTTGTAATGCTTGAACTGATTCAATTTTTTCTTGTATCTCTCTGAATTCTTTCTACTGTGTTTTAGTTTCTTGAATGTCTTGATTATTTTCATGAGTTTTCTGATTTATTTCTTGTAATCCAGAATAATTCAGTTCTTAACTTCTGAAACTCTTCTCTTATTCCTGTAGAACATTCTTGAGTAGTGGGACTTACTCTTGAGGAAAACATGCATATGTTTTGACTATAAATTGATTGCAACTATTTAAAACATTGGGGTGTTAACAAATGAAAGCTGCAGAAAGGGATGAATGCTCTAATTCTAGAATAAAGATTAGAAATTCTTCTAGTAAAATTGAATTTAAGGAGGTCTGAAATGCAACATAGACTACATTCTGGAAAAAACAAACAGAATATGAAAAATCATTGATGTTGTCATTCATTTACTACAGGTATATATTTATTCCAGAAAAGAGTTTTTATGGGGTTTTCTGTAGTTTATCATTAAAAGCTGACAGGCAGAAAGTGGATTCATTTGAAATGAGATGCTGGAGGAGAGTTTTATAGATACTATGGATGGCCAAAAAGACATATAGGGGGGTTCTAGATCAAATCAAGCCTGACCAAAAAAGTCTTTTCAGTTTCCCACCCATATGTTTCCCACTTTTTCAGTTTCCCACTCAGATGGCAGGGCCACCTGAAGCATGGCCTCCGAAGATGACCAGAGTAAACAAGTAGGTTCATATGGGAGAAGGAGATCAAAGTATGCTGACCCAAGCCATATAGGAGTTTAAAGTTCAATACAAGCACTTTGGATTGGGCCCAGAAGTAAACTGGGAACTAGTGTAGATGAAACAAGACTAGAGTGAGATTGTCCCTCAAACCTACTCCAGTCAATATCCTAGCCACAGCATTCTGTACAAGACAATCTTCTAGGGCAGTCCCACAAAGAGCACATTGCGGTAATGAATCTAGATGTTATCAGTGCTATTCACTTCGTAGCCTATAGCAATAACACTTAAGTGTTAAGTCTTGGAGTCAGAGCGAACTGCCTCATGCTCCTTAGTGGGCCACCAAGGCTATGAAGGCACCCCATTGGACCAGAAGGAAAACTTCCTTCCTGTGACTCAGTTGGACATCCGTTGCTCAGAACAGCCCATGATGAGGTGCATGGTTGTAGCCATGGAAACCAGCCCAGAAGCTCCCACCATGCCCCTGGAAGTCAAAGACATAGGCAGAGGAGTTTGCTCCTGAGTCTCCCCATGCACTACTGCAGCATGAGGACAATGAGGATGGAAAAGCAGGTGGGAGAAGGGGGTCATCCCCACTCCTTCTTCCAGCCTTCACCCTGGGCTTCAAACTGGCCCCTGACTAAGTCCAGGAGCCTACTTTCAGTCAAATTATCAGATCTGTCTGTTCACCTTCCTTCCTTCCTTCCTTCCTTCCTTCCTTCCTTCCTTCCTTCCTACTACCTACCTACCTACCTACCTACCTACCTACCTACAATCATGTCAACAATTTTAGCCCATCACCATTCTCAATGTCATTCCTGTATTCTCCTGGATAGTATCTTAGCTAGTTCAATGGAGATACTGTACTGCCAGTGCATTTGAACTGCATGGCTTTGGATACACGGGCTTGAATCCTACCGCTCCAGTCTACCAAGTCTAATGACTTTTTTCTGGGATAAGGAAGGGTCCTTAGGCCAGAGGAAGGCTCCAAACTTCGTGAGCAGAGCATGTTTCCCTATAGATGCCTATTTTTTCCAGCACTGACTTCTAAATAACCATTTTTTAAAATCATAGTTCTAAATATGAATTTGTGTGTGTGTCTAAAGCAACATAATAGCTACTGTAGCAAATTACTACTTTACCTGCATACCTCTGCTTTAATGAGACAAAATTTCTACATAAAAAGGCTTCCAGTAGCGAGTAGTATATAGCCTCTGAAGGAACAATCACAAACACAGATGCATTTTGGAAACATAAATTTTACCTGTCTAGCAATACTACTCTAGGAAAGGAATAATCTTTCTTTAAAAATTCTGCTTAACTATATTTCTGCATCTAATTTGCATTCCTCCAACTTGCTGGCATCTATCATATATTTCTAAGGATGTGTTCTTTGGCCCTTTTGATGTAGTGAGATGAGTGAGGGTTTTTTTAATATCTAAAGCACATTCTTGGATATGTGGGAACTAAATAGTTTGTTTTTTAAAGAAGTATGAATTTATTCAGGTTGCAAAAATTATAAATGTGACTATGCAAAATGATATAGAAGTCTTTGCCAGCTTTTTTTTATGGCCATCACTTACTTTCAGAAATGAGGTATTGTCAATAGGGGAGAGAGATTGTGTGTGTGTGTGTACACGCATGCGCGCGTGGGTGCATAAGTGTTTGTGTAAAGCTAAATATTCCTTATTATATGCGGTTATATATTGGAAGAAAAACAGTCCTTCAATTAAAAAAAAACAGGCAATATCAAGAAGGATTAATTCTTCCTAGCAGGTGAAACCAATGACAACAACATTTCACTTCCTTTTATTAAAAAAAAATCTTCCTCACATTAAAAAATCACAACTTCATCAATCACAGTGAAAACAATTGTAAACTACGTAATATTCATTCTTATTATAGTTGAAATAATAGCCCTTTTCTGTGTCCAACTGCATTTCAGTTTACACCTTCATAGGAGAATCCTCTTTTTTTTGCCTCACTTTGCTTCAAAATCTGTAGATTTTTTGCTTATGGGTAAAGGAAGTGGAAACTTATTCCTATGCAAGGGTACAAAGAACTTGTGCAGATATGTAAAAGCAGTTGGGAAAATTACTGTTACTGAAGAGAGGAAAACTGGAACTCATGTAATATTGTCACTTTATTCTAAGTCATTCTATAATGTCAGCTTTGAAACAATAAAAAGAGAAATGAAAGAGCTATACTACAGTGCATTTCATGAAATCTTATAAAAAGCAAGCAGTGGTATGTTCCATCACTGAACGTCCTTTTTCATTATTATATTTTATATTAAATATTTATTAACTTCCATTTTCTTTTTCTTTACAAGGCAACAGTTATAGATTTTGCACTACAATAAATGTCTTTGTGCTTCTCATGCAGAGAAGAGAACAAAAAAGCGGACAACTGAAATATTCATCCCCTCTTTTCCCCATTCCAAGTACCTAGTTTCTGAAAGGAAGCAATGGCCATAGAAGAAGTTGGCAAAGGCATCTATACTATTCAGCACAGTCCCATTCATACTTTTTTGCATGCCTTCCTGCCCCAGGATAAATTAGTAGAGTGCAGGTAACAGTGGGCAGGAGCATTGCATAATCAAAGTCTATGTTTGCACAGCTGCTGGCTGCACCTCCAAAGACAGTATAATGTTAAACCTGCAAAATAGATGGTGTAACCTAAAACACCATCATAACATTCAGTGGAAATCCGACTCTATCCATCGCCTTCTGTCCATCGCCTTCCACAACAGAGGGTAAGATGTTGACTTTCAGCCAATTATGTCATACCAAAAGTTAATTTTAGTCTAATCAACTGCATAGTATCCCAATAAGAGCAGGAGTACATTGCAGTCAGTTGAGAAGTAACATAAGTATGGAGCAGGGGACTTGCAGGAAAAGTGAGTGAAAAGTGTCAGTAAATATTGGACTATGAGAGACAGGATGAAATTTCAGGCAAAGCAGAATGTTATAAACTTTGGCAGGCAAAGTGAAAAAGCAAGCAATGACTGGGTGCTGTGAAACAACAAAGCAAACAGTAGCTGCAGTTGGTGGGTTGTGGTGGAGTTGCCATGGATGCTGTGAGACTGGCAGCGGCTGCAGGTGTTAGTTCTTTTTGGCTGTTTGTGATGTTGCTGTCTGCAGCACAGAGGGTTATGTCAGAGAATGTAGCAGCAGTTTCTAGTATAGCAGGACTTATCTGGGCTGTGCATGGCTGTAGATAAATGGATGCCCAGGACATTTCAAGCTCATCTCTTCCCTGGGGCAGAATCTGTGTGTTCCTGCCCTTCTACCCAAACCGGTGCCTCCCAACAGAACCTAGAACCCTAAACTTTGCAAAAGACTTTGAGCTGGAATGGGAAATGCTGTTTCTGAGAACAAGCACAAGTTTAAAGGGTTTTTCAAAGATCTAATTACAACATGATTATATAGTATCTGTAGCTTTTTTGTTCTTTTTCTCTGACTATTTACAAGTTTTATGAGAAATGTTTGTATGACTTCGCATCTGTGCAGTTGGTGAGATTCAGCGTGGCAGCATCCTGCATGACTGCTGGCCATGATTTACTGACTTTCTTCAGGATCATCACAAGCAGGCCATGCATTGGATCAGGGGTTAGATCCTGCCTATCGTTTCCTCTATAGCAAGGCTCTTCCATCAGTGGAACTGAAATTTTATGACTGCCCTGTTCTGCTGTATTCCACTGATCTCTCCAAATGCTACATCTGGATATGAGGGGACCCCCAAGAACAGCATGAGAGGTGATTTGATGGTCTGCAGTGGGACTAGGGAATTGGTGGAAATCTCTCTTCTGTTAGTGGAAATGATCTACTTGACCCAGCTAGGTTACTTACCAATCCAACAGTGTGAACGGGACACCTTCCATTCCCAGCCTTTATCCCCTGCCACCAATCACTTGGCTGGCAGAGGGGAAAGCACAGGGAATTGGACCAGGAGCTCCAGAATGTGTTTCCATACACTCCAGATCTCTTCTGAAGGCTCCCATGTGGGGCTGATTTGATGAAAATTATTCCTGGTGTGACAAGGAAGAGCTTTGGAGCATGCATACAATTTGTACACGTGCGAGATAAGTCCCCAGTGTGCCCACCCCAACCTCTGCGTCCCCAGGGTTGGGCTCCAGGGAACCTGGTAACCCTAGATAAACTGAAGGTATTTATGGAATTTATCAGGTTGTACTCAGAAGTTAATGGATTTGTTTACAATTAAAAGGAAGCAGTGCAAGAATGCACAGGATTTTGAACACAAATAGTCTCTGGGAGTCAAGCAGGAAAAAGTGCAAGGCTGAAATTATATAGAGATAAGCCATAAAACTTGCCAATCACCCCAGCAGACTCAAGGCAGATGACAAAAAGCATTTAATTTGTTTTACAGATTAATATTTTTGGTTGGGTGGAAGTCAGATGAAGGAGAGGAACTGGTACAACCACAAGAAAGCAGTGCAAGAACGTGCATTCAGAAAACATTTACAAGTTGAAACAATTTCAAGCATTCCATAAAAACTGAATTTTCAGTGTTTACTAAACCTCATGTTTACAATTTGTGATCAAAGGCAACTTGATAAGTGAAAGAAAAGCTTGTGGGAAGAAAGGTTTCTTTATTTTTATGTCAAATTACATATCCTTTTGTTATAATGAAATGTTTCAGCATGAAAATTGAAACAACATTCTATATATCGGCATGCTACAGAAAATGCGGGACCGTTTACAGCATGCACAAGATACCTTTTATAATCCTTGACTATTTCTTATTTTTAAGGGTACAATACTAAGAACACTTTCCAGGGAGTAAAACCCATTGACTATGGGGGCTTTCAGGGAAGAGAAAGAGCAAGTAGTGTGGAAGGGGGAAATGAGATGCTCCCTACAAATCTTTGCAGGTCCCCTGTTTGTAAATCCTAAATATCTGCAATATTAATTCCTCAGTATATATATGACAGGATCCTTGCTATTAAGCATCAACTTGAGGTGTCAGCCATGGTTAGGTTCATTCTTCTAGGAACCCCAAAACATAAATGGACAATATCTCTTTATCATTGAATAAATGTAACTGTTAAGCAGGCCTTCCTGGAAAGACTTCCCCAGTTTATAGGAGAAGCCCTAGAACCATTCTCAGCCTTTCCCACTGAGCTTACTTTAATATGGTTGTGATGGATTTCTCAGTTATTTAGGAAACCATGCTTTTATATTTCAAAACAACCTCTTCTAATGTCAGGTTATTTCTAGCATTACATTATGGGAAAATGTGGATTAATTTGATTTTGATTTTAAGTCCCAAAGGACCATAAATTGTTTCCGTTACACATCCAACTACTTCTGTAAAGAGAAGCCTTATGAATTCATAACTAAGATTAGCTCCAAATAAACAAACCAAGATTCTAAGATTAGCTCCAAGTAAACAAACCAGAACTCCTAACTGAGAAAGAAGAGGTAATTTTACCAGTTGAGACTTTGGAAGAGGCTAGAACAAACCAGTCGATAGGCCTCATCCAGCCATCCCAATTTATCCAGAGTGCTGCATTTCTTGAAGAATTTCAAAAGTCTTCACTATGTGCGGCTCAGAATGACACAATGCGTAAGGGAAGCCTTGCATATTAAAGATCCTTCTAGTGCAGCATCCTGTCTCAAGGAGTGATCAGCAAACACAAACCTTGGAAGTTTAAAGACAGGATGTAAAGGCAACAGTCCTCCTCTGTAGCTTGCCCTCCAGTGACAAGCATGCCATTCATTTTAAGTATATTCATTTTGTTTATTTACTTATTTGCACTTTTTACCCCCATTCTTTCTCCAAGGAACTTAGGATGGCACACACGATTCTCCCCACCTCAATTTTATTCTGAAAATGAACTTGTGAGGTGGGTGTAAGAAGAGGAGGACTAACACTGTTCCTTACTCAGGTTTCAAAGGGGGTAGGGATCCCAGGTCCCCTGGTAGGTTCCTTTCTAAGCTTAACCAAGACTCTAAGTGTTAGTTTGTTTCTCTCTCCCACGCACACACCCCACATTTCTCTGCCTGTTATGCTACTCTGCTAATACTAGGTTAGTCTGAGTCAGAATGATGGGCCAAAGGTCAACAAATGAGCATCCTAGCAAGTGGGGATTTCAACCCAAGAGGCCCTGGTCCTTGTCCAACACTCTAACTACTACACCATATTTTTTTAACAACCATGGAAGGAAGAGTGAATCCAGTATGGAATATGATTGGTGAGGCCATTTTGGTTTTAAATCCCAGAATACCATATCATAATTTAACAACAACCATCTAAAAGGATCCAAAGAATAAAAGTCAGCTATACATATCCCTGATTGGACCTTTGACTTACTAGGGAATTACGTTAGTGCCAGCTGTAGTTCTGACTAGAGATGGGCACGAACCACATTACGAACTACAAAAACCCATGAAATTGATGATCGCGATCTGGTGGTTTGTGATTGTCCATGGCGAATGAACCAGCGTTCGGGAGAGGCCTGGTTTGGTGTGTTCGGCCGCGGTTCGGGAAACCAGACAGTCAAGTGCCAGCAATCAATTCCCCTGGAAATGGAGCCGGGGGAATACCTGAACTCTGTCTACGCTCCTTCTGTCACCCTGGAAACCCAAATCGAAGCCCAGCTTACCTTGATCGGCAGGTCTTCCTTCCAACCACGGAGCTGCAAAGTGGTTACAAGTTGGGAGAAGACACCCAGGGGAGGGAGGGGGAAGGGGGTGTTCTGTAGCCACGGGCACTCCAATCTCATCCCTGCAAACCCTGATAGGCAGTTCTGACAGCCAAACACAGACCTCCTGTGTTGCTCAATGGGACCTGTGCTTATAAATAGCTGTGGGTTTCACTTTCAGTGAGCAGTGGAGTGGGACAGAGCTGTTGCTTGCCACTTGCTAGCCTTTGGGGAGAGAGACTGAGAGTAGAATTGAGCTTGGATTTTTGTGGGAGTTTCCTGGGGGCCTTAGATTGGAGAGGGTATAACCCGAAGATCCCTTTTGCAATCTTGTCCAAACTTGGGTGATGGTTGTAGGAGAGCTTGCAAAACACTCCCCGGGAATATGGGCTCTCTAAGTGCCACGGGGGCCGTTCCACACCCAACGAACCGCAAACTGGTTCAGCAACGGAAAATGTTCGTTGTGGTTCGCAATTTTAACATCGAATCTACTCGTCATACCCCAACAAGCCCCATTAGTTACACCTAAACAACACAATGTTCTTTTCCTTTTGCCTTTGTACCTAATGCATCATCTAATCATGGAATCCTGTCCTAGTTGTTGGAGACTGGCCTTTATGCAAGCTATATTTTTACCTTCTTGCTATGTGGTCATTTGCACTTTCACCTGCCAGCTCATGATACTCAGAAAGGCTGCCACTTAACAACAAGATGTTCCAGCTGTAAAGATTTTAATTATCATTGCCTTCCTTCTAGTAATCCTAGAAATTGATATTCTTCATCTAACCAGCAAAGGTCATCTGGTCAGGTCACTGCCTGTGATATATTAAACCAGTATTTTTACAACTAACCTGCTTAACAAGGTTAACTGAAATGGGATGGGGAAAGCCAGACACATGGCATTCATTATTTGGTTTAGAAATCAAGACATTTTGGCTGAAGAATCTCTCCAATACATAAACACATCCAAATTCTATTTTGACTAGAACTTGGCATCTCAGTCCTGTAAGACCATCAGCACATAAGAGAGTCAACACTTTTCTCCTGTTTTGCATGTGATTCATCTGGAAGTGGTGTGATTCAATCAGTGTAATTCCTAGTTTTTAATTAAAATATTTTTATACCACTTTAATTCCAAGAAATGTCCAAAGCAGCATCAGCATGTTATTTAAAACAACAAATCCAATTTGATAACAGTTAACTAATTAAAATAATAGTGAGCAAATTCATTTAAAGTTGCAACAGATGTTAAATCACAGAAGTTGGAGGCAGTCAGAGTCCAGATAAGCCTGCAAACTATGAAGAAAGATTTTAAAGAGACTTTTCAGTATCAATAGCACTAGCTAGTAAACACACAAAGACATAAGTTAGCCATGTGCTGAGGAGTTGGCTACAGCTCCTTGGCACATGTGCAGTACTTGCTTAAAGACATAATTTTGCTCTCCACACTTTCTTTTGGCCAATGTGTCTAGTGTGTGCACTGTGAATCACCTCCCAATTTTCACATCATATTAGGATTATGCATACATGTAAAGTTAACTTATATGTATGGTGAAGTATCACATCTACTGCCAACTGGTGCCCCCATATCCCAAAATGATAATGGTAGAAAAACTCATAACTAGGGTTTATTAATTGCAATATGTACCTTATATTATTATTATTATTATTATTATTATTATTATTATTATTATTATTATTATTGATGATGATGATGATGATGATGACGACGACGACGACGACGACGACGATGACAATGATGATGATATCCCACCCTCCCCACAAGCGGGCTCAGGGCAGGTTACAACAGAAGATAAAATATACAAGATAAAATCACAATAAATAAACACAGCTTTCTAATAAAACACCTGCTCTCTGTATAAAAACCATATAACATCTGACAGAGGTGGAGGTGCGGCTTAAACATGTGTGGTTGCTCATATATGGGGGGGTAGATGGTCAATACCCCCTACAGACATAGAGGATACTGGGAGAGAGGCTCATTTGGTGGAAACCCTGATGGCCTCAACCATATGCCTGGCAGAACATTTCCGTCTTGCAGGCCCGCCTGAAGGAGACAAGATCTTGGGGTAGATGGTCAATACCCCCTACAGACATAGAGGAGACCGGGAGAGAGGCTCATTTGGTGGGAACCCCTGGTTGAGGCCAATCGAGCCTCCTTGGGGCCAGGGACCACCAGTCGGTGCTTACCGGCTGATCTCAGCACCCTCCGGGGAGTATATGGCAAGAGATGGTCCCTCAGGTATGCTGGTCCCAGTCTGTTTAGGGTTTTAAAGGTTAATACCAAAACCCTGAACCTGATACGGAACTCCACAGGAAGCCAGTGTAGCTGCTGCAGAACTGAAATTACATGTGTCCTGAAAGGCACACCAATCAAGACACAGGCAGCAGCGTTCTGGACCCGCTGTAATTTCTGGGTCAGACTCAAGGGAAGCCCTGTGTAGAGTGAGTTACAGTAATCCAATCTGGAGATGACCATTGCATGGATCATTGTTTCCAGGTCACGGGTTGAGAGACAGGGAGCAAGCTGCCTGGCCTGCCGAAGATTAAAAAAAGCAGACCAGGCAACTGCCGCGGCCTAGTCCTCCATTGATAAAGAGGAGTCCAGCATCACGTCAAGACTTCTGACCGGTGAAACAGGCACAAGTGGTGCGCCATCAAAGGCTGGAAGCTGGATCCCCACCTCCAACATCCCATGACCTAAGTACAGGACCTCCATCTTTGTGGGATTTAACTTCAGTCTGATCTGCTTCACCCAACCAGACACAGCATCCAAATCTCTAATCAGGGCTTCTGGAGCCAAGCCAGGCCGGCCATCCAATAACAGATACAACTGGGTGTCATCAGCGTACTGGTGGCAACCCAGTCTGAAACTCCATGCCAGCTGGGCAAGGGGGCGCATATACAGATTGAACAACAATGGGGAGAGAATCGCCCCCTGGGGGATGCTGCATACCAATGGTTGGCATGCAGACACCCTCTCCCCTAGCGCCACCCTATGTCCCCGACTGTGGAGAAAAGAGACAAGCCACTTTAAGGCAGTCCCTTGTATCCCCACATCAGCAAGGCAGTGGGTCAACAATTCATAGTCAACCATGTCGAATACTGCTGAAAGATCCAATAACACCAGCAGCGCCAACCTGCCTCGATCCAGATGTCTATGGAGATCGTCTGCGAGGGCGACCAACACTATCCCAGTCTCATGGCCTGGGCGGAAGCCAAACTGGAATGGGTCCAGGACTGATGCATCTTCCAATAAAGCCTGCAGCTGCCCCACCACTGCCCATGGTGGCACCTTACCCAGAAATGGGAGGTTCGAGACTGGATGGTAACTGGACGGGTCGGTGAGGTCCAAAGTTGGTTTTTTCAGGAGAGGCTTCACCACGGCTTCTTTTAACACGCCAGGAAAAACCCCAGAGCTCAAAGATAAGTTGATAATGGCCTCTAGTGAAGCCTTCAGCCCATCCACACTGGCTTTCACCAGCCACGAAGGGCAAGGGTCCAAGGAGCACGTAGTGGGCCTCACCTGCTGCAGGAAATTGTCAACATCCTCCTGGGAGACCAGACTGAAGTGATCTAAGATCGGCCCAGAGGACAGCCAAGGGGTCTCCAGTTCCCTTACTGTATCAACCATGGCAGGCAGGTCGCGGTGGAGAGACAAGACTTTATCTGCAAAAAAGCTCCCAAAAGCCTCACAGCTAATAACTGAATTATCAATTTGGCGGTCTCCCTCTGAGAGGGAGACCAGGGACCAAATTACTTGAAACAATTTTGCCGGGCGTGAGCTTGCAGACGCTATGGAGGTGGCGTAATAATCCTTCTTTGCCACCTTTACAGCCACCTCGTAGGCTTTCATAAACACTCTATAAGATGATCTTGCTTCTTCATCACAGCTTTGCCGCCACCCTCACTCAAGCCATCTCAGATCCCACTTCATCCATCGTAGCTCCTCCGTATACCAGGGAGCTAGTTTGGTGTGGGGGTGGAGAGGGTGACGGGGAGCAATTTTGTCGATGGCTTCAGAGAGACGGCCATGCCAGTCCTCTACCAGCTCATTTAATGAACTGCCAGGGGACATTGGATCCCACAGAGCATTCTGGAACCTAATTGGATCCATTAGTCTCCATGGGCGAGCATAAATTCGCTCGTTGCCTATGCGACACAATCAATGCCAGTGATCTTTGGTGTGGGGAGTGGCCTGAAGGAGAAAGATTCTCGAATGAGAATAGCCACCCCACCCCTCCGACCATCCATCCCGGACTGATGAAGGACTCAGAAACCTGGGCGGGGGGGGGGGAGCTCTTTCAAGGTGACTGTTTCGCCATCCCTCACCCAGGTCTCAGTCCTGCACTCCAGGCCCACATTTTCTGCCACAAAGAAATCCTGCAGCGTTTTGGTCTTGTTATTAATGGACCTGGCATTACACAACAGCAGTGCCGGAGGGAGGTAATTCATTTTCCTAGCCCCACAACCAGCATGTCTCGGGATGGGATGCAGTTTGGAAGGACATTGAGCCCTACCACATCTCCATGGCCTTCCATTCCTGGCCTGCATCCCACTGCCATACCTCCCCCACCCCCAGAGCACTGGGATCCCCAACTCCCCTCCGGTCTCCTCCCTCGCAATTCCTTCACAACCTCCATCCTATATCATTGCCCACAACAATATAACACAACTGATCCAGCTACCCTTAGTTAATCTCAATATAAAATTTCAATTCAATCATAAAACAACCCCCACCTCCTCAATAATCAGGTGCACCTCCACTTATTTAAGGGGCCATACAGTGGTCCAATTCCAGCCTCGAAAGGCTAGGTCCGCCCCAATATAATTTCAGTTGATGCCAGAAAAATCCCAAAGAGATTCACCAGCTGCAGCCACCAAACAACCTCGCAGCCCCTCCACCAATTCCAGGAGCAACCCCCTAAGTCCAGCTCTGGGCCACTTAACACAGCAAAGCAGTTCAATTACAAGTTCAATTTAACGGCCCACTGAAGCCCAGCAATTTCGGTGGGCTTCCAACAGTATTTCAGACCACCCAGTTGCCCCCAGGTCACAGCCAAGGTCATCCGACTTCCCAGGTAAGGGGCAGACCCAATAGCCTACATATGGTCCCTGACCTACACACCTTTCGCCGTGCCCTTAAGACGTTATTATTCCAACAAGCGGGGCTGGCCTAAATGTGTTTTAATTGAGTTGTCCTGTTTCTGAGTTAAATTATTTAATAGGTTTATATTTTATATTCTTATTGTTTTATATTTGTATGTTTTATCTTTGCTGTACACCGCCCTGAGTCCTTCGGGAGATGGGCGGTATAAAAATTCAATTAAAGTAAAGTAAAGTAAAGCCTCACAGGGCTTCCAATAGTCTTTCAGGCCACCTTGCTGCTTCCAGGCCAGGCCAAGATCTTCCAGCATCCCAAATGGGAAGCAGACAAGGTACAGGAAAAGCACCCTGCCCATCACATAAAACCAGCGCTGGCCCTGATTGTTCACCCCAGCCCTTTCTCCTACCACCTTCAGCTCTGGTGGTTTGAACGACATTACACTTCCATTACACTTCAGCTCCAGCTCTAACTCCTTGACTCGCTGGCTTCATTGCCCTCTTTGTTTTTAGCCCAGCACTCAGCTCAGTTTGGCTGAGTGGCACAGCTTAACTTCAGAGCATTAATTACTCAGTGTTGGGCACGACTTTGTTGCTTGAGTTCAGGCTCGGCCGCCTGGGCGCCATCCAGCCACTCAGCTCCACTCAGCTGCCCAGCTCCCCTCAACCGTTCACTTGGCTCCACTCGTCTTAGCTCGGCCCCTCGCCACCCCCTCACTATTGGGCTCAGCTCTTCAGGGCTTGTTGGCTCCACTCGTTCAGGGCTTGCTGGCTCCACTCGTACAGGGCTTGGCTCCCTTGCCACCCACTCACTGTCAGGCTCTGATTTTCAAGTCTTGTCTTTCTGGGGCTCGTCAGGCTCAGCTTCTCAGGGCTTGTCAAGGCTTGGCACTCAGCCTGCCATCGATTTAGCAGAGAGCAGATGTTGCCTTCTTACACAATCCTCACTTTGCTTGATTTAATTAGCATCCAAATAAAGTCTCCTCAGCTCTAGCTGCCTCACTTGGTCTCACCCGACCACCAGCTGTTTCTCAGGTTAGTTTCTCCCGCCTCTCCAACTCTGGCAGTTCCACAAAGCAAACGAAGCAGAAGTAGTGAAAATACAATGGTGCAGCTTACCAGGTTAAAATGTCTTCAGTTGCAGGTGACCAGCGGCAGGAAAAAGTTGTTAAAAAGTTTTTAAAAAATTGGCTAAAAATAAAAAATCAAAGAGACAGCGGCAGAGACTTGCAAGCCTGCTCCTGCTTGTGCTGCCATCTTCCCCATAGCCTTCTCCTCTCAGCCCTCTCATTGGCTGCACTGGCAACTTTCCTCTTTCCCTACTCCTAGTGTTTCTGATGTGATGGGTGCAAAAAAAACCTGCCACTAATTGGGCAGACATATGCTTTCTTACACAAGTTCTACTATCTTCTGTGCTTACAGTTGTATGCATGTTTGGTTTGTAAGTGCATGAACTTTCAAAAGTTATGCAACATATTCCTTGAGTTGGGCCAAGTGTAGTGGATTTGATCCTGCTCCCTACAGATATATTCACTGTAGACACATGTAAAGTGTCATTTTCTTCAGCTCCTTTATGTATTTAAGTTGTTCACTAATCTTGATCATGGCAAAAAGAGAAATAAGCACAATTTTTCATAGCTTCTATTGACCCATTCATCCCACCCCCGTCCCATGCCATAGTACCAGGACAGGAGTAGTTAGATGTTGTGGTTAAAACAAAAATATTGAGTTTGTGAATAGATACATGTGATAAATTGTGCATTTATAAACAATCATTTATGCTTGTTTCCTATTTTTGCTGAAAATCACAGCTGTTCTTAGCAAAGGTGGTTTGTATACTCATGTTCCCTCCAGTGGAATTTTGTCATTTTTGCACATGGAACAGCTTTCATCTTCTCTTTCCACCTAGAGAGATTGTCTTCACTTTTACTGAGAAATCTAAGACATGGTCATGAAATGAAATAAATTTTCATTGTTGGAATAATCATAGGAATGGTCAATCTACCTACTTGGTATTCTATAGCAGAACTTATTAAATCTGGAAAAGATTAAAGAGTAAATTGTTGAATAAATTGCTCAGATAAAATATGGGTGGGAAAATTACATTAAAAAATTCTGATCTGAAAAAAAAAAGTTTCAATAAGAGCTCCTGAATCGCTTTGCAGGAGTGTGGCAATCCCGGCCACAGCCATCAGCTGCGATGACCGGGTGCCGGCCTTTGCTGCCCTGGAAGTAGAAGTGGCAGTTCCTCTTTCCCAGGCATCACTAAGGAGGCAGAGCCAGATGCTTTATAAGGTGGCTCCATCCCTTGACACTCTCAGTCTGTGCCTTGTGCTCAGCCTACCCACTGTCCCCTGTAGCAGGGCAGGTCTAGCCAGTTGCTGTTAAGGGGCCAGTAGGAATTTTTTCCCCTTTCACCAAATCGGCTATGGTGAGAGGTGGGTTTTTGCCTGCTGTGCTCTGCATGCAGTGGTTATGGTAATTGGATTGGTGGAGCAGTAACATAATTCAGCCACTGGCAGGTTAGAGTTGGGGAAATGAGAGCGGCTTGGTGAGCACCGTTCGCATCTCCCTATTGGTGGGGAATTGGGGTCTGTCAGGAGCAGCTGTAGCTTCATGACTGCCAGCTACAAGGGCAGACTGATGGGAACTCCTGGACAAGTTCTTTTCTCAGGCTCCATGGCTTGGGGTGTTTGGAGCTTTAAAGGGGGAACCATTCGCCTGGCTGGCTGGGCCCAAACCATGCCTTATGGATGGCTTGCTCCAGGGGCAATGGGCCCAAACCATGCCTTATGGATGGCTTGCTCCAGGGGCAATGGGTCTCACCAAGACAGGTTCAAGGAAGAGGTCCCAGAGTGACCGCTGGCTTGACCTGTGCCACTAGTTAGGCCCTGCTTTGCTGTGTTAACTGTTTATGTTGTTGCTTTAATAAAGTGGCCCTTTAGAACTCAAGGTTTGTGTCTGCCATTTAATTCCGACTAGGGTGGCAATTAGTTAATGTGCTTTCTTGAAATCAGGTAGCAATGACCTTTCAATACCAACTAGTATCTGGTTCCATTGGGGACCTCCTGTCAGCACTCTCCACTGGCACCCTCACTCAATTGAGCAGTAGGGGGGAATGGAGGGAATGTGTCAATTGACACCAGATCATCAGTTCCTGTTTCAAAACAGGATGTTATGTCATAATGCTTTAGAGGTTTCAAATTGCTATGGTAAAAACAATAGATTTGGATATGCCACTTCCAGTTATAGGACTGTGACATCAGAACACTCTAGGAATTTCTAAAATACTGTGATTTTTACCATACAGATTTGACAATTCATACAGCATCATGACATCATTTCTTGTTCTAAAGCATGAAGGAATGTCCCTGTAGTCTCTGCTCCCCCATGCTTCCAGAGCCTGGCAACTCTAACTAGTACAGTGCCTTTGGTCAGTATTAAATAAAAAAGTAGCAAACAGCAACCTCCCAAAGAAGGGAAGGTTCTTCTCATGTATAAAAGTATTTTTATCTCTTTTTCTTATGAAGTTTTCTTCTTCCTTTCTTAAAGCCTAGTCTAATGTGGTTTCCAGTGTTGGTTCTTGGATGGTGTTCCTCCCATTGGCATTCTTTCTCCTTTCTGTCTCTTGTGTCTTGCTGCATCCTAGAAATGATTAAGCTCCTTCTCTTTCATTTACTGTTGTCCAGTGTTCAATTTTCCCAACAACAGCTGGAACATGTTGGCCCTTTGGAAACTGGAAAATATACAGTAGTTTTTCTCTGTTCATACTCCAGCCTTCTTCTGATAGCTCTGCTCTATTGGTCTAGGAATATGTGCAGTGGATATCCTTGGAAACTGAGTGTCCCTGCTAGCGACTATTTTTCAGCCTAACTCAGCTCCCAGTGTTGTTTTGAGGATGAAAGGGAGTGAAGAAAAGTTCGTGAGTACCATCCTCCTGAGTAGAGATGGGCACGATCCAAAATAAATTAATGATCCAGCCGATCGTGGATCAGCACCGGCGACGATCCCCAATAAGCGATCCACACCGATCATCTCCCCTTCCCGAGCTGTGGATCGTGGAGGCCAAAGCAGGGCGCGCTGCTATTTCCAGCTATGTGGGAAGGTGGGTGCTGGCGGCGGCTGCTGGGCCCGGTGGGCATGGGGAGATGGCGATGAGCCACCTCCCCTCTGGGGGTGGGGTGGGTCTGGCCTGTGTTTGGCCGTCAGAGCTGCCTATCAGGGTTTGCAGGGATGAGATTGGAGTGCCCATGGTTACAGAACACCCCCTCCCCCCTCCCTCCCCTGGCTGTCTTCTCCCAACTGGTGACTGCTTTGCTGCTTCATGGTTGGAAGGAAGCCCTGCTGATCAAGGAAAGCTGGGCTTCGATTTGGGTTGCCAGGGCGACAGAAGGAGGGCAAACACAGCTCAGGCATTACCCTGGCTCCATTGCCAGGGGAATAGATTGCTGGCGCCTGAGTGTCTGGCTTCCCGATCCGAGCACGAATGCCCCAATCAAGCCCTGATCCAGGTTCCCCCCCGATCGCTGGATCGTTGGCCGTGCCCAAGCACGATCTGCCGGGTCCCGATCGCACGATTGCCATTATCATGGGTTTTTTTTCGATCGTAATGCGGATCGTGCCCATCTCTGCTCCTGAGCCCCTTAGAGTAAGGGCATGATGCAAAGGAAAAATACATACCATCTCCTTGGCTCTAGCAAGCAAGAATTATAGTGGCGGCAGCAGCAGTATTGCACTCTGTCTGTTTAAAACCTGTCATTACAGGCAGATTTCAGACTGAACTTTACTGTCACCCAAAACAGGTAATGTGCACTTTCGCCCTATTTATTGATACCCAAAAATTGGCAGTCAAAGTCTGCTGCTCCTTTCTAGTAACAATGGGAAAAGCCATTCTGTTCTGAACCTGTCATGCTCATTGCTTTTCCAGGATGTTACCTGCTGAGGGGAAGTGCTGTGCAGCTCAACGAGGTTAGCAGCCCCTGACAGGCTAGCGTTCACGGGGCCTCACTCAGTCTGACTGACTTTTATAAGAAAAGGCAAAGGCTCAGCAGGAGAAAACAGACAAATGAGAGAATGAGGGGTCAAATATTTATAGCTGGGCACGAGAGGTCTGAACTCCCATGGCAAAATGGAACATAGTGGTAAAGAAAACATAATATGGAAAAATGTGTAAACATAACACTATTCAGTTCAGAGATCAATTGAACACAGTATCAAATGGCAGAATTAGCAATGCTAATGGTGGATGGCATGAAAGACACAGTGTCCATTGCTTCAGAGCTTTGTGGTTTACAGAAATTGGCCTTCAATCTGACAGGATCTTCTACAACTTCTCGGCACCAGGAACTGGCTTGTATGCTACCATTCAAACATTTGAATGGCTATTCATTGAAGGAAAGAACTGTCATAGAGGAATTCACAATGGCCGTGTACAGTGATCTGTGTGAAACTGGCCAAGTTACAAGTCACATTATATTTGCAGCAAACTGCATTTTGTATACTGGAATAATAACATTCCCAGTTATGGAATATGCTAACCAGATACATGCATCAAATATATTTTGTGATCCCAAACCTTGCTTTTCTACTATTTTAGCTGCAAGTTATTCTGCTTCTATATTATCTTTTCAATCTTTTAAAATTCTGATTTAATTTGTTTTCATATTTTATTCTTGTATTTTTAATTGTATGTGTAAGCTACCTTGAAGACTATTAAGAGGACAGGCATAGCTCAAAGTTACAAATAAGTATCTTTAAGAAATTTGCTGCCTTTGTTTGAAACAGATTTCTCTAGCGCAATAAGGATCTTGATAGAGGAGAAAGCATAGAAAGCTAGACTAAGTGGAAGAATGTGTTTAAAACCTGATCAACCAGGTACTTCTCTGTTTCCTCTTCTGCAAGACTGAAAAATCTGAGAGATAAAAAGGTAGCAGTTTGTTACACATGACAAAGACCACCTTTGCAATTCGGAGTCTTTCTGTCCTTTTACATCTCACATGAAGGAGAAAATTTTTTGAATCTTCTTTATAGAGGTTGTGTGACTTTCTGGAAGAATGAAAAATACAGGAATTTCCCAGTAACATATAATCCTACAAGCTGAGATGTTTCCTCTGTACATTAAAGCCATCAAAAGAGTTCAGCAAAACAGGAGATCTCCCACTGGCAACCCCAGCTGCCAAATGCCATTCCATTGGCCAGTGGGAGAAAAATTGATGAAAAAAATTGCCACTGGTATGACAGCATTACTTCACTTCCAAGGTAGGAAATGATGTCACAATGCCTCTAGGAATCAACATAGAACTTTACCATAGAGTTTCCAGCAATTCTAAGAACAGCATGATGTCACTTCCAGGTTTTCCCTGGAAGCGATGAAACAATGTCATGGTGATGGCTAGACTTTAGCATTTATTTCATTATCAATTGGTCCACCCTCTTCAAGTTTCCCTCCATTAGAGAAAACACAATCAAGATTTTTAAGAACAGTATTTCATTTCCCCAGCTGTGTCTCCAATGACAGCCTGCATCTGGAATCTGGCTTGATAAGATTAGAGGCCAAGATTTGTTTCACCTCCATAAACTTATGACTTATGTTAAACCATCCAACATTTGATATTACATTGTTAATTCTTAGAGATGGGTTCTGCTGTAACTGGCTTAAGGCAGTTTATCACAAGTTGAATTTGTTAGGCTTTTCCCATGGGTTTCTTTTTACAATGTCTTTAACTCAAGCAAGGGCCCTAATCAAACAAAGGATACTGAATACCAAATGGCAGGAAGATATTGACAGAGTTCCATACTTTTTGGCCTCTATGAAAACAAGATATGTTGCAGCCCCAGTAGCCTATTTGTCATTGTTGATTATTCCATCTCACCGTAGGCCTTTCTCCCTGGTCAGATGGAATATCTTTCTTTCGGCAATTCTCAGTTTTCCCAAAGATCCCATTGGCAGAGAGGGTCTGACCTTGTGGAGCAGGCATGATTGAGACAACCGAGTATATTCTGCTTAACTGCAGCTTTTATCAGGAAGCTCAAGTGAAGCTCTTACAACCTTTCCTTAGGAAGTTTTCTACACTTTCTTAATCAGTTTTTATCTGGAGCAAGTTCTCAGCTTTCATTTGCCTGCGCCAGATTCCTTGCCATAGCTGATAGAAATCACAAGAAATGATAACAGATGGTATTTGATTTATGAATTTAGGGGTCATCCTGGACTATGCTCTATCTGTTTTATTCTCATTTTTGTAAATTCTGTTATTGTTTATTTCTCAAAGTATTTCCGATTTTCTTTATTCTATGTAAACTGATAAGTGCTGGTGATCTGTCATGAGCTGCAAGAATAAACTGAATAATTGACTGATTGACGTGGCCTGCACAATGACATCAATTTCCAGATGATATCACTTCAGCCTGAAACAGGCCCAATTCAGCCTGAAATGGGCCCAATTCGGACCCAAATGGGCCTAAATTAGCCTGCTGCGGAGTACAGGAGCACTCTTGGGCCCATCGTGCTGCCCCTGCAGCTTTCTCATGTTCTGCAGTGGGCTGATTTTGGCCTGAAATGAGCCCGATTTGGCCTGAAATGGTCCCAATTTGCCCCCAAAGGGCCTAAATTGATCCACTGAGAAGCACAGGAGCATTCCTGGGCCCATTGTACCACCCCTGCAGCACTCCAGCACTCTGTAGTGAGCCAATCATGGTCTAAAATGGGCCTGATTTGGCCCAAAAGGGGCCCAATTCGGCCCACTGCGGTGCACAGGAGCACTCTCAGGGGGGAACATGGCCTGTGAGATGACATCACTTCCCGGATGATGTCACTTTGGCCCAAAACAGGCCCAATTCTGCCCCAAATGGTCCTAAATTAGTCCACTGCAGAGTGCAGGAGCACTCCAGGACCTGTTGTGTGACTCCTGCAGCACTCTCACACTCCACTGGGCCAATTTTGGCTCCCAAACAGGCCCAATTCAGCCTCAAATGGGCCAAAATTAGCCTGCTGTGGAGCATGGGAGTGCTCCCTGGGGAGGCTTATGGCCTGTATGATGATGTCATTTCCTGGAACATCTGTAGGGTGAGTGCCAGGTCACTTACATCCTGCCCAGACGGTTAGGGGACCTGGCAACCTTTGTTCCACATTCTGCTTATCTCTGTCATAATAAATACAGTTGTACTTATACCAAAGAGTGTGAGCACCAAGTGGAGTATTTTAAGAAAGATGATCCTAGACATAGACTAAGGTTGCCAGGTCCCTTGGCCTTAAAACCAGGGGCATGCTATGGCAAATTTTAAGCAAAATAGCCCCACATGGGAGCCTTCATTTCCTTTGTCATGCTGGGAATAACGTCATTCCTGGTGTGACAGGGGAGGCACTGGAGTGCACAGGAGCATGCTCCAGAGCTCTTGGGCTCCCTCCCCGTGTCGTTCCCCACTGTTGATAGCCAAAGAATATATCATGACATACTAACTAAACAATAAATCAATTTTCAAATATAAATGTCTTATTTATTTATATTTATTTTCTTGTAAATATTTTCTTGTACACACGGACTGCCTTCAATATATATCATTACATGCAAGCTTCCCACCACAATGGCTGTACAAAAAGTGCTAGTACGTACATAAACATAAAGTTCTATGAACAATAATTAAAGTGCTAATAAGGCAAGATAAGGCATATTGAGCAATAATTCAAAACATAAAGTTCATAGGAGAAATGCCAAGTACAGCACAAAGGGCGTAGATGGAAGGACCATCTGATGGGCGGACCTAGGGGTGCCAGACCCCTGGTGGGGGTGGGGGATCCCCCACCCTCACCCCCCACCCCCACTTACCTGGCCAGCGGGGGGGGGTGCACACCCTCCGTGCACGCTCCCCTGTGTAGTTGTGCGCTCCCGCAGATCGGGCCCGTTTTGAACTGCTGTGGAGCACAGGAGCGCTCTGCAGCACCTCAAAACAGGCCTGTTTTGGTGCAGATTGGGCCCATTTTGAGCTGTTCCGGAGCGTGGGAGCACTCCTACGCACTGCAGCGTCCCAAAACGGGCCCAATCCTCGCCAAAACGGCCACGGATTGGGCCCATTTTGGCATGGATCGGGCCCATTTTGGGACGCTGCGGTGCGCAGGAGTGCTCCTACGCTCCACAGTGGCTCAAAATGGGCCCAAAACAGGCCCGTTTTGAGGCACTGCAGCATGCAGGAGTGCTCTTGCATGCCGCAGCGTCCCAAAACGGGCCCGATCCGCGGGCGCATTTGGGGCCACTGTGGAGTGCAGGAGCATTCCTGCGCTCCACAGTAGCCCCCAACGTGAGCCCCTGCAGAGTGTGGGTGCACTGGGGGGGGTGCAGCGTGATGATGTCACTTCCCGGAAGTGACGTCATCGCGCTTTGCGGGAGCACCCCCCAGCAGGATAAAGTTTAGAGCCAGGCCCCAATCCCCCCACTGGGAGCTTGAGAGGGCCTGCCAACCCTAGGCGGCCCAGTTCACTTTCTTAATCCCATTTCTTAATCCTGTATTGATAATACAGAGCAAAACCTTGAACTGAGGCTGGGAGAGCGGAGTCGGCGCGAACAGCGCTTGACTCCGCCCCCTCCAGCAAAGCCCCGGATGCCCGGGAAGGAAGCCTGTCTCCCACTCCGGGCGGGGCAGCAAAGAGGCGGCTCCCAGCCTGAGCGGCGTTTTGCCGCGGCTGGGAGAGCCGTCTTATGTCTGCTTGCTTCTAGAACTTGAAACTGACGTCGGCTCTTCAACCATCTTTGATAAAGAACAGAAAGCCCGTCAGGTGGTCCTTCCATCTACACCCTATTGACTCTCGTGATTCTCTCTGTATTGGTACTTTCCCCCCTGCTGGCCAGGTGAGTGGTGGTGAGGGGCAAAGGCTGGGAGTGGGGGATCCCCAGCCACCACTGGGGAACTGGCAGCCTTATCTTGAACTCAACTGGGTTACACCAATAAGGGCATAAAGTAGGAGAGGGGAAAGAGCCTCTTTGATTGATTGCAAACTGTAGCTGTTAAGATTACATATGTGTGTGAGATATTTCAATACCAAAGCATATGGGGTAGGACTTTGAATCATATAAGTGTTGGTGTCACATTCTGGAGCATGCCTATTTGTAGGAACCAACTCAGAAAGAGAGAGATTGCAAGTTTTCTTGTGCCAAAGTGCAGTCTAGTATTTTGTACTATATTATTCCTTTCTTACTCTTGTTCTTGAACATAGTTTTTGCTTTGTGTGTGCTGTCTCTTTGTCTTGTGTATGTCTCCAATTTTGTCTGAAGCATTTTACTGTTTTTACTTGGGATTTGCTTCCCACCCTCCTCCTTCCCTGCTTTTTTGGCTTGCCTTCTGTCTTACTTTTTCCTGCACACTGGCTCTTTGGAGACCAGATTTTTGTTTAATCTTTCCTCCATAGTCTTTGCCTCATTAGTTATTTATTGTTTCAGCATGTGACTGGCAATGGCTGGCTGCCTCAGTGTGTCCTTGAACCTTTTTGATTTTTAATTGTGCTCCCTCCCCTCTCCCTGAAGTTTCTGTAGTTAGTTTTTACAATTAATTTGGGATTTGTCTGTCTTGTTTAACTCAGCCTCTGTTGTATGTCTGGGTGTCCCAAGCAGAACCCAAACACGACACTTTAATTTGATTAATTTATCACACTCACAGTCCAGTAATAAAATTACACACATTTCATACAGTATCTATCTTATCTAACATCTGTGCACAAAAGCATACAGCACATCATAACTGGTAGGGGATCTTCTGGCTCTGGAGGGAAGAATGTACAGCATAGTAGGGGCAGAGATGGCAGAAGGAGAAGGAGAGGAAGGGGAGGTTTTGAAGAAGCAGCAGCAATCAACAATGCCAGGTGGCAGACAGTCAACCTGGCATTGGAAGGCCCCCTGGCAAGCTCAAGCTATTCTTCTTGAAGCGATGTAGCTGCAGTGCAAATTCCTCAAGCAGCTATAGGTATTACTGCTTCCTATCAATTATCCCATAGAATTTAAAGTTAAACATGGGCACATTTCATCACCTCAAAAAGAGGTCCCCTTTGTTCTATCTGTCTGATATTTTGCAGGTTAGAAGTCTTAGGGGTTGTTGCAACGCCCCTGAGTTTTGTTCAGTAAAGACAGAAAGCCAGGAAAGTACTGTCTCAAGAATGGGAGGGGGGAGGTTATTTCCCAGTGCAACCAGTGAGAAATACTGAAATAGAATTATGAAAATGAAGGAACAATAAAGAAATGAAACAACCAAATAATGAAACAGTCCCTTTGGGAATGAATAATAGAAACAATTTTTTAAAAAATAAACTTCAATTCACAAGTCTACTGATGGTGTCTTTCCATGTCCCCATCTCCCCTGACTCCCACCAGCTGCCAGCCACTCTCACCAGTTGCCAGCAAACATATATGGCACAGTCACGTGCTGCAAAAAGGACTGAAGTGTGTTTTGAAAAAATAAGCTACCACACGTTGGATGTTTTCCTTGCTTTCTTTGTGTGATAGGCATGCTCCATGAATCAATCATCTTCTCTTTCTCTGACAGTATATGGGAAGCAAATCTTCATATGGAATGCACTAAGGATGCAGTCCTACCCCATGCTCTGCCCAACCAGGCAAAGGATGGGGCAGCTCATAAAGGGCAAAATTAATTTCACTACTGTGCAAGGCTGCCGGCCCAGTGTTGCAGGAACTGAATAAGAAAATTAAATCATCCTGTTGTAATAGTGAGTTGTGCCTTCAGTTTTAATCAGGAAAGAAACTCTGAGGTATCAGGAATCTAGGACACACTGGTTTAAACAAATGAGTCTGGAGTCTAGACATCATAAGCTTCAAAAACGAACATACCATTCCAAGCTTAATATAATTAAGTGCACTTTTCATAGCTGAACCACACAATCTATTCAAACACACCAAACATTCGAAACAATAGAAAATAAAATATTATCCATTCACCTATGTAGTATATACATTATACAACTAGAAAAGAGTTGTTCTTTCTTGCAGTATATCAAGGCACAACATTTAGTTACAGTATAATTATTGACACAATTCAGTATGATTTATGTTGGATTCAGAAGTGTGGACAAGCAGAAAGAAATAAGCTCACCTTATCCCGAGTCTCTAGCCTTTTACAAGACCAAATACGCCTTTTCAGGATTTAGAGAACTTTTATAAGTTCTACTTAATAATCATTCTTGGGGTTTTAATATTTGAGCTGATTATGGATTACTGAATTTGTTCCAACATTTTTGTAGGATGAGTTATTTTATACTGCAATATTGTAAGGACATGTGTTGCTTTGAAGCCATGTGATCAAGTTCTAAATTACATTGGATCCAACCAATGTTATTATTGCAGTTAAACAACTGACTATCTGATCCTGTGCATGATTTTTTCTTCAAGCTTATGGTGAAATACCCACTGCAGCTCCTGTCCATTCCCATGATGATCCTTGCTTTTAGAATACAGATTATATTAACCAGAAGATTTTTGTTCTTTAAAAAAAAATCTGAATGAAGCTATTATTGGCTGGAGCAGTACAGAGGAAATGGCCTTTTTGTTATGTGTCCTTTGTTCCTTCAACTAATAACCTGAGACACAATGGACCACTCCAAAAGGAAAGACTGTCATCAACACTTAGGTGATCATTGCTCTATCAGCCTTGATCTCTTGAATAAAATGACTATGTTGAAAGATCAAGGTCGGAGTTTCACTCTCAGCAAGGACAGAATTCTTCTGGGCCAAAGAACATGTATCTACACATACGGGCTGCCATTCATGCCCCCCCAATCCTGAGAAATAAAAAAACCCTCTACCAGATCTTTATAGGGTATGTGGGGACCCAACTTAAAAATGAATTCTATACCAGATTGTAACTTTAATATGTCTAAGATGTATCAAATAATGAGTTTGTTATGTTATAGGAGCAAGAAGTAAATAGTTACAAATCTATGTTAAAAGGCACTATATCCTTTATTTTATAAATGAATTTAGTAAGCCCAGTGGGAGCACAGCAACAAGGATATAAATGGAATGTGCTGCTTAATAATATGATAGATTAAATACCAAGTGCTAGCTATTACTTTCAACTCAGGTATTCTGTTTACTGTTTATCACAAATTTATTCCACCTCTTATTCACAAACCTTAGGCAGTCTATTTACCAAGAGCCTACTGTATCTCCATAACAAACCTCTGAGCCTAATAACAGCAGCTTGCCCAAAGCCATCCAGTGAGATTCTTAGCCAAGCAGGGATTTAAATTTAAATCACTCAATCTGAAGTCCACTATCCACTGTAACATACTGGCTGTCTTTGCATCTGCTACTTCAGTAAATTACCACAGTTACTGTAGTATGCATGAGAATTGTTAGTGGCACAGCAGCAATGGCTGGGCTTTCCACAAACGGGTGAAATTGTAATGTTTAGATAAGCATCTTCTATGAATGAGAGGTGCTGTTGCACACCTTGAATGTTTGGTTTTGTTCTATATTGTTTCTTCTTTAACAAGCAGGCTATAAAGCTCTTCTGTTAAACCATTTATAAATCTGGCTTTTTCACAGAAGATGCCTTCACGGCTTGCTACTGGATATAAACTCCTGTCTGCATTGCTCCAAATTGGCGTGGGCAGGTTCACCTTCATTAAAATTGTCACTTGGGCTAGGAGGAGAGAGCGGAGAAAGCTCTACCAAATAACTGTAGAACACATAAATTAGTACACAGAGCCTTCTCCTCTCCTCCTCTCTTGCCGTTCCTTTCTGTATTTCAAAGGCAAGGCAAACTTCATAATGGCCTAATAAGTGTAGGAAGCACAAACTGCACTCGGAAGCTGCAGGTAAAATGCCTTAGCACCACCCTCTAAAAGCACTGCCAAGTACTGTGCTGCCTTCTGATCTTATTTACAGAGACCAGAAACTCAAGGTCAGCCAAGTACTCACTGATTCCAAGCTAGGGATCCCAGACCCCCAGTGGGGGCGGGGGATACCCTGCCTCTGCTCCCTACACCCCGCCCCCACTTACCTGAGCAGCGGGGGAGCACGCACCTTCCTTGCACGCTCCCCTGCGGCGTGGCGCATTCCCGTGCACCACAGCCACATGGGTCGGGCCCAATTTGGCCCGGATTGGGGCCACTGTGGAGCGCAAGAGCGCTCCTGCACTCTGCAGCACTCAAAACGGGCCCGATCCACAGCAAACCAAGCCTGTTTTCAGCAGCTGCAGAGCATAGGACTGCTCCGGCGCTCCACAGCGCCTCAAAAACAGGCCCAATCTGTGGCAGAACGGCCCATTTCCGGCGCCGCGCAGCATCCAATAATGAGCCTACCCAGGGGACGTGCAATGACGTCACTCCTGAAGTGACGTCATCGTGCCTATGGGGGTGCACTTGCATGCTCTGCACGCGCTCATCCCCCTCTCCCCAAAAGTAAGTGCCAGCCCCCTGTCCCCCGCTGGGAGGTTGAGGGGGCCTGGCAACCCTATTCCAAGCCCATCTGGATGACCAGCAAATTTCTTCGAAGGCAGTAAGACTTTTGCTATCCTGAAACTGCAGTCACCAGATGTAACAGACTTGTTCAAGGATACCATTAATAAAAGATTTTCTGGTGGTCTACTGCACAGTCTCCAAGCACAGAGCTTAAAACAGACTAGCAATAAATTTCCCCTAGATAACAGAACCATGAAAAAAAGTGTAGAATCAAACCAGACACTCAGATGTGCAACACCACAACCCATTGGTACGAGTTGGTTATAGAGCCATGACAGTATATTAAGATGTTGCAATTACAAAGAAAGACTTCATTGTGCCTTACTCAAAGTAAACTAGAAACACAAGAAGGAACTCTTTATAATCGCTTCATAAAGATTTGAAAGCTAGGTTATCACATGAATTTGAATAACTCTAGAAGGAAAGATAAAAACACAATCCTCAGAATGAAATAAAGCATTATTAAATTATTCATCCCTGAGCTAAGCCATTTTCTCTAGAGAGGTGTACCTATGAGGAACAATGAAATTAGATCATACCACCCTTTTTCAATAATAAAACTCTTGTTTTTCTTTCATAATAAATGGACCAAGAGAAGAGCTAATGAAGCTTGGACACAGGTTCATTGTATTTATTTCCAGTGTTTGAGAGGATGTAGGATACTGAGCAGTTAGTTTACTGGCTGGACATTTAGAATATAGATTAATTCCATGTTCAGAATTCTATGAAACATGTGCAAAGGTTAATATTAAGTCTTCAGTAATCACTCATACTATAGTTTAATTATCCCTTTCCTCAGTTTAAATGCTTTCATAGTCAAATCTAGTGTGTTTAAAGTAAGACTATGGACTTCTCTTTATGAAAGGTTATTCTTAAAAGAGATTTTCATTAGGATCTGTTAGGTGCAAGCCACAAGATTCCCCCCATCCCCCGCCGCCTTCTTTACATGTGAAGTAAAGTTTAAATAGTCCAGGCTTTCAGATCAGAGAACAATTAAGCCAGGTGTGGACAAGAATTCTAAAACATTTTAAAAGTTATTCATATTGAAAAAGAGAACAAATGGTACAAAATGATCTTAAAATATGAAAACGCTGAGAATGATAGCCAACGGATTTAAGATAAGGACGAAAAGCAAGGAATCTCCTTTTCCATTTAATGCAATATTATCATATAGAATCTTTTGCATACTATAGTGACTTTTTGTAATAAAGTGATATGAATATATCAGATAGGTAAATGGAAGATAGACCTATTGGTGCCTAATATCCATGATAGTCAAAAGCATGATCTTCACAGGGACAGATCTTGTATTGTAGCAGATGTTGAAATTAACAAGAGTTCCGTTTCAACACTGAAGATTGTAAGAACAGGTCAAAACACTTTCCTCCTGTCTTTTATTACCCCTAAACTTGTTTTCCTCCCTCTGGAGCCACAGTCACTGCACCAATAGCAAGCTTAATTCATTTTGATTCTTTTTTTTATATCCAGTGCAATACAGTGTAAAACATAAATTTTCAAACCTTGATGCTTCTGTGTCATAAACATTCATTTGGGGACATTTTTTTCATTATTTCCTTTTATTGTAGTACACTGCCCCCTGCAGGAAAAAAACAGGCCTTGTGTCTCAGCAAAGTTTTCCATGTCTACAAAATCAAAAAGAGTCCAGTAGCACCTTTAAGACTAACCAATTTTAATTATTATAGCATAAGCTTTCGAGAATCAAGTTCTCTTCATCAGATGCATGTCTACAGAATCAGAATAATTGTACTTATGTTGATAAAAATGGCAGTTATAGCAATTAATTTTTATTTCCAGTATATTTATTTCTGTGTTATCATAAATTACATCATTATTTATTACTCAAAAGCATACACAATAAGAAACACTATAAAAAATAAAATGTAAGGAAAGAAAACAGGTTAGGAATGAATCGAATTATATCATGATTAGTGCTATTTGGTTTATAATTGAAATGGATGGCTGTTTTGGAAGGCATGAAATCACTGTTCTCAGATGAACATGATATTTCTGGTTTGCATAAAAATAATGAAGAGTTAATAAATTGTAGAAATATTCACCACTAGCATGGTGGAATAGTCTGAAGGCAACACTAGGATCTGGGAGTCCAAATATCCACTGTGCTATCAAAGCTTGCTGAGTTACCTTTGTCCAGTTTTTTTTTTCTCTGCCTACTCAAAGGATGATTGTTGTGAGGATAAAATGGAGAAGAAAAAATAAGCTGCTTTGAGTCTGTATTGAGAAAGGTGATGCGTGAATGAAGCAAATAAACAAATTTTCTCAGAGCTAAACTAGAATAATAGTAAAGGGTTGCATCCTCACAGTTACTCGCAACTAGTTTCACTTGTCCACATAGGATAATCCAGTTGTGAACAACTGCTGTAACACAACCAAAGTACAATATTCAGCAATGACAGGATGCATCTGTGGAAAGAAGTTTGTTTCACCTGTACATAGAAAGCAGAAAATGGAAGGATCCTTAATAGTAAAAGGAACATGGTCACTAAAAGAATTCTTCCTCCCCTGTTCTCTTCCTCACCCACTTCACTTTCTCTCAGTAGACATGTTCACATGTTAAGGTAAATGCATATAAATCCTATCTATATGTGTATACATCTATTTGTAAGAAAAAGCCAACACATGTTCACTGTACAAATGAAACTGGAGACCAGTACCTGAATAAATGTGGGGTTCGAAATATGTTCAGCTGTACATGGGTTGACTGTAACATTACGATTACTCAATGAAAGTATAAAGAAAAATCCAGCATACACTGTACATTGATTGGATGTGTATTCACAGGAACTTGTGAACAGCGCCAATGTTTTCCTCAATTCATTTCCTATACTGTAGCCAGAAAAGTACTCTGAGGAGGTGAGGAATAAGAGGGGAGGTTTAATGCCCCCTTTAGCATACATGTACATTGAACATTTGGTAACATTAGTGGCTGTCATCATCAATATATCTAATTCTTAATATGGCCCCATCTGTGGATACTTAAATCCAGAGACTGGAGCAGGGAACATACAAGACAGGTCTACAAACCTGAGAAAAGTTCCAGGTTTGCAGGAATATCTGAGAGCTTTAAAAAAATGAATTGAGAGAGCCTACCTCCCCCCAAAATAATAGAAGCAGCTCTTGTACCTTTAAGAAACTAAGGCCCTCAGTAGCTGTTGCTAGGCAACCACAACAGCATTTCCAGTAGGGTTACCACTCACCTTGCTGGCAGGGCCTGGGGGAGTGCACAGAATAGGCCCAGAAGCTCGGTAGCACACAAAAATCAGCCTCACGTGGGGCCCTTCACTTCCTTGTCATGCTGGCAATGATGTCATTCCCAGCTCGACAAGGAAGACCTCTGCAGCACACATGTGCCCCTCCCATGACCCTCATCCCCCGGTTTGGGCTCCAGGGAACCTAGCAACCCTAATTTCCATGCTTGGGTTTCTATAATTAAATGGCAAGAGGAGAAGGAAGGGCTTTTCCAGGATTGTTTGGGCCTCTGAGGGAGGGCCAGGACCTGCAACAACCACCAGGCAATTTGCTACCATATGACTTGCATGACTCATGACTTTTGTTCAACAGCAGTCATCTCATGAAAGACAGTGTTGTGCAATGATGAGAGTTTAAGAGTAGGATCTGGGACCCCCAAGTTTGAACCCCCATTCTGCTATAGTAGCTCACTGGGTGACTTAGGTCCAGTTAAACATTCTTAGCCTATCTTACCTCACAGGAGAAGAAAAGAGTGCTGTATTCTGCTTTGGGTCCACATTATTGAGAAAGGTGGGATATAAATGACATAAATAATAAATACATCAGAAGACAGGAAACAGATATACGGTGGATGGCTGGGTGGGAAGTAGAAAATGAAGCACGAAACCGTGACAATATAGGGATTGCCAGGTTAAAGAAAAGAAATAGTGTGGTGCAGGAAATTGAGCCCCCTCCCACACACAAGAACTTGTTCCTCACTGTGCACATGGGTGGGCAGCCATCACTGAGCAACTGGGCCCTACCTAGCTCAGCTTCTGGAACTGTAAGGAAGGAAAGCTGAAGACAGGGTGAAAAAGGGAGGTTGGCTGGTGGATGAGAAGGAGACAATGGAGCAAGAAAAGAGAAGACACTATGGGGGTTTCAGGGAAGGGAAAGAGGAAATAATGGATGAGGGTGAAATGAAATGCCCTCCTTATAGCTCCCCTGTTTGTAATATTCTATAGGTGATGAGAATTTTCCTTACATCCATCCAAAGCAAGGAGAAGCAAAGAAGGTTGTTAACATTCTCTTGACAGAAAGATATTCAACGTTTGGTGGTGTTTGTTGATAACCCAATGCTTTCTTCAAACATTGGGTTGTCAAAACATAACTTATTTCAAAACGTACATGAAAGTATTAATAGTAACATAATGATATGGATGATGGCTAGACAAAAACATTAAGTTGATCTGGACTGTATAGCTCAACAACACCTCCTTTCCCCAACAATTATCTCAAAAGCTATCACAATTCTGAACTTGGGCAAGGCCTTCAGGCATGTTCTGAGGCAGAGACAGAAATGCTTCCTTCATGAAACAGACATGCAAGAATTATTTTTTATATAAATGAATTAATGAAAAGTATTTACCTTGGTGAAAGTATAGGTTTTAGTATGAAAATCAACCCCACCTCCAAATAGAAAGAAGGAAGGATGGAAGGAAGCCTATAGGCACTAGAATATTGAATCAGCACCAAAACACATCTATAGCTAATCGTATCTGAGAAGAGATAGGGGTTTTCCCCAGGGTTTTAATTTGTCTGTTAAACAACAACATACTTGGCAGCAACAACTGTAGCCTTTTAATCTATGTTTCCCTTGGTACCAGAGGAAGTGCTAAAATTAGATTTTTTTTTAAACATTTACAAAGCCAACAGGCCTTGACTTCAAACTTGCGAATAAGTGGTAATTAGCATGATGCCTAGCTGAATTCCTAGGAGGATGTTATTATTTTAATTCACTGAGCTAATTTTAAAGTTCTTTTTTGAACTCCTGTATTGAATTACTGTAAACAACTAATTTGGAAACTTGGTTTTCAGCAATAGGACTGGTGCTGGTTGCTGGTATATAGATCTCTGGAGTCTCTCCGCTCATGTTTTCACCTCAGTTTTTACCATGGAGTCAGCTGTGTCAAAAACATTAGCCAGAGGCTGCCTCAGACAGCAAAAGTTTATTTAATTAATTTATTAAAAACCTTCCTATGCCACCCTGCCACCAAAATAGTGTCCCTAAGGCAGCCAACATCAAAACATTTCAATATTAAAATATCAAGACATTAAAACAGCATTTGAAATATAAGTGTATATAAATTTTTTTTTTAAAAAAATAGATAAACGTACAACACACACAACAAAACATCCAAGGAGGAAGGTCAGCTATAGTTAGTTGAGGAATGCCAAACAAAATATAAAAGTCTTCACTCAGTGGAAGACAATGACAGAGGAAAACTGTCAGAGACAGCTGTACCTGAGTTCAAGAAGAGCAAAACACTCCAAACTGAGTGTGAGTTCTCACCATCAACCTCTCTTGACTAAACCTTCCGCTGTGGAACTGAGGGGCAAGTCCCCTAGCCCTGCTTGGTTTTAAACAGGAAGTCAACCCTGCAAGGTAAGACCACTTTGCAAAATGAGTTCCACTAAACATCTATTTGGGTAGTTATGACCAAAATGGGTCAAAGTACTGGGTTCAGACTGAAGCTTGCAAATTCCCAAGGAACACAGAAAGTTATACTTCAAAGAGTTTATTAACAGAAGTGGAAAAAAAATACAGACAGAATTGTCTAGATAGGAAAACAAACAGAACTACCTAGTCTACCCTAGCGCACTTGAACAGACTTTTGGGGCCAAGCTACAAGTGACGAACGACACTTGAATGGCAAGTGGATTGAGTGGAGCACAAGTGGAGAGCAAGTGAACAGGGAGAAATACACTTGCCATTCAAGTGTCGTTCGTCACTTATCGCTTGGCCCTCAGTCTCACAACCCAAGGTAACCTTTGGGGCTAATCTAAGAGTCCACACAGAGTTCCAATCTCAAACTCCAGAGACACAAATCCTGGGCTGGCACCAATCCAAGTAAGCAGATCCAGAGCACAAAAGCAGGAAGCAGAAATCCTTCAGCAACCATACAAAGTCCAAAATAAATAGGGAACAAACTTTAATTAAAGGTTTCCAGGTGGTCTCCAGCACCATTTCCAGCACAGATTTTAAAAACTGTTCCTCTAGTTAAACAGTCAACTTTCACATAACACAGAACAACAACTAGAACCAATCAAAGCACTCAGATGAGCAATAGCACTGCTCTACCCAGTGATAAGGATGATTATATAATCATTACAAGATTATCACTCAGTAATGATGACATATTTGGTACTAGTCTCATTTCCTTGGTCTGCATTTTGTAGTGTTTTGTAATTTATGACTGTAAATACAATCAAATCCATTTCATTCTGATGAATTATATAACATCCTATTAAGAATATATTGCAGTCACTTTACGAACATATGGGGAGACTAGCCATTTGAAAAGAATACTAGTAAATAATGGATTGCAAACGACAAGGTATAATTTCAAGCAAAACACAATGTTATTAACATTGACAGGTAAAGTGTAAGAGCAAGCAATGATGGGGTTTTGAAAGATGACTCAGTAAGTCAGTAAATATTGAATATTCCTTCCCCTAAATTGGTACGAAACAAGATAGATTAAATATAAGTTGATAGAAGTACCCATCACAGATAGAGTAAAGGAAAAGCAGACTAGTGTATAAATATGTCACAACAAGCATACATTTATCTAGATATTTATATCATGCTTTTGACCCAATGAGGCCCCCAAAGTGACTTACAACATCATTCTCTTCTCCATTTTATCCTTACTAGATTAGCCCTCTGGGGTAGGTTAGGCTGAGAGACTTGGGTTGCCATGTCTCCATAAAGAGTCCAGTAGCACCTTTAAGACTAACCAACTTTATTGTAGCATAAGCTTTCAAGAATCACAGTTCTCTTCGTCAGATGCATCTGACGAAGAGAACTGTGATTCTTGAAAGCTTATGCTACAATAAAGTTGGTTAGTCTTAAAGGTGCTACTGGACTCTTTTTGTTTTTGCTACTACAGACTAACATGGCTAACTCCTCTGCATCTATGACCATGTCTCCATACCCTCCCTGTGAGAGGGGGGACCTGGTTCTCACCAGCACACGGATCTTTGTGCACACCCATGTGATGGCATCACTTCCAGAAGTGACATTGTTGTGTTTTGTGTGGCAATGCTCCTGTGCTTCTGTTTGGGGCCAAAATCAGCCTTTGCAAAGCATGGGAACTCTACTGTGTGAAGCATGATGATGTCATTTCAGGAAGTGATGTCATCATGCCTGCTGGGAGCATGCCTTCCACATGCTTGCCCAGATTGATTGCTGGTGGTGGGTTATCTCTAGGTGGTTTGCATCCTTCTGGCAATTGCCAGCAATCAGCAAGCAATGGAACAAACCACCAGGAGTTTGCCCACCACCAGTGGGCATCTGGGAACCTTATGAGAGACAGAGACTGGCCCAAGGTTACCCATGAACTTCTGTGGCAGATGGGGTCTCCCTGATCCTATTGTTACTGCTACACCAATCTTGCTTGACCAGAGGGGAAGCCCAGTTTTACTGTCATGCTGAATTGGCACCTGCTGTGTCAGCATTCCCAACTATGGAGTAACCCCCCCCCCCAAAGAATATCAAAGAAGCTAGTATAGTAAAGCTGGCTAGATCCATCTATCATATTTTTAAAAAATCCTGCCCTTCTTCTAAGAAGCTCAGGATGACGTACGTAGTTCTCCACATCATTCTCACAACAACCTCATGAAATCTGCTAGGCTGGGAGTGAGTAGCCTCAGGTCACACCATGCCATCCTAAGTACAGGCCAAACTAGACGGCACCACATCCCTGAGTTGACTATGGGATAAAGTCACTATCTTACAGCTTTTTAAAAAAGTTTGAAAACACTGCAGGGCCTTGATCCCGGTGGAAATCACACTACAGTGAAATGAGGAGCTCCTGCCCCCTCCCCCCACGTACGTTTGCCAAGTATCTGGTTTTTGCCTGGAGAGTCCATTTTTTTATTGAACTGTCCAGAGGAAATGAGGTTAAAATACTGGACGTATTTTTGTGCATGAGGGAGGATCAGCTGGCCTCTGGCCTACCAGAGCTGGAAGCAGCACCAGCAGGCCTTCCTGCATCACCCTCCTCCTCCCTGCCTCCAGGCCACCTGCCCAACGACCTGTGCATCAGGGAACCTGCCAGCCAGACCGCTTGCTCACCTGAGCATTGGGGAAACAGCCGGGAAAGTGGCTGGCTAGCCCACTCGCTCAGCCACCTGCATGCCAGGGAAGCAGGTGACCAGCCCACGCACACACCAGGGAAGCAGGTGACCCGCTAGCACGAGTGATAGCATCGCTTAGTAACATCATTGCACTGGAGTTGGGAGCATGCACATGAGGAATAAAAGTTGTGTGAGTGCCAGGGCTCCCATCCACTGGTAACTCTACCTCTGTACCATTTTCAGGAGCCAAAACAAGTGCTTGGCCAGTTTCTGCGATTGTTTATGTTCTTAAAACTTACTGTAAGTACTACATATAATAACTGAATGCCCCTAAACTTGTAAGTGTAATTTTTGAAGAAGAAAATGGACTTTCTTTTCTGTTGTGGTGAGACTCAGGTTCTTTGATAGAGTGATAGGTTGGATGTAAGATACAAAAGGCTGAGAATCACTGCTCTAGACATTGACAAGTTAGATCCACGCTGTGTCCTTTTGATGTTTTCTGAGCCTATGGCTGTAACCATTGCTGCTGTACTATGGTTTGCTCCTAGGGATCACATTCCCCTGGTGGGGTTGGAGGATTCTCCGCTCCCAGCCTCTGCCCTCCCCTCTCACTTAGCTAGTGTGTGTGTGGGGGGGGGGAAAGACTCTGGAAATGGGCTCAGGAGCCCCAGAGCGCACTTCCACATGGTCTGGCAAACTTCCTTGTTGCATCGGGAATGTCTATCCCCCAGTCTAGTGTTACCAAATCAGCACCGTGTGGGGGCCTTCACTTTCTTGTTGTGCCATGAGTAATTTCATTCCTGGTGTGACCAAGTAGTCCTTCAGAGCGCAAGCTGTGCACATACGCAACTGTAAGTGCTCCACATGTAGCCCTCCCCCCACAACCCCCCTCCAACAATTTCAAGCCACCCAAGCCTGGCAACTCTATTTGCTCCAAATCATGACTGACAATCAATTCCTGGAGAGTTGGGGATGTAGCCTGGAAAATGCAGAGTTTGGGGAGGGACCTCAGATTACACTGTCCAAAGATGCCACTTTCTTCAGGGGAACTGTCCTCTGTGGCCTGGAGATCAGTTGCAATTCCAGGAGATAGCCAACCCCCACCTGGAGGATGGCAACCCTATTCCAGACAGAATCCTTTTCTCTATTGCAGATGGAAGAAAGACTGGGAAGACACGGGGAACAGGGTGAGGTGGAGCTTGTCTTCCACTGAGCTTAATGGATACCTATCAGGAATCCTGTTATACAGTTAGAGGCAATGGAAATGAGCCTTTTCTTTCCACTCCGTTTTTTAAAGACACATTTTTTTCATTGCAGGAAAATTTGACATGAAGATAGATAAGTGCTCTCTGAGAAGAATTTTCTTCAGCAGAATGAATTTGTCATAAAGCTATTTCCCACCCATTGAGTGTTTTTCTCACTGAAAGCCTCTAAATAACATTACTGAAAAACTAACATGAAGCCTCTGGGCCCAGTCAGGCCAGAGTTTGACAACTTATATGCTATGTAAAAGAACTAGCTTTCCCTTCAGGTGGCAAACAAATCTGAAGTAGCAAATGGCAGCTAAAGCTGATGACAGAGACTTGTTTTATATTCATAAGATACGCAAGACAAATCTGATCTTCATATAACATTTCTATTCTTAAACAGGTCATTAAAAACATTTCTATTCTTAAACAGGTCATTAAAAACAGAACATCTACTGATTTTTATGCTCTTATACCAGAGTATCTCTGAATAGCAATTCTTTCAGAAGATGAATACAAAGCTGGTAGAATATGTGAACTTCTTCCAGCTGCCTGATTAAGGCTGAGAGGACTTTTTGGGTAAAAAGACTGACGAATTTGGCCTTGGAAGATACTAGTGTTCCATTCCTCGCTCAGTCTACGAGAGATAAGAACACAGGAGAGCCATGATGTTCACGCAGGAGTCGATCAGATGCCTCTAGGAAGCCTTCACAAGACACAGCCCCCTCCCATCCATGATCCCTAGCAATGCATAAAAAGAGGCATCCGATTCCTGCCTCTGGTACTGGAAGGAGCAGATATCCATCATTACTAGTAGCCTTTGATAGTTCTATCCTCCATGAATTTGTCCACTCCCCTTTTAAGGCCTTTCAAGTTGGAAGCCATCACCACACCCCATGGCAATGGCGTCCATAATTTAACTATACGCTGTGTAAAGAAGTATTTCCTTTTGTCTTTGGCATGTTATTATTTGTCATTCTCAATTTGTATCTGTGAAATAGGAAGATGTGTGGGATAATTATTGACAACACTTTGCATATTAAAAATACTACAAAACAATTAAGAGTCAAATAACTTTTGCAAGATCTTAACTAGAGGTGGGCACGATAAAAAAAATAATGATCAAGCTGATCATGGATCCGCGCGGGCGACAACCCCAGATCACCGATCCACCCCGAACAAGTCCCATTTCCGATCCGGGATTGGGGATCGGGGAGGCCAAAGCAGAGGGGCGCCCCCCCACACACTTAGAGCAGAGGGGGGGGGAAAGTTTTTAACCCGTCCCTGCCTCTCCAAATAGAGAGAGAGAGAGACACCCCGTCAACATGTTTCAGCCAGCTTTTAAAAAAATAGCAGGGATAGAATCCTCCATTCCTCCCCACCAGGTTTTAAAAGCAAGCAGCCAGTCTTCCAAAAGCATATTTTAAACAGGAAGAAAGTAAAACCAGGATCCACACGGATCCTCGCGGATCCTATGGTTTTTTAAATAGGAAAAACACAAATGAAACATCAAATCAGATATCACAGCCAAGTCCACAGACTGAAATATAAAAAACCCAGATCCAAAAATATTTGGCGCTGCCACAGTGAAAAAACATGAATCTGAGACATGGATCCTCATGAATTCATATAATTTTTACATTGAAACAAAACAAAAAGGCTGTCATATTTTAGATCTTTTGGTCCTGTTTGTGGCATTGGACATGATCTGGGACAGTATACTGGATTTTGGGTGGCCCCATGTAAAAATCAAGAGGATCCATGAGGATCCGTGCTTTTGAACCATGTTTTTGCACCGTGGCGCTGCTACAAAGTGGTGGATGAATGATTTTTTTGGTCCCATTTGTGGATATGGACATGATCTGGTTTTGTATGGTGGATTTTGGGTGGCCCCACATAAAAATCAAGAGGATCCATGCAGATCCGTGCTTTTTTAGCATGTTTTTGTGTCGTGGCAGCGCCACAGATTAGTGGATGCATGATTGTTTTGTTGCTGTCTGTAGACTGGGACATGATCTATAATATGACAGCCTTTTTGTTTTGTTTCAATATAAAAATCATATGAATTCATGAGGATCCGTTTAAAATCATCTGGATCCAGTTTTTACCCACTCCCTTTTAAACACACACACAGAGCCGTGAATGAGGTTTTCCCAAAAAATACAGTGTTTTAAAAGCAGGTTAAAAACAGAGAGTGACAGACAGAAAAACAGCCATTCCTCCTACAAAGCCCCATTTTTTTAAAAAGCAAAAAAGGTTTGGAGTGCCCATGGCTACAGAACACCCCCTTCCCCCTCCCTCCCCTGGCTGTCTTCTCCCAACTGGTGAGTGCATTGCTGCTCCGTAGAAGGAATCCCTGCTGATCAAGGAAAGCTGGGCTTCCATTCAGGTTGACAGAAGGAGGGGAAACACAGCTCAGGCATTCCCCTGGCTCCGTTGCCAGGGCAATAGATTACTCACGCCAGAGTGTCTGTATCCCCGATCTGAGCACGGACACCCCGATCCAGGCCCCTCCTGATTGCTGGATCATTGGGCATAGCTGATCACGATCTGCTGAGTCATGATCGCGCGATTGCCATTATCGTGCCATTATCGTTGCATTGCTGATCGTAATGCAGATCATGACCATCTCTAGTCTTAACTCAGAAGTCAGTCAGTGCAATGGCTCAGGAGGACAAGAATATGCTAGGCATAATAAACTGTAGATGTAATTCAGTGTTACTAATTCCATGACCAATGGAACTTAATGTGCAGCTAAGCATCAGGGGCTGCAATCCTAAACATATTTACCTGATTCAATTTAAATCTTAATACATGCTTCTGAATGAAGATAGTTATGCTAGTTAAGAGGATTTGTCAACTAAATTACAAAGCCCAACGATTTTCCTTGCATCTCTCTGGCACCAAATGAGATTCACAGATCTCTTGTAGGGTGAGAGCAAAAGAATTGCTTGGTGGTAATTATGTTAATAATCTTAGAAATTAATTTAAGGTGATATACAAGGTGTAAAGTCAATTGAAGCCAAATTGGGTAGTTTTACTTCACATTGTGGGTAAATTCCCTTATGCATAGTCTCTTTCTAGTTACATTCTCCTCCAGTTGATTCATTCCTCTTACATGAATTCCGGTATTTCCAAAGTAAGCAAAAGTTGTTTGCAACTGTTATCATCCAAAACCAAAGCACAGCCCCTGGAATATCTTTTATTAGGACCAACAAAAACAAACAGTGCAAATGAGACTGCCTTATATTGAGTCTGAACATCTCTCCTGGAAGCAGCTCTCGAGGGTTTCAGGCTATGACTGCCTGCCAAAAACCTTTTGTAGGCAGGAACATTTGAGGGACAGAGACTAGGGGAAACAACATTGCACAATGCTGTGACATCACTTCTGTGTAAGTGATGTCACAGTATTTACCAAAGATATTAGGGGAACTCCTAGAACATTACACAATGCCATCTCTCAGTTTTGTTCTCTTTGTTCTGCTGAACTTCTGCAGAATATTGCCCACTGCAGTTGGTAACGTAGTAAACAATTCAAGCTTAAGAAGTCTTTACCAATACTGCTGCCAGAAATCCTTTAAATTGAGTTGTGGAGATTAGTCTGAGGATATTCTGCATGCAAAACATGGATTCCATCAAGATATTCTTGTCTTGTCTTTCCTTTCCCTCAAGGAGCAAAAATCACCATTTTTTAAAAAAAATTTCTCCTTTTCATTCCTTACAACCCTGAGAGGACAATTAGGGATGAGAGACAAAGGGACCAGTACAAAATCATACAGAAATTTTCATGGGAGAGTGAAGTCCTGGTTTGATAGTCTAACCACTATACACACCATACTTCCCCCAATGAAAATGTAATTCTATAGAGCTTGCTGCAAAGTACCATGCATAGAATTTCAGCCTTAATGTTACTTGTAATGTTTATAAAATTTTTGTTATAAAAATTAATGAATATTCAATTTCATTTTATTTATGAAGAATTTGAATATTCATTTTATAACTTTCATTTTATAATTTTTCTGTCTGAAAAGAAATGTTTGCAGCATTCAAACAAGCACATCTCACTAGCTCCACATATGATGTATTTTACAGTGCTGTTATTTCATGTATGGATTCCATAGTTTGTACTTCCTGGTATAAATAAAATATTGGGAAATAATTGGGGATAAAAAGCTCAAGTAGAAAATCTGCTGGCCACTGGTTAGAGGTAGCCAAAGTTTACACCATTAAGTTTTCAGACCCATGAACTTGGTACAATTATTTGCCACAACTTGTCATGCATCATTTCCCATATTTAGAGCCCACCATAAAAAGGCAGATTGATATTTTAATGTATGTTTGGACGGAAAGAAGTATTTTTTGATTAAATTTTACTTTGGAGGCCTCATTGACTCCTAAGCAGCAAAACTCTTGATAGTCTGCTATGAATATGCACATATACACACACCTAAAGATAGCATCTGTTTTCCAGACAACTTGGTCTTGCTGCAGATAACACACATAAGATTATAAACTCTAAAAACACACATTTTAAAAAGGAGTATGTATGACATTCCAAATAATTATTTTAAGTAAGTGGTAAAATTGGATGTCTTTTTACAACTGTTGTTCTTTTCCCCAGTACTTCAGAGTTCTGGGCTCTTCCTAAGAGTCTTTTTACAAGAGACTCCTCGGCGTGTGTTCGTCAAGTGCAGGGAGATGCAATCTTAGCTGGGAAGCATAGTTTAAAAAGACAGAGCTGGCAGAGAATGTTCTTGAGGGTTTGTTAATTTCATCTTTGCCTCCTAGAAGGCTCTGTCACAATTTCACCTCTCCAGTCTAAAACTGTGTGGGATCGCAATCAGAGGGCAGCAAGGAATAGGCTGGAGCTACCTTCCAGATCCAGGCTTGGACCTGGGGAGGTTATAATGGGGTGAAGTTTCTCTTCTGGCATTTCACAGCCCCTTCACACAGCTCCAGTGTATAGCAAAGCCTTTGCCCTGCTGCTGGCTCTGTCTTTTTAAACTACCCTTCCCAGCTTACATTGCATCTGCTGACATTTGTTCTTCACATGTCAGATGTCTCATGTAGAGACTCTAAGACATTCTGGGAACTCTAGTGTGAGTGTTTTGTTGAAAAACTGAGTTCTGTGCATGTAAGTCCTGTTCACATATTGAGGGTTAATTGTGGTGAATATTCCTCAGCACGAATCATGAAAGTTATGATGTGTATGAAACTCTATTTTCATACCCAAGATCTGTAGAATTTCAGATTATATCCTATATATTATAACTCATTTGCACAGCTTACCAGGCTACTTCCAGTCTTATAGTTTTCATTCACAGGAAACCCCCAAGGTTTCTGCGCACAAGTGATGACTTTCTGTCCCCGGCAGAAAAAAAGTAGAAGTAAGTTATGAGCATAAACGTAGAAATATTTATGAACTAATACTAGCAAGGAATATATATATATATATATATATATATATATATATATATATATATATATATATGTATAAAGTGTTAGCTGAAGGAATGGATATTGGTGTAGGGTTCATTTTTCTTGTGCCAACTTCATCCGCATGACTTGTCATCTTGCTTGCTTCTTAAAAAACTCATCAGTCTAAGATTTCCAGTCTAAGAAAGTGCAGAGTTCATTGTTGCTTTTCATCTTATATAAAAAGGGGGCTGTGTTTTTTTCTCCTTCAAAGGCTTGCTTTGTCAATACAATCTCCATTTCTTCCACTAGCCGACAGTATTATCAGTGTTGTACATTCTCTTCACCTCTGGTTCTCTTGGGGATCTAGAGATGCTTGGAGTTTTAAGGAAAAGCTGATCTCACAGTCGCTGCAGCTTCCTGAGTGATTTTGACACTGCGGCAGTTTTGATTTTTCCTACTATTTAAAACACTGAGTGTTTTAACAGTGCATTAGAAACTGATAGTGTTTTTGGGACTCACATTAACTTTTCTGAAAGGTTTTTTTGTGTGTGTGGTTCTCACATTACTACTCAACTTTACAACAGCTCGAGACTAAATGAAAGTCATCCTCAATTAGGAGCATTTGACAGCTATGGTCCAATTTTTCCTTTACAATAGAGTAGGAAGAGCATGCGCACAACAGGTAAGGAGCTTACCCCAGCCTTAAGTAGTATTAGCATTGTGTAACTAAATGCACTGTCAGGTGCAGAGTTTAGTACTCCAGCAGATTGTCAGCTGAGTCATTGATTGTTAGCACACTAACAGTGAATTGGGCCCTCCCACCCATTCTGAGAAAACTCATCTGTATTCTCCAGCAAACAAAAACAACAGCAAAGAACATCGGCATCTGTAAGAAGGACCAAATGCCCAGAATTCTCTTCTGAACAGCAAGCATGCAAGACACCAGTGAAAAGGCCAAAAGCAGGTCATAAAATTCAAACAAGCAACTTGTGAATATTTCCATTGTTTTGTAGACAGTTTACTTTCTAAAACTTTTTTTTGTCACACACTGGAGCACTCATTTTATCTCTACTGCTATATATATATATATAACTGTGTAATCTACCTTGTGTCTCAGTGAGAAAGGCAGATTATAAATGACATAAATAAAATCTTTAACAGTTTTTTTTAAAGCTGTGCTTTCCATGGTCATAGATCCAGAGAAGTTAGCTGTGTTAGACTGTAGTTGCAAAATACTAAAGCGTCCAGGAGCACCTTTAAGACTAACCAACTTTATTGTAGCATAAGCTTTCGAGAACTATAGCTCTCTTCATCAGATGATGGAGAGCTGTAGTTCTTGAAAGCTTATGCTACAATAAAGTTGGTTAGTCTTAAAGGAGCTACTAGACTCTTTACTATTAAAAAAGCTGCACTCTCTTATTAAAATTAGCCTATCTTCCAACTTAATTGAAGGAGAGGAAAACAATGTAAGTTGTTCACTTCCCTGATATCTGGTTCAGTCTGTGGCTATGGGTACCAAAGAGGTCATCATACAAAGCAAAATTGTCTCATATTTTCTTTAGTAGTAATCAAGTTAGAGTTCTACCCTCAACATGGAGATGTTGGAAACACTACTAAGGATGGCCTTAATGGAGTAAAATGCCACAGACCCCCAACCTCCAAAGCCACCAGCTCCTCCAGGATAGATAAAAACTGTTCAATGGATTTCAGTTGTAATGGTGCCACATGAAGGTGATAGCAACCCTTCTATGGAGAAACCTCCATAAAATAATACCACAGAAGTCATCCTTCGAAACTTCTATTGTCTCCTAGATAAATATGATCTATCATGTGGGGGTCATTTATAATTCTGTGATATCTCCATAAAGGTTGTCAACCGTAGTAAGGAAGGGCACAAATAGGGTATAATGCCTCACAGAACACCTTAGAATCCTCTAAGATTGTTAAGTTCTGTCATTTGGATGTCATTTTTGATTTGGGAAATCTTGAGGTGGGTTGGCAACCACTGTAAAGAGGGGCTTCAGAGAGGAATACTGCCACAAGCTCCTACCTCCAAAGCCACCATTGTCTCCAAGATAAAATCTGTCATATGGAGTTCAGTTATAATAGAAAGAGAACTCCAGATGTGAACTAGAGGTGCTTGCAACTATAATATGGAGGGTCCTCAATGGGAAATAGCCCTGACCTGGATAGCCCAAGTGAGCTTGATCTCATCAGATCTCAAACGCTAAGCAGGGTTGGCCTTGGTTAGTATTTGGATGGGAGACCGCCAATGAAGTCCAGTCTCACGGCGGTTGGCAACCAGTATAAGGAGGGGCCTCAATGGAGTATAATACCACAGATGGCAACCTCCAGTGCCACCATTGTCTCCGAGATAATTAAAATATGTCATATTGATCTCGCTAGTAATTGATTAAGATCTAAAGGCCCCACCTGGAGATTTTGATAACCTAACATGAAGGGCTCAGTGGGGTATAATTTCAGAGATGTAATTCTTCAAAGCCAACTTTTTCTCCCAAATAATTAAAATCTGTCTGATCTCTGTCTCCCACTTAGAGGTGTGGGCAACACTATTATATTTTCATTTCTAAAATCTTGTTCTCTGGTGTCTGCAATGCTTCCCACTGTTTTTGTTTGTTTGTTTGTGGTACTGTCATTACTTTTGTGCCCATTCTGGCTCGTTCTGTGGTGTTCTGAAAGCCTTTTGGCACAGAAAGGGATAAAAAAAGTGTATCAGTTCAGTGTTTTCACTTCTAAAATCTTTTTTTCTGCAGTGTCTGTATTGCTTCCCACTGTTTTTTGTGGTACTGGCATTTCTTTAGTATCCATTCTGGCCCATTTTGTGCTGTTCCGTGAGTGTTTTGGCACGGAAAGGGTTAATAAAAGCAAGCGACTACAGTGTTTTCTCTTCTAAAAATTTTTTCTCCAGCTTCTTTAACACATTCCGTTGCTTTTTGTGGTTATAGCATTCCTTTAGTGCCTGTTCTGGCCCGTTCTGTGGTGTTCCAGGACCCTTTTGGCAGGGAAAGGGTTAATAAAAGCATGCCAGTTCAGTGTTTTTATGTCTAAAATTTTGTTCTGCATTGTCTGTAATGCTACCCCCTCCTTTTTTGTGGTACTGGCATTTCTTTAGTGCCCGTTCCGGCCCATTCCGTGGTGTTCTGGGAGCATTCTGGCAGGGAAAGCGCTAATAAACACGTGCCAGTTCAGAGTTTTCATTTCTAAAATACCGCTCTGGAGTGTCTTTAACACATCCCACTGTTTTTTGTCCCGCTATTTGTTTAATGCCCGTTCCAGCACATTCTGGCCTGTTCCGGCTTTTACCCCGTCCCTTTGGGGTTACCCCATGTAAAAATCTGGAGGATCCATGAGGATCCGTGCTTTTGAAGCACATTTTGTTGCCGTGGCAGCACCATGAAGCAGTGAGTGCATGATTTTTTTGGTGCAATCTGTGGCAATGGACACTATATAAGACTGTATGGTGAGTCTTTCATGACCTCACATAAAATCTGGTGGATCCATGAGGATCTGTGCTTTTGAACCACGTTTTTGCACCATGGCAGCGCCACAGAGTGATGGGTGCATGATTGTTTCAGTGCTGTCTGTAGACTAGGACATGCTCTATAATATGACTGCCTTTTTGTTTTGTTCAATATAAAAATTATTTGAATTCATGAGGCTCCGTTTAAAATCATCTAGGTCCAGCTTTTACACATTCCCAGTACTAACCACTGTACCAAGGGTTTGTTTGCAAACGATAGGGCACTAATACGGAGGTGCCTCTGTCTCTTTAAAAGAGAAAGGGAGGCGTGGTAGAGCGTGTGGAATCTGCGGACGGCTTCAAAGTAAATTTAGAACGCGAACGTTGAAACTAATGGTGTGAGACGAGTCTATTGAAGAGGGTGGGTGGGGAGCTAGGAAGGAAATTAGGGACGAGCCCAAAGAAGCCAGGGGAGGGGGGGGGGTTACAAAGAGCTGCGTAATGATTGTGTTCCCCCCCCCCCGCCTAATTAGACTGTTTCGTTCTTCAGCTAGTCTTGAGTGACAGCTGTCTCTTTCTGTATTATCCGGAAGGGGCTGAAAATGTTAATTATTTCTTAGTCTCTGTTTTCGGAGCCAGGGAGTTCTAGACTACAGGGCTCTGAAGGATAAAAAGGTATTTCACGAACGTGTTCTCTCTGTGGTGAAAACCGTTGTTCTGGGTCGTTTTGGTAGCTCGCTGAGGGAGAAATGGGCATCCTCCAAATTTAAGAGAGCATATTATATTTTTTCAATACTTTAGAATGGCATGAGCGCCCTTTACTGATCTTCCGCCCCCCCGCTTTAAAAGTTGCTGAGCTATTAACTATTGTCCATCAGTTAATTTCAGAACAGAAACTAGGTCTAATAGCCTCAAGGCCTTTAAAAACCAAGAAGAGCAGGAGAGTATCCCTTTAAGCGACACTTAAATATCAGATAACGCCCCCTCCCCCGCAACAACAATCAAGTTTGAAGTTTAGAGGGGAGCCAGAGATGGGAGATTATTGCCCAGTGAGAGCTGTTCGCAGACTGTGTTCAGTCAGTTTCAGAGGGTGCTAGATCAATGTGATAATAATGATTTAAATGCAGTTATCTGACTGAGCCTATTAACTTTGTTAGCATTGTACAAAACCTCTCAGTGCTGAAGCTAAAGCAGTAGTGAATTATGATGTCTTAAATCTCTAAACTGCTGGCGCAGGCATGGACCTTGTTAACAGGGCCTTAATAACAATTTCTGGCTGATACTAGTTGGCACTTCCTTCTTGCAGGACTGAGCCATCTTGGCATCCGGTTTATATGTATTGCTATATTTTGTCTACTGCACATTGATGTGGTCAGAAGGGCTGTCAAACTTCCACTTTGTACGTACACATTTATTATAGAAAGTCCTGGGACTGGATTATTGCTGAGGTCTCCTGGTTACAATCTGGTTGCCACCCTCCCTGCCAGGGCTATTGGGACTTTAAAAGCTGCAAGCTATTCTATGTCTCTGCCCTTCATGCCGGGCTCACATGCTGAATTTCTGCCTTTTATTGGGCAGCTGAAGGCACAAGAACCCTACTTGGGGGAAAACAGTAATCTGAGGTTATTGATCGCATGAAGAAGTACTGTGATATTCTCTTCAGTGTTGCTGTTGGAGTGGTAAAAGGTTGTTTGGGCTGTTCCTGGTACAACCTTTTTGCCTTTGGAGTTTAATTTTTTTAAAGAAAAGAAAAGAAACACCCTGATCACAAATGAATGGGGGTGGGGTGCTTTGTTACAGTTCTGGGTTTAGTAGGGTAATGTGAGTTGTTTAATATTAAAATCACTGCCTAGCCTTCCTAAGAATAAAGTGAACTAATCCCATGTATACCATGTTCCTCAAAGAAAGGTTGGGGTACAAATGTCATTCATATAATTTAATGTATGTGCTAAAGAAGGTAAACCTAGAAAAGCCCTTAAGCAGATTCCAATTAAGAAGTTCCTGGTAATGAAAATATCACAATTACAAGTAAAAAAACTCCTTCAAAGTAAGCCATTTTATTCAGTGATATGTACTTGCAGGTTGATGTCAGCATATTTATGAACATATATCTTGTATCCAATCTCCTACAGGGTGAATTAAATTAGGATGCTCCCATCTGACTAAAATCAAGCTGGCTACTTTTATAAGGATTCTTTGGAACTGAATTGTCCACTTGTACATATACAGGAGATAATTCTCTTCTTCCAAAGAACATGAATCTGGTATACTGAAGTCAGGATGGAGAGAGGTATCTAACAATTTAATCTATTGCTGCTTCCACACACGTTGGATAATGCATTTTCGTTGCACATTAGTGATTGTTTGCAACAGGATTTTCCTGTTTCACACAGGAAAATCCAGTTGCAAACAATCACTAATGTGCATCGAAAGCGCATTATCCAACGTGTGTGGAAGCAGCCTATGTTTATAGCTATAATTATCAGTTGGTTTATTGTTATGCTACGAGGAATTCATAGCCTTGTTAAAATTGATAAAATTATTAAGATATTAAACCAGCTTCTTCCTTAGTTTGCATGCTGAAGCACAAAATTTTGTCACCTTGAAGGTGGTTTCATTAAAATGGTCAACAAGAAGGAAGGCAGTATAAAATTTATCAGACCTGCCCAGTTATTTAGATAGAATTGGGGTAATATATATTTGTTGAATGTCCTTATAATAAGAACAATACAGTAGCAAGTGTATGACTGTCTTAGCCATGCCTGATTGGCAACAGTAGATAAGTTGGGAGTACAGAATACATGAGCATCTCCCTTCCAGGAGGGCTGATGGCCACATATTAAAGCAGGCCAAAGTAAAGACTCTGCGATATTTTAAGAATTTTAATTTATGTATTTATTGATTTATTTATTTCACTTTTTAGCCTGGTCTCCCGCAAACAGACTCATAAAGGTAGTCTTTTGGGGCAAGCTTTTTGCCACAATTCCTGTCCACTGGAGCAGATGAAACCTATACTCTATGAACTTTAAGAGCTGTATCCCATATTTGTTCATTCTTCCTTTAGCTCCTGAGAACCCAACATGCTGTAGGGCTAAGGGATTAAACCTGTAAAGTTGTAATTTATCCACAACAGCTCTCACCCATCCTGAGTTATAATTATCTGAGAGCTAAACTACAAATGATAAATTACATGAGGACACACACATGAAGGGAGTCACAATGTTAGCTGGGAAGCTGAGTTTTAAAAGACAGATCGGAAGGCTTTGTCAATTTCCCCTGTCTACAGAGTCAGCAAAGACAGCTCCTCAGAGGGTTTGTTAATTTCCTCTTCGCCTCCTGAAAGCTCTGTCAGTTTAACCTCCCCTTCTAGGTTGCAAAGAGGAAATAAACAAACCCTCTGAGACAGGATCTTTGTGGATCTGTAGAGAGGGGAAATTGACAGAGCCTTCTGATCTGTCTTTTAAAACTCAGCTTCCCAGCTAACATTGCAACTCCCTTCATGTGCACATCCTCATTCAATTCTTCTCTTGTAGTTTAGCTCTAAGAGAATTAAGGACATTAATCAAGGGGGGCTGAAATTTAACTTGAGCCAAAAGCATATTTCTTGAAACCAACCACATGCTTTGAGTGGAACCAACCCCAGCTTTCGTCTGAGAAGGGCATTGAGCACACACTGTGGATCCCGCAATATGGATCTAAGAAATTTGAACTGGATTGCTTCCAAATAGGGAAAATCTCTGAATAAACATCTGTAGCCATACATAAGTTGGGATAACACCTTACCTTAAAAAACTTTAATTACTTAATGTATGTACTCTGGTTTCTCTTCAAATGGTGTAATTCTGTGAAAGTTCTTATTGGTAGCACTCCAGTCCATACCCTACAAATAATTGTCAGAGACAGATTGTTCTAGAGAACAGTTGGTCATTTTATTTTCTCATTCTGGAATCTAGAGAGATACTTCTGGTATAAAATACAAGAACAATATGATGCAAATATGGCAATGAACAAAGAATTCAATATGTATGCTTCTTTAAACAGAATGATGTTTATTTTGTACTTTCAAAGTGGATTGAGTGCTGAGAAGGGTTTTAGCCTTTATGATAACCCTGCTAGATGTCCATGTTTAACATTTTGTTTTGTGTTGTTTAACAGTCCAGTTCTGGTGTTCACTGGAACATTGTCTGCGTGAAGTATATTGTAAGGCTGGCAACCAAACAAAGCACTTAACGGCTAACCACTTGTAATCTGCAAAGAACCATCTTTTCTGGCCTTGCCTTAAAAGTGCAGTTCTGGACATAAGAAATAATACAGGGTGATTCTTGTAATGTTTGTGTTAAAAGTCTTTCCATCAAATGTAATATATGAATACCTCAAGTACATTAAGGCCTCTGATTCTGTAGTTGCTGTCTATTGATTCAATTCTATTATCTTGTTGAAGGAATGGGCTCAGAAACATCCCTGTTCCTTCTGATTGCCCCCCCCCCCAGTGGTTGGAAGAACCCCATGGCTGCTCCAAACTTCAGCTTGGCAGCGTCCCCCTTCTCCTCTCTTCTCAAAGGTGGCAGTTCCAACCTGGGTAACCATGGACTGCCACCAATGATTCTTAGGAGTATCTCCTGCCAGACAGAGTCATACATCTAACACTTTGTACCCATGTTGCTGTTTAGATGCCCCATGTAATTGCTGTACCTCCTGCTATCCTCCTGTAGTCAGGTGCTAGGTGATCTATTGCAAGTTCACACTTTAGAGCTATTGTGCTCCAGGGATGTCAAGCTCCTCTGCTGTCTCTCCCTATTACCAAAATTTAGCTAGCTTGTCTGAATAGGTGTGGTAAGTTTTCAGAGATTAAGCTTAGAAAGCCCAAAATATAAGAATGTTTAATAAATGATTAAAAGAATACACATGTTCTGTTCAAGTTTTCGGGCAAAGCAAGGGAACAAAGAGAAGAAAGGTGAAAGGCCTCTTGATTTAGGACAGGCAAGCTTTACTTAAAGATGTGATAAGTTAGAGTTCATCATTGCCTTAGCTCTCCATGTTGGGGCTCTCATTGTCCCCTGCCTCATGGGCAAATGGAGTCCCTAGGCAAAATCTTAGTCCATCATGGTTTACGCACATCTGAAGAGCTGCCCAAAATGGAAGAAGAGTATTCTCTCTACTGTCTAGAGTTTTTATAACCTCTTTTCCTCTTCGCCTGTACTCAAAAGGAGAGAAAGTCTTCTGAGCTTTATGGCTCAAAGTGTGGTTTACTAGCAGGGGATGAGGTAGTAAGCCATTAGCATAACTAAGAGCTTGACGGTTCCTATCTTCAAACTCTCTTCTGCCAGCTATCATTCTGCATCAGTCTCCTGTCCCCGGACAGAGCAGTACAGTAATTGAAACATTGGGGTGAATTCTTGGGTGGAGGGTGTTTCTTCACAATCCTCTTGTTCAGTTAGTTAATTAGATTGCAACTATGTCTTAACAGCTATTTTTTTAAAAAACAGGTAACCTCCACTGTGTTACAGGATCAGTGGGAATCTTAAGTGTGGTGTCCCACAACAAGATGATTTGTTTTTGAGCTTGTGCTGAGAGGACTGGAATTGCAAATCTGTTTTTCAGAATAATGTGGGTTACCAAAAGTATGTACAGATTGCAACGACAACAGATTTGCCTGAAGCAGGCTGGACTATACAACACTCTGTTTCTTAAACTCCAGCATTTTGGGGCTAATGCTGATAGTTATTACAGTTTGCAAACTGTCCGTGGTGTAACTACATGCAACGTAAGTATTAAATTACTTCTCTGTTGTTAAGGTTGTGCATACTAATTTTCCTTCATGCTAACAGAAAAGACCATTTAATTAGTATTGTATCATACAGTTTCTGAGGGCAGCATTCTGTTCGTTAGATTTCTGTTTGTTGCTTTAAAAAACTTACTCCTGCCACATTCATTTGTGTGTGTAAATGGGACTTGATAAATCTGACTTTTAAAGAAAATGCATACATGACTGAGTACTTTAGGAAAGAGGAGGGGGATATTTTTATTCTTTGCATGTTATCATATGTGAAACACAATTTTGTAGATGGAGAAAAATGGGCAATTGCTATGAGAATATGTTTAGAAGCATGAACAGATCTGGAAATTTTATTTTTCTTACAGATGTGTGGCAGATCAGCCAACCACAAAACATTTAAGAAGTTGTTGAAACATTAGATATTTGGTAGGAAACTAGGTTAATAGTACAGAAAATCAGCTGGAACAGCAGTAGAGTTTTGGATAGTTGTCCTTGAAGCTGATTCGTAATTTTCACTGTGTGAAAACTTTAACACAGCCATACAGAGAAGTAGAGAAAGTTAACTAGTTTTACCATCTGCATGTGTCTACAAGGGATAAGGGCTTAAAAATTGGGTTTGGCACGATATTTTACTGGAACAAATTGTTATCGAGGGTGAGTGACTGACTTCAAGGCTGTTTATTTTACCACGTGAGCCTAACTTGAGTCTTGTATTTTAATAGGTTATTAGCAAGTGCAGGGTTGGTCAGGCTACCTGGTATGCCACAGTTGGATTCTAATGCATGTTTCCTGTTAGGACTTGGAGTTTACCTGCTCCTGTCTCAGTGTGATAAAAAATGATTTTCCTTAACCCCCCACCCTTCACACTGCAGATCCCCCCTTCATCATATCTAGCATAGTTTCTAGGGTTTCCCTGAGCCCTAGGAATTGTGCCTCAGTAAGTGCAGGTGGTATAGCAGAATTAAGAGGCTGAAAAATTCTGGTTGTGGTGTTCCACTCACAGACTGTAGGATGCAATCTATAATGAGTAATCACCAGTTTTATAACAGAATAGAACAAATCTACAATAGCGTAAAAGGGTGCCCATTAATAGTAAAGTGTTTCGAATTCCTGGAATCTATAAATCAGCCACATTTCCCCCCAAACATTAGTTTTAGTCATTACTTTGTTAATTTTGATATTCTAAGAATGTTAACACTCTAATTGTATGAGTAGGTTTCCCCAATACAAAATACATGGCTCATAATGGATGTCACGTCAGCTGTCAACAGAAGAAGCAGCAATACAGTTTATGGAATAACATGTGACACACCACATGGAAGAAGGCAGCGTGATATGGAAGGTACTTTTACTATTAATTCTGTTTTACATAGACATCTTCTGCACACATAGTTGTATTTGGAGCTCTGAAGGAGATTTTCAATAGCATGTTAAAATTCAATTACAATCAATAAGCAGTAAAGTAACATAATCAAAAAACATGAACAAAAACATGATTTTAAAGCTGTGGAATTTTACAATGTGAATATTACATTCTTGTAATACAAAGCACTAAACTTAATTAAGCAGTAGAAGCAATGCAAGCAGGTAACAAAAAGATATTTAAATGATCTCTTAAAACCAGGCAATCTAACAATAACAAAATGAGCTTCACAATCTTGTAGCAGGTTGTAAGCATCACAGATTTGACAACATGTTCATGTTCTTGATTGGCAGAAAAGTTGGTTGTGCATACACATGCTGCTGCCTTGTGGCTTCCCTCTCTCATTTCTGCTGTAGCCAGCACGACTCCTTCCAGTCTGCTATTTGCCGCATTCCTTAAGAACTTAATAGTACCATCCTAAGCAGAGTTATACTCTGCTAAATCCAGTGAAGTCATTGGTCTTAGAAGGGTATCGCTCTGCTTAAGATGCACTGTAAGATATTTAAACATCACAGTGAGTGACTTGCAGAGGAGTCTCCATCTGTGCCTTATGGCTGCCTGAACCTGTGTGTGTTAATAGAAAAGGCAGGCAAACTGTCTAAATCAGAAATAATTGAAGCATGCGCATTCTGGCAGTGCTTTACCATGGCTGTCCTTTCCTGTAAAACAATTTCTGGCCAAAGGAGAGAATCAGGCCAGCCAGTCTCTCCCACCCTCCCTTGAAACTTTGCTTGTTAGATAAGCCCTGTGCTGGCTGGAGGCCAAGAGAAAGAGGCAGAGCCTTGCCAGAGGTACGAGACTCTGGGTGCGGGCACAAGGGCACCTGCCCTGTATTTATTTATTTTTTTATTTACATCATTTATAGTCTACCTTTCTTACTGAGACTCAAGGCGGATTACACAGTTTGAGTTAGTACAGTCAATTTAAAGGACATTTCAATAAACAATGTAATAGGATATATAAATGCAAATGTGCAAGATTGAAAACCAGGAGTTCCAATTTTCAAGACTGAAAACCACTATAGAGTTAAGGAACTGTTGAAATCCAATACAGAGTTAAGGAAATGCTGAAAAAGAGTATAAACAATTCTAAGCCTGGCATATTAAACAAACAGAACTGCCTAGTAGGATCAAACTTCAAGCAACAGATAGTAGCACAGTAGAGGGAGAGTGACTCCGGTTACTTACGTGGAAACCAGGAGTAGTACAACACCTGTTGAACAATGCTAACATGAACCCATCATGTCTGTATTCCTGGACTGCTGTATGGCTGAAAGTGAACAAACTGAAACAACCCAGACAAGGCAGAAATGATGCTGGTTGAAAAGGCAGAGATTTTGAAGGACGTTGTGCTTACCACTTTTGATGGGATTCAGTTGACCATTGCTGACTCAGTTTAAGAGCCTAGGGCACCTTCTACAGGTGCCACCCTTCCAATGGACAAAATAAACAACTGCCTGTACACATGCATTCTCTGTTGTGGCCCTAACTTATGGAATGGCCTGCCTGACGAGATCAGGTAATTAAGACTATACTGTAATGAAACATTTCAGAACAATGCTTTGCTAAAGTTACTGGGGCTGTAAACTTTATTTTCTATAGTCTTGCACTATGTATGACCCTTCTATATAATTTCTGCATTGTTAAATATATTGTATTAATACTTAAAGCTTTGTTTCAGCTCCATTTTTAGATTTCTGCAACCTAAACCTTATTGCTTTGTTAATTGGTTGTCCCATCCTGTTGATTATATTTGTCTCACACTGTGTAATTTGCCTTGAGTCCCAAAAAGAAAGGTGGACTATAAGTAACATAAATAAATAAAAACTTAGTTATGACTTTGAAAAGGGGCACAGGTCTGTCCGTAAGAAAGCTTTGGTGACATTTACTATAAGCAATAAGTGTCACAATCCTTCTTGTGTCTGCTTCCTTCAGCTGCCAGCCTCCCCCATTCTGGACCAGGATCTCAGTTCTTAGAGCTGGTGCCACCATTGAGGCGGGCGCCGCAAGTGCTGAGGTGCCAGAGGGGGTGCCTGGGGTGGAGGCAGGCGTCATGGAGCTGGTGTGCCTGGCCCGCAGCTGCTGCAGCTGACCAACCCCGTGCCGCCACTAACACACTCCCCTGCCTGGGCGCAGCAGCCGCGGGCCAGGCACAGCAGGCATCTGGGGCGGCAAGCGGAACCTCCCCAGCCACCCGCAGCGCCCGACTGGGAGTGAGGGCAGCCTCCGCGTGCCATCCCAGCCACCTGCTGGCCAATGGGGCCGGCTTGCTATGTGATGACATCATCATGCCGTGACATCATCAAGCAGTCTGGGGGCACGCGTGCGCACTATGTGCTCACGCAAGTGGGGGCAGCCACAGGCACCAGAAATGCTGTTGCTGCCCCTGTCGGTTCTGCATGCCCCAATGAACCAAACACAGAGGAGAAAGTCTGTGTTTAAAATTAAACCTCCCAGAAAACAAAGAACTCTTCCCTTTCCTGGGTCTACTCTAGAGTTGCTGCTGCCATCCAAGGATCATGGGGATGAGCAGGGATCTGTATTTGAACTTCCCTCTTCTCCCCACATTACCCGCCCAAAAGACCCTGAAGTATTCAAATGGAAGAGTGAATTGTTTTTTTTAGCTTCTTACCCTCTTCCCTCTGTGTTGGAGTTGTTCTTCAACCCCAGTTGTCAAGTAAAACATGTTGGAGCAGCTTTAGACAATGTGGGCAGGGCTTTTCAAATATCTGGCACTATAACCCCAAGATCACAGCTCTGATAAAACTTGATTACTTACACATTTTGGAATTCCTGGAAAGGTCTTTCAATGCTGGAAGGCTTTTATTTCATTGAAACAGTTCCTTCTATACAACAATAAACATTAGAACATATATAGCACTTTTCAGTGTTCAGAATGTTTAACATGCATGTTTAGGATTGGGAGAATCACCAGGCAAAACAGAATAGTATGCTGAGGCTAAGAAAGGTCTCTGCCAGTGGCTCCCCCCCCCCACCACTTAAAGGTAGTTTCAGGCAGGTTGCCATGTTGGTCTGCAGTAGAACAGCAGAATTTGAGTCCAGTAGCCCCTTAAGAGACCAGCAAAATTTTCAGGGTATAAGCTTTTGAGAGTCAAAGCTCGTTTCATCAGATACAAGGAAGAAGAAGGGAGCTTTGATTCTTGTTGGTCTCTAAGGTGCTGCTGGACTTCCTTAAAGGGAAACTGCCACATTTCCAGCTGATGAGGTAAATTCCAGAGCAGCTTAGGGGTAGAATGAGATGGTGAGAAAAGCTGAACAAACTTCAGACCTTTTTTGTGGAACCTTTATTTTTCCTATGGGAGGCTAGAAGTGGTGAAGAGACACCCATGGCATGTAACCGTGCTTTTAAAAGGGGACAAGATGCAGCCTGATAAAGCTTCAACTACTCTTGTGGCTGTGATGGACAGTGGCTGTGAGAGGAAAAACCAGACAATGACAACTCCTTTCCCCTCTTTGTTCTGTGGTTACTGTTGCCACAGCGAAGAAAATACTGGTAAGACTAGCCACTGGAAGAGGGCGCTGTGGCTCACTCACACCCTCAATACATTATCTTGTTGAATTCTGGCAAGAATACTGTTAGGTACATATTTTTATCCCCATACAGCAGATGTTGGTATTTTTATTCTTTTATTAAAACATTTATATCTTGCCTGTCCATTTGGCTCAAGGCAGCTTACAATAATGGTTAAAGATAATTCCTAAATTAAAACCAAGAAAAAAATAAGACCCCAAATCTCTTCCTCCCACTTTAAAAGATACTTGCTATTCACACCCCTTCACAAGCCCGAGCAAAGTAGCAAGCCTTACAGTGCCTCCTGAAGATCTCCAAGGAGGGAGCTCCCCTCAGCTTCTCAGGGAGCCCATTTCATAGAGCAGGAGGCATGATGGGAAAGGCACGGGCATGGGTTGATGCCAGATGGGCCACCCTAAGTGGTGGGCAGCCAGCAGATGGGTACCTGAGGACCATAGTTGGTGCATTGGCACATATAGAAGGAATGGTCCTTCAGATATGTGGATCCCAGGTTGTGAAGAGCATTAAAGGTCATGACCAGCACCTTGAATTGGACTTGGAAATAAACTGGTCCCAGTGTAGCTGTTTCAAAACAAGGTAGCTGAAATTGTTGGGCTGCTGCATTCTGGGCTGCCATAGTTTCCAGGTTGTCTTCAGGGACAGTCCCATGTACAACATGCTGCAGTAATCCAACTGTGTGAATACAGAAACATGGATCAGGGTCTGGTTGGATCCTCTGCTGAGTTTACAGATGCAGAGGAGTTAGCTGTGTTAGTCTGTGGTAGCAAAATCAAAAAGAGTCCAGTAGCACCTTTAAGACTAACCAATTTTATTGTAGCATAAGCTTTCGAGAATCAAGTTCTCTTCGTCAGATGCATGGTACAGAAACTGGTCAAATATAGAAGAGGAGGGGGGAGGAGGGGAGGAGAGAGAAGATGCAATTAGGGGGGGAGAGGGAGGATGCAACCAAAACATTCCTTTGCTAGTAAATGTAAACATCTCCTTTTGGCGTGGAGGTCAGTTGGCTTGTGTGAGGCTTCAAAGGAGTTTGCCGTGTTAGTTTGTAGCAGCAAAACAGTTAGACCATCCAATTCCAATGTAGTATAAGCCTTCGATAACCACAGCTCTCCCCGTCAGATGCATCTGACAAAGAGAACTGTGGTCCCCGAAAGCCCACGCCAGGTGCCACTGGGCTCCCCCAGACCCCGCCTCTGTAAAGGAAATCTGTTACCTGTGATAATGTGATAACCATTCATAGTCCCTATTCAGTCCCAGCTTGACAGAGTCAAATTTGCATATGAATTCCAATTCAGCAGCCTCCAGTTGGATTTTGGTTTTGAAAGGTTTCTGTTGAACTACAGCGACCTTTAAGTCTTTGATGGAATGTCCTGGTAGATTGAAGTGTTCTCCCACTGGTTTCTGGATGTTTCCATTTCTAATGTCAGATTTGTGTCCATTTATTCTTTTACATAGAGGTTGGCTGGTTTGTCCAATGTACAGAGCAGAAGGACATTGTTGGCACATGAGGGCATATATCAGATTGGAGGATGAGCAGCTGTAAGAGCCAGAGACAGTGTAGTTGATGCCATTGGGTCCTGTAATTGTATTCCCTGGGTAGATATAAGGGCAGAGCTGGCATCTGGGTCTGTTGCAGGGCCTGGTACCTGTGCTGGTGACTCTGCTGGCCGATTCATGATTGTGAGTGAGAAGTCGTTTAAGGTTGGGGGGCTGTCTGTAGGCAAGGAAAGGTCTTCCACCCAGGGCTTCTGAGAGAGAGGTATCATTTTCCAGGATGGGTTGTAGCTCACTGATGATACGTTGGATGGGTTTGAGCTGGGAGCTATAGGTGACAACCAGTGGTGTTCTGTTGTTAGTTCCTTTAGGTTTGTCCTGGAGCAGACTGTTTCTGGGTACTAGTCTGGCCCTGTTGATTTGTTTCTTCACTTCATTTGGTGGGTACTGTAGTCTCAAAAATGCTTGTTGTAAATCTCTTAAGTGTGAGTCTCGGTCGAGAGCATTGGAGCAGATACGGTTGTAACGTAAGGCTTGGCTGTAGACAATAGACCGAGTGGTATGTTTAGGGTGGTAGCTGGAGGCATGTAGATATGAGTATCGGTCTGTTGGTTTCTGGTATAAGGTGGTATTTATTTGTCCATTATGTAGTTGTACAGTGGTGTCCAGGAAGTGTACCTGTTGTGTAGAGTGGTCCAGGCTTAGGTTGATAGTAGGGTGAAAGTTATTGAAGTCCTGATGAAATCTCTCAAGGGCTTCCTTCCCATGGGTCCAAATGATGAAGATGTCATCCAGGAATCTTAAGTATAGTAGTGGTTCCAGTGGATGGGAGCTGAGGAAGCGTTGCTCCAAGTCCGCCATGAATATGTTAGCATATTGTGGTGCCATGCGTGTGCCCATGGCTGGTCAAATATAGTTCCTCCCTCTCCCCCCCCAGTTGCATCTTCTCTCTCCTCCCCTCCTCCCCCTTCCTCTTCTATATTTGACCAGTTTCTGTACCATGCATCTGACGAAGAGAACTGTGATTCTCTAAAGCTTATGCTACAATAAAATTGGTTAGTCTTAAAGGTGCTACTGGACTCCTTTTGATTTTGCTGAGTTTACATGTGAGTTCCAAATTGTGGCCTTTCTGATGCACAACTCAGTATTTTAGCATCACTGCTATGCCACAATCTGACATAAAGATCAAGGTGAATTTGGTTGGTTTAACGGGTTGTTGAGCAATGTTTCTCACTATCTAATGCAGGCAAGACTTTAAATGGTGAGTAATAGGAAGGGTGACTAGGGTCTTCATGAGAGCATTAGTTGCCGAGCCCTGAAATATAGAAGAACTTATGCTAACCAAGCCCACATTTTAACATGGGATAGTACTGCTCTTTTGTGTCTTCCTAGCACAGTCACTTCTTAAGGGAACTGAACAGGTTATAGTAAAGGTTTTCTGCCTTTCTACACCATAACATAATTATCATTATAAAATTAAAAGAAGCTGACATTTTAAACTTTCTGGATTCTGCAGGAAATGCTATGTTACACATTTTCTGTGAATAGTCTCTTATTGCCAGGACTATTATTCATCATAGGAAACGTTTTTTCCAGCAAGGAAATAATGGTTCTCACTGCTTTGGGAAACTCTAATTAGCCCCAGTTGAAGACAAATGCACCATGAACAGAGGTCAAGTGATCTTTGACCTTTCGCATTTCAAAATGTTTAGTTTGAGTTATTGTTTGTCTGCAGTTGTTGCAGTTCTCATAAATAAATAAAAATCCCTTTTTAAGATGGATATTTTCTTCTGATGGGTAGTCCAAGTAAATGGAATTAGGTCTGATCATTCTGGTCTAGATTTATTTATTTATTTGTTTGCTCGTCCTCTTTTTAATCACTTAACTATTATCTTACGATAACTTATTAAATAAACACAGCAGGAAGCATTCTTTGGGCCAGTGTTGGACAGAATTTAGCTTTATGTTGTTTACCCAGGTATTTAACTTCTGTTTCCTAAACAAGGAAAAGAAGCTGTTATCTTAAGCATACTTACTAGGACACAGAATACATTATAATGTTGAGACTTGTTTCCAAGTTGGTATAAAAAAAATCACCAACTATGTTTTTAAAAAATCTACAGATCTCAGACACCAAGGGGAATAATTGTTCTGTGTTTGCATGAGTGTGGTTTCATGATTCCACCCTTACAAGTTCCTAGAATGTCATTGTTATCCCTAATGATAGATTTGTGGATGTGAAAGGAGCCAGCTGGCCATATAAGCACTTTTTAAAGAGTCCACATGCGTACTTGTCTTCCTGTCATTGCCACCTGGCTTGTCTCATCTTACTTGTATACTTTCTCTGTCCATACGGTCACCACAGTGTACCTTCCTTCAGCCATAAAGAGAGGTAGCCAGGATAAGTCTGTAATGCCTGTTGTGTAAATCCTAAATGGGGCAGGCTAGGTGCTTTCAGATACGTGCTGCTGATACATCCCAAGCCAGAATTATTGTTGCCATCAACCCTCCATTTTGGCAGGTCGGCCTCCTTTTAGATGTAGACTATCTTCTTTTTGCTAGCAACAGAGTTTCTAACCATTAGCTAGAAATCTCATCTTATTTGCTGAGGTCTATTGCACCTCCAGGAACACATTATCCATGCCCACTATCTAGCTATTAGATCACTCCCGAGGCTTTTCAGTAATCAATCAGGGCTCCTACTCACTAATGATTTCTGCTGTGTTACTCCTTTGTCATAGTCAAGAGCCCTGAACCACCACCATCTCTTTCAGCCTGTGCAGTGAGTCCTCAATGACATATCTACAAGCAACCCTTAGCCCTTCTCTCTTTCAAAGCTCTGAAGGAAAATAATCTTTTGTTTTTAGCTCAGTGTCATTTTATCCTATAACTGGTGCTAGAATCTATCCCCAAAGTTTCTTTGATTGACCGTAAATCAGCTGCTTTGAGGCATGTATTCAGTAGATATAAAAGTGTTTCTAATTAGTTGTCCAATTGCATTGCTTCGGATTATTTACAGTCGGGATTCCTGCCTTGGGAACTTGGCATTTCCCTAGACTACACAAATAAGATAAAGCAGGGACCATAGCAATCATTTGTTCTTCCGCTTTGGTCTCTTGTACCTTCTTGAATGGAAAACATTGCATTGTGTGTGAAGCTGTTTGGAACATTTGATTCTTATTACGGAAATTCTAGTGTTGGTTAGTTTTGTATGCATGATATTATTTTGATGTCTTGAGTTTCTTCATTCTTCTGAATGGCAGGCTTAAGTTATTCTCCTCATTAAACTTTGTTTCTGATTTCACTCTGTTCAGATTATCAGCATTCCTTCCAAACTTGTGCAGAAGCTTTGGAATGTGTTCAGCTGTGTTCATGATGACATGTCTATCTTCAGGAGGAGTCTCTTTGACCATGCATGATAATAGTATGCATGATAATGTGATGGCTGAAGTAGTTAGGTGAATCTTGCTGTCAGGGCAGTGTGTGAAGTAGGTAAGAGACCCTCTTTCTGGCCAGAGTCCTGTTATTTCATTTGCCTGTAGAATATTCCTGTTATCTGATTGCCTTACAGGATAGGATGTAGTCTGACTGCACAGCATATGAAGTTTTAATTCTTTCTTGTGATATTTCTGCTGTCTCTCTTTGTAAAAAAATAGGCCACTCTGGGAATCTCTTTGTCTTGTATCATTTTTCCTTCCATATGTATAAAATATTCATATTTTGCAATTACTTCTCTCTTACATACTGCTTTACTTGCTTGTTACATAGTTAATTTGGTCTGCAGTCTGTCTTCTCTTTCAAAGAAATGACTATTAACTTATAAATTAGAATTTGCTTTTTGCCTTGAGTGATGATAGTGCTATGCTAGAAAATAAAATAAAAACACCTAGGATTACAACTACTTATAATGATGTACTAGCTGTCATCTGATCTTTTGAATTAGAGTCAAGAGACTCCATGATTCCATATAGCTATTGCTAAACTCATTTAAACCAAAATCTAAGGACTGGTTTATTTCAGTGCTGTGAACTAGTTACTCAGCCAAGACTAGGGTCTCTGCACATTTAAATAGCCATGTCGGAAGGATTGCCTTTGCCCATATATCTGTGACTATGCCAGCTATGAGGGATGAGGGAGGCACTAACCAGAGAGTGTCTTTTCCACAATAGGGTTTAAACCCTGTTTAGAGCATAACTTCAGAATTCAGAGGGGTTTGTCTAGAGCTTTTGTTATTAGCATCAGCAGAAATGTTGTCCTATTCTTTGGTTTCTTCTGTTTAGTGACTCATTTTGCTCTCATTTGCTTTTATTTTTCTGTAATTTTTTTTTAACTTTAATAGTTCAATTTTGATATTCTGGTTTCTTTTATTGTAATATTTTAAACAAAATTTTAACCTAGAAAAGTGAGGTATAATTAATAAATTATGGTGGAAACATTGTAGGTAGCAACCCCACATGATATTTATGTTGCTGTATCCATTCCTAGTAGCATCCATGCAAGAATACTGTATAATGTTTTATGCACAAGGTTGCTTTTTAAAAGCCTTGGGCAATTTCAGCTGGTCCAGAATACGCTGTGATCTGGAACTTGCCACACATATCCTATTTCTCTAGTCCTCAGAGATATTCACTGGCCTGTAGTCTGAGGCAGAAGACCTAGTGGCTGGTCTTTAATGGAGTAGGCTATTCAAATAACTTTTCTCCATCGGAACGTGGTCATCAACTGATGTAGTCATCAAAGGCCTTCACTTGGGTGCTGCTGCTTTCTTTCATAAGTCAGGCAGGTATCTGTTAGACATTAGGCCTTTTTTTGTGGTTGTACTCAGCAGCACTTCCTCTAGACCGATATTCTCTTGGGGTTGTCTTTTTAGACCCCAGAAGTCTATCTTGTTTAACTGAGTCTTGGAGTATAAATTTGTCTGTGCATGTTGAGGCAGTGGCTTATATTCCTGGCACTGTAATTTTTATGAGCCAGAATTTTTATGTTAACTTAGTGGTTTACAAAGCAAATAATAAAAACAACATCAGTTGCTTGCTCCTTGGGGCAGATAGACAGTATAAGTATCACATTTTAATTTAGCTATAACATTTTTGGAAATAGACATTTATATTGTGTGTGTGCATATATATTAGTTCTCCTGTATTAAAATGTTTTTACTTGGAACTAAGTCTTGTAGCTGTCTTTCAGAGCTGATTAAAATACATTGAAGAACTTTTGGATCTGCTTACTCAAACATGCAACTATATTGATACTGTTGTTCTTAAACCATAGTTTTATGGATAATGCATGGACAACCAGCAATTACAGAAGTTAGCTGCAGGCCTTGAAGCTACAAAAATTTAGGAGCCAGACTTATTTTTAAGCCTTCAGGATTTTATATTTTCATGGCCATACTTATTTATTATTGCTACCTAATTTATTATTGCTCTAATTATTTCTACCTCAAAACCTAAACCTAAATGCTTCAGTTTCTTGTCATTTATGCATGGTTGCCATTTTGTGTGAATGATGTCTTTTTGCATGTTGATCCATCTTCAGTATACACAAATACAGTCCTTGAAAAAGTTGGGTTTCCATTCATGTATACCGTGCATTGTCCCATTCACACTAAATGACATCTGCATTGGGGTGATCACATATAGTACATGCTCCCCGTGTATGTGGTTGGAATGCCTGGATCTTATAATGTAATACAAAATTGCGCTGAGACTCAAAAACCAAAGTGATCTCATCAGTAATGATGCCAATTTAAGCTAGTGAGACTTGGAAAGTCATGCTTGGGGTGAACATCCTTGTTAATATAATATTGTTAGTATATTCCTATGCAATTTATCTTGAAAATACAATGCAATCCAAGATGATTTGTTTCAGTGTTTCTTCTATATTATTTAGGAAGTTAAAACATACTCAAAAATGAGAATGAAATAAGTGGATTACACAGAGGAAAATGATATTTTTAAAAGCTTATCATTCTAGTGGATTTCAGTAATGTAAGCAGAAAGCTCAGCTATAGGAAATAGAAAGATATACTTAATTAGATTTATGTATTTGTTGTAGATCATTATATTCCAAGAGCTAATGGCATTTGAAGACCATGTGAGGGATACAGTGCTTATGGCAGTTTTTCACTTACCACATTTAACTTCATTAGTGTCTAGGGCAGAGGCCACAGTGTGGCAGCCGTGGGCACTGTGGCACCCTCCAACCCCTGCCAAGTGTTTTTAAAAAGTGGGCAGAGCCAGGTAGGGCTTGCAGAGTTTCTGATGTATAATGCTTACAGTGACTTTATGTAAAGTACTTTAGCTGTGCAAATGGTGCACTGATACTGTAAAAACACAGTGGGACTTGCTTCTCAATAACAGGGCCGCAGTGCTAAAATGCTTGCTTAATGTACTTAACTGGAGCTTCTACTGAAGTTATCAGATTTTCCCAATTTTAAATGTATAATTCAGGCAGAAGTTGATAATACCGTGAAACAGAATTAGAAAGCACAAGCAAGGAACCTACAAGGACTTCTGGGGCATCTTGTTTCCCCCTCTCTTCTATTTTCTCTTTCTTTTCCCTAAATCCCCCCATAGCATCCTACAGGGTGGGGGATACAGGGGAAACTAAAGTTTCTTCTGCAAGTCCTAGGACTCTGTCATGCACCCGGGCTCTTCCTGGCAGCCAGAACTGCACAGCTGGGCTGACAGCTGGCACCAAACAATTGGGCCAAACTTGGCCCAGCAGCTGGAACCACACAGAGTTTTTCCGGGGAGAGTCTGCCACCAGTAGATGGGAAAGAGGGAAAGCTGAAGATGGGCTTGTGCATTCTAATTCTGTTTCATGTTCTTTCTTGATACAAACTTCCACATGCCCCTAAATATAATGCTCCTGTATAAAGGCATTATAATTTTGCATGTTTGGATACTGAATGCTAGATATTTTTATATCAAATGAAAACATGCCATACAAATGTGGGCCATGAGAAAGAAGTCAAGGTTTTCTAGGAGGACTTGGGTTCAACATGCACAGTAAAAGGGGAAATACTGTTCAGGTTTCATGGGATGGAGTGATTGGACTAGGATTCAAATGTGGGTTCAAATCCCCACTTGATCATGAAGGTTACTGGATACCGGTGGGCCAGTCACTCTCTAACACGTCACAGGGTTGTTAAAAGGATAAAACAGAAGGAGGGGAAACCATGCATGCCACCCTAAACTCCTCGAAGAGAATGAAATATGACAGATCGATTACTTAATTTGCTGGGCATTGTAATTATCTTACAAAATATCTTGAAAAATTTTCCAAACTTTTTTCAATGGCTTACTTAAATATGCAGTCAACTTGTAGGTAATACCAATAATAATTTAATTCATTTTGAGATAAGTTTACACTTGTATTATATATGTCACAAAAGAGAGTATTTTGGAAGGGAAAAAGAAACCCTTAATGGCTGATGATCCCTTGACAGCAACCTCTCTTTCCACAGCCAAAATGAAACATCTCAACTTGTCCTTTGCAGCCTGTGGGTTTCTGGGGATCTACCACTTGGGGGCAGCAACTGCTCTCTGCAGACATGGTAAGAAGTTACTGAAGGCTGTGAAGGCCTTTGCTGGAGCTTCTGCAGGAGCTTTGATTGCCACCCTTCTTTTAACGGTGCCAGAAAATATAGAGGTAATTGAAAAAGAACATCTAATTTTAAGAAAAGAGATGCACAGTTGCATTTGATAGAATCAAAACTTTGTAACAAAGTGATTTAGTTTTGCTGGCTTGTTCCAGATAAAAAGATAATGTAGAAAGGATAGATTTATGCAGTGTGTTTTGAATTTGTTGGAAATGTTGTGTGAATTTCGTGGTTTGTATATTGCAAGATGGAGACGTAAACCCAAGTTGGTGGATGTTTCCGAAATTTGTTTACATGTGTAATTTTGGTTGAATTACTGTATAATTCCTGCTTAAGAGTATGTATACTTGTTGACAAGGAATGCAGTAGTTTTCCAGGAAAATTTGACTGGGGGCTGTAACATGTCTGGTAAGTCAATCTTTATTTTTAATGCTTTAGATTTGGCATTTTTTAAAATAAGGCAACACCTTGCTATGGTTGCCATATCACCACTGCCAATTGGTGTGTGTGTGGGGGGGGGAGTGCTGATGACTTACCTTTACATGCATGTGTTCTGAGGAGCCTTGTGATTATATCATTTCTAGTGCAACGCAGAAGTGATATTGTTGTACCTGGGTCAATTCTTTAGGAATCAACTCAAAACATTTGCCCCTCCCCGCGGTGTGATGCTGGAACTTCTGAGTCACACTGGAAGTAGCGTCATTGCAGGGTGCCGTGCTATGCCCTTCACTCGCATTTCCCAGGCCTGCCTCCTTTCACCATTCAGCTAGTGATCGGTGGGCAGAAGAAGGGATTGCTGGGAGATGGCCTGCCATCACTGGGCACCTGGTATTCCTATTTAGTTATTCTGATTAATGTTATCTAGTACAGGTACTCCTCGTTTTAGAAAATGTGACGGCAATATATAATGCTGCTATCCTTAACTTTAACTAGTTTCATGGTGAAATCCTAAGAAGAGTTAGTCCAGTCTAAGCCCATTGGCTTAGACTAGAGTAACTCTGCTTAGGATTTCACTGCTTGTCTGATGACAACTGGATAAAGGGTGCAGAAAGAAAACATAATTCCACCAACCTATTGCTCCATTTTATGGCAAAAACTAGTGGCTTGAAGGCTATCATCATAACAACTATACAGAAAGCTTGTGGTTTTTAATTCTGCAAAGTTTTCTTTCACCTGTCCACTAATCAGGAATATTTTGGGAAATTGTTGGACCGTCTCAGATATCCTTGCTTTTGGAAATTGTGAATAAAGAGCTTTCTGTGGTTCTTTTTCTAAAGGAATGAATATACACTTGGATGAATGATTTAATTCTTAAACTTCCCTGTTTAACATGAGAAAGAGCTTGTACTTCCCCAATCATTTATTTTATTTCTCAAGCGAACTTAAACATGATTAAGTTGAACAGAACTTGGGGTTGAAATAACTGTCCACATCACTGGGATAAAAATATCTCCTTCAGAAATAGAACTTGCTGATTACAAGTACATCCCTCATTAGCTATATACTGCATAATAGTATTGAATGTTAACAACTTTTATGACTAGACAGTTCAAAATAATTGCCATCTTCTTTAAGATGCTATATAACAATGTTCTTTTCTATTATTTCCCTCTGACTGAACTGAATCTTAGTTCTTCCATTGCAATTCTCATCAAACACCATCCCAAAATTTTATATATGATCAGAATTCCCATGCCAAAACTCTGATGCTTAAAACTCCACTCTAGCACATTTGATTGCTGTGCATTATTTTCTTACTTAATTCCACTGCCAGTAGCATTATTCACGCCTCCCCCGCCCCCACACACACATACACCAAAGGCTTTTGTAAGTCACTGGATAGAAATCACTCCCTTTCAACTAATATTTTCTCTTAAATTTCAGTGCGGTGGATATTGCCCATATGCTATCTGCAGCTGTTTGAGCTGATTTTGCATTTTTATGAGCATTAAAGCAGTCTTAGTAAATTACAACTTCTAGCCTGTGACATTAAAAATAACTGAAAATTGCCACCTACAGTTTTTTGTAATTTAAATCGGCATGGTTCTTTCAATATATTCTAGGGGGTATTTTTGCTCATGAAGGATCTGAAATAGCTTCCTGTTCAGCTTCTGTGCTTTTCATTATGGAGAATTTCTGGTAGCACTAAACATTCCAAGTAAAAATAGTGATTCTTAGATATTTAAGAATAATAGTAGGAGCACTTTTAATAAAGACTATTATGAAAGACCTAAATGTTAAGACTGTATGGTAAGAAAGCAAATTGGTCAACCTTCCATCTTACTAGGAAGATCATAAGTTTGTCACATATGTCTAGTTCCTACGAATTTTACAGCAAGAGTCCAGTACAATCTCACTTTAAAGACCAAGGTATGAGCTTTTGAGAGTCAAAGGTCCCTTGCGTAGATAAAAATTTTACAGTGTGAGAATCTTGCTCCTCCGTTGGGTTTACTCTAGTCAAGGTAGGTACAACTGAATAATTCTACTTTGCATACAATGGCTAGGTCCAATCTAGAGATCCCACCCTCCACCCCCTGCCCCTGCTTATCTGGCCAGTGGGGTGGGGGGGAATGCACCTTCTGGGGTGCTCCCCTGGGTGGCACAGTGTGCTCCCACTTACATAAGTGGCCCAATTCGGCCTGAATTGAGCCTGAATTGGTCTGAATTGGGCTCAAATCAGGCTGCTGCATAGCACAGCAGCAGTCCTGCATTCTGCAGTAGCTGGATTCGGGTTGATTCAGGGCCAAATTGGACTCAACTTGGCCCCTTTGGGAGTACAAAAGTGCTTCCAGGGTAGCCCGTGATCTGCATGATGATGTCACTTCCCAGAAGCGATGTCATCATAAAAGCCAGGAGCCCACATGCAGAGCACGCGGGTGACAGGGGAAACTATAAGGTGAGTGCCAGGCCTCCGATCTCCTGCTGGGGGGGAGGGTCGGGGGGACCTGGCAACCATAGACAATCTATAAATACAATGCCCAGGGACTAGGGCTCTCTATTGTGTTTGTCAGTAGGAAATGTGAGGTGTGTCTAATAGGAAGGGTCTATGAAATCACACTTATATAGTACACTTATAGAAGTCTGGGAAGTCTCCATGCATATGAAGTTCTAGTTCACAGCCAAGAAAGGTGAGATTATGGTCTGAATGATATTTTGAATTAGGAGCTGCCTGGCCATTTTTCTAAGCTGTAAGCTCTGGTTACTTTGGCAAATGTCCCTTTGCATTTTGTTCAAAGATAAACTTCTAATCCTCATGATCACTGTGGTTTGTTAGGAGGTATAATGTCAGTGTGTTCTGTGTAGGCATGCTGCAAATTTCACTACAAACATTTTTGACAGTTGAATTTACTGTCATGAATGCCTACTGAGCAGGCTTGCATCAGCTTTTTGCAAAACTGCCCATGTGCAAAGTCATTGCTGTTTTAAACTGATTGGCAGCTGTTTGCGCCACTAAAAACTACTTGGATAAAAACTAAAAGGTAGGTTTTTACTAAAAAAATAGCATTTATTTGCAGCCGTATTGGTGTGTGTTAGGCCATTGTTGTGACAGATAAGACACTTACACATGTGCTTTGGGAAAAATTGGCTGCAATTTTATTGATTACAGCCATTGTAGCATTGGCGCAGCATAGGGCATGGATCCTGTCATTCGTGTCATGAATGGGGGCTGGCTTCTGGCCATTCGCCGTCCTGTCCCATGGGTCCTCGAGGGCTCCTTGCAGGCCTCAGATATGGGAGAGTGGGGTAGGTTCACTCCACCTACATCCCCTGCTGGCTCCCTGGGGTTTAGCCTCAGGTGTTTGCTTGCTTGCTCTCTCAACAGGTTGTTTGCTTACCTGCTTGTTTGCTCAGTCTCTCCTCACCGGCTCTCTCCCCTTTTTTCCTCTCTGGTCTGCATTCAGAGCCCTTTTTTAATCCCTCCCCATATCCCCAGCCCTACCTCCCATCCCCAGCACCCAGGCCAATCCTGTGGCCAGGGGTTGGAAGGCAGCACATCAGAAGCAGGGCTTGGACATTGGCCCACCATTCTCTGCTTTGTCTGTGGCCACCAGCAAAGAAACCAGAGCCTGCCCCACCACACTGTGAGACCTCAGGGCTTCCCTGGTGGGGAGGCAGTTGGGCAGCTGTGGTCATGTCCTCAGGCCCTTTGGCTGGCAGGACATTGTGAAGTGGCCGTTTTCTCCCCTCTTCCTTTGTGGATTGGTTTCCTTCTCCCCTTTGGAGGTTGTGGCCACCTGGGGGTTTGGGGCCACCTGGATGGGAGGTGGTGCGGCAGCCCTTTCTGGCCATGTCAGGGCAGTGTGCCTGAGCTGTACTGGCTCCTCCTGCCTGGGATGGACGGAGGCCACATGTGTCAGTGGTGAGGCTACTGGAGATCTTGGCAGCACTGAGGCTGGCTGCCCAGGTGCAGGGAGGGCTGGGCCCCTGGGTGATGAGGAAGCAGCAAATTGAAGTCAGGCAGAAACGGCTTGTCCCAGCCACAGAGGAGCTTCCCTGTGTGTTTCTGAGACAGTGTCTGGAGCAAGAGCCAACACCCTGAGGCCGCTGGGCAGGGATACCCCCAGCGGCTGCCGTTGCCACTGGTAAGTTTTGCCCCCCTCTGTGGCAATGGGGTGGGGTCATCTGTGTCTCCCTGGGGAGCCAGGGTCAAGTCCTGGGTGCCAGATACCCAAGCCCATGCCAGTCCCACATGGAATGGTAGCAGGAACCAGGAAAGGCTATGAGCCCAGCAAGTAGGCTCTGCCTCCCCCTTCATCTGTGTGCCCTGATAGGATATTCAGCCAGAACCTGAGGCACCTCCTCGTTTACCCCCCACAATGACAGCCACACACTGCTAAAGAAGCCAGCCCTCTGCCTTACCTTCCCAGCTGAAACAGCCAGCTGGTGAGTCAGGGCAAGCCCCCATTATGACTGATTTATATGAATTTAATTGTCTATGAACAGTTGGCTGCTGAGTGGAACAGTTATTCAGCAAGGACAAGGGCTAACTTAATAGTCATGTGTAAGCATGAGGATGCACGAAAGCCATGAATGGGTTGATAAACAGTCAAATTTGAGAGCCAGTTTGGTGTAGTGGTTAAGAGCGCGGGACTCTAATCTGGAGAGCCGGGTTTGATTCCACACTCCTCCACTTGAAGCCAGCTGGGTGACCTTGGGCTAGTCACAGTTCTCTGGAGCTCTCTCAGCCCCACCCACCTCACAGGGTGTTTTGTTGTGGGGATAATAATGGCATACTTTGTAAACCACTTTGAGTGGGCATTAAGTTGTCCTGAAGGGCGGTATATAAATCGAATGTTGTTATTAAATTGATAATTGAAAAATCAACTCCCTGACAAACAGGATGTGAGCCATACTGATGGGTATTCAAGCATCCCTAGTGCTCTATAAGTGAAAGTAATGATAGGTAGGGGCAGAGTTTAAAGAAATTCCTTTTGCCAGTGTTTTCAGATCACGTTTCTGTTTTCTTTCTGATTTTTGATTCTGATTTTGTTCTGATTCTAATAATGAGTAGACAATGACTAGAACATAAACCAGTAGGTGTCTCAGACTGTACTAGGAAGTTAATGAAGTATCCAGCTGTGTGACTCTGTTGCACCTAGGGCTGTGCACTTCGGTATTCGCTTCGGGTAAAAATACCCAAACCGGAGCTGATCCAGAAAGATCCTGGATATCTGAACTGGGTGTGACATTTCTATGACTTTCGTTCTTTTTCAGGATTGTTAAATCTTCAAGTTATATCTGTTTTGACATATTTTAATCAAGCATTTATCTAACTGAGATAAACATTTGTGTATGTATATGTATTTCAGGAATGTATACAAGTTACACATACATTTGCAGAAGAAACTAGGAAACAATATTTGGGAGCACTAACGCCAGGCTATGATTTCATGACAAAACTTAGGTAGGTTTTTGGTAAGTGCTCTTTTGAACTTAGTTTTGCGTGAAAATACTGCTGAGGAGATTCTGTATAGATGGTTCTTTGCAATATCCGTGAGAGAAAGGAGCATTCTTTCCCTCCTTAATTATTTAGAAGGTCTTTAATTATTAAGAATGACTAATGTTTATCATTCTCTTTTTCTTTAGGGGCAGCATTGATTCAGTTCTCCCTCCTAACGCTCATGAGATAGCAGAAAATCGCCTCTTTATATCAGTCACTAGTGCTAAAAATGGAAAAAATCATTTGCTTTCAAATTTTGCCTCGAGAGAGGATCTTGTTAAGGTGGGAGAGTTGCATATCACTGCTATAAATGAAAATGCATGAATGTCTCCAGGGTCCAAGAGTTTGGATTTTATTAACTGTGGCTTGAGCAATCTTCATTTTATTCACTTGAGTAACTGTGTTTCGAAGGACTGCTGATGTGTTTAAACTACAAACTGCATGACCTAATATTTCTGTAAACCTTAATAACTGGGGCCTTTATTCCTTGAGAAATAATAATCCCTCATCCATTTTCTGCATGTATGTGTAAGTAAGCAGGGCATTTTCCCTCTGAAGAATATGATATCTGAAGGCCAAGGCTTGTATTAGGCAGAAAAAAAGAATGAAGAGTTGCATCATTTCAGTCTAGTAAAGGAGATTCATGTACCAAAGGAGGCTTCCACCCAAACTCTTTTGCTTTCTCCCCTCCCCCTTTTGGTTGATAAAATTGTGGATCCCCATTCAGGATCCTTGACACATCTAAACTGAATCAGGACCAATAAAAACAATATCCAAAGCAAGTCTTTACCTTAACCACATTTCTCCTCTTCCCTCTCCACGCATAAACAAACACACTTGAAGATAAAGGTGAGCAGAAGGATTTTGGACTTTGACAAGCAAATCTACATTAGTCCGAAACAGATGGCTATTGAAGCCTCTTTAAAGTATCTCAGATGGAGTAATTTCCTATGTTTTTAGACTGATAATCTGGAGCACGTTGTTCAACTTTTGCATATAAAGGGCAGAGGCTAGCGAATGTGGGTTCTTATTGCTTTCCTTGAGGTAGTTTAGACGATCCAATGTAATCTTTCAGAGCAAGATTTTACTGAAAATTCAAGAGCTGATGTGATTTAAAGCCTTGCTCCATTATCTAGCACTAAAAACACATATTTTCAAATGAATGAGGATGGAACAGGATGTTGGGAAGGCTGTTTTTCATGAGACAACTGTGGTTATAGAGCTGACCTTGTCATCAGGCAAAGGCAGCAGATTCATGAGAGACAAATTAGAAGTGCATATGCTGCATCATTTGAAAAACGAGTTAAATTAATAATAAGAATAACAACCATTGGTGAAAACATAAAGAAGATCTTAATACATTAAAGTATTTTGACTCTTTTTTGTTTGCCTTTCTTCTTTAGGCTCTCCTAGCCAGTAGTTTTATTCCTTTGTATGCAGGAATCAGTGCAGTGGATTATCAAGGAGAGGTTTGTATTTCTGTTTTTTAAAGTTGTTTTGTTTTTGCCAAAATGGAAAATTTGGTAATCAGATGAAATACAGGACCGAATTTCTGTACCTCTGTATATGTCACATTGGTAGCATAGTAGCCCTGAGACTTGCTTTGATGTGACTGGCACCCAGATTGTATCCGTAATGTGTAAAAGCACTTCTGACACTGAAAATAACCACATCATCTGGATGATTAGGTGCCTGGAAATTCTACAACAGATTGTCTTGTGCCAGAAGACGAACCAGCTCAGCTTCTTGATGGGTAAAGAAAGTGCCATTGTGTTTTTTATTCCATTGTCTAAATAGGCAGCTCAGCTATAGTAAGCCGTGCAATGAATCCCTTATTACAAAAGATCTGGATAGAGCTTTTCTGTAGTTCTCTGCACATATCATATGCACATGTAGAATCAACCCATGGAGAAGGAATGGGCACAATTGTGCTGGCCCTGTCCTCTGCCAGTGTACAGTATTTGGCTCATTAGCAAACTGTACACATGGAGAAAGTGCACTTCACACACGTGCAAGCTTACTTTGATCGGGAACATTTGAAAAGCAGTACTTCCATTTATGGGGACATTGTTACCTGAATAGGTAGTCTCCTTATGAGTTGGGGGAAATTATCGTACGAGAAGAAGCAATGAGAGGGGGTAACTAAGTGAGATTTTTCCACCAGTGTATACCTGGATCATTCCTCTAGAGTAGAGATGGGCATGGACCGAAATACAAACCAAAGTTTGCCATGAACTGGGCCGGTTTGTGGTGGTTCATCAGAGCCCTTTTCTGATGAACCACGATGAACTTTAGGCCAGTTCATTTTTTGTTTTGTCACTGCAGACAGCCTGGCACCATCAATCAATTTCCTAGGCAACCGGAGATCGGCTTTCTGCAGTAGAGGTGTTCACCTGGCTGTTTTTCAGCTGACAGGAGGTGTTTGAAAGCAGCAACACTTTTCTTGCCTGCGAGAAAATGTTGCTGCTTTCAAAGGGACTTCCGCTTTTTTCTACTGAGAGGAGGGGCATCCCCCTCTCATCAGATGAAAAAGGCAGCAAGAGTTTGAAAGCAGTAACACTTTTCTTGCCACGCAAGAAAAGTATTGCTGCTTTCAAGCCAGCAGCTTTTTTTCAGCTGATGGGGGATCCCCCTCCCATCAGCTGAAAAGTGGCAGGCATTTAAAAGGGGGAAACCAGAAGCGCAAACCCCTCTTTTGCAGACCTGCTGCTGCCCTGAAAGTGATGTTTTCATGAACCAAACGAACCAGTTCACGCACTGGGGCAAGTTCGTGAAAGTTCATGGTTTGTGAAATGTGACGCACCACAAACCACATGGTTCAGATTCTTCCTGGTTCGTGCCCATCTCTACTCTAGAGAACTCTTAATAAAAACAGGTGGATGTTCAACAGTGATAGTTTTTTTTATTAAAGGGATAGCAAAAGCAAACGTACAGGAAATCGCACACACCATGCACACAGCGCTAACTAGAAAACAGGGAAGAAAATGGAAAGGAGTGCAGGGCTGGGTGACATTCACCAGTCTAGAAGATAGGGGATGTCTGTAGCATAGCAGCTTTGAGCAACCAATGTTTTGTGGCATGAATGCTTCATGGCTGAGACATGCATCTGAGGGTGGGTGTAGGATCCAAGAACACACACGGCTTGTGGCTGGGCAGCCAAATCATGGTATGTAACATACTCTGAGGCATGACTGGGTGTCTCAGCCTCAAAGCAATAACATCATGCTTGGTCCGGATGTGAAACAATAAAATTGGGGAAGGCTAGCTGGTGCCTTCCTGGGAGGAACTAAAGATGAGGGAAATGATTGCTGACCCGTGATGGCTGGATAGGTGGGGCTTGTCAGGTCCCTGAATAATGCAAATTGGGAGAGTGAATAAGGGAAGATCAGCAGGGTGTGGAAGAGGTTATCTCAGGAACTCCTGGAATATTTCTTTTGTTTTATAGCTTTGCACATCTCCAGGTCTTTCCTATCACTCACGTGCCAGGAATTTTCCAACTCCTGGCCGGGGTTGGCAGCCATCTTCTGCCTTATCAGGCAGCACTTCTATGTTTGAAACATATGAGGAGAGGGGCTTATGATATAGCCATATTCATAAGCTGCCCTATCAGCATGAGGGTCGTGATCAACTGCTAACAACGTTTGTAACTTCTTCAGCCTGTAAATGTAGTGCCCATGAGCCAGCATGTTAGTCATGCATAAGCAGGGGATGGAGCCAGCATGTTCATGCCCAGTTCTTCTCTTATGTCTGTTGAATCAGAGCACATACAGGTTGTGTGTATAGCTAAATAGAAGTTCTCTCCAGATCTTTTGTAGTAAAGGATTCGGGATAGGGTTCATCACAGATGAGATGCCTTTTTAAGCAGAACTCTGTCCCCATGATATTATCCAGATAATATCAATAGATTAGAAAATTTTACTCCCCCCCCCCAAAAAAAAAATTAGTTTGGGGGCCATGGCCAAAAAAGGCTCTCTCTTGGGTTGCCACCTGCCTAATCCCATAACTGCGTTTTAACTAAGCATTTTACAGTTCCATTTATTCTTGTAACGTATGTCATAATTACTAGAAATAAAATCAAAAAGTGCATTTCAAGGTAAAGTACAGGGGCGGAAAGTATAGTTATTAGGTTGTCAAGAAGGACAATTACCTAGAAAGTAAGCTGCTTACCTGCTGCTTCAGCCACGGATAGCTAATGGGAGGTACTTTGGGTAAAAAAAGGCCAATTACTTAGACAAACCCCAGCCCTAAATGGCTTCATGAGTCACACATGCTCCCTTTCTCTCCTCAAAAGATGTGGGCTATCCTCTCTTGTGAGAGCAGGGAACATGCTTCCATAATCAGAGCAAAAGATCCCACCTGCTTTATGAGTATAGGTGTTGGATTATTCTAACTTTGCCCAAAAGTTATCAGCTTTGTTGACCCAACTGGCAACCAACTCATTCAACCTCGTCCACTGACAGATGGCTTCCAGCGAACCGTCACTCAGCAGGAAATACACTTTGAAGGGCACCAAGTACTGTGAGTTAATTAAGAATGGGATACAACCATATATGTTTTGGAAAAGCCAGTGAAATAGTTTAGGACTTTTCATGCACATTTGAAAAAGATGGTATTATTCACCAAAAAGAATGACTGAAATATAGCAAAAGGTTGTTTCTGTTTAGTATCCCCAAACATAGTGTTTGTTTTGAAATTTTGTAACAGGAAGTTATGCATCCTGACACTTCTGAATAATCTGTTCTTTTTAATATATTTGTATGTAGTAGGAAAGCATGTTGGTGGAAGACAGAATAATAGGCTATGCTGAATACTGATGCAGCATAACTAAATCCAGTTTCACTTTCTGCTAGAAATGGATTGATGGTGGATTAACCAATGGCCTCCCTATCCTGCCAGTGGGTCGAACTGTGACAGTTTCTCCCTTCTGCGGACGACTAGACATCTGCCCACAAAACAAAGGACGCATAAATGTTTATGTTAAAATTGCAAAGCAAGATTTCATGGTAAGATGTGCAACTGAAAATGATGTTTGCATAACTCCAGAATAGTTTTTGTCTAGGAAGTTTATTTGTTTACATTATGTATAGTTTGCCTTTCTCACTTAGAGCCAAGCTACAAGTGATGAATTACACTTGAATGGCAAGTGAACAGACTCATGTGTATTCCTCCCTGTTCACTTGCCATTCACATAGTGATCAAGTGGAGTACAAGTGAATGGCAAGTGAACAAGGAGGAATACACGTGAGTCTGTTCACTTGCCATTCAAGTGTAATTCGTCACTTGTAGCTTGGCTCTGAGACTCAAAATAGTGCAGTAGGGTTTGGATTGCAGAAATCTGAAACAGCTGAAACAAAGCATAAATTAAGCAATTAAACATGACACGTTAAATAATGCAAAAATTACATAGCAGAAGCATACTTACAGTAACAAAGATCAAAGTAGTATAGTACCCACTCCATATCTATTTACCAATGCAACTTTTTGAATAATTTCATTTCAGTACAGCCCTGTTACCTGTGCAAAAACAGCACTCCTGAACAATTCCGCTTTGCATAGTTTGCAAAAATCTAGGCAAGTGGGAGCCTTCCTGACCTCATCAGGCAAGCCATTCCATAAAGTGGGGCCACACCAGAGAATGTGCATGTAGAGACAGTCGCTGATTTTGCCCATTTGCAGGGAGACACTTTCAGAACACCATGCTCAGCTGAATGACGCTGTTGTGGTGGAGCATGAGGAGAGAGAGGTGGTCCTACATATGTGAGAGACCAAGGCTATGAAGGACTTTGTGATAGCCAATACATTAAATTGAACCTGGTAAATAATGTGCAACCAGTGGAGTGACTGAAGAATGGTTGTAAAATGCAGGCTCTTAATAATAGCTGAGCGCCTTCTGCACCACCTGCAGTCTCTGAATTGACTTTGGGGAGAAGCTTATGTAGAGTGTATTACAGTAGTCTAGTCTTGATGTTACTGAGGCATGGAAATCAGGTGGCCATCTTTCAGGCTAGACTGGGTTGGAATAAAACGTTTTTTACAGCTGCGTTAGCTTGCATTTCCAGCAACAATGCTGGATGCAGTATAACCCCTAGGTTTTTAACTGGGTCAGCAAGGATCAGTTGAAGCTCAAAGCATCATGTCCTTCAAGATGTCTGCCTTCCCAACCAGCCTTCCCAACCATCACTTCATCTTGTGTGTAGGTTTGGTTTCAATTTATTTGCTTTCAGCCATTTAACCTGAGCAGTCAGGCAGCTGCTCACAACCAGTGGATATGGATAGAGATATGTAAAACTTGGTGTCATCCATATATTTATCAGATACAGTTCCAAAGCTATGAACTATTTCTCCTATAGGCTTTACATAGAGATTGAATAACATGGGGGATAAGATCGTGCCCCATAGAACCCCGCAGAACAACTCCCACACTGAAGATAACTGGTCTCCAATGGCAACCATTTGAGTCTGATCCATGAGGAACGATTTAAATCAGTCCGGGGCACATCTCCAGATACCTACTTCTGCCTCCAGTCACCTCAATACGATAGCATGATCTACTGTACAAAAACTGCGGATATATCAGTAGGAGCAGCAAAGCAGCATAGCCTTTATCTACATTCAGGCAGAGGTCATTAGCTAAAGCCGTCAGAGCCATCTCTGTTCTGTAGCCTGTCCTGAAACCAAACTGAAAAGCACATGAGGTATCACAGAAAACCTGAAGTTGGTCTCCTACTGATCTCTCAGTCACTTTGCCTAGAAAGGGCAGATTAGAGACCTGGCAACAATTGGCCACATCGTTATGGTGAAGGGATTTCTTTTGTGATGGATCAGTTAGTGACTGATTTATGATAGTCATCTAGGGCTCATGAATGTGGGCCTTACATAATTTTAGCAGCTAGGATGGGCAAGGCCCAGTGCACATGGAGGTGGCCTTCACAGATTTGAAAATCCTATCAGTACCCTTCACAGTAAGTGCATCAAAATGGTCCAGAAGCAGACCAGATGATATATTAAACATTCCGTCTGCCTGACCTATATTACAGCCAGCATCAAGGGGCCAAGCTACACATGACGAATGACACTTGAACAGCAAGTGTATTTCTCCCTGTTCACTTGCCCTCCACTCAATCCACTTGCCGTTCAAGTGTCATTCGTCATGTGTAGCTTGGCCCAAGGTCAGAGTGTATTCATGTTATTTTATCAGCAGAAAACCTTGCAAAGATGTCTCAGAGTGGAACTACAAGTGACAAAAGGCACAGGTTGGACACTTATCAGCTTCCCTCAAGTTTTGATGGGAAATGTAGGCATCCTAGTCTTGCAGCTTGGCTCTCTGACTGCTGTCCAATGGACTTTTCAACTGTCACTTGTCCAACATTCCGCCAAGCTGCCTACATTTCCCATCAAAACTTGAGGGAAGCTGACAAGTGTCCAACCTGTGTCAGGCATCACTTGTAGTTCCGCTCTCAGTTAAATGTATGTTTCTGAGACATTAAAGGTTCAGTTTAAGAATCAGCAGATGTTGAGAAACCTTAAACATTTGGGCTGGTTGTGAATGGGCTGATTAAAAGTTGCTGAGAAAAAAATGTTTCTTAGCTGTTATCACTTCTACTTCATAAGTCTTCCAATGGGCTGTATGGCATGCTCTTGTCAGATTCTGTGTGAGTTTTCTGCATCATCTTTCAAGATGTCTTTCAGACATCTTGGGACTGACTTCCACCCCTTAACATAGCTTTAACAGCCCTAACAGCATATATTTGGAATCCTAAGATCCCTCCAAGCATCTAGGAAACCAGAAGGCTCCATGAGTTTAACTAGGCCCCATGAGTTTAACCAGGCTTCCTTTTTTGCTGCGTGTTGATGCCATTTTCACCTTGCCTTCAGTAGATAATACCGAGAGCATAGCTGAAGCCAGATCTCCAGTCCTAAAATAATAATAAGAGTTGGTTTTATACCCTGCCCTTCACTACCTGAAACTCAGAGCAGCTTACCTTCCCTTCCTCTCCCCTCAACAGACGCCCTGTGAGGTAGGTGGAGCTTAGAATAAGACCTTCCTCAAAGGTTCAGTGCAAAAGATTAAGACCAGGGTGTGACTTCTTTAGTGTATCAGGCCCTTCACAATTTGAGAGAGGCCTACAGAGCCAGAGAGCCTACAGAATCCTGGACTAGCCCTGGAGAGGAGCAGTCAGCATAAATGTTGAAGTCACCCAGGACAAGCAGTCTGGGCATCTCTAGCACCACATCTGAGAGCACCTCTGCCAATTTGGGTGATGTATAACAGACCTGGATTTCATAATTTTGCAGTCCTTTATATAGATTTCTGAGCATGTAACTTTTTTTTCACTCTGTCCAGCTCAGACGACACTAGGTCATTCATGCATCAGCTATAGAAACACATCAATTCTGCCAGATAATTTTTTAAAACCTGCCCATTGCTTTGGTTGTAGGTATTGTTGCTTTTGTTCTACCCAGGCTATATATCCAAATGACAGCACAAAAAAAAAAGCCATATTCAGGCGTGATACCAAAGCAAATGCTTTCACATCACATTTTAAATGACTGTATTGCATCATTTACCACCCAGGCAAGGCCCAGATCAAGAATCTACACTAACTGTGCCACTCCATGAACAATTTCCAAAAGTCAGCCCTGTTGAAGAGTCTTAAATAGGATTATGAGTAGATCTGCTTAGGCTGGCTCTCAAAAGCACTTTTATTCTGCAAAGAATAAAGGCCAACTTCGAACCCAACTCCTTTTTGACAGTCTGTAAAGTTTTTTTTAACCCTAACAAGCAGACAGCCAATAACAACCATGCCAGGTAGGCACACGCTTATTAGCAATGTATCCAGGCCTACTCTGCCCACTCAAGCACCTTATTACACTTACAGGTAGTACAGAAGGTTGTTACTAAAAAAAAGTCTTCTGAAATGTCAACATTTTTAAAAGTTCTTAACATTAGATTTGTCAAATCGTCCATCCAGTCTGAAGCTTACTGATTAACTTTAAACCCTGCCCTTCTCTCTCATCCTAACCTGCTTAACTATTAGTGCAATCCTGTGCAGCCTTACTCCCATCCAGGGCTTTTTTTCCAGCTGGAACGCAGTGGAATGGAGTTCCGGAACCTCTTGAAAATGGTCACGTGGCTGGTGGCCCCGCCCCCTGATCTCCAGACAGAGGGGAGTTTAGATTGCCCTCCGCGCCGCTCAGCAGCACAGAGGGCAATCTAAACTCCCCTCTGTCTGGAGATCGGGGGGGGGCAGGGCCACCAGCCACGTGACCATTTTCTCCAAGGGCAACCCACTGAGTTCCACCACCTCTTTTCCCAGGAAAAAAAGCCCTGCTCCCATCTAAATTCCTTGATTTCAGTGGGCTTAGACTGGAGTAATTCTGCATAGGATTGCACTATATGTGACCTGCCTGAGCCCCTTGGAGGAAGGGTGGGATAAATGTCCTGGACAGAAGGGCAGGTGTTAAGGGGCTGATATATTTTTATTTGAAACTATCCTTGTAGGCAGTTGAGTAGTTTGCAGGAGACTTTGGGTGTGCTATCTCAAAATGTTGACGGGTCTTATAGCAGAGGTTGGCTGTGATAAAGTTAAGAGTTCAGCCAGAAAGAATGGCTTCATGAAAGAAATCACACTGCTAGGTTACACTCTGTATGTTCATTGCTCCACAATGTGGGTGTTAATATGAAGATAATACATATTCCAAACTGCTATTGATTTCAGTGATTAAATTCTTATTTTTGATAAATACAAATGATCATATTGCTACATAGCAGAATTTTCTACCACATAGTTATCTGATAGTCTGTAGTACTGCACACATGGTAGTAATTTATTGTTTCTTTACACATTCATATGCACAGTGGACTTTGAGACCTTTATCAAGTGGGCTTCTCTGTGGTTTCCACATTCATTGTATAGTTGTATGCAGGGCTTTTTTTCTGAGAAAAGAGGTGGTGGAACTCAGTAGAACTCAGGACTGCACAATGATGTCACTTTGGGTCAGCTGGAACAAGGGGGGAGTTTTTTAAAGTTTAAATCGCCCTCAGTGAAAATGGTCACATGGCTGGTGGCCCCGCCCCCTGATCTCCAGACAGAGGGGAGTTTTGCGGTGCGGAGGGCAATCTAAACCCCTCTGTCTGGAGATCAGGGGGTGGGGCCACCAGCCATGTGACCATTTCCAAGAGGTGCCCGAACTCCGTTCCACCACGTTCCTGCTGAAAAAAAGCCCTGGTTCTATGTGTTACTCTGATGAAGTAGGAGAAAATTAGGGATAGTTTCATTTCAAATTAGGGCTAATTCTGTTTTCCTTGTGGACCATTTATCATTTTTATGTATATCACTGCTGTGAAAACTGTTTGCTAACAATCTTAAATTAGGTACACACACCTTGAAATCATTACAGTCAGTTATCAATTATTACCAAAATAAAAATTTCTGTACCCAGAGGGGAGTACCTTTTCCATTTAGTGGCACCATCTACAGAGTACAAATATAAAGTGCTTGAAGGAAAATTGGGGTGTCAAGCTGCTTGTTTTCAGGCAGACCTTAAACAACTCCTTTTCAGTGGGTGAATACAGAATAAGATCATATCAGTATGGCCAGATGTTAGGCAATGTTCATTATTGCTTCTGACTATATTTAGAGTAACACTGTTTGTGAGAGTGCTTCCTCAAAATCATGGAGATTTTATGAGCTGGTTTAGGGCATGGATTGTCTTCTTGTGACTTACCTCAATCACTTGAAATCTCTGATGCAGTCTGTATCCTTCTATGTAGTCATATAAATCTAACCCAAACAAATTGAAAATGTTATGCTGTTTTGATTAAGAGTAAATACTCATGCTCTGTTTTAAAAAGTGTCCCTTCATTTGTCTTGCTTCTTGGTTTCAGTTATCCATAGCCAACCTCATACGACTTCACCAGGCTCTGTTTCCACCAAGCCAGAAGAAAATGGAAGCGCTGTACCAAGATGGATATGATGATGCCATACTCTTTTTACTGAAGGAAAACTGGTTTGAATAGATTATGTGTGTTGAAAATTAACAAAGTCTGATGGCTGTCAGAGCAAAGCTACACTATGTGGAGCCCAAGGGATTGCTGTCAAATTTCTGTTTATCTAAAACGACTGCCATAGGAATTGCATCTGTCGCTGTCAAGCAAGTGTTATATATAGGTGTGTTGGCTAGAATTGTAAACATATTCAAATGCAATGGAATTGTACTTATGCAGTAAGTTACTGTTTTGAGCAAAATAGTAAGCAAAGGTGTGTCTAAAGGATGTCTATTACAGCATCCAGTGATAATTCAAGAAATGCTAAAATATGTTTGCCAGCATTAATTAGACTTCAGATATTTGCTCTTGAAAATCTACAGAGAGCTACATACTTGTGTTCTTTCAAAAGTAATCCTATTTGTACATCCATTAATTGGCTTATTCATTTTTGCTTTTTAAATCTGGTGGGTTTTTTTTTAGTGTACTCTGAAGCATGAACTCTAATTACAAAGAGGCTGTGGGAGACAAAACAGCTTAATTGCATATATTTTAATTGTTACGCATATGTGTTTGTCATTAGTACATCTTGTTCTTCAAATAAGTTGTAGACTTTTTTGTACACTTTGATTTGCATAGGTTTTATAACTCGGCCTCTGTATGCAAAGTGCTTTGCAAAGAAAAATGGCATTTTAAATGTCACAATACTGGACCCTTTCCATACTATATACTGTGGCATGTTTTCTGTAGAAATATGGAGTGTTCTAAATCAAGCAAAGGAAGTGAATGGCATCATCTGGCAGAAGAGGACTGAACATGAGGAAGTCTGATAGAATGGAATACAAGTATTGCATGGAGTCTTGGAGGAGGGGAGCTGTAGGACAAAGGTTCTGGAGGTTGTGACAAAAAGAATAAAACGGGGGGAAAGTGCTGGGGCCACGCATTTCTTCTGGACCTGATACTAGCTTGTGCCATGCATCCCTCCATGCACACAATTCCATTCCAAACATACAGTCTCATGAAAATGAAAGAGAAGTTTCAGTTTTGTTTCTAAAATTATATAAATTGGCATTTTCATGCTAATGGCCTTGCATCCCCTTGCTTGCTCCCCCATAAAGCCAGCTCAGCTGTGGTGCAGTATGCCAAAGGTGTTAAGATGAGCTACACTCCAGAACTGCAGGAACTGATACTCTGTCAGGCAGAAGGAAAACTACTATTGCCTATTGGGCATTTTTGGTGTTGATTGGGAGTTTGTTACCTGGGGATATGCAAGCCAATGGGCAGTAAAAACATCTATTGCCAGTAACTGTATGAATCTTGTTTGTGGATGGAATCTACAGTAACAACAGTTGAGCTCAGCTCATACTCTTGCCCTAAGTTGACTCTTTCAGTCAGAATTGGAAAGCAACATTGGCTCCTGCCTCTGGGGAAGCAAGATCACAGAAAGCTGCCCTGGAAAGGAGAACTTTCCTGGTGTGGTCAAAATGCTCAAATTGCAGAGGAGAACTGCTTCACACACATGGCTTTCCCAAGTAACTGGAAACCCACAGACTTTGAATTCTTAGTGGCAATCACACTACCAGTATAATTTAAGAACCATTTTTGCTTAGGTTGTATATTACGGCATAATTTATTGGATTTGTTGATACTTATTTGTGTTTGTCAACCTCGGTGTTTTCTGTTCATTCAATCACGTGTGACTGCATTGCCGCAATTCCTCCAAAACTTGTGTGTGTATACAGGAAGATGATATGCATAGACAGATTCTTTTACTGCTGCTAGTGCAATTCTAATTGCAAGGATACAAGCACTTAAAAGCAGATGCTTTTGCTTTCTCTCTAGCAATAGGAATGTTTGTGGAAAAAACTACAGGTAAAGTTCCAGTTGCTCTCTCAACTCTCTCCCTTGAACACAAGGCTGACTCCAGGTTAGGAAGGGCAACCTGGCCAAGATAATCACCAATAGCCACCGTATTATAGGCACATTGCCTCTTCAGTGCAAATTAATTTTTCTCTCTCCAATAACAATGTCGGTGCAGCAAGCCACTGCCCTCTACTACCTAATTTTGTAAAACCCAGTGGGCTTTTATCAGAGGTGTTTTTTTTTAATTTATGGTAGATTACACTTTTATTAGAATCACTGGATGCAATTATACCCATAACCTATAGAGTGTTACTCTTAATACAAATTAACTTTATCAACTGCATTATTAGATCTAACTGTGCTTGGATTAGACAGACTTAAGACAGTGTGATCACTCAGGTTTGTGTAAACTTCTCTCTTAAATGATACCACAGAGCTTTGCCATAGGTTCAGACTTCCCTATGCCATTTATACTTTTTCAGCACCAGACCCTGAGGTCTGATTTTGTCCTAAAATACAACAAAAAGTTATTAACTTCTTTCACTTCTAAGGCTGAACTCTATTTGTTGTCACTATTCACACAGCAATTCCATACCAGTTCAAACATATTGGGTTGGATCTCATTAATTTATTGTGCTAACAGTGGTACCTTCCTTCGCTGCAAAGAAACTTTCCCTAGTGCAAAAAGCAATTCTGCTACGATCTGGCAGTGGGAGAAGGAATCTTGCACTGGAGAAAGACACTACTGTTGTTATTATTTATTTTAATGAATTTATAACTCGCTATCCCTGCAAGCGGGCTCAGAGCGGGTAACAACAAACAAAATCATATTTAAAATGCATTCAATATATTAATTATATTAAAACATTAACCATAAAAATCAGGGCAAGAAGCTGCAAATTTTAACAGCAACCTATATGCCAAACCTGCTCTAATACATCCCATGGTATGGGTTATGGTATGCTTGTGTGGTGGTCTGGCAGACTCAGGAGGAGGGGCTACATTCTCCACTCAATAGTAGAATAGATCTGTGGGCTCTACACACACACACACACCAGTTATAGAGTTAGTTCATTTAGCATGCTATTAATATAGAAGTCCAACATCATAACAACAATAACAACATTAGATTTATATACTGCCCTTCAGGACATCTTAACGCCCACTCAAAGCAGTTTACAAAGTATGTTGTTATCCCCACAACAATAAGCACACTGTGAGGTGGGTGGGGCTGAGAGAGCTCCTAGAAGCTGTGACTGACCCAAGGTCACCCAGATGCACTTTCAATGCTCTTTAGTGATCATTTGGAACTGGGTTTTCGTGTGTGAAACAAAATCCACTTCTAAAGGATAACTAAAGTGCATTGAAAGTGCATTATTCAACATGTGTGGAAATGGCCAGAGATAAAATAGCCAATAGCATAAAGCAGAGATATTGTAACCCAAGAGTCAATTCAAACATCCAACAAACAGAACAAGGATGAGATGGGTAGAAAGCTGGTTCAGGAGTCAAGTGCTGGAAGCCACAACTCCCCCCCCCCCCCCCGCCCCCTCAGCCAGCAGACCAGAGGTAGGACTTGACCTCCAGGTCCACCAGCAGGGAAGCCCTCCCAACACAAGCCCAGCCAGCCTGCTGCCAATTGACTGGCAGGGAATTTGAACTGCCAGCTGCTGTGCCACCCACCCAGAGGGTGCTAGGAGCCACCATGCCCTTATTAATGGCAGCCACTGTGCTCCACAACCCTCCATCCTTCACAGGCCACAAACTGGGGCCTCAGGTAGGTCTGGGGTCAGGGCTTAGCATGTATGGAAAGAACCTCCATGGAATGGGGAATCAAACCCAGCTCTCCAGATTAGAGTCCCATGCTCTTAACCACTACACCAAACTGACTCTCATATGCTTAACTTCTTAATTTAAATGAATTGGGGTTGCTTTATGAAAGATCCCCACACCCTGTATAATCTCTAAGATACTCCACATGTCATGTTTTGGGGATTTTCCATGCTGACTTAGTCTCAGTTTATTCTCACTCTATACTTCACCAGTTTCCCTCATGGTACTCTATACTTTAAGAGCCCCGTGGCACAGAGTGGTAAGCGGCAGTACTGCATCCCAAGCTCTACTCACGACCTGAGTTCGATCCTGGTGGAAGCCAAGTTAAGGTAGCCGGCTCAAGGTTGACTCAGCCTTCCATCCTTCTGAGGTTGGTAAAATGAGTACCCAGTTTCCTGGGGGTAAAGTGTAGATGACTGGGGAAGGCAATGGCCAACCACCCTGTAAAAATTCTGCCAAGAAAACGTCGTGATGCGACGTCCCGCCATGGGTCAGTAATGAATGACTCTATACTTTAATTAGTCTGCCTTTCCAGTTAGCCCTGGCTCAAGTCCTCTCGTTCTGGCACACATGCTACAGGAATACCGGCAAGCCTAAAGCTATGCCCTGCTGTTTTTCCAGGTGCCTCTGCCACAAATCTCCCTGCAGCATCCATTTCAGTAGTTGAACTCTTGGGGCCCTGTCAGCTAATCAACAATATTTACATTGCAGATCAAGTTTTTGTAAAAGGAAAACAATTGAAAAAGCCTTCAAGACAAGGCATATACACATCATGCTCTATCTAAAACCTGTTTGCATAATGCTAAATGACTTCTATTTGTCATGGCAATCGTTATGTTGGTACAATGTCCTAAGGCTGTGATGCTAACACAATACCACGGAGAATCACCTAATCCAAGGGTTCCCTGCTCATATGGCAATGACAAAGATGATGCATGAAGAGCTTTGTTTTGTTTCAGAGAATAGACATTTTGCCTTAATTGTTTCAAGCAATTAATTTAATGAGCTGATTCACACATGTCTGTGTCAGTTGGATGTTCACCACATGATGTCTGGCTGCTGTTAGTGTGGCTTGAATAAATCAGTATCAACATACTATCAATGGTGGTTCTTTCCATACATGCTAAGCCCTGGCCCCAGACCTACCTGGGGCCCCAGTTTGTGGCCTGTGAAGGATGGAGGGTTGTGGAGCACAGTGGCTGCCATTAATAAGGGCACGGTGGCTCCTAGCACCCTCTGGGTGGGTGGCACAGCAGCTGGCAGTTCAAATGCCCCGCCAGTCAATTGGCAGCAGGCTGGCTGGGCTTGTGTTGGGAGGGCTTCTCTGCTGGTGGACCTGGAGGTCAAGTCCTACCTCTAGTCTGCTGGCTGAGGGGGCGGGGGGGGGGGAGTTGTGGCTTCCAGCACTTGGCTCCTGAACCAGCTTTCTACCTATCTTATCCTTGTTCGGTTTGTTGGATGTTTGAATTGACTCTTGGGTTACAATATCTCTGCTTTATGCTATTGGCTATTCTATCTCTGGCCGTTTCCACACACGTTGAATAATGCACTTTCAATGCACTTTAGTTATCCTTTAGAAGTGGATTTTGTGTTTCACACACGAAAACCCAGTTCCAAATGATCACTAAAGAGCGTTGAAAGTGCATTATCCAATGTGTGTGGAAGCAGCCTTTGTCACGGCTTTGGGAGTGGCAGTTTTGGCATTGGGCATGGGTCCGTTTGGAGGGAAACGGGGCTACCCGCCCATTTTCCCCATACTTGAAGATATTCTTAAGGGATCTTGGGGGCATTGCAGAGACAAACCCACTCGGCAGCTGTTAGGGCATACTCACTCTCAGATTGCAGGGGGATCCATGCCAAGGTTTGAGCTTATGTGGAATCCCATAGCCTGTCACCCCATAGTTTCCCCTTTCAGCAGGTGGACTGAAGGGCTGGGGCAGGAGTCATCAGTCAGCAAAAGGTCAGCTGATGCTGCAGATCCATGCCCTGTGCGGCACCAATGCTCCATAAGCTGTAACCAATAAAGTTGTAGCCTTTTGTTAATTCCAACAAAGTGTATGTCGGAATTATCCTCACCCCTTGACCCCTCTTGACGTTGGGCCCACAACTAGCACTTGTGTTGGATTCATCAAATGGCAGCTATGTACTTGTGAACCAGACCAATTTTTAAAAGAAAAAAGAACAGGTATATAAGCCATAATAAGTTATAGGAATGGTAACAGTATCCTGGAAAAGAGATAAGGGAAGCTTTAAATAGTAATATTTTAAACAAGCTTGTGACTTAGTTTTATAACTTGCTATTGCTACTTATGCTACCTGTATAATTATTTATTGATTTGATGAAAATGGAAAATTGGGAAGAATTCTATAAAACCAAGGAACTTCCTGTTTACAGAACAGCCAATAATGCCTTGTGCATTTCTTTCTCAGATTTCTGTTCTGTAGCTGATATTTCCATAGTCTCTGAAGAATGGAACTTATGTGGCTAGTCATGATTTCAGGGAGGAACATTCTTTTTTAAGCAGGTTAGTTTTTTTAAAAAGACCTAAAATTTGACCAGATATCCAATACATAGATAGCAATGTAAGAAGATCACTGAGGTCATACATCTTTAGTGACCTCTATTACTGACAAGGTGATAGCTACAACAGAAAGCAATGTTCTTTCAAGGCTAGGGCATTAGTTCCCAGACAGAATGCATTGAAATCCTAGTGTCTGGAAAGCTCTGATGAATCATTGTCTCATCAATGCATTCTCTCATTTCTCAGGAGTGATTTCATCAGTTTTCTGTATTACTGCAAAGCGTAAATAACAGAATACTATAGATTCCCCCCCCCCCCCAAACACGAGTGAAGTTTTATATATTGGACTTATTTCCTTCTTTTTAGATACAGACATACCTTACATTTTCTAAGGCTAAATCACAACGGTATGCTCTTCTAATGCACAGTTTCCAACTGACTCCCTCCCTCCTCATTTCTCCTCCCTCTGCCTTTGGGCGCAGTGGTAAGAGCTCTTCTTCGTACATAGTCCCCAATGATTGGCAGGGCTGACAGTGATAGGCAGGGTGCTGCCACAGCGAAGCAACAACGACCTCTCATGCCAATAGTAAAATGAAACAAAATGCTTCGGCGCTGCACTCACTGTAGATTTAGGGGAAATACTATGAGGCTGTGGTCATTAGGGCGATGGTAGCCAAGTCCCTGAATCTGCTCAGCATGGCAGTGGTGGCATTGCTCCACACCTCTGCATGCCTGCCTATGTTTCTGTGTGTGTGAGAGTGCAAAGGGCTGGTGGGTGGGTAGGTGGGTGTGAGTGGGTTTGCAGGCATGAGTTTGGATGAGGGGCTCTATGTGGATGCATGTGGGGTGCATGAGCCCCTGATCCCTCCCCTCCTCCTTTGCTCTCTATTCTGCAGCTTCCCCTCCTTCAGCCCCTTCTCCCTCATCTCCTGCCTGACTTGCTCAGTGCCCTGAACCCGCATCCTGCCCATTTCTTGGTGGCCCCTGCTCTGTCCACCAGGTGTTCCAATCCCCTCTACAGTTTTATTTCTTCCAGCCAAACTTCCCTAGCAACCTGTACCACCACCATTGTTTGCTGCTCCTGGTCAGCAGCAGCTCCGAAGCTGGAGGAGGTGGCAGCAGTGGCAGCCTTGGGAGGGCCACCACACCATGCCTTGCCGTGCCTCCCTGCTGCCTCCATGGCCCCTCAGAAGCCTGGCACAGACTGCATGCAGCCCTCCTAAGAACGTAGAGATGGCGGGTAGTCCTCCCACTGCGGCCCTCTCGCCGCTGGTAAACAGTATTGCGCTAAGCCTCCCTGTTGTCTCTGTGGTGGCACAGACCTCCCATGGCCACATGCCAGGCTGCAGCATCACTCAGGGCCTTCTTGCTGCCTTTGCAGCATGGTGTGATGTTCCCCCCTGCCACTGTGGGAGCAAGGCCTCTCACCAAGCCACAGCGCTGCACTGCCTCTGCAGCCCCTTAGAAGCCTGGGGCAGACAGCAGGGAGGCCTGGTGCTGCCCTACCAGGGGTTCACAGCAGCTGTAACTGTCGACAAATGACTTCTTCTGGCGCAGGCATACCTGCAGATTCCTCAGTGTGCCTGCACCAGGATAAGAAGTGAGTCGTCGGTAACACGGTTAGCCTTTTATATCTTAGGATAAGCATCACAAAGCAAAGAGACCAACAAGGCCTAGACATTTCCTCTGGGAAAGGTCTGTCTCTTTCTAAGCCAAAACATCCAGAATCCACTCCTTCTCTCTGAAGTCCTGGTAGCTATTTGATTTTGGATGCCTTCTCTTTCCTAATTTTTGTTAATGCCTATTAGAGTTGTCGACCCAAATTGGGGGGGGGGCTCCTTGTGTGTTGGGAGAATTAGCATACAGGGAGAAGCAGCGAGAGGGGGTAACTAACATGATTTCCACCAATGTATACCATGATCGTTCCCTTAGAGAACTCACTGAAAGAACCAGGTAGATGTTCAACAGGAATGGTTTTATCAGAGGGGCAGTAAAAGCAAGCACACCGGAAAACACACACAACGTGTACACAGGGCTAACTGGAAAACAGGGAGGAAGGGTGAGAGAGATTCAGGAAAGGACGATATTTACCAGTCTAGGAGAAGAGGATGTCCATAGAGAGTAGCAGCTTGAGCGACTGGCACTTTGTGGCAGTAAGAAGAAGGTGCAAACATAATCTGAGGATGTGTGGATGGGTCCCAGATCACACGCACAGCACATAGCAGGGCACTGCAGTTATACTGTGAAACGTACTCTGGGGCAGGATCGCATGTTCTGCCCCAAAACAAAACTTAATGGTTGTCTTTGAAGGTAAGACAATAAGATGGAAAAGGCTTGAGTATACTTGAGCAGAACTATAGGTAAAAATAGTGATTGATGACACACAATTAGCAGAAGAGAAGAATTATCAGGTCTCTGTTTAACTCTGATTAGAAAGGAGGGAGAGGGAAGATTAGCAGGATGTGGGTGATTAACTCAGGAACTACTGGAAGACCTCTTTTGTGTTTATATCTTTGCACATCTCCAGAGGCTGCTGGCCAATTCTGCCTCATGACTCATATTCCAGTAATTTTCCCCTACAGCCAGATTGGGAACCATTCTGCCTAGCCAGTCAATGTGCCATGTGCTTGAGACATATGAGGAGAGGGGGTTTATGATATTGCCATATCCATAAACTGCCCTTTCAGTGTGAGGGAGGGTTGAACTGCTAACATGGGGGGTGGGGCTGATGTTCTCCTGGAACCACAACTGATCTCCAGACAATAGAGATCAATTCCCCTAGAGAAAAATGATCACTTTGGGGGCCCATTTTCTGGCTGCCACTTGTCTAGCATCATATGGCAGGAGCATGTGAAACAGAGCCTCCAAAGATGACCGGAGTGAACAGGTAGGTAAAACACTGATATACAAAAATGAAAACTAAGTCCATCCAACAATGCCTTCTTCTGAGTTCCTTCACCTTCTGAAAACCTCTCTGAGATAAAATACACTTGCATGCTTCGTTAAAAGCGAGGAGCAAAGGTCCCATGTTCCCCCACTGACAATTTTTTCCAAAGTACCACACCACCATGGAGAATTACCTAGTTCTAGAACTAGAGATCCCATTCCCCAGTGGGGGAGGGGATCCCCCTGTTCCCACCTTTCTTCCCCCTGCCACCACTTACTTGGCTGATGGGGGGGAAAGGCGATGAACGGGTCACCTGGGTGCACTCCCAAAGCTGGCATAATGACATCACTGACATCATTGTGTCACCCTGAGAGCACTCCCACGCTTCATAGTGGGCCTATTTGGGGTCCAAATCGGCCCACTGTGAAGCACGCAAGTGTTCCCCCACCTTGCATAATGATGTCACTTCCAGAATGACATCATTGCATTAGCACAGGACTGTGTGTGTGAGGAGCACGCCAGGAACATTAAGTAGGTAAATGCCAGCCCCCCCCCCTTGCACCAGGAGGGTAAGAGGACCTGGCAACCCTATCTAGAACAGCAAGTTTTGAGTCCAATAGCACCCTGAAAAACAAGATTTTCAAGGTATAAGCTTTTGAGAGTCAAAGTTCCCTTTGACAAATACAAGTAAGAATAGAGATCCCTGAGCCTTCATATCCCAGCCATTTCTAGACGTCACCAAGGTAGAACACTGTAGTCACCTGAAGAGTAACTCCCTAGAACCTTCTATAAGAGTAGTGAAGTGGCATCACAAGAAATTGGGGGCCACCTTTTCCCTAGGTCATCTGTAATTCTAGAGCTGGGTTTAGAAGGAAAATGAGGGAGGAGTGATGTTTGCTTGAACACTGAGGTCAGCACAGGTTTGCCAACTCCCTGTTGGGATAGTCCTGGAGATTTGGGACAGAGGGGCTTTGGAAGGGGAGGGTCCTCAGTGCATTGTAATGCAATAGGATTCACCCTCTAAAGCTGTTTTCTCCAGAGGTACTGATCTCTGGGAGATCTGTAGACCCCACCTGGAGGTTGGCTGGCCCAATCAGGGAACAGTGGCCAAGCTGGCAGGAGGCAGGGGGATGCAGGCAGCAGCCTGCCAGCCACACAGGGAAGTTGTATCCCTATGGAAAAACACATTTTACCCCTTTTTACCCCCTTAGGGGGCGAATTTTTTAAAATCCCTTCTTAGTTGGTGTTTACATCATGAAAGGAATGTTCTCCCTAAATTTCATGTTTCTAGGTCCAGAGGTTTGGGCTGAATGATGATAAGTCAGTCTCTGGACACTTGTCTTTATATATAGCGATTATTTTATCTTGCTTACTTACTCATGTAAATTTATATGTTCATCTCCCATATATGAGGCTTTAGCCATTTTGTGTACCGTAAAATAAAGGATATGAAATATTTTGAGATTATGAAATAGTTGACAGAGTCAAGACAGTAACTTCCAACTGAATTTCCTTCCCTTCTCCAGAATGCTGGAATTATTCCAGCAAGGATTAGAATGAAGGGTAGTTTTCTTGACCTCCAATTGACCTTGAAATCATTTTTGGCCAATTTTCTGGCAGAATAAGTTCCAGGAAAATGTTTGACACAATCAGGGCCTATCCTTTATTTAAAGAGCCATACTCCCCATCCACAGTTGAGTAGGGGTGTGCAATTTTTAATTCTCCCCATTAAATAACTGCAAATGCCTATCAAGCATTTTATTTAGTCTTTGACAGGGATGTCAGGAAAAATGCAAGCAGTTTGAAATAGAGCATTGGGAAGTTCACCCATCACTGCGCAGTAGTCCATGGACAAATATACCGTGCAAATATTTTCCATTGACTTTCTTTTGAAGTTTAGAATAGAAATGACTTTTTTTTGTTACACATGATATTATAACTGCAGATGTTTTCTGTATATGAAAATACATTGTGTTCTGCATAGGGATTCCAGCCTCCAGGCCGGGCTTGAAGATCTCCGGGAATTAAAACTGATCTCCAGACTATGGAGATCAGTTCATCTGGAGAAAATCTCTGCTTTGGAGGATGGACTCCATGGCGTTATAGCCCTCTGAGGTCCCCTCCTCTCCCCAAACCCTGCTCTTCCCAGGCTCCACACCCAAATCTATAGGAATTTTCCAACCTGGAGTTGGACGTGGCATGCCAACGACGTTGTCACAAAATACAACATAACATTCAACATTGTGGAGATGTTGTCATTGTTTCCATGCTGTAATCTGGTGCAACAGTGTAATAATATCAAGGTGCATGAGACAATGTCAATTCATTCAAAAATTTCACTGTATCTTGTCATGTAGACTACTGCATGCAGGGATATACTTTGAGAAATGTGATCATTTTTATTCAAATCATTCAGAAATTGTTCCATCTCTGTGCATGCATAGCATTAACCACTTTAAAATGAGTGATGAAAATGAAGGGTTTGAGAGGTGATTATATATTAACTTGCTGCTTGTGTGTGTATCAAACTACTTATGAAAAATGAAAATGGAAAAGAATGGCTAAATATGCAGTTAAAACTGATCATTGATAGTTAATATACAGAATAAGATAATCTTTAACTTTTGTATTTTGAATTGTCTACTAAAAAGGAGTAAATACTAAAAATCAAATTTATAATATCGTGTAGATCCCTAAATGCTCTCCCAACCATTACAAAAATAACCAAATTTCTATTTCTATCTTAAGGCTTCTTTTAATTCACACATATCAATTTTCTTTCCACTACAGGTAAGCTGGTGAAGAATTTATTAATGCTTTCTATTGAAAAAGAAGGTGAAACATACTATACCTCCCATAAACTCAAGGCTGCAGTTTTGAGCATATAAAACAAGAAATTAAATGAGATTTTAAAAATACTATTTTATATGTCTACAAGTTTCCATATTTCAGTCACCATAAGCTTCAGGGGTTTGCTAGATATCTAGAATTCATGGCAATAACTTGTGTCTGATTCATAAATTTAAAAAGAGATTCAATGATGAAAAAGAAGAAAAAGAAGGGATTTGGGCAAGTTAAAACAGATTCTTATCTTGCTCTGCCAAGACTAGGGGAGTCAAAGGATATAGTTTTGTAGCTGCTAACCTATCACCTTTCTGAGCACTAAATTCAGTTTTAAAAAATTAGGATTGGAGAACTAGCATCTTTCATGCCTTCAACTCTATAAATATGTGTTCAGCGCTTGGCAAAATCACTGATGTTCTGGGATATCAATGGATTATCTAGTTTTTCTCACTGAAAACAATCCAAGAAGGAATCTAAGAAACAGATGGGCCTGAGGGAACGTAATTCAAATTCTTTAACATGTGTCAGAGTTAAGTCAACTGAAAATAGTTCTTTTTTCCTTGACTATATACATGCCTGAGTAAACAGGAAACTTGTTACAATTGCTTAGCTGCATAAACAAAGCATCTCTTTAACTAAATTTACTCTGTTTTGAGAGGTTGCTAATCATATCACCTCATTTTCAGAAAAGTCCAATAACGATAAAAAAAGATTTTATAGGTTTGGTTTTGAATGCAAGCAGAAAAGTGCCCAAGCTATATCATATCTTTTAAAATGCTGAAAACAGATCATAAAAGAAGACAATGTAGTAAGATAAAAAATGCAATGAACAGAGCAATAAACTACAATCCTATTCCCTTTATAAAAGCACCACATTGAACCTTCCCATTATACTGCCTGATTTCCTTTATTAAAATATCCTCCTGAATAAGGTTCCTGAGTGCCCACTGGTGGTGGATAACCTCCCAGTGGTTTGTCCTATTGCCCATTGATTGCTGGTAATTGGCAAGAGGTGGCAAGCCACATAGTGATCTTTGGCCCCTGGCAGGCAACCTGTGGAAGCATGCAACAAGCGCGCTCCCAGTGTAACAATGTCACTTTCCTAAAGTGATGTCATTGCTACTAGCTGTGGGAATGTTCCCACAATTCACGAGCACCAATTTCAGCCTCAAATGGGCCGATTCTGAAAAAAATCAGCCCTGCGTGAAGTGCAGGATCACCCGCACACCCAGTTCGATGATATCACTTTCCAGAAGTGATTTCATTACATTGGAGTCTGGAAGCAATGATCATGCCTCTGGCGATTAACAGGTCCTCCCCGCCCTCACCAGGAGCCTATGAGTATCTGGCAATCCTACTCCTGAACATTTCTGTTTTGTACGTTCTGCAGAATGATAGAAGTATAGGAGCCTTTCTGACTTCCTCAGACGGGCCATGTTCCAAGGTGGGAGCCCTAACAGAGAATGCTCAAATATAGGCAGCTGCTGATCTTACCCTAGCAGGGTGGCACTTTCAGAAGGTTTTACTTCAAATTCCAGAAGGCAGAGGGTCCGTGACTATCAGAGATCTAACCATCAACTCCCACTGACTGAACATGTAGTACTAACTAGCATTTAGCCTCATATGGTGCTAACAGGTCAGTTTTGTATACATAGAGATGACAAAGATTGTTACCAGAACTGCTCTATTTGAATGGGGAATTAGCTCAGCAGTCTGTAACTAAAATTAGCGCGGATCTTAACCTATGTTTACGGAGGTCCTGATTCCAGACACTCTAGTGACAAAGAGGCAGACTACAAATAGATTCCAAACACGTGTATTTACTAACAATGTGGCGTAAGCCTAAACTTGCACAAGCATACAAGAGAACATACAAGATCTAAGAAATACAGAGTAGGAAATGCAGAGACTTTCGCATTAGCAGGTTCCCAACGATGGTGGGGAATACTCACAATCCTGAAGCGAAGCAGAGACACAACAGCGAGATGGCCCAATGCCAGCACTGGGACCACAGACGGACAGCAAGGGATTCTGGATAGGATGGCACGCGCACCATGCGGTCTGGGAGACCGGCTTAAATACCCTAAAACGTACCCTGGGGCAGGTGCTGTACTTGGTGGTTCTCACAGTTTAAAACAAAGGTTCTAATGGGTTACTGAATGGCTTGGATGGGCCACTTTGGTAATCTGATTGTGATAAGTGACACCTCAGGAAGAGGGGACAAAAGAGGGAGGGGGAAATCCGAGTGGGCTGAAAGGATGTTCCAGCGGACAGGGCTTGTCCTTTTTTTTTGAAAAAATTTTTATTGGGTTAGAATCAAATATTTAAACATTACAATCAATTTTCCCATTTCCCAATTTCTAACCCCCTCCCTTTCTCCCCCCTTTTTTGTTGACTTCCAACAGTTTTCCAACCCTTTGTCCCTTTTCCCTTACTCTTTATATATACCTCTATCTTACAAATATATATTCTCCCTTTATTCTAAGCAATACTTCTTTAACTATTTTTAATGCTCTGTACCCTGACTATGAGTCCCTTTTTCCATAGTGGATAAACAATTTATCCCATAATTCCATTTTCAAATATTTCTGCATAACATAAACTATATAAGCCATACATTCATATAAATCAACCAGCTTAACTTATACTCTGTATATTATTCATTCTATCTTCTTCTTTTTGTTTTAGTTATATTTGTTTACATTAATATTTCTATTCCCTTCAATCATACATCTATATATGATATCAATCAATTTGACTCATATATACCTTCAGATAGACATATTCAGTTTGGTACATTGTACAGAATCAGAAAGAAAATATTATCAGTTAGTCAATCCTTATAATTAACCATTATGATTAATTGATTTCTATCAATATTCTATTTATCATTCTATATATATCAATCTAATAACATAACTGCTTAGAGATTCACTTTTACCTTCTTCCCCCCGGTAAAGTCACCCCCCCCTGCATTGTATTATACTTCAATAGTTCTCAAACTGCCACAGTTCTCCTCCCACCTCCCATTTCTTCTCCAAATATTGTTTCAGCTTCTCCCAGTCTGTGTTATACTGTCCTGAGTCCAGATTTCTCAGTTTTCTTGTCATTTTGTCCATTTCTGCCATATACAGCAATTTGTAAATCCAATCTTCAATAGTTGGCACTTCTTGCACTTTCCATTTTTGCGCATACAAAAGTCTAGCTGCTGCCGTCATGTAAAATATCAACGTCCTATGATGGGCTGGAATTCCCTCCATTCCCAAGTTTAGTAGCAGGAGTTCTGGGTTCTTATTTACTTGAAATTGTAAAATCTCACTCATTTCTCTTATTATTTCCCCCCAGTACTGCCTAGCTACCTCACACGTCCACCACATATGGTAGAGGGAGCCCTCATGCTTCCTGCATTTCCAGCATTTATTAGAGGTGTTCAAATTCCCTAGCGCAATCTTCTTTGGTGTCATGTACCAACGATAAATCATTTTGTAAATGTTCTCTTTAATGCTAGTACATATCGTTGTCTTCATTGTAGTCTTCCACAAATATTCCCATGCCTCCATTGTTATTTCTTTGTTGAAGTTTATGGCCCATTTCACCATTTGTACTTTAACTATTTCATCCTCAGTATACCATTTCAACAGTACTTGGTATACCTTGGATATTCTTTTCTTGTCCTCTTTAAGAAGGGTCTGCTCTAGTTCCGAATTCTCTATTCGTATACCTCCCTTTACAGAGTCCGAGTTATATAAATCTCTTATCTGTCTATACTGGAACCAATCATAATTAGGTAATAGTTCCTCCTGAGTCTTTATTCTGAGTTTAGATGCTTCAATTCTAGTTATTTCTTTGTAAGTTAAGCATTGTTGCTCATTATCAACAGCTCTCGGATCTATCACCTCATATGGAACTACCCACAAAGGGGTTCCTTCTTGTAAGTAAATTCTATACTTCTTCCAGATTGTATATAAACTTCTCCGTATATAGTGATGCAGGAACATCGAGTTCACCTTTACTTTGTCGTGCCATAGGTATGCGTGCCATCCAAATATTTTTTTATATCCCTCTAGGGCTAGTAGTTTCTTGTTCTTTAACGTCATCCACTCTTTCAACCACACTAGGCAAATTGCATCATGGTAAAGTCTTAGATTGGGCAGTTGCATTCCGCCTCTTTCTTTTGCATCTTGTAAAACTTTCATTTTCACTCGAGGCTTCTTGCCTGCCCATACAAAGTCTGATATTTTCCTCTGCCATTTTTCAAATTGCTTAGAGTCTCTGATGATTGGTATTGTCTGTAGCATAAACATTACTCTTGGTAACACATTCATCTTAACTGCTGCAATCCTTCCCAACCATGACAAATTTAGTCTGTTCCATTTAATCAAATCTCTCTCTATCTGAGTCCATAATTTTTCATAGTTGTTTTTGAATAAGTCTATATTCTTAGCAGTCAGTTCGATTCCCAAATATTTCACCTTACTTGTTACTTCACAATCCGTTATTTCCATTAACAATTGTTGTTTCTGCTTAATCATGTTTTTACATAATATCTTTGACTTCTTTTTGTTAATATAAAAACCTGCCAAGTCTCCAAACTCCTTGATCTTATCTATCACTTTTGGCATGTTCTCCAATGGGTCCTCTACAATTAACATTATGTCATCCGCAAATGCTCTGACCTTATATGAATAGTCTTTTATTTTTATTCCTCGAATTTCTTCATCTTGTCGTATTTGTATCATCAGGATCTCCAATACCAAAATGAACAACAATGGAGACAACGGGCAACCTTGTCTTGTTCCTTTACTTATAGTCAATTTCTTAGTCGCTTCATCATTGACCACAATTGCTGCAGTCTGGTCTCTGTAAATTTCCTTAATTGCTCTAATGAATCTTTCTCCCAATTGTAGCTTTTCCATAGTGGCAAACATAAAGTCCCAGTTTAAATTGCCAAACGCCTTTTCAGCATCAACAAAGAAGAAACCAACCTCTTTATCACAACGCTTATCATAATATTCAATAGCATTAATCACTGTCCTTAAATTGTCTCTGATTTGTCTGTCTGGCAAAAAACCTGCTTGTTCCTCCTCAATAACTTCCGAAAGCCACCCCTTCAGTCTCTCCGCCAATATCTTCGCAAAGATTTTATAATCGTTGTTAAGTAACGATATGGGTCTATAATTTTTCACATTGGTCAAGTCTTGGCCCTCTTTGGGGATCAATGATATATTCGCTTCCCTCCAGGTATCTGGAATCCTTTGATCCCTTAAAACTCCATTAATCACCTCTTTTAGGAATGGTGCCAGTTCATTGGCCATTGTCTTATAGAATTTAGCTGTAAGTCCATCTGGCCCTGGCGCCTTTCCTAGATTTGCAGATTGTATTGCCTTGCTTAGTTCCTCATCCGTTACTTCGCTGTTCAGTTTATTTCTCCAAGCTTCCGAAATTACTGGAAGTTTCATTTTCTCCAAATATGACGCTATTGACTCTTTATTTACCTCTTTCTTATTGTACAACTTAGCGTAGAATTTGTAAAAGGCTCTACTAATGGTAGTCTGTTGGACAGGGCTTGTCCTGATGTCATCAGCTCTGGAATGCGGAGGTTTCTTTGAGATGCATTCTCTAAGTGCTTGGCATGGTCGGCACTTAGTTCCTTCTCCGGGGCGGCTCCTAAGATATGCAGAGCGGGGCAAGGTGCTTTCGCTGCGGACGTGGTGTGCCCGCTTCGCCGAAATGGCTTCTCAAAGCAGTCTTCTTCCCTGGGTCTTCTGGCTGCCTGAGAACATGGATGCCGGCTGGGCATAGCTGGGGCTGGTTTGCAGGCTGCCCGGTAGCGAGGGCAGGCTCGGCGACCGGCCCGCGGGAGGCTCCAGGCGGGAACTGACCAGGGAGCGCCTAGCCAGGCTCGCTGGAGGTTTCCCCGGCAGGCGCCCGGCTGCTAGCAGCAGCTTGGGCCCATATGAGGCAGGCTTCCATGGAGGCAGGGGAAACAGCACACAAAACACAGTCCAAAGCAGGGAACAGGCACGGTCCGTGGTAGATGGCTATGCAGGCACGGGGCACACTTGTAATAAAGTCAAAACACACACTGGGAAGTCCAGATATAAGTCAGGGCAGGGCTGCCCAGGAAAAGAGTCCTTTGTGTAGTTAACCAAACATGGAGTCAGTAAACTACACAGTCTATTGCAGCAGCAAGGTAATTAACATGCAGGCAGGAAACTGACACGTGTATTAGAGCACACATGTGCAAAGCAGTCTTTGGTGCAGTGGTAAAACAGCAATGCAGGAAACTTTAACACAGTCCATGTCAGGCCTTAAAGCAGGAGAGGGGGCCTACTTGGCAACAAGATGTACATGGAGGGTCCAATAAAGTGGCTTGCTCTGGGCCTAAAAATCTTAACTACCTTACTTAATGGTCAGTGCCACAACAATACCTTATTACATGGCCTAATTAGAAATTCTCTCTTCATTTTCCAGTCAAAATGACTACTTTAGGCTTTCACATAGATATGCCTGATAGTTTCCCAAATTAATAAGTATCTGCTGGCCACAAATTTTTGTGCAGTAACATATGACATATTAATCAGGAAAGAAATTTGTGGGTTTTTGAAAAATTTCATTTGTCCTTATTGTTTAAACTAAAAAGCATAGGTCTTTTGACTTAATGATAATAGCAGGGTTAAAAACAAGGTCCTCTGCAATGATGAATGTAAGAGAGGTTTCCGTTCATTGCGCCCCAAATGCCGCACCTGATCAATTATGGCACCTGGCATAATGATGCCTCAGCAGTTTAATACTCCCAGGTGAGTAGCTCAAATGGGTGGCAGATGGTGCCTAAACTAGCTGTCACAATCCAATAAATAAAGGTCAGACCAACATCTGCTTGGGCTACTATGCTCTCACCAACACACAAAGAAGATTATTTAAATTTTCTGTTAATTATTATAAGATGTTGCCCCATGATATAGATCAAAATACTTCACTGTAAATCACTGCTTCTGAGCACACATAGTGTTCATTATTAAGCTTATGCAGTTTAAAAGATAGAGCTGTGGATCCTGGTGGCATTTTTTTGTGCTTAACACATCCTTCAATGTGGTTCCTGCTTAGCAAGAATGCTGAGAAAATGTCAGGATCATCATTTAGACAGGCCAATGGGGACAGTTCTTCCCCCTTCATATTTCAGATCACATTGGGTTATTCCACAGAAGTACCAGTATAGTGATGAAGGTGCAAGTTAACCGCAAGGAATGTTTTAAATGCATTAAAATTCTTAAATATATCAATTAGTAGGGCTTTGGACTTTGCTAAATCTTCTTGCTTCACTACTAAAACGTCTGCTGTGGCACCTTCGGAAACAGAAAAAAGTAACCTGATACTATAAACTATCAGAGGTATATTTAACAGGCGCAAGAACATCTAAGCTATTCCAGTACTGGGAGTGAACAGAACACCACTCCTTTATTCTAGTCACTACTAATTCAGTACCATCCTAGCTCTAGCTTGTATTTTCATCTAGCACACAATTGTTGGTGATACAAACTTTTTTCTGTGATCTTAGTATTATCTTTTTTCCTCTATCTGTTTTTAAACAAGACCTTCAAAGTCTTGATAAAAAGTGCATCTGATCAGTAACTCCTTGCCTCTATGTTCCATTTGCACAGTTTTGTAGGGCTGGGCATTAGCGTTGCCAAGCTTGGACATGGCTTGGACAGAGGGGAGGGACATGGGGGGGGGGGGCGCTGGTGATGCGATTATGTCACTTCTGGGGAATCATCAAAAATTCTACCACAGGGTTTCTGGTGATTCCTAAAAGGGATGGATATCACTTACAGATTTCCCCCAGAAGTGATATCATAAGTTTAAATTTTTTTTCTCCCACTGCAACTCAGAATGGAGGCAGGAAGAGAGGGTTGCTGGTGAGAGGCCTTCAACCATAGCAGGAGGCCTGGCGTTCCTAGCACTTAGAACCTCATATATCCCGTTCTTAATATTCAAATTTGGCCATCAGAAATATTCAGAGCAGCCATTGTTCTGTGCAACATGAGTATCACAATCTGTAACACACACACACACACACAGCACAGAAAGACAGAACAAAAAATGTCCAATAATAATAGCAGACAGAATGAAAAATGTAATGACTAAAATGAACTGAAAAAGAAGAAAATCCATTTTGTATGGTCATCTTTATACATTTGAGAGGCACAGCTTAGCACTTGGTAGATATGTGTGGTGTCATGGCCATGTGGACTCCTAGGGATGCCAGGTCCCCTTACCCTCCGGGCGAGAGGTGGGAGACCTGGCACTGACCTTGTGTGCACGCAAAGTACACGTACGCTCCTGGCCTGTGTGATGACGGCACTTCTGGGAAGTGATGTTATCGCGCAGGCTATGTGCTGTCCCTGGAAGCACTCCCACACTCTGCAGTGGGCCGAATTGAGCCTGATTCAGGCCACTGCGGAGTGCAAGAGTGCTCCCATGCACAGTGTAATAGGCCCTGGAGTGCTCCTGCACTCTGCAGCAGCCTGATTTGGCAGAAATTGGGCTGAATCTGGCCCATTTCAAGCCAAAATCATCCTACTGTGCTGTGCAGGAGTGCGCCAGGCCGCCTGGGAGCACACCCAGGAGGTGTGTTTCCCCACCTTTCCCCCCTCCAACCAGGTAAGCAGGAGCAGTGGGTGATGGGTGGGAGTGGGGGATCCCCCACCCCCAGTGGGGGACTGGCAACCATAGTTACATATGAGGCCATCCGCACACAGGGAGACCTTTGCATTTGCTTATCCCAAAAGGGCCGTTTGACTTGGAATACTCCACACTGGAATGGTCTCCACTGATTGATGGCCTTTTGCCTAAGGCTTCCAGAACTTTCTCACACCCATTGACTCAAGTTTGCTAGAAAATAAGCTGAGTTCCCAAAGTTCTCTTCCCAATAGAGTTTACCCAAGTAAGTCAGTCTTAAGCATGGGAAATGTCATCAAGATATGATGAGTTACAAAAGTTCACGTCAGTGTTCTTAGTTACAAATGTTTTCCCATTAGTTGTTTGCACACTCGTTCACACAGTCACATACGTCTCAATTCCATGGATGGACTTTCATGAGTTTGTCCCAGTTCCTCCAAGACCGGGGGATGATATCCCATGTTGCACCTCATCTTTGTGCACGCACATGGGAAGGAGAGGGCAACTTGCTTGCTTTTGCCCACCGCTGCTGCCCGGGCTCACTCCTCCAGGCACAGCCACACTGGGGCCACTTTATGGAGGGCAGCTCAGCGAGAGAATGGTGGTCTTATGATATTGTTCCAATGTCTTTAATTTTTGTATTTAACTCTTGATGGTTTCCTATTTTTCTTTTTTCTTTTGTGGGGCCATGGTCAATAATATTCCTCTAATATAAGCTTTACTAACTTCCCATATTGTTGAAATATTTATTTTGGAGAATGTTAATGTACTGTTAAACTACTTGCCTGTATCTTGGAATCTAATTGACGGTCAATAGAAATGGACCCTCCGTGTCCTTACAGTTGCTAAAACATTTATACTTCAGCATTGGAAGGACAAAGCCCACTTCCTTAAATCATTGGATTGAAGACTTTATAAACCTATCAACATTTGAACATATTACATATAGAACGCAATTGCACATGAACTGATTTTTAGAGAGCTGGAAATTTTTATAGATACTTGTCTATAGATTTGCTAATAGTGTTTTTGTAGCCAGCAATTATTTTCTTTCTGTTTGCTTTTTAATTTTTTTCTGTTTTGTACTAATAAAATAATAAAAAAAATTAAAATGATCCCACTGCTATTGCCATCCCATCTAGCATGGTCATATTTCCTAAATGTCTATCTATCTGTACACATCCAAAGATCAAACTCACCAATAGGAAATTCAACCTTGATCCACTCCCACTGAAGTTCCTAAACTCTGCACAGAATTAGGCCAATCCGTAAATTCTTTGTTGAAGTTCTGCCAATGGAAAACATCTCATCCTATTCCAAATTTGTGGTCAGTTCTGTACACAAGCCTCCTAACCCAACTTTGCAGTTGGTATCTTTCCCAAACCTTCACTCATCTTTGCTAAATCAGAGAGCGCCCTCCTTTTGCTCCTGAACTTTTGTCCTTCACTTAGATCCTGAACTTCATAATTGGTTTCAGTTCTAGATGTTTTTCTTCTTCTCTGGGAATTTCCATCTTAGGCAAGCTTCTCCTTCTTCTGCCCCAGACTACAAAGCATCAGATTTTTCTGTTCATATAATTTCCCCCTCTACCTTTATTTCTCCTTAGACTCTCCATTTGCATCCTAATTAGACAGCATGCCAAGTGCAGCTTACTAGGATTGTATTGCTGTATTGAAACGTTGTTTTTGTGATCTTCGTCTTCTTAATTACTGTTTCCACGACCAAAGTCATAAACAGCTGGCTATTACCTACTAAAAGGGAAACCTAGAGTTTACTGCCCGAGTTAAAACGTGATTTTACTACAGCCACCAAAAATTTAGCCAGTTTTTGTGATTGGATTTCCCTTGCATTTCATTTTCCTAGCTTTCTTGTTAGAGATTCTCCCTCTCTGTCTCATTTTCCTACATATAGAAATTGTTCTAAAAAGGAATCTGTGTATACAATAGACTGAAACAGTCCTAAATTACTGCCCAGGAACATGTGTATGGTTCTACACATATAGGGGATACTAGGGGTATAAACAAACAAAAATTTAATTTCTGATCTGAATTTGGGAAAGCATTTTTTTGTTATCCTGAATTTTTAAAATGTCTGTTCTTACTGTTTCAGCATTTTTCCAGCTATTTTTGGAGGGTGGGAGGTGGGGAGGGGTTTCCTGAGAATTCAGGTTTAGTTTAGTACCAATATCATTCAAATAAAACATAATAAATTGATGATAAAACAAAATCTTTACAACTAACTGAAAACAGTACTGCTAAATGTTAATGAAAAGCAAACAGTGCTTTTAGCTCAGTTAAAAGGATCCAAATCATGTCAGAATCTACTTTTCACCAGCGTGGTGCCCATTTGGTTCATTTTCTGATTGCTATCATAGATTCAAGTGTTGTATGAATTGGACTTTATACTAGCTGTATATAAAGAGTCATCTCTGCTGGATGTTACCTCAATATAATTTTCAATAGATTGGCACTTGGCACCTATTTTAAGTGAACACATGGAAACGAGTGTGTTTTTTCTCCTTTCATAACAGCCATTAATCAACCCCCAAAGTATTAAATGAGCACACATTTTATTCACTAATTGAATGTTTTGAACAATTTCTCCTGCCCAAAGTGACATAATATAATTATATTTTTCTTCATTGTAAAATGCTTTTTCAGGCATTGAAAACATTGAGCATCTGTTTCTATGGGAAGCTTCCATACTATTCTTCAGTCAATTGCACATCAAATATTTATTTCTCATCCAATAAATTAATGAAGCGTACTTGTAGTAAGGAGGGAAATGTCACTGGCAAACATCTATAAATATATATTGGAGTGCTGTAACTTTTTGGCAGGAATTCTTTAATGTAGGAGGGCAGTGTTTCACTGGGGAGAAGGTAATTATTTAATTGTGAAATGATTTTTTAAAAATTATTTTATTACATACTATCACTTTGTTTAATTATGCTCTTGACTTATCATGGGCTATGCTTTTAAAAAATATATGTATATGGTCTTGATTTTGACTGGATGGTCTTAATTTTGACTTTGGGAGTAGAAAATGGTAAAAAATGGTCATGTTGACTTGGCTGATTATTATTTGCCATGTTAGCAGTGTGCTTCAGGTCACATAGATTGGTAGTCCTATCAGGCGTTTCCTTTCTTTATTACATTTATAAAATGTAATCCATCTCCCAAATATGTGTGTTTTGGGGGGTATTGCCTTTGTGCATTGTACTAAAAGGCCCAAGTTATATTGATGCACCATCTGTCATCCCTGAAGGGTGCACTTTAAAGACCAACAAAATTTATGAGTATAAACTTTCATGACTCAAAGCTAAGAAATGCTCATAGTATGCAGTAAGTGAGCTTTGAATCACGAAAGCATAACACTCTGGGAAATATTGTTGGTCTTTAAGGTGCTACTGGACTCAAATTTTGTTCCGCTACTAGAGACTAACATGGCTGCCCTCCTGAAACTATTTTCATTGAATGATGTGATTTCAGTAGTATTCTGTTCCATGAGTTTCAAGGGTTCTATGTGGATGATATGGAACTGCGGGAAGGGAAGTTTGATAGGTAAGTGTGATGTTAAATTTGTTTTCCCTCGCCTTCTAGTTAACTCTAAAGAATGTGAGCCATTATGCTTTCCTTTCAAGGACAATTTTATGTGACTATGGTTCTTCCAATGAGGTGCTTGATTTCTTGCACTGCCAGAGTGGGCAGTTCAGGATATATTTACTCTAGCACCCATTATTTAAACAGCTTTTGATTTGCAGGTCTGGCAGACACTTAGCACTATGTACTTCTGATATGTTCATTTGCTTTGGTGGCTGATGAGCTGGGTTCCCATTTGCAACTGACAAAAATGAAGGCCCCACTACTAGGATGACTTTCCTGAATATATGTAGACAGGCTTCACTCCCTCCTCTCCCAAACCTTTGCCCTCCCCAGACTTTGCCCCCTAATCTCCTGGAATTTCTCAACCTGGCAACCCTACTTGCAGTATTGTCCCTAACAGCATTTCTGCAGAGGTTATGTGATGTCATGCCCAGAGTACATCCCTGTCACTGGTGACATGAGGGCTGATTTGGTAACATGGATTTCCTTTTCAAGCAGTTAATCAATCTTGTGGAGGTGGCAGATGCTTTGGAGTGGAACTCTAAGCGAACTCTGCTACAGTAAGTAATCATAAACTTGAAGTCTTTTTTCAGAGTTATCGGGGTACTTAGTCCTGCTCAACAGAATAGGTTGAAGGAGTTTACAAGGACTTGACGTATTATGGGTGTAGCTGTGCATTTATGGTATCAATGAATATCTCAGAATTGTTTTAATGTGATAATTAGGGATGTGCGCTTCGGGTTTCCAATCCGAGTTTTTAACCAGTACCGAGCCCAATTTGGAAAGATTTGGCCATATAATACAGCACTGACGAGCCAGTTTGGGAGTCCCAAAGCAAAGCTTTCTGAAGCAATTCGTATCGCTTCAGGAAGCTTCGGGCAAAGTGGCAGCAGTCACACCCACAGCATTTTTCTAGCTGTTTGCATTGCAACAGCAAAAAAGTGCTGCTTGCTTTCAAACTTCTTGCCCCACCACTTTTTCCTCCCAATGGGAGGGGGAGGAGGCTTTGGGGGGAAAGGCAGCAGGGTGGGAAGTTTGAAAGCCACACTTTTCATGTCGCTTGCAAGTGACAACAAAAGGGTTGCTTTGAGCTTCAGTGTGCTCCATAAAGATTCCCGAAGTGATTTAAACACCAGAATCTCAAAGGGGCTTGCCGCTTCGGGATTTGGGTTATTTCAAATTGTTTTCCCACAAAGTGGGAAACCTGATTCTTTTTTGGGTGTACAGCCCTAGTGATAACCTTGTCACAGTGTATGTGCAAATTTCTTTGACATCCAAATCTGTTAGGATCATGTGGATGGTCTGTTAGTTTATTCTGTAATGTCTTATATTTAATGTTTTTTGAATTGGCCATGATGCCCCAGCTTTAGACAATGGCTTTGCCAGTGCCTTATCTTATTGCTAGTTAGAACATTTCTAGTGATATGGAGAGACTATTTCCCACCAACTGGTAAATAATTTCAGTGTTCGCTAGTTTCATAATCCAGTTATATTTGTTGTATGTATTAGGGCCAAAGTAAATATGTTGGCATCCTTGTGCCCCCACCCCCATCAGCTGTTTTGGCATTTGAAAAGGAGTGTGAGGGGAGAGCTTCACACGATGGATCTGAACAGTATCATACCTTCATGGCATTTTAAAATTACTTTAAATGGCAACAAGGTCCTCATGATGGCCACGAGGACACCCTCACATTTAGCTTGATCCTTATACTGGTTTTCATGGTATTGTTTTCAAATTTTGTAATTCATAAGTGTAACAAAATTTAAAAGATTGTTTGTTTATGTGCCATATGCCATATGCCATGAGAAACCATCCTTAGAAATACAACTCCAAAGATCATTGATAGAACTGCTGCTCCAGAAATCACTGAGAGAACTGCCTTTGAAATACAACTCCAGATATTGTTGTTAGAACTGCCATTTTTTACTGTCATGTTACCTGCAGGCCGCAGACTGGGTTCCTAGACCATCATTGATTTGGGTCAGGTTTGATAGAGTTGATAGCCCAGCACCCATCAGTTAATACTGTGTGGCAGCAGTTTTCCTGGCAGCAATAGGTACAGTAATTCCTTGTAGCAACAATTAACGGTATGTTATAGCAATCAGCTTTGCATTGCAACATAGCTAACAGTAATATGTAGCAACAAACAGCTTTGCTTTAGTTAACGGTTTACAATGGCAATAAACTTTGCAACAAGATGTGACAAAACCCACCAACTGAACACGGGGTGGTATGCATGGGAAAAGGGGAGGTCATAGGTTTGGAGCATGACACCCAACCACAAAAGACATGTATGCCTTGCTCTAGTAGCATTATAAAAGCTCTGAACATTCTGACCCAAATCAGAGGAGCAGGGTAACTTGTTTTTAAGAGCTCTATTCCTCTCATCTTATTGCAGTAAACTCTTTGTATCTTCTCCCTACTTCAGCCTCTGCGTGGTGATTGGAAAACACACAGGGAGCCGACTTCGGCACAACAGGTTTCCTAGTGCCTCTACTTTGCCTCTGAGTTCTTTCACAGTTTTCCATTTCTTACAGGTATCCACACACCACCAAGCAACCCTTACACTAGTGTGCCTAATTCCCAGGTGCAGCTTTTTCTATAGGTAAGTGATGGATTACCAACTCTTACTCCTTCCTGGTCTTGTCTTGCCTAACCCTTTTCAGCCTTGGGGCCTCCAACATCTCCTGGTCTGGGTGCTTGCCGCTACCCTCCTGTCCTTTGTCTCATACTGGAGGTCCCGGTGTCTCTGGGGCCAGCCTGAAGGCTTTCCTCTGCCTCTGGCCATTGAGACATATTGGCAACTCCCCTATAGTTTCCCCTTTTGGGTGGTCTTTCCTTTGCCCTCTGTCCCTGCCATCCAACCCATCCTGCTGGCCTGCCACCTTCTTTTAACTGTGTGGATGGCAGGGACATGTTGTTCTACCTACCAGTTGTAGGGCCAAGCTACAAGTGACGAATGACACTTGAACGGCAAGTGTATTTCTCCCTGTTCACTTGCCCTCCACTCAATCCACTTGCCGTTCAAGTGTCATTTGTCACTTGTAGCTTGGCCCGTAGTCTTTCACTTTTGGGCCCGAGTGTATTTACTTCCAGCTGGGCCGCTTGAAATGCCCCACTGCTGCCTGGGACTTGTGGGGCTGCCTGTCGTCACATATTGAGATTATTTTACTAAAGAAATGCTTCCCATCCTCATTCCTTCTGTACTATGGAAATATTTTCTACCTTAGTGTTCTCCATGAGATATGAATAATCTTTGCCCAGTTATATCTTTTCTATACATAAAACCTCCACAGAGTTCACATTTGCAAAGTAGTATAAGGAAAGAGGAAATACAAGTTTTTTATATAGGAATGAATAGCTTTGGGTTCCCATTGTGACATATGACGTGTGTCATGGTTTTTGGGATGGCAGAGGATGGTGGAATCAATTTACCAAATTTAAAGGCTTAGAACTTTTATGTTAAAAGGCTACCTCAGGTCATTTTTGGCAGTCTATTAGTTTTCCTTTTCCTTTTTCTGTGAAGGATAATGTTAAGTACAGCATTTGGCTTTACAGGCCAAAGTAGGCCTAATAAAAAGGTCTCAATAAAACCTGAGGCATGTTGCTATGACTTCCTTAACTGACTATTATGACTATTCTAATATCACCTCAATGAAGCTTCAGAATACAGAATAGCTCACAGGGCGTATGTGGGGCTGCAGGCAAGGAGTATACAGTTAATACACATATATTCAAGTATATAATACCTGCTAATGGAAAGCAAGAAACTCTGTTTTTCCTGAGATGAAAAGAGGTTAATATGTGAGTCTTTTACAGAGATACTGCCCATGAATCTCTCTTCCTTTGCCCTCTGTTGTCATGGTGACATACTTATGAGATCTCTGGCTAGGATCCTATTTGGATACATGAAAAATCACTAATGTAAGCAGGCATTCAAGGAAAAGTAAAGGCTATGAAAAACAAATCAAGGCAGGCAAATATGAACATTCCTTTAAAAAAAATAGCAGTTAAAATCTATGCAATAGGAACATGTTTTGATTTCAAGAGAGCCTTTTTTCAAATAAGAAAGTTGTCAAAAGCAATTTGCAACTTCCAAGGCTAAAGCATTTTAAAATTGAGTAAGTGCATCGTATATAGTCTTAATGGCATACCTCTGATTTTGTTTATTTGTATGACTGGGGAAATTCAAGGTCTAAATAATATATATTTCATATATATTTAAAGTATCATAGATACAAACAGGTTTGTGATATTGTAATAGTGCATAGTGGCCCAATTTCTGCCCTCATCTCTCTCTCTCTCTCTCTCTCTCTCTCTCTCTCTCTCTCTCTCTTAGGCCACTGTGCTTGGCTGTCTAGAAGAATCAAGACCTTAGGTATACAGATGTTACCAAATTTAATGCCACGCTGTTTTCTTCTTTTCTTTTCTTTTTTTAAAGCCCAGTTTCTGATGTGGACTCTTCTAGCTTGAAATAAAAATGCAGTGGTTTCCCCCTGCCCCCAACCATATTAATAGGGAAGTTATTGATACACATAGGCTTAGAAGGAGAAAACTCTTCTTGAGATTGCACTATAAATATCCTTCCTCTGATAGTGCTATCATTGTTTTTGTCTGCAGTGCAAACCAGTAAGGAAAAACTCTTTTGTGTATAAACATCTCTTCTTTTGTTCATAGGGTTGCCAGGTTTCTATACCCTCCTGTTCAGAGAGGGGACCAGCACTTACCATGTGCCTCCCAGTAGTCTTCAATTCAGGCACGGGCAAAGCACATGCATGCTCCCAGTGCTTGCATGCTGACATCATTTCCAGGAAGTGACATCATCAAGCCAGGCATGGGTATGCTCCCAGCACATCACATGGGGCAAATTCAGCCTGTTTGGGGGCCAAAATTGGCCCCAGCAAAACACGAGAGCACACTTGTGGCCAGCACAATGACGTCACTTCTGAAAGTGATGTCATCGTGCCCACTGGGAGCACGTCTGGTGTAGCAGGGCAAACCCTGGGAGATTACCTGCCACCAGCGGACCACGGGGAAGCCTATTAGTACATGAATTTGCATTCTATTTGCACCTGCGCAGGTTTGGGCTGAATGGAGCTAAATGGTAGTCACTGCTGATAACTCTGGAACTCTAATATTATATCACACTTTGAAATGAACATTAAAAAAACAATCTTCTCAGAAGAAAGAAGAATAACAGATTTCTAGTAGTGGGCTTTCTGCAGGCAAAGTTAAGCACTTTGAAGTTCCACTGATTTTAACTGCAGAGCTTTAAGCACCTGCTTAATTCCCTCTGCTATTTATTTATTTATTTATGTCATTTATAGTCTACTTTTCTCACTGAGACTCAAGGCAGATTACACAGTATGAGATTAGTACAATCACTATCAAGGACATTTCAATACAGTATCAAGGACATTTCATAAACAATACCATAGGGTAAATAGATACCAGTTTAAAAGCCACAGTGTTAGCAAGAATCCAATACAGAGTAGAAAAAATACTGAATCAGAACATAATCAATTCTAGGACTAACATTAGACAACATGGAGCACTGGTGGTACATAGGAATACATATTTAAAGCAGCAGATAATATGTAAGGCAATATAGTGATGTAGTCTATGGTCCCTAACTCATTAGCAAAGCATCTGAGACTCCTTCCCTACAATACAGCCCTCCCATAAATTATAAGTCCAATAATTGGGTCTTATAATTGCTCAAATGTGTTCACTAGGTGGAACTTGTGTTTAAACATGGATAGACTCAGTCTTAAAATTCTAAAAAAATATAGCAGCATTGAAATAGGCATGTCTAATATTGAAAATGGAAATGATAGTGTTTTGCTAGTAGCTACAAATTGTAGTCAAGAAAGGAACTCGTAATTGGAGTATGTGGGAGAAAGCCTAAGCAGGTCTACTCACAGCTGAGTCTCCTTTTATTCAATGAGACTTATTCCCAAGAAAGTTATCCTCAGGTTTTACCTACTGCTGAACCTAGCTTTATTGAAGGTTATCTTTTTATCATTTGCTTCTAATATGTTCTTTAATGCAGTTCTCCATGGAATTATGTCCCACGCCCCCTCTTTTATAAGAAAATACATGGTTTAAGTGACTTTAGGATAGATGTTTGTTGCACATTAGGGGAAACTTCCCAACTGCAAGTACAGTCCAAGAACAGAATCAGTTACCTGCTGGAGAGGCAGGCTGGAGACCTTCAACCAGAAATGCGTTCACTTTGAATTTCCTGCACTGAGCAAGGGGATTCAACTCGATGGCCTATAAGGCATTTTTCAGTTCCATAACTTACTAATAGGTATGTGTAGGTTGTCAAACGAGTCATAGGATTGGATCCAGACTAATTTTACACCAATGGAAGGGTTTGTGGTGACTTCTACCAATTTCCCTTTGCTGCTGCAGTCCCCAGATTTGCCTCTCGTGTTGTTCTTTTTAAAAAAATTTTTTTTATTAGGTGAGTACATATTACAAATAACATTTTTATTTAAAACCTAAATATCTATTTCCCCCCCTTTCCCTCCCCCCTTTTTCTCAGACTTCCAACAGCTTTCCAACCCTTATCTTATTCTATTCCTTACTTATCTATTCCATTTATGTTATTATCTCATATTTCCCTAATAAACTAAATTATATCTATTAAATTCATATCTATTCAAAACTTATACTTAACAATAATTAAAACTTCACTTTAAATGGTAGAAATCCCTATCTCCAATATTTTCCCTAATTAATAACTATCAAATTGCCATAATTTCCCCTTCAGATCCCATTTTTTCTCCAACTACTCCTTCAGTCTTCCCCAGTCCTTAAAAAATTCTTCAGAGTTCTGGTCTCTCAGCCTTCTTGTCATCTTAACCATTTCTGCCATGTACAGCAACTTTTGTATCCATTCTTCAATAGATGGTATTTCTTGCACTTTCCATTTCTGCGCATATAGTATTCTTGCCGCTGTTGTCATATAAAATAGCAATGTCCTGTGTTACATAGGAACATCTTCCATATTTAAGTTCAGTAGCAGGAGTTCTGGGTTCTTTATTATTGAAATCTGCAAAATCTCATTTATCATTTCTAAAATATCTCCCCAGTACTGCCTAGCTACCTCACAAGTCCACCACATATGGTACAATGATCCTTCATGCCTTTTACATTTCCAACATTTATCAGACATTTTGCCTCTCGTGTTGTTCTTGAGGGCTTCCTGTCCTTCAGGGCATCATTTCAAGGAGATCAGTGAGCTTCAGTGGGAGGAGGTAGGCAGGTATGTTCACTTCCATTAACAGAAGCAGCCTTGCATAAATGGCAAATTTAGCCTGGATCCTGGCTTGCCTCATATTCCTGGCTTGCCATTGAAATGTTCAATTTAAAATTCAATGCTATGCATAATGGTTTCCTGAATCATCCATCATATTAAAAACTAGGGTGGAATGAAGATTACCTGGGAATTAATTTTTAAAAATTTATAATGATACTTTACATTCTCTCTGAATAATAAATTCACTGGGCCAAATCTTGCTCTCTGTTACAATATATTATCTCATAAATTTACACTTTTTGTTAGGTCCATGCCCTCCAGCTCCCTGTTCATAAGACTGGGATGATCAAGCCCAAACTCTGAGAAGTAAGCAGGGGTCTTACCTGCTTTGTGAGAAGGTAAAAAATGTCACACATATTGTGCATAAAGACAGAGACAAGGCAAAAGCATGTATTTTACACAGGCACACACACACAGAGAGACACAACTACAGACAGACAAATACTCTGTTGCCTTGGTGCTGTAACAGCCTGGGCTGGGTGCCCCAAAGGAAGGGGGGAGACCCTGACCTTGATGCTATGTCAGTTCTTTTTCTGTGCTTCTTGCCCTTCTTCCCTAGGACTGGCCTGTGTCACCAGATTATAGTTTGTTCCTGCCCCCTGGGAGGATTCTCAGCTAACTCTAGCGTTATCTCAGGGATTCTTACAGACTCACTGGGAATCAGCACTCTACTAGTTCCAGTCCCAATATTGCCATGAGCTTAATAGGTGGTCTTGGGTAAACCGTTCCTCCCAGCCTCAGCCCCCCAGCTCTATTGTGGTGATAATAATATCACTAAATAACACTGACCTTGTTCACTGCTCTAAGTGGGGCACTAATCTGTCTAGAAGAGTGGTATATAAGCACAGTTGTTGTTAACTGTATTAAGGGTCTTGCACCTTAATTCTGGCTGCCAGATGTAATCTCAAAGTATTGAAAGCATCCCATATGCACATTCTAATCTGGCATACTGGGCAGAGCTGAGCAAGGGATGAATGAAGATGGCTATGGTTTTCCTCTCTGAGTAGGCCTCAAATCAGAGGAGAGCCAGGATTACCTTTAACATTTCTACTTAAGCCATAACAATGAGATCTGTATTTAAAACACTAGCAGGGAAGAAATAGTCTCATTGTACAATGTACAAAGAGGAATTCATTTATAATAGGTAGGTTAAAATTTATTGTATATGGCTAAAGGCCATTACATTATAACAAAAACTAATGTCCAAGCTATGATAAATAAAACAACCACATTTATAATGTGCCATACAAAACAAGTAGCTTTCGGGCTAACAGAAATTACTTCCATTTATATCTTGCACATATGCCTCTATCCAATGAAATTCTGATAATCTTCCCCAGTTTGGAGTATGCTGCATGTGCTAATGAAGTGTATCCTGATGGTTGTTGTGGATTTTCTGGGCTGTATAGCTGTGGTCTTGGCATTGTAGTTCCTGATGTTTCGCCAGCAGAACATGAAAGAACATGAAAGACACTGCAGACTTGGCCATCCGGAAAAATCAGCAGTGGCTGAACATAGCCTAACTCAAACAGGACACAGTATCCTATTCCAGGACACTAAAATACTGGACAACACTTCCAGTTACTTCGTCAGATTGCACAGGGAAGCCATTGAAATTCATAAGCATAAGCACAATTTCAACAGGAAAGAAGAGACCTTAAGAATGAATAGAGCATGGTTTCCAGTCCTGAAAAACACCAGGCTAACAAAATACTCTGTACCCGACAATAGCCCTGCAGAGAAGATTAGCATATCAAGCACCAATCCATATGCAAAAGAACCTCCTCAGGATACAGTGAAGCCTCCCTCCATTAGCATTCCACACCCTGGGAAACTCTTACAGGATGACTCAGCCCAACCCTACCTTCCTTAGATATAAATTACCTGCCAACTTCTTTTCTACACTGTGACACTAAGAGATCTCTGTCTTTTGGTGCTACACCTCTGAAGATGCCAGTCACAGCTGCTGGCAAAACATCAGGAACTACAATGCCAAGACCACGGCTATACAGCCCGGAAAATCTACAACAACCATCATTCTCTGGCCGTGAAAGCCTTCGACAATACATCAAAGTGTATCCTGATCTCCCATTCTGGAAACTTTTCTGCTTTCTAGACTGGCTGAGATGCAATAGATTTAGCACATGGGAGGTGATCAGAAAACCCTGAAAAATCCAGGGGTCAGTTTGCATGTACCAAAGTGGTACATACATTCAAAATGTGTGTATTGCCTTTAGGAGTGCCAGGTCCCCCAGAGTCCAAACTGAGGGGGGGGGGTGAGGGGACAGGGGAGCAGTGAAGTATGTATTCCCCATGCTTACGCATCATGCCAGAAAATGACATCATGTTTTGGAGCAACATGGAAGCTATGGGTCGTGCAAGGGGACAATTCACTAAAAGTCACTCCAAAGCTTAGTGCTTGGCAGTGAGTTTTAGGGTATTTCCCCCGTGGTGCAACCCATAACTTCCATGTCATACTGGAAAACACATCATTTTCTGGCATGAGGAAGCATACACACCCTTCACACATATACCCCCTACCCGGTGATTTTCTCTTCTGCAGGCCAGGTGAGCAGAGTTAGGAGGCATGGGCTGGGGGTCAGGGCATCTCCCCTTCCAGCAGGGGGGCAGCAACCCAAGTTGTCTTTGTTGATGTTGGAAGAGGAGGATCCAGCACTGTATCTCTCCTCAGGTTTCAAAGGGGGAACAAACCAAACAGTTAGAAAGATAGAGAGGTGAGGGCACTCTGTTTACTATTATTTACTGCTGACTGTCCTTTAATATGCAGATTGCTATTCTCAGGATTTCCTCTTCCTGACTTCCTCCCTCTCTGTCCTTCTCTTCCTGGCTTTGTTTCAGGTAACACCTCTCTCTTTCTTAGGGTTGCCAGGTCCCTTTAGTCCCCCAGCGGGGGACTGGGTACCCAGCACTCACCCTCTGCAGTGATCGTGTCCCTTATCACCCTGATTGCAAGCAAATTAGGACGTGGAAGGGTTAACTATATCAAGCTTGCTATTATACAGTATTACATGGTGATTATTGAATGAATTCATGTATGAGAATGTATGAAAAGGGTTTATGAGGGATTCACGTGCGTAATATATGATGATTGCTTTTTATATTGATATTGTGCATGTATTTTAATCCACTGTGTATGTATTTTAATTATTATATTTTAATTGTAGTGACTGTGTACTCTTTGATAAAGATTATATGAAACGGGCCACATAAGGATCTAGATAACCCGTCGGAGGACCATACCATTTCTATTGGACTCTACTTTACACAGCCTTTTGGAATTAACATACAAGAAGGTTTGTCTCCAACTTTGATTGTAGTCTTCACTCACCAGCTGGACTTTTGCTAATTGGGACCTGCAAATAGAGATTATGTTGGGTTGTTACTATGCATTTGCACTTTATGGATTGTATGTGCAATGAAATTGTATAGCATTTTGTAGCACCAGCACTTTATTGTCTTTAGGTACCTGTTTGTATCAATTGTGTTAATGATTTTCCATGTGGGAAGATTTATACATATAAATAGTTTTTTACTGTGTGATTAGTGTATGAATGAATGTGTAAATAAATGAATTATTGAAGTTATTAGTTAGGCAAATGCGTGGTTGTTGTTATACAGATTTTAATACCTTCTCACGCTCCCAGTTTGTGTGATGATGTCACTTCCAGGAAGTGGTGTCATCACTTGGGTCAAAGGGCGGTCTGGCATGCGCTCCCATGCTTGCAGAAGGGCCAAATCACGCCCCCCTTGCAGGCCTGATTTGGCCTGAAACAGGCCTGTTGAGGGGTGCGGGGGCATGCCGCAGCAGGGCACAGGGGTGTGCCACTGTCAAGGAGTTCAAGACCCCTGGGGCCCAGCCCAGCTAAGGGGAAGGGACACAGGCTGCCTGGAAGGTCCTGTTGCAAATAGCAAACCATATAAGCTGCCACCAGCTCTCCAGTCTATCCCTAGGCTAAGGAGTTAGGGAGCAAAGCTCCAGAGCCTATTAGGGAATTAGCCACAGCAAAGTCTACCCTGCAAGGGTAAGCTTGCAGACAGAGTTCACAGCAAAAGAATAGTTGTTTGGTAGGTGGATCTCATGCACACATAGGGTGAGTTCAACAAAGGTTTTATAACAGTGAGGCTTCAGAGTCTTAATAACCCACACAAGGTAAAAATATAAAGGTTTATTAAGTCAAAGTGCAAGGTGATCACACATAAGACACAAAGTGAGTACAAAAAAGAAACACCCTACAGCAGTAAGCTCTACATACCACATTGAATTCTTAGGAGGCAAAGCAAGTTGGTTTCTCAAGCATAGCAAGCAAACGTTCCTGGTAAAGAGTCCACAAAACAGCAAGGCAAAAGATGGAGCTTCCGTCCTTCTCATCCAATAGAGCCAGAAGCAAAAGAGCATGGGCAGAGGTCTGAGGTAGACACTCACCACAAGCTTTTTTATGTTGTTTAACAGCCAGTTTATATTGGTTCAAGCTGGAACCAAAGTGAGGCAGGCCTGAAACCACACCCGTTCCTAGCTTGACTACATCACCTGACAAATGCGAAAAGGGTGGTGTGACAAGTCTGCAGCTCTTGGCACACAACCCAAATCTACAGGTGCAAAGTTAATTAACAATTAGCCAGCAAGAACAGCTTATCTTGACTCAAGGACAGAGCAAACATAACTTACTGCTAGCAAAAGCAAAAAGCTTTTCCAAAAGGGGGGAGGGAATTTCTCTAAACAAGGAAGCCTCCAAACCAGTTCTCAAATGGACTTCCCATATACTCTTAAACATAACATTTTTTCTTTATATCCACACCGCCCTGGGGATGCACCACGCTGCCCAGGGGCACACTGCGCTGCCAGGGTGCCCCAGGGGCAGCCCCCTACTGGCCGGGTAAGTGGGGTCAGGGGAGGAGGTGAGAACAGAGGACCCCCCACTCCAGGTCCATCCTTAGACTAGATGGGTAGTTAGGATCTATCTCTCCTCCTTTCCTATCAGAGTATGGAGTTCCTGCAATAAAGAACTCTCATTTCTTTTCCAAATATAAACTAAGGGTATGCTTTTATTATTTTCATTCTTGCACACACACCAGACAGCAGAATGAGCTCACAACCACCTATAATCACGCTTCCTATGCCACATGACAGACTCTGCTAATGGCCCAAACATGGAATCCTTTAATTAGGTTTCTGGGGCCTACATTACAATTTATTTATCCGTTGAGGCATCATGGAAGACCACGTAGATCAGGAGGATCTGTACAAAGTTGGGATGTATACATGGTTTTAATTAGGGATGCTGTTTATTTCTCAGTGAACCTATTGGGCCATCAATTTTACCTTGGTCAACACTCATGATAAGACTGTGAGCCTGTCACAGGAATATTTTTTTTAATTGGATCAAGCAACATCAACAGCTGCCAAAAAATTTTGCAGCTGGCTTTTGACCAGGAGTCAACTCACAGCTGCTTCAGAAGAGAGTTGGTTCTGATCCTCCACCACAACCACCACACCCCCCTCAGCAAAATAGCTACACTTTAAAGGTGCAAAAGGGAGAAGGGAAAATATCATTTTCCCCCTCCCTTCCAAGATGGGTAGGGACAGAAGCAAGGCTTGTGATCTCTGTATAGCAAAGTCAGGGGAGAAATATTTTGTTTTTCTCCCCCTCCCAGATGGGATGGTGACAAAAATAATGCTTCCCTTAGCAAAGGGGAGAGGAGAAAGGGCTGGTTCTGACAGTTCCTTGGAAAGGGGCCCTTGATTAGGCATCCTCATTGCCTCCACTACTTCCACATGTTCACCATTCTGGTTCTGTGGTCTGATTCGCTACATTGCATCTTATTGCATCTAAGTGTTAGATTACAACTTCTAGAAGACTCGAAAAAAGAAAAAAAATGGAACTTTGCAATATCAGATCAATTTCTTCTCTTACAGGAAACAAAGCTTTGTTTTATGCATTCCTTGTCCTTTTCTCAAAGTTTGTGGCTGTTGTAAAAATCTACTGTCAGTAATATTTTTTGCCTCTTCCTCTGACTTTCTCAAGTGCACAGTAGTAAGTGTTAATTTGAGCAACATATTTTGCATGGAATGCAGAGGGAGCAGGGATGGGTGAGGGAGTATACCATTGCACATGCAGCTCAACCTCAGTTTCTCCAACTGGGCCTCAGTCGAACAAGGGAAATTCTTTTTTTCTGTGTCATGCGTATTAAGATTAAAAGACAAATAGTGTTTCAGTCTTCTGTGGTTTGGTGTTGAATTTATTTATGGAGTAAAAGATAACAAAACGTATTTGCATTTCCTTGAAGAATCAGATCTATGTGAATATTTTTAGTGTGCGAAAGATGAGCTAGATAATTCATTGTTAAAAGCAGAAATGTGGAATATTAATGGCTTTAATAATCCTGTCAAGTGGAAGATTGTGATACCATATCTCAAAATATAGAGACTGTGTTCTTTTTTCTTTTCTTTTTTAAGAAACAAAACTAAAGCACATTAGTAGAGAAGCAGATATTTGGGAGAAATACTATATACCATCTGACTGAGGTCCTAACAGTGCTTAGGAGGCACTCTTCAATGGGGAGAGGAGAGGCAGGGCCAGTGTGGACCTGGCCTGAGGGTGGTGCTGGCCTCTAGGCCAAGTCACGCCTGTTCTGCTGTGGTGAGTGGGCGGGGTTCCTGCTTACCATGCCGTTCCTTCACCTTCCTTGACTTTCAATTCCTTCTTCTTCATCTTTTCCTTCCTCCCCTCCAGTCAAGTATGGTATTTTCAGGACATTTTCCCAGACAGCCCAAGGAAATACCAGAGTGTCCGGATGGAAACTGGACACCTGGCACCCCTACCCGTGTTCTGCAATGGCAGCTTCCCTTATCTGAACCAGGCATTCTGCAGATACCACCTTGCAGTTGGCTTAAATCAACAACATCGTGTTAATCACTAATTCAGAAAGATTTCAACTGTGTTTCAATTGTATGCTACTTTTCAAATTTATGACTACAATACCCTATTGTATCCTGTTTTCATTGAATGTCTCAACTGCTGATCATATTGTATTTTTGCTGTGAATGTCCTAGTTATTGAATGTTCTAGTTATTGATTTAATTGTATTCACTTGCAGTATGTAATCTTCCTTGAATCTCAGTGAAAAAAGCAGACTATAAATAAACAACAATAATAAAAATAATAGATTGCCTGACATTTGCCAACATATTAGTCAAGCAAACTGACACTACATCTTTCACATTTAAGCAGAAAACAAGAAAAACAGAAATGTGCACAACAAATAAATTTTATCACTTGCACACAATTATATATAAATACCTGCACTTACATAGCATTCTTGTAGACAGATTAGTGCTCCACTCAGCGTGGTGAGCAATGTTAGTGTTAATATTACCCCCACAATACAGCTGGGGAGCTGAGGCTGAGAGGAGTGGCTTACCCAAGGCCACCTACTGAGCTCTTGGCAGTAATGGCAGTCGCACAGCAAACTGCTGATTTGCCATCCATCCGCATAACTGCTGTGCTACAGCAGCTCTTGGCCATATATTGTATATTAGCCGGATGTTCCAACCTGCTTTCAAGTTCCAACAACCTTCCACATGTCCTGTCAACAGTTCCGTTCCTTTTAATTCCCTTGTTTATTTAGATTTTCCATGTCTGCTATCCAATAAAATATTTCCAAGGTAGAGACTAACAATGCAGCAATAAAATAATCTTAAAGCAACAACAATAAATAAACAGTAGAAACAATTGAACAAGAATTTTGAATGGCAAAGAATATTATTAAAGTTCTAACTGGCATTGTTCAAAAAAGGCCAGATTTAGGGACACGTAACTCAGGCTACTGCTAGAGGCACCAGCTGCAGAGCAAACAGTTCAACTATCCATTCTGGAAAGGGATATAATCCTGGAAAGGGATAAAAAATAGCCAAAGATAGGGCACTCATCTTTGTTCCTTTCTAGGTCAAATAACAGTGCAAGGATTTGAGGTGGGGAAGCAATGATCCTGATCTGGGTCTCATGTCACATCTAATCGCTTTTAAAAAAACATAGATCTACTAGCACTGTAACTATTCTTCCCATTATATTATTTGTAAAATGGGACAACAATATGGCTATTCCCTTCCAATCTATCATGTACAAATAGGATATTATAAGATTGTCACTTGTGGGAATATTGTTCAGGCAGTGAAAAAGCACTTCTAGCACCCTTTCAGAAATCATGCGGAAAACCTGTAAATTGTGTAACAGATGCGTCCCTATAGTAGCAATGCTACACTGTAAATTTGAAAAGACGTAGTGTACCCTGGGACTTTCTTTACCAATTCAAGCAGAGATTTGGCTAACTAAAGTCCAGACATGAAAGACTCTATTGCTCAGTATGTATATTTTGTGCTTCTTAGAGCCAGATTTAGTACAGACGTCTTTCAGGAAGCACTTTTCAGTTCTTGTTTGAAACCTAAGGTAAAAAGGAATTAAAATGATTCTGCATGTTTCAGTGTGAATCTCTTGATATCTACGGGTCACAGTAGTTGTCAGATTGTGATGCTCTAATTATTCTGCTTTCTAGGCTCTATTTGTCATTGAGAAATAGAGCTGCAGGCACAGATGACCATAAAATAGTATTTTCAGCATGGCTTATAGATTAAATGCATTGCAAATGTTATTTCTAATGGCAGCTGCTGAACAACTCTTTGAAGGGAGAAGTGCTGGGTTAAATTTATGCCAGAGGGTTAGCATGTAAATCCTAATGCTTCCGAGGACTGCTAGCTTGGGCTGTAGTGCTGCTAATTGAACTCTGCAGCTCTGCCAGCAGACATGTTTGCAAATATTTGTGCTTTCAGGCCATGAGGCAATTCTGCAGGTTAGGAGGGACTTTGGCAGAATTTAAGAGATCCTGTAGATCTTCTTGTTCAAAAAGGCATGAAAAAGTGAGTTAATCAACATAACTTATAGATCCTACAGGGGGCAGCAAACTGTAGCTAGACAGGACTGTATGGGGAGTACTTTCTTTCTAAACTGGCCTTTCCTTTTCTGTCTGCAGAATGCTATTCTTCTTAAGCCTTTCTTCTAGAACTCTGCACACTGTATCTTGGCTAGAAAGGCAGCTTGGTTTATTTCTGTTCTTTCCTTTCCTGTTTGTTAGTTCCATAAATAAAGCTTTTGTTACTCTTAATCAATTCAGTGTCCTCCTGACAGCTGCATAGGCACTCTGCCAACAACTCCTTTAACAGTAAGGCTAAAAACCAAATGCACGCTCTATGTTTATATATGCCAATATGTTACTCGAACATAAGGAAGGCCCCCACACTTCTATCACTCTGCAAAATGTACAAATCAGAAAAGTTTAGGAGGGCATTTTTGTACAGTGATTAGATCTGTAGTATACGGAACTGATCAGGAGATTGCTTTATAAGGGATATGTTTATGAATCCCATTCCCCCAGTGGGAGTGAAGGATCCCCCACTCCCAAACTCCACCCCCTCATCGCTTACCTGACCAGTACGGGGGGGGAGGTGCAGGGAATGGGCCTGGTGTTGGGGGCCAATTTTTATCAAATTGTCCCTGTGTGGGGGGCTTCACTTTGTTGTTGTGCCAGTAATGACCAGAAGAAAGCCTTCCAGAGTATGCACGGAATGTGCAAGGTAAGTTTCCCCCCACGAGCACCCCCGACGATCCCCCAACCCCTGGTTTGGGCCCTGGGGAACCTGACAATTCTAGATAGGTTTGTAGTCTATTGCAAATGTTTTTTTGTACGTATCACATTCCTTTTACTGCATTGCCACCTTTTATCTTTGTTACTCACTTTCTGTATTATGCTATGTCATGCCTTAAATAGTTTTTAAAAAAAATGTTTTGTATTATTGTCCAATTCTATAATCCCGTTTCTGTTGCACTGTTAATTGGAGTTCTCTGCTGTCTGATTATTTTACATCCTGTAATGCACCTTGAGTGAGTGAGAAAGGTAGGCTATGAAGGAATAACATAAATATGCACAGCTGAGTCTATCTGAGTATACATGGTAAATAGGGTTGCCAACCTACAGGTGGGGCCTTGATTTCTCCTGGAATTTGAACTCATCTCCAGATGCCACAGATCAGTTCCCCTGGAGAAATGGTTGCTTTGTAAGGGTGGATTCAATGGCATTGCATCCCTATTGAGCTCCCTTTTCTCCCCAAACACTACTCTTCCCAGGTACCACCTTCAAATCTCCAGGAATTTGCTATGCTGGAGCTGGCAACCCTGATTGTAAGCACAATTCTATGATCAGTGCAACACAGATTGGAACCAGCCAATTCTCTGCTGTAGCATAGTGGTTAAGTGGTTGGGTTGTGAATCAGCACTCTGCTGGTTCAACTCCCACTACTGCATTAAGCTAGGCAGGTAGCCTTGTGTAAGCCACTTCTCTTAGCCCAGCTCCCCAGCTGTATAGTAGGGATAATAACAACACTGACTAAGTTAGGCACTAATCTGTGTAGAAGGGTGGTATATAAGTGCACTGTTGATGTTGTTGTGGTTACTGAATTGATCTTAAGTGTCTCTGAATCCCTTCTGAATTGGCAGTAAGCTTTATCTTTATCTTGAACATTTTTATCTCACTCTTCCTGCAAGGAGTTCAATGTGATGTTAATAATTTTGTCTTCCCCATATTGACCTGGCAAACTACCTCTACTACTTACTTGCTTTGAAAGTTCTTTGCTGAGGTAGTCATAAGTTGGTTGTGACTTGATGCACATGCATATATTTATTATAGAGTGTACACATGAACAACAATTAAAAATTTTAAAAGCACAAAGTCTGAATATCAGACTGCATAACAAATACATACAATATTACATTTCATACACAATGATGGATTACCCAGTGACCAATAACAAATACATTCAAATTTATAATATATCATAGACAATGGATGGACTATCAAAAAACAGATGGACCAAATGCATTTCAGCCCCTAAAGGCCTTCCTCAGTGGTCAATGTAATATTATGCAAAAATACACATCCAGGAATATAATATACCAATAACAATGATAAAATTTAAGATTTTTAATTATAAAATTATCAGATTAAAATCAATTATACAATGATAAAAATTAAGATAAAAATTAAGATAAAATTATTGGTCATTGGGTAATCCATCATTGTGTATGAAATATAATATTGTATGTATTTGTTATGCAGTCTGATATTCAGACTTTATACTTTTTAAATTTTTAATTGTTATTCGTGTGTACACTCTATAATTTAATTTAATTTAATTTATTATATTTATATTCCGCCCTCCCTGCTTTCGCAGGCTCAGGGCGGATAACAAAATACAAACATCACCCACCATTAAAACATTTAAAAGCATTAAATAATACATTTAAAAACATTTAAAAGCATTAAATGTTACAGTTCATACTGCACAGCAGTTCATACATGCATCTGTGTTTGCATAGGAGCGATGGTTTAACCCCCCTTCCACGGGGGGGGGGCAGGCACCGCCCAGCATCAGCCATATGCCTGGCAGAATAACTCTGTCTTACAGGCCCGGCGAAATGCAAGCAAATCTTGCTGGGCCCTTGTCTCGCAAGACAGAGCATTCCACCAGGCCGGGGCCAGGACCGAAAAGGCCCTGGCCCTGGTCAATGCCAGGCAGGCCTCCCTAGGGCCAGGGACACTTAAAAGATGTTTTCCACCAGAGCGGAGAGTCCTCCGGGGCTCATATGGTGAGAGACGGTCCCTCAGATACGTTGGTCCCAGTTCGCATAGGGCTTTATAGGTTAACACCAAAACCTTGAACCTGATTCGGTACTCCACTGGCAGCCAATGCAGCTGGCGTAGCACCGGTGTAATATGCTCCCACACCAGTGCTCCAGCAATGACCCGCGCTGCTGCATTCTGTACCAGCTGTAACCGCCGGATCAGGCCCATGGGAAGCCCAGCGTAGAGCGCGTTACAGTAATCCAACCTAGAGGTGACCATTGCTTGGACCACTGTAGTCAAGTCACGGGGAGACAAATAAGGGGCAAGCTGCCTGGCCTGCCGAAAATAATAAAAGGAAGACCTGGCAACTGCAGTGATCTGGTCCTCCATCTTCAGGGAGGAATCTAGAATCACCCCCAGGTTCCTAACTCTCAGGGCCAGTGTAAGTGCTGCCCCATCAAGTGTAGGAAGCCGGGGTCCTAAAGCCATCTCCCCACGACTCACATACAGGACCTCCGTCTTCGTGGGATTCAATTTCAGCCGACTTTGTCTCAACCAACCAGCCACAGCCTCAAAAGCATGCTCCAGGGCATCAGGGGCCAATCCAGGCCGCCCGTCCAACAACAGATAAAGCTGGGTGTCATCTGCGTATTGGTGACACCCAAGCCTGAAACTCCGCACCAGCCGGGCAAGGGGGCGCATATAGATATTAAATAATAATGGAGAGAGTATCGCTCCCTGTGGCACACCACATACCAGTGGCCTACGAGATGACACTCTCTCCCCAAGCGCCACCCTCTGTCCCTGATCATGGAGAAAGGAGACCAGCCACTGCAATGCTGTCCCCTGAATCCCCACATCGGCAAGGCGGTGGGTCAAAAGCTCATGATCGACCATATCAAACGCTGCTGACAGATCCGGCAAAATCAGCAGTGCTGATCTGCCCTGATCCAGATGTCTGCGGAGATCGTCTGTGAGGGTGACCAGCAATGTCTCTACCCCATGTCCCGGGTGGAAACCAGACTGGAAGGGGTCTAGGGCCGAGGTCTCCTTCAGGAAATTCTGCAGTTGCTTCTCTGCTGCCCACTCAATCACCTTCCCCAAAAACGGAAGGTTGGAAACCGGTCGGTAATTGAGCAGGTCAGCAGGATCTAATGATGATTTCTTCAGAAGAGGCCGTACCACAGCTTCCTTCAGCGCCTTGGGAAAAACCCCAGAGCTCAAGGACAGGTTTCTAATCGCCTCCAAGGAATCCCGAAGCCTGTCAACACTGGCTTTCACCAGCCATGACGGGCACGGGTCCAAGGGGCAAATGGTAGGCCATACCAACTGCAGAATCCTGTCCACCTCTTCCCCGAAAAGAGGGCTGAAATGATCTAATATGGGTCCCGAAGACGGCCAAGGGGCCTCTAGTTCATTTACTGTACCAACTGTGGCTGGTAAGTCGTGGCGGAGAAGCAAGATATTATCAGTAAAAAAGCTCGCAAAAGCCTCACAGCTTATCTCCAAATTCAACTTTTGATGGTCTCCACCTGATTGGGAGACCAATGAACGGACCACATTAAATAATTTAGCTGGGCGTGAGCTAGCTGATGCGATGGAAGCTGCATAATACTCTTTCTTCACAGCTTTCACTGCCATCTCATAGGACTTCATAAACAGCCTATAAGATGTTCTTGCTTCCTCGTCATGAGATCGCCGCCACATGCGTTCAAGTCATCTTAGCTCCCGTTTCTGTTGCCGCAGCTCCTCCATATACCATGGAGCTCGGCAATTCTGGCAGCGAAGAAGACGACGGGGGGCGATTTCATCGATGGCCTCAGAGAGCCGGACTTGCCAGCCCTCCACTAGCTCATCTAATGAAACACCATGGAGCATTGGTTCCCGCAGAGCATTCTGGAACCCAATTGGGTCCATAAGTCTCCCCGGGTGAGCATAAATTTGCTCACCGCCCTTGCAGGGGGGGGGGTGTGGCACGCCCAGCCGGGCCTTCACAACCGCGTGGTCTGACCATGGCACCAACTCTACTTTATCCATATATGTAATTTTGTTACACTTTTGTAAAGTTAGCTTGACCCTCCTATTTCACTCACTATTTTGGGCTGAGTTTCCCCCTTTTTTCTTCATTCTTGATGCACATACACACACATGTTAACCTTATAACAACTCTGTGAAGTAGGTTGGGCTTAGAGAGAGTGATTGGCCCATGGTCACCCATGAGCTTCACAGAAGTGTGGGAATTTGAAGCCAGGTCTACCAGCACATAGTCTGATATTTTAACCATTATAGAATAGTGGCTCTTATAGAAGGGAGACACCAAAGTTTAATAACAGTGTGTGCTTATAACAGTGTGTTTGTATAACACCCTTCTAGACAAAATAGTGCCCATCCACTCAGAGTGATGAACAAAGTCAGCTTCATTATCTCCACTAGAGGTGGGCACGAACCAGGAAAAAAATGAACCGTGTGGTTCATGGTTCATCCCACAAACCATGAACCACGAACTTTCATGAACTTGCCCCAGTTCGCTAACCAGTTCGTGGTTTGTGGGGTTTAAATACCCCTTTCCATGCTGCTGTCAAATAGCTCAGAAAGGGGCATTTAATCCCCCCACCAGTTTGGATCAGCTGCATTTTCCGGGGGTTTAAATGCCCCTTTCTGTACTGCTTCGCAGCAGCAGGGAAAAGGGCATTCCCCCCCACCGGCTTGGATCAGCTGCTTATCGGGAAGATCCATGACAAGCAGCTGATCTGGGGGTTTAAATGCCCCTTTCTGTGCTGCTTGGCAGCGGCATGGAAAGAGACATTCTCCCCCCCTGCAGGCTTGGATCAGCTGCTTGTCGGGGATCTCCCTAACAAGCAACTGATTGGGGGGGTTTAACTGCCCCTTTCCGTGCCCCTTTGCAGCAGCACGGAAAGGGATATTGGGCTTTTACACAAACCAAATGAACTGGCAGACCAGTTTGTGGAATTTTCCGGGCTGTATTGCCGTGGTCTTGGCATTGTAGTTCCTGACGTTTCGCCAGCAGCTGTGGCTGGCATCTTCAGAGGTGTAGCACCAAAAGACAGAGATCTCTCAGTGTCACAGTGTGGAAAAGGTGTTGGCAGGTCATTTGTATCTACTCAGGAGGGGTGGGGTTGAGCTGAGTCATCCTGTAAGAGGTTCCCAGGGTATGGAATGCTAATGGCGGGAGGCTTCCCTGTATCCTGAGGAGGTTCTTTTGCATATGGATTGGTGCTTGATGTGCTAATCTTCTCTGCAAGGCTATTGTCGAGTATAGAGTGTTTTGTTAGCCTGGTGTTTTTCAGAACTGGAAACCATGCTCTGTTCATTCTTAAGGTTTCTTCTTTCCTGTTGAAGTTTTGCTTATGCTTGTGAATTTCAATGGCTTCCCTGTGCAGTCTGACAAAGTAGTTGGAAGTGTTGTCCAGTATTTTGGTGTCCTGGAATAAGATACTGTGCCCTGTTTGAGTTAGGCTATGTTCAGCCACTGCTGATTTTTCAGGTTGTCCAAGTCTGCAGTGTCTTTCATGTTCTTTTATTCTTGTCTGGATGCTACGCTTTGTGGTCCCGATGTAAACTTGTCCACAGCTGCAGGGTATACAGTATACTCCTGCAGAGGTGAGGGGGTCTCTACTGTCTTTTGCTGATTGTAGCATCTGTTGTATTTTTCGGGTGGGTCTGAATACTGCTTGAAGGTTATGCTTTTTCATAAGCTTTCCCATCTGATCAGTAATTCCTTTGATATATGGCAAAGCATTCCACACCCTTTTCCACACTGTGACACTGAGAGATCTCTGTCTTTTGGTGCTACACCTCTGAAGATGCCAGCCACAGTTGCTGGCGAAACATCAGGAACTACAATGCCAAGACCATGGCAATACAGCCCGGAAAACCCACAACAACCATCGTTCTCCAGCCATGAAAGCCTTTGACAATACATCAGTTCATGGAAGTTCGTAGAAATTGGTCTTCCATGAACCGTTCGTTTGCGAAGCACAAACCGGCCCAGTTCGTGATGAACTTTAGTTCATCTTGCAGTTCACGCCCATCTCTAATCTCCACAATACAGCTGGGGGACTGGGGTTGAGGGGAGTACCTTACCCAAGGACACTTTCTGAGCTCATGGCAGTAGTGGGATAAGCCCAACAACCACTATGCTACAGCAGTATTTGTTAGTAGTATTAACAGAAGAAAAGGTATAAAGGGAAGTAAGATCTCAGGCTAACCTTGTCTAGCAGTCAATCCCTGAAATTCTTTAGTGATACAGTCTGCATCTTTGTTCTATTCAGAACCAAAGAACAACCCTCCATGGGTACTTTGTACAAGCAAGAATGTCACTTGAGCTTTACTTTCCTGTTTATTAAATCTTTAATGATAGCAAACAAATGAAAGTTGTTAAATTTCATGTTGACATTAAATGAGGTGAAAGTTTTGTTTGTGGTGATTAATCTCATGAGCACCCTAAGTCATCACTCACTGCTGAGGATTTGTGGCTAATCCTATGCCAAGTAATAAGGATGAACAAGGAAAAAATAGGGGGGGGGGAATTAAGGGTAAATGTGAACAAACATACACACAAATTGGTCCAGAAGGGACCATTTCTGTGTAAATTCCATCTTCATTTAGAAAGAAGTAGAAATAATTTCTCAAATATAAAATTGCTGTTTGTATTATTAATCATGACCACTTAATGTAATGATCTGTGGGGAATGTTCTATGTTTGTTTATTCCAAAGGCATCCCAATAATCCATAAATTTACTGATAAACTCTGTGACTATCATGTTGGTCAAATGTTGCTGCTGTTAAAGATTTTAGTAAATATGAATGAAATAATTAAACCTTTTATACCCAAACCAGTTTTTAGTCACAAAATTATCATAACAAAAAATCCCATGCTAGGAATTCATCTAGTTTCTGAAGGAATCATTTATGAATTGTCAATGTTAAGCTCAGTTGCTAATGAAAATGGTTACAATAGTACATTATTCATGTCTTTATTATTCATTACCAGAAGCTGCATGAAAAAGAAAAAAAAGAAACCCTAGATTTCAGATATAGTTTCCTCTTGTAGAAAATCTAAATCCTAAAGTTAGTTTTAAAACTTGTTACCAAAGTCACTCACTTCTCTTCATATTAATGAGCAGCACACACCCCACCAGCTGCTACAGGATGACATGAGATGCTTATGCAAAACTGCACACTACTTAGCTTTCCTTCATGTTTGTGTCTCACCCTGAGGGTGTGCCATCTGCCACCCACACCTTGTTGAAAAGTAGCTGTATTAGCGCTTTTCAGAACAGAAGATTTACTCTCTATAATGCTTCACAATACCTATCTTGTCCAGTCTCACCCTTTCTTGAGATCTAGCAAGGACAGACTGACCATTTAACTTACAAGGGACATTCACAGTGGGCTCCTGCCCTAGAGGCTCAATAGCATCCAGAAGCTGGCAGAGCCAAGCCCCAGCAACTCTGCTAGTGTTTCAGGGGCCAGTTGAATGGAAGCCCTTGGTAATGGTCAGTGTTCAGCTTACTGATCACTTTCTCATCAATTGCTGACCTTTTGCAGGAGGAGACACTAGGCCAGTGCCCAACATTGCAGTGCTATGGGGGCTACTCAGGTTGGGATGCTCCAAGGCCATATTATCTTTGAAAACTGAATGCTTCTAGCCCCTACGGCAGAGAACACAGTATTTAAAAATGCCTAATAATATATTGGAAATGAGAGGGGGGCGGGGGCAAGACTTTCAAGGCTGGGCTTCAGAATCGTCCTTAGTCCCTCACCATGACTGAAGTAAAAATTAATTTATTGTCAGCAAAATTTACACAACTAGCAAAGTTCATTGCTTGGCCTGGCTTGGTGCAAAATTATGATGTAGAGAATATACAGAACTGACTATTTACAGGCAGGTAACTAAGATTAGAACAACACAAATCCTTGGAATTTAAAGAGTATTTTAGAACTGCCTAATGAGTCTCACTATAATGAGTCCATACTATAATAACTGGACTTCATTTCTGGTCTTCCTGAATCATACAGTTGAGTAATAAGCACAATGCATCTGGAGTGCAGGTTGGCAGCTCCTCACCCAGAACTCACCTAGTCATAGCTAAGTATACTAGAGGAGACTTGCGGGGAGCTTCTGATTTCCCCCTCCATCACGATTTCTTCTTTCCATTCTCTGAAAGTCCCATTGCCTCTACCCTTTTCCTGATACCTTCGTCCCTACCAGCCAGCCTACCTTTATCAGCTGTTCCCTCTTTCCCTCCCCCAGGCAGCCTTTATTTGGGAAAAACTATGGTTCATTTGCACAGTGCTAGCCACTGGGACCAGTTGCTCAGTAGGGAACCCACAAAGGCTGTTGAACAGTAGCAAGCAGCCAGACGTAGTTAAGTCATGCAAGTCAGGTGGTAGCAAGTTGCAGTGGCTGCTGCAGGCCTGGTCCTGAAGAGTGTCCTCTCAAAGGCCAAAACATCCCTAGAAAGAGCCCTGACCCCTCCCTCCATATTTTACTGACAGAAATCGAGATGGAATGCTGGCAGCAGCCATTGAGGGCACTCATTTCTTAAAGCTACATGAATTCAATTGTATCATTTTGAGTGTTTTTAAAATCCTCAATATTTAATTGTTTTTTAGATCTCGGATTTTTCTGCAAACTTGGGATGTTTTTCAGGTTTGCAGAAAGATCCATCTTGTCCTTCAGTGGCTCCAGTCTCTGGAATTAAGTTTCCTCACATTTGGCCAGTTTGAGAATTAGATATATTGATACTGACTTGCTAGTTAAACCACAAGGAATTAGAGGCAAAATTAGAGTCAATAGAGAAAACAACACATGAACACAACTCATAAGAATGTAAGAGGAACCCTGCTGAATCAGATTAATGGTCCATTAAGTCCAGCATTGTATTTTATATACAGCAGCCAACCAATTACCTTTGAGTGCTAACAAAAAAGGCATAGAGGCTGAGACCTGCCCTGTTGTTGTCTTCTGGTACTGGAATTCAGGGGAATACCGGTGAGGAGGGAATGAAAGGTTGACATCCCAACAGGAGCTGAAAGACAGCATGGCTCATTATGCATGAGTTTTCCCACATGCATTCCTAAGATAGCCTTAGGGGGATTTTACTGCAGAGGTGGAGGTCTTGGCAGTTTAGTTCCTGTCTTAGGCAGTCAGAATCGGGGAGATCCACCTCTACTCAGGGCTGTGCTGGAGCCTATTAATGGACATTAAGCCTTTCTCTCCTCATTTCTTGATGTTATAAGAGAATAATTACTTTAAGAATGAAGATTTTCTCCAAGACAATGAGAGAACTCCTTTGGTGAAAGATCCTTTTTAGGGGGAGGATATAAAAAGGTGTCTGAATATATCCTTCTTTTCCAACTTCTTGGATGATTTATGGACTTAAAATGTTTTGGTAAAAAGTCTAAATATTGGATTAAAGGGAAAGACTAGCAAGTTCCTTCTTCAAAGATTTATTATTTTGGATTTGGACCTTTTCTGTGATGAAAGTGCATTTGGGATTAAAGTGCCATTTATTTTAAGAAGAGGAGTAGTGGAAAACTTTGTTGTTTAGACTAAAGGACTCTTTAACATAGATAAGAGACACTGGGAGATTCGACCTTGGCTGTTTGGTTGTTGCTTGGCTGTTGCTATGGTAACTGGAGTATACTAAAAGCAGAAAAGATAAAGTCCGAGACTATGACACTTGCTGCTATCTGCTGGTACCTTTTGGCAACTACAGACTATTTATGGACTACCCCAAGAAAAACTGTAAGTTGTGGTTCTTTAGATTTACCTGAAATGGAACAATTTCAAAAATATTTCCAGAAAATGACTTGCAAGAGTTGGGGAAGGACTTGGGAGAGAAAATGGATTACTTTGAAAAACAAATGGATCAAAGGATTGTTACATTGAGAGATCAAATGACAGAGCAAGTTCAAAAACTGGACCAATCAATGAAACAAGTCTCTGCAGAAGTGAACCAAATTAATGAGAAAGTCGGGGTCTTAGAGAATATAATGGGTACTCATGATATATAGATAGAAAACAATGGGATAATCTTGCTTTGCTGGAAACGATAGAAAAAGATTTCTCTCAGGTTTAGATCCATTCTAGAGGAGAATGGAGAGGAGATTACTGACAAAATGGTTATGTCCATTGCTGATTTCTTGGATTCGGATCAGGAGGCAATGCAACTAGAAATTGATAAAGTATATAGAATTAACTCTAAATTTACTAGAACAAAGAATATCCCAAGAGATGTATTGATTTATTTTCTAAGAAGAGTGAAGGAGCAAATTCTGCAACAGCATTATAATACAAAATTAAAAATTGGTGGTGCCCAGATTATTGTTCTAAAAGAAATTCATGTTTTATTTCTGCGCAAAAGGAAGGAATACAATTTTCTGGTGGAAAAATTAAAACAGAAAAATATTGCTTTTCAATGGGATATTCCGGAGGGTGTGATCTTTACATTTCAAAAACAAAGATTAGACTAAACTTGGTGCACAAGGCCAGAGACTTCCTGGAAAAACAAAGAAACTTGGATGATATAAAGACAAAAAGTTCAACAGAGGTAGTAACAGGGCAGCAACTGGAGCAGAGTAAGAAGGAGGCAGAAATGGGGGCTACTGGTCTTAATTAATTCTATCTTTTCTATTTTCCCATTTATATTTTTTTTGTTCTTTCATTTTTCAAGTTTAAAATTTTTGATGTCAATATGGATTATAAAAGTTTAACATGGAACATTAATGGGGTAAACTCAGCCCAAAAATGGAAGAAAATATTTCATTATTTGAAGAACTTAAAATATGATATGATTTGTTTGCAAGAAACTCATATCAGAAAAAAGGATACAAAATATCTGATCTATAAAGTATTGGATGAAGAATTTATAGCAGCAGATACTAAAAAAGAAGAATGGAGTTGTTTTGTATATCTAACCATGCTTAAAGCCTAAATTGATACTGAGTGATGATCATAGAAGATATGCGGCAGTAGAAGTTGACTTAGAGGGGACCAAAACATTGGTGGTGGGACTTTACACTTCAAATGAGGATAAAGTTGGATTTTACAAAAAAAAAATGGGGAATGTTTAACAGATTTATTGTATGAAAATTGCTTGATGGGGATTGGAATGGAGTGATTGACCCAAAAATAGGCAGGTGCTCTGAGAAATACATTAAAATTCACCAAATTGCCCAAAGCCTTCTTACATTTGATAGATAATTTGGGTTTGATTGATTTCTGGAGACAGAAAAATGGTAATGCAAGAGAGCATACTTTTTTTTCCAGAAAGGCGTACATCATTTTCAAGAATAGATATGATTTTGACATCAAGAGTCTTTGCCACCAAGGTGGTCAAAATAGAGGTTTTACCTAAGACTTTCTCAGATCATAATCCTGTATCTATGACTTATAAGGGGGAAATGGGTACCTTTAGGTGGAGATTAAATGAAGCTTTGTTACAAGTCTGTAAAAGTCGAATTTTTTGAACTTAATTTAAATAAGCGTACAAACAGAGAGTGATCAAGGATGCAATTAAAGCTTTTATTAGAGGTTATCTAATTCAACACAATGCTCAACTGAAGAGAAAGAATCAAGAGAAAAAGCAACATATTCTGGATGAGATAAAGAGCAAAGAGGAAGAATTAAAAGGAGCTCCTGGAAATACAAATATTTTGCAACATGTTAAGATTTTACAACAACAATTATTGATGTTAATGTCAAGATAAATGGAAATAAAGTTGAATTATGCAAAACAAAGAACATTTGAATATGCAAATAAGCCAGGGAAATGGTTGGCATATAAACTGAGAAAGGGCAGAGAAAAGAGAATGATATTCAAAATACAAAAGGCTTAGCTAACAGACATAGAGAAAGCATGGATAAAGCATTTTATCAATATTATTTAAATATGTATAAGAGTTGTGATATATCAGTGGAAAAAATAGATGACTATATTAATAACCAGAGGTTACCTAAGATCTGAACAACAAAGACAAATCATGAGTGGTCCCATAACAGTAAGAGAAGTGGGGGAGGGTATAAAAAAAAGTAAAGTGGGAAAAGCGCCTGGGCCGGATGGATTCCGAAGTATTACTATAAGTGTTTTGAGGATGAACTTTTACAACCTCTTCAAAATATGATGAACACTATCTTAGAGGGTGGTAGAAAGCCTGAGATGTGGAAGGAAGCCAATATAAACCAAAAGAAGGACAAGATCAAACATCGACAAGAAACTATAGGCCAATATCACTACTAAATAATTACTATAAGCTGTTTGCAATGATACTGGCTGAAATTTTCTCAAGGTCAAGTTAAAATTAAACCAAGAGAGGATTTACTAGCAGAAGGATATATTTGCCAATGGTTTTCTTATATGCAAATTTTCAGAAAGATTTAAGGTAGGCAAGAGACATTATGACTTTGAGCAATCTAAAGCTGAATTCGAAATTTCCCTCTTTACAAATGATGAACATGTTATTTCTAAAATGTATAAACTCTGAGACAGAAGAAGAGCAAGTAAAAGAATATATGATTAAATGGGCAAAAAAATGTGGACATGACATATTAATGGAGCAATAGGAAAACAAGGACAAGAGGGTTGAAATTTACGTTAAGCTCAAGTATTAAGGAGAACTTTTATAAGATGATGTGTCATTGATATATGACTACTGAAAAATTGGCTAGAATGTATAAAGGTACTTCAAATGTATGTTGGAAATGTGCTAATCAAGAAGGGTCACTTTATCATATGGGGTGGACATGAAAGAAAGCAAAAAAAGTTTGGTTGCAGATACAATCATTGATGCAGAAGATTTTGAAGATTAAAATCCAGTTGAAGCCAGAGACTTTCTTGTTGGGAATGATGATCCATTGTAGACAATATTGGAGTTTTCCATTTTTGTGCATACAGTACTCTTGCTGCTATGATCTTGTATAAGAATAAAGTTCCAGAATTTCTTTCTAATTCTGGAACTTTATTCTTATACAAGATCATAGCAGCAAGAGTACTGTATGCACAAAAATGGAAAACTCCAATATTGCCTACAATGGAGAAATGGTGGATAAAGGTTTTGGAGTTTGCGTCACTGACAAAACTTACTTCACTGATTAGAGATGGGACATTATTTACATTTTTGGTTGAATAGAAACCATTTATAGACTTTTTACATGAACTAGATAACAATGATTTGATGAAATCTGGATTTATGGATTAAGAATTATGAACAAGAGAAAAAAGAGGACTATTATTTCTAACACTGAATTAGTGAGACTTTGAAAATTAAATATATTTTCTGTGGAGAACATCGGAATTCAACTTGTAGTTTAATTTCTCTCTCTCTTTTTAATCTTTCTATTTTGTATCTGCTTTTTATTATTATTAGTTGCTTTTCTTGTTTGTTTTCTTATGTTTATATGTACTATTAGTTTGGTTTTTAGATTGTTGTGTCTATATCTTTTATGTTTATTGTTTAATAAACATAAACAGTGATCCTGCCCAGAATCAGGCCCCAGCAGTGCTGTTAAAAGGAGTTACCCAGTGGGAACTCATTCCACAAAATCTTGCTGCTTCCCTAGGTTGAACTTGGGGATTCCCATCTCGTCTATTTGGCCTGAGATTTCCTGGGTCAGCGGGACTTTATATACAAAATACAGACTGCTCATCCTCCACAAGAATGTAATTTGTCAGTCATTTTTCTGTTAAGTATATTAAACATGCACTATGCACTATGACTTGTAAGGTGAAGTACCCTCTAAAGTACAAGCATTTTATCTTTTTCAGCTAGGTTAGCTTACATTGTGAAACTGCACTCACTGGACAGCCATTCATATCAGTATAATTTCTCCTTCTCAAATGCATGAACAGTATAATTGAAACACTAATATGGAACAGTTACTGACACTGATCAGGAGAAAGGGAGGGAAAATGACATGCAGCTGAAATATAGTTGCAGAGCTGAAGAAAGGGTAACTGAAAAACAGGGCCACTCATCAGTTAAAGAGCAGTTCGCCAATTATTTGCTCCTTCATCAATATTTATGAAGTGAGATTACAGTTATTCTCAGGCAACGTAGTTGTCATTTAATACTAATCTCTCCTTGTAGTTCTTTAAAGATGTCAAATACACATATCAGCAAAGATGCACAGCATTTAATTGCCCATAATGTACTTAGCAGAGGGAAAGTCAGGATGCTTAGCCATTCACCTGCCTCCAGAGCTGCCTGTTTGCCAAAAGTATCCATCACAAGGGGCCTGGGTAGAGAATTTCTCAGTGAACCAGACAGCTAAAACTGTCTCCTGCACAAATTCTGTATGTTGTCAGGAGACACCAGAAAGGAAGGTAGCAGGCCTAGGGCATGGCAAGAGTTAATTGGCTTTCTAAGCAACCCCATCCCAAGAACACCCTCCAGCAGCAGTGCAGAGTTATAGCAGCAAAACCCATAATACAGCCTGTAGGTGCCCATGAAGCTCAGAAAAATGCGCCCCCACCAGCTACTATGACCATGGGGTCCTGAGGACCACAGAAAGTCAATAGATGTTGTGGCCTTCACTCAGCCAGTTCCCCAACCCACTTGCCCATTGACCTAGCCCCTTCATCTACTGCAATCCCTAAAGTGTGGGGTCCGTGACCTGATGGAGCCATGCTGCTGCCCCACATACATGCTGTGGTCAGTGAGGGGGCAGTGATGCATTTCACAGTCCAGAGGTTCCTACAGTGCCAGATGCCACCTTTGCATTCCCCTCTGGTGAGTTGGCATAGCTGCTCTGGGCCCAGTGAGTAGTGAAGCCCACTGCCAGCCTGCGTGGACCAAGGTGGAGAAGGTGCTCTTGTATGGACTGGCTATGGAGCTTTTTGGCAGAGCTCTCACCACTGCCAAGACAACTCTGCAACTGCTTGCTGCTGTGCTTTCTGGAGCATGGTGGTACAGCTGGTCTGTGCCCGGGCCATGCCACAGGGATGGAGATATCTACCCTGAAATGGTGGAAAGGCACCATTGGGCTGTCCTGGAGGCACATGTCTTCCCTCATAGCTCAGGGCATTCCATACAACCAAAAAGTAGTGGAAGGTCTGCCTGTTGCTGAGGCTGTGATGTTTGCTGTGATTCCACTCATTGTGGTGGGTGGCTGAAATGTTGAGGTCCTGTCCAGTGGGCATGTCACCTTATGGCCATGGTGAGCCCTTAATGGGGTTGGTGAGGGTTGCCCCCCCCTCCCGCTGCCTGCTCTCTACTGCCTTTCCCCCTGCAGGCGACTCATTCAGCAGACAGTCTGATGCTGGCCTGTCAGGTACCAGAGACAGCAATGAAGCTGGCTCACCTCCCAGCTTGGAGATTGTGAACCCATTTGTGGATTCAGGATAAGGACTTCAGAGCTGTTATAAGACCATCGGCATCCCCACTGAATTACTCCTCTGTAGAGTCCTCAGCTGGCTACATCCCCATTACCATAGCTGTAAGCAAGGAGGAGATGCTCTCTTTCCTCTCATAACTTCTTTCTAGGGCTTTGTCTGTGGCTGCCATCCTGTAGTTGGTTGGTTCCCCCCTGTTCATCACACACATGCTGTCAAGTCCCTGTGCTGTCTTGTGGGCGCAACAGCATGGTTGCTGGGGATGTCATCTTGGTTGTAGCCCATGCAATCCTACTGCAGTGGTATTTACCTGGTTACCAGCCTGTGCAGTCCCTTAGAGAATAGACTGAAGGCACCACTGTTGCCACTGTGGCTGGCTACCTTCACAATGGAAACCCTCAGGACTGTGCTGCCTATCATGTTCCAAACTTGGATATATGACTGCATGGGAGGCAAGTGGAAAGCCATGTGAGATCTTCAAAAATAGCCAAAAATATCAATATATTGTCGAAGGCTTTTACGGCCAGAGAACGATGGTTGTTGTGGATTTTCCGGGCTGTACAGCTATGGTCTTGGCATTGTAGTTCCTGACGTTTCGCAGAAAACAGAGAGCCACCAGGCTCAAGGAAGAACACCAAGGGGCACCAATATGAAAACTTCCGTTGTTAATCCCAAAAATCCATGCAATAATACAATTCAATGTGGATGCAATGGGAATGCAATACAAAATACAAAATGAATGTAATACAAAAGGCCAATGTGAGGCAAGATCAGTACATCTGTAACAAGGCTTAAATAAGCCCATATGCCGGCAGTCCGTAAATAAGTCCACCATCGCTCTGTCCTTAAACGGAATATACCTTATGGGCAGTTTTTAAGAATTAGGAGGAATGCCACTAACTATTTTGATTACATCAAGGAAGCCAGGACCATGAGTCAAGCCTTTAGATCACGGGGCTACCCTAAGCAGGTTATAGAACAAGCGAAATTATGAGCAGAGCGGTGCGCCCGGAGAGATCTACTTACCTATAAGGTGAGAGAGAATAGACCTGAAAAGAGAATCACATGGGCTATACATTTCTCGCCTCTATCTGGGAGAATTGCAGGAGCGATTAGGAGAAACTAGCATGTCCTAGCTGACGTGCCGGGCTGCGAGGCCCCACCACAGATCGGTTATAAAAGGACTAAAAGTCTAAGGGACATCCTGGTGCATTCGGATATGAAAACTTTGACCGCTGATAGTAATGTACCACAGGGGCATTTCCCCTGTGGCCGTTGTAATGTTTGCTCCCTTTGTGTAGACCTTAAAACCATTATTCATCCAGTCTACAACAACCCACTGGAGTCCAAAAACTTTTCAACTTGCTCCACGCCAAATGTGGTTTATTTGATCCAGTGTAGTTGCAAACTGATGTATATTGGATGTACCACCCGCCCGGTCCGTTTGAGGATCCAGGAACACCTCTCTAAAATACGGACTCGGAACGAGGAGGCTCCCCTCACCCAGCATTTTATGACTCAGCATAGTAGTGAGAGAGAACTAGTCTTTACGGTCCTGGAAAGGGTTAATAAACCCGGTAATGCAAACCGTTTCTTATTGCAAGCGGAGGCACGTTGGATTTTTCGCCTCCGCACAGTGTCCCCTGGTGGTCTAAACAACGAACTGGACTATTCATCGTTTCTATGATCGTTCTTCACACCATAGTTTTGATATCAATATTTATTCAGTAAGGACTTTTACATAGTGTCAGTATTCATAAGCAGGTCTCAGTCTCAGTGCATCTTAAGGTATTTATTGCATTTTTTGCATTTTTTGCATTGATTAAAATTGCAGCAGAGTCGGATTTGGTGATTTTCACTTTAATGAAATTTGGTGCCTTTCACTTTAATTAAATTGGCACAGCGTTTGTATAAATTATGGGAGAGGCTCAGACCCCTTATCCAAACGATTCGTTAGACTTACTTTAAGGACTTGAACTGGAAGATGCAGAGCGGTTCCTTGTCAGTAAGTTTTACACAGGGAAGATATTGTTTTGCTGAAACATTGGGGGAGGTGTGAAAATGTTTCCCTTCTGTGATTTGTTCACATAGATTTTGGCCTGAAGAAAGAAGAATGTACTTCTGAAACGAGCAGTGAACAGGTCGACCCAACTCGTCGCCCACACCCTTCGTTTCTGCAATTCTGTTTGGCAGATGCATTGTGTTGACTGTCTTTCCCCGGTTTAGCCGGTTGGACTTATTTACGGACTGCCGGCATATGGGCTTATTTAAGCCTTGTTACAGATGTACTGATCTTGCCTCACATTGGCCTTTTGTATTACATTCATTTTGTATTTTGTATTGCATTCCCATTGCATCCACATTGAATTGTATTATTGCATGGATTTTTGGGATTAACAACGGAAGTTTTCATATTGGTGCCCCTTGGTGTTCTTCCTTGAGCCTGGTGGCTCTCTGTTTTCTGCGTGTCTTTGGGAGGAAGACTTTCCTGTTTGTTTGCGTTTTTGTTCCTGACGTTTCGCCAGCAGCTGTGACGTGGTTGCACTGCCCCAGGAATGGTCCTGGGAGGCCTGTTTCCCCACCTTTCCCCTCACTGGCCAGGTGAGTGGTGGTAGGTGCGGGGGGGGGTTGGAGCGGAGGATTCCCCACCCCCACCGGGGGCCTAGGATCCCTAATACTGAACCACCTTCAATAACCTGCACATACCCTTCACTTACCATTAAGTTTCTCTGGTTTTTGTTTTGCTTTAAAAAAAAATGTGATGGAGGACTCTTGCACACCTAGCATAATATGACTTTGGCTACTGGTAGTGTTTTTTGACTGAGACTATATCAGATCAGCTGACAGAACTTGGATTTCTCTGCAATTCTCTGCATTTCCACCTTGATAAGAAGTTTATGAAAACTGTCACTGTATAATGTATACATAAAGCAAGAAAGTAACAAAGTACAGTTTGCATTTTTGTTCACTTCAGCTAGTTTGCCTAAATATAAAAAAAGACAAAAGGGAAAAGGTGCCAATATAATACATATAAAACAAATCTGCAATGCTATCCAAAGGACTTGCAAATCTAGCTTTTTATGTTTTTATTTTGTTGTGTTGCCAGCAGGTGCACTATAACGTTGAACTTGTATTTGAACTCTTATCATACATAAAAGGGGGGAGAAGAACCCCTGTATTAATCTTTTGTACTTGTAGAGCTTCTTTGCAAATAGAAGCATCAAACCGGAGACCGGAAGACCCGCGTTCCAACATTTCCTTTGTTTTCACTGCTACCTTTGTTGTTATCCTACTATCATAACTTCATTGACTTCTGTGACATAACTTGTAATCTGTGCCACAGTGTGAAACAGGAAGCAAGGATTGAATTGCAAATTAAAAACATTTGAAGAAAAGAAACGTGAAGCAGTTCATGCTGCATGCAGTCCATCTGTCGTGCTTACGTGTAAAAAATAAACACTATCTGTGCTGCAGTTCAAAATAAAGCCGGCAGCTAAAACATTCGTTTGCAGATGGATACTGCGCGTGAATTCTCAGCCATCTGCAGATATTTAGGTTACAACAGAAAATTGTTTAAGCAATTAACAGCTCTGTTCCCTCAGGGCCTTTTCTAGATCATTTAAACACCTTACCTTCCTGCCTCCCGTTAGTGCAATTCTCATGTAATGGATGATTCAGTCCTGCTCCGACCTGACCTGTTCTCATTTAATGGAAGGTGTTCTTCTTACCTTCATTTGATTTGCAGAGAGACATTCTCCAAATCTTGGGAGATGCATTCCTTTCTCTGTGTTACTGGGCAATCATGGACATGGTTTGTCAGTTTTTCAACACAAGAGACAGAACATGAGATATAGCATATATGCCATTTTTTCCTACATAGGCATACACTCCATGCAAAGAAATACAGAGCGTACCATGACGCATCAATGAAATCACAGACTTTAATTTGCCAGAAATACATGTGTTAAAAAGCCAGTGGAATGTCATGTGTGCAGTGGCCCTAAGGCCATGATACAGTCTGGAGATCTCTGTGGATGTTATATACTCTGGATATTTCATAATTGCTCTCAGACAGAATTTAATACCATACCAATCTCCCTAACACCTTGTTCCATCTGTTTTCTCTACTTAAATTTACCAACTTATATTTAATTATCTCTTGATGTAGATAGAAAAGAATTGCTGATACGTCAGCAAGAAAAATATGCAATTTAATAAGACAGTTTTATAACCTCCTGCCCTAAAGGAAAAAAGACAAAATATAAGCAAAAGAACAGCATGCATTTTTAGTCCTGAATGTTATCCAAACCAAGGTTTTCCCAATCATTCATAATGATTAGCTGCAATTCTTTTATACAAAAGAAACTACACACCCCATGAAAAATCCTAGATTATCTGCAGTTCAGGAGAGAATACCATTCTGAATTTGCTTGGTATTTCTAAACAGGTCTGTGTTCTTGAACCATTATAATTCCCAGCAAAGCAGGATTGGCCACTGAGTGGTAAAGGGACCTAACATTTGTTTTGTGAATACTTTTCTTGGGTATCCATAACACTGCACGGATGATTAAACCATCACCAGCTCAGCTCATACGTGCTCATTGATCACAAGCAAGGAACTGATACCTTGTTGGTTTACCCTGCTGTCTGTGAGGGGCGCTGTCTTTTGCGCAACTCATGATACAGTGGCCCAACAGTCCTCACGTAGAGTCCTACCCTCCCCTTTCTTTACAGCCCTGCTGTTGCCCTTTTCTCATTCTTCTTGCATAGACTGACCATTACTGCTCAAGGGATGCTCAAACACCTGCCACTTTAACTCACTTCTTGTTTGCCAGTGGTGGTCAGGCAGTCAATTAATCAAAAGCCTGTTTGGCCGATCACAAGTTGTTTGTGTCTGTTCACAGGAAGCAGCCATCAGAATCTGGCTTCCAATATCCTGCTGGAGAGATTTTGTTCTGTACCCAGTAAAATGTTTACAGGGGGGGGGGGATCGGGGGGCTAACTTCCAGCTGATCCTGGAAGCTTTGTTGCTTCCCAGACTTGCAGACATGCAGCAAATTTAGTGGGAGGCAGGAAGCCCAGCTGGTATTCCTTCTCTTCAGAAGGGAAGTAGATTTGAATCCTCGCTGATTTTCCTTCTCTGCTCCCCTTCCCAAGCTGCAAAGAAACAAAGAGAAACAAACTCTTCCACCTCTCTTCTTTGCGATGGGGAACTCGGAAGCATTGCTTCTGCCCCCAGCCAGCTTGAGGTGAAAGCAGAAAGGAGCTCTTTCTATTTTGCAACTTCAATGTGCAGACATTTTGCTGAGAGAAGTGGATCAGAACCTAATGCCCAGCTGATCTCCTAATGTTTCTGACCAAATGGCAATTGCAAACCTTTTGGACAGCTGTTATTTGATACAATTTGACACAGTTATTTGATAGAATTCCTGGTCAGTTCAAAGTTGTATTGTGAGTGTCAAATAGACATGGGCATGGACAGCATTACGAATAGAAAAAAACCACGAACAGCCCGTTCATCTGTTCGTGAACAAGCCGTTCATGTGGCTCCATTCTAAACAAACAAGTCATCATTGCAAGCCTCGTTGTTGCCTTTATCAGCCATTCGTCAAGCCAGACAGTCTGGGGCCTTTCAATCAATTCCCCTGGCAAAGGCAGGGACAGAACTCTGTCTGAACTCCTTCTGGATTTCCTTCTGGCTTTAACCCTTCAAAGTACTTCTGTCAGACTATGGAATCCCAGTTATCTAGAGTTCGTCTCCCCCCTCTTGCAAGAAGCAGAAGGTTTCTTGATTCCAAAAGGTTTATTGAAAGACTATGCTCAGGATACAGGTGTCCATACTCCAAAGGCTGATGAGACCTTGGCTGAACGAAAGCTCTATTGAGAATGGCATGCAAAGTGAAAGTTACAATACTTCAAACACCCATTCCCAGCCTCCCTCCAGTTCCGTCTGCGAAGGCATGAGAAGACGAGGACATCAAGGTCGTTGGCTGGACTGGATAGATAAGAACACTTCGCTCCCATAGGTCTGAGCGGCCTGGACGACACCTGGACCTGGAGGGAGGAAAACTACACAACTACTGATTATAACACAAGTTAATATGGCCTAACTCTGGTTAGAGAACTGACATCCTGACAACTTCCAGCAGAGAATCCCATTTTTTCCACTGTGAAGAGAAAATGACAACAAAAGGGGAGACACATGCATCATGCCTTTCCTGGAGTGCAATCTCTCTGAAACTTGTGGGGTCTTCGGAGGACAGTGAGGACTATGTCCTCTGCAAATTTGGTGGGTATTGGACAATGGGAAGGTCAGTTTGTAACCCCTCAAAGTAGCTGCCTTCCAACAGGCAGTTCCATTTTTGCCACTGTGAAGAGAAAATGACAGCAAAGGGGGGGCACATGGATCATGCCTTTCCTGGGGTGCAATCTCTTTGAAACTTGGGGATCTTCAGAGGATGGTGAGGACTATGTCCCCTGCAAATTTAGTGGGTATTAGACATTGGGAAGGTCAGTTTGTAACCCCTCAAAGTAGCTTCTACCAGAGAGTCCTGTTTTTGCCACTGTGAAGAGAAAATGACAACAAAGGGAATGACCCATGGATCATACCCTTACCAGGGTGCAATCTCTCTGAAACTTGGGGGGGGGGGTCTTCGGAGGTCAGTGAGGACTATGTCCCCTGCAAATTTGGAGGGTATTGGACATTGGGAAGGTCAGTTTGTGGGGTGTTTAAAAAGCCCTGCCCCTTGCACGTGGCAGGAAAGGGCCCTTTAAACGATCACCCATGAACAATGAACATGTTTGTGAACAGGGTCATGTTCGTTATTGTTCGTTGTTCATGGATGGCAACGAACAACAAACAGCTTGTTCATCCCCCCCCCCCCTTCATGCCCATGTCTAGTATCAAATATGGTAAGTTCAATTGCTGAACAGGTTAACAGACAAATTTGTGGCATCCTGGTTTGGCAGCTGCTGAAGGCTGACTACAGGGAGATCTGATGTTCCCTCCATGGTGGACTTGCCTGCTGAGTGTGCTTGCTATGAATTTTGCAATATCCCTATACCAAGTATGTGTTCCACTCCCACCAGTGTTGGATTGTTAGTGCTCAGACTGCCCATCTTCAACAACACTCTATTCTTTCAATAGAGTTTAAGTCCATGCAGAAGTTCATAGGTATTTCAAGGTTGGTGAGTACTATTAGGAGTGTTGATTTGCCCTAGTCTTCAAATACACTAGGGTCTGCAGTGGGCCCTTATTTCAAGTGGGCCTCCTCCTATTTAATTCCAGCTCTGGGAACTAGTTGTACTAACAATATCCTGTCCATCCAATGGTTATCTCAGAGTTCTCTAGACTATAATAATTGCTTCAGAGCACTGACACTTCCTCAAAGACAATAGACCAAAGCTTATAACTGTAACAGCTTTGAAATGATAATAACAAATAACAGAAATAAATATGGATGGTACTGAATATATACCTATATATATCTATGCAACTAATAGTTTTTTTGAAGGCACAGTGTCATCTCTCCTAATGCGACTATCTGTCTGCCTATTAAAACTTATGAGCATAACTGGAATCATTAAAAGCAATGGATGGTTTTCCATTCACTTCAGTGGAATGTGGATTTTATTCTGCAGCTATTATTTCTCTTTCCTATGTATGACATGTGGAAAGAGCTGCCTTGAATTGATTTGATTCAATTTGCTTCTTATGATTGGTGGCATTAAGGAGCCTTGGTTCTTTATTAGGTTGGCTAGGAAAATGAAATGGTACATCATGTGTGGGTGTGTAGTACATATGAATTATCAGAACAATTTGTACTGTAGAATAGGGGTTAGAGCACAAAGGGGGGAATTAATTCAGTGTTATTTATAGATTCCCTCCACGATAATTGTAATTTAATATAGCTAATAAACAATTTACTTTTAAGAAACTTTTACACCCAGTTCAAATATTAGAACTTTTATTGTGCAATGCCCTTTGTGAAATTTAAGCAGCTTGGCAAATCAATAATCTAGTGCATACAAAAGCAGTAAGCATTATAAATATAAATAGTTCCTTATATGTCTAGAGAAATGTGAGATGTATGCAGGCTGGAACTGGGGGAGATGTGGAATGTTGTTCTTTTAGACCACTTATCACCAGAACCACACCAATCCATGCAGACATCATAGATACTGCTTCAATTCTGCTGCTACTATTGAGGCTGACAAACAGATAGGCATGGAGGTTTGTGGTAGCAGAAGCCAGTCAGTTGAACAGTCCTTTCCCTCCTTTTCCTGAGTGCTGTAGATAATTTCAGAAGTATCTGAGATACCAAGGTGCACTTGAGAAATGTAGTCGAGTATCTGATAACCAATGTCAGTGTCCAAGTAGTTGGGGATGAGGGGAAAGAAGAATAAGCAGGAAGAGACTTGCTGGCTGGCTAGTAGACCACCCGGCCAGCTACTTGCAATTGCTATATTGTAAGTGGGCTTTAAGAGGGAGAAGATATAGAGTGGGAGTAGGCTTACCAACCTCCAGGTGGGGCCTGGACTTCCCTGGGTTTACGACTGATCTCCAGACTACAGAGATCAGTTCCTCTGGAGGACAATCTCTATGGTATTAAATAGAGTCTAGGTTAAAATTCCTCTCCAAATTCACCCCTCAACACTCCCCCGCCCCATCCTCCAGGAATTTTCCAGGCTGGATTTGGTATTTACAGGAAGGGTCAGGAAGAAAGAGAGGAGTTACATATTTTGCCACAGCCTGAAAGGCAGACAGTTCAACCCCTTTTGAGAGACACTACAACCTGTCTTCCTTGGACTTTTGACAGGGAAGCAGTACACTATCATACCTGAAAGCTTCCATTTCCTAGCTCTTCTGAAATACCTTTCACAGATATGTCTAACATGGGTTTATTTCCACAAGTAAAGCTTCTGGGCTGTAAGTTTTCCTTCTTGGCTTTTTTGTCATTATGGCTAATGACATATGGCTAATGCATATAACTCCTATTTTTCTTTTTGCTGGCACTATCTTCCTTTAATTCTTAATTTGCCACTAACATTTCTGTTTGAAGCCATCTTATATTTCTAGGCCTAGAATATGGCTAACTTTATTTCAGTGCCTTATTCATCTATTTCTCAACTTGTGTGGTCTTAAATCATCACAATGTAGTTAGCATGGCTGCTATTCTTTGTTACTCTCCAGGGGAGTTACTTTGTACTCCAAGGGAGTACTCCCACACTTCACAGCGAGCCGATAATTTGGAGGCCCAAATACGTCCCCTCCGAAACATGGTAGCACTCCCTGGCCCTGCACGATGACATCAGTTCCTGGGAGTGACATCATCGCACCACCCTGAGAGTGCTCCCATGCGTTCCAGCAGGCCAATAAGTTTGGGGTCTAAATCAGCCCACTGTGATGCGTGGAAGCACTCCTGGGCTCTGTGCAATGATGTCACTTCCTGAGAGTGATGTCATCATGTCACTGCAGGACCACACACATGCTTTGCGCGCACACAAAGACAAAAAATAAGGTGAGTACTGGATTCTCCACAACCACCTGGAAGGGTAAGGGGACCTGGCAATCCTAATAGTGTGTCTTTCTTGCTGAATTCACTTAGCTGAATATGATAACTTATGGAGCTATGGATGCGGTATACTGGTGGAATTGACTTTATTGAATTTATTTTCCTTTGCTATATGGTGGCCTGAAGAAAGACATTTCAGTCTGAAACGAGCGAAGAAAAACTGCCGGCTCGTACTCGTTGCCATCTACCTATCTCACCACTTATCTGCTTTAAGCACTGTCTTTTTGGAAACGCATTTACGCCATTACTTATTGTGACCAAGACTGGTTTTCAATTGGAATCTTGGCTGGTGCCTCCACACAGCCAATTGCTTCGAGTACTTAATATGTACTATACCACGGCTTGAATCTCCTTGAATTATATTCACCTATTGTAGTGAAAGATTGACCTTGACTGGGATTCTGGACGCTTATGGTGTAGCAATCGTGGAGTTTGTAATTGTAATATTGTGAGATTTCCCTACACACCTGAAAAATGCCCATATATATATGGGGGGTTAAACGCCACTAAAAAATGATAGCTTTAAGAATCAGCTGTCGTCAGTAGCTGTTTCTAGTGGTTTCTCTGGCATGGTTTCTGTCAGTAAAAGTCAGGGGGAGGGAGCAGGGCCTTTGAGGAAAGACTCATTGGGGCCAGACCCACATGCAACCACCAGACAACTTAATACTACATGACTTTCATGACTCAGCCAGGCCTGAGTGCTTGCTACTGTTCAACAGTACCTCCCTCCCTCAAAACAATGCACAGACCCAGGTTAGAATCACCACTCTCCTATGGAAGTTCACTGGGTAACTCTGATTCAGTCACATACCCCCAGCCTAACCTTTCTATCACGGTTGTTGTGAGGATAATATGGAGGCAAGGAGAATGATGAAAGCTGCTTTGGGTCCTCATTATGGAGAAGATTTGCCCCTCTGCCAATTGCTGTGATTGGTGGGAGGTAGCAAGTCACCCAGTGATATAACCTGCCATTGGCAGGCATCCCAGACAAACTCACAGCAAAGGCACTCCTGGCCAGGTGCAATTGACATCACTTCCTGAAGTGACATCATCTTACTGGCTGTGGGAGTGCTCCCATGCTTTTCATAGGACCAATTTTGGCACCAAACAGGCTGATTCTTAAAGATCAAAGTGCGGGAGCACTCCTATGGTCAGCATGATGATGTCACTTCTGGAACTGATGTCATTGCACACTGCCTGGAAATGTGTAAGTGAAGATAAAGAAACCTGGTAAATGTCACCTTCCCTCCTGCCAGTTGCCAGCATGACAATTCCTGCTTTTGCCTGCCTACCCTGAAGCTTCATGCCCTAACTAATTCTTCCTGTTTCCTGTCACCAACCCAAGTAGAAACTCTGAAGTTAAACCATAGATTTTTACCATAGAGTTGCGATGATTCCTAGAGCAACACATTGTCGCTTCCAGATTGTATCTGGAAGTGACATAGTTATGTTGGCAACATTACCAATAGTTATGTTGGCAACATTACCAACATCAACACCCTCATGTCCCCACCTTTTCACTAGTTGCCAGGTTCAGCCTGACAAGCCTAGTTTGCTTGGCCACCATGCAGCCACCATGCAGCCTCTTGCCTTGGCTCACCCACTGTGGCCTACTACCTTGGCTTGCCAGTCCTCCTGCCTTCACAATCGGCCTGCAGGCAACTGATGAAATTTGTTTCTGGGACTTTTTGTGTGTGTGTGGATAGTGTGATTTATAGTATGTTTGTCCCACTGAGTTTTGTTAAAACTACCTTTGTTTATTGTGTGCTCATCTCACAAAAAAAGGGAATTCTAGTTATGTAAATAAATTAATTTATATAAGAGTGCTTACAATATAAAAAGAAATATCTGTTACTCTCTTAGTTCCTGTATGTTATTTATTTATGTAAAATATTTCTAGGCTGCCTTTCCACCTGAATAGGGTTCCCAAGACAGTGAATGTCATCATGAGTACCGACACTTAATGAGCAGCAGTGTTTAACTTACAAGGAGATAACACGAGTAGAATTTTCAAAATTGAGAATAAAAACAGAGGAGGAGTTGTCTCCATGTTATGGATGGTTTCAATATAGACAGATCAGAGATCTTTATAATTTGGATTGTTTGAAAGGAGGAATAAGAATGGAGAACTCAGAATTAGAAGATGTAATTTTTCAAGAAGGTAAAAAGGAAATTTCAGGGATTTATAAAGTACTTTTAAAATGGTTTACAGAGGATGAGACAGTAAAAGTCTCATAAATTTTCACAAAGAAATAACAATGGAGGCGTGGGAATACCTGTGGAAAACGACTTTGAAGATTACGACATGTACAAGTATTAAAGAGAATGTCTACAAAATGATTTATCGTTGGTACTTGACACCAAAGAAAATTGCGCTAGGAAATATTAATATGTCGAATAAATGCTGGAAATGTAAAAAACATGAAGGATCATTATACCACATGTGGTGGACTTGTGAGGTAGTGAAGCAATACTGGGGAGATATAATGGAAGTAATTAATGAGGTTTTGCAAACCCAAATAAATAAGAACCCAGAATTGCTGCTACTGAACTTGGGAATGGAAGATGTTCCAATGCAGTATAGAACATTGTTATTTTACATGATTACAGCAGCAAGACTCTTATATGTGCAGAAATGGAAAGTACAAGAAATACCAACTACAGAAGATTGGATTTACAAATTGCTGTACATGGCTGAGATGGACAAAATGACAAGAAATCTTAAAGATCTTGATCCAGGACAATTTAATGCAGATTGGGAGAAATTGAAACAATATCTAGAAAAAAAATGGGACGTGAAAGGGGAACTGTGGCAGTTCGAGAATTACTGAAATGTAATAGAAGAAGAGAGAAGTGACTTTACCGAGAAAGGGGGAATTTAACTATTAAAATCTAAGCTACCATTGGGGTTATGGTAAAATTAAAAATTATAGAGTATGAAATAATAGATGTTTTACTATGGATATATAAGATTAAGCTAGTTAGATATTATTTACAATATATAGCTTAAGTAAAGAGTATATAATGGATATTTGAGTATAACAGTTACCTTATAGACTTAAAGTATGCTTAGAATAAGAAATAGTAAAAGATGGGTGTGTAATAGAATATTAGAGTCTAAGCTAATATCAGAATCAGGATGATTGTGGAAAGTAAAGAGTTAAAGTAAACGGAAAGTAAACGGATACAATGTCATATTTTTAATATCTTGATTGCTAATATATATTATTATGCTAGCATTATCTTATGTAGAATATATGGTTTAAATGAGGTATTTAAAGGGAAACTTCTATTACAGAGATATTCTTAGTAGAGATTTAACAAGCTTAGAAAAAAGAGTATTAAGTGTGTTTAATAGAATATATGAGATACTAAGTAATTAAGTAATAAGATAGACTAAGGGTTGGAAAACTGTTGGAAGTCAACTAAAAAGGGGGGAGGAAAGGGAGGGGGTTAGAAATAGACTTACAAGGGGGTAATGTACGTGTTGAATGATATTATAATCTAATCCAATAAAAATTTTTATAGATGAGTACCGACACTTTTTTAAAGCAAAAAACCCCCAAACCCTTTTTATATGTTCTTACAATGAATGATATATCCAATATGAAGAGAGGTAAAATATTGTATTTAGATGGTTTAGCATATTTGTGTCTCAAAAGTTAAAAGGCTTCCCCCCACACACACCTTATAAGACTGTCAGTACCACATTCACCAAATTTAATCCTTTCACTTTGATAGAACCCACACTCATAGAACTTTGATCTTCCCTAGTTTATTTACAAAAATAAAATATCCTCTCATGTGGAATATACTATCCTTTAAGTAGAAGTCAGTGGCAACAGCAAAACCCTAAACTTGCTATGAATTTACATTTACATTTGCCCTGTAATGTAAGGAATCAAGCGACAAGTCAAGCACATTTATTGGCAAGTACAAGAGGTCTCCGCACAAGCTGTGTGCGACAATGTCTTCAGGACTAAATGGCCTCTCAGTCATGACCTTTGTGGGCTGAGATTGTTCTTTGTGTTTTATGTCCTTGAAACCGATAATCTGTGTCCAGACAGGCATGGTTTAGGATTGATTTTCTGTAGTACAAACATAGCCACTGAGATAAATTTGGTCATGCTGGAATGCACCCTGGAGTGACCATTCCAACTGACTAGCTTTGTGAAACCCTTCATTAAGTATCAAATTGTCTGTTTCAAACCGAAGAACCTTTCTAAGCTTTGGGAGTTTGTTTCCCCTCTTGGGTGATTTCTGATCACATTATAAGCATGCTCACTGAGCTACGACAACATAGACTAGATTGGCCTCTGAGTGCCAAGACAGAAAGGAGGAAAATAGAATACCAGGAAACTAGCTTTTTAATTTGGAAGAAAAGGGACAAGATTTCTTCAAATGAAGGGTATTTTCCCTGTATTAAACAGTTAATTTGATCTTGACTACTATAGTGTAATTGGCAAGGAAATCACTATGGCTCAGGGAAATCAATCTCTCACATAAATAAATATTCAAATCCTGGTTAAAAGCCCTCCAATGTATTATAGGGAAGCAATCCCAGATTTGTGACTGATTGTCCCTTTGTCGGGGAACTTCCTCTTCTTTGGTGAGTATATTTGTATATGACATACTTTTCTGCATTCACACATTTATTTTATCTACATTATTTATAGTCTGCCTTTCTCATTGAGAATCAAGGTGGATTACACAGTAGAAGTCAATACGATCAACAGCTGGGACATTCTACAAACAATAGGATATGCAAATGTAAAATTTGTACTAAATTTTTAGGACCATATCTAAATGATATATGAGAATTGCTCTCAGTTATGAGGTTACTATACAATTACCAATTATTTTGTGGTTATGCTTATACTTGTATAACTATGGCCATTTCCACACAACTTACTGGCCTCTAGAGTGCTGCACAAAACAAGTGGAAGATAGCATCTCCTTGTGTGAAATCACGCCAGGAAGACGCTATCATCTGGGAGTTTTGCATGACATCGCATCTTCCTGGTGCAATTTCACACGAGAAGATGCTATCTTCCGCGTGTTTTGCACGACATCATGTCTTCCTGGCGCAATTTCACACGAGAAGACGCTATCTTCCAAGTTTTGCACAACGCTCCGGAGGCTGGTAAGTTGTGTGGAAACGGCCCAGATCATGGCTATCAGATGCAACATATAGTTTGTCCCTACAGACACACTGATTTAGTTAGTTTGACATGAACTGAGTCACCTCAAACAAAAATAATAGTTTATCAGCTTAATAAATAGTTTGAACAATTGAACAAATAGTTTAAATTGTTACATATTCTGGGCTGTTTTAAAGGTATAAGAGAGATTGTTTTTATGAGAATTACCCTGAACTCAATTTTTTTTAGAAGAAAGATAGTACAGAAGTGTTTTAATAAATAAAGACCTGGAAATATATTTCCAAATCAGTCAGAGCACCTGTTGGATAGTAAAGCATTGAAATGTCTCCCTTGGTGTCTCCATTGGGGAGAAAGGCGGGGTATAAATGAAGTAGATAAATAAATATTTGGTACATTAAAATTTAAGAGACTTTCAGGTATTGTTTATACACACACACACAGAGCTCAAAATAGCAGTAAACTATGGGCCAAGCTACAAGTAACGAATGACACTTGAACAGCAAGTGTATTTCTCCCTGTTCACTTGCCCTCCACTCAATGCACTTGCTGTTCAAGTGTCATTCGTCATGTGTAGCTTGGCCCTATGTTGTAGGGTGTGTGGGAGGGAGACAGATGTTTATTCTCAGAAGCAGAAACCATGTCCTGTAATGCTGACTTTTCCACTCATCATTTGTGTGATTGTATCGATAGCTGCTATACATCAGCTATACTTTCTGAAGGATAAATGGAAGGGGAATCTTCCAAGCACATTTCATCATTCTAGTGGCTGCTGATCTATCTTTCCCATTGGTTTCCTGTTGCTGTAGCTGCAACAAATTTGTTTTTCTTTTCCCTTCTGCAGCCTAGGAGTCTTTCCCCATCTAATAATGTAGACATCATGTCAGAAATGTCTAAGTGGAGCATTCCCAGTTTAACCATCCAAAACAATATTGACTCAGCTAGTGTTAAATAAATACTGCAGGGCTCAAAACACTGTAGATGTTTCCTCCAGTAAATGGCAAAATTATACCACTTAAAGCTCTGTCAACACTTGAGAAATATCATCTATTCTGCAAACGCTCCATGGCTGAAATTAGTGATGCTGAGATCCTCCCAAATAACACTTTTGAAAATGGAAATTACTGTGCGTGCAATGGCCACTTTCTCTGAAGTTGAGCACCACATTCACTCATACTGATAATTTGATTGCAATTTAGAACAAGCAGTATTTTGACTGCACTTGCACCTGCGTACTGGGAAACACCTTTTCGAGTGTAACTTCCCCCACTTACACAACTGGTATGGATTTATATGGCATTGTATTCCTCATCCTGTAAAATGGGAATAGGCAGGTGTGAATTAGCGAATTAGTACTCTTCCCTTTCACAGGATTCTTAAGGACAGGGATGTAGGATCCCCCCCCAATGGTGTTTGATAACCCTATTATGGTTATCAACATCAACGTGGGACCTGGAATTACAAATGATCTCCAGACTACAGAGAACAGTTCTCCTGGAAGAAATAGCAGGGCTCACCAGCGGGATGGGGGATGCCATTAGTCCACTTATCTTCTTCCCTTCTGGAAGTGACATTATCGTACTGGCTGTTTGGAGAATCAGCCCATTTGGAGCCAAAATTGGCCCCAAGCAAAGTGTGGGAACACTCTCATGGCTGGTGTGATGATATCACTTCAAGAATGTGGCACTCCTGGCAGGTGGCAACTGCCACCTTAGCCGAGTGCCGTCATTTGCCTCCACGTAGGAATGGAGGCAGGCAGCTGCTTCCCAGCCATCTGGGGTATGTGTTGGGGATGGAGCTTGCAGGCCTCTTCAGGCTGCTTTTGGAGGCAGGATTTGTTACTAAAAGGGGAACTTCAGGATTCATCTGACGCCTTCAGTTTGTCAGGCTTTGGGGTTTATTATAGGGGGCATTGGTGCTTGGCCCAATGGCCTGATGACTGGGTAGAAGCAGGTTTTTGTAGGGACCTGACTTTCCTCGAATTCTTCCCTATCCTAGTGGCAGTTTATTTTTTTGGGGGGGAATGAGCTCACGAACCATTCCGTGCACTTTTGGTGCGATAATATGGCTGTGGTTCACTTGGTTAATTCCCTCTCTTCTAAATCAGCCAGGGTGATGAAGTTGGTCCGTGCATTTACACTTAGGTGCTTGCACCTTTTGTCCTCAGCCAAGCATGTACCTGGTGTGAACAATGGAGTGGCAGATGGACTGGTTTCGTCAGCTTGTCCCCAAGGCTGACTTGTTGCCAGCTCAGATGCCTCAGGATCTCTGGCGGATTGGGAGCAAGAGGCCTGCAGGGCCATTCAATTAGCCCTGGCCCCTAGTACTCAGAGAGCTTATTACCCGGCAGTACAGCACTTCAGCGGGTTTAGGTAAAAAGCTGGTCTCAGCCAGTTGTGACCCATCCCGGTGGAGTACCTGTTACATTTTTGCATGTTCCAAAAAGGTAAGGGACAGGTGGTCAAATATATTTGAAGGCAAACTGAAAAACCAAATATATTTGGAGCCAGTTAGTGGCTCTGGCTTTTGCTGCAAAGGTTCGAGGCTTTGCTGATTCCATGGGTGATTTCCACATTCAGAAGATGTGGGAGGGTTGTTCTTGTGAGGCAGCTGCACCCAGGGACCAACGGCAGCCAATTTCCCTGGGTATTTTTTTAGGATTGAAGGCACCGTGGGTGGAGGTTTGTAATTCCAGGTTTGAGGAGGTACCTTGATGGCCTTCTGGGGTGCTCAGAGTAAGCGAGTTGGTCCCCCAATTGCTTAACGACCACTCTGGTCGTCTCTTGCTCTCCAAGGATATGAAATTTGAAGGGAACAGGGTGGTTATAGTGATCTGCTGTTCCAAGATAGATCAAAGGCAAAAAGATTTGGCTGTCAGCCTTGGACCCTGTGAGGTGAGGGATTTGTGTCCCGTTTTAGCTCTCCAGGATTACATTGGGCTCAGGGGGGATGAGCAGGGTATTTTATTTCACCATTCTGATGGGTCCCCGCTGACCAAGTATCAATTTTGGATAGTCAGGGGGCAGGCGCTGAGTAAATTGAGACTTGCAGGTGTCCAGTTTGGAACCTGCTCATTCTGCATTGGGGCAGCGTCCACTGCCGCTGCCATGGGCTTTTCGGGTCCCAATATACAGAGAGTGGGGCGTTGGCATTCTTCTGCCTATCGCACATACGTTCAGCCGCTTTGATATGTTAATTTTGACACAGTTGCTGATGTGTTTTTCTTTTCCAGGTGCTGTTGGTCAACAAGAGAGGCTGAGGACCCTCATCTGTGGCCACAGCATGGTTTTCTGGGCAGCCTACCAGGCCAAGAGGATGGTGATTGGGTCTCAGCTTGGCCAGGGTCGGTGGGCCACCATCAAATGGCAAGGTAGAAGATGCTTTTGTTGGTCCAGGCTGCTGCCTCTCTTGTTTGAGGGCAGGAGTAGTCTTCTGCCTCATATATTGGTCATTCACCTGGGTGGGAACAACCCTGGATTGATGAAAGGTAAGGCCCTTTCCTTGCAGGCCCAGGTGGACTTGCATGAGATCAGCAAGCACTGGCCTGGCATACTGATTTTCTGGTTGGCCAAGTGTAGTGGGAAGCATTGGACCCTAACGCTGTAGAATGGGCTAGGCAGAAGCCCAACAGAGACCTGTTCAAGGCTATGTTAGCTGGGTTGGGAATCTATTTGCCCCATCTGCATATTAGGGCCAAATATGCAGACCTCTACCAAGGGGATGGTTGTACCCCTTTCTTATAAAGGTTACAGCATATTTCTAGATGATTTACGGCAAGGGCTCCAGTTGACCTTAAGCCATTTGTGGGGCTCTTCAGCCTAAGCTGAGGCTTGGACTCGGTGGTGGCAGGTGAGGTTAGGGGAAGATGAGTGGGCCGATGAGCACCCTTGGCACATCCCCATTGGTGGGGAAACTGGAGTCTGTCAGGAGTGGCTGGCTGCTTTACAGCCCAGTTGTGAGGACAGACACCCTGGTGGGGAATCCCTGGACAAGCCAGTCTCCCCCCGCAGCTTTATGGCCGGGTGGGGGAGCTTTAAAGGGGTGAACCACTTTGCCTGGCCAGGCTGGGTCCCAGCCATATGATGGATGGCTCGCACCCGGGGCAGCGGGTGACTCACCCAGACAGGTCAGGGTAGAGGTCCTGGAGTAACCCCAGGGCCCAACCTGTACTGCTAGTTTTAGGCCCTTGCCGTGTTTGGTAATATGTTGCTGTTACATTAATAAAGTGGTCCATTAGATCCCAACTTATGTGTCTGCCTCTTTATTCCAACTGTGGTGGCAAATGATGTTGCTGCACCTACTGGGAGTGTGCTTGCCATGTTATCTAGGGCTGTATACTGGACAGCAGGAAGTCTAGGTGGCTGGCATTCCTGCAATATCTGTGATGCTGTGTCACTCTTTGTGGTTGATGCCATAGGCCCTCCATCTTCGATGGCTCAGCAATGCAGCAGACAGCTATGACCAGACAGCTACACACCAGAATAGCTGCTATGTTGAAAGTTGCAAATATTCTGTTCAGATTCAGAGCATTCCCAACATTGACAGATAATCCTTTCTTCAAGTCAGGCTGTGATTAGTAATATTTTACCTATTCAACCTTAATAAAATCTTTATATTTCTTTTTGGACATGGACAGTGGTATATAGAATTCCTCTTTGGCTGATGGATTTGCATCTCTGTTCATTTGTGGTGGAAGGAAGATTTATCAATCATTTATGATCCTATAGAACTCCCTAAAGATTCACTGGAGATGCTCCCTTATTTTCCAGCACAGCAGGATGCTTCCCTTTATTCATTCCAAATCAGGAGACGTTTTAATATTTCTTTTCAAAATCTATGCCATTTAAATTCAAAAACTTAAGATGGTTGCTGCTGCTGCTTTTATTGAAGGCGGTCTAAACAAACTGTAATCTTTATGTTTTATAATTGATGCCATTTAATGTGCTTTCACTACAGAAGAGAGTCAAAACATTTCTACTCTCCTCACAATTACTGCTCTGAGTATCGCTCTAGGTGTTTAGATGGATGGTTATAATAGTTGGATAGCAGCAAACCATGTAAGAACCAACTCTTGTACAAAGAAACACCAGGTTTTTTCAGTATATGGGTTGATTTCACTCAAAGATGAGGACTGAGACCAATCTGGGGGTGGGTCCAGATGCTGACCCTAATCAAACCTGTGATGAAACAGACTTTTATTATGATGACTTTAATCAGAATTCTCTTTCAGATAGTTCTTTCATCTGAAGGATGTTACTCCAAAGGTGCAAATCATAGTTTCTTATTCTTATTACAAAATCTGAGAATTAAAAAGAACCAAAGCCAAATGGCTCAGTCCTGTTCAGTTCACCCTCAAACACTTCTCTGAGTCCGTGTGGACCTGTTGGAATGTAGGGCGGTTAGAAGGCATCCACTCACAACACACAATAGATATACAAAGCTGCTTTACAGTAAATGAAACCACTGGTCTATAAAGATCTCAGCAGGTCTGATGTCACCACACCATCCCCTGAACTGTGGCAGCTGCTGAGGCCCAATAAGAAAGCAGGACTTGGTGGCATATGGGGCAGGAATTGGCACTACCACACCTCCCTGTGTCACTGCAAAAAGAAGAGGCAAGCGGCTGGGGAGGCAAATGGATGTGTCAAGGCAGACAACTAACCAGCAGAGACAGGAGACCAACCTGGCAGGCAGGCGGCTGGTGTGAGTAGCCAAGAGAGGCATGAAGGGATAAACCACAGTTTGTTCTTCTGTCCTCAAAAGTAACATCTATTAAGTACAATGAGGCTTAATGCCAAGTACGTGTGCGTAAGAAGTTGCTATGAACAAAGGCGAGAGAGGCAGAGAGGGTAATTTAGCAGGAGGAGTTCCTCTTTGTCCCTGAAGATGAGACCCTTGGGGACTGCCATGCCATGGGCTTATAGGGGACCCACTGTAGTTATTTGTCAGTCTATGGCACTCTCTGTCCTGCACCCACCAAACTCTGAAACTGGCCCTGAAGTTCAGTATTGCCTACTCTGACTGACAGCAGCTCTTTGGAGTCTAATGTGGAGGTCTTTCACACCATCTGCTACCTGATCCTTTTAACTGAATATGCCAGAGATGGGATCTAGGAACTTCTCCATGCAAATAAGATGCAGTACTGCTGAGCCATGGCCATGACCCCTCCTCAATAGCACTGGGATATTAGCTAAGGCAGTATGAAGACATCTTGTATTTAACAGAATATTTCCTACCAAAAGATTTTTGTGTTGTTACTTGTCAACCACAATGATTCATCACACCTGACATGGACGAACTATGCAGGGGCCCATATTTATACCTGCAAGGCAAACTGAGGGCCAAGCTACACATGACGAATGACACTTGAATGGCAAGTGGATTGAGTGGAGGGCAAGTGAACAGGGAGAAATACACTTGCCGTTCAAGTGTCATTCGTCATGTGTAGCTTGGCCCTAAAACCCATAGAACACACCAATGGTACAATCTGCAAGAGCAGCTGCTTTTTCCCATGGTACTTCCCCTCATTTCTTGATCTAGCACAGTATAAGATAAGCCATGGGAAAAATCTGACATAGCTTTTCAACTGACGTTTGCCTGCAGGTGCTTCCAGATAAGAGGTAATTGACCATTCTCTTAAGTAACTGAAATATCGCCTCACAGAAGGCCGCTACCTTATAAACATTTATACTAAGCAAACAGGTGCCAGAATCAGTCATGTACACAGCTTAACCAATTTAGTCATAAATGCCCCAAGTGCTAATGATTTCAGCATTTACTCAATATTAATTTTTCCATAGTTTAATTCATTTAAAAAAACCACACATCACTCATGGTCAGGAAGCTTTTTCTTAAGAGAAAGTAATTGCATGCCAAGAATAAATAAAGCACACTGAACCAACAACATGACTAACATGTCATGTAAATTATTCACAAATGCCACTTCCGTAAGGAAGCTTATACATTACTGCATTTTTAATTTACAAGCTTTTTAACTTTTGGAGTCTATAACTTTATTTTAAAGAATGTTTAAGAAATCAATGATGTTCATAACTGGCAATTAAACAATGTGTTATAGGAACAGAGGAAAATCATTATCAACTGCAGATAATAACATCCAAGAAAGCAAATGATAGACTTGGGGAAGAATGTAAAACAGATGTGCAGTTGTTTGTTGTACCAAGGAAAGATGGCTTCATTACAAAATAAATGTTACTCTTGATTCCTTCCTGTCAGGCTTCATTCTCAGAGATGTGATAGATCTGTATTTGGGCTATACTACTTTGCAGGCAGGAATTTACATTTCCTCTCAACTGAGCAAAGAAGCTGGCAGAAGGGGTTGCCGAGGATATATTATGCACCACCTCCTCTTCTTTCAGTGTCCCTACCCCATTGCTTTGCATACCAGCACTAAACTCAGGGTTTGGATTACCAAGTTTGCTACCAGATGTATAGTTCTGTACTTGTTATGTGTTTATACAGAATCCAAATTTGAGCTGTATTCCTGTCCAGGGATACAGAATGAATAAAGATATGTTATCTGGTGGATTCTAATTCTCTTTGGACTAGGGCTATATTACCAAAGCAAGTGCTTCTTCCTTATTCGAATCATAACAGGAGCTTTACCCTGTTTGCTGTTGCATTTAGGGTGCTTGTGATGGCCACATTTGACGTGCAAATCTGCCATGTTCAACAGCTGCAATAACTCGTGAGCTGATCCTCCAATCTGTTCAGTTTTCTGTGATCAGTTTCCTGTTCAGTTTCCAATGACAGCTGAATAGCTTTGTGGTTGTGCAGTGGCTGTGGTGCTTCAGTTCTTCTGTCTTGCAAAGCCATTTTTTTTGCATCTGCAGATTCTGCACAGTAGGTGGAATTGGTTCTGCCTGGGGATCACGAATAGTTGAGTCAGGTAATTAAATGATGTGGGGTAGTATTATTCCTATAACACTATGTGAAAAGGCACATGTGTGGAATTACCTCAGCAGTAACGTAGGTTGAAATTAACATCAGTCAGTAATGTTTTTTAAAGCTATGGCTTTGGTTTCATATCACTGGTTGACCCATTAATTTACTTTCTGTTCATCTGTGTGATTAGTTGCTGAGTAATATGCAACATCAACAGGTATTTGGGGGGGAAACTAGAATTGTTCATTCGGCTGTGTGAGAACATCAAGTCCATGAAACACTGCCAACTGCATTGTGTTCTACTGTATTGTTTGAATATATGAAAAGTAACCTGCTAAACAGGCTTGAACTCTTTATGAACAGTCCAGACTTCGACTCCCTGTTTGCTGCCGGTGCATAGACCGTGACTGGAACCACCAGGTATTTGAACATTCCTAGCTGTGTCTGCCTACTTCAGTGCAGCTCTGATTTTCATGTTTTTTGCATGAAAGCATAGGCTAATAAAATGTGTTTCCCTCCCTGTCCCCAAAGTAGTCTATAACTTTTATTTCTGTATTTTAAACTCCTGCTCTCGCCTCTTGCAGTAGTACCCCTGGGTTTGGAAACACCATTATTCCAGCCTTGTAATGCTCGACTCTCCAAAGGTGTCCTGACAGTTGACTTACCATTAAAAAAAACACAGCCATAAACTTGACTCAATTTGCCTGATCTCAAGCTGTTTCATAGCTGCAGCCTTTGCTACATTTCATCAGCATTTCCCCCCAAAGGTCAGCATACCATACACTGGCTCTCTGTCTTTCTCGGGCTGGATGGCATACCTGTGAGTCTCCACCAGTGGGCAATAAGAGACTTGCTATACCTGTCTTGGGATCAGAAACATTAAATGTGCAGTGAGAAAGAGTAGGAAAAAGACAGGCTGACTGCTGTGGGCACCTTTGCAGTTTTATAACCAATTGACTCTATGAGTTAAATGAGCTACATTCTTACCCTACAGCTCTGCCTGGTCACAGCCACGCTTGCACCTTCTGTCTCATAGTCCAACATTAGATTGCACTAATATGTATCCGTTCCTTCCTAAAGCTCTCTTTCCACTGCCACACAAAAAAGCTGGCATCTGAATGCTTTGATTGTTAGCATGAATAGCATTTCTAGGGAATAATTATGCGACAAGATCTGCTAGGCAATGCAGCAGAGCTAAGAGCTTTAAGCAAAGATAGCTGCAGAGGTGTGAAATGAAATACTAAACCTGAATAATGTAAAAGGGTGTTACATTAAAGGCAAGGAGTAGAAACTCAGCTTTGATTGTATTGTGGATCTGAACACAGGAAGAAACCATTGACATAAAGAAGCACTTTGAGAGGGCCTGATTGTAATCAGGCAGAAGCCAGCTCTCTCTATCCACTCAGCTCTGAAAATGTAACTCTGTCTGTTTTTACAGTTGCAAGGTCAGGCTGGTTTACAGCACAACCAGCTTGGCAATGTAATAGAAAATGTTCAATATACTGCACAGGAGGGGAGCTGGGCAGGGAAGGGAGAAAGAGGAAGAGGGGGATTCAGTGGCGATAACTACACATGTAGCATTGTGAGGGTATTGGAATGCAGGGGCAGGGGCTGATCTGTGACTTTATTGAAGACAAATCAGGCAGACCTGCATGACAAATCATGCAGACCTGGACTATTTGTTCCCATTTGTCAAGTGGCAGTTCCTCTAAAGCATTTCCTGGGCAGCAACAGCAGCTAAAAGCTTTAGGGGATTAGGATGCCCCAGACATAATTGTCACAAGAAGCCTGCCTCTGAATCCCAGAATGAGAGAAGTGCTGCTGCATTCATGACCTGACTGTGGCCTTCTTACATGGCTAGTTGGACACAGGACCAAAACAAATCCAGCAGGGATCGTCCCATGTTTTTAACCTTCAGAAACAGAATAAAGTTTGACCAAGGCACAGGGACTCAGCGTAAGGCTCGTGCCTCGTACCTATTTGCATAGAGCTTATAATAACATTAGATAATAGTAACATTCAATTTATATACCACCCTTCAGGACAACTTAACATCCACTCAGAGCGGTTTAAAAGTATGCTATTATTATCCCCACAACAATCACCCTGTGAGGTGGGTGGGGCTGAGAGAGCTCTGAAAGAGCTGTGACTGACCCAAGGTCACAGAGCTGGCTTCAAGTGGAGGAGTGGGGAATCAAACCCAGTTCTCCAGATTAGAATCCCACCACTCTTAACCACTACACCAAACTGAGATCCAAAACATGAGACGCGTGACCTGTGGAGGACACTCATCAGTTTCCCACAAGGGCTCATGGGAAGTATAGTGAGAAAGAACCTCTGGCATGGAGAAGAAGGAGAGCTCCCTTCCACTACCATCAGCTCCTCTTGCTCCCCTAAAAGCACTCTGCAGCCTCCTTGCCGGGGAGGAGCAGCTGAGCTCCTCCAGTGCAGCCTCAGCGGCTGGAAGCAGAGAAAGGAAAGCAGCTCAGCTGGGCTTGGAGGTGGCACACACTGCTTTTAATTGCTCCCCTTGCTCCTGTAAATGCACTTGGCCACCAGAGGGAGCCGAGCATGCTTGTGGCCATGAGAGGAACAAGGTGGTGGCAGCTTGGGTATGCCCTTGCGCTGAGGGGCTGGGAGCCAAGTGGGAGCTGGAGAATGATTCACGGGCACTGAGTGGGGGAAGAGCTAAGCACACCCACCCTGTCCTCACTCTTCTGGGGCTACTGGTGGCAGGAGGATGGATGGCGTGAGCGCAGGGAGCCAGTGTGGAGCTTGAGCCTCATGTGCCTGGCTGAGGCGCTCCTGCTGCGGGGTGCAATTGGAAGCAGTGCACGCCGCCTCTGAGCCCAACTGAGCTGCAGCCGCCCCACTTCCCTTTCTCTGCCTCGAGCTGCTAAGTCCATGCCGAAGGGGCTTGGCTGCTCCTCGCAGATGAGGAGGCTGTGGAGTGCTTTTAAAGGAGCAAGAGGAGCTGGCAGTCCCTCTTCTCCCTGGCAGAGGTTCTTTCTCACTACACTTTCTGTGGACCCCTGAATGAAACTGACGAGTGTCCTTCATGCATCAGGCATCTTGTGTATTTTGGCTTTGAGTTAAATGAAACATAAATAATCAAATACGGTGTTTATGAACATGTCCATATACGTCATTGCTTAAGACAATCATATCTGAAACCTATCCATTCATAGACAATATATCTTTGAGGAAAATTGACAAAAGAACTAGTTGAAGTTGCAACAGTTAAACTTAGATATACTCTGGAACTGTCTTTCTTTTCCACTGCATTGAATTCACATTCACTTTTACTTATTCTATATTGTGAATGTATCTCCCCATGATAAGTTTAAGGTCCAAACTACATGTTACATCTACCATGTGATCACCACAGGGACTTGCAGCCAGTTCAACTGCTGTGAGTTCCCTATGGGAATTCAAGTTAGAAGTGCAGCAGGGGACCAATTCAGAGCAGGACCATGGCATGGGAAGGAAGAGCTCTTGCCTCCCTCTCCATTCCCCCATCCCGATACAGCCCTGGGGCCATTATTTGCTCCATGGGAAAGGCTGCATGTTCACCTCCCAACAAAGCATGTGCACCCTTGCTTGCTCATGCACCCCCAACTGGCAAATCACCCCTTGGGATTTTTCAGGTTAAGCAAGTGTCCAGAGGTGAGTCAGAAGCCCCTCCTCCCCTGGCACCATTGTTCTGATGTGAACTGGGCCCCTGCAACACTTCTAAATTGAGTTCCCATGGAGAACTTGCAGCTGGTATCCCACTGCAAGCTCCTGTGTGATAACGTGGCAGATGTATAGTGTGTTTTGGCTCTTGAGTTGTTACCAAACTCTCCTGGCAGAAAACAGTTGAGTCTGCAAGGAGAAACTCCTACCAAATGCAGGGATATTTGGAAAGGTTGTTCACCACACATTACTACTATCTGGACAAAACCTACCATATGCTACTTTCCCACACCAAAAATAAATGTAAGGATTGCCCCTTAATGGATTTTTTCTAGCCCCCAAGATTTGTAGACACTCCTATGAGTAGAGATGGTCATGATACAAAAAAAATTAACGATCCAGCTGATCATGGATTGGCGCCTGCGACGATCCCGAATTAACGATCCACACTGATCATCTCCCGTTCCTGAACCGTGGATCGTGGATGCCAAAGCGGGGCACGCTGGTATTCGCAGCTATGTGGGAAGGTGGGTTGCGGCGGCGGCCGACTCTCTCAGTCTCTCTCTCTCTCTCTCTCCAAAGGCTAGCAAGTAGCAAGTAAGAGCTCTGTCCCACTCCACTGCTCGCAGAAAGTGAAACCCAGCCTGGGAGCCCATGGCATGGGTCCCATTCACCAACACAGGAGGTCTGTGTTTGGCCATCAGAGCTGCCTATCAGGGTTTGCAGGGATGAGATTGGAGTGCCCATGGCTACAGAACACCCCCTTCCCCCACCCTCCCCTGGGTGTCTTCTCCCAACTTGTGACTGCTTTACTGCTCTGTGATTGGAAGGAAGCCCTGCTGATCAAGGAAAGCTCGGCTTCCATTCGGGTTTCCAGGGCGACAGAAGGAGGGCAAACAGAGCTCAGGCATTCCCCTGGCTCCATTGCCAGGGGAATAGATTGCTGGCGCCTGAGTGTCTGGATCCTCGAACCGAGGCCGATCGTCCCGATCCAGGCCTCTCCCGACCGCTGGATTGTTGGCCGTGGACGATCACGATCCGCCGGGTCACAATCACGCCATCGCCATTATCGTGGTTTTTTTCGTTCGTAATGCAGATCATGCCCATCTCTACCTATGAGTACAGATGGGCCAGACCTATGCAGAATTGCTGCAGTCTAAGCCCATGAATTGCTTCAACTTGACTAACTCTGCTCAAGATAGCACTTTTAGTGTGCTGAAAGGTGACAAAATATATTAATAAATTCACTTAGCACTAAATGTATTGAATTCCAGATGTGATACAAAAATATTCATATTTCTACAAATTGTTGATTACCACAGCTGATCTCTTCTTCAATTTTTTTCTTACTTTATTTCTTTCTTTCCTTTGTCCCCAACAGGGACCCAAGGTGGCTTACATAATTCTCCTCTCCTCCATTTTATCCTAACACCAACCCTGTGAGGTAGGATAGGCTTAGTGTGTGCGACTGGCCCAAGGTCACCCAACAAGCTTCCATTACAATGTGCTGGCTCTTTGGATCCAAAGAAATGCTACCACTTTGGATTTCTATTCTGCTTTTATTAGTGCTGCTTAAGACTTATTAGTGCTTGTATATGGGTCATTTTTATCCTATTGCTGTATGACACCCTAGGAAGGGAAACTGAAACTAGCCTGACCTTGCAACTGTGCAAACACAGGACAACATTTAATTACTTACTTGACAATCTACAGCATTTGACAATTACTGGTATTCCAGAACCTGCCAACTGAAGTTGGCCCCTTCTTACCCTACCTGTAGAGAAAGTGCAAAAGGTTATGCTGATATGAAGATCTTAAAACCAATACGATGCATTAATTTTTTCAAAGGCTTTGAAACACCTTCCCTCTCTTGACAGTCTGCATCAAGTGGCTGACACACCAGCAAAGCTGCCTGGGAGGTGAGATGGGAATGATCACCCTTCATGTCCAATCACTTCTATCACTGTGTGTGTGCCAGTTATGCCAGCGTCCTCCTCTGTGTCCTGCTGAGAGCAAGGAAAGCCACTGTTCTCTTCTCTCTGTTGTAGCCTCGTTTGATCCGATGTATCGTGGCACAATACTTTCCCTGGATTAAGAGAAATGCCACTTTGAAATGAAATGTTTGATCACCCGCTAAATATGTTTGCCTTTTTATCTGTGCCTCCAGAATCCAAAGCAGGTGACAGAGATTATCCTTAGCATCTCTAATAGTAAGCCCATTTTGTGGGCTACACCTCATTTGCATTCTGGTGACTGGGGCAGATAACAGTGAGAAACATTGCAGGAAAGTCAAAAGCTCAAGATCTATAAATAAGCAACAACCTTCCCCCCCCCCACATTATTACCTAAGTGATGTTGCATGGGAAATTTACTGGTGTTTTTTATAAATAAAAAAACAGTGGTTTCCCACTGGGATAGACTTTGACTTCTCCATACAATGGAGACTACCTCTGGACCTCTGGAACAAGGAAATGACCTGGATGGTTGACACAATCTCTTTCAGATACCCTCTGTTACGTGCTAGAGCCCCTCTAGCCCCTTGGCTTACTGTAGGTGATGAAAAGACAATAGAGATGGCTAGAGCAACAGAGGATGAAGACTCAGGACAAATCCAATAAGACAGAAGTGAATGTTCATTTTAAAACATACTACATGGTGGTGATAAAAAAAATCTACATGAAACCGCTGATTCCTCATCAGGAGATTTGGGCTGAGTGATCACTAATATGACATATGACAATGACACCCAGCTCTGTCTCACACTTCCTGTTGATCCCAGGGAGGCTGTAGAAGCTCTGAACCAGTGCTCGGAGGCAGTTTGGAGTGGATGTGGGCTAATAAACTGAAGCTTAATCCCAACAAAATAGATGTGTTAGTAGTGAGCAGAAGGCCTGACCTGGGATTTAAGGTGTCACCTATTATGGATGGGGTTGCACTCCCCTTGAAAACACAGGTCCATAGTCAGGAGGTGATCTTGGACCTAGTTCTACTGCTGGATAAGCAGGTGGCAGCTGTAGCCAGGAATGCCCTTTATTAGTTTTCACTGGTTAGCCAGCTGTGGTCTTTCCTGGGCAAAAAAGATCTGGCCACTGTGGTGCATGCTCTGGATAGATCTAGATTAGATTACTGCAATGTGCTCTTGATGAATCTACACTGGCTTCCAATTGGTTTCTGGGTACAATTCAAGGTGCTGGTGTTGATCTTTAAAGATCTATAAACTTGGAACCAATATACCTGAAGGGACTACCTACTTTCTTATGAATCTACTCAACCACAACCATCATCTTCAGGTGCTCTTATTAGGGTGTGTGATGGACTCAGTTTCAAATGCTGGGATTGCCAGGCAGTAAAGAGGGGAGGATGATTGACATGTCCTCCCCCGCCCTCTTCTGTGACTAGCCTGAAATGGCAGTTGGTGATGGACTGTTGAGGTGACAGTTGGTGCTACCAGAGGGAGGGGTTGACAATGAGAGTAAACGGAAGAGTGAAAGGAGTTGGAGCCTGGCTTCTGACCAGAGAGGGTCAGCCAGAGCATTCTCAGTGTGAGGAAGTAAAGGGATGGTTTAGAAGAGAAATCATGTTTATGAAGCACTGTTAGTCCTTGGACTAAAGTGGGACAGACAGTACTAATTTCTGTGTAGACACAAGAGATCTGGGAATTATAGTGGGCCAAGGAAGTGGGTAGAAAGGAGTCTCCTCTTCAGCACCAGGAACAGGGTTATAGCTGGGGCAGAACTCCTGCCCAGTATCTTAAAAGAGTTTTGACTCAGTGGAGTACCCTGAAGTCTGCAGAAAAGGGAAAGCCATGGTGTGTCAGTGTTAAACTTGGAGCACCTAACTTGTGAAGGAATGCCAACCTCAGAAAGAACTCAGTTTAACATCTTTAATTCTGATAACACCAACATCTCTCATGCAAGCCAGCAACTTAAGAACCACACCAAGTGTTTTGTGCCTCACACCAGTGAAGTATTCAGTTCAAAAGCCTCTACATTATTTCACTTTTAAACACCTGCCTACATGCCTTCTTATTTTACCTACTTGTAAATAAACCTTCTGTTTCAATTTGAATCTCCCTAAGCCTCGTGTGCCAGTTCCTTTCTAAGGGAAGCACAACCCCCTGATCTTTGCCATATTTAGACTTGGTTGGATAACCATACCACTTACATGGTTCTTAAGGGTGGGACAAAAAAGAAGGTTGAAGCTAAACCTCAACCATGCTACTAAAGGCTTCCCAGTCCAGTATTCAGCTTCATATGCTTGGTAAGGAGAAGTTTTACCTCAGGGTAGAGGAAGGTCTGCCCAAGCCCGAGTTAGACTAGGGTTTGCGACAGGGTGCATCTGCTTTCTGAGGCTACATGGGTAGCTTCTCTGAAGACCCTCTCCCTCAGAAAGGGTCTTCTCTGTTGTGGTACCAAAACTCTGGAACTCTCTCCCAAGAAAGCTTTATCTTTCCCCTTCTGTTGCCATCTTCCTCCATCAGGTGAAGTATTTTTTGTTACATTTGGGGTACCTGCAGTGTCCTTCATGTCTAATGTTTTAATTGTTTTAAATGTTTTAATTTTCATTTTTGTGTTTTTAAATGTCTATTTTTAACTGCTTTAACAGTGTTTCTATCTCTTTTAATGGTTTTATAATGTGCTTTTAGTATGTATGTTTTAATTTACTATCCACCTTGGTAGCCCTTAGGAGGGCAGAAATGAGGGATATACATTCTGTTAAACAAATAAAAATATACCTAGGAAATCATAAGTGATAGTTTCTGAAGTGGCAGAGAATTATTGTCAAAAGTGGCTGAACAAACATAAAAGTGGAGTGATTGAATCTGGGAAGTACATTGAACTCATGATTCAGGTATCTAAAACCTAATCTGCCAGCAATCATCTCTGGAACAGCAGAAAACCTAATCTGCCAGCAATCATCTCTGGAACAGCAGAAAATCTTTCCACACCAAGGTCATTACCTTGGTGTGGAAAGATTTTCTGCTGTTCTGGAGATGGTGTTAGCCTGTTGGTGTATGGTGGTGAATCATCCTAAATTGGTGCTTCTTTATGTCATGTCAAAATAGGAAGAGCTTCTTATTCCTCTGGCTTAAGTAGCCTTCCTCCAGCATGTTGCTCTTCCATTGAAGGAAGGGAAGCCTGAGGATGAAGGAAGCCTCCTTAGTCTGCCAGAAGTTTTCAAACTTCACAGAGCAGAGTAGTAAGATTCAGACCTCTTCAGAGGGTTGGATTCAGAGAGATGTGGGGTGACTGTACCTGAAATGAATGTGCAATTTTTTTGTTTAACCACATCCCAGTATTGAAATACAGGGAGACAGTTCACAGCAATGACTGTGGTTAGGTGCCAGTCCAATTATAATTTATCTACCAAACCTTGCAAAGCAAGAACAAACCAAAGTTCAAACTAGCAAAGCTATAGTAACAACATAACCATTTGGCTACACAAATAAATTTGAGTCATATTTACTTTCATCCCACAGTTCTGTTACTTTCATTATTGTCTAAATTAGTTCACTTAGTATTTTTTAGTATAGTGGTCTCCTGGTTCCCACCAGCTGAAACCAGCTGCAAGACACCATGATTATCCACAACACAGCACTCAGTTTTATAGATTAGTGGCCTACAAACAAACATTTGTCTACATTACAATCAATAAGAACAATTCATTCTTTTTCTTCTTGAGTTTTCTGGCCCACAATTTCTAAAGTTTTCCTTCAATGTCCATCCCACTTTATCCCAAAACTACAGAATTCTTGGGAATCATTCAGATAGCATCTTTAACCATTTGACCATTTATATCCCACTTTTCTCCCCATTTAGCTTACAACATTTTTCTGCATTCCTACTTTCCCCCCGTTTTTATTTTCACACTTATGATGAGTGAACCCAGCTTATTTTTACGATTGCATGCCTTACTTCTCTCTCTTTCTTGACTGAAGAATTCAACCAGTTAGAAACACTTCTCCACAGATAATAAAGATCTCTTCAAATATAATTTTATTCTACTAATTTCTGAAATCAAGACAAAAACAAATACTTGGTTAAAGCTTAATACTTCCATTTGGGGCAGAATCAATATTTTGTTCATACTCCTGAAGATAATCTATATTTTCCACTAATGTCCCAATTTTAATACAGGATAAGAAATCACAAGAACTGTAAGAACTTATTAACAGCTTTATTTGGAACAATAAGAAACCAAGAACAAGTCGATTACTACAAAGGATAAATAGTGTAGGGATGGTTTAGAATATCCTAATATCATAAATTAGGATATTCTAGTTTATTATCACACAACTTGACTATCTTGGTTAATTAAATGCATATCACTGAAAGAGTACTCTTCTTTAACTCATACTGAACAAACATGCATTAAAGTTCCATTAGATGTATGGATTTGGCTTTAAAAAATTAGAGGCAGAAATTTTATAGCTATGGTAAATTTATCATTGATACACTGATGCATACTTGGTACGGTTGCGAGGTCCCCTAACCCTCCCAGTGGGAGAGGGGAGCCAACACTCACTTTAAGAAGGCTTTCGCGTGCATGCCAAGTGCATGCATGCTCCCAGCATGGTGCTATGACTTAACTTTCAAGAGTAACATCATTTCACAGGCCCTGGGAGTGCTTCCGTGCTTTGATTCAAACCAATTCTTAAAGAATTAGCTCATTTGGGGCCCAAATTGGCCCAGCATTAAGCACGAGAGCACTTCTGGGGCCTGCTTGATGACGTTAGCCTTCTGGGAGAGACGTCATCATACCGGGTCCCAGAGCATGCCCTGGGAAGCCCATTCCCCTGCCTCCCCCCCCCCCACTGGTCAGGTGAATGGTGTCAGGGGCAGAGGCTGGGAGCAGGGGATTCCTTGCCCCCACTGGGGGGGCCAGCAAGCATAAAACCTGGTGATGATTTGGACAGAAAATTGCACCTTCTACCTCTCCATTGTCTTTAGTTATCAAGAATTAAAAAATCATATCTGACCATGACCCCATTGCCTTCAAACACATGGAAGACACTAGATGTGCCAGATATCATACACTAATAGTGAACAATAAAGTTGTACCCTTTGAAGCTGTGCTGGAAATAAGAGGCAGAAAAATTCCTTTATTTAAATATTTACAGATTAAAAATGTCTCATAGTTAGGAGAGATTCAGGTGGATAGCTGTATTGATCTGCAGTAGAAAAGCAAGATTTGAATCCAATAGCATCTTAGAGACCAACCAGATTTCCAAAGTAATCCAGAGGGACAGTCCCTTGAGAGACCTAACAAAATTTGAAGAGCTAGCTCTACAAGGGAAACCAAAGCTTATAATAATAATAATAATAATAATAATAATAATAATAATAATAATAATAATAATAATAATAATAATAATAATAATAATAATAATAAATTTATATACTGCCCTTCAGGACAACTTAACTCTCACTCAGAGTGGTTTACAAAGTATGTTATTATTATCCCCATAACAACAAATACCCTGTGAGGTAGGTGGGGTTGAAAGAGCTCCTAGAAACTGTGACTGACTCAAGATCACCCAGCTGGCTTCAAGCAGAGGAGTGGGGAATAGAGATAGGCACGAAGAGAAAAAAAACTGAACATGATGTTCGTTGTTTGTTGCCATCCACGAACAGGGACTCATGAACAACCACAAACATGGCCCTGTTCACGAACATGTTCGTGGTTGGCTGTTTGTGGGGGCCAGCAGGTTTTCCTCCAGCCATCATCCAAGTTTGGTCAAGATCCCTACTGCATCACTCCCAGAAACCTGACCTGAGCAGGCACCAGGAAAGGTACCAATAATAAATAGTAGTTTGGCCCCAGAGCCTGGCAGCAGCCCTGGAACCTGAAGGGGTAGATCCCTACTGCACCACTCCCAGGAACCTTACCTGAGCAGGCAGCAGGAAAGGTATCAATAATAAATAATAACTTGGCCCAGAGCCTGGCAGCAGCCCTGGAACCTGAAGGGGTAGATCCCTATCCCACCACACACAAAGAAAATTCAAGCTCCAATGCACTCTATCAAAATGCCAACAACCTCTTCCTCTCCACTGTCTGCAAAGCCAGAGCTGGGAACCCCCTCCCCCCTGGCCTTTGCTTCCTTGTAACAAATTTGGAGTTCCACACTTGAAAGACCTGCCTAAATTGGGTTTAGATTGGGGTTTCCAGGGCAACAGCAGAAGTTCAGACAGAGTTCAGACAATCCCTGCCTAAGTTGCCAAGGGAATTGATTGTAGGTGCCAAACTGTTTGGCTTGACAAACAGCAATGAACGAGGCTTGCAACGAGGCTTGTTCATTTAGAATGGGGCCTCACAAGCAGCTTGTTCGCGAACAGCAGATTGGGCTGTTTTTGGCTTTTTTTTGTTCGTATTGCTGTTCATGCCCATCTCTAGTGGGGAATCAAACCCAGTTCTCCAAATTAGAGTCCCACGCTCTTAATCACTACACCAAACTGGCAACTGGCAACATTTACTGTATGTTGGTAGACTTTCAGTGCAAGTCTAACCCATTCCATCTTCAAGAACTGGTTCTACATGCAATAATTGCTCATATTGTCTTTGTCAGACACCAGAAGAAAAACTCCAAGTAAAAAAGTGTGATTAGATAAATTAAAAGATATATTTTGTATGATTAAATTGACAATTTATTTAAAAAGGAAGTCTTTAAAGAATCATTGATTTTTGGAGGCAAATGATGAATCAGATGGATTTTGGTTTACATAAGATACTTGAGGGAAGTGATTAAGCTAATTATTTACATATAGTGTTCTTATCTCACTGAACTCTCTGCTGGATATGGTTTCAGGGTGTTATATATTTTCCAGGTGGTCTACCAGGTGTAACCATTCCTGGAAATGGTCGGCCTGGGCCACGGTCACTCATGCCTAGGTAACATTCAGGTTAGATTACACAATATGTTTTATATAGAGGTGCCTTTGTAGTGGATCAGAAACTTTTGTTTCAGCCAGCATGTCAGTTCTTCATGAATCAGAAGTCTCCAGCTTTACATTAATGGTACTGACTTCACATTTGTTTCTTGGCTCAGTTTAAAGTGTTAGTACTGACCATTAAAACCCTAAATTGGTTTATGTGAGGGACCATCTGTGCCCCTATAAACATGTATCTATATACATTGTTGGCTTTCTGGAAGTTAAGACTATACTTTTCCAAGGTCCCTTGAAGGTAACTGAATCCCAGTTGGTTGATTTGAGTGCTAGGATATTTTTTTCGTCTTGTCTTATAAATGCTTATTTTACATATTTGTGGGGTTTAACATTTCTAGCTGTTGGGTTGTACTGCTTCTTTTTTACGCTGATTTATATGGGTCTTCATAGTTTAATGCTGCTTTTATATTTTACTAGCTTGATGCCCATGCTTCACTATGGTGTTTAACTACTTTAAATCCAGTTATAATATTTATGGTATGTAACATTTTGGGGGGGGGGGGGGTTGATTTGGTTTTGTAGTATAATAGCATAGTACCTGAGCTTCACAAAAGTGTTTGAATAAAGCGAAGCATGTTGATGCCTAAAACTGATGAAGAGAATTTCAAAATGTAAGATTTATTGAAGAGTTTAAAAGGAAAAGATTGTAGTAAAATAAATAAAGTGAAAAATACGTACAACCTTTTTTTTCTACTGAAGGACCTCTTTGTAGACCTCATTGGTGGTTTTCCACCACTTTGGAGCCCCCACTTTGAGGAGAAGCTTGTGGGCTGGGAAGCCAGGAGGGTTGAGCATGTTGAGGAACTCCACAGGGTAGTGGACTGCATCATCTATTTGCACCACTGAGTCCTCAGATCCGTACTCCATTTCTGCCCCTTCAACGGAGTTGTGTTTCATTAATGATGGCAGCCTTGTCATTCTTGGGGGTCAGAATGGCATGCTTGCACAGCCCATCCATGAACTTCTCCATGATAGTGATGATATCAGGGTATATCGTGACTGTTAGGTCTGCTTATCACTACTGTGCCCAGGCCTGCAGGGATGGTCACCTTTCCCTTGGACTTGGAACTTGCTGGTACTTGGCCACTGCTGCTCAGTGCACTGCAAGAGTATAATGTGCATATTTCTTTGTTGCATCTCAAAGTTTTTTCCTCCTTTTAGCATCACTATATCTTGCACATGTGCCAGGAGGCTTTTGGGGGCAGTAAGAGGAGATGGCTGCAAGAGGTGTGAGGTGGAGTTGGACTGAGGGAGGGGTGGCGTGGCACTTCAGCATGTTCATGTAAGAGGTTCACATTGAAATGGCCTCTAGAAAGGTCATGCACCATCTCCCCATGAACATTTAAAAACTCAGTTGCCATACTGACTTTTATATAAAATCCCCTTTCAGGAGTCTTGTACTGTCTTTCTTCTACTGTCTACAGTTTCCTTGACCTGATTTTTACCTCAGAACACAGAGTTCCACAGCTGTCCCATCAGCCTGCCAACCACACAGGAAAGCCAGGCCCCACAGGGAGATTGGCAACCCTAGAGTGGCAGAGTGGGAGGTGTATTTTTACCTCAGGACACATTCAATGACTGGGAGTCATGGAATGTGTTCTGAGGTACTGCATGTGTCCTGCATACTGTTTAGAATATTGGGATGATGACCAATCAAGGCTGCATATGCAAATGACCTCAGGGAAGCTGAGTTGGCAGTTGGTGGGGGGAGGAGCACCTTGCCAGCCACACAGGGAAGCTGTATCCCTATGGGAAAACACATTTTACCCCTTAGGGGGTGAATTTCTTAAAATCCCTTCTTAGTGAGCCTCTACATCACAAAAGGAATGTTCTCCCCAAATTTCACATTTCTAGATCCAGGGGTTTGGGCTGGGCATTGATGAGTCAGTCAGGACACTTGTCTTTATTAGGGGTGTGCGATTCAGGTTTTGGCAAACCTGAAAAAACCCGAATCAACCCGATTCAGATCCAGAGAAATCCAAATCGATTTGGGTTTTCCGAATCACCATAACCCGAATCGATTCGGATAGATTCGGATTGATTCGGGTTTTTCAATGGGAAAATGCCTCCGTCTTCCCGGACGCCTGGGGGAGGAATTTTCCCACCGAATCAAGCCAAAATTGGTGGGGACCTTCCTCTAACTCCCCTCTAACAACCTCCCAAGTTTCAGACCGATTGGACTTTGGGGGGCCATGTTATAGCCCCCCAAACCAGGTCCCCCTATCCTCGCATAAGAAAGGGAAGGGTGAGCATATTGTTAGCTTGCTGCTGCTCATCTTCTTCTTCATTATTTCCTATGGGGAAAAATGAAGAGGCAGGCTTACTTTGCCAGGGGTGGCATTTCGCATGCAAAATGCCCCCTACCCTCAGGGGCCCTTCTCCCACCGTTCCTCCCACCCCCCACCAAGGCTCAGCCTGCTCCCACTTGGGGGGGCATTTCATGGCCTCCCCAACTAGGTGCTCTCAGCCCCCAAAGTCCACCCCTTACAGCCCCACACAAATCCAATCCCCCCCCCAGCTGCCACACACAGACCCAAATCCCCACATTAGCCCCTCACAGACCCAAATCCACCCCCAGCAGCCCCACACCCATAACCCCAGGAACAGGCTGGCAAAGGTCAGCCCTCTCCCTTTGTTCCCTATGCTGGGAACTTCTAAACTCTCTTTCCCTGGGCAATTCTGCACAGCCCAGGGGTGCCACAATGGTGGGCACACTTCTGAGTGCCAGCTGGTCCCTGTGAAAGAGCACCTGAACCACAGACACCCTCCCTCAAATTCCCCCACCACCTACAGAGATGGCTGGCCAGCCAGCCCCATTGTTCCCTATGATGGGAACCAACTGCACAACAAAGAATAAAACACGAACAACACAAAATAAAGTTTTTAAAACATTGTTTTCTCCCTTTCAAAGTACAAGTAGGCAAAACATTATGACACATTACACCAGCAGTCCCCCACGCAGAAAAATAACACAACTCACTTAACATCAGAGAATCACAAAAGCACAATTCCTGTCAAAAACACTTTATTTCTCGAACAGCTTTAGGTTACACAGCAGGGGGGCACACCAAAGGGCATGGCAGCATTCCACCTCACAAAAATAACACAACTCACTTAACATCAGAGAATCACAAAAGCACAATTGCTGTCAAAAACACTTTATTTCTTGAACAGCTTTAGGTTACACAGCAGGGGGGCACACCAAAGGGCATTCCAGCATTCCACCTCACAAAAATAACACAACTCACTTCACATTAAAGAATCACCCCAAAAATTGCTGTCAAAAGCACTTTATTTCTTTAACTGCTTTAGATTACACAGTAGGAAGGCACAACAGGGCATGAAAGCAGTGTACTACACAAAAATAACACAACTCACTTCACATCAGAGAATCACCCAAACACAATTGTTGTCAAAAACGGTGAAGTGGGTTGTATTATTTTGTGTAGTACACTGCTATCTGGGTGTGCCCCCCTGCTGTGTAACCTAAAGCTGTTCAAGAAATAAAGTGTTTTTGACAGCAATTGTGCTTTTGTGATTCTCTGATGTTAAGTGAGTTGTGTTATTTTTGTGAGGTGGAATGCTGCCATGCCCTTTGGTGTGACCCTCTGCTGTGTAACCTAAAGCTGTTCAAGAAATAAAGTGTTTTTGACAGGAATCGTGCTTTTGTGATTCTCTGATGTTAAGTGAGTTGTGTTATTTTTCTGCGTGGGGGACTGCTGGTGTAATGTGTCATAATGCTTTGCCTACTTGTACTTTGAAAGGGAGAAAATAATTTTTTAAAAACTTTATTTTGTGTTGTTCGTGTTTTATTCTTTGTTATGCAGTTGGTTCCCATCATAGGGAACAATGGGGCTGGCTGGCCAGCCATCTCTGTAGGTGGTGGGGGAATTTGAGGGAGGGTGTCTGTGGTTCAGGTGCTCTTTCACAGGGACCAGCTGGCACTCAGAAGTGTGCCCACCATTGTGGCACCCCTGGGCTGTGCAGAATTGCCCAGGGAAAGAGAGTTTAGAAGTTCCCAGCATAGGGAACAAAGGGAGAGGGCTGGCCTTTGCCAGCCTGTTCCTGGGGTTATGGGTGTGGGGCTGCTGGGGGTGGATTTGGGTCTGTGAGGGGCTAATGTGGGGATTTGGGTCTGTGTGTGGCAGCTGTGGGGGAATTGGGTTTGTGTGGGGCTGTAAGGGGTGGACTTTGGAGGCTGAGAGCACCTACTTGGGGAGGCCATGAAATGCCCCCCCCAAGTGGGAGCAGGCTGAGCCTTGGTGGGGGGTGGGAGGAAAGGTGGGAGAAGGGCCCCTGAGGGTAGGGGGGAATTTTGCATGCAAAATGCCATCCCTGGCAAGACAAGCCTCCCCCAGCTGTAAGTGGTAGAGATGAGAGCACCTACTTGGGGAGGCCATGAAATGCCCCCCCTCAAGTGGGAGCAGGCTGAGCCTTGGTGGGGGGTGGGAGGAAAGGTGGGAGAAGGGCCCCTGAGGATAGGGGGCATTTTGCATGCAAAATGCCACCCCTGGCAAGACAAGCCTCCCCCAGCTGTAAGTGGTAGAGATAAGAGCACCTACTTGGGGTGGCCATGAAATGCCCCCCCCAAGTGGGAGCAGGCTGAGCCTTGGTGGGGGGTGGGAGTAGAGGTGGGAGAAGGGTCCCTGAGGGTAGGGGGGCATTTTGCATGCAAAATGCCACCCCTGGCAAAGGAAGCCTTCCTCTTCATTTTTTCCCCATAGGAAAAAATGAATGAAGATGAGCAGCAGCAACCTAAAGCTATGGCTTTTTTTTAGGAGAGGATAGGGGGACCTGGTTTGGGGGGCCATAACATGGCCCCCCAAAGTCCAATCGTTCTGAAACTTGGGGGGTTGTTAGAGGGGAGTTAGACGAAGGCCCCCTCCAAATTTGGGGTGATTCGGTGGGAAAATGCCTCCCTCAGGCTTCAGAGAAGCCTGGGGAGGCTTTTTCCCATTGAAAAAACACCCAAATCGATCCAAATCGATCCGAATCGGTAAACCCAAATCGGCTGGGTGATTCGGATTTCTGCTAAATCCGAATCTGCCTCTCGATTCGGATTTAACAGATTCGGAAAAAACGAATCAGGGTGCCTTTGCACACCCCTAGTCTTTATATAGAGAGAATTTAATTAGGTATGCTAAGTAGTTCAAAGCAGATATGATTGGCAGGCAAACTTACGTTTCTCAAACTCCCACCATTACATGAGGTGAACTGATCAGATCACCCTGATGGTTTTAGCAATAGTAAGTAGAAGGGCAAGATTTAAATGAAGCCAATGAATAAAGATAAATGTCATTTACCTGTGATGTATGGATGAAGGAATATGGGCTCACTGGAATTAATTTTCCCTTCACAAATTGGGATTCTAAACCTGAATTAAACCTTGGTCAAAAGTTGTTCTGAGACTGTGTGTGATGTTTTTCTCCAGCCCTGCTATCTGACCATCCATATATACACACAGATTATACACACAGATACAATAAGTCAATTATACTAAGTTCACAGGGGTACCTGCTATTGTCATTCTCTGACAATTTCATATATTCAGAGTGAAATACATTCACATGCCACATGATAACATTCATGCTTTTCTTCATACCAGTATATCAGGAAAATTGTCACATTTGATTTCTCATCACAAACATTAAAATTGGCATGTAAAGATGGTAGGTCATCTGTGTTTTGAATACAGAATGAACAGTTAGTATTTCTGGGCCATTCCAAAACCCAAAGAAATGCAAACTATTTTGCATCTCAGACATGAAGAAGAAGGAGGTGATTTAGTATTAGATAGACAGTTCCTACCCGTCTTCTGACATGTCTCACTTTCTAAGCCAGCTGTCAAGAGAACAAACAATACATATTTAACTATTCAATAATGTTTGATTATTATAACAGAAGGATCATGACACAGACCTTAACTAGGCATTATGGCATTTCTGTGTCGGTCATGGGGATATGGCACCATTTTAATGTTAGGTTTTTGCCACCCTAGTCAGAATAATGAGACAGACACAAGGCTTGGAACTAAAGGGCCACTTTATTAAACATAACATCAACCATTAATACGGCAAGGGCCAACTAGCAGTACAGGTCAAGCAACGGGGTCACCCCTGGACCTCCGCCTTGACCTGTCTGGGTGAGCCCCGAAGCCCCAGGTGCGAGCCATCCTATGGATGGCTAAGACCCGGCCGGCCGGCAAAATGGATCCCCCCAGCTCAAGCTCCTAAGCCTCAGCCGTACAGCAGTGAGGAAGGACTTGCACATGGGGTTCCCCAAGGCAGTCTTCCCACGCAGCATGGCAGCCGTCACAAGCAGTACCATCCGCTCCTGGCAGACCCCTCTTCCCCATCAGTGGAGAAGCGCCTAGGGTACTCACCGCCCCGCTCCCTATTCCCAAACTGTATCCTTCCCCCACCAGGGCCAAGCCTCTGCTTAAGCCCTAGCGCCCCACAGGTGGCCTAGTGCCAATCTCAGCCCTTGCCGTAGGTCATTGAGGAAGATGTCCTTGCCTTCAGTGGCCTGGTGAACCCCCATTACCTCGGTAGAGGTTGGCAAATTCAGCCTAGTATGTAGGGGTGTGGCAAATAAATGCCCAGACCCTCCCCCAAAGCTTTCTCTATGGTTCTGTTAGCCTTTCACCTAGCCCTCTCAGGGGCTAATGAGTCCCAAGCTTCCCACTGCTCTGACATGGAAGCATTGAGGACCAATCATCAACACACCAGGCCACTACTTGCCTATGCACTGCAAGTCTGTATGAGCCTGTAACAAAAGGGCCATGCCTTGTAGCCAAGGTCATGCCCAGTGAGCCAAGGTCATTACCATGCAGTGAATGACCAGGACGTAAGGTGGAGGACCGCACCTCCCCTCAAACCATCAGGCCACTACTTGCCTCGGCTGTACAAGCCTGTGTGAGCCTGTAAGGAAAGGGCCATGCCCTGTGAGACAAGGTCATACCACCCAAGTGAATGACCTGAACATGAAATGGTGGCCTCTCCCCGCTCTAGCTCATGAGCACCATGTTTATGTGTGCAAATCTGTGTGAGCCTATACCGGAACAGCCATGCCCCACAGCCAAGGTCATTACTGCCCAAGTGACTGACCAGTACATGAAGCGGAGGACTGATCCTCCCCTTGAGCACACTGGACCACCTTACCTATGCGTGCACATCTGCGGGACATGTAATGGAAGGGTCGTGTCTGTGGGAAGCCCAGCTCATTACCCCAGGTGAATGACCAGGAGTGAGGCAAAGGACCCGACATCCCATCAAACAGAAGTAGCAGCTCAGCCATCACTTTCCCCTTAGCTAATGCGGAGTCAACCAGACTCTTTCTTAAGGGCTTGGGTCATCACTGCGCTAATGCTCAGGATCTAACTCTCATGCCCACCATTAATGTTGTGCGATCCTGGAAGCTGCCTGGCCTTACATCAAACTGGGAGGTTTACTGGTGAACCTAAATGCACCTAAGTTTCCTGATGGCTGCCACTGGATATGAGGCAAGGCCCCTAACAGTCCACTCCCTCATAACTGGGAGAGATCCACCAGCTCAGCCATAACTCCTACAGACCAACTGGTACCCCAGCCTAGAGAGTGCTGGTCACACCCGGTTGCCAAGAATCAATAGCCCTCCCAGGAGGCATAGCTCAGAGGAAATCTGAGGGACAAGCTGCACCATTCCATCTGCAGGCAAGACCAGGCACTGCCTTATAAACGCCAGGACCCGTCTCCAGAACCCTCCTCAAAATCCTATGCCACTTGGATGAAAGAGGGTTAGGTATGGGCACCACTGCCTAATTGTCCACATGAAGTGGGCTGAGGGGTTATCTAGTTCCCTCCCCCACAATCCAACTGCCATGAGGATTGGAAAATTCCAATAATATATGGTTTACAGTAAGACTCCTGTACTTACTTGTCAATGGACCACTGCTCAGCCCACCAGTGCCCCTGCATTAAACCCAGAAGCCATTGGGCCCCAAGGCAGCAGAAACTCCAAGGAAACTCCACTGCTCAGCCCACCAGTGCCCCGAACTAAACCCAGAAGCCACTGGGCCCCAAGGCAGCAGAAACCCCAAGGAAACTCCACTGCTCAGCCCACCAGTGCCCCTGAACTAAACCCAGAAGCCATTGGTCCCCAAGGCAGAGGAAACTCCAAGAAAACTCTACTTCTAGGTGCCAACACCCTGGAGATAAGGCTCGGTCCCCTGCCACCTGCTGGAGCTCCCATAAAGAAAGGCCGGCTAGCAGCCGACTGGCCCAGGTACAGTAAACTTTCTTAAGTCTCATTTACTTGTCCCCTCCTCAGGTCCACCTCATTCTTCTCCTCTGCTTCCTGAAGAGGAAAGTTAACCCCCAACATTCTGCTCCCTGTATGACTGTCCCTTTAGGACTGAGTCAAGTAACAACCCAGTGGCCAAACTGCAAAACCCAAAGGCAAGACCCAAGGCGAAACAACCCAGGAGCCTAAACATGGGAGTCGAGAGACTGTTGCCTGACCCCTTGGAGCCCCCACAGCCAGGCACTAGAGGCCAGTGGACTTACCTACCTTGTCAGTAAGGTCCACTGTCACTTCAACATGACTGGATTACAGCAGCCTAGGCCAGATCCGCTACTGGCCATCAATTGTGCTAATCTGGTAGAAAGATCAGATCACATCTTACACTTCGGTGCCCTGCGTGACAGCTTTGCCTATTTCAGCAGATGCAACAACACAGCATGCTATTAGGTGGCCTGAGCGACAAAACCTAAAAAACAAAAACAGCTCTTTAGGCCCACAAAGGCTGCAAATTGGGCAGGGAAAAGGGAGAGGGGTTTAACCAGCCACCACCCTGAGACTGTAGATCCTTGCTAAGCCAGTAGAAATAATATGTGCAGCAAACCACTCTTCAGATGACTGCAAGCCCCCCCACCCGAGCTTCAGCCAGGCCACTGCTGTAAGTGCTGGTGCTATAAGTACTGCTGCTGCTGTAAGTACTCTCTCCAAATAAAGTGAAAACAGTGAGGGAGCCTAGATAGACTAGAGGCCTGCAGGGGCTGGGCCTAACCCTGCTTCAGCCCTCCTGACTGAGAGACACTGAGAGCAGTATTTCCCTCCTCTCCTTGGCCGCGTCATCATCCTCAAAGGCAGAGTCTGCAGGGCCATTTTGCAGGAGGCCTATTTGCTGGCTGCTTGCCCTTAGCAGGGCTACTACCCTTTTCTGGGTGGCATGATGGAAAGGTACAGTAAAGTACTGTAATGTACTGTAAAATGACTGCTTTTAGAACTTCAAAGCCCAATAGGAACACAGCACCCCCCAAATGGCAGCCCAACACTGCATAAGGCTACAGAGGCCTCTATAAAATGGCCCCCAGTGCAAAGCGGCTAAGCAGGCCACCATGAGACACACTCAAAATGGTAGCAAAATCAAAAAGAGTCCAGTAGCACCTTTAAGACTAACCAATTTTATTGTAGCATAAGCTTTCGAGAATCAAGTTCTCTTCGTCAGATGCCTGATACAGAGACTGCTACAATAAAATTGGTTAGTCTTAAAGGTGCTACTGGACTCTTTTTGATTTTGCTACCACAGACTAACACGGCTAACTCCTCTGCATCTATGACTCAAAATGGTCACTCCCAGCACAGGATAAGCTGCAAAAAACCCATAAAATTGGCCACTAGTGCCAGTAAGCAGGAGGCAAATCATGCCACACAAAGCCCACACTCAAAATGGCCACCACTGGTGCTGTGCATATTGCAGATGCCTTCACAACATGGCCACCATTGCCAGGAAGCTAAGCAGACCACTGGGTGCCACTCACAAAATGGCCACCCTAGCACAGGATAAGCTGCAAAAGTCCCACTAAAATGGCTGCTACTGCCAGTAAGCACGATGCAAATCCGCCCACACAAAGCCTACACTCAAAATGGCCATCCCTGGTGCTATGCATATTGCAGATGCCTTCACAACATGGCTGCCGTTGCCAGAAAGCTAAGCAAAGGTGTCACTCTCAAAATGGCCACCATAGCACAGGCAAGCTGCAAAAGCCCCACTAAAATGGCTGTTACTGCCAGTAAGCAGGAGGTAAATCAGGCCACACAAATGCCACACTCAAAATGGACAACCCCAGAGCTGTGCACATTGTAGATGCCTTCACACCATGGCTGCTACTGCCAGGAGGCTAAGCAGGCCCCCGGGTGCCGCTCTCAAAATGGCCATACTCAACTGAATAAACTGCCAAGCCCTCCCACAAAATGTCCCCTGCTGCCTGAAGGCCTTAGGCCGAGCTATTGTTGTAGGTAATATTCCCTCCCAAGTAAGTGTAACAGCAGGGGCGGGAAAAGCCTAGATGGGGGGAGGGGGGCTACCAGCATCCACCCTGCTAGGCCAGTAGTAATAAAGTATGAATTAATCCAGCCCTCAGATGGCTACATCTCACCCCTGTGGCCTACAGCAAAGCCTATTGCTGATGCCTGAAGTACTCTCTCCCAATAAAGTAAAATGGTGGGGGGGAGGAGAGGTGCCTAGGAAGGCCCGAGGCCTGCAAGGGCTGGGCCTCACCCTGCTTCAGCCCTCCTGACTAATAGACAACAGGTCCCAAATGTAAGTAAGAAAAAAGCCTCTGCCAAACCACTGAGCCTGGCACTGGGCCCTGGCTCTCCTCCTGGAGTTTGAAGGTAGCAAGCAGGGGAATATCACCGCTTCTCAAAGGCAGCTAGGACTGCATAACCATGAGGGCCTTCGGAAAACAGCCTCAGAGGAGATTGGCTGAGAGAGCTTGAGATGAGCTCTGCTCAGGCCGAGCACACAGAGCAACTGCCAGCCGGCTGGGCGGAGTTGCCTCATAAGACTCCTTTCTCCGCCCCTCTGGCCTGAGACCCAAATGCCATGGAAATGCTCTGTCTCCTTCTCCTTCCAGGGAGCGGAAGTGTGGCCCCCAGCCTTATCAGTGGAAGCTGCTGGCTGGGAGAGCCATATTATTCTTTCAAAGATACCATGGGGGCTCAATCCTGAAAACCTGAAAGTGCTCCAGCTGGGCAGAGACCCAGGCAGGCTTCCCCCAAAGGAGGTTGAAAAGAAGGCCATTGGGGGAGAGGGGAGACAGAAACCCCAGTGGCAACAGAAGTGATATCCAGTGCTTGCTGGGTGATGGAGATGCCACAGTCTCTGCGCTGGCTGCTCTTTTATCACCCAGCAAGCACCGCCCCTCACCTCCACAGCTCCTGGAGCTCCTGTCTGACCTTCTCCCCCTCCCTGCACCATTTTCAAGCCTTCTCCAGGGAAAGGCTGCCTCAGTTCTTACAAGATAACCTGAATGTGTTTTTACAACTAAGATGGCTCCTACTCATTCATTTCCAGTTTCAAATGCTTCATTTTCAGTTTGCTTGAGTAATGGCTACACTTAACACATTTCATGAAAGAGTGTAAAAATACTATGCTTTGGGGGAAAATGACTTTTTTCCTGGTAATATTTTTACACTGTAATGATAATTTTAAACTCCAGCAACCCATTTATCAAGTGAGGCATATTAGCACCCATAGCTGCAAAAAGGTAGAGTTTTTCCACTATTTTATTTTAATCACTTTTTATATTATGTTCTCTCCAAAAAAGCTTGTTAAGATTGGCACTTTACTTGGCATTTGACTCATTTCCTGTATCTAGAGCCATGTCAGTTCCCCATCAACCCTCCCATCAAGTATATTTTAAAGTTATTCTTTTCTCTGTTGCCTTCCTGTTCCACTTTTCCTGTTCATTATCATGTTGCTTAATATAGTTTGAGTCATTTGCATTTTACCTTTCATCCAGCATGTCTGGCAGGGTGTGTGAAGCTTTCCTCCTCTTTGCAAATGGAACATTCAATTTAGTTGTAGACTCTTAAGTGTAGGTTCAACCTGATAACCTTTTATCTTTACAACCAATACATCTTTGTTGCTGGGAAATCTTGTATAAGGATTCACATAGTTTGAATTTTCATTTAAACATTCCATGTGGGTAGTGTTGGCGTGCCAGCAATTTATGATTCGGAAGCACTTTTGCTACTTCTATATTAAGTTTTCAACATGCATAGGTTTTTACCTATAGGTATGAGTGTTTTTAAAATTTTCTTCCAGCCTGAGGACAGTTGTAAGGATCATTTAGGCTGCCAAATGTTTTATGCTCTGCTTTTTATGTGTTTTTATGCTTCTAGACTTTATTGGCTGGTTTTTAATTTTTACTTTTATTTAAAGCATAAATGTTTTAAATATATACCATATACCTTAATACCAAGTATTCATTCTGATTTGTTCCCTCCCATCCCTCCTTTAAACATGGGGCAAATTTCTTTCTACCAGCTTCAGCAGGCAAAGACTAGGTACAGGTCCTAGAAGTTCCAGTTAATGAATCTCAAGTACCAAATATGAGAAAGGACCTTTCTATGCCTGAGACCTCAGAGAGCCAATGCGAGTCAGAGTAGACAATGCTCAGTTGAAGCAATGATCTGACTCACATCACGGCTGAATTTCCCTCTACTCCTGATACTCCACCCTCCCCAGCAACATCTCTAAATCTCCAGGAATTTCCCAAGCCACAGCTGACAACACTACATGCAAGAGAAGGAGTAAGAGGTAGGAGGGTATACTTTATCCCCAAGGCCTGATCATCTACTACCAAAACATGGTTTGGCATTCATGTGAATGAAACCATAGTTATTACTAGGGGTGGTGAGATGAACATCTATACTTGCTTTGAAAATGATTTACAAGTCATGGAATGCCTATTTCCAAGAAACACAGATAACTAAGTTGTGAAAGTGCTGAAAAATGCCATTAGGAAATGCTAGCATCACTCTACCTCTGTCCTCCTTTACAGCAACAATTCCAAGAATCCTCCAAGGAGAAATGAGACAAAGTAACTTATTTTGAAGTGTTTATATATCCTTTCTGGGCATTGATTACTCAATAGAGCAAAGTTATGGGTCCATATTGAATGTAAAAATGTTGTCTGTCCATCTGAAATTGTCAATAAAAGGATGACTGAAAGTTCAAATTAATACCTCAAATGCAAAAAAGGGCTACAGTGGGAACAACTGACTTCTTATGATGCATAAAACGAAAATAGCCCGTAAATGCAGAGTCTTTCTGCTCCAATGTCCAAAGCACTAAACAGTTAAAGAATACATTTTCCATAATGGGGGCAGGCATGTTGGCATATCTGACTTAGCAAAAATTTTGTATGCCAAAGATTAAGAGAGAGGTATTGCATAATGTTACTACATATGGTCAGGAAGACAATTATATGCTAGACACATGTCAGTGAAAATGACTCCCAATATCCAATTTAGCCCAAATCCACTCCAAAATAGTCTGAGCATAGGGAAGAAAAACTCTCCTTCTGGCCCATTGTAGGGGTGTGCATGAAATACTCTGGCCAAAGATATACGTAGAGTTTACTGATTCAGGTCATTATAAAAATTTCCCTGAAATGTCATACAAATCTGGGATTCTTAGATATTCGAAAATCCCTCTCCCCAAACATGGTGTTTTTTGTCTTTGGGTGCTGCTAGTTGACTTATGCAGGTGAAGATTTCCTGGGCAATGGCATTTCTCACTTCCAATTGGATCTTTGCAATGGAGGACCAGAAGGAGCTTTTAACTAATCACCTTTGGAGACAAGCCACAAGCAGCCACAGTTGTTCTTTTCTCCTTCCTTCATGGCGGCAGAGCTCTTTTTTTCATTGCAAGTAAGATGGCTGGGGCACCTTGTTTAGAGGCCCATAGAATTGGATCCCTTGATCCAATTTGCTTTAAACTTGAGTGTTCTTTAATGGACAGACAGCATTAGGTCCCCTGCAATTTTAGTATCATTTGGCTGCAAAAATGCCAGTCCAGCCCCCCCTCCCCCCAAAATCCCACCATAGACAGACCTATGGGGGGGGGGTCTCTCTGAGATTTGCTGAAAGTGTAAGATAGAACTGAGTGTCATCCTCATATTGGTGACAACTCAGCCCAGATCTCCAGATGACCTTTGCCAGTGGCTTTACATAGATGTTTAAAAGCATGGGGGACAAAATAGAACCTTGCAGAACCACACAGGCAAGAGGCCAAGGAGCAGAGCAGCAGTCCCCCAGGAACAAGCTCTGAACCCTACCTTCAAGTTAGGATCAAAACCATAGCAAAACACTGCCCAATCCCAAACACTGTCCATTTCGCAGCACAGGTCATCCACCAAGGCGACCAAGATGGCACATTACTCGCAGTTCTTTAGTAAAGCAAGTGACTACTGAAGCTCCTAGACAGGAGAAAGGATGCTGAGGAGCAATCATATTAATTGCCTGGGTTATTTCTTCATTCCAGAGGTCAGCCAGGTTATTGACTGGAGCGCCAACCATATTAACAAGATCCCCCCTCATTGGATCCATCAGGCTATGGGGGCAAGCCATCTTAATAGATCCCCCACACCTTGGGAGTTTTGGTCCCCCTATAGTAAAGAGTCCAGTAACACCTTTAAGGCTAACCAACTTTATCATAGCATAAGCTTTCAAGAATCACAACTCTCTTCATCAGATGCATGGAGGGTATGAAGATATATAGGTGGTGAGGGGAGAGGGTGCAGGGAGTGAGGGCCATGTAAATGTAAATCAGTTGCAATCCAGGCTCGGTGTGACCCCTTCCCTACATTGCTGAAACTGAATGGAATGTCTGAAGGCAGTTATTTCTGATAATGAGATAACCATCCAGAGTCTCTATTCAATCAAAGTCTAAGTCAAGTTTACATATGAATTCCAATTCAGCAGCTATTTTGCAACAATAGATTAACATGGCTAACTCTTCTTGGTCCCCCTATGAGTCTAACCCCAACAAGTAGTTATCAGTCCATGTCTTTAATTCCACCCACCGTCTTCCTGCCCAGAACACCAGACCAAGAGTGTATGACCTGCACAGTGCGTGGGGTCTGCTATTACCTGAGACAGACCCATAGTTGTCATGAAAGCCATGAAATCCTGAGCTGTGCCTGACAAGGTGGCCTCAGCATGGAGAGAAGTGCACCTGTGTCCAGAGGTACCTACTTCAGGGATCTTTAAATAGAATCCCTTGGTCCAATTTGCTTGAAACTTGGCAGGACAGTCTTTAGCTTATACCCCTTTCACACTCATGGGTTAACTCGCCATTTCAGAGGAGTTGCCACAATCACAACAGATTTTACTCGGCACCCATCCATTTCACACTGTCTGAGAAGTTTTGAATTGGCATCCTGCGTTTTGTTTCACACTTGATTCGAAGCTCCGGTTTTGTTGCGGGCTTTGTGGGCTTTTGAATTCATGTCACCCTTTTTTTAAAAGAAAAAAAGTTTGCACACGCATTGTAATGTGGAGCAGGTGCAATGCCATCTCCCTGCCTTCACTAAGCTGGGATCAGGAGTGGAGGAGGTGGCAATGCCTGTCCCCCCTTCAACCCACTAGAATCAGGCATAGAGCAGGCAGCAATGCCTGCCCCCCTTCACCTGGATGGAATCAGGTACCAAACAGGAGGCAATGCCTGCCCCCCCTTCAAGTGACGTTACCGCTTGAAACCCCACCCCTCCCTATGCACATCAATTGGTAGTTTAGGTAAATAATTGGTAAAACAGATTGTACAATTTGGAAATATTGGTATAAAGTTAACACGTTTATTGAAAAGAAAAGTATAAACACAAGGTACAGAGATGCAGAAGGGATATAAGAATTTCTTTTTGTACAAGATAAGGAATAGAAATAGGTTAAAATCTCTTATAGTAACTCATATTTATACTAAAGGTCATGGTAATCAGTTGCATCAAGAAACAAGTAGTGATACTGCCAATAATTGTTATTGTTAAAAGAAAAAAGATAGCATGGAGAAATAATGAAATAACGAGGTCTTTTATTATTATTAGTATTGAATAATAAGCAGGAATAGGCTTGAATTATGCTTGTGTAGTACAGATGGAAAATATATTTTAATTTTAATTGTACTTATATAATTATGTATTTTATGAATGTTGTACCTGTCCTGAGCCCGCTTGTGGGGAGGGAGGGCTAAATACCAAATAAAGTAAAGTAAAAGTAAAGTATATACTAGTTAAGCTGAATAATTAATTAATAATTATATTAATCTCTATTTTAATATTGGTAAAGGTTTTGGTTTTTGAACTCTGTATTTTAGTAATCTTTGTAGCACATAATCATATATTCATCTTGACTTTCCTCCCCTTCTCACCCTTTTTTTTCTGTACCCCTTTTGTTAAATAAAAATTAAATAAAAAATACTGCATCTCTGTGTGGCCATTTTCACACCCTAACTTTTCACATTTGGAAATAGCGCTGAGGGGTGTTGAGAGCTGATTGTCTCCACCCAGCTAATTTTCTTGCCACCATTGATCTCACATGATCTCATGAACCCTGAATGGGTGGAGTGTGGTGATCTTTTTGGAGAAAATGTAGACTTTCCATTCTTGTTCAAACATCATTTTTAAGGCTATCATTATCAGTTATATTGAGCATTCAAAACCAAAAGGGAAATGAGTCCAAACATTCAAATGAACAGAAGTGGTTCTTTGTGGAACCAGAAAGCATATCTACTGGAGGTGATTTCCCACAGTACCTGTTTCCCAGACATCAGTAACATAAGAGTGTTGCTTCCTATCCATTGATTTAAAAAAAGATGCACAATGCTGAAATGTTACTTTCCTTTAGAAATACAAAAAAAAATACAGAAAAAGTGAACTGGGTGCTGAAGAGTGTGGATTTTATTAGATCCACACAGATTAATCACCTCAAGGAAAAGGAGAGGGCAGTGTAGAGAAGCAAACAGCTCAAATATGATGAGGAAGCTTAAGAGGAAACCACGGCAGCAGGATGCAGGGGCAGAGGGGGGGGGGGTGCAAGGACAGGAGCCAGAAGAGAGGAGAGGCTGAGCAGAGGCCTTGCCAGAGGGAGAGTCCACCGCGCTCCTTGCTCATTCCCAGCCTTCTATCCTCCTTCACTCAAAGCTACAGATAATCCCTGGTTCACAAATTCACCGGGATTTGGCAAGGGCAAGAGGCAGCTGAGCAAAGATTAAAGTCAGCTCAGCTCCAGACTGTGCACTGAGCAACTCGCATGCTGCACAGCTGAAGCCCTGCCCTTCACCAGGGCTGCCTGCTAAGCCAATCCCGAGTTATTTGGGGGCATCACTTGGATGGTGACACCAGGGTGCAGAGGGTGAGCATGCACACTTGCACCCTGTGACTCCGTGTAGGAATGACATGACACAGGACTGAGATTCTGAGCATCAGTCTGCGAAGGCCAGTCTTTCTCTAGCCAGGCAGTGGCTCTTTTATTTAGGCACAGCATGCATACACAAGGACTGATGACCAAGGAAATAATGTTTATCTGTGCTGGCATCCAGTTAACCAGTTACTGACAGGGACGGCTAAAACTGCACGTAGCCAAGAGAAACTTTGCATTGTTAAGCATTTACGAGCAGAGGGGAGCAGAGCGCCCTTTGGCCAGGGTAGGTTTGCCTATCCGCTGACCTACAGACCCACACTCCACTCTTTTTATTTTTATTTATTAGGAGCAGGAATCAATTTACAACAAGCATTCCTGTTCAGTATCTGACTCTAGATTGGATCCAACATCAGATGCATGCAATTTGTAATAACGCAGTTGTTTGGCTAAAGTTTTTGCCTGTGAGGCCATTAGTGGATACACGTGAGGTTGTTTAGCAATCACCCTCGACCCCATAGATACAAGAGCAGGGAGACACTGTAACAGGCAACAAATTAGAATTAAACATGCTATAAACCCAATTCCATATTGGACAAGGAGACCAAGCCACCCAGTAGGCAGCCAGAACCATAATGAGGCCCACCAGGAAGGTAACAGATCTTGCTTAATATCAGAAGCTAGGTTATGTAAATTGTTCAACTGAACAGATACTTTTTGTGAATTATCAGAGATATTAAAACAACACATATTTTTAACAGATTCACAACCTAGATGGTTCAATGGCAGCGCGATTGTCCAAAACAGCACGTCTGAGCTCCATGAGCTCAGCATTCAGGGCAGCAATTGCAATAGAAGTTGCATTCATTGTCTTTGCCAGGCTGCAAGCTATTTTGCTAAGAGTTCGATGGTTCACAATGGTGAGCGCTGGAACGCCAACTAGAGAGGCTGCAAGGGCCACGGCCTCTGCATCGCTTAGGAGATTCACTGTAGAGTCACAGCTGGAATCTAGTATAGCACATTTTCAACAGAGGAGCAATTAATCAGCAGACTCCTCAAGGCAAAAGGTGAGACATTGACTTGCCGGGCTAGCCGCTCCCACAGGTTATACTCTAAGCGGTCATGCAGGGAGGTTTCTCTCCCGGGAGGAAGAAAACAGCACAGCACACAAAGAATGAGAAGTGAATTGGCAGTCTGAGCTTGCTCCAGGCTGACTTTTTCCATCTCGGGCACTGGGTTGGTTGCCACTTGATGCCACACCGTGTGCGCTGGTACCCACAAAGGACCTGTAGGGGTAAGAAAAGAAGCAAAACCTCGCTCCCAGGTTATTAAAGGCATGGTTCCTGGGGTTTGAGAGGCAGTTAATTGATTCAAAGTAAAAAGAACTTTATGGACTTGCTGCGTAACATTTGCTAAATTGGGGGTTCCATATTTCCCCTGTTTTAATTGTTTTTGCAACAGGGCTTTGAAGGAACAATTAGCCCATTCAACAACAGCTTGGCCAGTGGAGGTATAAGGAAGGCCATGAGAAAGACAAATATTCCATTGAGCACAAAATTGTGGAAAGGTAGAAGAACAGTAAGCAGAGGCATCATCAGTTTTTAACCGCTGTGGACGGCCTAAAACAGTGATGGCAGTGAGTAGATGGGAAATAACATGAGAAGCAGTTTCTCCCCTCTGAGGAGTGGCCCAAAGCGCTCCAGAAAAGGTATCGATAGATACATGAACAAACTTCCATGGGGAGAGGTCAGGAACATGAGTCACATCCATTTGCCAAAGCGCATTGGGCCCTAGGCCACGAGGATTGACCCCCCCCTTCAGGGACATGAGAAAGGCCCGCACAGTGAGGGCACGCTGACACAATGGCTTGGGCTTCTGATACAGGAATGTTAAATAACTGAGCAAGGCCTTTGGCATTTTGGTGAAAAAACTGATGACTGGAGATGGGATCAGAAAACAGAGAATGGACAGCAGTATCAGGACGCGCATTGCCCTCCGATAAAGGTCCAGGCAATGAGGTATGACTGCAGATGTGAGCAACATGAAAGGGATGAGAACGCTGTTCAAGGAGAGATTTTAGAGTGAGGAACAGAGCCATAAGATTAGAATCGATACGGGGTGCCAGATAAGCACCAGGAAGACAGCTGATTAGTTTACAAACATAGTGGGAGTCAGAGATGAGATTAAACGGTTGCTGGGCAAAGGTGTGAAATGCAAGGATAGCTGCAGCGAGCTCCGCTCGCTGGGGAGAGGCCTGGTTCGCAGAATATTTAGTAATCCCACGACCTTCGCTCTGAAAAACAATAGCTCCTTGGGAGCGACCACCATCAGAAAAAACTGTGGCTGCTGCGTGCAGTGGCTGAGGAGATTGAAGAGATTGAAGGAAAATAGGTACTGATTGTAGGAGAGAGAAGCGATGATCTTTAGGTAAATGAAAAAGGATTTCTCCCACAAAGTCTGCAAGAGCAATCTGAAACTGCAGAGAAGTACACAGGAGGTGATTGAAATCATTTTTAGGAAAGGGCATAGTTATGGACAGCAGATCATAACCAGTCCGCTCAATAGCACGCTCTCGTGCCATAGCACAGAGATCAGCCGTGGCATGTGGATACGGAAGAATATTTTGATGAGAGCCATAAGAGAGATACAACCATTCTACAAGAAAGACTTTTCCCATGATGAAGTATTCCCAGAACTCCAGTGGGAGTGTGGGGAGTGGGAAGGATGAAAAGGTGAAGGCCATCAAGCCCCGCAGGGACTCTGTTTACACACTGCTGAGCTAAAATCTCATTTATCTTTTGCAAAGCTGGCTGGGCTTGCAGGGGAACAGTAATAAGATCGCTGGGATTTTTCACAGTAGTAAGTAAGGAAAACAATGGACTCAACAGACTGGTAGGTAAAGAAAAATAAGGTCGCACCCAATTAAGGTTGCCTAGGAGCTGCTGCAAGGCAACGAGGGTGAGCGGAGACGGGAACTTTAAACAAGGAACCACCGGAGCAGCAAAACAGTGAAGCATCCGATGCCCTAGATAGGTATAAGGCTCCACAACTTGCACCTTTTCAGGGGCCACAATAAGGCCATAAGGTTGGAGAGACTGAGTAAGGTCTCCCAACCACCCTGCTGGAATCTGGGGTGCAGTCACTAGGATACCGTCTCTCTCAACCAGAAAAGGGCGAGACTCGAGAAATTGCTAAAACTCCTGTAGGAGTCTGAGGGGTAGGAAGAATGCACAAGGAAAATCCTGAATTCATGGAAGGAATCTGATCGACACATTGCTGGGCCAGAATGCCATTGATTGTAAGACTCGAATAACATCACTTGGATGTTTTGCAGTGGTCAGTGAAGAGAACAGGGGTCTTAGGAGACTGGCAGGAAGAGCAAAAGAGGGATGGACCCAATTTAGAGTACCCAGAAGTTGCTGTAAAGCTACAAGTGTGGGGGATTTTCCTGTTCCAGTTGGGCTGGTAGGTTTTGGTTTTACACGTCCACCCCCAGGATCCTGACATTCTGCTTTAAAATGACCAGACTTGCTGCAGTTAAAACATCTCCCCCCAGGCTTCCCACCCTGACAGAGAGCGGCAGCAAGCAAAAAGCCTTGATGAGAGGGATTTCCTATATCTTGGCAAGCTCTAATCATGTCTGCCAACTCCAGGTTTTTCCCCAGACCTGCAATAACCCATCGGCACTCAGAAGTAGCATTCTCTTTAGCCAGTTTAAGGAGCAGCTCTTCTTGAGCTTCAGTGTTATCAACTTGACGCTTGATAAAATCTGGATAGGGCTCTGTGGCTTTTCTTAACTCAGTAAGAACAGGATAAGAGAGAGGCTTATACTCCACAATCCGGCGACCCTGAGCATCAACCTGGTCAGTAAGATGAACTGGGCAGATAGCAAGCATTTCAGTTAATTCTGCCACATCCTCAGATTTTGCCTGCCTGAGTTTCCGTTCCAGTACCTCCCTCACAAGTCGCCCTGGGACCCCTCCAGCAGAAGGTGGAGGATTAAAATCTTTACCGGGGGGCGCAGAAGGTTGTGGAGGGGAGGGAGAGCTGAGCAGTGCTGGAGGAAGCAATTGCCCCTCAGCATACTCTGGTGGACATTCCTTAGACAATTGAGCAATTGGAACGGGTGTAAACTTCTCCACTGCATGCCTGCATTGATACCAGGTATGCAACAATCCTACATGAGCTCGTGGCGGGGCATGGAGAACCCGGCCGATTTTCTCCCAGTCCTTGAGGTGGAGAGACCCCTCCTCAGGATACCAGGGGCAGAGCTTAGTAAGCTCCTGAACCAAGAAGCAAAGTTGACTAAAAGTCACAGACCCACCAGACTTCTGAACCAGGAACTGGAGTTCCTCAATATGCCTGTGCTGGGCATGTGAAAATTGTCCTCCCATACTCACCAATGAAGGGGTCACTGAGACAGCGACGAAGGAGTGCACTCAAAGGGGCCTATGCCAGGCATTGGTGAGCGGGTGTCCCTGTTCGGGCGCCACTTGTAGGAATGACACGACACAGGGTTGAGATTCTGAGCATCAGTCTGCGAAGGCCAGTCTTTTTCTAGCCAGGCAGTGGCTCTTTTATTTAGGCACAGCATGCATACACAAGGACTGATGACCAAGGAAATAATGTTTATCTGTGCTGGCATCCAGTTAACCAGTTACTGACAGGGACGGCTGAAACTGCACGTAGCCAAGAGAAACTTTGCATTGTTAAGCATTTATGAGCAGAGGGGAGCAGAGCGCCCTTTGGCCAGGGTAGGTTTGCCTATCCGCTGACCTACAGACCCACAACTCCGGCCCTGCCTGCTTCCCTCCTGCTCTGCGCTCTGCTTTCCCCACTTGGGCCAGGCCAGGTAGGCACCTGGCTCCCCCTGCTGCCAGCCAGCTGGATGGGCTGGGGATGCTTCGCCACACTGCCACCAAATGCTGCAACGTTAAAAAAGGGTGGACACAGTGGTCGGCAAACTGAGGAGAGTGGTGGTGTGGTCAGATGCACACAGACCAATTAACTCCCAAGGAAAAGGAGAAGGGGGAGATAAGCAAAAAGAGGACAAAAGTGTTCACACTAGCATTAATCGGGCCAGCTGTGAGTCAGCAGCGGGTTCAAAATAATATTGCAGTATATCCGCAGGAGAGGAAATTGTGGATACCACAAACTAAGAGCGGCACTGCATCCCATGACTAGCTTGCAAGTGTGAAACCTCTGCAAACATGGGACGCGAAACAGGTACAGATATGCTGTAAAGTATGAGTGTGAAAAGTATCTTAGAGGGAGGACTATGTTCTGTGCAATTTGGCACCATTATCTATAAACAGCTACTCCAAGCCCTCCAACAGATGCCCCTGTGAAAGTAATGGTTCCAAACCTCCTGAACCTAAAGACCACATAGATTTGAATTCCAGACTGTTAATATCCTCCCCAGAAATAAACAATCACTGTAAAAATGCCCTCCAGAAAGCCCAGATCCAAAATTATAATGATTTTTGTCTTAGCCCCTGCCCCCTTCTCAGTCTAAAGGAGCTAGTAACTTTGGTTCTACATCTAGCAACAAGAAGCATCTCCTGTCTGGGCAATGGTCCATGCAACTAGCTGTAAGGAATCTGCAGCAATAATACTGAAACTATAGACAGCTTGAAAACAGAAACAATTTGGAAGGGGTGGGAAGAATACTACAAACGAAATAACAAACATAATCAAATACCAAATACAACCTAAATACCAAACACTTGAAAGCTTACTAAAAGAAGTCAAGTATTCCAAACACCCGCACATTGTGCAACATATTGCACTCAGGAAGCCAAAGGAGTGAGTGGGAAAGCAAAGCAGGGGCTATAATAATTTATCCAAGTGAGTTCAGAAAATGTTCATTCAAAAGGAAGGGGACCAGGCAGCAAATCGTCCAAATTAATCCAGAAAGGGAGTAGAAGCAGGGGTGCTTCATGGAGATACAGAAGCAGGGCTTTACCACTCACAAGACATAACTGCCCTTGGTATTCTGCTTCTTCTACTTGCTGTAATATGATGATGGCCAGAAATTTGAGGAAGCTTTGTAATACAAAGCATCTGTCATGTTTGGCACTATACTGAACAGGCAAATGTTGCTCTTGTTCTTAAATCAATTGCTCTCCCCTTTCTCATTCTCTCTGATTCTGAAGATGGAATACTTCATTATATATGCTTACCAGAACACTTAAATAATGCTTGATAGTGAAACTTCTTCAAGAACCAGTGGCTGCATAATTAAGGAAGATGCTATTTAAAAAGCAGAATGCTTGAGTTAATTTCAAATAACCTGCTAAACAGAACACCGATGAAATCTTTGATCCCCTACCCCCATGTTCCCAGAGCTGGCTGGTACTTGCTTAAAGCAAAAGATCTAATAATGTAGTTACCACTCAGGAGATCAATCTTCCTTCTATTACACCTGATGATGATCCCACTGAAATCAATGAGTGCCCAGGGAGTGTGAAATAATCTGCAGAATCTGAAATAATTAGATATGCTATTTATCAGTCATGCAGTGCAGAAAAATAAATATATGGAAAAAAGCAGATTGGCTTTGCCTTAGCAATCATTATTACTCTGTGACATGCCACAAATAATGTAGAAAGGTGCGATGCAAAACCAAAAGATAATGTTTTTTAAGAGAATAAAAGTAGTCCAACAATATAAAATGTGCTGGCTCTTCACACTAATCTGGGTGTCCTCTTAGAAATAATTGATTAATGAGTTATAAATAACGAGTTTGTTAACAAAAACCATGTAAGCATTCACAATCATGGCCAGTAATTGGATTTACTTTGCAGAAGGGCTACTTCCTATCAACTGGAGAGTTTGGCAAGAGGGTAAAATAACAAGTCTGTATATTTTTAAGATAATTTAAACAAAAAAAATCAAGTTTAGTGCAATCCATATGGCAAACTATACCACCGCCATCATCGGAAAGGAGCAAAAGTAGTGGGGAAACAACAAAAGCTATATTTATTTCTTTAATTTATTTATTTACTTCATATATATTCCAGCTTCTTCAATGGGGGCCTAAAGCAGCTTATTATTATTTTCCCCTCCTCCATTTTATCCTCACAACAACCCTGTGAGGTAGTTTGAGACTGTGTAACTGCCCAAGATCATAACCTTCCATGACAGAGCGGGGATTCGAACCTGGTCTCCCAGATCCTAACTACTTTACTCCTGCTCCATTACTGGAGCTCCTCCCTCCAGTAAAGGAAGAAAGTGCTTAGATGCCAATTAATTAATTAATTTAATCTTAGCACTTAGATTTTAATCAGTACTATCCTATGCAAAATTACTTTAGTCTAAATCCATGAAGTTAATCTGCAGAAACAGAAATAACTCTACAAAGGATTGACACAAGTCAATTTTTGTAATTCAGTTTTGGTTGCTGTATGTTGACTCTCAGATTTAACATTTTATACTAATAATCAACCAGTGTTATCAACATCTATAACATCTATCATTTATTTTGTGTTTTACCACCCATCCAAGGGGTTTGGCCACACAAACTACTGAAATTAGTACAAAATTAATTAAATTCCTTTTCTGTTCATTTGTCAGATACAAAACACTACTGCTTGCAAGTTATGTTGCTGGGGGGTGGGGACTTAGCCAATTGGCAACAGGAGCAGCTGTGCAAGGCCTCGTGCTAGGAGGGGTCTCAACCATCCCTAGCCCCAGCTCTCACAGATGGAGAGAAAGGAAGAACAAACTCCTACAGCCATTCATACCTGCCTTGTCTGGCACTCATGTAGCTGACTTGTAGCAGTGTTTCCTACCCACTTCTCATTGAGTGTGGGCCAATCCATGCTTGGTAGTGGTGGTGGGGGGCATTGGGGTGGCAATGATTCTGGGGACTTCATCCTGGACTTTTGCCAAAATCACCAAAACTGCCCCAGCTGCCTATGATATTACCACTTTCTCCTGCATACTCATTGTAAAACAGATCTCTCAATTGCTGCTTCTGATGCAACATCAAGGGTTAATTTAACAACTAACAGCTCAGTCCTGCTAGCAAGGCACACTTGGGCTGAAGCATTCTTGTTCCCAGTCATCTCATCAAGGCCATCCAGCCAAGTAAATGGCATTAATTGATTTTACAGTTGGAAAGGTGAAAGAAATGAACAATAGCATGGTAAGTCGGGAAGAATCCCAGAAGCTGGGTATCCTATTAGGTAAAACTGGTCAGAAGGTAGAGCAGCCAGACATGCATTTACACATCTGGGACAGCTTCTGTATTTCTAACAAGTGCTGCAGGCTGCTGGCCTGAATGCCCTGCTGCTGCTCAACTAACTGCTGTATGCTTGGAGTGGATTTCCAGCTCAGCACCGGGTACCATCTGTATTAGTTAGACTAGGTAGCGTTCTTATTTTACTGCTTCAGATCTCTGGGGCTTGTACTTTTTAAAAAATTAAATTGCTTAATTAAGTATTCAATAAAGTTCCTATATTTTCTCTACAGAAGTCTGTTACTTTGAGTAAGACCCCCTCGGTACACAGAATGAGTTATCTTGAGGCATTGCTAGGGTTTATATGGGAAGAAAGGAGTTTCTCTGGCTTCTAGGTACAGGGAGTAGGGTTGCCAGGTCTGTGTCATGCTTAAAATGATGCCACTCCTTGTGTGATGTGGAAGTGATAGATCACATGCTGATCTGGTTTAATGAAAATCAGCCCCCAAAACTAGAGGGTGGGCAATTTTTATCAAATTGGCCCTGTGTGCAACCCATCACTTCTGCTTTGCACCAGGAATTCCCAGCATGATGAGGAAGTGCTCTGGAGCACCTGGGAGCACGCTGCAGGGCTCCCAGGCCCATTCCCATACCTTTCCCCCCCACTGGCCAGGTAAGAGGTGGCTGGGGGGGCTGGCAGTGGAGGATCCCCCATCTGCAGCAGGGGAAAGGGATTCCTATCGGGGAGTGAGAGGAGCAACAACAAACCCCTTACCTCTCTTAGAGCCCAGACCCTATTAGGAGAGCAAAGGAATGTCACATTATTGCTTTATGACTGCTAGGGAACACCTCAAAAGTGCATTTCTATGTGCTAATTTTTTTTATTCCATCCTTTTTCCAAGCAAAAACTCAGGACAGCATGTATGGTTTTCCCTTGCATAAATTCCTCACTTTACAAAAGAACTGGATGTTGTACTTTCAAGCTAAAGGTTGCTGTGTCTTCCTAGTGCCTTCTATATGCCAGAAACTATGTACAATAAAATAAAGGTTATGTGAAAAAGAAAGGCCAAGATGCAACTAAGCTATTTCTTAATACAACCGAGTGGCAACCCCCCTTCACAGCAAGAAATAGACTGAATTTCTTCATAAATACTCCATGGTAAAGAGGAATAATAAAAAGCACTTTCATATCTTGCCACAAAGTGATTTAAAGGAGTTCAGATGGAAAGTCAGCCTTTGTAAAAGGAATTCCACTAATGCCAAGTAGCTTATTTACTTCTAGCATAAGGCTTCAGTGTTTCTATACCACTGAGGTACAGCAGGCGTACACAAAATGCAATAACTCTCATGGAGGAAACAAATTAGTTGTAACAACAATGCCTTGAGAATACAGGCAGTACCAACTACACAGAAATTACTTGGCAACTCTGAAATAGCTGCTGTTTAGTATAGTTTATGCAAGGGAGTGGAGAGACAACTATTCATTTTGCAAATGAAGTGAGCAGAGAAAACAGAGGAAATTGAAAGTCCTCCTACACAGGTAAACATTCATTGTTAAGCAGATTGTGCTAATCAGCCTTGAGTTTGCCCCAGTCCCCTACTTCTTGCTAAATGATGTATAGTGCCCAGTGCCAGAATGAAAAGCTCATGATTCAAATGTAGTATCATAATGTTCCTGTGTGTGTTCTATAGTTTTTCCCTTGCCCGTAGCTCCTTTTGGTTCAATTAATTTAAAATATTTTCACACCCTACCCCTCCAACCAAAATGATTCCCTAGGATAAATTAATTACTTAAAAATAGCTTACATCACAGTAATAACAATTAAAAACATTGATTGAAACAGACAAGAATAAAATACAACCAGCAGGAGAAGTTTAAAAACAACCATAGAGCAGTAGTAATAGCAGCACAATACAATCAAAACTATGAAACCGAGGAAAGGATGAAAAACCTAAATATTGAGAAAGTAAGTCTTCACCAGGTCCCCAAACCCAAATTCAGTTCTCTACCACCCCATCAGCTGACACCTTCAACTTAATGGCACATTGTTAAAAATAAAAAGTACAACAGTTCTGAGTTGAGACTTCCTACTTCAGTGTCTATATGTGACTGTGTTAAGTAACTACCATAATCAATGGCCACCAAGCAGTCAGCTCCAGATCAATTTGCACATTTGTATTCTGGCCCAGCCATATGGCAATTGTAATTCCTCTCCCATCAGCAAAAGCTTTTAAATTTTTTAATACAATTAAACAAGATGCATCTTGGGCCGTGTTGCACTTTCAACATGGTATTCCCAACCTCAGCTCTCAGCAGCACTCACACAGACAATTAAATGGAAAGTTCCATTTTCTTATGTATTGTTTGATTGATCAGGTATCTTCTTTAGACAAAGGTGCATGACACATGAAGCTAAGAGACAAATCTTGTGATCAGTTCTTGCAAGCATGATAGATACAGCTGACTGTGCAAGAGCAAAAAACAGTCATTTAAAGGACTGAAGTAAAGGTAAAGAGAATGAAGGAAAAACTCCTGCTTGAACTAAATAATAAAACACTGAAAATAACCTGGAAAGGACAAGTTTAAAAGACAATAGAATTAGCTCAGGCAAAAAGAGAATTTGGTCAAGGCACTGTGACTTATCAGCTAAAGAAGTCTATCTTAAGCCGATGTATTGTCGAAGGCTTTCACGGCCGGAGAACGATGGTTGTTGGGGGTTTTCCGGGCTGTATTGCCGTGGTCTTGGCATTGTAGTTCCTGACGTTTCGCCAGCAGCTGTGGCTGGCATCTTCAGAGGTGTAGCACCAAAAGACAGAGATCTCTCAGTGTCACAGTGTGGAAAAGATGTAGGTCATTTGTATCTACTCAGGAGGGGTGGGGTTGAGCTGAGTCATTCTGTAAGAGTTTCCCAGGGTGTGGAATGCTAATGGCGGGAGGCTTCACTGTATCCTGAGGAGCTTCTTTTGCATATGGATTGGTGCTTGATGTGCTAATCTTCTCTGCAGGGCTATTGTCGGGTGTGGAGTGTTTTTTTGGCCATTGTGAGTGCCATTGTGAGTGCCATTGGTTCACCGACATATGAATTAGCTAGACATCTGGCAGATCTCCTGCAGGACCACATCGGGAAAACCTCATCTTACATCAAAGATTCAGCAGATTTCATCAACAAAATCAGTTCTCTGAAACTCAATCCACAAGACATACTTGTCAGTTTTGATGTTGTATCCCTGTTTACCAAGGTTCCAGTAAAAGACACTATTGCACTGATCAATCAGATTTTCCCAGAGGATGTAACAGCCTTATTCCATCATTGTCTGACAACCAGTTACTTCCAATGGGACAACGAATTCTATGAACAGATGGATGGGGTGGCCATGGGGAGCCCACTCAGCCCAGTTATAGCAAACTTCTACATGGAACACTTTGAAAAAACAGCTCTAGAATCAGCACCCCACAAACCCAGTGTATGGTTCCGGTTTGTGGATGATACATTCATCATTTGGAGCCATGGGGAGGAAGAATTGAGGGAGTTTTTGAATCATCTCAACAACATCCACCTGAACATACAATTCACAATGGAGAAAGAAAGTGAGGGAAAACTCTCATTCCTGGATACCTTGGTCATCCGCAAAGCAAACTTTCAGTTAGGTCACAAGGTCTACAGGAAACCAACTCACACTGATCGGTACTTACACAAAAACTCCAATCACCACCCCCGACAGAAAAGAGGCATAATGAAAACATTAGTGGATCGTGCAAGACGGATATGTGAGCCGCGCTTTCTCAATGAGGAAATTAATCATCTAAACCACGCACTTCAGGCAAATGGCTACTCCAGAAATGAAATCCGAAGAGCAATCAAACCCAGGATGAATCAAACAACCAAGGAAAAACAGTCACCTACAGGAAAAGTGTTTTTGCCATATATCAAAGGAATTACTGATCAGATGGGAAAGCTTATGGAAAAGCATAACCTTCAAGCAGTATTCAGACCCACCCGAAAAATACAACAGATGCTACGATCAGCAAAAGACAGCAGAGACCCCCTCACCTCTGCAGGAGTATACCGTATACCCTGCAGCTGTGGACAAGTTTACATCGGGACCACAAAGCGTAGCATCCAGACAAGAATAAAAGAACATGAAAGACACTGCAGACTTGGACAGCCTGAAAAATCAGCAGTGGCTGAACATAGCCTAACTCAAACAGGGCACAGTATCTTATTCCAGGACACCAAAATACTGGACAACACTTCCAACTACTTTGTCAGACTGCACAGGGAAGCCATTGAAATTCACAAGCATAAGCAAAACTTCAACAGGAAAGAAGAAACCTTAAGAATGAACAGAGCATGGGCTCCAGTTCTGAAAAACACCAGGCCAACAAAACACTCCACACCCGACAATAGCCCTGCAGAGAAGATTAGCACATCAAGCACCAATCCATATGCAAAAGAACCTCCTCAGGATACAGTGAAGCCTCCCGCCATTAGCATTCCACACCCTGGGAAACTCTTACAGAATGACTCAGCTCAACCCCACCCCTCCTGAGTAGATACAAATGACCTACATCTTTTCCACACTGTGACACTGAGAGATCTCTGTCTTTTGGTGCTACACCTCTGAAGATGCCAGCCACAGCTGCTGGCGAAACGTCAGGAACTACAATGCCAAGACCACGGCAATACAGCCCGGAAAACCCCCAACAACCATCTATCTTAAGCCATTAACTCAGAAATGATTAGCCAAATCATTCTACCACTGCAGAAAGAAAGACCTGTAATATAGGGTCTGATATATTAAATGCGAGTTGGGTTGGGGAAAATGTTTAACATTTGATCTTATCACCTTAAAAATCATGTCAAAAATAGTGTTTGTGTATGTGGGGGGCAAATCTTCTCCAAGGTATGGAGCGGTGGAAGGAGGGGCTTCATCATTCCCTCCCATCCAACTCATGCACTTTCATTAAAAGAAAAGGGCCTTGAGGGGCAGATTTTGCCACCCCAGAAGGAAAGAAGAGACAGGCACCAGTGTTGGGAACTAAATGGGCCATATTTATTTTGGCAACAACATATAAATGAGCATATATACACGGCAAGGGCCTAACTAGTGGTACAGTTCAGGTTCTGGGGTCACCCCTGGACCTATGTCCTGACCTGTCTGGGCAAGCTCTGCTGCCCCAAGCATGAGCCATCTATATGCATGGCTGTGACCCATCTGGCCAGGTAAATAGTTCCCCCTTCCAAGTCTCTAGCACCTTGCCATACAGCAGGAGGGCCTTACTTCTACAGGGGAAGCCACGCGGCAGTCTGCCCTCTCAGCTGGGAGCCATCAAGCAGTACCAGTGATCCTGACAGACCCCAATTTCCCCCCAAATGGAGATGTGCCAAGGATGTTCACCAACCCACTCATTTTTCCCATCCTAATCCTACCACTGCTAGAGCCAAGCCTCTGCTTAGGCTCTTGCACCCCATAGCTGGCCTATTGCCAACCAGAGCCCTTGCTGCAAGTCTTCTAGGAAAACATTGTTGCCCTTCATCGAAAGGTGGACCCCATCCCCTCTGCAGAGATCAGCAAATGTGGCTTGTATTTGCAGATAGGGCAGATAGACTTCTAACCCACCCTCCATCAATTAATATAGGGCACTATTTGCCTTTTGCCTTGCCCTTTCAATGGCTCTTAGGTCCCAAGCTTCCTGTCACAGATGACATGAAGGCGTTGCAGACCATATGATCAAAACACTAGGCCACTGCTTGCTTATCAGCTGCAAGTCAGCATGTGCCTAAATAGACAGGGACTTGACCTGCATCAAACCTAGGTCATTTCCATCCAAGTGGGTGACCAGAATATGAGGCAGCAGACCATTCCTCCCCTCAAACAACAATGGCAGTAAACCAGGCCATCTCAATCCATACTGGCCCTGCCATTCAATAGTGGCCCACTCACTAAGCCCAAGCTGGGACCTGATCAGTGTCCTCTTGGCTTAGTGGGCTACCCAAACCATACTGTGTCTGCAGATGAGGATCTGTAGCCTCATCTGCGGTGAGTGGTGAGTGGTGTTCCATCACTGTGGCAAAAAAAACCTCTTCACCCCCACCCCATGCCTCGACTTACCTCAGTAGGGCCCTAACTGGGCATAATTCTTGTTCCGCACAGGGGCCAGTTTCTAACATCGAACTCTTCCTCCTCTGATCCATTTTAGAGTTACTGACATGAATTGTGACCTTGTCACCCAGGACTTAACATCCTGTGCAGACAAGGCTTTCTCTGAGCCATCCATAAGTGACTGTGCTACTAGCTTATTTACCCTAAGAGCTCCAAAAGGATGCAGCATGAAATAGCAGCTCCTCAAAGTCCAAGTGACAAACTTTGGCCTACACTGCCCCAAGCCCCCGAAGAACGGCAGGAGAGATGGGCTGCCTTTGGTACCAGGCAGCTCCAGACTCCCTGGACCACCTTTCTAACATTTTTCTGAGTCTAAAGTCTCCGGTATACTCCACCATACCCCAGGCTTTACTAGCAAAGGCTAAGGCCACTATTTGTATCCTAATGGACTTAACCGTTAATCTCGCACCTTTGCAATCCAGACAGAACTGTATCATGTGTTCCACTGGAACTGGCCATGTTTGCTGCAGGCCCACATCCCACCTAAAACCTACAAATTGACTGATCACACGATCATATGACCTCTGGGTGCTGGGGTCGATGGCTAGTTGGATTGCCCTGTACACTTCTGTCTTCCGAGCCTCCACAACTCCTGGGGCATCCGAGCCGGCAGCAAGTTGGCCTTGGGGGCAAGCTGATGAAAACGCTCCATCTGTTTGTGAGACAAGGCATCTGCCACACCATTGTCAACCCCTGGAACATGCTTGCAGTTCACCCATAGCCTTCTTAGGCACTACCCTCAAAGGGGAGACCTGCAAATGAGGTACAGGAGAGGATGCAAGGGGGCCCCAAACCCTTCACTATTGGTGCACTCCTTCACTATTTTTTGTCGCACAACCCCTTCCATGCTGACAGTTGAACACAGTTTAGCCAAAATGAAAGGGGTCCAGGGGCCTTGAAATGGGATTCTGAATCCCTTGGCAAACCCTTCCAATAGGTACCTGGCATCCTCACGCCTGGGACACACTTCCAACAGCTGCCTAAGTCCCTTCAGCTTTATGGGGCTAGGACTCTTTTCCAGCTTGTTGGGAACCCCCCCCCCTTCCACCTCACTTTCCCACTTGGTGCTGCTTTTTACATGCCGTGAAAGCATGTAGGTCTCTGCATGGTGGGCACTCATGTCCAAATCTACAGAACTTTCTGTTGCACACCCCTCAGGAGGTAAACTCCCAGCAAAGCAGCCGAGGCTGCCCCACGCATGCGCGGGTGACTGTCGAGTGGGGGACTGTCAAGTGGGAGGCCCCGTTTATCAAATTAGGATTGAGGGCAGCCCTCATTTGAAACTCTTTGTCATATTGGAGCCATGTGGCTGCAGAGAAGTCTGCATATTCCTTGTAAATGATATCCACATATTGAAATAGGGCCACTCTCCTCCATGGCTGAGCTCTAGCCACAACTCCTGCATATATGAGGAACCTGGGCAACCAATTACCCTGGCCCGACCAACCTTCCTACACTTCAGGTGTTCCTTGGCCCTGTCATCTAGGTCTTCTTTCTCCTTCTTCTCCAGTTTCCTGAAGGGAAGGGTGAAAACATCAATATACTCACCACATAAAATTTTATCCCGAATGGCTTGGGCAGGGCCACCATAAGGCAAAGTCTTAAATGGAACCACCCCATAAAAGGCCATACCGTACTGCAAAGCAGACTCAGTTATAAGTGTATACTCAAGAGTCATTAAAAGAGAGTCATATAGTCTCAAAGTTTACTCATAAGTTATCAAAAGTCAGTTTAAACAAATTTCTGCGTAGACAAACAATATGCAGCTTACATAACAACCAGGAACTCCCTTCTTAAAGTGGCTTGTGCTAATGATTAATAATAATCATTACAAAATTACATATACAAAAACAATATTAAGTTGCTTCTAAAACAGACCTAAGAAGGGGTATGAATACCCCCAGGGACAGGAATGAGGCCCCCACTGCCTGGAAAGGCCACCCCCAAAAAACTCCAACCAGCCCTCTGCAGCTGGGCAGGTGCGCAATGCACCTGGCTGCCCCAATTCCTTGGGCCTGGATGCTGCTACTGCCACGCTCATCCCTGCCAGGCCACAGTTTGGCAGCTCCAAACTGCACCAAGCCACCCTGGGCTGCAAGTGGAGGCTGCTCAGGGCCACGCTACTGCTTCAAGCAGTGCTAAGCTGCCTCCCACCAACACAGGCTGCTCCTAGTTGCACTGGGCTGCACTCAGCCCCGCTGGGCTGCTAGGCAGCTAGCCATGGCACTGCAAGCTCGCAGCGACTCTGCTGCTTTCAGCTGTGTTTCACCGTGCTGCTACCCACCACCTGTGCCATTCTTAGCTGTGCTGCCTTAACAAGCCATGCTTGGGAAGAGAGCTCCTCTCTTCAACTGAGCAAAAGGCTCAGCCTCCCATCCACCCCATGCACTTTCATTAGAAGAAAAGGGCCTTGGGGAGCATGGCAAACTGCAATGAGACAAACAGCCTGCCCCCTACAGTCCTTTTCCACAAGTAAAAGCATGCAGTGTGGAAGGGAGGGAATGTTGAAGCCCTTTCTGCTGCTGCGCCATGCTTGGGAGATGCACCACACGTTAAATGCGGGTTGATTTGGGGTTTCCCCCAATCCAACCCACATTTAACGTATCGTCTAATCAGGTCCATGGTTATTTTCTTTTGCAAAATCTGTTTAACTTTATTAATTGAAATGTTTTCTCTTTCTCTGGATTCTCTTTTCATTCTTATGAGCTACTTGAACTTCCTAAACTAGACTGCTAGGCACCAGGGAAATGAATGGCATTCATTCATTCATTGATATTCCTCTTCATTTTTGTTAATATAATTAATGTGGCTTTGGGGTTTCTTTTTCTTCATCATTATTGGTTTGGAAATGATTGCACACCCTTTGTGATTGCATTTAAATGTTTTACAGAATTATTCCTAATTGTTTTTATCACTTGAGGTACATGAAAGACTGCCTTAAAATAATCCTGGCCATGCTCTAGCACGGAGAAAGAAAGTGGGGATCGGCTGACAATAATACTAAAATATACAGTAATTTCTTTATCATTATTATTAGTTAGTGGTAGATGTCAATCTTTTTGTCAATCATTTTTGGTTGCAGGGTTCAGACTGACACAAATCCAACATCAACATTCAGAAAACAGTAGGAACATGTTTCAGTGTTTTGCAGAGTTATAAAGGTAGTTTTTCTAATATGAAATACTTAAATTAGAATTTTATTATTTGGTTACATTAATCTAGATATCTAGTGAAACAAATCTAGTAAAACAAATGTATTACACACTTGAGGTGTTACATTAGTTTAGCAAAGCTAGGAAGACTATGCTATCATAGTTGTTGCTATTGTGAATGGTCATATACTAATCTAGTATACGTTTGACCTGTCACAGAAGATGCCTCTTGTTTTTCATTGCCTTTTGATTCCACAGTTTACAATGTTTTCCTCTATACAAAGGTAAATATAAGGGGTGTGTGTGTGTGTGTGTGTATGAGAAAACATATATAATGTGAGTTCTCATTCATGAAAGTTTATGCCATAATTAATATATTATTCTTTGAACAGACACCACATTTTTTGCTGTTTGTAGAGGTATTCTGTTAAATGTGCTAATGAAATTCAGAAATGTTTCTCTACAAATCAAAATATCTGTACAAGAAACACAATTTTTGAATTTCCACATGAATTAACTGTCTTGCAATGTTTAACGCTCCACTCCTGTTACGAAGAATACAGTTAGCTGCTTCCTCTTTTACAAACTGAAATAAAAGCATATTGCGAAAATGGGAAAAAAACCAACATCCTCCAGTTGTTATCACTTTTCACATTTTGCAAGTTCCCACCTAGCATGTTAACATTTTTGTATATTTCACTCAGCAGTCGCTTCACCTTTAATTAAAGTAGGTATTGCAAATGATCTGACCTCTTTGCCATTGAGCTTTTTAATCTTATTCCATGTCTTTTCTACTGAAGTGAGATGATTAATACTGCTACAGAAGTTATGCCAGCATGAGTTCTCAGATCTTCTAATAACCCTCTAAGCATGAATATGCTTCCTTTTATAATCCATCAAATCCAGAATTTTAACGAATGTCTCGCTTTATTCAAAGCCTTTCTTCCTGCTCTGACTAGCATGTAACAAATTTTCCCCTTTGCTCAGGAGGACACTAGAGGTTTGCTTTTTTCCCAGGTTGACAATGAAAAGGAAATCAACAGAAGCTTCTGTGCCATCAGCAACATTTTTACAAATCCACAAAGGTGACTGAAGATGAAATTTACCTAGCTACTTTATATATATATATACCTGCTTTTCAGGTAGTGTTTGACTCTACCAGAACAGGATTCATAGGTATTGGTTTTGTGTCACACAAGCTTGGCTTTGTAAGGAAATGCCAGGCACATCTATCCTACAGTGCAAAAATTTACATTAAGATGTGAATTATTTTTCCTTCTGTTCTGTGATTCACTTTTTCCTTCTGTGATCCACTAAGAGAAGAAATATTCTTGCAAAACCTGGGGAAAACATTCATTGTTTTCCTGCAACAAAGCAACGCTACAGCATCAAGTTGGAATAAATCTTTTCCACCATTCTAGAAATCCTAGAAACTGGAAGGTTACAATAATGTGTCAAAAACAGAAGCCTCCTCCATGGCTGTATCAAGAGATAAATAACTACTCCCCTCAGAAGGTTTAACCCATCCCTTTTAGAAAGTTTCTCATATATTCCATGAAATACTTCCTGAGGTGCACCGTAGTTTTCCAAATTCTGCCATCTGTCATCTGCCAATGGTTTATGTTTTATTTCTCCCCAAAGGAAAAGTCATCCTTACATGAATGGTACTTAGGATACGTATTACGTTTTCCAGTCTCTCTGGGTGCTGGACCTTTCAGCTTCTCCATAAAACAAAGCAAAACAAAAAAACCAATAAAACTTCAAACTTCTCTATCTAGCGCCACATTCATAGCATTTTACAAAGTTGGTTCTAACAAGAGTTATTAAGCTAGGATATAATTATGCACATTTCTGTTAGGAACATAATAAACAGCATTTTCCCAAGGAGTCTGACTTTAATCCATAGCCATCCAAGCCTCTTTTTAAAAGTGGATGCCAAAAAATAAGTGGCTTATCTTCTGGGGAGCCAGTCCAATTAGCTTCTAAGGGTTGAAGTAATTTGCTAATTTGAGATTAGCCAGTGTTAATGAGGCTCCCATGGTCAGGTTAACTGAGAATACTTCTTTTAAAGCTAGACATCACTTACTATACTAAATAGATTTAGCTGTGGAATAGAATTAAATAGGCTAGCAGAATCCTAAAACAAAAGCCATGTAGTACCTTATATTAAGACAAACCAAAATAACACAGCACTGTACTCCATGTGTTGTGTTGTGTTATTTAAGTTGGTTTTTAAAAGATGTATTACTTGGCTTTTGTGTTTGGATTTTAGTATGTGTTTTGGATTTAATATGGATCAGCATGGCTACCTATATTATTCAGCTGGCAGTTTATCACTTCAAAAGGTATGGATGTAGCATTAAGATAAGGAAATGGTAAACTCTTAAGAGATGTTTGTATTTGATCGACACCTCCAACTAGTAAGTTTCAGACCAAAGGACAAGGGGATAATTACTTTGTGATCCCCATTTTTCAGAATTCACACTAAACTGGCATGTTTCATCATAAAGTCACAGAGTATGTCATCATATCATCAAGTCTTTAGATGCTGATTGGATTTATATATAACCTATTATATCAACAGTAGCCCAAGAAACAACCGCTCCCAGACTTACCTGGGGGCCCAGGTTGAGGGTGATGCAGGGGAGGCGAGTGGGGAGGCAGCATGGTGGCCGCCATGTTGTGGAGGGGTAGGGAAAGACTGGGGGCCAGGGAAGCATGCCCAGGCACATTCGGTGCAGGCCCCTGGTCTGGGAAGCTGGCACCCACCCCTAAGCCATGGCGGCATCCCGCCCAGCCCTTCCTTTTGTCACAACTTTGGAGTGAGTAGGCTGTGTATTGGGCACTGATCCATTTGGGGGGAAACAGGGCCCTCAGGCTCAGTTTCCCTATTAAGGGGATCCCCAGAAGGTGTTTGGGGAGTGAGGAATAGCTGGTGCATGCCCAGGCAGGGGCTGTCAGTCTGCCTCAATCCCAGGTGGCAGGGGATGATTCATGGCATCCCGCTGACTGTCATCCCATGGTCCCCCCCTCAGCAGGGGTCTGAGGGAGTGTGTGGGTCATCGGCTTGGCTGTTGGGTCAGCCGATGCTCAGATCTGTGCCCTGAGTTGTAATCTCAATAAAGTTGTGACCTCTTTACCTCCAGCACCATGTCTGTGTGTTTTGTCACTGTGCTCCCTCCCCGCTCTCCTCCCCCACTTAGCACTCACCTGCAAAGGGCTTTCCCATCACAAATGCCTAAGCTGCACAAAGCCCTACATGACAGAGCAAGCCATCTGGCTGCTATCACCACAGATCCCAGAGGGGTGGATGTAAGCTGTATTATTGACTGCCAAAGAAGATGGGTCTAAGTTCTTAAATTCTTGGTGCTTAAATATTAGTTGTGATTCTATTGCAAATAAAAACCCCTCAAATGTGTTTGGATTTGGACATCAGCTGTAATATAGCTCAGCCAGTAGAAGGTCTAAAGCACCATTTGGTCTATATATGGATTGTTTCAACTTCATTACCCAATGGATATGTCAGGCTATGGATGACAGGCTATGGCAGATAGACCCCTGTACAATTACAGCAAGAATCCAGGCTCTTGGTTAAAAGGTTTTATTCAACAATCAGATCATTTCCATGGATATGTCCATTGGATTACTCAGAAGCTAGGTAAGCCACTAAGCAATAAAACCAGGTTGACAGGAATGGTAATTTGTGGAAAAACCATTCCTCTTAAAGAACACAATTACTTCTTTCCTCCTCCCATCAGCAAAACATAACTTTTGGCGTGAACCCGTCTTGAGAACTTCTCACATATTTTAACTATCACATCTAGACACTGAGAAAGCAGGAGATTAAAGTTGAAACACAGTAATTCATGGGAGCAGACAGTATACAAGGTCAGAAGCACTGAAAGCTTCAAAGCAGTTAGATAAGACATCTGTAGCTTCAGTAAGCCTGTGAAAACAAAGCAGTTATGGCATTGGCAATATGGCATCAAAGTACAGCATGAAACACTGGTTCAGAATAACATGTCAGCATCAAATAATGGCATGGATAGGGCACAGGCATAACAAGATATTGACAGGATCTTGGGATTTGTGAATACCAGTGTACTCTGGATCCTTATCCATCCTGGTTTCTGAAATCTTGTAAGAATAAAATCAGTGAGTCTCTGATGTCTATTGTAAATCATTCACTGATTCGGGGCATTTTTTGTCTTTCATGAAAAGAGTTGGTTATCCAACTACTTTAAAAAATCATTGCTAGAAAAGTATATTGTGGGTTTTTGGAGGCAAGGAGATTAAGGAGCTGAAGTTGTTGCTCTACAAGTTTATCCCAATGGGAAACAATGATCTGTTGTGGCTCCCACTTTATGGAAAGGCCTGCCTGAGGCAATCAGAAAGACTCCCTCTTTTCAATAATTTGACAGAATATGTAAAAGGGACTTGTTCAGGAGGGGATTTTTATAAAATTTCTGTATTAAAATTTCTGTAGTAAAATTTCAACTGTTTAGCAAGACACTTTAATAAAGGGATAAGGGCTGAAATTTATGGCACTCTTCATTGTATGCATTTCTTGGTTTTTTACTTCATTGTTTTCTAACTTCTGTAATTCAGTTTTTGCATTTTCATGTCATTTCTTATACTTAAAGTTGCCAGTTTTGTGTTGGGAAATTCCTGGAGAATTTTAAGGCAAAGCCTGGGGAGGGGAGAGTCTGGAAAGGGGAGGGACCTCCTCAGGATATAATGCCTTAGTGTCCACTCTTCAAAGTAGCCATGTTCTCCAGGGGAACTGATCTCTGTAGTCTAGAGGTCAATTGTAAATTTGAGAGGTCTGGCGACCCTACTTATACTTTTCTTTACTGCATTGTTTTCTAATTTTGTAATCCAATCTTATTACAATGTTTATTATATGTTTTATCCTGTACCTATTGTATTGTTAAATTTTGTAATCTGCCTTAAATCTCAGCAAGAAAGACAGACTATGAAGTAGATAGCCTTAGCTAGAAACTGTTGGAAGTTATGCAAGTTCTGGTGTCCAGCGACATGACGTACAGTATCTTGCAGAGATTTGCCTGTATCTCTTTCAAAAGAGGCGATAAAATGTGGATTAAGGGACAATATGTCCCATGCTTTAGTTGTTTAAGCCAGAGATTTCTATTATAAATCAGTTTTGAGAGTTTATGATAATCTAGTTGATTATTAGCAGGCTTCTAATCAGGGGCATAAATTAAATAGCTGAAATAAAATCTTAAATTATAGGATGCCTTTGGATGTTCATATGAAATGGTGACAGAATGATTTGTGTTTCTTCTGTTGCCACTTCTGTTCTCCTGAAAAGGATAGGAGATAATTGTATCTTACAAACTGCAAGTACAGAAGGTACATCTTGCAATGGAGAGTAAAATATGTGCTGGAGAGGAGAAGCTGTGATGGAAGGAGGATGAATCACATAAACTTGCTATTTCATAGATAGCCCCGTGGTACAGAGTGGTAAACTGCAGTACTGCAGCCCAATAGTAAACAGTCCAGTAGCGCCTTTAAGACTAACCAACTTTACTGTAGCATAAGCTTTCGAGAACCACAGTTCTCTTTGTCAGATGCATGGAGGGTATGAAGAAACTGATCAGATATATATAGGTGGTGAGGGGAGGGAGGAGTAGATGCAATCAGTAGCTTCTGATAATAGGATCAGTTTGCTTCAGATAATGAAATCAGTTACTTCTGATAATGAAATAACCATTCATAGTCTGACTGAGTCAAATTTACATATGCATTCCAATTCAGCGGCTTCCAGTTACTGCAGCTCAAGCTCTGCTCACAACCTGAGTTCGATCCTGGTGGAAGCCGGGTTCAAGTAGCCAGCTCAAGGTTGACTCAGCCTTCCATCCTTCTGAGCTTGGTAAAATGAGTACCCAGTTTCCTGGGGGTAAAGTGTAGATGACTGGAGAAGGCAATGGTAAACCACCCTGTAAATCATCCTTAAACTTTCATTTCTGTGGTTTTTCTTCCTCTCTGTAGGCAAGCGATCACAGCAAGTTCCAGTTTTTGGCAGGGCCTGAGCAGAAAGGGTTAAGGGATCCCCATGCCCACTGCTAGGCTCCCCTTCTTGCCTTTCCACCCACGTAGCCCTACCTGCCTGTATGTCCTTCCTTTGCCCACTTGCAAGCTCCTCCCCATCTGTAATCACAGCTGCCCACACTGCCTGCCTGCTCTTTCCCTGATGGTGCTGGGTGCTGGGTACAGCTAGGAGTGCCACTTCCATGGCTACCAGGAATGCTGATGCTTTGTGACTCACCCACGTGCCCTTCTACAGCAGTGCTAGGTAGCATATGCAGCTGGGAGCGGAGGTGACAAAGTGCTCACAAGCAGGCAGTGGAAGGGTGTGAGTGCAGGTGCCAGAGGAGATGCATGAGCAGGAAGTAAGCAGCAATGGGCCTGACAAGAAACCACAGGCCCTGGCAGCAGTCACACCTTGCCAGGTGCTGAAAACCTTATGAGATACTAAAATGTTAACTCATTCCATAATTTTGAAGCAGTTATACAAGTACAAACTTTGCTTATGGTCCAGTTACAGAAATAAACACTTAAGGAGCTATGCCACCTCCTCAGTTTATTTCTAATATCACAAAATTTGAAGAGGGAAAAAATGGTGAAAAGAAAATATACCAGCCAACATTTTTGAAAATGAGGAAAACATGCTGATCAGCTTTGTTTACCAACTCTTCTTCAAACTAGTTCCTCACTGGCAAAGAATAAAACTCCTGTTTTATTTATTGATTGCAAGTCGGTGGCTTCTCACCAACTGAGCCCTGAGTCATGAACATCAGAAGGCCCAGCTCTGCATTGTTTAAATTGACAGCAGTGCATGGATAACACATTTTCTCTGTTCTACTCTTGATGAGTTGATATGTTTTAAAGCCTTCTGACATCAAATGGTACTTTAATCTGGAGAAGAGGTAAAGAACAGCAATGCCAAAACCTGTCATTTTGAGCCACTGAGCCTAAGATTAACCCCCAAATGAAAGTAAGATGACGAAACTGACGTACTGCATAAATAACATTGGAATAAAGATAAGGTATTAAATTTGCTTTCAAAACAAAGTTAAAGCATATAAAATGACAGAGAAATGAAAGGCAACTAGTTGTCCCTGAGAACTAACTGAATAGCAGTTCTTCTTACGTAGCATTCAGTTGTTAAGTCAAGTATTTTGAGGTTCAAGTTATGTGTGAAAGTGCCTTGAAAAAGAGTGGAGTAAATTACAAGAAGATTGAAATTGGGGGAAATGACATAATCAGGTTTGCATCTTCAGGTTATAGGATGTCTATCCCGTCTCCTCACTAGGGTTGCCAACTCTGAGTTGGGAAATTCCTGGAGATTTGGGGGTGGAGCTTGTGGAGGGTAGAGTTAGGGGGCGCTCAGCAGAGATATGATGCTAATAAATCCATTCTCCAAAGCTGCCATTTTCTCCAGGGGGACTGATTTCTGTAGCCTGGAGATCAGCTGTAATTCTGGAAGAACTCCAGGCTCCACCTTGAAGTTGACAACTCTACTCACACCAACTGGAATGAAGGCCAAATGGTAGTCAAGTGCTGTAAGTTAAAAGGCAGAAAAGCAGAAGATTACTGAAATAAAAATTAGGAAGATGCAGAGGCTCAACAAGTGGCAAACCACTATGGAATTTTGAAAATGACAACAGTCTACTTCAAGTTTGGAAGCAGGGGCGTAGCTGTTTCTGCTCTCATCACTTCCATCATCTTCTCTTTTGCCTGATGTACACATTCATCCAGCCACTTTATCAAGTGGCTGCTGATACTTTTCCTTGTTCAATATTTCCTGGCAAGGTTCATTTCAATTATCACTGTAGGTCCACTCAAGAATGGTGACAAGTTCTGTCAAGTTCTATGAGACTGAAAGCATTAAATATGTGTTTGAGAGTTGTGTCAATAAATATAGGTCTTATCCCCAAATATGAACCATTGGCTTGATTAGTACAACATCTTCTCCTCTAGTTTTCTATTATCGTCCCTCACCTCTATCCAATACTTTGATGCTAAAATAATTTACCTCTTATTTTATTCATTTATTAGATTTTTATACCCCCCCTCCCTTGAATGAGGCCTGAAGTGGTTTACAACTGGTGTAAACTATTAAAACCCATTTTAAAATTTAAGACAAAACACTTAAAGCAACAATACATATTATATCTTAAACTCAAAACACAACCCTGCAATTAGGTGGTCTGAGAAATACAGCCAGTAGTAAAAACAGCAACCGGGTGACAAAGATTTCATATTAATTATGTCTGGTTGAAGGACTTCTGAAATAGTTCTGCCTTGCAGGCCATGCAAAACCTAGACAGGTCCCACAAGCTAGTGTATCGTAGGGTAGATTCCACCGGGATGGGGGCCACCACCCTTGATCTGGTGGAAGAGAGAGGAGCTGTTTGGGGGCTGGGCACCACCAGTAAGCTGTGAGATGAAGAATGCAGACTTCATAGGGGATCATCTCAGAAGAGTCAGTCCCTCAGGCATGATGGTCCCAGACCATGTAGGGCTATAAATGTTAAAACCAGCACCATGAATTTGATCTGGAAACCAATTGGAAGCCAATGCAGCTGCTGTAAAATAGGCTGCGTATGGGCAGGCCACAATGAATCAGTCAAAATCTAGCAGCTGCACCCTGGACAACCTGCAGTTTCCAGAGTGCCCTGCATAGAATGAATTCCAGTAGTCTAACCTGGAGGTAACTGTGGCAGGAATCACTGTGGTAAGGTCTAACCAAGACAAATGGGTGGCCAGCTGGCGAGCCCCGTGGAGATGGTAGAATGATGACCTTGCCACTGTAGATAGCTGCTTATCCGAGGAGAGCAACATATCCAACCAAACCCCCAGACTCTTCACAGAATCCACCAACGATAACTGGACACCATCAAGAGCCAGTAGCTACGCCTCCTCCAGAGGCCCAGTCCTCTCCACATGTCTTCTGTCTTAGGTGTTAGCCAGCTTTGTCTTATCCATCTGACCACAACCTCTAGGCACTGGGCCAGGTCCAAGAAAGCTGCCTCAGGCTTCTTCTTCAGCAGGAGAAAGAGCTGGTTGTTATCAGCATATTGATGGCACCCAATGCCATACCTCCTGACCAGTTCCACCAAAGGAACTCATTTAATATTTAATATAAATATTAAACATTGTGGACAAGATCACACCCTATAGAACACCACACATCAGTGAGTGCTTAGAGGGCCTTTTGTCTCCAGTGGCAACCCTCTGAGAGCATCCCTGCAGGAATGAGGAAAACCACACTAAAGTAGTATCTTGAACCCTCAGCGAGGTCAGGCAGTTGACCAGGATCAAATAAACAGCTGTGTCAAAAGTGGCTAACAGATCTGACAAAATCAGCAATGCTGAACTGCCTATATCTAATTGAAGGCAGAGGTCATCAGCCAGGGCCACAAGTGCTGTCTCAGTCCCAAACTCAGGCCTGAAACCAGGCTGAAAAGGGTCAAGTACAGAAGTCTCATCCAGGAAGAGCTAGAGCTGTTCAGCCGCTGCTCTCTCAATTACCTTTCGCAAGAATGGCAAATTGATGTTGGGCAGTAGTAGGCTAGTTCCTTTTTATCTAAGAAGAGTTTTTTTCAATAATGGTCTAACTATAGCTTCCTTCAAGTTGCTAAGGGAAAAACTCTGAGTGAGGGACAAATTAATAATTCCCCTCAAGGGATCTTGAGGGAAACCTCCTATCTCAAATTTCAGATTGTAAGCACCTCAGGGCAAGGGTCTAAATTTTGTACTCTAAACAGTGTCATGCATACTTATGTTGTTACCTAATAAATAAATAAGAAGAAAAGTTGGAAAGTTCTCTGCTTATCATTTTCTCCCCCCATTTTGCCCCCAATATCAATAGTGATTTATGAGTTAAGTAGAGATGATGCAACTGTAGCTTTAGCCTCCAGAACATTAAAGTTTGCTACAAAAATTTGCTTTTGATTAATATACCACAGCATGAAGCTTTTTATCAATCTTCAGCCTATAGAAAAATATTACCTCAAGTGGTAATGACCACTTAACAATGACAAACTTCATTTATCACTTATGATATACGATTCCATTATGGTACAAGTACATTGTGAAACCCTCTATGAACTTCACTTCAATGACAGGCACATAATGCATTATTATTTCTGTCCAAGCTTCTTTGGAGGGAAAAGGACTTACATTTTTAAACCAGATATATTTATTTTTTGTTTTAATAGAGTGTCTGATGAATCAAAATAAATGAATACAAAATTCAGTGTACATTTCCAAAGGTTTTGCATATCACTACTAGACATGGGCACAAACCAAAAAAATTTAACGAACCAGCGGTTCACGGTTCAGTGCCGACGACGATCCTGAGGTCGCGAACTGCAACAAACATTTTCGGTTGCCGAACTGGTTTGTGGTCCACAGGGTGTGGAATGGCCCCCGTGGCACTTAGAGAGCCCATATTCCCAGGGAGTGTTTTGCAAGCTCTCCTACAGCCATCACCCAAGTTTGGACAAGATTGCAAAAGGGATCTTGGAGTTATACCCTCTCCAATCCAAGGCCCCCAGGAAACTCCCACAAAAATCCAAGCAGAATTATACTCTCAGTCTTTCCCCAAAGGCTAGGAAGTGGCAAGCAAGAGCTCTGTCCCACTCCACTGCTCGCTGAAAGTGAAACCCAGCCTGGGAGCCTGCGGCTATTTATAAGCACAGGTCCCATTGAGCAATGCAGGAGGTCTGTCTTTGGCCGTCAGAGCTGCCTATCAGGGTTTGCAGGGATGAGATTGGAGTGCCCATGGCTACAGAACACCCCCTTCCCCCTCCCTCCCCTGGGTATCTTCTCCCAACTTGTAACCGCTTTGTAGTTCCATGGTTGGAAGGAAGACCTGCTGAGCAAGGTAAGATGGGCTTCCATTCGGGTTTCCAGGGTGACAGAAGGAGCACAGACAGAGTTCAGGCATTCCCCCGGGCTCCGTTTCCAGGGGAATTGATTGCTGGTGCCTGAGTGTCTGGCTTCCCGAACTGCGGCTGAAAGCACCGAACCAGGCTTCTTCCGAACACAGGTTTGTTGGATGAGGATAATCATGAACCGCCAGATCGCGATCGCACAATCACACGATTGCCAATTTCGTGGGTTTTTGAAGTTCGTAATGCAGTTTGTACCCATCTCTACTCTCTACCCTGAACAAATATCTGTGCCTTTCTTTGCATCTTACAATTGAATTAATTTGTATTTTATACAATCTATGTATTAATATTGCACTATGGGTATGTAGTGGCAGCTCTTCTGTGGCATGTAGTATTTAAGATAATGAGCTATGAACTAGACATCCTTGGTTAAAGTATCATCCTAACCATGAAAGTACTAGGCATCCTTGGGCAACCTCACGATCCTTTCTACCTGAAGCTTTATTCTTTTTGACATGCTTAGCCAGACCAGATATGCATTTCAGAACTCACAAGCAACTGAATCACATCAAGATCTCCTTGCGGAGGGCACTGGTACAAAGGAGAAAATTCTGACATGAGATCTATTTAACAAATGAAAGTGTTTTTCAGTGGTCTTCTTCATGTGGAAGCAGTAATATATAAAGCATCCCTCATAGCATATTATAATAACAACAACAACAATAATAATATTGCTATTTAGTTCTAGGGCAAAAAAGCGCTGCATCATTTTTAATACAATGTGCAGGATAATGATTCCTTTCCTTTAAACATATTGTGCATTAAGGTTGCCAACTCCATACTGGGAAATTCCTAGAGATTTGGGGATGGAGTTTGGCGAAGGGAGGATTTGGAGAGGCGAGGTACCTCAGTGGGGTATAATGGCCACTCTCCAATGCAGCTATTTTGTTAAGGGGAACTTATCTGTGTCATCCAGAGATCAGATGAAATTATGGGAGATCTTCAGGCCCTACCTGGATGTCGGGTCTCGGTCCTGCAATGTGTTCCATCTCCTTGTTCCACCTGTTGAAAGAAAATGAGAAGAGTACATCTATCTAAGAATTTACCTTGAACAGGAACGAGGGGTCCTCACGGCTTCTCTGGTTTGCTGTCTATGTTTCATCTCTGCTTTGAACACTGATATGAACTTGATTGCACCATTGGATATTTCTGTATTGGCCGATTTTGAGCTGTTTATTGCACATTGTTTGTTTATGTGATTTGATATGCTTTTAACAGTATTGTTATTTATTCATTGCACTGCACCACTTTAATACACTAGAATTTCAGAACCTGACTGACTGTATCCCTTGGTTGTGGGTTTCCACTTTGATTACTCAGGTTGTTGCTAATGGAGCTTCCTTTTATTTTATAGTGTCCTACCTGGATGTTGGCAACTCTATTGTGCACTAATACAGAAATGTGAGGAGTTTACTTAAGTGCAAAGAAAGGAAACAGATAAAAGAGGGTTATAGCTATGGTACTTCAATCGTTGACAATGTCCTCCTAGGTATTAATATGGGAATAACTGCATGGTTAGAATACAACGGTGGCGCTTAGATATTTGTAGTAAAACTTATGGAGAAAGATGGAATAACAACAATTCACATTGTTCTGTAACTAAATCTTCTACCGTGTATGTAATTTCATGGATATGGGCTCCTGGATACTGGACCAAATTGTCACATTTAAACTAAAACAAATTGTCATCAGTTAGTCCCTTTAAATAGAAATTAGCAAAAAACCACATTTCATATATGTTTAATGTGGATAGAGTGCCATAGAGTGCCTTTTGGAATATTGTGAATGGATTTCCCAGGCAAAAGGAAACGTGATACAAAAAAACAGCAAAATGACAAATAAGAAAGATAGACATGAAATACGTGGAGAACCAGTGTGCAATATTCTGAGTGTCATTCAGAACTCTGGGAGATCACAGTTCAAATGTTCACTCTGCTGTGGCCCTTTGGGCCAGTTACACATTTTCTGCCTAAACTACCTCATAAGGTTGTTGTGAAGATAAAATAGGGAAGAGAGAATGATACATGTTCCCTTGAGCTCCACTGGCAGAAGTGCAGGATAAGACAGCTTAGAAAGAAATCAAACACCCTAGAAGTTTTCTCTTGAAGAAACAGCACACCTTTTTATCTTAACAAGCATTATAAAAGCCCAGGACTATAAAAGCCCAAAAGTATGCAAAACAAAAACAAAAAAAAGGGATAAAGTGAATAGTTATTTGAATGGGAAGACTTTTGAGACCAGTTCTGGAAACATGCGTATAAATAAATATTTATGTAAATGCCTATGAAATGCCAGCTGTTTGTGTGAGCAATCCTGTCTCAATAGAATTTAATCTCTCATAAACAAGCACTTTACTGTTCTATTTTTAAAATTTTCAGGAGCAAGTATTAAGTTTAGCATCTATTTTTTTGCTTCCCTACTAGCTTCAACAAACATTTCAGATTTGTTCTCATATTTTTAATTGCAAAAAAGTATTACACAGAGGACCAAGAATGTCAAAATCTAGTTTATTTCATAGATTGTATAGGCCTTTACAACTTCTGTCCTAATTCACCAACCATTTTAACGGATGAAAATTGCTATCACTTTGGGAGGTGGTCATCTTTGATAACTGCAGTTGTACTTGATGGGGGATGGGTGGGGGAAAGCTGGGGACATTGACTGGGGCCTGAATTCAGTCCCTCCATTTTGGATACTCCAGACCGTTATTCCATTCATCTCTCAGGTTCTGTGTATCATATTTATTAACTGAGCTCAAATATTTATATACAAATATTGTATGTTTCACTTTCTGTATTGATTCAATAAAAACCTCCAAAACTGAAGGAGATTCTGAAGCATTCAAAGCTGCTGGACCATATTTGGACACCAACAAATGTTGCAATTGAAAATATTGCCATGGAGCAGAAGTTCAAAAGCAGAGTGGAAAAGAACACCACCCGGGATTAAAGAAACAGTAATATGATCTATTTAAAGTGCTAGTGCTCCCAAATTCATATACATTTACAATGTGCAATTCATACAACAAGATCATATATTAAATACAAAATACAAAGTTCTAAGAACAAGGATCACATATTCCCCTCCCATACATTCCAAGGAAGCAGGATGCCAACTCCAAGTCCAATAACAGGTAAGTACTGTGCTTTTTAGAGAGTGTAAGTCTCATTTAGTTCTTCTTTCTTGCTTATAGGTTTTCTTCAATATTCCATATGAGAGATCCTGAAGGGTAGTAGCCCAAACTGGGGGCCGGCTGCAATGCCAGATTTCGTCTTCCGACTTTCTCAGGGGCAGGCAGAGGATCACCGTATGGAGATTAATTATTTCAAATGTCCATTCCCTCATAGAATGTGGAGAGTGACGCAGATACAGTGATCATGTGATGGAGCAGAAGTTGGCAAATCATGTTTAGACAGTTGGAAAAATGACAAGAAATCATTATCACCTGTCAATCGATTTAAAGTAAAGATTCCCTTATCTGTCTGAGCCTTCTATAAGAAAGATTTCTTCCCAATTTTTAATTTGGATTTGACTATAATGTTAGCTTTGGAAGTGAGGACGAGTCATGATATTATGCACCATACTTCTCTAGCTGCAGGGAGTTTTGGAGGAATAAGATACAGTTTAACATAAGTAGACCCTAATGCATTCTACTTAAAAAGTGGTTCCAAAAAAAGAGGCCTCTAAGAGATATCAAGATGGATACTCCAATTGAGGGGAGTAATCCCAATAATTTGTACATGCTAACAAATATGCCTCATGATAAGCACTAAGATCCGGAAGAACAAATCCTCCTTCATTAATTGCAAGTGGCATATATAAAAAGTGATTGCACACATAACATATATAATTTGAGATATAATATTCATTTTATGTGTATTTACTTTACTTCATAATGACAAGTTTAGAGTTGCCCATCTAGCCAAGGATATATCTGAGATCAGTTTATTAAAATTCAAAAAATATCATGTCTTTAATATTCCTTGAGATCAATATTCCAAGATAAGTAACATCTGGCCACCCTCAGTAATTACACTCTGTGATATATTGTCTCTCACTGGCATCATTTCTGATGTTGTCCAAATAATTGAATAACTAGGCAGATCACCAAAATTATTACTCAAACTCATTAAATCAGAAATAGAAAACTGAGGTTCTGAAATAAATAATAAAAGATCATCTGCATATAAAATAATTTTAAATTCTAAAGATCTATGTATAAAGTCATGTATATTATTACTTTGTCTAATAGCATAAATAAAAAATGAGAGGAAAAAGAGGACAACCTTGCCTTGGACCTCTTTCAAAAAGAAATGGTGCAGAAAAAATACCATTGGTCTGTACCCTAGATTTAAGGGATGAATACAAAATTTGAATGAATTTCAAAAATTCATGAGGAAACCCAAATTCAGTCAATGTAGTGAAAATAAATTTCCTATATATTTTGCCAAATGCTTTTTCAGCATCAAGTGAAAGAATAGCAACTTGGTCAGATCTGTTTCTATTTAATGCAATCAGAACAGTGACCAATCTAAGATTATCAGATCTTTTCCTATTTTGTATAAATCCTACCTGGTCAATATATTCCAAAGTTCTAATAATCTTTTGAAGTCTGTTAGCAAGAAAGTCAGTTAATAGTGTCCACTTCCATGAAAGAAGTAGGTCAAAATTTGCACATTGCATATGGTTTTTGCATGTCTTTGGAATGACAGTAATATAAACAACCTGCAGTGATGCTGGCAATACACTAGATTCAAAAGTCTCATTGCACAGTTTGGTGTAGTGGTTAAGAGAACCACTACATCTGGAGAACTAGATTTGATTCTCCACTCCTCTACTTGAAGCCAGCTGGGTGACCTTCAGTCAGTCTCTCAGCTCCAGCCACCTCACAGGGTGATTGTTGCAGGGGTAAGAATAACATACATTGAAAACTGCTCTGCATGGGTGCTAAGTTGACCTGAAGGGCAGTATATAAATTGAATGTTGTTGTTGTTACAATTGATATAATTTTGGAATGAAAAAATCTGAAAAGGTTTTATACCATTCAATAGGGAAACAATATGATCCTGGAGATTTACTAGTATTTATATTCATTATCACAGCCTTAATTTCATCCATATGCAAAAGTTCAGCAAGTAGCTGTTGCTGAGCTATTTCTAAATATGGAAGACTAAGGTAAGAGAAAAATGTTTCCAAGTCTTCTCCTGATGGCTCTTTGTCCTTACTATACAATTTAGTGTAAAACCATTGAAACTGCAAATTTATTTTAGTAGAGGTAGTATGCATTATATTGTCCTCATCCTTAATCAAAGGAATATATTTCTTGTTTTTGCTGCCTTAAATGATGGGCCAGTAATCTGCCAGCTTGTTCTCGTCTTTCCCAGTATGATACCATACATTAAAACACATTCTGCTTTCAATGACAATATATTGTTCAACTCATATTTAACCTTTTGCACCTCTCGATAGGAATCTAGATTGGGAGATGTAGCAAACTGAGTTAACAAATATTTCAAATTATTTTTCATGTTTGTTTCTTTCCATTCTTTAAGCTTCTTCTTGTAAGACTCCTATGCAAAATTCCTTCCTCTGATAAAGGCTTTACAAATTTCCCATTTAACATCGCAAGTATTCATAGCTCCTTGGTTAATATTAAAATACTCTGCAAGTTCACACATGTAGACTTGCTTTCTGCAACATTAGGATTTGCAGAAAGCACTAAATAACTGTAGGCTTTGCAATGGCAGAAAGAGAGAGACCTTCAGGATACAAGAACTTAGGGTCAGAAAGAAAGTAAAATGAAAGGCAAGAAAACAAATATTCATCAAGCCCTGAACAGTACAAAGATTACACCACAACTCACCCTTGAATTCAAATGGACTAAACGTGCCCAATGTTACTTAATAGAGATGGGCACGGTCCGCATAACGGACCTAATTTCGTCACGAACTTACCCAGTTCGTCCTTCGTGAACACGCGGGCCGTGGGTGCGTGTTTTTCTCACGAAACCGCCGAACATTGGGGCTTTCTGTCCGTGTATCCGTTGGCCCATCATGCCAGGATTCCTGCTCAAACAATTTCCTCAGCAGCGGTGTGGAGCCACCTTCCCCATTTGGAACACACCAATCTTAGCCCAGGAAACCTTGATTGGCAGCTCTGTCAGCCAAACAGAGATCACCAGCCTTTCTGCATAAAAGACAAAGCGCGTGAAGTTCCGCTCCATTTTGCTGGCGTGGGGACGCGAGTTAGCTTAGCAACTGCTTGCTGTGGGGAAGTTTTTTTTTTTTTGTGAGAGCGCGGCTTGTGCCTTGGGGCGTTGGGGCTTCAGTTGCAAGAGAGCTTACTCTTTTATCCATTCCTGTTTAATTTTTTTCTCCTCCTTTCTATCCTAGTTTTCTTGAGAGCACTTTTTTAAAAATCCTTTTACCGCACTATCGGGTTACTCTGTTTTCTTTCTGCGTTTTTCGAGTCCTTGGGTTCTTCTCGGGCTTAACCCCCCCCCCCCACAAATCTCTTCCTTTTTTCTGGGTTGCCGGTGGGTTCTATTGTGCTCTGACGCCACCCACTCACAGACCCACAGTGGGTGCAAGGCAGCTTTGGACGTTGTCTGCCTGAGTTCTTGCCTTCTTTCCCCCACGTTCTTTCTTGGCTGCTGATGAGATGCAAGCGGAGGGAGAGTGCTATTAGGCTCTGTGAAACACCCACTCTCTGATGACCAGCAGCAGGTTTTGGGGGGCTCTGTCTGCTCCACTTCTTTCTAAGCCTTTTTCACTCCCTAAATAGTGGGTGACTTGGGGGGATATTTCCAGCCTGGCTTTTGAGGTGCAGGGGGAAGACTGCTACTGGCCTCTGTGAAACACCCACCCTAGAACCACTGGCAGCAGGTTTTGGGGGGCTCTGTCTGCTTCACTTCTTTCTAAGCCTTTTTCACTCCCTAAATAGTGGGTGACTTGGGGGGATATTTCCAGCCTGGCTTTTGAGGTGCAGGGGGAAGCCTGCTACTGGCCTCTGTGAAACACCCACCCTAAAACCACTGGCAGCACGTTTTGGGGGGCTCTGTCTGCTTCACTTCTTTCTAAGCTTTTTTCACTCCCTAAATAGGGGATTTGTATTTGTATATTGATGAAACAGTGTAAGGCACATGATGACTGAGCTTTACAAACATATATTATCCTCCTCCTGACAACAAGCCCTGTCCCTGGCACCTTCTAAGTACCTCTTCTTTTTCTTGATATGATTTGTATGCTGACAAAGCAGTCTAAGGCACATGATGAGCTTCCTTGATGGACTGCATCACGTTCGGTGAAGTGGGTTTCGTCGGCGACCGTTCTGCTCTTGCGAGAGCAAGGGCCCCTCTGAGGGTCAATCCCCAAAGTCCAGTGAGAAGTAGGACAGTGGCCCAGGTCAGCTTGCTTGATAGCAAGCAAGCTGACACACCACGACACTAAGGTGGGAATCGTTGTCCACTGCCCAAAGAGGCTCCCTCTGAACAGGGTAGCATCAGTTTCCTTCCCTCAAGGTGTGGAAGACATCCTTTCCATCCCTCCCGTGCCTTCCTTTCCAACAAGGGGCCTTTGAATTGCTACATGATCCTGTTGCGGAGTTGGCTTTCACTCAAGTGCATCCATTCATTTCCCATCATGGAGAGTTGGTCTCCCCGCCCCCGGGGAGGGCATCTCTTGTTGATGCAGCCCCATGTAGGTGGGTTTTGTGGGCAGCCACCTCTCCTAGACAGGAGCACAAGTCTCTCTCCTTCCCCCAAGGGTGGGTAAGGGTCAGTCAGAATAGGGGAGGGGAAGTTGTTGTTTGTCTCTTTGGAAAAGTGATAATCGAGGAGCGTTACATGAGAACCTTTGGTGGGGAAAGTCAACTGAAGTGAAAATCTGTGGGAAAACTAAGGCCTTTTCTGACTCGAACCGGTTCTCGAACCGGGCCTGGTCCGTTAAAAGTTCATGGACCGTGGTCCGTGGAAGCCCACGAACCCCGAACTGGCGGTCCGTAGGCAAATGCCGGTCCGTGCCCATCTCTATATTTAATGCTCACATGTTGTTCCCTCTCCAACAGTTTTGACTCCATGTCTTATTTATTGTGTATGTTTATCCATCAAAGCAATCTACATACAGAAGCCTATTTCTGCCCACAGGGTGGGGTTTAAAGAGATTGTTGGATAACTGTAGGCAAAGCCAATGAATCCAAATTTAGGCTTCCAGAAGAAAATTGACATAAAGATGGTCTAAAATTGTTAATAAGATGCTCATTGAGAGACAATGCTCCATTTGCACATGGGTTATTCTAGTGATCGTTGTTTTTGCATATCAGACTTTTTGTGCGTATGAATTTCCAACTTAAATATAGCTAGATTTTTTAAAGTGCTCCCCATACTAAGGAAGATTTGCTTCGGAATACTAACCACTGAAAATAAAGGAGAACATGCCTTGTATCATCAGTTCCAAGTACTTGTAAAGAAGATTAGGTGCTTTTGTAAATCATTTCATTAACAAGCCCTCTGAGAATAAAGAGCAAAGATCAGAATGACTGGAACATCAAAAGAATTTTAAATACCTAGAAAAGGTATATTTAAAATATATTTCATCAATAATTTAGAATGGTAATAGCTCCCTCCTTCTATTTGGAAAGACAATTTTAGAAATTGTTTTATAAAATAATCCTTCTAAGCATCTGTGATGTCACAAAGACGGCATACAAATCCTTGAAACCCTGTGGAAAATCTAGGACTATAAATTATGAATTACATTACAAGGCTATGGCCATGAATGGGGAAGCATGCATTGGACTATTATTAAAACAATTTATTTCACTTTTTTAAAAAAGCCATTTTCTTACATTTATGAAATAAAAGATTAAGAAAAGACTCTAAGACACATTTTTACAGTATGTATATACTATATCCTGAATTGTATCTGCTAGATATAACCAATTTCTAAAGATGATTCATACATTGGCATCATTTCTTGGACCTGTGCCTTTTTACAATTGCTTTTCTATGTAAATTGCATTCATTTCCATAACAGAGAAAATTAAGCAACATAGTAACAGAAAGCTTTCTTTTAATTTCTTATGAGCTTGATTTGGTTGGTATAATACTTTTCTCAGTGATCTTGACAAGCAAGCCAATAAAATAGGCCTGTACTTATTTATTATATACTGATTCCACACTAACTTCCAGAAGCTCAGGATAGCATACAAGGTGCTGTCACTTTCATTTTATCCTCACAAGAACTCTGTGATAAGTTAGCTGAGAGACAGTTTTTGAATCAAGGCTACCCAGCTAACTTCATGACAGATTGGAATTTGAGAGCAGACCTCCCCCATCCTAGGCCAACAATCTAACCATCCCATCACACTAGTTGACTGTGCCATTCGATGTATTACAAGAGGGAACCCACAAGCAATTGCATGAGGCATCTCATTTTCCCCTCCCTCACCATATCCTCCTTCCCTTTCTGCCCCCTTGTGGTCTCGCCCCCTTTCCCTGTTCCCTTCTCACCTTCCCACCCACCTTTGTCTGTCCCCCTGTCTTCACCTTTACTCCCTCCCACCCCAAGGCAACCTCTCCCCTATGGCCTAGTTCGATGGTGCTATGGTGGAGAACCTGCAAGGACTCGTAGGGTGTGGGAGGATTGTACTTCACTTTTCCCTGTATCCCCTTCTCCACACTATTTCCTCTTTTCCTCCTCATGACAGCTCACATTTCCTTACATCCTTCTCTCCTTCAAACTCACTAAACAACTTACCTTTTAGCTGACCCCTCTCTTCATCTATATTTTTAAAAATTTACTTCATTTATATACTGCCTTTCTCCACAACGGGGACCCAAAACAGCTTTCTTCATTCTCCTTGCCTCCATATTATTCTTGGAGGTAGGTTAGGCTGAGAATGTGAGACTGGATCAAAGTCACCCAGTGAGCTTCCACAGCAGAGTGGTGATTCAAACCTGGGTCTCCCAGATCCTACTCTGAAAAGCTAACCAGTATACTACACCAGCTTTTTTAGTGGTAGGGGGTGTTTTTGAACAGCAGCAAGCAGCCAAGCCTCACTGAGTCATGCAGTCATGTGGGATCAAGTCGCCTTATGGTTGCACCTGGCCCTGGCCCCAATGAGTCCTCCTTCAAAGGCCAAAACAGCTCTGGAAAGGGCTGTGCCCCCTTCCTCTGTCTCTCCCCCCCCCCCTCAGTTGGAATGAAGAGGCAGACACAAGTGTTTGGATTAAAGGGCCGCTTTACTAAGTTATAACAATATATTTGTCAACACAGCAAGGGCCTAACTAGCAGCACTAGTCAGGCCCTGGGGTCACTCCTGGACCTCTGCCCTGACCTGTATGGGTGACCCCTGACAGCCCCAGGTGTGAGCCATCCATGGTATGGCTAGGGCCCAACCGGCCTGGCTAAGTGGTTCACCCCCTTAAAGCTTCCCCACCTGGCCGTAAAGCTGCAGGGGGGACCGGCTTGTCCAGGGTTCCCCATCAGGGTATCTGACATCACAACTGGGCTGTTGTCATAGTACAGCCTGAGCTTGACGAGTCCTCAGAGGAGGAGGAGCTGGAACAGCTGACGCTTGCTGACAGCCTTGCTCCTCCTGAGGAGGAGCAGCCTGCCTCCCAGCAGCCGACCACAGCTGAACGGTCAGATGCTGAATCCCAGCCAGAAGCTCCCCGTCCCCACCCAGAGCCACCAGCCCAGACGCAGCCAGCTTCCTTATCCCCTCCAACATCTCCAGACTATCAAGAGCAACGTCGGCGTAGCAGGGACAGAAGAGACTTACAGACCCGACATCAATCTGTACGCCTCCGGGCTCTGAACAGGCCAGCCTTCTCAGAGGAAGGAGGGGCTTCAGAGGAGGAGACTTGAAGCAGCTGTGCGAGCTGACTGAATGCTCTCAGAGTATAAAAGCCAGAGGGAGGGCTCCTTTCAGCATGGCTTCAACAAGTTCTCTAAGCTGCTACTGTACTGCCTGCGTTTGCTCCTTGGAACTGTCTCTCTGACCTCCGACCCGGCTTGTCCTCGACTACTCCCTTGATTTACGGACTCTGCACATTCCTCGCCTTGCCAGCTGGACCTTGTTACCTGTCAGCAGCACTCTGCAGACTCGGCAGCCACTGGAAGCAGGACAGCTGTACAGCAGCCAGCCGCTCCTGACAGACCCCGATCCCCACCAATGGCGATATGCCAAGAGCAGTCACCAGCCCCCTGAACCCTTGCCACACCTCCTCCAAATAGCTGTTCCACCATCCCCTCAGTAGAAGTAAGCAAATGTGGCCCAGATTTGCGGATGGGAGACCCATGCTAAAACACAATCCCCGTCCAAGCTCTCTGCAGCCGGAGAACATTGGACGAACAAGGCCTGGGTCAGGTTTTTCAGGCCTGACGGCCATTTGGTAACAGCCTATTGTACCACCTTTTGCCCACTCAGGCGGACATTTCATAGTGGCTGGCCAGTTCCTCGGCCCCAGTGTGTCTGTAGGTAGTTGTGAGCCAGTTCCAGATGGGTTCGGTAGCAGTGCCCGGTTTATTTCCTCCACATGCCTCCCAAAAAAGGTGCAGGCCCTCCAAAGGGTAAGCAGCCTGCTAAGCGGCTGGCCCCCAGGCAGCCTGTGGTAGTCTATTGTCCTCTGGTGAGGATGAAACAAGTCCCAGTCAGCAGGAATTGCGAGAGCGCTTAGCAGCTTTGGAGCAAGCCCATGTGGTCCCCAATATTAATAAAAGGGCCAACGCAAGAGGCCCGCAAGGGCTGCGTTGAAGGCATCCTTTATTAACGAGATTTTGTCATGCATTTCTGCCCTCGATGGTTTGTCTGGCCACACCCTGCACAGTGGCAGTCAGAGCATCTGGCAGCCAAGCTCCAGAGCAATTGTTGGATGATGCAGGTTCAGCAGAGAGTCATGATGGTGGTTCGGGGGAATCTGGACAGGTGGTGCTAGTGCTTCAGCCTCCTGAGTTGGAGGGTAAGTTTTCCTTGCCTCAACAAGGGTCTGGGTGCCGTTGGGAGATCTGGGGTCAGGCCGCTGCCCCTGCACCCCCTTGCATGCCTCAGGCCTCATATGCGCAGCCAGGTTCAGCAGTTCCTTCTACCTTAGCCAGTGCCTGGCCACTCAGTGGTCAGTCTGCCCTGTTAGGACAGCCACCTGGATCATCTGCCTGGTCACCCATTACTTCCTAAACCCAGGTTGGTATGGGTTGGGTGGTGCCATGGGGAGCCTTTTATGAGTACCTTTGGGCTAGCTATGGGTCAGTACCACTTAGGGCTCGATCCTTTGGGAATATGGCTATGCCCCTTGGGGACCATTTGACCCCAGCAGCTAGGGAGAAGATCCTCAAGGGCTATTATTTGGATGTCTTTACCCTTCTCTTCAGGGAACTGGAGAAGAAGGATAAAGAGGACCTTGAGGAGTGTGATAAGGAGCAGCTTAAGTGCCACAAGGTTGATAGGACCTGAGCTAATTGTGTGCCTGGGTTTCTCATCGATGCGGGTGTCATAGCATGCGCACAGCTTTGGAGGGCAGCTCCACTTTTCCAGTATATGGATATAATGTACAGGGGGTATTTGGACTTCGCCAGTGCAGCTTGGCTGCAATATGATGAAGAGTTCCGCATGTATGCCTCTTCATGCCTCAAGGCCTCTTGAAGAACCAGTTAGCTGGCCACAGACCCAGACAGCCCTCCCCCACTCTCTCTCTATATTTTTATTATAATTAGATTATTATTATTCTTAATATTATTAATGCTATATTTTAAATGAAGTAAACAAATGGCCACTGGGAAAAAATTACCAAAATGCCGCACAGAGAGAGGGAAGCCAGTATCTATGGACCTGGACACAGCTAGGACACTGGGGCTGAGAGAAGTGGCTTACCCAAGGCCCTACTGAGCAAATGGCAGTAATGAGATTCAAACCGACAGAGTCCTGATTCGCTGCCAGACCCACTCAACTACTGTGCTACCAGTTCTCAAAATGGCCACTGAGGCCCCTACAAAAAGGCCGCTCAGCCCACTGGTGCCTAATCTCACAGGAAATTAGGCCAAATAGGTTTATAATTGTGCCTCAGGGAAAAGGACTAGGCCAAAAACAGATGGGTGGGTGGGAGGGAGAAGGGAACCCCACACCCCAAAGATGGGCCTGTAATGTAGGGACACAAGGGCTTCCACCACTAAAGCTGCCCAGACTGAGCCCGCCCTACAGAAATATCACCACAATCCAGACCCCACCCAAGGCCAGGCTGAACACTGTTGCCCCCAGAAGTCCCGCTGCCTGCGTCCCTCCGAGCAAGGCCAGCTCGGGACCTGGGTGGGCACAGGCAGCAAACGCAGCCACACATTGCACTCCCATCTATAGCAGACAGCACAGGCTAGGGCTGCAGCAAAACAAACCACAGCTGCAGCACCCACCGCCACCACACGGGAGGACTTTGCTGTGGTGGGAATAGGTGATGCAATGCTCCCTCCAAAACGCAAGGAAAGAAATCCACCGCTACGCCGGAGCATTCAGCCATGGCAAGAACAGGAGTCGCCACTGGGTATGCTCCTACCCATTGCCTCAGCTCCACCCGGGTCTCCCTGTTGTCGTATTGGAGAGATAAGAGAAACACATCCTTTCCTCTCCTAGCATGTTTGCCCCCATACCCTGAAATGAAGACACTAGGCAAAATCCATGGGTTAAATCAGAGTTTATTAATTACAATATGAATTGCATCTTAAACTCACCCCCACCCCTGCAATGTTGCAGATTCCCTAAGAGGATGTCCTTAGGGTTTTCTAGCATTTGGACAATCCTCCCTGGCTCCAAGCTTGACATGGCCACACACTATGCCTGCTTTTCCTTGACTTCACCAAACTTGTGCAGAGATAGGTTGCCCATAGACCCCATCCTCCCACACTGTACAGTGTAAAGTTTTGAGCAATGAGGTGTGGCACCGAGGGATAAATCCCTACCAAACTTCTGGCACTATGCAGCCAGCAGTAGCTGGTTTGGGTGCCTCCCCCCATCTTTGGAAGCCTCAGCTTGCTTGCCAATCTCACGCGCATAATTCCAGCCAACCTCAGTTCCCTATTTATAAAACTCAACTCCACAACAACTGATGTAAAGCAGGTGAAAAAGGTCTCTTCTCCAGGCAAATCAAATAGTTACTCAAAAAAATCCTGCTTGTCCCAGAAGCGGCCAGCTAATCCCACGTGTTGCTACAAGGAGTGAATGTTGGGGAGCTCTGCAGGAAAACAGCACACCAAACAATGAAGCAACAACTTTAAGATTCCTTCTGTTCTCAGCCCTCTCGTTGCCTGAATTTTCATCTTACACCCCGCCCCCAATGTCTGTTGCCTCCAATTCTCTGAAAGACATGTGTGCAAAATCAGCCATGTTACTGTCGGGGCAGAAATGTGCTTCTGGTGAAATTTAATACAAATTGAGATTCATCAAAAAGAATGCCCACATGGTTCTCAAAAAGCCCTGCTGTCCAGTTCTTGCAGTATAGACAGGATAACATAGACAGGACTTTATTTATTTATTTAGAAATCTATACCACCTCTTCAGAGTGGCAGCTAACAAGATTCAAGGCAGCTAACAAAACATCTTGTCTCTAGTCGCCATCCATTTAATCTCTGAAGGAAAGTGTACAGAAAGCAGGGTTTGTGAAGAAGATCATGGGACATCATGGACAACATGGGAGGATGTGATTCTTCAAACACCCTATCCCCAAATCACTTAGGGTCTTAAAGGTAAGAATCAGCACTCTGAATTTTGCCTGGAAACAGACTGGCAGCCAGTGCAGGTCCTTCGGCACCAAGGTGACATGACTACAGTAGCTTAGCTGCCAAAAGTCTCTGCATAATAAATCATGTTTCATTAGTCTAACCTTGATGTAATGATAGCATGGATCACTGTGGCCAGATCACACTTTTGAGTAGTGGCCATAGCTGACATGGCAGCTGAAGTTGTTAAAAGGCACTATGTGTCATGGAAGTGCCCTGAACCTCCAACCAAAGGCTAGGATTCAGCAGTACCCTAAGCAATGAACCTGCTCCTTCATGGGGAATACAACACTCTCCAGAGCAAGCTGACTGCTTAGTCCTTGAGCAGCTTTGTCATTGATCAAAAGCACTTCAGTTTTATCTGGACTGAGCTTTGTTTTATTGGCTCTCATCCATCTCTATCACCTATTCAGGCCCACCAGATTCATCTTCTTGTTTATTCTGTTCCCCATGGTCTGCCATACATGGCTAACAAAGCCACATCCAACACAAATTCTGTAGGAAGGCCTGCTCAATGGATACCAATGGATAAAAAAGGTAAAGGTAGTCCCCCTGTGCATGCACCGAGTCATTACTGATGCATGGGGACATCACATCACAACGTTTTCTTAGCAGACTCATTACGGGGTGGTTTGCCATTGCCTTCCCCAGTCATCTATACTTAATCCCCAGGAAACAGGGTACTCATTTTACCGACCTCGGAAGGATGTAAGGCTGAGTCAACCTTGAGCTGGCTACCTGAACCTGGCTTCTGCCAGGATCGAACTCAGGTTGTGAGCAGAGCTTGGACTGCCGTACTGCAGCTTACCACTGTGCCATGGGGCTCTTTTTAACCAATGGATAATAAACAATCAAATCCTCTTGTCCACTTTCCCAAAAAGATACTAGAGCTTTAAAAGAAAATTATTCATTGTAGTGCATAGAGTTTGGAGTGTTTTCCATCTGAATATCTCTGGGGGTTTGCATTAGATCTGATCAAGCGATAACCCAGGGTTTAAATTCCAACAGAAACAAGCAGAATGTTACTCTTAATAATTAAAAGGATCAGACCTCATTCATCTCATGCCAGAGAGAAAAAAAGCAGGGAAAAACCACAGGCTCTTGAGTTATTCATGAAGCAATATGACACAATTGACATGCCATGGCCAAACTGCATGGAGTTAGATATCTATCCGCCAGAAGCAGTTTGCCCTTAGGGAGACTGGAAGCATTGACTTGCTCAGAAAATCTTTCCAGGAAAGTTCAGTTGAAATTCAAAGAAACTTGACCAATTCTAGATGTCATTTTCAAGAGTTCATTGGTCAGCATAGAGTTTCTGTACAGAAGATCTGAACAGGCGCTGATGCTCCACCAGGGCTTTTCAAGATGAGTTTCTATAGTTCAGCAAGCATAGGCCTAGCAGAGCAGACAGAGCACACATAAAACAACCTTGAATCAATATTTTATGTTTCCTGCATTTAAGTCTTTTGCTCCACAGTTAAAGCAGGAGGAATGGAAAAACTGTCTCTGTGTTCAAACTACAAGCGCCTCCAAAGCACATGTTAAAAGTACCTTGAAGATCCTAATTCCTCAGGAATAGCCATCTGTAATCTGAAATATCTGAAGAAGTAGATTCCAGTCCACAAAAGCTTATTCATTTTTTTAATTTAGTTTTTTTGAGCTGCCCCCATGACTCCTGTTTATTTTTGAAGATCCAATGCTTCCCAAACTAAGGAAGCAGCTTAGGGTTCCTAAGGATCACTAATTCTAGGCTGGGAAATTCCTGGAAATTTGGCAGCAGAGACTGGGGAGGATAGAGTTTGAGGAGGAAACCCAGCAGAGTTGTTGTGATACCACAGATTCCACACTCTGAAGCTTACACTTTTTGATCTCTGTAGTCTGTAATTTCTGGAGAACTCCAAGCCTCTTCTGGAGGTTAGCAACCCAGGCCTCCTAGTCCTACAAGAACCCACCTGATCATTGCAATCATTTCAGGGGACCTTCTTTGAGTGACTCTGCCATCTGAGGCTAGATGGGTGGCAACCCAAGAAAAATCCTTGTCAATTGTGGCACCATCACTTTCTTGTGTTTTAACTGTACATGTGTTTTAATTGTTGTTTTTATTAGTTTTAGGATATGTATTTTTAAAAGCTGGTTTAATGGCTTTGATTGTTTGCTGCCTTTGGGTCCCTAAGTTGGGTGGAAAGGCAGCATAAAAATGTACTAAATAATAAATAAGTATGGTCCATGGATCCAAAAGCAGCTTGAGAATGTTTAGGATTTCAGCCTTTCTTGCAAATTGACTGAAGGAGGATATTTTATCACTGGCTACACTGACTATTTCAGCAAAGAAGATAAGGCAGGGATGTATAAGACAACAAGGATCTGAAGTCCAAAGAAATCTGGAGCAAGAATTACAGAGGAGGAATTCTAGGGATAATGTATGTAAATATTAGTGATGCTAAATAGTTCAAGGTTTATCAAACTCTTGAATAGTATAGCAGCTGGAATATTTATGTTGTTCCAATTTTTTGTCACTTGGTTAATGTAATCACAAAGAATAAAATTGAGTGAAACATCTTCCAGAAATATTTTCTGTTTTCAAATCATCCCTTTTTAAATTAATGTAGACTAATATCTACAAACAGAGACAGTCTGTCAAGACCCATCCAGTTTCCTGTCTGCTTTCTGTGGTTACCTGTGTATTTTATCTACATAGTCTCAATTATCTATCTGTGTGACTATTTGAGGAATTATTTGCATATAGTAGGGTGGATCCCACAGAGCATTTTCCCCAGATAGAAGGATTTCTGCCTATGGCGCATGATGGTTAGGGTTGTTGGGGGTGGGGATGGAGGATTCCTCACTTTTAACCTTGTTGAGTGTGAATTCCTCACCTTTCACCCTCCACCCCAACTCACCTGGTTGGAGGGAGGGAAAGAAGTAGGAAGACAGGTCAGGAATTGCAAAAGCATGTGGCAAAATGGTGCATGTGCACTCCACAGGTCCAAATGATGTAACTTTCAGTTGTAACCAGATGCTACAGGGTCTCAGCAGAGCCAAATGGCCCCCAAACATAGTAAAAATGCTATGCTTCAAGCTGATTTTTGCCTCATTGAGACCCCGTAGCCTCCGATTTTCAACTGGATGACATCATTGGGGCCTCCAGAAATGGCTGGATTGGGGCCCCATGCCTACCTAGCAAATCTCAATTCCCCACTTTAAAAATGGGAGAAGGCAACCCTAATGATGATTTCACTCCCCCCCTTCAAATGAAGCTCAGAAATATAGAAGAAGGTGATTAATTTGTGGTCTGTGGGGAGAAATCCTTCTATTTGTGGAAAATGCTATGTGGAATCCACCCCAGACCTGCTCTTTGGACAATCACACAGAAGTACTAGAAATTACAGAGGGAAGTCAAATGGCTCCAGGAAAGCATCCATGAGATTGACAAGGCTTGAAAGATATAGGATATTTGGGTAAGAAGGAATATTGGACTAGGTGTACCAAGAAGAAATGGCTTGTAAGAATTATTGTTAAATGAGTTGTATATTCTAGCCTAGCTTGACTGTGCAGTACTTCTTTTACCTGCTGGAGAGAATAAAAGAGCTACAAATGTCAAAGAATTAAGAATTAATGAGGCAGAAAGGCCACACAACATCTCATTCCAAAACGACAACTCTTTCAATATATCCAGGGCATACCATTAACATTATGAAATCTAGTTCCTAGGATAAACACTGCTGAGGCTGTGCCAAGTAAATATGTGCAGCTGGCAGTTCAGTTTTATGTATATAATCAGTGTGTGAATGCAGATGACATACAGAGTGAACAAACACATTCAATATGTGCAGTTATATATAAGCAAATAGGTGTAACGTATGCTTTGCTTTGAAGTTGCAAATATTGTTTCATATGGGGCACTGGTATAGGAGCACTGATAACAGAAAGGGGTTTTGATATCCAGATTGAAATAATATTTTTTAAAGGGTTAGAACTTGCTATGTAGGACATTATTAAGAATTTTAAAATGCTGGTATACTGATACAAGAGTTCTGATGTACAGGTTCTGATGCAAACACATTACTCCATGCCAGCCGAGTTTTTCTCTCCTTGTTCTTTTCAAATACGGACGATGATCCATTAGTGCAACAGGATGAAAATAAGGACAATGGGATAGCCCAGCATCATAAGAGGTTTTGGAGGTCCCACAGGACCCTTATATATTTGGATCAAAGCCAGTGCCTTTAATTTTAAATCCAGAAGGAAATAATCATCACCAAATTTAAAAATCTTGGTAACACCAACCGAAGAGTGTTCGCTTTTTTATTACTTGTTCTGAAGATTTAACTGTGGCTTGCTCTTGCATTCAGATCTCTTGAACAGGTCTATTATTCGTTTTATTAATTTTCATATCATGAACAGCTTCCTTTCTGGGACTTGTTCTGCATACAACACCCATGGAAGTCAGCTCTTTTTCAACTCTTGCCTTGGTGTTATCCTCCTGCTCTTTAAATCAGGCTCTGAAGTTGTCTGCTTTCTGCTTACTGCCTTACATTTCTTCTTCTGATTTCCTGAATAACCTAGCAAAGAATGTGCAGAATAAATGAAGCTGCCAAATGCTGGCAGGTTGTAGTCATTGGGGTTATAAGAGGGATACTTCAAACTTGGATTTGGATTATGTCAACCACTCTTCCCCTTTCCTTTTCTACATTGTCTATCACTAAGAAGTTCACATGGTGCCTGACTAGGTCAGAGAACTGTTCACAGAAGTCTGAGTGAAAAATGTTCTCAAGATTACTTTAACAAATGGTTTCTTTTGTCTGAGGAGTGGCACCTAACCCAAGGGCTCCATTATCAACCTCCTCTTGGCTATGTGGAAGTAATTAATTTCTCTTCAGGGGCTCTTGTTGAGAAGAATGTTCGTCTGGGGATGCTTTGGTTTCAAGACAGGGTTTCCAGGGTTTGATCACTGTACAAAATGGATAGACTGTAATTTGAACAGAAGACAGACAAATAAAGCTGTTCCATCCATTAGTTCCCAGTTGTTGTGCCAGCATCAATTATGTAATGATTGATTGGAGGGGTTTCAATTTCCTGTAGTTTATTTCATTCTAACACACCCTTGAGGTTCTCTCATGGTTTACTGGGGGGTGGGGGGGATTACAATACATTATTATTATCTGTCAGTCTTAGCCGCACATAGTAATTGGAGAATAATAGCAAGACACTGTCAGAATATCTGAAGCAACCATTCCAAAAGCCTCTGGGAAGAAGCAGAGCTGTGCATACTGTTTGCTGTAAGAAATAGTTTACATGAACATAAAGAAAGGGTGGGAAGGAGAGAAAGCAGCAGGAAAGGGGGAGAGGCCATGGGGACTTTCAGGAAAGAGAAAGAGGAAATAGTAGGGTAGGGGGAAATGAGATGCCCCTAGAAATCTTTGTGGGTCCCCCGCCTGTAACCACTATTATAGAGCTTGATAATGTGTACATACCTTTTTTTTTTGTACAGAAAGGAAGAAAATGCAGCCTTGTGCTAAAATCATTGCACAAAAGAGTAAAGCCTAAAGCTAAAGACTGCCTTGCCAAAGCTCAGTTTTTCAGTATGATCTCAGAGTTTTCAGTGCCTGGTTACCCACAGAGGGGGAAAACATACACCAAACATTACACTGAAAACTCTAATAACTGCTGCCAGCACTGGTGTATCTGGAGACTGGAGTTCACGTTAAAATAGCAAAGGTTCTTGTTAGAATAGTTTGACACCATTTTGACAGACTGGCAAAGGGAATCTTAATGGTGGTACACAGTTCTGTGGAAAACAGAGGGTTGGGGGGGAGTGCTCATTAACATGCTACAAAAGAATTGAAAAACAAATGGATGCTGTAAATCTAACAACAACAACAACAACAACCCCAACAACTTTAAGCTTCACAATTTACCTCTGACAATGGCTTCTAATTGACAAATACATTCAGCGTTCTGCAACTAACAGTGACCTCATTTAAAATGAGTAGTTTTGAATATTCAGAGTTCAGAAGCATTCTATAGAGATAACAACATCAGACCCAACAGTGTTGGCATTAATCTGAAACAGGGTTTATACTCTGTGTATTAGTATTACATCAATAGATATGTAAAAAACATACATGGGAATTAGTATAGCAGGACCAGATGTCTAACATCTACAAGCCTAAATTTAGCTGATGCGGTTAGTCAAGAGATCTGGAATAAAATGACAAACATAGATGGTTAGGCTGTTACCCAAATGAGATACGTGTGCAGAGCCCTTAACCCCCATGTTATTCAACCTCTGTATAAAGCCTTTAGGAGAATCATTTGTTGCTATGAAATTGATGCCATAAATATACAAATGACACTCATCTCTATATTTCATGATCCAAATTACTGCAGGATGCAGTAGTGACCATGGGTTGCTGCCTGACAGCTATGGTCCAAATAGCTGAAAGCAAACAAATTGAAATTGAACCCAAACAAGACCAAAGTGGTGCTGGTTGGGAACAAGGAGATCTTGAAGGACTTTGTACATTCCTCTCTTGGCAGAGTTCATCTTACCCTTGCAGACTCAGTTAAGAGCCTTGGAGTTATACTGGATACAACACTAATACTAGAAAAGCAGGTTAATGCAGCTGCAAAAATGCTTTCTGCAATTTCAGTCTAGCCTGGAAGATTGCCCTCTACCTCAATACAGTTGATCTAGCCACCTGGATCTATGCCATGGCAACATCAAGGCTTGGCTATGTAATGCACTGTACATAGGTCTCCCCTCTAAGTTAACTTGGATACTCCATTTGGTGTAGAATGCTGCAGCTTGGCTATTATTGGAAGCTAGAAGGAGCATGCATATTACTCCCATTCTGCAGTCACTCTATTGGCTACCTATCAGTTACCAATCTTAGTTCAAGGCATTGGCTATCACATACATAGCTGTTTACAGCCTTGGTCCATCAAGTATCTCTTACATCCTATCGGTGTTAAGCTTTTTTTTTTTTTGCTTCTGCAAACCTTTTACAAGTAATCTTGAGAGGCAGTTTGGCAGCAGAGTTATCAGGGAAGTACAATAAAAACTGAACTACTTCTGAAATGGATTGCAGCAGCATGGCTGGTGAGAGAGCTGAGGCAGTGACATGCAAAGTCTGTGGTTTATGTGTATTCTTATCTGAGGGTAACAGCAATTACATTTGTAGCATGTGTATGTTGGTAGCCCTACTGGAGGAGAAGATACAGGGACTTGAGGCACACTTGTCCACACTCCATTTCAAAAGGGAACGTGAAGAGTTCATGGACAGAACACATGAAGTACTTTTCAGAGGGCAACAGGAGGAACTATGGCTTACACTTCTGTGATGAAGCTCTTCTATTGAGAGATGGTTTGCACCTCACGAGGGTAGGAAAAATGTGTTTGGTAAGAGCCTTGCAAACCTAAATCCTATTGGGAGGGGGGAGAAATACAAACATTCAAAGCCTATAACTGGAGATGAGAAGACTGAAGATTTGCAGGGAGTAGAACACATGCTAGAAAACATTAACTCACAGGTAACCTCAGAAACAAAAACATCAGGGTATATCATTCATGGATTCAGATGTCTCTCTACACTAATGCGCAGAGTATGGGAAACAAGGAAGAGGAACTTGAAGTCCTAATACAAGAAGGGAACTATAACATAATAGGCATTACTGAAACTTGGTGGAATGGCACTCACAATTGGATTACTAGGATTGAAGGATACAACTTGTTCAAAAGGGATAGGCAAATAAGGAAGGGCAGAGGAGTGGCATTATATGAAAAGGAAGTATATTCTTGTGAGGAAATACATGTATCTGAGCATGGAAGTTCAGTTGAGAGTCTCTGGGTGAGAATAAAAGAAGTAAGAAAAAATAGAGATATTATGGTGGCGGGCTGCTATCGATCACCAAGCCAGGCAGAGGACTTGGATGAGAAACTCCTGTAACAAATTATACAGTTCACAAAGAGACGGGACACAGTAGTCATGGGAAATTTCAACTACCCAGCTATCTGTTGGAAGTCTAACTCTGCTAAAAATGAAAAGCCAAATAAATGAAGAGGGAAACAAGGGGTTCTGCTATCTTGGACCTGATTCTCACCATCAGGGAAGAACTAGTTGATGAGGTGAAAGTCATGGGCACCATAGGTAGCAGTGACCATGTAATTTTGGAATTTATTGTCTTGGGGAAGGGAATAGCTGTATGTAGTCAGACATATAGGTTGGACTTCAGAAAAGCAAATTTTAACAAACTGAAAGTTATGCTGGGTAGAATTCCATGGTCCGAAATACCTGACTTCTCCTTAAGTATTTCCTAGGGGTGGAGTTTCTTAAAGGTGAAATATTGAAGGCACAATCACAAACAATTCCTATCAAAAAGAGTCCAGTGGCACCTTTAAGACTAACCAATTTTATTGTAGCATAAGCTTTCGAGAATCAAGTTCTCTTCATCAGATGCCTGATCAGGCATCTGACGAAGAGAACTTGATTCTCGAAAGCTTATGCTACAATAAAATTGGTTAGTCTTAAAGGTGCTACTGGACTCTTTTTGATTTTGCTACTACAGACTAACACGGCTAACTCCTCTGGATCTAAAACAATTCCTATGAGAAGGAAAAATAGGAGGAGCCTAAAGAAGCCAAGGTGGCTTCATAAACAGCTTTCTAATGAATTGAGAAAGAAAAAAAACTTGTTTAGGGAAAGAAAGGAGGGCCTTATAACCAAGGATGGATATAAACAAATAACTAGTGCTTATAGGGAGAGTGTTAGAAAAGCCAAAGCTCAATATGAGCTTAGGCTAGCAAGAGATGCTAAAAACACCAAAAAAGGGGTTTTTGCTTATCTTCAGAGTAAGAAAAAGAATAAGGACATGGTAGGTCCATTGCAAAGACAGGAAAGTGAAATTGTAACAGGCAATGAAGAGAGGGCAGAACTGCTCAATTCCTACTTTTCCTCAATCTTCTCCTGTGAGGGAATGGTCCTCAACATGGCAATAACAGAATACACGATGAGAGAAGGGAGTTACAGCCTGGGATCGACTTAGGGGTAATACATAAACATCTAGTTTCTTTAAATGAAACTAAGTCCTCTGAGCCAGATGAATTGCATCAAAGGGTACTAAAAGAATTCGCAGATGTAATTTCTGAGCCTCTGTCATTATTTTTGAGAATTCTTGGAAAACAGGTGAAGTGCCAGAAGATTGGAGGTGGACAAGAAGGGGAAAATGGAGGATCCGGGTAACTACCGACCTGTCAGCTTGATGTCTATACCTGGAAAAGTTTTAGAACAAATCATCAGTCAGCCCTTGAGCATTTAGAAAGGATGGCTGTAATTACTAAGAGCCAGCAAAGGTTTCTCAAGGACAAGTCATGCCAGACTAACCTTATCTCTCTCTCTTTTTTTTTTTTAAGAAAGTTATTACCTTGCTTGATCAGGAGAATGCTGTAGACATGGTTTATCTTGAATTCAGTAAGGCTTTTGGTAAGATTCCACATAATATCCTTATTGACAAGTTGGTAAAATGTGGTTTGGATCCTATTACTATTAGGTGGATCTGTAATTGGTTGACAGATCGTACCAGAAGACTGCTTGTTAATGGTTCCTCATCCTCTTGGAGAAGAGTGACAAGTGGAGTGCCTCAGGGATCAGTTCTGGGACCTGTTCTGTTCAACATTTTAATAAATGATTTGAATGAAGAAATAGAGGGAATACTTATTACGTTTGCAGATGATACTAAATTGGGAGGGGTAGCAAATACAATAGAAGACAGAGTCAGGACACAAGAAGAGCTTGACAGGATGGAAAACTGGGCTAAAACAAACGCAATGAATTTCAACAGAGATAAATGCACAGTTCTGCATTTAGCTAGGAAAAATCAAATGCATAATTATAGAATGGGGGAGCCTTGTCTTGGCAGTAGTATGTGTGAAAAGGATCTAGGAGTAGACCATACGTTGAACTTGAGTCAGCAGTATGATGTGGTAGCTAACAAGGCAAATGTGATTTTGGGCTGCATCAACAGAAGCATAGTGTCCAGGTAACGCAAAGTGATGGTATCGCTCTACTCTGCTCTGGTTAGACCTCACCTAGAGTATTGTGTTCAGTTTGGGGCACCACAACTTCAGAAAGATATAGACAAGTTGGAACATGTCCAGAGGAGGGCAACAAAGATGGTGATAGGTCTGGACACCAAGTCCTATGAGGAAAGGTTGAAGGAGCTTGGTATATTTAGCTTGGAGGGGAGACAACTGAGAGGTGATATGATAACCATCTTCAAGTACTTGAAGGGCTGTCGTATAGAGGATGATGCGGAGTTGTTTTCTTTTGTCCCAGAAGGTCGGACCAGAATCAATGGGTTGAAATGAAATCAAAAGAGTTTTCAGCTCAACATTAGGAAAAACTTCCTGACAGTTAGAGTGGTCCCTCAGTGGAACAGGCTTCCTTGGGAGGTGGTGGGCTATCCTTCTTTGGAGATTTTTAAGCAGAGGTTAGATGGCTATTTGACAGCAATGCTTTTTCTGTAAACCTAAGCAGATCATGAGAGGGAGGGCAGGAAGGGTTACATCAGTGCTTAGTTCTTGCAGCTCCTTCTTACATGCCCAGGGTAAGAACAATCACAACCTTGGGGTCAGGTAGCAATTTCCTCCAGGCTAGTTTGGCTAGGGATCCTGATGGTGTTTTGCCATCTTCTGAGTATGCAGTAAGGGTCACTGTGTGTGGGGGGGAGGTAACTGTGAATTTCCTGCATTGTGCAGGGGGTTGGACTAGATGGCCCTAGAGGTCCCTTCCAACCCTATGATTCTATGGGACTCTCCCTATATACCACCACAGAAACTTTACTCATCTGAACAGGGCACTCTACAAGTGCTTGATACTAGTCGCCTTTGGTGAGTCCCACCCCCATATCTACCAGCACCCATCTGCACTTGAATAGTAAATTCACCAGACATTTTGTACCAAGTAAGAAAGCTTAGGACAACCACATATTAAAATATCAAACATACTGGTGGCATCAATGCAGACAACAGTCTAGGGCTACAAACATGATATATTTAAACAAGCAGTATCCAGTAGGTGTTGGATCCATCCCAGAAGCAGTACCTAATTAATGGAGCTCTTCCTGTCCTCTCATGCACTTCACTTTGTGCAAGTGATGTCTGTCCCCCAGCTGCATGCCCCAGGCTAAGAGTCATGAACCAAGAGCTTTTGTGGTTTCACCAAGAGGCTCATGCCAAGAGGCTCGAGCCTCCTGTATAGGGCCTCTATATAAACAGCCATCTCAACAAACAGCACCTGTGGAGGAAAAAACAAGGGGGCGGGCAGGGCTTGCATCCCGGTGGCCACTAGCTGGTGCAGAGAGTGAAGCCAATGCAGAGTCTGAGGCCTGCTCAAAATCTCTGTGAAGGATCCTGTGCAATGTCACAGTGGTATTATGAAGGGAAATCCTACTAGAAAGTTACCTGGAAAATCGGAGCTACTTTTACGTGCTTGTGTTGATCACCATCCCTTAGGATTGGAACTAGATAGTGAAAGGTTATGCCAATAAAGGTTCTGTCTTGGTCTTGGATAGTGAAAGAAAGTTTTAATTTTATAGGACAGTTTGGACCTAACTGCTAAGAGGGAAAAAGAACTGTCAGGAAAATTATAACTGTTGGTGTGACAGTTAGTTTGACACGATCCTCCCAGAGGTTAAAACCCTCGATTTCCCTGAGGGCTGTGTCCAGGGTGGTTGATGAGTTTGTGCTAAGAGTGATTCTTGAATGAATATTTCCATGTATTAGCACTATCTTTAGTCCTAATCAATGAGACTCTTTAAGTGGGGAGAAGGTTGACAGGATTGCCTTTGAGTAGACCTTTTCTGCATAATGGGTCAATTCCCTATCAGTAACTTATAAAGGCCTAATCACTAAATGTACTAGAGACATCCTGGCTCTTATATGGACAATAAAATGAGTGCATTGGAAAATAATTCCTTTTCTAGATGCCTGGTTTTAGATTGGGGAGGGAGGTTGTCAAAGGAACCTGGAAATAATGTTGAGGAGAACCCAGACTTTGCTCTCTTGTTTCAGTGTAGTTATGCAGGAGTCAGATGTTATAGTCTCGGTAGAGTCTCGTAGTATGAACTGAAGAAGGCATAATATTTCCAAGTATTTTCCTGATCATTGTGCCCTTATAAACGTGGCTCAAAATTACTTCAAGAATGATATGAATAATTCATACAGCACTGTGTAGGAACAGAGCTGTTATCTGGCTTATGAGGAAAGGGGCTAATATTGTGAAGAGGAGTCAGGACACAGGAGGAGGCTTGTGGATTTTCTTACTTAAATTTCCCCTCGTAATACGAATACTGTTCCCCCATCCTACAGGCCCCACGGTTCTTGTTCAGAACAAGCTTAAGTATGCTCATAATTGATATGCTACTAGTCTGCTTTTCAGTGTTTAAGAACAGAGAAAAATAATAAAGTGAAACTCAAATGCAGCAGTACCTCTGGAACAATGAAAAGCCTTTGGTAAAAGGGGTGAAAAGAACAAACCGGCATGCCTTGTGATCAGTGTGCCATTCCTCTATTTCTTAGAAAGCAGTGTGTTCTGTTTGGTTTTCTTTTTTTTTTTAGATTTAAAGATCTGCCCTCATCATTTCAAAACTGTTATGTCACCCTCTTGGCATTTTAATGTCAAGTAGATGCCACCAACTGTTATTTTTCAGTTTTCCACAAAAGTGACAACATCTGAAGAAGTGTCCTCCAGACTGGTCAGAGATGCTACACAGCATTCTTCCTTCTACTGCCCGCAATGAGGGTGAAGCAAAAGAAGAACCTATATGTGAAAAAGAAAGCAAGCTGTCACATTTTATTGAATGGCTAATAAAAATCACTATTGGTACAATTTCTAAAAGTGTGCCTAATAAATCTAATAAATAAGATGAGGGTAGTTATCAATAGCTGCAGCAAAAATTATAGGAATCAAAGTTGTGGAGAAAGTAGATCTTTATTTCTGTCTGTCTTGTAATACTGGAACTCAAAGCGGATGGACAAGAGATTCAGGACAGGATTCTGAACAGAGTTATTAAGTTGGAGAATTCATTGCTATAGAACACAGTGATGGCCACTAGTGGCTTTAAAAGAGGATTAGACAAATTCATGGCGGACTGATCTCAATGGCTATTAGTCACAATGACTAAAGGAAACCTCCATGTTCATTTGCAGTAACCCTCTTAATAATAGTGCTGGAAAGGTAACATTGAAAGTGAAGGACTTTGCAATGTCTCTTTGTCTCAGACTTCAGAGAGGGCTACAGAGCCAGAGAGATGGATAGGACCCAGTGTATCCTTCCTTTCCACTGCTTTGATACTGTCCCTTATATGTGTATATTGCTACTCTCAGGAAAACTTCCTTTCCTCCAGCTGACACCTTCTTTCCTCTATCTTGCAACCATTTTCTCAATCCTATCCTGAATAGACATGGGCACGAATGGGAAAAAAAACCCAAACAAGCTGTTCATTGTTCATTGCCATCCACGAACAACGAACAACTAATAGTAACGGACATGACCCTGTTCACAAACATGTTTGTTGTTCGTTGTTCATGGCCCTTTAAAAATCCCTTTAAACTATCAGCTGGCAAGTGGTGGGGGGATTCCCCCCTGCCAGCTGATAGTTTAAAGGGCCCTTTCCTGCCATATGCAAGGGGCAGGGCCCTTTAAACACCCCACAAACTGACCTTCCCAATGTCCAATACCCACCAAATTTGCAGGGGACATAGTCCTCACTGTCCTCCGAAGATCCCCCAAGTTTCAGAGAGATTGCACCCCGGGAAAGGCATGATCCATGAGTCCCCCCCTTTGCTGTCACTTTCTCTTCACAGTGGCAAAAACAGGACTCTCTGCTGGAAGTACTTTGAAGGGTAAAAGCCAGAAGGAAAACTAGAAGAAGTTCAGACAGAGTTCATTCCCTGCCTCCATTGCTAGAGGAATTGATTGAAAGGTGCCAGACTGTCTGGCTTGACGAACAGCTGACAAAGGCAACAAACGAGGCTTGCAACGACCCCTTGTTTGTTTAGAATGGGGCCTCATGAACTGTTGTTCGCGAACAGACGAATGGGCTGATCGTGGGTTTTTTCCGTTCGTAATGCTGTTCGTGCCCATGTCTAATCCTGAATGGAATCTCTAATAATAAAAGACTCATATTTCTTTACTAAAGATAAAGAGACAGTCCATGTGACTTTTCTTTCCTGAGTAGCTAAAGTAGTTTGTGTGCCACATGCTCTCTACCTAACAGATAATGGGCAGGCTTTGACCTCCTTCCCTTGCTCTAAAGCCTTCCAGGAGCATCTGATTGGCCAATAAGTGAAGTGGGATACTGGACTTAATGGACCTTTAGACTGCTTCCACACAGAGGATTTGTACCACCCTGGGTCTCAAACAGGAGGGGAGCTTTTCAGAGTATCTACATGACATCATTTTCCATCTGTGCTCTTTCCATAGCCTTATGTGGTTTCCACACATTGCTCTGATTTCTGGAATCTGTTTTACTCTGATCCTTCCGAAAACATCAAAGCAGATTTTCCCAAAATGTGAATGGGAAGGTGTAGATCTGTGAACTCTCTCACCCACATTTGGTCTCCCCCCCCCCCCCCGCCGTATGTGCAATTAGAAAAGTAAATGACCAAGGGAATATCTGTTCCAGTTCCTTGGACTTGCAAGATCAGCCCTCCATTAAACTCCCTCATGAATCAGTCCATGTAGTGAATGAGGTAAGTAGCAGAAGATCTATTTTGCTCCAGGAGATCCAAGCAAAAAAACCAACCACTACAGGGAAAAAAAACCCTCCCTCCCTCCCTCCCTCCCTCCCTTTCTTTCTTTCTTTCTTTCTTTCTTTCTTTCTTTCTTTCTTTCTTTCTTTCTTTCTTTCTTTCTTTCTTTCTTTCACAATATGGCAAATAGTAATAGTTTGTAACAGGGATATAGGTTTATCCTTTAAACACTGCATCAGTCATCTTCCCTAGCAAGTAGAAACAGCATCATCACCCCAGAATACGGAGATTGGGAAGATATGGATAACATTAGTTCTTATAGCTGATTCATATGGCAATCTCAGCCATAAGCAACTGAAGGTTAAACACCACTCTGTGTTGATTTTTCCACAGGATTCTTTCTTGTGTAACTCATCATCATTTCTATGTGCTGGAACGCTCTCAAAAAGTCTGAAAATGTAAGACATGAATGTTAATGTGTACTTGAGGTTATTTTGTCAATTGATGTTGTATTAAAAGTTGTAAGATATGTCTACCTCTTTGTTGTCTTGTAGGGTTATGTATACTTCTTTCTGATAAGTGATATTCTTCTGAAAGGTATTTTTTCTCTTTTTTATATGTATAAATATTTGAATGGTTTTTTTTTTAAGCCAGGCTCTTTTGATTTACAGCTCCTAATGTGTGTTGACTTGGTTTTGAAAATGAAACACCACAGTGGACTAAATCCAGTCTTTTAGTACACTGTCACTAAACAAAATTTAGGCAGAAAATCAGCAAAGGCTGGCTTTTCTCGCTGCTGCCACATGCTGAGGTGATCAGATGAACCAGTCCTTCAGTAGCTTAAAAAAACTCCTAGATCTGTTCTTACATTTTGCTGAGCATATTTGTTTTCTGATACATTTACTCGAATAGCTTTGTTTCCGCTGTTTACAATTTTTGCTTGAACCTGAGTGTCTTAAAGAGCAGAGGCAACCTCCCTGCCCTACTCTTATAGCCCTGTGGTGGCTCTTTAAACACCGAGGAAAGCTTTTTGCCCAGTTATCACTGACAGGCATTGATGAATAATTCATACTGGAAGTTAGTTACAATGTGGCAGATTGTTATTATGCAAAAGCCTGAGGAAGTGTAAACATATATCTAAGTAAGGGCAGGCAGACTTCACAGGTTTCTTCCTAAAGCAAAGGCTCATCAATAAACATGAGGAGTAGCCAAAGTGTGACCAAGCACAAAGGAAACACTCTAGCATAATAGTGTTATTGTAAAGTGCAGCACACAGCATGATAAATACAGGAATGTGCAGATGGATACACAAACAGTTTAATTATAAGATTAGTTTGGCATCCTGTCCTCTCCTCTCACATGGATGGGCTGTGGCTCAGTGGTAGAGCATTTGCTTGGCATGCAGAATGTCCCAGGTTCAAGCCCCAACATCTCCAGTTGAAAGGACCAGGTAGTAGGTGATGTGAAAGTTCTCTATGTGAAACCCTGGACAGCGACTGCCAGTCTGAGTAGACAATACTGAATGTGATAGACTAATGATCAGATTCAGTATAAGCTGGCTTCATGTGTATGTGTACCTCCACAGACCTTATTAAATAGTCTTGTTTTTTATGTGTACTAACTTGAGGTTTGCATAAAGGGGGAAAAGAGCCAAAATTACACAGAGCTCGTTAGTTCGGCTTGCTAAAGCAGCTTCCAGAATGCTGAACCAAATCCAGGAAACTAAATTGTAATGAGTCTCTCCTACCATAAAGTTTGTGTTTCATTTTGGTTTGTACCTTCCAGCAGCAAGGAGGTGCTGGGTTCACTTGTTTTCCAGAACAGTGCTAGTCAGTTCCTAAGGAGAGAGAAGCCTTACATTATTAATTGACACTGTTGGCTGAAAGGGGGAAGATGCATGTGTGAGTGCATCTTCCCTTTCCCATGCCATAGCTACCCGGGAAATGGGTCTCCCCTCCTGCCAATCTAGTCCTCATAAGGGAAGACCCCTCCCTTCCTATCAGCTTTGAAAACGTTTAGAAGGGAGACTTCAATCATAGGCAGCAATTTGAAAGACACTTCCGTGGGAGTAAGCACTATTGAATAAAATGGGACTTACATCTGAGTAGACCTGCTTAGGTGCATCTTGGTTTATTTTGCATCTCTCCCCAGGCACTGATTCCATTCCCCATCCCCCAATCAGAGTCCTTGGAATCGCTATGAGGAAAAGTGCCATGAGGTGGTGGTGGTAGTATGTTCAAGCAATTAAACTTGATAAAAGCCCTAGAAGACTTCAATCACATGCTGCAATTCTCTGAGAGTAAGTATGGCTTACATCTGAGAAGGGCTGTTTAAGGTTTGCTTCCATAGTCTTTCAGGGCTTTCTCTTTTTCTGAGTCAAATGGCAAATATGTAACGCCTCCTTTTCAAAAAGAATCCATTCCTGACTACCCCCACAGCAAAAGGAAAACTGGGGGGGGGGAGGGATTCAGGCAATTGTTCTGCCTGCCTGAACTTGGATGATGGAGAAGATTGGCAGCCAGAATGTCCTGTTTGGCAGTGGAATGCTGAGGAGGGATTTGGATTCTCCCTCATTGTGGGAACAAAGAAACATGAACCAACTGGCAATAACAGAATGCAAAGGTAATAAGTTATTGGCACTATAGAAAAACAATGTTTTTAATGCTGCTGGACAGCACTGGGTGGAGCTCTCTTCTTGGGAATGCTCCACTTCTCAATCCATCAACACTCACCTTCTATGAATCCATTGTTATGCATGTGCATTTGTGTGTGTGTTATTGTGTTTGGAAAAAACACAGTAGATCAATGGTTTAGATTAGGTTGATGCTGTTTTTGGTTAAGCATGAAAGCAGCTTCCCCAGAGCCTTGTTGTCCCTACTGCCCCTTGAAAATAACAGTGTGCATTTGTGCATCTGTGGCCAACATGCATGCAAAGAACTGAAATGAAAAACAAATAAACAAACAAATGGAAGCCAGCACCAGTCCAGCTGAAACAAACTAGTAATTGAACAGAATGATACTGGAACCCCTGGAACCAAAACTGAAATGGAAATTTTCTTGGTGCACAGTATTAACAGAGTTTAGGATGGTAGAAGTCTGTTTAGGATTGCACTGATCATAAGGCAGCTACTTGGACTAACTTTAGGGTGTAAATTGACCTAAACCATAAGAAGGAAAAGAGAAAGTGGCCAAGCACCGTTCTATCATGCATGGATCCAATTCAAGCTGAGGGCTTATCATTCCAGCTTCCCACTACTTCTACAGAAGGAGGGGAAGAAACCACCAGGGCCTCCATTGCACTTGCCCAGAACAAAGGTTAGGAATGAATATTGTGAAGCAAACTATTGAACACTGATGAACAGATCAACAACCTACTATAAATATGGACTACCATATTTGTCATGATGGATAAGAAAAAGTCCAGGCACAGATATAGGAAGTATTTCTTCTTTTAAGAATATTAGAAAGAGCAGCTGATCAAATAACAAATAAATGGAATAAATGAATAAAAAATCAAATGTTCACTTATATATGAAGTGTGATTTCTGTGCGAGAACTCCCTATATCTTTGAGCTCTTTATTAGCATACTCATATACATGTTTACTTCATTATTCATAATTCTTATTTTGTGCATTCATGAATTCATAACTTGCTGTTTTGCATTCATGAATTGTAGTTTGCCATCTTGTCAACTGAAACTTATGAATTGAAACTTGTTTATATAGCTTGTGGTGAATTAACCATGTGTCACGTCAAGCACCACCCCAGCAGAAAGTAAATGTCTGCTTTCATCTTATTCAGACTTCTGAAAGCAAATTAAATGAAGTGAAACTGTCAAAGCAAATTAAAACAAGTCAAAATTCTTACAAGGTACAAACAAAAATGGGATCACCCTGAAGTCACACATTTTTGGCTGCATCTGTGAAGGTTACAAATAAATCTTTCTTGGAATGGAATGAACTTCAGGATGGGTCATTTAGGCTGTGCATGCTTAATCTTATGTGTGTTTGTCTGATACCAAGAGTAAATGATTCCTGATCCTGTCATGTTAGGGTTTGGAGTGCTATTTTGGAGTGTCATGCTATAGAGAGTTGCAGACTACTTCATTTATACTCTGCTCTTTCCCCTGTTGGGATCCACAGCAGTTTACATCATCACCTCTCCTTTATTTTATCTTCACAACTAGAGATGGGCACAAACAGCAATATGAACTTTAAAAAGCCACGAACAGCCCAACCTGCCATTCACGCAAAAGCTGTTCATGAGTCCCCATTCTAAATGAACAGGTGGTCGTTGCAAGCCTCTGTTTGTCAAGCCAGACAGTCTGGTACCTGCAATCAATTCCCCTGGCAATTTAGGCAGGGATTATCTGAACTCTGTCTGAACTCCTGCTGTTGCCCTGGAAACCCCAATCTAAGCCCAATTTAGCTTGATAGGCAGGTCTTCCTTTCAAGTGTGGAGCTCCAAATTTGTTACAAGGGAGCAAAGACCAGGGGGAAGGGGGGCTCCCAGCTCTGGCTTAGTTTGTAGACAGTGGAGAGGGAGACAGCTGCTGTTGGCATTTTGATAGAGAGAGTGCATTGGAGCTTGAATTTTCTTTGTGTGTGGTGGGATAGGGATCTACCCCTTCAAGTTCCAGGGCTGCTGCCAGGCTCTGGACCAAGCTATTATTTATTATTTGTACCTTTCTTGCTGCCTGCTCAGGTAAGGTTTCTGGGAGTGGTGCGGTAGGGATCTACCCCTTCAAGTTCCAGGGCTGCTGCCAGGCTCTGGGGGCAAGCTATTATTTATTATTGGTACCTTTCCTGGTGCCTGCTCAGGTCAGGTTTCTGGGAGTGGTGCAGTAGGGATCTTGACCAAACTTGGATGATGGCTTGAGGAGAGCCTACTGGCATCCACGAACATCCAACCACAAACACGTTCATGAACAGGTCATGCTCATAAGTGTCCGTGACTCCCTGTTCATGGATGGCAACGAACATCATGTTCGGTTTTTTTTCTGTTCGTGCCCATCTCTACTCAGAACAACCCTAGAAGGCAGGTAAGACTGAAAGCATGTGACTGGGCCAAAGTCACCCAGAAAGCTTCCATGAAAGAGTGGAAATACGAACCCTGGTTTCCCAGATCTTAGTCCTATACTCTAAACACTATGCCACACTGGAAAGAAGAGCATAAATGTATAGGACCTTGGGCACTCTTTTTTGTGTGCTTGTATTATACTTGCTTATACATACAATCAGGATCATAATGCAACCACCTCAGTGCAGCTCTAAATAGTGAAACATTTGGGCAGGTGGTAACTAGGCAAGCTGAGAGCTTTATTTTGAACATGTTTGCCTGGTGAACCTATTTTCCTTGACAGCTATGCCTTGCCCATTAAGTGAGCTTTGGATCACTTCATGTCTTCACCAGCTGTTTTCTGCCCAACTCAAACACTGAGGGCCAAGCTAGAGGTGCAGCTACTAGCTTTGAGGAGTAGCTGTTAAAAATAAAGAAGAGCTTAAATGGCCTCAGAATGCCTCCCGAGGGGGGGGCGGTCCATCTCCCCCCCTAAGCAGTTTCTCACGTATGGAGGTTTTCCTTGTTTTTTCTGCTCCACATGGAGTATTCTATTCATGTAGAGCAGTAAAAAAAGAGGTGCGCCCCACTTGCTGCTCAACTGGCTGCCCTCCCCCTGCTGGGCATCCTGGTATGCAGCTGTGGGGGTATGTGACTCCTGGAAGCCTGCTCCCCGGCAGGGGGGCAGTGTCACATGACAGATTGTGGCCTGCCCATTGGCTGCACCATTCCTTGCCCCTCCTTTCCCCGCGGAGGCATTCTGAGGCCATTTGGACTTTTATTTTATTTTTAGACATTTATTTTTTAATAGCCATTTACTTTTTAACTGCTGTATGGCTGTGGAAACCTGAGCTGGATTTGGAGAAACTCTTTAAAAACCTGCATGTCTAGCTTGGCCCTGTGTCAGGCAGCTTTGCTGCTTCTTTAGCACCTATACAATATGTGAAATCAGATTACTTAATGTTACTGCGGCTGACTCAGCTAAACACTAAATAGCATGAGACTGCTTATTTCTATGTGCCTTTATTCTTTGTTTAAATCATTGTGGTGGTATGCAGCAAGTGTAACACATACTTTATAAACCGTGGCTATGGACTACACATGTAGATGTGTGGAAAACAACTCAAAGAGCTGTTCACAAGCAACCTCAGCAGCTTGCCAATCAATGGATTTTATGACTGGAGCATGAGCCAAACTGGCACATTTTCAAACTTAGAGATGACTCCTCTGAAACGGGGTTTACCTTGGTCCATTAGATGGAAAATTGGGCCTCTGTGTCAAGCAAAATGGTTTTGCTTGTTGCTCTTCAGCTCTCATGCTGAGGGATACCTATCTCTACTCTAGGGCCTGGATCCTGATATGGCTCTATACTGTAAAACTGGATTGATTCTTTGGATGTCCAGGAGATATATGTTTAATTAGCTTTTAATCCTACTTAAGTAAAACAATTGTTTAATCATAGATTTAATTCAACATCTGTTTCACTTCTCTTTTTTCAAAATAGAAAAACATTGATCAAACACTTACCACATCAATGCAGGCATGCTAGTGCTCCTTCCTGATTTGTTTGATAGGCATATTAACAATGTATGGCAGGTACTGCCCATCCCAGAGAAGAAAGTCTCAGGCATTTGCTTCTATTCTTCTTCCCCTACCTGCAATGTTTCCTGCATGTATGTTGGCACATGCAAGCAAAACATTTGCTCCTGTCTGTCTAGTGACAGGATTAACTTATTAGATGTATGGCACTTGCCTCCATCCCTTCCCAGTCTGAAGAGCTGTCTAGCTAAAGGCTACCATGTAGACACATAATATTTGCTCCTTTGCTTAATTGCAAATACATCCAAGGCGCAGAACCAAATATCAAGAAATAGGAACCATGGCACTTATACAGTCAAATCAAAGCCCTCCTACCTGGCTGATTGCTGCAAACAGAACCTTAGAAAGACAGACCTCAACAGCCTCTTGGCTGGCAAGTTCTATGTGCTGTTGACTGGTAAAACATTCCTGTTGCTTACATATCTGCAGAATCACTCTCTCATCTCTCCTCATTCTTCCCCCTCCCTTTGATGCCAGAATAATGGACAGATTAATTTCCTCCCTCTAAAATTACCAAATACCATGAATTTGTACCGTTCAGATTAGTTATATTAAATAGATTAAAACGGTATGTACTTAATTCTGGATGGAGTAATTACTATTTATTGTTTATCTCTATTCTTCTTTTGTTATTCAAAGGCAGTCTTGTAAACAGTGATAATAGCATTAAATGGCAGAAAAGAGGGTGAACTGATCAGTGCAGGCATTCACCTCTAATTTAGGTTAATACAATCAAATGACTGACACTGAAGCTAGCATCTAGCACTGAAGCTAGTATACTCACTTACATTGAGTATACATGTAAGGTGCAAAAATACTGTATATAGCAGGTTTCAAGAGCAACTAAAGCATCTGGTATCTTTTTCCAAGCAGACTTCTTTTACAGTTAAATCACATGCAAGAATTTAAGCTGTGCGCCCATATGTTGCATAACATTTACACTGAAATTTCCTGCAGGGATACTGTGACATTTTTACAAAGGGTTACATCTTCAGTCATTTAAACTAGTTTTACATGGTTTGATTTATAACTATGAATTACTGTGGCTCTGTGAGCTAAGAAAAGCATTACATGTATCATGCAGTTTCTTTTTATGTTCAGCTATTTGTAATGTTAGCTTTGATGGGAAGACTGCTGAATGCTCTAGAAGAGAGGTATATCTATGGTTTTCCATATGTTCAGAGAAAAATGATAATTCAAGAATACTATCAGATTGCAGAAAATCTAGGGAATTTAACAGCTGGCATAAATGCTACTGGTTGATTTCACAGAGCTAAGCCGATTGCGCAAATTGCTATGTCTCAATTCTGTTTTTGCGTCCTCACAATTGCAGACAATCAAATAAATCAAACATAGAGTTACAGCAATGACAGGTTATCTTTCAGTCCGTGTTATCAAAAGATAATGCTATTATGTTACCATAATGCAGCTCAAACCATCATTCTAGGTTGTTACAGATAACTCTTGCCAAAGAATAGTTTATCATGTATAGGTGAACATACTGAATTAAACAGTTTCCTGTATAACATCATCACATTTGCTACTTTTCTAAGAGCAAACTTTCCCATAATGATTTAATGATATCAGTACACAGGTACATGCCTACCATTGGTCTGTTGCAGAATGCAGATCCATACTACAATGCAATACTGCTTGTAGAAGGGGTGTGCATTTGGATATTTCTGAGCCAAAAATATACCCGAAATTAGCTGTATCCAGTTGGATTCCAACTAGCTGTGTCCCAAATGACCTAAACCAGTCCCAAAATTCCAGGAGTAAAAATTAAAATGCCAGAAATTTGGGAGTATGTCAGGTTTCAGGGAGGCCAGGAATGGGGAGGGAGAAAGAGGAAGCTGGGCATGGCAAACAACAGTTGGTGATGCCTGATCCCTTTACATTTTAAAGAGCCATTATCTTGTATAGGAAGACCTGGCCTCCTGGTGCTGACAAATATCTAAACTAACAGCTAGTAGTGGGGTAGACCTGGCCTCTACCATGGTCTACCAGCCATTATTTTCCAGAAGCCAAGTGTATCCCCATGCCCCTTTAGAATTTAAAAGGAAAAGGAGGACTGAACGGCCCTAGCATTACTTGGTTGGCTTCAGCCTTGCTGGAAGCTCTAAGGCCACATTGCTGGCCTTCTGCCTGCTTATAGTTTCTTTCTGCCAACAGCATTAGAGGCAGCAGAGCTTAGCCTAATAGCCATAAAATGGTGGATAGGCTACTGGATTCCCACAAAGGTGACCTTGGGTCAGTCACAGCTTCTCAGAGCTCTCTCAGTCCCATCCATTTCACAGGGTGATTGTCATGAGGATAATAATAACACACTTGGTAAACTGCTCTGAGTGGGCATTAAGAGCCAAAACACACGAGAAGAAATACCTAGATTCAGCACGTGTTCTCTTACCTCAAGGTTTGCCAGGATCTGTAGGCATCCTGGAAGCTTAAAGTTTAGCATTTACAGAGCAGCAGGAAGGGAAATATAGGTGCCTGTATTTCCCTTCCCCTTCCTGCTGCTCTGTAAATGCTAAACTTTAAGCTGCCAAGACACCTACACTTCCCAACAAACCTTGAGGTAAGAGAACAAGTTTAGCATTTACAAAGCAGCAGGAAGGGGAAGGGAAATACAGGTGCCTGTATTTCCCTTCCTGCTGCTCTGTAAATGCTAAACTTTAAGCTTCCAGGACGCCTACAGATCCTGGCAAACCTTGAGGTAAGAGAACACATGCTGAATCTAGGTATTTCTTCTCGTGTGTTTTGGCTCTAAGTTGTCCTGAAGGGCAGTACATAAAAGGAATGTTGTTGTTGTTGTTGTTGTTGTTGTTGTTGTTGTTGTTGTTGTTGTTGTTGTTGTTGTTGTTGTTGTTGTTGTTGTTGTTGTTAAGGCTTGGCTATCTCCACAGGAATCTCCCTGGGATTGTAACCTCCCTCCTGATTCCTGTTTCTGTCCTCTTAGACTACGTCTTCCCACAAGCAGTGCTTCTAACGTCATTGTTTACAGTCACTGCTACACGTAAGAAGAATATGATGATATTAAATTGTATACGGCCGTTTCCACATGCTGTTAAAGAGATGGTCTTCTTACTGAAGGCTGGCGTTTTTTTTCACAGATTCCAGATGCCTCCGATTTCAAAGCGGAAGCAGGCAGTTTGTCTTGTGTCTAATCAGCGTCTTTTCTGAGACCGGGGTTTCCCGCTCTTTCCTGTGCCGGGTCAAGGACGCTGATCAGACACAAGACAAACGGCCTGCTTCCACTTTGAAATCGGAGGCATCTGGAATCTGTGAAAAAAACCGCCAGCCTTCAGTAACTAGACTGTCTCTTTAACAGCATGTGGAAACGGCCTACATGTGAATGTCCTCAGTATTTATGCTAATGTCTGAAAGTGCTTTAATTTAAATTTTGTACCCAAGAAATACTACCCTGAAAAACCTTAGGATTCAGAATATGAATACTGATGTGCATGTGTTCGTTCAACATGAATACAGTTGTCAGAATAACTCCTGTGTATTTACACAGTCCTTGCATGTACAGCAAGCACAAACTGAATGTCTACACATTGAACAACTCTAAGGAAAAATTTTGGTAGACATTGGACAATGTTCTTTCATAATCATTCACTACCTAATGAATTATTATGATAGCACATTATATAACTACCTGTGGATCCAGTCCTTATCCAGAATACAGAAATTATTTAAACAATATATCATCATATTAATAGTTGTGATTAAATTTTAATACTTTGGTTAAAATGTTTGGTCTTGTTGCCTCCTTCTAGTAGAAATTATAAATCATTACAAGCTTGGTCACTCCAAATGAGCTACCAATACTAACTTAAACCTTGTTGAGCACTGGATCATATCAAAATTCCCTTGGTGATCATGAGTTTTCTTTATGGTGTTCTTAACTTTGAATTGTGATGGCCTTTGGACATATACAATTAAACCTACTACAATTATGGTTTAGAATGGAGTGGAAAGTGCAGTCAAGTCATGGCTGACTTGTGGCAACCCTTGCTGGGGTTTTAAGGCAAGAGACTAACTAACCCTGCTTAGCTTCCAAGATTGGACAAGACTGGGCTTGCCTGAGGTATCCAGGTCAGGCAATGCTTTAGAATAGCTATGGCCTATCTCACAGGAGCTAAGAAAAGTGTACTGCAATAAAGATTAGGATTCCTAATGATACTTTAGTGCTTACCAAAGGAAAAAAGTATTTATTGATTTTTTTCCCTCTCCTCACTGATGAATTTTCTTAGGATCACCTTAGAAACTGACCTTTACAATACATATAACATCAACTATCATGAATATCATGAAGGCTGTTTCTGACCTTCAGTTTCAAAGAGTCTCTTACCAACCATCAGAAATACCATTTGAGAAGCCCATTGAATGTGCCCTGACATTTCAAAAGACACGATTGCACTGACAAACAGAAAGCTTGGCTAGATGAAGAGTTCATTTATTTTAAGCTCTTAATTGCCCACCATTTGGTTTAAATCATTGTTCTTCCTCCCATCGGTGGAAGGAATAGCTTGCCTTGCACATGTTGCAAGAAGGAAATTCAAAGTGATCAATACTAGAGTAAATTAGAGTGCTGCCCTTAATTGCAGTACAAGCAAATCATGCTTTCAGGAGCTCTGAATTCTGTCAATGTTGGATCCAATGGAACAGAGCTCCACATACTCAATCTCAACTCTTATATGTGTTAGATGCTATATTAAGGATATAGAAATGCCACAAGACCAAAGGTCTGTTTGTTAGATGTAAAAGACAGTTTCATAAAGAACTTGCAATGAATAAGAAGGAAAGAAGTAGCGGCCAAGTTTTCACAGGATAAAAAGTATTCAGGATGGCACAAAACCAAGGTGGATCTCTCTAAATTGTGTGAGTGGGCAACAATGAAGCAAATGAAGCTGAATGTCAATGGAATCTGAATGTCAATGGAATCTGAACTGGCTGAGACTGAGCAAGAAAAAGATCTTGGGGCCAGCAGCATAGTGTGGGTTAGGGGCGCCCAGGGGAGGAAGTGGTGACTCTGCCTGTCTGCATGAGTGAAGTGCACATGTGCTCCAGGCTGTGCGCAATGTCACTTCTGTGATGACATGGTGCAGGGGCATGCCACTGCCACCCCCAGAGCACTCCTGTGGTTCAGGCCACTTGCATCACCACCCCTTAACTCTTCACTGCAGCTGCCTGTGCCACCACTAGGCGCCGAGCTGATGGCGGCAGCATGGGTGGCTGAGGCAAAGAGGTAAGGGGCAGGAGAGACAAGTGGCCCCAACCACGAGAACAGGGAGGGGTGGGGATGCTGGCCACCTACCATGCTGCCAGGGTGCCTGGCTCGCTGGGTGCTGAGCTGGCGGAGGCAGCACGGGCAGCTGCAGTGAAGGAGCGGGGAGGCGGGCCACAGGGGCATGCCCCCGCCACCCCCCAGAGCACTCCCACAGTTCAGGCCACTCACCTCCCCACCCCGTACCTCTTTGCTGCAGCTGCCTGCACCAGCGCTAGACGCTGAGCTGATGGTGGCAGCATGGGCAGCTGCAGTGAAGAGGTAAGGGGAAGGGATGCAAATATGGCCCAAACTGCAGGAGCGTTCTGGGGGTGCTGGGAGGCGGGCCACCTGCTGCACTGCCTGCTACGCTGCCAGAGCTCCCAGTTTGTTGGGTGCCGGCTGGCAGCCAGGGTGCAGGCAGCTGCGATGAAGGAGTGGGGAAGTGGGCCAGGAGCGCTCCCAGGGATTGGCTGTGGATGAGGTGCCCCCTCAAAATTTTGTACCCAGGGCAGCCACCCCCTGCCCCCCCACACTACACCACTGCTTGAGGCTGTAGTGGACAGCTTGATAAAAATATCAACTCAAGGTGTAGCAGCTGTGAAAAAGGCACCCTGCACCCTGGGAAATATTAGGAAAAGGATTAAAAATTAAATACCAATATTTTAATACCATTGGTCTATGGTGAGGCCTTATTTTAGAGTATTGTGTGCAGTTCTGGGCACAGTTAGCGGAATTCTCTTAATTCTTCTTTGCTAAATTTCTCTTTGAAATCCAGCAATCCTTTTCTATTCCTGTTTTTAGGCATTTGAGTCGGTTTCAAATCAATTCTTCTTTCATGAAGAAAAAGAATCCATTTAGATCTCTAAAAAGCAAAGTATTTATTTATATATTATGAGTATAGCTGAGAAATTAAGAGCAAGGTGAGCCATTAAAGAAACAATTAAACACAAGCTAGGTCATGTCTGACCTATTCTTGCTGCATCAGACTGATTTTTACCCTTTGTATCATATTACAATGGCACCACAACAGGTGAGGAAATCTATACATACAATTTTCTGGACATCATTATACAAGTACATGATGAAAACATAAGAACCAACCTATGCTGGAAACTCACCAACCTCTACACAAATCAATATGTTTTCATTGACCACCACCCTGTGCATACCACATAGTCCGTTGTCTGCAGACAAGCACAACATTACAACCATTTTCCCCCCAACTCCTTAGACACTGACAGATGAGAAAGATTTACAACAGGCATGCTTGAGGTCAAAATACAAAACCAATGCTGTGAAGAAGCAGTTTGAGAAAGCGTGGAAATAGCCTACTGCAAGACAAGTCTAAAAGAGAAAACAAGATAACGCCACTGGTTGTCACCTATAATTCCAAGTTCAAACTAGTCAAATTCATCATCAGTGATCTACAACCCAGCCTGAATAAGGATACTTGTCTCTCTCATGGGACTTGCTTGGCAGGCCTTTCTTTGCTTCCCGGTAGCTATTAATCAAATAGATTCTTACGGTATCAGGTTGGTCAATTCCAGTTTGGGGGAGTCTGAAATTAAAAGGCCTAGAGATTGTAGAACTATTTCATTTATTTCTGTTTCCTTGAGGACACTTAGGCTATATTTTTATTGTTTTATGATTCTCCATTTGTACAACATAGACTAATTATGTATGATATGAATATTACTATTTGTTGGCAAATATTTTTATCTCAACTTGTTTTACTAAAGCTCTTCTGGTCTGTACATTACACAATTCATAACACCTGGAATCATCATTCATTCCTAGATAGTAACTCAGAGCGCACCTTTGGTTAAGGGAGTATTGAAAATGGGTTGACAAGCAGCTGACAGTGGTAACTGAGACTAACCTGATACAAGAGACTTGTAGGTAGGACTCAACAGATACAACTGACACTTTTGTGGAAAGCTTTTGGAATCACTGACTTGCAGGAAAATTGTGATCAACATATTTGCAGCAAGTTTCTAAATATGAATGCACTACCTTTTGCATGACTATTTTCATTCTGGCCACCACACAACTTGGATGGCAAAGTCTATTGCTGCATATATACCATCTACATAAAAAAGGAAGAAGAGAGAACCATGTATATTGCCTAGAGTTCCTTGGATGGCAGGATAAAAATGTACTAGATAGACAAATTTCCAAAAACAATTAATCACCTGACAGAGCACAAATATGTGTGCCAGACCCTACAACAAAAACAAAATGTCTACTTTGTCTTCATATGCTCTCTGGTAATACAACCACAGGACCCAATAGCATCAACTTTACCATCTTGGGCTCTTCCACTCTCTCTTCCTTCAATAGGACATATGCCATCATAGAGTCAACAATGTCCTACTCTCTACATTGGCAGGGCTGCCAAGAGGGAGGGAAGGGGTCAGAGGGACAATATTCACAGGGACAAAGTAAGTTTGAGGGCCCTGTGAACCTGGAACCATCCCGCATTCAGTAAACACGTTTGAATTTATTTTACTTTTAATGCAGCCACTAGGGACATATGGCATGAAGGGTAGAGAAAGCTGCGGCAGCAAGGGGTTCTTGCTCTTGTTTGTCAGGCTTTTAAAAATGCAATCTCTCTATAGCTACAGACTTTACTGCAATGAGGCTGAGGCAAACACTTACCTGTAATGAAATGATCCAAAACCTATCAACCAAGTCGGCAGTGGAGCAAGGCAATACCATCAAGCACTGCTGATGGCTGCTACAGGATGGAGTTGCCAGGCTGCAGCCTGCTAGCAAGCAGCAGTCTATCATTTCCCTCTTCATTTTGTTACAGCTGGCACCATTTTTTGTCTGCCTAGACAGATCTTGCCCTTTCCTTCTCTCTACTCCCCTTCATTTCTTCTTCATTCCCACTCTTCCTTTTATGATCTGCCCTCATTTCCACCCCCCCACCCCCCACTCTCTAATTCTGCATGTGTTCTTCATTCTCATCCCTACTGTGGCTGGGCAGTTAAACATACTTAATAGTAGAACAGAAATCCTCATTTTATCTTATGGACAGAAAGGTCTGTGTGCATGTCCATGTGTGTGCGTGTGTGTGTGTGTGTGTGTGTGTGAGAGAGAGAGAGAGAGAGAGAGAGAGAGAGATTTCTCAAATTCTATCAAAGTAGTGGAAGGGTGACCTCCCGATTTATGTGCACGGTGACCTGTATTAATCTGAACATGTGGAATCGTGTCAGTCAGTCGGGTGTGGAATAGTGCTCATTTCTATCAAAGCAAACAATACTCTGGTTTAAGTATCTGACTATAATTTGTGCTTGTCATTTTAAAGACATCTTGTTTTAGACTTAGTTAAAGCACATACAAGGTCTGAGATTAGAAGTTAGAACTACTCCCCCCCCCCCAATAATTAGAAGGGACAAGCGGGAGACCCGCAAGGACTTGTGGGGGGGCATCTTATTTTTCCTGCCCCACTATTCATCTTTCCCTTTCCTGAAATCCCTCACACCCTCCCTTTCTCTGCTTCCTGTTCTCCTTCCCACCCACCACCCACCAGTGAACCTACTTTTGTCACTCCCCACACCTTCCATCCTTCCCTTCCCCGACAGTCTCTACCGGGGAAAACCATGGCCCAGTTGCATGGTGGGGAACCCACAAGGACTTGCAAGGGACACGTCACTTTCCCTTGTTTCCCACTCCCCACATGATTTCCTCTTTCCCTGGCAAATCCCATATCTTCACCATTCCCTGCTTCTTTCTCTCCTTCCCACTCACCACCTATCTTTTATTTGCCTCATATCTTTGGCTATATTTATTATTTATTAACTTCATTTATACTCATCCTTTCTCCACAATGGGCCCCCAAAGCAGCTTACATCATTTTCCTCCACTCCATTTTAGCCTCAACACAACTATGGGAAGTAGGCTGTGCTGAGAATGTATAATTGGCCCAAGGTTACCTAGTGAGCTTCCATGGCACAGCAGGGAATCAAACCTGGGTTGCCCAGCTCCTAATCTGAAACACTAACCGGTACACATCATTGGATTTAATGGGGTGGCTACAGATGAACATTAGCAAGCAACCACTCTTGGATGAGTCATGTTAAGTTGCATGTTAAAAAGTCGCCTGATAGTTGCTTCCAGGCCTGGCCCTGATGAGTCCTTCCTCAAAGGTCAAAAGTGCCCTTGAATGCACCTGCCCATCTGCTTACTGTTTAACTATGTGTAAAATTAATGAGTTTATCATAGACTTGGGCTACTAACTTACCCAGACCAATCACTCTAGCCTTCACTGGCAGAAATAAGCTCCCAGAATTACATCTCCAGTTCCCCTGGAGGAAATGGCTGCTAAGGTCCCTTCCCTCCCCAAACCCAGGCTCCAACCAAAAATCTCCAGTAATTTCTCAACCCTGAGCTGTCAACCCTAGCTGATAACAGATAATGATAAGCTGTTGTTAAAGACACAGACAAAGTGGACAGAAGACAAGATTTGGAGTCTCCTTCAGAATGGGCACATGTGGTCAGTAACATGGGAGGAGACCAACCCTTTTAAACTGAAACCCTTCAAGAAAGCAACATGAAAAGTAAATAGAAATGAATGAGCAGATAAAGTGTGAGCCAGAAGTATACTGGAACACCTAAAGAGAGGCAGTCACACTCCAGGGAATTACCAGAGAGTTTAACAGAAGTATTCTGAACTGACTGGAGAGAGAGAAAAAGAGAAGGCAAGGTCAAATAGAAGTCTGTGGTAGTCTAGAGTAAAAGATGTAAATGTTTATTACCATAAATGTCAAAAAATAGCCTGAGGCTGCAGCATGGCTTCTAAAATTGCATAGGAGAACATGGGATTTATTTTTAACTAAACATGTCTAGGACTGGGCTGTAAAAATATGTACTCAACTTGATATTCCAAAGGACCCATGCATTGTAAACTGAGATTTTTTTAAACTCTTCCCTCAAAATCACCATATGTTTAAATGCACAAATATCCCATTACAATAATCCAGTTATAAATTACATCCAGCTGCTTAAGTGACTGCAGTACACAGCATGGATAGTTCTGAGGGCCCTTTACACTATAGCATTGTTGTTGAGGATAGGCAGGTGTTGGCTCGATAAGCAGCTTGATGGTTCTAGTTGATCCTCAAGTACACACAGCTCTAAGGTTTATAAAGATAGAGGCAGGTAGAAGTAAGCAAACATGCCAAAGGTTAGCAACTCAGGCCTCTAGCAACTTATCTGTGGCTTCTAAACAATGTTGTAGAAAGCATCTTTAAAAACAACCCAATAGAGAGTACAAACCAACCCTCCTTTCGGTCACTTTAGTTTTACCTTTCTTTGAGCTATTGCAATGTCTGTGATGATGTCTGCGTATTTTTGTGAAGTCAAGTGCCCACCCTCTGGATATTTTACTTAACTGAACGAGGGCTTTCAAAGTGCGTAGTCAATTCTGCATTATAATTCCTCAGTCCATACATCCCTGAATGTTTGTTTGTTTGCTTATACCCAGGGCTTTTTTTTCAGGGGGAACGCGGGGGAATGGAGTTCCAGAACTCTTGAAAATGGTCACATGGCTTGTGGCCCTTCCCCCTGATCTCCAGACAGAGGGGAGTTTAGATTGACCTCCGCACCACCAAGTGACGCCAAGGGCAATCTAAACTCCCCTCTGTCTGGAGATCAAGGGGTGGGGCCACCAGTCATGTGACCATTTTCTCTGAGGGCAACCCACTGAGTTTCACCACCTCAGAAAAAAGCCCTGCTTATACCCCTCCTTTCTCCTCAAAGAAGACCTAAAGTTGTTCCCAATATTTTCCTTTCCTGCATTTTATCCTCAAAACAACCCTATGAGGTAAGTATGGCTGGGAGTGTGTGAATGGCCTGAGGGCACTCATCGAGCTTCCACAGCTGAGTGGGGATTTGAACTGAGTATTCCAGATCCTAGTCCAAAACTCTAACCACTACACCACACTGACTCTATCAGAGTTCAAGCAAGAGACAGCTGTTCCAAAATGAATAGAAAGTGGCCCATGAATTTTTTTTTAATGTCTGTTTGTATAAGAATACCAGATGAGGCTGAAAATGTCTCTCTGTAATATGGGAAAAACATAAAGGCTGTCATCCCAAACAATGGCACAGGAACTTCAATCATTAGAGGTGGCCAGAACCTCATTTCTATAAAGCTTGAAAGATGGGACATGAAGGTGATTTCAACAAAGTCACAGTGCAGTCTGTGATTGTCTGGTCATATCCCGTTTATTTAGAAAGTCTAAAAGCCGTTCTTAAAAAGAATGACAGACTGGACACCCTGGCAGCTCCAGCAAATCCTGTAACAGACAGTTTTGAATTAGAAAGTGCACCTCTTCTCCAAAGGGCACTTGACAGCCTCAGGCTCAGCATCCTTGGCTTCAGCCTATCAAATCCACAGCCCCTGTGAACAAAACGTTGGGATCTGCTTGTAGTGTGTTGTGCTGCCTTCAATATTTTAGGCACTTTTAAAAATAAAAATGAATACAACAATGGGGGGGAAACCTGTTTCGAGACAACTTCAGGGCAAATTTGGTACTAGTATATAATCCTTTTTGTATCTCTGCAGTTTGTATGGTGATTTATGTGTGAGGGGGATAGAGTTCAGGGAAAAGAGAAAGGAAAGACTAGAAATACCTAATTGGAGAAAGGATCGATAATTGTAAAAAGAAATGGAAAACAAAGATTAATGGCTCAGGATCCTTATTTTGGGTGAACTGACATGTCAAATTAACATAGGTCAGTGATTAATATTTTTTAAACAAATAAGCTTAGTGTGCTTCTTGTTCAGTCTAATGACATGCTATCATTATTAAATTAAAATAACAAATAAATACAGAAAATCCTGAGAGATCTTTGCCTTTCATGATACTGCTAAAATCATAATTTTTTTTATAGCCATGCCTCATGACCTAAACAAATAAAGCACCAGGACAGGTTCTTTTTTGAGACCTAGAATTAAGCAAATATTTATTGACCAGTAAAGATAAAGAGATACAAACAATGCATCTAAACACTTGCCCCTCTTTCAGATAAGGATGTGCAATTCAGATTCATTCATATTTGGATAGAGGCACCATATCATACTATATTAAGAAAAGTTATGAATACTTATGAATCCAAATTTCATAGTTCTAGCTATATATCTAATTGTTAACTAGGGTTGGACTTCCGGTTGGGGATTATGGCGGTCTGATGTGATCCAGGGAGCTGGATCATCCGAGGTGCTGTTTTTTGGCTGGCGAGGTACCTAGACCACCCGCAGCCCCCTAAGTTCAGGAAGAAATCAGGCAAGAACGCTTAGTGGCCCTAAGAGCGAGTGATCTCAGCGAGGGAGGGGTTCTGAATTAAGGACCCTCCTCTCAGCCTTGAGGTCCCCTCCTAGAAGGGTGGCTAATATCACTGCAGCAGCTTTTGGAGTCATTAAATTGGCACAGGACCGTCGTGCCCCAAGCCTCAGAAACGGATTTAAGCAGTTTTGAACAAAAGTAACAGTGAGTACAACCCAAAAGGAGTTTAAGAAGTAGAGATTACTATCTCCCCTAACGGATTGAATTGCTAACCAAAGACCGAAAAATAAGGAGTTTAAGAGACAGAGACCCAAGCGGAAAGAAGTTATAAAGAGGTGGAAAGTAAAATTGTAACTTTTGAATTTGGAAAAAGGCTAAAAAGACTGAAAAGAGAATATTGTTTTGCATACCTGCGGTTGGGGAGATAGCGACGGGAAAAGGAGGATCATGGGAAGCAGCCGAAGAATCGCGAGAAGCAGTTTGTTTACAGTATCAGCGAGAAGTGACTAGTGGCAGGGGACGGGTCAGGAAAAAGCGGAAGGAAAACAACACGTGGAAGGGGAAGAGGAAACCCAGTGAAGGACATTTACCATAGAGAAGAAATAGCTGATGCCACTACCATAGAGAAAGTTCGCCCGGCATTTTGAAGACAGAGTGAAGCGTGAGTCGCCATTTTGAGTGAGGGCGGAATTATCGGATATACAATTGAGAAAAAGACACCCAACATTTTGGAAGAGGGCAAATTTTTTTTTCATTTTATCTGCATCTTGTTGCAAATTATTGAGTTTAAGTTAATTAAGTGAGTTTAAAGTAACGTTGAGCCAACGGAGTTGAGGAAGAGAGCAGATTCATGGGGAGCAAAGGTAAGCCCAATGACGTCGTCAAAAAAAGATAAAGACTGGCAAATTGCCATTGAGAATTTGGACAAAAAAATAACAGAAGGTAATAAAGAGACTCAGGAAATGGTGCAGAAATTACAACAAAATTTAATGAATGAGATTAGAGATGTTATTTAAAAAGAAGTGGCGGAGGTAAAGAAGGATATTGATGAATTAAGGCTGGAGCTTCAAGTGACACAGCAAAAGGTACAAGATGTAGAAAAGAAGACGGAAGGCTTAAAAGTGGATACGACTGGTGTGTGTGATAAGATGGTGGTGATGGAATACAAAGCAATGGAAAAACAACTGTGTTTTAGGGGTATTCCGGAGAAAATGGGTGGAGTAACCCTGAAGCAAATAGCAGAAATAATAGCAGAATTTCTAGATCAAAAGAAAGATGAGGTGATGACATATTTGGATGTAGCATATAGAGTTAATTCAAAAAATGCACAACAAAAGGACTTGCCAAGAGATGTTATTGTCCAGCTGACGACTAAAAGAATGAAGGAAGAAATTATTAGAAAGCATTTTGAGTCCCCATTAGAGACTGGTGGGACAAAGATTCGGATAATGAAAGAATTACCGAGGAAGGTCTTGCAAGTGCATAAAAAACATAGGGATTTAACACAGAAATTGAAATCTATGAATATCAGATATAGATGGGAGCTACATGAGGGTTTGAGCTTTGAATTTCAGTCTGCGAGACAGGTGATTAAATCAAAATATGCAATGGATGTGTTTTTGATGGACAATGAAAAAGACTTTCCAAGTTCAAGTAAATCCTAAATATGGAATACAAATTAATATCGTGGAATGTAAATAGACTAAATTCACCCTCTAAAAGACGAGCAATATTTCATTGGTTGGCCAAGCAAAGATGTAATTTGATTTGTTTACAAGAAACCCATATAAGAGCTCAAGATGTAAAATATTTAGTTAATAAAAAATTGGGAAAACAATTTGCAGTGGCAACAAAGCAAAAAAAGAGGGGAATTGTAATTTATATTAGAGAAGACCTGCAACCAAAATTAATTGTTTCTGATAAAGATGGTAGATACCTGGCAGTAGAATTTCAATATAACGCTAAGAAAGCGCTGATAGTGGGAATCTATGCACTAAATGGATCCAAAGAGCAATTTTTTAAGGAAGTAATGAGTCAAATGGAACAATGGACTTATGAACAAGTAATTTTGACTGGAGATTTGAATGTTGTGATTTACAAATGGATAAAAGAACAGCTGTGAGCAAAAATAAAATGGAGAAATTGCCAAAGTCTTTTTTTGAATTACAAAAGCAAGAAAATTTGGAAGATGTTTGGAGGAAGTATAACCCTAAGACTAAACAATATACTTACTTTTCAGCGAGCCACCAGTCATTTTCAAGAATAGATATGATCTGGGCGTCTAAAGAATTGGCAGTAGCCACAAAGGAAATAGATATTCTACCAAAAATTAGCTCAGATCATAATCCGGTGATGTGGAGATTTGGAGGGAAATGTAAAAAACGGAGGTGGAGAATAAATGAAGATCTTTTGGGAGACCAAGGAAGCTTGGAGGTATTAAAAAGAGAGACTAAATGCTTTATTCAAGATAACGTGGAGAAAGGAGTTTCAATATATAAAGTTTGGGATGTGTATAAAGCAGTAATTCGAGGGGTTTTGGTGGACTTAAATGGGAGAGACAAGAAAAATAAAGAAATGAAATGAAAGGAAATACAAGAGAAAATAGTGCAAATAGAACAGCAATTAAGGAAAAGACCAGGTAAAAAGAAATTGATATATGATATTAAATTATTGCAGGAACAAATAAAAATAATGTAAAATAAAGAAGTGGTGTGGGAATTGAAAAGACTGAAGCAAAAGTCATTTGAAGGGGCTAATAAACCAGGGAAATATTTAGCATGGCAGTTGAAAAAGAGAAGAGAGAAGAAAATAATAAGTAAAATAAAGGAGGATGGAAAAGAGTTATATGATCAAGGCTCAATAGAGAGAGCATTTTATAAATATTATGCGAAATTATATCAGAAAAAAAATAGTGGATTACAAATCAATAAACGAGTACTTTGACAAATTGAATATGCCAGCTGTGCCTATAAAATTGAAGGAGAGACGGGAATGCTGAAATTACAACAATGGAAATTCTGGAAGCGATACAGACTACAAAGGTAGGAAAGGCGCCAGGACCAGATGGACTTACAGCCAAATTTTATAAAGTAATGGGTGAGGATTTAAAACAATTGATGTAGAAAGTAATGAATGCAATATTGGAAGGACAAGAGATACCGGAAACATGGAATGAAGCAGATATTACATTGATACCAAAAGAAACTTTAGATTTAAGTAATGTGAAAAATTATAGACCGATATCATTAACAAATAATGACTATAAGATTTTTGCAAAGATATTAGCGGAAAGACTTAAAGGGTGGTTGATGGAATTTATAGTGGACGAACAAGCCGGCTTTCTGCCTGATGGGCAAATAAAAGACAATATAAGAATAGTACTGAATGCCATTGAATATTATGATAAGAATCCAAGTAAGCAGGTTGGCTTTTTCTTTGTGGATGCTGAAAAAGCGTTTGATAATTTGAATTGAGATTTTATGTTTGCCACGATGGAAAGAATGCAGATGGGAGAGAAATTTATGCAAGCAATTAAAGCAATATATAAAAATCAATTTGCAACGGTAGTTGTTAACTATGAGACAATGAAAAAATTGGAAATAAGAAAAGGAATGAGACAGAGATGTCCACTCTCCCCACTACTATTTGTAATGGTATTGGAAGTTCTACTTAGACAAATATGAGAAGAAGATATGATAAAAGGATTGAAGACGGGAGGATTTTCATATAAAGTGAGAGCTTTTGCAGATGATGTGATGGTAATAATAGAAGATCCAACTCAGAATATGTTAAAATTAATGGAAAAAATGAAAGAATTTGGAGATCTAGCAGGATTTTATATAAATAAAGATAAATCCACAATATTATGTAAAAATATGACTAAACAACAACAGCAAGAATTGATGGAGAAGACAAAGTGTGATGTGGTCCACAAAGTCAAATATTTAGGTATTGAACTGACAGCTAAAAATATTAATATATTTAATAATAATTATGAAAAATTATGGCAACAAATAGATAGAGACATGGTGAAGTGGAATAAGTTGAATCTTTCATGGTTAGGGCGTATTGCTGTAATTAAGATGAATGTACTCCCAAGGATAATGTTTTTACTACAAATAATGTGGCACTATCCCGGCTTGCAGCTTAGCTGCCTGAGCCGGGTGCCATTTATTGCTGCACTGGAAGGAGGGAGGCAGCACCGGTTTTTCCCCTCCTTCCTTATAAGGCTTATCTGGGCGGGGCAGAGCTGTAGCCTTAGGAGGCTGCTCTGCCCCTGCCCAGATGCAGTTGGCGTTTGGAGCTCAGAGGGACAGGACGCTCCTAGGGCCGAGCTGCAAAGGCCGTGCCGGAGCGTTGGGAGTCAGGGGACGAGGCGTCGGCAGCACGGGTTGCGGCCGCTAGTAGAGCGGCAGGCCGGGAGTGACTCCGGCGGTGGCTCTGCTGCAGCGGCTGGTGGCGGAGCGCTGGGTTTCAGGCCGTGCTAATTTGCACGGCCGCATTGAGCAGGGCGGCCGTTGCTGCCTTTGGAGTGCAGTTCCTGCTCAGTGCAGTTAATTGCGAGGGCTTGGGCGGGCCGGGCCTTCATTAATTGGGAAGGAGGTAGCAACGCCAGCGCTGGGGGTTGGAGTTGGGGCAGCCTGGTAGGGGGTTTGGGTCAATCGGCTTCCCGCCCCCCTTGAGTGGGCCCAAGGCCTCCCCCCGATCAACAAGGTGCTCGGGAGTTGGGGATCGGTTGGGGGGGGGTATTGCTGCCATAGCTCCTCAAGCGTTTGGGGGGCAGGGTGGTAGTTTTCGGGGAGTTTTTGCGGCAGCCATTTTCTTTTCGCCAGCTTCATTGAGTATAGTGGGGTGGCCATTTTGTTCCGCCTAACCTTGCTTGCGGGCCTGATCCTCTTAGTTGCCACGCTGTACTCTATGGCCAGACGCTCTGAGTGGTTGTACTGCTAGGCAGGCCCACTCTAGGTTTATTGGCAGTAGTGTTCAGCTTCACGCTGGGCATAGTTTACAGTGGTTGCCTCACTCTATATATGGGTGGTTGTTTTGAGTAGCCTTACTTGATAGATTGGTGGTTATTTGAGCAGCCCATTCTGTATATTGGCAGTTATTGTGTGCAGCCTCGCTCTATATATTTTGTAGGCATTCTGAGCGGCTTCACATATAAAGCTGCTCTTTTTGCGGCCATTAGCGGTACTGGCAGGCTGTGCCTGGGTTAGGGTTTGGAACTTGTAGCCATGCCGCCTAAAAGAAAGGCTGCCCCCTCCAAGGGGAAGACTGGCCAAGAAGGCCGCTGCCAGGAGACCTTCTTCCCCTATATCCTCAGCCGATGAGGAGGGTGCTGCTGTTAGCCAGCAGGATACATTGAGGGAGCTAACTGCATTGGAAGAGGCAAAGGGTACCTCTGCAAGTGCAACACGAAGTGAGGGCAGGCCTAGGCCCATTCGTTCAGCTTCCAGGAATGCAGTCAACAGAGAGATTTTACGCCGTTTGTCTCTTTTAGAAGGCGAAGTAGGAGCTTCTGGTGGCAAGTGCAGTAGTGCGAAAGTGCCTGCAGCGGTGGATCTCCAGGAAGCGGCAGTGGAGGTGGACCAGGAGTGGCCAGATGAATCACCACCTGTAGCTGTGGCAGTTGAGCCAGTGGATGTGTGGGGTACGGAAGCACCAACACCATCAGGTCCTGCATGGCATTGGGGTCCTTGGGGACAGGCGGCAGTTGGTGCCTCAACCGGGCTGTCACAAGGGCCTTGCTTGCCCTATACCGGGCCCGTTGAAGGGACAGGGCAGGCAGTGTGGTCAGGGCAAGGTTGGGGATCTGTGTCTCAGCAGCAGTCTACACCCCCTGCAGCGTGGGGGGCGGCAGGCCCGGCTGCGTATATGGGTTTTCCTATGGGGTGGCCAGGATTCTCCGGATCCCCTTGGGGCTTTGGCCCCTATCCATCCTTTGTTTATGAACAGGTACCCTTCTCTGCTTTGCTGTTTGGAGATACAGCACTGCCGTTAGGGGACCACTTGACCCAGGCGACTAGAGATAAGATCCTTAAAGGGGAATATGTTGACATATTTTCTCTTCTCTTTCGGGAGCTGGAGAAAAAAGACAAGGAGGATATGGACGATAGAGATAAGGAGCGTATGAAGAGGGGGCGGGTTGACAGGACCTGGAACAACTGGTTGCCGGGTTTTTTTATTTATGCGGGGGTTATTGCCAGGGCCCAACCCACTAGGGCTCCTCAGTTGTTTCAGTACCTTGACATTCTAAAAGGGTACATGGGCTTCTCGGATGCTGCATGGATGCAGTATGACGAGGAGTTCCGGATGCGAGCAGCAATGAACCCCAACTTGCCATGGGACCGCATTCACCAGCAGCTGTGGCTGCAGGTAATGTCCCCGGCTAAGCCTAATTTGGGCGATAGGTCGGACAGTGGGCACGTAGTCCACCGTTCTTCACAGGCTACCAGTACCTGCAGCAGTGCGGGGCAGCAGGTTCAACCCCGGCTGCTACGCTGGGAGTTTGCATACAAAGGAACCTGCCTTAGGAAACTGTGACGCTTTAGACACGAGAGCCCCTCCTGTGCCGGCCCCCACCCCTATAATGCTTGCTCTAAGTCTAAGCAAGGATGGGGCAGCAAGAAGCCAGGAGGGGGGGTTCAGGGGGCCAGCACCCTCCTGGTAAAGGGACCCAGCCCGGTAAGTCTGAGGGTCCTTGAAGAGCTGTTGCGCAGTTATCCCAAGTGGGAAGATGCACTTTATTTAGTTCAAGGGTTTAGATTTGGTTTTAGGATTCCAGTTCAGGGACCACGGGGCCCGTTTATGGCTAGCAATTTGCGTTCAGTTTTAGGGAAAGAGGATGTAGTCAGGCAGAAGATTAGGAAGGAATGCGCAGAGGGTCAGGTCTTGGGGCCATTTGTGGCCCCTCTGACACCTAATTTTAGGGTCTTCCCATTGGGAGTGGTGCCTAAGAAGGCGGCTGGGGAGTTTCACCTTATCCACCACCTGTCGTTCCCTAGGGGTGGGTCAGTGAATGACGCTATACCGGAACAGTTATGTTCAGTTCGGTACACGTCATTTGACCAAGCGGTCAAAGTAGTGCGTAAATGTGGGGTGGGCGCGGAATTGGCGAAGTGCGACATTAAGTCTGCATTTCATCCAATTCCAGTTCACCCAGAGGATTTTGAACTCCTCGGGTTTGCTTTTGAGGGTGCCTATTATATGGATAGGGCTTTGCCAATGGGTTGCTCCATTTCCTGTGCGGCTTTTGAGAGGTTTAGCTCTTTCCTTGAGTGGGAGGTCCAGCGCAGGGCGGCCAACCGCAGTACGGCTCATTATTTAGATGATTTTTTGTTCGTTGGGCCGGCGGGGTCTGGTCAGTGCGCTGCTCTTATGTCTACCTATGTTTCCCTGGCCGAGGAACTGGGCGTTCCTTTGGCGCAAGAAAAGACGGAGGGCCCGTCAACAGTGCTGATGTTTTTAGGGATTGAGTTGGACACCGTCCTGCAGTCCCTGAGGTTGCCAATGGACAAAGTAGACCATTAGAGCTCGTTTGCAGGACTTTAGGACCAAGTATAAGGTGTCACTCATTGAGATTCAGCAGCTGGTAGGTTCCCTTAACTTTGCCTGTAAGGCTATAGTGCCTGGGAGTGCCTTTCTGCATCACTTGTGCGACGCTATGGCCCACTTGCGTGCACCCCATCACTGGTTGCGGGTGACAAAGGGTATGCAGGAGGATTTGGCCGTATGGGAGACTTTTCTCACTGATTTCAATGGTGTTACTCTGTGGTGCAAAGAGTTACTTCTTGAGGCTGAACTGCAGGTGACGTCAGATGCATCCGGCTCCACTGGCTTCGGAGTGTATTTTTGAGGACACTGGTGTGCGGAGCAGTGGCCTCTGGATTGGAGGGCCTCTGATGTAGTGAGGGACCTAACCTTTTTGGAGTTTTCCCCAGTCTTAGTAGCTGTTCACCTGTGGGGTCAGGAATTGGCTAACCGCTCTGTCCACTTTTGGTGCGACAATCAGGCGGTGGTGCAGGTTGTCAATTCTTTGACGTCTAAGTCGTGCAGAGTAATGAGATTGGTGAGGGCTTTCACGCTGTTGTGCCTCCGGTGGAATATATTGTTTCGGGCCAAGCACGTTCCTGGTGTTGATAATGGTGTGGCAGATGCTTTGTCTCGCCTGCAGATGGAGCGTTTCTGGCAGCTTGCACCGGAGGCAGATCAGCAATCGGCTCGGATGCCCATGGAGCTGTGGAATCTTGGGAGGCCAAAGCGTGCAGGGCCATCCAGTTAGCCATTGCACCCAGCACTCAGAGGGCGTATCGGAGAGCTGTGGTCCAGTTAGCGGAGTTTAGGAAGACCGCAAGGTTGGAAGAGAGCTGGCCGGTCCCAGTGGAGCACATTATACGTTTTTGTGTGTGGCAAACGGGCCGCGGTATGGTGATTAAGTCCATTAGAGGTCAGTTGGCCGCTTTGGCCTTTGTTAGTAAGGCCTGGGGATTGCCTGAGGCCACGGGCGATTTCTGGATTAGGAAGATGCTCGAGGGCTGGGCTAGGGAGGCTCCTGCTGTTAATGATGCCAGAGAGCCCATTTCTCCTTCAGTGTTAAAGGGTCTGAACGCGATTTGGAGGGATGTTTGTAGTTCCCAATATGAGGCAGCCCTCTTTCATGTGGCTGCTCTGACGGCTTTTTTGGGGGCTTTGAGGGTGAGCGAACTGGTGGCACAATCCTCTAAAGATATGTCCGGTCGTGCCCTTATGGCTTCGGACCTGAAATTTGAGAAAGACTCCATCTCCCTTCAGATCCGTTGGTCTAAGACTGACCAGGAGCGGAGGGGGACCGTGGTCCAGTTGGGCTCCTGTGTGGAAGTTGAGTTATGCCCCGTGCGGGCATTACAAAGATACTGGAAGTTGCGGGGCTCAGGGCATGAATCTCTCTTTCAGCACAGGGATGGGTCTCCGATGACCCATTATCAATTTTGGGCGGTGACGAAGCGTGCTCTCTCCAAAATTGGCTTAGATGGGGTTAACTTTGGTACCCACTCTTTTAGGATCGGGGCGGCATTGACTGCCACAGCCATGGGTTATTCGGGACAGGTGATCCAGAGGGTGGGCAGGTGGAGGTCTTCCGCCTATCGCTCACATGTACGTCCTCTTTCCCGGTTTTGATGTTTCGCTGGACTGTTACTAATTGGTTGTTTTTCTTAGGTCCTGTGCTGTGTTGCGGTGTACAGAGGGTCCTAATCTGCAGTCACAGTTATGTGTTTTGGGCTGCCCATCAAGCTCAAAGGATGCTAGTGGGGTACCAGTTGGGGCTGAGTAAATGGGCCTCGATCAAGTGGCAAGGTCGCCGAGGCCTTCGGTGGTCAGGCCTGTTGCCTTTGTTGTTCAGTGGGAGATGGAGAGAACCACCCCACATTGTTGTTATCCACTTAGGGGGGAACGATCTTGGGTTAATGCAGGGCAAGGTTCTGTCTTCCCAGGCGCAGGTGGACCTGCGCCTTATCTCAGAACGCTGGCCGGACGTGCTGATCATGTGGTCAGCCATGATCCCGCGGCTAGTATGGAGGGAGGCAGCTGGCAGTCAGGCGATTGAGCAGGCCAGGATGAAGGCTAACAGGGCAGTGCACAAAGCGTTGGAGGGGGGGTTAGGCATTTATCTGCCTCTACAGAGGTGATGGGGTGCATTTGTCTGAAGATGGCAACAGCATCTTCCTGGAAGATCTGTGGCAAGGGCTTAGGTTAGCCTTAGGCTATCAGTGGGGCACTAGAACCTAAGCAGAGGCTTGGCTCTAGCATTGGCAGGTTTGGGTTAGATAGGCTGTGGGCCGGTGAGCACCCTTGGCGCTTCCCCATTAGTGGGAAGAGGGGTCTGCCCGTAGGCCTGGTACTGCTTTGACGGCTGCCAGGGGCAGGGGCAGGCTGCCTTCGGGAGCCCCCGCTGGAGAGTCCTTACCTCACTGCTATATGGCTGAGGTCCTAGGAGCTCAAAAGGGGAGTGACCAAATTTGCCTGGCTGGCCGGGTCCGCACCATCCTGTGGATGGGTCGCACCCGGGGCTTCGGGGCTCACCCAGACAGGTCAGGGCGGAGGTCCATGGTGGATCCTGTGGCCTGACCTGTACCACTTTAGGCCCTTGCCGCAGTGTGTTTATTGTTGCTGTACATAGTTAATAAAGTGGCCCTTAGATCCAACCTGGTGTCTGCCTCTTCATTCCGACTAGGGTGGCAATACCAATTGTTAAAGATAATATTCAATTTGAAAAATGGCAAAGAAAGATTTTGAACTTTGTGTGGGCCGGGAAAAAACCTAGAGTGAAATTGAAGGTATTATATGATGCCAAAGAAAGAGGTGGATTACAATTACCAAATTTAAAACTATACCATGGAGCTATATGTTCGGTCTGGTTGAAGAAATGGATGGTGCTGAAAAACTATAAGCTTTTGGCTCTAGAAGGATATAACAAGCGTTTTGGATGGCATGCTTATTTATGGTATGAAAAGGTGAAAGTAGATGCTATGTTTTTGCATCATTTTGTAAGACGAAGTCTATTTATGATATGGACAAAATACAAGAAATACCTAGAAGAGCAAACACCAATGTGGATTATACCTGCAGAAGCTGTAAATCCAAAGATGGAATGTGCTGGGGAGGAGTGGCTGATGTATAAAGAAATTCTAGAAGTTAACCAGAATGTATATACTCTTAAAAATAATGAAGAATTGCCATTTCAGTATGGTTGGTTTAAATATAGACAAATAAAAGATTTATATGATGTAGACCGTAGAAAAGTAGGTTTTAGGATGGTAGATTCGGAAATAGAAGAATGTTTACTCCAAGGGGGGGGGGAAATGGTATCTAAAGTATATAAGATTTTGTTGAAATGGTTTACAGAAGAGGAAGTTGTTAAAGTTCAAATGGTAAAATGGGCAATAAATTGTAATAAAGACATACCAATGGAAGCTTGGGAGAAGTTGTCGAAAAATACAGTTAAAATTTCAGCATGTACAACTGTAAGAGGGAATGTTTATAAAATGATGTATAGATGGTATTTGACACAAAAGAAGTTAGCCAACGGTAATAGTCAAATGTCACATAAATGCTGGAAATGTAAGAAACACGAAGGTTCATTTTATCATATGTGGTGGACATGTGAGAAAGCTAAACAGTTCTGGGGAGAAATAATAGAAGCTATGTCAGATGTTTTACAGAAAATTGTGAATAAATCCCCAGAATTGATGTTATTGTGTATGAACCTAGAAGAATTTGATAAAATGGAAAGAATAATGGTGTTTTATATGATTACTGCAGCTAGAATGTGTTATGCACAACTATGGAAGACTCAAGAAATACCTTCAGTGGAAGATTGGATTTTGAAAGTAATGAATATGGCTGAAATGGACAAGTTAACAAGAAAGTTAAAAGAACAAGACACTTTGGACTATGTTATGAACTGGGAGAAATTTAAGAATTACGTAGAAAAAAAGTGGGACAGGAAAGGAAAAATGTGGCCTTTGGATAATTGTTAGAAGGGAAGAATAGATGTTTACTTGTTTGTAATTAGCGATGGAAATATGATAGTGTATGTTAAGAAGAATACAGTAATATTGAAATAAATATTAGAGATATATTTGGAATATGATAGACAGAGATGAGTATATCATGGTTATATTGTACTAAAGGTTAGCTTATGTTATATTATATAGTATATATTATAATGTAGAAATACTTAAGGTTATATAGTAGGATATAGTGATTTAGTATAAATGAAGGCAATGGAAAGCTGTTGGAAGTCAACTGAAAAGGGGGGGAATGGGTGGGAATAATATAATGTGATGGTTGTTACAAAGTGTGTATGGTGATTTATGTATATATTGACCTATCCAATAAAAAATTCTTAAAAAAACCAAAACTAATTGTTTTAGTTTCCCGGTTGTAATGTTGGGTGGAATTTCTTTTTCCAAAACTTTCTTTTTTAGATATGGCAATTGGTTCCTCTTATTATCTTTCCTCTTTTGAAAGAAAAATTCTCTTTGGTTTCTCATTAATTTATATTTGAGGTTTTTTTTCACCATGTGATAATGTAGATGTCCTCACATGTGGATTTCTGCCTGTTGTTGTGCCACTGTAATATGATACAAAGGGTAAAAAGAAGTCTAATGGTGGAAGGATCAATTTGGACAAGTTGTGGCTTGTGTTTAATTGTTTGTTTAATTCCTCACCTTATTCTTAATTTTTCAACTATGCTCACAGCACAAGAAAATTATTTCTTAGAGATCTAAATTGAATCTTCCTCTTCATGAAAGAGGAAGTGATTTGAAACTGACTCAAGTTCCTAAAAAGAGGAAGAGAAACAAATTGCTGGATGTCAAGGAGAAATTCGGTAAAGATAATTGATGGAGAAATGTCTTTAGTAGTACTCTGCTGCCAATTATGAATTTCACCATCTTCTCGCACAAAATCGCACCAGGAAGATGCTGTTATCCGGGAGTTTTACGTGATTTTGTGCAAAACTCCTGGATAACAGCATCTTCCTAGCGTGATTTCGCATGAAAAGACAGTGTTTTCCGTGTCTTTCACGCAATGATCCACAGGCAGGTAAGACGTGTGGAAACGGCCAGTATTGCTAGTCTGCATGCTTTTGTTTCTGTCAGTAAAAGGCAGAGGAAGAGGACAGGACCCTTTCTAAGGCTGTTTTAGTCTTTGAGGGAGGACTCATCATGACCAGGCCCAGCAGCAACCCTTGGGTGACTTGCTTCCACACAACCTTCATGACTCATGCAGGACTAGCTGCTTGCTACTGTTTAACAGCAGTGTCCTCATGAAAGCCATACTAGGATCTGGGAGACCCAGGTTCAAATTACCACTCTGCTGTGGAAGCTCACTGGGTGACCTTGGCCAGTTATACATTCTCTGCTTAACTTACCTTGCAGGGTTGTTGTGAGGATAAAATGGAATGGAGAGGGGCATAAGTTGTCTTGGGTCCCAACTGTGGAGAAAAGTGCAGTACAAATGGAATAATATAGATGCAGATGAGGGAGGCAGATAAAAAGTAGGTTTGTAGGTGGGTGGAAAGGAGAGAAGGAAGCAGGAAAAGGTGAGGATATGGGGGTTGCTATAGGCCCTCTAGAGAAAGAAAGATGAAATACCGTGGGGAGGGAATACAGGGGAAGATGAGCTGCCCTTCAGAAGTTCTTACTGGTTCCTTACTGCACAACTGGGCAGCACTGTGCAACTGGACCATTGTTTTCCCAGGGTGATGCTGCCAAGGGACGGAAGGAGGGAAAGCTGAAAACATGAGGACAAGTAAAAGTAGGTAAGTAAGTGGGTGGGTGGGAAAGAGGAGATGAAAGCAGAAAAAGGGGAGATGCTATGAGGGCTTTTAAGAAAGGGAAAGAGGACATCGTAGGAGAGAAGAAAATGACATGCTCCTCACAAGTCCTTGTAAGTCCCTGTTTATAATTCCTAATATTTGGAGGCCCATTGACTTCTGTAGAAACTCATTACTCAGACAGCCTGGTCTGGCTGCTTGAGAAAAGGAAACCAAAACATTCCCCAGTCAGCCTGGCAGCAAGATGGTGGGGGCAGAGTGCTCAGTGTCCCATGAAAAATGTTGCCATAGTTTTACCAGGAGGACATGACAGAGGCAGAGATGGGGGGCTACAAGCAGGAGCCCTGCAAGCTGGAAACGACAAACTACTTGGTTCACTGGGCTGAGTCTTCTGTTTGGGAAGGTCTGGCCAAGGTGGCAGCAGGAGTGATGTCTTGCCATCAAATTCATTATTGTTAATTAAGATCTCTTGCTCTGTATAGTGCCTCAAGATCACTATCTTCTCAACCTTCCTGTAAAAAAGTTATCCACCATTCATAACACATATCTCCTTACCCTTCTCTTCTTTTTATGTTCACATAATTTAGACTTTCATTCAGCAAGAAGTCCATTTAGTATCATTTTCCCAAATCAAACACAGTTTTATTAAATAGCCTTTTTACAGAAGGAGTCAGCATTTGAAGTATGCCACATTTGAGCTATGCTGGGTGGTTGTTTTTACTTAAAAGCTTGCTTTATGGATTCTCTAATTGATGGTTGAAGACATTCAACATCACTATATTATCTTAAAATCATTTAAAGTCTTCATTAAGGCTCATTGTGCTTGCGTTGTTAATGAATTCCAGGGACTGTCATGATTAAAGTGCCCTACTTAATCAGCCTAGCTCTGTTTACCATTTCTCACTTAGAGTTTGATTTGACTGTGGTTAGTCATGATGAAGCCTGAAAAGTGTCAATTTAACTAGAGCTAGCCTTAGGCATTATGGCACTATAGGCAAAATATCAAACAGTGTTGTTAAACTGTTCTATAATCTACAGGCTTATTCAGCCTGGCCTGTTGTTATAGTGACACTTTTGCCATAGTGATTCATTTGACATTAAGGTCATTTCACTCCTTTTATACCACCTTTCTACTACTACAGAAATTAGTTATGTTTAATTTGCCTAACTTATTCTGATCTCAGTGAACTTTTACATTTTATTTCCATGCGGCAATAGTTTGGCTCCAGATTTCTAATTTCAACTTGTGATTATCAGTGTCTGACTACTTACTTTTGCTTCCTATGCCTGCCCTGTCCACCTAACTTTGGATTGGATCAGCCACCATTTTCACTCTCCCACCCAATTCCCCTTCTTATTACAGCCCTTTGTTCTACATTTGTCCATGCAGGTCCCATAATCTTGAGTATAGCATTTATGGTAGTCGGAAGGAACCTATCCTTCCTCTTTCAACAGTGAGAAAAAGTAGCTGTATCCATCCCATTGATAGTAAACCATCTAATCATGATTTATGCCCTTCTAAAATCTATACACTGACTACAACAATCCATAGCATGTTTATACAGTTAGATGTTTACTGGGCACTGGCCATTTAAAAAACTGGAACATTTCTCTTGTAGAGGGAGGACAGGATAATGGTTCATGAGGGCCAGTCAAGCTGTAAAGCCAGCTAGGAAGGGATCATCAGAAGGGCCAACCAATTAGCCTTCAGTACAGTCAGTGTGTGCTGGAAGCAAAAAAAAACCCTTTCCTCTTGAACTCAGTTCCATTTGGAAAACTGTACATCTGACTCCAAAGGAACGAATGCAGATCCAAATTGGGCTCACCAGTCATGATATGCTCACACATCCCTTGGAAAACGTCAAAAGAACGTTAATATTTGGTGAATGTTTGGAGACTGAGCAGCCACTATAAAGTAGTCAAGATCAATTTTTATGAGATGCAGATATTTAATCCAGAAATTAGGTTGCATTTTACTAACTTTAGAAAGATAAATATTTTTGTGTAGTTCATAATTGTTTGTTGATGGTGTCTCCATGATAACCTCAGGCATATCTTACCAAAAATAAACATTACTTCCATGTGGCCATCATTGTCAATAAAATTGCAACGGTTACTTAAATGCATCCATAAAAGTTTAAGAAGGGAAGTTCATGGCATTAATGCTAAGGACAAGGTTGCCCCAGCTCAATTAATTCAAATGTAACATTATTGGTGGGTGAAAAAAGGGATCAGCCAATTGGGAGAGGGTCCAGGAGGCTATTTAACTTACTGCACATACCCCCTCAGCAGGCATTTTGCTGCTGCTGTTGATCCACCTTTCCTCCAAAGAGGCAGCAGGAGAATAGTTGGCTGCCACTTGGGGTTGAGCAGGAATTTGGGGGGGGGGTCCCACCTGATTGACCATGATGCAAGCCTTTTTAAACTTGCTTTGTGTTGTCTCTGGTGATGAATCCACATATGGTGGTTTGTGTATATATTGTCTTGTGTCATATTTGGGGTGCTGGCTCAAACAGGTTTCTAGAGCACCTATGTACTAGCCAACTGAAGCCTTGGATATCCTTTAAGATCCATTGTAAAAAATCTAGAAGCAACATTTATTGCCTGTTGACACCCTGACATGAAGAAAGTGTGGAGGTCTCTGGGCTTTTTTATCAATTACTCTTTTTATCTGCTTACATTAGATCTTTCCTAGTAGTAGGTTACTTGTAAGGTCTTTTCAGTGGTCATTTCATAGAAAAAGTGCTGGAGGAACTCATTAGCATCACTCATTAGCATATGCCATGCCCCTTGCCATCACCTATCCTGGCTGTTTTGGACCCAATCCTGGCCATCCATGGTATGGTTTCATCAGAAAATATCCATCGGCAGCATAGCTATTCCCTGAAATATTTGACCTGTGTGTTTAGGACTGCAAGAAAAATCAACTGAATTCATGATTTTGAGTTGCAAGAAGACAGCTCAAGCTCTTAGTTTTGAAAGTTAAAAAGCTGCAGCTTTTGGATTCATCTGACATGAACATTGCTAGCCACTAATGAGTATAATGTGCCAGTGATCTTTATAATAAGGTAACTGTTCCTTGGAGCGGTTATTCTCTGAATCACTATGGTTGCTTGCCGGAAGAGGAGTTGCTGGGATGGTTGTTGTGGGTTTTCTGGGCTGTATTGCCGTGGTCTTGGCATTGTAGTTCCTGACGTTTCGCCAGCAGCTGTGGCTGGCATCTTCAGAGGTGTAGCACCAAAAGACAGAGATCTCTCAGTGTCACAGCCTCTGTCTTTTGGTGCTACACCTCTGAAGATGCCAGCCACAGCTGCTGGTGAAACGTCAGGAACTACAATGCCAAGACCACGGCAATACAGCCTGGAAAACCCACAACAACCATCGTTCTCTGGCCGTGAAAGCCTTCGACAATACATAGTTACTGGGATGTTTTCTACTGCACTTAGACATTACTTTCTGTCATAAAACTCTCCACCAGGAATGTCAAAAAGCACTGCTTCAGTTCTTCAGTTGTCAAGAGGAGCATCATGAATAAATAATGCTGGACAGCATCCATGCATGGCCTCTTTAACTCTGAGGAGCTGAATGGTGAGTAGAAAGTTCGGGTGAAAGTAGGTTGGCCAGACAGTCTTTTTTGAGGTCAGAATACAATAAAATGAAGGCATTCTTTGATCCATATATATTCCTTTAACTTTAATGAGATGAAATAAGTTGCATCTTGCTTTTTTCCTCCCTATAGTCCACTTAGCCAACCCTAAAGTCCTTTTCATCCACTCCATAGGCAGGGCCAAATTCAGGAATGTGGAGGCCGTGAACTACATTTTGACCACCTTAATTTAGTGACAGTTCATGGTTCATGGCATTTCATGAACCACGAACCACCACAAACTTACCCCAGTTCACAAACTGGTTCATTTGGTTCATGAAAATGTCACTTCTGGGGCAGCAGAAGGTCTGCAGAATAGGGGTGTGTGCTTCTGGTTTCCCCCTTTCAACTGGCCACTTTTCAGCTGATGGGGAAAAGATTCCCATCAGCTGAGAAAAGCTGCTGGTGTTTGAAAGCAGCAACACTTTTCTTGTGGGGCAAGAAAAGTGTTGCTGCTTTCAAACACCCACTGCTCTCCTTTTCCTGGAAGCTAAAGCGAGGTTAGGGTCATAAGGCTGCTTCTCTGTGGCTTCCTTCCTCCTGGGTATGCATGCACTCTCTATTTTTTTTTCAAAGCCAGGAACGATTCTTGATGTTGCTGCTTATTCCCTGCTGGCTTTAAAAGCCAGGGGAGGGTAAAATGGCGGCTTTTCCCTTCCTCCTTTGGGGTATGCACACACTTTTTTTCAAAGGCAAGAATGGATTGTAATGTTGTAACATTGTAACATAGTAACATTGTAACATGAATGTTACTGCACATTCCTCCTGGCTTTAAAAGCCAGGAAAAGGTTAAATAGCTGCTTTCCCTTCCCTCCCAGGCATGTTTCTGGCTTTGCCAAAGAGAAAAAAAACCAAACGTTTTGCACAGCCCTTTGGAAACAAAGTGGCAGGGAAGCTGCTGAGAGAAGAAGAAGTAGCAGCATTTTAACCTTGGCTTTAAAAAAAAATGAAAGCGAAAAAAGCACGAAAAGTACATTTCCCCCCAGAATGCCACCAATTGCCTCTCTAGTGGGCAGGGGACAGCCCAATCAGCAAATACGGGGGTGGGGAGGGTTCCAACTTTGCAACATTACTATGCCTGCTTAAAGTTTTTTTTAAAAAGTGTGACGACAATTGCAAAGCCTTGAAACCTTGAAACTGCACCAAGGCATCACACAAGAAAAGCTGCTTTCAAATGCCAGCAGCTTTTTTCAGCGGATTGGGGATCTCCCTCCCATCAGTTGAAAAGCGGCTAGGTGCACACCTCTACTGCAGAAAGCCCATCCCCGGATGCCTAGGAAACTGATTGATCAGCGCTAGGCTGTCTGCAGTGACAAACTGAAAAATGAACCAAATGAATGGCCTAAAGTTCATTGCCGATTGTCAGAAATGGGCTCTGACAAACCACTGGTTTGCGAACCATGAACCAGCTAGGTTCGTGACGAACTTTAGTTTGTATTTTGGTTTGCGCCCATCTCTATTCTGGAGTGTTAGCTCTGTTTTCACTTTGTTAAGTAAAAGTAAGGCATGCGGAATAAGGAAAGGCAAAGCTTCTTTACTTACAGTTAAGATTTTTATAGAGCTAGTCCAAGAATCATCACCTCTACCTCTTACATCTCAAGAGTTCTGTGTACAATAAATACATTCTGGGAGATCTCCTGTTGTCTGTTTAGGCATACTGAGTTTTATAAAAATGTACTAGAAAAGTTTTATCCTACAATCTAAACAAGACCAAACCAGTCTCTTGAGTTTGGCATGACAAGATGGTTCTGACATTGCTTATTTACACCCTGAGATACTAAGTCTTTAGGTAAAAGAAGGATATTTATACATTATTGAGGAATCTGAGGGATGCCAGGATTAAAATGTATTTCACAGAGTAGTTGATAGAAGGAAATTACCCTAATGCTTTTGGACATAATTGCTAGCAGATTTGATAGGGTGCTCTTTCCATTTTTCATTTTTGTACTAAGCTCTTTTTGCTCCCACAGAGAAAAATGTATCAGCCTGCGTCTCACAAAGAAGATTACTGCTGCAATCATATTTTGAGGCCAAATGCACAAGCAGATCAGGCATCTGGGGGAATTGTGTATCTATGGGATGTACACATCGGGTTTGTGGGTGGCAGAGGAACTATATCTTATCACTGATCTTTTGCCAGGATTCTTCACCATAACTTTCAAACGTATATTTAACACACATCCCCACTCCCTTCTACCTGGGAATAAAAAAACCTTTCATGATTTTCCACTGAAATAATTAACTAGTTTATAATCATAATGGAATAAATTCATTCTTCTTGTGATAATACTAATCCTTTAGGTCACATGCTAACACAGCATCAAGCAAGTTTAAAAACAGCTTGGAAAGACACCTTTTCACAGAGAAACTGCATGGAAAAGGGAAACTTAAACACTCCCCTTTCCCCTGTCTTTTCTCCAATTCAAATCACCACTTCCACAGGGTACTTGGCAAGACAGAAAAGATTGCTGTACCTTCGTTAAGCAGCTCCATTATGCAGCTGAAATGTAATGCATAAATTACCCCTTAACTAGAAATACTTTCATCAAGCATCCTCAAGATTTTTCAGTGCAGTCTAGGAGAATGAGTACGTAACACCAGTCAGATTTTAAAAAAAACCTGTGCTGATTCCTTCTTCCCACAAGGAAAATGTTCTATGACTCTGCTTGGTTCATTCAAAAGGTCTGTGAACCATTACTCATACCCATGTCATTTCATTATTTCATTGTATGCTCAGGTCCTGGTGCCCTTGCACTTGAGTTATTTGATAGAAGCATTGGTTTACTTACTTTTTCTCTTGCCATATGACACTCAAATAATAACAATGATGACCTGTCGTTCTTGTCGTAAAACCATCATTGCTTTCTTGGGCTGAGATTCTAGTACTTGCACTGTGGCGGAGCTTTGAACTTATTTCCTCATTCCCTAATCCCAGTGTCTATAAGTTTCCATTCCATCTCCTGCCCATCTGTCTGTAAGCCTGACAGCCCTGCACTTCCCTTTACCATGTCTTGTGTTCAATTCTTGGAGTTTTCTTGTGTTGACTAATCTCTGATGCTGGATGTTTACACCAATCTGAGATTCACTGCTGCCAGAATGGTGTCCCTGGTTACCAAATTACCTAATCAACCCATTATTAGAAGTCTGTCATAGGCACTATGCTGTCATAAATTTCCTATGCACAGCCATATGGATTTAGAGAGAGAAAGAAACATCCCTTGATGTTAAAATATGATGTAACATGGAAGAAAGAAAACTGGAAAAGGTTTCATCTGTTTTCATGCCCTTCCATATTGAAACTGATAACTCAAGTAAAAATGAAGGATCATCGGATCCAACACATTGTTGGACACTGCCAATAATCAGAGACCTACAAGCTGCCTCTGACCTTGGCTCAGTCATACTCTCAGTCTACCCTATCACACAGGTGGTTGTGAGGATAAAATGCAGGAGAGGAGAATGATGTAAGCTGCTTTGGGACTCCGTTGGAATGGCAGGGTATAAATGAGGCAAACAAACAAACAAAAGGTTCTCCACAGCTGCCTATGGTACAGCAAAGGTCCCCAATGGGATAGGGAACTTTAACTTTTTATGAGCAGTGAAACATCTCTTGCTCTTTGCCAGATGACAATTTTAAAAAACTAAAATTTTTAATCAAGAAAAATATAACTTGCACATGTTGGTAGTTGCTAAAGATATCAAAAAGCAATAACCATTGAATGCAACATAAAACTTCAAAGGCTGAATCCTATGCATACTTACCTCAAACACAGGGGGATTTATTTACAAGTAAACATATATAGGATCGGGGAGAAATAATTTTAATTATACTTTAAGAACATTTATCACTACCAAACCACTGTAAAACATCAAGATTATGTATTGTATGATCTTGTCAGAGCAAAAAAGAGTGATCACATGAATGTTTAAGTGCTACTCTCTGAGACTGGAGCTTACAGTGATAGAGGTAATTGACACTTGATGGTGCTGTAGCTCTATGTAGACCCTTTTTATCCATTTCTATCTCTGTCTCTCCAAGTAACCATACTTAGAAGGTGGTTGTAAATCTCCTCTGACAAAATGGTTCTTAAGAGATCCAACCACTGCATAAACAGCCTATGCTCCTAGCACTGAGTGAACACAGAGAAACAAATGTTTTGGGTGAAAACATGGTTCTTGTTGAATGGTCTGTCTTATTATTAAGATCCATTAAAAAAAAACCAAGAAGATAGAATGAAAATACCTAGTACTTACTGACACTCTAACATGTTTATTTCTTTACTAGTAACAAAGCCCGTTGTGAGGGGGGAAATACAATGGGCTCTAGAAAGGGCAGGGCAGGCGGGACAGGCATTGCCATCTCTGCTGCATCCCAATTTGGCTAGGGGAGGGCAAGGCAGCTGGGCCTGGCATTGTCCCCTCCCCAGCACCGCAATGGGGGTGGCAGATGTTATGGTGGGTGCCTGCGAACGCAGCAGCCCATTCCAACCCTGTTGGCACTAGATCAGGCAGCTGCAGGCAGGAAGCACCGCTGGGGGTGGTGGTGTGCTCCTGTGCCTAGTAACAGCCCATTCTGACCTTGTTGGTGCTGGATCAGGCCTCTGTAGTCGTGGAGTGCCACAGGCGGGTGCCAGGTGCCCTGGCAGGCTCCTGCTTCCAGCAGCGGCCCATTCTGACCCCATTGGGGTTGGAGTGTGCCGCTGCCCGGGCCACTACAGATGGGAAGCACCACTGGGAGGGCAGCAGGAGGAGCCCTGGCAGACTCCTGCGCCTGACAGTGGCCCGTTCTGGCCCTGTTGGCACCAGATCACGCCCCTGCAGGCAAGAAGTGCCATTGGGGAGGGGAGCAGCACCAGGTGACCTGGTTGGCTCCTGCTCCCAGTAGCGGCCCATTCCGGCCCTGTTGGGCTCAGAATGGGCACTGGAGGTGGGGAGCACTGCTGGGGGAATGGCACCAAGCACCAGGTGGGAAAGGGAGCAGGCAATCAGGAGCTTCTGTGCCAGCCAGCCCACCCAGAGCAGCCCTGTTTGGGGCCGCTCGAGGCAGGCTGGAGGCGTGGGTTGCATGGGGGAAGAGAGGGAAGGGAAGCAGGCAATTGGGCACTTCTGCACCTGCCAGTCTGCCCAGAGCAGCTCTGTTCAGGGCTGCCCTGGGTGGGCTGGAGGCATGGGTTAGGTGTGGGGGGAGGGAAGCAGGCAGCCCAGCATGCTGCTGCACTGGCCTCTTCCTTTGATTTGCCTCTAATCCCTGCTAGGGGCACTGGAGAGTGCACCTGCACAGTGGAATCGAGGTGAGTTGTCTCGAATACGCTTTATGTATTCAATTATGTATTAAAATTTGTTTAATTACGATTTATCCTTCTTCCCAAACACACAAGGAAATTTTACTTCTAAATCTTTAAATTCTCTCTTGGCTGATTTGTTACACATTTGCATCATTGTTTTTGTCTCCCCATAGTTATTATAAGTTTGACTTAGTGCAAGTAGCTACCATAGTCATTTCCTTGCATTTCCACTGGTACAAGAACTCTAGCTCTTGTAGTGGGCCCAGTCCAATGCCTTTCTAATGGCAGATGAGGTCACCCCAGAGGCCTTTGCATTATCTCATTGGCCAATGAGAGAGATGCGTTCAAGGGTGAAGTAACACCCAGCTCTTTTGGTTTCTTCCACTCTGTCCCATGTTGATTTATGAGATACAGTTATATTTCTTGAAAGTTACTTCAAAAAACTACATAGTAATTCACATTTCACAACAGGAAGAACTCTTTCAATTTCTAGAAAGAGTATCTGAACTATCCCTAGTCAACCTGGGCTGGTCTTGGTCAAAGACCCCGGCCCTCTCAGACTCTGGACCATGAGCCCTGTGCTAAGATTCAAGAGTCCCTTTGTTCTGCCCTTTGGTATTTATCCAAGGGCTTGTGCCGCTTAACTCAACATTCAGTATTTTCATGTCCTGTTGATTTCAATTAGGGCCAAACTTGGCATTAAAAAGTATTACTTGTATGTGATAAGAATGTGGGCCATGTGAATTTCCTAAAAAGCAGAAGTGGGAGAAATTTAAGAGACCAGTGCAAAAAGTTATAAATTTTACTCCCCACTGTGCTTTTCCTGGCCGAACCACTTTTCCTGCTATTTCTCTATCAGCGAAGGTGATTTCTAATCTCAAACCCTGCTGGGAGAAAAATGGCTATGATGAAGCTGTTTCAAGGTGACAGTGTACATGGGGGGATAGTTTAGCACCCCCTCTAAATTCTGTGGCTGTGTTTTGAATTACTCCAACATTCATGTTTTATAGGAAATTTGCAGTAACCTGATTTTGACACATGGATCTGAAGTTATCTCATCTACTTTTTTCCTGTAAAGGGCATCCTTGAACACTTGTCTTGAAATCAGTGGTATTTACATGCATTAACCTTTGACTGGATCATGTTCAGACTGGATCATAGACTTGATTGGGTTCATATTTTCTCCACTGCAAAAAAACATGTACTTTTAAAACAATAGCCCCAAGCAGTTTTTTCACTCTTTCCTAAAAAATATAACATGTTAAAATACGCTCTTTCTAAAATATACTACTGCAAACCATTTGATCTTTCTGTTGCCTTTTCCCAAGCTGGATACTTAGGAGGGTTCTGCATTTTGCTGTCAAATGTGAGGGCATCCCCTGGCCTAAAGCAAAGTCAGTCACTGAGATGACTTTAAAAGCTCAACTTCCATCAATAAAATGTTGACAAGCTTTATCCTAAAATATATTTAAAAGCTCACTGGAACATCGATAGGAGCACAAGGATGGCAGCCAATCTCATAGCAGAACTGAGTGTAACATTTGTGTATGAATAAGCTATAGATAGGGTTACCCACTTCAAGGTGGGTCCTAGAGTTCTCCTGGAATTACAACTGATCTCCAAACTACAGAGATCAGTTCCCATAAAGAAAATGGCGGGTTTCAGGGAGTGATCTCTATGGTATACCACATATCAACATATGAGGACTGTAGCCCAGGACTAGTGTATGACTGCTCTGTGGACACTAGCATGTTAGGTGTGTGTGTGTGTGGGGGGGGGGCTGTTAGTTGTGTTGGAGGCTGCCCTTACTTGCAGTACAATGTTTTGTGAATGTATTATTTCAGTGCATATGAGAACTGGTAGATAGGGGATTGGGTTTCTCCAAAAAATGGCCGGTATTTGGCAAAGATGCTCACTGCCTATCTAAGCTCTGTAGCATGCTGGAAGTTGACAATGCAAAGACCTCTCTTCCCCCCCACCTCTTAATTCTGTTCAATGCCAAATCAGTGAGGCATAAAACTGCTCACATCTGTGGGATGTTACAAGAAGAGAAAATTGACCTGGTTTGCATAACAAGGACATGACTGGAAGAAAATGGCATGCTGTGTCTGCCCCATCTAAGTTGGCCTGCTTATTCAATCATCCAGCAACCCTGCCCAGGTGGCCAGGGAAGAAGGGTGGCTATTTTCCCCCTTGAGTCCTTCAATTTTTACAGATTCCCAGCACAAACTATAGCTGACATTGATTGTATATTCCTTGCATTGGGGACTAAAGATAGATTAGGCATATAGCTCATTTAGTGGCCACCTAGGTCCACAATGAACACCCTTTCTAGACTGGTGGAGGGTCTCTTGGATGTGATGCTGGAGACACCTAGACTTATCATTCTGGGGATTCCAACATTCATGCTGAGTATTCCTTACCAAGGATGGCCCAGGATTTTATAGCTTTTTTGGCTGCCATAGGCCTCTCTCAAATCATGACAGGCCCAACCCACGAAAGAAGCCACACCATAGACTAAATCTTCCACACTGAGCCCTTGAATGGAGGTCTTGTTTTGGGGTATACATTTGGCTTGAACCATAGTGTGATTACTACCCACTTAAGGGTGAATATGGCTTCTGCACTCTGCAAAAGGGGAAGAGAAAATGGCCTGCCTACAGAGCATCATAGATCCTTCAGGATTCTAAAATGCCCTGTGAGATTTTAGGATTCCAAACACGTTATTGAGGATGTGGAGGGAGTTGAGAATATGAAGCTCCTCAAAGCTATTGACAGGACTGCTCCTTGTCAACCTTCCCTATCCTTGGGGTGGAAACCATCCCTATGGTTTACCGAGCAGCTGGAAGAGGGTTGGGAGATGTTTAGAAAGAAGCTGGCAGAAAAACCATACTGAATCTGACAGATCAAGTTATAGAGTCCATTGAAAGACTTAAGAGAAGGTGGTAATAGCAGCAAAGATATGTTGTTTCTCTGTTTTAAGGTATCCTAACATCTGTTGTCTCCTAAATCTGAGCCTTTATTGTACCAGGAACAGACAATTAGCTGTGATACATTTGCAAAGTTTTTTTGCTGATAAAATAACATGAAAACACTGATCTGAATGCCAGTTGTAATATAGGCCAAGCAAAAGAATTACCTAACACCTCATCTGCTCTGCTTATGGACCATTTTGACCAATTACTGTGACGGATGTTGATAAGATCCTGGGATCTGTGAAGGCCACCACTTGTGTACTGGATCCCTGCCCATTCTGGCAGCTCAAGTCATGGAAGGACCATATAAACGAGCCCTTGATGTCTATCATAAATCACTCAGTAACTCATGGCATCTTCCCTTAACTACTCAAAGAGACGGTTATCTGTCCACTACTTAAAAAGCCATCTATACAGAAAAATGATGTGGCCAATTATTGGCCAAGCTCTAAGCTGCCTTTTCTCGAAAAAGTGATTGAGAGAGCAGTAATAGACCAGCTCCAGGCCCTCTAGGATAACTTATGTGCACTGGGCAGTCTGGTTTCAGACTTGGCTATGGGACAGAGATGGCCCTGGTGGCTTCAGTTGATAGTCTGAATGTAGACAATGTTGCTCCTCCTGGATCTTTCTGCAGCCTTTGATACAGTAAATTATGCCATCTGATTGAGTCGTTTGGGGGCAGAAGTAGTTATCAGGAGGTGTGCTTTGGACTGGTTTATATCATTCCTCACGGATTGGACCATTGGAGATCAGCTATCTTTTGTGGGTTTCCACAGGGCTCAGTCTTCTCTTCCACCATATTCAACCTCTACATAAATACTTTAGGAAACATTATTTATAACTTGGGAATTGTATGTCATTCATTAATATGCAGGTGACACTCAGCTCCATTTTTCTCTATCCAAATATCCTGGTGAGGTCCTGGAAGAAGTCCAAGTAAGATAAAAGTCAGAAGGCTTCCGAGCGGCAGATTCATTTGGAGTGGAGTTTGGCAGGTGATCTGAACTGTACAAATTACAACTATTTGAACACCGAGTCCAAGATGGGAAGTGAAATGGAATCTCACCCAAATGGATCCTGTGGTTAGGTAATGGAAGTGCTAATAACAATCATTAATAGCTAAAGAGACTGAAAGAGCACTGATTAATTGCTAGGGGTCCATCTTGATTAATTATTTGAGTGCCAGGCACTGGGTGAGGCAGAGACACTATCAGATTCACTTCTAAAAACACATTGCATTTTCAATTAGTTTTGAGAACTTTTCTCTACCACATGGTGGTGAAAGGAACAGATGTTCAAAATATTTGCTAAGTATCTTTTCCCTCTATGGTTGTTAAATGTAATGAAGTTCTCTCATTGACTTTTGAAGCACTGATGAAGTACTCGTTTTTTATTCATAATATGATCATAATATATGGTTATCCATGTGACATTATTAAGACTGGCTTACCCAGGCATCTGATCATATGAGAAACATTTTCCTGGTCTGTACCACTTGTAATTGTAAATAGGAACTGTCATACAAACAGCAAGTTACAGTGCTTCTTCTTTCTCTCTGCTTCCCAGCAGCATTGAACTTGGGGGACATAACTCACTGGAAATGGGCCCTAACATCTTGAGGGGGGGCTTGTGTGTGTATGTGTAAGCATCCAATTAAGCAGTCCCAACACCTGACATGTAATGTCTTACTGCCTCGAAACATGTTTCTTCTCATCAGGTCACAAACGGAATGATGACTGAGGCTTTGAGGTAGATAGCACTTAGGACAACATTGAAAGTCTTGTTAGTTGGACAAATAGTTGAAAATAAAACTTAACAGAAGAAAGAGGTTATGTAAAACAAAACCAATGATGATAATATGTTCATTAATCTGTTTGACTGCAAAGCTTCTTGCTTAATGAAAAACATCAGGATGTTCATATTTTCCAGGGGCTATTCACATTGCAACATTTTCCCCCTGAAGGATAGTAGGCTCACATGCATGCAAGCATGCATACACAAAACATACTCATCCTGTAAGTTTAGTGTTGTAGTACTCCATTTTTCACTTGGTAAATACCTGACTATAGCTGATGCATGGATACTCTGTTCTCATTTTATCCTTTTGTGATTATGCTGTGCTAAAAAGTTGGGGTTATCTCAATGCTACTTTAATGGTTTTGAAATTTTCCATATTAAAACAAGTTTGTTCTGCTTTCAGCTTCAAATACAGTGGATATTACATTCCTTTGGGGGATGGGAGAACCCCTAGCTGTCCCAATATAGGATGAGCAGGAGGAAAATTGTCAAAAAAATTTTAAAAATATCTTCCAAGCTATTCCATAGACCCTACATACTCTACCCATAGACACCAGCAACTATGGAAATAATGTTACCATGGTTCGTGGTTCGTGAACCAGGGTTTGTGGAAGCTCGTTTCTACGAACTTCCACAAACTGGACTACTGGTTCATTTGGTTCATATTAAAGGGCCTATTTAAATGGCCATTTCCCCGGCAGCCATAATTCGTGTTTGGGCTGTTTAAAGGGCCCTGCCTTGCAAGCGGCAGGTCCCTTTAAACTATCAGCTGGCAGGCAGTGGGGGGGGGAATCCTCCCGCCTGCCAGCTGATAGTTTAAAGGGTCCTGCCCCTTGCAAGCAGCAGGAAAGGGCGCTTTAAGCAATTAAATGCCCCTTTCCCTGCTTGAAAGGGGTATTTAAACCCCACAAACCATGAACTGGTTCGTAACTGGGCCCAGTTCCATGCCAGTTCATGGTTCCTTGTTCGTGGAAACCCCACGAACCACAAACTCCATGGTTTATTTGTTTTTTCTGGTTCATGCCCATGTCTTTTCCTAACAGACCTAGTAAGGAATGTCAGGAACCATTGGAACTACATTTCCCATGGTTCCTAATGCCATGTAGCATGTATGTGGCAATTTGATAGTCATTCTAAGCTGCTGGAGAATTTGGGGATAGCATTCAAGTGGGAAGTTGCTTGTTGTTATGGGCTGCACAGTCAACTGTCAACCAAGCAATCGTAAGATCATCATCAATTCCTTAAAATGACTGGTATAATCTTTGTTGGTTCACCATTGAACATCTTCTATCTAGACTTTTTCAAGTTGTAATGTTATAATTATTCATGTGGAATCATCACTCTGCATCACAACAATATTCTACTATGCTCTTGTGCTGAATTAAGCGAAAGAGTCATTCAAAACCTGGTGTCCATAATAATATTAATTTTCTTCCTGATTTATGGAAGAGTTTTGCAACATGATTTGCTTACGTTCAGGATGATTTCCTTCAAGATATATAGGCGATGGTGTGACCTATGGAGATGTAACAACAGATGTATACTGTGTGGTAAGTATCCTAGCATAATCTAACACTGAGAAACATCATTTCTGCATTGCCTAAGCTTATAACCTCAACCAGAATTATTCTTTATGATTTTTTAATACTAAAAGTCATGTTGAAAGAGAACTAGGGTAATAGCTGTAAGCTACCCACTTCAAGCCCTGTTCTGCATGGTTTTTGTCCACTCAGGTCCCATGAACCTTAACACACCTTTCTCAGTTACCAAAGTAAGGCCCTACTTCACTAGCAGAAAAGCTCATAGGATCCAACTCAAAGATGATCACACATAAGGAACTAGTACTCCTAGTGGTTGATAATCACATTTAAAGAACTAGTAGTAATAACAACAACATTTGATTTATACACCGCCCTTCAGGATGACTTAATGCCCACTCAGAGCAGTTTACAAAGTATGCCATTATTATCCCTACAACAAAACACCATGTGAGGTGGGTGGGGCTGAGAGAGCTCCAGAGAACTGTGACTAGCCCAAGGTCACCCAGCTAGCTTCAAGTGGAGGAGTAGGGAATCAAACCCGGCTCTCCAGATTAGAGTCCTGCACTCTTAACCACTACAACAAACTGGCTCTCCCTCGTACTTTAGCTGTGCTGTTCATTTGGGATATCAGCCACTTCTTTCAAACTGGCAAAATGCTTAGAATCAATATTTGCTCTAAACCAATGTTTTCCAACCAGGTTTCTGCAGAATCCTGGGGTTCCACAGGATATTATCAGGGATTCCATAAGATATTATGGGATAACTTTTTTTAAAAAAATGAAATATTTCAACAACAAAAAATCCCAGATCTCTCTCAAAACATTGTGGTTATTAAGGCTATGTAAGCTTACACACACACACATAATTTGTAAAGAACTACTCTCTCTCCCTCTCTCTCTCTCTCTCTCTCTCTCTCTCTCTCAGGTAGATAGATAGATAGATAGATAGATAGATAGATAGATAGATAGATAGATAGATAGATAGATAGATAGATAGATAGATAGATAGATAGATAGATAAGCTCTTTACGAATAATTTATCTTGACAATAATTTAGCAGTAATTGAATTGTACTTCCTGCCATCAACTTTTCCTGGCTTATAAATGCTTTCATAGGTAAGGGTTCCTAGGGATTTGAAAATTAATTAGAGGCATTCCTCTGTGGGAAAAAAGGTAGGAAACACTGCTCTAATCTCTAACAAAAATGATATTTCCTAAAACACCAAGAAGTCACAGTATGGAGCGTTATTGCAACAATACCATTCTTTAAACAACTGGTCATAATTTTTGAAGTCATTAAGAGTTAAAATGGTAACAGAACTCTTAGAAATACAAACTGAGAGAAAAACCATTAAGCCCATGCAGAACTGTTACACGCTATTTATGTTTAATCAATTGTATTGAGCCACCGACAATATTTTACAAGATGAACTTCTTCTATAACAAAGAGGTGTTAACTTTAAGAATGACATTGCTTAGTGATGAAGTGAAATGTGAATAGCTGAACTCCCATCCTAAATGGAACATTGGGATGAAAAGCATATAGTTGCTGAATATAAAGACATTCAAGTACTGCAGACTAACCAGAGATAATCAGTGCTCTATTTGGATCACAGTTTGTTCACAAAATGTGAGCAGGACCTTTGCATCAAAAATGTTGAATAGGTTCGAGACTATATGAGAGGAAATAAAAATATTCCACATGTTTCTCTATTCATGTTTATTTATTCGAACATTTTAAACCCACTTCTTTATAGGATGAAGCGGGAAACAAAATTAAAACATTTATACTGAAGAGCAGCACCAAAAATTTAAAAAAATATATTAAAAAATACACCAGAAAACCTGTGAAAAACATAGAATAAGAACCTTAGAAACAACGCAGAATAAAACTACCTGAATTTCTCTTCTTCCTCCCAATTTCACCAGTATAAAAAGATCCAGTCAAAATGTGATCACACATAAGGAACAAAAAGCAGAGAGAGGAAAGCAGCATTCATGTCAGAACTTCAGCAAAAACAAAATATGCCACAAACTATAGCTCCAACATATAGTCCAGCTTCAGTCCATTTCATTTCCAGAGCCTCACAGGAATAATAATATACAATATACAAATGTTTCTAAATCTCGCCAGAGAAGGCTAATTATAAAGATGCATTGATAAGTCATTACACAAAGTATGTGCAACTGTGAAAAAAGCTGTGATTGTAATGGAAGATAGCCATTGTCTCTCAAAAAGAAAGACTCATTGCACAGATGTTTCAGTAACTGTGTTATAGGCCTTCTATGAAGAGGAGAGCTGCTACATTCTGTACCCTGCTACAGTTTCCAGGTTACCTTGAGGGTGGTCCCATTAAATCATGTCACAATGGTATAATTTAGAGGTTACAGAAGCCTGGTTCATTGTGGCAAGATAAGGACAATATTGTTCCATGCGACCTCAGCAGTCTAATCCCTGCAATAAAACCTTTGGGTTCCCAGCCAGCAGCACTTTGGTCATGTCAGGATCCTACACCAGTCTGTAATATACTTTCATCCACTCAAGCATTGCCTCTATTGTAATTTTCTGAATCAGAAAATTACAAACCGGCTTGCCAACTGAGATCTTCATGAGAGGCCCTTCTCTATGAAGTTAGGAAGATGGCTTCTGAGAACAGGTCTTTTTGTGGTGCGAAATGTGAACTCCCTCCCTAGAGGTGTTTGCTTAGGATTAACTGTGATGCTACATTGTGAACTCCAGGAGTTAGTGGTATGCCACAGTTTCTCCATCTTGTACCCAGATTGCTCTGCAGGCCAGTCCTGAACATTCCATTCTGTTTTAGTGTAAGATGATTTTTTTAAACATCCTGTTTTTTACCTTAATATCCATTTTATCTAATCATAGTGTCTCCTTGTTACATTTGGAGGCGGGATGTTTAAACTATACACTTGGTCTGAAGGTTTTTAGGGAAGATAGAAACATTCCTCATATTTGACTCTTGCCAGGCACTGCTTATCAGTTGGCCTCGAATGCATCACTTCTTTCCAAGGTGTCAGGGAAAACAAGTGCAGTAGTATAGCCAAGTAACTTAAGAAAGTCTCAGAAAGCCCTCTCACTGATGAACCACAGCTCAGGCTGAACCAGCCAGAACCAAAGGTCCACTCATTGTCATTTCATGGGGTCCCCAGTATGGGGTGTATGGGGTGTAAGCACATTCTCTGTTCTGTACTTATTCATTTATTTCCTGTAAATTATTAGAGGGATTTAATAAATCTGTTTTCTTTTAATATTTGTATGTTTATTGTCTTTAAAATCCAAACAAATCGTTGCCCCTTGGCTACACGCTAATTTTGTCATCTTTTAGTTGCCTGGCAAAATCTGTTCTGTTTCCCAAGCTTTTGGGGTTGATAGTATGTGTTAATTGTTATAAATGGTTGATATTGCTGATTTAATTTTACTGCTGTTCTAGTTGGCTGGATTAGTTTGTGGAACACTTGTTTTCAATTGATTTTAATTGCCAATTAATTTGTTGATAGATTGTGCTACTATTTAATTTTTTTTATGAATTCTGTAAACCTTCAAGCTTATATTAGGTAAAGGAAAGGGGAAGTAGAATTAAAAATATATAGCGAGTAATGAAAAGCATTCAGCAGTGTGTAACACTGCAAAGGGAGACTCTTAGGCAGTGATAATTGATATGAGAATAACAATTTAAGAAGTTCATGACTGTCCCTATTTTCTGTTTTTAAATGTTGTTGGCCGTACGTTCCATGCCCTAGACTAGCATTGAATTGTACCATGAAGCAAAATTTGAAAGACATTGGAAGGCACTGTTACCTGGAATGGGTCTCCTTGTGAGGAAGTAGGGGGAATTAGCAGCAAGGAGGAAGGCTAAGCAAGAGACAGTAACAACGGGATCTCCACTAATAATGTAAAGGGTCCTATCCCAAGGATGCACACGAAGCTGGTGTTCTTAATTAAAGGGTAATTTCATTTAAGGGACAAATGTGCATACGCACACACAAAATTGCATGCAAACACACAAGAGGCCTAGGAAAAGCAGTGGTGAAGGTAAAATAGGTTTGAGGGATTGCAAGGTGATAATTGCCTATCCGGAGAGCAGGGAAGTCTGTGGAGGGAGAGCTTCAAATGCCAGCATTCTCAGCCAGGAGAGCAAGAGTCTTGAAGCAACCTCAGGGGAGCAGCACTTTGGATCCAATAAATGTGCACAATTTGAACGGGTCCAGGGTCCCTATTTTATAGGGTAAAACGTGCCCTGTGGTGGGGTGGTCCACCTAGCCATTAGAACAAAGACTCCAATGGTCAGTTCCTGGGAGTAACAAAAGGTTTGATTACCTTGATTGGTAGCTGCCAGGGCATGTGAAAGAGAATGCAAAATTTGTCCTGGCACTGCACAAAGGGGCAGTTTGTTAATGAAATCCACTGGAGCTAAGTTGATGAATTTAGTTGGGAAATGTACCTTACCAGGAATGAATTATAAATACTTATGAATGCTAGTTGATGTTCTCCTCAATCATGGACAGGAGATCTCATCACGGAAGGATGGAAAGGAATGTGTTAAGTAGGGGTGACTCTGCAATACCTTTGTTGCCCTGGATTCCTTTAGGGCCTGGGGAGACTGCAAAACTAATCACCAGTAGCCTCTCTGAATTTACATGTGGCATTCTATTCATGCCTGGGTCTCCTGGGCAGGGCTCAGCAACTGTTAGCTGGAATTCCCCTGGCAGCAGTCAAAACTGCCATTTTAAAACCAGGGGCCTTGGGATTCCATATCACAGGTAGCCATGTAAAATGGCTATTAAAGATGGCGGAGGACGAGCCGATTGCTCACAGTACCTTTTCAGGCAAAACATCTTATAGGTTTAGAAAGAACCAAACATTTCTTTGAGTAGCATGAGATGTCTTATAACTTCAGCCACAGACAAATTGAATTCAATACAAAATTTGGGTTCTGCTAAGGAAATATCCAGCTTTGAAAATGAAATATTATGTTTATAAGATTATGTAGTGCCATGTTTAGATCTACTCCACCATCTTCTAGGAAGTGGTATATTGTTTATGAGGCTATTAGACTACACAGCCTATGATGCAGTGCCACTGTGAACAAATTAACTTGCCAAAAAAGCATACACATGGTCTGTAAGTGATTGTGTAGCTCTTAAAAGTTTGAACAATGAAGGACAAATGGATATCTGACAGTCTCTCTTTGCCAAAGAAATGGACTTGATGATAGAATTCCTCCTGAGGGGGTTTCACATCACTAGCTGACAACTTACCATGAACTCTCGAGAGCTCACAGATGAACAAATGGATGAACAAACCCTCCCTTGATGTTCCTTTATCATGGAATCAAATGGGCAAGTCACAAGAGATGCTGAACGTGAACCAGAGGAATGGTGGAAAAAATGCTTTTAAAATGACATTTCCACAAGTCAGCTTTAAATGAAAAATGATGTGTTTTTAACTTGCAGCAACAGCTTTGCACAAGCTGTTCCTCCCTAGATATTGTCAATTTGATGAATCATGACATTTGTGTCATGCCTGGTTACATTAGCAGAATGGCAGGATGTTTGTGTATGTGCTTATAGGAAAGGGGGTTAGCTTCTGTCAGATGACTGCTGCTCATTGGATTTGAGCAGCAAGACCTCAAGCCTACGGAACATGTGCTGTCAGCCAAGGAGCCTGCTGGAATAATCTAATTTAGCAACCAAATCTTTTGGAGGGAACAGTACAAAAGGTCACCTTTTCATGTTCTTGGAATGATAAGTGTTTTATTTTTATTTATAAAGTTAAATAACAGAAGGTGTAAGGAACACTTTGTACGTAGTATGTTGTTGCTTCACTTTGAATTTTTCTCATGCTTTGCTGTATTCCTGTTATAGTTGCACAGCTAGTGCTTGATACTTGGCTTGTAGAAAACATCACACACACAATATTATAGCAACCATCTCTTTTTGAAAGATTTGTTATCTTCACTGGGAAATAATATACTCAGTACTATTATTACCTGCTTATTAAAACACAATTTTTTTTTTTTAGAAAAAGAAAAGTCCTGTGACACATCAACCTGAGTATTGTGTAGTGTTCATTTAAATTATAAACACTTATTGGGTTTGATCCTTCCAGCTTTTCTTCCAGCAAAGAAGGAGAAGGGACAGCTTTTTACCCCCCAAAAAGTAATGTTGGCAATTGAGGGACTGGGGGGCGGGCGGGCACAATGAGGAGGTAATCAGGTGAGAATGAGCAAAAAAGGTCCAAACATTATTATTTATTCTTGTGAAGAAGCAGTCTTAAAGGACCTTTTAAGAACATGAAGTAATGTATAAGCCTTCTGCCCTACTATCACTTCAAAAACCATTGAGATTTTTCTAGCTCACTCATACTTTTGGGGAGCAGTAATTTTGCTAGTTTCTTTTTTAAGCCCCAGGAATCTGGGGCAGCAAACGGGTGGAATGTCCACAAGTCTGGGTAGAATATTGTCAACGAAGCAATGTGGCAACTAGAGGTGGGCATGGACCAGGAAAAAACCACGGACCATCGGTCCATGGTCTGTCACGTTTCACAGACCACGAACTTTTCACAGACCCGCCCATTTGTAGACCAGTTCATTGGTCCATGGTCCATCATTTCTGGGGGACCTGAGACCGCCCCCTTTGCACTCAGAGATGCCAAACTTGCAGCGAGTCTTCAGCAGCCGCTCTTCCAGCCACTCTCCAAGTTTGGCCAAGATTGCATTTTAGGGGTCCGAGTTACAGACCCCCAAAGCGTTTGCACCCCAGGAAAATTCCAGTAGATAGAATAGGAGCTGCAAATGTCAATTGACTTGCATTGGCTTGCAGCAATTGGCAGAGCCCTAGGCTAGTTGAACACCCAACAATCAAATAAGAATTGAAATGGAAAAATGAGACAGAAGAGTGAGCCCTCAAGGAGCCCAAAAAGCTTAGTCCCAGAGTTTTCCTGCAGCCCCAAGACTGGGTTGGAGCAAAGCCTAGGCTAGCTCTCCACCCCACAATCAAATAAGAATTGAAAGAGAACAAATGAAACAGAAGAGTGAACCCACAAGGAGCCCAATAAGCTTGCACCCAGAGCCTTACTGCAGCTTTGAGACTAGGTCAGGGCAGAGTCCTAGGCTAGACCACTACCCCACAAGCAAATAAGTATTGAAATAAAAATATATTAAACAGAAGAGTGAGCCCTCAGCCAAGGAAACCCAATAAGCTTACTCCCAGAGCTTTGCTGCAGCACAAGCCCCAAGCCTCCCTCTTGTGCAATCCAAAAAGACTCCTGCAACAAGGAGTTCCTCTCTTGGTAACCAGGTGGAAAGTGAAACCACAGCTCAGCATCGGGTGTTATCTATACTGCTTGCTCTCATAGAGAATAATGGGAGCTCTCTGATTGGCAGCCAGAGCTGCCTATCAAAGTTTTCAGGGCTAAGATTGGTGTGTTCCAAAGGCAGCAGAAGGTCTGCAGGCGACTCCCTACATTGCCTAGGGAATTAATTGCTTGGCACTGAGATGTCTGGTTTCACGGACCAACAGACCAATGGCCTGACAGACCAGTCCAAAAGTCGTCGCATCCACAACATGCCTGTTTGCAAACACCAAACCGGGCCAGTCCGTGTCAAATGTTGGTCCATTTCTTGGTCTGTGCCCACCTCTAATGGAAACCCTAGGGGAAATGAAGGAATGAACTGAAAGGACTGAAAGTTATGGCGGACTGTACATGATCCAATCCTAGAATTAATTTCAGAAATTCTGTTAGTTGAATCAGAGCACTGGAATGTGACTAGAAGTGATGCTATGAAACAATAGAGAAAATGGTAAATTTGCTTATTCATTGCTTCTTCCTTATACATCCTTTAAAAAATCCCAAATAAGGATATGCAACATTGTTTTTTTATAAACATTCACTTTGGCTCATGCAGAATAATTGTTTGTCATAGGAATTAATGCATAAGAATTATACATATTTTCTTTATGAATCCTGAAAGTTGGAGGAGAGGAATGTGAGTAGGCGGAGGGAAGGGAAAATCGTTAGCTGGTTGATACTAAGCTTGCTTGCCATATTATTGCCAATTCAATATGTCTCTGCCTAAACAGATGTAGCTACTATAAAAATCCTTCAATCCAGCATCTCACAATCATGATGAAAATGACACTGGGAACTCTATCTTTCCTTTTGCCAGCTTTTTTATACAGAAGATAGACTTCAGTTATAGGCAGGAGGAATATAATGAAATATTTTCTTTTTTACCTGCCCAAGTGTCCCAAATTAAGTGCATTTCAGAGCTTCATTAAAGACCCATAAGTGGGAAAGCATATGTTAATTAAGAATATTTACTAATGGAATCAAGTAAGCTGAGCATGATCTTTTGATTAAGGACAACATTTTTGTAGGTAATTGCCTATGGAAGGTGGATATGAATTTTGTAAGTACTGATATTTTGCAGTAGCTGCTTTCCTGGACTTTGATTTACTCTTAATTTTGAAGCCTGCCGACTCCATTTTCAAGAGAAGCGTGTCTTGTGAACAATGATCAAAGTGTAAATTTATGCAAATGCAATGCTTCACCTTAATTACCTTGATAGCGCTTGTCATCAGCCTTTTCCATGGTTCCACTGATTAGCAAGCTATCACAAATAATTATTATTTCATCTGCAATTAAAATGATGCTGCAAGCTGGCTTGTTGCCCAGCCACTGCATTGCATCCCACCCCTCAGCCAGTTCCTCTGAAGTGATGCCACATTGCACATAATAAATTAGCAGTCCAATTTCATTTCATCTTTCTCCATAAATCCCTGGACTTTATTATCCCATAAGGCAGATTCTCTTCCTAAACGTCTAGAGGTAGGATAACTACATTAAAAATATTAAATACAAACACAGATGGAGAGCTAAGGGTTGCTTTCTGCATACATGTTTTGCAACAATACTCCAACTGCCTATTAGAGTCAAAAAGCTTTTCTTCATTTGCTACGTACTATTTTATACTTCAAAATTTACCTACCTTTGGGCTACCATACACAATAAATATTTGTCATCCAGTGTTGTGCAGTAGTTAGAATGTTAGACTAGGATATGAGAGAGTGGGCTTGAATACCCTCTCTGTTCTGGAAGCTCACTGCGTGACCTGTGGTCAGTCACTCTTTCTCAGCCTACCCAACAGGGTAGTTGTTACTTATGAGTACGCTATTTCAGCCTATATATGCTATTGGAGAATGAGGATAACCTCAAGACCTCATCTACACATGCACTAGCAATGCCACCCACGCATAGGCAGGCAGGTAGTCGGTATATGGAGGAGAGGAGAACAATACTGTAAGCTGCTTTTGGGTCCCCATAGGAGAGAAAAATTAGATTAAAATATCTTTATTTTAGACTTGATTATCTCCTGTCCAACAAGAATGCCAAAATTACCTATCAAATAGCCAGATATTGTTTGGTGACATACAGGTCTCGGAAATTATATGGTACTGTAACTAGATTTTAATTCTAAACTTTTGTTTGTTTCGTTGTATGCCTTGATTTTTTCTTCTAGTATAACTGTGTTATATGCTTGGTCAAATGACCATAAATAAAGAAATGTGTAAATATGTGTGTTGTGTATTGCTGGAGTTTGAGTCTGAATGAAGTCTCCTGAGGCCTACGTGGCTATTGAGTGTTCTTCCACTGGTAACAGCCAATCATAACTGTTGCCTTCTCATCAAATCGCTATGCTGTAAATAGTTTCTTTGTATATAGTCCAGGCAAACAAAGGATTCTAATGACTTGCTTTGTATTGGTTGTTGGTAAAAAGGGGTGAGGTTTTCTTAAGTATAAATTGGCTCCTGTTGAGCCTGGTTTCAGTCTGTCTGCTTCCAGTCTTCAATAAAGTTGTTTTTATGAGCTGTTAATCACAATACCTAATAATGTGTATGTGTATCTATATTTAATAAATAAAAAATTGGACAGTAGCAGCAGAATGGGATTTTATTTATAGTTCATTTTATCCCACCCTTTCCCAGCATATGTACATTGCCCCTCTTCAATTTTATGCTCACAACAACCTTGTGAGGTATGTTAGGCTGAGAAAAAATGACTAGGTGGGTCATTTCACCCATTTATTTTCATAGCAAGTGGAGATTTGAACCTGGATCTCCCTGATCCCAGTCCAACTGCATAACACTACAACATCCTGGCTTTTAATTTTACATGGAAAAATACGGGAGATTCCACACAGGCAGTGTGTGTCAAAGACTCGTGATGATGAACCCCTTCCATCTGTGCTTCATAAGATCCAAACTGATATATTCATGATAGCCTGATGCCAATGCTGAATGTCACTATCAAAGATGTGACACTATCAAAGATGTGAAAGCGTGCAGTAATGTTACTTGTCTGCTTTCTCACAGTATATGCCAACTGCAATATTGGTTTGTCTGGGCACTTTGCACCATGTTGATTATCAGAGAGTGGTTTGTCAGTTGCTACTGCACCCTTCTGTTTCCAGTGTTATCTGTGCACCAGCATGTGTGTGCATGAGGTTATCCTCATTTTCCAACAGCTTCTCCACTACCTATGGCTGACATATGGCTGACACATCGCTCATTCTCCAGAGTGACATTTTCCCCAAAGCAGATAGAAAACCAAGGTACCCTCTTGATAGGTCGCCAGTTACTGGGGCTGGTTCACCCTGCTGGTTTCATTTGAGTAGGGCAGAATATTTAAGACTAGATTGCATCATTCCCTTTAAGATCTAGCAATTTATCCCCCTCATCATATTTAAAATAGTTTCATGAACTATGCATCAACTAGCCTGTGTTATAGTTGTAGTTTCTAACAGTTTTCACCCTTCACCTACCAATCTTCAGAACTGCTTTGATAATAATTGAATCCACGGATCTGTCTGGCTTTTTGACAGATCTGAGAACAACAGTCTTTGGGATCCCATCACTCACCCATACGCAAGTGTTCTCTGCATATTTATTCATCCACAGATTTGTGTGTGCGTGTGTATCACAAGAAGTAATGAAGGAAAACTCTTCTGTATCCAGGCCAGCCATACTGAAAGAAAATGGCTGCTCAAGAAGAATAGAGTGGCTCCGAGAAAGGCTGGACATGGGGTAAGGGCCAGCCTTTTCATTAGTTTGTTCTTATGTTCCTTCCTTTTGCTTTCCCTCAACTCCTTTCAAACATCTATTTTTTCTCCATAATGTCATATTTGAACCTATATACCTGAAGCACTATAGGAAGCACTGATCTCATCAACTCAGCCAACCTACTTCTAATCACATCTTCTGTGCCTGAGGAACAAAGCCTTTTCTGTGGTTGCACCAGCCTTACAGAATCAGCATGTCATAGGGATTAGGCAAGCAACTTAATACTATTTAGTTTTTGTAAATATTGTAAGACATTTTTGAGTGAACTATATTTATAACTAGAGATTAGCACAAACCAGAAAAAAACCCAAACCATGCGGTTTGTGGTTCGTCATGTTTCACGAACCATGAACTTTCATGAACCTACCCTGGTCCGCGAACTGGTTTGTGAAAACATCACTTCTGGGCCAGCAAATCACCACTTCTGGGTCAGCAGAAGGTCTACAGAAAGCTCACCCCCGATGCCTAGGAAACTGATTGATGGGCGCCAAGCTGTCTGCAGTGACGAACTGAAAAATGAATCAAATGAACCACTCTAAGGTTCGTTAGAAATGGGCTCTGATAGACTTCCGGTTTGGGATCTATGGAGGTCTGAAGCAGCTCCAGTTGCGGAGCTGACCGGACTGCCGTTTTGAGCGGCCGGCGGGGTGAAAATAGCCCGCGGCCGACTGCTCTCAGGCGGAGAGCAGGCAAAGAACGCTCGAGACCCTAGGGCGCGTTGATCTCGGACGAGGGGGGGCTCTGCGCAACGGGCCCCCTCCCGATCCTTGAGGTCCCACCCTGCGACGGGTCGGCTAAAATCTCTGCGGCAGTTTTGGGGCCAATTCGGCTGGCATAAGACCTACATACCCAAGCTTCGATTGGGAGAAGAAGTGGAGAGGAGAACTTAAAATCGAAACAGCGATTACAACCCGAGAAAAGTGAAGGGAAGGTAAAGATCACTATCTTCCGATACGGGACAGATTGATAAAAAGAGAGAGGAAAAAAGTAGATTTTTAAACTGCAACAGACTAGTGAAAAGGAGGGGAAGACTCGGCAGGAGTTGTATTTGAAAAGAGACTAAGTTTAAAGAAGTTATTAAAGAAACTGGACTATTGTTTTGAATACCTGTGGTTTTGGAGCTGTGAGAAAAAGACACCATCGCGAGATCTGCTGTGGGAAGACGGGAGACAGGAAGTGCGTAACAACAATAGAGTGGCTGGAGAGAAGCGGCCCTTGCTGGAGGGCAGGAAGAAGGGAATCGCCATCTTTGAGAGGGGAAGGGTCGCGGCCTCAGCGGAAAAGGAAGTAGGCCATCTTGGATTACAAAATCATAGAGAGACCATAGAGAAAAGACGCCCGACATTTTGGACCTTTTAAAATTAATTTATGCAAGAAGACCGGGACATTTGAAATAAAAAAGGTACCAAATTTAACGCCACGGAGTTAAGGAAGAGAGCGGACTCGTGGGAGCGAGCTAAAGCAAGCCCCACGATGTCGAAAAAAGAGTGGCAATCGGCAATAGAAAACCTGGACAAAAAACTTTTAGAGGTGATTAAGGAATTTAAAGACATGAAATTGGAGCTGATTAAAGAGGTTAAACAGACAGTAAAATCGGAGCTGTCAGAAGTAAAATCGGAGCTGTCAGAGGTGAAGAAAGGTATGGAAACAATACAAAACGAACTACAAGGGACGCAGCAGAGAGTTAAAACAGTAGAAGGAGCGATGGAGAACTTAGCAGACACGCAACAAACGGAGATGAGATTGATGAGGGGAAGGATGGCGATTGCGGAAAGTAAACACATGGAAAAGCAGCTCAGATTTCGCGGTTTGCCGGAGATAGAAGGAAAGACAGCGCAAGAACAGATGACTGAGGTGTTAGCTGAATACCTGGGGAAGGAGGAGGAGGAAGTTGTGGCTATCCTTGATGTGGCATATCGCGTGAATTCGAGAATTGCAACCCAGAGGAAAGTACCAAGAGATGTGATTGTGCAATTTACAACACGAAACATGAAAGAGAAGATTGTGACTAAACAGTTTCAAGATCCATTGGAGATTGATGGCAAGACAATTATCATAATGAAGGAATTACCCAGATCAGTGTTGTTAGATCGGAAAAAATACAAAACGCTAATCCAGATGTTGAAGGACATGAAAATCAGGTACAGATGGGAGCTTCCAGAAGGTGTGTCCTTTGAATTTGGAGGTGTCAAAAAGCGCATTAGATCTGAGCGGGAGATGGAGCGATTTATAAGGGACAATGAAAAAGACTTACCAACAAGATTATGAGTATGGAGTGTAAAGTATTATCTTGGAATGTAAATGGACTAAACTCACCGAATAAGAGGAAAAATATCTTCCACTGGCTATTAAAACAAAAATGTGACATTGTTTGTTTGCAAGAGACTCATATTCGAAAGCAGGATGTAAAATATTTAAAATTGGGAAAATTGGGCAAGGAATTTGTAGTGGCCTCAAGCAAGAAAAAAAGAGGAGTGGTGTTGTATGTAAAAGAGGAGCTACAGCCAAAATTTGTAATGAAAGATGCGGAAGCCAGATTTGTAGCAGTGGAATGTATTTGGAACCTAAAGAGAGTGTTGGTAGTCGGAATCTATGCACCTAATGGTGCAAAAGAGAGCTTCTTTGAGGATTTGAAGAAGCATTTAGACGATCTCTCATATGATCAGATAATTCTTGCTGGAGACTTCAATGGAGTGACAGATTTGGAATTGGATAAAAAGACAATAACGGCACAAAAGAAAAGAGGATTATTACCAAAGTTCTTTTTTGAGTTGATTCAACAAGAGACTCTCGAAGATGTATGGAGGAGAGAATATCCCAAAAGCAGACAGTTTACTTTTTATTCTGCAAGGCACTCTACATTATCGAGAATTGACATGATCTGGGCCTCAAAAGACTTAGCGTTATGGACTAAGGAGGTAGAAATAATGCCGATGATAGGCTCAGATCACAACCCAATTATGTGGAAATTAGGGAAAAGGAGAAAAAGGAAAGCATGGAGAATAAATGAGGACTTGCTACAAGAAGACGAGAACATGGAGATATTGAGAAGAGAGACAAAGTTCTTCATACAGTATAATGTGAACAAAGAGGTACCAACTGACAAAGTTTGGGATGCTTATAAGGCGGTTATAAGGGGCATACTAATGGACTTAAACGGCAGAGCAAGAAAGAAAAAAGAGGAAAAAAGACAAGAGATTGAGGAGAAAATAAAAGCCAAAGAAATACAGCTAAAAAAGAGACCAGGGAAAAAGAAACTATTTCAGGAAATTAAAATACTTCAAGAACAGCTGACAGCAATGAGTAACAAAGAATTGGAGTGGAACCTTAAAAGACTGAATCAGAAAGCATTTGAAGGTGCAAATAAACCTGGGAAATACCTGGCATGGCAATTGAAGAAGAGAAAGGAAAAGAAAATAATAAACAAAATTTGTGAAGACAACAAAACGTATTTGGAACAGACTACCATTAGTAGAGCCTTTTATAAATTCTACGCTAAGCTGTACAATAAGAAAGAAGTAAAGAAAGAATCAATAGCGTTATACTTCGAGAAAATGAAACTTCCAGAAATCTCGGAAGCTTGGAGAAATAAACTGAACGGTGAAGTAACAGATGAGGAAATAAGTAAGGCAATACAATCTGCAAATCTAGGAAAGGCGCCAGGGCCAGATGGACTTACGGCTAAATTTTATAAGACAATGGCCAATGAACTGGCACCATTCCTAAAAGAGGTGATCAATGGAGTTTTAAGGGATCAAAGGATTCCAGATACCTGGAGTGAAGCGAACATATCATTGATCCCAAAAGAGGGCCAAGACTTGACTAATGTGAAAAATTACAGACCGATATCGTTACTTAACAATGATTATAAAATCTTTGCGAAGATACTGGCGGAGAGACTGAAGAGGTGGCTCTCGGAAATCATAGAGGAGGAACAAGCAGGTTTTTTGCCAGACAGACAAATCAGAGACAATTTAAGGACAGTGATTAATGCTATTGAATATTATGACAAGCGTTGTGACAAAGAGGTTGGTTTCTTCTTTGTTGATGCTGAAAAGGCGTTTGACAATTTAAATTGGGATTTTATGTTTGCCACTATGGAAAAGCTACAACTGGGAGAAAGATTCATCAGAGCAATCAAGGAAATTTACAGAGACCAGACTGCAGCAATTGTGGTGAATGATGAATTGACTAAGAAATTGACTATTAGTAAAGGAACAAGACAAGGTTGCCCGTTGTCTCCACTGTTGTTCATTTTAGTATTGGAGATCCTGATGATACAAATACGACAAGACGAGGAAATTCGAGGAATAAAAATTAAGGACTATTCATACAAGGTCAGAGCATTTGCGGATGATATAATGTTAATCGTAGAGGACCCACTGGAGAACATGCCAAAAGTGATTGATAAGATTAAGGAGTTTGGAGACTTGGCAGGTTTCTATATTAATAAAAAGAAGTCAAAGATATTATGTAAAAACATGACTAAGCAGAAACAACAATTGTTAACGGAAATAACGGACTGTGAAGTAACAAGCAAGGTGAAATATTTGGGAATTGAACTGACTGCAAAGAATATAGACTTATTTAAAAACAATTATGAAAAACTATGGATTCAGATAGAGAGAGACTTGATTAAATGGAATAGACTGAATCTGTCATGGTTGGGTAGGATTGCAGCAGTTAAGATGAATGTGTTACCAAGAGTTATGTTTTTGCTACAGACAATACCAATCATCAGAGACTCTAAACAATTTGAAAAATGGCAGAGGAAATTATCAGATTTTGTATGGGCAGGCAAGAAGCCTCGAGTGAAAATGAAAGTTTTACAAGATGCAAAGGAAAGAGGCGGAATGCAACTGCCCAACCTGAGACTCTATCACGATGCAATCTGCCTAGTGTGGCTGAAAGAGTGGATGACATTAAAGAACAAGAAATTACTAGCCCTAGAGGGATACAAAAAAATATTTGGATGGCACGCATATCTATGGCACGATAAAGTAAAGGTCAACTCGATGTTCCTGCATCATTATATACGGAGAAGTCTATATACAATCTGGAAGAAGTACAGAATTTATTTACAAGAAGGAACTCCTTTGTGGGTAGTTCCATATGAGGTGATAGACCCGAGAGTTGTTGATAATGAACAACAATGTTTAACTTATAAAGAAATAACTAGAATTGAACTATCTAAACTCAGAATAAAGACGCAAGAGGAACTATCACCTCATTATGATTGGTTCCAGTATAGACAGATCAGAGACTTATATAATTCGGACTCTGCAAAGGGAGGCATACGAATAGAGAATTCGGAACTAGAGCAGACCCTTCTTAAAGAGGACAAGAAAAGAATATCCAAGGTATACCAAGTACTGTTGAAATGGTATACTGAGGATGAGACAGTTAAAACACAAATGGTGAAATGGGCTATAAATTTTAACAAAGAAATAACAATGGAGGCATGGGAATACTTGTGGAAGACTACAATGAAGACAACGACATGTACTAGCATTAAAGAGAACATTTACAAAATGATTTATCGTTGGTACATGACACCAAAGAAGATTGCGCTAGGGAATTTGAATACTTCTAATAAGTGCTGGAAATGCAGGAAGCATGAGGGCTCCCTCTACCATATGTGGTGGTCGTGTGAGGTAGCCAGGCAGTACTGGGCGGAAATAATAAGGGAAATGAGTGAAATTTTACAATTTCAAATTAATAAGAACCCAGAACTCCTGCTACTAAACTTGGGAATGGAGGGAATTCCAGCCCATCATCGGACATTGATATTTTATATGACGGCAGCGGCTAGACTTTTGTACGCGCAAAAATGGAAAGTACAAGAAGTACCAACCACTGAAGATTGGATTTACAAATTGCTGTATATGGCTGAAATGGACAAGATGACAAGAAAACTGAGAAATCTGGACTCAGGGCAGTTTAACACAGATTGGGAGAAGCTGAAACAATATTTGGAGAAGAAATGGGAGGTGGGAGGAAAACTGTGGCAGTTTGAGAACTACTGATGTATAACAAAGTGCAGAGGAGGGTGACTTTACCGGGGGGGAGAAGAGATAAAAGTGAATTTATAAGCAGTTAGATTAATAGATGGATATATATATAGATATATGAAGGTTAACAAATAGAACATTGATAGAAAATAATTAATTATAAGGTTTAAATATAAGGATTGAGTAACCAATAATATTTTCTTTCTTTGGTATGATCTGTATAATGCCAAACTGAATGTCTAAGGTTAAAGATGAGTCAAATTGATTGACTATATGATGAGAGTTATATTGAATTATATTGAAGAACTATTATAAGAAGACAACAATATATGGAGTATAAGTTAAATTGTTTGATTTAAATGAATGTATGATTTACATGGTTTATAGAAATATCTGAATTATAGAAATTGGGATAAATTGTTTATCCAAGATGGAAATAAGGACTTACAGTTTAGGCATAGAATATTAAAAATAGTTAAGGATGTACTGCTTAGAATAAAGGAGAATATATATTTGTTTTAGATAGAGAAATTAAATTGAAGTAAGGGAAAAGGGACAAGGGGTTGGAAAGCTGTTGGAAGTCAATAAAAGGGGGGGAAAGGGAGGGGGTTAGAAATGAAAAATTGGGGATAATTGAATGTAATGTAAAAAATAATGGATTCTAACCCAATAAAAAAAATTTTCAAAAAAAAAAAAGAAATGGGCTCTGATAAACCGCTGGTTCATGAACCATAGTTCATGAACCATGAACCAGCCTGGTTCATGACGAACTTTGGTTTATATTTCGGTTCGTGCCCATCTCTATAACTGGAGTGCCTTTACATTTATAGCAAGGGTGTTTAAATATTGATGTTTACTTTTCTGCTTGGTACTCAATTATTAAATGTTTATTAGAGTATATCATAATGTGAGCCACCTTGAGTGGAAGGAAAAGGGAAGAATAAAAATCTTTAAATAAATAAATAATGACAAGTGATTTCTTTCTGTGTCCCTAGTATATATCTGCCATGATATACACTGTCCTTTTTTAATGTCATTGTCATCTTTAAGAATTAGCTCAATGACCTATCTAACCACATTTTCAGAGTGGTCTCAGACACAAGAAGTGCATGCACAAATTATTTCTGGCATTGATTATATGCTCCTTCTGTTGGGTTCCAGAGATAAACTAGGCATTCTGCTTGCTTACTGGCCACCCAACTCCTCATTATGCACCATTTCTGTGGCAGAGGAACTACTGTTGAGCTTAGTGCTGGAGACACTGGAGTGATGGAAATATTCTGAGGAACTTCAACATCCAAGATGAGAGTTCCTTGCAATGGCTGTCCCCCAATCTTATAGCCTCTTATGGCTGCCATAGGTGTTTCTGAAGTTATGACAAGCCCAACATGCCAAAAAGGTCATACCTTGGACTTAGAACATAAAAAAACCTGCTGAATCAAATCAGTGGTCCATCTAATCCATCTTACTATTTCACATAGTATCCAAGCAAACTGGGCATAGAGGCCAAAATCTTTTTTTAGTGCAGTAAGTAGAACTACTTGCAAAATTTCAAATGAGACCATACTATAATTTTATATGAGGACATTATGATATTGGCCATTCTATTTGCAATCCCTTTTCTAGTAATTCCCCCTACGAGCCCCGTGGTGCAGAGTGGTAGGCTGCAGTACTATAGCCTGAGCTCTGCTCATGACATGAGTTTGATCCTGGTGGAAGCTAGGTTCAGGCAGCCGGCTCAAAGTTGACTCAGCTTTCGATCCTTCCAAGGTCGGTAAAATGAGTACCCAGTTTCCTGGGGGTAAAGTGTAGATGACTGGGGAAGGCAATGGCAAACCACCCCGTAAAAAGTCTGCCAAGAAAACATTGTGATGCAACGTCCCCCCATGGGTCAGTAATGACTTGGTTCTCACACCAGGGACTACCTTTACCTTTTACCTTCTAGTAATTCTTAGCATGGAGTTTGCCTTTTTCACCACTGACACATACTGGGTTGACATTTTCACTGAGTTTTCAACTACTAGTTCAGTTACTATCAGGAGCTAGCCAGAGCATGCATCAAATTCCCATTCTGCAGTCCCTGAACTGGCTGCCCATCAGTTACTAGGTTCAGTTCCAAGTGCTGGCTATCACATACAAAGGGCTTTTATAGCCTTGGACCCTCATATCTGCAGTACCACCTCACCTTCTAGGATCCGCCATGCCAGTGTTCCACACAATCTGTGGTTCGAATGTCTCTCAGCCAATTATAAGAAGAGACAGGTGCAGAGTTCTGTGAATGAAGCAAGTCTATAATGTTTATTAAACATGGAGGACAAAAGGTTACACAGAGAGTAAAGGGTTCCCTTGTGTCCAACGCTCATCAAAGCCACAATAGCTGTGCAAAGTATTTTATACTTTTTGATTAATTGCAATATTTGTTATTCTATTGGCTCAGATATTGCTGTGGTCCCCATTGGCTCAAGTGGGCTACCATCTCTAATGATATAACTGTCCAGGGGTATGCTTATTGGAAGAAACATCTTTGGTCAACAGCATAATTACAATATTTCCCGATTGCCATTGCTTATCTTATCTGTCCTTGGTATATCTCTAGGAGGAACATCTCTCTTCCTTTCCCACACATTTCTTTCATAGGCTTTTCACTTTGCCTCCTTCTCTAGTTTATGTAACATCTTACCAAGGGCACCCCGATGTCGCTTCTGGCAACCTTGTATGCTGGGTTCCGTGGGAGGGGATCACTCTCCCTTCCTGAAGAATGTGCTTGCTGTTACATTTAGCACCCATTCTCCTTTCTCTGGGGCTTCTTCTCAGCCTTGAAAGGTACAGCTTAATCTAATTAACTCGCAGCTAGCTTCCTTCTTTCGGCAACACATTTTCTTTCCCTTCTCTATTGCTACATTTAGCATAAAGCAGTGTTACTAAGAAGTTTCTGTATCAAGTCATGAGCAGGTGTCCTGCAGGTGCAACTACCTTATAGCAAGCTTCACAGTGACTGGTCTTTAGTCTTCACAGTGATTAACATACATAGCATACTGCTTTGATTCTTTTGTTTCAAGTCTCATTTTCTTGCAAGTTGCGTTACAAATGCTACATTCGCTCCTGAGAATAATATTGCATGGCAGTAATTAAGGCACATAAAGGTATATAAAATATTCTTCATTAAATCTTCTTCCCTCATCAGCTTCCCTCATCTGAACGGGGCCTTCCTCAGGTGCTACCTTGCAAATGGGCAAGATCAACAATTACCCCTACACACACATTCTCTCTTGTGGCTCTCACTTTCTGGAACATCTTGCCTGATAAGGGCATCAAGGGCCCTACACTTCTGTCATTTTGCAAACTATGTAGAACAGTATTGTTCAGGGTAGCATTTGTGAAAGGAAATGTGACTATAGAATAATGGGATTGTTCAGGAAGGTAATAAAGGTAATAGGACTGCGTGTCTTGCTATTTTTGCTTGCTATCTTGCTTGGTTTCAGATATCTGTAATCCTAATCCTATTATGTTGTTTATTAGATGTGTCAATCTATTGATTACATTGATTTACAGTGTGTAATCCCACTTTAAAACGTTGTGAGAAAGGCAGGCTATAAATAATGTAAGTAAATAGTATGCAAAATTCCAGATGTCAAAGACAAATTTTAGCTATCCAGAAACAGCCATCTGTCACAACCAGTAGTTAGTAAACACTAGTATTGCACGAATCCCAAAGACTGTTTTGCTGTATTCATGATATAGTTTTTTTCTCTTGGGATATCAAAGTTTTCAGTCTACCATACAAATACAGCTAAACATAATCATAATTAAGTAAGTGTTTTTATTATATAGTCTCAGGGTATAAAAGCTGTATCTTAAAGGCAATCATAACAATAGAAAATATTCACAACTAACTTCCTACACTGCTTAGACAGATGTTACTTCAGCATCAGGCTGTGCATCTTTCTTAAAACAGCTACTTAAAATCCACAGTAATCGTTCTTCACAATCAGTCCAAAATCTTACAACAGAAAGCTATGTGACTTCTAACTTGGGTATAAAGAACACATCTTGGGGGAGACCACAGACACATCAAAATAGTGTGAGTGTAAATATTTATAGAGAGCACAAGTGGTGTAGTGGTAAGAGTCTCAGACAAGGATCTGGGACAACCTGGTTCGAATCCTCATTTTTCCATGGAAACTTAGTGGGTGACCTTGGGCCAGTCATACACTCTAACCTACCTCACAAAGTTGTTATTGTGATGATAAAATAGAGGAGAGGAGAACAATGTAAGATAGTTTGGGTCTCTGTTGGGGAGACAGGAAGTATATAAATGAAATAAATAAAAAGTTAAAAAAATTCATATTGCTTTTCCTGAAACACATGGGCCAGATGGACTACTTGGTTTAGAACTGCTAATTAATAGCAAGCTTAACTTGAAATGAAAATGTCACCTCAGGAATGGCCATATAAAAATAATGCCAACTGCTGAGCTATTCTGTTCACTACATTCCCATTGTAGTGAACATGTGGCTGTAATTATACAATTACTTAAAGCCTTTGGTTATTGCTGCTTTTCTAATAAGTGACAAATAGAATAATTCACCAAAGGATGATATTCTAAGTGCTTTGGTGATAGAAAAGAGTGGAATTGTTTTTTGTTCAGTTGCTCACATCTGATTTATAGATCCAGAGGAGTTAGCCGTGTTAGTCTGTAGTAGCAAAATCAAAAAGAGTCCAGTAGCACCTTTAAGACTAACCAATTTTATTGTAGCATAAGCTTTCGAGAATCAAGTTCTCTTCGTCAGATGCCTGATCAGGCATCTGACGAAGAGAACTTGATTCTCGAAAGCTTATGCTACAATAAAATTGGTTAGTCTTAAAGGTGCTACTGGACTCTTTTTGATCTGATTTATAGTATTTGATATTTAGTTTAAGTGAAGATAAAACAGAGTGAGAGATTATTGATTCTATGGTGGGTTCAGAAGTCATATAAAACTATGATTTAATCAAGTTATTGTTAGTTAATTGTCTGAACACAGGCTACCTTATTAACTAATAGGTAGAGTGCCTTGAACAAGGATCTGACGGTAAAGTCTTAAAGTTTCATGCGACGTATAAACAGGGGCATTCTCAGGCCAGAGAAGCTTTAAATCTATACCTTTTTCACTGCCTCTTGTTAACAGCCTCTGTCTCCACAATTCATTTTTTAATCTGAATGGCTGCTAATCCTGCTAGTTTCCCAGTGTTCACCTAGGGTGAAACTAGGCATGACAGTGGCCTTGTGTCCACCATGGGGATCCTGCTATCATTTTAAAGTGATTTTAAAATGGGCACCTTTCCAAGTGCCCAGAGGTGCATTGCCATTTGGTACCTGAAAAGGCATAGGGGTGGGGAAACAAGAGCACCTCAGTCTGTTACTCTGTAGGCCTGATCAAGATTGGGGCTTGCAACATTTTTAAAACACTTTAAAATGGTGGCATGAGGATGCTGTCATGTCTACTTTTGGCCCTGGTTGTACTTTGGTCATTGGCCCTGGTTGTACTTTGGTCACAACATGAGAAAACAAGACTCACTGGAAAAGACAATAATGCTAGGAAAGGTGGAAAAAATGTAAAGATGCAAGCACTGAGTCATTACTGACTCATGGGGGGGATGTCACATCATGACATTTTCTTAGCAGACTTTTTACGGGGTGGTTTGCCATTGCCTTCCCTAGTCATCTACACTTTACCCCCAGGAAACTGGGTACTCATTTTACCGACCTTGGAAGGATGGAAGGCTGAGTAAACCTTGAGCCGGCTACCTGAACCCAGCTTCTGCCAAGAGCGAGCTCAGGTCGTGAGCAGTGCTCAGGCTGCAGTACTTTAGTAAACTAAAAGAGGAAGACCTCAAATGAGATGGCTTGACTCAATAAAGGAAGCCACAGCTTCCAGACTGCAAAATTTGAACAAGGTTGTGAATGATAGGATGTTTTGGAGGTCATTAATTCATAGGGTCACAATTAGTTGGAAAAGACTTGATGGCACATAACACACACATGAAGAAACAAGGGGCCTAGGCAGGCAGGCATAGTGGCAGCCAAGATCAAGTCAACCTGGAGCTGTCCACCAGATCAGGAGCAAGATCCAGAGAGATCCACAAGGAGGCAGATAAGGACCTGGGAACTGGAAAGTTCCTTGACAGGAACTGTCCAAACTACTATGTGCTGTTTTTAAGAAGGTGTTAAACCAACTGAGGTGTTACACAGGGAACTAATTTTCCTACTCTTTCCTGCCGACAGGGTGGGTTTCTGGTTCTGCCAAAATCTAAAGTGATATACTGTTCTCTTGAGTCAGACTGGAGTACAGGATCCCTCAAGCTGCTACTCATGCCCTCTGCCTGTGTCAGAGATCTCTAGCATCATATAAGATAGCCACCAGAACTGCCACTCCATGGCACAGCCCTCAGCCAAGGCCTCCCCATCCTGAAAAGAGATCTTAGAAGATACACACAGCCATGCATAACACAGCTTCCCTTCATCAAGCTGCTCCTAGGCCTGTTACCACCACCACCACGCAGAGCCCAGCATCAAAGCCCCTGACTGTGTGCAGCAGGAGGAACTCCGATATTGATAGTGGGTAGAACTGAATAAATTTTACTGTGGTGTCTTACATTAGAAGTCTTGTCACTAAATATATTTATATCTCAATTAATTATCCAGGCAAAAGAAACTTGATTGTGCATAAATTTAAGGCATGCCAACAATTACAGCCATCATTAAATCATCATTAAAATATAAAGCATCTTTAGTGAATGTTTATCAATACAAGAAGCCATAAAAGAGCTGTCCCAACACTTTAACATTTGCAAAGTAATAATGAACAGCACATTACAGGCCAGTAAATTGTGAAAGCAGAATGCAAATCTAAGACATTAAAATATAGTTAATATCAGCAACTCTGAAAAGCTGGAACACAAAATAGATTTAAAAGTTAATTTAGAAAAATAATGAATGTTTACATGATATCTGAGCAGAGATGACACTAAGTTTAGCCTGATTCATATTTAAGTGAACTGACCTTGTTGAAAAGTTAACAAAAGTACACAAAGTATACAACATTTTGATTGCTGTAAACATTCTTTCTGTTTTAGCCTTCTTTTATGTTGCTGCCAGTTCCAGGAAGACTATTTGAATTCAGTTGTCATATTTGGATTTGAAAGAGCTGGCGCATTTACAGTAGTGTGAAGCTTGTGTATCAGTTGAGAGCCAGTTTGGTCGGTTTAGTGGTTAAGAGCAGCAGGACTCTAATCTGGAGAACCAGGTTTGATTCCCCACTCCTCTGCTTGAAGCCAGCTGGGTGATCTTGGGTCAGTCACTGCTTCTCTGAGTTATCTCAGCCCCACCCACCTCACAGGGGATTGCCGTGAGGATAATAATAACATACTTTGTAAACCGCTCTGAGTGTGGCATTAAGTTGTCCTGAAGGGTGGTATAAATCGAATATTATATAAATCAAATGTTATTATTTCCTAAAGAAACCAAGGGAAATTTTGCAACCATTAGAAAAGCTCATGAATGGGATACAGATGGCAATGTTTAGTTTTACCCACTCCTCCCCCCCAAAAAAATTCTGCTTGAATTCCGAAGAGGAGGAAGTACATATGCACTACAATTTCTCAAAGACTAATGTGGGATCAAGCAATTTACATAAGAAGAGTTCTCTTCTGAAGATATTCTTTGAGGGAAGCTGCATCAAGGTGATAGGAGGGAACAGCAGCATTTGCTTGTGAGGAAGGGATGATCAGCTTATTTATACACCCCATTTAGTGTGGATGGTTGTTGATCTTATGTATTTGCAGGGCAGCACCCCAAGATGAGCAAAGCTGGCATGGCAGAGCATAACAGGAAAAGTGGTCCTGTAGATATGATGATCCAAGGCCATGAAGGGTTTTTATGTGGTAGGCAGTACTTGGAATTGAACCCAGTAACTGATGGGCAGCCAATGCAATGACAGCAGAATGGGTGTAATATTGCATGTTCCAGCTAGTTCCTGATAATAACCAAGCCCCAGCATTCTGTACTAACTGGAGTTGATGCCATCTCATATGGCATAGTTGAGTTCATAAATCCATACAGACCTATAACCTGTCTCCAAAGAAACAGAGAATTTAAGATTTAAGTTAAATCAAAATGCCATAATTGAAAAAAAAATCTTATTGCTGTTGTGCAAGTCAGCTGATAAACTGGCAGTTCATGTATCACCCTACAATGCAAAATTGTTCATTAACAATATTTGTTATTGAGAACCCTGAAGAGAAGGATGAGACATTAGTATTACCATTTAAATAAAAGTGATATAACTTAGAAATGTGTGGGAGCAATGCCAATTACACAATTGGTAAATATCTGGAATCTGAGTGAAAAACTTGTGCCATTTTTCTTATTACTTTTAAGGTTCACCCTATTGTAATTTAACAAGCATGTTGTACTATGAAAGAACTGTCTAAAACCAAGGAAGACTGTATTTGTAAATTATTTTGCACAATGTTTATCTATGGTTAAATCCATATATTAATATAGGATTCAATACTTTAAAACTGCATTAACAAAATCTGAGCTGCAGCAAACACAGAGTACCTGAAAATAAAAATGCATTTAGCATACTTAATGCGGTTTGAAGGACTGGATGTTTTTTCTTGTAACATAGCACTTGAGAAAATCTTGAATGGCAACATGCATTATCCTGCTTTAAAGAACACAACCGTTCATATGAAGCTCTGTTAAAATAATTTATAAAGGCATATTGCTTCCTAGTATACATGGAGTAAAATCCGTAATCAAAATAGCCATGAATTCTGAAAGGACAACATTTCTCAAATTACAGGATTTTTTTTTTAAAGCCATATTCCTTTTGTCAATGCACAGACTGGGCAGGTTTTGATAAATACAGGGCATTTTCAAAATATATATGTCAGAATCATTAGTCCTGAGGAGTTAGCCGTGTTAGTCTGTAGTAGCAAAATCAAAAAGAGTCCAGTAGCACCTTTAAGACTAACCAATTTTATTATAGCATAAGCTTTCGAGAATCAAATTCTCTTCATCAGATGCCTGATCAAAACTGGGCAGATACAGAAGAGTGGTTTTGAGATTGCCTCTAATACTGCCTTTGAATAATAGAAGCACAGAACCTGTATAAGTTCTGAAAATGTTTATGACCTAGATTTGAGCAATCATAATCAAAATACTAAGTGGAAGTAGAACATGACAGCAACAGTCTGGTGTGATACTACTGGGCTTCTGCTACCCTTCAAGAAGTCAAGGCAGATAATTTGAAGTGCAGAATGTATAGAAAGCGGCCAGGTACTGAACACTTCCTGGGCCCAAGTTCCCCATGAAATGGCGTTCCACATAGCCATTATTGTCTATCAAGTGTTTGAATTTGGGAAATAGGTTGCCATACTAAAGAAAAGTTCAGGCAGAGGAAAGTTCAACATCTTCTTCCCTCAGTATACATTCCACTTTGAGTGAACCTAAGAAGAACCCTGTTGCCCATCTAGTCCAGCATTCCGTTTCCCACAGCGGCCAGTCAGTTACTGTTACCGGAAGTGGGGGACAGGTCCTTCCACTGATGCCGCCTCCTAGCACTGATTCATTTTAGTCACCAGGGTGAGTAGCCATTGACAGTCCTATCCTCCTATCCTCCATGAATCTCAGCCCATTTTAAAGTAATCTATGTTAGTGACCATTTATTTCACACACAAGTGAATTCCACAATTTATTATTGAGTCAAGTAATATTTCTCTCTGTCTTTCCTGAATGTATTGTTCCTTAACTTCATTGAGTGCCCCTCATCAAAATATATAGGGGCAATAATTAAACATCAGGGACATGATATCAAGTAAAGTTCTTCCCATTTTAATTTCTGCTTAAGGCAATAGCCTTAAGCAGTCATAGCTGACTTATGGCAACCACACAATGATGTCACTTTGGGTCAGCTGGAACAAGGGGGGAGTTTTTAAAAGTTTAAATTGCCCTTAGTGAAAATGGTCACATGGCTGGTGGCCCCGCCACCTGATCTCCAGACAGAGGGGAGTTTAGATTGCCCTCCACGCTGCTTGGCGGCACAGAGGGCAATATAATAATAATAATAATAATAATAATAATAATAATAATAATAATAATAATAGATTTATATACTGCCCTTCATGACAACTTAATGCCCACTCAGAGCGGTTTACAAAGTGTGTTATTATTATCCCCACAACAATCACCCTGTGAGGTGGGTGGGGCTGAGAGAGCTCCAGAGAACTGTGACTAGCCCAAGGTCACCCAGCTGGCTTCAAGTGGAGGAGTGAGGAATCAAACCCAGCTCTCCAGATTAGAGTCCCGTGCTCCTAACCACTACACCAAACTGGCTCTCTAAACTCCACTACACCAAACTGGCTCTCTAAACTCCCCTCTGTCTGGAGATCAGGGGGCGTGGGCACCAGCCATGTGACCATTTTTATGATGTGCCGGAACTCCGTTCCACCATGTTCCCACTGAAAAAAAAGCCCTGATTATATCTATATAACATTATAACAGTACGTGTAACAGGTTCTCTGAATTCCCACATTTTTTTAAAAAGTCTCTAGGCCCTTTCCTTGTGGCAATATGCATTTCCCCTTATATCTCCACAATGAAAGATGCTACAGACATTTTTTTTAAATGAAAGCTGGAGATGAAAACTGATTCACATACGTGGCTGGCTTTCTAGAGACATTTTAATAGCATGTCCCTCTGGAGCCACCAGAATTTTAGACCATGATTTTCATAGTGCAGTCAGATGCAGCCAGTGGGTACGGTTTGGGGGTTTTCTTTTAAGTACACTGGTGCACTCAGTGCCGGTTGGAGGGTCTGTTAACTGACCTTATTGAAGTTGTTTCCCATAGTAGTGGCCATGCACATTTTGGGGGCAGTTATTAGGAATGTGGCATTTGGGGGAGGGGATTGATAATGTTGTGGTAGTATAAGCAGTATCAGATAGTATCAGAGAATCCCAGGGTAATGCAACTGGTTAAGGTGCTGGTGCTGAAGTGTCTGCAGCTTAATATACTTTCTAAGGTTAGGCACATACCTGGCATAGATAATAATATAGCAGATACCCTGGCTCGTTTTCAGAAACAGTGTGTCTACAAGCTGACACCTGCTGCAGATCAGGGTCCTATGTCAATGGTGGGTGACTTGTGGCAACCGTACACATTAATGGCACCATTGGCTCCTGGCAGAAGGGAGGCCTTTATCAGACAATGTAAGGAGTCTGCTAAGTTTAGAATGGATGCAGGTCTGGTTCAGGTATGGCCTTTGCTGTTAGTGCAGATTGAAAAGTTCCTCAGTTATTTGAAAGAAAAAAGTTTATTGGTTAAGACATTGTGGGGCTACCTTGTGCCTTTGGCTTTTGAGGCCAGGCCAGAGGGATTGTGCAACAACACTTCAGAATCAAAAGGATTTTGGAAGGTTGGGTGTGGGAAGAACTGATTGTAAAAAAAAGAAAAGAAAAAAAGAACTGGTTGTGAGTTATGCAACATGTAGCTTCATGCCAGACATAGATTGCAAGTGTGGGAATGCAGTTTTGTATGCACTGGCAGCAAGGATGTGGCTTTAGTTAGGGTGGCGGCCCTGATGGCCTTTTATGAGCCATATGTGTGAGTGAACTTTTATCTGCTTCTCGTTGGGACGTGTCTTTGTACAAGTGTCAGACCATGTGCTCTCATCTGAGAAAGAGGAACCAGTGATAATGAAATCCAAGATGGACCAGAGGGGTGCAAGTCATCAAGTGGTCCTGCAGACCACTAGGGATCTCCAGTTGTGACCAGTCCAAGCCCTGAGGATGTTTATGGTTTTGTATGGTGCTAGTCCTGGCTATGTCTTCCATCATGAGAATGGTTGTCCACTAATGCAGTTTCCAATCTAATTTATAAAATGGCAGATCATGGTGGAGGCTGGACTGCCAGAGAGGTTGTATGGTATGCATTTGTTTCATATAGGAACAAGATTTACAGCTGCAAGGCTGGGGTTAACGGAGCAAATGATTCAGAGGATTGGCAGATGACAGTCCAAGGCCTTTAGAGAGTCCTTTTGAATATTCGTGTTTCTGCAGGTACAGGCATATCAAGGAACCCAGTCTGGGTTCTGAAAATGGGACACTCCATTGTCTTCCGAGGGGAGCAGAAGGGCCACTGACAGTGACTCAGTTGGGCCTCTATCCCCTAGCCAGCATACAGAGCTGTGGCAGATGGGGAATGCCTTGGAGCCAGCTCCTGCCTTCTCTCCATCAGGCCTTGAGAGAAGACTGCCACCTGCCAATTCATCAGGCTTTGAGAGAAGGCAGTCATGCTGAACTTCTAGTTCTGCATCTGGGTGAGAATGATCAGGTGCAGTTGAAGGGGATCATGTTAACTTTAAGAATAAATAAAGACTTGAAAAATATTAAATATTACTCAGGGATAATCATCATATGGACTGAATAGTTACAGAAAAGGATATGGCAAGATGCTCTGAAGCCAGCACATATGGAGTGGGCCAGACATAATATACACAGAGCAATATATAATGCAGTGCTGGAAGGTGGTGAAGCTTATATACCGCATCAGATTTGATATGCCTCACCTATACAGAGAATATGGTGTGCATCTTTCTCCTGAAGGGTGCGTCTATTTAGCTAATCTGTGTAAAGGCCCACAGAACGTTATAGCCTGCAGCTGGGGCCGGGGCTGTTAAGCTAGGCTATCCCCCTTGTTTGGCAGGTTTACAGCAGAATGTTCACAATAAACTGGGAAGAGTGGCAAGCACCCTGAGGCATCACAGATGGAAAGAGTGTCCTGACCAGCCCATCACTGTCCTTAGAACAGGGTGGGGTTTGGGAAAGAGCAGCCCTTGGTGCTAAGCAACATCTTCCTGAATATCTTCTAGTGCATCAGAGGAGGGGATGGTGTTTGGCATTTCTCATCACAGTGCTGGTGAGGATAAACAAGGCTGGGGGAAGACACTGGCAGCGTTTGGAGTTAGGGTGAATCTGCCAGATAAGGTAGCCAAATGGTCAAGTTGCCTACTGCACCTGCTGTCATTTAAATATGTAGTACTAGCAACAAAACCCGTTGTCAAGAAAAAAATACAATGGGATCTAGAAAGGGGAGGGCGGGCAGGCAGGCATTCACTCCTCCTCCATCACTGATTCCAGATGGTGAAGGAGCGGGGTGGGCATTGTCATCTGCTCCATGCCTGATCTGCCTGATCTCAGCCATGTGAAGGGGTGGTGGGCTTTGCTACTTGCTCCATGCCCGATACATGCCAAGTAAAGGAGGGGTATTGCCTCCTGTTCTGCACCTGACCACGGCTGGATGAAGGAGGGCAGGCATTGCCACCTTCTCCGAGCCTGATCCCAACTGAGTGAAGGGGGGTGGACATTTGAGGCTTTGGTTCCCTTGTTTTTCCACAAGCACTCTAGTATACTTTCTTTTAGTATTCTCTTTCTCTTCTGAAGTTAGGAGTGCTGGTAACCGCTTTCTAGTACCCCAATCCCCTTCTCATCACATACTAGTGTTTTCCTTCAGTCATTAACTGAGGGCCAAGCTACAAGTGACAAATGACACTTGAACGGCAAATGGATTGAGTGGAGTGCAAGTGAACAGGGAGAAATACACTTGCCGTTCAAGTGTCATTCGTCACTTGTAGCTTCGCCCTGAATCTGAAGGTCTCCGGAGGCAGTTTCCAACCACATCTGACCAGGGGCTCTTCACTCTCCAGAACTACCTCTCTGTTTGACTGGGTAGAGAAAATCTCTTCTCTTAGAAGATCTGTCTCCTTTCTTTGGCCCAGAATGGGAGTTTGCACCTACTTCCCAAACCTCCTTGCCAACTTTCCCCAGTTCACCTGTCAGTGTTAAAACTACGTTCAGTGAGTACTCCATCTCCCAACTCTTCACACTGGATTCCTCTCAGCTATGACTGAAAAACAGATCCTCTTCTTTCCATCTCATGCAAGGCAATCAGATCCCTTGGGGTAGCCTGTCATTCAAAGCTCTCTGATTGTGTGAGGGATTAACCCTTAACAGTCATGCAGTTGTGTGTACAGCACTGCCAGGCTTTTTAAAACATGTAGTCCATCATAGTTGCCTGCATGGGACTACAAAAATGGGGATTGCCAAACAGACCACAATATGTAACTGATGGATTTGGTTTGGCAAGTCAGAAGTTGTCCTGAAGAAGATGCAGATGAAAAGCAAGTGCTATAAATTTGCTTGTTGACACAATCTATATTTTGGTTTTAATCAAATTACTTCCTTCTTCCTAGAGGGACATCCTTGGTAGTGATGAAGATTAAGACTAAAGCCATTTCAGAAAATTTGCATAGCATTGACATATCATTATGTATTTTATCATTCAATTTTTTTTCTTATTTCTAAGATGTTGATATAGCATCTTTCTTGAGGAGTAGAATTTACAAGAAAAGATAAAAGAAAGGGGAGGCAGGAGGAGAAATCTGTGTGATTTTGATCTGCATGAAAAAAATGGTATGATGAGACGTCTTTGAACATTACCAAGGACAATGGTTATGCTAATTTATCTGTGCCAGAAAACTGAGTTATTTATGGCCTTGGGCTACTGGTTTATGTTCATGTTGCTGCTTCCAAGATTGCTTGAATGAGACAATCAAACATCTTCATATAGCTGATAACAAGAAGATTTACACTGCTGCAGTGAAAACAAAAAGGCTTCTGTTATTTTGTTCTGTTAAATGTAAAGAGAAGCAGTAAGAAAGGAGGAAAACTCCATCTACATTAAGTCTTAAAAGAAACCAGATCTTAAACAGGAATCAAGTTATTAGAAACCACCTTGATGGACTCAATTGGAACCACCATATCTGTTCAGTACTTTTACTAATGTTTTATTTTATGATATCATGGGCATGCAAAGGGGCATAGATATTTGTATAAGAAACCCTGATGTTTAAAACCCAACATTTATCTTGAGCCATATAAATGCTGAAGAAGGATATGTATTTTAGAAATGACAGCTACCCTAAGCCATATAACTTTATTTTGATCTTATATGAGTCTTAATTGTGCCCATTTTCTGGCCCTGGCTCCAACATCAAACTCAACAGCCTACAGGACATACTGTTCACTCATATTGTCGTCTCAACTGCTGGCTAGGGCTCCCAGATCCCCTAGATCCCCCACTCCCAGCCCCTACCCCCCACCTCTTACCTGGCTGGGAGGGGGAAGGTACTGGGAATGGGAAGAGGAGCTCCGGAGCATACTTCTGCTTGCGCCTGGAATGACAGCATTCCTGGCATGACAACAAAGGCTCTGGAGCGTGTGCACACGATAAGTTTCCCCCGCACATACCCCTACCCCCGTCTCCCAGTTTGGGCCCCTGAGGACCTGGCAGCCCTATTGGTGGCACAGATGGCCCAGGCAAAGCCTCTGGCTAACTGAAAGCAAAGCTTTCTCAATGCTGTGTAGTCTTATGAGTGAGGGAAGGGTCTATAAAGCTGCAGCAGCGCTGGTGGGAGATGATGGCATGGTCTACAGGTGGAAAGTGGAGTGGGACAGATAAAGGGTGATAGACATAGTCCTGCCTGGTCCATCAGTGGATCTGATCTTTTGGGCAGTCCTGATATTTTGGGCCTGCTAGAAGTTAGGACCTCCCACTGAATCTTGAAAGTGGGCTGGAAACACAGACTAGGAAGGAAACAACCTCCACTTTGTACAGGAGATGCCTTTAGAGAGGAAGAGGAATAAGATGGTGGCAATTCCCTTCCCTCTCAATTTTGAGGACTTGCAGACCTACAGGATGGAAAATAGACACCACCAGGAGCAGCTTGGAAGAGGAGAACTCCAGTCCCCATCTCTCCTGAGGATGGGAAGAACACGAAGGAGCCTTACACTCATCTTACTTATCCATGTCTACATAACTGTAATTTCTTGGGAGAGAGAATACTGAATTATGGCACAGGTTATGATGGTTTTTGATGAAATCGTAAATGGTTCTTGATAAAATTATATGGTGGAATGGATGAGATTCACAATACCTTGTGGGAATGGAGAAAACAGGGACACAGTATTTTATTTTGTTAATTATTACACTGTTAGCAGTCAGACTACGCTCATTATTAAGAAGGTTTATGAATATGACAATATCTTTTTTGAAAGAATTTTATTAGGTGAGAATATTAATACATACAACTTTCAAATAACATCCCAATATCATTTTCCCCCACCCTTTCCCTCCCCCCTTTTTCAGGACTTCCAACAGCTTTCCAACCCTATATCTTAATCTATTCCTAATCTATCCCCTTTTTCTATAACTCATTATATCGTGTTTACATTCTACTTTGTTAAGCTAAACTCTATCTGTTAGCTTCAGATCTATTATTATTAACTTAAAATCTGTTATCTATTACTATCTGTTAACTTCAGATATATTTAAATTTAAGCTAACAATTAAATAAAATATCTACTTTATTAATTTTACCAATATCTATTAACTCCAAATCCACTTAAATTTAAGCTAACAATTAGCTAATACTTTACTCCATATGGTAAAGATTCCATCTCTTCCAATAAAAAGAAACCCATTCTAATAATTTTCGAATTGCCATAGTTCCCCTTTCACGTCCCACTTCTTTTCTAAATATGTTTTCAGTCTTCCCCAATCAGTAAACAATTCTGCCAGATTCTGATCTCTCAGCTTTCTTGTCATTTTATCCATTTCTGCCATGTACAGCAATTTATATATCCAGTATTCAATAGTTGGTATTTCCTGCACCTTCCATTTCTGCGCATATAAAAGTCTTGCTGCCGTCGTCATGTAGAATAGCAATGTTCTGTATTGCATAGGAACATCTTCCATACTTAAATTCAGTAGCAATAGCTCTGGGTCTGCAAAATCTCGTTTATTACTTCTAAAATATCTCCCCAGTACTGTCTAGCTACATCACATGTCCACCACATATGATACAATGATCCTTCATGCTTTTTACATTTCCAGCATTTATCTGACATATTTGCATTTCCAAGCGCAATTTTCTTAGGCGTTAAATACCATCTATAAATCATCTTATAGACATTCTCTTTAATACTGGTACAAGTTGAAATCTTCAATGTAGTTTTCCATAAATATTCCCATGACTCCATTGTTATTTCTTTGTGACAGTTAATTGCCTACTTCACCATCTGTACTTTGACTGTCTCATCCTCTGTACACCACTTCAAAAGTATTTTATAAATTTTAGGTATCTTCTTTTTACTTTCTTGTAGTATAGTCTCTTCCAACTCTGAGTTTTTCCATTTGATTCCTTCTTTTGAACAATCCGAGTTGTAAAGGTCTCTAATCTGTCTATATTGGAACCATCCATAACAGGAGGATAACTCTTCCTCTGTTTTGATTCTTATCGTTTTTTGTTCCATAATCAATATCAGAATATGACAATATCATAAGCTCCTCTCTGTATCCGTGTTAAACACAGAAATGCTGCCTGATCCCAGCCAGAAGCGGGAAAATTACTGACGTATGAGTCACCAGTCTCACATGCCCTGGAGATGTGCAAAGATCCTAAGACAATATGGTCTTCCAGGAGTTCTTGAATTAAACTCCTTAACCCTGCTGATCATTCCCTTATCCACTCTCCCTTCCTGGGCTATTCAGGGCTCTAACAGCCTTACCTATCCAGCCATTATGGGTCATAAATCTTGATAACTTTAGTTTTGCCCAGGAAGACTTAATCAAACCTTCCCAGTTCTTTTGTCTCACCCCAGAGACAGCCTTCTAGTTTATTGTCTTTCCAGTTCTTTATCTCAACCCAGAGACGACCATTAAGTTATTATTTTGGGGCAGAAGATGCAATCCTCCCCCAGGGTATCTTCCACAGTATACTTGGACTACCCGCTGCCTTATTCAGTGTATGTGCCCTTTGGGTCCATGCGTGCATACCGTCAGACAGCATGTCTGAGACCCTCTTTCTACTTGCTGTGCAGTACTGGATGCTGAAACTACTTCCTTTCTGCACTGGTAACCATAATCCAAAACCCCAAACTCCTTCCTGCCTTTCCTAAAAAACCCTGTACATGTGTGGTGTATGTTCTTGTATACCCTTTTTTAGCTTTTGATACCCTTTTAATAAAAATAATTCTTTAAACACCGCTTGGTCATTTCAAGAGTCCTCTGAGGGAAGTGATCTGGTAAAAATTGGTGGAGGATCTCACTTGTTATCCCCTCTCACTGCCTCTCCTTGCACGCTAATTCCCCCCACTAGCAAGGAGACCCCTCATTTGGGTAACTCTACCTTCCTGTCATGGACCAACCTGGCCCAGCAGAGCAGAGAGACTCAGAGGACTCTTCTGAGGGAGAGGCAGCTGGCAAACCTGACCTAGATCCACAGCCAGTGGCAGAGGCACTGCAGGAGGAGGCAGTCTCTGAAGGCTCAGACATAGGCCCACAGCCAGGCCCCAGCACATTGGTTCCTCAGGTTCCCAGCACTGAGCCAGCAGCAGAGATCCAGGTGCAGGCCAGCTCTCCCCCTCCATCACCAGAGCCTCGGGAGCACTGTCAGAGGAGGGCTAGGAGAGCCCTCCAAGCCAGAAGACACAGTGCCAGGCTAGCAGCACAGCACCAGCCCAGCATCATTAGTGATGATGATTGCTTGCAGGAGCAGGACTGAGACAGCCAGCAGGTGCATGCTATAGCACAAGCAGCTGAGCACTGTGAGGATTAAAAGCAGCCGAAAAGGGAGTGGCTGTGTGGAAGCAACGTGTCTGTTTACTACTGACCTTGCTGCTGTGTTTGGAACTGATTCTCTTGTCTCTGACCTTGGCCTGTTCATGTGGATGTGTTTCTGGAATACCCCTTTGGACCTGAAGCTGTGAGTGTTGCCCAGTTGGTGCCTGAGCTTTGGAACTGTGCTTTGCCCTGCTCAGACAACTTGGGAGTTGTCCCTTGCCTGCTGCCAGTGTGAGTCTGCAAACGGGACACTTCCCTCCATATTGAATTGATCACTACTTGTGGAAAGTGTTTCATCTGAGTCCCACCCTCTACTCCAATACCAGAGCAAATGGTCTGTCCATGACTGGAGGTTTTCAAGCAGAGACTTGGCAGGCACCTGTCAGGAATGCTTTAGTTTTGGATTTGCTACATTGAGCAGAACATGGGATGAGATTACTTAGAAGATCCTTCCCAACTCCATGACTCTGTGTTCCTGAATCATTTTGGAAATGTAGGGAGACTGAGCAGGTTCAGTTCTCAATATTCCACAAGTTAACAGTTCACTCTTGATCTTAAAGTGCCTTATGCCACTTTATTTCCAGTTTCATCTGGTCTCTGGCTGATTTCCCTGCTGGATAGGGGACACTCTTGTTCCCAAGAAGAAGAAGAAGAAGAAGAAGAAGATGAAGAAGAAAGACAGCACAACATGGTTGTAGGACCTGCCACGAGTGGTTCAGTAAACCTGACAGCAAAAAGACACTGCAGTGCACTTAAAGTTGCCAACTCTGGCTTGGGAAATTCCTGGGGATTTGGGGACAGTGCCCGGGGAGGCAAAGTTTGGAGAAGGAGCTTAGTTGTGCGAGATGCCATGAAGTCTGCCCTCTAAAGCTGCCATTTCCTCTAAGGGAACTGATCTCTGTTGTCTGGACTATCAGATGGTCAATTGTAATTCAAGGAAAGCTCTAAGACCCACCTTGAGGTTGGTAACCCAGCATGCACTATTGACTTTACACCTGTGCAAATGAACTAAAGTTTGGCATAGCTCCTGCATACAAGTCATATGAAGGGGAAGACTTCAATATTCAGAAAAGTAGAGAGAAAGGGGATGATTACAGGAAAGTATGTATGAGACAAAGGGCAGAAACAACAGCAGGCTACTCCCCAGTACCTTCCTACCTCAATTATTGTTTCTTTTTCACAGTTCTAGAGCAATCAGATTAAATACTTTTAAGTCCCTTGAACAACAACCTTGGTTGTCAATGTTCTCAGTAGTACTTCGCATTGCATTAGGGGAACTGGTTCCTCACATGCTTGACCATAGCCTGTTTCCTCAAGCCTCAATAGTGTTTTTATTTAATTTGTCCTTCCCAACAGCCACTCCTACAGGTACAGCCCCCCTTCTGAGGCTTCGGCCAGGGACTGACTTTCCCTCAGCAGAATCCCTACTTTAGGTCCTTTCTTCTTTTTCCTCAGAGAGACCACACCACTCAGCTTTCTCTCCGTCTGCTTATCATCACCCACTTGATTGCCTAGACTACAAACTGATCCCTACTTCCACCTACTGTGCAGGGTGATGTGCTTCTACATCACCTTTTTAAACACAATGAAACTCTTTGGGTGCAGAAAAGTGTAAAATGTTTTTACTAATTTGTTTGTTTATTTATTGGGACCCCAAGGTGGCAAACATGAAGACTTGAAAACATTTGAATGTTAAAATAGCATTTAAAATAATACATAAAATAATTAAATAAAACATATAAATACATAAGCACACAATAACAAAACAAATGAGGAGGACTAATAACAGTTATTGGGGTTATGTCAAACAAAACAAAAAGACTTCACCTGCTGGAAGAGGACAATGATAGAGGGAGACAGACAAATCTCCCTGGGGATGGAGTTCCAATGTTCAGGCACCACAACGGAGAAAATCATTTCTGGCAGGGGCACCCAATGCAGGATCTCTGGAGATAACCAGTGGACAGGTTGGTTTATATGGGAACAGGTGATCCTTAAGGTATTTTGGCCCCAAGCCAAAATACCAGCATTTTAAATTGAACCTAGAAGCAAATTTGAAGCCAATATAGAGGAACAGAATTGAAGTGCAAGCCACTGCAGTCACCAGTATGACCACAATATTCTGTACGAACTGTAGCTTCTGAAAAGTCTTCAAGGGCAGCCCCATATAGACTGTGTTGCAGTAATCTAGATGTTATAACAACAACAACATTCCATTTATATACCGCCCTTCAGGATGACTTAACACCCAGTTGGAGCCATTTACAAAGTATGTCATTATTATCCCCACAACAATAATTACCCTGTGAGGTAGTTGGGGTGAGAGAGCTCCTAGAAGCTGTGGCTGACCCAAGGTCACCCAGCTGGCTTCAAGTGGAAGAGTAGGGAATCAAACCCGGTTCTCCAGATTAGAGTCCCGCGCTCTTAACCACTACACCAAACTGGCTCTATCATGTTATCAGTGCATGCACCACTGTCAGGCTATGGATGACTGGATACAGCAGACAGATCTCTGGCCCATTTGCAGTAAGACACAAGCACTTAGTCAAATGGATTTTATTCAGAAATCAGATCATTTCCATATGCAGGTCCATAGGGCTACTTAGAAGCAAGACAGGCATCTAAGCAGCATGAGTAGAAGTTGACAGGAATGACATCATGTGAGAGAGACTTCTCTTTTACCCTTCTGGTTTACTCCTTTCTCCCCCCTCCCAACTGTAAACAATACCTTGGCACTTTCTTTGCGTGAGAACATTTCACATATTTGTTATATCACGATGAGTTACTAGGAGTCAAGACACAGCACTGTCTGGGAATGAGCACAAAGTCATAAACACTGAAAGCTGTTACAGTTCAACAGATAACCACCTGTGAAAGCCTGAGAAAGAATAGTTATGACACTAGCAAAGTGACACTTAGCTATAGCTAGATACACTGTGTTCAGCAGAACAGAAACAAAATTGGCATGGATGGGGCTCAGACATGACAACCACAGTGACAAAATCTTTCCTGCCCAGGAAGGGCTAAAGTTGGTGAAAGGTACCCCTGGCCGTTGCTGCCACCTGTTTATCCAACAGGAGGCTTGGTTCTAGCAGCATGTCCTAGCTGCAAAGATGCACCTTTGGGGGAGTGTAACCCCATACCAAACAGGAGCTATCCCACTTCCTGTGTCAAATGTCCCTCCCCCAGACACCAGTAGCATCTCCATTTTGTTGAGATTAAGATTCAGCTTGTTAGCCCTTTTCCATTTAAAAACTGCCTCTAGACACCTGTTCATAGTTTTTGCAGCCTCGCTGGGATTCTGTTGGAAATGCAAGATAGAGCTGAGTGTCACCTCCTATTGATGGCAACTCAGCCTAAATCTCTGGATGACCCCTCCCAAAGGCTTTACGTACATGTTGAAAAGCATGGGATGGAATCTTGCAGGCCCATGGCCAAGGGCTCGAGCAACAGTTCCCCAGCACCTTACTTTAAAACCTACCTTTGAGGTAGGACTGAAACGACCACAGAACAGTGCCTCCCAGTCTTCCAAAAGGCACTAGAAAAGGATACCATGATCAATGGTATCAAAAGTCACTAAGAGGTTCAGGAGAATTAACAGGGGGTCATACTCCCCCATCCATTTCCCAGCATAGGTCTTCCACCAAGGTGACCAAGGCTGTTTCAGTCCAGTGACCAGGCCTGAAACCTGACTGGAAAAGATCCAAACAATCTGCTTCATCCAGGAATCCCTGAAGCTTCCCAGCCACCACTTACTCAAGAATGGTAGTACACTTAAGACTGAAGGACTCTCTGGATGGCTCTTTCTGGCTTTGCAATAGGACTGACCAATTAATCAGCTCATAAATTGTTGAGTATCAGTTTTGCATCCCCCTGCTCAGTTCATCCTTCAGTTACACACTGATATTATTACATCTTCCTTCTTCCTCTGCTGAAGAAAATTCCCCTATAGTTGCCTGTCAGTCAGTTGCCTTTCAAAGGCACGAAGCAGGAAGATGCAGGAATAGCTCATCAGTTAAGGCATGTTGCATTATAATATGTCTCTTTTACTCTTGGGACCGTCCATGAAAATTGATGGTCTGCTGGTTTAAAACAATCAGAATGCAATTCTTCATACAATGCATAATAATCCTATTAAAGGTAACATTGTGTGATCAATTTTTTTAAAAATAAAGAATCAAATACACACAGAGAGAAAAATATCACTATCCTAGCCATAAAAGTGAAAGCTTTTATTTATCAAATTATCTGCTGAGGATTAACAACAAAGAATATTACCACTGATATATCGGTTTTCACAAATAAGATGTTTGAAAAATAAAATTACTTCACTGGGCATGACCATTTACAGTCAAGTGCCATTGCAATGATTATCTGTTTCCATTTCAAAAAGAGCAGCATTTCAAACACTTTTGAGCCTGTACAGTTGGTGGCATTCAGCATGGTGACTGACTCATAATTTATGAGTGCCTGGGGTCATCATAATATGATAATATGCATCGTATTAAATCTGCCATATTTTGTGTGTCTAGACTTCTTTTGCACTGGTGCGGCTGGCAGCATACATCCATTGGTAGAATTCATCACACTGCCACATGCTCTGAATTTACCAGATTGAATAGCAATTGCCAGTTGGCAGTGAAAAAATGAACAAAGTATTTTGATCTAATTTAGACCACTTGATTAATGCTTGGTTTTTGAAGCCAGGCAGCAAAATGATCAAGGTAAGAAAACTAGAAAAGTCATACAACTCTTCCCCGCAAGCTAGCAGGATTTTGGTAAATAAGGAAAGTGTCATTTTTAAAGATTTTTTTCCCCCTTCCAGGTGTGTCTTGAGTTGGACGCAGAAAGAGCAAGGATAACTGCAGAAAAGCTGGGCAAGAATGTGTGTGCACACAAATTTACTGCACAGTTAGAGCAATTCTGAATATTCAGTAAAAAAAAAAACCCTAAATATCAAGTGTTTGACGGCACTGTTCATAATTTGTGATCAAAGTGTCACTGTTGCCAGATATGATGCTGAACTAGGAGATCCAGTTCTGACGTATATCCGTATCATCAAGCATTGAGTAATCAAGTGATGAGAAAGTGAATAACATAAATGTATATGCAAACTAACTAGCCCCTCTTTTTTCAAGAAGTAAATTGCCTGGCTTTGTTCTGGCTAGATTTTGCAAGACGGTGTGCTTTATACAATGTCCAATATTAGTGCAATCTTTAAAACTGACAGTATACTCCTGGGAGTATAACCCATTAAATAGACTTTAGGATTATGAGTAGATATGGGCACGAACAGCATTATGAACAGAAAAAACCCATGAACAGCCTTATCTGCTGCTCTCGAACAAGCTGTTTGTGAGGCCCCATCCTAAATGAACAAGTGGTCGTTGCAAGTCTCGTTCGTTGCCTTCGGCAGCTGTTCATCAAGCCAGACAGTCTGGCCCCCACGAACAATGAACAACAGGCATGTCTGGGAACAGTTCATGTTCATTGTTCGTTGTTCATGGATGGCAACAAACAATGAACAGGGTATTGTCAAAGGCTTTCACGGCCGGAGAATGATGGTTGTTGTGGATTTTCTGGGCTGTATAGCCGTGGTCTTGGCATTGTAGTTCCTGACGTTTCACCAGCAGCTGTGGCTGGCATCTTCAGAGGTGTAGCACCAAAAGACAGAGATCTCTCAGTGTCACAGTGTGGAAAAGATGTTGGCAGGTCATTTATATCTACTCAGGAGGGGTGGGGTTGGGCTGAGTCATCCTGTAAGAGTTTCCCAGGGTGTGGAATGCTAATGGAGGAAGGCTTCACTGTATCCTGAGGAGGTTCTTTTGCATATGGATTGGTGCTTGATGTGCTAATCTTCTCTGCAGGGCTATTGTCGGGTGTAGAGTGTTTTGTTAGCCTGGTGGTTTTCAGGACTGGAAACCATGCTCTATTCATTCTTAAAGTATCTTCTTTCCTGTTGAAATTGTGCTTATGCTTATAAATTTCAATGGTTTCCCTGTGCAGTCTGACAAAGTAGTTGGAAGTGTTGTCCACACCCTGGGAAACTCTTACAGGATGACTCAGCCCAATCCCACCCCTCCTGAGTAGATATAAATGACCTGCCAACATCCTTTCCACACTGTGACACTGAGAGATCTCTGTCTTTTGGTGCTACACCTCTGAAGATGCCAGCCACAGCTGCTGGCGAAACATCAGGAATGAGCAGGGTGTTCAGGTTTTTTTCCCGTTTGTGCCTATGTCTAATTATGAGTAGTCCTCTGTAGGATTGCAATCTGTAACAAGTAAATATAATGCTGATTCCTTCCTTCCTTTCCTTATATCCTGCCTTAGATCATCCAACTCAAGGTGGCTAACAAAGCAAAAAATCATCTAAAGTGTCCACTAACAAGATTTTAAAAAATACAAATACACAGTTAAAACGGCAACCTAATTTGTTGGAGCACAAGAATGGTTTCTGGAATAAAGCCACTATATACACCTTCCTGAAGGCAGTGAGTCAAGGTGCTTCCACATCCACTCTGGTAGACCATTTGTTGCCAGCAGAAGACTTTCATGAATGTAATTGGTTTGCAGGAATTTACCAGAAATGCAGTTTGATAAGTACGAGAGCCTCAGGACATGGAGGGATTTAAATAACCAGCCCTTTGAATTGGACTGAGAAGTAAATAGGTAAACAGTGCAGTTGACACAGCAATGGAATTATATGTTTACTTCCCCTGCCACTAGATGATGCTCTAAATTAGTACCATAATCCATAAAGACCATACAAAATAGTACATCTCATTCCTGAAGTTCTAAATAATTAGCAAATCCGCTTAGACTTCCATCTTAATGACAGAATGTATATGCAAAGTTTCAGAAGCCTTAGACCCTCTGACAAATGTACAGGCTTGACTTTCACTGTGTTTCAGCAATCACAATGCAGTTGTTGGAAGTACTCACTTCATACAGAGCATAGAAATGTTGCTCACAGAACTGTTGCTTTTCTGATGTTTTTTCTACCCCCACAGAACATTGATTTATTTTTATTGAATCTAGGGAAACCTTGATGTAACTTTGGTATATACAAGAAATACATGGTATCCACAAGACTGCTTCATACATTTTTAATTTTTACTATTCCTCCGAGGCTGCTTGCAAGCATATGCTACAACTGCTCATAAAACTCAACGTTCCCTTTCCAAGATTAATATTAATGAAAGGTCAATAGAATACATCCTGGTATCTACAAATGTGATACATAGGCAATTTTCTAGTGAAAAAAATCACAACTGGTTTTCAGCTATAAAAAAGTAATTCAGCAGAAAACACAGTGCTTAGAAGTCTGAGTGATCTTTTGCCCTTACTATATTAGCCTAGCAATAAGACACAGTGATACAATAGGAATATAAGTAAACTGCCTTTGCAGACTTAGCGAGAACTAGGATTGATGCACATGTTTCCATGGTTTATTTTTCACTTCAAAAATAGGAATGTTGGATAATCACCCTTGCTGCCTTGAAATATCCCTAAATCGTATAATTCTCCAACTTTGCACAGTCGTTCTCAGTCACTGTTTCCCCTTACCCAACTGCCTTGGAATAACCTTTTCTTATTTTATTTTTCCTGTAGTGATTCCAGTCAGGGATCACATACATATCATAATGCTACATAACCTACCAGTTCTGGCTATGTACTAATTTCACTAAGGACAAAAATGAAGTAAATTCAGATTGACACCCATGCCTTATATTCTGATCCTAGTCAACAACTGACACAATTTTATAGTCCTTTCTCAGAAAACCCCATCTTCCTACTTCCACTTAAGGTTGCCAACCTTCAGGTGGGGCCTGGAGATTTCCTGAAATTACAACTGATCTCAAGGCTACAGAGATCAGTTCCCCTGGAGAAAAATGCCAGCTTTGGAGGGTGGATTATATGGCATTATACCCTGTTGAGACCCCTCCTTCTCAAACTTGACTCTCCCCAGACTCCACCTCCAAACTCTCCCAAGTATTTGCCAACCCAGAATTGGAAACCCTACTTCCACTCCAAAGAAATGGATTGTTTTATATTGATTAATATTTTAGCATAACACAACTCACCTCACTCACATTTACAACTTTGTAGGAAATGTGAGCATTCTTAGTATCTCAAAAATAGTGTATTTCTCTTCACATATCTGCTGGTCTGGAACAGTTTCAACTCTGTCTCTCCTGGGAACAGCCAATTAAAGCTGGCAGAATGCTGGGGCTGAGGACAGTTGAGAGCTATTACAGCAGTGAGAAGCAGAATTTTAGGCAGTCTGAAGGGAGGATTATCTGAGCTTTGACGGGAGGAGTCTGAATACAGCTGACTTCTGAGTATGGGTGTGTACTGAGAAAATTTCCATTTCAGTTGCTGTTCTGCTGGTTCCAATAAGTCTGTTCCACCATTATTAGTTTGTTCCAGGTGGGATGGTGCCAGCTCAGATCTGATCCATCTTTTCTATTTTCATTAGTTTCATTCCATTACATGTGTGCAAGGTGGGCATTGGCTGCACATGCGAACACACTGTTCTTTTCAAGGGAGGTTCTGGGGGCAGCAGAGCACAGTCATCACAGAGCACAGTCATCTTTCTAAACCATCAACCCACCGAGTATGAGAGCATGCAACAATGGTGTTCTATGTTTATGGACCCAAAGAATGCTTGGAGAAAGTGCACATCAAGGTGAGTGTTGGGTGACTATGCATGCACACACACACAGTTCTTTTCAAGGGAAAAAGCTGGGGAAATGAGGCTCTATTCATGCTTAATGAAAAATTACATCATCTAAAAACCCATTGATCCAATGAGTTTCTCCTCAAGCACATGAAAACAAACACAACGATGGATCCCAAAGAAAATGAGTGTAAGCAGGCACACACAATGGTGAGAAACTTGCTGGCAAAATGATGGCAGCACGGCATGCTGTCACGGTGAGTAAGCAGGAGAGAACTCCATTTCCTACCAGCACAGCACAGCGAAAAATACTCCCTGCTTCATGATAATGACAAAGTCAATAAATTATTACCTTTGAGTGCTATACTTCTGTCATCTTTCCCCATGCCTTATAGTCTCATTCTCATGATGAGGGGTGAATCCTCACTCTAATCTGCATTACCATGAGCCTTTACAGCAGCCTGGGATTCCCTATTTAAACCCACAAAGATAATGATGGCTGCCGACTTGTCTTTGCATTGTGCATCAAAGATCGCAGGAAGGAAGGGGTAGATGTTGGTTTTTCCTTCACAGGAAGAAAAGTAGAGAGAGGATGGCCCTCTTATTAGTAAAAAAGAGGGGAAAAGAGGGAAACTGGGCAGGTTGTTTTTGGAGGACTTCTTTAGTCACAGTTGTGTCACTGGCACCATGGCACCTAGGCAAAGGACAGCAGCAGAAGAAGAATGGGTATTAACAGTCTCTACATGCCTGGGATCTCTTCAGAGCAGCTCTCCTTTAATAGTTGCTCCCCCCACCCCCATTTTCACCCTAATCCGTATAACATGAGCTGGAGACTTGGAGGCTGAAGGAGACCTCTCCCTCCTCAAGTCCATGTGTGCATACCAGCATGGATGTTGCCAACCTTTCCTTGTATGGTACGTAAAAATGCACAAAAAGGGATGGCAATAGCAACCCTGGCACCAACAGCACTGTGTTATCTTCTGCTGCTCCTCTTCCTGGTGGAAAGCAAATCTTTTGCGATTTGATCCCTATGAGCTACTCAATTCCAATGCCATTGCCCGGGAAGCTCTGAAAAAAAAGTACTTATGCATGCTACCTATGTCCTCTCTTTGCCAACAGAGTCAACACTAAGGACTCAGCTTCTTACCTTTGGATCCAATTGGTTACATGTTGAGTGCAGATAGACTTTCCGTTAAGGAAAACAAGATGCTGCCAGATGGCCTACCTCTGCCTGGCCTGCCTGCACAGCCTATGTGCAGTAAGAACCGAAACAAAACACACAAACCTTTTCACAGGGGAGACTTGTTACAGCCCCAATTCTCAAATTTGTTCCACCATTCCAAAAGCCATTTAATGAGCCAAATGAGCAATTTCTTTGTGTATTTTTGAGTTTATTTTTTTGTTATGCACCCCCTAATTCTGAGAATATATATATTTGTAAATAAACTTTAACTCCTTTTTTTCTGTTTAAACCTTGTGACTGAGTGTCTGGAGTCTCACGAAAAGTAAAACACAACCACACACACATACACAGGGCCTTTCTGGCCATGACCAATATGTAACCTAAATGGTGGCAGCATATAAGAAGACAAATACAGAGTTCCCTAGGTCCAATACCCCTGGGCATTCAGCTTGGTTTGGGATAATAAATTGAGGGAATGGGTTGCCTGTCTAGTGAAGAGCTGAGAGGGGACACTGTGTGGACTTGGGTCAGGGCTCTCCACCTGATAACTGGGAACTAGATGGGAGGTGTGTTGGGACTGCCTTGAACTGCTTATGTAGCCTAGAACCCATGTAAGGAGGTTTATGGTGGGTGGCAGCATGTAAGGTGGCAAACTTCTTTTTTAAAAGTCTGTATAGGTCTAATGATAAACCAGTAGTAAACTAGTCCCCTTTCACACATTTTGAGACTGAGACAAAGACAGAGGGTGAACCATTGGTGTAGCTAGAAGAGAATTTGAGCTCATCTGTAGGGGTGTGCACGGGGGCGAAATTTGGTTTTCCCGCTTCGGGTTTAACCAAAGCAGGAAAATGATTTGTAATTCCTCAAAAGGCAAACTGGCAAGCTGCTTCGGCTTTGGGTATTTAAATCACTTTAGTATGGTTCGTAAAGATTCGGAACATACTGAAGTATGTTCTAACCCCCCCCCACTTAGTCCCCCCATCCTCCCAACTCCCACCGCACTCCACTTACCTGGCCATGGAGCCAGGAAGAAGATAAGCTGGGCAGCAGGGAAGGCTGAAGCCGGTGCCTCCATGGCCCACGCCGCCGCCTCCGCTACCGCAGTAGCCAGCTGGGTGGTGGGGAGGGCTGGAACTGGTGTCTCCACCACCTGCATCACCTCCTCCACTGCTGCTGCTGCCAGCTGGGCAGCAGGGAAGCCCAGAACCAGAATCTCCATGGCCCTCACCATCTTCTCCACCACTGCATTAGCCAGCTGGGGAGTGAAGAAGGCCACAGCCACTGCCTTTGCCACCTGCGCTGCCTCCTCTGTCTTTGCCGGGAAGGCACAGGTAAATGAGGTGGTGGAAGGGAGTCCTTTAAACTTTAACAGGTCCACGGGGGGAATTCCCCCATGGGCCAATTAAAGTCTGGGAAAGGCCCCAAAGCTTTCTGAAGTGACCTGAATTGCTTCGGGAACCTTTGATTTGGGTCTTCCAAACCTCTACGGATCAGGTGTGATTTGGGCATTTGATTAACCACTCCTCAGATCCAGTTAGTCAGCTCCCCTGGCAGATTTAAGTAGCGGAAGCGCGGTTGGGTGGGGTTGCGATTTGGATGTGTGTGGCTGCTGCTCCAGCAGATTTATTTTATTTCTATTTCTCTGTTAAATACTTCTGTTATCTTAGTTATTCAAACATTTATAGGCTCTCTTGAGGCTTTAGCTCCTAGTTCTTTAATCTTGGTTTTTGTTTTGATAGCAGCTGACCTTGCTCGGCTTGAGCAATTACCTCTCACTCCCCACCCTTTCTGAGATGCTGAACCATGCCTCATTTACTGGGCTGACTAGTAGGGAAGGAGACTGATTTCTCTCACTTATTCTAGGTGGCAAACTTGTGTACTCTTAGCTGTCTCCTTTTAACTGGTTTGCTCTTTGTTCTTTAATCTCATTTCTGTTCTGTTGCTTAGCCAGTTGGTGCTTTTAATGGCGACTCTAGACTGCTGCTGGATGTGTTAGTTTTGCCCCCTGTTTTAGAGGACGTTTCTGCTTTCTTTCCTCAGCCTGGTTGTGGGAGGTTTTACTCTATTTATTTTACTTATTTATTTTAATTTATTTCATTTATCCTATTGTTTGATTCTGATCAGGTGGGTGGTGGATCAAGGGAAAGCAGAGAATAAGATTAATAGGATTAGGGCATTTTTCCTGAATCGGATACACGGAGCATACCCCCCCACACACTCAACTACAAGATATAATTCCAAAGCTTTTGCCCCTGCTCCCCCCCAAAAAACTGTACTTGTTCTAGATAAATACATTATTAATTCATTTAAAGTTATTCTAACATATGTTTATGTAATATGCAATATTAGTAAGAAAATATTCCCACGTTTGTGGAACAATAAACAAATACAATTTTAATCTAGTGGGGTTTGAAATACTGGTTTCATTAATCAATGGGGGAACAAAATAAGCTTGAAATACAATAAATTAATAGATAGTGTTCAAAATATAATTTGTGAATTCTCCATGTCATATGCGTCATATGTATAAATCAATGCAAGCATTTCAACCACAATTTTTCTGTTCTTAGTTTTTCTACCTCACTATTTTTGAACCATATCCTATTTCCAACTTACCACAACACATAACTGATGTTACAATGTTTCATGATGCATCCTAAGAAGTGGTCAGAAAATGTCCAGCTCTTCAGAAAGTTAAAACAATTAGATGCAGTATAATCTTTGAAAGTATCTACAACCTTCACTGCATTTAGTGAACCTACTATTTGAGCAGAGCATCTTCCATGATCCTTTGTTTCTTATAGTGGAACAGAGAATAGACTATTTTCTACAAAGCAGACAGAAAGCTCCATAAGGAAATATCTGTTGATGAGACAGTACAAGGATTACAGAAGTGAACTATTGCTGAAGTTAATGTGGGAATAAAACTACTGCTATTTGAAAAGGTAGATGTGAATTTACAGGGGCAGCTACTACTTTGGGAAGTGGAATGGTAGATGAATTGCAATCAGCGTATGGGCTTGTGTTGATGAAATACTTCATCTCTCTCTGGCATCTTGCTTAGATACTTATCCAGGGCTTTTTTTCTGGGAAAAGAGGTGGTAGAACTCAGTGGGTTGCCCTAGGAGAAAATGGTCACATGGCTGGAGGGCAATCTAAACTCCCCTCTGTCTGGAGATCAGGGGGCAGGGCCACCACCCATGTGACCATTTTCAAGAGGTTCCGGAACTCTGTTCCACCGTGTTCCCACTGAAAAAAAGCCCTGTACTTATCACTGAATCACTATGAGTGTCTAAAGTCTCAGAGCTACTTGAAACATGCACATAAAGTATCTTCTTATCTAAAGTCAGGCTTCTTCTACTTGTGACCCACCAGCCAGGTATAAATATAGTAAAGAGTCCAGTAGCACCTTTAAGACTAACCAACTTACTCCTCTGGATCTACAGCCAGGTATAGTTGCCTTCTATGTACTGTAAATTCTCTTTTTATTTATTTTTGTTTTTGCACCCCGGGGTGAGCAGCAAACCAAGTAAGTTTCTCAGATTACAAAATATGGTGGGTGAGCTCTGTTTGGTTTGATGGGTCACAAGTTATGCAGGTCTACAGTAGGTCATCCAATAATTAGTACATCATAAAGCAGACATGCATGTTACATATGAAAAGGATAGTTAGCATTGTATGCAGTGGGGCAAGAGTCTAATATATTTTTCACGTTGCCTACCTGTGAAGTAGAAACAACTGACCCATTTGTGCTGATAGCAAATTTGATATGAGTACTGGAAATGTGGGGCTGCTACAAAACTTCCATGAATTGAATAAATGTATAGAAGTGAATATTCTTCATCTTGGCCTCTCCCCAGTTGTTCTCTTGTGCCCTAAAAAGGCATTGCTAAGGACTGGTGCACCATCTGAATAAGTATAATGCAACATGGGGTTGCAGGAAGAAGGAAAATGGAGCAAAACTGTGCCCTTTTGCTTGAGGGAGCAAAGCAAGTCCAAAATCCAAGCATTTCAACAGAGAATTTTAGAGATATTGTAGCTGTTGAGAAAGGGGAAACAGAGAAAACTTACTTCCATGAAACTGCAGATGCATGGATCCAACCCAATAAATACAATATCATTGTGTTCTCTTCTAACTCAGCCTCGTTTTAGTTGAAAAACAAGTGGAGAGGACTTTTACCTACTGAATCTAATTTAAGATTTAAGAAACTAGAGTTCCCAATACACCTATCTTCCGTTTTCTGTAGGTATCAACTATATATATATTGTTTCACATTAGCTACAGAGTGCAAGTATTTCTGTCAGGAATATAAACAAAAGTACCTTGATAATCTAAGTCAAAGCTGCAAATACACAGTTCACAATGTAAAGGTCAGGCTGACTTATATGTCTCTGAGCTTCAAGCAAATTTCCAGAAATATATCATTTCAGCAACTCAGTTAACCTCAGGTAACTGAGCCTAAGGAGCATAAGGCTTTCTTAAATGTAAAAAATTTGCAATACCCCATGTTTCAGGGGTGCAGGTAGAGTTAGAACATTTGGTTTTATGCAGTGATAAACCTTTTAAATGTTCAATTTTCCTGCAGGCATTTTTCCTTCCTCACAAATGATAAAACTATGTTCTTCAACAAGGTTTGACTTCTGGAACATAAACTTTCAATCTAAAGAAACATATTTCTCTAACTCACACTTAACGTGGAAAAAGTCTGAAATGTTTTTGCTCCCCCTGTACCAATGAGGAAAAAAATAGCATCAAAAGGAAAATGTATCTTATTGCCCGATTGCCTCAGGCTCCATGCTGGCAGTATCATGGTATCAGGTGCTACTGTCCCCAGCTGTTGCAGCGGCACAATTTGAGTTGCTGCATCAATCAAGAATCCCACCTGAGCCCTAAAACCTTTACAGCAGCAGTGGACATTGCTTTGAGTGTTAGATTACAATTTACCAAGTTCTAATGGCCGATTACTCCATTTTGAGAAAATCCATATTGAGGGGAATCAAATCTTTCCAATTAGGCCTTGCTGAGTTTTCCCATGTAGCAAATATGGGCATTGAACAGGCCAGAAATTAGGAAATCAAGCCACTGACCTGGCTCAGGCATTCAAACCATCCCATCTGTGATGGTTCATACATTCTGGTAAAAAAAAAAAGTGAAGAAATAAGAGCCAAGAGCCAAGGAAACAAGAATACCACCTTGCTGAGCTATAATAAGAAATATGTATGCTGTGGGAGTATCAGTTATATCCAGTACATACATGCAATCAATTGTATCCAGCCAGCTTGGTGTAGTGGATTAGAATCTGGGAGAACCAGGGCTAAATCCCCACTCTGTCATGGAAACTTGCTGGGTGATCTTGGGCCAGTCACACACTCTCTGCTCAACTTAATTCAAGGGCTGCTGTGAGGATAAAATGAAGGAGAGGAGAATTATGTAAGCCACCTTGGGTCCCCACTGGGAGAAAGGTGGGTTATAATAGATAAATAAAAATACTGTGGTCGGGGGGGGGGAGCTTGAATCCAATTGAAAACCCAGCCTTTTTTCAGGAGATACTGGCTGGTGTAGAGGCATCAATGTATATAACATTTCAAAGTCAAGAGATGGAGCAATATTCTTAGCACCCATCTCTGGCAGTAACACATTCACAGTGCATTTCTAACCAGAAGTATTCCAATCAAGGTCCACTATTGTCAAAACTGACTCAATTAGTTTAAACTGGAGTAATTCTGCCATTATTTAGGGTTGCCAACAGCTCCAGTTCTGCCTTTCCCAGAGGTAGCCAACAGAAGCTGATGGAATGTTGGGGCAAGGTTGACATTTGGGAAAAGCAGTTAAGTGAGGGAGATATGAGAGAAAGCTGTTTAGAGCAGAGGAAAGTTTTTAAGCCAGAGAGACAGAGACAGTAGCTTAAGTCAGTCCTGGCTGAGAAGAAAGTGTATACTTAGTAACAAAAAGAATTGGAAGTGGGAACAAACTCTAAGGTCAAAAGTTCAAGAATAGAGAAACTATGTATATATATTTATGAATCCTTCCTAGGTTGTTAAATCGTTAATAAATTTCACATATGTGCATGCACACGCACACATACACACACATCTACAAATACAGATTTGTGGAAATTGGTGGCAGTAGTAAAGTGACATGGAGTTCATTGACTTCAACAGTCCTGGATAGCAACTGGATGAGGAGGGATTCATATAGGGAACTGGCTGCTCCATCTGGTGAAATCTCTGAAAGAAGGAGAGAGGGGACCCTGTATGAAAAGGTCAAGGTTCTCTGCCTAGTGAAAAAAACAGATTAGTTTCAAGACAGCTGAAATGGCTTGGCCTGAAATGGAATTATTCTTAAACCTTCGTAATCAAAACTTTAACAGACACCTTCATGGTACACACCCCTAGTTTCTATTAGGGATGTACATTCCAGAACTCCTGAGCCAAAAATTCACACAAAAATTTCTGTTTTGGTATGGATTTTTTGGTATAGTTATACAAATAGGATTCTTAGGCATTATGAAACACACATATGTAAATTTGACTCAGTCAGACTTGGATTGAAGAGAGACTATGAATGGTTATCTCATTATCAGAAGTAACTGCCTTTCAGGCATTCTATTCAGATTCAGCTATGGAGGGGAGGGGTCACACCCAGCCTGGATTGTGCGCTCCACCTCTTTCATGACTTTTGCAATTGATTGCATCTATTCCCCCCTCCCCTCACCACCTATATATATCTGGCCAGTTTCTCCATACCACCCATGCATGTGATGAAGAGAACTGTGCTACAGTAAAGTTGGTTAGTCTTAAAGGTGCTACCGGACTCTTTACTATTTTGCTACTACAGACTAACACGGCTAACTCCTCTGGATCTACAAACATCTGTGTAGCTTTTTGTGTCAAGATACTTCCATCAGCATCAGCAGGTATCTTCTTTGTCTTTGATTCTCTGAATTTCCCGGGCAGTGGATTGGGGAAGGCAACTCCTGCCCAGCACAAGCCTGGTGCAGCACTTTGCAAAGCTGTGGTTCTGGCTCATTCTATCTCCTTCCCTTACTCCTTTGTGGAGGTGGGGCCCTTTTTTCTTCTGCAAGTTGGATGGCTGAGGACACATTGTTCAGGGGTCCATAGAATTGGACTCCTTGGTCATATTCAATTGAAACTTGGGGGCATCACTAGCTCCCTTGCAATTTTGGCACCATTTAGTTAAACACAGCCACTCCACCCACCCAGAAATGTCCTTCATAGGGAACAATGGCAGAGTTATGGTTCTCCTTCCCTCCCTCTTTTGTGGGGATGGGGTCCTTTTCCAGGACCATTTTTAATGGCCTCTATCCATGCCTCTGCAAGTAAGATAGCTGGGAACACCTTGTTCAGCCACCCCAGCACCCATCAAATGTTTCTCATATAGAATAATAGATTCAAAATACTTTTGGAATCCTCTGAAACCCAGAATCTAAGGGCGAAGCTATAAGTGACAAATGACACTTGAACGGCAAGTGTATTTCTCCCTGTTCACTTGCGCTCCACTCAATCCACTTGCCGTTCAAGTGTCATTCGTCACTTGTAGCTTGGCCCTAAATCCCAAAACAGTACCAGGGGATGCAAATACTGGTATTTACACACTTCCCAAAATCTGAATCTGAAAAATACATTTTTTTTCTTCAGGTGCACATCCTATCATGTCCAATAGCTGTTTGTTTAGGAATGTTATCTGTTGAAATATTCCCTTTAAACAGTTAAGCCTATTTGTATATTTGGTCTCTTATATTTCTTATGTGGGATTAAAAGAACATATTTCTATAAGAGCAAATAGCTTCATATTCAAGGAGTCAAAGTGCATATCTTCATTCTCTGTCAAAGTATAGTTGAATGCTAGCTATAATTTGATAGGCAGTGATTCTCAAGTGGCAACTTCAAAGGTCTTTTTGTGTCCTATTGTTCGATATACCTTTTATCAGAATAGTAACAATGCAAGCATTTCAATTCATCTTACTTCCTTTTGACCATTATCTTTGTTTTTTTTTAAACCCTCACACAATGATATGAGCCACAACTGTCTCAGTGGGTTCTAAAAGTCAAAGGCAGTTTGAAAATAAGGAAAGCAGTGGAAAGAATAGATTCCAATAATAGCAACACCTGGCTTGTAATTTCTATGGATATTTCAAGGATTTTTCCTGTTCTATTTCTCTTTTCTATATAAATCTGTCCTTCCCAAATATCCACAGTGAATATGCATACAACTGTTCCCTGTACACAACTTACAGTGAACTTGCATACAATCCATGGACAGTCTTGATTTATTTTACAGATGAGTTGAGTCTGTTTATTTTATTGAAGACATTTGTGTGCTGCCTTTCTACCCTAATTGGGTCCCCAAGTTAGTGAATATTAAAACATTAAAAAACTGAAACAATTTAAAACAATTTAAAACAACATTTTAAATAACAAAAATAATTCAATAAAACATGCACACAATGCCAAGAACAGCAAGGAGGACCAATAACAGTGATTGGGGATATGCCAAATGAAATGAAAAAGTCTTCACCCACTGGCAGAAGACTACAATAGAGGGAGAAAGGTGAATCTCCCTGAGGGTTGCTCCAAAATTTTGGTGCCGTGACTGAGAAGGCCCTTTCTTGGCTGCCATTCATCTGGTCTCATATGGCAGGGGCATCCAAAGCAGGGCCTCTGAAGATGACCAGAATTAAGGAGTAGGTTCAAATGGAAGAAAGCAGTCCATAAGGAATGATGGCTCCAGTCTTACAGGGATTTAAATGTCAATATAAGCTCCTTGAAATGGTCCTGGAAGCATATGGAACAAATGTGTAGTGATAGGTAGATGGAACAAGACTGAAGTGATATGATTCCTACTCCAGTTGATATTCTGGCCACAGTATTCTCTACCAACTGTAGCTTCCAGACAGTCTTCAGATCCACCTATAGTGCATTGCATTAATGTAATCTGGATGTGACCCGGGATGTGACTTCAGTGGCAAGTAATAAGTATGTGAGCCCTTTTGAAATGGGACAGTTAGTTATTGATAGGAGATAGCTTTGAAACCCTACAAATATGACAAGCTGAATTGATTGGGAGTTTCTTCCTAGAAGGGGCTCCTTTCCTGTGACCAGCTTGTCATTGGGTAAGATACTCTCTTGGAATCCTGTAAGTGCTCTCCTTTAATGATTTATGTAGTGACTAGCAACAAAGTCCATTGTGGGGAAAAAATACAACGGGCTCTAGAAAGGGGAGGGTGGGCAGGCAGACATTCACTCCTCCTCCATCACTGATTCCAGATGGTGAAGGAGGGGGTGGGGATTGTCATCTGCTTCACACCTGATCTGCCTGATCTGGGCCATGTGAAGGGGTAGTGGGCTTTGCTAACTGCTCCATGCCTGCTCCATGCCAGGTAAAGGGGGGCATGGTCTCCTGTTCTGCACCTGACCATGGCTGGATGAAGGAGGGCAGGCATTGCCACCTGCTCCAAGCCTGATCCCAACTGAGTGAAGGGGGTGGGCATTGCTACCTGCTCCCTGCTGGGTGAAGGGAGGAACAGGCTCCATGCCTGATCCTGACAGGTGAAGGTGGGCAGCGGGTTTTACTACCTGCTCTGCTCTCAATCCCAGCTGGGTGAAGGGGGTGCAGGCATTGCCACCTGCTCTGCTTCTGGTTCTGGCAGATTGAAGGGGAGGCAGGCATTACTGCACACTTGGCTCCTGACTCCAGCAGGGTGAAGACAGGGTGGGCATTGCTGCCTGCTCAGTGGCTTATTCCGGTAGGTTGAAGAGGGTGGGCATTGCCACCTACTCAGCTACTTATCCAGGCTGGATGAAGGGAAGAAGGGCATTGCCTCCTGCTCTGTGTTTGATCCCAGCCAGGTGAAGGTGCAAGGTGGACATTGTCACCTGCTCCACTCTTGATCGCAAATGGGTGATGGCAGGGGGATGGGCATTGCCACCTTCTCCGCCACTAATACCAGCTGAGTTAGGGCAGGGGAGGGCATTGCCACCTGCTTCGCTCCTAATACCAGCTAGGTTAAGGCGAGGGGAGGCTATTGTCACCTGCTCCACTCCCGATCTCAGTCGGGTGAAGGAGAATGGGCATTGCCATCTGATCTGCTCCTGATCCCAGCTGGGTGAAGGGGGATGGGTATTGTCACCTGCTCTGCTGGGTTAAGGTCAGGGGTGGCATTGCCACTTGCTCTGCTCCTAATAACAGCTGTGTTAAGGTTGGAGGGGAAATTCTACTTGCTCCGCTTCTAATACCAGCTGGGATAAGGCGGGCAGTGGGCATTGCCACCTGCTCCACTCCTAATACCAGCTGGGTTAAGGCAGGGGCTGGGATTTGCCACCTGTTCCACTCCTAATACCAGCTGGGTTAAGGCAGGGGGCAAGCATTACCACCTGCTCTGTTTCTGATCCCAGCTGGCTGAAGGAGGGTGGACATTGCCACCTGCTCTGCTCCTAATACCAGCTGGGTTAAGGTGGGGGATGGGCATTGCCATCTGCTCCACTCCTAATACCAGGTGGGTTAAGATGGGGTGGGTGGGCTTTGCCATCTGCTCTGCTCCTATTTCCAGATGGGTTAAGGTGGGGGGGGCTGCCATTGCCACCTGCTCTGCTCCTGATCCCAACTGGCTCATGGGGGTGGAGGACATTGCCACCTGTTCCACGGCTGATAATAGCTGGGTTATGGCGGGGTTAGGCATTGCCACCTGCTTCTCTCCTAATACCAGCCGTGTCAAGGTGGGGGTGGGCATTGCAACCTGCTCTGCTCCTAATACCTGCTGGGTGAAGGCAGGAGGTGGGCCTTGCCACCAGCTCCACTCCTAATATCAGCTGGGTTAAGTTGGGTGTTGGACATTGTCACCTGGCTCACTCTTAATACCAACTGGGTGAAGGTGGGAGGCAGGCATTGCCACCTGCTGCCATCCTGCTCCTGGCCTGGGCTTCCCACCATGGCACGTTTTCTGGAGGGACATGGTGCCTTGTCTAGGCTTCCCTCCGTGGCAGTGCCCTCTGGTGGTGCACCAGGGTAAAAAGTGAGTTATCTGAAATATGCTTACTCAATTATATAGTAGGATAATGGATGGTATGACTTGATTGAACTAATATTAAGAATGCTAAAAATCATGATTTAATAAAAAAGGCATAGAATGGGAGTCATGATTATATAATTATATGTGTACAATACCTGGTAACAGACCTAAAATGTATGTACCTCTTGCCAGGAGTTAAATGATTTGATATGGGAAAGCTAACTAAATACTTAATTCTTCTTAAGTGCATACCTATATCTGAATCAGGACTGACCAGAGTTGTCCAGAATATAGTGTACAAATGATTTTTCTTTGTATGGCTGTTTAGTAATTTTTTCCATTACATTCAGTGCACAAACAGCTAAACATGTGATTTAAATCCTACATTTATCCAGATATTGCTCCATGGTTTATTTTAAAGTGAACACACACATTGGCTCTTTCTTAAAAACAGGTGTACATTTGCACAGACAGGGTGTATGTGTGTTCATTGTAACTTATATACAACGTTACAGTAGTTTAGAATTGTCTTAAAGTTTACGAAAAATGTATTTAAAATTTTAAGGGAAAGAAAGTTGAAGAACTACAGTGAACTTTTGTTCTTTTTTTGTGGTGGCTAGGTATTATAATTTATAATATACGGCAAAATCCAACCAAACCCAAGACAGTTAAGTCTCACTGTTTTTGACTGAAAAAAATTAAGCAATACCCAATGTTATTTGTAAAGTGGCTCAGATCAGAGTGCAAAAGAAATAGCAGTGCCACAAAAACCAGAGTGCAACAGAAACAATGATTAAAGTTAAACATAACTTTCCACTGAAATCAATAGAATTTTAAAGATGCTTAAATTCAATTAGATTACATGCACAAGTTTTTATAATAAAAGTTTTAGTACTTAGACCTTGTTTGTTTCCCAGCATGTATATTTCCAGGCCTTTTTCTCTGGGAAAAGAGGTGGTGGATCTCTCTATTATCACATGTGCACCACTGGAAACACACGATGATGTCACTTCCCGGAAGCAAGATCATCACGCAGGGTGCAGCCACCACCACCCCCGGAGCGCTCCCTTGATTCAGGCCCGCTTGCCTCCCTTTCCCTTAATTGGCAGCAATATTCCCTCTAAGCAGTGCAGTGTTGAGAGCCAGAAATCTACTTTGTGAGCAGCTAATTGCAAGTTTGGTTACACCTTTTCCAAAACCAGAATCAATTTGATTAAAAGACTTCTGAATTGGATTGTCTGAGGCATTGGTGTTGGGTGCCATCAATATTTTGATGACACCCACTTATGCATGTGATAGAGAAAGAAGAGAAAGGGAGGGAGGGAGGGAGGGAAAGGCCAAGGAAGAGGCCGGGAAGCTCCACCCGGGGAGATGGCCCATGGGTCTTTGGGCACCGGGGGCAGGGCCACCAGTCACATGATCTTTTTTCTGAGGTGCTGGATCTCAGATCCAGGGAGATTCCACTGAAAAAAGCCCTGTATATTCCTGACCCTCAACTCTCATTCTTCAAAAAGCAGCAAAAGTATTTACTACCTATTTTCTTTTCTAAATTATTCTTTGTCATGAACAAGAGATGGTCAGCCAAATAACTGATATTTTGATAACTAGAGGAGCAGTCTTATGCAGAGCCATTGAAGTAAAATGTCAAATAAAGTCAATGGGCTTAGAAGAGTATAACTCTACATAAATGCATTGTGAGTCATCTAGGTAGAGGATTAGGAGCAGATGAAGCCATAAACTCAGACAATGGCCATATATAGTGCAAGCACCATCTAGGAATTCAAGAACTAGGAAACTATGTAATTCTGCCCCATAATTCCATGCCTTGGGCCAAATCTGAAGTTTGGTCCAAGTAATTGTGCTTGTAGCTATGAGAATGGATCATTTGGCCTGTATAAAAATGTCATGGGAGTATTATTACACACAATAAAACTCCCTGTAAGGGATTAATGATAATATACATGGGTTCACTTAGTCCTCTTAATAGCTTTATGAAGTGACTTGCCCCTCATCATCTCATTTTTTTCACTGAGTAGCAATATGTTACAAAGATCTGCAAGTGCTTTGTAGCCCTTGTAACACTTCCCTATTAGCTAGTTTCTGATAGTGAAAATTGCTAATGAATTCCTGAATCTCTTGGTTTCTTTTGAGGTCAAAAAGACTCTCACCTAAGAATCTGCAAGCCTTTTCTCCTGTGGCTTGACCACCAAGTGTTCAAGGCTTGGCTGGTTGCTATCGCTTGTTGTAACGATTAGTGGTACCATTGGTGTCAGCTGCCTTCATGGACCTAGGTCATTTTTTTATTTCTGATCACTGGACAATAGAGAAAAAATATTGTTTCATTTCTGCTTCCATTAATAGAAAAGGGATCCACCCACAATAAATCTTTGCACATGAATCTGCTCTGTTAAGCAGAGAACATTCTTAGCAATTCTCCGGAGACGAGTCATACTAACTACTGTTGAGGCTTCTTATACACCAGAAAAAAAGGCAGAAGCTTATCAATCTCAACATGCTGTTTTTATTACTGGATGCTTTAAGTTCAAAGCACTTTATGCTTTCTCATTATTTTGTGGTGTAAACATAATGGAACCTACACTATTGAACATTATTTATGATTTCAGTATGAAGATCCTACTTTAGTCACCTCAACACATTATAGAGGTATCTTTCCCCCCTTGTTGTCAGTCATACATACATACAGAGTACCTTATTTATCATTCTTGGCAATGCAATCCTGTTTTAAAGATATGCAATAAAAAGGAATACAGACAAAGTACCAAATACACAAGGGGGAGAAGGAATTTGCAAATTAAATGATGATGTTGCTGTCTGTGAATTGTAATTTGAGGGTTCATATTTTATAAATTCCAAGTTTCACTATTTTATAAATTCAACATTTTGCCTTGATACAGTTTGTTTCAGTGGATAACAGTTGTATAAAAAGACATAGCAATACCAAGGCAAGAAAAGTCTAGTAATAGCTGGAAATGAGAGAGGCTACTCTTTTGTTTTGTTTCATTTTAAAGAGGCCTAGCTACCAGCTGTGATGGATGACCTCCTAACAGCAGTGTGAAAGATTTAACAAGAATGTGTACAAAAGGAAAAATTAATATAATGCAGGTCCATGAAGGAAGACAGAGGAGAAATGACCAGACTGTTAAAAAAGCTAACATTCAGAGTCTAAGCATGTTTCCTTGACAATAAACTTCACCAATTTCAATGGAACTCACATGCAAATACAAATATGTTTATGATTAAAGCCTGTGAAAAATTCAAAACAGGAAACATAAAGTAATATTAAGAAATTATTGATCACATATAAAATAATCCAGCCAATAGGGAATCACATCAGATAAAAATGTTAATCAGAAAAAGGCTTCTAGTCAAAAAGCAGATGAATTAAACATGTCAGTAGGCTCCTTTGAATATACCAACGGAGCGATACAGAGAAATAGTTCCTCTGCATTTTAGTAAGCCATTTGTTGTGCTTCCTAATGCAATGTTGTCTAAAAGGCCATGATGTTATAAGAACATAATACATTCAACAACTTCAGCACCACTCCATGAAGGAAAACACTAAGCTGCATTTTCATATATGTCCAAGGCATGCACATTATACACAATGGTTCGTTTGGTTTGTTTTTTTGGTTTGTCATTGCAGACAGCCTTGCGCTGATCAGTTTCCTAGGCAACAGGGGATAGACTTCCTGCAGACATTCTGCTGACCCGGAAGTGGCTTTCTGCTGGTCCGGAAGTGATGGTTTGCAGACCTGGATATGACATTTTCACGAACCAAACAAGCTGGTTCCTTGAACCGGGGCAGGTTTGTGAAATGTGACAAACCACAAACCACATGGTTCATTTTTTTTCTGGTTCATGCCCATCTCTAGTTGTAATTATTGTTCAGTTATGTTTGGTTACATTACAACTATCTATAACGTGCTTCTCATTTGTTTCATACCTCAGTGACCATTACATTTCTCTTACTGTGTCTCTCTTAAGTTAGTAGAGGAAGAGTAAACTTCTAACAGTGCAATCCTAAACAAAGTTACTCCAGTCTAAGCAAATTGAAATCAGTGGGCTTAAACTGGAATAATTCTTTTTAGGATTGCATTGTAAATTGCTTACTTGCTTACAGATGTTAAAGCACAGACACCTTAATCCTCATTTTCTTCCTGTAGCTTCTGTATAGTTTCCACTATATCTATGTATCAAATAATAGCAATATCTGGAAAATGAGTATTCAGGTGTCAGAAATCTGTTGGAAGCTTTTTTTGTTGAACTTCGTATGATCTGGAATTCTAAGAGGATTTGTTGAATCTGCCATTGCCAAACTGTGCTCTGGATATTTATTATATGCATAGGCTGCTTTTGGACCATAAGTTCTCCAAGTAGCTTACAGCATTTTAAAAATACAATATTCTAATGGGAATGCAAAATGTGCAATCTTTTAAATGAATCTTGCATGCACTGTGTACAATAAATCAGTATTACTTATTCTTGTGATACCAGTATTATGGTTCACTTCATCTTTGGCAAGTGCTCTTAAACCATTAAATTCATTATGAACATGGCACAGATTTACAGCAACAAAATCCATGAAAACATATAAATGTAAGCAAAAGCATGAGCACAAATATACAATGGGGACTGGGATTGGAGTGAATCATTAATTACAATACTAAAAGACCCTGACCTGTGTGATCTAGGTTAGCCATCTCATCAGAACTCAGAAGCTAAGCAGGGTTGGAGCTGGTTAGTGCTTGGATGGGAGACCGCCAAAGATATCCATGTTCTGGCAATGGCAAACCATCTCTCAACACCTATTGCCTTGAAAATCACAGAAGGGGATGTCATAAGTTGGCTGCACCTTACACACACATTGAGCAAACTAAATTTCCTTCAGGCCAGTTAGTGAATTTCTATGTGAAGTTGTTGTGGAAGTAAAGAAAATTGGATTACCAATAAAATTTGGCCCATGGTTTGTATGTATCATTATGGTTTTTGTTTAGTAGAAAAGAGATGTGACTTCAAGCGTAGTACAAGACCATTAGGTTGATTCAGAGGCTTGAAAGTGAGTTTCAGGATGAGCTCAAATAATGGACTTCTTTAAAATACTATGGTAAATGCATGATCAGTTATCATCACCATCCCAAGTATGATTGTAGAAATAGAGATCTGTTACATAAAGTAATATTTAGAAGCATTACACATCAGTACAGCCATTTGGGAAGATCTTCCTACATTTAGATAGCCTCGGTAGTTTAGTATTATATGGAAGAGAAGTTGCCACTATTTGGGAAAAGTTGGGATCACAGGAAATTTAATTCTCACATTTGTTATATCGCACCTCTTTTTGTTTGAATAATGAATAGGATCCTATACGCTCTGTAAATACTGAGTCTGTGATTTAGTGACATTATGGCACATGTATAATAGAGCTTTATTTAGCTTACTAAGAACACTTGAAAAGTGTTATCTACTTAGAATTACTGTTGCTTTTGATTATTAATATATAGTACAATCTCCTTAACTTGGCAATAAAGATACAGCAGAAGCCCTTACATTTGCAATTTCTGCTGCCTTTTAAGGTTTTGAAAACTATTGTTTGGAGAAGGGCTTTCCTTGGATAAAAGAACTTCTTGGTGCTGGCAATCATATTCTGTTGGTGTATTTTAATCTTATAGGAATCCCAAGGCTACTTTCTGTCTAATAGCAGTGGAGGGAGATGACCTGTTGCACCACAGTCCAATCAGCAGCATGTAATTTTGTATTTATTAATTCACCAATTCTGAGGACAAGCCGCTACAAATAATAGTCTAAAAACACTCCCCTATCTTGTATTCTCAAAACAAGTGCCAATTCTGTACTAGCTAGAAAACAGCATTAAAGAAATCTTATGTAAATAAGAATTTGGTAAATCAGGTCATTTAAGGTTATAGAAAGTGAGTGAAATAGAGTGATGATTCTTTGCACATCTTTATATTTTAGTATTTGGAACAAAGATTCAAGCCAGTCTGGAATTGCTAATGATACTGAAGGAATGATTTACATTTGCCATGTTTTAAATTACCTATCTTTTCTAGTTCTGCTTCCTCGAAGGCAGTTAGATCTAAAATAGATCTTTTTATCCAACCATCTGCTTCACATGGCAGCCAAGGGCAGAATAGAAAGGTATGTAAGCCAAGCACACTGTTGTAGTTGAAAGTAAAATGTTCAAGATTAAAATCAGATCAAATCACACACACAAAACCCATGTCAAAGGAAACTATATCATTTGTCAGGTTGTCCTGGAAAGTAAACCAACAGTGAAAGAACAGGGATGTGAATTCATTCTCTTAACACATGAAAAAAAGAATCATCCCCCCCCCCATTTGTTTCACTTTTTTAATAACAAAAACAAATTGCACAACCCAGCCCTGAGTAAATGTTGTTGGGGTCTGGAATGAGAAGAAATTCTTCTCCATTCTTTCCATCCCATATTGCTTTTCTTTCTTCTCCTTCTGTTGCAGCCGTGTGTTTACTATGTTCTAGCTGAAGTTAACAGTATCAGTAGAATCAGATGACAGGCAAAATTAGAAGGTGCCCAGGTGGTCAGTCAGCCAGTTGGCTAATGAACAGGCAGGCAAGAAGAAATGTCTCCCCTCCAACTCCTCTGGCAACTTAGTGCACCCTCGGAATTGGAGTCTCCTGATAATACTGTGAATGAGCGATGAACATGGATGCAAAACCACCATTAGCTTTATAAATAGTGATTGTATGTTGGAAAGCAGATCTAAGAATGATCATGCCATCTAGACTATATCACACTAAGATATCTGGGAGAAAAAGTAAAAGAGGGCTCAAATATTTTGAAATATTATAGTAGAATGCATGAATACTAAAAAAAAACCCTCAACTAAAATAACAGAAGGAAAAGTACCATAGAAGGAAAAGTACCAGAGGAGGGCAACGAAGATGGTGAGGGGTCTGGACACCAAGTCCTATGAGGAAAGGTTGAAGGAGCTCAGTATGTTTAGCCTGGAGAGGAAACAACTGAGAGGTGATATGATAACCATCTTCAAGTACTTGAAGGGCTGTCATATAGAGGATGGTGCGGAGTTTGCCATTGCCCCAGAAGGTCAGACCAGAACCAACATTAATTTTGAAATTAAATCAAAAGAGTTTTCGGCTAAACATTAGGAGGTTTTTAAGTAGAGGCCAGATGGCCATCTGATAGCAATGCTGATTCTGTAAACCTAGGCAGATCATGGGAGGGAGGCAGGAAGGCTTACATTAGCACTTAGTTCTCAGGGCCCCTTCTTACATGCCCAGGGTAATGCTATCACCATTTTGAGGTCAGGAAGCAATTTTTCCCAGGCCAGTTTGGCTAGGGATCATGACAGTGTTTTGCCATCTTCTGGGCATGGAGCAGGGGTCACTGTGGGTGTAGGGGAGGAAGTAGTTGTGAATTTCCTGCATTGTGCAGCTGACTCTGGGGGACTAGCTAACCCTGGGGGTTCTTTCCAACCCTATGATTCTATGATTCTACCCACTCGCTATTGAATAGAAAGCATTTCGTAGAACAAATATTAAAACTGAAGGCTGAATTATGTGACATGAAGACAGAGACCTGAAAAGGTTTGAACCTAGAAGGGTTTGGCCACTGGCACATACCCTAATTACCACTTCGTTAGATTTTTCTTATGAAATTTACATGGGGCTGCCCTTTAAGGCAAAAGCTACAACTGACCTTAAAGTCATTTAAGACCTGGGCCTGAGATATTTGAGGGACTGTCTTCCAACATACATTTTAACCCTATCAGCCTTACATTTGTTTGGCCTTTCCATCATCTCCTCCATTTTGCTTCTTCTCTGTCAGTGCACAACAGCCAGAAAATTAGTTTTAAGTCATCTGCAAAGCCAAGCTAGGAAAGAAGGTACAAGTGCAGGTATACTTAACCTCTGTATGATCTTATCACACTAACTAGAAACTATTTGTAAGGGATTGGAGGGGCAGAGCCTACCCCAGCTGCCATCTTTGGAGTGTTTCCCAGCAAGCTAACCCTCCCCAATGCTCTGAGATAGGGGAGTGGGATTCTGAATTCACTTGCATTCTCATCCTCCCCCCTTCAAATACTCTGTTTGTCCTGTTCTCTTTCTGTCTTGCCCACTTGTAAGAAAAGTCAGCCTTATGCTTTCTCCATAAGTTCTAGTCTTATCAGACTTTTGGCTTTCATGGGAGAGATGTCTCTATGATGACTAGGTTAGAGGCATCAGGCCACTTCCCCAATGTTGTGCAAGCAGGCAAGGGTCCCCATAGGATCCTTCAAGCTGGACAGCATTCCCAGTCCCCTGCTCTTGGCCTCGTTACTATTGGATGCATTTGGCTTCAAGGGATGGGGATCATGCTGCCCACTTGTGGAGGTAGGGCAAGAATGGATGGACAAACTAGCTCCAGCTGCATATCTCAGATAAGGGTAAACAAACCTGTCATGTTTTTGTTCTTGGGGAGTGTGTATGTAATTTTAGAAATCCATCTGGTTCTTTTTTCAAAAAAAAAGATTTGGGGGTTTTCTTTAGCAAAGATGACAGAATCACAGAGTTGGAAGGGGCCATACAAACCTTCTAGTCCAACCCCCTGCCCAATGCAGGATGAGCCTAAAGCATCTCTGACAAATATTCATCCAGCCTCTTCTTGAAAACTGCCAGTGAAGGGGAGCTCACCACCTCCCTAGGCAGTTGATTCCACCTTTGAACTACTCTGACCGTGAAAAAGTTTTTCCTAATATCTAGCATGTGCATTTCTGCATGTAATTTAAGCTGTAGCTTTGGGTCCTATCCTCTGCTGCCAACAGGAACAGCTCCTTGCCCTCCTCCAAATGCTAGAATGATATTTGTCTCTTCACATCTGTTTCCACAAAGCATTCCCCTTTGTTAACTTAAAAAAATTAACTAAAATATGTTATGTATTGTTGATACTATTTTTAAGGTGTGAATTAGCTGCTCAGTTTTCTTTAGTTGTTTTATGTGTAGAAAAATAATGTTAATTTCTCCTCTGAAGATAAATACACCATAACGCTAAATGCTAGTGGATATTGTTTCTGTTGTGCAAACAAGGTGATTCTTCTTCTCTCTGAATGAATATTTCTCTCTCAGAATGAATATTTCTTTGCCACTATTTCTTTGATTCTATTGATTTCCCAGGCATGGCCCAGGGAAGGCAGCTCCTGGCCAGTGCTAGCCAGGTGCAGAGTATGGCAGAGCTGTGGTTCTTTCTCAATCTTTCTCCTTCCTCCTTCCTCTGTGGGACAGAGCAACTTTTTTGTTTGCATATACAATGGCTGCGGGCAATTTGTTCAGGGACCTGTAGAATTAGACCCCTAGGTCTTTAGAGGTTAGGCAGTGCTAACTCTCTTGCAATTTTGGTGTCATTAGATTTGACGAACATCCTCCCTAGCCTTCCTGAAAAATGTCCCCATAGAGAATAGTGGCAGAGCTGCAGAACAGTACAGCACAGGAACATTTTATGCAAAGGAATCCTTCCTGTCTACAATGACAACTCAACAAAAAAGAGAATACTTTGTGTTTCAAAAGACTATTTCTTTCAATGCAAGTATATATAAATTCACAACATTGGTCATTACTAGAGATGGGCATGATCCGCATTACAATAAAAAAAAACCCACGATAATGGTGATCGTGCGATCGTGACCCGGCAGATCGTGATCATCCACGGCCAACAATCCAGTGATCGGGAGAGGCCTGGATCATTGCGTTCAGGCTCGGATCGGGAATCCAGACACTCAGGTGCCAGCAATCTATTCCCCTGGCAATGGAGCCAGGGGAAAGCCTGAGCTATGTTTGCCCTCCTTCTGTCGCCCTGGAAACCCGACTGGAAGCCCAGCTTTCCTTGATCAGCAGGGCTTCCTTCCAACCACGGAGCAGCAAAGCAGTCACAAGTTGGGAAAAGACACCCAGGGGAGGGAGGGGGAAGGGGGTGTTCTGTAGCCATGGGCACTCCAATCTCATCCCTGCAAACCCTGATAGGCAGCTCTGATGGCCAAACAGAGACCTGTGTTGCTGAATGGGACCTGAGGGGAGGCAGCTCGTCACTGCCTCCCTGTGCCCGCCAGGCCTGGCTGCCGCTGCCAACACCCACCTTCCCACATAGCTGGCAATAGCAGTATGGCCCGCTTTGGCCTCCACTATCCATGGCTCGGGAACGGGAGATGATCGGTGTGGATCGCTAATTTGGGATCGTCGCCGGCGCCGATCCACGATCAGCTGGATCGTTAATTTTTGTTTGGATCATGCCCATCTCTAGTCATTACCATTAAAGTATCATAAACATCAACTACCTAACCTCATTTCCAAAGTGACATACTTGACTCTCTCTGTAAACATCATTAAGAAAAATCAAAAATATTTGGTTATGAAATTGCTGTCTATATTATGAAACAATCCATTGAAGATAATTGATAGGTTAGGAAAAAGTACTATTGTAGAGGACAAGCCTCTGGGTCCCTAAGAAAGAAAAGAAAGGAGAAAGTAGTTAATTGACTGTTAGTATCCCCATTATCGTCATCTTCTTAGAAGTGCAAAAACTTAAAAGCACGACAAATTAGATCAAAACTTTAAAAAGAACCACCTGCTGTTGCAATTCTTTTATACACAATCAGGTGAAAAACAAAAGAAAATCAAGCACCATAAAAGAAAAAAAAACCAGACACCACAGCAGACACTAATGACAACAGTTTTTAATCTTGAAACTTTACAGGGAATCAAACATGTCTGATGAATGACGTTTCATCTGTCTTCCTAAAAGAAACCCTTCAAAACATTATGATTTGAGTGGAACCAATAAACCAGTGATCTTCTGTTCCTAAATGAAATCTGGCGGGGGGGAGGGATGCCAGAACAGGTTGTTCACTGGTGTATGAGTAAAGAACACAAATTCAGCATCAAGTAAGGGTGGGGGGGAACTAACTTGCTAGGACTAAGAAATCTGTAAGAAAAGCACAAAGAAAGAATGCTAAAACTGACAAACACGTGGTTCTAACTGGATATGCAAGCAAAGATGTGCAGATACCTGAATTTGCTCCCCAGAACTTTGAAGAGTTCTGTCTAGAATCTAGGTTGCTATTTATAGATCAGCAAAGAATACGTCCCTTGGCTCAGCCATTCACTGAACACATTTGCTTGTGCAGCCCCTCCAAAGAAGTTGTAGGTGTCATCCTCTTTGTGAAAAAGCATGAAATGTATGGGAAATGGGTCTTGACAGTTTTATTATAAAGGCTACTGACTTGCAATAATGTGTTCATGTTACATGAACAGGTAGTCCACAGCATCTGGGTACTCTCAAATCTGACTGTCAGCATGACCAAAAGAAGGCCAATGGTCATATGCAGCCATCTTGAAAAAATGAACATGGAAATTGACCTGTGAAGGCCCCAAATCTGCTCAGTCACCCTTTCTATCATAATGAAAAGACTAATGAGCATTTAAATGCTTATCAAAATAGATTATTCCCATTCAGGCTGAGCAGCATTTTCATATTTATATACACTGTGGAAGAAAATAAATTAAACTCAGAAGCGGCATGTGTCATAGTACTAGTCTATAAATGGTTGAAAGTGATCGTGCCCAGTTTCTGAAATGAAACTGAATTCTTTCTTCCTTTACAAAATTGCCTAAGTATAATTAAAAATAGAAAACCTGAAAAATAAATCCCATCCATTCCGAGATGGATAAAAATTAAAACTGTGCAAAATTTTGGCCAGTTTTGATTTTTAAGATGAATCTAACCTACATACATATACCTAGGTACAAATTTTCCTTGAAAAATATTGAGTTTCTGGAAGTATTAACACTTGTTTGGTTCTTGTTTTGGTGCCTTTATTTCCTTTGGCTCCCCCCACTCCAGATTTAGTCACATGGGAAATCCCTCTCAGTTAAGAATCTTTTAGTGAACAATACCAGTTGCAAGGGGATAATATCAGTTGCAAGTCAATAGTTAAAACACAGACAATCTGATTCAGGGCAAAAAAAGGGTAATTGAAGGCATAGGCAAGTTTAATTCAAACATTATTGTAAGTCGTGCTGGGGGGGGGAGAAGGGAAAGGTTGGGGGGGTGGGTAGTGCCAAAAATATTCACAGAACATATTGAGTAGTTTTGACTCAACCTTGGTTATCCAACACAGACCCATAATGAAAGAGAACTTACTGAACAACTTTTTGTAATATGGATGGATTGTGATGGAACTGATTGCCAAAATGATTGTCAGATAGGACTTATGGCTGTTAACAATTTAAAAGTTTGGTTCCTCTGATCCCAGTTTTTTGATCTGAGGCCTCTATTGTGTGAACAGGAATTCTCCTGTTTGCTTTTTATAAGGTTTTTATTGTACAGACAATATATTGATTCAGAATAAAACGTCCTTCTGGCTTGTTTTCTGGCTGTTAGAAATGCCTTAGGGAGTACATTAACATCAAGGACCTTACTATTAGAGTACCAGATGTTTCTCCCCTATTGGGAACACTCCAGAAATACAATCTTAGTGCCAAAAATTGAGGTTTGTTGCCTGCGGTGGGTGTACACAATTTTTAGTTTATTTGATTGAATGTGCTTATTAAATTTGCTTTGCTTTTAATTATAGGGAGTTCACAAGTCTAGAAGAACATAATGCAAAATTGTGACCTTTCTTTCTAGTGCCCTTCAATGTAAAAGACACTTGTGAGTCCAGCACTGATGGATTAGGTGGCAAGGGCACATGGCACAAAGACACAGATACAACTTGGATTAAACAAGGTCACAGCTTTATTGGTTCACAGCTTATGGAAACATGGCACAGCATAGGGTGCAGATCAATGCATTGGCCAACCCACCTGCTGGCTGATGACCCCCTTACCCTTTCAGCCCACCTGCTGAAGGGGGGAACCATATGATGATGGGCTGCAGAATTCACATGGGAGCAAGCTTCTGCGTGGATCCCCCACCACCTGGGAGTGAGCATGCCCCAACAGCCCCTAAGTGGGCCTGTCCCTGCAATGCCTTGCCCCCAAGATCCCTTAAGAGGATCCCCAAGTATGGGGAAACTGGACTCATGGCCTTGTTTCCCCCCCCAAAAGGATCCATGCCCAGTGCCAAAACTGTCCTTCCCAAAGTTGTGACAGAGATATAATAGCCTAATGCATTAAAAAACAATGACCCCATATATTGCAGATCCCAAAAGCAACCATCGGCATAGAATTCTCTTTACCTTATCACAATGCCCAGCAATCCCTAGACACAAGGGTGGGATTGGTGGGAAGCCAATTGAAGAGCAGAGTGCCGAGTACCCAACCAGTGGTACCCAACCCAGCGGGCGGACTAGAGGGAAGACTTAGCTGTGAGGGTTTGCCAGCCAGCACCCTGCCCTACCAGCCAACCAGCCAGCCTGATTGGCTGGCTGGTGATTTGAACCTGGAGCTGACCTGTAGCCTTGATGAAGCACCAGGGAGCTACTGGACACCAGAGAAGATGGTAGCACTGTGTGTTTTGCAGCCCCATCTTGCAGAATGCAAAGGCAGCCTTGGGTAAGCCCTTGGCTGGGTGCTTACTGGTATTTGAATGAATGAATGAATGAATGAATGGTTTATATTGTAAAATATCTCTGAATACATTTTGCTTTATCTATTACTTTTAATCTTTTTTATTATACAATACCCCTTTCATGTTGCAACAACAAATGGTAGAATATGCTTTCTTTTGATTTCATTCATTTCTACAGTAAAGCACAGAGCTCCTTTTTGAAAACTAATCATCTGTCTCTTTTCAGATTTTTTTATGTTCATGGGTGTTTAGTTTCTTCAGCTGAAACTGATAGTCTAGTGACTTCTTAAAGACGTCAGAACATCACTGACCACCCAACAGCCTCATCCAGGTCAACAGAAACAGCAGATCAGTAGATATGTTCCTTTGCACATGCTCTATCAAATTTAACAAGACAACAACCCCATTCTTGCTGCCTTTTTCTCTGCCACCATCAAATCTGTTTCAGTAGTTTGCTGTACTTGACAGATTGAGTTCCAGACCCCTTTCCTGCTTAAAGGCTTAGCTCTCTGTTCATGTTTCCCTCTCCTTTCACCCTCACTACCAAGGGGACCAACCCTCTCAGCTCAGCTGAGAATGCTACAAGAGAAGGGTTAATGCACGATATGCTTGGACCAAACAGGGGTTTAAAGTGGGTCATAGACATCAGATTATTAATCACATTAAAAAATGAAAATAAAATAAAAAGAAAATAAATAGCATATACTGCATCCTCAAACACAATAGACAGCAAGGATAAAAAGAAATGTGAGTCCTCTAATCCCTGAGTCTTACAGATCTCTACAGATGGTAATGAAATAGGCAATTTCAGATGGGTGTCCATCTAGGTGTTGTAGCCCACTCCACAGCAAAGTCTTGTTCTCTTCTTGTCTGCAGGAATGTATCCACTGCTCTTTTTGCCTCCTGAAGAGCTATAGCTTAGGTGGGACTATGGTTTAGGTGGAACTGGGTCTGCCCATTTCCTTTCTCTAGCCAGGATTGTCTGCAATTCTGTGGCACTGAACTGCTCTGCCCTAGATACGTGATCCATACCCACTTGCTTCTTTTCCCTTTTTCCTGCTGACCGCCAAAGAGTTTGTTATAGCCTCTGTGTCTGCATAGAGTGCAAACTCTAAAATTATCCTTTGAGACTGCTAACTTGGGAACTAATCCTAGGGTGTAAGGTATTTCAACCCACCTGCCACCAATGTGCGCATGTTGTGGATGTGTGTCAGGGGGGGGGGAGTGATTTAAGGACCTAATCTTCCTTTTTTTCTTTTTTCTTTTTTTTTAATTTTTAATATCTAACATAGAAAACTACAAAAGACTACAAAGATATAAGGGAAAAAGGGGGGACTGGGGAAAAGGGAAGAGCAACATATGAACAAAAAACACACACTACTCTACATGTCTTGTATTCCCTTCATGCTGCAATTTTTCTTTAAAGTTAACTTTCTAATATGCTATTAGATTGGTAGATCTTATACAATACAGATTATATTCAGGATCAGGTCTTCTCCCCCCCCCCCCCCCGCGTCTCGGTCTGAGTTCTCTCTGCGCAGCTGCAGCAGCTGCGCTCGTTCTCTCCTCCCCCCACTTTCCCCTTCAGACTTTGAACTTTCTTCTTGCTGAAACTCCTGATGGTTGAACAAAAAGTCTGTCAGCTGTACTTCCAATGTAATCTTGTAGGTTTGATCCTTATATCTGAACCAGACGCCTTCCGGAAACAACCATTTGTATTTTACATCACATTTCCTCAGGAAAGCTGCAAGTCTTTTATACTTAAATCTTCTTTTACGAGCCAGAAATGGAACATCCTTCAATATTTTAACCTTGTTGCCCAAATAGTCCAAGTCCACATTATACGAATTATATAAGATGGTGTCCCGAGTCTTCTTAGATGAAAAGTCAATAATAATCTCGCGAGGCAGCTGACGCTTCATTACATACTTTGAAGATGTCCGACGGACTTCCAAAATATCGCTTTTTAACTCTTCTTTAGTTGCCTTTGCAAATGATGCCAAAAGTCCCGACACCGAATCTTTTAAATTTTCACTTTGCTCCTCTTTTACATTTTGAAGACGCAGTACCGTTTGGGCATGGTCCACTTGCAATCCTATTATTTGATTCTCCAAGAGCTTCACTTCTTTACTTGTTGCTTTCATGAGTACTACGTTTTCGCGTGCAGACTGCTCTGCTCGAGACGCTGTTTCTTTAATGGTTTTCACTTCGCTTTCCACTGAATCAACCTTTTGCCCCATTTCGTTTATCTTCGCTACAAAGGGCTGCACAGCTTCAAAGACTGCTCATCTGACCGTCTCTTCTAAGGTTTCCCCCTTCCCCTGTAACATCGCCATCACCGATTTACTCATTGCAGGGCTCTGCTTTCTCGTCGCCATCTTAGGGGGGGGCGCCAGCTAAGTTCCGAAACTCCGTGAAGGGGAAGAACTCCGCACCTTCTTAGCTTCAACTCCCACCAATCCTTCGCATACGCTTAGAAATCAGAAGGGATTCGCTTACTTACAGGTTTTCACCTTAAATCTGCTTATTGCCGTTCTCCATGGCCCGGCTGCACGCGATGTGCTGCGCAAGTCTGCCAGCCTCCGTTGGAGCAAACAGGCAATTTACCCCCTGCGTTGCTTTCAGGAGGTTCTTCCCGCCGCGCTCCGGACCCTGGCTCCCTCACTGGGAGTCCTGGGGGTTAACCCTCGCGGGTCAACCGCCCGGTCAGGCTGCTCGGATGTTTCCTCCCGGATCTGCGGAGAGGAGCGTCCGACATGGCCGGGAAACCGAAACCGAATCAGGACCTAATCTTCCTGAGCTGCTGAAGTTTCATAAATCCTGGCACAAATCTGGAAATCCAGAGCTCCTGAATTAAAAAAAGGTATTCTAGAGTGTGGGTTTTGCAGTTTAGCATCTAACCACAGCTAATGGACTGTTTCCATCTTCACCATATATTACATGGTCATAAAATCACTTGTTATATATACTTTTCTGCAGCATAGTTGTGTTACAGTTGTTTGGTAAGTTAATTCCCTGCAAAAAGCTCAGGATATGTATGGATGTGTGTGAGTGTATATAGTTTAATGTCTTATCCTGCCTTTTCTGCCTTTGTTTTGGCTTCATACTGGGCATCATGTGACTAGGTAGTCTCAGTATCAAGGCAGAGTTTGATGGCAAGGGTGGTTAGTGCTACCCATGGGGTTTACTTTCTTAACTTGGTTAACATCCCAAAGATAAAGTGAAACAGTGATTCACTGTCCAACCCTTAGAAAATACATAGGAAACTATCAGCAAGAAGAGCTTTTCAACTAGCAAAGAGTGGAAGTCAAGAAGAGAGAAATTGCCACATGCATAGTTTGATCAGTACAGATATATTACAGCCACAGTTAATACGAACCATGTTTTCAAACTATGATTTCATATTCTGTTTTGCAGTCAATCTTTAAGCATTCACATCAAATGCTCAATCAAAAATAAGAGTAAACCACAACATAGTTAAGCATTATGTTTGCATTGGAAAGAATTTTAGTAGAATATGACCACATGATTTGTTAATATGATTTACTGATGGTCACTTCAAATCTTCAGAGCTGAACAGGGATTTGAAGTTTTAGCTACCATCTCCAAATCAAAATTCTATGTCACAATATTAGCTTGCAATGAAACCCCCCTAAACTTGCTACTAAACCTGGTTAGAACCTGTGCCCTTGAAAAAACTTTTCTGTGTGATCAGTACTCACCTTATTGTAGGAACGTGAAGAAGTGCTGTTTGCACTGCTCTCCTGATTGACATAGTTAAACCCACATTAGGTTCATCATTTGCCTGAGGCACATGGAGAAAATGGGTCAGATTATGTTCTAACTGTTAAACTGAAAATCAGCAAACACTTATCCTCCCCCCTCCCCCACAGATCCTATCTGGAACTCAAGAGATTTGTTAACAATTTGATTACCTGAAACAAATTTGCACTGTAAACCTGTGAATTTTTTTTAAAGTTTGTATCACCTTTTCATATGTGTTTGTACATTTCTATGGTTTAATGTATGAAGCATCATTGTGCAAAAAGTATGGTGACTTATTTTGAATGACAAAGAATAAACGAAAGTGAAGACAAGGTATATGTGTACAGCTTCTTATTTTTTAATGCTGTACTGCAGCATTTTGCTCTGTTCAGAACTCTACTTCATAATTCAGGTTTACCTAGAAGAATATCTAAAATTAATTCACGAACTGAACTATGCAGAGTTTGAGATAGCGTTCAGTTTCTTTAGTCAATTTGCATCTTTCTGTCTCTACACATTACTGAAGTGAATGTTAAGGAATGTGCATTTGAGGACTTCCTGTTTGGGATCCATGGAGGTCTAATGCAGCTCCACTTGCGGAGCTGACCGGACTGCCGTTTTAACCGGCCGGCGGGGTGAAAATAGCCCGCGGCCGACTGCTCTCAGGCGGGGAGCAGGCAAAGAACGCTCAAGACCCTAGGGTGAGCTAGATCTCGGACGAGGGGGGGCTCTACACAACGGGTCCCCTCCCGATCCTTGAGGTCCCACCTTGCGACGGGTCGGCTATAATCTCTGCGGCAGTTTTGGGGCCAATTCGGCTGGCATAAGACCTACATACCCAAGCATCGATTGGGGGAAGAAGCTGAGAGGAGAACTTAAAATCGAAACAGCGATTACAACCCGAGAAAAGTGAAGAGAAGGTAAAGATCATTATCTTCTGAGACGGGACAGATTGATAAAAACAGAGAGGAAAAAAAGTAGATTTTTAAACTGCAACAGACTAGTGAAAAGGAGGGGAAGACTCGGCAGGAATTGAATTTAAAAAGAGACTAAGTTTAAAGAAGTTATTAAAGAAATGGGACTATTGTTTTGAATACCTGTGGCTTTGGAGCTGTGAGAAAAAGACACCATCGCGAGATCTGCTGTGGGAAGACGGGAGACAGGAAGTGCGTAATAACAATAGAGTGGCTGGAGAGAAGCGGCCCTTGCTGGAGGGCAGGAAGTAGGGAATCGCCATTTTTGAAAGGGGAAGGGTCGCGGCTTCAGCAGAAGAGGAAGTAGGCCATCTTGGATTACAAAATCATAGAGAAACCATAGAGAAAAGACGCCCGGCATTTTGGACTCTTTAAAATTTAATTTCTATAAGAAGACCGGGATATTTAAAATAGAAAAACGTTAAATTTTACGCCACGGAGTTAAGGAAGAGAGCGGATTCGTGGGAGCGAGCTAAAGCAAGCCCCACGATGTCAAAAAAAGAGTGGCAATCGGCAATAGAAAACCTGGATAAAAACCTGGACAAAAAACTTTTAGATATGATTAAAGAACTTAAGGACACGAAATTGGAGCTGATAAAAGAGGTTAAAGAGGTTACACAGACAGTAAAATCGGAGCTGTCAGAAGTGAAAAAAGGTATGGAAACAATACGAAGTGAATTACAAGGAACGCAGCAGAGAGTTAAAACAGTAGAAGACGCGATGGAGAATTTAGCAGACACGCAACAAACAGAGATGAGATTGGTGAAGGGGAGAATGTCAGTTGCAGAAACTAAACATATGGAGAAGCAGCTACGTTTTCGTGGCTTGCCAGAAGTGGAAGGAAAGTCAGCGCAAGAACAGATGACTGAGGTGTTGGCTGAGTACCTGGGGAAGGAGGAGGAGGAAGTTGTGGCTATCCTAGATGTGGCATACCGTGTGAATTCGAGAATAGCAACCCAGAGGAAACTACCAAGAGATGTGATTGTGCAGTTTACAACACGAAATATGAAAGAGAGGATTGTGACAAAACAGTTTCAAGATCCATTGGAGATTGATGGCAAGACGATTATTATAATGAAGGAACTGCCCAGATCAGTGTTACTGGACCGGAAAAAATATAAAGTGCTAATTCAGATTTTGAAGGACATGAAAATCAGGTACAGATGGGAGTTACCGGAAGGAGTGTCCTTTGAGTTTGGAGGGGCCAAAAAACGCATCAGATCTGAGCGAGAGATGGAGCGATTTATTAAGGACAATGAAAAAGACTTACCAACAAGATCATGAGTATGGAGTGTAAAGTATTATCTTGGAATGTAAATGGACTAAACTCACCGAATAAGAGGAAAAATACTTTTCACTGGCTACTAAAACAAAAATGTGACATTGTTTGTTTGCAAGAGACCCATATCAGAAAGCAGGATGTAAAATATTTAAAATCTGGAAAACTGGGCAAAGAATTTGTAGCGGCCTCCAACAAGAAAAAAAGAGGAGTGGTGTTGTACATAAAAGAGGAGCTACAGCCAAAATTTGTTATGAGAGATGTGGAAGCTAGATTTGTAGCAGTGGAATGTATTTGGAATTTAAAGAGAGTGTTGGTAGTCGGACTTTATGCACCTAACGGTGCAAAAGAAAGCTTCTTTGAGGATTTAAGGAAGCATTTAGACGATCTTGCATATGACCAGATAATTCTTGCTGGAGACTTCAATGGAGTGACAGACTTGGAACTAGACAAAAAGACTACAATGGCACAAAAGAAAAGAGGACTATTACCAAAGCTTTTTTTTGAGTTGATTCAACAAGAGACTCTTGAAGATGTATGGAGGAGAGAATATCCTAAAAGCAGACAGTTTACTTTTTATTCTGCAAGGCATTCTACATTATCAAGAATTGATATGATCTGGGCCTCAAAAGACTTAGCATTATGGACTAAGGAGGTAGAAATAATGCCTATGGTAGGCTCAGATCACAACCCAATTATGTGGAAATTTGGAAAAAAGAGAAAAAGGAAAGCATGGAGAATAAATGAGGACTTGTTACAGGAAAGAGAGAATATGGAAATATTGAGAAGAGAGACAAAGTTTTTTATACAATACAACGTGAATAAAGAAGTACCAACCAATAAAGTTTGGGATGCTTACAAGGCGGTTGTAAGGGGCATACTAATGGACTTAAATGGTAGAGCAAGAAAGAAGAAAGAGGAGAAAAGACAAGAGATTGAGGAGAAAATAAAAGCCAAAGAAATACAGCTAAAAAAGAGACCAGGGAAAAAGAAGGTATACCAGGAAATTAAAATACTTCAAGAACAGCTAACAGCAATGAGCAATAAAGAATTGGAGTGGAATCTCAAAAGACTGAATCAAAAAGCGTTTGAGGGTGCTAATAAACCTGGGAAGTACCTGGCATGGCAATTGAAGAAGAAAAGGGAAAAGAAGATAATAAATAAAATTTGCGAAGATAACAAAACGTATTTGGAGCAGGCTACCATTAGTAGAGCCTTTTATAAATTTTACGCTAAGCTGTATAATAAAAAAGAAGTAAACAAAGAATCAATAGCGTCATATTTGGAGAAAACCAAACTTCCAGAAATCTCGGAAGCTTGGAGAAATAAGTTGAATAGTGAAGTAACTGACGAGGAAATAAGTAAGGCAATACAATCTGCAAATCTAGGAAAGGCGCCAGGGCCAGATGGACTTACGGCTAAATTCTATAAGACAATGGCTAATGAACTGGCACCATTCCTAAAAGAGGTGATGAATGGGGTTTTAAGGGATCAAAGGATTCCAGAAACTTGGAGTGAAGCGAATATATCATTGATCCCAAAAGAGGGCCAAGACCTGACTAATGTGAAAAATTATAGACCTATATCGCTACTCAACAATGACTATAAAATTTTTGCGAAGATATTGGCGGAGAGATTGAAGGGGTGGCTCTCGGAAGTCATAGAGGAGGAACAAGCAGGCTTTTTGCCAGACAGACAAATAAGAGACAACTTAAGGATAGTGATCAATGCTATTGAATATTATGACAAGCGTTGTGACAAAGAGGTTGGTTTCTTCTTTGTAGACGCTGAAAAAGCGTTTGACAATTTAAACTGGGACTTTATGTTTGCCACTATGGAAAAGCTACAATTGGGAGAAAGATTCATCAGAGCAATTAAGGAAATTTATAGAGACCAGACTGCAGCAATCGTGGTGAATGATGAATTGACCAAGAAATTGACGATAAGTAAAGGAACAAGACAAGGTTGCCCGTTATCTCCATTGTTGTTCATTTTAGTATTGGAGATTCTGATGATACAAATACGTCAAGATGATGAAATTCGTGGAATAAAAATAAAGGACTATTCATACAAGGTCAGAGCATTTGCGGATGACATAATGTTAATTGTAGAGGACCCATTGGAGAACATGCCAAGAGTGATAGATAAGATCAAGGAGTTTGGAGACTTGGCAGGTTTCTTCATTAACAAAAAGAAGTCAAAGATATTATGCAAAAATATGACTAAGCAGAAACAACAATTGTTAATGGAAACAACGGATTGTGAAGTAACAAGTAAAGTGAAATATTTGGGAGTCGAATTAACTGCAAAGAACATAAATCTATTCAAAAACAATTATGAAAAACTATGGACTCAGATAGAGAGAGACTTGATTAAATGGAATAGATTGAATTTGTCATGGTTGGGCAGGATTGCAGCAGTTAAGATGAATGTGTTACCAAGAGTAATGTTTTTGCTACAGACAATACCAATCATCAGAGACTCCAAACAATTTGAAAAATGGCAGAGGAAAATATCAGATTTTGTTTGGGCAGGCAAGAAGCCTCGAGTGAAAGTGAAAGTTTTACAAGATGCAAAGGAAAGAGGCGGAATGCAACTGCCCAATCTGAGACTTTATCATGATGCAATCTGCCTAGTTTGGTTGAAAGAATGGATGACATTAAAGAACAAGAAACTATTAGCCCTAGAGGGATATAAAAAAATATTTGGATGGCACGCATATTTATGGCATGACAAAGTAAAGGTCAACTCGATGTTCCTGCATCACTTTGTTCGGAGAAGTCTATACATAATCTGGAAGAAGTACAGAATTTATCTACAAGAAGGAACCCCTTTGTGGGTGGTTCCATATGAGGTGATAGACCCGAGAGCTGTTGATAATGAACAACAATGTTTAACGTATAAAGAAATAACTAAAACTGAAGCATCCAAACTTAGAATAAAGACACAAGAGGAACTATCACCTAACTACGATTGGTTCCAGTATAGACAGATCAGAGACTTATATAATTCGGACTCTGTAAAGGGAGGTATACGAATAGAGAATTCGGAACTAGAGCAGACCCTTCTTAAAGAAGATAAGAAAAGAATATCCAAGGTATACCAAGTACTGTTGAAGTGGTATACCGAGGATGAGATAGTTAAAACACAAATGGTGAAATGGGCTATAAACTTTAATAAAGAAATAACAATGGAGGCATGGGAATACTTGTGGAAAACTACAATGAAGACAACGACATGTATTAATATCAAAGAGAACATTTACAAAATGATCTATCGTTGGTACATGACACCAAAGAAGATTGCGCTAGGGAATTTGAATACTTCTAATAAATGCTGGAAATGTAAGAAGCATGAGGGCTCCCTCTATCATATGTGGTGGTCGTGTGAGGTAGCCAGGCAGTACTGGGGGGAAATAATAAGAGAAATGAGTGAAATTTTACAATTTCAAATTAATAAGAACCCAGAACTCCTGCTACTGAACTTGGGAATGGAGGGAATTCCAGCCCAACACAGGACGTTGATATTTTATATGACAGCAGCAGCTAGACTTTTGTATGCGCAAAAATGGAAAGTACAAGAAGTGCCAACTATTGAAGATTGGACTTACAAATTGCTGTATATGGCTGAAATGGATAAGATGACAAGAAAACTGAGAGATCTGGACTCAGGGCAGTTCAACACAGACTGGGAGAAGCTGAAACAATACCTGGAGAAGAAATGGGAGGTGGGAGGAAAACTGTGGCAGTTTGAGAACTACTGAAGTATTGAAGTAGAGGGGGGAGACTTTACCGGGGGGAGAAGAGATAAATGTGAATTAATAAGCAGTCAGATTAATAGATTGACATATATATAGATATATATAGGTTAACAAACAGAACATAGAGAAAATAATTAATTATAAGGACTAAATATAAGGAGCGATTAACTAACAATATTTTCTTTTTTCTGATAAGTTTTGTACCAAACTGAATGTCTGAAGATATAGATGGGTCAAATTGATTGACTACGTGAGGAGAGATATATAGAACTATTATAAAAAGATAGAATGAGTAATATATATAGAGAATAAGTCAGATTGTTTGATATAAACGAATGTATGATCTATATGGTTTATGATATATAGAAATATCTGAAATTGAAAAATTGGGATAAATTGTTTATCTAAGATGGAAACAAAGACTTACAGTTTGGGCATATAATGTTAAAAATAGTTAAGGATGTACTGCTTAGAATAATGGAGAATATATATTTGTTTTAGATAGAGGAAGCTAATAAAAGTAAGGGAAAGGGGACAAAGGGTTGGAAAGCTGTTGGAAGTCAACAAAAAGGGGGGGGGAAGGGAGGGGGTTAGAGATGAAAAAATTGGGGAAAATTGAATGTAAATGTGGAAATAATGGATTCTAACCCAATAAAAATTTTTCAAAAAAAAAAAAAAGGAATGTGCATTTGAGGGGCGGGGGATGGTATTTTTTTAAATTCAGATTTCAGGAGATTTTCCATACAGGTATTCCAGATTATTTGGATTCTCCAATAGCATTTTGGAATTTAGATTCAGGTTTATTTTGGAATTACAATGTTTTTCAAGTATATTTCTCTCTATGGAGTACTCTTTCTAGAGAGTTGGAGTGGCTGTTTTTAGAAGCAAATGACAATAAAATTGCAGAGAACCTAGTCCTACCTGTCCACTTAAGACCCTCCTCCCACCATTCCAAGTGAATTGGATCAAGGAGTCCTATTCTGTAGCCCCCTGAACAAGCTGCCCACAGCCATCCAACTTGTCTCTATTGTTCTGTATGAGGGAAAAAATCCATGCCTTCTTCAGGGCAAAGAAGCCAATATTCAAACACACAAGAGGAGCCACTGGCCAAAAATCTCAAAATGCAAACAGAACCAGATTCCAACAGGACCAACAGGCAAGCCCAATGCAAGCAATGTCACGTCAGAGAAGCCAAGTTAAACCAAATTAAGCAAGGGACACTGTTGCAAGCCCAACCAAACCCATGTCAAACAAGAGAAACCAAGCAGAACCCGTGACATACAATGCAGACCTCAGAAAGTGAGGTTGGAGTCTTCAGAAAGTGAGAGAGGAGGGTTGGAGCATGAGAGTTCTCTCTCTGCACTCTGCAGGCTATACCATCACTGAGTCACAAGAGGGGCCCCAGGAGTTTCATTACTGGTGCTGCCACCATGGCTAGTACCGCAGCGTGGAGCAAAGCTTGGCAACAACCCACCTGATGGCCCCTCATAGGGCCAAGCTACACATGACGAATGACACTTGAACAGCAAGTGGATTGAGTGGAGGGCAAGTGAACAGGGAGAAATACACTTGCCGTTCAAGTGTCATTTGTCACTTGTAGCTTCGCCCTCACACTGTCTCACCAAGAACACCTGTGTGCTGTCAGCAAGATGTGCAAGTGCTGTGCCTAAGGGGAGGCCCAAATGTCAATTGTGATGTGCACAAGTGTGGGATAATTGTGCCTTCATATGGTCCCTGGAAGTCGTAAACAGCAAGAGGATCACATTCCTGCTCAGCATGCTGCAAGAAAAGACTGGAGTAGCCTGAAGAACCCAGCATGGCATCCTCAACACAGAAAAGGATTGCTCATCTAGAGCGATCATCTCACTAATTAGGTGAGAGGCCCACTGCCCTGCCTTCTTCTGCCTTCCCCTTGGCACACTAGTGCCAGGCATACAAAACATGTCCATCAGATAAAGGGGCTGTACTAAGGGGAAAAGGGGGCCCAAGTATACTCTGTTGCCCAGGGCTCACTGAAACCTGGAATTATTCTGAACCCTACGATATGGTCACATTGATAGAACATTCCAGTCTTGTGACACTGAGAGATCTCTGTCTTTTGGTGCTATACCTCTAAAGATGCCAGCCACAGCTGCTGGCGAAACATCAGGAACTACAATGCCAAGACCACAGCTATACAGCCTGGAAAATCCACAACAACCATCATTCTCTGGCCATGAAAGCCTTCGACAATATATTCCAGAAATAGGTTCCAGATGTGACTAAACCTCAGCATTTGAAGACATCAATATTTTTGTGCAACGCTTCTCTTCTTAAAACATTTTATTTATTAAAAAATGCACCCAACGCTTGTACTATGTTTTAAAAACACTACACACAACTTATCTTAGTACTTCTTACGACAGTCCTTTAAGGTAGGCCATTTTATAATCATCTCCCAATAATGGAATATAGCAGAGGAAGAACAGCTTGTCTAAGGCCACATAGTGAGTTTTTGGCAATAGAACTCACCTCTGGCTTACACAAAAGGTTAAACCAGACAAGATGCTAAGAGCTGTGATTGGAGTTTTAGAGGTACCTTGCAGGTAACTGGACCATGCCACCAGTTTGGATCATTGCCATGGTACAGTGGGAGAGCAGGTTTAGATCTTCCCAACATATAGTTTGCGAATCAGAATTGCCCTTCTGGACTCTTGATGAAAATGCAGTGTCTCCCCCTTAATAGAAGTCTGGGCAAGGTCAGTTTTGATCGGTAAAATCATCAAACCCTTGCTGGGCTTGTGCTACAGTCTTAATCCAAATACCATCAACAACTACTTGTCTCAATGATTAACTGCTGGAAAGATTTCACAATGTTACCTCTGGTTTGAACCTTAGCCATTCCATTACAATGAACAAGAATCTGAATGTTCCCTTTCTCCAAAAGTAAAGAAAAGAGAAAAGAAATGACACCCCACTCTTAAACCATTGAGTTTTCCTTTGGAGTTTGTGTGGTTGTTCTTCCACTTTTTCAACTCTTGTTTGTGCTGCTATTAAGGCATATAATGTCAGAGAGAAATCTGTTTTCTTAGTTAAAAAGCAGAAACCATTAAGTAGCCATTCTGAGACACAGTCAGCATTTCCATTCCATTTAGATGGGTTTTTTTCTCTTCCTGAATTGGAACAGCTAGCATCATTTCACTTTTGCAAATAAAAGCTCTTAGAAAAATTGGTTACATTGTGTTTTTGTAAAAATCTCTTCATTCCTATTCTCATTTATTCACAAACTTAATGTCTAGTATGATTTTTCCTCATAACAGCTATTAGAGTTAGTATTAACTTTATTCTATTTTGGTTTTATTTTTGTTTTCAACTATCATAATTTTCTCTGCATTCTTCACTCATGCTGAAATAAATGTTTAGAGTATTCAAGATTGTGTATGATACAACAGATGCTTATAGAGCACTTTGCCTTTTTGCAACACTTCAAAATGTTGGTCAGAGGATTTGCATACATGATGATGAACATGCCATTCTTAGTCATTATCTTCGGTTCTGATTACATGGGCTCTAAATGTGAGATGGGCTGGGAGAAATCCCAACTCGCATTTAATGTGTGGCTGCACTCACCTTCAAAACAGTGTGACTGTGGGGGGAATGGGATCCTGAGTATATGAGAAGGAAGGAGCAGCTTCATCTGTCCTTGCTTTCCGCCCAGCTTGATTTTGCAGATAGAAGAGGACCGTAAGGGGTGTCTTCTGGGCAGACGTGTCTCTAGCAGTAAGACAAACATCACCCACACACCTCAGCCTTCTGCTATCTGCAAAAACACACTGGGTAGAAAGCAGAGACAAATGAAACCACTCCTGACTCTGCATATGCTCAGGAGCCCACTCTCCCCACACTCACACTATTTTGAAGGTGAGTACAGTCACGTTTCCCCAACCCGCCATACCTTTAGCAGTTAGCACACAATCAGACTTTCCGATTTCTTCCATCCTGTCAGTGGGGTGGATCCAGTCAGTTTTTTCACTCAGAACCAATCTAGAAGTGACTTCTTTCACGTGGAGAACACTTGACTGGTCCTGCAAGTTTACCTGGGAAGTGAAGTAGGAGTGTCCTTCCCCTCTCTGTGAGAATCACTGGCTGAAGAGCCAGAGAAAGCTGGCAGCAGCTATTGCAAATTGTTCCTCTAGTCAAAACCCTGCTGGACGCAAGGGCCCCCAAAGATCATTTGTGGGCAGGCAGCTGCTTCTCTCTCCCAGGGTATCCTGCGGGCTGCCTGCTCCTAGGGAACTGCTCTAGAGGAAGCTGCTGTGTCAGTAAAACTCCAGCCACAACAACAGCAGAGGGATCTGCTGTGCTGCTCTAACAGTCTCACCAAATTTCCCTCCTAACTCTAAGCCTGACACAGATGCCTTTTGTCCCTGCACGTCCCATGCAAGTATAGCCTTTTTGGTGATCCTCTTTCACTACTGCAAACCTTAATTGGATTTAGGCCATAGCACCATAACACTCAGGCTCAAACAGGTAGGATAACCAACAAAACACTGTCAGGTTTATGGTAACACAAGCTTTTGTGGATTACGAGCCACTTCACCAGATGCATGAAGTATATTTCCATTTGGCATACTAGAGTATGTAAGTGAATATACAAAAAAAAAATAGAAAGTGAGATCAAAGGTTACAAAACACAAGTACTATTGAAAACCAAAATGCATAGAAGATGACCACAGTAGCAGCCATAGAGGATAACAAAACCTTGCTAGACTTGCCAATCTAATTTAATACCTGCATGAGAGGATCCCTTTGTCACAACTGAGCTCTAATTAACTAATATCAAGCCTTCTGTTGAATTCTTATTCAGTATTTTCATGATAAAGGCTCTCTTTGATATCCCTTAGGTCAAGGACAGGGTATCTGAATAAATGGAAATTCCCACTTGTTTCTGAATATTGCTATTTTCCTATAAGACTTGTGTCCATTTTTCTATAAAATTTGTGTCCATTTATACTTCTACACAGAGATGGATTAATTTATAGATAGAAGAAAGGCATTGTTGAAAGAAGTAGAAAGAAGATTTGACTTAACTTCTTTTTTGCCTGTTGGCTTTCTAAACATCTTTTGAATATACATGTTTTGATATGCATCACTGTGGTCTGTTTACTTCTTTTGAGCCTGATCATTTTTAAGGATTGGTTTTAGTGAATGTGTGCTTAAACTAGAAATGCCCCTGTTCCCACCCTCCCCCCTGCTCCCACTTACTTGGCTACCAAGGGGGCACCCTTCCCAGGGGGCACCCCCAGGCAGCATGGTGTGTCTTGGGGTGGTACAGCATACTCTTGCACCCATAGCAGGCCAATTCACGTCAAATCACGCCCTGCAGTGGGCCAGATTCAGGACGAATTGCAGCCCGCAGTAAGCCAATTCATCCCCCTGGTGAGTGCAGGAGTGCTCCCAGCTTCCCCTAGACCCACACGATGATGTCACTTCCCAGGAGGATGATGACATTACAAGCTGGGAGTGCATGCACCAACAGGGACGCAGAAACACAGCAAAGGCAAGTGTCAGGCCCCTGATCTCTCACTGGGGGAGTCAGGCAGGGCCGGCGCGCCTATTAAGGCCAGGTAGGCGGTGGCCGCAGGCGCAGGGTGCCAGAGGGAGCGCCGGAGGAGGCGCGGCGGGTGGGAGTGCGCGCCACAAAGCACCAGCCTCCTATCCCTCCCACCCCGCACCGCTGCCGCCGCCAGCACAAGCCCCTGGCCAGGCGCAGGCACCGTGGGCAGGCATCTGCAGCGGCGCAGGCAACCGAGCGGGAGAGCTCGGAGGCCGCCCACCGCAGCAATCGGGCCGGCGGCGGTGCACGCGCTCCCGTGATGATGTCACGCATGACATCATCATGCAGGCCGATGCGCGCGCACGCTCGTGCGCGCGCGGGGGGCGCCTAGCTGGCCGGCCGCAGGCATGGCAAACCCTTGCACCACCCCTGGAGTCAGGGGACCTGGCAACTCTAGCCTGAACCAATGCAACCTCAGACATCATCATTTTACAGGAAATAAGATCTAGACTGAGTATTTTTTTCTTCTTCTTAGAAGTATTCAAGTATAGCCACAGCCAGAGGCTCTTCTAGCAGAGGAGAGGAATCTTCAGAATGTGTATACCAACTGAACAAGATCTAAGATGAGCTTCTGTTTTCTTTCCTGTTACAGGTACTGAATCCTGGACATTGCCAAAGCTGCAAACCAACCGTCAAGAACCAAAGGGGTCGTAGCCCTTGGCTCAAAGCCCATGTGGGGCCATGAACAGAGAAGACAAGGCTGAAAGCCAGTGTTACAGTAGTGGTTACAGTGGTGGTTACAGTGTTGGGCTAGGATTTGGGAGATCCCCACTGTGCGATGAAAGCTTGCTGGGTGATTTTGGGCCAGTCACATACACTCTTAGCCTAACCCTCACAGGGTTGTTGTGAGGATAAAATAGACGAGGAGAGAACGATGTAAGCTGCTTTGGGTTTTTTTAAAAAGTTGTGGGGGGAGCCCCAGGCTGAGAACCAGTGAGTTGCCTGAGGTAACCCAGTGAGCTTCCATGGCAGAGTGAGGATTAGAACCTGGGTCTCCCAGATCCTATTCTGAAATGCTAATGACTAAACCACACTGGCCTTTGTGGGGTGGCTGCTGTTGATCAGTAGGAAGCACCCAGGTTTTGGCAACTCATGCAAGTTGAGTGGTATCCAATAGCCTAATGGTTGCATTGCAAATAGGCCTGCCCAGAAGGCCAAAGGCAAAAATACCTAGAGAAGTCCCTGCCTCCTCTGCCTGTCTTTTATTGACATAAACCAGGGCTTGAAGCATGGCAATACTTTGGTGGCCACTGAGAGGGCATTCATTTTTTTAAAAAAAATACAGGTGCTGCTTCTATTTATTTTTTTTAAGATTCAAGATTTTTTTGCAAACCTAGGGCTTTTTTCATATTCTTAGAAAGTGAAGTGCCCCCTTAAGTCCTTGCATATTCTCTGCTATGCGACTGGGCCTAGCCCAGTAATCAGTACCCCAGAATTGGGACCAGCCAATTGACCCCAGACTAGGCAGAATAGTGTAGTTTTCCCATGGAGAGGCTGTGAGGGGGAGGGAAGGAGGGAAAGCTGAAGACAGGGGGCAGAGAAAGGTAGCTTGTTTGGTGGGTGAAAAGACAGGAGGAAGCAGGAAAGGGGGAATGGCTCTAGTGGCTTTCAGAGAAAGCAAAGATAAAATAGTGGGAAAGGTGGGGCAGGAAATGCCCTCCACAAGTCCTTGCAGGTCCCCCTTGTATTTTTATGTTACTTTGTATGCTGCTTTGAGATCCCATTTGGAGAGGACAAATAGATAGGAATGAATGGAATATAAACAAACTATAGGAGACATACCTATTAGCATGACAGTGAATGGAGGAATAAAATAATCTTGGATAAGAACTGCTGGATGCTTGAATGGCACATATAGTCCAAAACCATTGCACTATCCTTACCCATCTCTATAAAATTTATAACCCAACATAAGTCCTAGGGCCATTTTTATAAATATGTGGAAAAGTGATCAAATAGAAGACCCAAGGGCAGTTAAATTTTTGATAGTGTAGTGAACTGGGAACTGAGAAAAAAATATTCTTTGTCTCTTGGCTACCACTCTTGGATTGTGTTAGTTTGTCTGTAGAATCTGATGGATGAGTGGCCCTGACTCACAGCAATACAGTGACTCTGATAGCCTTTTGAGTTCTTTTAGGTTTGATTTTACAACATCAACTTCTTTTAGTGTTCCAGAACTGTGATATATTTGTGAGAAAGTAAAAAGACAGAAGATATTTTAAGCATTTGCCAGATCCACAAGATCTGTGACATAAAGATCAATATTTTTAAAATCCTCCCACCCACTCCTAGAATAAACACTTATGTCTTTCTGTTATTACTTAATTTTGCAAAGCAATCATAATTCATGCAACTTTGTGATCCCGCTGAAGAATTTAAATGCTCTTCTCAAACATCTTATAGTTGACCATTCAAAACAAATAATTATACTCCAAGAATTTCCCATTGAGAATGTGAAAATTATGCCTATAATTGCAATTTACGTCATTTCTAGAGGAAGTGCATATGTTTATCTATCTAACAATGGTCCTCTTAGGATGGTAGTGGCATATAACATGTGAGGTGGATGCTCCTTAGATCGGTATAGATGACAACATCATGCAGTTGCTGACTGTGCAGGGAGGGACAGTGGGTGCCAGCACAGTGACTCCACCCCCTGCAATCACCTGGCCATCTGCAGGGATAACTGTGCAAAGGAAGTGGCTGCTGGAACTCTCTCTCTCCATGATTAGCAGACATTCAGAAAGTAACACTGTTGTTCATGGGGAGAGGGGTATACATGTGGCCATTGTAACCACAACCATTGTCTGTAGACCCTACCGACAATCAGTGAGTGTGTAGGGCTGTCATTTGTACTGAGACCATAAGGATTCTCTTATCAGGGATGCTCATAAAATTCTCTGCCACCAAATTTCTCCATCAAATGTTATCTATCCACACAGCTAGCATGACACACCAATATGCACTTGACCTCACTTCTTTTTCCTTCCTTCATTTTGACATCTCCCAAATGATAAAGTAAAATATATTTAGTTATGTCATCAGTTTTAACTCTTGATTTAATGCTGCAATGTGCATAAGCCTATAGTTTGTGCCACCTGAGGTGTGGCAACGCATCTCAGATGTTGTGTTTGAATCCCAACCCCAAATGTATTTATTTATATTTTCCCCTCTTTACTTACACCTCATCTTTCTCCCCAGGGAGAACCCAACGTGGCTTACATCCTTCTCATCGCCTCCATTTTATCCACACAACACCCCAGTGAAGTAGGTTAGGCTGAGACTGTGTCAACCAAGACTGTGGCAACCAAGAAAGCTTTCAATTAAAAAAAAATCAGAAAGTACAATTCAAAAGTGGCAGCAGATACATAAATAGTACAGCATTTAAATGTCTTCTTCCATGCACACAACCTCAGGGAACAGTATATGATTGCTTTGTGCATTCACTCAAACAGATATGAAGTGTCATACCAAACAGCAAAATAGGGAAATACGTATTCAAATGTGTATTTGGGGGAGAAACAATTAAAAAAAAGAAATTCTGAGATATTCAGACAACAATGACAAAATGCAGTAGAATTCAAGTTCATATGTGTGAAAGCTTGGTTTTTTGACAGGGAAAAATCACAGATCAGATCTGCACACATAAAAGCCTTTTCATGGAGCACGTGATTCACTCATTATGTTATGTGCATGATGGGTGGGGGGGACAGGGAAGGGTATTTGAACACAATGTTGGTACTTGGATGGGAAATCAGTAAGGTAGATTGGGGTCATTCTGCAGAGAAAGGCAATGGCAAAACTATCTCTGCTTCCCTCTTGCCTTGAAAGCTTCTTGTTGGGGTCACCATTAGACATGGGCACAAATGGGGGGAAAACCCGAACACCTTGTTCGTCGTTCGGTGCCATCCACGAACAATGAACAACGAACATGGATGAACATGAACTGTTCCTGGGCATGTTCGTTGTTCGTGGGGGCCAGAACCCCCCACCCCAAACCCCCCACTTAGCCCCCCTCCCCTCAAACCCACTTACCTGGCCCTTTAAAGAACCCTTTAAACTATCAGCTGGCAGGTGGCAGGGGTGATTCCCCCCTGCTGCCTGCCAGCTGATAGTTTAAAGGGCTCTTTCCTGCCATGTGCAAGGGGCAGGGTCCTTTAAACATCCCACAAACTGACCTTCCCAATGTCCAATACCCACCAAATTTGCAGGGGACATAGTCCTCACTGTGCTCTGAAGATCCCCCAAGCTTCAGAGAGATAGCACCCCGGGAAAGGCATGATTCACAGGTCTCCCCGTTGGCTATCATTTTCTCTTCACAGTGGAAAAAACGAGACTCTCTGCTGGAAGTACTTTGAAGGGTTAAAGCCAGTAGGAGGTCAGACAGTGTTCAGTCCCTCCTTGCCTCCCGTTGCCAAGGGGATTGATTGCAGCAGGTGCTGGACTGTCTGGCTTGCCAAACGGCTGCCAAAGGCAATGAACGAGGCTTTTAACGACCACCTGTTTGTTTAGGATGGGGCCTCAAGAACAGCTTGTTCAAGAACAGCAGATTAGGCTGTTCATTGTTTTTTTCTGTTCGTAATGCTGTTTGTGCCCATGTCTAGTCACCATAAGTCAGTTGCAACTTGACAACACACATATGATGGGGAAAAGGTGAACACCCAGAAAATGCAGTAGCCTGCACTTGGGTGTCCATGAATACTTTTTGCAAATGAAAGAAATGTAACCTTGAATGCCTCTGTCTCCAAGTTCCTTTCTCAGATGTCTTTTACTTTTATGTACTCCCCCCAAGTGATTGTTCCTTGTGTACAGCTGTTAAAGCTATTTTTAGATACAGACAGAGATTGCCTGTAGCACTGAGTAAATGAATCTGTCACACTGAAAACCAGCAATTGCAGACATATAATAGAGTGAATTCTAGGGCATTTTAGGGTATGTCCTCACCAGCTCGTTTTTCTATAGTCTTTGAAAAAAGTGTGAGAAGGTGATGCAGTCTCCCCTCATCCTGCTTTGCATCCCCTATTATCCCTCAATAGTGGTTTACTTCCTTATTTGTTCGTATAAATGTTTGCACTAGCAACCTTATGAACAGTTTAAACCAAGTGCTAAGCCCCTCTATCTCCTTCCTTATCACATCATCTAAGCAAAAAGAAAAAAAAAGGTAAGCTGCTTTCTTGCAAATCCTTCATTTTACTAATTTCTTCTGCTCATTTCTGTAAAGAGGCACAATAGTGCATAATCCATGCTGAAAAGCTTTCTGTCTCCAAGATTTTAGAAGGAAGAGATTCATTGCAAGATGTAAACACTATTACTTTTCATTTCTTTTTTTTTTATGAAAGAAGATAAATGGAAATATTTTTTAAAAGTATATGTGGTTACTTTTGGACTTTACAGTAACAAAAATGTGACATTCCATTTTTGTTTCTAATAGTCTTAAGTGTGTAGAAACAGATGGTCCAGAGAAATAATCATATATGGATTGAAACAGGACAGGGAGGAATGGCCCCCTCACGTCCTAGAAACATCCTCGCTGAGGATTAGTAAGCCGCTTCTGGTGACAGAAAATGTCATACCATGATCATTCCTTTTCTTTCCCTGCTTAGAGAAATAACATCATTGAGTTGGATCCAATTAATGTGTGTTCACTAACTAAGCGTTCTCTAACAGAACAAGATTTTACACGTAGTGGAAGGCAGTTCATGCTGACATTCATTCTGTGACGACTCCTGAATTGCTCTTTGGAACTCTACCCCAGATCTATCTGGCTCCTCCTTTTCTGATTACAGATGCCAAGTTAAGACACTACAGTTTCAGCACATTTGTGTTCTGGGTGGTAATATATAATCTCCACCTTCTGATTTTGTTTCTTTTTATGTGTTTGCCAACTTGATCTGTAGCAAAGTTTTGTGGTGGCAGCACCTGTGGTGGTGAAGTTTCATTTCCAAATAGAAAATAGTTAGAGATCCTAGTGATATCACAAAGAGAACAAACCAACAGAGAAAGACCTTAACAAAACCATACAATTTGTATATCATACTCACAACAAATAAAATGCTATGTAATACATGAAAATTAGTTACAGTATGTTTTACAACAGCACAATGACTCATAGCAGAATGAAACATGAAGTACTACATGTAGCAATGTCCACATGCAGCTGAATGAAAACAATATGTAATGCATAAAAAAGTTTCAATATACTTTACAGGAGAGTACATTGTATATAGGTAAAGATAAAGATAGTCCCCTGTGCAAGCACCGAGTCATTACTGACCCATGGGGGGATGTTGCATCATGACGTTTTCTTAGCAGACTTTTTACGGGATGGTTCGCCATTGCCTTCCTCAGTCATCTACACTTTACCCCCAGGAAACTGGGTACTCATTTTACCAGCCTCGGAAGGATGTAAAGCTGAGTCAACCTTGAGCCAGCTACGTGAACCCAGCTTCTGCCAGGATCAAACTCAGGTCGTGAACAGAGCTTGGGCTGCAGTATTGCAGCTTACCACTTTGCGCCCCTGGGCTCTTGATACTGTGTGTGCATGTGTATATATATATATATACATATATACATATACATATACATATATACATACATATATATGTGTGTTTGTGTGTGTGTATTTTGTATGTGTGTGTGTGTACACACACACATATACACATACATGTATGTATGTATGCGTATGTTTCACATATATATCCATGTATATGTTTCACAATGTGAGGAGAGTGGCAATAGTATCAAAATACTCAATCCTGTTATATTAATTCAGTTGTAAATTGTGTTGGTTGCAGAACTAATTACTACTCTCTTTATTTTACGGAAATATTTATGAGTGGACACTTCTACGTGTAGATCTCCATGTTTAATTCTGCTGTGAGTTATTGTGCTATTGTAAAACATACTGTAAATTTTCTTGTGAAGAGCAAGATCCGGGTCCAATGGCACTTTAAAGACCAGTTAAGAAAAATTTGACTCTTGAAAGTTCATAACATGGAAAGCTAGTTGGTCTTTAAGGTGCTCTTGGACCCAGATTTTACTACCTACCTGAAACTAATTTTTCATGTATCACATATTATATTATTTGTTGTGACATATAAAGGGTATGGTTTTCTTGAGGTCTTTAACTGTTGGCTTTCTCTCTTTATGAAGTTTCATTTCCATCTGCCTTGCATATGCATAGCCATCTTGCTGTCATGGGAACAAGTTTAATTTATTTTTAGCCAGCTTTTCTCCCATACATGAGCCCCAAAGTGGGGGAAACTTCTTACTTAAGAATCATTGCCGTAGCACATACCACAATTCCTGCTCAACAAGAGGATGCCATGAAAAACCGAATAGCCCACATTTTTCTGTTGGGTCTTTTAGCTTCAGAACTGTATTGAAGGTTTTAATTCAAAACTTTTTTTTTAAAAAAAGGTATATTTTGAAGACTACTACAGAAATGACTGGTGAAGGACCTCTATCATCCAAGCCTTTCTCTAGCTAAAGTTTATGCTTAACTCACTTGCCTCAACTTTTACCCTGGTGGGGAAATCCAGAGAGCCTATGATACTTGTCCCTTGGGCAAATAAGAAGTTGGCTAATTTGACTGAACACGTGGGGTGTCACTAATGATCTACTGGTTTTATTTGGAGCTTGGAGGAGAGGTAGATTTGGGACACAGCTACGTTAATATTTAATTTCTAATATTCCTATTTTATGTCAAAGGTATGTGAGTTCCACAAAAGTGTAATATAATTTAGCATAATGTAATGAGGCTATTTAAATGTGAACTATTTTTACACATTAAATTTAGCAAACTCTAATGGTATTATAATGGGACAGAACCAAGTGAGTTTTCCTACCAAGCAATGTAAGATTGGGGGATTGGGGTGGTTCTTGTTTAGTACAATAGGAATGACAAGTTTCATTTAAACCTGTGCATGTGAATGCACTGCCACAAACCCATGTCCAACTCAAGCTTAGGCTGACCTTCCCCTATCCTGAGGTAAAACTTCTCCTCTTTAAGCCTATGAAGCTGTATACTAGGCTGGGAAGCCTCTGATAACGTGGTTGATTTTAAACTTCAACTTTCCTTCTTGCCCCACCCATAAGGATTATTAAAAATGGTTACCCAACCAAGTCATAGTAGGGGTTTGTGCTTCCCTTTAGCAGAAACTGGCACACAAGGCTTAGGGAGGTTCAAAACATAACTGAAGGTTTATTTACAGAAGATTAAAATCAAAATGCAGGTAGGCAGGTGTTTGAACTGAAGAAACAGAAAGGTTTTTGTACAGGAACTTCACTGGTGTGAGGCAGAAAACACTTGGAATAACACTAGATTGCTGGCTTCATTCAGAGGTTGACACTGCTTCACAGATGTTACATTTTATATACTCAAACACAAACACAGCACAACTTTCCCTCCTCTCCAGACTTAAGGGTGCTCCACTGAGACAAACCCTTCCTAGATACTGGGCAGGTGTTACAGGTATGAGCTATAAACCTGTTCCTGGCACCGAAGGGGAGACTCCTCTCTACCCACTTCCTTGGCCCTCTATAATCCCCAGATCTCTTGAGTCTAAGTAGGAGTTAGTGCTGGTTTCCCTCACTTTAGTCCTAGGACTAAAAGTGTTTCACAAACATTATTTGTCTTTGAATCAAACAGTATCCTCTACATATCAGCCTGCTGCATATAACATAATCAATAAGGTCCTATTAACAGAAGACAGTAGATAAATTAGGTGTATTGCATTGAAGTATGCTCAGAGCAGAGATAGACCATTCAAACACACTCCATTCCACAAATTCTCTAATTACACCAGGATAAGGTTTCTTTTTGGTCCCTTAACATTATTCTTCATAAATAAAAATACCTTCATAAACTACTTTCACATACCAATGTGCAAATTACTGCTCTTTTCTGTGCAAGTCAGAATAGTAGATCCATTATGGTGGTTCCTCCAAGTAGATTTATGGAGCCAATTAATTTATTGATAATTCTGTGAATAACTTGGGCAATACAGAGACCTCCAGGCCTCCAGTGATCTCCTCTCTACTAAAGCTGTGATAGAAATTCAGATATACCTGATGTACAGAATGTCTGAAGTAGATGAAATGGCAGAGTAGATATCTTTCCTGTAAGTAGCACTTGACTTATGCAGAAGTTGATTGCAGTATATATCTTTTTTCCAACAACGATACTACTGTGATAAAGATCTATTTACTTTCAGCTGCAATCCTGTTTGACTATCAAGTAAAGTGATGTGTGAGATTGCTATCTGATCAAGGTAAGTGGGAGTGGAGCCAGGCCCTATGATAAAAGAATGTACATTCCTCAACAACTGTGGATCATTCCTTAACCGAGGAGAATAGCAGATCTTCAGGAAGATGCTCCCCTCCAACAGAAGGAGGGGATAGAAATATATATGAAGAAACAGCAGCTTAGACAATAAAGAAAGCAGCAGACAGACAGACAACTGTGAGGTGGCTATACTCCCTGCAGGAGTGTCTTGTGGTTTCCTTAAGCATTCTATTGCTGTATCTGTAAATAAGGCAATTTTTAAAAAACATAAATGACATGACCCTCCACCAAAGGATCCAGTCTGTCCCTAAAATTTCTCATCTCTTGGAGAATTGAGAAATATATAATAACATTAGCATAGATCCCACTGAAAAGCTCAGCTGATGGAAGGATTTCTATCTGTGGAATGTAACTCCTCCACTTCCCTTTCCTGCTGCAGCACAAAATGCCCTCGAAAAATCCGCTCCTGGGGGATAAAGACTAGACATGGGCACGAACAGCATTATGAACGGAAAAAACCAACGAACAGGCTGCACGGCTGCTCGCCAACGGGCCTTTCATGAGGCGTCACTCCAGGCAAACAGGTGGTCATCGCAAGCCTTGTTCGTTGCGCTCGGCCACCATTCGGGAAGCTAGACACTCAGGCGCCTTCAATCAATTGCCTCGGCAATGGAGGAAGGGACTGCCTGAACAATGTCTGCATGTCCTCTGTCACCCTGGACACCCCAATCAAAGCCCAACTTAGTTAGATGGGCAGGTCTTCCTTTCAAGTGTGGAGCTGCAAAATCGGTTACAACCGGTAATGTGGGAGCAGACACCAGGGGGGAGGGAGGAGGGGGGTGTTCTGTGGCCATGGGAACTCCAATCTCATCCCTGCAAACCCTGTTAGGCACTTCTGACTGCCAACCACAGACCTCCTGCATTTCTCAATGAGACCTCTGCTTATAAAAGGGCACTGCGATCCAAGTTCTGGCTTTCACTTTCAGCAAGCTCTGGAGTGGGAAAGAGCTGTTGATAGCATTTTGGGAGAGGGAGAGGGAGAGGGAGAGTGCATTGGAGCTGGACTTTTTTCTGAGTATGGTGGCTGGGATAGGGAGCTATCCCCTCTGGTTCCAGGGCTGCTGCCAGGCCCTGGGGCCAAGGTCAGCAGGCACTGTGGCTGAGGGCTCACCCTGATTATTACTATTATTGGTATCAGTCCCTGATCTGGTCAGGCTATTGGGGGAGCTGCGCTAGTGCCCTAGCCCAAGCCTCTGGTTTCAGGGCTGCTGCCAGGATCTGAGGCCAAGCTTTGTGGGCACCTCAGCTGAGGGTTCACACTGATTATTAGCAGTATCAATGCCTGATCTGGTGGTCAGGCTTGTGGGTGTGCTGGGCTAGGGCTCTAGTCTCAGCCTCCAGTTCCAGGGCTGCTGCCAGGCCCTGGGGCCAAGCTCAGTGGGCACCTCGACTCAGGGCTCACATTATTATTAGTGCCGGATCTTGTCAGGTATCGGGGAGTGCTGGGCTAGGGCTCTAGCCACTCCCTCTGGTTCCAGGGCTGCTGCCAGGCTCTGGGGCCAAGCTCAGTGGGCACCTTGGCTGAGGGCTCACAGTGTTCTCTCCTTTTCTGTCCTCCTTAATTCTAGTTTGGGGGCACAATGAGTTTTCCTGTTGCGGTGGCCGCCACAGATGGTAGTGGGGTGAAGTGAAAAAGCAGTCCTCCTGGTTTACTTGTGGAAAGCAGAACTGAGTGTGGTTTGGGGGCAGCAGAGATTACTCCTGCTCCCGCAGATTCAGCTGTGGGGGCTGTGGAGGAGGCCAAAGAGGTCTTTCCACTGGGGGGAAGAGGATCTCTCTCAATATTTTGAGGAGGGGGTGGGTGATAGATCCCTGGAGGAATGGTTTGTGTTTTATGAAACATCCCTCCCGTCCCCATCCTAACATCTCGGTGGTGTCCCTGCCTGCAATCCACCTCTCACTCGGTCGTCCATGGCCAGCTCCACAGCACACCCTGTAACCGTTTGTCCTCCTTCCCCTGGGACAGTTAGCGGTGCCCGTTTCAATGCCTCCATATGGAGGCACTTTCGGGCCCTTCCTAATGACTCCTGTGTGGTGCAGTACCATGCCTGTGATGTCCTGGTGCGCAGGGGCAAAACCCCGAAGCACCTGTTGTCAACCGCCCTGACTCAGCACCTGAAGACGCACCACCCAAGCCTGTGGTCTCCATCCTCGTCCAGTGAAACATTCATTTGGGGGTAGAAAGGGGGCAACCAGCTCTTCTGAGCGGGGATCAGAGGGAGGGTCACCAGAATCCACCCCAAGCAAGAATCCTTACCCTGAGGGTGATGCTGGTGGGAGTGAAGCGGTCAGGCAGGGCGTGGAGTTTGTCCCATCAGGGTCTGGGACAGCGCCGCTTAGAATGGTGAGGTTGAAGGGCTCAGGAGGCAGGCCTTCGTGTCTTGGCAGAGACTATTGCCCTACATGGCTTGCCCGAATTCATCATGGAGTGTGTGGACTTCCACAAGCTACTAAAGCATCTTGCCTCTTGGTTCTCCATGCCGTTGCCATGGACCCTCGCCCATCGAGTCCTCGAATGAGCCCTTGAATGAGCCCTCAAATAAGGGCTGGCATGTTTGGGTCAGGTTTAGCCAGGCCCACTCCCACTGCTAATAGGCTTCTGAGGCCTTGCTAGGCGTTCCTGGTACAGCCAGATCATCATGACACCTCATTTCTGTGAAGGCAGGAAAGTGGGTGATGCTGGCAGCAGCATCCTTTGGGCACTTGTGCAACAACTCAGGAGCTGTTGAACATGTAGTTGAGTCGCACGGTGGCCCTATCCATTGCTAATGCTGTGCCCTCTGAGCAGTGGGGAATGGGTCCCTCGACTCATGTCCTTTCCGCAAAGGCAGGAAGGTGGCCAATGTCAGCTGCCGCTGCTGCTGTCCCGTTTCTTTCTCTCCTTCTTTGGAACCACTCTGACTCGTCCAAGCAACCTCTCCTGTCCCATCCATCTCCTTCTTTCTGCGAAGGCAGGAAGGTGGTTGTGTCTGGCGGTGCCGCCCAAACTGTTATGAGTAATGCCCATATTGCCTGCACAGGTGAGATGTATCAGAGCGGTGTGTAACTGCTCTGGCCCCCCTCATTTCTTGGAGCTGCTGGTCCCTCTTTCTACCTTTCCCTCTGTGGAACCACTCCAACCCTTATGAATGACCTCTCCTGTCCTGCCTATCCCCTTCTTTCCACGAAGGAAGGAAGGAAGGAAGGAAGGAAGGAAGGAAGGAAGGAAGGAAGGAAGGAAGGAAGGAAGGAAGGAAGGAAGGAAGGAAGGAAGGAAGGAAGGAAGGAAGGCGGATCTGCTTCACGAGGGACTGTCATGTTACTGCTCCCTCCTTGGTCACGAGGGACAGCTCGGCTGCAATTTCACAGCCGATTGTACCGTATAGGGATACAGCATGGTTGCACACCATGGTGGCTCCCCTGTCAACGGAACTGACTGGACCCCTTTGAGCAGGGTGGGAATGTGTCCAGCGACTCCCGTCCTTTCCGCAAAGGCAGGAAGTGGACAATGGCAGCTTATGCCGCTGCCCTATTTCTTCCTCTCTGGGACCACTCCAACCCCTCCGAACTACCTCTCGCTGAGAAGCTTTCCAGTTCCCGGTCAATACCTCTCCCTCCCAGGTACTGCCACGAGTCCCTTCCCAACCACTTGCACTGCCCCGTCCCCTCCTTTCCGTGACGGCAGGGAGGTGGTTGATGCCAGCAGCAGCTGATGGAACGGGGTCTTCCAGGCCCTGTCACAGGATCTTCCAGGTATGGCTCATCACTGTGACCTGAAACCCTTGGTCCCCCTCTCCCACCCTGACCACTTTGTCTTCCCTCTTTCCTCCTCTCCCTCTCAGGTACTGCCACTACCCTTCCCCACCACTTGCACTGCCCCATCCCCTCCTTTCCGTGATGGCAGGGAGGTGGGTGATGCCAGCATCCGCTTATTCAGGTTCTTCCCATCCCTCTTGCATGATCTTCCAGGTATGGCTTGTTGCCGTGGCCGGATCCCCTTGGCCCCCCTCCCCCTGAACACTTCATCTTCCCTCTTTCTTCCTCTCCCTCTCAGGTACTGCCACGACCCTTCCCAACGACTTGCACCACCCTGTCCCCTCCTTTCCATGACAGCAGGGAGGTGGGTGATGCCAGCAGCCACTGATTCAAGGTCTTCCCAATCCAGTCCCCCTTTCCCCCTTGACAAATTCATGGTCCCTGTTTCTCCCTCTCCCTCTGTGGAAGCACACCAACCCTCAGGGGACTTCTCTTATCTGTCCCATCCATCCCGTCCTTTCCGCGAATGCAGGGACATGGTTGGTTTCTGCCGGTGCCACCTGAGCAACAGGGGCAGCTCAGCTGCTGTTGTGCATATGGTAGTGTGACACAGTGCCCCCTGCACATGGCACCGGCTCTCCCCTCTGACCAGGTGGAATTGGTTCTGCCACGGCCCACAACTCACATCCTTTCTGTGAAGGCAGGATGGTGGGTCATCTTGGAGGCAGCCTCTGCTTTGACACTGGAGGGGTGTCCAATGCTCCATGCATGTCCAGCTAGTGTGCTTTGTCCAGACTGTACACCACATGAGGTGCGGACAACACTATTGGCCCAGATGCCATTAAGTACCCCATCCAGTGAACGTACGGTGGTGTCCAACCCTACAGGTTGTGTGTTCCTGTGTACGTGGCCTCCACATACGCCAACTTGTCTTGCTGGAGGATTTTCTTAGCAGACTGTGGCTGGGTCATTTTGGTCTTCGGTGGCCAACGACATCACCCATCTTCTATACCTTCCAGAACATACCCTCCAGGAGGCCTGGCAGGCAAGCACATGGGGGGTGCTGCTGGAGAGTGGCCAGACCCCCCACCCCCAAGAGGGGAGGTGGCCCACCACTGCCTCCCCAAGCCTGCCAGGCCCGGCAGCCGTAGTCATCACCCACCTTGCTTATGAGGGGATAAGTGTCCTCCCACCCATAGGCCTGGCGGGCGGGCATATGGGCGGTGCTGCCAGTGAGTGGCCAGACCCCTCCCCCCACCTCTGAGAGGGGAGGCAGCCCACCACTGCCTCCCTGAGCCCGCCAGGTCCAGCAGCTGCAGTCATCACTCACCTTGCTTCATGAGCAGATAAGTGTCTGCCCACCCGTAGGCCTGGTGGGCAGGCCCATGGGGAGTGCCACCAGTGAGTGGCCATATCCCCTGCCCCCAAGAGGGGAGGCAGCCCACCACCACCTCCCCGAGCCTGCCAGGCCCGGCGGCCACAGTCACCACCCACCTTACTTCATGAGCGGATAAGTGTCCGCCCACGCATAAGCCTGGTGGGCGGGCACATGGGGGTGCCAACAGCAAGCAGCCAGACCTCCCACCACTGAGATGGAAGGCAGCCTGCCTTCAGGTCCACTGCACAGGGCCAAAGTGAACTGGAGAGGGTGGCTCCATTTGTATTGAATGGGAGTTTCCTGGGGACATTGAATTTGCAAATGTATAACTCCAAGATCCGTACTGCAATCTTGACCAAACTTGTGTGTTGGCTGGAGAAGAGCCTGCTGCACATTCTCTGTGAATATGGACTCTCTAAGTCTTCTTTCCATGATCATCTTATTAAGATACAGACATGGCATTCTGGTGAAATAGGTCACTCTGAATCCCAGAGGGAGACGATGTGGGGAGGGACTCCCAGTAGTAACGGAGATACGTGGGTATGCAATGGGAATGAGTGCTGAGCCAGAAGCTGGACAAAAAAATTTTGGGCTGCATCCAGTGGCAACACGGTGGTGGGGTATTTTTGTGCCATTGCTTTCAGTCATTCTGTGTGGAGCAGTAGGAAGGATGGTGCTGTTCTGGGTATTACACAGTGAAACTCTGACCATAGAAACATAGAGCGATACCCCAAGGGTCATCTAGTCCAACTCCCTTTACAATGCAGGAAATTCATAGCTACCCACCCCCACTCCTCCAGTGACCCCTGCTTAATGCCCAGAGAAAGGCAACAAAAAACCTCCAGGATTCCTGGCCAATCTGGCCTGGAGGAAAATTCTTTCCTGATTCCAAAGTGGCAATAGGCACTACTGTTGGCACTTGGACATTAATAGCAAAGGCTACCCCTTCCCTTTGTACAGTTAGAGTGGTGCTCTCTGATCCCATCTGGTGGTATTTCCTTCTCTACTGTTTTTCCAGCTGTTTGGACAGGTCTTTGGAGCCTGAGAGATGAGGATAAATCTCCCTGTCCTCTTGCCCATGTGGGTAAAAATCAGAAATAATAAGTTTGTAAACAGAGATTCCCCCCCCCCACACACACACACACCTATACTAATGGGAGAGTGAGGCAGAGTAAAAAAAAGAGGGGGGGGGGAGAACACTCTCTCTCATATAGTTCTTTGCTGCTTACTTTTTGTCATTGTCTAGTTGCCTTATTTTGTATTGGCAGACTAGGCTACCTGGCTTCCTAATGATGATCTTTCATCTGCTTTGTTTGTTATGTTTATGTTTAAGTTTTGTTCAATTTATATCCCGCATTCCCCACAGAGGGGCTTGTATACCTACATTGTTACCTTTCAGGCCAATTGGTTTAGAGGTTAAATGTGTGGTTTAAAGGCGACAATAAAAGGACTGGCAGTTTAAAAGATAGTAGCTAGGCAAGTGTTGGTTCATTTTCATACCATGTATGCCACTGCAAGAAGGGGCAGTGGCATACATGGTATGAAAACTCAACCAGGAAGACTGAAAAAGAAAGTATAGATCACTCTAGTGAATTGATATTTGATGCTTGGTCGCTGTCTTATTCAGAAGTGAGTATTGTATCTTGGTGATGATGGTGTGGTTTCACTGAGTGCATTTATTTGCTCAGCAGCCAGATCACAGATTTACATTTATCATTCATGAGCCATAATGTGTTGGAAGATGAATTTGTTTGAAAATGGAATCTGATAATTTTAATAATTTCTGATTGTCACCACCAATATATGTGGTTCTGCAGGGTTTTTGCATATGTGTGGTTTTGCAAAGGACTATGGGAGTCATAATTTCACACTATGTTTATTTTTCACATCTTTAAAAATCCTCCACCCTGGTCCTTCACAACTGATATGGGCATGGCCATGGCAGCTGCTTTAATAAAATCCATCATGTCTGTTCAGTGACATAGTTGAACATTCATTCATTCATTCATTAACAGAAGTTGTCACCCTCCCTTACCTCAGAAGCAGCTGATGGGGGGGAGACGGTTCAAGTCAGGCATGAGGCCCTGATCCAGGTTCCTTGTGTGTGTGTTTTGCACATGTGCATTCTAGAGGTAGGGTTTCCAGGTCCCTATACCCTCCCAGTGGGGGTGGGGTCGGGAGGATCTGGCACTTGTACCAGTCATGTGCTGTACATTCACATGCATGGGCCTCAGTGCTTGTGTGACAATGTTACTTCTGGAAGTGATGTCATTGCACCAACCACAGGAGCATTCCCACGCTCCATGTAAGGCTGATTCAAAATCAGCCCCAAACAAAGAGTAGAAGCACTACCACAGCCAGTGTGACATTGCACCTCCCAGGAGCATGTGCACTGCGTGTGTTCCTGAGGTGCCTGCCAGTGGTGGGTGACCTCCAGGGGGCTTGCCACTTCCCGCCAATTGCTGGCAGATCGGTGGGCACCTTGAAACCCTATTTGGAGGTCCCAAGAACATCACTTCCCATTGTAAACTGGAAATTACAGGATCTCAGTGGGACCACAATTGGTCCCAAACATAACATTTTAGCTATGTTGGGGCTGATTTGGCCCTGACCTGTAGCTTCCAGTTTTCTACTTGAAGTGCATCAACAGAGCCTCTGGAGTATGTGTGTGTCTGCCATTTCACTGATTTCCCCTCCAGTGGCTCCCAGCCTGCCTCCTACCTCCCTTCCCACCAGCCAGGTGGAGTGGCGCCAGAGGGAGAAAGGCCGAGGCAGGGGAATCCCCTGACACCACTTGGGGTGGGTGGGCTGGCAACCAATACCTCCCCCACCATTCACTGGTTTAAAAGATAGAGTAAGTTGAAGGTCTACAATTCATGAAGTACAAATTAGGCAGTAATGAGCAGCCACAAACTGGTCAGGGAATAGTTGATCTAATCTTCATTAAACCAGCTGCATGATCTTATCTGGCAATCAGGATGTGAACCAAACCAGTGGGAGTTTGTGTGTGTTTATATAGTGCCATCATCACAGCTGATTTATGGAGACCCTTGCTGGGGTTTTCAAGGCAAAAGAGGTGGTTTGCCATTGCCTGCCTCTGTACGGTGTAGCAACCCTGGTCTTCCTTGATGATCTTCCACCCAGCACCAACCCTGTTTAGCTTCTGAGATCTGACAAGATCAGCGTAGCATGGGCCATCCAGGTCAGAACATCCCAAAACATTAGGTGGACACATATTATTTTACAGGTATTTTTCCCCATTTGTTATCAGTCTGTGCAGGCAATTAGACTCTGTGTTGCAGCATACCAACAAACAGCTTAATCAGGCCGCTTGTTGGGAGGATATAATCTGTCAAGGCAAACCTTGAAGGTAGTTGCCAAACAATAAGTACAATTATCCCATGGATGGTCTAGTTCCTATCATCATGTTATATTTTCATCTTATATTAAAATTGTTTTGAATAATTAGGTCTTTTGTTCCATTAAAGTTATAGAGTTATAATTTGCTTTGCATTTTTAAGCTTAATCAAAGATTAAAAATGGGACCATACAGATGCATACTAGAACTTAAGGGTAGCAAAGATGTGTTTGCTCCAATTTGTATGAACTAATCACTAAAGCCTCTTCGGGGGGGAAATCATCAACCAAAACTTACAGTCCATTGAATACATTAGCAATGGCTAGTTATTAATCTTATAACCTTTTCTAATTAACAGAGTAAACTCTAAAATGAATACAAATTGAATGTATCCAAGGATAAAATAAATTCAGCTACTTAGTGGGACTTACATTTGGAAAGGGTATTTCACTTATCTGTAGATAATAAGGTTTCTTTTAAAAAAGAAAATAGACTAAAAGAAATAGCATCTGTTTTAGGCTTTGCTGATCAAACTTAATTTATGAATTTGGTGACATCTCTTTCAAACAAATGATCAAAGATTTCAAGAAACAAATCAGCAGTGGAGAAAATTATGTTGATAATATGGATTATGTTTTGGAAGGATTAGAAAATCAGCAGCGTAGAAAGAGTTCATCTTAGAAAAATATGTCTACAGGACTATTAGTTATAATGAATGTTAAGCATTCATTGTATAGTAAAAACAGTCCCATGGCAGTCCAACCCCCCTCCCCCCCAAAAAACAGAAACAAAAAGGGTAGAAGCTCTTCTCCCCACAAAAGAAACTACACCCAAGATATGAGATCAGGGGTAAATGAAGCCCTCTTTCTTCCTGTGTTATCAATGGTTCATTAGCAGGAACATATAGTATGCCATCCATTGGAGATCCATACATGCCTCCCCTATATATATATATATAGCTATCTTTGACATACAGAACACCATCAGACCCAGTAAGTCTTTCCCCATCCTTTCCACAGAATTTATATCCAGGGATAATCATAGCCTATTGATTCTTTCCTTCTCTAGGATATGCCTAGTATATCTGTGTGCAAATTTAGCAGCGGCCCTTCTATCTTGGCTTAGAGATCTCTAGCATTAGCAAATCTATATCTGCACATTGCACTACTCTTCAGATATCCTTGCAGTGCAATCCTAAAAAGAGTTATTCCAGTCTAAGTCCATTGAAGTTGTTGAACATAATATGAGTTTAAGGGGAAAGGGTGTTGCCCCTCCCCTGGCCAAGAAACAAGTCATTAACCAGGGACACAACAACTACAAAACATTTCTGTGAAATAGACCTCACACCAGAAGCAGACCATAAAACAGGTAGTAGGTGCAACCACAGAAAATGCCCTATTTCTGTTTGCCATCCTCCTCACTTCTGAAGGCAAGGGCTTAAAGCAGGGCTTGGAAGCTAGTTCATAACCAGTAGGCTGGACACAGTACATAAAGAGGCAGTCCTTGAGGTATTGCAGCACTTAAATGTTTGGGGTATTATTTCAAGGATGGAGGGGAACAAAACCAGAACTAGAAGGCTCTCATTCTACCTTCTGCCTGACTGGCAGAACAACTTCAATGGGCTTAGACTGAAATAACTCTGCTTAGGATTGCTATGCAAGTTACTGAAGAAATTACCTTCTACAACCCTTCTTCAACCTCTCAGAACTGAGAGCAGGGAGGGGTGGATGGGGTTGAAGGACAACACCTTCCCAGTCACACTTTGAGAAAAGGTTACATTTTGGAACACATGTGAATCCTTCTCCCTAAACTCCTGGGTTGCCTTGAGCTAAAAGTGAAATAGTAATGTTTTAAAAACCCTACTCTGGATTCATGCTATTGTATTCACCTGGTTCTTGGGGAGGTGGGAATGGGAAATGAAGGCTTTAAAGATTCAGTGTGCAAGTCCATTGGGGCTTGGCAGCCATAACATTTCTCCATCCAAGCACATCTCTGATTAGTCAGGGGTTTTTTTTATTTTATGTTAACTGGGAAAGAAAGGCAGACAGGTCTAATTGATGGATTCTTATGGATCCAAGGACCAATCAGGTACACAGAGAGAGCCATAAGGACAGCTACCTGCCCAATGAACTAATGTTTTGGTGTGAGTAAACCTGGTTTAAAGAGAGGGGGGCTTCCACTGTAGGAAGAAGATTGCTTGCAAACAAAGATAAGACAGAAACTGACTTAGCTGACTACTTGCTACTAGAGATGGGCACGAACAGCATTATGAACGCAAAAAAGCCCACGAACAGCCTGTTCAGCTGTTCGTGAACAAACTGTTCGTGAGGCCCCCTTCTAAATGGACAGGTGGTCGTTGCAAGCCTCGTTCTTTGCTGTTCGTCAAGCCAGACAGTCTGGCACCTGCAATCAATTCCCATGTCAACTCAGGCAGGGATTGTCTGAACTCCTGCTGTTGCCCTGGAAACCCCAATCTAAGCCCAATTTAGCTTGATAGGCAGGTCTTCCTTCCAGGTGTGGACTGGAGCTCCAAATTTGTTACAAGAGGAAAAGACCAGGGGGGAGGGGGGCTCCCAGCTCTGGCTTTCAGTGAGAGAGTTGCTGTTAGAGAGACAGGGTGAGTGCATTGGTGCTTGAATTTTCTTTGTGTGTGGTGGGATAGGGATCTACCCCTTCAGGTTCTAGGGCTGCTGCCAAGCTCTGGGGCCAAACTATTATTTATTATTGGTACCTTTCCTACTGCCTGCTCAGGTAAGGTTTCTGGGAGTGGTGCAGTAGGGATCTTGACAGCTGGAGGAGAGCCTGCTGGCCCCCATGAACAATGAGCATGTTCATGACAGGATCATGTTCGTCAGTGTTCATTGTTCGTGGATGGCAACGAATACCATGTTTGTTTGTTTTCCTGTTCATGCCCATGTCTACTTGCTACCCCCTGGCTGTCTGGTGAGGACAAAAGGAACAGTCAGGAGGGGACTGGTGGAGCACTACTCCATTTGCCTTAATGGAACTTCCTGCACTGCCTTTAATTGTAAATTCCCTATAACTCTTTGGCCTCTTTAAGTGACTGACATATCACATTTCATGCATATTCATTGCCAAGTTCTATCCTAAGCCCATTTAGATGGCCTGCATCTACGTACATTACTACACTCTAGAGATCAATGTAAGGAGCAGAAAAAAAAGAGTTCCATTGATTCCAGGACAAATCCATTCCCCACAAAATCCTGCTCATTCCCTAACTAAAAAGGAAAGTGAAGAAGGAAACCAAAGGATTCCATCTCATAAGATGGCAACTATTATTTCTTAGGCCTGGCAAACTCTATTAATGGCTTTTGATTAAACTACAGAAACTAACTCTCTGCAGACCTGCCTTATTTGAGTGTTCAATCTAGCAGCCTCTCTGGATGTGAGAGTAGGCAGACTCTTGCCCAGAGTCAATTACAGCCTGCTTCAGAATTCACAGTAGCTTCCTTTAGTATTCTAAGGACAAATCAAGGGGTCTTAAAAAGTGCCTACTACACTCTATAGACTGTGGTCAGTTATCCTACTTCTTTTTTTAACTACACTTAGGTGCATCCAATCTATCACATTTTAATCCCATCCTTCCTCCAAGATCTGCTTTGGAAATGACTTGCTCAATGTCATTTCCAAAGCTGTCAACAGCACCCATAGGGTCAAAGAGGTTGGGGATCCTAGATGAACAAGGTGCACTTGTTTTTTCTTTATAGGAGCACTGAATAATTCTCATTTTATGTGCAACACGTGTACAACTGGTTGCATGATTGAAACCATACATATACCTATACCCAGGTACTAGTTCCCAGTTTCATTCATTTTTAAAATACATGTGAGATGCCTCTTTCTTACAAACAAATGTATACACTAGTATACTTATTGTCCAGTGTTGTAAAAATGCCAAAGAGAATTCCTTGGATAGGTGACATGCTAAATTAAGAAATATTGCAGCACCCGAAAAACTAACAAATAAGATTAGATTAATTCAGGGGAGAAAAAAAAATGATGATTTTAAAATAATCTGGAATAGTTTCATAATTTATCTAATGGAATTTCCAGAATATAGCTCTGTTAAAAACATTCTTTAACTGGATGGATGGAGACAATTATCTGATCTTTTTTTTTTAGGTTCAAACCTGACTGAACGTGAAGGTCACATTTTGACACTTGGTTTAGCAATCATGCAAACACTTGGTTTAGCACTAGGTTGCTGGCTTCTTTCATAGGTTGACACTGCTTCACAAATGTTTCCCTTTTAAAGCACAGACACAGCACGACTTCCCCTCCTCTCCAGACTTAAGGGTGCTCCACTGAGACAAACCCTTACTAGATACTGGGCAGGCATTACAGCTATATAATCCTGTTCCTGGCACTGAAGGGGAGACTCATTTCTACCCACTTCCTCGGCTCACTATACATTATCTGATATTTGATTAAGGTATTGAATAATTATTTTACAGAATATAAATTTAATTAATGTATGTTAAGTTATCAAGTTCAAGTTAGCCTTTATTGGCATATAGGCCAAGTTGGATGGAAGCTGTTTCTCCTGCCCCACCTTCTTTGTCACTTCCTTGTGTTTTTTATCTTCTCTGTTTGTGGTGTTAATATAACTGTTTGTGGTGTGATATATAAAATAATAAACTTTATTTTAAAAATCCCAAATATATACACATATATGCAAGATGGATGTGCATGCTTTCTCTGAAACTTGTAAACAGAGTTTCTTAAAATATGGTGCAGCAGGGAGTGCATTGGGGCAGTGATCTCAGTGAGCATCTGCTGTTTAAACATGACTGTTATACTTACTAGGTCAGATTGCATCTCTAATTGACTGCTTGAAGACAGCAGTTTATAATAAAGAAATCGTTTGAGGCCTTTGTTCCATGAGAATATTATGCCAAGTCTTACTGATTAAAGAAAATTGTTGCGAGATAGGGAACAGGTCACCGCTGATTCATCAGTGCATGGCTTTGGAAAATGTCGGCTATCAATATAGTCTTAAATCTGGCAAAGACAGTAGATTGAACATAATTATCTGCTTTATATACTATCAGCCATAAAGGATGATAATGAAAATGACATGGTGAGAAGATAGTTATGCTAAATATTAAGTTAAATGCTTCCTAAAATAGATAGTCAGTTCCCAACCTTAGGGGAGCAACAAAAGGCAAATTTTTCACTGCATTGTCACTCCATTCTAATGTAATGTAATGTAATTCATTCTAGTCTAATTCTAGAGGAGTAGACACATTGCTCTGGTTGCAGTAAAACCAAGAAGGAGTCTTGTGACATTTTAAGCCCCAACAGTTAAGAAAAGCGCCCTCAGCCTGCTAATGCGGGGAGGGTGGAATATAAATCGAAAATAAATCAATCAATAAATACATACATAAATACATAAATAGATGCCCTTAAAGTTTTCTTAAGAGGGGAGAGATTAATTTCTACCCATTCCTCCCTCCTGCTGCAGGCCACTGATCCCCCCACCCCCAGTTTTGCTCCTGGGAGTCAGTGGACCCTCAGGAACAGCATAGAGTCAGCCATGGGAAGTCTTCCTAGTATGGTTGGATAAAGGCCAATAATTCTACAAGTGAGGTATCATAAGAGATTTTCTGACATACATATCTACAATGCTTGTAGCCACAGCTTCCCAACGATAAACATAAATTAATATGCAAATTCTTTGTTGCTCTCCAGAATGAAGTATGAGACACTATTTCATGATCTCAGACCACCTTTATATTATCACACTTCTGGTATATGTAGACTCATAAATCATAGAATCATCGAGTTGGAAGGGGTTTTACAGACCATCTAGTTCAACCCCCTGCTCAATGCAGTAACAGCTTAAAGCATCCCAGACAAGTATTCGTTCAGCTGCTCCTTGAAGACTGCCAATGAGAGGGAACTCACCACATCCCTAGGCAGCCAATTCTGCTGTTGAATTACTCTTAATGTGAAGTTTTTCCTAATATCCAGGCAGTACCTTTCCTCCTGTAGTCCTCCTGTAGTTTAAACCCATTATTTTGAGTCCTATCCTCTGTTGCCAACAGGGACAAATCCTTTCCTGCCTCTAAGTGACATCCTTTTAATTCCTTTTAAAAAGTTATCATGTCTCCCCTCAACCTCCTCTTCTCCAAACTGAGCATTCCCAGGTCCCTCAGTCTTTCCTCATAGAGCTTGGCTATTCCAATTTGTCCATATCCTTTTGAACTGAGGCCTCCAGAACTGCACAAAATACTTTGATTGTGCTAGTGGGAAGCTGAACAGAGGGGATTCTCTGCTGTAGCTCAGTCTATACATGACTGCTTTCTTTATCTTTTATAGGAAGCAAGGCAGTGAAAAGGTAACTATCTTGTGAAAATTATCATTTCAAGGAAGGGTCCATATGCCTTCATAAAAAACTGACCTATTACTCATCATGCATAATTGCAGAGCAAAACTCTTTACATAACATGTGCAATACATAGCACAACCAATCTAGAACTGAATTACTTCATTCCAGAAGGAGATACCATGACTGAATATTTCTTGATATCAAACAGTTCTCCTTGCCCAGGAGAGATGCCACCATATCAAAGAAAAAAATTCAACTCAGCCTAAATTTCTCCCTGATGAAATACTTTTCTATCGGTTGGATCAGGGTTGCCAATCCCCTGGCAGTGGCAGAGGATGCCCTGCCCTGCCTCTTGTTTCTCACTGCGGCTCAGAGCAATGGCATGAGAATTTTTTTTTAAATGGCCATTGGGACAATTGTGTAACATTGCTTCTGAGAAAGAGTCCAGTAGCACCTTTAAGACTAACCAACTTTACTGTAGCATATGCTTTCGAGAACCACAGTTCTCTTCGTCAGATGCATGGAGGGTATGAAGAAACTGGTCAGATATATATAGGTAGTGAGAGGAGGGGGCAGTAGATGCAATCAGTAGCTTCTGATAAAGGGATCAGTTTGCTTCTGATAATGAAATCAGTTACTTCTGATAATGAGATAACCATTCATAGTCTCCATTCAATCCAAGTCTGACTGAGACTTGAGTACCGCTAGAGTACCGCTACTGTCCAATCATATTTCACTCCACTCACACTTCTCAACTCTGCCTACGCTCTCAGTCATAAACCAATTACCTCACTCACTCACCCCTCTCTTTCACCCTCCCATTCTTTTTCAGTAACACACCAAACACTTAAAATTATTATACACACCCTTTTTTGTTTCCATGCGACATCATCCTCCAGTCTATTCAAATTATGAACATTCTTTTCTTCTATAAAAACTCCACTTTTTAAAAACTTAAAAAATCTTTCCTGGCATGGGCTGTTTTCACACGTCTTAACCACTGCACAAAATCATGCAAAACTTATGGAACGCCGGCAACTTCATGGCGTGATTTCCCATCATGAATCCATTTTGTGGCATGATTTCTAACATCATCATGCAACGAAACGGAGTCATGACAGGAAATGGCACCATGAAGTCACTGTTGTTCTGTGAGTTTTGCACAATTTTGTGTAGCAGGTTAAGACGTGTGAAAACAGCCATGGGGTTAAGATAATCTTTCTCATTTGTCCAGAAGGAAAGGCATCCCTTTTGTTTCAATGAAAGAAAAGCCCACTTCCTCTGCATTTTCACAGTGAAAATACATTTACTTTGTGGATGCCCACAAAACTGAGATGGGGTGGGGGGACGAGTTTCAGGGCAATCTTGTAATGCTGTAACTACATTAAAGCAATACTAGTGGCACATGTTTTTTCTCTGTTCTCCCTATCAGCATTTGGAAATTTCCTCAAGTGCAGTGCTCTCTCTCCCCTTTCCTTGTGTGGAATCAGTCATTACTGCACACAATCCATATTATATATCACAGTTCATCACATCTATATTCATGCTTTTCTCAGTGGATACCAGATTTCCTTCTCAATCTTTCCGAGCCCTATTCTCACAAAGAAAAAAATATACTGCAAAATAAATCAAATTTAGGACATGCATTGCTATTAGTTTGCATTTTGTATTCACAAACAGGGGGCTGTGGAAGGTTTGTTAATGTGTTTGTAGGATCCAAAGCCAATAAGAGGACGAGAATGCCTGGTATATACAGCTACCTCTATTAATGGTAGGAGGAAAGGGAAAGACATTGGATTTAGGACTGCCTGGTCTCCTATTACAGCGAGAAACCTCCTGCTGGCAATCTTCTTTGCCTGCTGCAGAGAACAGTAGGAGGGAAAAAAAATAAACTGCAGTGTCAGCATGTCACTTCTGGGGGAAAAAAGAAGTGATATTGCATCTCTCTAGGAATCTAGGATAGCTCACAGAGATTCTGGTGATTCCTAGAGCTACCCTGTATCAATTATGGGTTTTTCCTGGAAGAGATGTAGTGACACCACCAATATTATGCCCCTCCATGTCTCTGTCTCCAGTCCTCCCACTGGTTGCCAACTGAACCATCCACTATTGAATGAGGCCCAACCTGCCTCATAGTGTTGTTGGAAGGATAAAGTGGAAGGCAGGATATGAATGTGAAACATGGGGAAATGTATGGTACTCAGTTAGCAATCTATTTAAAGTCATGTAATTCCTTTCTACATGATGCGTGGTGGTGCGCAGGGCAGGATCAGAAGAAATAATTGTCTGGGGGCTGTCTGTAGTAGCTCTTGGCAGTACTCATGGTTTCTTGTCTATGTAAAATACTTGCTTCTTTGCAAAGATTATGTATTTGCTTAAGGAATCTTCAGTCAGCTTTGGAACTGTCATAATTATTGATGAAGACTTATTAAAATCATTTTTCACCACAGGCTATGCAGATATATAATGATCCATATATTTAGTGTCAATGATGTTTCTCTGCAACTTGGCAGAGATACTGTAAGAACAGCTAAAAAAAAATGAGAGCATTAAGATTAATAGATAGGTTGAAAAGGGCTAGCATAAAAGAACTTTTAAAAGATTCAATATGTTTTATTCTCGAACAATATTTGGAAGAACTTCATTGACGTGAATTTTTCTGAAAACAAAATACCCAACCAGTGTAATGTCCTTGGAATGCATTCCATTGTTGGCTTGTCCTTAGGGAAAAAACATGTGAACCATTTTATCTGGGAGTCATGGCAACAAGAGGTAGAAGATCAAGTGCAGATTGTATTTATAAAAATCAAGTTGTCATGCACCATCTTTAACCTCTCTGGGGTGGGTTTTTAGATTTAGCCATACAACTTAAACTGAGGGTGGAACATCCTTACCATGAATTTTCTGTTAGTTTGATGAAGCAAAAATGGATGAAAAGATGATGATTAAAGACTGGAGACATTGGGGTGATTATATGAACTGGACTATTATGATTAATGGGAAAGGGCACTCGAATTTCCTTAATACACGCTATAACTCTTTTTTCTTCTTTTCCAAAAGTTTCCCCCATCTTTTATCAAATATCTCAATAATTTTCTGTGTTAATGTTCTGCCTATTTTGGAAGTTGACAGTATAACTTTTTCCAGGTTGTGGCTATTCACAATGGAGATTCTATTTCAAAAGCACTCCTGGCAGTTTATAGAGACATTGATAGTTTTAAAATGATACTATTTAAAACAGTAAAATGGGAGCTTAAAAGTAAACCAATCACAAACTAGCAACAGACACAGTGGCAACCAAAGAAAGCCACTAAAATTTAAACTTAGTATCTTAAAAATTACAATAATCAGCTATCCAGAGGACCAAAAAGCAAAAGAACCATATTGGGGGTTAAAATTAGCTCTCTGTAGAATAAAGTTTTAAGCAGTTTCTGGAAGGCCACCTGGGTTTCCTGGTTAGACTAGCCTTAAGGACCAAAATAAGTTTTAGTATGTATTTGTTGTTAAGTCACAACTGATTTATGGGTACTCCAGCATGGGGCTTTCAAGACAAGTGAAAAGCAGAAACAATTTGCTGTTGCCTTCCTCTGCAGAGTCTTCCCTGGTGGTTCCCCATCCAAGAACTGATCCTACTTTTACTTCCAAGATCTGATGAGACTGGGCTATGCCATGCCACCTTCCCTCCATACTTAAGCCCACCCAAAAGCATCTCCCCATCCCCTTATCCAATGCCACTAGAGGGAAGAGAGAAACTATGAAGGGAAATATGTGATTCCTTCCCATCCTATTATCACAGGGCAATATTTGGGTAAAAAGGAACTATGCAATTGGTCCATGCACATGATCCCTATATGCAAACAGTACTGGATTTGTGGGGGAAGAAGCCAGAGCAAAGCAGTTCCCACTCTGCTACTCAGTTGCTGTATGTTCCATCAAGGGTCGCCATCCCCTTGCTGGAGGTGAGGGATCCCCTGCCCCCAGACCTGGCTCCCCTGCTTCCAGTCACCTGACCAGAGGGGGTAGGTACCTTAGGGAGAGGCCCCCAATGCATGTGTTTCCTTGTCACACTGTAAAATGGCATCCTTTTCCAGAATGACATGAAAGCTACAAGTTTTGCAGGGAACTGTTCAGAAAAAAATTGCTCCCAAACACAGATTTGGGGGTGATTTTTAGTTAATTGTACCACAGTGCAACTTGTAACTTCCACAATGCACTGGAAAAGGATATTTTTTCAGTGTGACGGGTGGGCCCGGGAGCACAAACATGTTGAGTGCATGTGGGGTAAGTACCCCTTTGCTCCCCCATTGTCTGTTGCCTCTTTTTGGTTCCTGGGGGACCTAGCACCCCTAGTTCATTCTGATGATGAATAGTGCAAAACTGCAAATGTGGAATCTTTCTGTTATAATTTAAACTATTTTGAAAAAATTATTACATTTTCCTAATGTCTCCTTCAAACATATCAGGATTATAGCTTGGAAAGACAGTGCTTTCAGTGTTGTCCCATTCTTCATTGCCAACAACATTGGAATACATTGTACAACGTTAAGGAAAGACATGGTGGATTGGGTCATGAAAATGACCCAGTAGCAAGCCAAGTCCTAATACACAAGAGTGAACTAGGAGAAAAAAAAACACCCTGGAAGGGGGCCCAGCCTTCTGGCCTGCCCAGGCTCACACCCACAGAGGAAGGTAGTAGAAAAAGCCAGCCCTGCACCTTGCGTGACTTAGCTGGCCATTTCCCCCAACTTTGCTGGGCCCAGGTATAATAACCTCCACTGGCCAGTTTCCTGACCAGGCCAATGACTCTAACATGGAGAGCTCAGAAGAAGAGCCTGGGGAATCAGGACCAGGGAACCAGGAGTACCAGCACAGTCAGGAAGAAGCTGAAGCTGCAGAGGTACCTCTTGATCAAGCACCAGCAGTGCCAGAAGCCACCCTGCTAGAGCCTACAAGAGAGCCCTTGCCAACAACCCCTGAGACAGCCAACAGGACCCTGCCAGGCAAGATATGAACCCAAGCCTAGAACCCTTGCTCACTCTGCAGGAACAGTGGCAGCGAAGGGCCCAGGCTGAGGTGGCACAAAGGAGGTGAAGTGCCAGGCTGGCTGTGTGCAGCCTCCCTGTAGCCCCAATGCTGAGAGCAATAATCCCTTGCAAGATCCTGGCCAGCACATAATGCAGCCTCCTGAGCTCTAACACCTGCCAGCAGATGTAGCTGAGTCAGATTACTTCTCTGCCTATTTTAGACTGAGGCTTGAGAAGATTGCATTGCTGGATCAACTGGTCTACTAAGCACAAGTTCTGTGCTCCAGGGCCAGCTGCTTTTGCCACAGAGGCCAGCTGGTCAAGGGACTGACTCCTGACTGAGCAGCTGACCAGGTATAGGGCACCAGGTGCAACAATCTTCACACTGTGTCTGACTTGCCCAGGCCAAAATTTGCCTTCCTTGGGCCCCCATGGATCTTCTACCTTGGAATGGACTGGCCCCAGTGTGAGAAGCAAGTCACTGGCCCCTGCTAATACCACCCTCCCTTGGCCACGTGCTGTAGCATGATGGTTATGGGCACAGGCTTAACTATTGCTTGCTTTTGTGCTGCTGCCAGCCAGGTCCAAGTTGATCAGAACAGGTGGCACAGCCATTACCTCTGGGGGCTGCTCAGTGTGTTTCCAGCATCTCCCATCTTTACCAGGCAGGAGCCTACTAGGAATTTTCCTAGTGATTTAAGGACCAATCCACCCATGCAAAGGAAAATAATGCACTGATAAGGAAATAAGACAGTTATTTTACTGAAAAAATCCTGGGCTTTTAGAACATTGAGATAAAATCATTTATGCTATACCCACCACTGATTCCTTTTGTGAGAAAGACCTGCTTTCAGATACATTAATTCTGCAACTTTTCTGGTCAATCAAACTGACAATGACAAAAAGAACCTCTCATTTCAACCATGCAAAGTCATATCAATCAACTTCATTTTTCATGGTTCTTTAAGAATATGAATCCCGCCGACGTGAACACAAAAGCTATTTCTAGGGCACACTGATTACAGAGTGGTTTTGACATGCTGAAATAAAAGTCTGGAAAAATATCCTCTTCAAATTCTTGCTGAATCTTTGTGATCCATACACATTTAAAAGATATTGAACAATTTATTGATGACTGTACTGGAGCCAATTGTTTCAGGCAAGAGATCCAAGCATGTAAAAGAAGAAAAGTGCCCAATGGGCAAGTATAAAGGAAGGACAACTAGAAGTAGAAACAAAAAGCTTTGAACATTTAGAATGCTGAGAATGCTCCATTGTTAGGGGGATGCCATTACTGATAGAATTATTTGTTTATTTAAAATACCATTTTTTTATTTAAAGTACTAAATTTGGATATATCTTAAAAATAATTCATCACCATCCCTAACCTTCAGACGTTTAATTACACTAATGTTCTTACATGCTTTTACATTTAAGTATTGTCTTTCTTCACTCACATTTCTGTGTATTGAAATGCAAAATGAAAAACCTCAGTGGCTGCAACATTTTCCATTAAAAATCTGTGTTTTAATTTAAAGATTGGGAAATGCAATTCTAAAATTCCAAAAAAATGGAGCCCTCAGTTTTTTTCCATTCCTTGTTTGCACTGCACGCCCACCATTGCCAGGAGCCCACCAATCCCAAGTGAGTGATTTTGAGGGTACAGAAAACACAGCAAAAGGAGACTGTCCAAAAACCCACTGAATATTCTACTTTGCTAACGAGATTGAAAAGTTCAAACTGAGTTAGTTTAGAATGTATTAACTATGACAAAAAAAGATTGTTACTAGAAAATGTATAGCCATAGAACTCTGCTCATCATTTCAAACTATGAAACAGCTCAGGCCAGTGAATCAACTCTCAGTTATCATTAATAAGGAACTATTCAGGCAGAGCAGTTTATACAAGTTAATCTATGACTCTAAAGGAAAAGCAAGGACTTTGGGAAATCAATAAGAGATATTTTTTATTCCAGTGTCAGCAAGTAAAATGTTTGTCCCTTTACTTACCACTAGAGGTGGGCATGGACCAGGAAAAACCACGGACCATTGGTCCATGGTCCATTGTGTTTCACAGACCACGAACTTTTCACAGACCCGCCCAGGTTTGCGACTGGTTCATCCATCTGTGATCTGTCACTTTTGGGGGCCCTAGGATGGCCCCTTCACACTCAGAGATGCCATACTCACTGAGAGTCTTCAGCAGGCTCTCCTCCAGCCACCCTCCAAGTTTGGTGAAGATTGGATTTTGGATGTCCGAGTTATAGACACCCAAAGCAGCTGCCCCCAGGAAAGTTCCATTAGATGTAATAGGTGTCTCAAATGCCAATTGACTTGCATTGGCTCCATTGAGAGCGGGACCACAAGTGACGACTGACACAGGTTGGACACTAGTCAGCTTCCCTCAAGTTTTGATGGGAAATGTAGGCATCCTGGTCTTGCAGCTTGACTCTCTGACTGCTGTCCAATGGACTTTTCAAATGTCACTTGTCCAACATTCTGCCAAGCTGCCTACATTTCCCATCAAAACTTGAGGGAAGCTGGCAAGTGTCCAACCTGTGTCAGGCGTCACTTGTGGTCCCACTCTAAGATACATTGCAGCACCAAAAAGCTGCAATGAAAATGTGGAACGGAGTTAGAGAATCTTCCTCTGAGAATGGAAAGTTCTCTGCAGAGGTGCTGTTCTCTGTTATTTCTGCACAAGCTTAGATGCACTGCTCTGATCTGGGCCTAGGGTTGCCAGCCTCCAGGTGGTAGCAGTACAGAGAGAATCACCAGAAGCAATAACGTATCAAAGTATCATGATGTTCTAACAAAATAATGTACTACTACAACAATTACAAAATAATTAACTTGTTCTTATTTCATCTGTGCACAATTTACCATCAACATACCATTACATGCAAACTTCTCACCTTCAGACCTATACATAAAGTACTAGTGCATTCAATACAATTGATGAATAGTCATTTAACAACATTCAATATTGCTTATATCAAGAATTGTTTACAAAAAGCAATATTGAATGTTGTTAATTGTATTGAATGTATGTTGATGGTAAATTGTGCACAGATGAAATGAGAACAAGTTAATTATTTTGTAATTGTTGTAGTAGTACTTGATTTCGTTAGAGCCTCCAGGTGGTAGCTGGAGATCTCCCTGAACTGATCTCCAGGCCACAGAGATGAGTTCATCTGGAGAAAATGGCAGCTTTGGAGGGAGATCTCTATGGCATTATACCCTGCTGAGGTTCCTCCTCCCCTAAACCCTACCTTCTTCAGGCTCCACCCCAAATTCACCAGGAATTTCCCAACCTGGAGCTGGCAACCCTATCTGGGCCTAGAATGAAGCCCCCCCCCCTCCTGAGTGGAATGACAGTCCCTGGGAGCAGCTAAACTGCTCTGTGGCTGGAATGACAGCCACCAGAGCGGAACGACGATCTCTGGGAACTCATCAAAGGAGTTGGTAAAAGTTGGATCCAGATGATTTTAAATGGATCCTCATGAATTCATATAATTTTTATATTGAAACAAAACAAAAAGACCATCAAACAATCACACACACACCAATCCATGGAGCTGCCACAGAACAAAAACATGCTTCAAAAACCCAGATCTCATGGATCCTCTTGATTTTTACATGGGCCACCCAAAACCCACCACACAATCCCATATTATGTCTATTGCCACAAATTGCACCAAAAAAACCATGCAGAAACATGCTTCAGAACCACAGATCCTCATGGCGTAGTGGCAAGGAATTCCTAAAGGGGTGGTTGAGCTCCTCCTGGAATGAACCCAGCTATGGACAACAAGTCCCTCTGCTAGGATGCAGCCAGAGGGCAGCAGGCACTGGTGGACTAGGGGATGGGATAACCTATGAGGAAGGAGGTTAAAATTCCCCTTGTGTGTGGGGGCGGAGGGGTGCATTCACACTTGGCAAGGACAGGGGGGTAGTCCAGAGCCCTGACCCACCCAGGCACCTTCCCAGCTAGGACAAGAACTCTAAATAATAATGATACTGTTAATAAATATAATATATAAAAGTATCCTGTGAGTCCTCACAAGCTTAGTCCCTGAGCCTGGCTGTGGACAGAAGCAGCCAGAATCTCAAGCAAAAGCTTCAAATACCTCCCTCTGGGACTGAAAAATCCACCCTGCAGTTTCTTTGGGTTTTACTGCCTGCTGGAAACAGAAACCACTTGCCTGAGAGGAGGGGGAGGAGAATTTACTCTTTCTGCTCTCATATTGAAGAACAGGAGCTCTCTGTTTGATAGTCAGAGAAGATGTGTGGACGTCCCCTCCATTGCCCAGGGAATTGATTGCTTGGAGCCGGCATGTCTAGTTTCACAGACCAATGGACTGATGGACCGGCCCAAAAGTAGTCACATCCGTGAAAAACATCCATCCCATGACCTGCTGGTTTGCAAACACTGAAATGGGCCGGTCTGTGTCAAATTTTGGTCTGTTTTTCTGTCCGTGCCCACCTCTACCTACCACATATGACATGAAATAGAAGAGCGAGCAAGCAGAAGCCACAATTAGTCAAAACTCTTAGCAGACAATGAGTTAGCAATGTGATCACGTACACCACCAGAATTTGGGGAAACAAATCTTTCAATATGTTATACCAGCACTCTATCATGAAAAGGGACAACTAAAACCCTTCATATCCAAGACAGCAACCTAGGCTGATTCTGCACACGTTGGATAATGCACTTTCAATGCACTTTATCAATAGTTTGAGGTGGATTTTTTGTTCCACACATGAAAAAATCTGTTCCAAATGATCGACAAAGAGGATTGGAAGTGCATTAGCCAACGTGTGCAGAATCAGCCCTAATTTCATTCCTGAGAGCAAACCTCATCTCCCGAGTTCCAACATGTTGGTAACCATTCATTCACATACTGTGTTCGAGTTAATAAAGTCATGGTCAGCTTTTGTCACAAATGAACACTAAGCAAGGAAATGATTTTCTTTGGAGAAGGAAACTAGTAGATAAAGTTAATTTAATTTGAAATTATCACAGGGCTCCCTTAAAACAAAGGGAATTTTATCCACAAAACAGGTTCAATTGCTTCTTCAGAGTGACCTGCACTATCAGTCCTGTAATAAGTTAGGACTCAAGTAACTTATCACAAACCCACGTCAAACTCAGGCTTGGGCTGACCTTCCCCTACCCTGAGGTAAAACTTCTCCTCTCTAAGCCTATGAAGCTGTATACTGGGCTGGGAAGCCTTCAGTAGCATGGTTGATGTTAAGCTTCAACTTTATTTCTTGTCCCACTCTGTAACATATAAGTAGTATGGTTACCCAGCCAAGTCCAAGTAGGGGAAAGATCAGTGGTTTGCGCTTCCCTTAAACAGAAACTGGCACATACAACTTTGGGAAATTCAAAGTGCAACAGAAGGTTTATTTACAAGAAGGTAAAAAAAGAAGGCGGGTAGGCAAGTGTTTAAAAATTAAAATAACAGGTTTTTAAACAGAACACTTCACTGATGTGAGGCACAAAATGCTTGGTGCTGTTCTTAAGTTGCTGGCTTGTATTAGAGGGTTGGTGTTATCAGACTTTACAGGTGTTACATTAAACACTTTCTGCAGTAGGCTCTCCTGTAGGTGCTCCACTTCTAATATACACACAACACGACTTCTCCTCTTTAGCAGACCTTAGGGTACTCCACTGAGTCAAACCCTTTCAAGTTATTGGGCAGGCATTACAGTTATGCTCCAGTTATAACCCTGATCCTGTGGCCAAAGGGGAGACTTCTCTCTACCCACTTCCTTGGCCCACTATAATTCCCAGGTCTTTTAAGTCTAAGCAGGAGTTAGTACTGATTTTTCCTACTTTATTCCAAGGACTAAAAGTGCTTCATAAACATTACTTTCTCACACGGGATTCTCTGGCTGACCCTCTCTGGTCAGAAGCTAGACTCCAGCTCCTCTCATTCTTTTGTTCACTCCAACTGTCATCCCCTCAGCATTCCATCTCCCAACTGCCATTTCAGGCTAGCCACAAATGGGAGAGGAAGAAACATGTCAATCATTCTCTTTACTGTACAGCAATCCCAGCTTTTGAAGTGGAGTCCGTCACATATATGAAAGGCACAGCAAGAAAAAATTCTTTCCTTCTTTTATCTGTCCACTTGTTAGTCAAAAAAATTGCTGTTAAAGGTGTCTTTCCAACTTGTTTGGGGAAGAGGTATATCAGGGCAAGCCAATGCGTACACAGGCCTAAAGTGATCCCTATGCTGTTGAGGAGCACATTTGGGAAGATGCCTACATGTGTCAGCCTCAGATTTTGAGTAACACAGCACAATTCTTGTTAGAGGCACAATCTGCATGCTGTTCTGCAGACTGGTAAATCTCCATGTCAACATATCTTGAGGGTCTCTTTTTCTTCATTCTCCCCTTTCTTCTGACATTCTTTACCTCTATGCCAGATGGCCAGATCTGAAATTTTTTGAGTATTATCGATTGTTATTTTTTCAGAGTTTGAATGCACTTTTCTACTTACGATCCTGGAGAGATCCTACTGATCAGAGTAGACAATAAGATACAGGGGCCAATGGCCTAACTCAATAAAAGCAGTTTAATATTATGTATATGTGTATATTTATTATATATACATGTATAATTACAAGTGGGGGGCCCACAAAAATTTGCAGGAGGGTTCCAGGGAACAATGAGCTGCAGTGGCCCAGGGTGGCACTGTTAATTAAGGGGGTGAGAACTTGTGGGGGAACTCCCATTCCCCCTGCCTTTGTTTCCTCCACCCTCCCCTGTTACTCTCCTCCTCCTCCAAACCAATCCTTCCTTTTCCTTACTTCTTGTTTCTTAGCTGGGCCTCTGTTGGAGGCTCTCAGTGGTGGTGGCTGGACCTGCAGGTTCTCACAGCAATGGTGGCCAAGCTGGGCAGAGGTCACTCCCAGCCCTCTGAAGCTCCTTGGCTGCCAGCACTTTGGATGGGCCACACTCCTCCAGCGGTGGTAGCTCATCATTCCTGACCCAGCCATTTTTTAATCTAGCCAAGTTGTTTGGAGCACCCTGCTGCTGTGCAGTTCTTGTGTGGCCATCCAGTTGCAGGGATGTCCAGAGAGCCCCCCCTCTCCAACCCAATGGATGGGGATAAGGACTCTGGTCAGTGAGGTGATGGAGTCTCTGTGTTGCCGCTGGCCTCCAGCCCACCTGCTCGCTCATCTTTTTGAGTACGTGCCTGTCATACAGATGCACAAAGTGAATCAAATGTTTTTTGGGGATTTTAAGCCCCATTTTAATTGGTTCCCCAAGTTTGCAGCACTATCTGTTTTGTACCCAAGTGGCACCCTAGATTTAATGTCTGTACATGGGGCCACTTGGGAATTCTTATGTACAAGTGGGGACACACAAGAATTTGCAGAGGCAAGAACATAGGGAACTATGGGCATATGGAAGCTGGTAGGAGAAAAGAAAGAGGAAACAGTTTGAGGAAGGGGGTTCAGGAAAAATAAAGACCCCCCCCCCCCCCAAGTCTTCGCATGTTCCCTATTATGCAGCTCAGCTGGCACCATGCAACTGGGCCATGAGGAGAGGTTGTTGGGGGATGGGAGAAAGGTGAAGGCAGGGGCAGACAAAGGTGGATGAGAAAAAGAGAAGGAAGCAAGAAAAAGGGGAAAAATCATGTGTGTCAGGAAGGAGAAAGAGGACATGATGAGGGAGGGGAAAATGAGATGCCCCAACAAGTCTTTGTGGGTCCTCCACTTATATTTAATTTACTTCATTTATATACAATCTTTCTCTGCAATGAGGATGCAAAGCAGTTTATATTAGTCTCCTTGCCTTCATATTATCCTCACAACAACCCTGAGAGGTAGGTTAGGCTCAGAGGGTGTGACTGGATCAAAGTCACCCAGTAAGCTTCCACAACAGAGTAATGATTTGAACCTGGGTATTCCAAACACTCTGAAACTCTAACCACTGCATCATACTGGCTTTTGTTGTGGGGAACTGCCATTGAACAATAGCAAGCAGCTAGGCCTAGGTGAGTCATGGATGTCTTGAGGTATTAAGTTGCCTTGTGGTTGTTTCTGAGTCTGGTCCCAATGAATCCTCAAAGGCCAAAACAGCCCTGGAAAGGGCCCTGCCTCTTCCCCCTGGTTTTTACTGTCAGAAACCAAGTCTGGAATATAGGCCAAACTGTTATGGTTGCTTAACAACTGCCACTGAGGGCATCCAGTTAAAAATACAGGTGCTCCTTTTATCATTTTGGGTTTTTTAAAACCTCCCAATGTATTTCTTTTAGATTTCAGATTTTTCTGCAAACCTGAGGCATTTGTCAACTGTGTCAGAAAATCTTTTTTGTCGTTTCATGACTCCAGTCTCCAAATTAAGTATCCTCAGGTCCTTCCATTTCTCCCCACTCCTTAAAGATATTTCCTAGTTTCCTTCTCTCCTTCCTTTCCAAGGATGCTTTTCTCTGGTTTCTATCCCCACCCTTCCCAAAGAACCCTCCCAGTCTCTCTCCCCCTTCCCAGATCCTTCCTTTTTTCCTCCCCCCCTTCCTAAGGATCATTCTATGTTCCCTCCTCTTCCCAAAAATCCTTCCCTGTCCCCCTCCTTTCCAAAGATTCTTCCTCCCTTGTGTTGCCAAGTAGGCCCCCTCTCCTGCTTTAAGGCCTGCCATGGAGTTTCCTGTGTTGCTGTTTTGCTGCTACACCCAGATTGCCCTGCACGTGCGCGCTCCAATACACGTGTCAGTTTCCTGCCTGCTTGTTAATTACCTTGCTGCTGCAATAGACTGTGTTAGTTTCCTGACTCCATGTTTGGATGACTCCACAAAGGACTTTCCTCCTGGGCAGCCCTGCCCAGACTTATATCTGGACTTCCCAGTGTGTGTTTGGACTTTATTACATGTGTGCCCTGTACCTGCGTTGCCATCCGCCATGGACCGCGCCTGTTCCCTGCTATGGACTGTGTTTTACGTGCTGTTCCCCCTGCCTCCATGGAAGCCTGCCTCACCTGGGCCCAAGCCGCTGTTAGCAGCCGGGCGCCTGCCGGGGAAACCTCCAGTGAGCCTGGCCAGGCGCTCCCTGGTCAGTTCCCGCCTGGAGCCTCCCGCGGGCCGGTCCCTGAACTTGCCCTCGCTACCGGGCAGCCCGTTAACCAGCCCCTGCCATGCCCAACCGACGACCATGTTCTTAGGCAGCCAGAAGACCTAGAGGAAAAACGTGCTTTGGGAAGCCATTTCGGAGAAGCGGACACACCACGTCCGCAGCGACAGAACCTCGCCTAGCTCTGCATATCTTAGGAGCCGCCCCGGAGAAGAAGCTAAGTGCCGACCATCCCAAGCACTTAGAGAATGCATCTCAATGGAACCTCTGCATTCCAGAGCTGATGACATCAGGGCAAGCCCTGTTCGCTGGTACATCCTTTCAGCACACTCAGATCTCCCCCTCCCTCCTTTGTCCCCTCTTCCTGAGGTGTCACTATAACACAATCAGATTCCTAAAGTGGCCCATCTAAGCCATTCAGTAACCCATTAAAGCCTTTGTTTTAATCCGTGAGGACCACCAAGTACAGCACCAGCCCCAGGGTACGTTTCGGGGTATTTAAGCTGGTCTCTCAGACCACATGGTGCTCAGGCCATTCCTATCCTGTTCCCAGCCAGGCGTACGCCATTCCTATCCAGACCCCTTGCTGATTCTCTGTGTATCCAGTGCTGGCATTGGACCACCTCGCTGTTGTGTCTCTGCTCCGCTTCAGGATTGTGAGTATCGCCCTTATTATCATGGGTACCTGCTCATGTGACCGTCTCTGTATTTCTTACTCTGCATTTCCTAGTTCTCGTATGCTTTCTTGTATGTATGTGCAAGTTCAGGCTTACGCCACACTATTAGTAAATACACGTGTTTATTGAATCTATTTGTAGTCTGCCTCTTTATCACTAGAGTGTCTGGAATCGGGATCTCCATTAACGTTGGTTAGATCCACGCTAATTTTAGTTCCAGACTGCTGCGCTAATTTCCCCCATTTAAAAGAGCAGTTCTGGTAACACTTGCAAAGACCCTTCCCCTTTGTCTCCCATTTTGAAGATCATTCCCCTGTGCACCCCCCAACACCCTTGCCCTTTGCCCCTTCCCTCTCTCTTTGGCCTAAAGACCCTTCCCCCAGTGGTCACCTGGGCTTGCAGCTGTGGCACTAGGGATCCCATTCCCTTGGTGAGGATGGGAGATCCCCCACTTCTACCTTTCACACACACACACACCACCACCACCACCACCACTTACCTGGCTGGCAGGGGGAAAGGTAGGGAATGGGTCTCCTGGGCTTGCTCCCAAGGCCGGTGTGATGATGTCACTGATGCCATCATGCCACCCTGAGAACTCTCCCATGCTTTTCAGTGGGCCAATTTTGGCCCCAAACAAGCTGTATCAGGCCCATTTAGTGCCCAGATGGGCCCCCTGCAAAGCGTATGCATGCTCCCCAGTCTTGCACGATGATATCACTTCCCAGAAACATCCCAACAGACCTGGGAAGGTAAGTGCTGGGTCCCCCCGCCCTGCCAGGAAGGTAAGGGGACCTGGCAATCATATGTGGTACCCAGACCTGGGACAGCTCACCAGGCCTCACAGCCACATCACCCTGCAGGGGTCTGAGGGCTACACATGTGCACAGATCAGGTAAGTTGGGGGGGGGGATTTAAACCTCCCATGTTTTGTATGTTTTTATATTTGTTTGCGATCCTGGTGGGGGGGGGGTGCTAAGTTTGCGGAAACATATATTCCCACATGTCCACGATCTGTAGGTTTAAATATCCACAGATCAGGGTCTTTGGTTTTTAGTATATAAGATGATATGTTAAACTTGGATGAGAGTGCAGTCTTTCTATTATTTTTTAAGGTGGACTGAAGTATTGCTCATTCAAGAAGACAGTTCCAAGTTCCCACATTCCTGCCAAGTTTCTAATTTTAGCCGTTGAGTAGTTGTGATTCACTGATCTCATATGCTGCATGGTGAAACTATACAATAAAAAAGGACCAACAGTGTACGGTAGCAGTTTCATACATAAGCGCAGTGATTTGATCCATCTGCTGAAATTATGGTTTAACAGTTTGACACATTTATTACAATTAATTTCCATTAAGAAAACAAATGTAAATGAATATTGAAATGCAGACAATGCACCCATGTGCTACGCCTTTCATCATTAGACATGATTTTCATTTGAGGCAATTAGGTAGAACTTGTAGAGAGTGAATTATCTCTTCTAAACAATCAGTTACATTGGGTTAGCTTCATGGCATGACAATCTTTAAACAAATTAATATACCACGAAACTTCCTAATAAATCCGGACATGTGTATGTTAGTTTTGTTAAGATAATTAATAATGCATAAGGAACTGAGTTGCTACAGCATTCTTTGTTTTTCGCTTTCACGCTTACCAAAAGAAAGGGCTGAGGGTAAGGAACCCAAACTTTCGGGAACATACATATGCGTTGTGAACATGTTTACCTGAAGTCTTCTGGCCTCCATGTTTTTCCTCTTTATCATTAAACATTAGGATTTATTAATCTGGAAAATAACCAGTTGATGTGATTAATTAGGGCTAAACGGTGCTTCCAGCAACATTTATTTGGGTCAGGTTGTAGCCTGAAATCAATGGTACTATTGTTTGCTAAATTCATTGTCCTCTAAAATTAAAATAATACAGCCAATGTACAAATATAATACAAGAAAAATTAGCTATTCTCTGCCAACATTTGGAATTTTTAGAGGTTTTTCCCCTTGCTGATGTATACTTGTGGGAAAAAACTAACTTCAGTTTATGAAAGCATATGAACTCTTGACTCAAATATGGACTTCCATGTACAGTTTATTTCACTCTAGCCGCCTGAAAGTAAAAAAAAACAAAACCCCTCTAAAATATAGTCTAAAAGCAGGTAAAAGTTTTCCTTGATTAAGATTGAACGCCCAGATTATATTTCTTTCATAATTGTACCATATTTTATTAAAAGAATAAACTTTAATAAACCATTATCTTGCATAATCTCTTTTCTTAATTAATTTATTTGGGACAAAAAATTCCTTTACAATTTATGAGTGTCTTTCACCATCAGAAAATACTTTCACTTAGCAGAAGAGACTTTTTTTTAATTAAACTTGTTCATATTTTCATTCAGAGATAGCTTGACGAGACTGTTGAATCAATGTGTAGTAGCAGTGAAAAAGGCAAACTCCATGCTGGGGATTATTAGGAAAGGCACTGAAAGTAAAACAGCCAATATTGTAATGCTCCAGTATAGATCTATAGTGAAACTTCATTTGGTGTGCTGTGTGTAGTATCTCTAAAAGAACATTGCAGAGCTGGAAAAAAATGCAGAACAGGGCAACCAAGATGATTAAGGGGTTGGAGTACCTTTTCTTTAAGAAAAAAGCTAAAGAGTCTTGGGATTTTTCAGTTGAGGAAAAAAGACAACTGAGGAGGGGCATGATAGAATTTTATAAAGTCACTCCACAGCTACTTGTAATATTATTTTATAAGACTTTTCCCCATATGCACTACACAGGATAACACTGGAAGCAACATTTGGACTGTTTTTTCCCTTTTATAATGACAAACATTTTAATACATAGGGTTGCCAATCTTCAGGTGAAGTCTGGAGAACTCCCAGAATTACAACTGATCTCCAGTCAGATTACAGAAGCGATGTCTGGAAGTGAAGGCTTCCCTGGCATTAAACCTGTGTCTGCTGACACCATTTTTAATTGATTTGTCATTTTTTTTGACACAGAGCTGCAAGACCACCCTTCAGAACAGGCACAAGTGGGGCAGCCCTAGTCAAGTGGGGTTGCTGACTGGACAGCTCACCTGAGGAAGATGCAGGAGAAAGACAGCCACCCAGCCACCCTTCGCCATGCTGCTCTGATCTTAAGAAGGACTTGCACTGCCTACCCTGCCACTTTTCCCCACCTCGCTTATGGGAAGGGAAGGCTTGGATTCAGCTTTGATGGCACTTCTTTGCAAAAGGACCAGGGAGAGGGATGGCAGGGCAGGTGCGCTTGGCTTCAGTGGACTCAAGGAACCAGAGACTTCTAGTCCCACCCCCATCTCAGCTCCTTCCAGTTTGGAAAGTTCCCTGAATCCATCACTGTCAGCATTTCAGGACTCTGTTCAGGGTCTACAAGATGGGTAGAATCTGTGTTTTTATTTGTGTGCTTTCACAATGAACCCCACCCCTGCTTCCAGGATAGTTACATGCTCATTAATCACTCTGCACTATTCCTGAAGTACATTTTGATCCTGCTTTTCAAAAGAAATACAAGGCAGCTCATAATACAAAATCTGTCCATTTTTGTACGCAGTGAGGATTGCCGTCCTTTTTGCCTTGAACATGTTTGGTAGGTGTGGTTAACAGCAAGGAGACAGAAGTGAGGCTCGCCGGCTGTGTCATTAGTTCCTCCTGAGAAAAGAGGTGAGAGCAGGAGGAAACCTGTGGCAGCAGTGGATCGAGGGCTGAGGGACAATTCCTCTCTTTCCTCCACCCAGCACACTGGGACAAGATGGCAAGACCATGCCTCCAGGCGAGCTGTCAGACCAGCAAGCCTGCACAATTAGGGCTGCCCCACTGTGAACCTGTTCTAGAGGAGGGCTCTCAGAGCTCTGTGTTAAAAAACTACAAATCAATTTAAAATAGTGTCATCAGACATGTTTAATCCCAGAGAAGCCATCACTTTTAGCTTGGCCCTTAGTTACTTCTTTTTTGTTTCTTTTAAATGCTTCCCCACTGAGCTTAGTTGACTGTTAGACTGGAGGGAGGGTTTTTTAAGAATTTGCCCGTGCTTTGGAAGCCTATATATGTTTGATGCTTGCATGTGAACATTATTCCTGGCAAAGATGGAGTAAGCTCATGATACTAGCAGCTTTTCAATAAAGTTATTTTACTGCCTGCAGTGAAGTCTTTTGAGACTTGCTTGGCAAATCCTTACAAGTAGTGTGGTATTGGAGAATCAGCTGGGACTGAGATTATGCAATAGACAGGCCCACACAACCCACTACTCCTGCTAAGGAATGCTACAAGCTCTCACTATCTGTGGCATTTATGACACATAGTGGCCATCCATCTTCATTGTTTTCACATGTGTTACCATTTATGAATTACTGACAAATCATTCCTTGACATGGTATGAAGGGAGAAAGATCTCTGGATCTCCTGAGAAATGACAGAATGCTGGTCTTTCCCCATCTGATTCTTTAATAATGCATCAAAATGTACAATCTTCTTTTACTGTTCACGGTGGTGTAGAAGATAATAGCCAACACAATGAATACAAACATGAGTAGAGAATCTTCGGGCTGGTATGAAAAAGACATGAATTTTGCCTTGTTATTCAAGAAGATAGTAGATGGATATTTTGTTGCTTTGCTTATTCAAAAAAAAATCTAGATTGTCTTCTGTATATAGCAGCACATATTGCTTGAATTAAATTTTTTTCTATCAGTTCTAATTTCCCTCTCCTCATTTATATAGATTTATGTTTTCTTTCATGTTTTTGTAGGTCGAGGCCGTTTCTTTCCTGGAAGGGTATTTTTATCTTTCCGATGTTGATGTGAAAGCTGATGCTTTTATCTATTCACTGGAGAGTCAAATATGCTTTATTTTCAGGGAACAATGATTTATTCTGATGGTGGCCAATGTTCATGTTAGCTTTTTTCTAATGGTGTGTGTAGGAAGTGTCTCTTCATTTTTCACTTCATTCTTTGTTTTTCTGAGGTGATTTGTTTAGGATCACTACTCCTTTTTGCAACCCTCTTTTAAAAGGTTTTTTTTTTAAAAAAGGGAAACTGGTTGTCCATTCCTGCTACTTGCTCTGTTGAGGTTTAGATGCTTCCTGAAGGCTAGATTTATTTATTGTTTAACCTGGCACATTTAACATCACAGTCTGTATCTGCACTGTCCCATACTGAGATCCCCCAAACTCAGTTCTGGAAGAAAATAAATATGATACAGGGAGGAAGCCTCTTGTTAGAGGGACATTCCATTGACAAACACAGTATGTGGTGTGGTGATTTCTGATTTTTCACCCTGTTGTTTCAGCCCCCAAATCCCTTTATTGATTCCACATTTCCCTTTCACAAATTGAACCGGTCATTCAGGTTCAATTTGTTCAGGTTCAGGTTGCTGTATTTTCTGTTTCTTTGCATTGAAATGAACACATTTTTTCAACATTTTTGTATATTAATAATAATAATAATAACAAAACCAACAACATTTGATTTATATACCACCCTTCAAAATGACTTAACACTCACTCAGAGTGGTTTACAAAGTATGTTATTATTATCCCCACAACAAAACACCCTGTGAGGTGGGTGGGGCTGAGAGAGCTCCTAGAAGCTGTGACTGACCCAAAGTCACCCATCTGGCTTCAAGTGGAGGAATGGGGAATCAAACCCAGTTCTCCAGATTAGAGTCCTGCGCTCTTAACCACTACACCAAACACTACGTTAATATATTAGTATAATATGTTATAGGTACATTATACATGAAAATGATAAATATATGTTATGTGTATCGATACTGTATAAATTGTCTATTAAAATACAACATATGTCTATAATACAAATAAAAATGCAAAACCAACTTCAAAAAGTGAAGAACCAAAACCATTCACAAATATAAATGAACAACTAGAAAAACAAAATAAGAAATATTTGCTCTTTGTCAATTCACACATTTTGGAGTACATATTTTGGGTCCATGTTCCCCACCCTTTATCCTTTGTAACTTTCACACATGTGGCAGGTTCTCCTCAGTTCTGATGCACAAGGTGTCTAAACTGAGCAATAACTGTGTTACTTGTTATGGGGCTCTGCCTACCTCTTGCACTGCTTTCTTAATCTGGAGTTAGCTTGGTGGGGGGGGGCAGCATTTGGCATGCTGGGGGAAGCCAAACAGGCCAAATACAGCTCCTCCTCCAGAACCACACCACATATCAGATGCTTGGGCTTTGAAAAAAGCAGAGCCACTGGAGAGTTCCATGGGAGGATCTATAGATAAAAAGCACCCATTTGGGTATAATTGTTCAGCACTATATGTGCTTATCCAAGTGCAGAATTCCCCTAAAAATTCTGTTTAGGTTTCCTTTCCAGATGCACAACATCAGATGGATTATACCTGAGAGTGCACTAAACACTATTAGAAATCAGATATCTGTATCATGCAAGCAATATGCAAGCAGTATCTTCTTGTGTATTCACACATAAAACTGCCAAGTAGGGCCATTTCAAGGTATTTGTCTTTCTGTGTTCCTTTCTCTTTATGACACACACAAATTCACTTTGAAGCGCATGGATAGCACCAGTGCTGAAATCAGTACACTGCATTCCACTACAACAGGGCATTACAGAAGTTACAAAATGATATTCTGAAGAATGATTTCAGAGCCTTAATTAAATCTGCAACCTTATATTTTGATATATATATTTGATATGTTTATAAGCAGTCTTTATAAAACACATGACATTTCCTGAATTGAAGGTGAAGCTGCAAGTTTACTGGGGAAAAATATAATTGACATTATCACAGAAATCGGACAAGATTAGAAATGACTAGAAAATTAACACACACATGAAGAAATTTTACTTTAAAACTGAGATAAAATATTCATACCAAGAGTTAAGAGGTTCATGCTGAGAAATATAGTTAATTATTTTTCGTTCTTGTTGGAACACCTACAATTCCAGTAGTTTTCCATATTGTAACAATTACTAACAATTCTTTTATTTCAAGAATAATTATGGGTTAATTTCTAAGAGATCCACAACACATATCAAGAGACCAAACAACCGTTCATTTAAACTTTCCTCAACATATATAATATATTCTTTCCTGTTATGGAAGACACTGAAAGCAAGAGCAGACTGGTATATAAACAAAAGCAAATACCAAGAAAACTAACTCTAAAGATCCTGATCTTTGGTTTTCTGTGACAGCAATAAAAATGAATATGCTATAAGTCCAGGGCTTTTTTTCAGCAGGAACGCGGTGGAACGGAGTTCCGGAACCTCTTGAAAATGGTCACATGGCTGGTGGCCCCGCCCCCTGATTTCCAGACAGAGGGGCGCTTAGATGGCCCTCCACACTGCTGAGTGGCGTGGAGGGCAATCTACACTCCCCTCTGTCTAGAGATCAGGGGGCGGGGCCACCAGCCATGTGATGATTTTCTCCGAGGGCAACCCACTGAGTTCCACCACCTCTTTTCCCAGAAAAAAGCCCTGTATAAGTCAATATTTCTTTGCTTGACATATCAAAAATAATGTTATGGATTTAATTAATAATAAATGATAAATAAATCCTACTTTATTGTGTCAAGCAGAAAGGGAAGCATGTTTTATATAACCTGATTGGCCACTAACAGATTATGATGATCAAGTGTAGGTTGTCAAACCAGCAAAGATGCTTAATTCATTACATGATGAGGCTTTAGTTAATATAGATGGTGCTTACTGCAAGGTAGGACAAACCAACAGCGTCCAAACAAGATTCTGAAGTCTCAAAATCCAGACACAGAAATCCTGAGTTGGCACCAATGCAGGAGAGGAAGTACAAAAACAGGTAGCAGAAATTCTCCAGCAACCATACAGAGTCAAAAAGCAATACGGGTTCAAGGGTGGGGGAAACTAGAATAAGGACCCTTGTATTATTCAAAACTGTATCAAATGGCTTGATCCTAATTAGCCAATCAAGGACAGCGTGCATAGTCTCACTCAAGGTCCTTTGCTAGAACAATGCAATGTAGGTACAAGACCTTGAAGCTTTGACATAATTGCACCTGTGTAGTTCAATCCCAGCTCTGAAATTACAGCATCATGATGACTTTACAGGCTTCTATCAGACCCCAAAACTGGACTGCTACCCTGCAACAAACTGCAATCCTAAGAACACTATAATAGGGTCTTGAAGCGAGGAGACCACACAGACCAGGGAGCCAAGAGACATTGGTGAAAGGGAGTGTCCAAACAGCTATGAGAAGCCAACTCTAGAAGGCCAATCACACCTCCGGTGGAGCAGCTTTTGGCTAACAACCCTGGGTCTGAGCAGGGTCAGCTGCAATTAGCAGCAGCAGCAGCTGAAAGAGGGTGGGGCCCTAAGACAGCTAGGCCAGGCTGCTGGTTAAGGCAAACTTTAAAAGAAGCAAGAAGATGCTTGTAAGGGTGGCTGATAGTGTGGCAAGAGGGATTTATAGGCCATGTGACAGGAAGGGCACTGGTCAACCACTTCCTTGCCTTGACAGCATGAAGCTTGAGATAAATGTCTTTTGTTGAACTCATTTGTGAGTACAGCACATTCTTGGAGGAATGAGACCTATGGAAGCTTGACCTTTGCCTAGCCTGCAATGGACCCTGATGCTCCAGGCCATCTGACTGCTGTCCAACTCTGCCACACTTTCCCAGGTATGAGTCTTTTTGGAAAAAAAATGGGATTTACTTCCACATAGATCTGCTTAGGATTGCTTCCTTCGCTGGGTGAAAACTGATAAGAAACCATAGTGAGTGAAAAAAAGCATTGGTATAGCAGCAACAGCTTAAAGCAAGAAATATTGCAGAGGTCCAAGTGCATTTAGTTTTTCCCTGTGGCAGGTTACTGGTGCTATTTCAGATTACATGGAGTATATGACTGCTCCTCCATGTGCAACAATAATACAATAGTATTGCATCGTCTAGGTTAAATGGTAACATCTAGATTAGATTACTACAATGTGTAGGACATCCCTTGAAGACTGTCTAAAAACTACAGTTGGTACAGAATGCTGCAGCCAGAATACTGACCAGAGTGGGTCATAGGCACCATATCACTCTATTCCATCTGCACTGGCTTCCAATTTGCTTCTGAGTCCAAGTTAAAGTGCTAGTACTGACGGTAAAGCCCTACACAGCTTGGGCCCAGCATATCTTAAGGACTGTCTTCTCCCATATGAACCAACCTGTTCACTCTGGTCATCTTTGAAGGTCCTGCTTGATATTCTCCCACCATTTGAGTTTAGACAGGTGGCAACATGGGAAAAGGCCGTCTTAGTTGCAGTGCCAAAATTTTGGAACATCCTCCTCAGGGAGATTTTTCTGTCTCTCTTCTATTACTAACAACAACAAGGAAGCCCACTAGGGAGATATGAGGTAAGCAATAAACAATGAGAAACAGGAGTCAATGTGTTAATACAATGCCAAAGTGCAAAGCATAACCAACAGTCAATAGCTCATAAATAGTAACAGTCAGTAATTAATAAATAGTATAAGTCCAATTCATAAATTGCATCCGTATAAACATAGCAGCACTACACATATACACATCCACAGATAATTTTCTCATCAATGTAAACAGTAACAGGTAGAAAAAACACTCAGGCCACTTCCAGAAACAGTGTATTCCAGGTCTGGAGAACTCTTGAGGCTCCCATGACAACCACACTCGGTATGGTAGATGAGGAAAGGAACAATAGCAATGAATCTGCACTTCAATCTGTGTAGAAGTCTCATGTGTGGAAGAGGATCACTAACGGGACAAGCTCCGCCCAACAACCTGCTAGCCACGATTGTTTCGCACCAAAGGCTTTCTCAAGGGCAAATATTTATTCAATCATTCTGATTCACAAAGCAGATGTGTTTTTGTTTCTCCAGATGTTTCTCATTGTTTCTTGCTTACTGGGAGACCTTTTTGTTTTTGGTCTCCTCTATTACTGCCTTCTGTTAGCAGGTGAAGACTTTTTTGTTTTATTTATGGAGAGCCAGTTTGGTGTAGTGGTTGAGAGTGCGGGACTTTAATCTGGATAATCGGGTCTGATTCCTCACTCCTCCACTTGAAGCTAGCTGTGTCACCTTGGGATAGTCATAGCTTCAACGAGCTCTCTCAGCACCATCCATCTCACAGGGTGATTGTCATGAGGATAATAATAGCATACTTTGTAAACATACTTTGTAATGCTCTGAGTGGGCCTTAAGTTGTGTATAAACCAGTGGTGGTGGTTGTTATATAGCATACCGCAATAACTGTTATTGGCCCACCTCTCTGTTCTTTGTGTTGTGTGTTTGTGCTTGTGTGTTTAGCACATTATTTTAAATTTATTTTTATTTTATTATTCAATTTCTAGCCCTCCCTCCCTGAGAATGGGCCCAGGGTGGGTAACATCAAGCCAAAATACAATTTAAAAACCACAGTAAAATCCTCACAGACATAAATATAGCTTAAAATTTAGTTTGCAATTCCAAAGATGGTGGTCCATAGCCAACATCCACCCCTGCTGACAGTACGGTGGGGGGGAAGGGAAGGAGGGAACAACATTCTAATTGGAATTGATTTAAATGGGGGGGCGAGATGAGAATACAAACCCCCAACAGGAGACTGGTAGGAAGGCTCATCAGATGACACACAATGGCCTCAGCTGTTTTATACTATATTAAATGTTGTTTTAAATGTAAATTTGTTTTTAAATTTTTAAATTTCAAAAAAGGATTTAAAAACAGCATTTCACACAGGGCAACTTTATTTATATAGGGATCTATGATATATGTATACAAGATGCATAGCATCCATGCTTTCGGTGAAACCTGTCTGTGTGATGGCCAATTCCTTAATATTAGGTAAGATTCCTATTTTCATTCAAGCTCGTATCTTGCTTTGAATCTATACTGAATTTCTCTCTTCTAATCAGATTGTTGCAATGGAGAAGTTAAAGCACTCCCAGCTAATCCCAAAGACAGCTGCTATTAACCTTCCTGCCTCCTTCCCCCTTCACCGTCCTTGTAGGCTGGAAAGAGAGACTTTTTTTCTTGTGAAAAGCCTTCACTTATTCAGGATCCCATAGAATTCTAACCCTTTGCCTAATTTACTTGAATCATGGGCATTCTTAGAGGGATGTGCAGAAGACACTCCACTGCAATTTTTGTGATATTTGATTGAAAAACAACTCTAGTCTCCCTGCGTAAGTTCCTCATAGGAAATAATGGAAGGGGGGGGGCTTGTTGAGGGACCCATCGGTGGAGGTGATATTAGAACTACAGACATCCAGATCCACAGCTGAGACGTTTAAAATCATCAATGGCTTGAGACAAAGCTTTTGCCTTCTCAGATTATAAATTATAAACCACTTTGACATAATACAAATATACCAGGACATTAAATAGATAAAAAGTAGTAGTGCATGATGTCTACATTTTACTCTATCATAACATTTGATTCCCAAAACATAAATCTGATGTGAGTACATGAATTGCATTGTACAATATCTAGCTAGTTACAGTAGAGACATAAATCTATGGTTCTATTATAAGAATAAAAAATGAAAATTAGTTTAGTTAAAAGAATGGGGATATACAAATTAAAATAAGGGAGTCCTTCACAAACCCCATTTATAATGGATGTTAACAGCTAATGTAAATTTGAAAAGCTGATAATTTACTACTGGCCGAACTCTATTTTGTTTGAAATAACTTATCTTAGTGCCCTAATTACAATGTTGGCATACAGAATGATTAGAATGACCTTAAAAACAAATTGCTTGACCTATATAATTGTGACTCTTCTTTAAAATCCTGCCAATAATATCTTCTTTAGTAATGTCAAGGGCACAAAAACTATTATCATTGCTAAGATCCTCAGGCTGAAAACCAAAGCAATTTTAATCTACGCCAGTCCTGATGAAGTAAATGAGACTCATTCAGAGTATGAAGATTGTGGGTTGAGTCCTTTGGGTTCTACAAGGCTGTGCACTGCCTGCATATAAAAGGATGGTATAGTCATTTCCCTCCCCACACAATAGTAATTTATTTTGAACACCTCATTGGGGAAAAATGTCCTACTTGCTTATGTAGAGAAATAGAGTTGCTTTTGGAGAGTCTGTCAAATGAACACATAATTTATTCAAATAAGAAACAAATTAAACTACACAGCAATCTTTCATGTTGTCTGCTGGCTACCTGATAGAAGCAGAACTGGTTGTCTTGCCACTTCCTGCTGGATCTTCAATGCTCCAAATGCTCTCCATGTTCTTTATAATCTCAATATTCTGAAGGAAGGAGGGCAACCATGATGGTTCCAGTTGTAAAGATGGCCATGAGAGAGTTCAAAGTCATTGCTACACATGTTCAGCAATGGGAAGGGCCTTGTTTGGATGGTGGTCCTGTATTGGTCATATATTAAAGTTTATGACTCCAATGTGGACTAACACCTGGGTCCAGGTTAAATTTGAACCAGTACCTCAAAATAAGAATACAAGACACTACTAGTACCCAGATTCACTAGCTTATTAATGACTGATCCCCATCAATTAAACATCCCCAAATTAATGTGAACTGTGGCTAATAAGCAGCCTACAGCAGTACTCAGTGTTTTGTGCAAACCAGAGTGGGTTCCAAACTTAGCAATCATTACCACTGGCTTCATTTACTCTCACTGGAAAATATAGCCACACTAGCTTGATGCCTGTGCTTCACTACAGTATTTAACTACTTTAAATCCAGTTATAATATTTATGTGTATATAATGTTTTTGGTTGGGGGGGGTTGAGTTGGTTTTGTAGTATAATAGATAGTACCCAAGCTTCACAAAAGTATTTGAATAAAGCAAAGCATGTTGATGCCTAAAGCTGATGAAGTGAATTTCAAAATGTAACATTTATTGAAGAGATTTTTAAAAAGAAAAGATTGTAGTACAATAAATAGTGAAAAATACATACAGCCTTTTTTTTCTACTGAAGGACCTCTTTGTAGACCTTATTGTTGGTTTCCCCCCACTTTGGAGCCCCCACTTTGAGGAGAAGCTTGTGGGCTGGGAAGCCAGGAGGGTTGAGCATGTTGAGGAACTCTACAGGGTAGTGGACTGCATCATCCATTTGTACCACTGAGTCTACAGATCTGTACTCCATTTCTGCCCCTTCAAGGGAGTTAAGTTGTGTTTCATCAATGATGGCAGCCTTGTCTTTCTTGGGGGTCAGAATGGCACACTTGCACAACCCGTCCATGGACTTCTTCATGATAGTGATAATATCAGGGTATATTGTGGCTGTTAGGTCTGCTAGTGTTGTCACTACAGTGCCCAGGCCTGCAGGAGTGGTCACCTTTCCCGTGGACTCAGGACTTGCTGGTACTTGTCCACTGCTGCTCAGTACACCACAGGAGTATGATGTGCATATTTCTTCGCCGCATCTCTAAGTTGCTTCCTCCTTTTAGCATCGGTATATCTTGCACAACGTCTGCCAGGAGGCTTCTTGGGGGCAGTAAGAGGTGATGGCTGCAAGAGGTGTGAGGTGGAGTTGGACTGAGGGAGGGGTGGTGTGGTGGGCCCTTCGGCAGGTTCATGTGAGAAGTTCCCATTGAAATTACCCCTAGAAAAGTCGTGCACCATCTCCCCATGAACATTTAAAAACTCAGCTGCCATACTGACTTTTATATAAAATCCCGTTTCAGGAGTCTTGTACTGTCTTTTGTCAACTGTCTGCAGTTTCCTTGACCTAATTTTTACCTCAGAACAGTTCCACAGCTGACCCATTGGCCTGCCAGCCACACAGGAAAACCAGGCCCCACAGGGAGACTGGCAACCCTAGAGAGGAGGTGCATTTTTACCTCAGGACACTTTCAATGACTGGGAGTCATTGAATGAGTCCTGAGGTACATACTTTTTAGAATGTTGGGATGATGATCAATCAGGGCCACATATGCAAATGACCTTAGGGAGGCTGAGTTGGCAGTTGGTGGGAGGGGGGAGGAGCACACTGCCAGCCATGCAGGGAAGCTGTATCCTTATGGGAAAACACATTTTACCTCTTTTTACCCCCTTAGGGGGCAAATTTCTTAAAATCCCTTCTTAGCGAGCCCATACATCACAAAAGGAACGTCCTGCCCAAATTTCACGTTTCTAGGTCCAGGGGTTTGGGCTGGGTGTTGATGAGTCAGTCAGGACACTTGCCTAGATAGATAGATAGATAGATAGATAGATAGATAGATAGATAGATAGATAGATAGATAGATAGATAGATAGATAGATAGATAGATAGATAGATAGATAGATAGATAGATAGATAGATAGATAGATAGATAGTAGAATGCCAATGTCCACTTCTTTGGATACCTTGTCTCAAAAAAACTAAACAAGCATCAGTTGAAGCAAAGTATAAATAATTTCAAAAACTTAAGTGCCAAAACATAAAAAGAACCCTTACAGTAGGGCCAGGAGGGAGGGAATGAGTGCCTGCACAGAACATTCTAGATCAACAGCTACAGGTGTTTTCATCTTTCAGTCATTAGTGTAGTTCCACATTGGGAGAATAGCAAGCTCACGATCTAGGATGTAGGTGGAAGATCCCAGGAAAATAAACTTTGAAGAATTGCTTTTCCCACTGATTCACTTCTGGAATATATGTCTACAGAGTAATGTTTGAGGAATGTGAAAGCTGATGATCATGTAGCAGCTCTGCAGATCTCTTCAAGAGCAACTTCTCGCAGGATGCAGAAGATGCCTGGATCATGGTAGAATGAGAAGTCACCTGGAATGTTGCTGTGACAATCCCTCTAGATAGAGTTTGAGAAGAAACTACCCTAGTCCATCTTTAGTGTCCCTCAAATTTATGAAAACTCTAGAAGCCTGTGGCACTTTGCTCAGCTTGCATCTACAAGGTCCCAATGTGGGATTGCAAACATGACTCAAAGATGAATGGTGGTCACTCCGTATTAAGCTGGAAATGGCATCTTATATACTAATAGCCAACTGGCGCTGATCTCTGGATACTTAATTCTGGAGACTGGAACAATGAACAGAAAAGGCAGATCTTCCCACACACTTGTAACACAAGGTTGCAGAAACTTTAACTTTAATTGAATTTTTATACCGCCCATCTCCCAAAGGACTCAGGGCGGTGTACAGCAAAGATAAAACATACAAATATAAAACAATAAGAATATAAAATATAAACATATTAAATAATTTAACTCAGAAACAGGACAACTCAATTAAAACACATTTAGGCCAGCCCCGCTTGTTGGAATAATAGCGTCTTAAGGGCACGGTGAAAGGTGTGTAGGTCAGGGACCATACGTATCTCCGGGGGCAATTCACTCCAGAGGGCAGGCACCCTGACAGAGAAGGCTCTCCCCCTGGGGGTCACCAGCCGACATTGTTTGACCGACGGCACCCTGAGGAGGCCCTCTCTGTGGGAGCGTACCGGCCTGTGGGAGGCTATCGGTAGCAGCAGGCGATCTCGCAAATACCTAGGCCCTAAGCCATGGAACGCTCTAAAGATGGTAACCAGCACCTTGAAGCGCACCCGGAAGACCACCAGAAGCCAGTGTAGTTCGCGCAGGAGAGGTGTTACATGGGTGCGCCGTGTTGCTCCCATAATCACCCACGCGGCTGCATTCTGCACTAATTGCAGCCTCTGGGAGGTCCTCAAGGGGAGCCCCATATAGAGAGCGTTACAGTAGTCCAGACGGGAGGAAACGAGGGCATGGGTGACTGTGCGCAAGGCGTCCCGATCCAGAAAGGGACGCAACTGGTGAACCAGGCGAACCTGATAAAAAGCCCCCCTGGCCACGGCCAACACATGATCTTCTAACGACAGCCGCGCATCCAGGAGGACACCCAAGTTGCGAACCCTCTCTGTGGGGGCCAAAATCTCGCCCCCGATAGTCAGCAATAGAACCAGCTGGCTATAACGGGGCGCCGGAAACCACAGCCACTCAGTCTTGGAAGGGTTGAGTCTGAGTCTGATTTTCCCCATCCAGATCCGCACGGCCTCCAGGCACTGGGACATCACGTTAAAGGCATCATTGGGGTGATCCAGGGTAGAGATGTACAACTGAGTATCATCAGCATACTGATGGTACTTTACCCCAAAACCACGGATGATCTCACCCAGCGGCTTCACATAGATGTTAAACAGAAGTGAGGTGCCTCCAGGTCGACCTCTGCCCCCCTGTCAACACAAACTGCAAGCGGTCGGAGAGGAAGGAGGAGAACCATCACAACACAGTGCCCCCTACTCCCAATCCCTCCAACCGCTGCAGCATGATACCATGGTCAATGGTGTCAAAAGCCGCTGAGAGGTCTAATAGGACCAGGACAGAGGAGCAACCCCTGTCCCGAGCCCTCCAGAGATCATCAACCAATGCGACCAATGCTATTTCCGTACTGTGCCCAGGCCTGAAGCCCGACTGATACGGATCCAGGTAGACATCTTCCTCCAGGTGCTGGGGAAGTTGTTGCGCCACCACACTCTCAACAACCTTCGCCACAAAACGAAGGTTGGAGATTGGACGATAGTTTGCTAATACAGCCGGATCCAGGGAAGGCTTCTTGACGAGGCGCCTCAACCACGCCTCTTTTAGGGCCATTGGGAAGAAACCCTCTCGCAAAGAAGCGTTAATAATTCCCTGGAGCCAGCCTCGTGTGACCTCCCGGGAGGCCACCACCAGCCAGGAGGGACATGGGTCCAATAAACAAGTAGCAGCACTAAGCCTACCCAGTATCCTATCCATGTCCTCAAGAGTCACAGGGTCAAACTCTTCCCAGATGACATTCACAAGACCCACCTCTGTCCCCCCATCTATACCTACCCAGTCAGAGTCCAGACCCTCCCGAATCTGAGCTATCTTGTCGTGCAGATATTGGACAAAATCCTCAGCCCTGCCCTGCAAAGGGTCTTCCCACGTTCCCTGGTGAAGTAGGGAGCAGGTCACCCCAAACAGGGCAGCCGGGCGATTATCTGCAGACGCAATCAAAGCGGAAAAATAATTGGATTTCGCCGCCGTTATCGCCCCTAGGTAGGTCCCTGCGGCGGGGGGTAGCTAAACGGCAGTCCAGTCGAAGGAGTGAATGGTCTGACCATGACAAGGGTTCAATGACTAACTCCCCTGTTCCTAGGTCATTCAACCACTGGCCAGAGACAAAAATCAAATCCAGAGTGTGCCCCCCAGTGTGCGTAGGGCCCTGAACTAATTGGGTCAGGTCCATGGCCGTCATAGAGGCCATGAACTCCCGAGCCGCCTCCGACGCTTCGCCAACAGATGGCAGGTTGAAATCCCCCATGACCACCAGCCTAGGGGTATCAACCGCCACCCCGGCTATCACATCAAGCAGCTCAGGCATGGCCGCCGCTACACGGCAGGGAGTCATGTACACAATTAGCAGGCCCATCTGCACCCCACGGCCCCACTTCACAAGTAGGGACTCACATCCAGCTATCTGAGGCACATCGGTCTCCCTTGGACAAAGACTTTCCCTTATAACAACCTCCACTCCCCCGCCCCTGCCCTGAGCCCTCGGCTGATGGAATGCATGGAAGCCTGGCGGGCACATTTCAATGAGGGGAGCCCCCCCCCTCCCGGCCCAGCCAGATCTCCACAGAAAAAAACTGCAATCTTAACATGAATGAATGAATGTTTAAAAAACCAAACTGACAAAAGAAGCACCTGTAGCTTTAACCAGATGCCCTCAGTGGCTGTGCAACCATAACAGTTCAGCCAGTATTCCAGACTTGGTTTCTGTTAGTAAAAGGAAGGGGGATATGGCAGGGCCCTTTCCAAGGCTGTTTTGGCCTTTGAGGTAGGATTCAAAAAGGCCAAGGCCACCAGCAATCACCAGATGATTTGCTTCCACCTGACTTGCATGACTTACCCAGACCTGGCTGCTTGCTACTGTTCAACAGCACCCCCTCCCAAAGCTAGTGTCCTATAGTGGTTTGTTTCAGAATAGGATTAGGGAGACCCAGGGCTAAATCACTGCTATGCAGTGGAAGCTCACTGGGTAACTTTGATCCAGTCACACACACGCAGCCTAACCTCTCTCTCAAGATTGTTGTGAGGATATTATGGAAGCAAGGTGAATGATGCAAACTGCTTTAGGTCCCCAGTGAGAGAAAGGCAGGGTATAAATAAACTTAATAAATAAATATAGATGAAGATGGGAGGCAGATAAAAGGTAAGATTTACTGGGTTTGAAGGAGAGAAGGATATAGGGAAAGGTGAACATATGGAGGCTGCCAGGAGAAGGGAAAGAGGAATAGTATGAGGAAGGAGATACAGGAAAAAGTGAAGTCCTTGTAGATTTCTCCCCATGCAAACCAGTTGGCACCATGCAACTAGGCCATAGGGGACAGGCTGACAGGGGAGGAGGTTGAAAATAGAGGGGACAAACAAAAGTTTGTGGGAAGGAGAAAATAAAGGACAAAAAGTGGGAGAAGCTATGGGGGTAGAGAAGAGAAAGAGGACGTGGTGGAGGAAGCGAAAATAAGATGCCACCCCGCAAATCCTTGCAGTTCTCCCACTTGTTGTAATAGAAAAACTAAAACTTAAAGCCCAATCCATAAATCATAAGTAAAATCAGACATTTTGTCCATTTGTTCTGCTGCTTATCACAGTTGCACTCAATATTTGAGTGACACTTGTGGGCAGTTTTATGCAAGCAAAACCTAGATCTTGAATGGTTTATCTTCCCAATCTCTATTGCAATGCATTTCTTCACTGACTCTCACATAGTATGACAATGTATTACAGAAATTGACAATTCAACTGACACTGGGCTTTTAATGTAAGTTGCTTGGGGGTACTGAACTGGTGAAGGAAAAGAATTGCATGGGATATGACAAGAATTGTTTTAGAACTGATAGAACTTGCTGTATAGTTCAGTGATTGTTTATTTAAATTTCAAAGGGAGTAAGTGAAATAGAATCTGTTGCATACACACTTCATATGAATGCAGTTGCTTGGGCTTTAGGGAAACACTTTTGTCGTTGTCATGAATTCCCAGAGAGAACAGAATGCCATCTAGCTTCCAGGGACTCTGTTCATGACAGTTTCTCATTGAAAGATAATCAAAGAGGGCTGTCATTTAGCCACATAAATCTCACAACCTCCAAGAGGATCGCCATTTATTTTTAGCAATCATCAAAATGAAGATGGCTGGAACACCAAGATGGTCCTTCGGCAAAGTAATACATTTCTTAAAAGCCTAGTGAAAGATGACATGACAATGAATTGCTGCACTTTTCATATGTAGCTGACAGAGAGGGGCTAAAGCCTGGATTTCCTATTCCTAACAATCTCTCTGGAACTTAAACACTTATGTGGACAAGGACATTAATCAAACGTTCCCAATGTGGTATCTGAGATCAGCTCTTGCGCAGGCACTGGCAAATGGCAATAAATGGTGTGTTAGTTTTCTTAACCTCCATTACATGCCTTTATAAAAAAGAAACTACAAGAGATAAAGAAATACTTGCACACGTAAAACCCTTTTAGAAATTATTTTTATTCCTGTCGAACCAGACACTTAATTTTCACTCTCTCACCTTTTTAAAAATTTAACAATGATGAACACTGAAACACATCAGCTTTATTTCCTACCAAGCTAACTTGTTTGTATTTAAAATTTCAAGTAGCATCTGCTGTAATTCTTTTATTATAAACATTGCCAGACACCATAAATCCATTTCAGTTGTTTTTAAAATCATTAAAACAACAAACGGCACTATAAATTCATTATAAAGGGTGCTATAAATTCATTAATTTCACAATGCCTTCCAACCCATGGAAATGATGATAAATATTATTTATTGGGAGAAAAATTCAGAATCATGGAAGAAAAACTGAGTCATTTTAAATAACAAACATTTCTGAGACCTTTTCAAAATTCTGTTAGAAAAACTGCCACTCTCTTGGCTGAGCTAGCTCATTGGAGGAGTAGTGTGCCTCTTTCCAAATGAAAGAAGGAAGCAAGAAATAGGATCTGTATCAAAGCATCTACTCAGAGATGACCATGTCTTTCAATAAACAGAAAGACTACTGAGTATAGCATAATTTGCATAGCACCTCAGGGAACTAGTACTCTCTTTCCAGCCAGTTTTGGGATAGAATTCTACAGCCTGTTCAGGATGAGTGGTGAACAGATTTTGGAAACCAACATATTGATAATACAACACAGTTTTTAAAATCCTGTTTATATCACACTACTGCTCACATACAGCTACATTTTGTTTTTATTTTTTAACAACTGGATATTCTTATGTCCAATCAAGTTGACGTTCGAAGACTATGGGCCCTCCTTGCTGGCTTCAATAAGAACGTAGGGTTTCCTGATAAATACAGTTTCATTGTTTACTCTTGTAAGATGTAAGCACAACAAAAAAGTAGTATGCTGTAATTTTGAATGGCTAATGCATCTCTATATGCATAGACAACAGTGACAAAGCACTGATAGTACTAGCAACAAATATAAGAAACAACTTGGCTAAATATATGATTAAACAAAGTACACAGGAGACCAAATCCAATTGACAATTTTTTTTCATCAGTGGTCGTACAAATAATTCATATTTGCTACTGATAAATTCCTTTGTCATACCAATGCTACTGTAATTATTTTTCAAAATCCGGTTGGACACTAGTTGAAATCTCTGGAAAAACAGTGATGAAACTAGGAAGTATGTAATTTCTTACATCAGACAAAAGTGAAATAATAGACTGGAAGTTTTGAGGAGAAAAATGTTTCCTGTTCAAAATGATGCTTAAAACCACAACATGGAAATAGTAGGAATAAAAGAGCAGCTTACTGGAAAGACAAAAGTATATCTGGTCCAGCATTGGCAGAAGCTCATCCGATGCAAATCAAAAACCCAAAAGCAAAATGTAAAGGCAACAACTCTTCTTGGCAATTTCCCCATAGCAACTGATTTTCAGAGTTACACTGCCTCTAAATGTGGAGATTCAACTTAGCCGTTATTAATAACCATTGATAGGCCTGTCGTCCATAACTTTGTCTAATCCCTTTTAAAAATACTCAATGCTTACAAAGATTGGTTGATTCCAATCAACATGTGAGCATGTTTCTCTTTTCAGTTTTTGGCAACATGCACCTCTCCACCAACTCTTTTTTTCCCCTGCAGCTCAGTTTCTGCCTCCTCTTTTCATCATCCTTCTGCTTGGCCTTCAGCTAATGGCAAGCAAGTACCCCACCTGTCTGTCCCATCTCTCTGTAAATTAGGGGAGCTCAGTAAACCACTGGCAGAGACTTTCTTAATGGCTGCTGTAAATGCAGATCATTTAGTGTACTCAGGGCTCATTTCGAGGAGGAACGCACAGGAATGCAGTTCCGGCAGTTCCCCAAAGAGGTCACATGTCAGGTGGCCCTGCCCACCTCACTCTCGGCCATTTTGGGCCCATTTCAGCCTGGATTGGGGCCGAAACGGCCCAGATCAGGCCTCTGATGGGTGGTGGATCACTCTCCCACTTAGCAGTGGCCTGATCCTGACCATTTTGGGCCCCCTTTCAGCCATTTTCAGCCCCTTTTTGCCATTTTACCCAATTTCAGCCCTGAATGGCCAGGATTGGGTCCAAAACAGCCAGGATAGGTGATGTCAGGGGGTGTGGCATATGCAAATCAGTTATGTTAATGACACACTTCCGGTGATGGCAAGGGGTGTGGCATATGCTAATGAGTTATGTTAATGAATTATGCTAATGAGTTCCTCCAGCTCTTTTTCTACGAAATGACCCGAGTGTACTGCAAAAAATATTGACCAATTAGCTGTCTTATACAAGTTTTTTTCAAAACTTATTTATTAATTTTGTTCATCCTGTTCTTATTTGTATAGTCTGATTAGCAATGCTATTTTGGTCATGTGATGGTATTTATAGTTCAGTAAACTATTATTGCTCTGAACTGAATAGCCCAGGCAACCCTAATCTCATCAGATCTTGGAAGCTAAGCAGGGTTGGCCTTGGTTAGTAAATGGATCCAAGACCACCAAGGGATGCTATGCAGAGGCAGGCCACAACAAACCACCTAGCTTCTTGCCTTGAAAAAACCAGCAGGGGTTGCCATAAGTCAGCTATGACTCGATAGAACTTTCTATCAAATTATTATTGTTTCTTTAACTAATGCTCACTTCTATATATACCTCTTTAGAACTAAGTCCCACTGACCTCAGTAACTTCTAACTAAATGCATAAGATTGGGCATTAACAGAGCAATTCTAAGGAGAGTTACCCCCTTCTAAGTCCACTGAAGTCAATTAGCTTAGAAGGGTGTTACTTTAACTCCAAAAGACCAGCTCCAAAGGTCAAAATACTATTCAAAAAGCTGAATAATTATAGTTAATTGGTGAGATGTGTGTAACAAGCTGTTTGGCACTGTGTACAAACAATTGACTAAAACGATTGTTTCTTAACCATCCTATGATACAAACTGCTTCTTGTGACAAATGATTATATAGTACCATAAAATCACAAAATCAATATTATCCTAACTTTATTTTAAGACATTAGTGAGTTATTAATACCCTTCAGTAAATTGTATTGGCAGTTAGGAGGAATGCATATTTCCTAACAAAACAGTAATGATACTGGATATTATTCAACCATTTGTTGGTAACTTGCACTTGATCCCACTAACAGCCATGGCGTGTGTATAACAGGAGAAGAAACTTCGAATGGCTTTCCTCCATAGCAGGTGGAAGGCAGTTCAGCCACAACAGAGCCAGCTTTGTTAATCCTTTGCACCCAATACTTGATGACAACCAGACCTAAGAGCAATACAGATGGCCTCTGAATGGATCCCAAGAGCAGCACAACATGAATGCCTACACACAATAGGGGTTTCTTCATACTTGAGGGAATGCGGAGGTCTGCAGGATGAAATGTTGAGTGCAGATTAGTGCTGAAGGTGAAAGGGGCAGCAGGGGGCGGGGCAGAACTGGTCTGCTCAAACCCCTGAGAATGTAAAGTTTCTTGTAAGGCAAATTTTTCAAGAGTTCAAATCGCCACGTTGTTTCCCTCCCATGTCATTTCATTGACAGCCATCTTGTTTTAAGATGAATAGCAATTGGTACGCTGTAACTTGCAATTCAGAGGATGCCATTTTAGGTCACGCATGTATGCTGAGGACTAGTCTCTGTTCATGGACAATTGTTAATTATTTTGTGCTGTACATACCTCTTGGATATGGAATACTGTACTAAGAAAACTGCCAGTCTAAAGTTAGTTAAAAGAAAGGCAGGAATATTTTGCATTTGATTAATTAAATAAAAATGCATGTATGAATAAAGTATGGTTACTATGATTTGCAAACATTCATGAAATATTTTATTGCAAACTTATGATATGCCTGTGAATTATATCACTACGGTGTAACTCTTTACAGGTTCAGGAAATACTCTGTTTGCAGAAGGTATAAAATCATGTGTGTGGTTACATGTTTGTAACCTCAGGCTTCTGGCACATTCTTGTTTTCTTCCATCTCATGATCACAGTAGCAAAACTCCAGAAAGGAAGAGCAACATGGCTGAAGCCAAGGTTTCCATAGAACATTGTCCCAAGACAACTGGTTGGGAACAGTGGGAAGGGACATGGTATGGTTGTTTACTGCTTGTTGGATGACATGAATGATTTCATAGAACTGACTCTCTGTTTCTGGCGTCAGTGAGTTTTTTTCTTCTGGGTCTTTGGAAAGATCAAACAGTAATGGTGGATCATGGTATGTGACAAAATCACCTTGACAAAAGCACACATGATAATCATAGCAGCCACTGGACTCTTCTGGACTGAAATTTGGAGTGAAGAAAAACACCTTCCAGATGGAATTACCTGAAAGAAACAAAAATGACTTCAGAGGATATATCATTTAACTGTAGGGTTCCAACTTTTAACGTTCTTTTCAATAATCTTCCTCTAGCATGAAAACTGTTTTATATGAAATTCAGAAGAGGTACCTACAGTAGGCTAGTCATGCATGAATAATGAGAATCAGAGTACTGTAGACATTCGAGTGTCAGACTAGAATCTGGGACACCCAAGTTCAAATCCCCACTCTGCCATAGAAGCTTTCTGGGTGAATTTGGGCCAGTCACATACTCTCAGACTAACCTATCTGTGACACAGTTCTTCCCAAGGCATCAAAGACAAGGCACTCTTGCTACTGCTATAAGCAGCCCTGGTAGCTCATCCCCAGCCTCACCACTGTTGTGCGTGCTTCCAGTTTCCCTGGTGCCAACTCCACTTGTGACCCCTCCCTAGAATCATGCTGGGTCTTCTTCCCTGTCCAGCCTGATCTCTGGCCACTTCTTTGAGGAAGGAGGTGAGGGAATGGAGTAGGCTGGATGACTCCTCCACTCTGCTCTGCCTGCCTGCCTGGTGGTGTCACAACCTCCCTTCTGGTCGGGCCATTGGGAGAGTTGCAATGGCACTCAGGCTCCGTAGGCTTGCCTCTGGGCGCCATAGTGCCAGAAACTGTGCTGACAGTCATCCTAGTAGGGGTTATACTGCCACATTACCTTACAAGGTTGTTGTGTGAGGATAAATGGATAACAGGGGAACTATGTGGACTACTTTGGGTCCCTGTTGGGGAAGGGGGGTATAAATAAAGTAAATAAATGAGGTGTGTGTATCAAAGCAACTAAATAAAGGAGTCAGCAATATGTTTACTGCAACAAAATGTCAATAGTTGTCAGTGTGAAGCTAGAACATTTTGTTATTTCTTTTCTAAAGGACTTCAGTAATATGGTTGCTTAGTAGATTTCTGTGCTCTCAGTTTCAGACTTTGGTGGTAAATTAAAAGATGCTGAAGAAGAGTTATCTTATTCCGTAATGATATAAAACTCAAGCTAGTCCTGTAGACTGCTTATACAGTCCCTTTTCATATCTCTCACAAATCTGCTTTACATGATGCTACTTGGAAAGAATGGAAGCATTTCAAAAAGGTTTCTGCATTTAACCATATGGTTATGTAATTTGATTATATTTATCCCTAGGTCTGACTCCAGGAAGACCAGAGCACATTACATAAGGATTCCAGGGAAGACTCCTATTCAGACCCTCTCAAGGGCTACCTTGACTTTGAGCAGTGGAAACCCATGCCTTCAGTCTATGCTCTGGCTAGACAATTGTTTTCTAATAGTTTTTAATATCTATATTAATTAAAATATACCTCTGATATTAGATGACTGTGTTTAATCAAACTGCTGAAGCTATGTTATAAATGTTGTATGTTATAAAGGATTGTTCTTTTTGTAATTATTTAGTTTAGGATTTTGTCCCAGGGTGGAGAATTCCAGCTAGTATTTGAAAGACCTATATGCCTACTGCCAGTAATATGATTGCGGGGACATTCTGGTTATACAGAACACAATGGAGACTCACAAACTGGCATCCCAAAAATCTTTTTTTTTTTTGATGCAACTAAATCTTCAATGTTTGAGATGCAAGTCACGTAATAGCCTCCTACTTTGCAATGGCCTGTGTTAGGCCTTTGTCTCTCTGCCTGCAATACTTCGACTAGTCATTATTGTGAAAGAGGGAGATAAGCAGAAATCTATCTCCTAGGAAAAATGGAAAAGCACAGCAGAAATTGTTGTCCAGCTGTCTGGGAACAGCAAAAGAAAGAACAAATCTCCATGGATTGAGAAAACTGATCCTCCAAATGATGAAATCCAAAAGATTTTGAGAACAGGTCTCATAATCTTGACAATGTACCATAACATTCTAAACTGGGACCTCTTTGAACAGTTTGTAAAACAGTCCATGCAACTTGATTAGTTTGTTGCTGTGTGAAGGTTCAGACGAGTGATGATCTTAACCATTCATAAATATAGGCATTAAACCACAGATTGCTGATTAATATCATTTATGAAATTCATGACATCTCCTGAACAAGTTGCTCCCACCCCCTTTTCTTTTCTGATGAAAAAGTAAGGACCCCTGAAAGCCTCTGTCAGCTGCTTTGATTGATGACATTTGTTAATTAGATTCAATGAATCTAGTTGTTATTGTATCCATATGGAATAATCTATATTTAGGTCTATGCTAGTAGACCTCTATCTCATAATATTAGCTTCTCTGGGAACTCATTTGCAATGGGACATGATTTAGCGCTTACTAGGTAAGGGAAAACATTCAGAACTCTTATTTTTAAAGGGATTTTATGATTTTTTGAACAATCTGTGAAGTCATTCTATTATTGTCTTAGAAGATTTAGAGGTGGGTTTGGAGCTGGTGATCCTTTAGTTCAGCTTCAATAGTTTAAAAGATTCAAGGGTCTGTGTGATGAAACAGTCTCATCAAGCCTCTTTTAATCACAGTGGGAGCTACCTAGCCTTCCTGGGTCTCCAGCTCAGTCAGGCTTCCCTTTTTCTGCCTCTGGGTTCTGCATCCTCTCTGGGTAAACTTTCTCTACTATTTCCACCTGAGTCCACTGGAACTGGGTCCCATCTGCTGCTACTGTTAGAGGTTCACTTGAAAATTCAATCAGGATAGGGATCACAGCTGCCCCTCCCTTTCCCTGTCTTGTTCAACAAGATCACTCAGGGTTTTGTGGTTCACAGAGATCAGTCAGAATGAGTTCAAAATGAAAAGAATTTTAATAAGAGAATAAACATTGTGCACATCCTTTGCAGGTGCCACATACCATGCAAGGATAAAAGAAACTGGGAATAAACCGCACATTCTCTTTCCTTGCCACTCACATACTCTGAATTATGTTAAAAGTAGATTGGACTATTTATTCTTGGAGTCATAAGCATTCAGAAATGATCAGATATCTTGGTTCCTTTGGCTGGGGTTTCCCCCTATTGTTTTAGCAACACATATTCAAAATGGAGTCCAGGCAGGGTTTTTTTCTGGGAAAAGAGGTGGTGGAACTCAGTGGGTTGCCCTCAGAGAAAATGGTCACATGGCTGGTGGCTCTGCCCCCTGATCTCCAGACAGAGGGGAGTTTAGATTGCCCTCAGCGCCGCTGAGTGGTGCGGAGGGCAATCGAAACTCCCCTCTGTCTGGAGATCAGGGGACGGGGCCACCAGCCATGTGACCATTTTCAAGAGGTTAAGGAACTCCGTTCCCCTGCATTCCCCCTGAAAAAAAACCCTGAGTCCAGGTATAAAGAATTGGATAATGGTTTAATCCTTCATGGTGAAACACAATGGCTTTGTCCAGGAATGTTTATTATCTCCCTTTGCCTACCACATGGGTCATCCTTTTCTCCTTGTCCAAAGGCAAAGGATACTCTCTCTGCTCCTGACCACTCAGGCTCTGTATTCTTAGGTGTGACTCTCTAGCTGTGAGTTGCCAGCTCCATGTTCTCACCAGGCCAGAGCCATCTTCAACATTCAAGAAAAGACTCATCCTCCTGTGTCTTACCTCTGCTAGTCAGCAAGGAGTCCCTTTTGGTTTCTAAGCTTGTACAGAGTGCAAACCCAATTATGGGAACTTTAACACAAAATCTAGGGTGTAATGCATTTCTCCACAAACTGTATGCTGGCGCAGGGAGACAGATGGTGTGGTACTCTCCCCGCAAGACAATTCCCTTATTCTTTCTCAAGATATCAGCTGTCACTAGCCCTAAGCCTATTTGCCCTCCACTTTGAATTCCTAGCATCTCCACTTCTGAATAACCATTTTAAATTAAAATCACAGTCCAATTGCCCAAAAATTTGCTTCTCAGAAGACAAAGAATAACTGATTGAAATTTTGCAGCAAGAAACTATGTCATTGCTGCTGCTACTACTACTGCTACTAGTAAAAATAATCTTAAATATTTGTTACATGCCTATAAAAACTGTGGTTCCCACCCAAAAGGTAACAATGTAATCATTAAAAAGGACAAAGGGAATTTTTTAAAAGTAAGTAAAAATCAAGTGTATGGTTATTGAAACAAATATTTCTTATATTACAGTGAAAAGCACAATACTCATTCTTCCAATTTCCCAACACAGTCAATAGATTAAAAGCTGGGTTTTACCCTTAGTTTTTTTAAGAGTTAGATTTTTAAGACAACGGATTGAATCCAGTAATCCATCAGCAGAAGTCATTGACAATGTGGATGTTTGCCCCATTCTCTTCCCTTAATAATTCTTTCTGACACAAGAGCATTGGTTTCCTGGGGTCACAGGGTTCAACTGGGACTAAAAGCCACATAGGTAAGGTATGAGATAAGAATGATATTGCCCCTTTCCCTTTTGTGTTAGTGGACTTATTCCAATAGAAGGAGGAATTTCATCCCCTTTCCTTTTCTTACAGCTCCTTGACTTGTGTGACGATTAATACCCGGAAATTCCTCCCAACTTTTCTGGGAGAGACTGCTGGCAGGAAGGAAATAAGACAAACATTCATACTTCTTGCACTGCAGACCCCTGAGTTCAACCCAATAATAATACTCATCACAGGGATTGTATTTAACACTGTAGGAGGCAGTTTTTTAACCATATATCATCCCTTAAAATATACCATCTGGGATAGTCATTGAGTGACAAACTAAATGGATTTATTGCTGTCTGGATGACTTACACTGCACTCACAATCAATAACCAATGTCGTCTGGGGGAAGTTGCTGGGGTGGGTGGCAGAAACTCTCTGGATGGCTCTTCAAACCTCTGCAAACGCAGAGGATGTTTCAAGTCTGAGACTGAATTGATTGTGCAAGCAACAAATCACACTTTCAAAATACAGACAGGGCCCTAATTTCACCAACAGGTATCAACATATTTACAAAGGTCACATATGTTGCCTTACAGAAACAAAGTCAATGACACTTCTTGCAAACAGTCTCTGATTAGCCTGCCTGGTGAACTCACTGGAATTTTAAAATTAACTATGAATCATACAAGATTGAGTAATTTTAGACTATGTTCAGTCAGTCATCGAGATATACAGATTGTCATGTACAGCTCTGCACTCTATGTACACATGTGGCAAATTGAAGAGGAGGACTGAAAATTTTGAAACTGTAGATTGGCTAGTGAGTGGGTTACATGTAAATTCTCTGCTTCCCTGCAAACAAGTGATTGTCAGGGGAGTTATTTGTGCAGTCAGATCCAATCCAGCACAGACAGAAGACACATGTACCAAATTAAGGTTTTTTTAAAATTTAAAGCAAAATCAAAAACCTTAGCCTTGTGTATTTGAATGTGTTGGACCTGATTCAGATGATCAGTCTCCTTGAATTATGAATGACTTTGATTAAAATATTCTAATCCACATATTGGACTACTCATACATAGGGGCTCTTCTTCAATGGTTAGAGGAATTCTCTATCCTATTATATAAAAGGCTAAGTGAATTCAAGACAACTCACTTGCTACCCTGGTGCACCTCCAGAGGACGCTGCTGTGGAAGGAAGCCCAGATGAGGCAGCCAGACCTCCAGAGAGTGCACCATGGCAGGAAGCCCAGGCCAGGCTCAGGCATGGAGCAGACGGCAATGCCAGCCTCCCGCCTTTACCCAGCTGGGATCAGGAGTAGAGCAGGTAGCAATGCCCACCCCCACTTCACCCAGCCAGAATCAGGAATTGAGCAGGTGGCAGTGCCCATCCCCTGCCTTCACCCAGCTGGGATCAGGAGCAAAGAAGGTGGCAATGCCTGCTCCCCCCTTCAACCAGCTGGGGTCAGGAGTGGAGGAGGTGACAATGCCTACCCCGGCCTTCACCCAGCTGGCATGAGGGGCAAAGCAGGTGGCAATGCCCACCCTCCACCTTCACCCAGCTAAAATCAGGAGGGGAGCAGGTGGCAATGCCCTTCACCTAGCTGGGAACAAGAGTTTAGCAGGTAGTAATGCCCACCCCCACCTTCACCCAGCTGTGATGAGGAGCAAAGCAGGTGGCAATGCCTGCCCTCCACCTTCACCCAGCTGGGATCAGGAGTGGAGCACATGGCAACGCTCGCTTGCCCTTCTCCTAGCTGGGATCAGGAGTGGAGCAGGAGGCAATGCCCATCCACTCTTCACCCACCTCAGATCAGGAGAAAAGCAGGTGGAAATGCCTGCTTCCCCCTTCATCTGCTGAGATCAGGAGTGGAGCAGGTGGCAATGCCCACCCCCTACTTCACCCAGCTGGTATCAGGAGCAGAGTAGGTGGTGATGCTCTAGGATTAATATGATGCTGAATTCCTTGTCCCTGCTCCCCAAATTTTCCTATTGGGATTCCAGGGTCAGTTGGCCATCCTAGTATTAACATAGAGCACTGCTCTATTCAAAACAGAACAAGAAATCTCTGTAATGTTCTTCTGAGCTGTACCCACAGCCAGAATACTGTGGATTCAAATGCAAAAATGGTTCAATATCCTTAAAATACCAGCTTTCAATTAAAAAAAAACACACGATTTTCTGTTTATAAATGCAGATTTGCACATCTTCCCATGCAAGCTCCCCTTCAGATATTACAATGGAACACAAAAGTAAGTTATTCTAAAATAAGCAGAGATTATGTTTGTATGGGAAGTTGAGAGGACTGCACATTAGAGTATCTTCTCATAACTTTTCTCATTAGGAGGCCTAAGGCTGCTACAAAAAGATATCCCCAGCCACTGAATTTCTGTACAATGGATTTCTCTGCTGTCCTTAGGTCCTTCTTCCCTCACTACCTAAGTCAGCCATGCTCTTTTTGAAGGCATCAAGGCTATGAACGCTCCACCCTAATACCAGTGCTACCTTTTGATCTCTCTCCTGGATGTGTTTACTTCCAGTAGAAAAGGCATAGGTAGGGACTCGGAGACACTAGTGAGTCCTTCACTGGATGGCATTTCACACTCCTTTATAGTTCACCGGTTTGTATGTGGTTTTTTTAAAAAAAGAGCTGGGTCTACCAACACATAGAGAGACAGCTTGATGTCTAATGAGCATCATTTCCTTGGTAGTCTCAGCTTTTTCTTTGAAATACAGGCAGCTATGAAATAGACAGAAAATGCCCTTGTGGAATCAAGGAAAACAGCAGAGAATTTGTAAAACGTCAAAAAGTCAAGGTAGAAGATAAGAGGCATGATAAGGAGTCAAATAAACTAGTTTGAAAAGGAGCCAAGCCTAATACAAAGCAAACAGCAATGAACTTGTGGACTCATACACTTCTGTTTTTCAGCAATATCATAATGCTTCTCTCTCTTGTGTCATCGCAAGACACTGTTCTGTTGCTTGAGAAAAGCAATGGAGCATTAATAGCTGCCTTTCTAATCATTATAGAAAAGTAAAATGCATTCGTTATATCCTGCATTAGTGGAATGACCAATATAATATTCTGTCAGACACAAAGAGCTGTCAGAGCTGTAATCTGTAAATTTGATGAACTGTTATAAGACCCGTCATTAAAAGGAAGAGTGTTCTCTGTACTTCTCTCGACTGGTATATAATCTCATTGTGCCAGAAGAGAGCTGCAAGGATTGAATTAATCTTCCAGCAATTAATAATCCCTTTGTTCTGGTAAAGTCCTGTAAGAGTAAAGCCTCATTAGTTACTGCAACTGTTAAATGTCATTCTTAAATGAAATCTGCAATCATAAAGAAAGAATAAGGCAATTTTAACACTTTGATTCCCTTCAGAGTCTTATGGCAGACTTCAGAAAATAGGGCTCTTTTCTGAGTAAGGCACATGATTCAATAACTTATTCATGGCACAGCTGTTCCATAAGCACTGTAAACAACTGTGTCATCTCCCTTCTGTCTGTGGGTATGAGGGTTGGGTAATCACTAGTACTTCAACACATGGCAATTCAAATGATTCAATACAGAATGTCACTCATAAGAGGTCTCCAGTGCAAACACTACTGATCCATGTTCAGGTCTAGGAAGCCATATAGTGCCGAAGTGCTGAAGAATTTTTAATGTTTTCAATTTAAGGTACTGTGAATGGTTTAGTATTGTCTGAGTGTTATGTGCCATCAAATTGTCTCCAACAAATGGCGACCCTATGAAGGAAAGACCTCCCTAATGTTCTATCATTAACCGACTTGCTCATATCCTGCAAACTGGAAGACATGGCATCTTTTATAAAAGTCAAGCTATCTCGTTTTAGGTCTTCCTCATTTTTTACTGCCTTCTACTTTTCCTAGTGTTATTGTCTTTTCCAGAGAATCTTGTCTTCTCATGATGTGACCAAAGCACAATAGCCTCATTTTTGTCATTTTAGCTTCTAGGGAAGATTCTGGCTTGATTTGATCTAGTGCCCAATTTTGTCTTTTTGGCTGTCCATGGTATCTGCAAAACTCTTCTCCAGCACCACATTTCAAATGAATCAATTTTTTCCTGTCAACTTTTTTCACTGTCCAACTTTCACATCCATATGTAGTAATGGGGAATACCATAGTTTGGATTATCTTGATCTTGGTTCCCAGATAGACATCTTTATCTTTAAGGATCTTCTCTAGCTCCCTCACAGCTGCTCTTCCAAGTCTCAATCTTCTTCTGATTTCTTCATTGCAGTCTCCCTTTTGGTTGATGATTGGGCCAAGGAATAGATAATCTTGAACAATTTCGATTTTCTCATTGTCACCTTTAAAATTGTGTAATTCCTCAGTAGTCGTTACTTTTGTCTTCTTGATGTTCAGCTGTAATCCTGCTTTGGCACTTTCTCCTTTAACTTTCAATGTATCACAATGACATAATTTGCTTAGTAGAAAATCCCACTGTGGAGTGGGTTTTCTGAACTCGGTGAGCTCAAGTTACTACAATGAGAGATGGAGGAAGGGCCATTCAACTTACTTTCTTTAACCTCTCATGCTTCCTGTTTTGGAGGGTCCCTGCTAAACCATGAGATTTTGGGAGGGGAAGGGAGACTGCTATGAGAAGAGGTAGACAATAAAATTTATTTCTACAAATTTGCCTCAGTTACGAACACAATAGATTCATCCTACAGTATCTAGACAATTTGTGAGGAAACTATACTGAATACAAGGGCCAAAAGAACAGACTGAAAGATTAATTAGCTTTAGTTCAAATTGGTTACGTTTAATGACGTTGGGCTTCATTTCTGTCTCTAGAGTAGAGATGGCCACGAACAGCAATACGAACTAAAAAAAAGCCACAAACAGCCCAATCAGCTGTTCACGAACAAGCTGTTTGTGAGGCCCCATTCTAAACAAACAGGTGGTCGTTGCAAGCCTCCTTCATTGTTGTTTGTCAAGCCAGACAATCTGACACCTGCAATCAATTCCCTTGGCAGGGACTGCCTGAACTCGGTCTGAACTTTTGCTGTTGCTCTGGAAACCCCAATCTAAGCCCAATTTAGCTTGATAGTCAGGTCTTCCTTTCAAGTGTGGAGCTCCAAATTTGTTACAAGGAAGCAAAGAGCAGGGGGGAGGGGAGCTCCCAGCTCTGGTTTTGCAGACAGTGAGGGAGAGACAGGGAGAGTGCATTGGAGCTTGAATTTTCTTTGTAAGTGGTGGGATAGGGATCTACCTCTTCAAGTTCCAGGGCTGCTGCCAGGCTTTGGGCCAAGCTATTATTTATTACTGGTACCTTTCCTGCTGCCTGCTCAGGTAGGGTTTCTGGGAGTGGTGTGGTAGGGATCTTGATTGTTGGAGGAGAGCCTGCTGGCCCCCCCCCAAACAACGAACATGTTCATGAACAGGTCATGTTCGACAATGTTCGTTGTTCATTGTTCATGGATGGCAACAAACAACGAACACCATGGTCGTTTTTTTCCTGTTTGTGCCCATGTCTACTCTAGAGTAGAGATTAACTTTTCTTAAGGCAATTAAGTTGCAATGGCAATCTGACATACTTAGAAAGGATACTCATTTACTCTTCATAATTGCCTGTTCACTAGTAAAAACATGTATACTCTCTATATTTTGTTACAACTGTTAGCTTGCTCACCATAAAGTTGCTCAATAAAGTCTGGAGTTATTTACAAATGTGTCCCTGTCTGTTTGCTGTTGGGGAAATGAGGTTTGCTCCCTGCCCCTGCCATACTCAACCCCTAATGCCATACGATTCTCAGCTCCAACTCCTCCCCTGTAATTTCCCCACCCAACAGGGTGAGCTCTGACTCAGGAAAGTTCACACTGGGATTTGTGTTGTTAGTTTTCTTGGTACCACTGGCCCTCTACTTTGTTTAGCTGCAAAATATAACAAAAGTTCAGTGATACCTGAAAGACTATTTTAGTATGAGCTTTCATGAATTACAGCTCACTTCTTCAGATACGTTGCAGCTATCTGCAGCAGATTAACACAGCCACTCTTCCCACTCACACATTCTTCTGTCTGCAGCTTACACTGGAAGCAGGCTGGGGCGATGGACCAAGGGGGTAAATGAGTGCTTTCACAAGAGGGGCAGGTCTTTGGATCTCATATTTCTCCACAGTACTGCTGACATCTGATAAGCCATGCAGCTTGGTGAAGTACATGCGAGAATGTATTGTCGAAGGCTTTCACGGCCGGAGAACGATGGTTGTTGTGGGTTTTCCGGGCTGTATTGCCGTGGTCTTGGCATTGTGAGAATCTTAGGATAATAGGGGTACATGGGCATTGATGGCAGTGATGGGACCTTTGAGCACAGCACGGAGGGGGTATGTGAGCTAAAATGATGGCTGTCTGGTATGTTCTATCATCTAGGCCATTCCTTCCCACCGTTTATGGTTTGCAGAGGCAAAATAATTGCTGTGCACCACTGGTCTTTCTCATGCCTCTCCTCATGCAGGGATTGAACCAGGAATCCTTGTTGTTCTTCCTCAGTGTCTTTCCATTGGGCTCTGTGTTTGCAACCCTATATGGCTGTTGTTGATGTCAGTGCTGCAGTGGAATGCCTAATGCCCAATGGTCTTCCTCTTTTGCATATACCTGCTTGGACCAGCAGTTAGGGCACTAGTCTTGGGTGTGGGGGCTGTGAGTTTGAGGCTTTGTGTTTTGCTGCCAATTGGACTATGGTCAGGAGAATAGGCATACTTTGTCTTTTGGCCACCATTTCTGGTCCCTTGTAGCTTGGGCCCATGCGTCCCCTCTGACACTTGGGTGCCATTGCCCAGTGGTCTATGGGGAAAATGTGAGAGACTTTGCAGTCATGTGTTACACCTAGAATCTTGATGCCTGCTCTTCCCCTGCCTGGCAAATGGCAAGGTGGTTATGGACAGGGACTCAAGCACTCAACTGTGTAGTATTCTGGGTGCATTGGCTCTACAGCTTCTGCTGCTCCCCTGTTGAGGTTTGTGCTGTTGCTGGTTCTTTCCCCTCTGCCATCTGGCACTCTGCCTGGAGCAATGGCCTTGAGAAGCTAAGCCACATTGGCAGTGGTAGTTGGTTGTTCCTGAGTAAGTCACTCTGAGGGATGTCATTGGGTGCTACTGCCAGATGTGTGGCTGTTGCTAGGATTGATAGGGAGACTGGTGTGTTCAGAGGGATGTGGGCTGTTTTTCTCCCCTGTGGAATGTCTATAGGAAACAGACTAGCAATGTTGCTGTTACCATAGCTTGGCTGCTGCCCACACAACAGCCCTTGGGATTGGGCTGCTGATCAGTTTGATTTTGTTAATTAGACTATCCTTACAATTTGGTTGATATATTGTTCACTGCCTTGAATCCAAAGAGATAGGATAGAAATGTTTTCAACCAATCAATAATAACAGCTACATCTCTGATTGGCTTCAAATCAGATTTCTCCTCGTTTTATCCTTTTCCAGAGCTTTATTCAATATTTTCCCACTGGCTGTGTCACTTGGCCACAGTCACTCAAAAAAGTTCCTGGATTATACCATGGATCTTTTTTATTTGCAGTGTTCCAGCATCACTACTTTCTTGGTTTTCTTGCCCATGTTCATCCTGATCCACTCATGGGTTTTTCCTGGTCCGGCATTACTCTAAGTAGGTGGCAGTTACCAGGCAAACATATATCTTTATTATACACACAATTATTACAAAAATCCCGTAGACAGGGAGATGAAAACATTTATGGACGTCTGATCCTGTGGTACCATTTATTGCACCATGTTACAACACTGATTGCTAGTTAAGGTTATCAATGATGTTTGACTGGAGGAAAGCATCTGTCATTAAGGCCTACTACATGGATATAATTTTAAATGCAACTGGCACCCACATAATTAAAAATACAAATTAATTGCATTTCAGCAGGCTTACTTCCTGGAATAGACAGAAGATGACCAGCAGTCAAATGAGGCCAGAATGAACTAAGATAAAGGTAACTCTTACCAAGTGCTCAGCAATTTCAATGCCTCTGACACCACAGAGCACAGCCAATAAAGTATCATATGACTTTTTCATGCTTGTCAAGAAAAACACATTTCCAGAGAAAATAGCATTAGCAAAGCGTGTATCAGTTGATTATGGGAAATTTTTCTTATGCACCATCTCAACAATATCTGCTTAAGCTGGAAATGCTCTCCTCCCCTTTGACAGTTATGTAATTTCACACTTAACGACTAAAGTACCCAAAGTGCGTCACACAAATTCAGCCATGGCTGCTCTACAATGGCCATTAAAATGACAAATTAAAAAGTATAATGAGAAAGCTGAGCTGAGCTGCACTCTTGTCTGCTTTGCCTCCTCCAGTGTTTTTGACTGACAGGACAATGAATGCTATGAGGCCCAGGCTAGGACTTTCTGATTCTTATGGTGCTTGTTGTCTTTTGTCAAGCTACAGAGAAAACAAAACCAAACTCATATAGGGTCAGCAAACAGAATTTTAAAAAATCTAATATGGTTAAAAATAATAATGAAAATATGCCTGTGGGAGATTAGCAAAACTATTCATTTATGTCAATATAAGCAAGGATGCAATAAGTAGTTCTAGTACAGTATAAATATATATTGCCTGCAACTACATGAATACAAACATACTATACAAAATAAGAGAACTAGAAGGAGCTAAGAGAGCAATCATAAGTAGGTCTACAATGGAGCTACTGTCAAGAAAGTATTCTTAAGACTGTACTGAAAAAGGACTCTTAAGGATCATACTTTGACCCTGTAATCTATACATGGACTCCAGACCAGTATTTAACAAGCAGAGACAAAGCCCTTGAAGAAGAAATAGCTCAAGCAACTGAGTTTTATTTCATGCTACAAGGAAAGGGATGCATACATGGATGCACACACAGAGACACAGACACACACTCTTTGGAAAAAAGAAGTGATACGCAGTCTCTGATATTCTGTACTCCATATCAAAGATTGTTTACTACTGCTGTTGTTTGACATGTGCCTAATAGGTAGTATTGCACCCATAGTGTGCCCCCCTTCCAACAGCCATACCTCTTGTACCAAGATCTTCTGGCCTAAAAAAGTTAAAAAGATTGGATGAAGTACACTTTTTTTTATACTGTGTGAGCTGCCTTGAGCAGGACTCTGAGAGACTGACATGGATATAGCTAGAAATATAGAGGAACAGTCACTACTGGATTTGACCAAGAAGATAATAGAAGGTATTTTTGCACATAGAAACAGGGCTAGTCCAGCCCCACAGCTAGACATGCTACAAAGGGATTCTAGAGGCCTAGAATAGAACAACTTTGGAGAGGGGCACAAAACAGAAGAATAACAAAATTGTATAGCCTTGTGTAGATTAGAAGATCCATCTAATCACCCAGAACAAGGCAGTACAGAAATATTCTAAACAAACAAGCACGCTTGTCAATACTTTCTTCATGTAGCTTAGCCATCAGACCACACTTTTAAATAAGATATACTGTTCTGTTTTGTTTTTAAATAGAGTTTAAAACTGTTTCAGGTGGGTAGCCATGTTGGTCTGCAGAACAGTAAGATTCAAGCTCAGTAAACCTACACCATTTTCAGGGTATAAGCTTTTGAGAGTCACAGCTCTCTTCTAAAGATACTGAAGAAGGGACCTTTGACTCTTGAAAGCTTATACCCTGAAAATCTTGTTAGTCTTTAAGGTGCTACTGGACTCAAATCTAATATTGTATTCTTAGCTAATCCAACCACAATAATGTAAAGCCAAAATTTGATACCTGTTTAGGATTTCCCTGCTTTCCCTCTAGAAAACGTGGTTTTGCACATAGATATTGCATTGGAAATCCTTTGTACTATTTATGAGGAAAGATACTGGTGACAGGGGTACTAGCTTTCTTAAAAGAGCTAGCCCTGGTGGAACTGGAATAGTTCCTTCCAAGTGTTCCAAGAATTCTCTCTCAAATTGAAGGGTAAAAAAAGATTTTTCTAGAAGAGGGGATAGTAACAAGGCTTATCTGCAGACTGTATCGGTCTTAACATTATAACTGAGGTGTCTTTTTCCTATTGAGTAGATAAAGATTGTTCCCTTTGTAAAGGACAAGCTAACTGTGTTGGCTCATCTCCCATCTTCTTGTCCCTTGCCTAGATCTATGAAGTAGATTGCCTTGCTTATGCCCTGTGATGGAATCAAATGTGAAAATGGTTTTTTAAAATGTTCATGAGAGTTTGTTTGTGTGTAAGCTTAAAGACTGAAGAACGTTCTTATTACAACTTCCAGAGCAGAAGAAACCCAGCAAAATTGCAGCTCTCTTCCTCAGGCCCTTCTGTTCCTATGGCTAAGTGCTAGCTGACCTCTGGCCTGGATTACAGAAAGTGAATCCCACCCAAGACTGGCAAGGAATTGTTGGGTGACTTGTCCATCCAAGAAAGTTGCAAGGCCAAGATAAGGAGAGCAGGAAGTAGTTAAAGAGAATGGCCATTTCCGTAACAACAGCTGGACAGCACAGAGGGGAAACCCCCACGGAAACCATGGGGGTTTCCGTGGGGGTTTCCCCTCTGTGCTGTCCAGAAGATAAGGAGAGCGTCTGAAGCTGAGAGAAGTAGTAGTTGAAATCAGATCACACAAGTCCCTGTCAACAGTTTACCAATGCAACCACCTGGCAGGTTCAATGCCCTTCAACTAGATGCTGTCCAACTCCCCAAGAAAGGAAGAGTTAGGCCAAGAAACTATGTGACAAACCAAAAACTACAAAAAAACCCCAAGGGGGCAGGAAAACTGGGCAGAATGCTGACTCAAGCTGCTGTGCCAGCAGGAAAAGGGGTGGACCAAGGGGTTTAGCAGAAGTAGGTTGATTCCTTAAGCCACTCCAGTCCAGTTTGGGAATGTTCCCAAACCCTGTGGAATGTTATGCCATTAAAATCAATGGCATATCCCATACACACCCCTAAAATAGGACAGGCCAAGTACCCCTCCTGACATATAGAGTCTGGCCCACAAACCCTGGCAGGACACAGGATGCTGACTACAGCTGTAACCAATCATCCTTTCCCCTGCACCCAATCACAGTCTTCCCAGAGCTACATAAACTTCAGCCAGGGCACCTCATAGTTTAGCAGGTAGGGTATGTGGCACAGGACTCTGTCCCAGAGGTCTCTGCCATGTACACTGAGCTCACCTAACATACACCAAGGGAAGTGAATCCGGGAGAGCTGACTAATATGAGGGGACAGGGATGATGGCAGTCATCTCTTTGCATGCTCCTTTGCCAGGGTGCCCCTCCCCCCAAGTGGGAAACAGGGCACAACTGTGGTTTGGGATGCCTGGCAGCTGCCCCATTGTGCTCTGTAGATCACCTTCTTGCCTTGTAGGATTGGAGCCTTCAGTAGTAGCAGCAGCAGGTGGAGCAACTGAGGCTGCAGAGCACTTCCTTATGAGATTAGGGTCATTTGAATGACTACAGCATGTTCCTCCTGGGGATTCCCTGGTAAACGAAGCTCCCCCATGGGGGCAGAACCTGCTGTGGCTGGGATGGTTTACCATCTATGTTTCAACAGGGAGACACAGGAGCATGACCAGTGCAGTCCCTGCCACTCTGCGGTGTCACCAGTTCTAGCCTGGCTGCTGGAGAATCTGGCCTTGGGCACCCTTCTGACCAGCAAGTCCGCCTCACTCAGATACATGCTGTGCTAGGACAGCTCAACCTGGGTCCCCATGCCCCCTGGGAGCACCTTGTAAAGGTACTGGTGCCATAGATGGAGGGAACTGGCAATCCAATTTATCAGACCCTGATTTAATGTTCAATAAAGTCTGGGGTATTCTACAACTCTGTCCCTGTCTGTTTGTTTGTGAGTGGGCCCCCATCTGTGACATTCCCTTAGGTCTTCCCTTTCACATGTCTGAAAGGGGGGTTCTGACTCAGGGATGTCCATGCCGAGATTGTTGTTGTTGGTCTTTCTCACAACATAGCCAGGGTTCACTGGCACCTTGAAGGCTGACCCCATGTATTGGTCCCCACACCTGTCCCACACAGAGAGCCATACACTCTGCAGGCTTCTCTGTGCAACTTGCACAGAGAACAGGTTGGTGGGTGGCCAAAGGGTATATGTGGCTGCTCTAGCACAAGAGGGCAGTTTCTGGGTTCCACATTCCCCCACAGCACTACTAGCATCTGATCAGCTATGCAGCATGGCAGTGCAGGAGTAAGGGACCCCAAAATGACAGATATCCAGGATGACTCACTAGATGAGCCATCCTGTTCCCACTTTTGTGGTTTGTGGGAGCAAAAAAATCATCTCCAAGGCTTTTGCTGCCACTGGCCTGTCGCATGTGGAGACTGAACCAGAAAGTCTGGTCATGCTATTCTGGTGCCTTTCCACTGAGCTATGACTGTCTGTCCAATGACTTCTGCCTGGCCCCATGTGGCTGATGGTGATGTCAGGGCTTCAGTGGAATGCCTAGTGCCTGATGACACACCTCCTTTGAACCTACCTTCTTGGCCCAGCACTTAGAATGCTGGTCTCAGGGGCTATGGCTATGGGTCCAAACCTGGTCTACACATTTTTTGTCTTAACTTTTTCATGGGAAGAGAATGTTAGGCTTGGAGTAGAGATGGTTGCATGTGGGCAGCACTTTCACTGCCAGTTAGGCCCTAGTGGGGGGAGGAGTGGGGATCCTGTCTGCTGCATAAGCACCCTTCCCCTATGGGCAGGGGTGCACTCAGACCACATGCCTCTGTTAGGGTTATGCTGTTGCTGAGTGTCTCCCCCCCCCAGTCTGCTGACTGTCCTTGGGGGTGGGGAGGAAGAGTGGAATTGAGGAGTAGTGGATGGATTGGCAGTGGCTGGTTGTGTTTGTTTGTCACTCACAGAGGCATCATCGGCTGCCGATACCTGCTTGGTTGATGTCACCAAGGTTGCTATGGACTCTGGCACGCTTGCTATGCCATCTTTGCCTTGAGGAGGGGTGCATGATGTTATTTCCCCCAATGGAATGTCCATAGGGAATGGACCACAGTGCTGATTTTGCAGCAGCAGTTGGCTGCCACGACTGCAGCAACCTTCAGAATTGTGTGACCAATCAGTAGTATTAGTTGTGAAGTTTTCCAGAATTTTCAATATTTAGTTTTAGGTTTATTAATAGCATTTTTGTTTTAACTTGTTTATGTGTGTCTCCTGATCTAATTTTTATGGGAAAGCGGTTAAGGGATTATATAAAAAATTAAAAATAAAGATTAAATTTATTAATTACCTTTTTTGTCTGCTAATCTTCTAAATTAGTTTACAATGAATATCTGTGAATGTTTTATTTAGATTTTCTTTTTAGCTCAAAAACTTTTATAAAACTGTCACAAATATATTTTACAGTGTGACAGCACTGCCGATATTTAAATAAAAATGGATTAGCCTCTTTAAAACATCTGTGTTGATATATGATAATTCAGACCTGTCAACATTTCTTTCTCCTTTCAGAACGTTCCTAATTTACTCAGGATGGTTTTAATTCAAATGATTACTGGAATATGTCTTTTCCTATAAAGAAATGAAGAAAATATTTCCCTGTTCTGTCAAACTTTTAACCGCTTAATTATTTGGTTCAAAAGCCATTATGTGAATAGGTAAAGATCAGTAATGAATCAACTCAATACATCATCACTTTAAAGATTTCATCAATAGACCTTTCATATTCCATAAACTGTGCTCTTCTATTTCTGAATCTCCTCCTTAGAGTACACTTATACTTTTTCGTACTTCTACTTGCCCTTGTTTTGAAAACAAATTATGAATACACCCAATACAATCCTACTTCAACAGCTTTCACATGATCCAATCGGTGGCATATATTCCTTCAATGAGAAACAGGGTGGTGATGGAAATAGCACTGATATCTGGGAAAATCTCTGGAGGCCTTATAAAACCAATTTGCACATGTAACAGGAACAAAGTCCCATCTGGAAATTCCTATATTATCAAGATGTGTCTAGTGTAACCCAACTATCATGATGAAGTGCTCTGACAAAGCGCTTATACCCTGAAAATCTCATTGGTCCTTAAGGTTCTTGTGGATTCGGATCTTGCTGTTCCAACGATCATGTTTAGGCATGTGTTTCAGTGCCTCCATCCCACCCTTGAGGGGTCAGCAATGTTTGAATAGATAGAGTACTACTATACTAGTCCCTGCACTATGTTCTGTTGTTAGAGTAGTGAATAAAAGTTGACATTTGAATGTATGACTAGAGAAAACACTATCAACCTTCCCAATGTATGCAATTCACAGTGGGAAGAAAATTTACTCTGTTAAGGTGACCTCTCCCTTTCTACTCTGCCCTTACTTGCTAGCTTATCCCCTTGACACTGGCCTGGCATATATGTGTTTCTCTTGTGTGTATAAAAGCTACTTACTTTCTATGGTTACATAGTGTGTCATTTCCAATGGCCTAGCATCAGTGTAATTGCAATCTTTTTTTAAAATCTAAATAAGAGTTCAGATGCAAATCCAATAGATCAGGTAATACTGTTTACTGAGCTGGGGGAAATAAAATCTCTTCCCCAAAAGAGATTAATTAAAACTGAAACGATAAGAGCTGATGCCCATTATAACAGGGCCGTTCTGTATTAATGTAAGCATAGCAAATATGTTTGACATTTCACTAATTAAACTGTTGTATGATTTGCATAACATATAGCAAATAGAACAACTAACAGTTTTGTATATTCTATGCTTGGAACTTAGATTAAAATTATCTTTAAAAAATCCGGCAAGTCAGTGAGCTTTCCCCTATTTTCTTGCCCTTAAATTTTAACAGCCAGATATGTTTTTTTAAAGGTCAATAGACTGAAATGGGGAAAACAATCAGGATTTGTGTATTTTGTTCCTAATGTTTTATAAGTTACTTCTTGCCCCATTTCATTTTAGTATAAATTAAATACAAGATTAGGTCTATCAAAACTTCAAAGCAGGAAAAGATAGGCAGACAAAGATGTTTCTTCTTCCTACTGTCCATCTCACCCACCCATATTTACCAGCTGCGTAGAACCAACACTGGGAACAGAACTGTAGTGCTACTACACTCTCTAGCTCATTCTGGGAAGCAATTACAGTGGTAGCTGTTCTGGAATTCAGATTCATGGGCCATAGCAACCATCTGCTGGAGCCAGGCACTTCACGGCTGAAGCAGAAGTACTGTATAGTAGATATCTGGTTTCCATGATGGCTTTAAGAATAAAAAGTATGAAAGCTTGCTCCTCCCAATGTTCCAAAAGTAATTAGGAAGCTTTATTAGACTCATTAGTCTAGACACTGAATAGCGTACAATAATATTGAGGGAAATGAGGTTTCTCATTGTAACAATGGCTCCAGCAGCTAAAGTAATTGTAGGGACTTAAGTTGGCTTGCTAGAGGAGAAGTTGTCTCAGAGAATGTACACTATCTAGGGTCACCAACTTCAAGATGGGACCTGGTGTTCTCTTGGAATTACACATCATCTCCAGACTACAAAGATCAGTTAATCTGGAGGAAATGGAAGTTTCGAAGAGTAGATGCTATAGCATCACATCCCCACTGAATTCCTTTTCCTACCCACACTTTGTCTTCCCCAAACACTGCCCCCAAATTGTCAGGAATTTTCCAAGCCATAGTTGGCAACCCTAGTACCACAACCACATATCCCCACCACCATAACCTCATGACTGCTTTCCATGGCCAAAGAAAATGCTTGGCTTTCCAGTCACAGAATTCTAGTGTCACTTGAAGATTAGCCTTTAGATTAGATGGCATTGCTCTCACAGGCAAACTTAGTCGTGGTATCTACATACATAGATATGTGGAAATCCAGCATGCATTTCTTATATTTCTCTGGCAATTGGACTCATCACATCACTAGTGATTGGTGCTATTTTCTTCTGTCTACTTCCATGTCTGCACTCCTTTTTTTGAATATGGTTACATGCTGTAAAATAGGGAAATAACATTTCTTTTAATAAAAGAGAGGTTTGTATTGCAGACAAGGAATCTTGTTTTAAAGCCAGTGATGTTGTTGCTGGCAAAATCAATTGCCTTGGCATTTACTAGCGTCATAATAACGTTTTTTTATATATTAAGAGTATTAAAATAATGTTAGAGTTGTTGAGTATTTATGTTACATAGTTGTTCAAAAGATTTTTTATGAGACACAAAGGAATTCATTATACAGGTTTAGTCAGTACTCTTGCAGTTTGTTTATATTGACTATTTTTGTCCACAATAAGAAGAAAACAGAGCTTGGGAAATACCATTCAATGGCCATTTATATCAGCATGGACTCATTTGCTCCAATGTGACTACAGTTCTACAAATGGCTATTAAATGTCCCCCACCCCCAAGTTTGAAAGATGCAAATGTCCCACATTCTGTTTCTTATCGGGTGACTGCTCTCCTTGTAATGAAGTTGTCATAGCAATATATTTTTAATAACTCTGATTCATAGGCCAATAATGTTCCAGAGCTTTTGCTCATGGTATTTTAAAACACTATTTTATTTTAATTTTTCAACTAGAACAAGAAAAAAATGCATCTAAGACCAGAGAAATGTTATACTAGGGCTATCCAGATAAGGATGCTAAAAAGATTCTTGTTAACAGTTGTGTACAAAGGAGAATTCTACCACAAGCACCTCCCATCACTTCTACAATAGGATAAAACAAGCTACACCTGGTATCAATGTCTTACTTATGCAGTTATAAAGTTAAAGGAAGTCTTTTAGAGTCTGTACCTGGTAACTTGTTCTATAATGAGAGAAAATGTGGGGGAGAAATTAGGGGGAGAAACACATTGTCTTTACTGTGTATGAAAAGTAGCATCAATTTGCAGCTCACTTATGGCAACCCTGTAGGGTTTTCAAGGCAAGAGATGTTCAGAGGTGGTTTGCCATTGCCTGCTTCTGCATAGTGACCTTGGAGTAGCTCAGTGATCTCTCATTCCAGTACTAACCAGGGCTGATGAGATCTGACCAACTTGGGCCATCAAGTTTAAATGTAATTTTATGTTATGGCTTGTTTTTAATGGCTATATCATTTTATTATATCATTAGATTATGAGGTGTCTTAAACGGGTCTTTGGAGAGGAGGTATATACATTTGTCTGGAGCAGAAACCACCCATTTGGAACTTGGCCTCAGTGCCAACCACCCAGCCAGGAGACGGCCAGGAGGCATTCCCTCCTGCCATAGATGCCCTGCCAGCCCCGAACAGGCCCTAGCCCTCATGGGGCTACTCATCAGCCCTGGTGGCAACAGGAGTAACAAAGAAGAGAGTGCTGGGGGAGCAGAGGCTGGAGCAGGAAGCCACTGGCAAGCCAGAGTTGCTTGTGATTCGGCAGCTGCCGCCTCTAGATCCCTTGCTACTGCCATCACCAGGGCCACTGCTGCTTGCTGCTCCCACCAAGAAGGAGGCACAGGGAAAATCAGCCAAAGGACCAGTGCAGCCAGGCCTTGCTTGGGTGAGGCCGACCATGCCCCTGCGACTAGCACGTTGGTCAAGGAGCAACCACAGTCAACACAGGCGGGTTGAGCATGCCCAGGATGGAGGGTCGGAGCCTGGAGGTGGTGGGTGGGTGGCCCCACAGAGGGCCAGTGGGTGTTGAGTCCAAGGGAGGGCCCAGTCAAGGCTGAGTCTTAGGCAGCCAGCCTGTCATTTACCTCATCTTCAGGATAGCTGAGAGACAAAGAACAAGGCACTGAGGGGGATTGGTGGACTGGGGGGGGGGAAGAACCTGGTATGAATTACAGCCTACGATTGGCATATGGGTAGTACATAAACACCTGGTTTATTTAAATTAAATTAAATCTTCAGGGTGAGATGAATTGCACCTAATGGTACAAAAAGAACTCGCAGATGTAATTTCTGAGCCTTTGTCCATCATTTTTTGAGAATTCTTGGAGAACAGCTGAGATGCCAGAAGATTGGAGGCAGACAAATGTTGTCCCCATCTTCAAGAAGGGGGAAAAGGAGGATCCAGGTAACTACCGACCTGCCAGCTTTGTGTCTATACCTGGAAAAGTTTTAAAACAAATCATCAAACAGTCAGTCCCTGAGCATTTAGAAAGGATGGCTGTGATTACTAAGAGCCAGCATGGGTTTCTCAAGGACAAGTCATATCAGACTAACCTTATCTATTTTTTTGAGAAAATTACTACCATGCTGGATCAAGGGAATGCTATAGATGTAGTTTATCTCAATTTCAATGGCTTTTGGTAAGGTCCCACGTAATATCCTTGTTATCAAGTTGGTAAAATGTGGCTTGGATCCTATTACTATTACGTGGATCTGGAACTGGTTGACCGATTGGACCCAAAGAGTGCTTGTTAATGGTTCCTCATCCTCTTGGAGAAGAGTGACAAGTGGAGTGCCTCAGGGATTGGTCCTGGGACCTGTTCTGTTCAATATTTTTATAAACTATTTGGATGAATGAATAGATGGAATGCTTATTAAATTTGCAGATGATACTAAATTGGGAGGGGTAGCAAATATGGTAGAAGACAGAGTCAGGATATAGGATGATCTTGACAGGCTAGAAAACTGAGCTAAAATAAATAAAGGAATTTCAACAGGGATAAATGTAAAGTTCTGCATTTATGTAGGGAAAATCAAATGCATAATTATAGGAGGGAGGAGACTTGTCATAACAGTAATATGAGTGGAAAAGGTTCAAGGGGTCTTAGTAGAACATACACTGAACATGAGTCAGCAGTGTGATGTGGTAGCTAAAAAGACAAACGTGCTTTTGGGCTGTATCAACAGAAGTATAATGTCCAGATGATGCGAAGTGATGGTATCACTCTACTCTGCTCTGGTTAGACCTCACCTAGAGTATTGTGTTCAGTTTGGGGTGCCACAACTTAAGAAGGATATAGACAAGTTGGAGCGAGTCCAGAGGAAGGTGACAAAGATGGTGAGAGGTCTGGAGACCAAGTCTTATGAGGAAAGGTTGAAGGACCTCAGTATGCTGGAAAGGAGATGACTGAGAGGTGATATGATTACCATTTTCAAATACTTGAAGGGCTGTCATATAGAGGATGGCATGGAGTTGTTTTCCATTGCCCCAGAAGGTTGTACCAGAACTAACGGGGTGAAATTAAATCAAAAGAGTTTTTGGCTAAACATTAGGAAGAACTTCCTGACAGTTAGAGCAGTCCCTCAGTGGAACAGGCTTCCTCAGGATGTGGTAGGCTCTCCTTCTTTGGAGGTTTTTTAGTAGAGCCTAGATGGCCGTCTGACAGCAATGCTGATTCTTTGAACTGAGGAAGACCACGAGATGGAGGGCTGGAAGGGTTACATCAGTGCTTAGTTCTTGTAGTCCGTTCTTACATGACCAGGGAACGCTGATCACCACCTTGGGGTCAGGTAGCAATTTTCCCCAAGCCAGTTTGGCTAGGGATCCTGATGGTGTTTTGCCATCTTCTGGACATGCAGTAAGGGTCAGTGGGTGTGTGGGGTGGAAGGGGAGGTAGTTGTGAATTTCCTGTAGTGTGCAGGGGGTTGGATTAGATGACGCTGGAGGTCCCTTCCAACCCTATGATTCTCAGGTGGTGTATCACGATACAGTGGAAAGGAAGAGAAACCTGGTGGTGTAACCCCCTCCCATATCCCATTCTGAGGCTTAGGGAGGATACCCAATGTACCTGGCAGAATGGCAGAGGGATTTGCTGGCATGGTTGGTGGCAAAAAGGCTCACAACATTTTAAAAAACTAAATAATAAATGAATAACAAAAATATATAGTCTACATGTCTTTATATCTGATACACAAAGGACAGAAGTATAGAATAATTATCATTAAAACAATAGATCTAGGTTGGGATATGTGACAGATATTCTCTGTCTAGCACGCATAAAGCTCAATGTTTTTTTTTTGCTTTCCAGTTTTGCTCCTTTTCTATTACAAACACTTTCTAGATGTCCTAGTCATATCCCTAATGAATATATATCTGGACAATGCTGAGAAAATAGGGGCTGATTCAAATGTTTATACTCTCTTATACATGGTAGAGGATGGGCTTGATCTCAGGAATGCATGTATTCATAGTGGGTTGAAGGAAATGACATGCAAGTAATTGCCTTAAAACGGCTAGCTTTGGAACTGACAAGATAGAATCTGAGCAGTACAGATAATCTGATGCAAGATATATAAAACTGTTGAGAATAGTGTCCAGAAGGTTATCAAATTTAGGAATGTGCAATTTGGGTTTGGTATTTGGTCAAAATGATCCAATTTTACCTGATTCAGTAAAATTTGGTGTTACTGAACTTACATCTGTATTACTGAATAGATTTGTAACACTGAATTTAAGTTTACCAAATTTGGAAAGTGTGGCAGCGCTATTCCTTACTTTTCCTTTGCTAAGAAACAGCAAAGAAACACAGCTTCCCACTTTTTTTAACCAGATGGGAGGAGGGAAAAGGGAGAAGGAGTGAATCAGAGGCAGAAGGGGGGAGAGAGAGGGGGAAGGGAAGAGGGTAAATGTGAGTGTCCAGTCCTTGCAGCAGCGCTCCTTCTCTGGCCAATGGGATTTTCAAGAAGGAGAGTGCCTTTTTTGAACTGCTGCAAGGAGTTAAATTAGGAAGTTTGCCTCAGTCAGCCTCCATTTTGCTCTGGCATAGAGATTGAGAGACACTGCCTGCTTGCTGCCGCTGACTGTTGGTTTTCTCTCCTGGCCTGCTTTGGACTGTGACTGGATCCTGCTGCCCAGCGAGTGGAGTGGATTCATGGCTGCTGCTTGGTTTGAGAGTCATAGACTCACTGGGTTTTTTCTCTCTTTGAGAGGAGGGGGTTGGTGGGGTGTCTGAGAGGGATGGGGAGGAATGGAAAAGTTTTTTTTTTAACTGGCATTTTAAAAACTGCTTTTTTTCTTAACTTAACCTAGTGGTGTTTGTGTATATTTTTAAGTATCCTGAGAGAATTGTGAAGTCTGAACTTTCAAAAAGTGTTTTTAAGATAAGCTAGTTGTAGGTTTTCCACACAGGGAATAATGGAGAATGGCAGTGGTGGGGGACACCTTCTTTGGAGAGCAATAAAATGCCCCCCATGGTCCAACTGTCACGACACTTTGGAGGGGGAGCCATCAGAGGACTGTTGGGAGTAGGTCCCCTGCAAATTTGGTGATATTTGGTCAAAAAATGATCCCCCCTCCCCTTCAGGCCACCAGAAATTTCCAAATTGAGTTTCCCATAGGAAACAATGGCCAAATTTGACCAAATTTGCTCTGTATTATCAAACGGAACTGGAGGATGAATTTGGTGTTCCATGAATTCTGAATTATTTTCCAATTCAACATTACTGAACCAGATCAACATTTTCCCCCCTGTGCACACCCTTAATCAAATTCAACACACACATACACACAGTGGCAAACTCAACAGAAAGTCTAGCTGTTGATTATATTGTATTGATTTGCACTGTGTAATCTACCTTGGGTCTCAGAGAGAAAGGCAGACTATAAATAAATAAATAACACCAGATTCATGTTTTATTTCAAAGAGGAAACTACTCAAAAAAGTGTGTGTGTGTATGGGGAAAATGGTTACTTAAGAGAACAGAGAGAAAAATATCATCTGGAATTTTTAAAATAAAAAATGTATAATAGATTGGGAAAGGCACACATAATTTGAACAGTTTGTTTGCAGGGTTTATGAGTAATATCAAGATAAGGAGGCTTCCTTTGAAAAGCAACTAGTGCTCAAACTAGAAAAATAAAAAAGGAAAGAATCTGGTGCAATGCAAACTGAAGATGGAAAAAGAATCAGGAAGTATTTTACATTTTTTTAAAAAAAAATAAGCAATTAAAGAATCATTAAGTCCCTCACCAGAAGGAAACCAACCAGAAATTGGAGGGATTGTTAGACAGCAAATGTTAGACAGAATTGCTGAGAGAGGGCAGGAAATTTCCAGGAAGTTAAAGGAATTCAATGTTGCAGGAAGTTAAAGGAATTTCCATTGCTGTAAGTATGCTCCTATTGAGTAGTTTCCACACCATTTAATATGTCATGTCAAGTTGATTACGTTTTGTTTCAGCATTGTTTGTAGCTCTGTATTCAAATTTATGCTTCTTTTTAAAATTTCTGTTATCCATCCCTATTTTATTATTTCTTGAATCATATTGACTTCTATTGTGTAATCTACCTTGAGTCTCAGTGATAAAGGTGAACTATATATAATATAAATTAATAAAATACAAATAAATAATAATTAAAGAACATTTTTTTTGTCCACTGGGGCATATGAACAACTCAGTGAAATACAAATGATAAAATATAATATCCAATGGCTAATTAATGAATTACAAATTAGAACATCATAGCATGGCATGCACCTCCATGAAATTAGAGATCTTACAAGAAAATATGTAATGTCACTAAAATTAGGCTCCTTAAAACAGAACCTGAAGGTTTCCAAATTAACATAATTTAGAAACATGGGATGCAGGGGAATAAAAAATTACAAGCCTGTTGGATTCACTAGTGCAAATGATTAAGCTAAAATTACTACACATATACAAAAAAGTCTTGGCTTGTTTGAGAGTATCAATAAAATGATGATCCAGCAAACATTATTTCTCAATACACCTTTGACAAAGTCTCTTACCAAAGACTCTCGAGTAGAGATGGGCACGAACCAAAATACAACCCAAAAAAACCCAGGCTGGTTCGGGGTTCCTGAACCAGGGTTCGTGGAAGCTCCTTTTCCGGAACTTCCACAAACTTTATACTGGTTCATTGGGTCATATTTACAGGGGCAGTTTAAATGGCCATTTCCCCATTATAAACCATTATAACTGAAATTCTAGTGCTTACCTATTGCTGGGCTACTGAAAATAATACCTGTTGAAATAAGTGAGGTTTGCTTTTGGGCCAAACTAAAAGTGATACAATATGCGTAACTGCTGCCCAAAAAAGAATAAGGCAACCAAAACTTTAGCTTCCAGCACTAATTTAATAATTTCTAGCACAACTTACCCATGCCCAGATGTCATAACATTCTACTTTTCCTTGCCCTCAACTGTGACAAAGATTTGGAGCAGGGCTGGGAAACAGTATCATGATGAAAGAAAAACTTAGTTCTACTAATCATAACAACAACAACAACAACAACATTTGATTTATAGACTGTCCTTCAGGACAACTTAATGCCCAGAGTAGTTTACAAAGTATGTTATTATTATCCCCACAACAATAATCAAGCTCTGAGAAGCTGTGACTGACCCAAGGTCACACAGCTGGCTTCAAGCGGAGCAGTGGGGAATTAACCCTGGTTTTCCAGATTAGAGTCCTGTGCTCTTATCCACTAAACCAAACTGGCTTTCATATAGTAATTCACCCTCTTATAGAGCCATGATTGTTGTCTTAGACAGAAGCTTTATGTTTTGCCAAACATTGCATTGTAAGGGCTTTAAATTCAAATTTTCATTTTGATTTCTCCATTTACAAAATATCTGCACATAACTGGACATAATTTTATGCTGTACTTTCCAAAAGAACTCTGTGAAATCAGTTAGGTATCTTAGGGAACAACAGAAAAAGGTTAGAATGCAGCTAACAATTCTACTACATAGACAGGCCCAATGAATACCCATGGCAATGCTGATAAAATCAGCCACACATCACAGTGAGCAAGTTAGAGACATGTAAAGAGCCTTTCTCTATGCAACTGTAGCTTGCAGGAGGAAGATAAGCAGTATGGAAGAACTTTTGGCACCTTGAGAATATTCTTTATGAACACTCTTCTATTGTGTCCACAGAAAAGGTATTTGTGAAGACTGATTCCAGACAACGGACCAGTCAATCAAGTTCTCTCTGGAGGCAAGTAACATGAAAGAATGTTTAACCATTTGCCTGTGCTTACAAAATAAAGCAACCTGAAAATATCAGGATCAGAATCTGCCTAGTATTTATCTACTGCATGATGTGAAGAAGTACAACTTATAAACAACAAATCATGCACTTTGGACATTGCTGTTGTGTTTGCAACTCTCTAAAGCACTGAGAAGAGGACGAAACTTTACTGTCTCAATTTCAGGTAACATGAGAGAGAACTTCATTCTACAAAGAAATGTATCACTCAACTCAGAAGGGATATTTGAAGAACTGTCTCTTTTGTGTTGTAAATGGTGTTTGCGGCAAGCACATTCAGAAGAATCAGAAACAAGAAATGATATTTCTGGATCTTTGGTGCTGCATTCTCCATAAGGGACTAATTTTTCCTTCTAATTTTTCTTTTCTGACATACCTTCATTTCCAGATCAAAAGAAACAGAGATCCATAACCCTGTTAAGATGTTCAAAATCATGTGTGCAGTACATGTAGGAGTGGGATCACATACACTGGTTCTAGATGTCTGTGCTAAGGCCAAACATTTGACACTTTCAAAGCCCACACAAATACACTTACACATATTTTAGGCTCGCTGCAGAATTTTGGCTGGACGTGATCCCTCCACATATAAACACCAGGGCTTTTTTTCAAGGGGGAACACAGTGGAACAGAGTTCCAGCACCTCTCATGTCTGGTGGCCCCGCCTCCCTGATCTCCAGACAGAGATCAGTTCCCCTGGAGGAAATGGCCGTTTTGTAAGGGGGCCCGTGTGTTTCTACCTCATTGCCCTCTTGAGAGTTCCACCACCTCTTTTCCAGAAAAAAGCCCTGTATACAACATACACCATTTGAACATCTGGATGGTGCTTACTTTATCACCTCTGAACAATAATTTTTCACATGAATTTTCATGGGAGAGTAATGGCTTGAGATAGAATATATACTAGAATGGGAAAACAGTTGGTAGATAAAACATACATCACTAGACAAAGACCTTTTGGTGCACAATCTTAATAGTCATCATGGCACAAAAGGTTTCTTTTAAGAATGTTGAGTATTTTATGATTTGCACATTGTTCTTGGACTTCATTTCCTTGTACTGGATGTCTTTCAATAGTAAAAACACAGATAAGCTGTAAAAATGCAAAGGAAACACTTGCGCAAACATTCCTGGGCTATATGGACCAATCATCCCATAGTATAAGGCTTCTTCAAATGTCCTCTTAGCTGGAAATGTTATAAAGGTCTTAACATAATAATAGGGTCACATAACATATTTTGTACATCAGCTCCAACATTTTTAAAATGTTTGCTGATGCCAGAGATTTAGCATAAGTGATGATGGAAAACTGAATTGCATCATATCAAACTAATTGTTTGATACCCAACTGTATTAACAGGCTTTTGTCCTAAGATAAAAGAATAAAAGAGATGAAAGAAATAAGAAGAAGGGTTAGACACTTCAAGCAATTTATCTGTAACTATAGCCCAAGGCCCTCCCCCCTTCCCGATGCTTTTCAAGTTATAATAAAAATTACATAAAATATTTAAAATATGAACAGGCAATTTGACTTACTGTTTCCTGGATGCCAACGAACTGCATTTAAATGTGCATTACAGTAATGGAAGAGAAATTCATGCTTGGATCGGACAGCATTGCCTTGAAGCAAGGGCATCAGATCATGTCCATCAATAATTCTAAATAAAAAAGCATTTTAAAATAAGAGGAAGGATCCCATATGTTCCCTAGTGAAAATAAATTTTAATTATGCATTTCCATTTCTAATTAATACTATTGCACAAGCAACACTGTTCTTAGGACCCTGTCAGACCATTGCAGCAAATTTTGCCATTGAGTACTCACTAAGGTAGCCAGCCCTACTCTGGAAAATGCCAAGAGATTTGGGAGACTACGCCTGGAAGGGGGGGGGTGTATGTGAAGTATTTTTGAGGGGTGGCATCATTTCCTTTGTGCTCCTCTAGGAATTTCTCCTATATCTATGGTCTTTACCATAAAAACTGGGGAAATTCCTAGAGTGGAACAGAAGAAAATATGTTACTTCGAGGTGGAAGGTTGCTGAATATGATGTCATTTCTGAGTGACACTCTAGGAGTTCCACCAGTCTCTAGTTTGGGGAAGATTGTAGACTTCAGTTGGTGCAGAATGCTGCATCACAATCAATGCCATCCTCCCCTCACTTTTTTCTACCACCTCTAAAATTAGTAAGGGCAGGGGCCTGAACATGGGAGATTGTACAAGGCAACCATTGCATACACACCACAGTCCTTGATCTTTTTTGAGCATTCTTGGTTGGCATTTGTATGTTACAAATATGATACTGTTCACCTCCAGCCCAGGAGACACACATCATCTGGGATGACAGCTATAGCATAACAAACACGGAGATTCCATACAGTGATCAAGAATAGGTAATTGACAGTTTATGTCTGATTTTTCTAGAACCAACTAGGATGCCAGTCCTACCTAGAAATGGGCATGAACCGGGAAAAAACCGAACCATGTGGTTCATGGTTTGTCAAATTTCACGATCCATGAACTTTCATGAACCTGCCCCTGATTCGCGAACCAGTTCATTTGGATTGTGAAAACGTCACATCCAGTTCAGAAAATCATCACTTCCGGGCCAGCAGAAGGTCTGCAGGAAGTCCATCCCCTGTTGCCTAGGAAACAGATTGATTGGCACCAGGCTGTCTGCAGTGACGAACCAACAAACGAACCAAACGAATCAGCCTAAAACCGACCTGTCCAGTTACCGCCCAGTCTCGAATTTCCCATTTTTGGGTAAGGTGATTGAACAGGTGGTGGTGGAGCAGCTGCAGGCTTTCTTGGAAGATGCATCAGTCCTGGACCCATTCCAGTCTGGCTTCCGCCCAGGCCATGGGACTGAGACAGTGTTGGTCGCCCTTGCAGACGATCTCTAGACATCTGGATTGAGGCGGATTGGCGCTGCTGGTGTTATTGGATCTTTTGGCAGTGTTTGACATGGTTGACTATGAATTGTTGACCCACCGCCTTGCCAATGTGGGGATACGAGAAACTGTCTTAATGTGGCTTGTCTCTTTTCTCCACGGTTGGGGACAGAAGGTGACGCTAAAGGAGAGGGTGTCTGCACGCCAACCATTGGTATGTGGTATTCCCCAGGGGGCAATTCTCTCCCCATTGTTGTTCAATCTGTATATGCGCCCCCTCGCCCAGCTGGCACGGAGTTTCGGACTGGGTTGCCACCAGTACGCTGATGACACCTAGTTGTATCTGTTGTTGGACGGCTGGCCTGGTTCGGCTCCAGAAGCCCTGATTAGAGCTTTGGATGCTGTGTCTAGTTGGGTGAAGCAGAGCAGACTGAAGTTAAATCTCATGAAGATGGAGGTCCTGTAGTTAGGTCATGGGACGTTGGAGGGGGGGATCCATCTTCCAGCCTTCGATGGCACACCTCTTGTGCCCATTTTGCCAGTTAGAAGTCTTGGCGTGATGCTGGACTCCTCTTTATCAATGGAGGACCAGGTCGCGGCAGTTGCCCGGTCTGCTTTTTTCCATCTTCGGCAAGCCAGGCAGCTTGCTCCCTATCTCTCGACCCGTGACCTGGAAACAGTGATCTATGCAATGGTCATCTCCAGATTGGATTACTGTAACTCGCTCTACACAGGGCTTCCCTTGAGTCTGACCCGGAAATTATAGCAGGTCCAGAATGCTTCTGCCCATGTCTTGATGGGTGTGCCTTTCAGGACACATGTAACTCCAGTTCTGCAGCAGCTATACTGGCTTCCTGTGGAGTTCTGGATTAGGTTCAAGGTTTTGGTATTATCCTATAAAGCCCTAAACGGACTGGGACCAGCATACCTGAGGAACCATCTCTTCCCATATACTCCCCGGAGGGTGCTGAGATCAGCTGGTAAACACCTACTGGTGATCCTTGGCCTCAGGGAGGCTGAATTGGCCTCAACCAGGGCCAGGGCCTTTTCGGTCCTGGCCCCGACCTGGTGAAACTCTCTGAGGACACCTGGGCCTGCCAAGATCTTGTCTCCTTCAGGCGGGCCTGTAAGAAGGAGATGTTCCGCCAGATGTACGGTTGAGGCTATCAGGGTTTCCACCAAATGAGCCTCTCTCCCAGTCTCCTCTATATCTGTAGGGGGTATTGACCATCTACCCCCCCCATATATGAGCAACTACGCAGATGTTATATGGTTTTTATACGGTGAGCAGGTGTTTTATTAGAAAGCTGTGTTAATTTATTTTGATTTTATCTTGTACATTTTATCTTCTGTTGTAACCCGCCCTGAGCCCGCTTGCGGGGAGGGCGGGATATAAATATAATAAATAATAATAATAATAATAATAATAATAATAATAAAAAGTTCATGGCAGTTCGTCACAAATGGGATCTGATGAACTGTGGTTCACGAACCATGAACTGGCCTGGTTCGTGCTTAATTTTGGTTTGTATTTCGGTTCGTGCCCATCTCTAATCCTAACCTCATTTATATGAGAGTAAGCATTAATGAATTCAGTATAATTTACCACAGAATAAATGTACGTAGCATAATGCCATTTTTAAGGTAAGCTTTGACAGCTGGTTCTATCACAAATGAAGGGTTATAACAGAACACAGAAGTGCTACATAACTATTCCAGAAAATTACATTTCTTAGGAACCATCTATTAAATTATATTTATTCCTATAATATGGCCCTACTTATTGCAATTCCCTTTAATTCTTCTACAAACTTAGCATGGTGAATATTATACATGAATACCAAAGTTTATTCATCCAAATGAAATCATATTTTAAAAAAGGATTAGTGGGCAGCTAGGTGTCCACTGCACTGACTCTATGCTGACTTCACCTGCAGTGATGTATAAACCTCTATGTCTTCCAGTACTGGAGAACAAGATGCTCCCTATACTAAATTCACCAGGGAATTTTGCCTAATGAGAAAGTTGGCTCTTTAGTATACAGAATCATTCCTCAGTAAAAACCTTATCAATAGAACTTCATTATCTCTATCCTGGAGAGTTTAATGAGGCTTTTCCATAGCCATAGGAAAGTGTTACTTAGGGTTTATGGCTCAAGTCACAGATTAAAGGTAGTTTTGTGGTCCTCCTTCCACAGTACTTTTTATGGTAATATTCTCAATAAGCTACAAGTTACCAGGGCGGAAAGACTGAGGAGAGATGGGCTCTTTAACCTGGTACTCTGAAATGTTCTTGCTATTAATTTTAATTGATAACTTTAACATTTTATTTTATTAGATGATATTTGACAGCTCCCTTGGGTTTTTCTTTCAGACAGAAATAAAGTAAAACCCTTTACCCTCTGGTCACTTTTTAACTAAAAACCACTGTCCCCAAGCAGCTTGTTCATTGAAAGATGCAAAGATGTAGGAACCCTGGAACTTTCTCCCTGTGGATTAAACAGTTATTTGAAGAGGCTATTTTTGAGCTGATATACACCAGAGGGATGGAATAAAAAGCCCTTCATCATCTATCCCAATCCACAAATGCTTAAGCTGAGTTTAAATTTTTAAAAATAATTCAGAGAGAAAAAAAATAGAATTGTCTTCAACATGCAGTTTAAGTCATGATACATAAGAGATTTAAAATCAGAAGCAATTCAGAGTAGTGACTAGTGAGATCCCCTAGATACTAACATTTGACAATTGTTGTGGGGAAAAAATCAGGTCTTTCTGAAAAAGGTCATAGAAAAGAAAGAGATGAAGAGGGGGGAACGCTTTAAAGAGAAAAAGGGTTACAGTTGCTAGGAAATTCCCACTAAAGAAATCAGAGAAAAGCAGGCCTCATCAATAACCGGAAATCGATCCAAACACACAAAAAAACTACAAATCACAAACTTTCTGGAATAAAATGATATTCTGAAACATTCTTAGGAGCATCATTTCCCATTAAGGAAGAGGTATACCAGCAGAACTGTTCTATTTCTAGAGAATCCTCTCTGTTGCTGGTTGTCCGCCACCCTGTTCTCTAGGGAATGGATTGCTGCTTGGTTTTTGTTTGGGGTACAGGGCAGCTGGCAGGGACAGCTGACTGGTAGTGGCAAACCCATTGTGAATCAACCCCAAATTCAGAGGTATCTGAAACAAAATTGTAATGGTCTAGTTTCCAAAATGGAGGGAATCTTTTTACGTGCTCCATCACCTTTAGAGTACACAGTTATTATGTATGTGAAGGCATGCATCACATAAATCAAACTTAACATTCTCTCCTGTTTCTTTTAAATTCATGGTTCCCACAGAATGCAACTTTCCATTTCATAAGATAAAGAGTTAAGAACTGATATTATAATTAAAGAAAATATGCTTACTTTAATTAAAGCATCAAATAAATCATATTTACTTACAGTGAAACAAATGACGTTTCAGTTCTGGCATGGTACAAATCATAACATTTACAACTATTTATGTACAATTCAGTCTGGAACACATACAGAGTCTTATCATGCATTTCAAGTTTAAATCAATTTCAGAACACTTTACATGATATCTTTCCCTTGGAACTTATCTATTGTAGAAACGGCCTTCAACTACAAACATAATTTAAGATAAGTCGGTTCTGTATCAAAATCAAAAAGAGTCCAGTAGCACCTTTAAGACTAACCAATTTTATTGTAGCATAAGCTTTCAAGAATCAAGTTCTCTTCGTCAGATGCATGATACAAACTGGTCAAATACAGAAGAGGAGGAGGGAGAGGGGAGAGAAGAGGACATATATCAGAAGGGGACAAGATGCAATTAGTGGGGAGGCAACCAAAACATTCCTTTGCTAGTAAATGTAAACATCTCCTTTTGGTGTGGAGTCAGTTTGCCGTGTTAGTTTGCAGCAGTATAAGCATCCAATTCCTATGTAGTATAAGCCTTCGATAACCACAGCTCTCCCTGCCAGATGCATCTGACAAAGAGAACTGTGGTCCCCAAAAGCCCATACCAGGCGCCACTGGGCTCCCCCAGACCATGCCGCTGTAAAGGAAATCTGTTACCTGTGATAATGTGATAACCATTCATAGTCTCTATTCAGTCCCAGCTTGACAGAGTCAAATTTGCATATGAATTCCAATTCAGCAGCCTCCCGTTGGATTTTGTTTTTGAAAGGTTTCTGTTGAACCACAGCGACCTTTAAGTCTTTGATGGAATGTCCTGGTAGATTGAAGTGTTCTCCCACTGGTTTTTGGAAGTTGGCATTTCTAATGTCAGATTTGTGTCCATTTATTCTTTTGCGTAGAGGTTGGCTGGTTTGTCCAATGTACAGAGCAGAAGGACATTGTTGGCACATGAGGGCATATATCAGATTGGAGGATGAGCAGCTGTAAGAGCCAGAGACAGTGTAGTTGATGCCATTGGGTCCTGTAATTGTATTCCCTGGGTAGATATAGGGGCAGAGCTGGCATCTGGGTCTGTTGCAGGGCCTGGTACCTGTGCTGGTGACTCTGCTGGCCGATTCATGATTGTAAGTGAGAAGTCGTTTAAGGTTGGGGGGCTGTCTGTAGGCAAGGAAAGGTCTTCCACCCAGGGCTTCGGAGAGAGAGGTATCATTTTCCAGGATGGGTTGTAGCTCACTGATGATACGTTGGATGGGTTTGAGCTAGGAGCTATAGGTGACAACCAGTGGTGTTCTGTTGTTAGTTCCTTTAGGTTTGTCCTGGAGCAGACTGTTTCTGGGTACTAGTCTGGCCCTGTTGATTTGTTTCTTCACTTCATTTGGTGGGTACTGTAGTCTCAAAAATGCTTGTTGTAAATCTCTTGTGTGAGTCTCGGTCGAGAGCATTGGAGCAGATACGGTTGTAACGTAAGGCTTGGCTGTAGACAATAGACCGAGTGGTATGTTTAGAGTGGTAGCTGGAGGCATGTAGATATGAGTATCGGTCTGTTGGTTTCTGGTATAAGGTGGTATTTATTCATCCATTATGTAGTTGTACAGTGGTGTCCAGGAAGTGTACCTGTTGTGTAGAGTGGTCCAGGCTTAGGTTGATAGTAGGGTGAAAGTTATTGAAGTCCTGATGAAATCTCTCAAGGGCTTCCTTCCCATGGGTCCAAATGATGAAGATGTCATCCAGGAATCTTAAGTATAGTAGTGGTTCCAGTGGATGGGAGCTGAGGAAGCGTTGCTCCAAGTCCGCCATGAATATGTTAGCATATTGTGGTGCCATGTGTGTGCCCATGGCTGTGCCATTAACCTGTAGATATAAGTTGTCACCAAATTCAAAGTAATTGTGAGTGAGTACGAAGTGGCAAAGTTCAGTGGCGAGGTGTGCTGTGTTTTTGTCCGGGATAATATTCCTTATGGCTTGCAGTCCATCTGCATGTGGGATATTGGTGTATAGAGCCTCCACATCCATGGTTGCTAGGATGGTGTCATCTGGTAGGTTGTCAATGGACTGTATTTTCCTGAGGAAGTCAGTGGTGTCCCGTAAATAGCTGGGTGTGCTGGTGGCATAGGGCCTGAGGATAGAGTCCATGTATCCCGAGACTCCTACTGTGATAGTGCATTTTCCTGAAACTATCGGGCGTCCTGGGTTACCTGGTTTGTGGATTTTGGGTAGTAGGTAGAATCTTCCTGGTCGTAGAATCTTCCAGTTCTGTATGGCATACATACATTTAACTTGCTATCTTTCTTAACAAATTATATGGAATTTGTGATCAGGAAAGAATTGATTCCATTTTGTGTACTGTGTTGATTTATAGTTCCATTCTAAACAGAATGACTTCAATGGACTTAGAAGGGTTTTACTCTGTTTATGATAGCAATGTTAAAAGCATGTGGGTCATTCAAAGTTGATCCATTTTTGCTTTCAACTTAGGAATCAGACTAAAAATGCACAGTCTAATGCAGCTGTGAGATCTTTCTCAAAATATGAATACCTGCCCCGAGCAGATATGTGCTGTCCCAATGTAGATGCAGAACTCACCGTTCCTCATGAGGGATACTGCTCTTCTCCTCTTTTGCCACTTCTTTAGAAAGCATACTTTTAAAGTACACTTAAGTTTAAGAGAAATAAGTATGCAATCAGCCAGATCTCAGCATTTGCTCTTTTAACTATGTCTTTTTATTTCCTTCTTATCTTATGTAAAGCAATCCAAAATTAAAAATGCTACTGTTTTTAGACGAGACATGACACCTGCTACACTGACATGAACAAACATTAATGGACCTGTGTAATATGGATACTAAGAGTGGAGTGTTACCCATGGAACAGGACCTGTCTTTTCTACTGTAGTACCATATGCCAGCCAGAAGACTACTTTTCAGGGTAGGGAACTTCTGGAATAGAATCTGATGTGGTATATGAGGGGCAGGGGTTAGAGAGACTGACTGGGGAAACTGGTAGAAATCAAAGAACATGCCTTGGGCTATTTGTTGGCTCTTGCTAGGTTGTTGTCGGAAAGGGGAATGACAGCGGACAGATTGCTCAGAAGATGCTATTGGTCCATCACAGGCTTGGTTACACTCCGATAGGGCTTCTGGGTAACAGTTGGTATTATTGATACCAGGGAGACAACCAGGACATGCTCTGGTGGAGTAGATGCTAGCACTCATTTAGTTTTATTCTGGTTTTGTAGCTGCTACTACTTAGTTTGCCTGCAGTGATGCAGCACAAACCTTGTACAAAGGGATCTCTTGATAAGGACAAAGACTTTCCAAGGAGCTACATTTCTTATGAATGAATTGGCACCAATCAAAATGGCTGGCCTACTTAAAACATAACAAAGTTACTGTTTGCATTGGATTTATTATTTCATAACCTATTCTTCTCCTGTAGTGTCCTATCAGCACTTGATAAATCATCAGCTGTATTAGAGTGTTTCTTGACTGCATTTCTGCCTGGACTGGCAGCTAATGTACTGTCTCTCCCTTTTGGCCATGCAAAATTAAAAGAGGCCTTGCAATTTTCACACTTGACAATTGATATCCCAGAACAACTTGAAGGACCTATCTGAAAGATTACTGGGTACTTTATTGGGTTTTTTTAAAAAATAAGAGCCGTGTAGCAAGTATCTTTCTATTTATTTGTTTGTTTATGTTATTTATAGTCCGCCTTTCTCAGTGAAACCCAATGTGGATAACACAGTGTAAGCCCATGTGATCAACAGCTGGAACATTCAATAAGCAATACAATAAAGTAGGCTTAGCAGAAATGGAAACAGAAGAATAAAATTTAAATAAAGAAACAGAGATTAAACATTGCTGAAACAAAACATAAGTACTTTGACGTGACCCATTAAAAAATGCAGAAACTACTTGGTAGGATCGTATCTACATCTACAGACAGTACCTAGTAGTATGATGTACAGTCCCTGTCCCTTTACCAAAGCATATGTCTGAACAATTTCTTTCCAGCACAGCTGTGTTACCTGACTTAAAAAGCCATCTGAAATCATTCAGTTTTGCATAGTTTCCGAAAGCCAAGAAAGTGGGAGTTTTCCTGACCTCTCTAGGCAGGTAATTCCACAAGAGGGGGGATACTACAGAGAATGCTCATATGTGGGCAGCTGTTGATTTTGTGATTTGCAGGGAGGTGGCTGAATATCAAGAAGACAAAAGTAATGACTACTGAGGAATTACACAATTTTAAAGCTTGACAGCACATAACACACATCTACAAAAGACTTTGTTCAAATAAGCAAAGCTGCTATGGCGGAGCACAAGGGGAGAGGTCTTTGGTGTCTTGGTGTAGAAAGGATTCCAGTTAGAGGACAGGTAGAAGTACTGCAAGGAAATGGATCATTTGACCTGAATAGCAGTTCAGCACAGGTGTCAGAGAGACTTCATTATAATAGATTAATAATAAGAACTGCGTTTAAGGTTTTTAAACATCTTGGGGTACTTCTCATTAGTAGTTACGAAAATAATTTGCTCAAATGGCAGTCAATGATCAAAACATTTGCTTTAACACACCGGCAACTGTAGATTAGTTAGCATTAATGTAGCAATGGCAAACCCATTACAAACGAAATTCCTGTTATGAACCACAAGGACTCAAAGAGCAGAGGATTTTAGTTCTGTCAGTTAATTTTTTAGCCTTCATTAACAATAGGATTTTAAAGAAATCCTCACATTCACCAAAATAGGATACCATCTTTGATTCTCTTTCCTTTGGTCACTTGCACAGGTATCTCATTTGTTTCATGGAGGAAACTAGTTGAGTTGAGGAACTAGTTGAGGAAACTAGTTAAATAAGATCTCCCCTATTCAGTCAAAGCCACTCTGGCGGAAAAAGTGCTAAATATTCTTAAAATAGTGTAATCCATTAAAAACGAAAGAAAAACAGGGGGAGGGAGAGTTAAAAACAAACTGAAAAAGGAACAGCTCAGTAGTGGAATATGAGTTCTGTATTATTGTGTTGCTAGGAGAAGGAACAAAAATGAACAGGAATCACTTTTTTTGCAGGACAGAGTAAATTGCTGGAGAGAATTCAGAACTTACCTGGCCAGCAGCTAAAGGCTTGAGGCCGGGGGCTGCCTTTGCCGCCATGGAGGATAAGAGCCAGCATTCCCCCAGCCTCTTAGGGTCACGTGGGTAGGGGCGGGGCTACATGCTTAATTTGGATAGCCCTGCCCCCTGGGAAAGGCACTTGCCGCCCCGTGCTCAGATAGAATGGAGGGTTTTTTCCTCTGCTTCCCTGAGCACTTCGGAGGCCTTCGGGACAGCTTGAGGTGGTGAGGACGGGAGCAACGCAGTGGAGCAGAGCAGAGCCGCTTGCACAGCCACAGTGGCCCAAACAGCTGAGAGGCAGCAAGAAGTGGTGCGGGGTGGAATGGAGCTGTCGGAGCATCTGGCTCCATTCCTTAGGCTAAGTGCGCCTGTCTTTCTGACTGGTGTCGTTTTGCCAGTTTGGGGGGTGCTCCAGCTTTTTCCTGCCTGCGTGCCAGTGGGGCATTTGTACCACCCATCCCCTGTGGTAACGGGGGTGAGGGGGTCTCAACATCCTGGGAAAGGGGACGTTGGTGCCTTCTCCCTCTCGGGGCCAGTTTTGGGGAGTTTTTTCCTTACATCATCGCTCCTTGAGTGCTGGGTTATAAGGGGTTTGGGTGCAGTGGTAGCATACTAGGCAGGCTTGCATGGGTATATTCAGTGATTACTGCTGTCCCCCCCTTCCTTCTTTAGTGCTGTTTGCCCTACAGAGGGCTTTTGGTTTATCTTTTCAATCTACTCATAAGGCGAGGGTGGCCATTTTAGGGTGCTTGTTGCCTCACTGTATAACATAATTGGTGGACATTTTGAGGTACTGGCCCTCTTCCTGGCATGCATAAGTGGTGGCCATTTTAGAACATGCAGGAAAGCAATTGGCACCCATTTCAGGACCTGACAAATCTGAATTTCAGCCCCAGACGCCTGTTTGGGAGACTTTATTGGTTTTGCTTAGGTGACTTTGCTCATAGTAGTAGTAGTAGTAGTAGTAGTAGTAGTAGTAGTAGTAGTAGTAATAGTTGTTCTTAGTATTATTAATAAATCAGTAAAAACTCTTAACCATGCCACCCAAAAAAAGGTTTGGCCCCTCTAAGGGCAAGAAACCGGCCAAGAACCCCCTCCTAAGAGGCCCCTTCCCACTTTGTCATCTTCAGATGAAGCCTCAGGTCCTCAGGCCATTTTGAGTTGCATAACGGCCCTTGAGCAAGCTAAAGGTGTAGGGGGGACAGAGGGTGCAAAGCACAGTAGGTCTGTTAGGTTAACATCGGCAGCTGCTTTTCAAGCTGAAGTGCTTAATAGACTTTCTGCCCTCGAGGGGTCTTCTACATCAACAGGTGCAGAGACAATGAGCCACACCACGGAAGGGATTTCTAGTGATAGCGAGCCTTCTGGAGTCAATCCTGGTTGGATGACTGATATCGATCCGGTGGCGGTGGCCGTAGACCCAGTGGTGGATGGTAAGTCTCCTCTGAGTCAACAGGGTGGTGAATGGCCATGGAGTCCCTGGGGTTAGGCCACTTCCCCAGGGCCCTCAGCTATGACACATCTGTCTGGCATGCAGCAGAAAATCATGCAAAGTCAAAGCACCTACGGGGCTGGGCCTGCTTGGAGCAATCAGGTATGGGGTGGAGAGTCTGCTACAGCTGACACGGGTGCATTGACACAAATGGGTACTGCCTCTTGGCAAGGTTTTGATGGCCAGGCATTGCCTGGTCCTTCCTCCATGTGGCCCAGTTATGCTCCCCCTTGGAGCTTCCCCTTTGCAGGAATGACCCCTCATGGCTTGGTTCCTTATCAGGCCCTTCCATTTAGGACACAGCCCTACCCTTGGATGATCATCTTACTCAAGCTACTAGGGATAAGATTTTAAAAGGAGAGTTTGTCGATGTCTTCTCTTTTCTCTACAGGGAACTGGAGAAGGACAAAGAGGACCTCGATGATAGGGACAAGGAGCGGCTGAAACGGCGCTGGATCGATCATACCTGGGCCAATTGGCTCCCTGGGTTCCTGATTTATGCAGGAGTAATTGATAGGGCACAGCCATGGAGGGCTGCATCTCTTTTCCAGCACCTTGACATAATATACAAAGGGTACACAGGCTTCGTCGGTGCTGCGTGGATGCAATACGATGAAGAATTCCATATGAGGGCCGCAACGAACCATGCGTTGTCTTCGGATAAGATTCTCCAGCTACTTTGGCTGTAGGTGATGGCCCCTGCAAAGGCTAATCTTGCAGACCGCTCTGAAAGTGGCCATTTAGTCCAGCACTCCTCTGCTACTCCTAGTACCCCCAGGTTCACAGGTCAGCCAGTTCAAGCACAGCTGTTGTGCTGGGACTTTGTGTATCAGGGAACATGCACAAGGAAACCATGCAGGTTCAAGCATGAATGCCCAATGTGTGGGGGCTCCCACTCCTTTAACTTCTGCCCTAGGTGCTATAGAGGCGGGGGCAAGTGGGGGGGTGGAGGTAACCCCAGCAGCAAGCTGGTAAAGGGCCCCAGCCCAATAAAACTGAAGGAACTTAAGTGCCTCTTGGATGGTTACCCTAAGTGCAAAGACGCTTTGTTTCTGTTTAATGGATTTAAGTTTGGTTTTAGAACCCTTTCCAGGGCTCCAGGACCCCTTTCATGGCAGCCAATCTACAGCCAGTGGCTGGTATGGAAGGGATTGTTAGGGATAAAATTGCTAAGGAGTGTGCCGAGGGTCAGGTGTTGGGCCCCTTGGCAGTCCCACCGGCCCTCATTTGTGGGTCTCCCCATTGGGTGTGGTGCCAAAGAAGGTAGCAGGTGAGTTCCAGCTGATACAGGGTGGGATCGATAATGATGCTATCTCTGAGCACCTTCGCTTAGTGAGTTACATGCCCTTTGATCAGGCAGTCAAGGTTGTCAGGCTTTGTGGACAGGGTGCCGAGATGGCAAAATATGACATTAAGTCAGCATTTCGCCTTCTCCTGCTTCATCCAGAGGACTTTGAGCTGTTGGGTTTCTCTTTTGAAGGCTGTTTCTACATGGGCAGAGCATTACCCATGGTGTGCTCTATTTCCTGTGCAGTCTTTGAACACTTCAGCTCTTCCTTGAATGGGCATTGTGTCACCGGCTGCATTGTTGGGACACTGTTCATTATCTGGATGTTTTCCTTTTCATGGGGCCTTCTGGTACCGGCCAATGCGCCTGGCTCTTGGAGGGCTTCATTAATCTGGCAGCGCAATTTGGGGTCCCCTTGGCCCATGTAGAGCCTCGTGGCACAGAGTGGTAAGCAGCAGTACTGCAGCCCAAGCTCTGCTTGCGACCTGAGTTTGATCCTGGTGGAAGCCAGGTTCAGGTAGCTGGCTCAAGGTTGACTCAGCCTTCCATCCTTCTGAGGTCAGTAAAATGAGTACCCAGTTTCCTGGGGGTAAAGTGTAGATGACTGGGGAAGGCAATGGCAAACCACCCCGTAAAAAGTCTGCCAAGAAAACGTTGTGATGCAACGTCCCCCCATGGGTCAATAACGACTTGGTGCTTGTACAGGGGACTACCTTTACCTTTACCTGGCTCTGCTGAGCTGGAGAAAACCTCCAGGCTGCCACTGGAAAAGCTAGCTGACCTCAGAGTGAGGCTTGCCTCATTTAAAGAGCAGCATAGAGTATCTCTGATTGAGATACAGCAGCTTGTAGGCCACTTAAACTTTGCTTGTAGAGTTGTGGCTCCTGGATGGGCTTTCTTAAGATGCCTCTGTGATGCCATGGGCAAATTAAGGTTTCCCCTACAGAGGCTCAGGATAGATGCCAGGATCAGGAAGGAACTTATGGTTTGGGAGGAATTTTTACAGGAATTTAATGGCGTCTCCTTTCAGAGGGATGATCTTTTGCTGGAAGCAGAATTGCAGGTGCACTCTGATGCCTCCAGCTCTTGGATTTGGGGTGTTCTTTTGAGGCCACTGGTGTGCCGAGCAGTGTCCATCAGATTGGGTTGAGCAGGGCCTCAGGGGACGGGACATTGCAAAGCAAACCGTGCACTTCCGGTGTGACAATCTGGCAGTGGGTCATGTTGTGAACACCCTTACCTCCAAGTAACGAAGGGTAATGAGGCTAGTTAGAGCTTTCACACTTTGCTGCTTGAAATTGAACATTGTGTTCATGGCCAAGCACATCCCAGGGTGGGAATATGGGGTGGCGGATGCTTTGTCTCCCCTGCAGTTGAAGCGATTTCATCAGCTTGCCTGAGGCTGACCTGTTGCCTGCCCATATGCCACAGGAACTATGGCAGCTTGGAAGGTTGAAGCCTACAGGGCCATGCAGCTAGCCATTGTCACCAGCACATAGAGGTCCTATGATCGTGTGGTGAGGCAGTTTTCGGGGTTTAGGAATGAGCAGGGTTGCGACAGGTATTGCCCATCCCGGTTGATCACCTTATACAATTTTGTGTTCAGCTGAGGGCTAGGGGCTTAGAGGTAAAGTCAATTAGGTGACAGCTAGCAGTATTAGCAATGCATTTACCAGCAAAGCCCATGGGTTTGCGGATACCACTGGGGATTTCTGCCTTAGTGAACATGTTAGAGGGTGTCTAGCGGAGCTATGTTAAGTCCATTGCCTACATTGGTTCAGGCTTCTAAGTTTCCACAGGCCCAGTTCTGGTCGGACACCCTGGGAGTGGAATGTGCAGCTCAGTTAATTAATTGCACCTGTGAGCTGTTGCCTGGGGAAAGTGTCCTTGAGAGACGAGGGAGTCCTAGCTCTGCAAGTACTCCTCAGTTCTCAGGCTAGAAACGTTGATTGCAAGTGTACCTCTGATTGGCTAACAATCATAGAAAAGATGGCTCCTCTCAGCTCTCAGAATCATGCTACACACTCGCACTGAGACTTTGTTGGATCATTCTATGCTATCCTTTTCCATCAGCATGTGAGAGACTTTGCTCCATGCCAGGCCTGAGATGACCAGACCTGCCTGGCATGGTTTATGGACTATGTTTGTGAGTATGAGCCTCAAGCTTCTTCAGAGATATGCAAGTTAGCCAGCTTATGTTTTTAGTCAGTTAGCTATAGTAAAGAATAGGCAAGCTATTTGTTGTTTTAAAGCCATTTGCTTGTGCCTTAATAGAGTGGTTCCTGCTACTTGCATACACTCTTCTAAGCTAATAAACATCATTTATACATAAGTCTTGTGTCTTTGAGTGTCTGACCAATTGTGTGCAGAATCCCCCAGGTGAAAGAACCCAGAGACTGGTGAATCTCAAACAAACGGGGTAAGGTATCCTTCCAGGAGGCCTGCTAGGGGTTTGAGTGGCTGTAATCAGCGCTTGAAACGGCAGGCAAGAGGTTGGTGACCCCCTGGACAAAGGGTTGGTCTTGAGAGGCAGCCAGACCAAGGGATGATAGGGAGCCTATGACTCCAGCCATCCTCAGTGGCCTTAGTTGGTATGGGGTTTCAGTGTGCTGCTCTGGTTACAAGTTGGCTAGTTCATGCAGCTGTGCTGACAGCCGGGGATCCCAGTTTCCGTGTGGCTCAGGAGGAGAACACAATCCTGGAACCTCTGAGGGATGCCATAGCGGTGAGTGAAGGGGAAGTCCAGGATGGGTGGAGGGCTGGCCGCTACCCCCGGGTGGTGAAAGAGGGGGGCACATGGTTCTGTCTCACCAAAGCCCGCAGGTCTGAGACACGGCAGCTGCTGATACTGACTGCCTATCAGGAAAGGGTTCTCTCCTTAGCCCATGACCATGCCTGGGCCGGCCACCAAGGAGCTAATAACACCCTAGCCCAGATACTTGCCTGCTTCTTTTTGCCCTTAGTGGCACAAAATGTCAAAACCTTTTGCAAGAACTGCACCAGCTACCAACAAGCCACCAGCAGGTCACCGCCGTGGGCCCCGCTGGCCCCCCTGCCGGTCATACCGACGCCCTTCAAGTAAATCGCTATGTATTTTGTGGGGCTGCTGCCCCAGACGGCTCGTGGCAACCACTACTTGTTGGTCCTAATAGACTACACCTCCCAGTACCCGGAGGCCTTCCCACTACAATCTATGCAGGCCACAGGGGTAACCTGGGCCTTACTGTGATTCTTCGCTCAGGTGGGCCTATCTAAGGAGATCATAACAGATTGCGGACCTCGTTCACCGCTACCTTGACCTGCCAGTTCTGTCGCACGCTCGGGGTACGCCAGATATTTACAGCGGTGTACCACCCCCAGACAGACAGCCTGGTAGAGATTCAATCAGACCCTCAAGGAAATGATGCAGAAGACAGCCAGGGAGCACCCAAATGACTGGGACCTCTTCCTTGACCCCCTGCTATTTGTGGTACGGGAGACACCGCAGGCTTCCATGGGATTTTCCTCCTTTGAATGATCTTTTGGTGGAGACCCTGGGGCCTCCTGGAGGTGATGGAGGGCCAGTGGGAGCCCAGCCCCGAACAGCCAGAGGTCCCTGCAGCTGAACACCTGGAGCAGCCATGGCAGCAGCTGGGAGAGGTGCAGGCGGCTGCTCAGCACAACTTGAAGGCCACCCAGGCCACCCAGAACGAGCGATATGATCAGGGCACTTGCATCCATACCTTCCAGGTGGGGGACAGTGTCCTGGTCCACCTGCGAGTCTTTGGGCCAGGAGCGACTGGGGACCTCTGATGAGGTCCATTTACAATAACCCAAGTCTTAGGACCCCTGTCCTATAAAGTAGAGTGCGGGGCGGGGCCCTGCCGGTTCAAGAGGTTGCATGTCAATGACCTCAAAGAGTGGCAGGCCCTGACAGACCAAGGGTGCCAACTGGCGGAAGACCCATCGGAGCCCTTCGATGGCACCCTGTCTTGGACCGTGAAGGAGCAACCCAACGCCTGGCCGGTTTTGGACAACTAGCTAGACGCCATGCAGATGCAACAGCTGGAGTCACTGCTACGGGAATTTGCAGACAGCTTCTCAATCCGCCCTGGATGGACCTCGATCTGCCCTGGAGGCCCCTGCCCCACAAACAGTGGGAGGCGGTGGGTAAGGAAATGGCTGAGATGCTGCAGCTGGGGGTAATCAGATCCTCCAGCAGTGCATGGAGGAGCCCAGTCGTTCTGGTCCCCAAGTTTGACGGGTCAATACGATTTTGCACTGACTACTGAGAGGTCAACAAGTTGGTGAAGTTCGATGCCCATGTGATGCCCTGAGCCGACGTCCTCATTGATCAACTGGGAACTGCCTGGTACTTGTTGGCGCTGGACCTCACAATGGGGTACTGGCAGGTGCCAATGGTGCCCAGGGACACCACCCCGCAAGGCTTGTTCCAGTTTTGGGTCATGCCATTTGGGTTGCACGGAGCAGCGGCCACCTTCCAGCGGCTGTCTCAATGCCAGGGGTATATGGTGGCATACATTAATGATATCCTCATCTACAGCCCGGGCTGGAAGTCCCACCTTGGCCACCTGCGACAAGTCCTTGTGGTGTTGTGATCCACGGGTATCAAGGCAAACCCCCATAAAAGTCCCCTAGGGTTTCAAGAGCTCAAATACCTAGGATACATGGTGGGGAAAGGCCTCCTTCGGCCCCTGCCCGACAAGGTAGCAACCCAGGAAAACTGTCCATTGCCCTCTATGAAGTGGCAGCTCCGCCGATTCCTGGAGCTTGTCAGTTATTTCAGAAAATTCATCGCAAACTTTGCAAGACAGGCTACCCTGTTGACCGATGCACTGCAAAAGTGCCAACCCAACCAGGTACAGTGGACATCAGGAAGGCGACAGGCCTTCCAAGACCTACGCACAGCCCACTCCCAGGAGCCCGCCCTGCGGAACCCCAAATTTGGACGCCCATTTATTGTCCAGACGGATGCATCCGACATGGGGCTGGGAGCCATATTGACCCAAGAGGTTGATGGGCAGGAGCACTCCATCTTATTCCTAAGTCACAAACTTCAGCCGGCAGAGCAGAGATACGCGTCGTAGAGAAGGAGGCCTTGGTGGTCAAACGAGCTGTCGGGACATTGCAATATTACCTCACGGACAGCCCATTTGTTTTGATGATAGACCATGTCCCCCTCCTCTGGATGTCATGGATGAAAGAGCACAACACCCGGGTGATGAGATGGTATTTGTCCCTATTGTCTTTTAGTTTATCAATACGCCACCGCCCCGGACGGGAACATGCCAACGCAGACTTCATGTCCCAGATGCTCTGCTCCGATGCACCAGGGTCCTCCTCTTTTTCATGGGGGGTGTCTGGGGATGACGCTGCAGCCCGACCGAACCCACCCCCAGCACCCACCTACCTAGGGCCACAGAAAGAGGCCTGGCCCAGCAGCAGCGCCTGAGAGGGCCCGCCATGCAGCAGGGCGGTGGCAGCAGCACTGGAGGTGCCGCAGTCTATCGACGGCTGTCTCAATGCTGGGGAAGACCCAGCGAGGCCCGCAGCAGCGTCCGAGGGCAAGATGTGCCACGGCAGGAAGGCACGGCCCTGCTGGTTGCTAGTTGTGGCAGTGCTGCGGTGCGCCACAGGAAGAAGGGCCCGCCCAAACCCGGCAGGCCGGGAGGAAGCCAAACACTGGTGTTGGGAAGGGCGGGGCCTGCAGTGAGGGGTGAGCCAAGGCTGGAACGGCCAGATAGCCTAGCTGTGCCCAAAGACCAATGATGGGCTCCGCCGGGGAAAGCCAGGGTAGAAACCATGGATGTGGCCCCAGCTGGCACAGGTGGCGGGGATTGCACTGGGGGTGGGTAATTGGGAGGCAGAGCAGGGCTGGCTTTAGAGGAAGGAGTGTATAAAAGGAGGGCTGAGTCTCCTGGCCCAGGAGGAGTAGAGGGAGAGGGGTCTGTCCCTGAAAGGAAGGGCAACCTCTCAGGCAGGACAGAGGAAGAGGGCATCCCCCTCAGAGTCCAGCCATTCTGAGGCCTCAGGGGAGAAGCCCAGGTACCCCCAAGGCGAGGGGAAAAGGGAACTGCAGGTGCAACCTGGTGGCCATGAATCCAAGGTGGGCTGACTGATGGCGGAGGGTCAGACACCCAAGGGGGCGGAGCCTGCGCTTGACATTAATATTGTCAGCTTCTAGGGTTGCCAGCTCTGGGTTGGGAAATATCTGGAGATTTGGGGTATTGAGTCTGGGGCAGGTGTGGTTTGGGGAGGGACTGGAATTCAGTAGGTTATGCCATAAAGCCCACCTTTTAAAGCAACCCTTGTCACCAGAGGAACTGATCTCTGTTATCTGGAAGTCAGTTGTATTCCAAGCGATTTTCAGGCATCACCTAGAGGCTGGCAACCCTGTCAGCTTGGTATCCTATATTAATGTATTGCTGAATACCTTGCGTAAACAAAGTTTTTCTTATGTGGAGTCTTCACTGCTGTGTCTGTCCCTGGGTATATGGATTCTACTCATTGACTTTACTAGGTTCTGTCTATGAGCATAACCCATGTATCCCTCATTAAGGACTTTGTCTTTCAGGAATCGGCACCTTAAATCTGAAATATACATTAACCTAGCATCTGTTCTGTCTACTCTGGAGGTATGATAGCTGGAACAAGAGAGGGGGAAAGACACTTTGAATTTAGATCAGCAAAATCACTTTTAAATTTGCATGATGTAAATGAACACCTGTTGTCAGGATGCCATTACTTTAGATATGAGGGGGGAAAGTTCACAGCTGGTGATTTATTGACTGTATATAAGAAAGAGCAGAAAGAGCTGGCATCATGCCTATGCATCTAGAGCCTGATCAAAAAGCAGGTAAGAAAGTGATGTCAGGAAGAACTCATCTTCTCTAGCCAAGAAGAGAAAAGTAATTAAAATACTGCTAGCAATGAATGATAAGGACACTTGAAAGGCTTGTTGGAAAGACTTGGATGTTCAGATTTTGAGCATGACAAAACAGTGCTGCAGCCAAGATAGCATTAACGAATACTTCTATAGTGTACAATATGGTCATAAGAAAGACAGAGCAGATGCATTAGGTTAACATTGTCTCTTTTCTATACTGATAGATCAAGATGGGTAGCTATGTTTGTCTGTGGAAGCAGAAAACAGCAAGAGTCCAGTAGCACCTATAAGACTAACAAAAGTTGTGGTAGGGTATGAACTTTCACTCATCTCACTTCTTCGTGTATCTTCTTTTTTTTTTTTTAGCTTCTGGTTAGGTCCTGACAGAATAATGGCTTTGATTCAAAGATGCCCTTCTGTGAGCCAATTTTCTCTTCAAATTGCATGCTTCTGCACCATGTCACATGGGAAACTGTCCTCAGGAACAGTTTTTTAAAAATGTACTCAAATATTTAAGGCTTTTTTTTAAAAAAAAAAGTCCTGCACAGAACAGTGCCAACAGATGTCTTTGCTAGCATATGAATGTGTGACCAACACTTTCTTGTACTAGCAAGAGGGCTCACATTTTATGATAAAACCCTGCTTAGACTTTATCTTGACATCAAACCAACCATATGTTTTGGCTAACACAGTGACCATTCAGTTTCCTTAACAGATCAAAGTGAACTGACATTTGCAAGTTGATCATTTAACAGCTACTATGTCAAGGATGGCTTACATGTACAAAAGAGCCAAATATAAATTTAAGTATTAATTTCATTTTAAATATTGTTTATATAATTTCTGTTCTCCTAAGCATTTCAGGACCAAGGTTTCATGCCACCTTATTTTTCAATAGAGATTAGAGATGGGCACAAACTGAAATATGAACGAAAGTTTGGCACAAACTGGGCAGGTTTGTGGTTTACAAACTGGTGGTTCGTTGGAGCCCATTTCTGATGAATCGCCACAAACTTTAGGCTGGTTCGTTTGGTTCATTTTTTGGTTCGTCACTGTAGACCGCCTGGTGCTGATCAATCAGTTTCCTAGGCAACAGGGGATGGACTTCCTACAGACCTTCTGCTGACCCGGAAGTGGCCTTCTGCTGACCCAGAAGTGATGATTTACTCACCCGGATGTGACGTTTTCATGAACCAAATGAACCAGATCGTGAACTGGGGCAGGTTGTGAAAGTTTGTGGTTCGTGAAATGCGAAGAAACACGAACTACAGGGTTCATTTTCCCCCCGGTTCGTGCCCATCTCTAATAGAGATGGTATATTCACATACTTTCACTTTATTCAGTAAAGATTTGAACCTAACTATCCAACTCAATATCCTATCTGTTACATCACATACTAACAGTATGAAGTTAAGTCATGGACTACTGAAATAATTTATAATCTGTTGCAACTGGGTGACAGAGACTTGACAAATGTTTAAAAAATCAAGTTTCTTTGTCATAGCACCTTACAAGAAAAGAACAGTTACTGATGTATAAGTAATGTAACTCCAACCAGAGTAAAGGGGGGGGGTCATGTTTATAGATCATCTCATACCTGTCCTTGGGTAAAGATGCTCCAGCAAGTTTAACTACTGTAGGGAATATATCCATATTACTTGTTGGCTCATCAATGTGTTTATCAGGCTCAACAACTCCTGGCCAGCGGAGAAGACCAGGAACTCGAATCCCACCTTCCCAATTTGTAGCCTTTCCACCTAAAAAAAATATAAAACAATAGTTTAGCAGCAGAAAAGGTCTTTTATTAACAGACTATAGCAATGTTTTAGAAATGCATTTGGTTTACAATACAGATTATCAGGATAAGTGACTGTGTTACTAGTTGGAAAGTTTACTATCAATACTTGTGGTTCATTGTACTGTTATTCAAAATTTGTCTCTTTGATTATTTCTAAGAATTGTTAGCAATAGAATGATTGCGATAAACACTGTTTTACCACTAACAATCCTTTCAAAAGTGTTTGAAACATGTATAAATATTTGACATTATTCCACTCTGCAGGATAGTGAACAAATGTATTTTTATGCTTGAAAACAAATCTCTTGTCCACTTTCCAAAAGATATGCCATGAATATCTGCATCTATAGTCTTTGTTATACCCTTTTTCTTTATTTGGCCTTAAAGTCTACATCATCCAATGACATGATTTAGGAAAAAAATTAGGTACTTTACCAACTATCTGTTCACAAGGATTTGATGAAAACAAAGAAATACAATTTGAGCAGTGTCTGATTTATCGTTACATATTTTATTAAATACATCCCATGAGCTCTATGGGGAGGATAAAAATGAAGGAACTGTCATAAGAATTGGTGAACTTTCTATCTTCAAACAGGGAAATAAGTGGAAAAGCAAGCATTATTACCTAGCCTTTTTCATTTCTCATTCTTTGTATGCAGTTATCATTGTGAGTCTTTGGGTTCACCCTTGACTTTTGCAACTGTTTCTGATTAATTTTTTATGTATGACACTATTATGATCTACTCCATTTATATGTCATTGATGCAAAGATAATGTTTAAAACATAGTGGTGCATAGAAACAAAAAAAGATGGATACAAACAGGTACAGTTTGCACAAAAAGATATAAAAATGAAACACGATTTTCAAGTTGAAACAGAACAGATGATAAATTTAAAATAATCTCTACTGTTACCATTAGTTTATGTATTTAAAACAAAGTGAGGAAAACTCTCTAAAACCTCACATTGAGATGACAAAGTATTTCATCTTCCTCTTCATAAAATGAAAGAAAAAATGATGAACTGCAGAAGACCACTGTGGAAATTATGAATTTCAAAATGAAAATGTGCCATCAATGACATACACCTATAACAGTCTGCAAGACATTGACCCTGAAGTCTTTAAGGAGACAACAAATTCTCCATGCTAGTTTATGGAAAGGCATAGTTCCCGTATCCTGGAATCTGCCAAAATATGCAAGTGCAATTTTGAGAATCTGCACTTGCAGATTGCAGAAAATTCCTGATTCCTATGCTTGAAGATGAGAATATGCATTCAAAAGGATAGATGGAAATAGGAGTACTGTGGTGTAATGGTAGAAAAGAGCAAGAGTCCTGTAGCACCTATAAGACTAAGAAAATTTGTGGTAGGGTATGAGCTTTCATGAGCCACAGCTCACTTCTTTAGATGTCGTGTAATGGTTAGAACATTAGACTAGGAAGTCTTTGAGTGAAGTTCAAAGGTTCTTATGGACAAATGAACATAGTTGATCTGAAGGTTAAATGAGGAAGGAGAAACCATGTATTAAACCCTGAGCTTTTTGGAGAAATACTACTACCATCACCACCACAACCACCATCACCACCAACAACAGCAATGAGAAGTATGTCTTTAAAAGCTCTAGCTTTAACTGTTTTAATGATATGTTTCTGTCGATTTTAATGGTTTTATAAGGTGACTTTAGTACGTATGTTTTAATTTGTTAGCACCTTGGTGACCTTTATGAGGGCAGAAAGGTAGGATATTATTATTATTATTATTATTATTATTTCATGCTTATTTCATGGGATGAGAATTTCATTACCCTTTGGTTCACATAAGCTACAACTACAAAATAAAAAAAAAATCTTGGGGAAGGAGACGGTTTCTAATAATATGCATAATACTACCAGAATTTTATGAGGCCATCACCTTTCTGCAGACAAGAAAGCTGTTCCACCAGAACCTTGTGCTGTACTGATGGGATAATTCCTTAGGATCCAAGCCATTCTGATTCCCACATTAAGAAAAAAAAATTACAACACAGAAAATGTACAAAAAAAATACTAAAATGCCAGTATTTTTTCAGAGAGAAAATGAGTACAAATAAAGATGATGTAAATAAAATATGAGAGTGTTTATAAATGTATTTCACCCCAAGTTTAAAAGTATCAGATTATAATGAACAGATTTATCAGAGTGCTCTGTTAGGTTAGTAGAACATCCACAAAGAGAGGAAGTATACCTTAGGTGCTGGGATCTAGAAAAAAGGTATGGTAGTCGCTTGTCATTTCTAAAAACATTTGGAAATAGAAGAATGGTCTTTCATATTTTCTGGAAAGGCAGTTCTTAAGTCTCAGGTCCTGAATTCATTCTCAAAGCATCAACTGAGAGCCAGTTTGGTGTAGTGGTTAAGAGTACGGGACTCTAATCTGGAGAGCCGGGTTTGATTCCCCACTCCTCCACGGAGCCAGCTGGGTGACCTTGGGTGAGTCACAGTTCTCTGGAGCTCTCTCGAGTCTTGAGCCTCGAGTCTTTTCCCAATTTTTGTGAGAAATTACAGCCAATAGCTTTCTTTGTATTAGTAATGAATATGATAGCCTGAAGTTCTGTACTTTGAGGAGTAGATCTTTAACATAGTATCTGTATCGGTAACAACTCACAAGGGAACGCAAACTCAAACCAATGCTTCCAATATCACTTCTAAAATGATCAACAAAACACCATGTTAATGCCACGTGAATCAACCAGATAGACACTATTATTCTGAAACTAGAAAATGTTCTGGCTGGTCAGAACGTGTTAGAAAAATCTTCACATTAATGACTTACAAACTTGTGGCAGAAATACCTACTATTCCTAAAATTCAAAGGATTATATATACTATCATTCTCTGAAAATAGTAAGAACAAAAGTTGTACCCTCTCAACAATATAAAAAGGGTTAAATTTAGAATCAAGGTGGCAGTAATATCAGTTACTTTTTACTCTTTCTTGGTGGGAGTTAGTAATGCATTACACCCTGATGAGTAACAATGTTGGATCAAGGACAGTCTTTTATTTCATGTCAATGCAGCACTTATCTCAAGTGGAAGAAATGAGAACTTTGGAGTTACTTTTTTTTTTTAAGCAAAGTGTTGTAGTATAGCTTTCTGGCTCCTACTCTTTTTACCCACAAATTTCTTTAGCACAAGACCCCTTCCTTTTCATTGATGAAAGAACATCATTATTAGTGATTGTGCTGAAGATATACATGTCCCTGCAGAACAAAATGGTAGAATTAACCCAATATGTTGTATATGACAATATGTCACAGATGAAATCTTTCATCTAATGCCCAAGCTTGATAATTTTAGATGAAAAAGTATTTTTATTATCCAAGTTTTCTGATGATATCCTACTCACTCACAATCATTCTCTCTCTAAATACGTTTGGTAGGTTCAAATAAATGTTGTTAATACTGTAATTGCTTACAGTATATTTAATCAAATTATCTTTATGCTGCTTTTATTCTGCCCTCTGGTTTTACTCCAGGTTATGTTGTGAGTCTAGTGGTTGTTCAGTTTTTGTTGAGATTATGTATTTTAATTGTTTTTTATATTTGATTTCTGGAAACCACCTTGACAACAGATGCTGAAACTGCAGGACACAAACAAACAATTAAAACAAGCTTTTGAAATAAACTACAAGTTGGAGGCCTGTAAGGAAGCAAGGGCTGGAAAATCAATCAGAAAACTCCCCAAGTCTGTTTTTTAAAGATGTGATTAATCAATTAAAGTATGTTTCTTTATGTGAAATGTTACAGTCCTTTCTACTTTGCAAAGGCGTGAATGGGTTGGTATTATCCTGTATTGTTTTGGAATCCCTCCCTTTGAAACCAGAAGAAGTGTTAATCTCTTCTTTGTAAACCGCTGTGGAGTTAAAATAGTCTTCCCCCACCCCTTTACTCCTGTTTTCTAAGTACCAGTAGATATTATTGAAAATTGAGTCTGAGCTGTCCATCCAGGATGTATGTTCCATGCCATCAATTTCATTTCTTTTTCCTTTTATAGAAATAAACTCATTCCATTTCCCACATAAAAGATTTTAATTGATCAATGTAACTTTGTTTTAATCATTTACATTTGATTCTTTCTTTTCACAGATGCAGTTAGCCGTGTTAGTCTGTAGTAGCAAAATCAAAAAGATTCCAGTAGCACCTTTAAGACTAACCAACTTTATTGTAGCATAAGCTTTCGAGAATCACAGTTCTCTTCATCAGATGCATGGAGGGCAACAAGAAACTGGTCAGATATATAGGTGGAGAGGGGAGGGAGGAGTAGATGCAAACAGTAGCTTCTGATATGGAGATCAGTTTGCTTCTGTTAAGGAAGTCAGTTACTTCTGATAATGAGATAACCATTCATAATCTCTATTCAATCCCAGCTTGACTGAGTCAAATTTACATATGAATTCCAATTCAGCACCTTTCCGTTGGATTTTGTTTTTGAAAGGTTTCTGTTGACAGCTGTGTTCCTTAACACTTCTTTCACCTGGAAAGTGTAGTTATTTCCTTGAAACTCCTGAAGATGTATAACAGAACCTTCAGATAACCATTCTGAACCATTTCCATAACAAAGGAATGACTGGCCAACATTCACAGTAATTCTAATATGTGACCACAATGACATCCCAAGTAAAAAACCAAATAAAATAAATGTGAAGAAAAGTATAAAAACAGCATAGATAAAAAAAGGAAACCAGATGATAGAAATTCAATAGAAGTATGCTTTTGCTTCAACAGCTGTGGAGGAGTCAGGCATGTTTGTTGCTGTTCTGTCCCTAAGAACAAAATAATCCACTTGTATTTTCCTGATTCAAAATGAACCACTGAATGCTGGATTTTCTTTTACATCCTTGAGATCATCCTGACCATCATAACCTCAGTCCATGCAAATGATGTCATTTTTATTCAGTTCAGTTAGCGGGAGTCAGTTCATTTCCAAAAGCTCTTATGTTTTAATATTGGTTTTGATCGGGCTGAACATCAAGATAATGACTGAGTTCAACTTGTAAAGATGTGTGGAGAGCTTTCGAGTTAGGCTAGTACCAATTACTTCTGGGCAGATTGGCACTACAGATGAGAGGGTTAAGTGTTGAGTCACACTTACATGTTCATTTACCAAACTTTTATAATTGAGCAACCTTGATGCAAACACTATACTGAAAGTTATACTCCAATTTCTGTTTATATAAAAATACTCTGAATTCAACGTATCTAAGCCTATACAATGATTGAATTTTATTTCCATGGGCATGGGAGTTAAAAAAGGTCACATGAATACACATTTCTCGTACCAGCAATACTAGTAGCCTTCCAAGTGAGGAAAACACACTCATATGCTGCAAATCTAAAACACCAATTAAAGTAACTAAAAGGAGTGCCTTCAAAACTAGTCCATCATTTCTAGATTTTTTTTTACATGTAAAGAACATAAGATTGTGGTATCTAAAGTTCTAATTCTAAAGGGGCTTCTGTTTTCTTTTTGTTTTCATGTTGCAAAAGTATATTTTTTGAAACATAGAAGCAAAAAAAAATTAACAGAAATCCCTTCAAAACTAATCTTTTGTGAGCCAAAAAAATTGAACGGATGGACAGACTGACTGACTAACTAAAAGTATATGCTCTTCAGCACAAAACATGTTCGCTTTAAAGGCATTTCTTATTTTTCTTTGTTTCTTTTGCAATGCATGGGAGTACTTTTCCTGGGATCCCTGAATTTCAGGGTTACTGAAATACATACTCATAAGACTTGGGGGAATACCCCAATGTTCACGGTCTGTAGAATACATAAGACAAGATTCCCCCACTGAGTGTGAACTTCTCTTTTGATTCAGGATCTTATAGATGGGATTTCAGTTCAAAGTACCATCCAATGAGAAAGGGTCAAGATTTAAGTACAAAATCTACCCTAGAATGTTGTGATAAACCCCAATTTTGTCTCCTTTAGGAAAGAAAATTCAACTGAACAATTAGGATGTAGAGTGGAAAAAGAAAGAGTGGTGGGGTACCATGAATGTTCCTCCTCCAAATTACTCATCAGTAGCGATGTGCACTTAGGGTTTCTGATTTGGATAAAATACCCAAATCGGACCGGATCCATAAAGATTCGGGATTTCCGAATCGGGGCAAGTATGCTGGCCCTAAGTCAAAAATCCTGAATCAAAGGTTTCTGAAGCATTTGTAATGCTTTGGAAAGCTTCGGGGCAGAGTTTAAAGGGCCTTTACCTTGGCCCTACCACCACTCACCTTGGCCCTGCCGCTGGTGGTGGAAGAGACATCGGTGGCATCGGTGGCTCCGGCCCTCCCCGCCACCCTGTGGGGCTGCGGGGCAGTGGAGGAGGCAGAGAAAGCCCTTCTTGCCCCTCAAATGGCTGCAGCAGTGGCCATTTGAGGGGCAGGAAGGGCTGGAGGTGGTGGCTCTGGCCTTCCCCACTGCCCTGTGGGCTGCTGCAGACCCAGAGAAGGTCGCGCGGTGGTGGAAGCAGCAGTTCCGGCCCTCCCTGCAGTGTCGCAGGGCGGCAGAGGAGGTGGAGAAAGCCCTTCCTATCCCTCAAATGGCTGCCGTGGTGGCCATTTGAGGGGCAGGAAGGGCTAGAGGAGGTGGCTCCAGCCATCCCCACTGCTCTGCAGGCCCAGAGGAGGCAGTGTGGTGGCAGAGGAGCCGGCTCCAGGCCGTCCCAGCCTCGTGCGGGCCATGGCAGCAGCAGAGGAGCCAGCTCCAGGCTGTCCCGGCCTCGTACATGGTGCCGCTGACACCGACACCACAGTGGTGGCAGCGATTTCCCGCCATCCAGCTGATCACCCTCCCCCTCTCCCTGCCGGCCAGGTAAGTGGTTGGGGTGTGGGGTGTTGCCCAGGGGTGGGTGGGAGGTGGGGGGGGTTGCTCCCCGTCACTTCAGTATGCTCAGAATCTTTACAGAGCATACCAAAGCGAGTAAAGTCCAGAATTCTGAAATCGCTTGCCGCTTCAGAGTTCTGGTATTTCTGAATTTTTTCTCTGAATCTTTTCGGAATGCACACCCCTACTCATCAGCTGTTCCCCCCTCCCTTGTGGTTCAAATGCTTTAGGTAAATACATATTTCCAATCCTCATGAAGATAAAAATGCTTGGCTGAAATTTGGAAATATTCCTTGAATGGTAAAAAGTGCTCCTAATTTAGGAGGTGGCGTATGTGGAGAAAAGGAAGGAGTTCTTAGTTATACCTCATTTCTTTGTAATGCTGTAAGGCCTCTGAAAGTGTCTCTATTAGAAATACATCAGGCATATGATATAGCAACTTGAGTGGTTTGATTAATAAATATCATCTTATTCTAGCATGGTTTGAAATTTACCTCTTTTTAAGGAAAGCATTAAAGTCTATCTCCCTCCCTTCCTTGTCTACTCTCAATGGAATTCTGTTTATGCTACTTTTCTGGCATTCTAATACATGTATTATTTATTTACTTACTTGATTTACGTGCATAATGCGCATTGAAACAGTGTGGTAACACTCTTTCTGTAATAGGAAAAGTGGAAGAAGTTTTGATACTAAATACTCTAGGAGGACACAGAAATGGTCCATGAAAACTGGATGGGGGGGTATTAAAGAAAATAGATTCACCGACTCCAGAAGACACACACTGGTATCTGAGCATTCTTCTATTAATATGTACTTGCAAAAGAATGATTCTACATTTCCAAAGAGACCTGATATCATAGACATGGGTGTGGCAATATCCTTTTTTTTTTTTGAAAAATTTTTATTGGGTTAGAATCCATTATTTCCACATTTACATTCAATTTTCCCCAATTTTTTCATCTCTAACCCCCTCCCTTTCCCCCCCTTTTTGTTGACTTCCAACAGCTTTCCAACCCTTTGTCCCCTTTCCCTTACTTTTATTAGCTTCCTCTATCTAAAACAAATATATATTCTCCATTATTCTAAGCAGTACATCCTTAACTATTTTTAACATTATATGCCCAAACTGTAAGCCTTTGTTTCCATCTTAGATAAACAATTTATCCCAATTTTTCAATTTCAGGTATTTCTATATATCATAAACCATATAGATCATACGTTCGTTTATATCAAACAATTTGACTTATTCTCTATATATATTACTCATTCTATCTTTTTATAATAGTTCTATATATCTCTCCTCACGTAGTCAATCAATTTGACCCATCTATATCTTCAGACATTCAGTTTGGTACAAAACTTGTCAGAAAAAAAAAGAAAATATTGTTAGTTAATCGCTCCTTATATTTAGTCCTTATAATTAATTATTTTCTCTATGTTCTGTTTGTTAACCTATATATATCTATATATATGTCAATCTATTAATCTGACTGCTTATTAATTCACATTTATCTCTTCTCCCCCCGGTAAAGTCTCCCCCCTCTACTTCAATACTTCAGTAGTTCTCAAACTGCCACAGTTTTCCTCCCACCTCCCATTTCTTCTCCAGGTATTGTTTCAGCTTCTCCCAGTCTGTGTTGAACTGCCCTGAGTCCAGATCTCTCAATTTTCTTGTCATCTTGTCCATTTCAGCCATATACAGCAATTTGTAAGTCCAATCTTCAATAGTTGGCACTTCTTGTACTTTCCATTTTTGCGCATACAAAAGTCTAGCTGCTGCTGTCATATAAAATATCAACGTCCTGTGTTGGGCTGGAATTCCCTCCATTCCCAAGTTCAGTAGCAGGAGTTCTGGGTTCTTATTAATTTGAAATTGTAAAATTTCACTCATTTCTCTTATTATTTCCCCCCAGTACTGCCTGGCTACCTCACACGACCACCACATATGATAGAGGGAGCCCTCATGCTTCTTACATTTCCAGCATTTATTAGAAGTATTCAAATTCCCTAGCGCAATCTTCTTTGGTGTCATGTACCAACGATAGATCATTTTATAAATGTTCTCTTTGATATTAATACATGTCGTTGTCTTCATTGTAGTTTTCCACAAGTATTCCCATGCCTCCATTGTTATTTCTTTATTAAAGTTTATAGCCCATTTCACCATTTGTGTTTTAACTATCTCATCCTCGGTATACCACTTCAACAGTACTTGGTATACCTTGGATATTCTTTTCTTATCTTCTTTAAGAAGGGTCTGCTCTAGTTCCGAATTCTCTATTCGTATACCTCCCTTTACAGAGTCCGAATTATATAAGTCTCTGATCTGTCTATACTGGAACCAATCGTAGTTAGGTGATAGTTCCTCTTGTGTCTTTATTCTAAGTTTGGATGCTTCAGTTTTAGTTATTTCTTTATACGTTAAACATTGTTGTTCATTATCAACAGCTCTCGGGTCTATCACCTCATATGGAACCACCCACAAAGGGGTTCCTTCTTGTAGATAAATTCTGTACTTCTTCCAGATTATGTATAGACTTCTCCGAACAAAGTGATGCAGGAACATCGAGTTGACCTTTACTTTGTCATGCCATAAATATGCATGCCATCCAAATATTTTTTTATATCCCTCTAGGGCTAATAGTTTCTTGTTCTTTAATGTCATCCATTCTTTCAACCAAACTAGGCAGATTGCATCATGATAAAGTCTCAGATTGGGCAGTTGCATTCCGCCTCTTTCCTTTGCATCTTGTAAAACTTTCACTTTCACTCGAGGCTTCTTGCCTGCCCAAACAAAATCTGATATTTTCCTCTGCCATTTTTCAAATTGTTTGGAGTCTCTGATGATTGGTATTGTCTGTAGCAAAAACATTACTCTTGGTAAAAACTATGAAAAACTATGGGTGTGGCAATATCCTGATGTGTAACAATAACCAGCACTGGGGAAGCTGTATCTGGTGACTTCAGCTGAGCTGGCATCAGAGAAGGCCATCTGACAGTGACCAGAAGAACCGGGGCTGCCCCAGCCAATGTACAAATAGACCCAATGCAGAACCACATGGCTGTTGGAAGGAGCTGAGGACTGATAACTGTGGTGGCCAAACACACCCTTGTAGTGGGTGGCTGGAGAGAACAGGTGTGACAGTTTATTAGCCAGCCTCAGGAGGAAGTGTCTACAGGGCAGTGAGAGGAGAGAGGGCCCCACACAACAGGGAGGGTACAGTGCTAGGGCAAGCTTTAAAGGAGATAGTAAGGTGAAGCTCGGAGATGGATGAAGAGTTCAAGAGGCTGAAGAAGGGAGCTGTAACTTCCTTTGTGGCTCAAGTGCCACAAGCCTGGGAAAGTAGAAAAGAGTCCAGTAGCACCTTTAAGACTAACCTACTTTACTGTAGCAACAGTAAAGTTGTTTAGTCTTAAAGGTGCTACTGGACTCTTTTCTATTTTGCTACTACAGACTAACACGGCTAACTCCTCTGGATCTATAAGCCTAGGAAAGGAGTAGTGTAACTTCTGAGACTGGCAGAAGTATTTACATAAAAACAACTCCTTTATGTGTGTGTTTAAAGGGCTTGTGGGAAGCACACTGATGGACAAGTGATGGCCACTGAGCCTGCTACAACCCTCTCTGCTCACACCAACCTTACATGTTTTGAACTAGTATTCAAAATCATAGTGATCTCAGATCATCTGACATTACCAGATGGTGGTGGTGGAAACTGCCTTCGACTTATAGCTGACTTATGACTACCCCTGCTGGGCTTTTCAAGGCAAGAGACTAACGAAGGTGGTTTGCCATTGCCTTCCTCTGCAACCCTGGTCTTCTTTGAAGGTCTCCCATCTAAATACTAACCAAGGCCAACCCTGCTTAGTTTCCAAGATCTGACAAGATCAGGCTTGCCTGGGCTATCCAGGGCAGAGTGACGTTACTAGCTACTGGCTTGCCATTTCCTTACACCTTTAGGATGTCATCTTCAGGGTGAAGTGTAAGTCAGAATTGGATAAAAACAATCCTCTTCCTTGAGTCCTGCTTATTCCAACCAGTTTCTCATATTTCACTTTGTGATGTGGTTACAGCCTAATTGCCAAATTGTGTAGGAGCTAAACTACATAAGAAATCACCTGTGCATGAAATAGCTCACAGATGAAGCTAAATTAATATTATCACTGCAAAATGAGAGATCCACTCATGTACCTTCTGTATGTGGCCAAACACAAGACACTGGAGGATAATGAATATATTTTTCTTTATAAATAATAAATAAGGAAAGCCCAGTTAAAATCATGACCATGGCAAATGGGAGGTGAGAATATGCTATCCCCTATGCTGGTTTCTTCACCTTAAACTGTCCCACTGTGGAAACATGCAGGAGCCATCAAGGAAACCATTTGGTTTCTCTGAACTGGAGAGGGGGGGGGACAGCAGCCGCTCTAGGGGGTCTTTTGACTTCAGGAATGTTGTGACATGCTGCTGACCCAATACAAATGTCCCTTTCCCAACATGCTTTTAATGAAACAAAACAAAACAAAACAAAAATGAAATCTGATTGTAGATTTTCCTGGATGGCTTTTTTCCAGTTTGATACTTGGAGTCTGAGTTAGTGGGTAATGGTTAATTTTGCGTTCTTATGTTCAAGGTCTGATTGTACTTAAATTCAAGAAGTTTTGGCTGAGCATGCACTTACAAGTAGTCTCATTTGAAACATTTGTTCTGCGGATACCTTTCTGCAGTGCCTTTTTTGTCGAGTGCATGCTTTAATATTGATTGTGTGGGTTGAAATGTGAAGAACTGGGCTGTCCTGAACCCTATGATTGGTAATTTATTGAAATGTTATGGTTCTATAGCATTTGTGATACATGATAGTGAGGGATACTAGATTACACATACCTTTATAAATTCCATTATAACCACCATGGACCTCTCCGTTGTCAGTTATTTCTTCAATATGTGCCCCTTGGTCTGAAGTGAAGTACACAAGAGTTTTCTCACTTAGGTGCTGTTGATCTAAGACATGGAGGATCTGTCCTTTAAAAATAAAAGGAAAAAATATTAAAATCTTCCACAGCATATGACACCTTGCATATCCATTGTCAGAGGTGATATTGGAAGCTCCGTGTCCAAAGGCCCAAGGTATTTCCTTTAAATTGCTAGTGCCTGTGACCCAGATTCAGACTAAGACCATGACATGAGATATGGTGGCGGAGGAGACGGCTTTCACTATATTGGTTCCATGACCTGAAATAGCTGCTCCAAAAGATGGTTAGCATAACTGATTCTGGGACCCAGCAGGGTAAATTGGGAGCTGCAGACATAGACTCTGAGTATCTTATCTGCTTTGTCCCATAGTCTAGAATATATACATCAGGGTTACTAACTAGAAGCGGGCATGAATCGTAATACAAATTAAAAAAATGCATGAACTGGGCTGGTTCGTGAAAATGCAGTTCAATGGACCGTGTTTTCCACAAACTCCATAACTTTTTTGCCCAGTTCTTGAGAGTCGTGAGCGGTTTGTGCAGCCAGACAGGTTGGCGCTGATGATCCATTAATTCCCACATGGGGTGTGTGAAACTGATGGCCCCATTCTCCTGCCACCTGTAAGCAGCAGAAGGGGGCTGTCTGTTTCAAATACCCCACACTGGGTTCAGCTGATCGGCTAAAGGCTGTGCGGGGTGTGTTAAACTGACAGCCCCATTCTCCTGCTGCCCACAAGCGGCAGAAGGGGGCTGTCTGTTTCAAACGCCCCACACAGGATTCAGCTGATCAGCTGAAGGTGGCGCGGGGTGGGTGAGACAGCCCCGTTCTCCCGCTGCCTGCGAGTGGCAGGAGAAGGGGGCTGTCTGTTTCAAACATCCCATGCTGTGTTCAGCCGATCGAAAATTCAACAAAAATACTTGGGAATGAGAAATATCATACAATCAATGTTATTTCAAAAACAATATTGAGAAATCTATTAAAGTTCTCAGTGCACGATTTGTATCACCTTTAAACAATGCAATTACAGTTACAGTCCCAACAAAGGGGATTATAAGTCATTGACCATGTCCCTTTAAGAGGTAAATTGTCCCATGTCCCAGAGAGGTAAATTGAACAGCCTCATAATAAATTTTTTTCTTCTTTTTGAAAATAAACACTGGAGACTCCCACACAAAAAGCTGTTCCTTTAACCATGAGGTGTCAACAAAAGTCAATTGGAGAAAGGAGATGTCTATTTCAAAGTGTAAGTAGATGAACTTGTAAGATGTGTGAAATGCTAATTTCCTTCGTAGGTGGATTCCAAGGAAGAACGAGGAGCTCCGCAGAGCCCCCTGGCCCAAGAGAAGGGGGCTGTTTGTTTCAAATGCCCCTTGCTGGATTCAGCCGATCAGATGAAGGTAGCACAGGGTGTGTGAAAGTGACAGCCTCGTTCTCCTGCCACCCACAAGCAGGAGGAGAAAGGGGCATTTCAAAAGGGGTAACTTTTCATTAACTTCAAAAGGGGTAACTTTTCTGAGATGAGGGGGTACGTGAAGAAGAAACTGAAAGGGAAAGTAAAAAAGGTCAAAACACTTGGGGAATCTTGGAGACTATTTAAAACTACAATCCTGGAAGCTCAAATTAAATATATACCGCTGGTTAGGAAAGGCACAAATAGGTTTAGGAAAAGGCCAGCATGGTTAACAAGCAATGTAATAGAAGCTGTAAAAGGTAAAAAGGATTCTTTTAGGCAGTGGAAAACTAGTCGGAGTGAGGTTGATAAAAAGGAGCATAAGCTGTGGCAAAAAAAGTGCAAGTCTGTGATCAGACAGGCAAAAAGGGAATATGAGGAGCATATTGCAAAGAACATAAAGAAAACAATAAACAATTCTTTAAATATATTAGGAGTAGGAAACCAGCTAGGGAGGCCGTGGGGCCCTTGGATGACCAAGGCGTAAAAGGATTACTAAAGGGTGATAGGGAAATGGCCGAGAAGCTGAATGCGTTCTTTGCTTCTGTCTTCACTGTGGAAGATAAGAAGTGCATGCCCACTCCGGAAGCACTGACTTTGGGAGGGGTTTTGAAAGACCTGAGTCACATTGAGGTGACGAGAGAGGAGGTTATGCGACTGCTAGATAATTTAAAAACTGATAAATCACCGGGCCCAGATGGCATACATCCAAGAGTTCTGAAAGAACTCAAGTGTGAACTTGTAGATCTCCTCACAAAAATATGTAATCTGTCATTAAACTCTGCATCTGTTCTTGAGGACTGGAAGGTAGCTAATGTTGTCCCCATCTTTAAAAAAGGTTCCAGGGGAGATCCGGGAAATTACAGGCCAGTCAGCCTGACGTCAATACCGGGTAAGTTGGTGGAAACTATTATCAAAAATAAAATTAGTGGGCACATTGATGACCAAAAGCTGATGAGGAAAACTCAGCATGGGTTCTGTAAGGGAAGATCTTGTCTCACCAATCTGTTAGAGTTCTTTGAGGGAGTGAACAAACAAGTGGACAAGGGAGACCCGATAGATATTGTTTATCTTGACTTCCAGAAAGCTTTTGACAAAGTTCCTCATCAAAGGCTCCTAAGTAAGCTCAGTAGCTATGGGATAAAGGGCCAAGTCCTCTTGTGGATCGAAAACTGGCTAATTAATAGGAAACAGAGAGTGAGCATAAACGGGCACTTCTCACAGTGGAGGGTGGTGAGCAGTGGGGTGCCACAGGGGTCGGTATTGGGTCCAATGCTTTTTAACTTGTTTATTAATGATTTGGAATTGGGATTAAGCAGTGAAGTGGCTAAATTTGCAGATGACACGAAATTGTTCAGGGTGGTGAAAGCCAGAGAGGATTGTGAGGCACTCCAAAGGGATCTGTCGAGGCTAGAAGAGTGGGCATCCATGTGGCAAATGAGGTTCAATGTAGCCAAGTGCAAAGTAATGCACATTGGAACCAAAAATCCAAAATATAAATACAAGTTGATGGGGTCTGAACTGGCGGAGACTGACCAAGAGAGAGATCTTGGAGTCATGATAGATAACTCACTAAAAACGTCAGCACAGTGTGCGACTGCCATAAAAAAAGCTAATGCTATGCTAGGGGTTATTAGGAAAGGGATTGAAAACAAATCAGCCGGTATCATAATGCCTCTGTATAAATCGATGGTGAGGCCTCATTTGGAGTACTGTGTACAGTTCTGGTCGCCACACCTTAAAAAAGATATCATAGCACTGGAAAAAGTACAGAGAAGGGCAACTAAAATGATTAAAGGGTTGGAACACTTTCCCTATGAGGAAAGATTGAGGCGCTTGGGGCTCTTTAGCCTGGAGAAAAGACGACTGAGGGGAGACATGATAGAGGTTTACAAGATAATGCACGGGTTAGAGAAGGTCGAGAAAGATGTGTTTTTCTCCCTTTCTCACAATACAAGAACTCGTGGGCACTCTATGAAATTATTGAGCAGTCGGGTTAGAACAGATAGAAGAAAATACTACTTTACACAAAGGGTGATAAACACATGGGATTCGTTGCCACAGGAGGTGGTGGCAGCTACAAGCATTGCCAGCTTCAAGAGGGGACTGGACAAATATATGGAGCAGAGGTCCATCAGTGGCTATTAGCCACAGGAGATAGATGGTATTCTCTTTGTGGGGAGGTGGTGCTCTGTTGTCTTGGTGCTGGAAGGAAGGCAGTGGGAGGGCTTCTGGTGTCCTGGCCTCACTGACAGTCCTTTAGATGGCACTGGATTTCTAGCCACTGTGTGTGACAGAATGTTGGACTGGATGGGCCACTGGCCTGATCCAACATGGCTTTGCTTATGTTCTTATGGGCTGTCACTTTCACACACCCCATGCCACGTTTAGCCGATTGGCTGAAGGCAGCGCAGGGTGTGTGAAAGTGATAGCCCCTTTCTCCTGCTGCCTGCAAGCAGCAGGAGAAGGGGACAACCTTCCCCTGCTGGTTGCAAACAACAGGGGAAGGTTGTGACTTTTAAACACCCCGTGGTGGCTTCACCGGATTGGATGAAGCCAGTGTGGGATGTTTTGAAACTGACAGCATTCACCTGCTGCTTCCAAGTGACAGGAGAAGGGGGCTGTCAGTTTCAAACACCCCACGCCAGTTTCAGCAGCCGGTGCCAGCCGTTTGAAATGCCACGAACCACAAACCGATTCGTGAACCAGGGAAAGTTCATGGTTTGTGGAACGCTATGAACCATGAATCACGTGGTTCTTTTTTTCGATTCGTGCCCATGTCTATTATTAACTATGATCAGTTTAATTGTTAGTCACTTGACATTTTAGTTCACTAATAAATTTTAGCAAAGTTTGATCAAGAAGGGCTTTACTAAACATGCAGCCATAATATACATTAAAATACTGAAAAAGTAAAATGACAATTTTATCATAAATATATAATATTATGGCATACAGTAATTCTATAGTAATGCATATGCACCCAAAATTTAATTACCAAAATCTATCCAATCAGAAGCAGAGGCAATGAAACAAAAGTAAGCAACTCAACTCATTCCTATTTATGTTTGCCATTTGCCACTTTCTGATGTTCCAAATGTTTTACATTCTGGAAAAACATCCATTGAGAAGTTAGACAATTATTTTTATTATACTTTACTTCACCTTTCACACCAATGCGTACCCAAAGAGACTCAATATCATTCTCCTCTCTGCCATTTTATCCTCACAATAACCTGATAAGGTAGGCTAGGCTGATTGTATGTGAATGGCCCAAAGTCACTAAGCAAGCTTCCATGGCAGAGTGGGGATTTGAACCTGGGCCTCCCAGATTATAGCCACTACACCACACTGGGTCTCATTTTGGTAATGAAATTATTATAATTAAATGCTCTGAAGATGGAAATATATTTTAAAGTCACATCTACATGTTCATTCTACCACACAATGGTTTTTTTTATTACAACTAATTCTTTAAACACTTTTGACATGCAGAAAATCTCACAACAATTTCTGTTTCATTTATTCAAACAGCCATCCTATAATATCAAAAGATTAGATTGAGAGAAAATTTTCCAAAACAGTCAAGAAATTTCACATCTGAGCAGAGATCTAAATCTAGAGCCAAAGTCAGAATTTTAGATAGTGTACAATGGAGCCAGAAAAGATGCGATAACTGAGATCCATAAGCAAGAGTTTTCATTTTTTAAAAAAAGGTTCAAAGGCCTACAAGGGAAAGGAGATATGCAGCAGTAGTTCTGATTTAGGGTTTGGGAAGGAGAGCATATAATTATTTTCTTTGTGATATTTTCTGTTACAAATTCTCTCCACCCCTTCTGCTCCAAATGAATGAGGTGGTGGCCTGAGGCAACAGATTTTGTATGAAAGCAGTTTGTTTCTCAAAGTTCCTGTTGCTGCTAGAGCAGCCTACACTCCTTTTTCCTCTTCCCTCAAGCATCTTTAAAAACAATGTGTTAAATCTGACACACCCAACAGGCTCACAACATTCTCAAGAGACTTCAGGAGGCCTAAGAACCTGCATAGCTTGCTGCATTGTGTTTAAAGACACCTGAAGAATGAGAGAAGGAACATGGAGGCAGTGAGGGGGGGGTGAGGAGATGGGAAAGGATAAGGTCAGTCTCAGGCAGTTGATGATTAATTTATTGTATTTTATGGATGATGTGAGCCACCCTGAGCCCCTTCGTGGGGAGGGAAGAGTATAAATAAAATAAATAAATAAATAGTCCTTGAGCTGCTCTTGCCCCCCCCCCTAAACTGGAGAAACATACAAGGTCCTGATTTGATGAAGCTGATTGTGTTGTTTTAATTTTTTCTTTTTGAAAAAAAGGCAGGAAAAGTCTTCAGATTCAAAACTCACATATCCCACATCACATACAATTTGGTCCCAAATTACAAATCAAATATATTTGTAGTCAATATTGTAAGCCTTTCAATCTTTCCAATCTGTATTCAAAATACTTTTCTTATACCTTGCATACACACACACACACACACACACACACACACACACACACACACACACACACACACATATATACACACACAATAACCCATTTCTTCCTTTGTGGTCATGTTCATAACTTTTTACATGCCCAGATATTTAAAAACAGAACCCTTTCATCCTTGCCGACACATCCACATTTACCGATTAATTTCAACATAGTCCATGTCCTCACTTTCTAGCATCTAGATTAGACTACTGTAATGACCTCTATGTAGGGCTGCCCTTTAAGAATGTGTGAAAACATTATTAGTGCAAAGTTCTGTGTCATGAATTCTGATTGGAGTGAGTCAGAGGGATCCTTTATACTCCAGTTTTAGTCCACCTATATTGGCTCCCAAATTGCTTCTAGGCCCAAATCAAGTTGCTGGTATTGACCTTTAAAATCCTATTCAGCTAGGGTTAGGGTTGCCAGTCCCCCACTGGGGATGGGGGATCCCCCGCTCCTAGCCTTCACCCCCACCCCACTTACCTGGCCGGTGGGGAAGGCATGGGCCTCCTGGAGGCGCAGTCCTGGGTGGCGCAGCATGCTACTGCGGACCCAATCTGGCCCAGATTGGGCCCAATTGGCAGGGATTGGGCCCAAATCAGCCTGAAACGGGCCACTGTGGAGCATGGGAGCACTCCGATGCTCCACAATGGCTTGTTCCAGGCTGATTTGGGTGCAATCTGGGCCCCTGCTCTTCACAGTGGCCCAATGCAAGCTGAATCAGCCCAAATCTGGCCTGATTTGGTCCTGAACAATGACATCACTTCCCGGATCAGGCTGCTGTGTAGTGCAGGAGCGCTCTCATGATCCACAGCGGCTTGTTCCAGGCCAATTTGAGCCCAATCCGGGCAGGATTGGCCCCGAATTGGGCTGGATTCAGCCCTAATTGTCCCAGATCGGTCCACTGTGGAGTGCGGGATCACTCCTATGCTCCACAGCAGCCTGTTCCAGGCAGATTCCATCCCTATCCATGCTCATTTGGGCCTTAATCGGGTCGCCATGGAGTGAAGGAGCACTCCTGAGCTTCACAGCAGCCCAACCTGGTCCGAATCATCCTGAATCCAGCCCGTTTCGGGCCCAATCCAGCCCCACATGGAGCGCAGAAGCATTCCCAGCCAACACAATGACATCACTTCCCAGAAAGAAACTGAAGAAAAGGTAGGTGCTGGGTCCCCCACCTCCCACTGGGAGGACAGGGGGACCTGGCAACCCTAGCTAGGGTCAAGCATATCTTAAAGATCTCTTAGAATATGAACCTACCCAATGACTATGGTCAGCTTCAAGGTCCCTGCTTTGGGTGCCCCTGCCATCTGAAGCTAGCAGGGTGGCAACCTGAAAAAGGGCATTCTTGGTCATGGCACCAGAATTATGGAATTCCCTCCCCAGGAAGATTCAACTGTTCCCTTCTATCATTGTGTTCTGCTAACATGTGAAGACTTTTCTGCTTTGTCTGGGGTCCTCTCACTGATTCTTATTGACTCTCTCCCATTTTATGCATATATATTTGTTTTAACTGTTTTGTAAATGTGAGAGTGTGCTCAACTTATTTTAATGTTTTTATTTTTTATTGCCTTGGGGACATTACCTTGGATGAAAAGGTGGCCTAAAATGCTTTAATAAATGTAATAAATACACAAATCAATACCATTCATCCTGATATTTTCATTTGCATTTCCAGCCTGCTCCCGTCTGCAATCCAAAATTCTCTCTTGCAGAAGAGAGAAGGCCTAATAACTATTTTACTTCTCATTATGATGTGAAATCTCCTGCCTCATGAACCAACCAATCAATGGGGGGGGGGCGGAATCCAGTTTTTTTTTTAAAAAGTTGCAATAATTCTATATTCAATTGCCAAGGCAATGTGTTACCTTCCTGGCCCTAAAATTCTCAGTTTGTGGTTTAGAAACTCCATAATCAAAATGTAAGCTAAATTATATCTCACAATTTAGCTTGCAGAACAGTGTGTGTGTGTGTATGGAGGGAAACAGACTGCAATAGAAGGGACAGGAAGACTAATTCCTGGGAGAGATAATTATGAATATAACAAAAATGAAAACAAAACTAAAACAAAACATGTATATCTCTATTGATTTGGGGAGGGGGAATGAGGCCTTCTTGTAGTAGAACTTGATATGTATGTTTAACCTCTCACTATAATGATATTGTATGTGATGACAAAGGATAAGAAAACTTTCTTTACACGTAGGATTTTCAGGTACCTTCTCTTAACCAGCAGGTTTGGGGTGGGGGGAGGTACTTATACTTTCTCTCTTTGCATGTGCACACCAGAACCCCACACAATGGCATCAGTTTAGTTAATTGGAAACAACTGCATCATTCAAGGGCCAATTCCTTAAGAATCGGCCCCAAACACAGCAAAAATGTTATGTCTGGTGCTGTTTCTTAAGGAATTGGCCCTCGTGATGCCATCGCTTCTAGTGTAACTGTCAGTGATGTCATCATGCATGGCACGGGAGCACACATGTAGCCACTTACCCAGGCTGCCTGTCCATGGTGGGTGATCTCTGGGCAGTCTGCTTCCTCCCACCAATCACTAGCGATAGCTGGGCAGAGAGGCAAATTGCCAGGAGTTTGAACATCACTGAAAGGCACCTGGCAAGCCTATTTACACTGGGCACCAATACGTTAAAAATGTTAACAAGACACTGAATATTTAGGAAAATGTTTGCTTTATAAAACCCCATCATACTTTTGAAAAGCCCTGACCTGGATAGCCCAGGTGAGCCTGATCTCATCTGATTTTAGAAACAAAGCAGGCTGAACCCTGGTTTTTAATTGGATGAGAGACCTCCAAGGAAGACCAGGGTTGCTATGCAGAGGCAGGTAATGGTAAGCCACCTCTGTTAGTCTCTTGCCTTAAAAACTCCAGGAGAGATTGTCATTAGTCAGCTATGACTGGACAGCACTTTCCATAACCATACTTTTACAAAGCCTTTCAATAATCTATTTTGTGAAAAATAAAAGCAAGTTGTCTGACTTCAAACAGATTTTGCTGTAGCAGCGTTAAGAATTTTTTAAAAAATCTATTTATAGAAGCAGTGTTTTTAAATTTATATTTGAGACTCAGAAATGTTCTTTTTGTTTCTCCTTGAAAGGAGGTATCACAAAAATAAGATAGAGCTTATATCTCTATTTCCACAATTGGCACTTGGAGTAATAAGTGATATATGCATAAGCAAAAAGATCTGTATTTAATTGTAAGAGAAAGTAAATCTAATGAGTGTTACTACTGCTTGTGTTAACAGAAGCTACACAGTAAGCATAGAAATATTAGTTAATAGATATAAAGAGCAACCTTAAAGAAAATAAGCCCATGGTATAAGTACATTACTTTAGATGTCAACTCAACACTTAATAGACTTATATTCATGAAGAGCTTTACAATTACCACTTATGTGGCTGAAAGCCGCTGTCCATTCAGCACACTGTCCAGCTGTGGATACTCAAACAATAATATTCCAAGTTTTACTGTAGACCTGCAATTACACTTTCTATCTCTCAAAAAGCGGGTTCCAATGTAGTCACAAAACACCTAACTTATTCCTGAGGTATTAGGTCAAACACTTTACATCTTTCAGATACTAAAAGCATTTATGGCAGAGGTTCCAAGAGTTCAACAGTGTATTTTTAAATTCCTCCTTGAAATGAAAGATTCAACATGTTAACCACCCCTGCCCATTCTTTCATTCATTCTTATCTCCTGCCTCTTTTAGCAGGGCACCTGTTTGACTAAGCAGCACTGGGGGCGGGGGGAGAGATGACAGAACCAGAGGCAACATAAACAGGAAAAGCAGCATTAATAGCTGATTTATCTCTTTGCTGGATATGTAAAACTATTCTATTAATCAGGTGATTTTGTGAGTGCACAACCTGGCAAACCTATTGTAAGCATTTTGCCCCCCTATTTATTTATATTTCTGTGCCATATCTTGAGAATCCTAGTTGAGGTGGCTAACAATTAAAAAACAAATTATAAAACACAAGCCATTAAAAAGCATAAGCCACATAAAACTATCCATAAAACAAAGCAGACAGTTTAAAAGCTAGTAAGATAACCTCCTAATTAAAATCCTGGGCAAAAATATGTGTTTTGGCCTGGCACATAAATAAAGTAAATACAGTAAAACTGACAGGCTAGACAATATGGGAGGTGACAGTTCTTCTAGTATTGTGGCCCCAAACAATGTAGGGCCTTAAAAGCAAGAACCAGCACTTTGACTTGTGCCTGGAAAAAAATGGGTGGCCAGTGTAGATCTTTTAGCAAAGGGGTAATAAGATCCTTGTAACTAACCCCTGACAGTAGCCTGGCCACTGTATTTTGGACCAATTGAAGTTTCTGAACCATTTTTAAACACAGCGCCTCATAAAGCACATTACAGTAATCTAACTTAGATGTTATTGATCACTGTGACCAGATCATGTTTTTTGTGGAATGGAGCTGATAAAAAGTGCTATGTAAGATGGAGGAAACTTGAGCCTCCTGCTATAGGCCAGGAATCAGTAGGATGCCCAAGCTACGAACCTGCTCCTTCAGGGGACTGCAATCCCTCCCAGGACAGAGTGGTTCCGCAGTCCCTGAGCAGCTTCTTCATTGACCAACAAAACCTCAGTCTTGTCTGGATTGAGCTTCACTTTATTGGCCTTTATCCATCCCATTACTTTTGATCTTCAGTTATTAATGCATTGATTTCTATGAGATGTCCAAACAGGTGATGATGCATTGCAGCCTTAATGTCTCTGAAAACTTTACAAATGACTTTTAAGAAATGGAATGCATCATCCAGATGTTTCATACTATTGTTCATGTTTGCGAAATTTCTACTTGATATATTCCAAAAAATTGTGCAGACGATTGAGTCCAAAATGGGAGGCAATGACAGCACTCCTGTGCCAAACTCAGACTTGAAAACAGATTCTTCAGAGGATTCAGCTAGGAGCTACCCTTGGGGAAGATCATTACCAGACTGGACCTAGAAACCCTGGACTCTGAGGATGCATCCAAGTGGCCTGCTCCAGAACCTTCAGCTCAAGAAGGAACTACCAACTCATCAGACCCCAGGGAGGCTGCCCCTCTTCCCCGTGGGGTAGACCTCATACCACCACCCTACAGACTCTCCTCCCACCTGGTGGAGCAGTGAAGATAGTGAGCCTGTGATGAGGCAGCATAATGGGGAAAAAAGTGCTAGGCTTGCAGCCCATGTTCCTGCTGCTGAGTCTCATCACTGCTCTATCAAATGGAAAATAACTTTCGTTAGTTATTTTATTTGATTTAACATGTCATTCATATTTCTAGAAGTTGACAGAATTTCCTAAGAATGGCATCTAGAAGGGGAAAGGTAAAAAAAAAACATAATATAGTTAACAATAGGTGAGCATGATATGGATCTCCGCTGATTGAAAAAGCCAGCTATTCAGTTCTGAACTTGATTGACAATGGCTAGGAACTGAATAATCCTCGAAAGATGCAGAAGTAAAGCTTTACTAATAGCTAAAAGATTAGTTCTTCATTACTGCCGAAATAACTGTCTCTAAAGCAAAGTAGTGACCTGCTAGAACTTACTGCCATGTAGAACATTATACTTATGACCTGAAAACACAAGGATACATTCTCTAATTAATGAGACATACATGAGTGAATTATTAACAAACATGCTTACCCTTGGATTTTGCTTCTTCTTCATTTTAATTATACTAACATTGATATATTTTTCAAAAAACCTTTTAGCTATCTTCTTAAGGTACCCTTATAGTGACTATGTTGGACTAAATGCAAACATTATAGTACTATTCTAAAATGTATTATCTTAGCAAGAAGGCAGTCTATAAATAAATAAAAATCCTGAAAGCAAAAAAGGGGAAAAGATAAAACTGCACAGATTACCTCTGTGAGCACAATACATGTTAGAACAATACAGTGAGTGAAAGTCTACTGAGTAAATAGAATGTGACATTAGAATTCTCCACTAAGTTATAGGAAATGGAGTATCTTGGAGCATAGGCTATCATAAGCCAGTTCCTTAAGCCTCATCTTTTTAATTAGTAGACAGTAGACACATGGGGGGGGGGTGAAATTCTGTGCCCTCCAGCCCAAAGTCATCTCACATCTTTATATGATCGCTGTAATCTGCTCTATAGACGGTGATAGGTGAATGTATAATGTGCTGCTATGTTTTTATTGTTGAAAGCTGTATTTACATGGTGCTAATATACGTTTTAAATGAATGATATGTATTATTTATATTTTTAATGGCCACTCCTGATGAATTGTGTAGTGTGTTTTAAATTGTTGTGATCTGCCCTGAGCCCACTTGGTTGGGGAGGGCGGACTATAAATTTAAACAAACAAACAAATAAAGGCAAATATCAAAAATTAACTTTAATGTCATTACCAGGGCCGAATCCACATTACTCCTTTTTTAACGCATTTTCCCCACCTTTTCCCCGCATTCCCGAGTGCCAGTCACATTACCTGATAAATCACTCACATCACTTCCACATTCCTCTCGGAACTTCAGTCACTGTTTTCTTGCGGGAATTTCACGGTGGACGTGAACGCCTACAAGCGCAATTTACGCGCCTTTTTTTTTAAACCACCCCCATTCAAGTATTTCTGGCCGTTCCCTGTGTTCCCATTGGCCGATTCTATTATCAAGTGTTCCGTAGTCTGTTAATGCCTGTTTTTAATTTTTTCTTTCATTGTCTGGAAATTATAACTCAGATGTCTTCAAAATCATTTCTGGTTGAGTGTAAAACTTTTTTTGGCAATGTAGCCTAATACCGGCCTCGTGCAATTCCCTGTTTTTTTTTCTAGTTTTTATTTTTCTCTAGATCAATGTAATAGCGAAATCACGGCGTATATTCCTGTGCAATAAAGATCACATAGCAGCACAGCTATCAGGCTTCCTGGCTTTCCCCACGTATACTCAGTCCCCTATGATGCTTCACATTAGCTCGAATATTGCCTGGGATGAAGTTCTAACATTTGGCACGTCTTTTTAAAAAGATTAATTTATTCTTATCAAAGCATCACTTTTACGCAGTACTGATGAATAAAAAAAATATTTTTTTATTTATTTCTTGCAAGATTCTTCCTATCGATATAGCAAAATTAAATATCCTAAATTATTGATGGTGCTTGAGTTGATTGGTGGTTGCAACAACAATGGGGTAACACACATCTGGGAATATTGGATCTCCGTCAATGCCCCAATGAAATAAGGCATTGGTTTCTATTTAGCATAATATCGTTATGCCAAAGATTCGATCAAAAAAAAAATTGCAGCTTAATTGAGCCTCCACCAGCTCGATGAATGTGCTCTTGGACTTTCGGAAGCGGCGCATCCAGCAACGGTCATCCCAGTGCACCATCACAATGTTTTCCCACCAGTCGGTGCTGCGTGGGTACACCCAGTGCTGTCTCGGCTCCTCCATCTCAGCAAGCAGAAACCACTGCAGAAACCGCTGGCGCCGCCGTCTTCTTGAATGCGCCGAGCTAACGGTGGTTCCAGAACTCTGGAAAAAAATCCTGGCGGCGGCCCACCGCCTTTGAACAGAGTACCACTGGTAGGCCAGCAGCATCTGCGTCTGCCACTCCATTAAGATCCACATAACATGAGCAATGATAGCAATTATGGGATCCATGACCATCACACAAAGCACCGACACCAACCAAACTGACCATACACTAACACCCACAAAGAGTTTTTCCTAAACCCTTCCCTTTTTATTGATTTTTTAAATTCCCCGCCCGAAAACAAGCACCAATTGCTTTCCAAGTGTTCATGTGATATATCACTTTGGTGATGTTTCCTTATATGGTAAAATCGAAATAACGGAAAAGTGCGTTCAAAAAATAAAAAAAATATGGGCGGGAAAATGAGGTCCCGCCCACAAAAGTGGTTTTTCCAGTGGCTGTGTGACTGGAGGAATGCGTGAGAAAGACGCATTGGAAGCATGAATGTGAACGGAGAGGAGAAATTTGTGGACTGGAGACAAACGGAAGATTTCCGTTAAAAATGTGGGTAATAGGTGAATGTGGATTCGACCCAGGACTCAGCTTTAAAGTCCACGTACACCTTCCTATTAAAGCACCTAAAAGAAAAATATCATTCCAACAGCTTTTTTCAATCTATTCTACTTTTGCTTGAAATATGACAACGTGGTAAACCTTTAGGTGTTGTTTTGTTACCAGAACTGCTCTTTATTATAATGGGGAATTAGCTATAGCAGTCTGTAACTATTAATATTAAGCGAGGATCATAACCTATGTTTACGGAGGTCCCGATCCCAGACACTCTAGTGAAAAAGAGGCAGACAAGGAGTAAGGTCCAAACACGTGTATTGAGTGTAGCGTAAGCCTAGCTTGCCCAATCATACAAAGGACATACAAGGTCTAAGAAATACAGAGTAGGAAATACAGAGACGTTCGCATTAGCTGGTTCCCAACGATGATAGGGGGAATACTCACTTATCCTGGAGCGAAGCAGAGACGCAGCAGCGAGGGTGGCCCAATGCCAGCACTGGAACCACAGACGGACAGCAAGGAAGTCTGGATAGGAATGGCCGAGGCCACGGACAGCAAGGGGGGGTCTGGATAGGAATGGCCGAGGCACCGAGGGGTCTGGGAGACCAGCTTAAATACCCCAAAACGTACCCTGGGGCTGGTGCTGTACTTGGTGGTTCTCACAGATTAAAACAAAGGGTCTAATGGGCTGCTGAATGGCGTGGATGGGCCACTTTGGTAATCAGATTGTGATAAGTGACACCTCAGGAAGAGGGGACAAAAGAGGGAGGGGGAAATCCAGGTGGGCTGAAAGGATGTTCCAGCGGACAGGGCTTGTCCTGATGTCATCAGCTTTGGAATGCGGAGGTTTCTTTGAGATGCATTCTCTAAGTGCTTGGGATGGTCGGCACTTAGTTCCTTCTCCGGGGCGGCTCCTAAGATATGCAGAGCGGGGCGAGGTACTCTCGCTGCGGACGTGGTGTGCCCGCTTCGCCGAAATGGCTTCTCAAAGCAGTCTCTTCCTCTGGGTCTTCTGGGTGCCTGAGAACATGGATGCCGGCTGGGCATAGCTGGGGCTGGATAGCAGGCTGCCCGGTAGCGAGGGCAAGCTCGGCGACCGGCTCGCGGGAGGCTCCAGGCGGGAACTGACCAGGGAGCGCCTAGCCAGGCTCGCTGGAGGTTTCCTCGGCAGGCGCCCGGCTGCTAGCAGCGGCTTGGGCCCATATGAGGCAGGCTTCCATGGAGGCAGGGGGAACAACACTTTAAAACACAGTCCAAAGCAGGGAACAGGCACGGTCCATGGCAGATGGCAATGCAGGCACGGGGAACACAGTCCAAACACACACTGGGAATTCCAGATACAGGTCAGGGCAGGGCTGCCCAGAAAGAGAGTCCTTTGTGCAGTTACCCAAACATGGAGTCAGTAAACTACACAGTCTATTGCAGCAGCAAGGTAATTGACACGCAGACAGGAAACTGACACGTGTATCAGAACACACACGTGCAAAGCAATCTTTGTGCAGCAGTGAAACAGCAACGCAGGAAACTTTAGCACAGTTCATAGCAGGCTTTAAAGCAGGGGAGGGGGCCTACTTGGCAACAATTCCCCCCCTCGGAGACCCCGTGACGTCAGGCGCGCGGGTCTCCGAACTTGACTTCAAAGGCGAGGTGGTCGGCAATGTCCGGTGGTCGAGCTTCGAGCGAAGAAGGGGTGGGAAGGGAAGGGGGAGGAGGCGTCACTCAAAAATTTAGTTTGGAGAACCACCTAACCGAATAAGTGCAATTTAGATCAACCAATGGGCTGCAGGTCTCTGGGTTCACACCAGGGGGTGTGCTAAGTGCTACAGTCAACATAGACAGCAATTCATAGGCAGCAATGAGCAATTCATGCATAGCAATAATTCATATTTGTGTACATTGATTAATTCATGGATGAAGGTAGTTCATACGGAATTCATGGTGGGTTAAAAGTACTAAAAACCAGGGGCAATTAATATACATGGATCAATTCATAGGCATAAGATTTAAAAGCAAAGACAATTCATGGTTCAATTCATGAATGTAGGATTAAAAGCAATTCATACAAGGTAAAGTGAAATGTGCAAGCATGGCATAATTCATTGAGGGTAGGCTAATTCATAACTGGTTAAAATCATAAATACATATATGTGATTAAAAGCAATAGTTCATGAAGTCAAAAGCAGCAAGAATAAAAGCAAGTGCGTGGAAACAATTCATGAGGGGTAAGCGGCGGAAGGGCTCATGGGGGACAGAAAAATAAACTCTGCGATTAAAAACCAAATCAATATGGCTGGATTAAAATCAAATTCATAGACTAGAACTGCCTCGGCGGAGGGAGTCGGGTTAAGAAGGCAATTCAAAAGGTTAAAACCAAATTCATCGGGATAAAGTTCATGGGCGCACTTGCAGTAGATAGAGGGAGGGACTAGTTCGGGGCTAAATTCATGGGAGTTAAAATTCATAAAAGCAATGGAAAGAAATTCATAAGAAACGTAAAACAATAGAGCAGCAAAGATCACAGACGGCTCAGTCCGCAGTACAGCTGCTAGACTGGGTTGCATATTTACAGAAACAAGCAAACTTAGTTCATGTGTTCCAAAACACATTTTCACCCCCCTTGCTGTCTGCGTCAATCCGCAGAGCAGGGCCGGCGGGCGGCGAGAAGGGCTTCAGGCACACAGTTCTAGTCCTCATGGAGGTAGTGCCGCTGGCGGTCGTTTGGAGACGGGCCGTGGGCTGGGAGGCAGAGAAACATGTCCCCCCCTAGTCCACAAGAGGGCCTCGGAGCGGCGTCCGGCAGCAGAGCGTCCATGGGGCCGGTGCAGGGTTCATACACATAATAAAATACAAGCATAGTTCATACCAGCACAAGCAATAAAACAAACAAGGGTTAAAGGAGGGCGCCAAGAACGACCCTTAAGGCAAAAGAAGGTCGGGGTTATAGTGATCCAAGCGGTAAGACAGCTGGAGTTGCTGGAGCTGTCGGCGGCTCCAACAGCCCAAATAAAGTAATGAGGCACATAATAAAACTTGGAAGGCCAGAATCACAACGATCGGGTGCAAAGCCAAATTGTAAATTCCAGTGGCAGTGGGGCTCCAGCCAAAGAGGGTTTCCCACCACGAATGCTCGCCGGTGGTCTTAATCCGCTGGGCAAGATCCAAAATCTCCTTCCCGTTGTGGGACACAACCAAAGCAGTAGTATCCCCGTCCCTCTGGATGCTCTGGAGGGTACGGTGGAGCTGGGGGTGGGTCAGGAGCTCGTGGATTAGCTCCAGACCGATGCCGAGGGAGATGGGCTTCACATGTCGATAGGTGGAGGGTGCCACCAGGATCTCTTCTTGGGTCCAGACCGGTACCGTGTAAGTGAAGTCGCAGGCTGCCACCGAAGACAGGTTGCAAAAGCAGCGATTGACTCCCGGGATCACGGGCTTGAGCTGGAACGAGTTCAGGATCACAAAGTCGCAGGCCGTTCGCACGCAGGCACATCCTTTCCCAATGTAGACGACAGCGGAGCTGTTCTCCCGGACGACCTCGAAGGGGCACTCGTTGAGGGCGTCGACTTGCGGGGCTACACAGGGGTGATGAGGTGCAAAGGCTTGGCCCTGGCAAATGAAGCCGGTCTGGTCTCGATGCTGGCACCCTTGGAGGCTGACGAGCTGCCATCCGGTCGGGGTGAAGCGGGCCCAATGGTCGGGGTGTCTGGCGTAGAGGACTTCGGTGTCGCTGACTTGGAGTCCCAGAGGCACGACTGGATACACGTGGAATGACTCGTGCGCACTGGCCGTTAATAAAAATAATTTAAGCTCCTGGGTGGTCGGTGAGAATGAGGAATTTACGAGAGACCACCAGGATTCAAGCTCCAGTTCAATGGGTGACAATTTGGGCATAATCAATCTTTTAATTTCCAGGGGCAAATGCCCGTCCGTGGCTTGCCGAATTAGCCCCATGGCCACAGCCTGATTTAATTGTTGGGCTTGCATACATGCCATGGCTATTGACACGTTGCGTTCAAAAGACTGTGTCCCTTTGAGCAGCAGAGAAAAATCTCTTTCAATTTGACTCTCCCAGTTAACTAAAATGGAGCTGATCTCGTGTTGCCCATTCGAAATGGAATTTAGGGACTGCACCACCGGTTTACCTAAGTCAGAGATGCTAGTCGTGACATGGGCAAACTTATTAGCGAGAGTCTCTATGTTGACCGAATCCATGATTGCTAAGCCTCCGGCTGCAGGAGCAGTCCAGTCGGCAATGCTTCGTCTGGCACGCGAGAGAGAGGGAGAGGGATCGATCCACAGTTGTAGCCATGCATTCCAACCCTTGCTACCGGCCTCCAGATAGGGAGCGCACTGCGGCAGCCTCTGGGTTATATTTAGTTCAGCTAAGTCTATGCGGATCTCTTTTAAAGACATTTGCGGGCGGACTAGAACTCTCTCTCGAATGTCAGTTTTCAAAACATGGGAGCCCACTATATGCGTGCCGCCTTGGCTTAATTGTTCATTGCTAGCAATCAAAGGGTCAATTTGGATGGTGTGGGTCTCCTGGGTCCGGATCAGCAGGGAATAATTGCCTGGTTCGTGAGTCAAATTTACAAAGAGCAGCCCAAGCCGGTGAAATTTCTCTACTAGGGGCTTGGTTTGGCATTCGGGCGTCTGCTGAACCAGTATCCAATCGGGTGGGCCATGTTTGGCTAGGTCTTCCTCCTTTACAATCCAGGTCAAGTTCTCCCAGTGCTCTATAGCGAAGGAGAGAACTGCGCCTGAAGGGGGCGTGATAGCGACTGATGCAGACTCAGTGGTAGTAGTGCCTAGTAGGATGGTCATTCTAAAGGGGTCTCCTGCCTTCCATACTGCGGCCGACACTAAAATAACTTCACAGTATGGTCCGAGAGCCTCAGTGACAAATGGCGAGGTTTCGAAATTGGCAGGGGTGGTATATTTGTCTACCACCGGGACTGCGGTGGGGGCTGGCCTGATGCGGGGGAGGAACATACATGGAATCGGAGCAAGTGGTGAAACTGTATCAGTAGGCGAGTAACACACTAATTCTTGGGACATGGTTTTCACTCCCACACATAAAATAACAAGCTCTGGGGGTCGGATCCACTGCTCTTCACAACTGCGGAAGTTAGTGCGATTCGTAGGGGTGGTCATATTAATCTGCTGCACAACCTTGCAGACCATCATTTCATTTCCTGCTAGTGTATTGATACATCTCCAGTGGGGGTAGGGCATTAATTTGGACGGGCGCCCCTCTATTAGGGTGCCTGCCAGCACGAGCAAACACAGAGTAGCCAGGTGCCTCATCTCCTGGCCTTCCTTTCCTTTTGGTGAAAATATCCTGGGGAGACCTGCGGATATAAGTACAGGCTCCCTGAGTTCATTGCAGCAAAAATAAAATAAAGTAAAGGGGGAAAAAGGAAAAAGGGAGAGCGTTTTTCTGCCAGCACTGTCTATTAGGTGGGGCTCGAACGAGAAGTCCCGGAGCACTAAGCGAGCCTTCCAGCTTGTTGCTCTGGGGAACTCCTGTGCGGGGGCTTCTTCCTATAGCATGTATATTTCAGAGGGTAACGTCCTTGCGTTGAGCAAGGGTCGGCTGTGCGTTAGGCGGGATTATGCAAACTCGCCCCAGGGGTCCCTGGGTGCCTAGGCTATGTGGCCTTCAGGTGCCCCTTGCTCGGTGGCGGGCTGCTTTTATTTTGCAGGCTGAGAGCTATCCGTCCGGCTCGGCCTGGCCTTGCCGTTTTAAAAAGAAAAAAACTAAAGAGCGGCTTCCATTAACTATAAGGGTTGCTGCTAAAGGAGACCTTCGTTCTATTTTTCTAAAATAATTTTTAAGTAGGGGTGGTTAGGGTTGAAGGTATGTTTTATGATGGTTTGCTTTTGCTTTGCCTTTTTCCCTCTGCTTTTTTGCAGGACCTCATGTATGTATTTCGGCGGACCATATTTTTTCCTAGGATCAATTTTTGGAGGGACTCCCTCGGGAGGCCCCATTTTCATGTTAAAAGAAAGAAACACACAAAGCAAAAGCACACGGGTGTGGGATACTTTCGGGTTGCCCTCACTTGGGGTGTCTGGCAGGGCTTCATTATAACTTCAGTATGTCTCCCCCCCCTTCTTTTCCCTTATACGGTACGGGCAAGGGAAAAGATTACGTGGGGCGGGCGGCTGCTGGCGGAAAGGGCCGAAGTGGAGCCGAAGGTGCTCGGCGGCGTTTATCGAAAAGCGGCGGAGGCGGCCGAGGTCTGCCGGCGCCACTGGGTCTGGGTTATTTGGGGGTCATCTTGGCGCAGGGGATCCTGGCTATGTAAATGAGGTACGCTGCCCCTTGTGCGTGGCGAACGCACCCCAATAACACATTCCAGAGGGCACATATTTACAGAATACTGGCGGGTCTTTTACCTTTGCACTAAAGCGTATGGACTGGTGGCGCCGTATAGCAACTCACCATGACGAATATGAACATTAGTAAAAGAGGGATGTTGGGCTATCTGGGGGTCCTTTTCCAGGGGAGGCACGGCCCTCAAAGCCAAAGCCGACCATCATGCGAAAGCGTGGGTCTGGCAGGTGAGACCCCGAATCTACGTAGATGCGGGATCTTCACCAGCACGGCGGGTGAAATGTTTTCAAATACAGAGATCACCTTTATTGGTGTGTCTCCAATATTGGAAATGCATTCACTCTTGGGCTAAAGCCTCTCCAAACACTTTCACACACAGCAAATCTCTTTTGCCTGTGCAATTTTTTCCCGAACATGCGGCTTACAATCCAATTAAGAATCACTCTCGGTGGTGGTCCTATTTGGCTTTGGTTGCCGTGTCTTTCCCTAAGGGTCCCAACTGTGGGGCCCGCCTAATGAAGTTAAAGAATAGAATTGGAAAAACTTTTAACATTTACACCGATATCTACATATTCTACTATTTCTTTTATTCTAAAGCTACAAAGGTCTGGTCTAAGGGGACACACGGTATCTCTGGCCCAGGGTGGAGGGATATCTGGCGAATCACTGGGCAGAGGGGGGCTGGACTGGTGGAGGTTCCCCCAGGGTCGTACACAGGAGGGGCGGTTTGCAGCGGCTTCCCTTTCCATTCTTTTAACTGAGAGGCATGAAAGTATTTTAGCCACGTTCCTCCTGTCCTTCTCTGGATGGCTACCTGATAGACAGCTGGGGAGACTCTTTTTGTGATAGGGACTGGGCCTTGCCACTTGGCTGCTAGTGAGTGCGCCTTTTGCGAAAACTTCCTGTACAGAACGAGCTGTCCTTCTTCCCACTGCCTGGGGTTCCTGACCCATCCCAATTTGCGGTCCATATCCTTCTGAGCTGTGCCCAACTTCTGGGCCACTTGCATGTGGACAGCGTGTATGGATGAGAGCAGATCCTGGACCCAGGCGTCATTAATCACTACAGGCTGCATGTCGGAAGGGAGCTGCGTATCTAGCCAGAAGGCTTCCGGGAGTTGCATTCTTCGCCCTGTCATTACCATATGGGGTGTGAGCCCGTGAACTGCGGTAGTGCCTCTAATGGCCATTAGGATTATGGGGAGTTTTTCATCCCAGTCTCTCCCGGAGGAGCGAACCATCTTGCGGAGAGCCTCCTTGAGGGTCCGGTTGGTTCTTTCTATGGCGCCTGAAGCTTGAGGGTGGCCGGCTATGTGGAACCGTTGCTGGATGCCTAGCGCCTTGCAAAGCTCCTGGGTGACTTCTCCGATGAAGTGTGAGCCTAAATCAGAGTCCATGACCCTCACAATGCCCCATCGCGAAAAGACATTGTTGAACAATAGTTTGGCTGTGGTGGCTGCATTGTTGCGCTTGCACGGAAACGCTTCGACCCATTTGCTAAAGGGGTCTATGACAGTGAGGCAGTAGCGATTGCCACGAGCAGTGGGGGGAAGGGGGCCGATAAAGTCAATCTGTATGCGAGCCCAGGGTCCATCAATTCTCTGATGCTGGAGGGGAGCTCTAGGTCCGGTGGGGTCTGCATTAACCATAGCGCAGGACAGACAGTTGTCTACCCATTGCGCTACTTCGGTGCGCATGCCAGGCCACCAACCAACCTCTTTTACCCTTTCCAGAGTCAGATCCTTGCCTCGGTGTCCCTGCTCGTGGACAAACTGAATTAAGTCAGCCCTAACTTCCAATGGTACTACCCAATGGCGTTCGCCGGCTGCATCTACTGCCCAAACTATGCCTTCCTCTTCTCTGATCATGAGTCTTCCTGTCTGATCTCTCCCTGCGGTTAGGAGGTCAGTTATTTCTGGGTCAGATAGCTGTAGTTGCGCTAGGTCTAGTGTTCCCGTAGTGCCCTGAGCCTGGCTGCGGGCTTGTGCTCGAGTGGTGACAGGGTGTAAGGGGCAGTCGGTAGCTGGTTCCAGTAGGGGAGCATTCTCAGTGGCGGCTGCCTTGGCTGCGAGGTCTGCCTGGTCGTTCCAATAAGCGGTCTCTGAGTTTGTCTTCTGGTGTCCCTTGACATGGGTAACCTGCGTTGGGCCTGAGCGGGACTGAAGGAGTGCTGCTACTTGCTGCCATAGCTGTAGGTGGGCTACGGGTTTCCCATCGCTAGCTCTCCACCCCTGATTCTGCCATACCGGGAGCCAGACCGTGGCGGCTTTGGCCGTCCAATCCGAGTCTGTGTAAATGGCAAGTGGGCTTTCTGGGGGCTCAAACTCAAGCACCGCCAGAAGCGCTTGCACCTCAGCCGCTTGGCTGGAATGGGGACGGGCTGGACCTTTGAGGGTATGGGCGTCGCTCACTCGCACGGCGCCGTAGCCTGTCCGAGGGGAGCCTCCAACGTGAAAGGAGGAGCCGTCACAGAACCAGCATGTGAAGCCGTTCTGTCGGGCTTCCTCTAGCGGGACTCCCCAAGTGACTGGCCAGGCAACCTGCGGTGGCGGGTCCAGGGGGCACTCGTGCTCGGTCCCGGTTACCAATAGGCCATAGGGGGCTGGAGGCTCGGTGGTCTCCTTTTTAAATTCCACTCCGCGGTTGACTAGGGCCAGGGTCCACTGCGCTATGCGAGCGTTTGAAACTTGTCCGTCTTGTATTTTTCCCGACAGGATATATTTGAGAGGCGTGTGAGTGGTTTGAACTATTGTACGTGAACCTCCTATGATAAATTCCCAATGGGTCAGACTCCAAACTAGAGCAAGGCAAGTCTTTTCGCATGGGCTGAACTTGGTCTCTACTGCGGTTAGGTTGCGAGAGGCATAGGCTACTACTCTAGCGGTTCCCGCTTGCTGCTGGGTGAGCGTGGCTCCTATGCTCTTGTCTGATACTGCTAACTGAATAAAGAATGGCTGGGTGACATCTGGATGGGCTAGGGCCGGGGCTGCGGCCAGACTGCGCTTTAGCTCGGCTAAGGCTGTCTGTTGCTCCGGTCCCCACTCCCAGGGAGTGTTCTTCTTGAGGAGGGCGTAAAGGGGGCGAGCTTTGTCTGCAAAGGACTCGATGAAGTCTCGGGAAAAGTTAAAGGTTCCTAGAAGGGCTCTGAGGGAGGGGACATCGGTGGGTGCAGGCAGCTTGGAAATGACCTCCATTCGCTGGGCATCCGGGGTGCGACCCTCGGGTCCCAGGGTCAGACCCAGGTACTTGACGCTGGTCTGAACCAATTGGGCCTTTTCCCTGCTAGCCTTGAACCCAGTCTCGCGGAGGAGTTCCAGGACTTCCCTGGTGATTTGGCGGGCTAATTCTTCCGTGGGGGCGTGGACTAAAATGTCATCCACGTAGCTCAGTACATGGGGCCTCGAGGAGGGTTGGAGGCGTTCCCACATCTGAACTACATGAGCATGACAAATGCTGGGGCTGGAGTGGAATCCCTGGGGGGTCCGCTTGAATGCGTATTGCTGGCCGCGGAAAGTGAACGCGAACTTGTACCAGCAAGACTCATGCAACCGGATGGAGTGGAAAGCATTGGCCAGGTCTATGACCGAGTAGAACCGGGACCCAGCGGCAATGGCCGTTAGGATCTCATTATACTTGGCCACAACCGGGGCAACTGGAGGGGTGGTGGCATTCAGGGCACGGAAGTCGACCGTCATTCTCCAGGTCACTCCATCTGCTTTCAGAACTGGCCACAATGGGGCGTTGCAGATGGACTGCATCGGGAGTATGATGTCCCACTCAAGGAGTCCTTCTATAGTCTTGGCTATCCCTGCCTCAGCTTCTGCTGGGTACTTGTACTGTCGTTGGGGAGGGGGGTCCTTTCCTTCAATCAGGACGCAGGCGCCCTTCACTATCCCACACTCGGCCTTGTCTGTCACCCACACTTCGGGAAAGTCCTGAGCCCAGGGGTCTCCTGTGATGGGGGCGAGAGGAAGGGGGGCCTTGAGGGCTGCGCATCGATGGACCGCATTAACAAAGTCTGGGCCTTCCGGGATGCGCCACAGGAGCCCGTTCGCTAAGTCAATGGTCAGTCCCTCGGCACGGAAGAATGGCATGCCCAAAAGTCCATCGTCTTCTCCCCGGTTTGCGCACGCCGAAATCCGGGTGGCCAGGTTCCCAACGGAGAGGGGGATATCCTGCCAGACCGGGGATTCCTGCGTGCCGCCCCCAAAACCGGCGAGCTGCATGGTAGTGGGGGTCTGGGTGCCCTTTGTGACTAAGGTGGGCCGGAGTATATTAAGTGAAGCTCCGGTATCTATGAGGAGGGTGGCAGGCTTCTTCTTTTCCCCGGGAGTCCCGATCCCTGCCTTCACTGTCGGTCTCCCCCATGTGTCCGGCTTTAGTTTGGCAACTATGCCCACGGAGGGAGACTGGGACTCGGGGCAACCCTATTCTGATCCTGCACCCTGATCGGTGGAAGCGGCGCTTCCTCTAAAGGGGTTGTTGGGGCTCGGGCGTTCCCGAACCGCAGCTATCGGGGGATTCGAGAAGGGAGGGTCCGGCGGCAAAGGGGGCGCCGACGGAGGTACTGGGGGCTGCTGCTGGTCTTCCCATTCCATGATCGCCTTCATTAGAACGGACGTGGGCTTTCCGTCGAAGAGCTCCATGTTCGCTCCAATGTTCTTGAGGCGCATCCAAAGTTCCCAACGGAGGGAGTCCCTGGACTGGGGCGTGCTGCCGCGGTCCCGGTAGCCCTCGTGGTCGCCCTGCGATGCTCCCCAAGCATTAGACTGATCTGGAGGCGGGTAGACCTGATGGTGGTACGGGTGCGATGCTCGCGAGTGAGAAGGGGCTATGGGTGCATCCTGTAGTCGGGGCTCGTGGGGTCCCGGCTGGGAGGAGGAACTGTAACTCGGGGTAGGCGCAAAGGAAACTCCCGGACGGTAGTCCCTCGGTCCTCTTCCCCGGTTAAAGCTACTGCTCCTTCCCCTCAGGATTCCTCCCCTTGCCTCCGGATACGGGCTGCGTCCCTGTGGTCGGTACTGAGAGTGGGGGCCATGATTGGCATAGGTAACTGCACTAATCGGCTCGCTTTCCTTTCTACGCGAGGCCGGGGACTTCACATGGCGGATGGCGCCGGTCTCTCGCAACAGGCCAGCAATGCTCCTGATGCGGGATTCCAGCTCTCCCCATGTAATGCTCCCGGGCTCGACTCCTGCTAGGGCTAGGCGAGTGGTGCTGTTGAGTCCATCTATGACTGCCCTCCTGAATTCTAAGTCGTCGAAGTCCGGCATGTCGCTCAAATCTAAATCTACCTCGTCTGCTAGTTCGGCTAGGAGCTGTTTCCTGGCTAAATATGCCTCTGGATCCTCTCCGGGTTTTTGAGACTCTGCAATGTACAGGGCTTTTAAACTCTTGGTGGGCCACAGGAAGGCACACAACTCTTTCATGGCACCATACTGACTGCGAGTGGCTAGTCTCCTGTTAGAAATGTATGCATTAAGAGAGGTGACTATTTCGGGGCTGGCACAATGGCGAGCCAGCTGAGCTACATCGGAGCCACTGGCGGAGGGTTGGGACATGGTCACGTGAGCAAACCATTGTATAGCTGAGTCTCGGTTCAGGGGTCCCATTCGATCCGCTATGGCTTGGAGCTCATCGGGCCTCCAATTGCGGGTCTCTTTAACTATTCGGTCTGTCTTCCTGCCATCCTCGTCTGTGGAGACAATTTCTTTGGTAGCTATCGGATGGAGGGGCTGTGGAGCTTCCTCGGGCTGGGGCGAAGGAGGTGACCAGTGGTCGGTACTACCTTCGGGGAGGGCCAAGAGGGCTGCGGGATGCACGGCGGAAATTACGGCCTGCTGCATTCCCAGGTGCTGTTTTAGGGCCTCTAGCTCCCTCTTACAAGCGGAGTGGTCTGCTGCGGCTATCTTTGCAACTTTCTGCTCTGCCATGAACTGGGCAGCATGGGTTAATTTTGCAATCTTCTCCTGTCCTTCAATTACTGCGTGCTCAGCCATATCGGCACGAGCGGCGGCTACTTCAGCCTTGTGCTGGGCGTCCTGGAGGGCAGCGGCTAGTCCCTGCTTCTCCAGCATGAAGTTAACGTGTTCTGAACGCCACTCGGCTGCTTTTTCCTCATGTTCCTTCTTTTCTCTCCTTAGCTTTTCTATCTCCTGTTCCTGTTCTTCCTGAGCTATCTGTAGCTTATTAATTAGGGACACGCTGTCCTGTAGGGCGGTGAAAAGTGCCCAGGCTCCGTATCTGTCCTTCTTACTTGACCTGGGTTTCTCCTTCTCGCAAAAATCCTGGAAGGCGCTTCTAACTATTTGGAGCGGGTCAGGTCCCTTGAAGGAACCGGCTTCCCAAGGGCAATCTCCCTTCTTAACTAGCCACTTCTCCAGGCGGGGCACGGTGGGGGCTGCCCGGTACATTTTACTTCGTTTTTAGTTTAAGGCTGATCTCGGGGGAGGTTAAAGAGTGGATCAGCGACAACCAGGGGTGGGGCGATTAAAGCTGCTCAAGGGTTTTAACAACTTCTTCCTCTCTATGTCCCTTTTGGGAGGTTTATCCTTCCCTCAGGTCCTCAAGGGTTTTTACCAGGGGGTTTTAAGGTCCTACTTTTAGGGTTCACCAGGGTATTTTTAAGGGTTCTACACTTGGCTCTTCTCCACCGGGGGAGAAGGAGAATTCCTATTCCCGTTTCAAGCTTGCCTACAAGCCACGGGACCAGGAAAAGTTTACTGGCTCAGAGGGTGCTCTCAAGCTCTCTAAGCCCAAGAACCAAAACGCTCAGTGCTTCCAAGCCTCTGCCTAGAAGCCAAAGCTCAGGGGTCTCCCAAGCCTGTACTCGGAAAACCAAAGCTCAGGGGTCTCCCAAGCCTATGCGCTCAGAAAACCAAAAAGTGTTCCCAAGCCTCTGCCCGGAAACTGCAACTAAGGGGGTCTCCCAAGCCTATACTCGGAAACCAAAGCTCAGGGGTCTCCCAAGCCTATGCGCTCAGAAAACCAAAAAGTGTTCCCAAGCCTCTGCCCGGAAACTGCAACTAAGGGGGTCTCCCAAGCCTACGTGCTCAGGCAACCAGAAATGCTCCCAAGCCTCTGCTCAGAAGCTACAACTGCTCTCAAGCTCTCTGCCCAAGAACTAAACTCAAAGTGTCCCCAGGCCTCGTGCTCAGAGACAAACGGTTAAACTGTCTCCAAGCCTCGACCAAAAGACCAAAAGCACTCAAGGACTGCCTCTGCAAGTCCCCAAGCAAAAGTGCCCAGGAGTAAAGCCACGGTACTCCCAAGCGGAAAAAGCGCTCAAGAGTTCTAACAACTCCCAAGCAAAAGCGTGCCCAAGAGTCCCACTGACTCCCAAGCGGAAAAGCGCCCACGAGTCTGACCTAAAACTCGCAAGCGGAAAAGCGCCCAAGAGTCTAACTTAAAACTCTCAAGCACAGTGCGGCCGGCTGCCGCGGGGCTTCAGGAACCTGGCTTTAGATTCCCAAAGCTGAACTGACTGAACAACCAAACGGACTAACAATCCCTTCACGTTTCCTCCGGAGCGGGGATTGAAGCCTAAGTGCTGGCAGGAACGGGGTTTGGACGGACTTAGGAGAGACGGGGGAGGGCAGAAAAGAATTTTATATGTGCTGCTTCAGGATGTATATAAATCTATAGAGCCTACTTCTGGGATCCCACCCACATAGACGCGTTTAGGCGGCCCGGAAGGTGGCCAGGAACTTCACCAGTTCAGAGGTCCTCACCCACAGTACACCGGTTATAACGGCTGGAGGGCCTCGCGGTGCACCACAAAAGGCAAGTAGTCCAAAGCTGGCTGAAGGAGGAAATGGGGGAAAAGCCAACCCACAAGATAGAAATGCTCACTAGAGCCACACACAATCACACTTTTAATTCCCTGAGCTAAATTGCGCTCTTTACACAGAGGTCTGGAAAATTTTCCTCTAAGTCAGTTCGCTGAAGACACGCGTGTCGACTCACGTGTATTCACACGAACCGGGTTATGCCCGCATTCTCCACCAGTAAACTGTTACCAGAACTGCTCTTTATTATAATGGGGAATTAGCTATAGCAGTCTGTAACTATTAATATTAAGCGAGGATCATAACCTATGTTTACGGAGGTCCCGATCCCAGACACTCTAGTGAAAAAGAGGCAGACAAGGAGTAAGGTCCAAACACGTGTATTGAGTGTAGCGTAAGCCTAGCTTGCCCAATCATACAAAGGACATACAAGGTCTAAGAAATACAGAGTAGGAAATACAGAGACGTTCGCATTAGCTGGTTCCCAACGATGATAGGGGGAATACTCACTTATCCTGGAGCGAAGCAGAGACGCAGCAGCGAGGGTGGCCCAATGCCAGCACTGGAACCACAGACGGACAGCAAGGAAGTCTGGATAGGAATGGCCGAGGCCACGGACAGCAAGGGGGGGTCTGGATAGGAATGGCCGAGGCACCGAGGGGTCTGGGAGACCAGCTTAAATACCCCAAAACGTACCCTGGGGCTGGTGCTGTACTTGGTGGTTCTCACAGATTAAAACAAAGGGTCTAATGGGCTGCTGAATGGCGTGGATGGGCCACTTTGGTGATCAGATTGTGATAAGTGACACCTCAGGAAGAGGGGACAAAAGAGGGAGGGGGAAATCCAGGTGGGCTGAAAGGATGTTCCAGCGGACAGGGCTTGTCCTGATGTCATCAGCTTTGGAATGCGGAGGTTTCTTTGAGATGCATTCTCTAAGTGCTTGGGATGGTCGGCACTTAGTTCCTTCTCCGGGGCGGCTCCTAAGATATGCAGAGCGGGGCGAGGTACTCTCGCTGCGGACGTGGTGTGCCCGCTTCGCCGAAATGGCTTCTCAAAGCAGTCTCTTCCTCTGGGTCTTCTGGGTGCCTGAGAACATGGATGCCGGCTGGGCATAGCTGGGGCTGGATAGCAGGCTGCCCGGTAGCGAGGGCAAGCTCGGCGACCGGCTCGCGGGAGGCTCCAGGCGGGAACTGACCAGGGAGCGCCTAGCCAGGCTCGCTGGAGGTTTCCTCGGCAGGCGCCCGGCTGCTAGCAGCGGCTTGGGCCCATATGAGGCAGGCTTCCATGGAGGCAGGGGGAACAACACTTTAAAACACAGTCCAAAGCAGGGAACAGGCACGGTCCATGGCAGATGGCAATGCAGGCACGGGGAACACAGTCCAAACACACACTGGGAATTCCAGATACAGGTCAGGGCAGGGCTGCCCAGAAAGAGAGTCCTTTGTGCAGTTACCCAAACATGGAGTCAGTAAACTACACAGTCTATTGCAGCAGCAAGGTAATTGACACGCAGACAGGAAACTGACACGTGTATCAGAACACACACGTGCAAAGCAATCTTTGTGCAGCAGTGAAACAGCAACGCAGGAAACTTTAGCACAGTTCATAGCAGGCTTTAAAGCAGGGGAGGGGGCCTACTTGGCAACAGTTTCATGGGAAGTCTCTTCACATCTGATGTCTTTAGTTTGTGAAAGACTTTGACAGATTAGAACTTAAAATAGGCCTGTGGGACAATTTGAAGGAGATTCACCTGTACATTCTAAGCCGGAGAATCTCTGTAGCGAGCTCAGATTCATTTGGAAAGCACACAACTATCTAGGGGCAGGGAGAGGACTAAAAGACCACCATGCCTAACATCTTGTTGCAAGACCACTTGATACATTCAAACATCTTTTCATAAAATTTATCATGTATGACATTTTTATCCTCTCTTTCCTCCAAAACCTTGGAACAATCTTGATTCTGTCCACCTCCATTTTATTTGCTCAACATCCTATATGACAGATTAGGCAGAGTGAGGGTGACTGGTCCAAGGTTACCTTGGGCCACACAGCTGATCAGGGAGTTCAGCCTGGTTTTAATAGTCTTTTATTTTATATGTTTCTATGCCACGCTTCCACCCAAATAGGGCCCCCAAAGCAGTGAACATCAATACATAAAAACTTTTCAAACATTAAAACAGCTTTAAATGTCAATATAATAAAATAAATGCCATAACAAAATTAAACATAAAAATAAACATTAAATGTTTTATGAAGAAAATAAATTAAAACCCATTATAAGAATGTCTCAAAGAAGCCAGTAATGACAAAAATTTGGCAACAGAGGAAATTATTAATGAATCAACATCTACCAGCAAAAAAGAGACCACTCAAAATTCAACAGAAAGTTGATATTTGTTCAGAATACACATAATCCAAAAAATTTGAAATAAAACCCATTGCTCATAAAATAAAATAAGCTGGTCTCAATTGCACATGAAACACAACAGTAAAACCAATCTGAAAACGGAGTTTTAGCAAAATGTCCTCTCATTTCTGCATTAGGGAAGACATTCAGTTTGCCTACTATAAAGGCAAAGTGGTGGCTAGGAGTAGTAAGAAAATTTAAATACAAAGGAAGGATTAAAGAGGAGAGAACTCTCAGCACGAGGATAAAAAATACATGCCTTGCAAGAAACTGCATACTAACACTATCAAAATCAATTACCTTCTTTCTAACTATCCTCAGTGTTTCCTGATAGGAGCGAATCTCTCAGTCAAACAAGGAATGCAAAACAGCTTTCCCCACAGCTGACTCTTCTTGTGTCTATGTTAGTTGCATAATGTTGGATGATGGTATCGGCTGAAGACCAGGTTGTGGTTTTGCTGATGTCCAGCAATGGAACTCCTCTCATAAGCAGGGCTGGCGCTCCCATTGAGGCCGGGCCGGCAGCCACCTCAAGTGCTAAAGCGCCAAGGGGGTGCCGGAGGGGGTGCTGGGGGCATGTACCATGGAGCTCAATTGCCCCGTGCTGCCACCGCCGCTGCCGGCACACAGCTGCAGGCCAAGCATGTGACGCGCAGAGCAACTGAGCTGGAGGGAGGATGCACATACGCCGCCCTGGCTGCCTGCCGCCCCTGGCCCACAGCTGCTGCACCCGGCCAGGAGTGCGTGCTGGTGGTGGCAGCATGGGGCAGCTGAGTGGGCAGCCTCCCAGCCCTCCCGCTCAGTTGCTCTGTGCTGCTGCTGCTGCCGCCGCCGCCATCATCTCCATCAGCACACAGCTGTGGGCCAGGTGCAGCAGGCGGCCAGGGTGGCATGGGGCAACTGAATGGGAGGGCTGGGAGGCCACCTGTGCACCGCTCCTGCCCCGCGTGATGACGTCACACACAGTGACATCATCATGCAGTCCGGGTGTGCACATGTGCAAAGCACGCATGCACCAACACCCCTGAAGCTGGCTCAGGCACCAGAAATGCTGGCGCTGGCTCTGCTCATGAGAGCTGTTGAGGCAGCCAGTGCCCTGCTGGAATGTGTACAAACAGAAGAAGAACAATACACTCCTGCTTGTTAATGATATAGTTTAATGGTTGAAATAATCCAATGAGACAATCTGTACAGAAGCTGGCTGGCCCTTTTGAGCTTCAGAATGGCATATCTTTAAAGATAAGAGAGACATAGAAAAAGTGACTAAGGACTCAAAGGGAGCCAACATTAACTGACCCAAAACCAAGATAAACTCCACTGTGGGACAGTAACAGGTCTTTGTGGAAACAGATCATTTAACCCCTTCAAAAACTGTTTGGCTATATAATGTGAGAAAACTGTCCTGCCATCCACCAACTCAGGAAACTTGCAATGGCTGCTAATAGCACTTTTAATGAAAAGGGAGCCAATCCATTGGATCTCATATCTCACAAATACTGCAAAACCAGAGGCAAAGGTCAGGAAAAAGGAGACTGTCCTTTTCCTAGGGCCAAGGTAGAGAACTTTTCTCATTTATAGGACTTGCAAGTGGAGTGCTTGCATGTATTCAACAGAACTATATTCACCTCTTGAGAAAAAACTTAACTTGAGGGGAGGGGTAGTTAGAAGCACACAGTCAAACAGTCTGGAAACATCTTTGTGGAGACTGCATTCTCTGTGGAGAAGATCTGGATTGGTAGGAAGGCCGATGTACCAATGCTGTGTCAAAGATGTGAGGTAACAGAACTAGATCTGCCGTGGTCAGAATGAAATAATGAATATGCAGTGAGTTGTCAAAGCCATGAGACCCAAAAGTGTTTGGATGGCAAATGCCGACAGAAACCTATTGGCAAAAAACCAATGACTCTTAAAGTTTGTGCCCATTCAAGGGGAAGGAAGGCTGACCCCACTGTGAAGTCTAAAATGGCTCCAATAAAATGGACCCTTTATGAAGGACACAGCCTAGATTTCTCCCAGTTAATGGCCAAACCCAAGTCAGATGGGCAAGTAAGGCTAAGATGGAGGTGTTGTGGAAGCTGTGATTCAGATGAGGCTACCATCAAACGTTCATTCAGGTAAGGACACACTGAGCATCCTTTAGCCCTCAGGTGAGCTACTACCACAGTTAATCATTTAATAACAACAACAACAACACAAAGCAAAAAATTGAAAAGTACAGCATTGCCTTCAATAGATGACTGGGTTGTGAAAATGATGGAGTTAGCTAAGATGACTAAACTGACAGCACTGATTAGAGATAGAATATTGTCCACGTTTATAATGAATTGGAAACCCCTTATTGACTTTCTGCAGGAGATGGAAAAAATGAGCTGATGATTTGTGGATTTGACTTTTAAGAAGATAATTTGGGAAATTAAATAAAAAGGGGGGACATAGAGAAGTATGTATTAATAAGACTACAATAATACTGTTTATAATGATGTTATACTTGTTGTAGAAAAAACTGAAAATGGTCTATTGTATATATATTCTTTTCTTTTATTTACTACTTATTCCCTGTTTCTTTCTTTTCTCTTTTCCTTATTTTATATATAGATTTTTTTACCTTTTCCTTCAGTGAGATTTTAATCTCTGTATTAAAATAAAAAAAAATAACCAAAAAACCCAAACAACTATAACATTCAATTTATATACTGCCCTTCAGGACTACTTAATGCCTACTCAGAGCAGTTTACAAAGTGTGTTGTTGTTATCCTCACAACAATCAACATACGAGGTGGGTGGGGCTGAGAGAGCTCTGAGCTGTGTGACTCACCCAAGGACACCCAGCTGGCTTCAACTGGAGGAGTGGGGAATCAAAACTGGTTCTCCAGATTAGAATCTTGCTGCTCTTAACTACTATACCAACTAGCTCTCCGGGCGCAGTTACCAAATCAAACAGAAACACTGTATATTGGAAACATGTAGAACCACATTTAAAATGGAGAGATTTTTGGTAGGAAGGATGAATACACAATGAAAAATGCATCCTTCAAGTCAAAAACACTGAATAATTCAGTTCCAGTAACTGTAGAACCTGAGGCAAAGACAACATTCAAAACTTGTGAGCTTTAAGAAAAGCATTCAAATTACAGAGATCTAGAACAGGTTTGGTTCTGCCTTTGCAGGTGTTTTATGTTACATAACACAGCATGGTACTCTAGCAGAAAGATATGAAAGTTTGGAAAGACATTGTCTGCATCTGAGCATCTGCAAAGCAAAATTCTGAAATTCTGCAGAATCTCTCTTTCTGCTTGTCCTCTCTTCAAATTTCTCATTGATCAAAACAGAATTAATTACAAACAAATTTCAAATTCTTAAAAAGTTTAAAAGAAATGGATTGTTGGATCTCAGGGAGAAAATAGGTAAGGAGGGATTAAGAGAATTTCTTTCAATAATGCTAGAGTGAACAATATAGGAATGTGATTTATAGAGGCTCTTTGCAAAGACAGAAATTGGTATATAAGGAACAAGTTGAATTGGAACTGCAACTGTGTTGCATGGCTTGGAACATGGGGAATACACTTGTAAAGGTGCTTACTTTACTTGAAGGGGGCACTGGCTGTTTCCCAAGGCTTGTAGTGTGGAAATGATTTACATGACAGGACATAATGCCCTCTTCTGCATGCTTACTTGAAGCAGGCCTTTTTTTAGGAATTCAGCATGTGAGGATCAGATCCACATTGGGCTTCTGTAATTCCACATTTGAGGGAGTAGAACCTAAGGGATGTCTGTTTTTGTATTTCTGCACTTAAGAAAAATGCTCCATTTATGCTGTGATCTTTCTGACAGTGGTTTCATCAGTGTGTTGGATGGAAACTTTAAAATATTAAGCAGGAGTTTCCTAACACTGGAAATAATTAATTATTTAAAAATTAAACAACATTGCAATGTTGTTGTTGTTTTTTAAAAAAATGTTTTAGAAAGGGGGCGGGGGGAACTGGTCTAAAAAAGTAAAGGAGACTCCTGAACAGACATCTTCCTGGTAGCTTGGCGTTGCTGCGAAGACGATTTACAACCAAGATTAAATGTCGAGGTTAGCACAGGAACACAACAAATAACAAATGACAACTTTTTTTTAAGGTTGGGGGGGAGAAAGAGGGGGTGTGATTGCACATTGCTATTCTACCAATCAGGATGTAGGGGAATAAAGAGAAGGATGAAAGGCAGGTTTGGGCTTACACCAAAGAACATATTCTGCCATTCAAAACAGCCGTCTTTTACCTTTACTGTAAAAACAACAACAACAACATTGGGGTATGTGCTTAGGGAGCAGCAGATGCTGCCTTTCACTGAGCAGCGCTAGAAAGACTATGGGAAGCAATTTGAAGACTGAAATAACCATGCATGCAGAACTCAGGACAGAAACCAAAGCTATATGGGGCCAAGACTGACTTAAAAATAAGTGATGAAAAGGTAAACATTACATTTCCTTGGCTAGTTTGCAAATAGAATATTTGGCTGCTGTATATTGTACCAAGATCATCAAGTGCAGCTCGGTTTCCACTGTATTTCCAATGGCCACGTGCAAGTGATTTTGTCACATGGGTCCTGTGAAGCATACTACGATCCCAGCCAGACTACTGATGGAGAGGAGGTGGAAAGAGAGCAAAGGTGATGAAACCACAAACTGGTGAAACTAAGAATATTGCCTGTGAGCTGATTATTGGTTTTACCGTACATTTGTAGTTAGCCTAAACTGTAGTTTCACATCACATCTCAAGCAAACATTCTAAAAAAGACTATTTTTGTTTCCTGGCATGTTATGTCTGGAAAAACACAGATACAAGTTCTGATCATCTGCTAAATATTTAAAACTCTAAGGATGCATTGCCTGTTTCCTTTTTGGACTAGTTGCATATTTATTGAGGTCTGCAAGGTTTGGGTACAGATGGATAAGCACGTGCGCTGCAAACATATCCATATTGCGCTGAAAATTCAGTAGCACATAGATGTTAAGTACATGAAGTCAAAAATGTTTCGTGCTTCCCAGAGGCAGTAAAACTACTCTTATTGCACCTCACAATTAATGGTAACTATTGAGATTCAGTGAGAAAACAGTTACTGAACAATCTGGAATTTTGAATGCTTATTGTCTTTTAATGCTACCTATTTTGCTTCCCTGTATTTTCCATTTAAAACATTCCAGAAAGTCAAGACTGACTTGTATAACCTTGGTCCAGATGCATTTACTTAGGATTACTATTTTTTTTACTGTTGCATCAATTACCTGTAAAACATTTTAGGATTAGCCTATTATAGAGCTATAGGATAACAAAGCTAGTCCTGTATCTATGAGAGAAAAGAACCGATTAGGACAATGGGCACTTCTGAGTAATTGTTGCACATGATGCAGGAAGGAGGTGTGGACCTTATTTCTCTCAAGGATACTACTTCTTTACTTCTGAATAAAAATAGCTCCAAGTTGTAGAAGTTGGGGAATAAATGAAGTAAATGAATAATAAATAAAGCTGATGGCTGGGGAGGCATGTAAAAGAAAGGTTGATTGGTGACTGGAGAGAAGGAAGCAAGGAGGGGATATGGAGGCTGCCAGAAGGATAGAAGTATGAAACAGTGTGGGGAAGGGATATGGGGGGAAATGAAGTGATCCCCTCACATCATTTCAGGTTCCCCGGTTGTATTCTATATTTTGTATATCTCAATTTTCTTTGAACATCAAAAAAAGCCATTGTTCTCTAAATATATGTTATGGAGATTAAATCTTTCATGTAAGCACTTCAGGGTATGTACTGAGAAATGAAGAACTTTCAAAATTATGCCTACTGTTAGTTCTTTAAAAGTATATAGGGTTGTCATGTATTTAAGGTATAGAGTGTTGGCCAACTTCTATTTATTTTTGCTATTTCTGACATAGGAGTTCTTGAAAGATTCATGATTCTACATGATTCCCCTTAAGACTTTCCATTCCTATTCTCTACCTGTAGGTGCTTCCTTCACGGCACGCACCAACACTTTTTCTTCTCAAAGAAGAAAACAGGACCTCTGTATTATTTTTATGGAATCACTGACACTGTTGTGTTTAAAATGTCCATTAAAGGATAACTATCTTTGTTAAGATTTCTTTTCTTTCTCTTCCTTTTCCTTTAAATCTCGAACCTTTTATTTTTAGTGAGAATGACAGGAAAAACATCAGGATCATCCAGTCTGGTATCCTGTTTCCCTGAGTGATCAGCCAGATGGTCCAGATAGCTAACAAGCAGACCCAGAGGCCAAAGGCTCCCACTGCTGTTATTGATATTCAGGGATAAATGGAAACATGGAGTTTCCATTTAGACAACAGGTCCTAGTCTTGTTAACCTACTTCATGTACATTCCCTTTGTGTAATCAAAGTTGTCCAATTTACAACCTATTGTAAAGCTGTGCTTCAGAATTTACAGCCCATTCATTTCATTGGAACTACACCTGACAACAGCTTTTTCAGAATTGTGGTATCCTAATACATTTCCCTGTCCTTTGTCGTGCTGTCTGGGAAAAAAAAGTGATTATTGATTCTACATCCCTGCTTATTTGGGGATGCATGGAAGTCAAAAACTTTGAAACACTTCACTTACTGTCTGAAAATAAGTTCCGCAAAACCATTTCGATTAAACTGCTTTTGAGGCCGGTAAATATTATGTACAAAAACTAGGAATGAGTGCTATGAAATTCCTGAACCAAAGATATACATAGAAACTGCTGGTTTGAATTGTTACTATGATTTTCTGGCATGGTAACACAAATCTTGGATTCTTAGGTATTAGGACCTTGCTACTCCACCTACAAACATTCCATGTTGCTTTTTGTCTTCGGGTGCTGCTAGCTTACTACAGCAGGCACTTGTCTGTCTTTCCTTTTATTGTTTTCCTTGGAATGGCATTTCTCCCTTCCAATCAGATCCATGCAAGGAAGGAACACTTAGCACTCTCAACCAAAGGTGATTAACATTGGAGACAAGTTGTGGAGAACTGTAGTTTTCATACCCTCCCTCCTTTGTGGGAGGAGCCCTTTTGTTCAATGCAGGTACTATGGCTGGAGATACCTTCAAGGCATGTAGAATCAAACCCCTCAGCCAAATTTAATTGAAACTTGGGTGTTCTTTGGTGGACAGGCAACACTAGCTCCTCTGCAATGTTGGTGTCATTTTGTTCAAAAACAGCCTGCCCCCTCCCCGCTACACACAGAGAAAAGTCTTCTGTAAAGAATAAGGGCAGACGTGTGGGACAGGATGGGAGGGGTGGTTTGCAAAGGAAGTCTTCACTTTGTGAAAGAAAATCAACAGTAGACCACAACTATGAAGAATGGCAAATACAGAGTTTTCAGCAGAAAGGTTAAAAAATATTGTTAGTCCGTCAAGTGTAGGACAATGAAATGAATGCAGAAAACTTTTGTTTAAAATGCTGGTGGCCAAGCGGCGCTCTTCTGCTAGGCTGCAACTTGTCCACCATTTTAGGAATCAGTAGAGAAGTGCACCTGCACAGAAGCACCTACTTTGTGGGTCTGTAAAATCAACCCCCTTAGTTCAATCTGCTTGAAACAGGGAGTCTTCAGAGGGAGGACTGTGTTCTGTGCAAATCTGAGCTGCCCCAGATGCTTGTATACTTTCCCTGCTGAAAATGCTGGTCCTGAACTCCAGAAACCCCACAAACCCATACAGATCTGAATATCAAACTGATAATGTCCTACCCAGTAATAAATAATCACAGTATTCCCTTGAAAGGCCAGATCTGAAATCATTAACAATTTTTTTCTTCGCACAAACCCTTGCAAAAAATCCCATAAAAGTTTATAAACTGAGAAACAAAATTTTGCTTTGGCATCTAAACCAAAAATTTGCACTTCATTGAAATGCATGGAGTTTATGCAGCTCAGTATTTGTATACTTTTGTCTCTGCATAGTTGCTTGTCAACAGAGAATTTCAGACATTACATCCATGTGCGCCAGGAGCCAGAAACTCTTCCTATTGGGAAAGCAAGCTACCTATGATTCTCCTAATAGTGTAGTCATCATGCTGTAAAAACATATAGCTTTGATATGTGTCAAGTGACCACTGAATTCTTCAGAGGTCTCGTCTACTCATACTAAAGTTGTACATGCATGCAAAAGAGGTACACCACCCCAGTTCACACAACATGTTGATCAAGCATATCATGAGCATTACAGGTAGTGCGCTCCCCCAATACTTGTGGTTGCCAGGCTCTTAGTATATTTGTAATATATGAAATGGTGTAATGTAACAACTTTAGTAATGAAACAATGAACCACATAATGATAAAGTCACCATAAGATTCCAAAACACCTAATTTAAGACCCAATGAAAAATGAATTTCAAATTATTGGAAATGGTATGGGTCCCTATACACTTTCTCAAAATATGTAGTATAATTCTGACAAAAGGAAAAATATGCATATGAAACTGACACAGCTACGTTAGTGGTTTTGTGGTTGCTATAAAATTGCAAGGAAAATGGACAGCAGAATATCATGATTTAAAATACAGGATTTCTGGAGCTAGTCAGCTGGCTCCATACTTGTTACTTGTCTTGGTTGTACCTGGCCACAGTGATTCATGCCATGATCACCTCCAGGTTAGACTACTGTAGTTCACTCTATACAGGGCTGCCCTTGAAGATGCTCTGTAAAGTGCAGGTCATCCAGAATAAACTTTTGCTAGACTTTTGACCTATTCATTGTGGTCTGCCCATACGCAGCATATTTTACAGCAGCTGAACTGGCTCCCAATTGGTTTCTGGATCAAATTCAAGGTGCTGGTTTTAACTTTTAAAGCCCTACACAGTCTAGTGTGTAGTGTAGTTTAGTGGTTAAGAACAGCAAGACTCTAATCTGGAGAATTGGGTTTGATTCCCCACTCCTCCACTTGAAGCCAGCTGGGTGACCTTGGGTCAGTCACAGCACTTCCAGAGCTCTCTCAGCCCCACTCACCTCACAGGGTGATTGTTGTGGGGATAATAATATACTAAACTGCTCTGAGTATGTATTAAGTTGTCCTGAAGGGCGGTATTTAAATTGAATGTTATGTTATTATTATTATCACCTACAAAGTCTGCATTCTTTATCTTGCAGCTTACTGGTGGTTCCCAGCCCCTGAGTGGCTACTCTCTCTTTCTTTGTGGTAGCCCCATCCTGGTGGAAAGCAGGTGGCAATACACATGACCTGTGGGACCAATCAAGGTTCCACAGGGCCTGCAAGGTAGAACGATTTCAGAAGGCCTTTAACCAGCCATGATTAATATGGAATCTTTGTCTCTTTGACGCTGTTTTTACTACTGGCTGTATTTCTGGGACCACTTAATTGGAGGCTTGTGTTTTTAGTCTAATATATAATATTTATTGTTGTTTTAATTGTTTTAAATTTTAATTGTTTTAAATTGTTTTACTCATAAACTGCTCCAGGCCTTGTTTGAGGGAGAGGCAGCATAAAGATCGATCGATCGAACGATCGATCGATCGATCGATCGATCGATCGATCGATCGATCGATCGATCGATCGATCGAACGAACGAACGAACGAACGAACGAACGAACGAACGAACAAACAAACAAACAAACAAACAAACAAACAAACAAACAAACAAACAAAGTTTCATTAGGCACAAGCCCTGTGCCCCAAGCCACAGCCCCTTGCTGCTCTATGCTCTCAAGCTTAACTGGCTAAGCAGCTAGAACTACTCCTAAGGAGACCAGATCTGGCTCACCCACTTCACAAGGTTGTAATGAGGATATAATGAAAACGGGGCAAACCATGCATACTGCCTTGAGTTCCCTGGAGGAAGAGATGGATAAAAATGTAATAAATATCTTCAACTATTTCTGTGGCCTTATGCATCTCCTGAAATCTATAAATTGAATTCCTGGATGCTAATTTTAGGTTGGAAATGGGAATAAGGATGAACATTTGTGTGTCTGCAATCAAAACATATTATTGGCAAGTTCATTATTAAACATGCATCTGATGCAGAGGTGAAAGACAGTGTACAATAATTTTATAAGCTGTTTATTGAAAGTAATTTTGGACTTTGCTTTACTGAAACTGGAAGGAAGTTGAAGGTGAACAGAAAGAAGGAATGAGAGGAACATCACCTTTTCATATTGGTGCTTCAGCTTGATTGTTTCAAATATGAACATGTTTTTCACAGATGATTACCTCTAGAAATGTGCAGTCATTCCAGTATAAAGTAGGGCCTTTGCAGAACCTGATAAATGAGCACTCCTCTGGAGTCTGTGTACTAGAAGGCTTTTGCTGTACGCAATATTTTTTTCTCTTTGTATAAATCTCATTATATGTCAACCCCTGTAAAGAAAAAATGTTTAAGAGTATAGGAAGCCCTTTTGAGAGCTAGGTTGGAGGCTTCCTTGGCTGGAGAAATTCCCTCCCCCCTTTTGGAGAGGCTTTTCACTTTTGCTAGCAGTAAGTTATGTATGCTCTGTCCTTGAGTCAAGATAAGCTGTTCTTACTAGCTAATTGGTAATTAACTTCACACCTGTAGTTTGGGGTCGTGTGCCAAGAGCTGCAGACCTTCCACACGTCCCTTTGTGTACTTGTCAGGTGATGTGGTCAGGTTGGGAGCGGGTGTGGTTAGGCCTGCCTCACTTTGGTTCCAGCTTGAACCAATATAAACCGGCTGTTAACCAACATGGAGAAGCTTATGTTGAGTGTCTACCTTAGACCTCTGCCCATGCTCTTTTGCTTTGTTTCTGGCTCTATTTGTTGAGAAGGACTGAAGCTCCATCTTTTGCCTTGCTGTTTTGTGGGACTTTTGCTTGCTACAACTGAGAAACCAACTTACTTTGCCTCCTAAGAATTTACTGTGGTATGTAGAGCTTACTGCTGTAGGTTTTTGTTTGTTTGTACTCACTTTTTGTCTCGTGTGTGATAACCCTGCACCTGGAATTAATAAACCTTTATATTTTTATCTTGTGTGGGTTATTAAGACTCTGAAGCCTCACTGCTATAAAACCTTTGTTGAACTCACCCTATGTGTGCTTGAGATCCACCTACCAAACAACTATTATTTTGCTGTGAACTCTGCCTGTAAGTTTATTCTTGCAAGGTAGACTTTGCTTTGGCTAAATTCCCTAATAGGCTCTGGAGCTTTGCTCCCTAACTCCTTAGCCTAGGGATAGACTGGGGAGCTGGTGGCAGCTTACTTGGTTTGCTATTTGCAACAGGACCTTCCAGGCAGCCTGTGTCCCTTCCCCTGAGCTGGGCTAGGCCCCAGGGGTCTGGAACTCCTTGACAACCCCTATGAAAAGTCACTTGTTTTATGAATTTAAAATAATAAGCAATGTTAAAGAATGGACACAGTTCAACAGGAAGTGAAACACACCAAGCTTTCATTGAGTTCAAATGGGGCCAATGTTGTTTTAGAAGTTACTGATGCCAGCATAGTTTCATCAGCAGTTAGCTGTCAATGCTTGTTTATAATGTCTGAAAAGGAGCTGAGGGAGAAAAGTTTTTTTTTAAATGAGATTTTTATGTTTTTAGTGTAAAACATAAACTCGCACAATCAGCCTGGTGTTCCTAGTGGAAATAAACCACAGTTACTGGACAGCCTGAACATTAAAGTAGGTTTGTATACTTAGTCCTTACCCTACAGCAAAGTTCTTCCTTTTGTTATCATTGCAACCAAAGACCAGCTGCATTTTTAGACTGGCTTCTTAAAGATTTTTTTCAAATGTAGACACTGCTGAGCAGGTATAGTATGTCCTGATAACCATAAGACATCGAATATCCATGGTCCCAGAGTCCCTAAGATGTGTCATGTAAGTATGGCATCAAAACTCAAGACTTTGATGAGACCTTCAGAATAAAGAGTCCTTCATTCCACCTTTGATTTTTTCTGATAAGTAGCATGAAGGAAGATAGCATTCTCTACTCATAACCCAGGCAGTAATTCTTGTTCTTATTCTTGCACACCAGGGCCTACCTAAGGATCGAGTCTAGAAACCTGGATCTCACCATCTAAATTAATCACTGAGAGAGATTTCTCAGTCTGGTACTGACACTCCCCCACAATCATACTCCAGAAACAATTCTATAAACAGCGTCATTACTATGCCTACAGCCAACAATACTTGTTTCCAGTCATCTGATGGTGCTATTTCACATGATTATCTTAGAAGGAGGCAAGAAAATACTATCTGATTTTTTTCTCATCTAGTCATGATGTAAAATGGTCATGCAATGGTCTCTTCATGTTCCTCAGACCTTGATCTACCACCACCAACTTCATGACCATTTTTTAAAATATGATGCCACTCAGCCCACTTTTCGAATGCTTTGAGTGGTGCTGTTCAGGATCTAATCAATCACAATCATCACCACATACCCAGAGGAGGGGGGGGATCCCTATTTAATACCTCCACCACCTACATGTTGCCCTGTGAAACTTTCTTTGATATGGTTGAGATGGAGAACCTCCCAATGAATACATTCAGCCCTGACTACTTAAGATCTTCCTTTTCTTATACTAGGCAAAGGCAAAACAAACACTTCACTCATATTAAAAGGAAATGAAATACTCATCCAGTGTCTCAGTTTTTTTTCTTATCAATCATAAATTGTAAAGGAGTGTCACTTTGCTAAGAGGCTTTCCCAATATGCTGAATCTATGTGCACAGCTATCCACTACAGATCTGTCAGTGTTCCATGTTTCCTACTCTCATCTCCACTTCTTCATAACAACTAGATTAAAATAGCCTCATACTGGCCATTGTTCTGCTGCCAGCAATGACAGGTGATGATGAAGGAAAAAGACACAGAGTGATGGCAGTTCCCTGTCTCCTGTAACCTCTAGTTCCACTGTCAAACTAAAGATGTTGTTATATAAATTCTTGTGAAGTTAGCTGCACGAGGACTTTCACCCTGCACTTTAACTCTTCCCAGCTTTCCTTTTAACAGTTAAAAATTGGTAAAGTCATACAAACTATAATTTTCTCAGTTGCCTCACTTGTAGCAAAGATTAACTATTCAGCTCAGATGGCTATCCTGAAATCATTTTGGATTATTTCTGTGTGAGTGATTTAGGACAACAGTCCTAATTTTTCTTACTATCAAACTTTTTTGGGGGGTACAATGTTGTTGATATTTTTAAAAGGTAGTTAGCTCAAGAGTTATACACCTCATGAGAAATCAAACAACATACCTACACTCCAGTCCATTTCTTCCACAGCATCCCCATATAATCCATGATTACTATTTCCTTTGAAAGCCTGAGAGGCAAAAAGAGCTGTATGGACCTGAGGGTAAGACAGGAAAAGAAGAAATGGCACTTCACTGTTTCTGAAATAGAAAAAAAGGGGAAGAGAATATAACACGTAGTATTTCAGAATACTAGGACCAGATACACCCTTCTCTATAGTTACACTATATCAGCACTGCCATATAAACTAAAGCCAGAAGTTTGTCTCTTATAACTAATTAAACAAAGGGATGGTGCAATAGAGAGATAGTATGGCTCAGTTCTTAGCAGCTTGGTTCCCCTTTACTTCTATGGAGTTAAATAAAGTGATTGCCATCTGGCACACGTACATATCCCACAGAAGAAGATGACTGTTATAACAATTACACCTTACATTGATTGATACCTCTTCCACTCTCTTTCCCACACACACATAGGGTTGGATCCAGACTAAATTTTCTGCTAACGTAAGGAAGTAGGGTTGCCAGGACCCTCAAAAACTGATACTTCTGGGTCTTCTCTTGGGCGAACAGTATGCACATGCATGCTCCCATGCACAGCATGATGATGTTATTTCTGGTGTGACTGGACGCAACATGGGCACCAGGGCCCATTATTTAAGAATCAGCCCCAAACATAACATTTTAACACAGGAAGTGATGTTGTTACAAATAGTATGGGAGCATGCATGGGGCCATTTTCCCAGGCCGCTTGCTGATGGTAGGCAATCTCTGAGTGGCCTGTCTCTTCCCGCCAACCACCAGCAATTGGTGGGCAGAGAGGCAACTCATCAGGAGTTTGCATGCCATTGCCTGGCAATCCCAAGAGATTTAATTTCTCCCCAATTTCTTCTTCCTGCTGCAGACTCCCAGTTTGCCTCTCATACTGTTCCTGAGAGCCCCTTGTCCCTTGGGAGCAGTATTTTTGGGAGATCTGTGGGAAGGAGAGATAAGAATGTTCTTTTCTACTGACAAAAGTGCCTTGTATAAGTAGAAAAATTAGTCTGGATCTGTCCCACAGTGTGTAATTATACATTATACAAATGAATTCTCCAGTATATTTATTGGAAATACTTATATACCACATTTCCACCCCAAATAGGGTTCCCAGGGCAGCAAACAACAAATAATTAAAACATTAACATTACATTTAAAATACATACATAAATACAGTAAAAACACATCAACATATAAGTACACATTCAACCAAGGAGGAGGGGCAACAAGAGTTTACTGGGGATACACTGAATGAAACAAAAAAGTCTTCACCTGCTGGTGGAACACAATGACAGTGGGAGATAGGCAAGTATTCCAGGGAAGGGAGTTCCAAAGTTTCGGCACCATGACTAAGACCCTTTCATAGAGTGCCACCTATCTGGCCTTAAATGGTGGGGATGCCCAAATAAGAGCCTCTGAATATGACAAGAGTTGACTTGTAGGTTCATAAGGGAGACACTAGTCCTTAAGGTATGCTGTCTCCAAGACATATAGGGCTTTAAAGGTCAATAGCACCACAATGAATTGGGCACAGAAGCAAATTGGGAGTCAGTGTTCTATCCATGCCATCTAGGCATGTCTATTTCTGTCACCTTAATTCTTATTAATTAAAACATTTTTATGCAGCCTTTCCGCCCAAATTCAGTCCCTTAGGTGGTGAACATTTGAATATCTATCTGAACATTAAAACAGAACTTAAAATAATATATAAAATAATTCAATAAAAACATATAAACACATATACATCAAAACACAGGAGGGCCAATAACAGTTATTGGGAGTGTGCCAAACACAAAACAAAAAGGGCTCTACCTGCTGGATTTCATAGGGTTGCCAGCCTCCAGGTAGCAGCTGGAGATCTCCTGGCATTACAATTGATCTCCAGGTGACAGAAATCAGTTCCCCTGGAGAAAATGGCTGCTTTGGAAGGTGGATTCTATGGCATTATACCTTCTGAGGTCCCTCTCTTCCTCAAATCTCACCCTGTCCAGGCTCCACCCCCCAACTATCCAGGAATTTCCCAACCTGGATCTGGCAACCTACTGCTGGAGGAAGACACCATTAGAGGGAGACAAACTAATCTCCTTGGGGAAGAAGTTCCACAGTTTTGGTGTCATGACTGAGAAGGCCCTTTTTCAGGTTCCCATCCATCTCGCTTCAGATACGAGGGGCACCTGAAGCAGGGCATCTGAAGATGGCCAGAATTAACAGGTAGGTTCATATGGAAGGAGGTGTTCCTTCAGATATGTTGATTCCAAGCCATACAAGGATTTAAAGGTCAATACCAAGACCTTGAATTGAACCCAGAAGCCAATTGGGAGCCAGTGCAGCTGGAATAAAACTAGACCAATATGATCCCTACAATCCACTCCAGTCAACATTTTGGCCACAGTGCTTTGCACCAACTGCAGTCTCCAGACAGTCTTTAAGGGCAGACCCATGTAGAGCACATTGCAATAATCTAATCTAAATGTGACCAGGGCATGAATCACAGTGGCAAGTTCTCTCCCACTCAGGAAGAGCCACAGCTGGATCACTAGCTGAAACTGGTAAAAGGCACCCCTGGCTACAGCCCCCTGTATATCCAAAAGGAGGCCCGGGTTCAGGAGCACGGTGGAGCTGCAAACCTGCTCCTTTAGGGGGAGTCCAAAACATGAGATAAGCTATTACCTGGGTCAGACCTTTGCAACCATGTGTAACATCTTGGTTTTGTCCTGAGCCAGAAATGATTGGGAATGGGAATTTATTAACTGCCATTTACAAATGATTAATCAAACTGAGATCTTGAGTAAAGAAGACCATACATTAAACATTACAAGACAACAAACCCATTTCCCATACAGCAGTGCAAAACAACAAAGAGTGATTGAAAACAGTTCCAAAGGAAGAAGATATATCACTTGCAACAGTACATAATGGGAATTTAAGATTATAGCAATAAATACAGGAGTGATGCAAGTCACTACATCTATTTCACATGACTATTTTCAGAAGATAACACCCTTGAAATAATATGCCACCACAACAAAAAAAAATCCTTACAACAAGAACAGGTATCTAATCAATGGTTCATACAGATATAAAATCATTTATTGCTTTGCCTTTTACATGTACAGGCACTGATTGACATCTGTGTCTGAGGTGAAGAAGAATCTCACCTATTAATATCCTTTAGATTAGAAAATCAGAGATGACTATTTTACTTACACCAAACCCTTTGGGAGAAAAAAATCATGACTGACTACTTCTTCCATGACCTTGAAAATGGAATGGCACATACGCTTGTAAGTGGGAGGGAAATTTGACAATAACCGTTAAAGTCCTGTTTTATTAACTGAAGCATTTCAGCAAACAGCTCCTTTGAAAATTTACTGCCCTCTTCTACACAATTTACCAAGACAGACTTTTCTTTCTTAACATGTCTAACTTTTATCTCTTGAAAAGGATAATAAAGTAAAAACCCAGAACTAGCATAAAGCTGGAATTCACATGGCAATGAATTCAGAAATCCAGCATCACTTTCTTTAATATATGCTTAATTTGTCACTATATACAATTGCTATATGCATAATTCTTTTTTATGGTAGTGAAGTATTTCCTTTCTATAAAGAACCTAGGACCTGATAAAGCTACACTTTACAAAGGTATTCAGATTGTATATTTAATTAAGATTAAACTCCATTTTTATGTCTTTACTAGCAGCAAAATAAGACTTGGAGGGGGAACGCATCCCTTCGGCATAGCCTCTTGGCTGCCACTTGCTTGCCAATATGCTTACCTACAGCACCATTGCCTCTGCCTACTTAGCTCATGTGGCTGCTAGCGAGGGGAGTGGAAAGGTGGCATCTGCTCAACTAAAGGGCTGCAATGGTGGCAGCAGGGGAAGCTGGAGGCTCCCTAGGACCACTAACGCCACCACCCTGGCTCATGTGGTGGCTTGTACTCATGTTCCTTGCCCCTCTAAGAAACAAATGGGGAAGGGGGAATCCTTGTTCATCTATCCCTCCCCCTGCTCTGTTTACATGCCTCCCCATGGCTCACAGTATCTTTATATTGTCCAGGGGGGCGGATTTCCCATCTATTTTTGTTTGCATTTTTCTGCACATATGGGAAACTCCCCAGGTCTGTAGAAAAACTCCCTTTCTCTGTACAAGGCCACAATCACTGTATTAAAGATACATAGCTGGAACCAAGTTGAAAATTAGATATAATGTTTCCCCTAGAAACAGCAGAAATATCCTAGGTATTTATGGAAATTCGTAACTTAGTTCTTAATCTACACAATTACACATATGCCACTATAGTTTCCAATACAATTTTCAAAAGTTTGCACATATCTTATAATTCACTCATTATATTTTATCATTATATTTTCATCCACTCCTGTGTAAGTACGGCAGGTATTAGATGCCTTTTATATGAGCGATTTCACCAGCTACCACTAAGTCGCACCATGTGAAGGAAGGGGATTTAGTTGGGAGCAACTGTGAGGGTTTTTGTGAGAAATATGATGATATAAATATGGTATTAAAAACAAATAGAGAATCTCAGTCACAGACAACAGTTCAGCTTGTTCCGAGTTCAGTACATGGGAAGAGGTGAAAAGTATAACCAACATCCTTTATTGCCTCCTTTTCCTGCACAGCGGCAATTGGTGCCTAATATGAGCCCCTGAGGAGCTTATACTCCCTCTGGGGGTTATTTTGCTGCCAAACAGTGGTGAGGTATAGGAAGAGGTGAGAAGTGTAAGCCATACCCATCATTGTCCCTAGGAACTTTCCTACTGTTGATTGAGCCCATGGTGAGCCTCTGAGATGCTTGCTGTGCTGTTTGTGTAAGCCTTATATGTTCAATGTATGGGGTGATGGGTATAGCTTATACCTGTTGTTACTTCCTTGGCCTGCTGCCTTAGGCCAGCAGCTTCTTGCTTTGAGGTGGTAAAATATCTCAGCAATGAAAGTCCTTCAGCCCTCTATTACTTTATCTAATTTACTGGAAAAATGTCAAAAGAGAGACAGGAATTAAAAATAAAGCTGAAGCTTGGTGCCAGATCTGTAAAGTGCATTCATATGTTATCAATGTGTATTGCAGGAGAAGAGAAAGGTTGAATGGATTGATCAAAACAAAAGTATCAATACAAACTCAGTCTTATCCACTTAAGTATGCCAGGTAAATGCAAAACTGCAAATACATTTGAATTCTTCCTTGGGTGGAATTAAATTACAGCCATAATGTTTTGTCAATTTTTGTTTTGGTACAGTGTTAATTATTATTAAAAATAGTACTATCAATGTACAACTAATCCTAAGTCATTCTGGGAGCGCAAATTTGAAAATAAGGGCCAGCAGCCTTAAAACCTGCCACTAGATTGCTCCACTTGACTTTTTTGTTTAGTAATTTGAATATTCGTTTATACCAGATTTCTACGAAGTCTACAGCTTGTTCCTAGTTTATGGGATTGGGCAAGGGTTTTTTTGGCCTTTATTTAAATTCAGATTGTGATAAAGAATTAACCAATTTGGCTACCTGATTGGAGCAAGGCCAAGTTTTCAATTTCCGCGTAGAAATTAATCTTTGAAGCAACCATATGTAACAGATTCATTTGGAAGAAATAATCTGAAAGACTACTACTGTTCAGAGAAGTATTTATTCAAAGTGTTCTCTGTGATTAATTAAATCTGAAGTCATGAAGAAGCTGTATGCACATACCTCCCCCCATAATTACTATTTTTTGTATCATTATGTTATTGTAGGGATTACTGCAATATCCTATTATCTTTTGGAAGGTTCACCCATTAGCAAAAGGTATTTTCTAACTTCCTTACCTGAAATCAGTATAAAAACTCATCAAAATAAAACTAGTTAATACTGTCTGTTATATTAGTTGAGCCAAGGCGTTGCTTAAAATCAACAGGTGGTAGAGCTCACATTTTATAGCTTGGGAGTGAATCATATCAAAATGGCATTTACAGTGTAACTAAATTTAAATTTGGATGTAAAAATGAAAAAATAAAATCTGGCAGGAACAAATAAAGGCTGAGTTTTACTGTCGTATTCAAACAGAGTAGAAATGTAAAGAACATATCTGTCACTGAAAGGTTTATATATTTTTAAATTGTACGTCTCTGTTATTTATTCCTATGGAAAACATTTTCCATGTCTTCAAGCAGCAACATACATTTGCCATTTTTCATTCTCATTTCACAGTCTTAAATCTTCAATACATGGCATCAAAAATAGTTTCAGGTGGGTAGTTGTGTCGGTCTGCAGTGGAACAGCAGGACTTGAGTCCAGTGGCACCTTAAGAGACCAACAAGATTTTCAAGGCATGAGCTTTCTAGAGCCAGAGCTCCCCTTCTTCAAATACACGAAGAAGGCATCTGAAGAAGGGAGCTGTGACTCTCGAAAACTCATACCTGGAAAATCTTGTTGGTCTCAAAGGTGCCACTGAAAATGTTGTTGGTCTCTAAGGTGCCACTGGACTTAAATCCTGCTGTTGTACAGCATCAAAAATGAAAAATATAGATGTGACTTTTTAAAAAGTTATAAACAGGCTTTGGTAGTAATCCTAAGGACACTTTTGTGGGAGTAAGCTACATTGAATAAGCTGGGACTTACTTCAAAGGAGAGAAGCCTACGCAGATCTATTCAGTCAAGCTTATGCTCAGAAAAACATCCTTATGATTGAACTATTATGCTAAACGTCAGTAGAATAGCATAACATGCCAATTGCTTTTATTGATGTAGTTGTAAGATATCACTACACAAAATTCCAGAGAATACTAAAGATTTTTTTCTATGAAAGAAATTGGTCAACAAATATTACCTCTATAATTTTCAATTGAATTCTTTACCTGCTTCTCTACACATACAACTTGTTAGGTTTTCCCCACTATTAGGGTCAATTGTACCAGTTTAATAAAGTGCTGAGAGAAAAACAAGAGGTTTAATTCTAACTTCGTCCAAGTTAAACCAGGATTTAAATATTTTCAGAACTCGCAATGCCCTTCATACAAAGGGCCATTTTCTAAAGGCATGAGTGTCAAGTGCATTGAATGTAGTGTTAAATTAAAATAATTAGCACCTGAATCTTATGTCTTTTCACTATTAGCTACCTGTAAATTAAAATAAATGTGCTATACAGATGAGGAAGACATAATATATGCGTGCGTGTCTCAGTCATTACTTGCCTGAAGTAATGACTGAGAGCCTCGCTACAAGTGACATCTTACACGCGAACGACACTTGATCATTTTCGCAAGTCTTTCTGGGAACTGAAGTCCCTCTCCCCCACCCCTTTTCCTTCTGTTCCTTCCCCTTTCTGTTATAATGGCTGCCTAAAGAGATGGAGAAAGCCTACGGCAACAGCAGCTTTTGCAAATCGTCTTGCTGGGGGGTGGGGGATGCTCTGGAGAAAGCTGACATGTTGGTGAAGTCCTTCCCTCTCTGTTAGAACTGTTAGAATCGCTGCCTTAAAAGTCAGAGAAAGCCTGCTTTTGCAAATCGTTTCTCTAGTCACAAGCCTGCTCTCAATGATCTTTGGGGGCGGGCAGCTGCAACTTTCTCAGCTTTCTCCAGAGCATCCCCCCTCCCTGAGCAAGACGATTAGCAAAGTTGCAGCTGTCCGACTTTTAAGGCAGCGATTCTAACAGTTCTAACAGAGAGGGAAGGACACTAGGACTTCACCGATATGTCAGCTTTCTCCAGAGCATCCCCCACCCCCCAGCAAGACGATTTGCAAAAGCTGCTGTCATAGGCTTTCTCTGTCTCTTCAGGCAGCCATTCTAACAGAGAGGGGAAGGAACAGAAGGAAAAGGGGTGGGGGAGAGGGACTTCAGTACCCAGAAAGACTTACGAAAATGATCAAGTGCCGTTCGAGTGTAAGATGTCACTTGTAGCGAGGATCTGAGACACGCACACATATCTTATGTCTTCCATTCTAGGCAGACACTGCCACTGACTTCAGCATGAAGGAAACCTAGGAGCTGAGTCTGTATAATGTGTGATTCACCCATCTGAACACTATTCACCTTTCACATATTGAGGCCTCCTGAGAGCTTGACAACCGTTTGCTTTAGGAATGCGAGACAGTTCTTGACCCCCACCCCAAGAGGGCTACTGCATATGAAGTGCAGTTACAAGTTACGCAGTTCTGATTATTCAAACCAAGCAACATACTGTCTTGAACTGTCCTGTCCTGGAAAGCCCAAGGATTTACATGGCTTACTTCTGTTTTGGAAGAGGTATAATTGAACACTTATTAGTACGATAGATAGGCAGCAGTATCACTAAAGAAGATGCAATAGCCCCTAGAACTCCAAGTTCTAGAAATACCAGAGAACTATTTTTCCTTTCCATAGTGAGATATGAACTAGCTCCTTTTCAGATATCTTGTGCTATAGTCCAGCACAGAGTAAACAAATCATTTCACATCTCACCACATTGAGCATCAGCACTCCATTACAGTGACTTAGGTAATCAGTTGAGTTAACTATTTTACTACTAGTAACAAAGCCATGGCAAAGGGAAGTTTTGAGTAACTTTACCGAATGATACGTAAGTAGAGTTCTTGTCAATATGAAACATTATGAAATATATATAGATGCCAAATAATCTTAAATACATTTGTTCAGGGAATGTTTGATAATCCACTTCCAAGTGGTGAGTATCTAAACACCTGTTCAAAAAAAAGTCTCTTGCGCTTCATTCTCACATCATTGGATATTGACGTGAGTTGCAGTATAGCAATCATTTGCAACTAGAGTGGGTTGATCACACAGGTAATCCAGTTGCAAATCATTGGTAAAGCATAATGGTAGCTCCAAATCCAACAATGTGTGGATGCAGCCTTTTCTGCAAATACAACCAATGATCCATAAATATTTTGGAATGAAGGATTCCTGCAAATTTCAGTATAGCCTTCTCTCCCATCTTCACACATTCTTTTTGACCTTTAAATAATAATACCGTAGAGGGATTCAAATTAATATTTTGCTCATTCGCCATATTACAGATTGCTTTAAAAACAAGTCAACCCAGCAAAATACCAATATATTAAAGCTCAGCACACATACCTTTGTATAAACCTTTTGGCTTCCTCCGTCAACCTCTGAGTTAAGTTTTCATAGATCCAGGGTTGCTGGATAATAGTGTGATTCCTCATCAAGATGCAGTTCAGATATCGGAAGTTATACAACAAGAACACTAAGAGTCCCAGTACGACTGAGGTCATTAAGAAGAAGTAGCCTAGTACTCTGATAGGACCTCTTAGAAGACCAAGATAGTATACAACCTTCAAAGAGATTAGTGCAATCCCAATGAACTGAAGTGCTGTAGGGATGTACATTTTAACCCCTCTGGTAAACACGCTTCCATGCCCAGGTTTGCAGTCTCTAAGATTGGTCACAGGGATCCCATAGAAGTAATCAAATCCATGGCTTAAAGGGTGGTGGCAGAAATCATTACTGCTGTTGCAGTGAATCCCAAGATGCCACTTTCCTAAGTGCAGAGAAGTACACACATAAAGTTTTCAGATAAATATTCAAATGTCCAATCAGAAAGGTAGTCTGTCTTACATATAAAAACATTGCTATGATTTCTTTTCTACTTGGAGTGAACCATCATTATTCTGTGAACATTCCCTTTACTTCCACAATCAAAGTTCAGTCTCTTCATGTATGTAAATGATGGTCCACTCCATGCATACCATAAAGGACAGAATGGACTGGGTGGGGTGCCTTCTCACTGTTCAGCAACACAAAGACATTCATTGGCCCAGTAAGTGTATAAACTGGATACTGTTGGTAGGGAGGTGCATCTTCCCTTCTAAAAAGTAGCACTTCTGTTTGAAAATATTTAAACCAGTAGTTGATGAACTCTAGCACCAAATGGAGCAGACATCCTTTAAAAGGGCAAAATAGAGGGAAAGAAAAATGAGGTACAGACTCTCACCCTTCACAGATTTGCCACTAGTGATCTCACCTATTCACAGTCTGAGGATCAACCACATATTTCACCCAGCCCCCCCCCTCAGGACCTGTCTCCCTTTGTACATTCAGTCAACACACACACACACAGCAGGGATGACTATGCTGCCCCTGCCTCCTCACATTCATCTTGATTTGAGCAACCAACACAGGATAACTCATGTGATCCATTCCCATTGCTGGAGCTGAATGACCTGTAGGGCTGCCAACTTATCTGGTGGCCACCCCTTCATGACTCATCTGGTAGCTGATGTTGCAGGGCCTGGAAAAAACTACTACTGCCCAACTCATCCCAAATGGCAGCAACCATGTTGCCTGCCTAGCTGACCAGCAAAATGACAATGCCACAGCCAAGTCAGTTGCCATGTGTAACTCGCCTAGGTTGCCCTCCATAAGGAGAGATAAGAGGAATGAAGTGGGGCAGGGAAGGAGGTGGGTTTTTTCCAGGCCATTTTGGTCTCCCAGTCCTTCTTTGCCAAAATTTGCATATTTTGCCACCAGTGGTGATTCTGGGAATGGATTGTCTGAGCATTGCAAGTCCTTATAGTAGCAAAACTGTGCATTAATTTATATACGTATTGAATCAATGTAAACCTGGGTAATATTACCTAATAGGTGTGTAGGGACAAGAAATACTAACAAGTATATGTTGATTGTACCTATAAGAGCTGTAGAATAACCTTCTTGCTGTAAAAGTTTTGCAAACGTTGTCTCTTCAGAAGGCAATCCACCAGAAGAACCAGGAAACAAAAAGACTCCAGTTCGATGTACAGAAGCTATTCCTGAAGAAATAAAAGTAACTTTTGAAAGGTAAGGCAAAAAAAGTATTCATTAGTAGAATATATACACTTTGAAATACAGAAACAAAACAGTAGTTTAATCATATTACCCATTATATACTGATGATATATTAAATATACCCTTTGAATTGTGCAGATCATTCCATGGCTTTGAATGAATCTTAATATCAAAGTAAGAGATAAGCAATTCTTTCACCTTACATTTTTTCAGGAAATTACTCCCTCTTCTACTTTAGAAGAAATATAACTTTATAAACACAAAAACAATGATATGGCTTCAGTTGTTTGATAACATTGTGATATGTTTTTAGTTATAAGATATGACCAAAATATGTTCCTTAACATCATGCAGATAGAAATGTGTGAGAGAAATCAGATATTTGGGAATGGTTAAAAACAATGTTCCTCTACTTATAAACAGCAAGACTGTAATAAAGTAAACAATACACCCAGTATAAACTTTCTGATAACTTTTCACTATATGTCGATGACTCACTTTTTATCCTGGTGCAGGTGCACTGAGGGGTCTGCAAGTGCTCATGCGCCAGGATAAGAAGTCAGTTGCCTTTGGTTGTTGCTGCTGTATGGCCCTGGTAGGGCAGCGCCAGGCCTCCCTGCTGCCTGCCCCAGGCTTATGAGGGGCTGCAAAGGCAGTGTGGCACCATGGCCTGGTGAGTAGCCTTGCTGCCACAGTGGCAGCAGGGAGGCCCGAAACACTGCACTGCGGAGGTTGTATGAAGGCACTGTGTGATGCTGCAGCCCAACGTGGTGCACCACGCTGGCAGCGAGAGAGCCACAGCAGGGGGGCTCCCCACCAGCTCCATGGTCTTGAGAGGGCTGCGCAGTTGTGGCCCTCCCAAGGCCCCGCTGCTACAGCCCACAAGCCACTGCATGGCTTGGTGCACCACACCTCCCTGCAGCCTGCACCAGGCCTCTGAGGGGCCATGAAGGCGGCAGGGAGGTGTGGCACAGCATGGTGCAGCAGCCCTCCTAAGGCTGCTGCTACCTCTTCCAGCTCTGGACCTGCTGCTGCCGCTGACCAGAAGTATTGAACAATGGTAGTGGTGCAGGTAGTGGGGAAGTTTGGCAGGAAGAAACAGGCTGTAGAGGGGATCAGAACACCTGGTGGATGGCAGGGTCCAGCAAGAGATGAGCAGGAGGTGAGGCAAAAGGCAACGGAGAAGGAGGGGAAGCCACAGAAGAGAGAGTAGAGGAGGAGGGGGGACGGAGGGCTCATACACCCCACGTGCATCCACATAGAGCCCCTCATTCAAACCCATGCTCGGGCATGCACACTCACACCTACCCACTGGCACTTTGCACTGACTCAGATGCACACACATAGACACAGGCAGGCATGCAGAGGTGCGAAGTAGCATTGCTGCTGCCATGGCAAGCAGATTCAGAGACTTGGCTGCCATCACCCTAATGACCACAGCTTCATTGTATTTCCCCTAAATCCACAGTGACTGCAGCGCTGAAGCATTTTGTTTCACTTTTCTATTGGCATGCCAGGTGTCATTGTTGCATCGCCAATGCAGCACCCTACCCATCACTGTCAGCCCTGCCAATCATCAGGGATGAGGTAAGAAGAAGGTCTCTTACCACTATACTCAAAGGCAGAGGGAGGGGAAATTGGGCGGAGGGAAGGAGCCAGCTGAGGGGGAGGGTAGCAGAGGGAAGCCTTGGTGAGTGTGGCTGTGCATGAGTGTGCATCTCTCTGTTTGTTAAACTTTGCAGCTCCTCATCTTGGCACTTCCACTTCTCTCTCTCTCCCCCCCCCCAGCAACAACCTCACCATTCCCTCCCCCCCCCGAACGTACAGTCAGAAAATGCGCAAGGTACTGTGCATCTATTTTGTTTGGCCAGGATAGACAGTGGGAAGCAAAATGCAACCGAGGTCTTTAACAGCCTGCTTTAAACTAATGGATCAGAGACAGAGAAAGGAAGTTAAAAAGAAGAACTAGAAGAAGCTGGGCTGGCCTGAGGTCTACATTGGGATAAAGGGCTCCTAACATGATTTGCATGTAGTTGCACTTCATTCTGCCAATCTTAACACTAATAGCGCTGGGGAAGAAAAGCTAGATGAGATCATTAGGCCCATCCTCAGGCCGCTGACCCTGCCAGGAGCAGACAATCAATGCTATGTGGGCTGGGGTGGAGAGAAGGGAGAGAGAAAGCAGAGCTCTTCCAAGCACCTATTCCTCTAGCAGAGGAGCTGCTCAAGGCAACTTGCCATGTCAAACTTGCAGAAGCAGTCTTCCGCTACCTCTGCAGCTGCTGCAGGGCCTTGGGAGGGTGAGGCAGCCCCATGGGGCGATGGAAGGGCCTGGCCAAGAGGTGCAGCTTGGGGGTCCACTTGCCACTGGGAGGGGGCCCGTCGGATCCATTTTTTAGAGCCTGTTGTATTTGTTCACACAATGGGCTCTGTTGCTAGTATAAAAATAAATGGGTATAAGATGAAACTAGGTATTCAAATTATAGAATAAAATGGAGAATCTGTTTTAATCTATTAGATCTTTCCTTATCTTTGAATCCGAGAGAGATGCAATATAAAACTTTGTACATCGAGTATATTATACCATAAAGTTTTAACAGTATCTATAAAGCAATTTGATTTAATTATTGGAAGTGCTGAGATGGCAAAATTAGATTGTACATTTATGGGAAATTGCGTTTTGATTAAAAAGTTTTGGAGCAAAAGGTGCATTTTCATACTGACTGCTGTCATTCATGCATGTTGCATTTTTTAAATCCCCGGATGTATGTGATCATAAAGCCCTTATAGATAAATCTATTTGTGGCATGAAATATTATTGTTATAAAGCATTGTATGAAATGACCCCCACCCCTTCTTGGATACACTCCTTAACGTGGTGAAGGAGTTTGAATGTGTCAGTAAAGTTGAGAACAATACTTTCAGGAGCACAGGCTTGGTCAAGAGTCTGAACTCCTAGAAGTCAGTCAAGGAGGAATGGTCAAATTTGAGACACCAGACTAAGATGCATCCACCCCTTTAGGAATCAACAGTCACATCAGCAGAACAAAACTGACTGTTCCAATGGTGATCAGAGCAGAGGAATTCTTGAAGGTTAGCTATTGGGCAGCAGCAGTAGTGGAAGAACAGAACTGATTGTTCCAATGCCAATGGGAATGGAGGAATTCTTGAAAGCTAGCTACTGCGCAGTGTCACGTCAGCTAACTGAGGTTAGTACTGCACAGAAGAAATGGTTTACCACTTCTGATAATCTCTTACCCTGAAAACTCTATGATGAGACAATCCAAAATGAAAGAAGATACAGTGCTAGAAGATAGGACCCCCAGGTCAAATGGCACTCATTTGGCTACTGGGGAAGAGCAGAGGACAATTACAAGTAGAGCTGTTCTTAATGATAGAATGGGATTAAAGTCAAAAGGATGTCCAGTTGCTGATATGAATGGATGCAAAAGGAATGTTCAAAGCTGTGCAACACCCATAATAGGAACATTGAACATGAGAAGTATGAAGCCAGGTATGCTAGAAATCGTAAAAGAAGAAATGAAACTTGTAAACATCGCAGTCCTATGTGTGAATGAACTAATGTGGATCGACTCCGGACATTTTCAATCAGAAAACCACAAAGTGTTTTACTATGGAAATGACAAACTCAAAAGAAACAGTGTTGCTCTAATAGTGAGGCGAGGCGTGGCACAAGCAGTCAAGAGGTATAATGCAATGTCTGACCAATTAATATCTATCAGACTTTAAGGAAGGCCTATTAATCATCATTCAAGTTTATGCCCCAACTATAGATGCTGAGGAGGAAGAAATCGAAAACTTTTACAAAAGTTTCCAAGAAGAAATTGATCATAGACCTAAACAAGATATGCTGATAATCATAGGTGAGTGGAACGCAAAAGTAGGAAACAAAGAAGAATCAAACACAGTTGGAAAATTTGGACTAGGATCACAAAACGAAGCAGGAGAATGAGTCATAGAATTCTGTGAAACAACTAACATATGGAAATCACCTGGTGACCAATTCAGAAACCAAATAGATTTCATAATTGGAGGCAGAAGGTGGAGAAGCTCTATTCTCTTTGCTAAAACAAGACCAGGAGTAAATTGTCATACTGATTATGAGTTGCTAATGTCAAAAAGTAGAATAAAGCTGAAGAGAAACACTAAAAGAATCACAGTTCTGAACTACAATCCAAATAATATTCCTGAAGAATGTAAAGACCATTTATAGAACAGACTTGAAATGATAATTTAATTGATTGTGAAACAGAAGAACTATGGGCTGAAACCAGAGATATTATCAAGGAATAGAGTGCAAAGACTATTCCTGTAGTCAAAAGAAAAGAGAAGCCTAAATGGATGACTGAGGACACTTTTAAAATTGCTAAAGACAAATGAGAAAGCAAAAGGTAACAGAAATAGTCAAATTCAAAATGCAGCATTTCAGCGACTTGCATGCAGAGACAAAGAAATCTATTATTAGTAACCAATGCAAAGAAAGAGAACAACAAAAAAGGAAGAACAAGAGATCTGTTCCACAAGATTCGGGAAATCAATGGGAAATTCAAACCATGGCTTGGGATGCTGAAAGATCAAGGAAATACAGTATCTGATCAGGAAAAAATAAAGGAAAGATGCAAACAATTCACTGAAGAACTCTACAGAAGAGATGGAAAGATGACAGATACCCTTGAAGAAGAATTTTTTGACAAAGAACCAGAAATCTTAGAAAGTGAAGTAGAAGCTTCACTCAAAACAATTGGGAGAAACAAAGCACATGAGCAGATGAAATTCCAATAGAGTTATTTCAAGCTACAAAAACTGAGGCCATCAAAATCTTAACAAGAATCTGTTAACAAATATGGAAAACAAAACAATAGCCAACAAACTGGAAACACTTGGTTTACAGTTCAATTCCAAAAAAGGGGGCATGCCAAAGTGTGCTGCACCTATCGGACTATCATGTTAATTTCCCATGCAAGCTAAGTGATGCTCGAAATTCTGTAACAAAGACTCTCACCATATATGGAAAGAGAAATGCCAAATGTTCAAGCTGGATTCAGGAAAATGATATTGCAAGTTTACGATGGCTAATGGAACATACCAGTGAATTTCTGAAGAAAATCAGCATATGTTTTATAGATTACAGAAAAGCTTCTGACTGTGGATCATGAAAAGCTATGGATAGTGTTAAAAGAAATGGGAGTGCTACAACATCTGATTGTTTTGATGCACAGCCTGTACTCTGGACAAGAGGCTACTGTTAGAACACAATATGGGGAAACAGAATGGCTTCCCATTGACAAAGGTGTCAAACAAGGATACATATTATCTCCCTACCTATTCACCCTCTATGCAGAGCATATCATAAGGCAAACTGGGTTAGATTTAGAAAAAAGTGGAATGAAAACGGTTGGAGGGAACCTTAACAATTTGAGATATGCAGATGACACCACATTACTGGCAGAAAATAGTGAAGACTTGAACCGACTACTAATGAATGTTAAAAGAGAAAGCGCTAAAGCAGGATTACAGCTGAACATTAAGAAAACAAATGTAATGACCACTAAGGAATTACTCAGTTTTAAAGCTGACAATAAGGAAATTGAAATTGAATAGATTTTGTATTCCTTAGCTCAATCATCAACCAAAAGGGAGACTGCAACCAAGAAATCAGAAGACAATTGAGACTTGGAAGAGCAGTTGTGAGGGAACTAGAAAAGATCCTTAAGATAAGAATGTCTCTCTGCAGACCAAGATCAAGATAATCCACACTATGATATTCCCCTTTGTATGTATGGATGAGAGAGTTGGACAATGAAGAAAGATGACAGGAAGAAAATTGATTCATTTGAAATGTGGTGCTGGAGGAGAGTTTTACAGATACCATGGCCGGCCAAAAAGACAAATAAGTGAAAATTGGACAGTGACGAAAGCTGATAGGAAGAAAATTGATTCATTTAAAATGTGGTGCTGGAGGAGAGTTTTGCGGATACCATGGCCAGCTAAAAAGACAAATATGTGGGTACTAGATCAAATCAAGCCTGAATTCTCCCTAGAAGCTAAAATGACAAAACTGAGGCTATCAAACTTTGGTCACATCATGAGAAGACAAGATTCTCTGGTGCAGTAGTAAAAAAGGAAGACCTAAACTAAGATAGCTTGACTCAATAAAAGAAGCAACATCCTTCAGTTTGCAAGATCTGAGCAAGTCTGTTAATGATAGGATGTTTGGGATGTCTTTCATTCATAGGGTTGCCACGAACCACATGGTTCGTTTTTTTTGTGGTTCGTGTCCATGTCTAGAGGTGACTCGGCATACAACACACACCTGAAATGAACCACTGTGGTAGACTTGTTGAAGAAAATATTCTCAGTAGCTGAAATGGACAAATTAAGTGAATTAATACAGCTTCAGACTGAGAATAGAAATTGTGATTCAAGATGAATTCCTTTTGCTGTATACTAGAACAATTAATAAAAGTGTATTAAATTGAAAAATATTTTTTTCTGTTCCATAATGTATGATTTCAATAATGTTAATAAAAACAATTATCCTGGAATTTTGTGCTGTAATGTATAACCAAACAATAGAATGTTTGAATTTCTTCTGTAGCAATACATTGTAGACCTTAAAATTTACCTAATGAAATTTAAAATATATGACAACATTATTACAGTACTGATTAAAATATTGCAGTATTACAGTACTGATGAAAATATTTAAAAATACAATTAGAAATAACAAGACATGAAATAATAATAAATTATTAATATTTAAATAGCTTAGAAACACAGCTTACCTGATCTGACTGAATACCGGCCTGTGACAAAAGCAGCTCTGCTTGGAGTGCAAAGTGGTGAGGCTGCTATATGGTGAGTTAATGTTGCACCTTCTCTAGCTAATTTGTCAATATTGGGAGTTCTGGATGAAAACAAAAATTTTAATGGATTTGCATTCTGGATACATAGAATAGTGCCATCCCATCTCTTCTAAGACAATTTACTTTAAATGGTTTACAAGAGTGTAATTTTGCTTAGAATGGCACTGTTAGACAACTTTAAGAAGTACGTATGTTCTTCTACAATATAGTTTATAGAACACTTCCCTCTCCCCAATGTACAGCCTATCCCTATGAAGCATTAACACATAATTGAAATCAATGAGCTAGATGACCGTTAACTCTGCATACAATTGTACTTGTAGCTTATACTGTGTTTTCTTTTCATATTTTATCTCATGTTGAAACTGAGGAGCAAAATGCTGGGAATCAATGTTTGTATGCCCGCTACAATCAAAAGCACAATGCAGCAGTGCCAGTACATTCTTTTTTTTAAAAAATTATTGGTGAGTACATACAATGTTATTCAATACACAAATTCCCCGTCTTATCTAAATTATATCAGCCCCCCTTCCCCCCTCCTTACTGTCTTCCAACAGCTTTCCAACCCCAAACCCCTCTTATTACTCAAATTACTCTTAACCATAATTTTTCTAAATCCTATATATGTTATATCACTTATTCTAAGCATGTTCAAATTCTTCTATATCTCCAATTTTCTAATATATCAATCTACATTTCACTGTTTAAACTATCTATTTTTAATACAATCTCCTTATTACTAATATTAGCTTAGATTAATTAATAGCTAAGTTTCCCCATTAATGGTAAAGTTACTTCTCTCTCCCCTTTATAAAGTCACATATTAATAATCCTCAAACTGCCACAATCCTCCTTTCACATTCCATTTTTTTTTCTAGATATTGTTTCAATTTCTCCCAGTCTGAAATATATTATCCGGGATTAAGATCTTTAAGTTTTCTTGTCATTTTGTCCATCTCAGCCATGTACAGCAATTTGTAAATCCAATCTTCTATAGTTGGTATTTCTTGCACTTTCCATTTCTGCGCATACAAAAGTCTTGCTGCTGTAGTCATGTAAAATAGCAATGTTCTGTACTGTCTTGGAACTTCTTCCATTCCCAAGTTCAGTAGCAACAACTCTGGGTTCTTATTTATTTGGGTTTGCAAAACCTCATTAATTATTTCTATTATATCTCCCCAGTATTGCTTCCGGCTTGGGATCCATGGAGGTCTAACGCAGCTCAGGGAGCTGGGCTGTCCGAGTCGCTGTTTGTAGGGCTGGAGGGGTGCAAACTGGGACTGAAATAGCCGTGGTCACCAGAAGATGGTACCAGGAAATGGACAGAAGGAATGCAACTCTGTTGTTTTTCCTGCACCTCTCAGTGGCTTCTGATATCATCAATCATGCTATCCATCAAAAATAGAAAAGAGTCCAGTAACACCTTTAAGACTAACCATCCATCAAGATAGCCTTTCCAGGCTGGGCCTCGGAAGCACCACTTTGTGCTCGTTCCTGGATGGCAGGTTTCAAAAGGTTGTGGACAGGTATTGCTGTTCAGCCCCTTCACCTTTGGCCTATGTTTGCAGGTTCCATCTTTTCTCCAATGATCTTTAACATCTACATGAAACTGCCAGGTGAGGTGATCTGGCGATTTGGGCTAGGTTGTACTGATATGTGGATGATACTCAGCTCTGTTCTTTATGGTCGTTTCCACACGGTCTATAAATAGCACGAGACTCATGGAAGGCTGCAGGCTTCCTCGTGCGATTTTTGATGCCATCTGTTTACAAAACACCATAAATGGTGATTTATGGCATTTTGTCAACAGTTGGTGTTAAAAATCGTGCGAGGAAGCCGGCAGCCTTCCGTGAGTCTTGCGCTATTTATAGACAGCGTGGAAACGGTCTATTTCTAATTGATCCATGTATAAACTCTGAACCTGAGAAAACCCTGCCTGGAGGAAGTTCTGGAGGGAATGCAAGCTAATAAACTTAAGCTTAACCCTGAAAAGATGAAGTGCCACCGGTGAGCTTAAAATCTGACCTGGAATTTAAGGTATCACCTGTTCTGGATAGAGTTACTCTCTCCTTAAATGACTAGGTCCACAGTTTGGGAGTGCTCTTGGACCCAGGCCTACTGCTGAATAAGCAGGTGGCAGCTGTGGCCAGGACTGCCTTTTACCAGTTTTAGCTGATTATCCAACTGTGGCCTTTCCTGTACAGAAAATATCTGGCCTCTGTGCTGCATGCCCTGGTTACACCTGGATTATATTATTGCAATGCACTCTATGTGTGGCTGCCCTTGAGAAGTGTCTGGAATTTTTAATTGGTGAAGAATGTTGCAGCCAGGATGTTGACTGAATTGGGTCATAAGACCATATCACTCTAGTCTTGGCCCATCTACACTAGCTCCCAATCTATTTCTGGACACAATTCAAGGTACTGGTGCTGACTTTTAAAGCCTTATATGGTTTGAAACCAATCCTGAAGAACCTTCTACTTCCTCATGAACCTACCCAACAACTGTGATAATCTTTGGAGGCCTCATTTCAGGTGCCCCATCTTCTGAGATTAGGCAGATTGCCTCAACAGAGAGCCTTCTCAGTTGTGGTACCAAAATTCTGGAATTCTTTCCCCGGGGAGGCTCATCTGTCCCATTCTGTTGCTGCATTCTGCCAATGGGTAACGACTTCTTTGTTTTGTTTGGCATTCTCCCAGTGATTGTTTATTCTTGCCCAAAGTTTTAATTGGTAACTATAGTTTGCAGTTCTTTAATTTTGCATACCACAGGGTGGTGCTTAGCAGGTCTGGGAGTGAAATTCTGAAATTCTGCAGAACGTCCCCTTCCTGCCTGTCACTCCTCTCTTCACTATATCTTTGATCAAAATAGTACTGTGGATAGAGTATCAGACTACAATCTGAGAGACCCAGGTTTGAATCTCCGCTGTACCATGGAAGCTCGCTGGGTGACCTTGGGCCAGTCACACACTCTTAGCCTAATATATCTCACAGAGGTAGATTTGAGAGGATAAAATGGAGAAGAGAAGAATGATGCAAGCTAATTTGGATTCCCATTAGAAAGAAAGTTGGGGTATAAAAATGAAGGTTGGCTGGTGTCTGGAGAGAAGGAAGCAGGGAAAGGAAGAGAATATCAAGACTGTCAAGAGGAGAGAAGAATGAAATAGTGTGCGGGAGGAATACAGGGGGAAACGAGGTGACACCCACCCCCAAGTCTTTGGAGGTTCCCCAATTATATTCTCTATTTTGTATGTCTTGATTTTCTTTGAACATCAAAAAGTCACTCATCTCTAAATATATGTTAAGGTGGTTAAATCTTTCATGCAAGCACTTCAGGGATTTAATTGTGAAATGATGAACCTTCCAAATCATGTCTGCTATTAGTTCTTTAAAAGTATATAGGGTTGTCATGCATTTAAGTTATAGTGTGTTGGCCAATTTCTATTTATATTTGCTATTTCTGACATAGGAGTACTTGAAAGTAGAGATGGGCATGAACTGATATATGAACCAAAGTTTGTCACGAACCATGCTGGTTCGTGGTTCACGAACCAGCAGTTCGTCAGAACCCATTTTTGACAAACTGCCATGAACTTTTAGGGTGGTTCGTTTGGTTCATTTTTTGGTTCGTCACTGCAGACAGCCTGGTGCCAATTAATCAGTTTCCTAGGCAATGGGGGTTGGGCTTTCTGCAGACCTTATGCTGATCCAGAAGTGACCTTCTGCTGACTTGAAAGTGGTGATTTGCTGGCCCTGAAGTGACATTTTCATGAACCAAACGAACCAGTTCGCGAACTGGGGCAGGTTCGTGAAAGTTTGTGGTTTGTAAAATGTGACGAACCATGAATCACATGGTTCATTTTTTTCTGGTTCGTGCCCATCTCTACATGAAAGATAACTGATTCTACATGATTTCCCTTTAGACTTTCCATTCCTGTTCTCTACCTGTAGGTGCTGCCTTCACTGCACACACCAAAACTTTTCTTCTCAAAGAAGAAAACAGGACCTCTGTATTATTTTTATGGAATCACTGACATTGTTATGTTTAAAATGTCCATTAAAGGATAACCATCTTTGTTAAGATTGATTTTCTCTCTCTTCCTTCTCTTTTAAATCTCGAACCTTTTATTTTTAGTGAGACTGTCTGGAAAAATATCAGGATAAGGCCAATGGATCATCCAGTCTGGGGAAATCTTAACAGTATTTAAGGAATTTCAATATAAACATAGTCTGCTGGAGCAAAGTTTTTGCCACAGTTCCTGTCCACTTGAACAGGTTGGGGCTGGTTTCTGTCAAGAACTCAAGATGCTGTAGAACTGGAAGGGTAGAAACATACAGCTGCAATTTCTCCTCAAACTGAGAGCTAGTGAAAGTGGTAGACATGGAAAATTTTAGGCATAACTGAACATATTTTTCCATTGTAAATTGCTCTTCATTGCAGAACAGAAATGGTTCCTGGGTTTTTAATACATGAGGTGGCCAGAGAACATATAATGCAATTCACTACCTGTAGACTGCATGAAACTACACATCACTAGACCAAAAATATTTTAGATTAGACATTATATATATAAAAATAGCATACACCCCATGCACCAATTGAGTTAGCAAACCTTAGAGTTCTGTTCCCATAGCACCCCAAGTCTCCAATGCCGAGGTCATCAGCCATGAGTATGACAATATTGGGCTTTGAAACATTTTCATTAGCATTGCTTGCTTCCCACAGATAAAATAGCACATGAAAAAGAAGTATCATCGTTTTGCTTGTAGATCAAAACATTTCAAGTGCACCTAGGGTAAATAAAATAATTTTTACACAGTGGTTATTTTAAACATCACCACTGCCCTTTCAGTTATAGTACGAACCACAGTCACAAACAAACAGACTTTTTGTGTTCCTGAAATTACTCATATCAAAGTTTAAAAGCAATATGTGTCGCGGTGGTTTATGATGCACTGGCCTCAGTGGCAGGTTCAAGAGAAAGATACGACACACCAAGCTTTAGTTCCAATGGTGTATTATACAATATTTACAACAATACAAGACGTATTATGCTGACTGACAAACTGCTCCGCCAGACAACCTGCAGAGCAAGAGCCCCAAAAGTAAAAGACTCTATTTTCTTATATAGTGTATGTTAGCCTATCACAGCCATAGTGCTGACTCACTGTGCCAGCCCAAATGTCCTTGGCATACATAGAAAAACTCATCACCTGGCTAAAGTCATGTAATAGCTAACTGTCATCTTGCTACAACTCTAGATGACTTTAATCTGTCACTGCTAGCTGCCTTACTATGCATGTTTGCCTCAACAATATGTACCTTTCATATTTTTTCAAATATATGTACTAAAAGAGAAAACTAAAGCTTAACACAGAACGGAAGCATACCATTCATACTGGAGTGCGTTCAAGGACACTACACATTCAGGAAATTTCTTCCTCTAAAAAACTCATAAATACCAACACAACTAAAATTCAAAATAAATTAACATTCAGATATACACAATATTTCTATTTGGGTTCAAGAGAAAAACATCCCATGGTTGATGTATCATCAAATGATATCCAAATTTAAAGAACAACTATCCAAAGAAGGTGGTTGACTAAGAGAAAAAACAGTGTTTGAATGCCTAATCAGTGGTGATCCAAACCACTTGTTAGGAAAAGTATATAAAATCTTGTTGCAGTATGAAACAGAATCAGAGCAAGTTAAAAACTGTATGATAAAATGGATATATTTATGGACTAAAGAAATTAAATTTACAGATTGTCAAATGTTAAGGGAGAATTGGTATAAAATGTTTTTAGATGGTATATTACTCTTAAAGACATTGCAGAAACCAATAAGGGTTATAGTGGAATGTGCTGGAAATGTCAATGTATGGACGCAACATTCTATCACATGTGGTGGACATACAAGAAAGAGAGAAGATATTGGATAAAAATACATGAAGAGATGCAAAAAAATATTAAAGCTCTGCTTTGTGCTAGATCCCAAAAATATGTTATTAAATATTTTGACAAGTAATATTGCAAAAGAACACAGTGAACTCTTTAAATATATGGTCATGGTGGCGAGAGTAGTATATGCAACAAAATGGAAGATGGAACTTTGTCCAAACATGACTGAATGGATGAATAAATTGTATGTTTACATGACAATGGCAAAATTAACTTCTTATATGCATAACAGATCAATTTAATAATTTCAGGAAAAATGGAACATCTTTTTGACTACGTAGCTGAAAGATAAGGTTTTTTTTTTAATATGCTGAATATAAAATGGTAAGTTTAATGTATTTTAACATAAATAAGTGAAGGGATGGAGAGGAGAAATGTTATACTATACATTTCTGTATTTGATATTATGCTTATTCTTTAAGGTTATTTTTTATTATATAATTATGTAGTTTTAATACTTTGTTACATATTTTGTTTTGACATTATGTTTACTGTCTAATGTTACTTTCTATTATATAGTCCACTTTTGATATTCTTTCTACAGTCCAATGCTATTTTCTGTTTTAATAAAATAATTAAGAATATTTCTATTGGCCTACTAGGGTGAATATTTGGAAAGGAAAATCACAGCTATTGGCTAACATATATTTATAAAGAAACATTTTTATTATTTTTATATGCCAATCAAAGGTTATGATGCTGATGTATATTATTTTAATTTCATAACTTCATAAATTGAATTTATGAAATTTCATAACTTCATAAAATCATAAATGGATCCCCCTTTTCTTTTCAATGTAACATTCCTTCTGGACATTACCAGTTCTTTATTAACTGGCAATTCTAGGAAATGTTATTCTAAAAGCTTGTGAGTTTTTGGACTCCTAATTTCCATAAGAAGCTATCCTTCACCAATAAAAAAATAAATGAATGTTAAGCAGGAGGTGGGGCTTTCATAGCAATTAGGAACTTTATATCCTATCTGCATAACCTTAAACCAGTGATACTCAGTGGCCTAGGAGCCACATGTAGCTCTTTGAGATGACACTTGCAGCTCTTCTGAGCATTGTTCCCCAATGTGGCATCTGCCCCATATTTCAGAAAAAATGGCGAAGGCCTTGCCTGGTGGGCTTGTAGTTGGCAAGTGGTTTCCCCCTTGAAACAGCCACCACCAGAGGAATGGGTAATCTGTGAGCCTCCCTGAGGTGCAGGTCCACACCTGGGACAGAAGTAAAAGTGGCTCTTTTCATTGATAGTAATTGCAAATGTGGGTCTGTGCAAGCAGGGGTCTCGTACGTTTAACAATACGTTTGGTTTTTGTCAACTCGTCTCTTTTTTGGTCTGGAAGATATATGGAGAGAACAGAGGAGTCACACCATCCTCTCATAAAAACGCTAAAAGGAGCAGGGAGGCTATTCTCCCTACTGTTTCTTTTGATTGACAAGGAAATTGCTTATCAAACTGGAGTCAAAAGAAGAATACACCAAAAGAGTTATACACTTGTTTTGCATTTTTAGTATCAAATATAGAGGTATAGAGCTCACATACAGATATTTAAAATTTTTAAGATTTAATTTTTTAAGTGCCATTCTTTTTATGAAAGATGTTTTGAATCTGAAAAGTAAGTCCTCTGGCAGGAGTAGCAACAAGTCCTCTCAATGTGAACCATTGGTAATTGGAGGGTAATTAAAATAAGCCCCATGTGGATGAAACTGCCATAAACCAATCAGCATTCCACAGCTTCCCTTGGTCAGTAATGTTGCACCAAGGATACAAGGCCCAGCTATCGATCCTGCCATTTTTTCAATTATCTAGACATGCTATAAAATTTCTCAGCCCTGATGGTCAATGATATTTTCCCATCAATGTTATATAAATGGCACAAAAGAAATAAATGAATTGGAAACATCACTAATCAAAATGGTTCAAAATAATCACATAAAAACAAAGAAATGAAAAGCATGACACATCCCTAATTACCTGGCTTATAATACAAAATACAGAGAGCCAGTTTGGTGCAGTGGTTAAGAGTGGCGGGACTCTAATCTGGAGAACTGGGTTTGATTCCCCACTCCTCCATTTGAAGCCAGCTGGGTGACCTTGGGTCAGTCATAGCTTTTCTAGAGCTCTCTCAGCCCCACCCAACTCACAGGGGTGATTGTGGTGAGGATAATAATAACCTACTACCACCCCTTTTCTGATCGTTACTGAGCTCTAGAAACTGGTGCCCTAGTCAAGAAAACTAGTGGATGGGATTTCAAGCTCCAGGAAAAGCCATCTAATACTATTACTGTTTCCCCACCAGAACCCAGATCTTAGCACTTCCCACAAGACCATCTGTAATTGATTTCCTTCTGCTGCTGCTTCTAAATAAAAAGGATAGGGTCTCAGGATTGTTGATATGCTGTCCTGCACCCAGCAACTAGTCACCTCCAGAGTTCCATGCGTCTGTCCTCCTTGCTCCAAGAGGGCCAGGATACCATAAATGAGTCTGAACAAAATCTAACTTGATATCCATTTTCCTGGTTTTGATTAAGATAATCTAAGGACTGATCTCAGAGTTCATTTGGTTTAAATTTTGCCTGTAATGTATTTAATTTGGATTTTATTCCTGCTTGCTAATGTGGGGGTTTTAAAATTGTTGCTGTGAGTTTAATTGGAGGCCTCCAAGGAAAGAAGGCGGGTGGGCTGGATGGATGAATGGAGTCTGCTCTAATGGGATGGTAGTTGAATCCTAGGAGGTGGATTGAACTGCAGTTTTTAGTCACTGCTGAGGGCAAGTTTTTCAATCACCCTCTGTATAAGAGAAAGGTTATTCTAGTTAAATCAGGTAACCTGTGTGTGGCCTGAAGTATCTGTGTATTTTTGAGAGAAAGTATTTATTCTGCCAAGTTCAGAGAAACTGTGTTCCTGAGAGGTTGTGTGTTTCTCAGAGAAAGGATTCTGGCCAGATCAGGCAAGCCATGTGCAAGCCTGAGAGCCTAATTCTGTGTAAATCAGGTAAACTGTGTGTGCACTTTGGGGAGTCAGTTTCTATCTAGGGAAAAATGTTCTATTTAGGTCAAGCAAGCTGTGTGGAAAGGCTTGAATGGATCTATGTCTGTGTGGATGTGAAGAGAGTTTATTTTGTTAGTGATGTGAAGAGAGTTTATTTTGTTAGTGAAGACTTGTGTGGAAAATTACTTTGTGTGATGGACTCTGTGAAAATACCTTTAAGAAGAGATAATTATTTGCTAAACTGTCAAGTTTAAGAACTATTCTGAAACCAGTATGCTTATCAAAACTCTGCAGGTTGCAGCGAGAGGGAGCCAATTGCACTGGTGGCAGTCAGAGGGAGCTGGCAGCAGCGATTGGCTCCTTGTCCCTTTCACCGCTGTCAGCATGCTCTGCTCCCTCTGGCTGCTGAGAGCATTTAGAGGAGCAAGGGCAGTGCGCCAGCAGGGGTGAGAGGGACAAGGAACCAATCACTGCTGCCAGCTCCCTCTGACCACTGCCTGAGTGCTTGGCTCCCTCTGGCTGCTGAATGCTTTTAGGGGAGCAAGGGGAGATAGTGGCAGCAAGAGGGAGCCAAGCAGACTAGATGAGATGCCTAGAGAAAGAACCTCTGCTAGGGTGAAGAGGGATTTGTCTAGAACAGTGGATAAGTGGCTAATTAAGTGCACCTGGTGGTTGTCCTTGATTAGGTGGCTCCTCCCCCAGCCTTAAGAAAAGGCTGGGTGGATTGAAAAGAGGGAAAGGAAGCTGAATCACAGGAGCATGGAAGTTGAGTACCTATTTGTCTAGTGGGCTTTGTTTTAGCTAAGATTAGGTCAAGCTCTTTTTTTTCTATTGCCATTGCTTTGCCTCAAGAGTGAGTATTGTTATTTTGACTGTTCTCTTGAGCTAATAAATAATTATCTTTCCTGTGTCTTGAGTGTCTGCCTGTTGTGCACAAGGGTTTCCAGCTAAGAACCCTGAAACCGGTGAGTCTGGTATAAACAGGTGGGGCATACTACTTTGGGAGAGCTTCTGGGGTACTGTGTGGCTGTTATCAGCACCAGAACCAGGCCCAGAGGGTTTGCCCACTCTTTACAGGATTCTCTCCCTCTTCTCCCTGGCAGAGGTTCTTTCTCACTATACTTCCCATGGAACCTTGCAGGAAACTGACACATGTCCTCCACATGCCTGGCATGCTGTCTGTTTGGCTCACAGTCTCTCTACATGAGACATCTTACACAGGGACGCTCACGTGTAGGGAGACGCAATGTTAGCCGAAAAGTGTTAATTTCACCTTTCTACAGATCCTGCAAAGATCGCTCCTCAGAGGGTTTGTTAATTTTATCTGCCTCCCCAAAGGTTCTGTCAATTTTACCTCCCCTTTGGGGAGGCGAAGATAAAAATAACAAACCCTCTGAGGAGTGATCTCTTCCAGCTCTGTCTTTTAAAACTATCCTCCTGTGGAGAGATAAAAGTGACAGAGCCTTTGGCTCTGTCTTTTTAAACTATGCTTCCCTACTAACATTGCATCTCCCTACACTTGAGCATCCCATGTAAGATGTCTCTGTAGAGAGACTCTCAGATAAAACAGGGAAGGGGTTCTTAAGGTATCAGCTTGGGTAAAGTAGAGAACAGCTGAAGTTCTGTGTGAGTGGAATTAAAAAGTGGGTTGGCTATGATTAGAGGTCTCCTGAGGTGTAAATTTAAAGAAATGTAAGGAGGAGCTGAATTTAAGGTCCAAAGCCAAAGCTTTTAAAAAGTTTTAGAAACAGAGCAAATCATTACAAAGTGGTATCAAAACTAAGTAAATAGTTACCCACACTCTCTGTGAGTCTTTTAACTATCTATGTCACAGAAGATGAAAAAAATACTGAGTTGTACCTGCTTCATCTGATTTAATGAATAAATCATCACTGTTTCTTGATCGAAAATGGAATGTCTGAAATTTACATGTTGCAGTTATTTTTCACATCTGTTACCTTTATATACATTTAGATTAGCTTTTGAAGTATGGTGCACACAATGAAGGATCTCATTCTGGACACTGTTGTATACAGCAACATACCATCTACTGGGAAGTAACAGGCCACCTGGTTAACCAAATATTTCTAGTGAGTATATTCTCTTTTGGCATCACTTCCCCAGGTTTTAGTTTTGTTAGCCATCTTCATTTGCCAATCATATACCAATCATATACTATCTTCCAAATCTTCCAGAGAGTATGCAAGTGGTTTCAGAGTGAGCCTATTGCTGTTACCTCACAACATCACCTCCCAGTCTGTGACTACCTAACACCATAGGATATAGGGGAAATTAGCACTTGGGACCACCCAGCCACCCCGTATACTCTGTGCCTAAAAAAAATCAAAATGGAAACTACAATTTAAATTAGCACTGAACTTGTTAGTTTTCTGCAAGGGAATTCAAGTTAGATGAAGTGCCATCTCAAAGGTGAAACAATAAGGTGCACAGTGAGCAAAAATACAATTCTTCCTTAAGGTTTGCTTCCTGGGTCCTGAGATAATTACAGACGACAGAAAGACAGTATGATTCTTTATAGTTTTCCAAACAATGTCTAAACCTAAGCCTAAATCTAATAGGTCAATTTAGCATATTTCCTGAGTTAATAGCAGTACTAAACCCATCTTCTGTACAAATTCTTTGACTTCTAAAACATGAGGTAATGTTTGAACCGATAAATCTAACACAGAAAGCTATCACTTGCCTCCCAGAAAAGATGGGAAGCTGACAACCAATGTTATCTTTCTCCTCATTGCTCCAACATAGCTCCTGATTCCTGCCTTGGAGACTCCCTTTGACTCTCCTTAAGCCCTACTCCATACTTCCCGGTTCCTTGGCTCCTGACAGGTGCCCCCCCTCCGTTTTTTCCCAGGTCAGCTGTATAGCTCTCCTTTTTTGACCCAGGAGACTCCTCCATGCATTATGGTTTATTCTCTTCTCGTTTTTCATGTATTCCTTCTTCCTTGGTTGTTCAAAGACATGCACAAAGTACTAGCTGTCTCTAGCAATGAGTCGCATAATTGGTCATCTTCATTATTAACAAGTCTAGTAATTGTTTGACTGGGTAGATATTTGAGTTTGTCATACATATAAGAGTGCTAGAAATGAAAGAGCATAAAGTCATCATGAAGTGCTACCAACTTTTCTCCATAAAAAGCTTTTTAGCCCTTAACGATATCCAGAGATAGGCTCCCAAAACATCCACCAATTTTTTTTTCCTCTACAATGAGCGTTCTCATATTTGCTATCTCTCTGCTCCCCTCCGGTCTTCTGCACAATAACTTGACACTTCATGTGTAGTTGTAATCTTATACACATACTTTCACAGGCTGAGAAAGAAATAAGCTCAGTCTTCTCACCTATTAGCTGCTTGTCATCAACTTGATCATTCTAGAAACACAGAGCAGATGTAGCCTGGTTTGTTTTAAACAACCTTCACATCCATTTACACCTCCTAACACTTTTTCAAAGCTTGAATAACTGCTTGACTTTACAGTATTTCTCATTCAACTTGCTCTGGAAATCTTTTTTAAATGCTGCTTGTACATTCTTGGTCAATATATACTTTGTTAATAATAAAATTCAGATGCATACAAATAGAAAAATGATAAAAAATAAGTTACTAGACTACCATAGCTGGGTACCCCCTGTATAGGTGCGCCTCCTCCCTTTCCAGTAATGAGTATTTGCCTTTCCCTGGGCTACAGCTTGATAAGGTAATGTAACACATATTGGGCATAGGTTGCCAGTGTTATAGTTCACTACACAATATTTTATAACATCAGGGAGTGGTGTGGGAGCAGCCTACCCAATATTGTGTAAAGGTGGTAATGCCTTCCAACATTCCACAAATGAAAAGAAAGAAGTTTAAAAACAGAAAAGAAATTCTCATATCCCACACATATGCTTTACACATAGTTGAAGGCTCTTCTTAGCCTGTAATACTATTTTACTGTGCTACATGTTATTCGTTCACTGATTAATAGGAAGAGTGTATAAAAACGAGCTGAAAATACAACTGGAAATGGTTTTGTTTTGTTAAAGCAGCTTCTGGAACAGTGAACCAAATCTGGGAAAGCAGTTATAACAGCACATTCCTGTCAAAATTTTTGTGTGTTTCATTTTGGTTAGTGCCTCACAGCAGCAGCAGCAGCAGCAGCAGGCTTGCACAGCAGTATCTTGTTTTCCTTAACTGCCCCAATCATATCCCCAGGGGTGAGAGTACTTATTAATTAACTCTGTTGGTGGGAAGGGAGAAGGAGCACAATGCACAAGAGTGCATATTTTTCTCCATTGCTACCTGAGAATAGCATTGTCTCTCTGCCAACTGAGTCCTTGCAAGGGGAGACTCCCCGCTTCCCCACCCATCAGATTTGGAAACATTTGGATGGGGGAATGTGAAGGCTTCAATCACAGGCTGCAATTCGGAAGACATTTCCAATTACTGTAATACAAATAAAGCCGTAACGGACTTACTGTTTCCTTCAATGAACATCATTTTCAAATCACATCCCTCTATCGAGTACAGGTGTGGCTCCATAGGCTAGTCAGTATTTAACAACAACATCATTTACAGTGCTGATTCTTTTAAAGAGACCTTACCACTATCCAAAAATAATTGTGACAATATTAATTATCCCATCACATCAAAGTATCATTTATAGAGAAATAAATTTTATAGAGAAATACATTTGATGGTAAAATATTATTAAATGGTAGACCAACTACTTGTAAGAGGAAAGTTACAAAAATACAAAAATACTGTGAAGTCAATTTCATTATTAAGTCCTTAAGGAGCAAGGCTGTCCATTCTAAAAATCCATTTGGCTTCAGTCTGTTGCAATATCTTGCTAGCATTGTCAGATGGTTTTATTACCTCAAGTATGGAATATTTAAATTCACGTTCATGTCTGTGGTGTAATTCAAAGTGCTGTGCCAATGGAGCCTCTCTATTTTTTGTTCTAATGTTGGAAAGATACAAATGATACTTTATAAAGGATACTCTATAAATGATACTTTGATGTGGTTACCGGTTGAGTACCGGGTCCGGTTCAAGGTTTTGGTGTTGACCTATAAAGCCCTATGTGGACTGGGCCCAGCATACCTTCGGGACCACCTCTCCCCATATGTTCCCCGGAGGTCGCTTCGATCAGCCACTAAGAACTTGCTGATGGTCCCTGGTCCCAGGGAGGTCCACCTGGCTTCTACCAGAGCCAGGGCCTTTTCAGTTCTGGCTCCGACCTGGTGGAACTCTCTGTCTGAGGAAACTAGGGCCCGGCAGGATTTGTTATCTTTCATTAATTGTCATTTTAAACTTAATGGTAAAGATTTACATTATATCTTATCTTACTTAATAACACTCAAAAGACCATAATTGTCCTTTAACATCCCATCTTTTTTCTAAGTATTTTTTCAATTTCCCCCAGTCCTCAAAAAATTCCTTTGGATCTTGCTCTCTTAGGGCCAAGCTACACATGACGAATGACACTTGAACGGCAAGTGGATTGAGTGGAGGGCAAGTGAACAGGGAGAAATACACTTGCTGTTCAAGTGTCATTCGTCACTTGTAGCTTGGCCCTCAGTTTCCTTGTTAATTTGTCCATTTCCGTCATATATAGCACTCTTTGTATCCACTCTTCAGTTTTCGGTATTTCTTCTTTCTTCCAATATTGTGCATACAAAGTTCTTGCCACCGTTATCATATAGTACAGTATTACTCTATCCTTGTCCCCTAAATGTAAAGATAACAATAACATTTCTGGATTCTTAACTACATTATTTTGGAGTATTAAAGACATTTCAGTACTCTAAGTTCAGTCACTCTTGACAAAATCCTAGGCCTTTTCAGATTTAGACTGACTAATTCTACCACAAGTATATAGGTAATATATTATTCAATGTTTCTCAAAAGTGGTATTATATGTTGGCATGCTCAAAAAGTAGCAAATTATTTAGCCTATCCTTAGAGGTCAGTTCTATCTCAAGAAGCCTGACTCATTACCAGCGCCGGTGCCAGGGTTTCTGGTGCTGGAGGCAGCCTTGCGTGCGTGCGTGCGTGCCCCGGAATGCATGATGAAATCATCACACGATGACGTCATCACGCCACGCCGCGGCAGGGTGGCTGAGGAGGTGCGAGGAGGCCGCCCATGCGCCACACGCCCCTGTCCCGTCGTCGCTGCTGTGCCTGGCTGGGGGCGCCGCGCTGCTGCAGGATGGTTGAGGCGGCATGAGGAGGCCGCCCGCACGCCGCGCACCGTCCCTGTCCCGTTGCTGCTGTGCCTGCCTGGGGACATGCAGCAGCGGCAGCGGCGGCACACGGCTGGCCTGCAGCGACGCAGGCTGGCTGGCAGCGGTGCGGGGTGCACGCCTCCGCCCCCGGCACCCCCTCCAGCCCCGTGGCGCCTGCCCACCTCACCGCCTCAACGGTGGCACCGGCCCTGCTCATTACCTGTGATGGTATTTAGTCCAATTTTAAAATTTCTACAGTTGAGAGTAAAGTTAAAGCATAAAAACAGCTAGTCGTGACCAGACCTATCAAGCTCAGTATCCTGTTTCACACAATGGTCAGTGGTTTCATACAGATATTATCAGAAAGCTTTCCCTCATTGCTGACTGTCCACTGCTGGTATTCAGAAGGGTTTTTTTAATCTCTCAAAAGAGATTTTCCATTTCATCATCATGGCAAATAACCACCATTGGACTAATTACATTTTAAAGCCAATTAAATTAGTAAACATCATTATGTCTTATGGTGGTGCATTTCATAAGCCAGTCACTCTTTGAGTGAAGAAGTATGTTAATTTGTCTGGCAAAAACTAATACACACTAGCATCATTGGATGCCTGCAAGTATTAGTTTTAGAAGACAAGGAGAAAAACATTTTTTACCTCCTTTCTCTTACCTCATGCACAATTTTATAAAACAGTATTATGTCCTCTCACTTCATCTTCTTTTTCTCTAAGCTTTAACAATAACACACGCACACACACACAATCTCCTTAGTCTTAGATTACAAGAAAGAAACTCCAACTCATTGATTACATTGGTCACAATTTTTCCAGTACCATTTTTTTTGAGATACAATAACCAGAACAGTCTATAGTATTTTAAATATAGTCTCACTGTAGATCAATTCAAGAGTATTATGATAACTGTCTTGTTTTTAATCCCTTTCCTTCATTTAGCATAATTCACCTTTTCCACTGATGAACACCAAATTGGAATGTTCACCGAGCTATCCACCATGACTCAAGGATCACTGTAATAGACATTAACTGCCAGTTCAGACACTACCATTAAATATTTAAAGTCAGGGTTTTTCACTCCATTGTGTATGACTTTAAATTTATTTACATTGAACCTCATTTGCTATATTATTGTCTATTCACCAAATTCGGGGAATCCATTCATAATCCATTATCATGAATAATTTTGTGTCATCTGCAAACTTGGCCACTTTAAATAGAAATGGTCCCAGTGCTGATTTCTGCAGAACACTCTATTGTGAGAATTTCCCATTTAATTCTGCTCACTGCTTCCTGTCATTTAACTAGTTTGTAAATCATTAGAGGCCTAACCTCTTATCTCATGACTGCCAAATTTACTCAGGAGCTATTGATGATGGGTTTGTGGAATTCCAAATACATACTGCATGACCCTGGTTCCCATGTTTGTTAACCTTCCCAAGGAATTACAGAAGGCTGGCAAGATGGAACTTCTCTTTATTCAAGCCAGGCTTTTTCTTCCTCAACAGGACTTATTCCCCTTTATGCTTAACATAAGAAGTGCCCTACTGAATCAGACCAGTGGTCCATCTAGGCCAGCATTCTGTCTCACACAGCAGCCAACTAGTTACTTAATCATTATGTTTTTACTTGCCATTAACAGTTTTCATGTACTTACCTGAAACAGTTATAATCACCCTCACAGTCAAGCTACCAAGTATAACACCTCTTTCACTTATATTTGACCCTGTTCTTCTGACAACATCACCCCAAACAGAAGTACCAATGTGGGCAAGTGACGTTTTCAGCAGTGAAAGCTATCACATAAAATTCATTCAGTTTCTCTGTAAACTCTCCATCTTGATTTAGCAATCCTTTCATTTACTTAACATTCAAAGATTCAGAAAGCTTCCAGGACACTTTCCTGCTTCTGAAGTGTTCAAGAACATTTTAATTGCTTTTTAAAAATGTTTTAAAGAATATTCTCCTCATATTATCTTTTTGGCTGCCATGCCATATTGTCAATTTAAATCTATTTTAGTAGACTCTATGCTCTTTCTCATTCATCTGGGAAAGACTTTTCCTTTCTAAAGGAATCCTTGATATATATTTTTTCTTGATTTTTCTCATTAATCATAATCTATTCCTCTTAAGCATTCTAATTTATTAGACTCTAAACTCACGTTGAAACACAAAGCCACCTTGCCCCTGATACACTTTTCCTGACTTTTCTACAGTCTATATTGTTATAGCTGTACCCAACTTATTTTCCCCATCCCAACAGATTTCCAAAAAGCCTACTAGTTCCTGTCTTCCCATTCAGGATCAAGCACTCCAGCTCTCCCATTTCAGCTCAGAGCTTTCTAGGATTTGTGTATAAAGACCTATACTTTGTTTGCATATCTAAGCACCTTGACATACACATGTCCTACAGCCCTGTGATCTCCTGAAACTGATGTCATTTCCAGATATACTCTATCAAGTTCTAGCCTGTCTCCAGACCAGTTGAACCTTTACCTCTTAGGGATGAGTCACCCCAAACTGGAAGCTTTTCAGCTCCTCTCAGCCCTCCCATAGAGGATATTTTAAAACTGCCCTAAATCTTATTTTATGTGAAGCACCAGCAGTCTGGTTCCACTTTTGTTCAAGTTTTGTACAGGGTCAACTTGTCTCATAACATATCTCATGCCTAAGAAATTTAAAGTCATCCTCTCAGCACCACCATCTTATCCATGAAATCAGACCCTAAGCTCCACCTGCCTATCTAGCCATGTACATAGAACAGGCAATATTTCAGAGAATATCACCTTAAAGGCTTTTCTGCCTAGAAATGTACATTTTCCCGCCAGGACCATGCAATTACACTTTCCAACATAGCTGATGCTGATGAGTTGCACAAACACTTGCTCCTCCACCAGAAAAGCAATATCCCTATTTAGATACTATTGGCATTTGCTACCTTTGTCCCAAACAGGCAAGCAACCATCTTGTTAAAATGTTGTCACAGACCTACATTCTTAAAGATTGTTGTTCCCACTACCAACTCAGTCCCCAGAGAGATATCCATTGTGCAAGACATTTTGATTTACTATCTGAATAGGTCCCTTCTATGAGATAATTCTCCTCATTGCCAACTCTGATATCTCCCTACCCTTATACTCTCGTTGTCTTCAGCAGCCCAGCAAGTAGTCATGGGACATTTTGTGCAATACACTGATAAACTCCCATTCTCCATATTCAGGAATGATTTGTTTTTCGATGCATTTTAACTTGAAGGTAAGGTGTTTATTTGGTATGTATCAGATAATGAGAAAAAGTAAGTATAGTATCCTTCCTTTCTTGCTCTGCTGCTGTTGAAAAGTTGTTTGATCCGCTTACCTCTTACCAGGTGTCAAATGCTATTATCACTGTGACTCTAGCATTTTCTTCCTGAGACTTTTTTGCTTGCAGAGAGCTACGGTTCAGTTGCATGCTAGCTAACCCCAAATATATAGTACAGAAAAAGCCCCACCCTACTGTCATCAATCACTGTAGTTGGGGCCTAGCAATAAAACAGCTTGCCAAACAGGCTGGATAAGTCAGAAACTATAGCAAGTGTTCAAATGCTGAGATAGCCAGACTCCATTCTTATTAAAGATCTTGCCTGCTGTTTGCAAAGATCTTTGCCTAGTTGCTTCCTTTTACCCTTGATGTGCGGCTGCACTGTTTGAACTTCCTTATTTTGACCCTGTCCTCTTCTTCCCAGCTGTTCATCTTCCCTGTGTTCATCTAGCTTTAATGTTTATGAAATTTGATGATTTGGTTGACTTCTGTTGAGGCTACTCTTAGCATACTGTTTATGCCTTTCATTTAGTGGAATCCCACGGTAGCAGAAGGCATTGTGGAAATGCTCCTTTAATTAATTGCAATGAAAACAATGAGTAAGAATTTAATGATCCTATCATTGATGAGTCAAATGAACTTTCTGTAACTTCTTTAGCATCCAGGCTATATATGCTGATCTCTTCATCAGATTAATAGTTTTGAAACTAGCACAGAAAAGTATCTATCTGATTATTCAAGTAACAGAACTTATTAATTGTCCATTTAAGCCTGAAACAAAAAGCCGTTTCAAGTGTAATGATTTAAAGAAAGCCCATTTGATTTTTGTTTGTTTTTCTACTCCTGCGGCTTTTAATGGGTTGGGTCTTATGCTCTATCAGTGCAAGGATGATTCTTGTGAAAAAGAGCAAAGATTTTCATTGATTTTCCCTTCACATTGCACAATCTCACATTGTGTCCAGCAGTGTTCTTGAGTCCTGGATGTAGAGTTTCAGGAAACACAGAAATTATAGTGGCAAAGTTCTGATCATGTATGGAGTTCTGCTTGTAGATCATTAGGTCAAACACAATGCCTGGCACTGCTTGGACAAAGTATATAGAAGTATATTTAAAGCAATGGTATATGTTTGCTCATAGAATTCTCGAACAATACAAATTATGTCTAATCCTCTTACTATTTAAATAGAGTTCCATGGGAACCCATTGCAGTGGAAAAAAATTTTTTCCCCTCTGCCTTTTGGTGCTGGTTATAAGACTTACTTCTCCTCTTATCAATAGCTCTGGTTCTCCCCTTCACTATCAGTGAACCTTCTCCACTCCATGGTTCTGGTTTCCCTTCTCCCTCATCACTAGCTCACATCCCCTCTGCCAGCTCAGGCTCTCTTGTCCCCTTCTCCTCATTCTCCAGCTGGCCATCACCTGCTCCTCCTCCAGTTTATATCTGCCTGTGGGCCATAGCCAGTGTTTGCATGCCATTTTGGAATGCAATCCAAATTGCTGCTTGAATACTGGTGGTTTCATTCTTAATTTTTGGAGATAAATCTCCTAAACTTTTTTAAAGACACATATTTTATTTCTACAAACCCATTCCCAAAACAATAGCTGCAGCTGGCTTTGCTGCATAGGTTTAGCTGTCTACATAGGGGCCTGCCTTTGGGCAATGAGATATAGTCACAGGTTTTTATTAAAGAAAATGTTTCATTAATTCATGAGGGGGACGATTTTTCAGCTGTAACATTCTAACTCAAAATACAAACCAAACTCTTTTTTTCAATGTTCAAAAGACATTGCTATAACAGTAAACGTTTTCTTGGGGCAGCTTTCATAGGTCTCATTTGCTAAAAAGCAGTCAACACACATAACAACTGCAATACAAATTAATCCTGGGAGGAGAAGCAGGAGGCATCAGAACATTAGTAACCTGTCTGGCTCCTACAAGCAAATTATTCTCTTCTTGCATTGCCAAACCAATACTGAATCTAAATTTAATTAGATATTCATCTAATATATGCTTGAATTAAAAGGCCTGTTAAAATCCTTATACTGCAAACATATTTAGAAAGGTTATTTTACTATGTCAATATATACCCCCATATTAACACAGACACTACTAATTTACCTGGAACCATTAATTAAAAAATATGTTTGGAAAGAAGTTAGGATTGTGAGAGTATTTAATGAAGAAATCACCATTTGAAACGTTTACTCAATCTTCAACAAAATAAATAAAAATTATGCAGAGATTGTATATTATATTTTGCCTACCAAGAAAAAACCTCAGATTTTTAAAACAAGTATGGTATATTAAACATATTTAATAAAAGAAAATTGATAATAACTGGGGACTTGCCTGGATCCTTCAGATCAAACATATAAAGAATGCTATATCCTCAAGATATAGTATATTTTAGAGAAAAAAATTAATAGATACAGATGTTCTAATATGAAACATGAATGAATTTGATGCATTTAATCAGGTAGAACATTAACTAAATAAAAAAGGAAATATAACAGGTTTAGGGATAAAACCTCAAGAAAGGTATTAAGGTCTTTAAGATACTAAATTTCATAAGAAAACAATCAAAATATAGAAGAAATGCCACATATATTTCACACAACCTAAAAGAAATAATTCACACACACAAAATCTTTATAACAAGTAATATTTTCTTTGGCATTAAAAGTTATATATTTTGTTGAAAGCATCTTGAGTAAAAAAATACTGTTTCTGCTATAATCTTATTAATGTATGACTGAACCAAAATAACATTTGAATTTCTATACAGTTGTGTGGCAATATGATTTTCATATCAAAAGAATATACCCAGAAGCAAAAAGGCAATAGGGATGTCAACTTCTAGGTTGGGCCTGGAGATCCAGTTTGGTATGATTCCCCACTACTCTGCTTGAAGCCAGCTGGTTGACCTTGGGTCAGTCACAGCTTCTCGGAGCTCTCTCAGCCCCACCCACCTTACAGGGTGATTGTTGTAGGAATAATAATAATATATTTTGTAAACCACTCTGAGTGGGCATTAAATTCCTGAAGAGCGGTATACAAATGAAATATTATGATTATTATTATCTCCCAGAATTACAGCTGATCTCCAGAATACAGAGATCAGTTCCCCTGGAGAAAATGGCTGATTTAGAAGGTGGGATCTATGACAATATCCCCCTCTTACAGTCCCCCCTTCACAAGGTTCCACCTCAAAACGCCTGAAATTTACCATCTCAGAGATGGCAACTGTAAGAGCCAGCGAAAAAGAGTGTATGTCAGATTGGGAGCCTTGATAGGCACCTGGCCCTGAATGTGTTAATAGAGTAGCATAGTGTGTGCAGTGAAGTGTGTGTGTGTGCACCTGAGTTTCAGATAGGGTTGCCAGTCCTCCGCTGGGGGTGAGGGATCCCCCCCCCCACCCTCTACCACCGCCCCTACTTACCTGACTGGTGGGGGAGGCACAAGCCTCAGCGATGCACTCCTGGGCGGCGCAGCACACTCCCAGGTGGTACCACACACTCCCGTGGGCTGAAACGAGCCTGAAATGGCCAGGATCAGGCCCAAATCGGCCTGGATTGCGCCACTGCCACACAGGGGAGTGTTCCCCCATGTGACAGCGGCCTGCTCCAGGCCAATTTGGGCCCGTTTTGGCCCAATTTGGGCCCGAAATGGCCAGGATCGTGCCACTGCTGGGTGAGGGAGTGCATGGCAGCATCCCATTCCAGGCCGATTCAGGCCAGATCCTGCCCAATTCAGGCCCAATCCTGGCTGATTTAGGCCTGTTTCAGCCCATTTTAGGCCTGAAATGGCCAAGATTGGGCCCCCCATTGAGCACGAGAGCACTCTTGAAGGTGGTCATGGCCTGCATGATGATGTCACTTCCCAGAAGTGAGTCATTGTGCTGGCTTGCAGTGCATGTGCACTTGTGCGCACACGCATCCAACCCACCAAGAAGGTAGGTACCAGGGCCCCCACTTCCCGCTGGGAAGTACAGGAGGACCTGGCAACCCTAGTTGCAGAGTGTATGTGTAGTGAAGAACAAGGTTACATGCTGTGTATGTTTTATCCATTGTGGATAGGAAAGAGTAGAGAAAACATTCTGTTCTATCTATCTAGTCTAGGAGGCCAAGAGATGAAGCATGGCATGTCCTGCACCCGTCATAGCAATATGGAAAAGGAAGAACGAAGAAAGGAAGGTATGGTGCAAGAATGATTGAACTCCCTTAGAAAACAATCTATAATTCAAAGTGATTGCTCCATATAGTAGAGCAATCTGAGAGGTAGGAAAAATAAAAGTTGAAAGTAGAAAAAAATTCTGTAGTAAACAGAGAAAACTATATTATTTGGACAGAAGCATTCTCATACCGTCACAATAGGTAGGACTATCACCATAGCTAGATACTGAATTACTCTTTATAACACTGAAAACATTGAACTGTTTAATAATACATCATTATTAAACATAAACATATTATAGCATATTAATTGTTGCCAAAAAAAAATCACTCTCCTGCTTACAGGTTTGTTGTGAGGATAAAATGGAGGACAAAATGGACATGAGAAGAATTATGTAAGCCACTTTGGCTTATTAAGCCTATACTTCTTTTTTACTGTTCCAACACTTTGCATTCTCATTGGGGTATAAATTAATACATATAGCTGAAGACAGGGGGCAGATATAAGGTAGGTAAATGGGTAGGTGAGAAAGAGAGAAGGAAGCAGAGAAAGGTGAGGATATGTGGGTTGCTAAGAGGAAGAAGAAAGGAGATAGTGAAGGGAAGGTGATACAGTGGGAAATAGGACTGCGAGGTTCCCTAGAGATGAAAGCAGGGGCTGCAGCAGTCACTGGAGGAAGCAATGGGTCATGCTGGGGGCCAATTCAGTAAAAATCACCCCCAAACACTGAATTTGGGGCTGATCTTTACTGAATTGGCCTGCAGCACAGCTTGTCACTTCCACACCCCCAAATGATGCCCCACTCTCAAGTGGTCCATAGTTTTCCAGAGGCTGCTACAGGTAGGGAAGAAGGGAAACTAAAGATGAGGGGTGGGGAGATACAGCTAGGCTGGTTGGTGGGTGAGAAGGAAGCAGGGAAACAGGAGAAACTATGGGAGCTTTCAGGGATAGGAAAGAAGAAACAGTGGCGGGGGGGGGGGATGAGATTCCCACGAAAAGTCCTTGATGGTTTCCTCTTGTGGGGATTATGATTTTACAGAGATCTTGTAAAGATTATGAAAATAAAGCATGTGAATGTTTTGAATACAAAGCGCTAAATATAGTTATGATGTTTTCTGTTACTCTTCAAAAGTGCTCAAAAGAAACTCTCACAACAGATTTTTAGACATTTTTAGAAATACTGACTTGTATCTTACCACTTTACTCTGCGAAGTTTGAAGTTTTCCTCCAGAATATGAGCCTTCCTCTGATGGAAAGGACTTTTTTTTACCAGAGGAAGAGACTCCTCCTCCACTGAAAGTCAGCTTCCTTAGGCTGGAAGACTTCAAATTTTGCTAAGCAGTGTGGTTATAAGGTACTAATTTACTAATCTTATCCCAAATGATTTAAGACTGAAATTTCACTGCGTCAAAAGAAGCTTTGTTATCAGAACTAAGGCTGTGAGCTATTGCAATAAAGCTGCTGCTGATGTTATCAGACACTTTAATATCTAGAAGTCCTGGTTAAGCAGCATGCCTGAGACCAGACCAGCCAGCCAGCAGCAGCAGCTCTGAGCAACTGGCAGAGGAGCAATTTGCAAGTGCCAAGCCTTGCCACCACCGGTTTGTGCTGCTGCCTGCTTGCCATTGCTGGGCCAATTGGCCAACAGCAGCAGTGAGGCAGGCACAGCAATGGCTCCACAGCATGTTCCACCATTGCCTACTCAGAGTCTCTCTACACAAGACATCTTACATGGGAACCTCGAGTGTAGGAAGATGCAATGTTAAGCCGGAATCATAGTTTTAAAAGACAGAGCCAGGGGAGATCGCTCCTCAGGGGGTTTGTTAATTTCATCTTCATCTTCCTGAAGGCTCTGTCAATTTCACCTCCCCTTCAGAGAGGTGAAGATAAAACAGACCCTCTGAGGAGGAATCTCCACCAGCTCTGTCTTTTAAAACTACCCTCAAATAGAGGCGAGTCCAACCCAGTGGAGGTGAGCAGGCAGCAGTCAAAGGGGTAGCAGGCATGCCTGGGTTTTACAGCCTGCTTTGTTTCCACCACTGGGTGAAAGCCTTGTTAACTGGCATATTTGATTAATTGACAACCCCTACTCTTTTACCTTTTTTTAAAAAAATTGCAGCTGTCTAATACAATTACTGTCGTACAAAGCTCAAATATTTGTCTCATAGTTATGCAACATTTTGGCTGAACAGTTTTATAAATCAAATCAGGTGTACAGGTTCAACTTCACTGTACAAAAAAACCTGGAAAAGGTACTTTAAAAGTTAATATTAAGTTCTAGTTGGAAAAAGAAGATCTGGCAAATATGTGGAAACTAATACCCAGACAGACAGTGAGAGTATAATGAAATGCAACACAGAAGCCAATCCAGACACACCCTACATACCCAATCAACGTAAAGCAAATGTTAAACACAGCCAGCTAATGTAGTTCCACTCTGCAAATACCAAAGATATATAATTATGTTGTCTTTATGGCAAAGAATCTCAATTAGATCACATATAAACTTGTCATCTAGCTAGAAACTGAAGCTGCAATTTTGGTTTCAATTATTCCTAAATATGAATGTGAGATCATGCTTTTAGAAATTCTTTCTTGGGTGTATAGATTTGGAAAGAAAAAGAGCAAATGTATAAAATTATATTCTGCTTCATTAAGGTTAAATTATAGACCACATCAAGCATTTTTCTTGAGAATTGGCTAAGAAATTCTCTCTTTGTATATATATAGAGATTGAGAAACTTCCTGATTTTCAGAATTTATATTTCTTTGCCATTCTTTATCCATGAATGTGTTCTGTCATATTAATTGATAGTACGATACAGTAATCTTGCTGACATTAAGCAAGTCCAGATCTGGTCACTGTTCAGATCAGTGATTTATATATAACATCTGTTTATTTTTTATCCTGACCTTCCTCCAAGGAACACATATAAATGGCTTTTCTCTCCCTCATTTTATCCTTACAAAAACCCTGTGAAGTAAATTAGGCTTAGAATGACTGGTCTATGCATGAGTAAAGATTTGAATTTGACTGTCCCAGGTGGGATTGCCAATATCCAGGTGATGCCTGGAGAGCTCCCAGAATTACTGCTGATAGTTCAGACTACAGAGATAAATTCCACTGGAGGAAATCACTGCCTTGGAGGGTGGACTGTAGGGTAACACATCCTCACCGAGTTCCCTCTCCTCCCAACCCACCATTCCTCAGGATCCACCCTAACATCTTTACGAATTTCCCAACCCAGAGTTGGCAACTTTCTCGCAGGCCTTAGTGCACCAGTATTCTAAGCATTACACTACATTCGCATTCCACTTTCACTTTCATGGAGAAAATGCAGGAGATATTCGATATGTATGAATAAATCATTGAATACACGTGCTTACATTCTGTTAATCTCTGCAAGTGAGATATAATATCAAAACAGCTGTACAAATTTTATAAGGTGCGGAGATAAAGTTTTAATGTTTAACTAGCCAACTTATTCCTCAATCTGAACCAGGGCATTTTGACCAGATTGTGTAATAAAATTAACTTCATTAGATAACGTATTTGTTCTTATTCTATTTTTGAATTTCAAGCTTGCCACAGCAGAATACCTTGTAAAAGGTTAATACTTATTCAGCCCAGTAGTACTCACTTTATGGAAAAGAGGTACCCAAGTAAATATTACTCATTTCTTGAGTATTCTGAGCATGCAATGTTTCAAATGTTGAGAAAGAAAGCAGTGCTCTACCTAGAACTGCCAAGTGCCAACCTCCCAGTTGGGCCTGAACATCTCCCAGGATTACCAGATCCCTGACATCAGTTCCTTTGTGGAAAAAATGACAGCTCTGGAGTGCAGACTCTATGGCATCACATCTCTGCTCTGCCCTTCCCCAAACTCTACCTTGCTCAGGCACCTCCCCAAATCTCCAGGAATTTATCAAACCAGTTTGCAGCCCTAACTGTACAGCAGGCAAAGGGTTTTTTTAGGAACCACAATAATTCTTTCCCCCTACATTTTTACTGCTATCAGTTTTAGAGTTCTCTTAAGTGTTCATGACTTTTCTAACATACAAATAAAGAAAAATACTAGTACTCCAGGACAGTAAATCTTCCCTTGTTATTTATTTGGCTTTAATAAGAAGCAGCCCAATCTTGTGCAGCATTAGGCGTGCTTAAACCTATTAAAATGGACTTGGCCACAGAAAAACTTTTAATCATGAAGAGTGCTTAGATTATTGTTTTCTTATATGATTACTGGAAATAGGGATCATCTCCACTTTGACATATTTTATCTATAGTTAGCATTTAAAATCTCAGATCATAACCTCCATAACAGCCCTTATTTTTTTAAAAAAAATAGCATAATGTAATTTTTTAAACAAAGTGTGTGGCGTGTGTGTAAAAAAGCACAATAAATGACTCCATTCCCATTTTTTTCCAGTTTTGGAAATAAGTTAGAATCTTAAAAAAAAACTAGCATCTTCATGATTCTAATTTATTTTAAAAATTTCCATGAAAGAAGCCCAGGCAACTAACATTAAAAATAAAAAATCCAAGCATTAAAAATATACACATTAAGAATAATCAATAATTTTCAACAGCACAGCAAGACAACTGCCTTACAAATAAGTGAGTCTATAAAGACACAATCGATAGATTAAAGACACAAATACATTCACACTAAAATCAACAACTCCACAAATAACTACTATTCATAAAATTAATCTGAAAAATAGCAGGAGATCACATATGTTAAATGGTTCCCTACCTCCAACAAGATTGATCAAATACAATATAATTTATTGATGATAAAAGAGAATGAGGAAAAGCCGTCTGCACAAAACATCTGCCAGATCCCCCAGGACTCAAAGTGAGGGTCTGGGGATCTGGGGCGGGGGGGGGGGTGCAGTCGTGGGTACTGACCATGCATGTGCACTCTGGAACGCTTCTGTGTTGTACTGGGAATGACATAATTCCTGGCTCAACACAGAAGTGTTCTGGAGTGTGCTTCTGCATGCTCCAGAGTTACTAGTCTGGTTCCCGTGCCTTTCTCTCCCCCTACTAGCCAGGTGAGAGATGGCGGGGGTGGAGGCTGGAAGTGGGTGAACCCCTGCCTCCAGCAGGGAAATAGTAACCCTTCTAGTCATTACTCTCAACTAGTTGCAGAGGGATCCAAAGCAGAGTCTCAAATGATGATAGCAGCATTTGGGTAATTTCTTGTTGTGTACTGCTTCTTTAAGAGGCTAACCCAGAGCACCTCAGTGCAAAGTGGAAAGTATGTGGGACACAAAGCACTACTTCCCTACTATCTAACCTATAGGAGTGCAAGGGCTAAACAAACTGTTTAGAATCAGGCTAAGACCTGGGTCTAGTGGACCATTACATTAAAGGAAACTGTTTGTTGTTGCTCCACTATGCAATATTTTTATTATAAACCTACTAATCTTACTCAACTTACTTAATGTGCAAATTTTCAACCTATTTCATTAATTAATGTGGATGCTAAGATTTTAACTGTCATTCTTACTAACAGAGTTCAAAAGGTTATTAGAACTTCTGTACATGTAGATCAGGTAGAATTTATACAAAGTAGCTAAGGATCTGATAATCTTAGATTGGTCACTGATCTGATTGCATTAAATCAAAGGAGATCTCATCATGGCCCATTCTGTATGGTCAATTTACAGCAATTCAGGTTTCATTTCACTTCTCTTGATCTCCAGAGTTCCACACGAGAAAAGAAGGCATGAGATGCAGATTGCAGAATTGAACTTTCCCTGGCTTTCCCCTAACTTTTTCCCCTGCACGCATATGGCAACTTTTTTAAAGCTGCTTTTGAGTCGCCACTGATGCATCTTATGTGTGTGCAGAATTCTTAGTCCTATACTGCTTCTCCCCCCACCCCTTCCCGCTTTTGATTCCCTGGATGTTTATTGGTTGACCACCTGGTGGAAACCACACACTCCCTTCCCAGCTCTTCCCACATACTTTTTAATATTTTTTTAAAAAAAAAATGAGAGAAGGGCCGTAACGATGAAACATCATTTCTGATACAGCTGTATTGTGAAATGAAGACTGCAAATTTATAACTGCAAACTCTGCCTGCAAATTACATATTTATCATCTGAACAACTCTTTGACTTTAGGAGAAGTCTGAATCAAGCCCCAAGCAACTGAGCATTCAACACTCCCTTCTTTTAATTAGGGGAGTCACAATGCTGTGTTCTACCCTTGTAACTTCTTGTTTTCTTTTTTATTTCCTTTCTTTACAACTGGGACTCATATTCACAGCGATTTGGAAATAAGAGTGGGGGACTTGTCTCAAGAATCCACCTTCTCCATCCCAGAACATGGTCATGTGATGGGAGGAGGCCAATGAGAATGTTGTTTGTGGGGGGGCAGAAGCATTTTAACATTTTGCCCTGGCAGAGAGGTTCCATTTTATGCCAAGCAGACAATTCAAACCACAACAGATTAATCTGCTGGCAGCTAGTGAAACAACCATGAAAAGTACTTTGTTCCCCCCCAGAACTCTCTTGACAATTGCCTCTCCAGATTTTTTTTTTAAATATTGTGGACACTGTAAAGTCTTCAGAAAGGAGGCCATTTTCAAAGGGTTGAAAAAAGATTTATTGTAATTCAATGGTTAACAGGACAAGCCAACAACTGTAACTTTAGAGACAGTGAACAGAACCCCAAACAGAGATAAGGCACAGGAGAGAGATTCAGCCTAAGCAAGGCTGAGCTCCACCTCACCACCTACGGTAAGCCAAGAGGGCAAATACACTACACCCCTTCGCCCTAGCTGCCAGAATCCTGAAGATACCTTGGGCGAACCCTAACATGCTGTGGCTGACCCTGGTTCTGCACTGGGGTTGGTGTAGCCTCTGATGTCCCCTCCGATGTTCCATACCCTGGTTTCTCTTCAGACCGTATAAAACTCTTAGTTTCTTCTTTTTTATTTCCTTTCAGAAAATAAATTTCCTCTCTGTTCAACTAAAGAGAGGAAATTTTGTTCAACTAAAACTAAGAAGAAACTTGATTCTTGTCTAGGAGGTTATTTTTCAGTAAAAGAAAAACGCTTTACACTAAGAATTTATTTGTGGCTTTTGATGAAGCTGTGAGCCTTGCGAAACGGGACAATTTAGCCAGGCAAACCCGTTGCCAATCTCCCGCCGGGAGCAGCCGGAGAGTGTGGGCGCTCCCCCGTCTTCTTGATTTGACCCTTGGCACTTGTGGATAAAGCTTTGGATTGCAGCAGCGGTCTTTTGGTGTGTCCTTAATGTGCCTTTTGCCTTGGAATAGTACAATCCATACAACCATAGCTTACCAGTCTTGTACTCCATGTTGTTTGAAGCTGTTTACCTGTATTGATTTTGCATTTTGCTTGTTATCACTTATTTGAAGTTCTCCTGAATACATTTGCATAGTCTATAAGATGTATGTTGATTTATTGTTTTTGTATTTTGCATTAATAAAATAATAATTTTTAAAAACTTACTGTCTGTATCCTCTCGGCCAAGTTAGTGTATGTTAACCTTTTCGGAAGCTGTATCATTAGAAACTGAACTGGCATAGCTGTAATTTGATACTCCAGTCAGATCTCTTCTCCATTATATATTTAAATCCTACCTTAGTAGGTGTCAGCAGTCTATGTATATACATTGTGTATTTTGGGGTGGGGCAGACAGATACCCATCTAACTGCATGTTCTCTTAGGTTGTCTGGAGGTGAGGACTAAAACCTTTCTAAAAGCATTCCACTATTACCTTCTTGAACCCTCCAGGCATGTAGGAATGGAGACACAGCAATGCAATATGCCCTATTTTTTGACAGATGAATCAGAATGCTACCAAAGGCAATAGTACTGAAAGCTACTAAGAAGACATGCAAAACCAACAATATCACATTCCTCAAATCAATGCAGAAGTATTTTATTTGTGCTCAGTTTAAAATATTTAACACAATAAAAACAACTGGAGCTACTATATACAATTTATGATCATCATATGAAAATTCTTATCATATGAAATATGTTTTAAAAGTTATTGTCATAAAGTCTTAGATCTAAGCGAAGAGGCAAGAAACATCATTTGTACATACAAAACCAGTGATCAGAGTACATAATAAAATATTACACTTTGCTCAGTGTGTAAGTGCATACTACAAAACAATCTTTGTTACTGCTTTTGATTCTGAACAACTGAACATCTTGCAGCTGATTATGAGTAAAATGGATTCAGAGTACTGTATGTATGGATTCATCAGCTTCCCTCACTTGAACTCTACAGACCACAGACAGCAAAATTTATAAGACTCTTTTATTAAATGTCTAACTTCCTAAGCTGAGTTTGGGCCTGTTGTCTATTTCCAGTTCAGAATTGAGCTCAACCTGACAGAGAATATATTCAATTGTACTTTTTGGGACAGAGATGTAACTAAGCACCAGAGAGGACAAAAGTTAACTGTTGAGCTTAGAACTTGACTGAAATTGTGACCTTGGTATATACCACTGAAATTTTTGTAGTGATCCAAGTGGTGATATTTAGGGGTATGCGCTTCAGGTATCTGATTCAGGTAAAATACCCGAGGAGGCAGCCTTCCCCACTGGCCTCTGGTGATGGCCCTCTCTGCTGGCCAGCTGGCCACGACAGCCGCAGCTGTATGGCGATGGCGGCAGGGAAGGCCCTCTGTGCCGGCCAGCCACACCAACCATGGCTGCACGGCGAGAGCAGCAGGGAAGACCTTCTCCAATGGCCAGCTGGCCAGCGCGGCATTGGCTCCAGCCTTCTGCCTGACCAGGTAAGTGGGGTGGGGGGATGGGGTTAAAGGGTGGGGGTGGGAAACACGCTGCTTCGTATTTCGGGTTTTTCTGAAGCTTTTTTGGGTGCACACCCCTAGTATAGAACTGAGAGATCTAATGCTTCATAGTGGAATTTACGGTGTTCACCTTGGCATGTGGATCTATTTTTTCCAACATGTCTGAACACATATGGTGACTTCATATAGTAGGACTGTAAAACTTTTTTTTCCTGATGGAGGCTCTTCATATTTATCAGCAGCATAAAAGCAGAAATTCAATTAATAGATCCTCCCCCCCCCCCACACACACATACAGTCATATAATGTTGAATATTTGTCATGCAGCCAGTAACCCGTCATGAAGGCACTAGATGCTTCTGGACACAAACCATTAATCCAGTGAATTTTGTACTGGCCATTTTAGCAGATACGTCTTTTTTTTCTTAGACTGGTACAATGACCTAATGGTATTCCTCTTACACCAAACCTCATTCTCCAAACATTTTAATAAAATGAAGTGATCCATGCTATCAAAGACTTTCATCAGATCTAACAGCACCAGCACAGAAGCACTGCATCTATCCATCTGTAAGTGGACATTGTTCATCAGAGTAACTAATTCCATTTTTATCTCAAAAACCTACCCTGGTGCCAGAGGGGTCAAGTGCCGACGAGTCATCTTTAAAAAAAAAATGAAGTTCCTCTGCCACTACCTATCCGATCACTATTTTCAAGAATGGCAAATATTACACTGGCCTATAATGACATCATGTTCTATAAAAACTGATCCAGAGTTAGCCGTGTTACTCTGTAGTAGTAAAATAGTAAAGAGTTCAGTAGCACCTTTAAGATTGACCAACTTTGTTGTAGCATAAGCTTTCAAGAGCTACAGCTCTCTTTGTCAGATGCTGACAAAGAGAGCTGTGGTTCTCGAAAGCTTATGCTACAAAAAAATTGGTTAGTCTTAAAGGTGCTACTGGACTATTTACTATTTTAAAAACAGTCTCCTTAAAGCAAAGTAAATTTCCCTCCATTAAGGACAAGTTTACTGTTTCAGTGAATAGAACTCTTAACTTTCCATGGCAAGTGTTTTTTATAAGCAAAGAGAGGCAAGGATTCAATTCACAAGTGTTCTTTATAACCATATTGGCATTCACTGGAAAGATCAATCACAATCTCTCCATAGCAATGTGACTATACAGTGCTACTGACATCCTAACATCTGGTCTGCAGCCAAACTAGTGTTCAATTTCAATCAATAGAGTAAGATCATTTTCTACAAAAAAAAGCTTACAAACATATCACAGTTTCTACCCCAATAAGGGTTTCTAGGTCTTCTGCTATGATGGGGGACATCCCACCAGCAACCTCTGTGGCAGGAGTATTTTTTTAAAAAACTTCTAATGAGCTTTGTACCATGCTCTAATTCAGCATGCGTCTCTACCAGCACTGCTCAAGATATTGAGCACTGCTCAAGATGTCTCACATCTCGTTTAAGTTCCTTCAACCCTTCAAGTAAACCAAAGAATCAAGACTGTTCAAGATGTGAGTGTTCCAACTGAGCCTGTTGTTCTAAATCCTTATTTGGGATTTTTTAGCATTGTTGTTCAGGTTTTCAAAATTCCTTAGAGCATTCTGGAAACCAGTTAAATTCATTAGTCTCCTTGTGTAGACTGTTTTACTCTGGATACTGCCCTTGTGTAGCAGGGAAGATACTATCACCCATGTTTTCAGCAGCAATCTAATCATAACAAGGGTTAGAGTTGCCAGATCTGGGTCTGGACATTCCTGATTTTAGGAGTGAAGCCTGGGGAGAATGGGACTTGAGGAGGTGAGAGGACTCAGTGGAGTATAATGCCATACATTCCACCATCCAAAGTAGCCATTTTCTCCAGGAGAACTGATATCTGTTGTCTGAATAACTGTTGTAATTCCAGAATATCTTGATGACTCATTAGGCTTGCCAGCTCCTGCCTTAGGTGGGGGATCTCTTGTCCCTACCAGCATCTCCTGGCCCAGTTCACCTGGCCAGTGGAGGGAAATTTAGGGAGGAGAAGTGCACAGACTCCTGCGCTACAGCCAGATTAATTAAAAATTGTCTGTCTGGAGTGCAATCCAGAGTTCCTCCGCTGTGCCAGAAAATGTCATTTTCTGGTACAATGTGGGAAGTTGCAGATTGCACTGAAGCCAGGTTCATTAAAAATTGCTCATTCTGTGCTGGGGAAAAGGTCAGCTCAATCTAAACTCTGTGCAGGATTGTGTGTCACTGTAAGGCCACATTCATGTTTCTAAACATGAAGACATAGTTGAAATAGTGACTCTAATTTTTATGGCAGAAGCATTGCTGGTACTCTTCATTTATCTCCCTTCTAATGTCTAGTAATACAAAGTATGTGATGTGGCACCACTGTGTGCAAGCCAAATGAGTCCATGAAGAAACTGGTTCGTTGTCACATCTATCATAGTACTGCAAATTTGTCAAACCAAGATTGAACAATGACAAAGTAAATATGGGATGAAGTGCAAGCCAAATGTTGGAAATGATGAACTCATCATGCAGGCATTTCAGTACACACAGCATGCCAATTTGATCATATGAATTTGGAGACTTTTTTTTTTAACAGAATCAAACACTATTTGAAAAAAGGGTCTTTGTAGTGTAATTTACTCATTCCACTTTTACCTCTGATTTTTTGCTTGATAGACAAAAATCCAAAATGTGAAGCATTTCCTAGCATTATAGTACAGGTACTGGGATAGCACTGCATTTCTGATTATGCAGCTTTTTAAGACACAAGACAGGTCATCTGCTAGAAAATAGGTTGCAGTTATACTGGTTATTTCTGGTTCTTTTGTTTTATCATTAGAATTGAGCTGACTTTACTAGTCTCTTTTGTAGCTTTTAAGATTTTTGAAAAGGATCATAATACAAGATGGTCGGCCTCAGGATAGCACTTCCTACTTAATTAGAACATATATCAGTATTAATATTGAATAACTTGCTATTTAATGTAATTTTTAGGAAACTGAATTAACCTCATTTGTTGCTATTCCAGATGAGGGCAAAGTTGTTATACTAAAATATGCTGTTGAAAAATAGTACATTAGATTATAGCTGTCAAACTTAGTTGTTCACACAACACTAATTTGTTAGAGCTTCTGGTAAGTACTGGTTTAAATGGCATGTCTAATACTGATGAAGTAATTGTACAACAAATCATTCTGTGAGCTCTGTGTGTGTGTGTTGGGTAATGGCATCATGATAATGATGATGAATTCATTAATCATATTGGATGGCTCAACAAATTCTTTTATATTTTATATTAATGGTTGGTTAACTATTATCACTTTTAACAAGGAGTAATATTAAATTAATAACTTTAATTACCATGGTAGTTAGTCATTAGAATGAGCAGCATGAAAAGGCACACTCTTGTTTGAAATAGGAAATTTTTCAAGTGGAGTAATTGGTATGAAAAGCATGCAGTCCATACTCAAAACTGTCAGCCACAATTTCATTTTCCTTTAAGGAACACTAATTTCTGCTCCTATGAGAGAACCTTACAGCATTTCACAAATAAAAACGGAAATGTACTATTACATCCTCATTCTCATATCAATAGTAAAGTCATGAATCCCACACCATTCACTATGTATATATTCCATAGAATGTATTGATTTCATAGCCCAAGTTGATAGCTCCTCTCTATTGGTAAATTAGAAACCAAATAGTTAAAAAAAAAACCATAAAGATATATTAGGAAAAAAATAATTGTCCCCTAATATGTTATCAACATATCAAGACAGACTTCAGCAACGGCAGTGTATGATATGCCAAGTTTTTGCACTGCATTAGGCTTTGACATACAAACATGCATTTATTTAAATGTGCATTGGAGTTAGAAGCACCTGCCCATTTCCTCAGAGATTTAACTACTGGAGACCCCAGAGAGTTATCTCATAATTACAAAATATTATTGGAACTGATTAAAAAGACAATAATGGGTATCAAATATAAACAATGATTTACCAGGGACAGATGCCAGAAAATAGGGACAATATGAAAGAATATTGGAGTGGCTCCTGTCCAAATCCTATTACTCTACTGAACAAAGTATGTGCTTTTATTCTTTTATTTATCAAAATATTTATACCCCATCTTTCATTTTGGCTCAAGTCTTTCTCCAGTTTAAGTTGTCTTGCTTTAACTTAAATGGCTTTTCCTTTGCAGAAAGAGCCACTTAAGTTGGAGAAAGACTACTTAGATGTAGAGATGGGCACGAACCGGGAAAAAAATGAACCATGCGGTATGAACCACGAACTTCCATGAACCTGCCCCAGTTCGCGAACCGGTTTGGTTCGTGAAAACGTCACACCCAGGTCAGCAAATTGTCACTTCCAGGCCAGCAGTAAGGCCACTTCCAGGTGAGCAAAAAGTCTGCAGGAAGTCCATCCCCCGTTGCCTAGGAAACTGATTGATCAGCACCAGACTGTTTGCAGTGACAAACCAAAAAATGAACCAAATGAGCCAGCCTAAAGTTTGTGGCGGTTCATCAGAAATGGGCTCTGACAAACCACTGGTTTGCGAACCATGAACTGGCCCGGTTCGTCACGAACTTTGGTTCATATTTCGGTTCATGCCTATCTCTACTTAGAGGATGGTTGTATTCACTCCACTACTTGCTGTCTCTCCACTTCTTTCCAAGCCATTCTGTTTCAGAGCTGATTGGGTGGGCTATACCCAATGATGGCCAGAAGAGATTTAGAGGATGCACTTTCTCTTGAGATTTGCAGCCAGGGATGAGGCTGGAGGATAAGTCATCAATCCTTTGCCTGCAGCCATTTTTCCTTGTTTCAAGTAGTGCCTCTGGTGCCTCTAGAAGGGAGGAATATTGGCTTTCAGAAGACTGCGGCTGCTGGTTCTATGCACTGACTGCAGCATCTTGTTCCCCAACAAGCAGAAGCTGCTGCTGCCTAAGTCCACTGCACTGAAGTATAAAATATAGGACAGATTAAAAGAGCCTACCCTGCCAAGCATGGATATAAAGAATCAACAGGCACATAGTTCTTCTTCTATCAGGCTTTAACTAGAGGTTCTGAAACTATAAGCCTGAGAGTGATTCGTGTGGTATCTTCATTCACTATAGCCTAGTTTAAATTCTTTTGGAATACTTTTGGCACTATTAATTTGGAAATAATTCTATTATTGAACAATATTATGTTAGGATTACAAAAGTCATAGTAAAACTACTGTGAGATAAAAAGAGTCCTGAACACTTTACTTAAGAAAGTGTTAACTGTCGCTTTTAGGTTCAGCTACAAGTTAAGGCTGTACAAGAGGCCTGTAATGATTTTATTTGTTATCTGCAAGGTTTACTATATAAAAGTAGCAAAATATGAACAAGATTAGTTAAATAGCTCTGGGAAAAAATGAAAGTGAGCATGGTGGCTTACTTTTTAGATCATCACAGTACAACTTACCTTCCTCCTCGTAGGCGCTCCTGGCCTTGCACAATGATGTCACTTCCAGGAAGTGATGTCATCGCACGGGCTGCAGCCACTCCCGGGGGTGCTCCTGAACTCCTCAGGGGGCCGGATTGGGCCCAATTCAGCCCCAATTGGGTCCAAATCAGGCTAGATTTGGTCCAAATTGGGCTGTTGTGGAGCGCGGGAGCGATACTGTGCTCAGCAGTAGCCCGATCCAGCCTGATCTAGGCTGAATTGGGCCAGGATCAGACTGATTTGGGCCCAAATCTGGCCAGATCGGGCCACCGCAGAGACCAGCAGTGCTCCTGCGCTCCACAGTGGCCTGATCTCACCTGATTTAGGCCAATGGGAGTTCACCACATCACCTGGGAGTGCATCCCTGGGAGGCGCATTCCTCCTCCACCAGCCAGGTAAGTAGGGGCGGGGGGTAGAGGGTGGGAACAGGGTATCCCTTGCCCCCAAGGGACTGGCAACTCTAGGCCCAGTGCAAGATTTTAGTTTGGTGCTGTTACATTCCTTAAATGGCTTGATTCAAGGTACCTTATATAGGGTTTCAGCATGTATCAACCCAAGCTGTTGAGGCTTAAATTTTTCTAGGATGTGCCTCTTTAATTAAAGTTTAGGTCAGAAGTCCCAAATATTTTTGAGCCTGTGGGCCCATTTGGAATTCTAGCACAGCCACAAAATGGCTGCTACCATTACCTGCAGTCAGTCAATGAAGGTTCTTTTGCTGTGGAAGCAGCTTCTGTCAAAAAAAGTTTTTTAAAATCTACACTGCCAAATCTCCAGTGGCCAATGCTTGGCAAAAGCATTGGCCCACCCACTTTCTAAAAACACCTGGTGGGCAGCTGGAAATACATTGGCAGGTGCAATGGTGTCCAAGGGCACTACTGGTTTAGGCTAATCATTATCTTTTTAACACACCAAGCATTAGGGGGGATAGACTGGTTCATTTTAATCTATTGCTTTAATCCTTTTTGCTCTGGTGTGTTTTTTTGCTTTTATTAGTATTGTCTTATATACTAATAGTGAAGTGCCCCTGATCAATGGATACTAAAATTTGGAGACTGGAGCTATGAACAGATAAGACAGATCTTTGTAAACACCTGAAAAATCTTCAAGTTTGCAGAAAAACTGGGAAAAAATACATTGGAGGTTTAAAAACCTAACATTATTAAAGGTGCTCCTATAGTTTTAACCAGATGCCCTCAGTGGCTGTTGCTAAGCAATCAAGCAACAGATCGGTTTTCCAGGCTTGGTTTTCATCATGAAAAGGCAAGGAGGGAGAGGGGCCTTTTCCAGGGCTGTTTTTGCCTTTGAGGGAGAATTCATTGGGATCAGACTCAGAAACAACCACTTGATGCCAGATGACTTGCATGACTCACTCAGGCCTTGCTGCTTGGCTGTTGTTCAACAGCGCCCCCCCCCCAGCCAACGTAGTGTAGTGGTTAGCGTTTCAGAGTAGGATGTGGGAGACTCCTGTTCGAATCACCACTCTGTGGAAACTCACTGGGTGACTTTGATCCAGTTATATACACTCTCAGTCTAACCTACCTCTCTGAGTTATTGTGAGGATAATATGGAGGTAAGGAGAATGATGTAAGGTGCATTGGGTCCCCACTGTGGAGAATGGAAGATTTATTACTTACCGAGAAGCTTCCTTTCTCGGTGGTCCATGAGTGGGGCAGTCAAGACGCTGGGTAGCTCCTCCTCCTCTTTTACAGGGTCGGACGAAAGTTGCGATCCTAAGGGGGAGGGGCTCCCAGGCTCTCCAGTTCCTTTCCAAGCCCTCGCAGATCCCCCAACCAATCAGACCAGGCTCTCACACCTGAATAATACAACTATAATACTAACAATATAAACTTTATTCATCATTATATAACACAAGAACATTTCAACCATTAACGAAACACAACTGGTCTACTTAGGTCTGTTCTCTCAACTGCTCATGCCTTCCCTTTCCATAACTGGGCGGGTTACGACTGCCCCACTCATGGACCACCGAGAAAGGAAGCTTCTCGGTAAGTAATAAATCTTCCATTCTCCTGTGGTCCTGAGTGGGGCAGTCAAGACGCTGGGATATATTCCTAGCAGTGACATACAGGGAGGGTGACTAATCTTCCAGGACCTGCTGGAGCACTCTCCTGCCGAAGGCAGCATCCGCAGAAGCAATACGATCTATTCTATAATGTTTGGTAAAGGTATGAACTGACCTCCAAGTCGCTGCCTTACAAATTTTTTCCAAGGAAGGGAAGGACCTATATGCTGCTGAGGTGGCCGTTCCCCTCAGAGAGTGGGCAGTAATCCCTTTAGGAGGGGTTACTTTCCTGGCTTTGTATGCTAATCCTATGCACTCCCTGATCCACCTACTGATGGTTGAGGAAGTCACCTTGCTCCCCATTGCACTCTGTTTGAAAGAGACAAACAAGTTTTCTACTTTACGAAACTGTCTGGTTCTATCAATATAGAAACTCAAAGCCCGCCTTACATCCAATTTGTGCCATTCTTTCTCTTTCTCATGTTTGGGGTTGGTACAGAAGGATGGCAAGACTATATCCTCCCCCCTATGAAAGACCGAGTTTACTTTAGGAATAAAGGAGGGATCCGTTCTAAGGACCACTGTATCTTGATGGAACGTACACAGTTCCCTATTTACTGATAGGGCTCCTAGCTCTGACACCCTCCTTGCTGAAGTCAGGCCCACCAAAAACACTGTTTTAAGAGTCAGTTCTTTAAGGGAACAAGTAGCCATAGGCTCAAAAGGTTCTTTTGTAAGCGCATTCAGTACTAAGTTTAAGTTCCAAGTCGGGAAACGATGCACTTGGGGCGGATTAAGCAAGGCTGTCCCCCTCAAGAAGCGTTTCACATGAGGATGCTTCGTAAGAGAGACCCCTCTTTTGGATCCCCTGATGGCTGAGATGGCCGCCACTTGTCTCCGTAAGGTGCTTGTACTGAGTCCCTTGTCCAGTCCATCCTGTAGGAATAGAAGAATCTGTTTTATAGGCGCCGATACAGGATGCAGTCCTTTTTTCTCGCACCATTCCTGAAAAACCTGCCACGTCCGATTGTAGCTGTGATTCGTGGAACCTTTTCTTGAAGCCAACATGGTGCCAATCACCCTTTCAGGGTACCCTAGATCTTCAAGCTGGCCACGCTCAACTTCCAAGCTGTTAACTTTAGCGCCTTGACGTTCGGGTGTAGGATCTCCCCTTGGGTTATGAGATCCTCCCTGCAAGGAAGAGTCCACGGTTCTGCGCACGCCAGACTCAGTAGATCCTGAAACCAAGGCCTCCGCGGCCAGTAAGGGGCGACTAGGATTACCTCCGCCCTCTGATCCACTATCTTCTGTATTACCCGGTGAAGGATTTTCATTGGGGGAAAGGCATACAGAAGACCTCGAGGCCAGTCCTGAGACAATGCATCCACTGCCATGGCCCTCGTGTCTCGGTATCTCGACATGAATCGTGCCAGCTGGTTGTTTTGTGCCGAGGCGAAGAGATCCACTGTCGGAGACCCGAACCTGTTGCATATCCGTGTAAAGATCTCCTCGTTCAGTTTCCATTCTGACTGGTCTATCCTGTTCCTGCTCAACCAGTCGGCTAGGACATTGAGTTGCCCCGCTACGTGGCTTGCTTTTATGGACAGTAGGTTCTCTTCCGCCCACCGAAATATCACTTCTGCCTCCTTGCTCAGAGTCCTGGACCTGCTGCCTCCTTGCCTGTTTATATAGGCCTTCGCCGTCATATTGTCGGTGAGAACCATCACGTGCTTCATTCTCAGACTGTCCGCAAATTCCAGTAGCCCGTTCCGAATTGCTCTGAGCTCCAGGAGATTTATGCTGACCTGAGTCTCCTCGGGAGACCACTCCCCTTGAGCTGCCTGCGCTTCGATGTGAGCACCCCAACCTTTCAGACTCGCGTCCGTAGTGAGAGTCACTCTCTTGGGTTCCCTTAGGCGAACGCCCTCTGCGAACCTTCCCGGTTCCGTCCACCAAGACAGATCCCGCGACAGTCGGGTAGGAACTTCCACCTTCCTGTGCCACCTGTGAACGATGACTCTTTGAAAGGGTCGCAAGAACCTCTGGAGAGGCCGGGTATGAAATCTGGCCCATTGCAGGACGTCCTGACACGACACCATCATTCCTTGTAATTTGGCCAATTGCATAATCTCCATCATTTTCCTTGTCTGGACTGTTTCTAACATAGTCAGGATCTTTTGTTGTCTTTCTGGAGATATGAACATCCTGCCCACCATGGTGTCTATTATTACCCCCAGGTGGGCGATTCTTTGCGTCGGGGACAGAGTGCTCTTTTGACGATTGATGATGAAGCCATGACTCTCCAGACAGTCCATGGTGATCTCCACTGCCCTCAGGGCCGCTGCACAAGATGGCGCCTTTATCAAGATGTCGTCGAGGTAAGGCGACAGGGCTATCCCCTGTACCCTGAGAAAGGCCACTAGGGTCACCAGGACTTTTGTAAATACCCTTGGCGAGGATTTCAGACCAAAGGGGAGGGCCCTGTATTGATAATGTCTTCCGTTGTAGGCAAAACGGAGAAATTTCCTGTGTGAAGCCCTGATGGGAATATGCAGATAGGCCTCTGACAGATCTATGGAGGCCAAGAAGTCCCCTTGCTGTAGGGCCCCTGCAGTGGACTTCAGGGTCTCCATCTTGAACCTCCTGGATTTTATATGCAGGTTCAACCATTTCAAGTCCAGAATGGCCCGTGTGTCCCCGTTCCTCTTTGGGACTAGAAACAGAACCGAGTACACACCCTGCTTTTGAGAATATGTAGGTACCGGTTCTATCGCTTTGATCCGAAGGAGATGCCTGATTGCTTCCACCATCTTCAGGTGCTTTGCCTGAGACGGGTTTCTGAAGACCTGAAGAAAACGCCTTCGTGGGACCCTCTCGAACTCCAAGGAGTAGCCCTTGGATACTACTTCCAGTACCCAGCTGTCTGAGATTGAAGTCCTCCACTGGGATATAAAGTCCTGGAGACGGCCCCCGACCAGACCACACACCTGCCTTGTCGGATAGTCAGGCTTGCCCCCCCTTCTTTTGTCCTTTACTCTGAGAGGGCGACTTTCTGAAGGAGAAGGATCTGGCATCTGACCTAGGCTTCTGTTGCCATCTGCCCTTAAACGGTCTGACATTAGTTTGCCTGGCAGGTCTTTTATAGTCACGAAAGGAATGTTTCCCTTTGAACTTGAAGTCCCTTTTCTTAGACGGTAGGACCTTCTTTTTCTCAGCATCCTCTACCAAGAATCTATCCAGATCTTCCCCGAAGAGTTTGGTGCCGGAAAAGGGGATTGCTGCCACCTTACTACGAGCTGGAGGGTCCACATCCCAATTCCTGAGCCACGTGTTCCGTCGCGCCGCCACATTAAAACCCATGGCCCTAGAAGACATCTGGAAGGAGTCCAGTGTGGCATCTGCAGAGAAGGCCGCCGCCAACGCTATTTTCTTTGCTTCATTCCTGATTTCCTTAGGCACCTCCTTACCAGCAGATGCCAAATCAGATGCCCATGTAAAAGCCGCTCTTGCAAATAAGGAACCCAACGCTGAGGACTTTAGGGCAGCAGCCGACGCTTCAAAATTCCTGCGCAACGCTTGCTCGATCTTTTTGTCTGAAGGGTCCTTGGGCATGCCCTCAGCATCCATAGGTAGTACCGAAGACGTTGCCAAACTGGAGATAGGATCATCTACTATGGGAAGCTTGATCTTCTTGGAGTCGTTAACTGACAAGGCGTAGAACTTGTGAAAGACTGATTGATACAGCTTAGGTTTTGCTGGGTTATCCCACTCTGTTTTCAGAACATCGTGGAAAATAGCTGGCAGTGGTACCCCTGCGTGCTTAGGACCCCCTTTAGGCAGGGCTCTTTCCAGGCCTTGGGGGTAAGAGGGTTCCACTTCTGTTACTCCTGAAGCAATAGGAGAAATTTCTAGAGTTCTCAAAACCTTCGCCAAGAGCTTAGAAAACATTTCTGGCGGAAACAGCCTGGTTTGGGACTGATTAATGTCCATAACTTCCTCTTCAGACAATTCTCCCTCTTCCGCATCAGATGATTGCTGAGACACATCAGAACCCCAAGGGGAATCATCAGAGTCACTGGAGATGTCCTCCAACAGGGGTTCCATTCTCCTCTTTTTTGGTTTTGTCTGGGTGGCTGGCTTTGCAGGCCTTTTGCCCTTAGAAGTGCTAGGCTGCTGCTGCTGCTGGCTTCGTTTTTGGGACACCAGCTGTGTCTTAAGATCTTTGACTGCTGTGTCCAGGCCTTTCTTTATCTCTGAACTTAACCATGCTAGAATGTTGGCTTTTGCCTCTGGCCCAGACAAGTCCAGATCACTACTCCCCAGGTCCTCCCCTTGATTGGAGTAGGCAGGCCTTGAAGCCACTGAAGACTCTAAATTACTGGGCATTGTATGCACCTCCCTTGCGTCAGACCTACTGGCTTCTGAAGTCATTCCCGCCAAATTCTTTGCGCCTGAAAGCGAAAGTAAAGAGTAACCGTTTCAGTTTACTCTCTTCCCATTTTTTATTTATTTAAAACCTCGCTGCTGAGGGCCCAGCACAAGCAAAAATAACTAAAAAACCCCGTCCCTTGATAGAGACTGTGGGCTCTTTTGGACCAATAAGGGTAGATCAGTCCCAGACCGATTAAAAAACCCCGCCGCGACGATCAGGGCAACATCTGGCTTCACTCGCCTTTCCAGCCCTGCCAAATCGCCTACCCGCGGCTCTCCCCCCCCCCCCACTTTTAAGCCCCTTCGGAGGCTTCAGAAGCCAAACGGCCGACACTCACAGTTTTGGCGCGATAAACGAGGCTTCTGCTGCTTGGGAGTCGATAGCCTTCCTCCCCGGTAGCAGCAGCGACAGCGTTCTGCTCCCGCTCTCTGTTGCCTCAGCAGACGCCGGGACCTAGCTGGCTAGGTTCGTCGGCTCTGCAGCTCGTTCCCCGCAGCTTACGCTGCACTTTCCAACGCTGGAAGGAGGAGTGGGGAGGGGGGGGGGAGGGACGGAGGAACCAGTCCTTCCTTTATCCCCACGAGCCTGCGCCTTCCTTTCCAATCGTCCCAGGATCGCTGCTCAGAGAGAGCACAAAGATTCGTCCCCTGCTGAGCAGGGCCGGACAAAAACTGGAGAGCCTGGGAGCCCCTCCCCCTTAGGATCGCAACTTTCGTCCGACCCTGTAAAAGAGGAGGAGGAGCTACCCAGCGTCTTGACTGCCCCACTCAGGACCACAGGAGAAAGGCAGTACACAAATGAAGCAAGTTAGTAAATATAAATGAAGATGGGGACAGATAAAAGGTAAATTATTTAATGGGTATGAAGGAGAGAAGGACATAGGAAAACGTGAACATATGGGGGCTACCAGTAGGAGGGAAAGAGGAAATAGTGTGGGGAAGGGGATAAATGGAAAAGTAAAGTACCCCACACAAGTCCTTGCAAGTTCCCCACCATGCAACTGTGCCATATGGGAGAGGTTGCCTGGGGTGAAAGGTGAAAACAGGGAGACAGACAAAGGCAGGTAGAAAGGAGAAAAGGAAGCAGGAAAAGGGGAGAGGCTCTGGGAGGGGGGCGGGTAGGGAATAGAAAGAGGACATGGTTGGGAGAGGAACATGAGATGCCCTCCACAAGTCCTTGCAAGTCCCCCACTTGTATATACTAAGAGTAAAGTGGACCTGATCTGCAGATACTAAGGATTGGGGTTACTTGGAAAAGCAACAGAGGCTAGTGCCACTTCAGGTAACTTCCCAGGGCTGCAGAAAAATACAAAAAGTGAAAGTGATGCATTGGGAGAATTAAACCTCCCCAAAACAGTGCATGCTGTGCACAGGCATTACTTACACACCTTCAATTACAGCATACACCCTGTGAGGCCCAGGAAGCATCAGCATGCCAAGATGCTGCTTGCCCACTCCACCCTCCATCCCCAACATCATTCTGGGACGCATGGAGCAGGCCAGGAGGCAGAGAAGGGTGACAGCACTGGGATGTGGGGATCACCACTGCTCTTGGCCAGTGCTGGGACACATGAAGCTCCAGCATGCATGGACAGTGCTGAGCCCTGTAGTACTCAAACAACAATGGGATGCAGGGAACACCACTTCAGCTGGCCACTAGTAGGATGCATGGAGTCCCACCAGACCTGAAAACTGCCACAGTGTGCCAAGAACCCACAGGCCCAGGGAGGGCCAGCGCTGAGCCCAGCCTCCCTGCAGAGTTAGGAAGAGAGGGAAGGATGTTTTGGAGGGAGGAAGAGGGAAAAGACAAAGGGTGTTTGATGGGGAGTAAAACTATTTGCCTGCGAGGGAGGGGGAGGGTAAGGTAATTTTCCAGGGAGGCGGGGGGAGGGTAAAAGGTGGGAAAGAGAAAGAGAAGGATCCCTGGGAATGGCGGGGAGGGGAAAAAAAGGAGAGCGGGCCTCTAAGAACTGAGGAAGAAACAGAGAAGGATTGTTGTGGAAACGGGGAGAAAGAATAAGGGAAAGATCCTTAGGAAGGGCGGGAACAGAAAAGGTAAAGGGGAGAAAGAAACAATAGAAAAAGAATATTAAAATAATCTTTTTTAACACACAAACTAAGGTTTTTTTTAATTGTTATTTCTAAAGTACTGCTTGAAAGGAATTAAATTATTGAATATATAACACTAAATATAAATTCAGATATGACTGGCCTCTTTGAAGTATAAGATTATATTCCTGTATCTCATGTCCATCTATCTTACTGAGAATGCAACAGGTAAAAAAGTATGCCTCATTAGTCAAAGCTCATTACATGTTATTCTACTTTTCTCCCTACTGAATGTTCCCACAACTGTTATTCAAAGAGATAATAAATACCTCATTATATTCTAATAAAAGATTGCTGTAGTTGCATAACCTTATGGAGTTCTATCCTTCATTACCACAAAAATGAAATGCAATATTCATTATGGATTATCTATGTGGTTTGAGAATGGAGCGTTCCATAAGTAATTTCTAGTACTAAGGATCTTTGTTTGCATGTGTGTGTGTGCGTGCGTGTGTTGGGTGGGTGATATTTGTTGGGCAGCTAGATTTTTTTATCACAAGAAATACCACAGGTAACATTGCTATTTTCTGGCATTAAACAGTTGGAAGATCTGTTCACCTTTCCTTCAGTCTGTTGTAGCATTATCCAGAATATGCTGTAGCTTATTTATTTTATTTAAAACATTTTATGCTACCTTTTCACCCAAATAGAGTCCCCAAGGCAGCAAACATAAAAATTAGGGGCCCCCAACCTTTTTGAGCATGCAGGTGTCTTTGGAATTCTGACACATGGTAACTACAAAATGGCTGCCGCAGGAGGTTCAGCCAACCACGAAATGGCAAGGAATCAGGTCATGCATAACTCTAGTAGTAGTTCAATACTTCAGATAGAAGCTCTTTTAAACAGAATACCTTTTAAAATTAACATGTTTTTAAATGTTTTCTTGCATACATACAACTTTCCTTCAGTCATGAATTGAAGATCCTTGTGCTGTGGTAGCAGCTCTTGCCAAAGCAACTTTTTAAAAATCTGCCCAGCCTATCAGATCTCCAATGGCCAATCAGAAGCCCAACTGGGCAAAAGCCCCACCTGGCTCTGCCCACTTTCTAAGAAACATGGCAAGCCCCACAAAGTCTATGGGCACTAAGCTGGGGACCCCTGCATTAAAGCATTTGAACATTAAAACATCATTTAAATTAATAGATAAAATAATTCTGTAAAAGTATATAAACACATAAATACATAATATCAAAACAAAGGAGGACCAATAACGATTATTGGGGATACGTCAAACATCAGAAAAAGTCTTCATCTGCTAGAGGAAAACAATAGAGGGAAACAAATTAATGTCCCTGGGGTGGAGTTCCAAGTTTTGGCACCATGATCAAGAAATCCCTTTCTCAATTTGTTACTTGTCTAACCTCAGATAGTGGAAGCACCCAAAGTAGGTCCTCCACAAATGACCAGAGTGGAGGGGGAGAAGGGACCCAAAGAAACCATGACACACTGACCCCAAGCCATATAGGGTTTAACTGTCAATACTGACAATACCAGCACTTTAAATTGGGCCTGGAAGCAAACTGGGAACCAGTGCCCTACTTATGTGGCTGACAGGGGAGGCATAGGCCTCCCAGGGATATGTTCTCATACGCTCGATCAAGACCCTAATCAGCCCGAATCAGGCTGCTGGGGAGCTGGGGAGCACTCCCACACTCTGCAGCGGCTCGATCTAGGCTTGAATCGGGCCCAAATCAGCCCAAATGGGGCCACTGCGAAACATCTGCGGGGGGGGGGGATTTGGACCCAATCTAGCCCAATTTGGGCTCAATCCACCCCGCCCCCCCGCAGAGTATGGGATCGCTCCCACGGCGCTGGCAGCCTGTGCACTCCCAGGAGTGATGCCATCATGTGGGCCCAGAAGCATGTGTGTGTGGAACACACGCGTGAAAGACAACAGAGCAGGTAGTGCCAGGTCCTCTACCTCCTGCTCAAAGGACAGGGTGGCCTGGCAACCCTAAGTGATATAGTTCCTATGACCCAGTCCAGTCAACACTCTGGCCTCAGCATTCTGTACCAATGGTAGCTTCTAAACATTCTTCAAGGGCAGCTCCACATAGAGCACATTGCAGGAATCTAAACTAGATGTTATCAGGGCATGCACCGTAGTGGAAAGATCTTTTGCACATTAGGAAGAGCCAAAGCTCACCAGTTGAAGCCGGCAAAAGGCACCTGTGGCCAGCTTCAACTGATAGTAACTCAGCTTAAATCTCAAAGGTTTTACCTATTTTGATATAGGAAAGCATGGGGGACAAGATGAGGACAAGATTATTCATGATATACTGAATTTGTTCAAATTGGGAGAGATAGGTTACACAGACCTTAGTACATATGATCCTGCAACAAACCCAGTTGTCAAGTATGTCCCCATTTTCACTCCATCAACACTATTATAAGTTATAAGAACATCACTTATACCCCCATGCAATATATGCAATAATCTGTTAGCAGTTCTTTTGTCTATCTACACAGCTATTTGAAAGAATAAAGGGAAAGAATTTGAAAAAATGAATAGACACATATCTCATATAAATAAAATAGGCATCAGACGAGCCTCAAGGGGGCGGATGTTCGAAAGACACAGTGCCACCACAGAAAATGTTCTCTCTTTAGTCACCACTCACTTCACCTCTGAAGGTGGGAGCACAGAGTGCAGGCTTGGGAGGCAGATCTTAAATGGTAGGTTGAACAATATGTGAGATGATCCTTCAGGTACCCTGGCCCCAGGCCACTCAGGCCCTTAAAGGAAGAACCAGCACTTTGAATTGTGTCCAGAAAGAGATGAATAACCAGAATATTCTATTTCTGACCTTAAAGCCACCCTTTTTCAATGAGAGAACATACCAGGGAGGCTATAGCATGAAACTGCTCAGTTAGACTTCATCATGAAATATGATCGTATTTCCAAGGTGTAAACAAAGTCCAGAGTTTCATCAACTATTACAGGTGCTAATCAGCTTAGCAAAACTTGGGAGACTGTTATCACCAGTTACTGCTATTGTGACTAGACACTGTACTGTACTTTTCTTGATTACACTGGTATTTTCATCATAATGTCAATTTTTAGAGTTTTGCATTTCATGGCCTTTTGACCTTACTGTCTGCAACTGACATGCATACGTAAGTCTGTGAACAGGGGATGTGAGCAAGTTTATTTAAATTATTTATTATGTTCCACCTCATCATCTTAAGACTCTGTCAGCACAAAAATCGCTAGAGTCCTGGGACCCTGTGTCACCTTAGGACACCAAGGAAAGGAACTCAAGGGGACCCTCCCCCTTTCTCTCACAACAACCCAGAGACCAGCATGCCAAAAAGAAAGCAGGAGAATCCATCCTTGAAAAAGAAATAAAGACTGGCAAGGAATAAAATGGCAATTTAAATTAGCATATTGCAAGGTGAGGCAATAAAGGTGTTATTTGTGGGGGGGAAAACCATTCAGTGTAAAGGGTAAACATCCTGAACCACCAGATTCTGGCCATGTAAGAAAGGTCAGTTTTTGTAACAAAATAGAAAACAGTCCAGTAGCACCTTTAAGACTAACCAACTTTACTGTAGCATACGCTTTCGAGAACCACAGTTCTCTTTGTTAGATGCATGGCATGCATCTGACGAAGAGAATAGTGGTTCTCGCAAGCTTATGCTACAGTAAAGGTGGTTAGTCTTAAAGGTGCTGCTGGACTCTTTTCTATTTTGCTACTATAGACTAACACGGCTAACTCCTCTGGATGTTTGTAACAAAGAAGACAAACATTACGGAAGACTTAAAGAGATTTTCAAGACAACAGCTAACACATCAGATAGGTCCATCTAGTCTCTTTCTTGAGATAATAAATGTTAAACTATTTCCTGTCAGATGTAATGTTTGAGTCCAAAACTATCATGAACCCCGCCCCCCCTTGAAAATGGCAAAAACTAGAGAATAAAATCAGAGATTCAGTCAGACAGGTGAGGTTTTTCTATCTAAACCTATGGCCGTCACCGCAGACATAACATGCACTTTTCAAGTTAGGTAGCATTGATCTAATGCCTCCCTTTATCTTCCACCTTAATCTCATTATGGCTTTTGTTCCCCACACTTCCTCCCCATTGTTCTGACGCAGCTCCTTTTTCCTCCCATGGATCCTCCCTTTTACTCTCTCAAAGCCCCTCTCCAGATCTAGTTTCCCTGGCTCTCATCTCTCCCACACCCATATCGCCTCTATTCCCTCTGCATTTTCCTTCATTCCCCCACCCCCCCTCGCCCAATCTAGTTCTCTTTCCCATATTCTTCAAGAGACATGCACACACCCACACACCTCTCTCTTATGTACTAGCCATGAGGGAGGCATAAATGGACATCTTAATTGTTAAAGATCCCAAGAATTGTTTGTTTGAGAGTTGTCAAATTAGATACTTTAATTTGCCATTGTATTTTATTTTAACTTGCCGAGTATTTTGTTGCCAACTGTCTTCTAAATTTCCTTTTGGCTTGCCTATGCCTATTCGCTTTTTGATAATAAAATTAATCTTGTGTACCAGTTATTTTTTTTCCTTTTCATTAAATGCCCCCGTCTCTATATACAAAGACCCTAGATTCAAAAAAAAAAAAAAAAAGCCCAGAGTTGGGGTATATGTGGGAATGACCGAACATGTGTCCGTTCTTAGGCCACAACTCACAGTAGTGAAAAATGCAACAGCAAGTCGCAAGGATGCAAAATAACAGACTATTAAGAATTAAACAGGAAGAGATTAGAAATGCAACCAAACCTACCTAATTAGTTTACCCTCAATCAAATGTCCTCTGAAAAAGAACTGTCTCATACTCTTAGAAAAATACTAGTTAAGGAACCCTCCACACCCTCTCTGGCAGGCTATTTCAGAAGACTGGATCTGCTATAGAGGAAGACTGTTACCTTGTTGTTGCTGTACAAACTATCCTAAGAGAGGTACCACAAGGCAAAGGTTGTTTGAGGAATGTAACAAGTGTCAGACAGTGGATTACTAAAAGTTGCAATCCAGACTATCTCTTGCAATTAGACATGAGTCCATTGGTTTCAAAAGACTTTACTGAATATAAACAACCCTTATAGTCCACTATCCAAGATGCAATATCTTGGCTGGTACATGAGTATTGTTACGAATGACAGGCAAAGGTTAAGGTACAGAATAGCATACCCCTGCAGGCCCCATCCTCCCCCCACAGTTCTCAAAACAAACGGCTTGAGGCTGAGAAAGTGAAAGTTTCCCAAGGCTGGAAAGGTTGTAGTCATAACATTCCTCTTCTCTAAGATAACTGCTACTGAACTGCTTGCCATTTGCAAAAGAAGCACTTAAAATACTGACAGGATCAAAATGGAGTCTCTTTGGTTTGAACACACAAGAAACATAGTCAGAACCTGACAACAAGTGGATGAGAGCATCCTGGAAGATGTGGCTCAATAAGTATCAGGGCCCAAGGCCATGAAAGGCTTTAAAATTATAATTAGCACTTTGAATTAGGCCTGAAGCATATATGTAATCAGACACATTAACACAGCACTGGATTACATGTTACAAATATCTCACCCCAGACAGGAGTCTCGTTGCTACATTTTGTACTGAACCTTCTGAGATATCTTCAAAGTAAGTCCTTCATATGCTTGCCCAATCTGTAAATTAGGTTAAAGTGAATCAGCATGGCAAGGGCTGCAGATACTAAATAAGGAACCAATTTATGAGCCAGATATAACTGAAATAAGGCATTCCTGGCAAACAGCGTTGAATTGTTTATCCACAAGGCCAGTTCCAAGAGCATCTACAAACGCTTAACATGTTTAACTAAAGAAAGTTTAGCCCCATCTAGGAGCACTCCAGTCCAGAAAAGCTTATACTAGGAATAAGAATGTGTTAGTCTTTCAAGTATCACATGGATCCCATTTATTTAAACTACCTTTCTGGAATTTGTTACCAGGGAAAGTATCTATTCAGTTTAATTATTATTTAACATAAACTCTAGAAACATGTAGGTTTTGGGTGTGAAGATTCAACATTTAAGCTTACAATATTCAATGCCAATTTATTTCGTTTTGTTTTCGGTTGAACAGGCATATTAGAGCTGCACACAACTGAGTTACCGCTTTCAATATACCTGTGTCTGCTTCTAAAAGGAATCTATTTAACCAAGTATAGAAAATGTATGTACCATTGCTGCCTTTCTCCGTAATGTTATGCTCATACCTGCTCTGCCTCAGAGAAGTACAATGTAGCATACAGCCTACAACTGTGATGTATTTTAGGTTAAGGACTAGGTCAATGAACTTTACTACTGAGAAGCAATTTGAATTTGGGTCTCCTACTCTTGTTCAGACTCTACTGTGACCACAAGCTCTCACACCTTCTTTTGTAAAGGCAGATCACAAACACTTTAGAATATTATGAGTCCCTTTCATTACTGAACCTTATTGTGATAGTGTCCTTCACTTATGTATATAAAAAATGCACACACATTACATACATTCTTGATAGTGTAGCTATTACTAACACTTTAAATGGCTCACGCTTACATTAATTCGTGTACTCTTGTACACTTATGATACACAATACAGACTGTATTACTATTTTTTGTTTCTTTTCTAATACCTAATTATTATTAATTTGGCTTAGCCAATTAAACAAAGTCCCATCAATGAGAACGTCTATTTGCACTTTGAACATTCCGTACACTAATATCTGGTTGACTAATATAAATAATTTTTGGTTGATTAATGTAAGTAATATTTAACATACATTGGTTTCTCCTCAAAGTCAACTTAGAGTCTACAGTTGGTGCAGAATAGTGTAGCTTGGTTATTATCAGTTGGTAGGTAGAGAATGCATATTAGTCTCCTTCTGTAGTTATTCCACTGGCTGCCTATCAGTTACCAGGCTCAATTCAAGGTGTTGGATAACACATACAATGTTCTTCAAGGCCTTTGTCCCTCATATCTGGAGGACCATCACTCCCCCTATGCTTCACCACAACAGCTTCGCTCATCTGTGCATGGCCTTTTACAGGTTCCATCCTGCAAATGGGCAAAACCAACAACTGTCTATACATGTTCATTCTGTTTTGCGACCCCCACCCCAATAGCCTGATGAGGGCAGGAAAATTCCCACTCTTCTGGCTTTTAGCAAACTATGCAAAACTGAATTATTCAGAAGGGCTTTTGTATGAAGATATATTACTGTACTGTAACAAAATGGTTCAGAAAAATGTTTTGGTAAAGGGATGGGGACTGCAGACTGTACTACTGTGAACAGTACATACTATCCTTGAGTCGTGTCAATATGTATACTTTGTTTCAGCTGTTTCAGATTTCTGCTTTAAGATTTCTGTAATCCAAACTCTATTACATTGTTTATTGGATGTCCCATCCCGTTGATTGTACTGATTTACACTGCCTAATCTACTTTGAATCTTGATGAGAAAGATAGACTTAGAAATAAAATAAAAAATTTATTCAGTTTTCAAGTTTGTTTTTCTATAAACATCAGTCAATGTTATTAACCTGATGGCTTGGGAGGAGACAGAATAAAGTAAGAATGCATGTAAAAGTTCCTAAAATGAAATACTTCCTGATTTAGAAACCTTTTAATTCCTTGATTCCAATTGAATGGAGGTTAGCTATTCTTTGCTGAAGGCAACACACGCATAAAGCCCTCTCCAAGTCCCCTGCCCCAGTTCACAACGGTTCTGGGGCCAAGCCTGCGGAGTATTCAGATGCCAAGCGGCTTCATGACACGCTGCCTCATACAAACAAATCAAACGACGAGGAACTGCCACAGCCTCCTGCCTTTCTAATACACTACACATTTGGGATGTCTTGAAAAAGCTAACCGAAAGCACAGGGGAGAGTCTGATACCCAGAACCAAAAAACCGTTTTTAACAGAAACTAGCAGCACGCACCATATCCTACCTTCCTCCACCCTCATCCCTCCGTATTAGCTTTTCATTCTGGGTAATTGTCCAAGCGATCAATATTTCTAAACGCAGCTTACTTAGGAAAGCCACATTGGACGCAAAAGTATTTTCTTCTGCGCAAACATACATAGGATTTGGCTGCTCATTAGCTATATATAACTTATTCAGTTCCTTTCCATTTGTGTGCGCGATGACGCAACCTTCTTCCTCAATCGCAAAAATACAGCTGCCGTCCCTCCACTTCACCAGCGCACAGCAACTGAATACCAAAAAGTCCCATCTTGGCACACATGCGCACATTTCAGGCGCTCCAACTGCCACAGCTTGTTTCCTTTGCTCACAAAAAAGACTTATCGGTAAGAACAGTGCGCACGCGCAACAAACAACCCCCCCCCCCTCCTTTTCTCGCTGTTTTTAAAAAAACAGTTCTCAGCCGTCTGAGGAATACCAATAAAAACCGTAACGGACGCATGATAATTTCCAGCCAATCCGTCAATTTGTAGCTCCACCCCTTCCCTCAAAACCGTTGCCCAGCGGCAGAACGCCTGCGCAGCTCATCTACAGCCGTTGCTGTGGCCGTTAGCTAGTTCTTTGCGTGGATAGCTGCTGCTGCGCAATGGCGGTGTCGTCCTTGAGTCCTATGCCGTTGAAAGCCGTCACTCACCTCATCTTTGACTTGGACGGCACCCTTCTGGGTGTGTGAGCGTGCGGCCTCCTTTCTCTCTTGGGTAGTCTGGTTCTCGGGTGAAGAAACGATGTTTAAGCCCCGTCTTCGGCACTGCGGACTTCTAAAATGCGTTGCCGCTTCGCCTCTCTGCTGCCCTTGCCTGTAACTGCGGGCAGGCTACACAAGTACCAAAACCGACGGCTCTGAATGCCAGTTTCACTCTCCTCCCCACCATCCGTTTCTCACTTTTTAGCCAGAGGCTAGAGTTCAGGTTCCGCCTGTTTCTCTCCGCAGGCGTACGTGCTGTTCTCTCACAAAAGGGCAATCGACCTCGGTCGTGTTTGCTGCCGTAAATGGCTCTTTTCGTTTGTTTACGCTGCATTTGTTAAAGGATAGGTACCTGTTCAAATGTTGAAAGTAAACGCATGAGAGGTCAGGGTACCCCACCCCCCAGCATTTATTTTGATTTTCTGCCCTGAATTCTTTAGAATAGGATGGCACCTATGGAGAATACCGCACGCATTAAGGGAGGCTGGGCTTACCATAATCATCTTTATACTCTAAATACATTATTTGGAGTTCAGTGATGCCGAAATCAATAGGACTTTATAAGATGTGAATGGTGAATCTACAACTTACTCGCTTCGTGTTTGGGTCCTATGGTCTGAACCGGTTCCCACTGACTTCAGCGGGATTCAGTACCAAGTAGGTGTGCATAGGTATTCAGTTTACAGTTAAAGACTTGAGAGTCAAATTCGGTTTTGGTTATCAAGATTCTATTGGGGGGAAGGAAAGATATGTAGCAGAAAGTTCAAGTGTATGAAACGAGTACATTCATTTGAATATTTGGATATTACAGGAAGTTGGTATATATAAACATTAAATTTATGAAAACCCCAACATTTATTCTGTAAAGTTTTTATAGATAGTTGCTGGAGACTACTGTTCTTTCCTAAATAATATTGTATATTTTGATTTCTGTTACTATAAAAACTGTTAAGTTACTAGAAAGACAAATAGTTGGCTGACAGGAATGTCCAACCCTCAGTTTTTTGAGAGGACACATTTAGCAGAAGGTAATGCGCCACGGAAAATACTGATGATTTAACATATGTGAGGACTACATTTTCCCTAAGGAGTTCTGTTTTGTTGTCAAGTCTGTGAAGTTGGTAAAAGTTGTTTAAAACAAAGTTACTTACGGTAAAGCAGCTGTTTTTGATAAATGCAGAATGTGACAGGTCTACGTTCAGTCCATTTCATTTGTCCAAATAAGATTTTGCTGAGTCTACATTCTGGAATGTGTTTGATTATACCATTTTTAGTAAACTTGTAACTTAGCATTTAGATCAGTTAAGTCTGATGAATAAAAACACTTCATAGAAACTTGGGGAGTTGCACATAAGTGGTCTTTAAGGCTATAGCATTAACATAGGGAATGACATCGCTTGTAACACTAAGCAATGATGATGGATGTGATTGTTTTCTAGAGGTCAGTCATGCAGGAAATGTTTTGTGTAGCTTTGACCGAATAAATTTTTAAATAAATGCTAAAAATATTTTTAAACTATTTGAGGAATACTGATCTTCATACGGAAAAATTCTTCAATGGTCAATTTTTGTCAGTTGACTGCCTGTTATGTGATTGTGGTCAAATATTGTAAAATATTTTATTAAGTCAGGAATGCCACTGCGTAGGTGATAGTTCACCTTTTTTCATTATAATGGCATTTGTTAGTGAGGGCAACAGTAATGATGACTGTTAGCTGTCTACTCCTGTAGCAGTCAAGGGTAAACCTATACCCCAAAGTATGGTCTGAAAGTATGTAATAATGTGGCTTTTCTGAAGCAGTGCAGGTATGTGTCTTCCTGGGAATCTAATGTGCTCTACTTTGAGTTCCATGAGAAAAGAAAGATGAATTATAAATAGCAGCATAGTAAGCTTCTATTACCCACCTACTATAAATGCAGGTTATCTCCATACGGGAACACAGGCAGTAATCAATGACAAAAATAACATTCATTTATTTACGTTATTTATAGTCCACCTTTAGCACTGAGACTCAAGGTGGAATACACCATGAGAGTCAGTCAGTATGGTCAATTTAAAAGTCTTTTCAAATATGTAACAGGTATATACATGCAAATTTGCAAAGATTTAAAAACAGCAGAAATCCAATGCAGCTGAAGAAATGCTGAAACAGATCATAAGCAATTCTAAGACTGATATATTAAACAACATAGGAACTACTAGTAGGATCATACTTATAGCAATATTAGTAGAGTGTCTGGTGTATCATACTTTCAGCAATAGTAGTAAAGTCTGTAGTCCCTGCCTATCCTTTTACTGATAGATCTCTTTGCGACCACTTCTTTATAGTACAGCCATCTTGAAAAATTCAGTTTTGTGCATTTAAAAAGTTAATCCCAATCTTACATGTACCCGTAGTTCCTGTGCACTTACCCATACCAAACTGGCCTGCATATGCATAGTTCTCATGTGGGACTGCACAGAAGAGACAATGATGAATTAATTAGTTTGTCAGTGGCATGAGTAACCTATTGATTAAAGGAGTTTTGTTCTAATTTAATGCTCTAAAATAGATAAAAAGAAATGGTAGGGAAAACCTACCAAAATTCCTAACACGTTTATTGTCTCAGAGCCCTTTTAAAAGGTCTAATATCTTCTATAAAGACAGATGTGATGAGATCATTACAGTTCTCTTGTATACATTGATTTTCTTATACTATAGACATGAACATCTTTTGACCTGCAGTCAGAACACAGTCTTTTCCCTGATGTCTGGTGACACACCAGGGGTTCACAAACTTGTCTTTTTTGTCTAAATAGGAATGCAGAAATAAAAGGGAGCGTATCAGGCATTTGTCAGGCAACAATACAAGACTGATGCATTGAGTTCAGCTTGGCAAGTACCAAGTTGTTCAGATCCATGGTAGTCTCATACACATTTTCTAGTATAGAAAACTGTTTTTCATTGTTAATTTTAATTGTTTTGTTTTATGACCCTTTGTAAATGTAGTATTTTAAGATACTATTGAGAATTCTACATTATTAAAACAATGATTACTTTTTCTTTTCCCTCCAAAAATGAAGCTACTTGCTTTCCCCCTTAAATAGAATTTTTCCATTTGTAAACGCTGTTAACTTGAATCATATGTCACAAAGAAACCTGTTTCTTTAACAGTAATGCCTTAGACAACCATCAAAATAATTTTAGGTTCTTATTAACTTCATAGTGCTTTGCATTTTGAATACTGCCACTTTTTGTGCATTCAAATATGAATTTGGTTATTACTTAACTTTCAAGCTATTATAGAGTTTCTTTTACTTATAAATTCATCAGTCTGAAATAAATACCACTTAGTGGATTTGTGCTCGAAATCATAATTATAGAATCACGATTCTGTATTCTCAGAGTTATGCAAAGCATAGTAAAAGGGTAGGTTTTGCCTGTTCTTTCAAAGTATGCTTATGGGAGTGTACTTCCAAGCCTATATTTACATTATATTGGTTATTCGTATTTAAATTAAAAATATTTTTCTGAACTGAATGTTATTATCTGATTTACACGTTTAATCAGTTAACTTGGAGGCTTAATTAAGGGGGAAAGAGGCCCTGTCTGGTTATTTGGTCATTTGCTTCATAATCCATCTTTCTTGCCAATAGGGACGCAAAATGGCTAAATGTATTGTTCCCTCCTCCCTTTTACCCTCAACAACCCTGTGAAGTAGGTCATGGCAAGCATGTATGATTGACCCAAGGTCACCCAGCAGGTTTTCATGGCAGAGTAGGTCCTAGACCCTAGGTCTCTCAGATCCTAGGGTGATACTTTAGCCATTACACAGTGTCGGCTAACATGCTTTCACCTGTTTGTCTTGAACTAAATGAGTATATAAATACATTCCCTGTGAGTTTGTTGCCAGTCCCCCTTCTACTTGCACACCCTCTCTCCCAGCCTGAATGTGTTTATTACATGTGGAACACTGTGAGCAAGTTTAAGTCCCTGAAAGGCAGACATGGAACATGGGGAGGAATTGCCATGTTTTGTTTCTCAAGATGGATCTTGCCACAATGATACTATCAGCAACAGCAATAACCCTGCAGCAATGATAACTTTGGAAGAAAAAAAAACCTTTTTTGTTGTTTTCACAAGAGACTGGAAAGGCAAGTAGAGCAAAACAGGACAAATGTAATGAAGCCCCACTAGACAAAGGTTCTTCTTCCTGTGTTATCTTGTACATGGTATGCAATCTGTGACCAATAAAGTAATCTGGACATTAAGTGTTCCTTGAAAGCTGGGGATCCCCAGTTCAAATCTTCCCATTCTTCTCAAAAATTGCTGCCACTGGAATGACTCAGTGTCATACCTTCGTTTTGTAATGCTGCCTCTGTACCAATCTCTGATGTTCTGAAATGACTCTATTCTGAACTCTGGCTAGTTTTATTTGCTTCTTCAACCAGGATGAAAAGATTTTTTTCTGTGTGAGTTTCTAGTGTCTGTTTTTAATCAGAATTACTTGTACATTTATGGTTGGGTGTGCAGACACACTGGATGATTCTTAGATAAGTTTAATAAGAGTTTAATAGTAAGTTTGATTGTTTTAGTAGTACAGATGTTTTAATATAATTGCGGTGGAGGCCTAACTAGCTTTGGTGAGGAATCCCCCGCTCTTACCCCTTTCTGTATCTATCTTTTAGGGTTGCCAGGTCCCCTGACTCCCCTGGTGGGAGATCAGGAGCCTAGCACTTACCTTGCCCCATTCCTGGGTTCTCAAGTCAAGTTTATTATTACAGTCTGTGACCAGTACATGTATTCCTGGGTTCTTGTTTGCATGCTTCCGGGAAAGGATGCCATCGTCAAGGGGCAGCCTGGGAGTGCTCCTGCACTCACCAAGGCGCTGAATTGGCCTGCTGTAGAGTGCAATTCATCCTGAAACAGGCCCACTGCAGGCATGGGGGCGTGCCACACCACCTGGGGGCACACCCCAGGAAGTGTACCCCCTGCTGGCCAGGTAAGCGAGGCGGGGGAAGGGTGGGAGCAGGGGTCCCCTGCCCCAAGTGGGGGAATGGTACCCCTACTATCTCGCGCTCTCGCTCTCATCTAACAAAAATAAGGGCCACCTTTCTTTCACCCCAGTAAGCACACCATCCCTCTGATTATTTCCTTGCAAACTAGGGTATCCCAAATTGTAGTCAGAAATTAACCCTGTTGGCTAACTATGACTCTCAGAGGCCATGGCACTAAGTAATCCTGATTACTTAGAAAGCCAGTTTGGTGTAGTGGTTAAGAGCACGGGACTCTAATCTGGAGAGCCAGGTTTGATTCCCCACTCTTCCACGAAGCCAGCTGGGTGACCTTGGGTGAGTCACAGTTCTCTGGAACTCTCTCAGCTCCACCCACCTCACAGGGTGATTGTTGTGGGGTAATAATAACACTTTGTAAACCACTCTGAGTGGGCATTAAGTTGTCCTGAAGGGCGGTATATAAATCAAATGTTATCATTATGTTATTATTAGCCTAAATGCCATCATTCCTGATCTCAATAAGTGTATGTGTTCAGTTGTAACCATGAGGTGGGAGCCATGTTTTTGTGCCTCCTACATGACTTCTCAGGCCATATGTGGTCTGGGATTGCAGGAGCGTGAGAGACTATGTTTAAATCTAACTGAGACATTAAGATCCGGCTGCAGGAACAGAAAAGCTGACTCAGTGTCAGGAATATAGCCAGGCTTTCCTCAGGGCCCTGGACAATCTCTTTAGTTTGTAAATAGTTGTATTCTTTGGCATCATCAAAATTCAAGCTATGATTAATGATCACAGTTTGCTGGGCCATAATCAACCTTCTAGGATCATCACAGAATCTGCCTTACAATGAAGAATTCCCTGAAAACTTAATCATGTGAGACCAGAACACCAGCTATCTCCTAGCCTTGGTTAATCAGGATTACTACTCAGAAAAATCTGTCAAGCCACTATCCAGTCTTTTCCAACAGGCTTCAGCTGGCAACCTTTCCGGTACTTTCCGGAAAGGTTTCCATACTTTCTCCATACTTTTAAATCATGCTCATGTTTGAAGTTTTCCATACTTTCTCCATACTTTTAAATCATGCTCATGTTTGAAGTTTTTTCTACCTTCCACTTCCCTAAAATTCAAAACTTCTGATAAGATACAAGGTTTCTAGCTTGGAGCCTGTCCTGTTACAGCAGAGGCACTGTCCCATTTTCAATGCAACAAACGGTGTATAAAAGCCACCTTTTAGCCCCTAGACGTTTGTAGATGATTTCTGGCTCCTACCTAGTCATGAAATATGTAGTGTTATATGCCTTTAATATGCAAAAGGACATAGTTATTTGGAAAATAGTATCAGTCAGTATGTGTTTGATCAATCACAAATCATGTTTGGATTCCTGATTTAAATAACTGAGACAGTGTTCTTCAGCAGTATATTCAGCATTACCAAAGATAACTATCTAGGTGGATGTGCTATTTAGGAATAGTGTGTTCTCCCTCTGAGACAGAGGACATCATGAGTGAGTCCCATCATCCAATCAGGGAGGCAGGAACTAATTTTCTTCCTCTTCCTGTCTGGCATGTGGGACACCCTCTCTTCAGTTCTGTTCCTGCCTCTAGGGAGAGCAGTCTAGTAGCAGACTAGCTCTGCTACTATTTTATTAGGACTTCACTTTCCCATTCCCATTCCTACTCCTTTGCTCTTCTCTTCCTCTAATGTTTATCTTTCAAACTCTATTGACTTAAACTTTCATAGTTCCTCCCCATCTTCTTGCTGTTCTCTCCTGTCTCTTACTACTCTCCCTGACTGACTGAGAGGATCACGGCAGCCATTTGGGACAGCCACCTACAAGATGGACGCCAGGGTTTCTGAGGACAGCTTCCTAGGCTACAGAGAGAAATGCTCCCTAGTATTCACATCAAACGTGATGGGGATTGATGAATCTGGTGCTGACATGCCTCCTGGCTTGTATGTGCTCCTGGCAACGAGTTGGCACCGACATGCCTCTGTGGCTTGTGCGGTCTCCCGTCTACAAGTTAGCCTCAGAAGAGCATCAAAAGGCCCATCCCACTGAGCGGGAGACGGAAGCATCTGCAACTGGAGTCGGTATGTTACCTCAGCCCAGGCTTTTGGTGGGAAAAGACACCAGGAATATCCTCAGCTCCAGCGCCACAGTGAATGTGCCCATGCCAACCTCCTGGCTGGAGATTCCACAGCAGACTTTTCCCGTTCAGATCTAGCCCTGCCTTTACAACAGGACTGTCCTTGTCAGATGGGTAACATATGAAGGGCACAAACTTGCCTGTGTCTTTGAACCTTTTAATTTCCTAAGACTAACCACGAGGGAGGAAATACATCATCTCTGCTAGGCTGAAACCTCTCTTCATCTTCGTTCTTCTGTGCCTCCACACATGGGGACTGCGCAGGCGCAGGCCAGCCACTGGAGAATTTTCTACAGCTTCTATAGCTCCGAAGGGGCCGTTTGTCGCACACCTCAGCGACCGTTTTCCCGCCCAAATGGTCACATGCTCCTCCAGTGACCAACGGCCCCTTCCCTCAGTTGTCTTCTTGCCGCCGCTTGGAGAGAACGTGTGCTTCGTTGCTCTGTGCTCTTTTTGTGCTTTGTGCTTCTTGACTGGATATCTTTGGCTTTGACTTCGGACTTTGACTACTCTTACGGTACTGATTTGGATCTTGTTGTGGACTTCGTATTTCTAACTCGGACTGTCTGACCATTCTTTTGCCTGCCCCTGAAGATGGCCTCAAAGGCGCTCTTCAAGCACTGTATTCAGTGCCACACAAAGATGGCCCAAACGGATGGTCATGAATTGTGCTTGTTTTGTCTGGGGGAGACCCACAATGTCCCGGCCTGTAAAATATGCCAAGGCTTTACCAACAAGGCCCGGCAGGAGCGCAAGGCCCGTCTGAACTCCTCCCGGTGGCAGAAGGTCATGTCCAAGGGTACTCCGATGCCTTCCCCCACGGCTGGCCCTAGCCCCTCTGCTGAAAAGCGTTCCCGAGCGGGCTCAGTGGCTTCGGCGAAGTTGGCGTCGAGATCTCGGCCGACGAGTGCTGTGGCATCGAGAGCGGCCTCTCCGGTGCGGGGTTCGGTGAGACCGCCCCAAAGCGCTTCCGCATCTCGGTCGGATCCAAGGGCGTCTGACTCGGAGACGAGACTGGTGGTGCCGAGTCCGCGGTCGGATCCGAAGAAGGCTGTATCGGTTCCGAAGAAGTCGACGTCGGGTAAGGTGTCGAAGCTGAGGCCGAGTTCCACCACGAGCCTGTCTTCCGGGGGAGCGTCGGTTCCAAGGGCCTCGTCGGAGCCACCGGCCAAGAAGCCTAAGAAGGCGAAACACCGTCACCGGTCGCCACGCTCGGTTCCCCTGTTAACTCCAGTTAAAAAGATCAGGTAGATGATGGGGAAAAAACCCTCTTCCTGAGACCCTGGAGACCTGCTGCCAGTCATAATAGACAACACTAACCTTCATGGACTGATGGTCTGAGTCAGAATAAGGCAGCTTGTAATGTTTAACAGACAGGGATTCCCACTGAGCAGGGAGATCAGCCTCAGAGAGTGTCTGTAATGACAAGGAGAAGGAAGAATTCCTTCAGATGTGGAGGAGGAGGAAATATCCCTGCCAGAACAGTCAGCCCAGCTGTCTGAATCTGAGATCTACCAGTATTTATTACCTAAGACATTCTCAGCCTTAGCTTTGCAAGAATTACCCTTGGGGGAAGAGGACCCTTAGACAAGGAATACCAAATCCAGACCCAGGGAAACAAGAGTCTCTTCCTAGGGAAGTTTCCTCAGAAAAGGTCCTCTCATTTCCAGAATATTTTGGGAGACAGCTCAAGGCTGAGTGGTCCAGACCATCAACCAATAAGCAGTCCCCTAATGTAGTTTTTTTTAAAAAAACTTTTTTCACTAACTTTCCTTGCTATGAGATGTTGCCGGTACCTACGATCAACGCTCCGGTGGCTACACTTCAGTCATCTGGGCTCCTGTCAGAGGATGAGCAAGGATCAGTCAGAGACATCTTATACAGTGTATGTATTACATATTAAATCTCTCACACACACACACACACGTGTGTGTGTGTGTGTATGTGCTACCAATGCAGCATTACGCAGGAACACTTCTGTAAAAGAAGTCTGCAAGCCAGAAACATGGTCATCGATCTCGACCTTGATAAGGTGCTACAAATTAAATCTCTATGATTCAGCGGACACCACCTGCAGTAGAAAAGCATTGCAGCGCATGATCTCGGACAAAGACCCCATCCCACCCAGAAAGTGGAAACTGCTTTGGGAGCACCCAAGATATCCTGCACCTCAGAGGGAGAACTGACCTTTGGACACTTTCCGTGAAGGGTCCTTGTAATGATTTCAAGTAAATGTGTGCATGTATCTTTAAATGCTTGGTTTGAGCTAGGTGAAGAGTGGAGTGAAGGAGAGGGATGAGTGAGTGATATGATTGGATAAAAGGTTATTGACTTGGATTAATTATGTACAGTGACAATCAAGAACCTAATTTTGAATCCGGCGTTCTTTTTAGCTCTTCTATTATTGCACCCAGCACAAATGAGATAGTTCCCTGTCTCCCTCCTAAGCTGTCTGCACAAGCTAGGAGAAAACTTGGGAGCTGGTGGCCACCATAAATAGTGACTGGTAGTAAGCCAAGCAAAGAGGGAGTCCAGTGTCTTAATGATTGTATCCAGGACTTCATGCTTGCAAAACACACATTCTTCCATTGAGCTGTGGTACTTAAAAAGGGTCAACTTGGGTCTAAAACCCAGGGCTTTGGTGTTACTACTTTACTCATTTACATTATTCAAAATGTTACTCAGTTCCAATGTTACTTAAAATGTTGATGGATATAGATTTGGAGGGTTTTTTTATACTTATTTTTATATACTAAACCTATGCTTTTTCAGTATTACATGCTTTGCACTTTTTCTATGCTCAGGAGCCAAAGTAGTACTTGTAATGTAACCTGTAAGAATTTGACACTTGAAACAAGAAGACTTGAAACTCTGTAAGAACTGATATACTGCTTTTAGGGCTGCACTTATATTATATGTTATATTATTCTATAGATTCCAATAGAAATCAGTACTAGAGAGCCTTTTGTAGAAAACTGATTTGATGCAGCAAGCTGGTTTTGGCCACCTGTGGTATTATCTTCCTTAAAGCTGAGAAGAAACTGGGGAAAAGGGCACGAATAGGAAAACATCCCTTCCTATCCACAGGTTTCAGTTATCAGAAGGTATCAAGGCACCAGATTGAGACTCATTGGCACCCTTGAAAGTATTATGTCCAGAAGAAAGTAGGTAAAAGGTTAGACAGTGTCCTTCCAAAATGAGGGCAGAGAAAAAAAAACTGTGAAGACTGGAATTCCCCCAAATAGAGGGCCCAGCCCAGAATTGCATCTTCAAATCAGAACTGACCCTAGATATGTTACGAGCCAGTAAGATATCAAATATTAGAATATTGTAATATTGTTATGATTATCTGAAAGTATTAATTGCCTGTGTTTCTATTGTAATTTTGATGAGCTCTGGACACAAGGAGACCACCTACTCCTGTGAAAATGGGCTCCTCCATTGTTTAAATTAAACAATCATATATTGCTTCATTCTACAGGACTCCGTGGTATGTATGTCTCTTATTGTGATTGGTGAGAGGGACACCTAAGGCACAAGTTTGTGCATAACAATGTTATTGTAATTAATGTAAAAAGAAAAAAAACTTTTTGTTCATAAAAGAAATTTAAACCTCAGTTCAAGTGTACTTAATTTGAATTACTCTTTTGTAAAAAAAATGTCTTGCAGTATTTATCCTCATTGACTCAAAACTCATGAATTACATTATGCTTTTTACTTCTAACTGCTGGAAGTTATTTTTAAGAGGAAATTGATATGAGTGCTATTGCGTGCTATGTTTATGTAAGTTTTTAATTGTGAATAAGATGTTAGAAGAATTTTCTCCTCCTGCACTATAGCAAATAGAATGAGTTCAATGTAACCTTAGTTTTCTATATAAGTTGTTCCTTATTATGGCTTGAATCGAAGAATTAATTTTGTTTTGTTATAAAGTGGCAATCTGTGAAAACTGTTTTCTTTATTGCTCCATTCAGGTGGTTGTATAACACCATTGTGCCATTTTCTTGATTTAACATCCTTGTAGTGTGGTATTACTATGTCCTTGGCTCTCAGGCTCACATTCTCCTTCAAAATATTCCCTAGCTCTTAAAAGTGTAAAATACTTGTTTTAAATACTACCTCATGAGACAGCCATCTTCTCGTGTAATATATCTATTACTTGAAATTTTTTCATGTGACTGTGTCTGGAATTCTCTCATGTGTAGACATCTTCAGATTGAGATGGATTGGATTCAGTAATTCATCAGTGGAAGGAACTGTTGGTTGTGAACCTTTCCCTCAGTTCCCTTTCCCCAGCATGCTTTTTTGAACCCAGGAGAGTTTATTGCAGGGTTAAGAGACACATGTGGATGGATAGATAGCTGATAGGCTTCAATAGTGAGGAAGAAGGGGATGAAATCTCCCAATCTGCCTTTTCCATGACTACTCCTGTATTCAGCCTACATACGGCATTGCAACCAGTATGTGGATGGCACTGAGCTCTATCTCACACTTCCAGCAGAACTGGGGGTGGGAGCTGATGAAGGGGAAGTTTGACCTAGGAAATGAGATCTCTCCTCTTTTGGATGAGGTTATACTCCCCCTATAGGAGCAAGTTTGTAACTTCGGAGTGCTTCTGGATCTGTTCCTCCTGTTGGATAGACAGGGGTGCTTTTGCAAGCGTCAGGCCTTCCTACAGAAAAGAACTTTCCACTCTGGTGTTTAGATGTTACTCCCTGGTAGCATCTAAATTAGATTATTGCAATACACTGTAGGTGGGGCTGTTCTTGAAGACTGTTTGGAAGCAATACTTGATACAGCATGCTGTGGCCAGAGTATTGACTAGTGTGAATCGTAGGTGCCATATCACTCGAGTCTTGTTCAGTCTATGCTGGCTGTCAATTTGCTTCTGGGCCAAATTCAGGATGCTGGCTTTGACTTTTAAAGCCTGTACAGCTTGGGACCGACATACCTTAAAAACAGTCTACTCCCATATGAAGCTACCCGTCCACTCTGGTCATCTTCAGGTACCCCACTATCTGAGGCTAGATGGATGGCAACCTGAGAAAAGGCCTTCTTGATCATGGCACCAAAACTTGGATCTCCTCTCCAGGAAGATTAGTTTGTCTCCCTCTTTTGTTGTCTTCTACCAGTAGAGGAATACATTTGCTTGCTTGGCATTCCCCCACTATTGTTGGCTCTCTTCCCTAGTTATTGTTGTGTGTGTTTATGTGCTTATGTGTTAAAATACTTTACGTACACTTATGTTTTAGATGTTCTTTTAATGTCTTGTTTTAATGTTTTGATGTTCACTATCTTGGGGACTGTATTGATGGAAATGCAGCATAGAAATGTTTTAAATAAATATATAAAGTACCATTGAAATCAGTGGTATTAGCTGAAGTGGATTGTGAATTTGTTCTACTCTGCTTTTGATGTGGGAATATTTAGAAGAATATTTTGAAAGTAATGAATATTTGATAGACTGAAACATGCCATTAAGGGTTTGGATATAGATTTCAGAAAAGACTTGTAGCCTGCAGGTTAAAGTGACCAGATGCTAAAAGTTGTTGTCCAAGTGTTTTGAGAAAGTGGTCAATGACGTGTGTGGGTTTTGCTCAGTAGGGCTTCTGCTCACCCATTGAAGATATGATTAACTTTTTTTTTAATGCTTCAACAGCATCTGCCACTATAGCACAAGGACTTAGAGGTGTGCAGGGCCAGGGTGATTCGGGTTTCCCAATTAGGTTTACTGGAATCGGGAAAAAGATTTGGAATAAAGGGAATTACGAAGTAACAAGTCGCTTCGGAATACCTGATTCCGAAAGATTCGGGTTTGCTTCATAAAGATTCTGCCATTATTTTCAATGGGGAACAGGCTCCTGGCTTTCTGGGAGCCTGGAGGGGGGTCATTTTCTTTACGAAGCAAACCAAACTTGCTGGAGACCCTCTCCTAACTCTCCTCTAATGACCCCCCAAGTTTCAGAATGATTGGACTTCGGGGGCCAAAGAAGGTACCCCCATCCTTCTCCACTCTCCATTATTCCCTATGGGGAAAAACGGGATCTTTCTAGGAGGCTTGGGGTGGCATTTTGCAAGCAAAATGTACCCAATTTTCAGGGGACCTGCTCCTACTTCTCCTTCCACCTTCCCCCAAGTTTCAGGAACATTGCACTTCGGGGGGGGGGATTTTATGGCCTCCCAAAGAAGGTGCCCCTACCCTCCTCCATTCTCAGTATTCCCTATGAGGAAAAACAAAAGGGCTTTCTAGGTGGCCTGCTCCTACCTGTCCTATCATGCCCTCCCCAAGTTTCAGGGAGAAGTTATGGCCCCCCAAAGGTGGTTCTCCCACCACACCATTTTATTTCTACTGTGGGAAAGACTCCCACACAACAGAAACACGTGGATTGTGGCTGCCGATGGGCTACACTACACAGCCCAAGCAGTCCCTTAGAACCAAACTCCCCCCCACACAAAAAAACTAGCTACCCCTGCAGTAACTGCCCAGCCACTCTCCATTAGAAGTGGGCACGAACAGGAAAAAAACCCGAACACAATGTTCATTGTTTGTTGCCATCCACGAACAAGCACAAACATGACCCTGTTCATGAACATGTTCATGGTTGGCTGTTCATGAGAGGGAGGGGGGAGACTTGGAAGGGAAGAAAGTTCCCTGCGCTGTTTGCAAACAATGTGGGGAACCTCCTTCCCTTCAAAGTCTCCCTCTTTCCAACCAGCTGAAGGGAGGGAGGGGAGACTCTGAAGGGAAAAATGTTCCCCACGCCGTTTGCAAACGGTGTGGGGAACCTCCTTCACTTCAAAGTCTCCCTCCTTCAAGCCGGCTGGAGGGAGGGGGGGACTCAGAAGGGAAGAAGTTCCCTTTTCCGTGGGGAACCTCCTTCCCTTCAAAGTCTCCCTCCTTCCAGCTGGCTAGAGGGAGGGAGAAGACTCTGAAGGGAAGAAGGTTCCCCATGACGCACAGGAGAGGGCCTCCGCTCAGATGGGGGGAAAGCCACAGCACTCCCCCTCCCCTCCACCCCTCTGGACTTACTGCTGGCCTTTCCCCCGGGGCCCCTCTCAGCTTTCCTATCTTTCCTCTTTTCCTACTGAATCCTATTTAATGGGGAGAACTGCCCTCAGTTCCCTATCAATTTAGTAGAGAGGGCAAATGTTCAGTGAAGGCTAGCCTACCTTCTAAAAACACTATTTAAATCTAAGTAGAACCATTCCTGTAACCCCAAAGTATGCTAACCAAACACAGCTATAACTACAAAAAGCACCAGCAATCCCTACCAACAGCTGTAAACAACCAACTGTAAATGTAAAGAACAAACTGTAACTGAAAACAACAAACTGACAACTGTAAACAACAAACACCAACACTAACTATTCCAATAGCATCTGCGAACACCAACCGCAGCAAAGAAGCAAAAAAAGGCCCCCCAATTAATCACAGCGAAGCAAATCAAAACCCCAGGAGAGCGCCCCCTCAATAAAGCCCACCCACTGAAAAATTAAATGGCAAAGCCCCTACCCCAACAGACGCACACTTGCACACACACACACACACACACACACACACACACACACAGCAAAGTAGCAAAACCAAAATTAAATTGAAATTAAAAACTCAGGCCCAACTACTTAAACAATGGGGTGGATTAAATTAGAAGCTATTTTCGATGGTGAGCCTCGAAAGTTAGGATTCTTCATTGTGCAAGCGTTGCAGTTTTTCAATGAGTGGGGGCACTTGTTCCCCACGGAGCAAAGCCGGGTCATTCACTTGGCCTCCAGGCTGGAGGGGATAGCGATGGAATGGTATGTGACCCTTTATGATATGGGGGCACCGGAACTTTGGGACTTGCAAGCTTTCATAGCCACTCTGAGGGCGCAATATGAAGACCCTCCTGGAAAGCGAGAGGGCTCGCATGGAGCTAAGAGCCATTAGACAAGGCTCCAAACCAGTAAGTGAATACGCGTCTAAATTCCACCAGCTAGCAACCAAATGCCCCAGTTACCATGAGGGAGTCATAACTGAATTATTCCGAAATGGATTAAATCCAGACCTTCTGGATCGAGCGTTAATGGAAGACGACCTGGCCACACTCCTTGGTTGGATTCAACTGGCATGTGAAGTCGAAAATCGCACTCAAGTCGTCCGTTTCATGAAACAACACCAACTAGGTGATGCACAGAGACCTGCCCCTGCCCCTGGAAGGGGGCGAGGAGTTCCAGTTGGATCAAAAACTAGAACAAAAGTTACACTGGTATAAGTATCTGCAATTGAAAAATATGGCAGAGAAAATAGACCTAAAAGCTATAATGAAGAGACTACTTACAGAGTTCGAATTGATATTAAATGGTTCTACATTTGTTAAAAAAAGGAATTATAGCTAAACTTTACAAAATTTTACTAAACACTTTTAAGGAAAAACGGCTAAATTGTATAACCAAATGGGCTGAAGATTTTGACATAGATCAAGCGAACTCCTCATGGAAAAGGATTTGGTCTTCTTATATATTTAAATCAAATACAGTTGTAATGAAACTTCAGACCTATAAAATCATTCATAGGTGGTATCTGTCCCCTAAAAAATTATCTCTGATTTCCTCAACAACGTCCCCCTTAAGTTGGAAAAATTGTGGACAAGTGGGCTCCTTCGCCCATTGCTGGTGGGAATGCCTTCATATTGTCACATTTTGGAAGGAAGTGCTTGCCGAAATCAAAAAGATGACAGGTTATGACATATATTTTGACCCCAAAATAATTCTGGATGTATGGGATGATTTGGCAATACCGAGAATCCGAAGGGAGCTTATTGCTTCATTTTTTGTAGCTGCAAAAAGTGTTATAGCAACATTGTAGAAAGCACACAAGAGGCCAACAATTGAGGATTGGTTTGAAAAAATTTGGAACAACTTTATTCTAGAAAAAAATAACTGATGACTTATACAGAGCTGAACACTTTCCTGCTGAAACAAACTTCTCTGAAAGATGGTTACCCTTTTTTGCATATATAGAAAAGAACAACCTTCAACCAAAGTCTGGAATTGTACAATCAGTAACTAACTCCGGTTATTTCACCATATAATCATTATTGTAGATTATCTTGAAATGCTCACAATCTGTTTGGAGTATATGTTTATAGTGCTGAGTATTATTACTGTTACTAATTCGTTCCAAACTGCCTGTAATTTCATTTATAAGTTGTTCTGTTGTTTTGTTTGTTAATAAAAATTGATTAAAAAAAAGTTTCTTAATGATGTTAAGGCAGTAGGTTATTTTGCAAGTATTTACTTTCTCTTTTCTCGCTGCCTCCAGCAAGTGTCCTTGAAGACTGGCTGTGGCCGGCTCAAAATGTATCCTTCTTGGGAACTGAGATGATTTCATTCTTTGTTCTGTCTAGCCTAAACCTAGCTTCTCCTCTTCACCCCCCCCCCCACATGGCTCCTTCATGCCCAAACTTTAACGGTCCCTATCCTGATGGCAGGAACATTCCCTATAACTAACACTACCAACCCCATCCACGTCACTTCTGCCAATTCAGTTGTTTGAGCACTTTGAACTTGATGGATCTCTAATAAAGTTACTTCAACCAATACACCTGCATGTTTGCTTTGGAGAACTTGGGAAATCTACTTGCCAAGGACTGATAGTATACAAGAGGGTGCTCCTCCAAGGGATCTGAAAGGCATCCCTGAGAAAGGCCTTCCCCGTTCCTGCCTGTGAGCAATATCAAGCACATTTCCTGTTGAGGTCTGTGACAAAGAAATCTATTGCAGGATATTCCCACATTGCAAACACAGCGCATAGTAAGTCCACGTGGATGGACCATAGGATTTGTAGCAACTTAACGCATCTGCCAGAACAGTGTCCTTGCCCACTATGTGTATGGCAGAAAGGGAGATTCAGTGCTGGATAGCCTATTCGTATCAGTGAGGATTCCTGGGAGAGAGCTGAGGAAGCTTTGTCCCCCTGCCTGTTCAACTAATGCATGGCAGTCATTTTGTCTATGCATACTTGAACATTCTTGCCTTCAACTAGGCAAACAAGAGCCTTTAGAACATACTTTATTGTCCTGAGCTCGAAGAGCTTGATGTGCCTATATGATTTATGATGAGACCACGCTCCCTTTACTTGGATAGTCCAAGAGCAAACCCCTCATCACGACAGAGAGACGTGTGTATATCAAAAGGAACACTGGGGAGGAGCTGAATGGAGTCCCCACAAATAGGTTCTGTGTTGTTCCACCATTTCAGGAACCTGTGGATGAGCCTTGGAACTGAGAACCACTTGTACCACTTCTGTTGGTGTGAGTGGAACACTGATGAAGCAGTTCTGCAGGGGTCGAAGCCTCAGTCTGGTGAACAGAGCTATCAGAATCAAAGAGAGACAGCCTGTCATTTCAGTAAAGTGATGGGTATGAGAAAAATATTAACAGTTTTAAAGAATTCTGGGGGGCGGGAGCCCTCTCTCATGGATGGATACTTCATGCAAAGACAGTAGAAATAGGGGAAGGAGAGAATCATTTTACAACTTTAACTCCATAATCGTCTTCGTCCTTCTGTGCAGCCCCACATTGGGACTGCGCAGGCGCAGGCCAGCCGCGGAAAAGATTTTTCTAGCTTTTAGAGATGTGAAGGGGACGTTCGGATCCACCGCGCATGCGCGCCGGTGTTCCCGCCAATTTTGAATGCATATATATCCCAACGTCCCCGGCATTCCCTCAGTTCCTTTTTCGCCGCCGTACGAAAAGGTGCTATTGTCTAGCGTTTATTCTCTCAGCGTCTCTTCGGAGTTTTTGGATCGTGATCTTCTAGTCGGTATTTTTCCCCTTGTCAGCTGCGGGAGATACCGTTCGTTATGTCCCAAACTTCTTTGTTTAAGAAGTGTCTTAAGTGCGGCACTAAAATGACGCACTCGGACGGCCATGAGCTCTGCCTCATCTGCCTGGGCGAGGGGCATGTTGTCGAGCGTTGCTCTATCTGTATGTCCTTCACTCCGAAGGCAAGGAGTGATCGGAAGGCCAGGCTCCGTGCCTTCTTGTGGGATGCCAACCTTCTCCCCCCCAAGCCATCGGGCTCTTCGGGAGATAGGCCCCACTCCGCCGCTCCGTCGCTGGCGCCGTCTCGTAAGTCGCCAGAGCCGCTCCCCACGGAACCGACGGGGCAACCCGTTCCGGAGGCCCGATCTGACTCCGGTTCCGGGGATCGTCCTTCCGACCGGAAGGCCAAGAAGCGTTCCGCATCCAAGCCGAAGTCCTCCTCCAAGCCTTCGGCCACAGCGGCTACTTCGGAACCCCAGCCCAAGAAGGCCAAGACGAAACCGAGGGCCAAGGGCCGTACTTTATCCCCGGCTCCGACTGTGCAACCCGGTACTCCATCTGGACCGGTCCTGATCCCTGATGATGTGGTGAGTCTCCACACCCCGTCTCCTCCTTGCACGCCTCCTCCGTCGGTTCCCGAGGAATTCGTGCCGTTCCCGTCTTTCCCGGAACCGTTCCAGTCTTTCGAACGTTCCCTGCCTTCCGCCCCGGCGCCTTCGGAGGCCTCCGTTCCATTGCCGTCTACCTCGTCGGTTCCGATGCCTCTTCGCTGGCCTGCCCCGGTGCCTGCTCCTCTGCCCCCTTGTCAGCCTGTCGCGGGGATTGGGAACATGACCTCCTGGCAGGATTTTGTGGCGTGGTTCCAGCAGTCGGTGCCCTTCCTGCAGCATCCTTCGGTTCCGATGGTTTCCGTTCCGGCTCAGCTGGTCGGGCTCCCGGCATCCGCTCCTCCACCTCCTGGCATGCCTCTGCGACCGTCGGTTCCTGCGGCTTGTCCGTCAGTCCCGACCGCTCACCGGTCTTCGGTTCCGACGCAAACCTCGCCGGAGTTTTCGGATTCCGAGGATGAGGAGGGTCTGGCGTCCCCGTCAGAGTGCTCTTCGGACGCGGCCTCTGATCCTTCCCCGGATGACACCGTGGGTGGGCCCCGTTCGTCGTCCCCGAATGACGACTACAGGCTGTTCTCCGAGCAAATGATGCGGATGGCCGCCGCGCTGGAGATAGACGTCTCCTCCACGACCTCCAAGCCCAAGAGCAAGCTGCTGGAGGCGCTGTATTCCGGGTCCCCCGCGTCGGTGGCGTTTCCCCCTGTGGAGGATTTTGTTGACAGCGCTCTTGCGCTCTGGCAAACACCGGCGTCCGTGTCCGCGACGGCAAAGAAGGTAGAGAGGTACTACCGTTTAAAACAGGATGATTGCCCGTACCTCTTCAATCATCCGAAACCCTCGTCCATCGTGGCTGAGGAGGGTCAGGCTCGGTTCCGTTCCGGTTCCTCGTCGGCCCCGGCGGACCGAGAAGGCAGAAAGCTGGATGGCATGGGCAGGAAACTCTACTCGTCCGCGTCCTTGGGATTCCGTATTGCCAACTTCCAGGCCATAATGGGGTCCTACAATCTGTTCCTCTGGAAACGGCTGTCCTCTTACCTTTCCGATCTCCCCGAGGATCGCCGCCACTTGGTGAAGGCCCTTCAGGCAGAGGCCATAAGGCTGTCAAAACAGCAGATGACAGCGGGCAAGGACGCTGCCGACTCCGCGGCGCGCTCGATGGCGACTTCGGTGGTCCTGCGTCGACACGCCTGGCTCCGGTCCACGGCCCTGCCGCCAGAGAAGAAGGCGAAAGTGGAGGATTTCCCATTCGAGGGGCCCCAGCTCTTCTCGGAGAAGACGGATGAATCCCTCTCCCTGATGAAAAAGAATCAGCAGACGGCCAAGTCCCTCGGAGTCGCCCCCTCAGCTCAGTCATCGGGTCCGAGGTATCGTTATGGTCGGTTCCGATCCTACCAGGCCCCTTACCAGCCTTACCAGCAGCGTCAAGGGCGCTTCTTCTCGGGCCAGTCCTACGGTCACCGATCCTATTCAGCCCAGCAGCGTCACTCTTCCAGGCGCTCCGGCCGGTCCAAGGGCAGGCAACAGCCCTCTTCGCCCAAGCCTTCGACCTCGGTGCAGAAGCCCTCGGTCTTCTGACTAAGCCTGAACGCTCCCCTGTTGGCCTCCGAGGACACTTCCTCTGCTGCCCAGTTTCTGGACAGGCTTCGGCCTTTTTTGCCCTGTTGGCAACGTGTTACTTCTGACACTTGGGTCCTGTCCATTGTGGCCCATGGTTACAAGTTAATGTTTACAGATGCACCTCCTCTCTCTCTCCCTCCCCGTTGTTCTCCATGTTGTGATGTTGTGTTGCACAATAATGTTATAGAGTTGGTTAACAAAGGTGCTGTCCGGGTGGTCAATGTCGCTGCTTCCCCGTGGGGATTTTACTCGAGGTACTTCCTTGTGGATAAGAAGGATGGAGGTTCCCGGCCCATTTTGGACCTTAGGGGCCTCAACAGCTATTTAAGGGTTGAGAAATTTCGGATGCTGACCCTGGCACGGGTCCTGGAGCTCCTAGAGGTGGGCGTCTGGTTAGCTATCCTAGACTTGAAAGACGCCTACTTCCACATCTCCATCTTTGAGGGCCACAGGAAGTATCTGCGGTTTGTCTATGGGGATTCTGTATATGAATATACGGTGTTGCCTTTTGGGCTGGCCTCTGCACCCAGGGTCTTTACGAAGTGCATGGCCACTGTGGTGGCATACCTACGGTCCAGGGGGTGCTTTATCTACCCGTACCTGGATGATTGGCTCCTAGTGGGACCCTCAGCTGACTCTCTCCGGGACCATATTGCCCTCACTTTGTCTGTACTGGCTAAGTTGGGCTTGGTGGTTAATGGGGATAAGTCCATCCTTACTCCGGGCACAGCCATTAGGTTTATTGGGGTTCATCTCGACTCACCACGGGGCAGAGCCTACCTGCCCCCAGATCGCCTGACCAGGCTTTCTTCCTTAGCCCGTCATTTCCTGCATAACCGTTTCCAAACTGCCCTTTTGATACAAACGTTATTGGGCCTTATGGCCTCCTCCACAGGGGTGGTTTTCTTTGCACGCCTGCATATGAGGCCTCTGCAAAACTGGTTCGTCCGGAGGTACAACCCCCTCACTATGGGCCAGCATCAGAAGTTCTCCATTCCCAGGGTGGTGCAGCGCTCCCTGGCCTGGTGGACTGTCCCTGAGAACCTGTCCGAAGGTTGTCCTTTTGGCCCTTTCCTAGCGGAGGTCGCCGTCTTTACTGACGCCTCTAACTTGGGATGGGGAGGGCGTTGTGGGCAGCTTTCGGCCCAAGGTGTCTGGTCCCCGTCTGAGGCATCCATGCACATTAACCTTTTGGAGCTTAGAGCGATCCGTTACTCCCTTGCTTCTTTTGCAGATGCCATCCGGAACAGGAGGGTTCAGGTCCTGTCGGACAATACCACGGCCTGCTACTACCTCAACAAGCAGGGAGGAACGGTCTCGCTCAAGCTCTGCAGGGAGGCAACGACTCTCTGGAAATGGGCCATGGTCAACAACGTCCTTCCCAGAGCCGTGCACATTGCCGGGGAGCTCAACACCTCGGCAGACACATTGAGCAGGGTGTTTCTGCCTCAGCACGAGTGGTCCCTAAACAGGGCTTACCTCAACCGGGTTTTCAACAAATGGGGTACACCGGTGATCGACCTCTTCGCCACAGCCCGCAACAAGCAGGCCCCGCTGTTCTGCTCCCGGGCCGGTATTGGCCGTCACTCCCTAGGGGATGCCTTCCAAATACCTTGGTCCCCAGGGCTCTTTTATGCCTTCCCGCCCTTCCCGCTCATGCACAAGGTCCTCTCCAGGGTCAGGGCCTTCGGCACCCACTGTATCCTGATTGCCCCACAGTGGCCTCGCCAGGATTGGTTCCCTCTCTTACTTTCCCTTGCACAGGGACGGTGCCTAGCGCTACCACCTGCCCCGGACCTGCTAAGCAGGGACGGGGTCAGGCACCACAATGTGGCGGTCCTGAGTCTGGCTGCCTGGCTCCTGTGCGCTCCGGAGTAGGCCTCTCCTCAGGGGTTCTTAATATCATTCTAAATGCCCGGAAGCAGTCTACCAGGCTGTCCTACCAGAGGAAGTGGTCACGTTTTTCCCGGTGGTTGGCCCCGAAAGGGATTTCTCCCTTTGTTTGCCCCTTACCTATCATTCTGGACTACCTCCTGTTTTTGTGTTCGCAGGGTTTAGCCTTCTCGAGCATTAAGGTCCACATGGCTGCAATCTCTGCCTTTCATGAGCAGATTGATGGAAAGACCGTTTTTACCCACTGGCTTTCCAAGCAGTTCCTGAAGGGGCTCTTCAAGACCTTCCCTCCTAAGGCCCCTCCCATTCCTCAATGGAGCCTGTCCCTGGTTCTCTCCCAACTAATGCTCAGGCCCTTTGAGCCTTTGTCCACTTGTCCCCTGCCTCTGCTCACGCAAAAGGTGGCCTTTCTGGTGGCAGTCACGTCCTCTAGGCGTGTTGGGGAGTTGTCTGCCCTGCGGTGTGACCCTCCCTTCCTGCAGTTTTTCCCTGGTACAGTCATGCTTCACACTAGCATGGAGTTTCTACCCAAGGTGGTTTCCAAATTTCACCTGCAGCAAAAGGTGTTCCTCCCTTCCTTCTTTCCCTCACCCTCGTCTCCGGGGGAACGGGCACTACACACATTGGATGTCAAGCGTGCTTTATTGTTTTATTTACATCGCACCAAATGTTTCAGGAAGTCTCCTGCCCTGTTTTTATGTTACTCTGGCCCACGCAAGGGCTCTCCGGCCTCTGCCCAGTCCATCTCTCGCTGGATTGTGTCTACGATTAAACTTTGTTATCAGCAAGCTGGAATCCGATGCCCTTTGTTGGTTACTGCACATTCCACTCGAGCGCAAGCTGCTTCTGCTGCCTTCCTGCGAGGAGTGCCGCTCCGGGACGTCTGCCAAGCTGCGACCTGGTCCACCGCAGACACTTTCATCAAACACTATTCGGTGGACGTGAATGCAAGGCGTGACTCAGCTGTTGGCACGGCTGTCCTGCATTCTTTGTTCAAGTAGACACTCACACCCGCCCCCATTGGTGAGATGCTAGTTATTCTCCCAATGTGGGGCTGCACAGAAGGACGAAGACGATAAACAGGGTTTCTCACCTGTAACTGTTGATCGTCGAGTCTCTTCTGTGCAGACACACATTCCCTCCCACCTACCCCGCTGTGAGTGCTTGGTTAACTGAGGTTTCATCTTCGTTCTTCTGTGCCTCCACACATGGGGACTGCGCAGGCGCAGGCCAGCCACCGGAGAATTTTCTAGAGCTTCCATGGCTCCGAAGGGGCCGTTTGTCGCGCGCCTCAGCGACCGTTTTCCCGCCCAAACGGTCACGTGATCCTCCAGCGACCAACGGCCCCTTCCCTCAGTTCTCTTCTTGCCGCCGCTTGGAGAGAACGTGAGCTTCGTTGCTCTGTGCTTTGTGCTTTTTTCTGACTTCTGATTGATCTTTGGCTTTTGACTTTGGACTTCGGACCTCGACTAATCTTCGGCTTACTGATTTGGACTTTGACTGGACTCGGTAAATACGACCCGGATTGTTTGACCTCTCTCTCGCGTGCCCCTGAAGATGGCCTCAAAGGCTCTCTTTAAGCATTGCTTACAATGCCACACGAAAATGGCCAAGACCGATGGACATGAACTGTGCCTCTTTTGTTTGGGGGAGACCCACAATGTGTCGGCCTGTAGGATTTGCCAGGGCTTCACCAGCAAGGCCCGGCAGGAGCGCAAGGCCCGACTGAACTCCTCCCTGTGGCAGAAGGTCATGTCCGGAGGCGCCCCGTTACCTTCCCCCAAGGCCGGCCCTAGCCCCTCTGCCGAACGGCAATCAAGAGCTGGCTCAGTGGCCTCCGCGAGGTCGGGGTCGAAACCGCGTCCCCCGAGTGCCTCGGCGTCGAGAGCGGCCTCTCCAGCGCAGGGACCGGTGCGGCCGCCCCGTAGCGCATCTTCCACCAGGTCGGATCCGAGACCGACATCGGAACCGAGGATCCGGGTACCGAGTCCCCGATCGGAACCGACGACCGGATCGATTCCGATGAAGTCTAAGAGGTCGAAGCCGAGGTCCCCTTCGAAGGCGAGGAGCGCGTCGGTTCCGAGGTCTTCTTCGGAACCGGCAAAGAAGAAGAAGACCACCAAACATCATCGGTCGCCGCATCCCGCTCCCCAGGAGGAGGTCATCGTGCTTCCTCACACGCCTTCCCCTCATCTGGGTTCCCCCGAACCAGAGGAACTCTCCGTGCCGGTGCCGGATCCGATGGCCTTCGAGACGGTGCCAGCAGAGTTCTCGTCGGGGCCGGAGCCGAGCCCGCGCCGTCGGAGCCGACCATCGCCTGCTCTTCGGTCGCCGAGGCTGGAACCGAGCCCGTCTCCTCGTCGGAGCCGTCCATCCCCTGCCCGTCCATCTCCACCTGCTGCCGGTCGTGAGCGCCGTCGGTCTGGGGACAGTGTCCGATCAGCCCGGTCCACTGCGTCCCAACATCGACAGGCCTCCCACCTCCCCTCGCCATACCGTTGCCAGTGGGAAGGGGCACCTGCCGGCTTCTCCATGTCGGAACCGGGGCCATCGACGTCGAGGCCGGCGTGGGCTCCCCCTCCACTCCAGGTTCCGGAATCCCAGCTCGGTTCCGATGAGGAGGATGTGGAGAGCTTTGGCGGCTACCAGTCGGAGTCCTGGTCCGAACCGTCGCCGGCTGAGGAGCTAGTGCCATCTGCGGACTCGCCATTCGAGGACCTCCGCATCTACGCCGACCAGATGGCAAGGATGGCCAAGGCTCTCGAGATGGATATCTCTTCAGCAGTCCCCCAGACCAAGGACAAGCTCCTCAAGCGTATCTATGGGGATAATCCGGCGTCCGTTGGCTTCCCCATGCTTGAGGGTATTGAGGAGATTGTGGAGAAGGTGTAGCAGGTGCCCTGTGATCAGCCTCCAACATCCAAGCGCATCGAGCAGCTTTACAAGATCAAGCAGGGCACCTGGCCGGCGTTGGTGAAGCACCCTCCACCTTCCTCCTTGGTCACAGAGGAGTTCAACCCCCGACGATCGGGTCACTCCTCGGTGCCTGCCGATAAAGAGGGCAAGAAGCTTGATGCCATGGGCAGGCGCCAGTACATTGTAGCTTCGCTGGGTCTGAGGATTGCCAACTACCAGACCATCATGGCAGGGTACCAACTGTACCTCTGGGAGAAGTTGGCGTCCTATACCCGAGACCTCCCACCTGAGCAGAAGGCTGTGGTGTCCCTGCTGCAAACAGAGGCTGTCCGGCTGTCTAAACAGCAAATGAATGCTGGGAGCCACGCTGCTGACACTGCTGCTAGAGGGATGGCTTCGGCGGTGGTCCTCAGGCGCCACTCTTGGTTACGGTCGACGGCCCTGTCCCAAGAGGTGCGTTCCAGGGTGGAGAGCATGCCCTTTGAAGGGGACTCGCTGTTCTCCAAGTCCACCGATGAGACCCTGAAGAAGAAAAAGGAGGACAGGCAGATGGCGCGGTCCTTGGGTTTGGCTCCAGCGGACAAGCCCTCCTCCAGGTCACGGTACGCTCCTCGGTCCGGCCCTTACCATTACCAGGGCAGATACCAACAACAGCGGCCGGGCTACCAACAGTATCCTGCCTACCAGCAGCGGCCTTTCCCTCCCGCACAACAGCAGAGGAGGCGTCGGCCCTTTAAGCCTCGTCCGGCACAACAACCGGCCCAGCAGAAAGATCAGCAGGGCGCCGGGAGGCAGTACTGACGGGTCACGCCAGCCGTATCCCCGAACTTTTCGGACAGACTGAGTCCACTCCTCTCTGAGTGGGAGTCAATAACATCTGACTCATGGGTCTTAACTATTGTTGAACTGGGATACGGGCTGGAGTTCGTTGAGCTGCCTAGATGCAGTTCACCCCTGACAGCTGTCAATAACACTATGGCCGAGCTGGATGCGGAGATCGTGTCGCTCGTGGCCAAGGGTGCTGTGGAAGAATTGCCCTATGAGGACTCTGTAAAGGGTTTCTTCTCTAGGTTCTTCCTGGTCCCTAAGAAGGATGGGGGCTTACGTCCCATTTTAGATCTGAGGGGCCTTAATGCCTTCCTCAAGGTGACCAAATTCAAAATGGTTACGTTGGCGGCTGTGATTGCCTTGCTGAAACAGGGAGATTGGTTTGCGGTTCTTGACTTAAAAGACGCATACTTTCACGTGGGCATACGGAAGGAGCACAGGAAATACCTGAGCTTTGTTTACCGGCAAAGGGTTTTCCGGTATAAGGTGCTCCCCTTTGGCCTGTCCACTGCCCCACGAGTGTTCACTAAATGTGTGGCCCCTGTGGTTTCCTTCCTACGGGAAGAAGGCTGTACCATCTTTCCGTACCTCGATGACTGGCTCATCGTGGCTGAATCGGAGTCTAGGCTGGTGCAGGACATTGGCTTGGTACTTAGCACTTGCCAACGCCTGGGGCTCCTGGTGAACTTGGAGAAATCCAAGCTGGTGCCCAACTGCAAAGTGTCCTACATTGGTGCACTGTTAGACTCTGTGGAGGGTAAGGCTCTGCTTCCCTTGGAGAGGGCTCGGTCCCTAAAGGGTCTAGTGTCCGTGTTTAAAAGGAACCGATTCCAGTCTGTGCGCACTATCCAGTGCTTACTAGGGCATATGGCAGCGGCCACCTCTGTGGTGCCTTTCGCTAGGCTGCGTATGCGCCCGCTCCAGAATTGGTTTGTGCGGAGGTACGATGCTCTGCTGCACCCTCCGTCCCTCAAATTCTCTATCCCGAGGGTCATCCTCTCCTCCTTGGACTGGTGGCTGTCTGATGACAACTTGTTTAGAGGGACCCCCTTTGGGTATCAGCACCATGACGTCACGGTTACCACTGATGCCTCTCTGCTGGGATGGGGGGCTTACTGTGGTGATGTGTCTGTGCAGGATGTCTGGTCTGAGAGGGAAAAGACCCTCCATATCAATGTGCTTGAACTAAGGGCCATTCGTTTCGCACTTGTGTCTCTTACAGCACTGCTGAGAAATCGTCAGGTCTTGGTGCAGACGGACAACACGGCTGCCATGTACTACGTGAATCAGCAGGGGGGCACAGTGTCCATGGCCCTGTGCCGGGAAGCCACACTCACTTGGCAGTGGACTATCAGGAACGGCATGTCGCTCCGTGCTATACACGTGGCTGGGTCAGACAATGCCCGGGCAGATGCCCTCAGCAGGGTCCCTTTGCTGGACCACGAGTGGGAACTGAACGTAGAGTGCGTTGGGCCGATCTTCCAGATGTGGGGTCATCCAGTGATAGACGTGTTCGCCACTGCGGCGACCACCAAGGCCCACACGTTCTGTTCCAGGGCAGGGAGCGACCCCCTCTCTATTGGGGATGCCTTCCAGTTTACGTGGACGCAGGGCTTGCACTACATGTTTCCTCCGTTCCCCTTGATTCCCAGGGTCCTGTGCAAGATAGAGGAGGACGGGACGGACTGCATCCTGGTGGCCCCCTTCTGGCCACGGCAGGTTTGGTTCCCGAAGCTCCTGCGGATGTCCCAACGGACGTATGTGAGTCTGCCCCCTCGGCAAGACCTTCTCCTAAACGGGAGCCTAGTCCACCACGATCCCAGGAAGCTGCACCTAACGGCTTGGCGGATCGTTCCTCCCCGATAGGCTTTACTGACGAGGTACAGAGGGTCCTCCTGAATGCTCGTCGGCCATCCACTAGGCGCGCTTATGCGGCCAAGTGGCGCAGGTTTGAGCTCTGGGCACTTGCCAGAGGAGTGGTGCCTGACAGCAGTCCCTTGGGGGTTGTGTTCGAGTATTTGTGCCACTTGCGTGGCCTGGGCTTGAAGGTGTCCTCCCTCAAGGTCCACCTGGCAGCGATATCAGCTGCTCACACCCAAGTTGAGGGTGCTACGGTGTTTTCTCACCCACAATCCCGCCAGTTCCTTAAGGGCATGTACAATCTTTACCCACCTGTGTCGGCGCCAGTGCCTCAGTGGTCACTGTCCTTGGTGCTCTCGCGTCTCATGTTGCCTCCATTTGAACCAATGGCTACCTGCCCCTTGGATATGCTATCCTACAAGGTGGTGTTCTTGGTGGCCGTCACATCGGCCAGAAGGGTCAGTGAGCTGTCTGCGCTGCGGTCTGACCCTCCCTTTCTTGTGTTTCATCCCAACAAGGTGGTCCTGCGTCCCTGCCTCGGGTTCCTGCCCAAGGTGGTGTCCGCCTTCCACCTCTCGCAGGATATCTCACTGCCTGCATTCTTTCCTCAACCTTCCTCTAAGGGGGAAAAGGCCCTTCATTCCCTAGACTTGAAGAGGGCCCTAGCCTATTACCTGGATAGGACAAAGGAATTCCGCACCTGTCCTCACCTGTTTGTATGTTTTGGGGCCAAGGACAAGGGTAACAGGGCTTCCTCACAGACCCTGTCTAGGTGGATTGTGACGGCCATTAGCAAGGCCTATTCCCTGGCAGGGGTGGCTTGCCCGCTTCATGTCAGAGCTCACTCCACGCGGTCCCAAGCATCCTCTTCGGCACTCCTCAGGGGGGTGCCCCTGGTTAACATTTGTAAAGCAGCCACATGGTCCTCTGCAGACACCTTTGTCAGGCATTACGCCGTTGATGTCAATGCGGAGCAGGATGTATCTGTGGCCAAGGCTGTCTTACACTCCCTCTTTTCCTGAAGGAGTTTTAGGATGACTTTTCTTGGCGTACCTGCTGGGTACCCTTGAGTGGAAGAGTGTATATATGTACCTTGGGGTGTATATATATGTAAATATTGAGTATTTATGTGTCCTTACACAGTTTTTTACATAGATGGATATATGCATATCTATCTGTTGTTCTTGTTTGTTCAATAAAATGGTGTTGGACTTCACCCCCGCCTTCCTTATTGTGTGAAGCTTGGTACACTCCCATGTGTGGAGGCACAGAAGAACGAAGATGAAAACAGGGTTAACATACCTGTAACTTATGTTCATCGAGTTCTTCTGTGCTGACACACAACCCTCCCTCCTACCCCGCTGTGAATTCCAATGCACGATAATGTGATGGCTGTAACGGAAATTGGTGTTTTTAGGGTGTTATGGCTGAAGTGTGTTGGTCAAGCGGCGGCAAGGGAGAACTGAGGGAAGGGGCCGTTGGTCGCTGGAGGATCACGTGACCGTTTGGGCGGGAAAACGGTCGCTGAGGCGCGCGACAAACGGCCCCTTCGGAGCCATGGAAGCTCTAGAAAATTCTCCGGCGGCTGGCCTGCGCCTGCGCAGTCCCCATGTGTGTCAGCACAGAAGAACTCGATGAACATAAGTTACAGGTATGTTAACCCTGTTTTTTCTCCGGCGGCTCAGGTGAACTGAGGGAATGCCGGGGACGTTCGGATATATATGCATTCAAAATTGGCGGGAACACCGGCGCGCATGCCCGGTGGATCCGAACGTCCCCTTCACATCTCTAAAAGCTAGAAAAATCTTTTCCGCGGCTGGCCTGCGCCTGCGCAGTCCCAATGTGTGTCTGCACAGAAGAGACTCGACGATCAACAGTTACAGGTGAGAAACCCTGTTTTTTCTAGATTCTGGTTCTTAGAATCCTGTCAAGAAGATGGCTTCTCAAGCTAAGGTCATATCAGCAACTGGTCAACTTTAGATTATAAAATGACAGATTGATACTAAACACTGATCCATATACAACTCATATGAAGAGGACAGACTGACCACTAAAGAAGAGCTAAGAACATTTCCAGTGTAATCATGGGTGCCCCACAAACACAAGTTGTATATCACAAGATTTCTAGGTCAGCACAAATTCAAGTGACTTGGCTCTGAAAGGTGCTAAGACTGATAGCTTGAGGATGCAAATATTTTTTAATAATCCATATCATTGTTCACTTGGCACTTCTTCATGATGCTCAGAACAAGCTTATGGGAAGAATTGGCAGGACAATGATTAAGATGTCACTTGCCGAGTTCTCTTCTGTTTGTGAAATGCTGAAAATGCTTTGCCGCTGCCTAAAAGAATTCCTGATATACCTTCAGAGAAACCACTCTGTCAACTATTAACTTTTCAATAATATGAAAAAATTGATATAAAGATAATAATGGTTATAAATTATGTTATAGAAAATGGATCATTTAGTTTTAAAATGCTTATCTACCAATTTTCAATGTATATTTCCAATTTTTGTTCAAATAATAAAATTGGAAGATAATTTCTAAATCAGACGTGATTGAAAAAGGTATTTGTGCCACTATTCCAACCAGCAGCTGAAAAAGTAGTCTACAAGATCACAATATTTTTAAAATAATCAGTTAAATAAGACCTTATGTAAATATTTAAAAGATAAGATAAAAGCATAGAACTTTGAAGGTCACTAAATTTAAGATCAAAAAGAGATCATTCAGTATCCCTGACTGAATCCCACTGAGAGTTTTGACAACCCCTCTGAAATCATTGGATAGCAGTGCCAAAGATCTCCTCCTGCCTTCCAGCTGATGTAACTGTATAGCATATTCTATCACACCACTGATAGATCCAACAAGGAAACTCCCTATACATTTTCAGAGACTTTTCAAACAATCTTCAAACCCACTAGAGGAACCCATGTGGCCTGAATCCAGACTGAAATGAGCCCAAGATAGAATATCATTCAGGCTTTACTGAAACTGTTGTGTCACCGCCTACTCACTCATCTTGCCCCAAAAGGAAGATCTGAAATGGGCCTATAACTGTCCAGCCGTTCTTAAACAAGAAAGACTTCTTAAAATAATTGGTTCATTATAGCTTCTTTTAAAGATTTTGAGAAATTGACATCTAATGAAGATGTCTGGAAAAAGGTATTATTTGTTAGCTGTTTCTGGCAAGACTGAAGCAACTGCTATAAATGATGTTCCCAAAGAACTTGTCTATGTCAGTCAGTGAGATCTATCAGAAACTATTCATACAACTCCAACAAGAGGATGCTTCTGGTGCCTCTGACATAAACTCTTTATTGAATCTGACATTCAAATTCAACTGAAGACACTAGATAAAATTTCAATAGAAGTAAACCAAAATACAGGGCATCATGTCTATGAACTGGAATTCTGATTTTTAAAATTTGGTTTAGAAACATTCTGTTTGTTATATCATAGAGATGGTAGAGAAACAACCATTAACACTCATAAAAACGCAAATAGTATGCCAAAGAATTACTTCTATTGCAGGTAGTGATTAGGGAAATTGATGAAAACTTAAAAGTATAAACTGACTTCATTTATTGGACTAACCTTAGTATAGAAATATGGAAGCTGCTCAGTTACACATTCCGCATTAATGACCAATTTTGATTGGTTCACCTGTTACAATCATACCTGACTAGAATAGTATAGGAATGTTGCCCACAGCAGGATGTGTGTGGGTGGCCAGCTGGAGCACACTGCAAAATGGCATGTGCATGCTTTGCAGGCTCCTGATGATGTCCCTTCTAGTTTAACCCAGATGCAATGTCATCAGACCACACATGTGAAAGAGGTGTCCCCCTCATCTGCATTCAAATCCATTTCAGCCCCAAAGAAGTCCTGCACTACCAAACATGTCAAGGCTATGGAGAGTTTTTATTAATTCCTTGATTGGATATAGAATCTTTTACAACTCTAAAATAAAAAATACATCGAAATGGTTCTTTATATCGTTTATAACAATCCTTAATGAGCCAAACTATCCAACTTGAAATAGTCTGTGTGGTGACCGTAAGAACTTTTTGGGGTACTTTAAATGAAACAATGAGATTATTATCCTTTTGGAAGAGAGCTGTCCTGTCCAAGTAAATGCACAAAGCCTGTTTAACATCAAGGGTGTGCAAAAGTCTGTACCAGTCATAGGGGGAAACACTGGCAAAACAATGTCCTGATTTAAGTGAAAAGTGGAGACCACCTTTGGCAGAAAGGGAAGGCTTGGACAAAGGCTAACCTTATCTGCAAACATCTTAATGAGAGTCATGTCTCAGGAACTGCAATTCTCTCACCCTCCTAGCTCCCCCTCCCCCCAGTTTATTTAAATATTCATAGCTGCCTATTTTCTCCAAAGGGACCCAAAGGAGCATACAACAATTTATAATTTTATATAAATGAACCAACCAACAAAAAAGTGGGGATCCACAGGAGTCTGCAACTGCATGGGCCTCCTTGTTTTTTTTTAAAAAATATTTAATACAAGAAACAATGAAACCATAAAATACAAACAAGAAAAGAATTAAAATTGAACCATAAAAAATAATCAAAACAGCCCTTAGGAAATTGTTAAAAACCCAAGAATTACAATAAACAAGCATTTAAACTTTGTTGCATTGAAGGGATTACATCTTTGAGGGGATTACATCTTGAACCTCCCATTTCTGAGTAAGGTGACTGAGCGGGCGGTGGTGGAGCAGCTCCTGAGTTTCCTGAATGGTGTGTGGTGTCCATCAGGGGGCAATACTCTCCTCATTACTGTTTAATGTTTATATGCGCCCCCTCGCCCAGCTGGTGTGGAGTTTCAGACTTGGGTGTCATCAATATGCTGATGACACCCAACTATATCTCATGGACGGACGGCCCGACTCTGCCTCAGATGTCTTGGAGCATGCCTTCGAAGCTGTGACTGGGTGGTTGAAGCAGAGTCAGTTGAAATTAAATCCCACAAAGACGGACATCCTGCATGTGGGTCTGGGGGCTATGGGCATGGGACTCTGGTTCCCTACTCTTGATGGAGCGTCACTTGAGCCAGTTTCGCGAGTTAGGAGCCTGGGGGTGATCCTGGATGCCTCCCTGACTACGGAGGCATAGGTTGCAGCAGTTGCCCAGTCTTCATTTTTCTAAGACAGACGCAGCAGCTTGTCCCCTACCTGTCTACCCATAACTTAACTGCAGTGATCCAAGCAACGGTTACCTCTAGACTAGACTACTGCAACTCGCTCTATGCAGGGCTTCCCCTGGGCCTGATCTGGAGGCTACAGCTAGCCCAAAATGCAGCTGCACAAGTAATGGCAAGGGTCCCGATTAGGGAACATATAACACTTATACTACGCCAGCTGCATTGGTTGCTGGTTGAGTACTGGGTCCGGTTCAAGGTTTTGGTATTGACCTATAAAACCCTATGCAGACTGGGCCCAGCATATCTGCAGGACTGCCTCTCCCCATATGTACCCCAGAGGATTCTTCATTCAACAAATAAACAACTGTTGGTGGTCCCTGGCCCAAGGGAGGCCCACCTGGCCTCAACCAGAGCCAGGGCCTTTTTGATCCTGGCACTGACCTGGTGGAACACTCTGTCTGAGGAAACCAGGGCCCAGCGGGATTTGTTATCTTTCCGCCGGGCCTGTAAGATAGAGATGCTCCGCCAGGCATATGGTGAAGGCTAGGTTGGGCCCCCACCGGCCACACTAAAGATCTGTCCACCATCCTATATGTGATCCTATATATGAGCTAGGCCCTGAAATGTAGTATTTTATTGTCACCATATGAAGAGAAGCTGTATTGTATTTATTGTATAAAGTTTTAATGTTATTTGTATAATGTTTTATCTGTTTTTAACTGTTATTTATGTAAACTGAAATGTTGTACTCCACCCTGAGCTTGCCTGGTGGGTAGGGCGGACTAAAAATCTAATATAATCAATCAATCAATCAATCTGGCATTTAAAACATCTAAAACTGGTTTCCATATTTTATCATACTCAAATAAAGGGACTGCGGGGGTGGGGGGGGCGCCCAGTGTGATGACGTCACGGGAGTGATGTCATCACGCAGCGCCAGAAGCGCGCGCGTAGAGTCTGACTACGGTTGCCCTGGGCACTGGCAACCGTAGATCCGGCCCTGCCAGGGCTTGGCACTATTTACAGCTAATCACTCCTGAGGTAACCTGTGATGGTGCTTCTGAAGCACAGGCTCTGTCCTTCATAAAATCCCCGGTTAATCTTGTACAACCTGAATTTACTGTGAAAGAAAACAGATTTTTTAAAAACAAGATGTTTAAGATCAACTTTATACAAATGTAACTTATGGAGAAAGTGATATGTGGATTATAAATATTGTTTCAGAATGGAGAGAGGACCAGTAACTGCCAGTACTTCTGGCTGTAATAACTGTTAAGTTTTTTCATGAGTTTCCACACTTTCAGAGCCTTTTAAAGCTTTCAGATATACTAGTAGAGAATCTTGAAAATATAGCGGGCCACTCCCGGCTACTGCAGCACACAAGTGTCTTCTCATTGAAGTGACTGAAGATAGAGTAAAAAATCCATAATCTGTTTAGATCTCTAAACCCTCTTGAACAAAAATCAGTTAAATGTTTTCCTCTATTTTCTCTCCTCCCCCTCTCTCCAAAGGTCCTAAGGACTAGTGGTTATTATTGGCTTTCTCTATCAGACCACCAAGGTACAAAGGGAATTGGCTCTGCCATCCCAATATTATACAGAATAATCTTAAATGCAGTAAATCCTTGAAAAAAAATTATGTGAAATTTTAATTAATAGCTCTGCTACCTATTCAGTATTTAGTTATATTTATTAAAATGTTTTTATACTGCTTTCTTGTTCTACACTCAAATTAGTGCCACCACCTTCCTTTGGTTCTCTTAATGGAAATTTAATTGACAGAACCCGACATACATTTTTATAGGTGTCCTGTATATTCCTGTTCCTCAGAAGTAATCCATATTGTTCATTGATTAGTGAGCATCCATGGTCATGAGACATATTGAGCTAGAAAGTAGATGTCTCTGAATTGTACTGGTCCCCCAGTAAGACTTGCCTCAACACACCCTATGGATGAACAATTGTTAGTGTCTGAGTGTCTGGTTTGGTTTTATATGGTTGTATACCTAAATACCTAAATCTTTTAGGGTCCAGAAAAGTGACATACTCCCAACCTGTTTTCATCCATTATTATCGAGATACAAGTGATCCCAAGTCTTGCTCTGGAGCCCCACTCCCCAGCTACATTTTGGAGTTACACTTTCTTTTTTTTTGAAAAAATTTTATTAGGTGAGAATATTAATACATACAGCTTTCAAGTAACATCTCAATATTATTTTCCCCCACCCTTTCCCTCCCCCATTTTTCAGGACTTCCAACAGCTTTCCAACCCTATATCTTAATCTATACCTAATCTATCCCCTTTTTCTATAACTCATTATATCATATTTACATTCTGCTTTGTCAAGCTAAGCTCTATCTGTTAGCTTCAGATCTATTATTATTAACTTAAAATCTGTTATCTATTACTATCTGTTAACTTCAGATATATTTAAATTTAAGCTAACAATTAAATAAAATATCTACTTTATTAATTTTACCAATATCTATTAACTCCAAATCCACTTAAATTTAAGCTAACAATTAGCTAATACTTCACTCCATATGGTAAAGATTCCATCTCTTCCAATAAAAAGAAACCCATTCTAATAATTTTCAAATTGCCATAGTTCCCCTTTCACGTCCCACTTCTTTTCTAAATATGTTTTCAGTCTTCCCCAATCAGTAAAGAATTCTGCCAGATTCTGATCTCTCAGCTTTCTTGTCATCCATTTCTGCCATGTACAGCAATTTATATATCCAGTCTTCAATAGTTGGTATTTCTTGCACCTTCCATTTCTGCGCATATAAAAGTCTTGCTGCCATTGTCATGTAGAATAGTAATGTCCTTTATTGCATAGGAACATCTTCCATACTTAAATTCAGTAGCAATAGCTCTGGGTTCTTCTTTATTTGGGTCTGCAAAATCTCATTTATTACTTCTAAAATATCTCCCCAGTACTGTCTAGCTACATCACATGTCCACCACATATGATACAATGATCCTTCATGCTTTTTACATTTTCATGCTTTTTTACATTTACATTACTTTTTACATACACTTTCTCATTTCTTTAAAAAAAATGCAACTTCCAGAGATAGTTTGATCCTTAGGCTGAAATTGTATGCATGAAAGAGAACTTACTTTCTCTCAGAGAGATCTTACTGTTTCCTAAAACCTCTTGATTGTATGGTTTGGAGTTGTAATGGAAATGGATGTAAATTCAGAGATGCTATTGGCAGTATAATAAAAGTAGTATTATATTTTAAAGAACTTTTAAAGTTCTCTTCAAAGGCTTGAAAATGTATTATTTTATAGTATGAATAAAATATGTAATAACATCCCTTGAGTACCAGATGTCCTCTTTAATTTGTTACCTTAGGTTTTAAGATAAATATCACCTTTCAATTAAATATGTGCAAGACAAAGTTTAAACTGTAATAATGCATAATTGTGTGTTGTGATAAGGTTTTTTTAAAATCATACCTGAGTTACCTAGAATAGGAATATATATCTGTACTTAGATGCCTTTTTCTTATTTACATATTTTGACATTAAAGTTTTCAGTGACCTCAGTTGGCTCTGGCCTGAAGCTCGAAGTTTCTTGTTTTTCCTGGTAAGAAAAGGTTTACAGGCTGAGAATTTGTCAATCCTATTTTCTAAAAATTCAAGTCTACTTTAGCTGGGGATAGTTTGTTAAAATTTATCCTTGTTACCCTTGCAAAAAATATTGTTTGGAACAATTTTTTTAAAAAAAATCTCCTTAAGTCATGCTTAAGTCATAGATATATTTGAAAGAAAAGACAAGAAGAATGGACTATTTCCGTAAAGGAGGTGGTTAGCTAATTAATGAATTGAGGAATTTTCCAGTGCATGTTCAAGTTAAAATAGAAAGATACTGGTCAGTAGAAATCATTATTTCATCTTGATCGTAATTCTCATTTGTTACTTTTCACCTAGTGTTCTTTGTTTTTTTTCTATGACCTCATGTGTGAATTTCCATATTTAACCTGAATGTTGTGTACTTCAAGCTAGGATATAAAATATGGAAAGCTTCATAGCCTTCTAAACCAAAGCAATATTTTTCAGTTAAGCTGATAAAGCCTTATATAAATCACCAAGTATCTGCATTTGTGTCACTGCGTATGAGAGCCTTGTATCTGTGAATTAACCTTTGTATAACCCTTTAGTATGTTAAAAACACTTCAAGTGTTGTAGGCCTAGTAGATAAATGCAATGGAATGAGGTAAAAATGAGGCACTTTTAACAGTAATACCAAGTTGGCTCTGCTGCTTCGTATGCCGAATGTTCTAGGTTCATGCCATACCATCTCCAGTTAAAAGGATAGGAGGTGATAAAAAGGCTACCTTCTGAGACCCTGGAGAGGTGCTATACTAACTTTTGAAATTATGGGAAATTTAAAGATTAAAGGCTATGGATCAGCATAAGATTTACACACACATACATGTCATGTGGACTATAGAAAAAGTGAATTGATTGAAATCAGTGTTTTGATCATAAATAGGTAATGCAATCCTAAGTCCAGAGTCAGAACCCCGCAACACAGGGGTAGCCCTCCTTGTTTTTGCAGAGTCAGAACCCCACCCGCATGGTGACATAAAAGTAGAGCTGCTTCGCCAGTCTGTATGGACTTTTGCAGGAGAGCCATGCTGGCACCAGAGCTTAGTGAGGGAAGGTTGCTGCCAAGAGCACACGCCCACCGTTCCCCTGACAACCCTGCCCACACCAGCTAATGGCCGCACCACTCCCCTGACAGGTAAGGGGCGCAACCAATGGGGAGGTCGCAATCCCCTCTGCCCACCCACATCTCCTTGTCAGGGAGTAGGCATCCCTGCCAGGGAGAGGAGGGCAGAGGTAACACTGAAGGTGCATATCAGGCACCCACCCTCTCACCCATTCAACCCCCATTTCCAATGAAGGCCAGGCGATGGCTGCATCTCCACGTGCCTGCAAATCCCCCCACCACTGCCACCTCAAGAAACAGGTTCCCCCTCCCTGAAAAGTGGGACCATAAAGGCGGCAAGACCCAGTGAGGGTTGCATTCTCAGCCTGCAGCGCTTGAGATCAGCCCCCCGGTTTCAGAGAGGCGGGGGGGGGAGGTTCTTAAGTGAGTGACAGGAATACCCATTGGAAACCACGCAAGAGGCCAGAAGGCCCATTGGAGGTGATGGGAGTGAAAACCACCCACAGACTTGTGGCGGCACCATTTGAACACATCATTGCATCACAAAGATGTGAGAACAAAGGTTGGACCATGACAGTCATGCTCCAATCCTGGGGTAACCCCCCTCCCAGACTGGACAGATGGCCTGCGGGGGGGGGGGGTCATCCACCTCCTCCTTACACCAGATTTCTCAAGGTCATCCCTGCCTCCACAAACAGCAAAAAGGAGGGTGGTCCATTCTCCCAGAGGAGGAGCCCTGAAGATCCCAAGATGTCGCTCCACATCCCCCACCTCCTGGCAGCAACTTCCCCCTTCCTCCACGTGCAGTGGTCATCTGCCTCCCTTATCAGATACTAACAGCTCTGTCAGAGAATGAAAGTCCTCCGTTGTGTCCCCACCACCACCCTGCCAGACATTCATGGGCCACACCAATTCCCACCCTACTGCCTGAAGTTACATGGAGGGAGGGAGGGACAGGGAAGCTGGTTGGGGCCCCAAGGCACCACTTGACACCTGCTTCTTCTGGCACCCCATTCATCCCAGCCCTGAGCCAGGAAACATTTGTGGGGATGTGTGAAAAGATATCCCAATGGGGAGTTGGGGGGAGGGCTACATCGTCAAGAAACAAGGAAAGACTAGCAGTTTGCTGTTTTTCAAAACATTTTATTAAACTGGAAAAGGTGAAGAGGTTCTCTGGATGTGTTTCTTGCCAGTGGCCCTTGGCTGGAAAGGGAGCAAAGACAGTTTGCACAGAAGTCAGAGCCACAAAATCCATCCCTCATCCTGCCCTCACAGGGGTGAGGGTGAGATGCGGGTTGCTTTGGGAAACTGCTCCACGGGCTGGTCCTGAATGGCACTCGAGGAAGATCACCGGGGGCTGGAATAGCCAGGTTCCTTGGTCTCCCTGATTAGTTGCAACCTGCCTGCAAGGGAAAGACACATGTGGCAAGAGACCCAGCCCTGTCTGAGCCCTAGCCCAGTCTGCCACATTCTAGGAGGGTGTCCATGGGTGAGAGCAGCTGCGGCAGCTGCAGTATCACAGGTCCAGCCCACAACCAGATGATGCATGACCCCCTGATGAAAAAGCACTATGCATCGGAATGGTCTTATTCCAATGGAGCTGAATACCCTCCATCAACAAGGTGTACGAACACCATCAACCCAACCTGCAGCTGGACTTCCTCCTCTGCTTAGAGGAGCCTCTGCTGAGGGAGTCATCCTCTGCCACTGAGCCCCTCATTGGTGAGCCTCACCTGCAGAGGCTGGTGCTTGGGGGAGTTCAGGTGAGGAGGGCACTGGCACAAATCAGTGAGCCAGAGTAGCTGCTGCCCCACCTCCTCCTTACCTGTCAGTGCTTCCTCGCCCCTTCTGGAGCTGGGACTCCAGAGTCTCATAACCTGCAAAGGGATTTGGGTGGTTGTTGTTAGTCAGACATTCTGGACTTTGTTCTTCTTCCCTTGAGCGAGTACAAAGTGATCTCAATTTTCCACGTGACCCACCACCGTGTGTACCCACTCTCCCACCTCACGCACAAAGTCTCCGCAGCAGGAAGCTGCTGGGCAGAACCTCCAGCCACCGCCCACTTACCTGAGTTCATGAACGGCGCAGCTGGAGGTTATGTAGGGTGCGTGGGCAGCCGATTGGGCACAGGAAGATGGGTTTACCCATCCCAGAAGAGCACGCAGATTTGTCCCTGCAGTAGTTGCCATCCTATGCCCCATTCGGACTGCTTGGGCGGGGCTGGGAACTGGGAGGATAGCTCTAGTTTTCTCGTTCAATGGGCACCTATGGGCTATGCCTTCTTTTTTCATGGCTTAACTTTCTGTTGCTGCAGAGGGCATTCTCGGGCCTAGAGCAGTTCTGGAATCTGACTTTGTGGTCTGCCCCCTCCGCTGCACTTAGGCCTCCACCCGGTTGCCCAGCGTACCCACCGGCAGCAACCCATCTGCAGTAGTGCGCCTCCGGTGACCCCAGCAGAAGGGGGGTTATGGCCACATAAGTGCCATTTACACCCGCACACGCCTCAGTTCTCTTCCTGTGCACTTTCCACAAATCTCCTTAGAAGTGCATAGTTAATTATTCTGTATCGTTTCTGTAAAATATTTTTATTGATAGATTGAAAAAAAATGAAATCAGCAGTATATCTAAAGTGGATTATGATACTATTAGATAAGAAGATAGTGTCATGGTCCAGATGCAACAACAAAAACCATAAGCCTGAGTGATTCTCATGCACATCGTCCAGTGATTTGGATAGGAATATTTTTCAATGCTTTATTTTTCCATATCTAAACATGGTTTCATTAAATTAATAACAAATATATGCATTAGTCCATTCAATGGATTGGATCTAACCAAATTTTTTGAATGTTGAAAAAGATGGTAGAACATTCCCTCTTGACCATGTAAAGGGTTATACATGGACAAAAGCCATATAGGATGTGGGTTGAAATAAAAAAGAGAATTGGGTGAAATTGATCTAAATAGCTGACTGGATCCAGCTCAATATTAAGTATGGTTGGCTGTTTCAAAATTGTAATTAATGTTTTTCAGTAATTATTCCTAGCAATTATGTGGCAAACATTATGATTACTGGCACTTTTTTAAAAAAGGAAAAAAGCACTGTTTCTCGGTTACAAAATTGCTCCATTGATTTCAGTGGCATTAGTTTGGAGTAACTTTATACTGCTGTGAGCCTTGTTAAGTTTTCCTGTAGTTCTGCCCTCTCTCTGTCTGAGTTTAGAATGACACTGTGTAAGATAGTGAATTTAAATCCATGTTGCCTGGCCAGCTCAAGTGAGGGGCAAGGGCAGTGCAACAGAAACACAGCAACACCAAATGGAGTTTTAAAAGCCACAATGTATTGATTACAGCTTGAATGGAACATTTGTGCTGCATAGGGCTTGAATCCCAGCCTTGGCTGATCTGCCTGCAAGCTGATGACCCCCACGTACCCTCAGTAAGCCTGTTGAGGAGGGAACAACGGGATGACAATGAATAGAATTTCACCTGGGAGTGAGCATGCCTCGACAGGGGATGCCATCTTCCTTAAGGGGATCTCCAGATAGGGGGAAACTGCATACAGGCCAGGATTCCCCCGCAAAAGGATCCATACCACAAAAGCCCCAAAGCAACTCCCATCAAAACTCCGATATCTGCAACCAATCCCACAGTCCATCCCATATATCCTGCAGCGAGGTGTCCTGTCCTCAGGTGGACAGGTGTACCCCATTGGAATGGAACAGAACCTCCAGACTAAAGGAAATGTCTGGGTGGCAAAAAGTCACCCAGCCTAAAGGAAATGACATGGCCTCCCACTACCTCCATAAATCACTCCACAGCCTTGGCCACCTTTCTCCTCCTGGGAAAGCAGCACCCTTCCAAAAATGCCTCTCCAGTAAGTCTGACCACAGCAGTTGCAGACCAGAAAAACATCCTAGCAAAGTCCCCAAGTCTACCAAGTTTGTGTGCCATAAGTCCAAGCCTGGCCAAGTGCCCAGTCATTCTCCCCCAGCTGGATGATCAGGGCATAAGGAGGCTGCAGCTGGGTGGCATGCTTGAGTACCGTACCATAGGGATCATGGAGTCCCACACCAGCCCTCTCATGTCAATCCATTTCACAGTGATGGCTTCACGAAGTCCCAAGTGCTTCCCCATCTGGATTCCACTGTGTGGCACCCTGCCCAATACCAGATGCTGTGTCTGCAAAGCCAAACCAACTTGGGCTGCCCTATGGGTACTACAAAGAAGGAGGATTAATAGACAGCATGGGATGTATGCATGATTTGCACACATCTGATCTCCACCCACCCACCACCTGAATCTGGGAAGTGGGAAGGCAAATATCCATGCCCATCATAGCCATCCAGAAAGAATGAGTTCCATACTCCCCTGCCCCCAAGGCAGACCTGAGCATGCTGACGAACTGGAAACAGGTGGAGCTGTCAGTGTGGATTGGGCGGCCTGCTATGTAGGCTGATAATATGTGCACTGGGCAATGAAGAGCCCTTTCTGACCCCAAATAAATGTGTGCTACCCTGCCCCTTCTGGTCAGTTTTAGACCTCCTCAGAATGAGGTGTCCCTTGGAGCCGTGCACTGATGCATCCTGAACTTTGAGGATTTATCCTGAAGTGTGGTGAGAGTTGGCTACCAGATCCCAGATCCTGAAGGCCCTGAAAAAGTCCAGGGTAAAGGAGGCCTCAAACAGCAGAGCCTCAAAGGCTGAGGTGCAGGTGTTTGAGAGCTGCCTGACGAGTGCAGCAAGAATTGGCTAGGTGATGGACCTGCATGGTTCTACAGCAGGCAGAGAGTTTCTCCTCCAACCCTCTATGGGCCTCCGGGCAGCAGAGGAATTGCAAGAACTAAAAAAACACCGAGCCTTGCTGAAAAAGGAAGTGGCAGCCTCATGGTCTTGGGTGCAATTCCCTGCTCTCGCAAGGCGATTAGAGAATGCAAGTCCATGTTCTCCAAAGTGAGCAGGGAGTCCTGGTCCCCTATGCAGGAGGAAAAATCAGAGAAACTTGCTTGAATCACGCAATGTGTTCATAGGGTGGAGGGCACAACCAACACCAGTATTCCCTGCATAATCTGCGTTCCTAAGATCTTACAGGTCCTCCAGAAACAGGTCCAGATTCTGGCGAGCCTCTGGAGTGAGGGCAAAAAAGCTCTCTATCTGAATGTGAGACAAGGCGTCCATGATGCCATTATCAGTACCTGCTACATACTGGGATGAAAACGGGTTGTTAGCAGAAAAGCAGGCCAAGACGAACCTGTGAACAAGGCAAATGACCTGCTCAGAGCATGAGGACTGCCTATTAATCACCCATACAACTGCCTGCTTGTGACACCAGAAATCGAACCACTTGCCCCTGAGTTGTTCCCACCAGGTGACCACTGCCACTAAGATTGGGAGGAGCTCAAAAAAGTGAGGTCATGTTGGATTTCAGACTAAGCTCACCTCTGGACACTTCTGGGTGCACCACCTGCCTTAAAGGTAGACCCTGAAGCCTGTGGTCCCTGCAGCTTCAGAATGTACCTGTACCTCAGTGCCCAGCTCTGCACAGTCTAGTCAGAGTGAGACCCCATTGTATCCCTTTGAGGATGAGACCCAAACCATAAAGTCCTCCATAATGCCCTTGGAAACCCAAATGTGATGGTGAGGGGTAGTAGCCCTAGCTATTGCCCTGGAGAGATGAGTACAAAAGGTCTGCCCTGGGGAAACCACCCTGCGTGCAAAATTGAGGTGCCCAATCAATGATTGTAGTTCCTTGAGGCTGCATTTCAAACAGGATAGCGTGAGATGACTAAGCTCCTTTAGTGCTTGGAGTTTGTTAGGAAGGAGGTGGGAGCACCCCATCACCAAGTCCACCTCGATGCTTGAGTAGGTCAAGTGGAGGGCCAGGCCCTTGGTCTTCTCCTAGGCAAGCATGATTCCAAGCTTACTCATCAGAGCCTGAAAGTGGCCAGGCAGTCAGCACAAGTCGTCCTGCCTGCTAGGGCCACTTTGAGAAAATTGTTAAGGTAGTCCATGAAATGTGGGCACCCCAAGCAATCCTTTGCTGCCTATTCCATGGCTGTGCTGCAGGCCTCAAAGACTACACAGGCCATGGAGCAATATATAAGCATGATCTTGTTGATGTACCAGAAGCCTTCGCATTTAAAACCCTGCAGGCAAAAGTCATCAGGGTGTACAGGGTGGAGCCAAAAGGCCAACTGCATGTCACACTTGGCCATAAGGGCCTCTTCACCGCATGACTTGAAGCAAACGGCCTGATTGAAAGACATGTACCTGACCAAGCAATATTCAAGGGGAATAGCATCATTTATGGAAGAGCCCCAGGGTTATGAACTCATGATTAATGGTGTATTAAGCAGTACTTACCCAGGGCCTTTTCCAAGATCACCTTGAACTGAGGCACCCTCAAGTTGTGTGTGTGTGGGGGGGGGGGGTGTCGTGAAAGGAGCCTACAATGCTGCCAGGGACTAGCTCCTTGGCAATTTTGGGGGCACTACTTCTACCCGGTTCCTGGCAGACTTTAGGTTACCAGAGGTGATGGGCACACAGGGGCCCATGAAAGGGATGAAAAAACGATTACAAAATTCTGCCCATAGGTCATCAGGAGCTGGCTTGTTGGCAGAGAGTTTTAGAAGGCAAAACACCTCCTTCCAAATGGATGTGACTGTGAACCCAAGCTTGGTGGTTGGGTGGCTAGTTCTCTAGCAATGGACTGGGCAGAGGTGTCATTAGACCCTCCCTCCTTGCGGGCACTAGTGGAGGAGGGCTAGCCAGCCCAAAAGGTCTGCTGGCCTTCCAGGGGACATGGCCAAGATGGCCAGAATGTGAGTGCCGAAACAACCATCACAGCTCTGGACAAACCTGCACCTGGACTGATGGCACCTCTCCTGGTTTTATTCCCAACAAACACCCCAACCCCATTCCTGGTTGACATCCCATTTGCTTGCCTTGGAGGGATCAGCCTTAACTCTGATATGAGGGACCACCAGTTGCAGCCATAACTTATGATTGATGAAGTCCCATTGCATTCTTCAGTTGTGAAATGCGCTCTTATGGAAGGCCTCAACATAGTCCATTGCTGCACTATTCCCTGGTATGGCTCATGCCCTCAGCATATTTGTCAAGTGGTTGGACAGGTTTCATACCTTCTCTGGGTAAACTGCCTAGACTATGCTCATAAATACAGTATAACCCTCAAGCCAGTTGGTAAAGTTGCAGTCAGCTTCTTCACTCCTGGTCCCTTTCCTTTTTTGAGATTGGAGTGCTTGTTCCATCTTCGTCTTCCAGCCTCAATAGAGAGAAGGCATTCACGTAATACCCATCCAGGATCTTGTTCCTGACCTTGCAAGCAAGGTGAACTCCTGGAGGATCTTCATTGACGTATGTGGTGAGGGCCGAAGGAGTGCCCCTCCTCTCCTGGTCTGCCCAGGCTGCACTGGGACCTGATCCATTTGTGCTCTCCTACGTATGGCCACTAGCCACCTCCCCCCAGTAGTCCTCAGCCAGTTCCCCATTCTCCCCCTCTGACAAAGACTCACCAGAATGTCCTGCACTGTCTGATTCTTCCTCCTTGCACAAAGCTCTCTAAAACTTATGGGCTCAGATTGATCTCCTCTTTCTCCTCTGTCAAGTGGGTCTCCTCCTCCTCTCAGGGCTCTTGGAGCTATTGCTGGATGGAGACCAGGCACATCTGTGTCCATTGGTTCACCTCTTCCCCCCTCCCTCCGGCAACCTTACCAACTACCTCAACAGGCTCTCTGGCAGCAGCCTCCACTGTTCCTCCAGACCTGGAGGCACCTAGCTGTTCAACACTCTTACTAAGAAACTCAGCAGCCCTAGACAGACCTTGTGAAGTGCAGTTGCCCAAAGACCCAGAGGAACGCACCCTAGGGGACTCAGCAAGCTGTGTCCGCCCCATTTGCCTCAAGCCAGAGGCTCCTGGGAAGTTTAGCCCATGATTCCCTGCCCCTCTGTAGTGAGCCACTGCCTTCTGAGCCCCTGCAGACTCGCCTTTAACTTGGGCAGTATAGCAGTCATTAGCCCCAGCAACCCATTTGGGAGGCATTATCCTTTTTAAAAAAATTAAGCTTTCGTTGACTCACACCATTAGTAAGGATGGAATCAATGACCTGTCAAGGCTTGAGGGCTTCCTTGCTCCTCTTTTTTTAAAGCTTAATAGGCATCCTCCATGTGGCAGTAAAGCCTGCTTGTCAGCTGGGGAGTTACACAGCAGACTGCACCTGACTGCTCCCAATGGTGCCCCAGGCCAGAGACCCTATTCGTCACCTGCCAGAGCTTTTGCCACTCCCCAATAGGGAGGCTGACGCAGGCCCACATCCCCTGAAGAGCTGTTTTGGTTGCCCGCCTCGGAGGAGCCACAGCCAACCAGCGACACTACGGCTGCTGGGACCTTGCTAGTTGGCGTCCAAATGCTGCTGCAAACGGCTCTGGGATGCTGGCAAGTCACTTCCACACATTGCTGCATTGCTACTAAAGTTGCCACTGAGTCATTCCACCACTTTGCAGCCAAATCGATCAAAAGCTGACTGAGTCCAGAACCTGGACAGCTCCTGAATTTAAGCTCTGCTGGTGGATCTGAATGAGGCCTGCCCACTCCATATCCTCATCCAGCAGGGTCCACTATCAAGCACCTGTCTGATCCGTTGATTGGCTGTCCAGACAGTTTTAATCTGTTGGCTCCTCTGCCCCATGAAGAGGCTGCTGGGAGCTGCCTGGACCCAGGCAACATAGTGGGTACTCTGCCTGTTACCCTGCAGCCCTGCAAACGTGAGCTCCAGGGAAATCTGGGGCTGCAGCCTTATGTAGATACAGACAACCTTGAGTACTTGCTAGCCAGCTTGTTGTAGTGGTTGGAATGTTGGACTGGTATCTGGGAGACCCTAGTTTGAATCCCTGCTCTGCCATGGAAACTCACCTTGGCCCAGTCACAAGCTAACCTACTTCACAAGGTTGTTGTGAGGATAAAATGGAGGAGAATGATGTAAGCCACTTTGGGTACCCATTAGGGAGAAAGGCTGGGTATAAATGAAGAAAATAACAACAACAACAACATTATTAGTAGTATGATTAGCCAAAAGGCATAGTAGTAATTTTCTAAGTAAATAAATATATTAATATTATTCCTTTGAGCCAAAGTTAGTAATGTAATCAGATCTTTTATGTAAAGCTCTATTGATACTATTCATTAAATAGAGATTCAAAATAAGTTGGAATTTACTGTCAGAATTAGATCAGTGTAAAGCTGCTTTTCTTTCTTTCCTAGATACTGAACGTCTATATACCACTGTGTATACAGAAGTCTGTGAGAGCTATGGAAAGATTTTCACCTGGGACTTGAAATCCTCAGTTATGGGAAGAAGAGCACTGGAGGGAGCAGAGATCATGCGAACTGTCCTTGGTCTTCCAATCACCAAAGAAGAAATAGTGAATGAATGTGAAATTAAGCTTAAAAAATTGTTTCCCACATCGGCATTGATGGCAGGTTGTATTTCAACTAAATATGTGTAAATCATTTTACTGCCTGTCATAGTTTTTAATAGTTACTTTCACAGACAACTTTTTTGTCATGTATGGTTAGTTTCTAAGCAGGGTGATTTAAATAGTTGATAAGACTATTTAAATCATGGTTTTCTATGTAAAGGCTCATTCTTGTTTATAACCTTAGTATTAGCAACCCAGGTGAAGGTTTCATTGTTAGAATAATAACGTCTCAATTTAGTTTTACAATTATATTAGAAAACTAATAATTTTTGGTTATTTGCTATTTGAAATAGATAACTATGACATCATTGCAAGATGAACTATTTCCAGTTCAATAGGTTAATCATTCATATTTGGACAACTTTTATTTTATTGGAAGGAGAAAAATAATCATGAGTAAGAATAACCATTTAAATTGTTTTATTTGGCTAAAACAATAACATTATATAGCATATTTATTCTTGTATTTGTTTAAATATCCATGTTTTTTAACTAATGGTGTTAAACAGAAATATTCCAACACTGGGTCTCTTTTATGGCTTGCTGCCATTATAGGCTATGATAAATATGATAAATCTCAGGCTACACTCACAAAGATCTCAAGACTTCTGAAGTATTCTGCTCAAAAAGTTTCACTTTCATTTGTACTGCTTGCCTCTCCCTCCTCACACTTACGTCTTAACATCTCCTCCTTATCCACACTTATTCCATCCCAAACAATCTTCTGTTCGACGGTTGTTGTGGGTTTTCTGGGCTGTATTGCCGTGGTCTTGGCATTGTAGTTCCTGACGTTTTGCCAGCAGCTGTGGCTGGCATCTTCAGGGGTGTAGCACCAAAAGACAGAGATCTCTCAGTGTCACAGTGTGGAAAAGATGTAGGTCATTTGTATCTACTCAGGAGGGGTGGGGTTGAGCTGAGTCATCCTGTAAGAGTTTCCCAGGGTGTGGAATGCTAATGGCGGGAGGCTTCACTGTATCCTGAGGAGGTTCTTTTGCATATGGATTGGTACTTGATGTGCTAATCTTCTCTGCAGGGCTATTGTCGGGGATAGAATGTTTTGTTAGCCTGGTGTTTTTCCGAACTGGAAACCATGCTCTGTTCATTCTTAAGGTTTCTTCTTTCCTGTTGAAGTTTTGCTTATGCTTGTGAATTTCAATGGCTTCCCTGTGCAGTCTGACAAAGTAGTTGGAAGTGTTGTCCAGTATTTTGGTGTCCTGGAATAAGATACTGTGCCCTGTTTGAGTTAGGCTATGTTCAGCCACTGCTGATTTTTCAGGTTGTCCAAGTCTGCAGTGTCTTTCATGTTCTTTTATTCTTGTCTGGATGCTACGCTTTGTGGTCCCGATGTAAACTTGTCCACAGCTGCAGGGTATACGGTATACTCCTGCAGAGGTGAGGGGGTCTCTACTGTCTTTTGCTGATCGTAGCATCTGTTGTATTTTTCGGGTGGGTCTGAATACTGCTTGAAGGTTATGCTGGCCCACTCAGCCCAGTTATAGCAAACTTCTACATGGAACATTTTGAAAAAACAGCTCTAGAATCAGCACCCCACAAACCTAGTGTATGGTTCCGGTTTGTGGATGATACATTTATCATTTGGAGCCATGGGGAGGAAGAATTGATGGGGTTTTTGAATCATCTCAACAACATCCACCTGAACATACAATTCACAATGGAGAAAGAAATCGAGGGAAAACTCCCATTCCTGGATACCCTGGTCATCCGCAAAGCAAACTTTCAGTTAGGTCACAAGGTCTACAGGAAACCAACTCACACTGATCGGTACTTACACAAAAACTCCAATCACCACCCCCGACAGAAAAGAGGCATAATGAAAACATTAGTGGATCGTGCAAGACGGATATGTGAGCCGCACTTTCTCAATGAGGAAATTAATCATCTAAACCACACACTTCAGGCAAATGGCTACTCCAGAAATGAAATCCGAAGAGCAATCAAACCCAGGATGAATCAAACAACCAAGGAAAAACAGTCTCCTACAGGAAAAGTGTTTTTGCCATATATCAAAGGAATTACTGATCAGATGGGAAAGCTTATGAAAAAGCATAACCTTCAAGCAGTATTCAGACCCACCCGAAAAATACAACAGATGCTATGATCAGCAAAAGACAGTAGAGACCCCCTCACCTCTGCAGGAGTATACCGTATACCCTGCAGCTGTGGACAAGTTTACATCGGGACCACAAAGCGTAGCATCCAGACAAGAATAAAAGAACATGAAAGACACTGCAGACTTGGACAACCTGAAAAATCAGCAGTGGCTGAACATAGCCTAATGCAAACAGGGCACAGTATCTTATTCCAGGACACCAAAATACTGGACAACACTTCCAACTACTTTGTCAGACTGCACAGGGAAGCCATTGAAATTCACAAGCATAAGCAAAACTTCAACAGGAAAGAAGAAACCTTAAGAATGAACAGAGCATGGTTTCCAGTTCGGAAAAACACCAGGCTAACAAAACATTCTATCCCCGACAATAGCCCTGCAGAGAAGATTAGCACATCAAGTACCAATCCATATGCAAAAGAACCTCCTCAGGATACAGTGAAGCCTCCCGCCATTAGCATTCCACACCCTGGGAAACTCTTACAGGATGACTCAGCTCAACCCCACCCCTCCTAAGTAGATACAAATGACCTACATCTTTTCCACACTGTGACACTGAGAGATCTCTGTCTTTTGGTGCTACACCTCTGAAGATGCCAGCCACAGCTGCTGGCAAAACGTCAGGAACTACAATGCCAAGACCACGGCAATACAGCCCGGAAAACCCACAACAACCATCGTTCTCCGGCCGTGAAAGCCTTCGACAATCTTCTATTCATTGAACTTCTTGAAACTTAGTGCTTAACAGGTAAGGAGTTCATTCTGTCTACATAGATTTGCAGATGAGTAGTAGGATTGAGACCTCTTTCTCACCTCTGTATGCTCATTTTAAACCATTTTTGCTGGAGGCATGCATTTTTGCAGACAAAAAGTCACAGTTCTGTGATGGTATCTTTAGACAGAAAGATTATCCAATGTAGTCTTACAGAAACCTTTGGGAGAGCATGACATTGGGGCCCTAATGAATTAATTAATGGAATTCATTTACAAAAATGATTAAACATTTCATGAATATGAAGTCTTATAGTACGTAATTAAAAATTAATCCGTATTTCATGATGAAAAACCTTTGGGCTATAATATATCTTAAACAGAAAATTATCTTTAGATAAATTTTTTTCCTCAAAATGCATTTTATCGAACAAAATCAGATTTAATTATAAAAAATCCCATCTAAATTTTAAACAACTCAATTTTTGATTTTTTAAAAAAACATTATCCACTTCGTTTCTTGAATGGTTTGAAGGAACTTGTCATTTTAATAAAACATTCTATTGAGTCACCTTGCAAGGATAGAGGAATAAATAAATAAAATAAATGCACTTTTTAGTTATCCCAGCACAGGTGCAAAACATGAAATATTGTTTTACGTTTCCTATTATGTGATACCATTGAAGATGGAACATAGTATGTTGCTATATTAAAAGCTATGTAGGTTTCTTTGGCTTTTTATTGCTGTTTTTGTAGCTGATTTTTTGTACCTTTCAAATAGTCTTGTCTAATTTGTTTACCTTCTGTATGTTCTCCAAAACAACTTTGGATTGATGTTTTTGTTTTGATACAATATATCTGTTATATGACTGCCCAGACTGTTTCCTCTTATGGCATTGCCTCTGTAAACATGAACTTTCCTTGCAGACGATGTCTCCTAGCAATAAATTAGCTGTGTGAAGGAGAAGCTTTGAATCTGTAGGCTCAGCTGGGTCTTTTCCAGTGCATTCCATGTAAAGCTGGAATGCACCCTTTCCTTCCTCCTTCCTTTAAATTTCTTTTGTTCATCTTTGTTTGGAGAAAAATGGGCTAAGGTAACAGCATGAAAGTGCCCCTAAAGTCCAGATGTTACTCCTCCATTACTCAAATTTCAAATGTGGAGAACTATTTTATTACTGACACAGTTTCTAATAATTTGCCTTAGGCATGCAAGTATGATTAAGAGCTCTTTAAACATCCTCTAGGTTGCTAAAATTAGCATATTTATTTACTTACAATGTTTTGCCCTGCTTTTTGTGGTCCTATTAAGTCCACTAAAGCAGTTAACAAAAGGTAAAATAACATCTCATTGTAAGCAGCATTAAAACTACACAAATACTTCATTGAAACAATAAAAAATCAGAGTTTAAAATAAATACAAAAGATATGAACAACTATTAAACATTGAAGAGGGAGAAGCGAAACAAAAAAGTCTTCGCCTGCCGGTAGAAAACTGTAACAGAGAGAGAGTTCCAGAGTTTTGGTGCCACTATGCAGAAGGCCCTCACCTGGGCTTCTACCTGCCTAATCTTAAAAGGAATAGGCACCTGAAGCTGGGCCTCTAAAGATGACTGCAGTGGTTGGGTAGGTTCATAAGAGAAAAGGCGGTTCTTCAGGTATGTTGATCCCATACAATATAGAGCTTTAAATGTCAGCACCAGCAGCTTGAATTGGGCCCTGAGTTAAGCCCATGTATATGAGCCAAGACCAGAGCTACAATTCACTTCAGTAAGCATCTTGCCTGCAGCATTCCACACCAGTTGAAGTTTCTGAACAGTTTTCAGTGGTGGCCCCATGTAGAGCACATTGCAGTCATCAAATCTAGTTGTAACCATGGCATGAACCACACTGGCCAGAATTTTTCTGCCCAGAAAAGGCTGCAACTGGCTAACTTAGAGCCAAGCTACAAGTGACGAATTACACCTGAATGGCAAATGAACAGACTCGTGTATTCCTCCCTGTTCACTTGCCATTCACTTGTGCTCCACTTGACCACATAGTGATCAAGTGGTGCAAGTGAATGGCAAGTGAACAGGGAGGAATACATGTGAGTCTGTTCACTTGCCATTCAAGTGTAATTCGTCACTTGTAGCTTGACTCTTAGTTGAAGGTGGTAAAAGGTTCTTCTGGCTACAGCAGCCACTTGCTTATCCAGCAGTAGTCTTGGGTCCAAGATGTTCCTGGTCCTTCAAGGAGAGTGTAACCCCATCTAAAACTGGTTACACCTTAAATGCTGGGTCAGACATCCCACTCATCAGTAGCATTTCTCTTGTTGAGATTAACCTTTAGTTTATTAGCCCACATCCACTCCAAAAGTGCCTCCAGGCACTGGTTCAGGGTTTCTACAGCCTCCCTAGGATTAGCTAGAAGTTAACAGAGTTGAGTGCCATCCAAATATTGGTGACAACCAAGCCCAAATCTCCAGATGACTTCACCCAGAAGCTTCATGTAGATGTTAAAAAGCATAGGGGACAAGTTGGAATCTTGCAGGACTCCACAAGCCAAAAATCAGGTGACTGAGAAAGAGTACCCAGCCTCACCATCTGAAACCTACTTTCCAGGTAGGTGTGAAACCACCATAGAAGGGTGCCTCCCAATGTCAGACCAAAAAGATGGTCCAGAAGGATACCATGATTAATGGTATTAAAGAGACATCAAGAAGAATCAACAGAGTCCAACTCCCTTCTGTCCATTTCCCAATGCAGATCATGCCCCCCTCCCCCCCGGGCAACTAAGGCTATTTCAGTCATATAGACAGGCTTAAAACCAGATGAGAAGTAATTTGCCTTATCAAGGAAAGCTTGCCTCATCTAGGAAAGCTTGAATTTGACCAGCCACCACCTTTTCGTTCACTTTGCTCAAGAATGTGGAGCATTTGAAACAAGTCAATAGTTATTAAGATTTCCTTGCTCCAGGGTAAAGTGCTTTAGAAGTGGATATACCACATCCTGTTTCAAGGCTGGGGTGACTCCCTCCACTCTAAAGAAAGCACTAATTACCTTTCAGACCCAGCCAACCACCACCCCCAGCCCTGGCAGATTTAATTAGCCAAGAAGGGCAAGAGGTGGTAGGCCTCAAACCTCCAAGAATCCTGTCCATATGTTCAGACTAAATAAACTGAAAAGTATCCCAAACAGGACAAGTTCGCCCTCTGGCACCATCTGACCCTGTCACTTCTCGTGTAGAGTCCAAGTGAGAACAAATGCAAGCAATTTTACCTGAAAAGTGATAAGCAAAATGGTTACTGCAGGCCAGTGAGCAGACCAACTCCTCTTGCAGGCCAGATCCCAACAGGACTCTGATCACCAACAGCTCCATTGAACTATACAGTGCAGATGCAACGGCGGCTAAAAAGTATTGTTCCTTCATTGCCATAGTACGCCTTAAAGTACTCTTTAAAAATGAACTTTTGCCAGTCTTCTTAGATCCATCATGAATCTTTCTTCACTGTTGGTCTAGCCATCTCCCTAGTAGATCTGTCTGAAGAAAAATATATAATACTTGCATTCAACTGGACAAGAAAATGAGTTCAATATTCCAGATCCCTGCATAGATTTTTATTACTTTGAAATATGGCATCATTAAAAAAAAGAGATGCTATTACAAGCTTATTATTCTACCAGAGATGGTATATTTGTTGAGCTGTACAAAACTGCAAGTAGATGCCCACTTAATAGAATACATTTCCATACCAAAATATTAATCACATAATAAACTTGGTATGGTAGATACAAAGGTATGTTAGAATTCTTCTGAGAATTGTATATTGGAGATTTTTTGTACAAAGTGTATTTTATTTATTTATAGTCTACCTTTCTCAGTGAGACCCAAGGTGGATTACAGAGTGCAAGGCAATATAATCAATAGCTAGAACATTCAATGAACAAAAAAATATATGATCAACAGCTAGGACATTCAGTGAACAAATACAATAGGGTATGGGTTGCAGAAAAATGAAAACAAGCTTAAATCCTAACAGGAATGAAATATTTCCAAAACAAAGCATAATTAGGTGATACTTAACAGTGTGGAAACTAACCGGTAGGAGCATATCTACCTCAGCAGACAGTACCCAGTAGAATGGTCTGTAGTCCCTGTTCCTTACAAAGGCATTTCTCTCAGCCATTTCTTTGGGCACAGCCTCTATTAACTGATTTAAAAAAGCCATCCTGAATAATTCAGGTTTTGTATAGTTTGCAGAAATTTAGAAGAGGGAGAGAGTACAGAGCCAGTTTGGTGTAGCAGTTGAGAGCAGCAGGACTCTAATGTGGAGAACTGGGTTGGTTTCTCCACTCCTCTGATTGAAGCCAGCTGGGTGACCTTGGGTCAGTCACAGTTCTCTCAGAGCTCTCTCACCCCCACCCTCCTCACAGGGTAATTGTTGTGATGATAATACTACACTTTGTAAACTGCTCTGAGTGGTGGCTGGCATCACCACCTGCTCCACTCCTGATCCCAGCTGGGTGAAGGCGGGGGGCGGGCATTGCCACCTCCTCTGCTCTTGATCCTGGCCGGATGATAGCAGAGGGTTGGCCATTGCCACTTGCTTCACTCCTGATCCCACCTGGGTGAAGTCAGTGGGCGAGCATCATCACTTTTTCCACTCCTGATCCCGGCCAGGTGAAGGTGGCGGTGGGCATTGCCACCTGTTCTGTGCCTGATCCCTGCTGGGTGAAGGTGAGGCATGGGTATTGCCACCTGCTCCATTCCTGATCCCAGCTGGGAGAAGGCAGGGGGTTGGCATTTTCACATCCTCAGCTTCTGACCCCAGCTGGGTAAGGGGGATGGGCATTTCCACCTGCTCCACTCCTGATCCCAGCTGGTTGATGGTGGTAGATGGGCACTGCTACCTGCTCTGCTCCCAATCCCATCTGGGTGAAGGTGGGGGCGGGCGTCACCCTACTCTGCGTCTGATCCCAGCTGGGTGAAGCCCGGGGGCGGACATCGTTACCTGCTCCACTCCTGATCCCAGTTCTGTGAAGGCAGCGGACAGGCATTGCCACCTGCTCCATTCCTGATCCCAGCTTGTTGAAGTTGAGGGGTGGGCACTGCCACCTTCTCTGCTCCTGGTCCCAGCTGAGTGAAGGCAGGAGGCCTTCACTGCCTGCTCCACGCCTGATCCCAGCCTGGGCTTCCTGCCGGAGTGCACTCTCTGGGGGGACCAGCTGCCTCTTCTGGGCTTCCCTCCAAGGCAGTGCTCTCTGGTGGCATACCAGGATTGGAAGTGAGTTGTCTGGAACACAGTACGCCTTTTATATGGTAGGATACAGAGCTTGTATCTAATCAGTTTTTCCATTGTTAAAAAAGGAGGAGAGTGTTTCCTTTTACCACCAAAAGGACTATGTTTGGGATCATGGTACCTGCATGGACAAAAGCTATGTGGAATGGGAGCTGACTAAGACTGAGCAAAAAGATTGGCTAGATCAAACCCATAATTCTTAATGCAAGAGACATGCATGCAGCATGATCAGAAGTTTCAAATTAGTAAACTACTACCTACTACTAAAAGCAAACCAATAAGCTTTAGTTACAACTTAATTAATATGCCTTGGAAAGTGCAAAGTGGGAAATACGATTTCAGTTAACCCATCCTGCTATCAGTCAAAACGTTTGTATCACTAACAACATCACAGAAAGTACCTTTTTGACAGAGAGGTAAAAGGGAATAAAATAAACTATTCAGACAAACTTTGTATAATGTACAAACTGTTACATTTTCCATGTATGTACCCCTACTTTCCTTAGCAATTCATCTGGCTTTTCAATTTTTCAGGTAAAATCCTACTTTAATTGGCCAAACTTGTGCTTATTTAAATAAAAGTGCAATTCCAATGCTGATGGCATATTCTTATGAGCTTTATAAAGTCACACTACATTATTCATTCTTCACAGAAGTGAGAAGGAAGCACAGAAGTAACCTGTCAGTTTGTAGATATGTGGGTGGTAGACTTCTACTATATTTGAGGATGCAGTAGGCATTTTCCACTTTTCAAACAGATATTTGGTTTTTGAAATTCAAGAATGTTTATAAGTTCCAAAAAACATACAATTTTGTGTGCCACCAAACTTACTGAAGAACTCTTGATAGAATTTTTGTGTGCGCTTGGCTTTCATTAATGTATGAGGCATACTCAGGTTGGAAAGCAGAAGGAATAAATAGGAGAATCCACCCACATTTCAGCAGAATCCAAGGGGGAAAGGGCAGAAGCACCAGGATATAATAAAAGCAGAGAAAAATCTAGTTTAACATGTTCCATTGAATTTGATTTTTTAAACTACCTGCAGAAAAATGTTTCTTTTTGAAAGCTTCTCAAGTCCCCTGCCAAATACTTCTGCCGTGTAATATGCAGGTTTTTTTAAAAAAAAGCATGCCTGTCTTTCAGCGTTCCTAATTTGACATTTGTGATCAATCATGATTTTGTTTAAAGTTGCTCACTTCTAAACTTTGATCCTTTCAGCTAAATTAACAGAGCAATCCTAATCTCACTTTCCTGGGAGATAGCCCCACAGAATAGACCTGAATAGGATTTTTAGTAAAGCTGCTTCAGATTATCTTAAAGCCTAACTAAATAGTTTCTTCTTTCACTTTCTTCGTTCTGCTTTCTACATACTGCTCAACAATCTGCATATTACTGCACATTAATTTCCTAGACTATCCTCTTTACAAATTATCTTGCTTTTATGGGCGAGATCTCACTTCACGTTCATTTTCCATATATTTAGGTTTTTTCACGATGCTATTATCCCTTGTTTAGGGCTTTTCTGAGAAAATCTGCAAGTATATATAGTTTGATTTGTTACGTTCTCAAAGAATCTTAGAGTATGGTCTTTTTAAAATGCCCTAAAAAATAGTACTGTATATTTGTCTTTCATAGGCATGTATCCTCTTAAATATTGTTGATTTTTCTATTACTTATCATTTCCGCTCATATATCAAGATCTTTGAATTGCAGACTTATTTTTGAAAAAAAATATTTTTGCCTAAAACATGCTGCTGTTGATGTATACATTAAAGTTGTCACATTTAATGTGATGCAATTTAGAAATCAAATTAAGGGTCAATCTCCTGTGTTTTCTATTTTCTCTTTAAAACAACTACCAGTGAGGTGGGTGAGTGATCCCAAGTATACTGGAACCATTGCTCAGGGAGTGAGGATTTAGCTTTTCCCCCTCTGTATTGGTTCCCAAAAATAATTCATACCTATCAGTGCTAAAACTGATATTTGATAAAAGAAACACTGGTATGTATGTTTGTAAAGATCCTGCCCTACAACAGGCTCCAAAAGGTATAAATGTAAAATTTTGGTTCAGGCTTCTGTTCAAGCTCTGGCCTGCTTTGTGGAAAGTCCCTTACTTTGCTAATTGGATGCACTTGTGTGTTATTTTGTTCTTGTGAGAAAGTGTCCTTGAGTAGGCCAGAGCCTGGTAGCTGAACTCATCTCCTAATCAGGACTCCCTACATTTTCTCATGCTATAATGCCAATTAAGTAACTGATCCCTGATTGGTTCCCAGGCTGGTGGGTCAGCTCTCCTAGATCTCAAGAAGTTTCATTGTCTCCAGGCAAGAGCTCAACCTTTACCTTTCAGTCACTGCTGCCCACTACAATGTGAGAGAGAGCTTCTTAGCTCCCTCACACTCTACCCAGATGCCTAGAGTTGGCTGGCATAGATGGACTCTTTGCTAAGCCTTGGTAAGAACAACCAGCTTTGGAACTAAGTCAGAGAATGTTTAGATGACTAGCTTGCAGTGATTTTAGTTAGTGAAATGATATTTAGAATAGCAAGACTTACTTATTTTGTGCCTTGCCTAAATGTTTTTGAAGAGCAATTCCTGTTTTGAATACTCTCCTATGTTTTTTCTTTAATAAACATAAATAATATCTTTTACCTGCCTGTGTTCAGTGTTACTTGCCTAAGGTGTGTACACACACTCAAATGAATCCAGGAAGTTGGGGCTTGACAAATCTTTGACCAGAGCTCTTGGAAACTCCTAGGTGTCCTGAGTGGCTGGATTTCAGCATTCAGGGTTGGGAGTGAGTGTCTCTAGGTCATGACCATGTTTTGTTTTTGCTAAAGAACAAAAGTCTTCAAGTTCACATATTTGGGTGCTGAATGAACAGAGATGGAATCCTATTTAATATTACCACAGTCAAGGTCAAATATTCCAGCATGTCAAGAATCTCATTATGTGGCTGACACCTTAACTGTCATTATGTCATCTAAAGGCAGCTTTGAAGGAGTTACTGTACATACACACACACCCCTCAAGAAGCCAGTTCTTGACTTTTATCATTGCCATTTGCTTAATTTGGTTTAAATATTGTTTGTAACTATTTAGACTGTCGCTGTTCCCAAAAATAGCCAAGAGTAACGGTTTTATCTCTGAAATATCAATGACATAACCTATATTTATATAATATCATTAGGCTAAAGTAGACATGGGCACGGATGGGAAAAAAAATCCGAACAACTTGTTTGTTGTTCGTTGCCATCCGGAACAACGAACAGAAGCGAACATGTCCTCTTAATGAACATGTTCGGTGTTCGGTGTTCGTGGCCCTTGTCAGAGGGACGTGGGTACTCCCCTCGTCCCTCTGACAGCAGGCAGAGCCAGCGCTGTGGAGCTTCATTCTGCCTGCTGTCAGACGGACAAAGGGACTCCTCTCATCCCTCTGACAGCGGGCAGAGCTGGCACTGCGGGGCTTTGTTCTGCCTGCTGTCAGAGGGGCGAGGGGAGTCCCCTCGTCCCTCTGACAGTGGGCAGAGGTGCCACCGTGGGGCTTTGTTCTACCTGCTGTCAAAGAGACTAGGGGACTCCCCTTGTCTCTCTGACAGCGGGTAGAGCCGGCACCACGGGGATTCGTTCTTCCCGCTGTCAGAGGGACTAGGGTGCTCCCCCCATCCCTCTGACAGCAGGCAGAGCCACCACCGCAGGGCTTCGTTCTACCCGCTTTCAAAGGGACAGGAGGACTCCCCTCATCCCTCTGACAGCAGGAAGAGCCGCCACCACGAGGCTTCATTCTGCCCACTGTCACAGGGATGAGGGGAATCCCCTCGAGCTGCTGCCGCAGGGCTTAATTCTGCCAGCTGTCAGAGGGACAAGGGACTCCCCTCCCCTGGTCCCTGTGACAGCGGGCAGAGCTGTCACCACGGGGCTTCATTCTGCCCGCTGTCACAGGGACAAGGGGACTCTCCTCATTCCTCTGACGGTAGGAAGAGCTGCCGCTGCAAGGCTTCGTTCTGTCCACTGTCACAGGGACAAGGGGACTCCCCTCTTCCCTCTTACAGCAGGCGGAGCCGCCACCGCAGAGCTTCATTCTGCCCACTGTCAGAGGGACGAGAGGACTCTCCTCCCCTCATCTCTCTGACAGCGGGCAGAGCCACCGCTACATGGCTTTGTTCTGCCCTCTGTCAGAGGGACGAGGGGATTCCCCGCGAGCTGCTGCCACGGGGCTTTGTTCTGCCCACTGTCAGAGGGACAAGGGGCTTCGTTCTGCCATCTGTCACGGGGATGAGGGTACTCCCCTCGAGCCACTGCTGCGGCCTTCGTTCTGCCCGCTGTCACAGGGATGAGGGGACTGCCTTCGAGCTGCTGCTGCAGGGCTTTGTTCTGCCCACTGTCAGAGGGACAAGGGGACTTTCCTTGTCCCTCTGACAGCAGGCAGAGCCGGCACTACAGGGCTTCGTTCTCTCCAGTGTCAGAGGCACGAGGGGACTCCCATCGTCCCTCTGATAGTGGGCAGAGCTGGCAGAGACTTCTCTCCGTCCCTCTCACACCAAGAGAGCCTGCACCACTCCCTTTGCTGTCATTTTCTCTTCAGAGTGGCAAAAACTGGACTGTCTGCTGGAAGCTGAAAGGTTAAAGCCAGGAGTTGATACAGAGTTCAGTCCCTCCCTACCTCCGTTGCCAGGGAAATTGATTGAAAGGTGCCAGACTGTCTGACTTGATGAATGGCTGATGAATGCATGAACAAGGCTTTGCAATGACCACTTGTTCGTTCAGAATGGGGCCTCATGAACGGCTTGTTCGCGAACAGCTGAACCCAATGTTCGTGGGGTTTTTTCATTCATATTGCTATTTGTGCCCATGTCTAGTCTCAATTAAGAATTGGATGCAGTATATTGTCGAAGGCTTTCACGGTTGGAGAACGATGGTTGTTGTGGATTTTCCGGACTGTATTGCCATGGTCTTAGCATTGTAGTTCCTGACGTTTCACCAGCAGCTGTGATTGGCATCTTCAGAGGTGTAGCACCGAAAGACAAGGATCTCTCTGTCAAACTGTTTGACACTGAGAGATCCTTGTCTTTCGGTGCTACACCTCTGAAGATGCCAGTCACAGCTGCTGGCGAAACATCAGGAACTACAATGCCAAGACCACGGCAATACAGCCCGGAAAATCCACAACCACCATTGGATGCAGTAGTTAAGGAATTAATTTCATTTTTTTTCTGAACAGTTTTCTGATTAAGAAACTGTGTTTAGAGTGAGTCCCCATTTTTGTTACTGAACTGCTAAATTAATACTTTAAAAGTTCACCTCTTATTTAATAACTGTTGACTTCTCAGCTGACAAAGGTTTTTTGATCAGTTAAATGGCTAACTCCATATTTCCAAGCTAGTTTGTGGCAGCTACAGTGGAAAAATCTAGCTAGATATGATGCTTTCTGTGTACTGTTAAGCAAGTGACTCTCTTTCTCTTCCTCCTGCAAGCTACTTTTGATAATCAAATTAGATTAACTGTTGGAGGTGGTTTAAAGTAAAACAGGTTCTTAGAAACTAGCATTAATTACTCTGCTTCTTTAATTTTGCTCTATCAAGTATATTGTATATGTTCATATATCTTTGTTTCACAGGAGCAGAAAAACTAGTTCATCATTTACATCGACACAACATACCCATAGCTGTTGCCACTAGTTCAGCTCGAGAGCCATTTGAAATGAAAACGACTCAACACAAAGACTTCTTTAAATTATTTCATCATATTGTGTTGGGAGATGACCCTGAAGTGAAGAATGGCAAGCCAGCACCTGATATATTTTTAGTTTGTTCAAAGAGATTTAAGCCTCCGTCACCTCCAGAAAAGGTAGGAATAATAAGAGTAATATGACCAATGGTGATAAATACTCCACATTATGTTTTGATTTCCTAACATATATCAAACATACATCTCCTCCATTAATAGGAAAAAAATGGATTTTTTTGTGTCAGAAAACATTGGCAAGTGGCCTATTTTTGTAAGTACATGATTTCTTGTAATGCAAATTTATCTAGATTTACTAATATAAAATGTTTATTTCCAATGGATTGGATTCAAAGAATTAAAAGTGTGTGTAAAACAAGGAGTATTTTTCCCCATACAAATATATTTGATGAAATAAATATATTAGTTTAGTATATCTGCTAAACTTGAAATCACATTCCTGCATTTTTTCAGTTATAAAGTTGTTTCTTGAAAATTCAGAATATATAAAGCTAATAAGCTGGGTCCTTAAGTAGAAACAAATTTTTAACAGACCTTTTAATATAGACGTAGATTACTTCTAGATTTTTGAAAAGCTAAAGTTATTGTTGAATACAAGTTGACACTGAAGGTTGTGGTAATAAACAAAGAGTTGAGGAATACCTTCGTCCTTAGTAGAGATGGGCACGAACTGGAAAAAAATAACTGTGTAGTTGATGGTTCGTCGCATTTCACGAACCTGCCCCTATTCGTGAACCGGTTAATTTGGTTTGTGAAAATGGCACATATAGGTCAACAAATCACTTCCGGGCCAGCAGAAGGCCACTTCCAGGTCAGCAGAAAGTCTGCAGAAAGTCCCTCCCCTGTTGCCTAGGAAACTGATTGATTGGCGCCAGGCTGTCTGCAGTGATGAACCAAAAAACGAACCAGCCTAAAGTTTGTGGCAGTTCATCAGAAATGGGCTCTGACGAACCACTGGTTCATGAACCACGAACCGGCCTGGTTCATTATGAAATTTAGTTCGTATTTCGGCTCGTGCCCATCTCTAATCCTTAGTATAAAATAAGTAAAACATTTTAAAAGTTTGAATATGGTGGCACAGAGTGTTCTTCAGGATGCAAGTTTCCTATGGTTCTGCATATTTGAAAGTACTATATTGTGCTTCTAGATGGAATTTTTAATTTACTCTCAGAATAATTTAAAAAATGAAATAGAATGTGTTGATAATAATCTTTAGGAAATACCCTGGAAAATGCAGCTTCCTATTTAAGAGGATTTGTAAAAAATTTCCATTGTGAAAACATGATTTGTAATGAATGCCATTTTTTCTTATACCTGAACTGCTTATATATGTTATCAAATTACCTATATCAAACCTGATTATGTGTTTGGCACTCAGAAGGACTCTTGTTTATTAAACATGTGAAGGTATATGATCCGGCAACACCTTCAGTGAACCCTATCCTACTACTGTTTTTCTATGCTTTTGTTTCTTATTTTTGCTCAATGAACATAAATCAGTTCAGCTGTGATTGTCATTTCCTTCCCCTCTTCTATTGATTTTTTAATGTGCATACATTCTCTCCTTTGCTTTTAGCATTTTCCTGTTGCTTTGATGATTTTTGGATATAAAAATCTTACTATCTTCAGTCTGTTTTACAAAGCTTACGTATCATTAATGCAGTTTCAATGATTCAGTGAATCTATTTTAGAAAAACACACATCTTGAGTTTTATACATACACACATACACCTGTGTACATTTCTGGAGAAAAATTGTCCCTGTTTTTTCTTCCTCAGGTATTTATTTGCAATTTTGGTGGGGTGGTTACTGGAGTTAAAATGGAATGTGATGGGTTAATCCCATCCTGAGCCTCATTGCTATTTCCCTGATCTTTAAAACTTCCATATTTGGATGCTAATTAGTGTTTTAAAAAACTGGGAGATTATAATAATGAATGTCCTACTTCACGTTTAGCTAAACCTGACTCAAGCAGATTCATGTGTCTTTAGATTCATGTAGCTTCAGCATTCACCCACTGGTATCATCATCATCAATATATTTAATTCTCAGTATTGTCCCATTTGTGGATACTTAAATCCACAGACTGGGTCATGAACAGGCAAGATAAATATTTCTTCAAACCCAAGAAAAGCCCCAAGTTTTCAGAAAAATCTGCATTCTAAAAACAAAAAATCAAAATAATATAAGCAGTGACTGCCTTTAGGAAATGGATGTCCTCTGAGGTCTCTCAGTGCCCATTGTAGGGGTTGCTAGGCAACTACAACAATACTGCCAGCCTTCAAACTTCAGTTTCTACCAGCAAAAGGCAGGAGTGGTGGTCCTTTCCAGGGTATTTTGGCCTCCCAGTCCACTCCTGCTCCCCTCCCATCTGCCCTGGAAAGAGAGTGCATTGGGTCCGGACCTCACAGCAACCATGGGTCAATGTGCTACCATACAATTTATGCCAATCAACACTGTTGTGGCGGTAACTATGACTTGATTCCATAGCAGTTGATTGTGCCCAGTAGCAGCTTTTATGCAAGCTGCGTGACTTGGCTACACCTAGAAGTGGTCATGCAATTGACTTAAGAGACTTGCTACCACACAACTTTTGTCAGGGCGTGCCGCCGCTGCCGCTGGGTGTGGCCCTGGGCGGTCTGCTCCTGACGTCATAGGGGGGCCAGGGATGCTGCAGGACCCTGCTCTGTGGAAGGAGGGGCGGTATACCTCACCCAGACTCCCTCTCAGTCCACTCGCTGGCCTGCTCAACCTGGCCTGCTTGCCCCCTGTGTCCTTCTTCATCCCCTCCTTCCAGAACTCTCCTCCAAACCTCCACTCTTGCATTGCACCATTCTCACTCCACATCATCACTCCTCATTCACACCCACCACCACAGGGCTCTTCCCAGCCAGCTTTTATAGGGCTTCCTTCTACTGTCCCACCCCTCTTCCAGCCTGGTCTTGGGCTGCACCAAGCAATTGCAGCTGGGGTAGCTGATCTGGCCCCACTGACCAGCACCAGCTGTGCCTTGTTCCCTGGCTGCCCAGCCTCCCTGCCTGGGCTGATTGCTGAAGGCCTGTCCAGCTGCAGTTCCCTGGCTAGCAGCCCGGCCTCCCTGGCTGAGCTGATGGCTGAAGGTGGGTCCAGCTGCGGCTCCTTGGCTGGTTGCCCAGGGCTTCATGCCGAGTGCCTCCACTAGCCCCACCTGGAGTGGCTTGGCTTTTGGCAACTCCTGGGCCAGGCTACTATTTTCTAGCTGGGGCGTGGCTTTGGGTTGTTGGGGCTGCTGCTGCTTCTCCTCCTCAGGTAAGGCCTTTGGGTGGGTGACTGCTGGGCCCCCAATCTCTCTGCCCTTGCCCCCTTCCGCCTTGCTTAGTCCCCTTTCTTTTCCTAGGGGAGTGGGACTCGCTGGCCTCTCTCTGTCTCCCCCTGCCTCCTGAGGCCCTGGGCCTTTGCCCCTTGCCCCTGGCACTGGCAGGTTCTGGCCCCATTTGCCCATGGGAGGGGTTGGCCTGCTGTCCCCCAGCTGCCCCCTCTGCCTGCCAGTCAGACCGGTTGACCTGCTGTCAGCCGGCCGACCAGTTGACCTGCTGTCTGCTGGCTGACCAGTTGACCTGCTGGCTGCTGGCTGCCCCCTCTGTATGCCTGTCCGCCCAGTTGACCTGCTGTTCCCTCCTACCAAGTCTGGGGGCTGGGACCCAGACCCCGGACACACACCCCCACTTGGCTTTGAGTTGTGGGGGTCCGGTTCAGTCTCGAACATGCGGGACATGAAGTCTGCGTCCACATGCTGTGCCCCCTGGCGGTATTTGATGGTAAATTGGAAGGGTAGGAGGGAGAGGTACCACCGCAGCACCCTGGGATTGTGCGCCTTCATGCGGTGGAGCCACTGCAGGGGCGCATGGTCCGTCAGCAGTACAAAGGGGTTGTTGGCCAGGTAGTACTGCAGGGCCCCCACTGCCCACTTGACTGCTAGGGCCTCCCGCTCCACTGTGGCATAGCGCTTCTCTGCGAGCTGTAGCTTCCGACTCAGGAAGAGAATGGGGGCGTCTACTCCATCACGCTCCTGAGTCAGCACAGCCCCGAGGCCGGTGTCTGAAGCGTCTGTGGCCAGCGTGAAGGGTCGGTCAAAGTCCGGGTTCCACAGGGCGGTGGCGTTAGAGAGGGCTGACCGCAGGTCTCGGAAGGCCACCTCTAGTTCTGGGGTCCACCGGACTTGGTTGGGCATCCCCTTCCTTAAGCAGTCCGTCAGAGGTGCCGCTCGGGAGGCAAAGTGGGGGATGAACCGCCCATAATACCCCAGCAGTCCCAAGAAACGCCGGACCTGCTTCTTGGTCTGGGGCTGTGGGGCATCGGCTATAGAGGCCACCTTGTCCGGCGGTGGTCGGACCCGTCCTCCCCCGACCACGAAGCCAAGGTACTGCAGCTCCTGGAACCCCAGATGGCTTTTCTTTGGGTTGGCCCGCAGTCCGGCCTGTTGAAGGGCTCTCAAGACTGACTCCAGGTGCTGGAGGTGGGTGGGCCAGTCCGGGCTAAAGACAATGATGTCGTCAATGTAGGCCATTGCGTATGCCCGGCACTCGCCCAGCACCTGGTCCACTAGTCGCTGGAACGTGGCTGCCGCACCATGGAGACCGAAAGGCATTTTCTTAAATTGAAAAAGACCTCGGGGGGTGGCGAACGCTGTTTTCTCCCGATCCTCAGGCCGCACGGGCACCTGCCAGTATCCCTTGGTTAAATCGAGAGCCGACAGGTAGCGAGCGGACCCCAGGTGATCCACCAGCACGTCTGCTCGGGGCATGGGATAGGCATCGAACTTGGCCACCTTATTCAGCTCTCGGTAATCGACGCAGAAGCGGGTGGTCCCGTCCGGCTTGGGCACCAAGACTATTGGACTCCTCCAGGCACTCCGTGAGGGCTCAATCACCCCCAGCTGGAGCATCTCGTCCGTCTCCTTTTCCACTGCCTCCCAGCGCTTTCTAGGGATGGGTCGCCACGTAGCCCGGGCCGCCTGCCCTGGCTCGGTTGGGATGGCATGCTGTATCAGGCTGGTGCTACCCGGTCTGCGGGAGAAGACGCCTGGTACCTGGGCCCATAGAGCCTGTAGCTGGGCCCGTTGAGTTGGGTCGAGCTGGGGGTCCACCTTGGGCTCCTCGAATTCTGGGCCTTCTGTGGTCCACGGCAGTTCACTGGACGGGAGTTCCAGGGGGTCCTCCGCCAGCTGGCACTCCTCGCTGTCCCGCTCGTACCACCTCTTCAGCAGGTTCACATGGAGCGTCCTCCGCCGGCGCCGGCCCGGCCCGCACTGCAGCTCATAAGTGGTGGGACCCAGTACCCTCCGAATTTGGTAAGGGCCCCTCCATGGGTCCCCCTCCTCCCGTGGGAACACCGAGTGGTGTACTAGGACCTTTTCTCCGACTTGGAAGGTCCTCATCCTTGCACCCCGGTCGTAGGCAGCCTTCTGCCGCGCCTGGGTGTGTGTTAGCTGGCGGTTTGCCTCCGCCTGGGACTTCTGCACCCGCTCGCGGAGCTGGCTCACATACTCCTGTATGGGGGGAGCAGGGCTGCTGGCGCGGGGACTCCACCGTTCTGCCAACCGAGAGAGCATCCCCCGTGGCTTGCGCCCATATAGCAGTTCAAAGGGGCTATAGCCGGTGGATGCCTGTGGGGTCTCCCGGAGGGCGAACATGAGGGGGTCAATGTACAGATCCCACTGGTGGGGCTTGTCCCGGGTCATCTTCCTCAGGGCTTCCTTGACGGTCTGGTTCAGACGCTCTGCCAAACCATCCGTCTGAGGGTGGTAAGCCGAGGTGAATACCTGCCGGATCCCCAAATTCTGGCAGAGTTGACGCATGGCTTTGGCACGGAACGGCCCCCCCCCGGTCCGTCAAGATTTCGTCCGGCAGGCCCACCATTGCAAACAGCTTGGACAGGGCCCGTATCATCCCCGGGGTCTGCATTGTCTTTAGTGGGATGACCTCCGGAAACCGCGTAGCATAGTCCACGATCACCAGGGCAAAGCGGTGGCCCCGGGGTGTGCGCGGCAGCGGGCCGATAAAGTCCATTGCGATGCGTTGGAAGGGTGTCTCCATGACAGGCAATGGGGAGAGGGGGGCCTTTGAGGGGCGTCGTGCAGCCACCCGCTGACAGGTGGGGCATGAGCGGCAGTGGGCCTTCACGTCCGCATTCACGGAGGGCCAGAAGAACCGCTCGAGGACCTTCTTCGGGGTCTTGTGGTGCCCCAGGTGCCCGGCCCAAGCATGCTCATGGGCCATGCGGAGAACTTCCGCCCGGTAGGCTGCCGGCACCAGTAGCTGGCGGACCTCTCCCTGGCCATTTGGGGCACGGGCCAGACGGACCCAAACCTCTCCTTGCTTCTCGATGCGGGGGAGCCGCTGGGTCCTTCTCTCATCCCGCACTTGCTCCTCCTCACGAGCTGCCGTATCTCGCAGGCGCTGCAAGGACTCGTCTGCACCTTGGGCATTGCGGAACCGGCGGTCTGCTGGAGGACCTGCGGGATCCTCGGCCTGTGGTTCGGCCACTGGTCCACGGGAAGGGCCCTCGCTGGGGTCAGCTGCTTCCTCTACCTGCAGAGCCACAGCAGCTTGGGGGGTTGCCAACGCCCCCATCGCCTCCCTGAGTAACCGGGAAAACTCAGGGGCATCTCTCCCTAGCAGCATGGGGAGGGGTAAGTGGGCCACCTTGACGACCTCTATGCGGCGGATCGCCCCCAGGTATTCCACCGTGACCCAGACCGCAGGATACGGCAGGGTGCGGCCCATCACATCTGTCACCGGGATCCAGCGGTGCACTGGGGTGGCAGCTGGGACGAGTTGGGTGTGGATCGCCGAGACTGCGCTCCCTGAGTCCAACAGGGCCTGCAGGCTCTGCCGGCCTATCCTCACGGTGGCGCGCAGACTCTCTATCCTCTTGCCAGCTGGCGGGTTAATTTCCCAAGCCAACGCACATACCACTGGTGAGGAGGCTGTGGGGGTGCAGGCTTGCATCTGCTGCTCCACGGCCTGCATTAGCTCTGCCTGAGCTGTTTGGAAGGCCGCCTCCAGCTTCCTCCACATCCTGTCCAAGCATTCCTCTAGCCACAGTCTGAGGTCTGCTGGGGCTACGGCATTGGGATACATCCCTTCGACTGGCGCCTGTGCCGGAACGACTTTCCCCGTACGGGCCACCAACTTGTCAGGGCGTGCCGCCGCTGCCGCTGGGTGTGGCCCTGGGCGGTCTGCTCCTGACGTCATAGGGGGGCCAGGGATGCTGCAGGACCCTGCTCTGTGGAAGGAGGGGCGGTATACCTCACCCAGACTCCCTCTCAGTCCACTCGCTGGCCTGCTCAACCTGGCCTGCTTGCCCCCTGTGTCCTTCTTCATCCCCTCCTTCCAGAACTCTCCTCCAAACCTCCACTCTTGCATTGCACCATTCTCACTCCACATCATCACTCCTCATTCACACCCACCACCACAGGGCTCTTCCCAGCCAGCTTTTATAGGGCTTCCTTCTACTGTCCCACCCCTCTTCCAGCCTGGTCTTGGGCTGCACCAAGCAATTGCAGCTGGGGTAGCTGATCTGGCCCCACTGACCAGCACCAGCTGTGCCTTGTTCCCTGGCTGCCCAGCCTCCCTGCCTGGGCTGATTGCTGAAGGCCTGTCCAGCTGCAGTTCCCTGGCTAGCAGCCCGGCCTCCCTGGCTGAGCTGATGGCTGAAGGTGGGTCCAGCTGCGGCTCCTTGGCTGGTTGCCCAGGGCTTCATGCCGAGTGCCTCCACTAGCCCCACCTGGAGTGGCTTGGCTTTTGGCAACTCCTGGGCCAGGCTACTATTTTCTAGCTGGGGCGTGGCTTTGGGTTGTTGGGGCTGCTGCTGCTTCTCCTCCTCAGGTAAGGCCTTTGGGTGGGTGACTGCTGGGCCCCCAATCTCTCTGCCCTTGCCCCCTTCCGCCTTGCTTAGTCCCCTTTCTTTTCCTAGGGGAGTGGGACTCGCTGGCCTCTCTCTGTCTCCCCCTGCCTCCTGAGGCCCTGGGCCTTTGCCCCTTGCCCCTGGCACTGGCAGGTTCTGGCCCCATTTGCCCATGGGAGGGGTTGGCCTGCTGTCCCCCAGCTGCCCCCTCTGCCTGCCAGTCAGACTGGTTGACCTGCTGTCAGCCGGCCGACCAGTTGACCTGCTGTCTGCTGGCTGACCAGTTGACCTGCTGGCTGCTGGCTGCCCCCTCTGTATGCCTGTCCGCCCAGTTGACCTGCTGTTCCCTCCTACCAAGTCTGGGGGCTGGGACCCAGACCCCGGACAACTTTCACAACTTAGCCAGTTTTTTTCCCAGAGAACAGCTGCCAGGAGGAGAGAATGAGAGAAAGCTGTAGTGGTTAGAGTATCAGATTAGAATCTGGGATTCGGTTTCGTTTTCCTGGCCATGTCAGACGCTCTTCTCCGCAGGTCCGGGAGGAAACGTCTGAGCAACCTGACTGGACGGTTGACCCGCGAGGGTTAACCCCCAGGACTCCCAGTGAGGGAGTCAGGGTCCGGGGCGCCGCGGGAAGAACCCCCTGGAAGCAATGCAGGGGGTAAATCGCCCGTTTGCTCCAACAGAGGCCGGCAGACTTGTGCAGCACATCGTGTGCAGCCGGGCCACGGAAAACGGCAAAGAGCAGAACTAGGCGAAAGCCTGTAAGTAAGTGAATCCCTTCTGTTACTACAAGCGTACGTGAAGGATTGGTGGGATCTGAAGCTAAGAAGGCTCGGGTTTCTTCCCCCTCACTGAGTTTCAGAACTTGGTCGGCAGTCTCCCCCCCCTAAAATGGTGACGAAAAAGCAGAGTCCCGCTTTGGGCAAGTCAATCTAGGCTTCCCTGCAGGGTAAAGGAGAATCTCTTGAGGATTTGGTGAAGCTGTCGGTGACTGAAGCCATAAAGCCCTTTGTTGACAAGCTAAATGAAACGGATCAAAGGGTTGGCTTAATTGAGAGCGAAGTGAAAACCATTAAGGAAACAGCGGGGGAGGCAGAGAAGTCTGCTCGAGAAAATGCGTCACTCGTGAGGGCAACAAAGAACTAAAGCTGGTGGAGAACCAGCTGATCGGGCTACAAGTGGAATGAGCACAGACAATTTTGCGTCTCCAGAACATGAGAGAGGAGGAAAATGAGAATTTGCAGGATCTGGTCTTGGAACTTTTGGCGACACCCATGAGGGCAACTAAAGAAGAATTAAAAAGCGCCATTTTGGAAGTCCGTCGGGCTTCTTCAAAATATGCGACGAAGCGTCAGCTGCCTCGCGAGATCATCATTGATTTCTCATCTAAGGATTCAGGACACTATCCTATATAATTCATACAATGCAGATCTGGACTTTCTGGGTAATAAGGTTAAGATATTGAAGGACGTTCCATTTTTAGCTCGGAAAAGAAGATTTAAATACAAAGGGTTTGCAACTCTTCTGAGGAAACGTGAAATAAAGTTCAAATGGTTATTTCCGGAAGGTATCTGGTTTAGTTACAAAGATCAAGCTTACAAGATAACATCAGAAGATCAGCTAAGGGACTTTGAGGGTCAGCATCAAGAGTTCCAGCAAGATGCTAAACAAGAGGGAAAGGATTCCAAGTTTGAAGGGGGAGGGGAGGAGGGAACGAGCGCGGCGACTGCAGCTGTTCAGAGAGAACTGCGTCCGAGGCCCGGGGGGGGGGGGAGGAAGACCTAATCTTGATTAAAATCTGTATTTTGCAAGGTCTACCAATCTAACAGTATTTTACAAAGTTTTAATTTTAAACAATGGCAGTATGAAGGGAAAGCATTATTTGTAGATGTAGTGTTTGTGTTGTTATGTGCTGTTTTTTTTCTTTCCTTCCCTCTGCCCCCCTTCTTTCCTTTGTATTGTTAGTAATTAAAAATAAAAAAATAAAAAAAAAGATTAGAATCTGAAAGGCCCAGATTCATATCCTCACTTGGCCATGGAAATTTGCTGGGTGACCTTGGACCCAATCACTCTTTCAGCCTAAGCTAGCTCATAGGGGGTTGTTGTGGGGATAAAATGGAAGAGAGTAGTGCAAGCAGCTTTGGGTCCCCATTGTGAAGAAACATGGCATATAAATGAACAAAATAATAAATATAGCAGATAAAAGAAAGTTTAGTTGGTGAATGAGGACAGAGAGAGAAGCAAGGAGGGGGGAGGGGGATATAAGGGCTACTAGGTAGAGAGAAAGAGGAAATAGTGTGGGGAAAGTGATACAAGGGAAAGTGAAGTGACTTCTGCAGATCCTTGTGGATTCCCTATTTATTATATCTAATTCTGAACCATGCCATAGATAATGTGATTTCTAGATTTGCAAAATGGAGCTAGTGACATGCAGGCTTCATTTTTAAGACAAAAAAAATCAATTCCATATTGTAAAAACTTGCTTTTAAATTTTTATCTGATATTTGGGCCTCCCCGTTTTGTCTTCCCTTACTTTTCTGCTGTTTGTTTTGTGAGATATAATTATTATTGTTCCATACTAATGTTCCTCTCTTGGCAACAAAGCTACATATACAGTGCAGTTTATTAACACTAACAAAAATTTTATTACACAAAGAGGGCAAAGTGTCTTATAGAATATTAGTGCAGCAGGCAGCAGCCATGAATTAGTGCAATTATAAGATGATTGCAAACCATACTTTATAAAGCAGTTTTGGGAAGCCAAATGTGTCATTTCAATTTTATACAACCTAGAAGTGTGGGAAATTCTTTTGTTTAAAAAAGGACTATCTGTAACATTTTTCATAACTGGATTAAACTTTTTAATTACTACCTAGTAATTAGAAAGCCAGTTTGGTGTAGTGGTTAAAAGTGCGGCACTCTAATCTGGAGAGCCGGGTTTGATTCCCCACTCCTCCACTTGAAGCCAGCTGGGTGACCTTGGGCTAGTCACGGCTCTCTGGAGCTCTCTCAGCTCCACCCACCTCACAGGGAGTTTTGTTGTGGGGATAATTATGACATACTTTGTAAACCACTCTGAGCGGGTATTAAGTTGTCCTGAAGGGCAGTATATAAATCGTATTATTATTATTACCTAGTTTCCATTTGTTCCATTATGATCTTGGAGGGCTCCTTGTTAATGAAGTAATCTGTATGTAAGATTCAGTCAACAAGGCTGTAGAAGGAATGTTGATTGCTCCCAATATAGACTTGCCAAAATAAAATGTAAGCACTCTTCTGTTTTTTTCTCAGTTGACTACCTGCTTGCTATTTGATTGTGGTCTAATATTGCAAAACCACGAAACCCAGAATGTCACTTTATGGGTAGAAGCTTACCTTTACTGTTCCATTCTGATATTATCATTTGTCAGCAAAGGCAAGAATAAGGACGTCTTCCCCACCTAATTCTACAGCTGCCAGGACAAACCTGTCAGCATTTGCTGTAACTGCAGGTCTGCTGTTTACATAGTGGAGTAAGAACAAATTTTAAAAAACATTTCAGTTTTTAATTGGCTTTTAAAACAGTTACTATTATCTAGTTTCATTTCTGTTTTAATCTCATTTTTTAAAATATTGAAACTCTATGCTGTCCCTGGTGTTCCAGGATAAAAGCCAACCATCCACATTTAAGGAAACGTTACCTAATATTGTTGATTTTTAATGTTATGATATGATATGATGTTACTTAATATTTTACCATATGTAGATTGGCCCAATGTTACAAATTTGGCTGTCCCTTTCTCATTGCAGGATATTGTGCAAGGGTACATAATATAATTGAGTTTACATTTTTTAAAATTGTGATGAATAGCTGCGTCTAAATGGCACAACTTAGTTCTTTGATATCAGATTGCTAATTTTTTATATTTAAATTTTTAAAAAGCCAGTTCTTTGTCCATCTTTTAATCTTCTTGCTCTTTAAAATCAGTCCACTTTCTAACATTTAAACTGTGCCAAAACCAAGCCATAATATTTCAAAGCTGCTGGCTGACTTTTGATGCAGCTGATGGAAGAAAATGAGTTGATCTTTAATTTATTGATCTAAGGCTTATTTCAGTTTAATTTCTTTGTAAATTTATAGTAGTTTCCATAGTTACTGTTTGAGCTTCCGCATTAGCAGGTGTGCTATCTTAATTAAGGATGACTAATCAAAATGATACTGATCACCGTTTTTATTTTGGGTCTGTGATCAAACATGAACACATGAAACTGCTTTATACTGAGTAAGACAATTGGTCTATCATAGTTAGTATTGTGTATTTTTACTAGCAGTGACTATCCATGGTCTCAGTAGCAGTTAGATAGGTTCATAGATGATAGGGTCATCAATGGTTACTAGCCATTATGAGTTCAGGGAACTTCCATATGCAGAGACAACAAACCTCTGAATATTTATTCAAGTCATTTATAGTCTGATTTTCTCACTGAGACTCAAGGATTACATAGTATGAGATTAGTACAGTCAGTATCAAGACTGTATCAAAACGATGCCATAGGTAAATAATGCAAGTTCACAAAGTTATAACATTAGTAAAACTCCAATGCAGAGTTGAAGAAATGTTGAAACAAAGTATAAGCAATTCTAAGACTGATATCAGACAACATAGAACTACCCAGTATGGCCAAACTTGGGGCCTGCCCCCTCACTCCCAGGAGCGGCCGCTTCCAGCCAGGTGAAATGGCATTTGCCTGGCCTGCTGCCAAGCCCCTCCGATGCCCCTCCGGTGACAGGGGCCAGCGCTGGGGCCAGTCGGGTGGCGGGTGCTGGCGGTGTGGCTCCCCTTGCCCACTCCTGGCTTTGCTGCCGAGAGCGCAGCAGTGGTGGTGGCGGTGGCAACCCGCTCCCCTGCTGCCCGGCGGGTGGCATCTCTGCCTGGGCCAGCGTTGCCCGGCTTGGCAGCTGCGAGGCCGGGCAATAGAGCGGCTGCAGGGTTGGCGCAGGATCCTCAGGCCAGGTACGAACGCTGGTGAAGCTGGAGGCTGGGTGGGCCGGCGGCTTCCAGCGGGAGGTTGACACCCGCCACCGCGGGGCTAAGTTCAGCCAGGCCAGACACACACCCTCCCTTGGATTCGGTGCAGGGTTGCTCATAGAGTTGTTGTAGATCCGGGAGAGGTAGTCCGCATTCACATGTTGACAGCTGGGGCGATGCTGCAGGGTAAAGCTGAAAGGGAGAAGAGAGGGATACCAACGTAAGATGCGGGGGTTGTGCTCCTTCATTCAAGCCATCCAGAGGAGGGGGCGTGGTCGGTGGTGAGGGTAAAGGGGTTGTGTGCTAAGTAGAACTGCAGGGCCCCGACAGCCCATTTGATGGCCAACGCCTCCTTTTCGACTGTGGCATATCAGGTCTCGGCTGGCTGTAGCTTGTGGCTGAAGAGGACCGGATGCTCTTGGCCCTCGGATACGTGGGACAACACTTCCTCGAGCCCCACTGCAGACGAGTCTGTGTGCACAATGAAGGGCTTGACGAAGTCGGGATTTGGGATAGTGCTAGGCGGAGAGCCTCGAAGGCCCACTGTTGCTTCGGGGTCCAGTGTACGAGGGCCAGCTGGTCCTTTTTTAGGCAATCTGACAGGGCTGGCCTGGCTGGCAAAATGGGGAATAAACTTGCTGTAATAGCCAACCAGGCCTAAAAGACTCTGTTCCAACGTGTTCACTTTGTCCAGCATGGGTCGCAGGAGCCCCCAGCCCACTCGGTATCCCAGGTGTGTGAGCTCCCTAAATCCAATGCGGCTCTTCCAGGGGTTGGCCCAGAGCCCCGCCTCTGCCAGGGCTTGCAACACTTCCACCAGGTGCTTCAGGTGAGTGGGCCAGTCTGCGCTGAAGATGACAAAATCAAATTTATTATTATAGTCCTAGACCAGCAAAAGAATTACAGGAATGATCAGTATTACAGAGATCATCTAGAGAATACAGATTAAAAGATACCTCAGTAACATAATAGGTTACATTGCCTTAAAATATTTACAATATTTAAAAAAAATTAAAACATTTAAAAAATATTTAAAATTTAAATTTCAGTATATCATAAAAACCAGATACCATAAAACCATAAAACAGAACTGTCTTTAGTTGGTAATGAACGAACTCCTGTTCTTTATTGCCATCCAACCAAACTTAGCAACTTTATATGTTATATCCTGGGATCTATACGAGAGCATTTTTGAAAGTAGAAAAGCTCTATGTCTACCCGGATGGGCAGAAAGTATAGGCCTTATGTAAACTTCATGTAGTTGCATGTGTATTTTACAGTCAAAGATGACATGTTCTAGTGATTCTATTTTCCCATCACCACAGGGACACAGGCGTTCTTCCAGTCGCATTCTTTTGTATCTGCCTTCCAGTACAGCTGATGGAAGAGCGACCCAACGCATTAACGTAAAGGTTCTCCTGTGTTCGTGATTGGCAAGATTGAAAAGATAAGGCATAGGGGTTAGCCTAACTATGGGGTGAGGATCAAACAGTAACACCTTGATTCTGTTTAAGTCATGCTGTATCTCGACCTCTATTATTCTCTGCTTAATGGCCTTTTTGGCTTGATTGTAATCCATACTAAGCAGTAATTGCTGTGATAAGCCATAGGAGGCTCCGCTGAAGATGACTATATCATCGATATAGGCCCTTGCAAATCCTTGACAATGGGTCAAGACGTGGTCCACCAGTCTCTGAAACATGGCTGCTGCCCCGTGCAGGCCAAAGGGCATCACCTGAAATTGGTACAGGCCCTGGGGGGTGGCGAAAGCCGTCTTCTCTTTGTCTGCGGGGGCCATGGGGACTTGCCAGTATCCCTTGGTATTTATTTATGTATTTTTATTTATTTCAAATTTGTATTCTGCCCTCCCCGCAAGCGGGCTCAGGGCAGATACCAACATATTGAAAATACAATTAAAATACAATAAAAAATTCATATTCATTAAAAACAACACATTTAAAACAAGATGGTGGACAGCCTTCACAGGGAGGGTTTTATACACACCTTTTTTCCAGGCCAGGGGACGCCCAGCCTCAGTCATATGTCTGGCAGAACAACTCTGTCTTGCAGGCCCGGCAAAAAGATAGTAAGTCCTGCTGGACCCTGATTTCAGCAGACAGAGCATTCCACCAGGTGGGAGCCAGGACCGAAAAGGCCCTGGCTCTAGGCAGGCCTCCTTGGGGCCAGGGACCACCAACAGCTGTTTGTCCCCTGATCGGAGTGTCCTCTGGGGAATATATGGGGAGAGACGGTTCCGTAGATAAGCTGGTCCCAGTCTGCACAGGACCTTATAGATCAATACCAGAACCTTGACTCTGATCCGGTACTCCATTGGCAACCAATGCAGCTCACGTAAGAATGGTGTTATATGCGCCTTATTTGACACTCTCATAATAACACACGCCGCTGCATTTTGTACCAGCTGTAATCTCCGAGTCAGGCTCAAAGGCAGCCCCGCATAGAGTGAGTTACAGTAATCTAGCCTAGAGATGACCGTTGCTTGGATCACTGTAGTTAAGTCATGGGTTGACAGGTAAGGGACAAGTTGCCTGGTCTGCTGCAGATGGAAAAAAGAGGACCTGACAACCGCTGTGACCTGTGCCTCCATTTTCAGGGAGGCATCCAAGATCGCCCCCAGGCTCTTAACTCTTGGAACTGGCACTAATGGTGCCCCATCGAGGGCCGGAAGCCAGAGTCCCGAACCTAATCCCCCGTGGCTCAAGTACAGGACCTCCATCTTCATCGGGTTAAGTTTCAGCCGACTCCGCTTCAGCCAACCAGTCACAGCTGCAAAAGCATGTTCCAGGACATTTGGGGCTGAGCCGGGCCGGCCATCCATCATCAGATACAACTGGGTGTAATCTGCATATTGATGACACCCAAGTCTGAAACTTCACACCAACTGGGCAAGGGGGCGCATATAGATGTTAAACAATAAAGGGGAGAGTATTGCTCCCTGCGGGACCCCACACACCAAAGGGTGGCAGGATGACAATTTCTCCCCAAGCGCCACCCTCTGTCCCCGACCATGGAGAAAAGAGACAAGCCACTGTAAGGCAGACCTTCGTATCCCCACATCAGCGAGGCGGTGAGTCAGAAGATAGTAATCGACTGTATCAAATGCTGCTGACAGATACAATGATATCAGCAGCACCAAGCCGCCTTGATCCAGAAGTCTACGAAGATCGTCTGTGAGGGCGACCAGCAATGTCTCTGTCCCATGTCCCGGACGGAACCCGGACTGGAAGGGGTCTAGGGCTGAGACATCCTTCAGGAAGCCCTGCAACTGTTCTACCACCACCTGCTCAATCACCTTTCCCAGAAACGGGAAGTTCAAAACCAGACAGTAATTGACTCAGTCAGTGGAGTCCAGCGATGGTTTCTTTAAAAGAGGCCTCACCACAGCTTCCTTTAATGGCCCAGGGAAAACCCCAGAGCCTAAGGATAGGTTAACAATGGCCTCCAACGAGGACCGCAGCCCCTCAGCACTGGCCTTTACCAGCCACGATGGGCATGGGTCCAAGGGACATGTGATGGGCCTACCTGATCGCAGGGTCCTGTCAATTTTCTCCCCAGAGAGTGGGCTGAAATGATCAAATACTGGCCCCGAAGATGGCCAAGGGGTCTCCAGCTCATTCACTGAATCAACTGTGGTAGGCAAGTCACGGTAGAGAGACAAGATTTTATCAGCAAAAAAGCTCCCAAAAGCTTCACAGCTAATATCTGAATTCAAAATTTGATGGCCTCCCTCTGGCAAGGAGACCAAGGAGCAAACCACATTAAACAATTTTGCCAGGCGTGAGCTAGCTGACGCGATCGAGACTGCATAAAACTCTTTCTTCACAGCCTTCACCGCCACCTCATAGGCTTTCATAAATGTCCTATAAGATGATCTTGCCTCTTGTCCCAAGATTGCTTCCACACTCGCTCAAGCCATCTTAGCTCCTGCTTCTTCTGTCGGAGCTCCTCTGTATACCAGGGAGCCCTTCTTGCACGGGGGCAAAGAGGGCGATGGGGGGCGATTTCATCGATGGCTTTGGAGAGCCGGCACTGCCAGTCCTCCACCAGCTCATCTAATGAATCACAGTGGAACATTGGATCCCACAAAGCATTCTGGAACCAAATCGTGTCCATAAGTCTCCGCGGGCGAGCCTGCAATCTCTTCACCGAGTCCCTGACACTTGGAAGAAAGGGTTCCCCTCGATCCAGTTCATTGGCTAGTTTCCAGTCCAGCCCACGAATCGGGGATGGCTTGCCCCAGGCTGGACTGGTGGGAACAGAGGAGATTGGTGGTGTCCTGAAATGGCTTGTGGACATGGACCATTTTGGAGAGGACTAGCCAATCCACAGAGCTGATGCTGAGCACATTTCCTGCATGCATGACGGGCATTGAGGACATGATGTCTTCCAACACATGTCTTTGTTCCACCAGACACACTGTCATCACATAAGTGGAGTTCCAATCGGTGGCCATGTCCTGGAAGAGCTCGTGCTCTGTATCCCCCTTCCCCCTGCTTCTTGTTCAGCTGGTGGGCAGACTTAATGCTGCCAGAAAAGTGGGCGCCAAAACGACGGAAGCCATCCAAGAGGTCGCGCATCTCCCATGTTCCCCAGTCCCAGCTGGGTTTGACCGCACTACCCAACCTGAGAGCATCCTCCATGACCAGGTGCAGTTATACACCAGGCACACAGTGCCCTCCAGGGATGCCTCATTCAGGGCTGTCAGAGTGTGAAAATAACTCTGGCAAGATTCAGACATTCCCAAACAAACAGGTAAGCAATGCAACAATATACAAAGATTCTCTCCAAAAGCTTTATAAACACTCAATATAAATTCATTCAAGAGTCAAATTGATCACTATAATAACACTCAGTATCAAAAATACAACACTCAATATCAAAAATACAGCGAGGTATAACAACACTGAAAAGCGCATATGTCCTCAAATAGAAAAATTGTATCTTATGATTTCTCTTGTGAATGTTTTCCCAATTTCAATGATGAGGACTCCCGCTGCACAAGCGGGAACAGTTGGAAAGTCCCTCAGGAGACGATGGAAAGGAGCGGTGGAACTGGGAGGAGATGGTGTGGTTCTTCAGGTAGAAAAGGAAAATGTGGGAAACCCCCGTGGGGGGCTCCCCCGCCCGACAAGCTTCCGGATATCTTAAGCTCGTTCCATAAGCACTTCTTCATGGGGCGATATTCCTCCTGCCATGATGTAATCTCTCTATATCATGGAAGACCAGACCAGAATACAATATCTGCTCTCACTCTCCATATTGAGCCGTCCTCCCATCATCCCATGAACTCACCCAATTCTCCCTCACGAAAATAAACTCTCACGTGCTGAATCTCAACGCACTTCCAGGGACCGTGTTACTCGCGCTACACCCACCCTCAATATATACAATTGACTGGTAACCAATTAAAGTGATACACATATATGTGTGATTTTTTCCTTTTGCAACATACTATGGGAGAGAGAGCTTGTATATACCAATAGTTCAACCCAAGAAGCAACTCAGATTGAACTCCGAATTGAGTCCATTTGGCTGTAATGTCCGAAGGCGAAAAATCCACTCTGCTTCTCTTCTTAAAAGGTCCCGCTGAACATTAAAGTGCTCTTCATGTCGCGCTACGTATAGCACAGTAAAAATTAAAGAGATCACTCCGCTGTGTTGGTTAGTGTAATGTTCTACTAGTGGTGCCTCCATAACTCTATGACGTATTCTGGAGACGTGTTCACCGATCCGGACACGTACCGGACGATTGGTACTCCCCACATATAGTTTGCCACATGGGCATCTAATGGCATATACGACCTTGTCTGTTTGACACGTAGAAAAGTGGTCAAACCTGAAATTTGCCATCCTCCTGTCAGTCTGAATGTCAACCTGTGACCAAACCAACGGGCACACCTTACAATGGCCGCAGGCGAAATGCCCCTTGGGGAGGACATTGTTGTACACTCTTTGGCCAAACCCCGTATGTACTAGTCTGTCCCCAATGCTCCTTGTTTTCTTAAATCCAATGGTAGGGGGATGATCACACCCCTCTATATCTGCTATTATATGCCAATGCTGCAATATTATCTGTTTAATCTCCATGGCCAAAGGCATGTATTCCAGGGAGCATGCAATAGTAGTCCACACTGCCCTTGCTCCAGATTCTAACAGTCCATCTCTCGCGGCCAAATCCGCTCTGCTTTTAGCCCGTTGTACAATCCTTGAGGGATAGCCTCTCTCCCGGAACGCTCGACACATCTCCCTGCTCCCCGCTTGGTAATCACTATCTAAGGTGGAGTTCCTTTTCAGGCGCAGTAATTGGCCATACGGGATATTTCTGATCAGATGTCTGGGATGGTGAGATGTATAATTCAAGTACGAATTTCTATCAGTTTGTTTCCTAAATGGTCTGACACCTATCCTATCTGACTCATCCCGAAAGGTCACCACGTCCAAGAAGCTGATGCAAGTTGTATTGGTCAGTGCCGTGAATTTAATATTAGAATCAAGTTGATTCATCCAAAATTCAAAGGATTCTGTGCCCCCCTTATCTTTATATAGGATATACATGTCATCAATGAATCTTAAATATTTAGCAATCTTATTATGAAAGGGATTGCGATCGGCTGACAAAATATATTCAGATTCCAGTTGTCCCATGTAGAGGTTTGCAATGCTCGGGGCGGCCGCACACCCCATGGCCCTTTGATCTGATAATAGCACTGATCTTTGAACTGGAAATAATTTTTCTCCAGTACTAGGTCTGCTAACTGCAAAAGAAATGGGGTCCTGGGTACCCGTTGTTCCCTCTGGTGTAAACTTTTTTCAATCACTCCTCTCGCACCATCATGAGGTATGGACGTATAGAGTGATGAAACGTCCATAGTGATGAAAGTCCAGTCTTTCCCCATCTCAATCCCCTCTACCTCCTTAATGAACATACGTGTATCCTTTAAATACTCTGGCAATTTGGCTACGAATGGTTGTAGAAATGAATCCAGAAATTGAGCTAAGGGATCCAAGACTGAATCGCATCCAGAAACGATCGGTCTTCCTGGGGGCGGAGAAGTCCAAGGTTGCAAGGTTGCATCAGCCAGATGTGCTGAGTGCAAAGGTAAATGCTGATTGGATGTAAGTTGTATAAATGTAATGAAAGCCTTCGACAATACATTGAAATGAAAGCCTTCGACAACACATTGTATAAATGTACTCTATGTACAGTGTATTGTGTGCCTGCAAAGGTTTCAGAGTTTGGTGAAGCACTTTGTCGCTCTGATTTGTAAAGGCTATTGGACTGTGTATATATATCTCTGTAAATAAATCTGTATATAGTTCACCTTACTTGGTGTGGTCTCTGCTGCATCTAACCTGCTAGCCAGTAAGCTGCTAGAAAGCTTTGTGTCAGTTTCTACCTGTGTCTGACCATGTAGCCACAGACAGCATTGTCTGGGGGCACCCACTCTCTTAGTGCACCCTTCAGCATGGCGGCAATGTTCTTCTTGATCTGATCCATGTCCATCCCCCTTGCCTGGAGCAGAACCACTCTGTAGCCCACTGGCAGGGGTGGCTCCTCCTCCTGGGGCCCCAATTTGACCACGGTGCTCCAGAGGTACTCCGGTTGCCACCAGTGGGCAGTGATGGCGAGGTAACCGTGACGGTGGCTGCTCCACAGATCAGCTGTGAAGTGCACAGTCCACTGTCCTGCTCTGGCCAGCTGGTTCCTGACCAACTCTGCCACACAGTTGTAGAGGACAAGCAAGACTCACAGGACAACTGTCCACCGCAAGGGTGTTGTGAACCAGGGGGCAAAATGATGCAGCGCTCAGTGAAAGCCCACACCCTCCAACATGGACAAAGGGAGTCCATCCAGGGCTATCATCTCAGCCAGTACATGAGTTCCTTCCTCTGGAGCCTTCCCCATGAATCTTTTGCTTGGCAGCGACAACCCCAAGGGAACAAGTTCCTGAAGGGTAGTCTGCCTAGAAGTTCCACTCCCACCCACAGCACTCTCAGGGGTGCAAGTCTTCTTCCTTGGGGTGTACTCCCATTCCATGCACCCTTCTCCTCACTCAGAAGCCCTCTTGACCCCACCACTGGATAGTTTTTCATGAGGCAACAGGCTTGGGTGATGCCTCTGTAGATGCCTGCGGAGAACACTGGATGACAGGTGATTGGGATCCACACCCCTACGCACCATGGCATTGCAGACCCATCAATGCACCGAACAGGGGTCATTGGGGAGGGTTAGGAAGAGCCGCCAAAGTGTGGGATTGAAACAGCAACCGGGAGTCTCTGCCTCAGGAGGAGGACGAAGCTTTAATGGTTGAGGTGCGGGGCTGGGCCAGGAAGGTGGAGTGCAGGCAGGGGAAGCCACAGGAGGTTGGGATGGGGAGGAACTGGATGTTTCTGCAAGACCCCCCAATGCCCCCTGAGATCCCTCCGCAAAGAGTGTTAGCAGCTGATCTTCCACCAGCAATGCTAAGAGCTCTCCTGCTTCCTTCTTGATCCCCAAAAGTGAATCTGCAGAAAAAGGTGCTGCCTCTGAGGTCTTCCTGTCCCTGGTACCGCTGGTAGATAGGAAGATGGGAAGAAAAGCACCCCAAAAGGCACTCTCTGTTTGGAGCAAGAAAGGCTTTGACAAAACTCAAGCAAAGAGCCTCAAAAGTGTACTCCCAGTCGTCAGAGAGTGGGTGTTTCACAGAGCCCAATAGCAGCCCCCGGGCACCTCAAAAGCCAGGAAAGAAAGCACCCCAAAAGGCACTCAGTGTTTGGGGAAAGAAAAGCTTTGAAAGCACTCAGTCAAGCAAAGAGCCCCAAAGGCGTACTGCCGGTCGTCAGAGAGTGGGTGTTTCACAGAGCCCAATAGCACCCCTCTGGCACCTCAAAAGCCAGGAAAGAAAGCACCCCTAAAAGCATTCACTCTTTGGGGAAAGAAAGGCTTTGAAAGAACTCAAGCAAAGACTCCCAAAAGCGTGCTGCCAGTTGTCAGAGAGTGGGTGTTTCACAGAGCCCAATAGCAGCCCCCTGGCACCTCAAAAGCCGGGAAGGAAAGCACCCCAAAAGGCACTCACTATTTGGGAAGAGAAAGGCTTTGAAAGCATTCAAGCAAAGAGTCCCAAAAGCGTGTTGCCGGTCATCAGTGAGTGAGTGTTTCACAGGGCCCAATAACAGCCCCCCGGGCACCTCAAAAGCCAGGAAAGAAAGCACCCCAAAAGGCATTCACTATTTGGGGAAAGAAAAGCTTTGAAAGCACTCAAGTAAAGAGCCCCATAAGCGTACTGCTGGTCATCCGAGAGTGGGTGTTTCACAGAGCTCAATAGCAGCCCCCGGGCACCTCAAAAGCCAGGGAAGAAAGCACCCCTAAAAGCATTCACTCTTTGGGGAAAGAAAGGCTTTGAAAGAACTCAAGCAAAGAGCCCCATAAGCTGCCTTGCACCCACTGTGGGTCTGAGAGTGGGTGGAGTCAGAGCACAATAGATCCCACTGGGAACCCAGAAGCAAGTAAGAGTTTGAAAAAAAAAATTGAGCCCAAGAACCCAAGGTTTTGAAAATGGAAAGAAATCAGTAACCCGATAGCACTGTAAAAGGATTTTTTTAAAAAAGTGCTCTCACTAAGCAAGCAAGAATTGAAAGGCGAAAAAAATAAACAGGAATGGAGGGGAGAATTAGCCCTCTTGCAACCAAAACCCCAAAGCACCTTGCTAAGGTACAAGCCGCTCACAACATGCAATACAAAAGAAAAACTTCCGCAGCAAGCAGTTGCTAACTTGCACTCCTGCTCGCAAAGTGAAGCTGTGCTTCACGCACTTTCACTTACATACAGAAACGCTACAGAATAATAGGTGCTCTCTGTTTGGCTGACAGAGCTGCCAATCAAGGTTTCCTTGGCTGAGATTGGTGTGTTCCACACGGTTGCCCAGGAAATTGATTGAGCGGCGATGGCAGGAATCCTGGCATAACGGACCAATGGACAGAATGCCCCAAAGTTTGGTGCATTCGTTAAGAAAACCCGCACCCACAGCGAACACCAAACAAGGTAAATCCATGAGGAAATTAGGTCCGTTATGAGGTCTGTGCCCACCTCTAGTCCAGAGTGCTAGAGTTACCCAAGAAGACCTGGAGTTGGTAGCTACTGCTCTCTCAATCAATTTGCCCAGAAAGGGCAGATTAGAGAGACAGCAATAATTAGCCATGTCATTTTTGTCTAAGGATTTTTTTTTTAATTAACACCTGAGAGAAAGTACCCTGAGTTAGTGATTGATTTACAATAGACCTCGGTGGTTCACTTATGTTGTCCTTACTTGATTTTAACAGCCAAGACTGGGCAAGGATCTAGTGCATAAGCAGTAGCTTTTGTAGATGTCAAGATCCTGTTATGCATCTGACGAAGAGAACTGTGATTCTCGAAAGCTTATGCTACAGTAAAGTTGGTTAGTTTTAAAGGTGCTACTGGACTCTTTTCGAAGATCCTGTTAAGATTAGTCATTGTAACTTGTTCAGGGCAGTCTATATGTAAGCCAGATCGTGTATTAAGTATTTCTTCCATCTTGTCTGTATTACAGCTAGCATCCAGATCACTACTGGGACCAGCACCAGGGGAAGGCTTTGGCCTCTGTATTTGGTTTGTACCCTGTTGGTTTACCACTGTGTGAAACAGTTTGCTGGACTAAATGGACCACTGGTCTGATCCAGCATGACTCTTCTTGTCTTCTTAATTATCACTTACTACATGGTCATTTTAACTGGACATTTTGAGGATAGAACCTGCTACCTTTTGCACGCAAAGCAGATGTTCTACCACTAAGCCACATTTCTTTGGTGTGGGCAGATCCTTGCCATGCCATTGCACATGTTCCCTCTGTAAGTGCTATCATGTCACACTGAACTTTGGAGAGATCAAAATCAACATGAGGAACTTGCACTGCTTCTACCTGTTAAAAAGTTCAGTACATTATTAAAAAAACTGACCACCCCCACCCCGTCCTCTGATGTTGAAAAAAGTTTTTCATATTATAGTATTCAGCAGTGGAACCCACAAAAGTAGTACAAACAGTCACACAACTTTTCCCCCCTCTGTACAAGTACTTGTGTTGTTTTGGGTCCTGAAGAAGGCAGATGCAACAAAGGAGTCTGTCTGACTGCTTCTTTTTCAAAATTCAGCAAAAACATTAGCGAGCCCTGATACCTAACTCCTCTGAGAATATCAGAGGATTGTGAGTGGGAAAGGTCACTGGCAACCGCAAATAATGGCTTGCTGAGATCAGCCAGATTTTGGAATGCTGTGTCATGTTTTTCTTTCATTATAAAAAATTATAGTTTCTCCTGGGGTATTTCTACCAAGCTGAATTGTAAAGATACATGCAAAAAACAAGAGATATTTGAATTGTTTCTAGTGTTCAGAAACTTTTTTTCTAAGCAACTTTCTCATAAATGGCTTTGCACAATCAAAGTACAGTTTCTCACAATACTTTTTTTAAGAAATCAAAATTTCCTTTTTCATCCTGCAGTAGAAGCAACGGATCCTTAGATTCACCATGCAAGATCAGCATGTGATTTTTGGTCTTGTGTAAAGTGATTACTGGAAAAGTCCTTCAGACTCAATTTCACTCCAAGGATGAAGATGTGTAAACAATTTTTATTTTAATAAAAAGGATTTTGGTGTCAGTGCTGAACGAAACCTTGGTGTCTGAAACAAACTGTACAAACTGTACTGTTGTTGCTTTAATATCAGATATTGAGGGTGAATCAACAAGAAGTTCACCTGCTGTTTAGTGCATTTGCTGAATACCATAAACAACATATAGTATTTTTGTATCATTCTAAATACGGTGTGTAATTCATTACTACTTGGTGAAAGGCTGAAGTTTTAAACCAATTTGTATAACACCTCAGTTTACCTGACTCCCATTGCAGAAATACACTGTGGCAAGGCTGCTATGGCCAAGGCACACTCTCAAATGCAAGCTGAGCTCATCCCCGAGAAAGCCCAACAGTACCAAACTCCTGCTGGTTGGATCTTGGCAGATCTCCCTGTGTCTACCCGCAGTGACTGAAGATTATTACTAGATTGTATAATGACTACTATATCTTGGAGACATTTTATATTTATATTGGATTTTATGATGTATTTATTGTGTTGTTTTATCTACTTATGTATTTATATTCTTGTATTTATGTGATTGAGATATTCTGACCCGCCGTGAGCCTGCCTGTGGGAATGGTGGGCTAGAAATCTAATCAAGCAAGCACAGGAATAGAATCCCTCCCCCAGAACCAAAGTGAAGGTAGGGAACCAACACTACATCAGAGAATCACAGGAATGAATCCCTCCCCAGAACCAAAGTGAAGCAAGGGGACCAACATCACATCAGAGAATCACATCCCTTCCATCCAAACCAAACTGAACCAAAGGACACTTGCAACTTAGCCCAACAGAAACAAACTGCAGCTCAGGAATGAATCCCCTCAGAACCAAAGTGAAGCAAAGGGACCAACATTACCTCAGAGAATCTCATCCATTCCACCCAAACCAAACTGTAGCAAGCAACAGTTTCAACTTAGCCCAGCAAAACCAGTGTCCTTCACAGTAGCCAGGTACTGGGTTCAGTTAGTGAGGAAACACCACAGAACAGAACCAAGAAGTACCCAACCACAAGAACAAGGCATTCCCTTGCTGGGGGCACCTTCTTTGGGGGCCCATACAATTGGCCCCCAAAGTCCAATCTTCATGAAACTTGAGGAATCTTTAGAAGACAGGAGTGGATTGAAAAATGACTCCCCAACCCACCAGATAGCCCCCAGAGTGATTTTCCCATAGAAAATAATGGCCATTTTTTTTTGGAAATATTGGAACTCACATTAAAAGATATAGCAACGAAGGACGGTCTCATAAGCAAAATTGAGATAGAACAAAAATTTCAAAGCTCAATTCCATGGTTCTTATATCTGCAATTACAAGCTGTCACCCAACAAATGAACATAAGAAAGGTTATGAATGCAACTCAGACAAGATTTGAGCAATTCATGGATGCTAAAAAAATATCAAAAAAGGGCATGATTTCAAAAATATATGGCCTGCTATTGTCCTCTAACATCCCTAACTATTTTAGTTATCAAACTAAATGGCATAAAAATCTTAATGAAGTACTGACATTAGACAACTGGGAAAAAGTATGGGCATCAAAATTAAATACATCCTCAACTATATTAACTAAAATACAAAGCTATAAAATTATACACAGGTGGTACCTAACACCCAAAAAAATCTCCTTAATTTACTCTTCAGCATTCCCCTCTTGTTGGAAGAAATGCAATAATGAGGGTAATTTTGCTCACTGTTGGTGGGAATGTCCCTTGATATCTCAATTTTGGTCATAGCAGGGTACAGTGTCCCTATGTCGCCAAAAGTAATCTTCTTGGGACTGTGGGATCAGACATCAATCCCAAATGTTAGAAGAGACCTTGTCAACTCTCTCCTGGTGGCAGCTAGGAGTGCAATAGCAACCAAATGGAAAGACCAATCTCCACCTACTACAGAACTTTGGAACCATTTGATAATGGAAAAAATAACAGACAATCTACATCAGACGGAATATCAATCTTTGGGATCAAAGTTCTGGGAAAAATGGATCCCATTTTACAAATTCATAGAAGCAAGAGATCTGCAACCTCCCTCTTCACACCACTCATTGTTGATGTATTAAAGTTGAAGCACTGTGTTAATATTTGTAAATGCAATGTATTATATTGGTTTGTTGTTTGATTATTGTTACAGTTTTAAAATTGAATAAAAATATTGGGGAAAAAAGAAATATTGGAACTGAATTAGTGAATCAATTCGAAATTAAGGGAATTCTGACTTTTTTCTCAGATTCAATGAAAAAAAATAATTTACTCATTTTGAGGGGGTGCACACCCCTACAAGGGACTACTCATATGGTTGCAGGGATACTGGGCTTGCTAGGTGGTTACGGGAATGTTAGTTCTCAGTTGCAACCTTAGTGAGGGGATATCCAGTGGCTATGTGCCCTAGGGAAGGAATTGATATCCCCCTGGTCCTCGGCAGAAGGGAAATATGGTGGTGTGATACAGACTGGCCTCTCCCTGTGACCTTAACTTCTGGACAGGAACATATGGTAGAAGATAGTCATTCATATACCCTGGTCCCAAGCCATGTAGAGCTTTACAAGCCAAAGATAACACCTTGGATTGTGCTCGGGAGTGCATTGGTAGCTGGTAGCCAGTGTAATTGTTGTAATATTGGGGTCACATGCTCCCAATAGCTTACCCCAACCTGCAATCTGTACATAAATATTGGGGTGAAGAAACAATAATCGGCGTAACTACATTTTAAATTTACCATATAGTTAACTCTCATGTTATATTCTGGTTTTGGTAATCTCATAAATAGCTCAGTTCTTTAAAGGCAAATGATTGTGACTGCACTACCATGTGCATACGCAATGGTCTATTGAAGTGCTACTGTTAATACTGCTATTTAGTGTGCCATCAAGAGATCACAACACATATTATTGGACCTTCACCAATGATATCATCAGACCCCATCAAATCTGCTTTCAGATGATGAGGATCTAGCAACCCTACTACTCACTCTCAGAGTACTAATTTTCCTCCTCTCCAAAAAAATTCTAGCTATCTGCCTGTATGTTGGTCCCAAGCCATGAAGGACCTTAATGGTAATGGATTAGCATGAACTAGGTTAACGAGGTCTAGAAGGAAAGACAATTTCTATGCCCAAAGCAACTGAACAAGTATTGTTAGCCACTATACTAACCTACTTCTCCAGCAGTAAAGTTGGATCAAGAAGCACTCCTAAATTTTTCACAGAATCCTCAAGAGAAAAACTCTCCCTGTCTGAATAGTGTGCATGTATATAAGGTGCTATCAAGTTGCAGTTGATTTATGGTGACCCTCAAGCGGTTTTCAAGACAGATGCACAGAGGTGGTTTGCCATTGCCTGCCTCTGCATAGTGACTCTGGACTTCCTTTGTGGTCTCCCAAGTCCAAGTACTAACCAGGGCTGACCCTGCTTAGCTTCTGAAATCTGACAAAATCAGGCTAGCCTAAACCATTGAGGTCAGACCTCATCCAAATTATGCAGCATAATCCTCATTAGAACATAATTGTATGCTGATGATTGCATAATTCCATGTTAATTCCTGTCTCTGCTTCTCTCCTCCAAATGTTCTTGTCAAAATTTTCTTCCTTGTTTCAGGGAGGTAAAAAGAAAAGAAAATGGTTCAGTGTCTTTAAAGGAAATACCGGATGTTTTGTTTATAGAGCAATAAATATGCTAAAATGAACTGCAATTGTATATGTTGTAAAAATTGTGTTTTGTTTTGACAGGTTAATAAATCTCAATTGAATGTCTGAATGACTAGAGATATTAAAAGCTTGCATAGCCTGACAAAACAATGACCCTTTCTGTTCTTTTGTATTTCTTACAAATACATCACAATCACTTGTGGTTTATTTGCAGATCTTTGCCTGATTTGCATTTTTAGGACAAAACATGAATTACGTTAATTGGCAAAATCTCTAAAAATACAGCAGTGCTCGAATAGATCACATATACAAAGTATGGATGTTGAAATGCTAACCTTCTGTTGACATTATAAGCTCTTTCCAGGATCAGTTGTGTTATGAACTGTAGAAAATTTAAATCTACCAACCTTTCAAAACTTGACATTGACTGTTCTAAAAGATTTGTTTTTGTCACTGTGTGCGCGGATCTATATGGAATGGAATTGTAACACGTCTGATGTGGAACAGAAGAATAGATCAGTAGGTTTTATTAAGGTGGAGAGGTGTTGTGCCAGTAATGTAAAGTTTGCTACAGTTTTGCTGGCTGTCAAAGTATCCCTGATTGCAGACTTTTAGAATGTTTTAAATTACTTTTGAAGACAAGCACCTAGACAAACTGTGGGTATGCACCATTTCAGAAGAGATTTTCCAGTTCTGTAGGAGATCTCTCTGTCTTTCTCTCTTTTTCCATATGCCAAGTGCAGTATTCCAAATGCAGCCACATAATTTTATTTTCCATCCCTCTCCTTACAGACCCTAATATGAATTTTGTCTTTTCCACTGTTATCGCTGTTATAACCAACTATTCATCTTCGTTCTTCTGTGCCTCCACACATGGGGACTGCGCAGGCGCAGGCCAGCCGCCGGAGAATTTTCTAGAGCTTCCATGGCTCCGAAGGGGCCGTTTGTCGCGCGCCTCAGCGACCGTTTTCCCGCCCAAACGGTCACGTGATCCTCCAGCGACCAACGGCCCCTTCCCTCAGTTCTCTTCTTGCCGCCGCTTGGAGAGAACGTGAGCTTCGTTGCTCTGTGCTTTTGTGCTTCGTGCTTTACTCTAACTGATTGCTTGGCTTTTGACTTCGGACTTCGTGACCTCGACTATTCTTCGGATCTCGCTTTGGACTTTGACGTGGACTCGGTAATTTGACTCGGACTGTTTTTGACCCTTCTTTCGCGTGCCCCTGAAGATGGCCTCTACGGCTCTCTTCAAGCATTGCCTGCAATGCCACACTAAAATGGCCAAATCCGATGGCCATGATTTGTGCCTTTTTTGCTTGGGGGAGACCCACAATGTCTCGGCCTGTAGGATCTGCCAGGGTTTCACCAGCAAGGCCCGGCAAGATCGCAAGGCCCGGCTAAATTCCTCGCTGTGGCAGAAGGTCATGTCGGAGGGAACTCCGTTACGTCCGTCCAAGGCCGGCCCTAGCCCCTCTGCCGAACAGCAATCAAGAGCTGGCTCAGTGGCCTCCGCGAGGTCGGGGTCGAAACCGCGTCCCCCGAGTGCCTCGGCGTCGAGAGCGGCCTCTCCAGCGCAGGGACCGGTGCGGCCGCCCCGTAGCGCGTCATCCACCAGGTCAGATCCGAGACCGACATCGGAACCGAGGATCCGGGTACCGAGTCCCCGATCGGAACCGACGACCGGATCGATTCCGATAAAGTCTAAGAGGTCGAAGCCGAGGTCCCCTTCGAAGGCGAGGAGCGCGTCGGTTCCGAGGTCTTCTTCGGAACCGGCAAAGAAGAAGAAGAAGACTAAACATCATCGGTCGCCGCATCCCGCTCCACAGGAGGAGGTCATCGTGCTTCCTCACACGCCTTCCCCTCATCTGGATTCCCCCGAACCAGAGGAACTCTCCGTGCCGGTGCCGGATCCGATGGCCTTCGAGACGGTGCCCGCAGAGTTCTCGTCGGGGCCGGAGCCCAGCCCGCGCCGTCGGAGCCGACTGTCACCTGCCCTTCGGTCGCCGAGGTTGGAACCGAGCCCGTCTCCTCGTCGGAGCCGTCCATCCCCTGCCCGTCCATCTCCACCTGCTGCCGGTCGTGAGCGACGTCGGTCCGGGGACAGTGTCCGAACAGCCCGGTCCACTGCGTCCCAACATCGACAGGCCTCCTACCTCCCCTCGCCATACCGTTGCCAGTGGGAAGGGGCACCTGCGGGCTTCTCCATGTCGGAACCGAGGCCTTCGACATCAAGGCCGGCGTGGGCTCCCCCTCCAGTCCAGGTGGAGGAATCCCAGCTCGGTTCCGATGAGGAGGAGGTGGAGAGCTTTGGCGACTACCAATCGGAGTCCTGGTCCGAACCGTCGCCGGCTGAGGAGCTAGTGCCATCTGCGGGCTCACCGTTCGAGGACCTCCGCATCTACTCCGACCAGATGGCAAGGATGGCTCAGGCTCTCGAGATGGATATCTCTTCGGCAGTCCCCCAGACCAAGGACAAGCTCCTCAAGCGGATCTACGGGGATAATCCGGCGTCTGTTAGCTTCCCCATGCTCGAGGGTATTGAGGAGATCGTGGAGAAGGTGTGGAAGGTGCCCTGTGATCAGCCTCCAACATCCAAGCGCATCGAGCAGCTTTACAAAATCAAGCAGGGCACCTGGCCGGCGTTGGTGAAGCACCCTCCACCTTCCTCCTTGGTCACAGAGGAATTCAACCCCCGACGATCGGGTCACTCCTCGGTGCCTGCCGATAAAGAGGGCAAGAAGCTTGATGCCATGGGCAGGCGCCAGTACATTGTGGCTTCACTGGGTCTGAGGATTGCCAACTACCAGACCATCATGGCAGGGTACCAACTGTACCTCTGGGAGAAGTTGGCGTCCTATACCAGAGACCTCCCGCCTGAGCAGAAGGCTGTGGTGTCCCTGCTGCAAACAGAGGCTGTCCGGCTGTCTAAACAGCAAATGAATGCTGGGAGCCACGCTGCTGACACTGCTGCTAGAGGGATGGCTTCGGCGGTGGTCCTCAGGCGCCACTCCTGGTTGCGGTCTACGGCCCTGTCCCAAGAGGTGCGTTCCAGGGTGGAGAGCATGCCCTTTGAAGGGGACTCGCTGTTCTCCAAGTCCACCGACGAGACCCTGAAAAAGAAAAAGGAGGACAGGCAGACGGCGCGGTCCTTGGGTCTGGCTCCGGCGGACAAGCCCTCCTCCAGGTCACGGTACGCTCCCCGGTCCGGCCCTTACCACTACCAGGGCAGATACCAACAGCAGCGGCCGGGCTACCAACAGTATCCTGCCTACCAGCAGCGGCCTTACCCTCCCGCACAACAGCAGAGGAGGCGTCGGCCCTTCAAGCCTCGTCCGGCACAACAACCGGCCCAGCAGAAAGATCAGCAGGGCGCCGGGAGGCAGTACTGACGGGTCACGCCAGCCGTATCCCCGAACTTTTCGGACAGACTGAGTCCACTCCTCTCTGAGTGGGAGTCGATAACATCTGACTCATGGGTCTTAACTATTGTTGAGCTGGGATACGGGCTGGAGTTCGTTGAGCTGCCTAGGTGCAGTTCACCCCTGACAGCTGTCAATAACACTATGGCCGAGCTGGATGCGGAGATCGTGTCGCTCTTGGCCAAGGGTGCTGTGGAAGAATTGCCCTATGACGACTCCGCAAAGGGATTCTTCTCTAGGTTCTTCTTGGTCCCTAAGAAGGATGGGGGCTTACGTCCCATTTTGGATTTGAGGGGCCTTAATGCCTTCCTCAAGGTGACCAAATTCAAAATGGTTACGTTGGCGGCTGTGATCGCCTTGCTGAAAAAGGGGGATTGGTTTGCGGTTCTTGACTTAAAGGACGCATACTTTCACGTGGGGATACGGGAGGAGCACAGGAAATACCTGAGCTTCGTTTACCGGCAAAGGGTTTTCCGGTATAAGGTGCTCCCCTTTGGCCTGTCCACTGCCCCACGAGTGTTCACGAAATGTGTGGCCCCTGTGGTTTCCTTCCTACGGGAAGAAGGCTGTACCATCTTTCCGTACCTCGATGACTGGCTCATCGTGGCTGAATCAGAGTCTAGGCTGGTGCAGGACATTGGCTTGGTACTTAGCACTTGCCAACGCCTGGGGCTCCTGGTGAACTTTGAGAAATCCAAACTGGTGCCCAGCTGCAAGGTGTCCTACATTGGTGCACTGTTGGACTCTGTGGAGGGTAAGGCCCTGCTCCCCTTGGAGAGGGCTCGGCCCCTAAGGGGTCTAGTGTCCATGTTTAAAAGGAACCGATTCCAGTCTGTGCGCACTATCCAGTGCTTACTAGGGCATATGGCAGCGGCCACCTCTGTGGTGCCTTTCGCTAGGCTGCGTATGCGCCCGCTCCAGAATTGGTTTGTGCGGAGGTACGATGCTCTGCTGCACCCTCCGTCCCTCAAATTCTCTATCCCGAGGGTCATCCTCTCCTCCTTGGACTGGTGGCTGTCTGATGACAACTTGTTTAGAGGGACCCCCTTTGGGTATCAGCACCATGACGTCACGGTTACCACTGATGCCTCTCTGTTGGGCTGGGGGGCTTACTGTGGTGATGTGTCTGTGCAGGATGTCTGGTCTGAGAGGGAAAAGACCCTCCATATCAATGTGCTTGAACTAAGGGCCATTCGTTTCGCACTTGTGTCTCTTACAGCACTGCTGAGAAATCGTCAGGTCTTGGTGCAGACGGACAACACGACTGCCATGTACTACGTGAATCAGCAGGGGGGCACAGTGTCCATGGCCCTGTGCCGGGAAGCCACGCTCACTTGGCAGTGGGCTATCAGGAACGGCGTTTCGCTCCGTGCTATACACGTGGCTGGGTCAGACAATGCTCGGGCAGATGCCCTCAGCAGGGTCCCTTTGCTGGACCACGAGTGGGAACTGAACGTAGAGTGCGTTGGGCCGATCTTCCAGATGTGGGGTCATCCAGTGATAGACGTGTTCGCCACTGCGGCGACCACCAAGGCCCACACGTTCTGTTCCAGGGCAGGGAGCAACCCCCTCTCTATTGGGGATGCCTTCCAGTTTACGTGGACGCAGGGCTTGCACTACATGTTTCCTCCATTCCCCTTGATTCCCAGGGTCCTGTGCAAGATAGAGGAGGACGGGACGGACTGCATCCTGGTGGCCCCCTTCTGGCCCCGGCAAGTTTGGTTCCCGAAACTCCTGCGGATGTCCCAACGGACATATGTGAGTCTGCCCCCTCGGCAAGACCTTCTCCTAAACGGGATCCTAGTCCACCACGATCCCAGGAAGCTGCACCTAACGGCTTGGCAGATCGTTCCTCTCCTGTAGGCTTTACTGACGAGGTACAGAGGGTCCTCCTGAATGCCCGTCGGCCTTCCACTAGGCGCGCTTATGCGGCCAAGTGGCGCAGGTTTGAACTTTGGGCACTTGCTAAAGGAGTGGTGCCTGACAGCAGTCCCTTGGGGGTTGTGTTCGAGTATTTGTGCCACTTGCGTGGCCTGGGCTTGAAGGTGTCCTCCCTCAAGGTCCACCTGGCAGCGATATCAACTGCTCACACCCGAATTGAGGGTGCTACGGTGTTTTCTCACCCACAATCCCGCCAGTTCCTTAGGGACATGTACAATCTTTACCCACCTGTGTCGGCGCCAGTGCCTCAGTGGTCGCTGTCCTTGGTGCTCTCACGTCTCATGTTGCCTCCATTTGAACCTATGGCTACATGCCCCTTGGATATGCTATCCTACAAGGTAGCATTCTTGGTGGCCGTCACATCGGCCAGGAGGGTCAGTGAGCTGTCTGCACTGCGGTCTGACCCTCCCTTTCTTGTGTTTCATCCCAACAAGGTGGTCCTGCGTCCCTGCCTCGGGTTCCTGCCCAAGGTGGTGTCCGCCTTCCACCTCTCGCAGGATATCTCACTGCCTGCATTCTTTCCTCAACCTTCCTCTAAGGGCGAAAAGGCCCTTCATTCCCTAGACTTGAAGAGGGCCCTAGCCTATTACCTGGATAGGACGAAGGAATTCCGCTCCAGTCCTCACCTGTTTGTATGTTTTGGGGCCAAGGAAAAGGGTAACAGGGCTTCCTCACAGACCCTGTCTAGGTGGATTGTGACGGCCATTAGCAAGGCCTATTCCCTGGCAGGGGTGGCTTGCCCGCTTCGTGTCAGGGCCCACTCCACGCGGTCCCAAGCATCCTCTTCGGCACTCCTCAGGGGGGTGCCCCTGGTTAACATTTGTAAGGCAGCCACATGGTCCTCTGCAGACACCTTTGTCAGGCATTACGCCATTGATGTCAATGCGGAGCAGGATGTATCTGTGGCTAGGGCTGTCCTACACTCCCTTTTTTTCCTGATGGAGTTTTGGGATGACCTTCTTGGCGTACCTGCTAAGTACCCTTGAGTGAAAGAGTGTATATATGTACCTTGGGGTGTATATATGTAAATATTGAGTATTTATGTGTCCTTACACAGTTTTTTACATAGATGTATATATGCATATCTATTTGTTGTTGCTCTTGTTTGTTCAATAAAATTGTGTTGGACTTCACCCCCGCCTTCCTTATTGTGTGAAGCTTGGTACACTCCCATGTGTGGAGGCACAGAAGAACGAAGATGAAAACAGGGTTAACATACCTGTAACTTATGTTCATCGAGTTCTTCTGTGCTGACACACAACCCTCCCTCCTACCCCGCTGTGAACTCCAATGCACAATAATGCGATGGCTGTAACGGAAATTGGTGTTTTTAAGGTGTTATGGCTGAAGTGTGTTGGTCAAGCGGCGGCAAGGGAGAACTGAGGGAAGGGGCCGTTGGTCGCTGGAGGATCACGTGACCGTTTGGGCGGGAAAACGGTCGCTGAGGCGCACGACAAACGGCCCCTTCGGAGCCATGGAAGCTCTAGAAAATTCTCCGGCGGCTGGCCTGCGCCTGCGCAGTCCCCATGTGTGTCAGCACAGAAGAACTCGATGAACATAAGTTACAGGTATGTTAACCCTGTTTTATCCCCCAGATTTCTTTTTGGTTACATGCCAGTATATATATTTGTTGCAGCTTTTTACTTCTCTGTGTGTGTTATGTGCCATCAAGTTGCCTCTGACCTATAGCAACCCAGGGAATGAAATACTTCCAAAACAGCCTATTGTTAACAGACTTACACAAATCCTGCAAACTGGAGGATGTGGCTTCTTTAATTGAGTCAAGCCATCTTGTTTTAGGTCTTCCTCTTTTCCTGCTGCCTTTCACCTTCCCCAGCATTATTGACTTTTCCAGAGAATCTTGTCTTCTCATGATGTGACCAAAGTATGATAACTTCAGTTTTGTCATTTTAGCTTTTAGGGAGAATTCAGGCTTGATTTGATCTAGTACGTATTTGTCTTTTTGGTTGTCCATGGTATCCGCAAAACTCTCCTCCAGCACCACATTTCAAATGAATCAATTTTCTTCCTATCAGATTTTTTCACCATCCAATTTTTACATCTATACATAGTAATGGGGAATACCATAGTTTGGAATATCTTGATCTTGGTTCCCAGAGAGACAGCTTTATCTTTAAGGATCTTTTGTAGCTCTCACAGCTTCTTTTCATATAGAGGATGGTGCAGAGTTGTTTTCCACTATCCCAGAAGATTGGACCAGAACCAATGGGTTAAAATTAAGTCAAAAGAGTTTTTGGCGAAACATTAGGAAGAACTTCCTGACAGAGTGGTCCCTCAGGGGAACAGGCTACCTCAGGAGGTGGTGGGCTATCCTTTGGAGGTTTTTAAGCAGAGGCTAGATGGCCATCTGACAGCAATGCTGATTTTGTGAATGTAGGCAGATCTTGAGAGGGAAGGAAGAAGGGGTTACATCAGTGCTTAGTTCTTGTGGTTCCTTCTTACATGCCTAGGGTAAGACCAATAGCCACCTTGGGGTCAGGCAGCAGTTTTCCCCAGGCCAGTTTGGCTAGAGATCCTGATGGTGTTTTGTCATCTTCTGGGCATGGTGCAGGGATCTCTGTGAGTGTGGAAAGGGGAGGTAGTTGTGAATTTTTTGCATTGTGTAGGAGGTTGGAGTAGATGACTCTAGAGGTCCTTTCCATCCCTATAATTCTATGATTCCAAGTCTCAGTCTTCTTCTCAATCTTTTCTTCTATGTACATTATATTACTTACACTGAATCGCATTTAACATTTATTACACAACCTGTTTGGAAAATCATTTTGAAGTTCTTCACAGTGTGTTTTTACCATCTTGAAAAACCTGGCATCTTCTGCACAGTTGGATACTTCACCATTTGTTCCTGATTCACATAAGTTCTCATATGCAGGAATGACTTTTTGAAGATGCTCAAACCTATGTAAGGGCCAAACCAGACATGATGCTTAGAGTTTGGTAAGTGGAACTCCCAGAGGGTTTTTAAAAAAAAATTAAATTATCAGAAACATAGGAGTCCAGTTCTAATCAGAACCACAACATAAATTATCCCCATGTTGTTTTCCTAATATGAAACAACCTAGTGTATCATTATTTGCTTTGTCTTGATAAATATACAGGTACTGGTATATAAACATTACATATACATAGGCAAAACCATTGGGTACCACTTACTATTGTTTATTGTTGTGTACAGTAGTACTCATGGTTTGGGCTTTTTTCAGCTAGATCACTGATCTCCAGGGAAGTTAGATTTCCTGGCTTGGTGTCCTTGAAATTAGTGTGTCCTTGAACAAGGCAGCTTCTCAAAGGAGTTCAGGGTGTGTATGTGAGATTCTGTAACATTAGATACAGCCGCAATGGTTCTGATTGCAGCCAGCAAGGGCTTGTGCTTTTAAAATAACTGTTCAAATACTGTTGAGTACAGTCAACCAGCAAGACTTATTCTGTTTCCTAGAACAAGAATACTACTATTCACCTATATATAATCATAGATATTCACCATTTTTACTATTGTCACAGCATTTTCCTTTTGCCAGAAAAGTCTAGTCAATAGATTGTGTTGTAGGGAATGCTTTGTCATCTTGACATGCTTGAAGCTGGTAAGTTTCCCTTGGGAGGTTTATAACTGCTTCTGAGTTCAATCTTCCAAGTTAACAGAAAGTTGCTTAGAATGCCACTGACCTGCATGTCAAGTTGTTGAGATTGCTGCCTTGTCTCTACAGTTTTGCTTTAGGATTTGATTATCCTGATGTTCTAAAAAAAAACAAAAAACAGTGCCTTCAACTTCATTTTTGTTTTCTGGCCCTGCAAAATGCAAAACAGGAAACCATGCTATGCCATGCATATAGCAATCTGTAAGATCCAGGTCACCCCAAAGAAAAATAACCTGAGTTTGAAAAGAGGATGAAAGAGAAACAAGGACAGCTCTGTACATGGCTTTCCTGGAAAAAATGCTTGATGAGAGGGGTTGCATCAGCAGGGGGCAGCAGAACCATCCTGCTCTTTTACTTGCTTAGCCCTAGGGTTTTCTTTTATCATTTAAGCAGATTAGTAGATCACACTGCTAGCTAACTTACCTTATGCTTGTAAAAACTCATAGTATCATTTTAAGTATTTTAAAAGTATCAAAATCCATTCTTGATTCCAAACATTTGGATTTCGCAAATTGTTGTTGTTGTTGTTGTTGTTGTTGTTGTTGTTGTTGTTGTTACTAGTAATAGTAGGCAGTGAAGAAATCCTCATTAAAGGATTTAAAGTGTACTCATTCCAATTACAGGGCCTCGAAAGAGTCCTGTATTTATTACTATCTAAAGACCCCACACGCCCTGGCTTTCTTTCCACCATTTGCCAAAGGTGTACCATCCCTGATGACCTGTTAGGGGTCTCAGCCAACAACTCCCGACTTAGGGAGTGGATTTACAAGTCAGATGCAGTGATGGACCGGCTATCAATATTAAAATCCAAGGCAGCGCCTTGGTATAAATTAATTAAATTTGATCACTTAAGATTAGAGATGGGCCTGATCTGAATTACGATTTCAACCCCCCCCTCCCCGATTTTGGCATTTTTGCCATCGTGACTCAGCTAATCGGTTCTGTCCATGGCAACCGATCCAGTGGTCGGGAGTTTGCTTGTTCGGGACTTGATCGGATGGGTCAGTTTCTGTTCAGAATTGCAGACACTCTGGCACTAGTCATTTATTCCTGGGGCAACGGAGTCAGGGAAATGAGCTGTGTTTGCCCTCCTTCTGTCGCCCTTGAAACACGAATGGAAACCCAGTTTTCCTTGATTAGCAGGCTTCCTTCCAACCACGGAGCAGCAACCCAGGGGAGGGAGGGAGAAGGGGATGGGCACAAAGGAACGGCAAAAGGCAGCGCGGGAGGCTGGGAGGCCGCCCGCGCCGTTCGCCTTTCCCCAGGACAAGGGGCGTGTGGGCAAGCCAGCCGCCCCTTGTCCTGGGGAAAGGCAAAAGGCAGCGCGGGAGGCTGGGAGGCCGCCTGCGCCGTTTGCCTTTCCCCAGGACAAGAGGCGCGCAGACAAGCCAGCCGCCCCTTGTCTTGCGGGGCAGGTGAACAGCGCGGGCAGCCTCCGAGCCACTCACGCTGCTGCCAGCTCCGCAGCGCACCAGGACAGCCGGCTTGCTGCGTGGGCAGGGGCGACTCAGGAGCGCGAGCACGTGCAACAGCCTGACTACGGTTGCCCTGGGCGCTGGCCTCCCCGATTCTCGATTTCGGACTGGAAACGAGACTTGATCAGTTAGAATCGGGAACCTGAGTTCAGCGGCAGCCCAGATACACAATTGACTTAATCGGGATTTATTTTTGGATTGTGCCCATGTCTACTTAAGATCCACCTACCTAGCCAGCATTTCTCATTATAATCTCAGAGTGTCTTTCACCACTCTGTGCTTTCAGACGATGCAATCGGCTCTTTTGACAGGGCGTTATTCTCGCATCCCTATGGAACTCCGCAGCTGCATTTGTGGATCATCTACAGTGGAGAACCTTCCCCACTACCTACTTTACTGTCCATTATACAGTGTGCCCAGAGCTAAATTCTTGGCCAGAATCCTACCAGCCATAAACACATATTCTGAAATTGAGAAGATTGTGTTCTTGTTATCTGACACAGATAATCATGTGGGGGAACAAAAGGGGTTAAGTAACAAACTAAAAGTGTGTGTAATATTAAAAAGTATTCATTATAGATGTGCACCAATGTGAATAAAAACAAGTTTAAAACATAAGGCGTGAACTTTTTTAGGTTAAAGTGCCATTGTATCTTTAGGGCAGATTGACGTAACACACTCCTATACATTGGAAACCAAGCCTCAGGTGGGTTTGTGATTGGGTTTGGAGAACCTAGGGGGTAATTAAGAGCATGTTAGGGAATAATTTTATAATTTGATAATTTTTTCTTTAGAGTGCAACAATAAATGAAGAGCATTGTGTGAATGCAGTCCTGGGTCTACTGCAATATTTGCAGTTTATCACACAATACTAGAGGTAAATTTTGATCCAGTATTTTACCTAGAATAATTCTAGCACTTTAGAATGGACTATATTGTATTAAAAAAATTTCCTCCCCCCTTCTTCTTTTGTTACAGCTCTAGATAAAACACCGGGATCATTGCATGATTGGTTTCCATATGTGTGCGTGTGTTTGATCATAAATTGTTTACAATTGACCACTGAGGAAGGCCTAAGGGCCGAAACGCATCTGGTCAGTTTTGTACTGTACCTGGGTCTATTTGTGTTGGTCATTGCACTGTACCATCATCTATATCTTGAGATGTTTTAGCAAGTTTTAGTATATATATGTAGCCTGCCATTTAGGCCTTATGTTTTAAACTTGTTTTTATTCACATTGGTTCACATCTATAATAAATACTTTTTAATATTTAATATATATATACTTTTAGGTTGTTATCTAACACCTTTTGTTCCCCTGCTTGTTTGGGTTGAGTTTGTGGGGTTTTCCTCCCCCACCCCTTTTTTCTTCCTTGCTGTTACAGATAATCATGTATCTTACAGAGTCTCTCAGTTTGCACTTGCAGCTAAGCAGATAAGATCTAAGGTGGTGCTGTTTTGGGACTCTTGGGATAGTTTGGTATACTGTACTGATTTAATTAATTTTAATTAACCTTTTACTGGAAGTTTTTACTGATACTGGAAGTTAACTGTTTGTTAGTTGACATGATGTTTGGAAAATTTGTGATGGCCTATGGCTATAGACAATAACCTCTGACTGACTGGCAGTGAAGAAATCTATGTTCTTTGTATATGTAAAGTGCCATCAAATTGTAGACAACTTACGGAGATCCCGTAGGGTTTTCAAGGCAAGAAACAGAGGTCCTTTTGCCTTCCTCTGCATTGCAACCTTTTACTTCCTTCGTGGTTTTCCATCCAAGTACTAATCATGACCATCCCTGCTTAGCATCCAAGATCAAACAAGATCAGGCTAGCCAGGTCAGAGTGTCTATACTGTTTACTTGGACGGAAATGAGACTGTGTTCTCTGTAGAAGCTTTGTTAGAACTGCATTTGAAGCAGAGAGGTTTGCTGTGATTATAAGTTGAACCAAGGCATGCTAGTGTACAAAACTCTACTTTTTATAACACATTTAATTTACTCTGCTTATTGTATAGTAATGATGATGAAAACCATTGCATACAATTCATAGAGTGCATGTTAAGAAACATTTAAATACAGAGCTTTTTTGCTGAAAAACATAAATATTTGTTGAATCATTCAGACTATAAATGATTGTCAGTAAGTCATGTTTTTAACAGTAAATACTTGCATTGCCAAAACAACTTCATTTATCTGAACAGTACCATCTGTTGGTGCCATCCTTTCAATGGGCAAGTTCAACAATTGCCTTTACTGATTCCTCACCATATAGAATGGTCTTCCTGAGCAAGTCAAGAAGGATCCCATACTTTTGGCTTTCTGAAAACTATGTACAGAATTGTTCAAGAGAGCATTTTTATGCAGGAAATAAGGCTGCATTATAATAGAATGGCCCTGACCTGGATAGTCCAGGTGAGCCTGATCTCGTCAAATCAGAAGCTAAGCAGGGTCAGCCTTAGTAATTGGATGGGAGACCACCAACGAAGATCAGGGTTGCAAAGGCAGGCAATGGCAAACCATCTCTGTTAGTCTCTTGCTATGAAAACCCCACCTGGAGTTGCCATGTCAGCTGTGACCTGAGGGCTCTGCTTTACTTTATAATACAATGATTCAGGAAGATGATTCAATAGAGGGAACAAGGCTGTGGACTATACTAGGGATGTGCACTTCGAGTTTCAGAAACCTGAAGCAAACCCGAATCAACCCCAATTCAGGTTGATCTGTGATTCCCGAACCTGAAGCACAGCAACCCAAAGCGATTTGGGTTGCTCTGTGAAGCCTTTTTCCCTTGCTGTGGCAAGACGAAAAAAGCTTCAAAGAGCTCTCTTCCCGTGGCTTTCAATTGATGGGAGGGGGAAGAGGGGAGTGAGAGAGGCAGGAGAGGGATGGGGAGAAGGGGTGATAGAGAAGGGAGATTGGCTGAGAGAAAGAGCTAGTCACTGCAGCAGTAATTGGGGGATTCTCTGGGATGACATTTTTTTTAAAAAAAAGTTTCAAAGTGGGACTGTGATTGGAATGTGTTATTAATGCTGTTCCCAGAAATCCAAGAAATGAAATTTTTTTAAAAAATATTTTTAGTGTGTGATTCTCTGGTGTGATATTAGAATTTGTTTCAAGGTGGGGGACTGTATCTTGTGATTTGAATGTGCTATTAATGCTGTTCCCAGAAATCCAAGAAATGAAATTTTTAAAAATTATTTTTGGTGTGTGATTCTCTGTTGTGATATTAGAATTTGTTTCAAGGTGGGGGACTGTATGTTGTGATTTGAATGTGCTATTAATGCTGTTCCCAGAAATCCAAGAAATGAAATTTTTAAAAATTACTTTTGGTGTGTTTTTGGTTCTCTAGTATGATGGTGGGGGTTGATTTAATCTAGGATTGTACATTGTGATTTAACAGTGATCTGATATTTTTAATTTATCACTGTTACCAAGAAATAATTTTTTTAATTGATTTTGAGTGTGTGTGTGTGTGAATCTCTGTTGTGATGATTGGCCCCATAGGGATGCATGGAGAGTGGCTGGCCAGCCAGCTCTGGGGGTGCTGGGGAATTTTGAGGAGTTTGTCTTTGGTTTTGTTGGGCTGTTGGGGGGTTTATTGAGGGGTTTCTGCCTGTAGCCATGGATGCCACTTTCCATGTGTTTCTATTGTGGGAGTCTGGATTTCCCCACAATAGCAAGTGGGATGGCTGGGGTGGTGGTCAACCTTCTTTTGGGAACCATTACATGGCCTCTCGAAGTCCAATCTCCATGATGCTTGGGTGATCTCCAGAGGGCAGGTAGGAGTAGTTCCCCTGCAAGTTTGGTGCATTTTGCTTGCAAATTGCCACCCCCAGCCTCCTAGAACAGCCCACTAGTTTTCAACACATGGTTCAGTTTGGTTTGGGTTGAATTCAATGGATGATTCTCTGGAGTGAAGTTGATCCCCTTTCATCAGTTTGGCTGAACTGAGGGAGTTTGTTCATTAGTTCTCTTCTAGTTGCTCACTCACTAGCTTCATATGGTTTTGTTGTGTATTTTTAATCAATTTTTTCTTATTGTGATTCTCTGGTGTTTGAATCCACAAGGATCTATGCTTTTCAATGGGCAGATCATTTTAACTGCCCCACCCCTTTGTGGGGCGTCAGTGCCAAATTCACCCTTCCCTTCAGTAGATAATGGTTCAGGTTGAATCTCCAACCCTGAAACAAGCTCCCCCTTCAAAGACTTGGTGGAAAAGATTAATTCTAAAGTGTAGCGTCTTTAATGTGCTGGGCCCATCATTATTTGAGAGAGGACCAGAGACTATAAAATCCTGGGCATGAATGTTGCCCCTGCAGAATCTCAGTCTACATGTCTCCAGCACTGTATCTGAGAGCACCTCTGTCACAAGAGGGTGCCCAATGAGGAACTAGATGGCCAATAAACAAGCAGAAGGCATAATCTATCCTTAGCCCCTAACAAAAGAAGCAGACAGTCAATGCCACCTATAGTTTGTACCAGGAGTCTGCAGAAGTTGAAGGACTCACAGAGGATAATGACAGCCCTTCCTGCCCAGCCACCTGTGAGGGGTTGGTGGAGGACTGCATAACCAGGCAGAGTTAGTTGGGACAGGCACACTACGTCATTTTCTTCTAACCCTGCCTCTGTTATGCAAGCCAGATCAATTTCCTCTTTCTGTAACATCCTGGAGAGTCATGCAGTTTTGTGCCTCACTGATCTGGTATAGAAAAAAGATGAGAGAAAGAGGGGCTTCTCCAGATGCTACAGAAATTGTCACTTCTCCAAATGCTACAGAAATTAGATAGGCAGAGAGAATTCTTGCCAGATACTCGGCATCTTTGAAAAATCTCACCCGTCTCTCCCATGTCCACCGAAATAGCCCATACATCAAACATCCTGCTGTGAGCCACATCCCTTGTGTTCTCAACCTTCATAGGCACCAGGTTGTTCATCAGTTCACTTCTAGTTCCTCACTCACTTGCTTCATAGGCACCAGGTTGTTCATCAGTTCACTTCTAGTTCCTCACTCACTTGCTTCATATGGTTTTGTTGTGTATTTTTAATCAAATTTTTCTTATTGTGATTTTCTGGTGTGAAGTTAGTCCTCATAGGGAATAATGTGGCTGGGGGGACCTTCTTTGGGGGCCCCCAAAGTCCAATCTCCCTGAAACTTTGGTGGCCCTGGGTTGGGAGAGGGTCCCCTGCAGGTTTGGTGCATTTTGCTTGCAAAATGCCACCCCCAGTCTCCTGGGAACCTTCCCCCCGATTTTTCCCATAGGAAACAATGAAGATAGGCAGCGGCTGGGGGGACTTCTTTGGGGAGCCATAACATGCCCCCCCGAAGTCCAATCTCCCTGAAACTTGGGTGGTCATGAGGAGGAGGGTTGGGAGAGGGTCTTCTACAAATTTGGTATAATTAGGCAAGAAAATTACGCCCCCAGGCCCCCCGATAGCCGGGAGCAGCATTTCCCTTTGGAAACAATGGCTGAATCTTCCCTAATAATCCAGAATCGGCTTAAAGACCTCAACCCAAAGTGGCTTGCTGTTTCGGGTTTTGGGTTTACCTGAATTTTTTTCCTTCTCTGGGTAAACCAGAAGCAGGAAACCCAATTTTTTTGGGTTGCACACCCCTAGACTATACTACTAATGAGGGGTATGCAGAAACAAAACTCTGAGTTGCATAAATCATGAAAAAACCTGTTTTTGAGACTCAACAATGGAAACACTCATTCTAGCTGTTTGATAATCATGGAAACTCGCTCTCAGAAAACCTGTTTGTTTGTTTTTTAAGTTGCAGCATTTACCAACCAGGCAGCACTAGTTCCTATTTTACTTGAGTCTTTCCAATTTCTTCCTTCCAATCAGATTGTTGCAAGGAAAGAGCAAAGAGCACTCCCAGGCAATCCTAAGAGAAGTGCCATTCTCCTTACCTCTCCTCCTTCTCCCTTCACCCCTCCTTTTGGGCTGGAGAGATACTTTTTTTTTTTGCTTGTGAAGTTAAAAAGCCTAATGGCTGAGAGGGAGACTTGCTCAGAGGCCCGTAGAATCCCTTTGCCCAATTTGCTTGAAACTTGGGGGTTCATTGAAGGACAGGCAGAAGACAATCTGCTGCAATTTTGATGAGATTTGACTGAAAACCATGACTCCAGCCCCCACCCTGGATGTCCCCATAGAAAACAATTGAAGTATGGGGGCTGGGGGGAGGGAAACTTGCCCAGGAGCCCCAGCTATGCCCAATTTGCTTGAAACTTGGGGGTTCTTGGAAGGAAAAGCAGAAGACATTCAGCTACAAATTTCTTGTCATTTGACTGAAAAACAACTCTAACCCCTCCCCCGGAAGTCCCCCATAGGAAATAATGGAAGTGGAAAGATGGAGCTGCAATGGAAGCCTTCTCACTTTCTGAAAGGAAACAAACAAACCACAACAAGAAAGGAAGGAAAATGCAGAATCTTCAGTAGAAAGGTAAAATGTTTTTTTATTGTCACTGAAAGAGTAAATAAATGAAATGAATGTAGACAAGCCTTTTTTAAATACTGGTGGTTGGCTGCTGCTTGACGAACATTTTGAGACTTAGTAGAGAGAACTTTAGTGCTGCTGTGAAGAAAGGGACCCACTTTAGGGGTCTGTAAAATCACCCCTTTTGATCAATGTGCTTGAAACTTTGGGGTTCTTTAGGTTAGGGAGAGGATTGTCTGTAAAATCACTCCCAGAGCCTCCAGTTGTTTCCCCCTCCACATCAAAAAGAACAGCCATGAAATATTGTATGGTTTGGTGTGTGTGTTTTGTACTCATAGCAAGCAGCCTTTTTGATGAAGGATCACATTAGGCTCTATGTTTATGTACAACGTGTTCCATGTAATGTTTATATTAAACTTGTCACAACTGGATTTCTGGTTGGATTTGGGCAGATACCACAGCCAAGGAGAAGGCAAGAGTAGAATTTTCACAGGCCCCATAAAGGAGAGGTCTCTGGTAAGAAAGCTAGGGGTGAGCCTAAGTTGGGCTAACTCACAGAGGGTACATTTGCCATGTCGCTGGAGTGCTGGTGAAAGCAGGTGGGATGTGCATATACAATATTCCTCAGTCTAAAGCCAGTTTTCTTTTCCAGGATTACCAGCAGGTAGACCAGGGGATGGGATTTGACTTATATTATGTTTTCATTATGTTTATTGGCCCTACAGGGCAGATGGTTGGCCACTGTGTGAAACAGTATGCTGTACTAGATGGGCCACTGGTCTGATCTAGCAGGACACTTCTTATGTTCATCTTCGTTCTTCTGTGCCTCCACACATGGGACTGCGCAGGCGCAGGCCAGCCGCCGGAGAATTTTCTAGAGCTTCTATGGCTCCGAAGGGGCCGTTTGTCGCGCGCCTCAGCGACCGTCTTCCCGCCCAAACGGTCACGTGCTCCTCCAGCGACCAACGGCCCCTTCCCTCAGTTCTCTTCTTGCCGCCGCTTGGAGAGAACGTTTGAGCTTCGCGCTCTGTGCTTGTGCTTCGTGCCTTTCTGACTGATTGATCTTGGCTTCTTGACTTCGGACTTCGGACCTCGACTATTCTTCGGATCTCCCTTTGGACTTTGACGTGGACTCGGTAATACGACTCGGACTGTTTTGACCTTTCTCTCGCGTGCCCCTTAAGATGGCCTCCACGGCTCTCTTTAAGCACTGCCTTCAGTGCCACACCAAAATGGCCAAAACCGATGGCCATGAGCTGTGCCTATTTTGTTTGGGGGAGACCCACAACGTGTCGGCCTGCAAGATCTGCCAGGGCTTCACCAACAAGGCCCGGCAGGATTGGAGGGCCCGACTGAATTCGTCACTGTGGCAGTCGGTCATGTCCGAGGGGACCCCGTTACCTAAGGCCGGCCCTAGCCCCTCTGCCGAAAGGCTTTCAAGAGCTGGCTCAGTGGCCTCTGCGAGGTCGGGGTCGAAACCGCGTCCCCCGAGTGCCTCGGCATCGAGAGCGGCCTCTCCAGCGCAGGGTCCGGCGCGGCCGCCCCGGAGCGCGTCATCCACCAGGTCGGATCCGAGACCGACATCGGAACCGCGGATCCTGGTGCCGAGTCCCCGGTCGGAACCGACGACCGGTTCGATCCCTATTACATCGAAGAGGTCGAAGCGGAGGTCCCCTTCGAAGGCGAGGAGCGCGTCGGTTCCGAGATCTTCTTCGGAACCGGCAAAAAAGAAGAAGAAGACCAAACATCGTCGGTCGCCGCATCCCACTCCCCAGGGGGAAGTCATCGTGCTTCCTCACACGCCTTCCCCTCATCTGGATTCCCCCGAACCGGAGGAACTCTCCGTGCCGGTGCCGGATCCGATGGTCTTCGAAACGGTGCCCGCAGAGTTTTCGTCGGGGCCGGAGCCGAGCCCGCGCCGTCGGAGTCGACCATCTCTTGCCCTTCGATCGCCGAGATTGGAACCGAGCCCGTCTCCTCATCGGAGCCGTCCATCTCCTGCCCGTCCATCTCCGCCTGCTGTGAGTCGTGAGCGATGCCGGTCCGGGGACAGCATTCGATCTGCCCGATCCACTGCGTCCCGGCATCGTCAAGCCTCCTACCTTCCCTCGCCATACCGTTGCCAGTGGGAAGGGGCACCTGCTGGTTTCTCCGAGTCGGAACCGGGGCCATCGACGTCGAGGCGAATGTGGTTTCCCCCTCCAGTCCAGGGTGAGGACTCCCAGCACGGTTCCGAGGAAGGGGAGGTGGAGAGCCTGGCCGATTACCAGTCGGAATCCTGGTCCGAACCTTCGCCGGCTGATGATCTGGTGCCATCTACGGGCTCCCCGTACGAGGATCTCCGCATCTACGCCGACCAGATGGCGAGGATGGCCCAGGTCCTCGAGATGGACATCTCCTCGGCAACCCCGCAGACCAAAGACAAGCTGCTCAAGCGGATATACGGTGACAACCCGGCGTCCATTGGCTTCCCCATGCTCGAGGGTATTGAGGAGATCGTGGAGAAGGTGTGGAAGGTGCCCTGTGACCAGCCTCCAACATCTAAGAGGATCGAGCAGCTTTATAAAATCAAGCAGGGCACCTGGCCGGCGTTGGTGAAGCACCCTCCACCTTCCTCCTTGGTCACGGAGGAATTCAACCCCCGGCGGTCGGGTCACTCCTCAGTGCCTGCAGATAAAGGGGGCAGAAAGCTTGATGCCATGGGCAGGCGCCAGTACATTGTCGCTTCGCTGGGTCTGAGGATTGCCAACTACCAGACCATCATGGCTGGCTACCAGCTGTATGTTTATCCATGTGTGCATATGTATATATGTTGTTCCTATTGTACATAATAAAATTGAGTTGGATTTCACCCCACCTTCCTTATTGTGTGAAGCTTGGTACACTCCCATGTGTGGAGGCACAGAAGAACGAAGATGAAAACAGGGTTAACATACCTGTAACTTATGTTCATCGAGTTCTTCTGTGCTGACACACAACCCTCCCTCCTACCCCGCTGTGAATTCCAATGCACAAAGATGTGGTGGCTGTAACTGAATCTGATGTGTTTTAAGGTGTTACGGCTAAGTGTGTTGGTCAAGCGGCGGCAATGGAGAACTGAGGGAAGGGGCCGTTGGTCGCTGGAGGAGCACGTGACCGTTTGGGCGGGAAGACCGTCGCTGAGGCGCGCGACAAACGGCCCCTTCGGAGCCATAGAAGCTCTAGAAAATTCTCCGGCGGCTGGCCTGCGCCTGCGCAGTCCCATGTGTGTCAGCACAGAAGAACTCGATGAACATAAGTTACAGGTATGTTAACCCTGTTTTCTTATTAGCTGGTATAGACGTCACAGATGACATGATTAAAATGGTGCTGGAAGCTATAGAGTCCTTGCTTTCATCCACACCTATGTGTTGTCTCTTTTTTTCTTCCCCTTCCTCATGTCTGGTTCCCCACAATGAGCTCGGTTAAACTTGTTCCTGTCTGCATAGCTCTGTTGTATTTCTTAGTCACACTTGAGTGTGACAGGTGCTAAGAAGTAGATTTTATACAAGAAAGGTAAGGAAATACTTTGAGAGCATAACATTTCCTATATGTCCTGCTTAATTTTCATAAATATTATAGAAGTTAACTCATTACATCTCAACCCAAATTTATGTTTCAGTACTGAACAAAAATATATTCTAGTTTGAGTGTAGTAATACTACATCCTTTTTACTGTTTGTCACTAGTCTTTAATATATTGTCTCACAGATGGTAAATCCTTTTACCTACACATAATGACTAGTAACTGTAATGGTTCCTTGATATTAACTTTATCTCTAATGAACATAAGGTTCTCATTAAAAGAAGTTTAGCTAAAGATCGAGTTTCACAGTGAATTATCAGCTCACAACATGAATTTTCGGGACTTTTTGAAATTGAAATTATTCACGTTTATTTTAATCTATGTTAGCAATGGCTGTTCCTTTATTCATCCATTTTTATCAGATCCATTTCATTGTGACTCTGACCTAGTCAGTCTAGGCTAGCCTGATCTCATCAGATCTAGGAAGCAAAGTAGGATCTGCCTTGGTAGTGCTTGGATGGAAGACTACCACAAAGTCCAGAGTCAATATGACAGAAACAGTCAATGACAAGCCATCTCTGGTCATCTCTTACCTTGAAAATCCTCTGCAGTCACCATAAATCAGCTGCAAATTGATGGTACCTTCACCTTATACACACACTTGGTTGTGAAACGTCTAAGGCTCATGAGATAAATACTTCAGATCAAGGGGCTTTACAGGCTAAATATTAAAGTCTGTACTTGACATCGACTGTTTATTTAGAAGACTCATTTACTGCCTTTCTACCTTATAGCAATCTAGTGACTTACAACAGACATAAAAACACGATTTAAAATCACTATCTAAAACTATCAATAAATAGTTAATGAAATAAATGCAGTTTTAAATAAAATTGTCTTCAGCTGCCTCCTAAAGATCTGGCTACATATGTGCACCAAAAGAAAGAAAGAAAGAAAGAAAGAAAGAAAGAAAGAAAGAAAGAAAGAAAGAAAGAAAGAAAGAAAGAAAGAAAGAAAGAAAGAAAGAAAGAAAGAAAGAAAGAAAGAAAGAAAGAAAGATTTGGTTTTCAGGGATCTAAAAAAAAAAATCTGTTTAAGACAGATCAGAGAATCTTAGATTTGTTTGACCATTATGCCCTATGGGGAAAACTATCTGCAGGGTTCAAAGGGGCTGGGGATGGCATTTTTCAATCAAACACCATCAATTTTTCAGGAAACCTACTCCTAGCTCTCCTCTAATGATCCCCCAAGTCTAATCTTCCTAATAGACACTGGAGTCCAATTCTATGGGCCCCTGAACAAGGTGTCCCCAGCCACTCTCCATTGTTTCCTATGAGGGAAACATTTCCAAGCGTGATCTCAGGCAGAAACACACTGGGAGAAGGTTCCCAGTGGCCAAAGGTACAGTACCAAATGCAAGTGGAAGCCCCAAAGAACCAAACTGATGCAAGGGAATTGATAGAATCCCCCCAGAACCAAAATGAATCAAGGGGATCAACATCAAACCAGTGAATCATGTCTAAACAGAGAATTCCATCCAAACCAAACTGAAGCAAAGGACCCTGTTGCAACTTAGTTCAACTGTATCAATGTCACTCACAGAAGCCAGGCAGACAAGAGCTGCTTCCACACACGTTGGATAATCCACTTTCAGTTCTCTTTAGTGAACATTTGAAACTGATTTTCCATGTGTGGAACAAAAAATCCACTTCAAAAGGATTGCAAAAGTGCATTGGAAGTGCATTATTCAACGTGTGTGGAAATGGCCAAGGAGAGCTCCTGCATGGATTGAATCCTAGAATTACAGAGTTGGAAGGGGCCTTATAGGTGATCTAGTTCACCCCCCTGCACAATGCAGGAGCATCCTAAAGCATCCCCGACAAGTATTTATCCAGCCTTTCCTTGAAGACTGCCAATGAGGGGGAACCCACCACATCTCTAGGAAACAGCTCCCTTCCCTCCCCTAAATGACAGCCTTTTAAATGCTTAAAGGGAGAAATCATGTCTCCTTTCAACCTTCTCTTTTCCAAACTGAACATTCCCAAGTCCCTCAGTCTTTCTTCACAGGGCTTGGTCTCCAAGCTACTGATCATCCTGGTTGCTTTTCTCTACACCCGTTCCAATTTGTCCACATCCTTTTTGAAGTGAGGCCTCCAAAACTGCACACAATACTTCAGCTAGGTCCTGACCTACATTGTATATAGTGGGACCATGACATACTGGGATTTGGATGTTATGTCTTTGTTGATGCACTCCAAGATTGTGTTTACCGTCTTTTGCTGCTGCATCCCATTGACTGCTCATATTTAGCTTCCCATCCACCTGTACCCCAGGATCTTGTTCACACACACTGTTACCAAAAAGTATATTCCCCCATCCAGTATACATTCTTCACAGTTTTGTAACTGAAGTGGAGAACCCAGCACTTATCCTTGTTAAATTGCATCTTGTTCAAATCTGCCCACTTCGTCAGATCTCATTGAATTCTATCTTTAAGGGTGTTTGCTACACATCCCAGTTTGGTGTCATCTGCAGATTTAATAAGTAATCCCTTCACTCCCTCATCCAGATCATTTATAAAAATATTGAAAGCAGTGTTCCCAGAACCAAGCCCTGTGGCACTCAACTGGACACCTCCCTCCTATCAGTCGTGATGCCATTGACAACTACTCTTTGGGTGCAATTATCCAGCCAGTTTCCTATCCATCTAACCACTCTAGAGTCCAGTCCACAGTCCTCCAGTTCACCTATCAGAGCATCATGAACAACCTCGTCAAAAGCTTTACTGAAAACCAGATAAACTACATCAACAGTATACCAACAGTAAACGTGTCACTCAGTCATAGAAGGAGATGAGGTTGGTCTGGCAGAACCTGTTGGGGACAAATCCTTGCTGACTTCCTCATATCATGATATTCATCTTCGTTCTCCTGTGCCTCCACACGTGGGTACTGCGCACACGCAGGCCAGCCGCCGGAAGATTCTTCAACACTTACCCAGCTCCGAAGGGGCCGTTTGCCGCGCGCCTCAGCGACCGTTTCCCGCCCAAACGGTCACATGCTCCTCCAGCGGCCAATGGCCCCTTCCCTCAGTTCTCTTCTTGCCGCCGCTTGAGAAGAACGTTCCGCTTGTAGCTCCGTGCTTTGTTTGTGTCTTTGGATTGCCTTTTCGTGCTTGACTTGGATTCTGGATTTGACCTTTCTTCTGCTTCGTGATTTGGACGGACTGATCTTGGTAGTGTATTTGATCCGGACTGTGTTTGACGTCGCGTTTTGGCTTGCCCCTCAGAATGGCTTCTACGACGCTGTTTAAGCAGTGTGCCCAGTGCCGTGCTAAGATGGCCCAAACGGATGGGCATAGCCTTTGCCTGCTCTGCCTTGGGGAGGAACATGTAGTCCCCACTTGCAGGATCTGCCAGGGGTTTACACATAAGGCCAGGCAGGAGCGTTCCGCCCGCCTCAAGGCTTCGCTGTGGCAGCGGGTCTTGGATGCCCCGGGGCCCTCCGAGGCGGAGAAGCCGGGGGCCGCAAAGAAGGCTAGCCAAGTCCCCACCCATGCCAGGGAACAATCTAGAGCGGGCTCTGTGGCGTCTTCCAAATCTGTGCCTGCATCCCGCCCGGCAAGTAAGTCGGCGTCAAGGGCAAGCTTGGTGGCGAGGTCATCGAAATCGCCGCGAAAATCGGCGTCGGTGAGGTCGGAACCGGAGGGGTCGCCTCCGAGGCCAGAACCGAGCGGATCGGATCCGATAAGGTCAGCCCCAGCGTCAGTCGAAGGGCCTGCTGCAGTCCCGGGACCGGAGGCTGCGCGGAAGGCGTCGAGCAAGAGGGCGTCGGTTCCGAGGGCTTCTTCCGAGCCGGTTCCGAAGAAGACTAAGAAGAAGGCCAAGCATCGCTCTCGGTCCCCACGGCGCCGGTCGGCAGAAGAGGTGGTCCTGGTGTCCCCACCTACACCATCACCTCACCTGGACTCCCCAGACCATCCCCTCCTTGAGGAAGAGGTGCCGGATCCAGGGGCCTATGTGGTCCTGTCGAGCGGGCGGCGCTCGCCTACGCCAGAATTGAGCCCGGCTCCGCGTCGTCGGATCCGAGAGGCTACTAGGGGACCGTCGCCTGCATGTTCTGCCCGTAGCCAACGGTATTGGTCCGAGGGGAGTGTCGGATCCGAGCGAGTCGGATCCGAGCGGTCCGCGGCTGCGCGTCACCACCAGGCTTCAGGTATGCCAGAGGCCTATCGGTGCCAGTGGAAGGGGGCTCCACGTGGTTTCAGACCATCAGATCCGGGGCCGTCGTCTGGCCATCGTGAGTGGCTGCCGCCACCCTTCCCAGAGGGGGAACTGTCAGCTCCGGCCTCGGATGAGGATGACGAGGACGTAGGGTCCGGCTACCGTTCCGAGTCGTTCTCCGAGCCAACCCCGGACGACAATGTGGGCCCTTCCACCAGCTCTCCCTTCGAGGACCTGTGGATTTACACGGATCAAATGGCCCGCATGTCCAAGGCCCTGGAGATTGACGTGTCTTCTGTGGTCCCGAAGACAAAGGACAAGTTGTTGTGCAGAATCTATGGGGAGAACCCGGCTACAGTGGGTTTTCCTATGCTGGAGGGCTTGGAGGAGATCATCGACAAGGTCTGGAAGTCACCATCTGACCTGCCTGCCACGTCCAAACGCATCGAACAGATGTATAAAATTAAACAAGGGATGTGGCAGTCCCTCATCAAGCATCCCCCACCGTCATCCTTGATAGCCGAGGAGATTCAGCACAAGAGGTCGGGGTCCTCCTCCGTCCCACCAGATAAGGAGGGAAGGAAGATGGACACACTGGGTAGGCGTCAGTACTCGGTTGCTGCTTTAGCCCTCAGGATAGCCAATTATCAAACGATTATGGCGGGCTATCAACTCTACCTCTGGGAGAAGCTGGCTAACTATGTCACTGACCTCCCTGCTGACAAGAAGGCGGTAGTGTCGTTGCTGCAGACGGAGGCAGTACGATTGTCAAAGCAGCAGATGAACGCCGGGAGTCATGCGGTGGACACGGCTGCTCGGGGCATGGCGTCGGCGGTGCTCCTGAGGCGGCATTCGTGGTTGCGGTCGACTGCCCTCCCGCAGGAGGTGAAGGCCAAGATTGAACGTCTGCCCTTCGAGGGTGACTCCCTCTTCTCTACCACCACCGACGAGGCACTTAAAAAGAAGAAGGAGGACCGGCAAACAGCACGCTCCCTGGGGGTCACCCCAGCGGACAGGTCCACGTTCAAGCCTCGGTACTCTTCGAGGTATAATCCCTACCAGTACCGTAGCAGATATCAGCCCCGTCCATACTATCAACAGTACCCTTCCTCGCAGCGCCAGTACACCCCAGCGCAGCACCAGGGCAGGAGGCGTAGGCCGTTCAAGCCCCGCTCGTCTCAGCCTCCGCCCCAGCAAAAAGATCCGCAAGGGGCTGGAAGACAGTTCTGAAGGCCCGGCCCTGCGGCAGCTCTGAACTTTTCGGACAGACTCAGACCCTTCTTGTCTGAATGGGAGTCAATAATATCTGACTCATGGGTCTTAACAATTGTTGATAAGGGGTACGGGCTGGAATTCACTGAACTGCCGATGTGTACTTCACCGCTTAGTGCGGTGAATAATACTTTAGTTGAGCTGGAGGATGAGATTAAGTCCCTCTTGGCTAAAGGGGCTGTGGAAGAGGTGGCATATGGGGAATCCGAAAGGGGTTTCTTTTCCCGCTTCTTCCTGGTCCCCAAAAAGGACGGGGGCCTACGTCCCATCTTGGATTTGAGGGGGCTAAACGCCTTTTTAAGGGTGACCAAGTTTAGGATGGTCACATTGCCTGCTGTAATTGCCCTTTTAAAGAGGGGGGATTGGTTCGCTGTCCTGGATTTAAAGGACGCTTATTTCCACGTGGGGATCTTGGAGGAGCACAGGAGGTTTCTGTGCTTCGTTTATAAGCAGCGAGTATTCCGTTACAAGGTTCTCCCCTTCGGCCTTTCCACAGCTCCGCGTGTGTTTACAAAGTGCGTGGCTCCTGTGGTTTCCTTTCTTCGAGAGCAGGGCTGTACCATCTACCCCTATCTCGATGATTGGCTTATAACAGCAGGCTCGGAGGCTAAGCTGCTGCAAGATGTGGAATTGGTTCTGGACACTTGCAAACGGCTGGGCCTCCTGGTGAACCTTGAAAAATCTAGGCTGACGCCTGTCCGTGTTGTGCCTTATATTGGGGCGGTGTTGGACTCAGTGGAGGCCAAAGCTCTGTTGCCCCCGGGAAGGGCACGTTCCCTGAAGGGCCTGGTGTCCTTGTTTAAAAGGAATCGTTTTCAGCCTGTGCGCATGATTCAATGCTTGCTGGGTCATATGGCTGCTGCCACCTCGGTGGTCCCCTTTGCGAGGCTGCGGATGCGCCCGCTCCAAAATTGGTTTGTGAGGAGGTATAATGCCTTACAGCATCCTCCAATGACAAAACTCTCTGTCCCTAGGGCCATTATCTCCTCCCTTGACTGGTGGTTGTCGGATGTTAATTTGTTTAAAGGGACCCCCTTTGGTTACCATCATCCCGAGTTCTCGGTGACCACGGATGCCTCCCTGCAAGGGTGGGGGGCCTTCTGTGGGGAGCTTTGTGTGCAGGATGTGTGGTCAGAAAGAGAGAGGGGTCTCCATATTAATGTGCTTGAACTGAGGGCTGTTCGTTTTGCACTTGTGTCATTCACAGCGCTCTTGCAGAACCATCAGGTGCTGGTGCATACGGACAACACTACCGCCATGTATTACCTGAACCAGCAAGGCGGCACGGTGTCCATGATCCTCTGCAGGGAGGCCACGCTCATTTGGGAATGGGCGATCAGTAATGGGGTGACGCTTCGCGCCATTCATGTGGCTGGGTCAGACAATGTGCAGGCGGACACCCTCAGCAGGGTTCACATGCTGGATCACGAGTGGGGGCTCAATGCAGAGTACGTTGGGCCGATCTTTTGGAAGTGGGGTCGCCCGAGCATAGACGTGTTTGCGACATCGGCGAACACCAAGGCCAAGGTTTTTTGTTCTCGGGCAGGGAGCGATCCCCTCTCTATTGGGGATGCCTTCCAATTTACTTGGGCCCAGGGACTACATTACATGTTTCCACCTTTCCCTCTAATACCCAGGGTATTATGCAAGGTGGAGAGGGACAACACGGACTGCATCTTAGTGGCTCCGTTCTGGCCACGGCAGCTCTGGTTCCCGAAGCTGCTGGAGATGTCCGCCCGTACTTACGTGGCCCTTCCGCCCCGGCAGGATCTCCTCCTGCACGGGAGGCTCTTCCACCACGAGCCCAGGAAACTACATCTGACCGCTTGGCGGATTCGACCCCGTCCCTAGGGTTCTCTGAGCCGGTCGAGAGGGTCCTGTTAAACGCTAGGAAGCCCTCCACACGGCGTACCTACAAGGCGAAGTGGAGTAGGTTTGAGGCTTGGGCCGCCTCTAGGAAGGTGGCGCCTCGGTGCAGCCCCTTGGGGATGGTCTTGGACTATCTTTGTGAGCTGAAGGACCGGGGCCTTAGTGTGGCGTCTCTGAAGGTGCACCTAGCGGCCATCTCCGCATTCCACGACCAGGTGGATGGCTGCACTGTATTCTCGCACCGTCAGTCCCGCCAGTTTTTGAAGGGGATGCTCAACCTTTACCCACCTGTGTCACCCCCTGTGCCCCAGTGGTCCCTCTCCCTGGTCCTGGTTAGGTTGATGCTGCCCCCCTTTGAGCCTCTGGCTGCGTGTCCTCTGGACTTGCTCTCCTACAAGGTGGCATTCCTAGTGGCGATTACTTCTGCCAGGCGGGTCAGCGAGCTGGCTGCTCTTAGGGCAGACCCTCCGTTCCTTCGCTTTCATGCGAATAAGGTGGTCTTGCGACCATGTGTTTCGTTCCTGCCCAAGGTGGTGTCAACCTTCCTCCTTTCACAGGAGATTTCTCTACCTGTGTTTTTCCCTGAGGCTTCTACTAAAGGGGAAAAGGCCCTCCACACTTTGGATCTGCGGAGGGCATTGGCCTTTTATTTGGAAAGGACGAAGGTGTTCAGGAACAGCCCCCACCTTGTTGTATGTTTTGGGGCGAAAGACAAGGGCCACAGGGCGTCAGTACAGATGGTGTCCCGTTGGATTGTGACAGCCATTGTAAGGGCCTACGCTTCAGCCAAGGTGGACTGTCCTTTGGGTATCAGGGCCCACTCCACACGGTCCCAGGCAGCGTCTTCAGCTCTGCTCAGGGGTGTACCTTTAGCTAATATTTGTCGGGCTGCAACATGGTCGTCCGCTGATACTTTTGTAAAACATTACGCTGTTGATGTAAATGCTAATGAGGATGTGGCTGTAGCTAGGGCCGTCCTCCACTCCTTGTTCCCCTAGGAGTTTGTTGATTTAATCTGCTCTGATGGGGGAGATGGAGGCACTGTATATAGTTGTAGATGTGTACTTTATTGAATATTGTGGGGTTAGTATGTTTATCCATGTGTGCATATGTATATATGTTGTTCCTATTGTACATAATAAAATTGAGTTGGATTTCACCCCACCTTCCTTATTGTGTGAAGCTTGGTACTCTCCCATGTGTGGAGGCACAGAAGAACGAAGATGAAGACAGGGTTAACACACCTGTAACTTGTGTTCATCGAGTTCTTCTGTGCCGACACACAACCCTCCCTCCTGCCCCGCTGTGAACTCCAATGCTGATTTCTTATACATATATAGGCTATAACATGAGTTGCCTAGTTGAAGTTAGGGCTATGTGTCTTGGATGAGCGGCGGCAAGGGAGAACTGAGGGAAGGGGCCGTTGGCCGCTGGAGGAGCATGTGACCGTTTGGGCGGGAAACGGTCACTGAGGCGCGTGGCAAATGGCCCCTTCGGAGCTGGATAAGCGTTGAAGAATCTTCCGGCGGCTGGCCTGCGTGTGCGCAGTACCCACGTGTGTCGGCACAGAAGAACTCGATGAACATAAGTTACAGGTATGTTAACCCTGTCTTGTCCATCACATGCTTGCAGACTGACACCTTTAATTTCTGTTCCAGTATTTTCCCTGGGACAGAGGTCAGACTGACTGATCTGTAGTTCCCTAGATAGTTGTTTTTCTCTTTCTTGAAGATTGGGATATTTGCCCTCCTCCAGCCTTCCAGTACATCACCTTTCCTCCAAGAGTCCTGGAAGATGATCAAAAAGGGTCTGCAAACTCTTTCGAAACTTTTTTAAGTGCTCCCAAGTGCACCCCATCTGGCACAGGAGATTTGTACAAATCCAGTGCAGCTAGCTGCTTCTCAACAACTTCTCTGCCCATATCAAATAACAGTAGCAATGCCATATCTTGCTTACTACAATCTCTAGGTGAGCCTGTTCTCTCCTTCAGGGAGAAAACTGAGACAAAATAGGCATCGAGCCTTTCTGCCTTCTCTCTGTCCTCTGTCAGAGTTTCTCCATTTTCACCCAGCAATGGGATATCACCCACTTTACCTTCTGTTAGCTCCTCACATATCTGAAGAATGTCTTTTTGTTGTGGTAAGCCCCTCTGGCCAGTCTCAGCTCATTCTGAGCTTTGGCCTCTCTGATGGCTGCCGCACCATGCCTATCTACCCCTAGATACTCTTCTTTAGATGCATTTCCTTCCCTTCGCTTCTTGAACATCTTTTTCTTCCTTAGCTTATCACAGAACTCTCTGATCGTCGTCGTCCTTCTGTGCAGCCCCACATTGGGACTGCGCAGGCGCAGGCCAGCCGCGGAAAAGATTTTTCTAGCTTTTAGAGATGTGAAGGGGACGTTCGGATCCACCGCGCATGCGCGCCGGTGTTTCCGCCAATTTTGATTGTATATATATCCGAACGTCCCCAGCATTCCCTCAGTTCCTTTTTCGCCGCCGTCGAAAAGGTTCTTCTTCTACCGTTACTTGTTTCTCTCTCAGCGTCTCTTCGGAGTTTTGTTCATCAACTACTGTGCTGTACGATATTTTCCTGCGTCCATCTTGAGGGAAATATCATTTCAGGATGTCTCAGACAGCCTTATTTAAGAAATGTCTGAAGTGCAGCACAAAGATGACCCACTCAGATGGCCATGAGCTCTGTCTCATCTGCCTGGGCGAGGGGCACATTGTGGAGCGTTGCGCGGTGTGTATGTCCTTCCCCCCGAAAGCGAGGAGCGATCGGAAGGCCAGACTCCGTGCCTTCTTGTGGGATGCCAACCTTCTCCCCCCCAAACCATCGGGTTCGTCGGGAGATAGGCCCCGCTCCGCCGCTCCTTTACCGGCACCGTCTCGAAAATCGCCGGAGCCGCTCCCCTCGGAACCGACGGGGCAACCCGTTCCGGAGGTCCGATCTGACTCCGGTTCCGTGGACCGCCCTTCTAGCCGAAAGGCTAAGAAGCGTTCCTCGTCGAAGGCATCATCGAAGCCCTCGTCTAAAGCTTCGGCCGCAGAGGCTTCTTCGGAGCCCCCACCTAAAAAGGCCAAGGCCAAGTCGAAACCTAAGAGCCGTGTGCCATCCCCGGCTCCGACTGTGCGGCCCGGTATGCCACCCGGACCTGTCCTGATCGATGACGATGTGGTGAGTCTTCACACCCCGTCTCCTCCTTGTACGCCTCCTCCAACAGCATCGGAGGATTACATGCCATTCCCGCCTTTTCCGGAACCGTATCAGTCGTTCGAGCGTTCCCTGCCGTCCGCCCCGGCACCTTCGGAGGCCTCCGTTCCTTTTTTTTTTAGAAAAATTTTTATTGGGTTAGAATATTATTATTTTTACATTACATTCAATTTTCCCCAAATTTTTCATTTCTAACCCCCTCCCTTTCCCCCCCTTTTGTTGACTTCCAACAGCTTTCCCCCCCTCTGTCCCTTTTCCCTTACTTCTATTAAATTCCTCTATCTAAAACAGATATACATTCTCCATTATATTAAGCAGTACATCTTTAACTCCTTTACTTACTATACACCCAAACTGTACGTCCTTGGATAAACAATTTATCCCCTTTTCCCATTTTGAATATTTCTATATATCATAAACCTATATATCATAAACCATAAAAATTTCCCACATTTAAATCAAACAAATCAAACAATTTGATTTGTTCTCTATATGTTACTCATTTCATCTTTTTATGGTAATTCTATATAGCTCATCACATAGTCAATCAATTTAACTCTTCTGTACATTCAGTTTGGTGCATATAAATCTTATCAAAGAAAGAAAATATTGTTAGTTACTCAATCCTCATGTTTAAACCTTATCATTAATTATTCTCTATCAATGTTCTATCAATTAACCTATACATATCTATGTATATATATCAATCTATTAATCTAACTGCTTATAAGTTCACTTTTCTCTTCCTCCCCCGGTAAAGTCACCCCTCTCTTTTATACTTATATTATACTTCAGTAGTTCTCAAACTGCCACAGTTTTCCTCCCACCTCCCATTTCTTCTCCAGATATTGTTTCAGCTTCTCCCAGTCCGTGTTAAACTGCCCTGAGTCCAGATCTCTCAATTTTCTCGTCATCTTGTCCATTTCAGCCATATACAGCAATTTGTAGATCCAATCTTCAATAGTTGGCACTTCTTGTACTTTCCATTTTTGCGCATACAAAAGTCTAGCTGCTGCTGTCATATAAAATATCAACGTCCTATGATGGGCTGGAATTCCCTCCATTCCCAAGTTTAGTAGCAGGAGTTCTGGGTTCTTATTTATTTGGAACTGTAAAATTTCACTCATTTCTCTTATTATTTCCCCCCAGTACTGCCTAGCTACCTCACACGACCACCACATGTGGTAGAGGGAGCCCTCATGTTTCTTACATTTCCAGCATTTATTAGAAGTATTCAAGTTCCCTAGCGCAATCTTCTTTGGTGTCATGTACCAACGATAAATCATTTTGTAAATGTTCTCTTTAATATTAGTACATGTCGTTATCTTCATTGTAGTTTTCCACAAGTATTCCCATGCCTCCATTGTTATTTCTTTATTAAAATTTATAGCCCATTTCACCATCTGTGTTTTAACTGTCTCGTCCTCAGTATACCATTTCAGCAGTACTTGGTATACCTTGGATATTCTTTTCTTATCTTCTTTAAGAAGGGTCTGCTCTAGTTCCGAGTTCTCTGTTCGTATGCCCCCTTTTGCAGAGTCCGAATTGTATAAGTCTCTGATCTGCCTATACTGGAACCAATCATAGTTAGGTGATAGTTCCTCTTGCGTCTTTATTCTAAGTTTAGATACTTCAATTTTAGTTATTTCTTTGTACGTTAAGCATTGTTGTTCATTATCAACAGCTCTCGGGTCTATCACCTCATATGGAACCACCCACAAGGGGGTTCCTTCTTGTAGATAAATTCTGTACTTCTTCCAGATTGTATATAAACTTCTCCTTACAAAATGATGCAGGAACATCGAGTTGACCTTCACTTTGTCATGCCATAGGTATGCGTGCCATCCAAAAATTTTTTTATATCCCTCTAGGGCTAATAGTTTCTTATTCTTTAATGTCATCCACTCTTTTAGCCAAACTAGGCAGATTGCATCATGATAAAGTCTCAGGTTGGGCAGTTGCATTCCGCCTCTTTCCTTTGCATCTTGTAAAACTTTTACTTTCACTCGAGGCTTCTTGCCTGCCCAAACAAAATCTGATATTTTCCTCTGCCATTTTTCAAATTGTTTAGAGTCTCTGATGATTGGTATTGTCTGTAGCAAAAACATTACTCTTGGTAACACATTCATCTTAACTGCTGCAATCCTGCCCAGCCATGACAAGTTCAATCTATTCCATTTGATCAAGTCTCTCTCTATCTGAATCCATAATTTTTCATAATTATTCTTGAACAAATCTATATTTTTTGCAGTCAGCTCAACTCCCAAATATTTCACCTTACTAGTTACTTCACAATCCGTTGTTTCCATTAACAATTGTTGTTTCTGCTTAGTCATGTTTTTGCATAGTATCTTTGACTTCTTTTTGTTAATGAAGAAACCTGCCAGGTCTCCAAACTCCTTAATCTTATCTATCACTTTTGGCATGTTCTCCAGTGGGTCTTCTACAATTAACATTATGTCATCTGCAAATGCTCTGACCTTATATGAATAGTCCTTTATTTTTATTCCTCGTATTTCCTCGTCTTGTCGTATTTGTATCATCAGAATCTCCAATACTAAAATGAACAACAATGGAGATAACGGGCAACCTTGTCTTGTTCCTTTACTAATCGTCAATTTCTTGGTCAGTTCATCATTCACTACAATTGCTGCAGTCTGGTCTCTATAAATTTCCTTAATTGCTTTGACAAATCTTTCTCCCAGTTGTAGCTTTTCCATAGTGGCAAACATAAAGTCCCAGTTTAAATTGTCAAACGCTTTTTCAGCATCTACAAAGAAGAAACCAACCTCTTTGTCACAACGCTTGTCATAATATTCAATAGCATTGATCACTGTCCTTAAATTGTCTCTTATTTGTCTGTCTGGCAAAAAGCCTGCTTGTTCCTCCTCTATAACTTCCGAGAGCCACCCCTTCAATCTCTCCGCCAATATCTTCGCAAAAATTTTATAGTCATTGTTAAGTAGTGATATAGGTCTGTAATTTTTCACGTTGGTCAGGTCTTGGCCCTCTTTTGGGATCAATGATATATTCGCTTCACTCCAAGTATCTGGAATCCTTTGATCCCTAAAAACTCCATTCATCACCTCTTTTAGGAATGGTGCCAGTTCATTGGCCATTATCTTATAAAATTTAGCCGTAAGTCCATCTGGCCCTGGCGCCTTTCCTAGATTTGCGGATTGTATTGCCTTACTTATTTCCTCATCAGTTACTTCACTGTTCAACTTATTTCTCCAAGCTTCCGAGATTTCTGGAAGTTTGGTTTTCTCCAGATATGATGCTATTGATTCTTTGTTTACTTCTTTTTTATTATACAGCTTAGCATAAAATTTATAGAAGGCTCTACTGATGGTAGTCTGCTCCAAGTACGTTTTATTTTCTTCACAGATTTTATTTATTGTTTTCTTTTCCCTTTTCTTCTTCAATTGCCATGCCAAATATTTCCCAGGTTTATTGGCACCCTCAAACGCTTTTTGATTCAATCTTTTAAGGTTCCACTCCAATTCTTTATTACTCATTGCTGTTAGCTGTTCTTGAAGAATTTTGATTTCCTGGTATATTTTCTTTTTTCCTGGTCTCTTTTTTAACTGTGCTTCTTTGGCTTTTATTTTCTCCTCAATCTCTTGTCTTTTCTCCTCTTTCTTTTTCCTTGCTCTACCATTTAAGTCCATTAGTATGCCCCTTACAACCGCCTTGTATGCATCCCAAACTTTGTTGGTTGGTACTTCTTTGTTCACGTTGTATTGTATGAAAAACTTTGTCTCTCTTCTCAATATTTCCATATTCTCTCTTTCCTGTAACAAGTCCTCATTTATTCTCCAGGCTTTCCTTTTTCTCCTTTTTCCAAATTTCCATATAATTGGGTTGTGATCTGAGCCTACCATCGGCATTATTTCTACCTCCTTAGTCCATAACGCTAAGTCTTTTGAGGCCCAGATCATGTCAATTCTTGATAATGTAAGATGCCTTGCAGAATAAAAAGTAAACTGTCTGGTTTTAGGATATTCTCTCCTCCATACATCTTCGAGAGTCTCTTGTTGAATCAACTCAAAAAAAAGCTTTGGCAATAGTCCTCTTTTCTTTTGTGCTGTTGTAGTCTTTTTGTCTAATTCCAAATCTGTCACTCCATTGAAGTCTCCAGCAAGAATTATCTGGTCATATGCAAGATCGTCTAAATGCTTCCTTAAATCCTCAAAGAAGCTTTCCTTTGCACCATTAGGTGCATAAAGTCCGACTACCAACACTCTCTTTAAATTCCAATTACATTCCACTGCTACAAATCTAGCTTCCACATCTCTCATAACAAATTTTGGCTGCAGCTCCTCCTTTATGTACAACACCACTCCTCTTTTTTTCTTGTTGGAGGCCGCTACAAATTCTTTGCCCAATTTTCCAGATTTTAAATATTTTACATCCTGTTTTCTAATATGGGTCTCCTGCAAACAAACAATATCACATTTTTGTTTTAGTAGCCAATGAAAAATATTTTTCCTCTTATTCGGTGAGTTTAGTCCATTTACATTCCAAGATAATACTTTACACTCCATATTCATAGTTTTGTTGGTAAGTCTTTTTCATTGTCCTTAATAAATCGCTCCATCTCCCGCTCAGATCTGATGCGTTTTTTTGCCCCTCCAAACTCAAAGGACACTCCTTCCGGTAGCTCCCATCTGTACCTAATATTCATGTCCTTCAAAGTCTGAATTAGCACTTTATATTTTTTCCGGTCCAATAACACTGATCTGGGCAGTTCCTTCATTATAATAATCGTCTTGCCATCAATCTCCAATGGATCTTGAAACTGTTTTGTCACAATCCTCTCTTTCATGTTTCTAGTTGTAAACTGCACAATCACATCCCTTGGTAATTTCCTCTGGGTTGCAATTCTCGAGTTCACACGGTACGCCACATCTAGGATAGCCACAACTTCCTCCTCCTCCTTCCCCAGGTATTCAGCCAACACCTCAGTCATCTGTTCTTGCGCTGACTTTCCTTCCACTTCTGGCAAGCCACGAAAACGTAGCTGCTTCTCCATATGTTTAGTTTCTGCAACTGACATTCTCCCCTTCACCAATCTCATCTCTGTTTGTTGCGTGTCTGCTAAATTCTCCATCGCGTCTTCTACTGTTTTAACTCTCTGCTGCGTTCCTTGTAGTTCACTTCGTATTGTTTCCATACCTTTTTTCACTTCTGACAGCTCCGATTTTACTGTCTGTGTAACCTCTTTAACCTCTTTTATCAGCTCCAATTTCGTGTCCTTAAGTTCTTTAATCATATCTAAAAGTTTTTTGTCCAGGTTTTTATCCAGGTTTTCTATTGCCGATTGCCACTCTTTTTTTGACATCGTGGGGCTTGCTTTAGCTCGCTCCCACGAATCCGCTCTCTTCCTTAACTCCGTGGCGTAAAATTTAACGTTTTTCTATTTTAAATGTCCCGGTCTTCTTATAGAAATTAAGTTTTAAAGAGTCCAAAATGTCGGGCGTCTTTTCTCTATGGTTTCTCTATGATTTTGTAATCCAAGATGGCCTACTTCCTCTTCCGCTGAAGCCGCGACCCTTCCCCTTTCAAAAATGGCGATTCCCTACTTCCTGCCCTCCAGCAAGGGCCGCTTCTCTCCAGCCACTCTATTGTTATTACGCACTTCCTGTCTCCCGTCTTCCCACAGCAGATCTCGCGATGGTGTCTTTTTCTCACAGCTCCAAAGCCACAGGTATTCAAAACAATAGTCCCATTTCTTTAATAACTTCTTTAAACTTAGTCTCTTTTTAAATTCGATTCCTGCCGAGTCTTCCCCTCCTTTTCACTAGTCTGTTGCAGTTTAAAAATCTACTTTTTTTCCTCTCTGTTTTTATCAATCTGTCCCGTCTCAGAAGATAATGATCTTTACCTTCTCTTCACTTTTCTCGGGTTGTAATCGCTGTTTCGATTTTAAGTTCTCCTCTCAGCTTCTTCCCCCAATCGATGCTTGGGTATGTAGGTCTTATGCCAGCCGAATTGGCCCCAAAACTGCCGCAGAGATTATAGCCGACCCGTCACAAGGTGGGACCTCAAGGATCGGGGGGAGACTCGCTGTATAGAGCCCCCCCTCGTCCGAGATCTAGCTCACCCTAGGGTCTTGAGCGTTCTTTGCCTGCTCCCCGCCTGAGAGCAGTCGGCCGCGGGCTATTTTCACCCCGCCGGCCGGTTAAAACGGCAGTCCGGTCAGCTCCGCAAGTGGAGCTGCGTTAGACCTCCATGGATCCCAAACAGGAAGTCCCCGGAGGCCTCCGTTCCGATGCAGTCTACCTCATCGGTTCCGGCGCCGTATCACTGGCCTGCTCCGGTGTCCGCTCCTCTACCTCCTTGGCAGCCTGTCCCGGGGATAGGGAATATGACCTCTTGGTAGGATTTTGTGGCCTGGTTCCAGCAGTCCGTGCCCTTCCTGCAACACCCTTCGGTTCTGCCGTCTTCCATTCCGGCTCAACCGCTCGTGCAACCTGCGCCTGCTCCTCCTGCGGCTAGAGTGCAACTCCATCCCTCGGCTCCTGGGCCTTGTCCATCGGTTCCGGTCGGACGCCCGGCTTCGGTTCCGACGCAGACCCCGGCGGAATTTTCAGATTCCGAGGATGAAGAGGGCCTGGCTTCCCCGTCTGATTACTCCTCGGATGTGGCTTCTGACCCTTCCCCGGATGACACCGTGGGTGAGCTCCGTTCGTCGTCCCCAAATGACGACTAGAGAATGTTCGCTGAACAAATGGTCAGGATGGCCGCTGCACTGGAGATAGATGTTGCGTCCACGACCTCCAAGCCTAAGAGCAAGCTGCTGGAGGCGTTGTATTCTGGGTCCCCCGCTTCAGTGGCGTTCCCTCCTGTGGAGGACTTTGTCGATAATGCTCTTGCGCTCTGGCAGACACCGGCGTCCCTGCCGCCGACGGCAAAGAAGGTCGAAAGGTACTACCGCCTGAAACAGGACGACTACCCGTACCTTTTCTCTCACCCTAAGCCCTCTTCCATCGTGACAGAGGAAGGTCAGGCTTGGTTCCGATACGGTTCCTCTTCGGCTCCGGCAGACCGGGAAGGCAGGAAGCTGGATGGCATGGGCAGGAAGCTCTACTCGTCCGCGTCCTTGGGATTCCATATAGCAAATTTCCAAGCTATAATGGGATCCTATAATTTGTTCTTGTGGAAGAGGCTGTCCTCTTACCTCTCCGACCTCCCTGAGGATCGCCGCCACCTGGTTAAGGCCCTTCAAGTCGAGGCCATGAAGCTGTCAAAGCAACAGATGACAGCGGGCAAGGACGCCGCCGACTCGGCAGCGCGAGCGATGGCGACTTCGGTGGTCTTGCGTCGACACGCCTGGCTCCGGTCCACGGCCCTGCCACCAGAGAAGAAGGCGAAGGTGGAGGATTTCCCGTTTGAGGGGCCCCAGCTCTTCTCCGAAAAAATGGATGAGTCCCTCTCTCTGATGAAGAAAAACCAGCAGACGGCCAAGTCCCTGGGAGTTTCTCCTTCAGCGCAGCCGTCGGGCCCGAGGTATCGTTACGGTCGGTTCCGATCCTACCAGACCCCTTACCAGCCATACGAGCAGCGTCAAGGGCATTTCTTCTCGGTCCAGTCCTATGGCCACCGATCCTACTCGGCCCAGCAGCGTCATTCTTCCAGGCACTCCAGCCGGTCCAAGGGCAGGCAGCAGCCCCCCTCACCTAAGCCATCGACCTCCATGCAGAAGCCCTCTGTCTTCTGACTAAGCCTGAACGCTCCCCAGTTGGCCTCCGAGGACACTCTCTCTACTGGCCGGTTCTTGGACAGGCTTCGGCCTTTTTTGCCCTGTTGGCAGCTTGTTACCTCTGACACTTGGGTCCTGTCTATTGTGACCCATGGTTACAAATTGTTATTTTTCTGATGCACCTCCCCTTTCTCTCCCTCCCCGTTGTTCTCCATGTTGTGATGTTGTTTTACACAATAATGTTATGGAGTTGATGAACAAAGGTGCTATCCGGGTGGTCAATGTCGCTACTTCCCCTTGGAGATTCTATTTGAGATACTTCCTCGTGGATAAGAAGGATGGAGGGTCCCGGCCCATTTTGGACCTTAGGGGTCTCAACAGTTACTTAAGGGTTGAGAAATTTCAGATGCTGACCCTGGCACGGGTCATAGAGCTCTTGGAGGCAGGCGTCTGGCTAGCTATTCTAGACTTGAAAGACGCCCACTTCCACATCTCCATCTCTGAGGGCCACAGAAAATATCTGCGGTTTGTCTATGGGGATTCTGTGTATGAATACACGGTGTTGCCTTTTGGGCTGGCCTCTGCGCCCAGGGTTTTCACGAAGTGCATGGCCACCGTGGTGGCGTATCTACAGTCCAGGGGATGCTTTATCTACCCTTACCTGGATGACTGGCTCCTGGTGGGACCCTCAGCTGACTCTCTCCAGGCCCATATTGCCCTCACCTTGTCTGTGCTGGCTAGGTTGGGCTTGGTGGTTAATGGGGATAAGTCTATCCTAACTCCGGGCACAGCCATTAGGTTTATTGGGGTCCATTTCGACTCGCCACGGGGCAGGGCCTACCTACCCCCAGATCGCTTGACCCGGCTTTCCTCCCTAGCTCGTCACTTCATGCACAACCGTTTTCAAACTGCCCTCCTGATTCAGACACTGCTAGGCCTTATGGCCTCCTCCACAGGGGTGGTTTTTTTCACACGCCTGCATATGAGGCCTCTGCAAAACTGGTTCGTCCAGAGGTACAACCCCCTCACCATGGGCCAGCGTCAGAAGTTCTCCATCCCCAGGGTGGTACAGCGTTCCTTGGCCTGGTGGACTGTCCCTGAGAACTTGTCCAAAGGTTGTCCTTTTGGCCTTTTCCTGGCAGAGGTCACCGTCTTTACTGACGTCTCCAACTTGGGATGGGGAGGGCGCTGTGGACAGCTCTCAGCCCAAGGCATCTGGTCCCCAACTGAGGCATCCATGCACATTAACCTCTTGGAGCTTAGAGCGATCCGTTACTCCCTTGCTTCTTTTGCAGATGTCATTCGGAACAGGAGGGTTCAGGTCCTGTCGGACAATACCACAGCCTGCTATTACCTCAACAAGCAGGGAGGAACGGTCTCGCTCAAGCTCTGCAGGGAAGCAACGACTCTCTGGAAATGGGCCATGGTCAACAACGTCCTTCCCAGGGCCGTGCACATTGCCGGGGAGCTCAACACCGCAGCAGACACGCTGAGCAGGGTGTTTCTGCCTCAACACGAGTGGTCCCTCAACAGGGCTTACCTCCACCAAGTTTTTCACACGTGGGGTACACCGCTCATCGACCTCTTCGCCACGGCCCACAACAAGCAGGCCCTGCTGTTCTGCTCCCGGGCCGGAATTGGCCGTCACTCCCTAGGGGATGCCTTCCAGATACCCTGGTCCCCAGGGCTCTTTTATGCCTTCCCGCCCTTCCCGCTCATGCACAAGGTCCTCTCCAGGGTCAGGGCCTTCAACACCCACTGTATCCTGATTGCCCCACAGTGGCCTCGCCAGGATTGGTTCCCTCTCTTACTCTCCCTTTCACAGGGACAATGCCTAGCGCTGCCACTGGCCCTGGACCTATTAATCAGGGACAGGGTCCGGCACCACAATGTGGCAGTTCTGAGCCTGGCTGCCTGGCTCCTGTGCGCTCCGGATTAGGCCTCTCCTCAGAGGTTCTTAAGGTCATTCTAAATGCCTGGAAGCTGTCAACCAGGCTATCCTACCAGAGGAAGTGGTCACATTTTTCCCGGTGGTTAGCCCCAAAAGGGGTCTCTCCCTTTGATTGCCCCTTGCCTATCGTTCTGGACTACCTCCTATATTTGTGCTCGCAGGGTCTTGCCTTCTCGAGCATTAAGGTCCACATGGCTGCGATCTCTGCTTTTCATGAGCAGATTGATGGGAAGACCGTTTTTACTCACTGGCTTTCCAAGCAGTTCCTAAAGGGCCTGTTCAAGACCTTCCCTCCTAGGGCCCCGCCGATTCCTCAGTGGAGCCTATCCCTGGTCCTCTCCCAACTGATGCTCCGGCCCTTTGAGCCCCTGTCCACCTGTCCCTTGCCTTTACTCACACCGAAGGTAGCCTTTCTGGTGGCAGTCACGTCCTCTAGACGTGTTGGGGAGCTGTCTGCCCTGCGGTGTGACCCTCCCTTCCTACAGTTTTTCCCTGATACGGTCATGCTCCACACTAGCATGGAGTTTCTACCCAAGGTGGTCTCCAAACTTCACCTGCAGCAAAAGGTGTTCCTCCCTTCCTTTTTTCCGACACCCTCGTCCCCAGGGGAATGGGCACTACACACACTGGATGTAAAACGTGCTTTATTGTTTTATTTACATCGCACCAAATGTTTCAGGAAATCTCCTGCTCTGTTTTTGTGTTACTCTGGCCCTCGCAAGGGCTCACCTGCTTCTGCCCAGTCCATCTCTCGCTGGATTGTGTCTACAATTAAACTTTGTAATCAGCAAGCTGGAGTCCAGTGCTCCTTGTTGGTTACTGCTCATTCCACTCGAGCGCAAGCTGCTTCTGCTGCCTTCCTGCGAGGAGTGCCGCTCCGGGACGTCTGCCAAGCTGCGACATGGTCCACTGCAGACACTTTTATCAAACATTATTCTGTGGACGTGAATGCACGGCGTGAATCAGCTGTTGGCACGGCTGTCCTGCATTCTTTGTTCAAGTAGACACTCACACCCGCCCCCATTGGTGAGATGCTAGTTATTCTCCCAATGTGGGGCTGCACAGAAGGACGACGACGATAAACAGGGTTTCTCACCTGTAACTGTTGATTGTCGAGTCTCTTCTGTGCAGACACACATTCCCTCCCACCTACCCCGCTGTGAGTGCTTGGTTAACTGAGTTTTTCTCCGGCGGCTCAGGTGAACTGAGGGAATGCCGGGGACGTTCGGATATATATACATTCAAAATTGGCGGGAACACTGGCACGCATGCGCGGTGGATCCGAACGTCCCCTTCACATCTCTAAAAGCTAGAAAAATCTTTTCCGCAGCTGGCCTGCACCTGCGCAGTCCCAATGTGGGGCTGCACAGAAGAGACTCGACGATCAACAGTTACAGGTGAGAAACCCTGTTTTTCATCCACATTGACTTTTTAGATCCTCTACCATGTTTCTGTCTTACTGGAATGGTGATGGCTTGAGCCTGCTAGAGTTCTTCTTTTAGGAGAGCCCAACCTTCACTCGCTCCTTTCCCTTCCAGTATTCCTGTCAATGTTTATTAAAGTTTACCCTACTAAAATCTAACTTTCATGTTTGGCTACATACTCCCTTGGAATCCCACAGCAAAAGGAATTCTGGGAGGACGTAATTGCTTCTTCCTAAGGTTCCCACCAGTTTTACCCCACCAACCAACTCTTTTTTTTAAAAAGATTTTTTATTTTTTTTTATTAGCTACATTGACTAACAATACAGAGGGGAAGAAGGGAGGCAGGGAAAGGAAAGGAAAAAAAAACAGCAACATATAACAACACTACACTACACATAATGCTTTCCCTTCATACTGCCATTATTAAAGAATTAAAACTTTGTATGATATTGATGGAGTGGTTGACCTTGCAAAATACAAATTGCAATTCAAATTAAGTCTTCCTCCCCCACCCCCTGGGCCTCGGACGCAATTCTCTCTGAGCAACTGCAGCCGCAGTGCTCGTTCCCTCCCCCCCCCTTCAGACTTCGCCTTTTCTTCTTGCTTGGTGTCTTGCTGAAATTCTTGATTTTTGTCCTCAAAATCCCTTAGTTGATCTTCTGGTGTTATCTTGTAAGCTTGATCTTTGTAACTGAACCAGTTACCTTCCGGAAATAGCCATTTGTACTTTATTTCACGTTCCCTCAAAAGAGCTGCGAGCTTTTTATACTTAAATCTTCTTTTCCGAACTAAAAATGGGACGTCCTTCAGTATCTTGACTTTATTACCCAGAAAGTCCAGATCCGCATTGTATGAGTTGTATAGGATAGTGTCTCGGATCCTTTTAGATGAAAAATCGATGATGATCTCGCGAGGCAGCTGACGCTTCGTTGCATATTTTGAAGAAGCCCGACGGACTTCCAAAATGGCGCCCTCGCGGGTGTCGCCAATAGTTCCGAGGCCAGACCCCATAAATCCTCATTTTCCTCCTCTTTCACGTTCTGGAGATGCAAAATTGTCTGTGTTCGTTCCACTTGTAGCCCGATCAGCTGGTTCTCCACCAGCTTTAACTCTTTATTCGTTGCCCTCACGAGTGACGCATTTTCCCGTGCAGACTTCTCTGCCCCCCCCCCCCGCTGCTTCCTTAATGGTTTTCACTTCGCTCTCAATTAAGCCCACCCTTTGATCTGTTTCATTCAGCTTGTCAACAAAGGGCTTTATGGCTTCGATAACCGACCTCTTCACCAAGTCCTCGAGCGACTCTCCTTTCCCCTGCAGGGCAGCCAAAATTGACTTTCCCAAAGCGGGACTCTGCTTTTTCGCTGCCATTTTAGGGGGGGGGGACCGCCAACCAAATTCTGAAACTCAGCGAGGGGGAAGAACGAGCCTTCTTAGCTTCAGATCCCACCACTCCTTCACGTGCGCTTGTGGTAACAGAAGGGATTCGCTTACTTACAGGCTTCCGCCTAGTTCTGCTCTTTGCCGTTTTCCATGGCCTGGCAGCACTCAAGGTGCTGCGCACGTCTGCTGGCCTCCATAGGGACAAACGGGCAATTTACCCCCTGCATCGATTTCAGGGGGCTCTTCCCGCCGCGTCCTGGACCCTGCCTCCCTCACTGGGAGTCCTGTGGGCTAATCTTCGCAGATCAGCTGCCCGGTCAGGCTGCTCAGGCGCTTCCTCCCGGACCTGCGGAGAGGAGCGTCCGACATGGCCAAAAAACGAAACCGAATCCCCCACCAACCAACTCTTTGATGTTGGCTCATATCAAGTCCAGTATGGCCAAGCCCCTCGTCACTTCCTTCACCATTTGAGCAAAGAAGTTGTCAGCCAGGCAGGTCCGGAAGTTGTGTGACCCTGGGCATGCAGCAGAGTTAGTCTCCTAGCAAACATCACAGAAGTTGAAGTCTCCCATAACTAAAAGGTCTTGTTTCTTGGATACACTATTAAGCTGTTCACGGAGGGCATATCTACCTCATCTCCTTGGTCTGGTAGTCTGTAGCAGACCAGAACTACAATACTGCTTGTCCTTCCCTCCCTTATTTTATTTATTATTATTAATTTGATTTGATCTATAATCTGCTCTCCCTGAAAGCAAGCTCAGAGTAGATGACAATGTAATATATATATATATATATATATATATATATATATATATATATATATATATATATATATATATATATATATATATATAACCACTCAGACACTTTCCACTGGGCTGTTGCTCTCTTCTTCCAGTATTTATTGACAAACAAGCCCTTTCATAATACAGTGCCATTCCACCTCCTCTATGACATTTTCTGTTCTTCTTGAATAACTCATACCCATCCACTACTGCATTCAAATCATGGGAATCATCCCACCAAGTGTTTGAAATGCCTACTAAGTCATATCTTTCCATCTGCATTAGTAGATGTTCCTCCTTACTGCCCAAGCTTTGGGCATTGGTTTACAGGCACTGGAAGCCCTGCAACATTCTCCCTGTTTGACTTGGCCTTCCCAGGTAGGCCACTGCTATTCTCCCTCTTCCCTGAAATTGCTATGCCAGTTGTCTCCATTCCCCCACAATGTCAGATTAAAGCACTCACAAGGAATCTCCCCAGGCCCCTTCCAAACACATTCTTCCCTGTGCTTGACAGGTGAAGTCCATCACATGCAAGCAGGCCATCTTCAAGAAAATGTAGTCCATGGTCTCAGAATTCATATTGTTTCTACCAGCACCATGAACGCAGCCAGTGGCTCACCTCCATAATCATCTGTTCCCATTGCATTCCACTTCCTCTGACAGATAGAATCGAAGAGGATACAACCTTTGCCCCCATTCCTTTCAGTTGGCTTCTAAGGATTTCATAGTCAGCCTTAATGTCTTCAATGGTGTTCATGCTTGTGTCATTTGTTCCCACAGGAACCATCACAAATGGGTAATGGTCTGTTGGTTTAACTAGCTTGGTCATCCTGTCTGTGATATTCTTAATCTTCACCTCTGCAAGCAACACACCTCTCAGGCCATGGGGTCAGGCCTACACACATGACATTCCCTACCCTCAGCAGAGAGTCACCAATCATCAAGACTTTCCTTTTCCTTCTAATACTTCTTGTTTGTATCTCCATAGCATGCCAACTTGTTCTTTCTGGTCTTTGTTGTTGTACATTGGCCAGTAATTCTGTCATGTCAGCAAGGGCCTGGAATCAATTTCTCAGCTCTAGTGGCAGAGTGCCATCTTGCTCTGCACGTTCTGGCTCATGCTGTCAATCTTTGAGGAGGTTTATTAGGAACTTCCCCTCTTGAAAAAAAGTGTTTATTGCCCCTTCCACCACTATCCCTATCACTCCCCCCTCCCTCCCTCCCTCTTGGAAAAAAGCAAGAGAAGCCAAGGAAGAAGCCAGCAAGACTGAAGACATGTTTCCCCTAGGGTCTGGATCTAGGTTCCCAGATTTTCTGATTTAATTCAGGGAAATTGGATTTAGCCAGACCAGCAAAAATCTGGCTCTCCCCCCTCAAATTGCACACCTCTAACTGAGGCTGGATCTGATCCAACCAGGCATGAGTGCAGCTGGGGCACCAGATGAAGCCAGACAAAAGATTCCAAACCACTGAAGCGACCTGATTTTCTAAGGTGATTGCTGTGTTGAGCAGCACTCCCAGGTTGCAAACCTGACTTTTCAAGGACTCACATCACTGGTCAGCCTTTCTGCTAATCCAGAGAACCTCAATCTTATCCAGATTAAGCTTCAATGGCTTCACCCTCATCCAGCCCATTACTGATTCCAAGCACTGAAGGAGAACATCAGTAGCAACCTCAGAATGAGGTTAAAAGAAAAATGGAGCTGGGTATCATTTGCATATTGGAGTTATAGCATCCCAAACCTCCTGATGGTGCCTGCCAGAGGTCTCATACAGATATTAAATAGCATGGATCATAGCAGAACCTCACAAGCCAGTGGCCTTGGGGCAAGGCAAGAATCTCACAATATTACCATCCGAGACCAACCTGCCAGATAGGATTTGAGCCAACATAACACTGTACCCTAAGTCCAAACACTGAGAGGTAGCTCTGCAGGATACTATGACTGGTAGTATGAAAAGCTACTGAAAGATCCAGCAGAACTAGCAGGGTAATGTTCCTTTTGTCTAGTTCTCAGTAGAAGTCATTAACCAAGATGACCAAAGTAGTCTGTATCCCAAATCCTGTCCCAAAGACAGATTGAAATGGGTCCAGAAAATCAGTCTCTTTCAAGAACCCCTAGCACTGAGAAGCAACCACCCACTCTACAACCTTGCCCAAGAATGGAAGATTGGTGACTTGCTGGAACATCTCCCACGTAGTATGGCTCAGGGGGAGTTTTTTTCAAAACAAGCCCAATCACGGCCTCCTTGAGCACAGGTGGCACAATTCCTGTTCTCAAGGAAGTATCCACATCTTCTCTTACTCAGCCAGTCTCCTCTGGCAGATTTTATCAGGCAGGAGGGGGTAAGGCTCAAGAACACAGGTAGTATGTCTCACTTTTCCAAGGATTCTGTCCATGTTTTTTAAGGCTTCACAAGCTGAAAGGTATCCATATAACACAGACAAGCAGATGCATCTGAACATGAATCCACAACAGCATCTAACTGTGAGAGGATCTGAGTGATTATGTCTTTAAAGTAAGCTGCACATTTATCACAGTGGGCTGTCATGTGAACAGAGTCCCATTCCAGGGGCTATTATATAACAGCCCCTAACGACACAAAAGAGCTCAACTGGACACCATTGCAAATGCAGTGGTGATGGAGAAATACGGCTTTTTCACCACCATCATGTCCAAAGAATATGCTGTATTATGGACTCTATTGCTGTGTTCAATCAGCATCATTCTGTACTGAATACAGAATCTAAAGTGAAGATCCATTTGCACAGTTTACAACAAGGAATCATTCTCATGGTAGCAAAAATATTATTGCATTTAAAAAGTCTGAAGCACAAATTCAGAGTCCTGACCTAAAACCAACAGGATATGCAGCTTCATCTCCCTCTTATCATGGTCTAAAAATCATTGAGTATATTTGCTTTGTGTAGTTCCAGATGTTACACAGAAATTGGTAGGGTTTCTATTTGTCCCCTTAGGGCGGGCAAACTGTCAATGATTCTGGCTGCTGGCCAACGATCCCTAGCTGATTGGTATGAGGAAATTGGCAGGCCAAACAATGGGACACAAGAGTCATCACCATGTAAAGACATCACTATTGATTAGGGATCCCAGGTCTCCCAGTGGGGGCAAGGGATCCCCCACTCTTACCCTTCAACCTCCACTGCCACTCACCTGGCAGCAGGGACAACGTCACTTCCAAGAGTGATGTCATCATGCCACCCCAAGAATGCTCCCACACTTTGCAGTGGGTCGATTTAGCCCCAAACCGAACAAATCAGGAACGTTCGGAGCTCAAATTGACCCACTATGAAGTGTGCATGCTCCCACACCTGCACAATGATGTCACTTCCTGGTATTGATGTCATAGCGCACACACAGGAGCATGCGCACATGAGGAGTGATAACAAGGGGTGTTCTGGGTCCCCCCTCCCTCCAGGAGGGTAAGGGGACCTGGCAACCCTACTTTCAATGCAGCCCAGAAGCAACAGTGTTGGGCTGGGAATGATGCTTTAGCACTTGGCCAACAACTCTGTTTTTTTCAAATGCTGAAGAATCAGCCCTGGCACAATGCTGTCACTTCCGGGTCAAACCAGAAGTTATGTCATTGTGCAGGGAAAACAATTGTGCCCCCAACAGTAAGTTCCTGCCTCCCTCCATCTCTTATTGATTGCTAGGCCATGCTCAACAACCCTAGAATTTGGACCATTTTCTACTATCTGTTGCTTTTTCTGGAGCAAAGGCCCCAGTTTTAAGACCTAACTCCTTGATCAGTTTACACAAATACCTACCAATAATAACTTTTTAAAAAATAGTTATTTAAATGTTACATTACAAGGCTTTTTGTAAAACATTGTATACTTGGATTCAATGACTCAGAGAGCAAGGAAATTTTCATTAAGCCCAAATAAAATAGATTTAAAAGTTTGCCTGTATTGTCTATAGACATGGGCGCAAACCAAAAAAATTTAATGAACCAGTGGTTCACGGTTCGGTGCCGACGACGATCCCTAGATCGCGAACCGCAATGAACATTTTCCGTTGCCGAACCGGTTTGCTGTTCGTTGGGCGCAGAACGGCCCCCGTGGCACTTACAGAGCCCATATTCCCCGGGAATCTTTTGCATCACCCAAGTTTGGACAAGATTCCAAAATGGATCTTGGAGTTATACCCTCTCCAATCCAAGGCCTCCAGGAAACTCCCACTTGATACAATTAGAGCCACCGGTTGACGTTGACCTAGTGTACAGAAGGTGGGTGTTGACGGCGGCTGCCAGGCCTGGTGGGCATGTGGAGGCAGTGATGAGCCACTTCCCCTCAGGGGGCGGTGGGTCTGGCCGCTCATCAGCGGCACCCCCCATGTGCCTGCCCACCAGGCCAGAGAGGAGCGCGCTGGTATTCCCAGCGAGGGAAGGAATGTGGTTGATGCCAGCAGCCGCTGGGCCTAATGGGCATGGGGAAGCAGCGATGAGCCACCTCCCCTCGGGGGGCGGGGGGTCTGGCCGTTCGCTGATGGCACCCCCCATGTGCCCGCCCGCCAGGCCAAAGTAGAGCGTGCTGGTATTCCCGGCACAGGCTGGAAGGTGTGTACTGGCGGCAGCCACTGGACATGGGGAGGCAGGTGGTCTGGCCGCTTGCTGGCGGCAGCCCCCATGTGCCCGCCCGCCAGACTGAAAAGCAGCATTCTAGTATTCCCAGCTATGTAGGAAGGTGGGTACTGGCGTTGGCCACCGGGCCTGGCTGCCACTGGGAGACAGCGACGAGCCGCCTTCCCTCAGGGGACGGGGGGTCTGGCCGCTCACTGGCGGCACCCCCCATGTGCCTGCCCACCAGGCTGAACAGGAGCGCGCTGGTATTCCCGGTGTGGGTGGGAGATGACATGACATTCGGATGGGGGTCGGATCCCCCAGCAACTGCAGGTCCTCACCTCGGGGTCCCAATAAGGAAAATTTGACAGCAGCTGACAGTACCCACCTTCCTCCTTGCCGGAAAGGATGGGAGGGAGAGGACATGTCATCATGAGGAGGGGGAGGGGGAATATCCCTCAGCATCCGCAGGTCCTCACCCAAGGGTCCCACTGAGGAAGAGTGTGGCGGCGGCAGCCAACAGTACACACCTTCCTGACCTGCTGGAAAGGATGGGAGGGAGAGGACCTGTCATGTGGGCTGTAAGTGATAAGATCCCCCCGTAACCGCCAGGCCAAAGAGGAGCACGCTGGTATTCCCAGCGTGGGAGGGAGAGGACGTGTCATTCGGACCAGGGGCCTGATTCCCCAGCCACCGCGGGTCCGCACCCGAGGGTCCCACTGAGGAACAGTGTGGTGGCAGCAGCCTCCTGAGTTATCAGCCTCGAGGTTCTAAGTGGCGCTGTCCCAGACCCCGAGGGGACAACCTCCACGAGCACGGCCTGCCGGAGCGCTCTGCTCTCACCAGCATCACCCTCAGGGCAAAGTGATCCTCCCACTGACCCCTTCTCAGAAGCTCTGGTGGCCCCCTTTCTCCCCTCAATGGATGTTTCACTGGGTGAGGAGGGAGACAGGCTTGGGTGGTGCCTCTTCAGGTGCCGAGTCAGAGCCATCAAAGACAGGTGCTTCGGGTTTTTGCCCCTGCGCACCAGGACATCACAGGCATGGCACTGCACCACACAGGTTCATTAGGAAGGGCCCGAAAGTGCCTCCATATGGAGGTATTGAAATGTTGACCACTAACTGTCCCAGGGGAAGGAAGACGAACGGTTACAGGCTGCACGGAGGGGCTGGACACGGACGACGTGGTGAGGGGTGGACTGCAGGCAGGAACACCACCGAGAGTTTGGGATGGGGACGGGAGGGATCTTTCATAACACCCATACCATTCCTCCAGGGATCCATTGCCCACCCACCCCTCCTCAAAATGTTGAGAGAGATTCTCTCCCCCGTGCGCAAAGACCTCTTTGGTCTCCTCCACAGCCCACACAGGTGAACTGGGGGTAGTGGGAGGACTCTCTGCAGCCCCCGAGCCAAAGCCAATACTGCTTTCCACAACTGAACCAGGAGGACTGCCATCGCACTTCACCCCACAACCACCCTTTGCAGCCAACACAAGAGGAAGATTCATTGTGCCACCAAACTACAATTGAGGACAGGAAAGGAGATGACTCTGTGTGCCCTCCGCAGCAGTGCCCACTGAGCTTGCCTCCAGGGCCTGGTAGCAGCCCTGGCACCAGAGGGAAGGAGGGACTAGACCTCTAGCCCACCACTCCCACAGACCTGAACAGATCAGGCACTAATGTGAGCCCTCAGCCGAGGTACCCACCGAGCTTGGCCCCAGGGCCTGGCAGCAGCCCTGGCACCAGAGGGAGGGAGGGACTAGAGCCCTAGCCCACCACTCCCACAGATCTTAACAGATCAGGCACTAATAACACTGTGTGAGCCCTCAGCTGAGGTGCCCACTGAGCTTGGCCCCAGAGCCTGGCAGCAGCACTGGAACCAGAGGCTGGGGCTACAGCCATAGCCCAGCACACCAAGATGCCTGGGCAGAACTGGCACAGAGACTAATGATAATAATAGTAATAATAAGAATCATAATTAAAATTATTAGGATTGTTATAATAAGAAGAATCATTTGGTGAGCCCTCAGCCCAGGTGCCCACCGAGCTTGGCCTCAGGGCCTGGCAGCAGCCCTGGCACCAGAGGGAGGGAGGGACTAGAGTCCTAGCCCACCACTCCCACAGACTTGATCCGATCAGGCCCTGATCAATAATCAATGTGAGCCCTCAGCCGAGGTGCCCACTGAGCTTGGCCCCAGAGCCAGGCAGCAGCCCTGGAACCAGAGAAGATAGATCCCTATTCCCCAAATCCAAGCTGAATTAGTCTCTCCCCCCAAAGGCTAGCAAGTGGCAAGCAAGAGCTCTGTCCCACTCCACTGCTCGCTGAAAGTGAAACCCAGCCTGGGAGCCCACGGCTATTTATAAGCACAAGCACCATTGAGCAACACAGGAGGTCTGTGTTTGGCCATCAGAGCTGCCTATCAGGATTTGCAGGGATGAAATTGGAGTGCCCGTGGCTACAGGACACCCCCTTCCCCCTCCCTCCCCTGGGTGTCTTCTCCCAACTTGTAACCACTTTGCAGCTCTGTGGTTGGAAGGAAGACCTGCCGATCAAGGTAATCTGGGCTTCCATTCGGGTTTCCAGGGTGACAGAAGGAGCGCACACAGAGTTCAGGCATTCCCCCGGCTCCGTTGCCAGGGGAATTGATTGCTGGTGCCTGAGTGTCTGGCTTCCTGAACCATGGCCGAACACACTGAACCAGCTTTCTTCCGAACGCTGGTTCGTTGGCCATGGACAATCACGAGCCGCCGGATCGCGATCGCCATTTTCGTGGGTTTTTGAAGTTCATAATGCAGTTCGTGCCCATCTCTAATTGTCTAATCTAAAGGGGAAAGTTAGGAAGCACCTCTCCATGATTTCTAAACTTATTTTTTATTATATTTTAATCCTATCTTTCAAGAAGCAGTAAGCAATGTTAAGTTTGGACAATTTTAGTCCAATGACTACGTTCTGATTATGTTAAAATGAGAGGCACTGACTGACCTCAGATAATCCAGTGAGTTTCAACGCTGACTGCATTTTGATCCCAGATTCACCGCTCCTAGTCTAACACTCATCCCAACATCATGCTGACTGTACCTGAGGTGGGGTGGAGAGTTGAAAATGTTCTTTCAGAGGAAGAATTTTTTCAGTTTTCTTTCTCAGAAAGAGAGGGGCAGATCAAGGGCCATCTAGTCATTTTTCTAAACAGCTAGACAAATATTCCTGACAAGCTCACAAGCAGGTTACTCACCGTCTGTCCCTAAATGATTTTGATCCATGTATAAACTGTCCCATTTCACCATAGCAAGTGGCTTGACACCTATTACTTAAGAGCTGAAACTGCCTCTCCTCCATTTTGTACCTTCCTACAGCTTGCCCTTGTAAACGTTAATGGAAACCTCTGTCCTTGATCCTGACAGAAATGTACTTTTTGACCCCTCTTTGAGGCTCACTAACTTCAAACTGGTCATAAAGACAGCATAAAATGAATACACCTATAAAAGAGAATAAGAATTTAATAATCCCCTTGCAAGGGAACATGTCTTTTTTGAGACAAGAGCTGGGAAGGTCAATAAATAGGCTTCAATAAGAAAACTAAAAACATTGAAGACTAAACATAATTGTCATCTAAATGCAAGAATAATGAAAATATGCAGCTTTTTACCAGAATGGAAATGAGATAGAAGAATAAACTCCCAAAATATTTGAAGATTAGTAAATATATCTGCAAAAAAATCCTATCCTTCCTGTAGTTTTACATCCAGGATTCTCAGTTTTCAAGGCTTGGCCAATATCCTCTTGTAAAAAAAAAATCATACAAACATAAAATGAAATACCATACTTACAGAAAGCATTTTGATGCACCTGTTTCAAGGGCAAGAGGATACAATTTTAGAGGTGTATCCTGTAGGCAGACATTACTGCATGTACTTTTCAAACCGTGTTTCTCTCTTTATAATTGAGTCTGCAAACCTTCTTGCATCAAATAGAAGCAAGAGATGCTAGCCCCCATAACCAATGACAGTATAAATTTTCTGATAATCAGGTGGTTAACAATATAATATAAATTTGTTTTTAATTCTTATAGTAATGTCAGTATGTATTTGTGCTAATTAAATTTGCTCCATGCAGAAGACGAGTCACATCTTTTACATCTTTGTGTTTGATGTACAAATGGTTTAAATTTTAAGGAAGTAACTGTAGTTGAGGCATTGTCAATCTAAATATTGGATTTTGACTGTATATGTTGAACAACTGGCTGACGGCTGAAACCTTAATTTTTCTTTTACAGTAAAGAAATTTATTTAAAAAGAAAAGATATAACAATAGAAAGTGCATAAAAACTTATATAAACACTACATTTGAAACTGGTTTGAAACTTATACAAGCACTGCGTTTAAAATTTAATTTAACTAGAAAAATACATTCAGAATTTGTTATAACTAATCTTAATTGCATAATGGCTTTCCTTCCCTCTCCATGATTACTTATACAAACTATAATATGTGTTTTATCTTCTTATCTTTATACTACCTTAATTAATGTTAATTATACCTAAGTAGTCAAAGAAATCCTTCCATTTCCCCCCAAAATCAGCTATTGGTCTATTACGTACATAAGTAGCTAAGAAACCTTGATTTTTTAAAGTTCTTCTTGAGCCTTCATAGGGCTGGTTCGCATATGGCCAGTTGTGCTGTGCACAGACTGTTTCAAAAAATCAGGGTAAACCTGGCATGTAAACATGGCCTTCTTGTAAATTTTGAATTTCATTGTTTGTGTCCAGATGTCCTTAGGAGTAAACTGTTTCACTTGAACAAATATTAAAAAGTTATCTTTTCCTGGCTTCTTCCATCACTCCATGTCTGACTCTCTTCTGAACCCCTGTGAGAGGAATTCTTGTGAATTCTTCAGAAAAAAAATAGCCACTGGTTTTGGCCTAAGAAAAAAGCATCATTTATACAACAGTGAATATTGCCGAGTATTCTAATTAACAACTCGCTGAAGGGCATTTAAGATATGCAAATGTAAGAGTTTCTATTTCTGTGCTACTGACTTGTTTTCTTCAAATGATGTTCACTTTAACCTTGCACCTGTGCTGTAAGCTAGTTTTTCAGAGTTCCCCATTGTGTAACATCAGCAAGTTAATATAAAGATTTTTTTTTTAAAAAAAAAACTACTTTCTTATAGTTTCCTAATTGCTATCTTCTATGAATGTCTGAATATCCACATAATGCCCAACCTTCGTGAAATCAGAGTATCATTCACCAATTTAAATTTTATGAGCATGGATTCTGAGTTTTGCTCTAGATTAGGGGTAGCCAAAAGAATTATGCATACAATAGATTAGGGTTTATACTGTGTTAGATACACATACCTAAAAATCTATCTGCAGATTTCCAATAAACATTGTAATCTGGACATGAGAGAGACGTAGTCCCTGAGCTATCCCAATACAGAACTTCACTGTCTGGTGCCTTATCATCCATGGAGTAGCCCAGAATAATCAGGGACGCTTCCTGACTCAAACAGCCAGCTTCAGCATTGATGTGGGCATGATGGGCAAAAGGCCATCACCAGTTATGTGCTCTGGGAGAGGGTGTGCATAAATTGTATAAAGTGTGCATAATTGTATAAAGTGTGCATAAATTGTATAAAGAATGCATGGATGAGCTTAGAGAGGGAGATGAGCCTTGTCCTTTTGGAGCACATTTAGGACTCCTTAGTCCATTTCCATTCAAGACTGGAAAGCTTACTTAAGCGTTTCCCTTTTCAGTTGGCTCAAGGATTCTACAACTCCCAAGAGTTTATCTGAACCTTGTATTTTGGGACTAGATTTACGGCTTGTACATCTCCTTGCATATTCACTTGGAGTTTAACAGCTCTCTTGGATGTAACTTGAGTGGAGTATACGGGTTTGTCCTAATTGCTATCTTCTATGAATGTCTGAATATCCAAATAATGCCCAACCTTCGTGAAATCAGAGTATCATTCACCAATTTAAATTTTATGAGCATGGATTCTGAGTTTTGCTCTAGATTAGGGGTAGCCAAAAGAATTATGCATACAATAGATTAGGGTTTATACTGTGTTAGATACACATACCTAAAAATCTATCTGCAGATTTCCAATAAACATTGTAATCTGGACATGAGAGAGACGTAGTCCCTGAGCTATCCCAATACAGAACTTCACTGTCTGGTGCCTTATCATCCATGGAGTAGCCCAGAATAATCAGGGACGCTTCCTGACTCAAACAGCCAGCTTCAGCATTGATGTGGGCATGATGGGCAAAAGGCCATCACCAGTTATGTGCTCTGGGAGAGGGTGTGCATAAATTGTATAAAGTGTGCATAATTGTATAAAGTGTGCATAAATTGTATAAAGAATGCATGGATGAGCTTAGAGAGGGAGATGAGCCTTGTCCTTTTGGAGCACATTTAGGACTCCTTAGTCCATTTCCATTCAAGACTGGAAAGCTTACTTAAGCGTTTCCCTTTTCAGTTGGCTCAAGGATTCTACAACTCCCAAGAGTTTATCTGAACCTTGTATTTTGGGACTAGATTTACGGCTTGTACATCTCCTTGCATATTCACTTGGAGTTTAACAGCTCTCTTGGATGTAACTTGAGTGGAGTATACGGGTTTGTCCGTAAAATCATGAGGAAGATTCATCTGTACCTATTATGTTGCTTCTGCAGAATTGATTCTAAGGGGTTGAATGTATTCCATGACTTTTAATACGACTTCCCTATTAGGTGTAAATTTTCATCTTATACTGAAGCCTAGCTAATGATTATGACTTAAGTTCATTTCCAGACAGTTCTTCGACAGTAAGACAGATTCTTTAAAAATATGTGTATCTAACGTGAGGAATCCAAATAAGCCATATTGTTACTTCTTTTAAAAGCTAATTCTTTTGTTTAAAGCAGGAATCCAGAGCTACAAATTTTAATACTATTTACAATTAATCTATTGAGTAATACTTCACTGTAGCTACTGTTAATTGGGTCAGACATATTTACCCTTTTTCCTAGATATTCTATACCCCAAAGTAAAGAATAAGAAAAGTTGAATAGCCCCAAAGCTTTATCATGACACCTAACTAAAATAGTGTGCGTGTAATTTACATTTTGTATTTTTCTAAATTAATGTGCATGCTAGTTAATGTGTTATTTTTATTAATTACATTTTTAAATGCTTATCTCAAAAACCACTGTAACAGTAACATAAAACTTATGCTAATAACTTTGTATGCTGTTGTCATGAATCTATTTTTAGGTAAAGGTAATCCCTCTGTGCAAGCACTGAGTCATTATGGGGGACGTCGCATCATGATGTTTTCTTGGCAGACTTTTCGTTACAGGGTGGTTTACCATTGTCTATTATAATATCACCAAATATACATAAGAATTCTCCTCCCTGATAATGTTCTGCTCTATTTTGTCTATCAAATTCAGGTTTTGATCAAATGTTGCTGGGATAAATGGGGGCTGTGTGATAAAGTAATTAAACAATACATATGTGCACCCAAATGTATAGTCAAGTATAGCAAAATGTTTGTGAAAGGAAAATTACGTAATTCTGCTTTAAAAATGAGTACACATTACTGCTCTGATTTGGAGATTTCATTTTCATATGTTCAAGCTCTTCTTAAAAATAATCCTTTAGAAAAAGTCTATGTAAAATTTTTGTTTCTGCTCTGAACTTGCCCTTTACCCAAAGAGAGAATTGTGTGTGTGTGAGAGAGAGTGAGAGAGAGAGAAAGAAAGAACGTGTGTAAGTGAGCTCATTCCTTATTATAGTTTGCCTTATTATAGTTGTAACTAGTCACTTGATTGGCCATGGCTTGCAGCTCACTGGCATTAAGAAAGAGCTTTTTACAGTGAACATGAGCTAAAAAGGATAAGAGCTTTTTTTGAATAATATGTAAAAGGTTATCTCTGTAATGGAATTACTTGCATTCATATAAATTGTTAGAAACAAGCATATACAATAGGATCTGCAAATTGAATTATATCTAAGTTATGAAACAAACATGGTGGGCTTTCCACTAGGTAGTCAACAAACATTTATGCCAGTTTGTTTATGCATCATATTGCCTGCAAGTTAATTTATCACTCAGCCACATGTAGCACTTAGCCACAGGATCTAGGATGCGTAATATTTTTGTCCTGTGGTCACAGTTGAGCCATCTTTTGTTTGAAAGCTAAAAAATACCTTGCAACCCTTAAACATTTTTGTGTAGTGCAGTGCAGCCTCTCTTGAGAAACTGCAGCCCCCAGACATACTGGGTGGCCTGGTTGCGGCTTGTGGGGTGGTGGAGGGGTGCAAGGCATGACAGCTGCCATGTTTGTGGGTTCACAACGAATCATTTCAAATTTCCCAATTAGGGACAACAAGGGCTTCAATGGGAGGGGCCTGGCATTGGACCAGAGGGACACAGTTTTCCCTCTGGTCCAGCTGCTGGGGATTTAAGCTGCTGGTGCCCCCACCTCTCCCCACTTTGCTCTCTCCCAGTGAATCCCACCCATCCCTCCCTACATTTGGGGTTTGTACAGGCTCTGCAAGTGGGGATTCTTGTAGTTTCTCTGTAAAATCATTTTTGTTACACCTTTGCCTGGCGGCCTGGCATTGGGATTGGATCCCTTTGGGGAGAGGTGGAGCCTGCATGCCCAATTTCCCCATTAAAAAGATTCCAATAAAAAATCTTGGGATTGAGTTCCGGCAGTGCATGCCCAGCTTGGAGGCTGCTGGCGCATACTCATAGGTGGCAGGGGAGTCATACAGGGGTGTACACTCACATGATCTCCTGGTTGCTGTCACACCTCAGTTCCTCCCCTCAGCAGCGGTCTGAGGATGCCAGAAGTCATCAGCTGGCAGACGGGTAAGCCAATACTTGGGATTTGATCCCCATACATCGCCAATGCTCCTATTAGCTGAACTTAATAAAGTTATTTTTTACTCTAGTCAAATGTGTGAGCGTGTCTTTGTTGCCTTACCCTCCTCTGCTCCACTACTGGGCTGCATCATGGATATGAAGCAAAACAAGTAAGGACCATTTTCGCATATTATACAAGAAACAAACTCATGTTTTCCACTGAGTTGATATTCAGCTCCATCCAAACATAGTTCTCTAGCTGCATATTTCTATGATATATATGCTTGCAAGCACTTGCTTGTTACAAACACACTTAGTATTGTATGAATTAGTACTTCAAGCAATATATTAAGCATTTTGGATTAGTGGATGTCATGAAAATTAACTGATAGGGAAATAGGGTAAATGTACATGATGCTATAATTCAACTTATGGACTACTGTCTGAAAAACCTATGCTCTCCAAGTTGAACAACAACATCTCTTTAGTGGTGAGATAAGGCAATCTGCACATGCCCCCTCTTGGATACACACCTTAATGTGGTGAAGGGGTTTGAGTGTGTCAGTGAAGCTGAGAGCAACACCGTTAGGAGAACAGGCTTGGTCAACAGTCTAAACTTCTGGAAGACTCAAGGCGGAATGGTCAAAGCTGAAACACCAGACTAAGATGAATCCACTCCCTTCAAGAATCAATGGTCACATCAGCAGAAGAGAATTGAATGTTCCAATGGTGATGGGAGTGGAGGGATTCTTGAAGTTTAGCTACTGGGCAGCAGCAATGGTGGAAGGTGATGCTGGCCAAGGAATAGGCCATAATAGGATGCTGGCCATAATAGGAAAATGGAATGTGAGAAGTATGAAGCCAGGTAAGCTAGAAATTGTAAAACAAGAAATGGAATGTTTAAACATTGTAGTCCTGGGTATGAGCAAACTAATGTGGACCGACTCAAGACGTTTTCAGTCAGAAAACCATACAGTGTTTTACTGCGGAAATGAACTCAAAAGAAATGGTGTTGCTCTAATCGTGAGGCAAAACATACCACAAGCAGTCAAAAGCTACAACACAAAGTCTGACAGAGTAATATCAGTCAGACTTCATGGAAAGCCTGTTAACATAACCATCATTCAAATTTATGTTCCAACAACAGATTTTTAGGAAGAAATCAAAAACTTTTACACAAGTGTCCAAGAAGAAATTCATCATGCACTTAAACAAGATATGCTGATAATCATTGGTGACTGAACTGCAAAACTGGGAACTGGTTGCAATGCAGATCATGAGTTGCTAATATCAAAAATTAGAATAAAGCTGAACAGAAATACTAAAAGAATCATAGTGTGGAAATGCAATCCAATTAATGTTCCTGAAGAATTTAAAGACCAGAAAAGGAACAGATTTGCAATACTAAGTTTAATTGATTCAGAAGAACTGTGGGCTGAAACCAGAGATACTATCAAGGAAGAATGTACAAAGACTAATCCTGTAGCCAAAAGAAAGGAGACATCTAAATGGTTGACTGAGGAAACTTTTAAAATTGCTAAAGATAGACAAGAAGCAAAAGCAAAAGGTAACAGAAATAGGATCAAAATTCTAAATTCAGTTTTTCAGCGACTTCCACACAGATAACAGATAATTTTTATGAAGAATTTTTTGATGAACAACCAGAAATCCTAGAAAGTGAAATAAAAGCTGCACTCAAAGCAATTGGGAAAAAACAAAGCACCTGAAGCAGATGGAATACCAATAGAGCTACTTCAAGGTACAGAAATGGAGTCCATCAGAATCTTAACAAGAATCAGTCAATAAATATGGAAAACAAAGCAATGGCCCACAGACTAGAAACACTCAGTCTACATTCCAGTTCCAAAAAAGGGGATGCCAAAGAATGCAGCTACTAATGGACTATCGCGTTAATTTCCCATGCAAGCAGGGCTCATTTTGAGGGGGAACGCACAGGAATGCAGTTCTGGTATTTCCCAAAGAGGTCACATGTCAGGTGGCTCTGCCCACCTGACTCTCAGACATTTTGGGCCCATTTCGGCCTGGATTGAGGCCAAAATGGCCCGGATCGGGCCTCTGACGGGAGATGGATCACTCTCCCACTCAGCAGTGGCCCGATCCTGACCATTTTGGGCCCCTTTTTGGCCACTTTCATCCCCTTTTTGCCATTTTGGGCCCAATTTCGGCCCTAAATGGTCAGGATTGGGTCCAAAACAGCCAGGATAGGTGATGTCAGGGGGTGTGGCATATGCAAATCAGTTATGCTAATGGCACATTTCCGGTGATGTCAAGGGGTGTTGCATATGCTAATGAGTTATGCTAATGAGTCCCTCCAGCTCTTTTTCTACGAAATGACCCCTACATGCAAGTAAAGTGATGCTCAAAATTCTACAGCAGAGATTCTTACCATATATGGAACGTGAAATGCTAGATGTTCAAGCTGGATTCAGAAAATGAAGAGGCACCAGAGATCACATTGCAAATTTACAATGGCTAATGGAACATACCAGGAAATTTCAGAAGAAAATCAGCCTATGTTTTATAGATTATAGCAAAGCTTTTGATTGTGTGGATCATGAAAAGCTATGGAGAGTCTTAAAAGAAATGGGGTGCCACAACAGCTGATTGTTCATCTTCGTTCTTCTGTGCCTCCACACATGGGTACTGCGCACGCGCAGGCCAGCCACCGGAAGATTTTTTATCGCTTTCCCAGCTCCGAAGGGGCCGTTTGCCGCGCGCCTCAGCGACCGTTTCCCGCCCAAACGGTCACATGCTCCTCCAGCGGCCAACGGCCCCTTCCCTCAGTTCTCTTCTTGCCACCGCTCGAGGAGAACGTTCGCTTGTAGCTCCGTGCTTATTTGTGTCTTTGGATTGCTTTTCTCGTGACTTGACTTGGATCTGGATTTGACTTCTCTTTGCTTACTGATTTGGATGGACTGATCTTGGTAGAGTATTTGACCCGGACTGTTTTTGACTTCGCGTTTGTTTTGCCCCTCGGAATGGCTTCTACAGCCCTGTTTAAGCACTGTGCCCAGTGCCGTGCTAAAATGGCACAAACGGATGGGCATAGCCTTTGCCTGCTTTGCCTGGGGGAGGAACATGTAGTCCCCACTTGCAAGGTCTGCCAGGGCTTTACGCATAAAGCCAGGCAGGAGCGGTCCGCCCGCCTCAAGGCTTCACTGTGGCAGCGGGTCTTGGACGCCCCTGGGCCCTCCGAGGCGGAGAAACCCGGGGCCGCGGAGAAGGCTGGCCGAACCCCCACCCATGCCGGGAGCCGGTCTCGAGCGGGCTCTGTAACCTCTTCCAAATCGGTGGCTACATCCCACCCGGCAGACAAGCCGGCGTCGAGGGCAAGCTCGGTGGCGAGGTCTTCGAAGTCTCCGCACAAGTCGGCGTCGGTGAGGTCGGAACCGGGGAGGTCGGCTCCGAGGCTGGAACCGAGCGAGTCGGGTCCGATACAGTCAGCCCCGGCGTCGATCGAAGGGCCTGTGACAGTCCCGGGACTGGAGGCTGCACGGAAGGCGTCGACCAAGAGGACATCGGTTCCGAAAGCTTCCTCCGAATCGGTTCCGAAGAAGAAGGCTAAGAAGACCAAGCATCGCTCTCGGTCCCCTCGGCGCCGGTCTACAGAAGAGGTGGTCCTGGTGTCTCCACCTACGCCATCACCTCACCTGGACTCCCCTGACCGTCCCCTCCTTGAGGAAGAGATGCCGGATCCGGGGGCCTATGTGGTCCTGTCGAGTAGACGGCGTTCGCCAACACCGGAATCGAGCCCGGCTCCACGTCGTCGGGTCCGAGAGGCGACGAGGGATCCGTCGCCTGCACAGTCTGCCCGTAGCCAGCGGTGTTGGTCTGAGTGGAGTGTCGGATCCGAGCGAGTCGGATCCGAGCGGTCTGTGGCTGCGCATCACCAGCAGGCTTCAGGTCTACCGGAGGCCTATCGGTGCCTGTGGAAAGGAGCTCCACCTGGCTTCAGATCGTCGGATCCGGGGCCGTCGTCGTCTAGCCGTCGTGAGTGGTTGCCTCCACCCTTCCCAGGAGAGGAAGTGTCAGCACCTGCGTCTGATGAGGATGACGAGGATGCGGGGTCCGGCTACCGTTCTGAGTCGCTCTCCGAGCCATCTCCGGACAACAATGTTGGCCCTTCCACCAGCTCTCCCTTCGAGGACCTGCGGATTTATGCAGACCAAATGGCCCGCATGTCCAAGGCCTTGGAGATTGACGTGTCTTCTGTGGTCCCGAAGACGAAGGACAAGTTGCTGTGCAGAATCTATGGGGAGAACCCGGCTACAGTAGGTTTTCCTATGTTGGAGGGCTTGGAGGAGATCATCGACAAGGTCTGGAAGTCACCATCTGACCTGCCTGCCACGTCCAAACGCATCGAACAGATGTATAAGATTAAACAGGGGACGTGGCAGTCTCTCATCAAGCACCCTCCACCGTCATCCCTGATAGCCGAGGAGATTCAGCACAAGAGGTCGGGGTCCTCCTCCGTCCCACCGGATAAGGAGGGAAAGAAGATGGACGCACTGGGTAGACGTCAGTACTCAGTTGCTGCTTTAGCCCTCCGGATAGCCAACTATCAAACGATTATGGCGGGCTATCAGCTCTACCTATGGGAAAAGCTGGCGAACTATGTCACTGACCTCCCTGCTGACAAGAAGGCGGTGGTGTCGTTGCTGCAGACAGAGGCAGTACGATTGTCGAAGCAACAGATGAATGCCGGGAGTCATGCGGCTGACACGGCTGCTCGGGGTATGGCGTCAGCGGTGCTTCTGAGGAGGCACTCGTGGTTGCGGTCGACTGCCCTCCCGCAGGAGGTGAAGGCCAAGATTGAACGTCTGCCCTTCGAGGGTGACTCTCTCTTCTCTACCACCACCGACGAGGCGCTTAAAAAGAAGAAGGAGGACCGGCAGACGGCACGCTCCCTGGGGGTCACTCCGGCGGACAGGTCCACGTTCAAGCCTCGGTACTCTTCGAGGTATAATCCCTACCAGTACCGCAGCAGATATCAACCCCGCCCATACTATCAACAGTACCCTTCCTCGCAGCGCCAGTACACTCCAGCGCAACACCAGGGCAGGCGGCGTAGGCCATTCAAGCCCCGCTCGTCTCAACCTCCGCCCCAGCAGAAAGACCCGCAAGGGGCTGGAAGGCAGTTCTGAAGGCCCGGCCCTGCGGCAGCCCTGAACTTTTCGGACAGACTCAGACCTTTCTTGTCTGAATGGGAGTCGATAACATCTGACTCATGGGTCTTAACGATTGTTGATAAGGGGTACGGGCTGGAATTCACTGAACTGCCGATGTGTACTTCACCGCTAAGTGCGGTGCATAATACTTTAGTTGAGCTGGAGGATGAGATTAAGTCCCTCTTGGCTAAAGGGGCGGTGGAAGAGGTGCCCTTTGTGGAGTCTGAGAAGGGTTTCTTTTCCCGCTTCTTCCTGGTCCCCAAAAAAGACGGGGGCCTACGTCCCATTTTGGATCTTAGGGGCTTAAATTGCTTTTTAAGGGTGACCAAGTTTAAAATGATCACACTGCCTGCTGTAATTGCCCTTTTGAAGAGGGGGGATTGGTTCGCTGTCCTGGATTTAAAGGACGCTTATTTCCACGTGGGGATCTTGGAGGAGCACAGGAGATTTCTGTGCTTCGTTTACAAGCAGCGGGTATTCCGTTATAAGGTTCTCCCCTTTGGCCTTTCCACAGCCCCGCGCGTGTTTACCAAGTGCGTGGCCCCTGTGGTTTCCTTTCTTCGAGAGCAGGGATGTACCATCTACCCCTATCTCGATGATTGGCTTATAACGGCGGGCTCGGAGGTTAAGCTGCTGCAAGATGTGGCATTGGTGCTAGACACTTGCGAACGCTTGGGCCTCCTGGTTAACCTTGAAAAATCTAAGCTGACACCTAGCCGTGTTGTGCCTTATATTGGGGCGGTGTTCGACTCATTGGAGGCCAAGGCTTTATTGCCTCCAGAGCGGGCACGTTCCTTGAAGGGCCTGGTGTCCTTGTTTAAACGAAATCGTTTTCAGCCAGTGCGCATGATTCAATGCTTGCTAGGGCATATGGCTGCTGCCACCCTGGTGGTCCCCTTTGCGAGGCTGCGGATGCGCCCGCTCCAGAATTGGTTTGTGAGGAGATACAATGCTTTACAGCATCCTCCGACTGCTAAATTCTCTGTTCCCAGAGCCGTTATATCCTCTCTTGACTGGTGGTTGTCGGATGCTAATTTGTTTAAAGGGACCCCATTTGGTTTCCATCATCCCGAGTTCTCCGTGACCACGGACGCCTCTCTGCAAGGGTGGGGGGCTTTCTGTGGGGAGCTATGTGTTCAGGATGTGTGGTCTGAGAGAGAAAGGGGTCTCCATATTAATGTGCTTGAACTGAGGGCTGTTCGTTTTGCACTTATGTCATTCACAGCAATCTTGCAGAACCATCAGGTGCTGGTGCAGACGGACAACACTACCGCCATGTATTACCTGAACCAACAGGGCGGCACGGTGTCCATGATCCTCTGCAGGGAGGCCACGCTCATTTGGGAATGGGCAATCAGGAATGGGGTGACGCTTCGCGCCATTCATGTAGCTGGGTCGGACAATGTGCAGGCGGACACTCTCAGCAGGGTGCACATGCTGAATCACGAGTGGGGGCTCAACGCAAAGTACGTTGGGCCGATCTTTCAGGAATGGGGTCGCCCGAGCATAGACGTGTTTGCGACATCGGCGAACACCAAGGCCGAGATCTTTTGTTCTCGGGCAGGAAGCGACCCCCTTTCTATTGGGGATGCCTTCCAATTTACTTGGGCCCGGGGACTACATTACATGTTTCCGCCTTTCCCTCTCATACCCAGAGTGCTGTGCAAGGTGGAGAGGGACAACACGGACTGCATCTTAGTGGCTCCGTTCTGGCCACGGCAGCTCTGGTTCCCGAAGCTGCTGGAGATGTCCGGCCGAGCTTACGTGGCCCTTCCACCCCGGAGGGATCTCCTCCTACACGGGAAGCTCTTCCACCACGAGCCCAGGAAACTACACCTGACCGCTTGGCGGATTCGGCCCCGTCCCTAGGCTTCTCTGAGCCAGTTGAGAAGGTCCTACTGAACGCTAGGAAGCCCTCCACACGGCGTGCCTACAAGGCGAAGTGGAGTAGGTTTGAGGCTTGGGCCGCCTCTAGGAAGGTGGCGCCTCTGGATAGCCCCTTGGGGATGGTTTTGGATTATCTTTGCGAGCTGAAGGACCAGGGCCTTAGTGTGGCATCTCTGAGAGTGCACCTTGCGGCCATCTCTGCGTTCCATGATCGGGTGGATGGCTGCACGGTTTTCTCTCACCATAAGTCCCGCCAGTTTTTGAAAGGGATGCTTAATCTTTACCCGCCTGTGTCACCCCCTGTGCCCCAGTGGTCTCTCTCCCTGGTCCTGGCTAGGCTGATGTTGCCCCCTTTTGAGCCTTTGGCTACGTGCCCTCTGGACTTGCTCTCCTACAAGGTGGCATTCCTCGTGGCGGTCACTTCTGCTAGACGGGTCAGCAAACTGGCCGCTCTTAGGGCGGACCCCCCGTTCCTTCGCTTTCATGCGAATAAGGTGGTCTTGCGACCGTGTCTTTCGTTCCTGCCCAAGGTGGTGTCAACCTTCCACCTTTCACAAGAGATTTCTCTGCCTGTATTTTTCCCTGAAGCTTCTACTAAAGGGGAAAAGGCCCTCCACAGTTTGGATCTGCGGAGGGCTTTGGCTTTTTATTTGGAGAGGACAAGGGTGTTCAGGAACAGTCCCTACCTTTTTGTGTGTTTCGGGGCGAAGGACAAGGGCCGCAGGGCGTCTGCACAGACGGTGTCCCGTTGGATTGTGACAGCCATTGTGAAGGCCTACGCCACGGCTAGGGTGGACTGTCCTTTGGGTGTCAGGGCTCACTCCACACGGTCCCAGGCGGCGTCTTCGGCACTGCTCAAGGGTATACCTTTAGCTAATATTTGCAGGGCTGCAACTTGGTCGTCCGCCGATACCTTTGTACGGCATTACGCTGTTGATGTAAATGCCACTGAGGATGTAGCTGTTGCTAGGGCCGTCCTCCACTCCTTGTTTCCCTAGGAGTATACTGATTAATATGCTCCAATGGGGGAGGTGGAGGCGCTGTATATAGTGTATATTATATATATATTTATACTTGCTGGATGTTGTGGGGTTGGTATGTTTTCTTTTGCCACATATGTATATGTGTATATATGTTGTTCTTGTTTCCTGTTGTATAATAAAATTGAGTTGGATTTCACCCCACCTTCCTTATTATGTGAAGCTTGGTACTCTCCCATGTGTGGAGGCACAGAAGAACGAAGATGAAGACAGGGTTAACATACCTGTAACTTATGTTCATCGAGTTCTTCTGTGCCGACACACAACCCTCCCTCCTACCCCGCTGTGAACTCCAACGCAGATTGCTGTACTATGGCTGGGCGATGGCTCTAGTCTTTAGTCGAAGTTATAGCTCTGTGTTTTGGATGAGCGGCGGCAAGGGAGAACTGAGGGAAGGGGCCGTTGGCCGCTGGAGGAGCATGTGACCGTTTGGGCGGGAAACGGTCGCTGAGGCGCGCGGCAAACGGCCCCTTCGGAGCTGGGAAAGCGATAAAAAATCTTCCGGCGGCTGGCCTGCGCGTGCGCAGTACCCATGTGTGTCGGCACAGAAGAACTCGATGAACATAAGTTACAGGTATGTTAACCCTGTCTTTTGATGCGCAACCTGTACTTTATACTGTCAGGACAGAATATGGGGAAACAGAGTGGTTTCCAATTGACAAGGGTGTCAGACAAGGATGCATATTATCTCCTACCTTTTCAACCTCTATGCAGAGTATATCATAAAGAAAGCTGGATTAGATCTAGAAGAAGACAGAGTGAAAATTGGTGGCAGGAACATTAACAGTTTGAGATATGCAGATGACACCACGTTACTGGGAGAAAATAGTGAAGACTTGAAACAACTACTGATGAAAGTTAGAGGAGAAAACATCAAAGCAGGATTACAGCTGAACATCAAGAAGACAAAAGTAATGACTACTGAGGAATTACACAATTTTAAAGTTGACAATGAGGAAATTAAAATTGTTCAAGATTTTCTATTCCTTGGCTCAATCATCAACCAAAATGGAGACTGCAATGAAGAAATTAGAAGAAGATAATCCAAACTATGGTATTCCCCATTACCGTGTACGGATGTGAAAGTTGGACAGTGAAGAAAGCTGATAAGAAGAACATTGATTAATTTAAAATGTGGTGCTGGAGGAGAGTTTTGCAGATACCATGGTCAACTAAAAAGACAAATAGGTGGGTACTAGATTAAATCAAGCTTGAATTCTCCCTAGAAGTTAAAATGACAAAACTAAGGCTATCACACTTTTGTCACATCATGAGAAGACAAGATTCTCTGGAAAAGTCAATAATGCTAAGAAAAGTGGAAGGCAGTAGGTAAAGAGGAAGACCTAAAACGAGATGGCTTGACTCAACAAAAGAAGTCATGCCCTCCAGTTTGTAGGATCTAAACAAGTCTGTTAATGATAGGATGTTTTAGAGGACTTTCATTCGTAGGGTCCCCATAGGTGGGAAGCAACTTGATGGCACATAACACACACACATGCTCAGGGATGTTGATGATTAAATCACATATCCTTGGCATGTGAAAACAACTTCTGAGATTAAACCTTGGGGAAGTCACTCTCACATAACTTAAAACAACCAGCTAGCTAGACAGGCTGGATATAGTTTATGGGTTATTTCCTTCACCTTATTTAGGGTGTGACTGTTGCATTTCTAGGATCTGACACATTCCTTGCTGGGCCCACCTTCTAACAGTGTTCCATTTATTTTAGACTTCATGTTGTTGTTAATGAAAGCATCAGGTTAACAGAACCATTGTGATTGGGTATAATTGAAATTTGGAAGGAGGGGGGTATACCTCACTCTCACACCCTCTCAGTCCACTCGCAGGTCCCTTCAACCTGACATAGTCCCAGCTGCTTTCCACAACAGCTGTCTCCATCCAGCTGTCGGTCTTACTCCTTCTCTTTCTCTTCTTCTTTCCTCCAACTCCTCTCTGTTGCTCTCTCATTCTCTCTCTCTCCTCCACTCCACCACACTCCTACACAACCCACCACGCCCTGTGGGTGGATTCTCCTTATATCCTTTCCCCTATTCCCAGCTCCACCTGCCAGCCACACCTCCTTCTGCATTCTAGCCATAGCCCTCACTGTCTCAGGCAGTCACACCTGAGTTTCCTCTGCTGGCTGCCCTGATCAGCCACAGCTGTGCTTTCCTGGCTTGCTGCCAAGCCTTTCCTGCTGAGTGCCTCAGGTTGACACACCTGGGGTTGCTTTGCTCCCAGGTTCTCCTGGTCCTGGCTAATCCCCTCTATCTTTCCTGGAGGCTGGGGCGTAGTCCTGAGCCGCCTTTGATGCTTCTTTTCCTCCCCTGCCGGTAAGGTTGCTGGCTAGTTTTTTGGCTCGCTGCCCCTGCTCCCTGTACCTTCTCCCCCAGGTCTATTTCCCTCCTGATGGTCCTCCACACTCTCCCTGCCTGGTTCCCTGGCCTCCCACCGGAGGGTGAGGCTAGCTGGCTTCCACCTGCCCTGCCTGACCCTCTGGGGCTTGGGAGCTGCTCCGCCCTCCTGTTGCTGGGGTGCCTCTTTCCCCCCTTCTATTGTTGGTCTGTGCTGGCCCTGGGTGTCCGTTGGGGTGGCTGGGTAGTTGTCCCCCATCTCCCATCTGCTCTTCTTGGTAAGTCCGGGGGCTGAATCTCAGACTCCAGATGAAAAACTCCACCCTCCGCAACTGCTTGGTGCCTAATTTGCAAGGGGCATGTAACGCTTCCTAATTTTTATGATCGTTCCATACCTCGAAAGGCATTTTATCCCCTTCCAGCCAATTATTCCATCTACATAAAGCCAATTTCACTGCAGACGCCTCTTTGTCCCACACCGCCCAATAGTGTTCTGTTTCCGATACATAGATACATAAGCACAAGGGTGTAATTTCCCTTTGTCATCTTCCTGCTGGATCACACACACACACATCACTATGTCACTGGCATCCACCTGGACCACAAATTTACTGTTCTCTTCCGGAAGATGTAGGACCGGCTCAGAGGTGAAAATCCATTTCAAACTCTCAAAAACCTTCTGGTACTCTCCTGTCCAAGCTAATTTATGGCTAGGTTTTGTTCCTTGTGGCTCCTTCTCCTTTGTTTTCAGTAAGTCAGTGAGGGTTAGGGAAATCTGAGCAAAGTTCTTTATGAAAGGTCAGTAAAAGTTAGCAAATCCCAGAAACTATTGCAGCTGCCGTCAGGTTTTGGGGGCCTCCCATTCAATCACAGCTTGAACCTTGGCTGGGTCCATCCCCAACCCTTGTCCTGATACCTGATATCCCAGAAAGTCCAGCTCCTTGTGAAACTCGCATTTGGATAGTTTAACAGGCAGCAGGTGAGAATGCAGGGTTTTCAACACTTCCCGCACTGACTTTACATGTGACTCATAGTTTTGTGAATAGGTAAACCTCCACCCCTTTGTACAGGTATTTATGGAGCACCTCGTTAATCAAATTAATGAACACCCCCGGAGCCCCTTGTAATCCAAAAGGCATCACTAAGTACTCATACTGCCCCAAAGGGGCATTGAACACCATTTTCTATTCATCCTCCTCCTTTATCCAGACTCTAAGCATCGCGCAAGTCCAGTTTAGAAAAGATCTTCCCTTGAGCCACCATTCTCAACAAGTCTCTGATGAGGGGGAGGGGGGTAGGCATTAGACATCAATATCTCATTAATCTTTCTATAATCTGTGCACAGTCTCAACCTCCCATCCTTTTTCTTGTGGAAAAGTACCAGGGCTGCATGGGGAGAACTTGTGGGCCGAATAAACCCTCTCGCCAGCTTTTTGTCAATGAATTTCCATAGCTCCGCCTACTCCCCTGAGCTCATGGAGTAAAGCTTCCCCTTTGGCAGCTTCTGCCCGAGGATCAGTTCAATAGCACAGTTGGTGGCCCTATGGGGAGGGAGCTCGTCTGCCTCCTTTTCATTAAACACTTGGCTCAAGTCTTGATACTTGGGGAGATCTGATCCCTCTCCTCCTTGGTTAACAGAACAGCTTCTGGGTTAGGAGGGGCCTCTTTTCCCCACTCCTCAATCCACACATAGTTATGGCACTCTTCCTCTGGGAAACAGTTCTTCGGCCCTCCAGCGCACATAAGGGTTGTGATCACACAGGCAGTGCACTCCCAACACCAGGGGAAATTTAGTAGCTGTTGCTGACTACAAACACCTGGGTTTCCCAGTGGCTCCTCATCCCCAGAGGGGTAAGTTCAGTCTTGTAACTGGGAGGATTCCCTTTCATCCGAGACCCATCCATTTGCTCAAACACAATGGTATGGACGAGCTTTCTCACCTCCAGTCCCAGTCCTGTCACCAATGCAGGGACAATTAAGTCTCTGGTACAGCCCGAGTCAATTAGAGCTCTTACTCGGATATGTGTCCCTCTCTGAGGGTTAACTAGGGTAATTGGCAAGTAGAACAGGGCCCCTTTTGGTCTCACCTCTCTAGGTGCTGGTTCTTTTGTGACCTGCTGGCGGGGCCTGCTCACAGCAGGTCGTCCTCATTTCCCGTTGGCAGGCTCTTGTCTTCTTCAGCCCTGGATGGGTCTCCACTGGACGGCTCTGACTCCAACTTCAAGCTTGTGGGCAATTCGTCCCGCAGGCATGTCGGCTTCTTAGCAGTCTTTGATGGTTCCTCTGGGGTCCTCTGGGCCTTGCATCCTCTTTCTGAGGCTTCTGCTCTCTGTCCCAGACAATCAGCTGTAAAATGGGCCACTCCCCCACACTGCAGGCAGAGGCCCCATTTAAGGCAGAGGGCTCACTCTGCGTCCAGGAGGAGGCTCCTGGAGCGCTTCCTTTCTCGAGCTCTGACATCCGGGGGGGGGGGTCTGCGCTGACCTACTTGGTGCTGCATCCGCAGTAGTTTGACAACTTGATTCTGGTTCTCTATCTTGCAGGCAAGTTGGATCCATCCCAGCAATGTCCGGAGGGCGTCTTGCACCAACGCCTTCACCACCAGGTCCGGATTCAGGCCTGCCCTGAAGAACTTGATCTTCACTCCTTTGGTCCAGTCTCTCACTTTAGCTGCATACTGCTGGATTTCTGCTGCATATTCTTGCACAGGATGGTTGCCCTATGCCGCATCTGTTTCAGCTTGGTCCTCACCCTCTCCTCTTCGAGCAGGTCCTCAAACTGCTCTCTCAAGGCTCAGACGAACGCATCCAAGTGCCTTAGTTCTGCAGCACAGGCCACATACAGGGTCATGTACCACTTCCTGCTGGCCCTCCTAACCGTGAGCCCAGGTAACTTACTTGACTGGCTTCATCTGGGAAAGTAGGATCCTATTCTCTGAAAAACTCCATGACTTGGATTAAGAAGTAGCCCAAATCCTCAGGATCCCCTTCAAACCATGCCTTCATATTGCACCACCCCTGGGGTGGCTGGTCCGGGGGATCTCTCGGTTCCCCAAGCGGTCCTGGTCCTGGTTCAGGTACTTCTCTGCCCAGAGGGACCCCCACAGGTGGTCCTGGTTGTGGAAGGTTCTGCAGCAGATCTCAGAAACCATCTAGTAGGTCTCCCAGGCCTTGCTTGATGTCATTATCTCATTCCAGAGGGCATGCATCTCCTCACGGGTATCATCTAGGAGAGGCTTGGCTTTATCCTGGTCATCCTCATCCTAGTCCTTGGTCAACCCAGCACCATCCTCTTCCTTCTTGTCTCCCACTGGGGTTTTGGTGTCATCCTCCGGGATAGCAGAGGGGCCACCCAGACTGAATCCAAACAGTTGTCCCCTCCAACATAGTCTCCAGTCCTGCTCGCTCTGGGTGCTGGTCCCGCGAGGGGTCCAGCTCCTAGGGGTTCTCATCAACCAGTTCAGATAGCTGGCCTTGTGTTTAGGGATTGCTCCAAGTTCTGTCAGTGCTTCCACACCAAGCCCACATGGTTCCATGGGGTCTTTTGGTAGTCCTTCAGGATTCTCAGGCATTCCCTTGTCCGTTCCGCCTGCCATGTTGCAGGCATCGAAATTAGGGTCCTGGTTCTGAAGGAAAACGAGGGGATTCCAGGCAAAATGTCAAGTCTTGCCAGGTACTTCCCAAACACTTCACTATATCCCTCAGGTGTATGAGTTAAAGATGTTTTTATTAAAGAAAGATAACAGTAACAAGATACTATGACAGGAGAATTGGCTGAAATGCCTAAGGGTAGTAAAGCAGGGTAAGTTATAGAGTACTGTCTCCACCACCCCCCTCTATGGGAAGAAGAGGCTGTTGAAGGTTTTGGTGTGCACTGCATGGGAAGAAGGGAGGGGGAGAGAAAGGAGTTCTACTCAGTCTCTGGGTTTAGTCCAAGGTCATTTTCCCAGGCTTGAAGAGGAACTTGTCTCCAAAACACCTTGCCTGAGAGATAAGCAGTTAGCAACAAAGCAGACAGAAATTGTGGATACAAATAGAAAGAGACTTGATAAAATGGAATAAATTGAATCTATCATGGTTGGGAAGAATAGCAGCAGTAAAGATGAATGTCTTACCACGAATGATGTTCTTGTTGCAGACAATCCCAATTATTAGAGACTCAAAACAGTTTGATAAATGGCAAAGAAAAATTTCAGACTTTGTGTGGGCAGGCAAGAAACCACGCGTGAAAATGAAAGTACTACAGGATGCGAAAGAAAGAGGTGGCTTCCAACTGCCCAATATAAGACTATATTATGAAGCAATATGTCTGGTATGGTTAAAAGATTGGATAATGTTAAAAAATCGTAAATTGCTGGCCTTGGAGGGACATAAAAAATTATTTGGATGGCATGCATACATGTGGTATGATAAAGTAAAAGCAGACTTGATGTTTTTGCACCATTACATTCGGAGAAGCCTCTTCACAGTCTGGAAAAAATATAAGGTTTACATGGAAGATGGAATTCCTTCATGGGTGGTTCCGTATGAAGCAATAGATCCAAGAACTGTTGACAATGAGAAGCAGTGCCTAGCATACAAGGAGATAACACAAGTACAACATTCAATGCTAAGAATAAAAACAGAAGAAAAGTTGTCTCCTTGTTATGGATGGTTCCAATATAGACAGATCAGAGATCTTTACAACTCGGACTGCTTAAAAGGAGGTATAAGAATGGAAAACTCTGAACTAGAAGAAGTGATGTTACAGGAAGGCAAGAAAGAAATATCTAAAATTTATAAATTACTTCTGAAATGGTATACAGAGGATGAAATAGTTAAAACCCAGCTGGTGAAGTGGGCAATAAATTTTCATAAAGAAATAACAATGGAGGCATGGGAACACCTGTGGAAAAATACATTGAAGATTTCAACTTGTACAAATATTAAAGAGAATGTATATAAAATGATATACAGATGGTATTTAACGCCAAAGAAAATTGCACTAGGGAATACAAACATGTCAGACAAATGCTGGAAATGTAAAAAGCATGAAGGATCACTGTATCATATGTGGTGGACCTGTGAAGTAGCTAAGCAATATTGGGGAGATATAATTGAAGTAATTAATGAGATTTTACAAATCCAAATAAACAAGAATCCTGAATTGTTGCTACTGAACTTGGGGATGGAAGCTGTTCCAATGCAGTATAGAACATTGCTATTTTACATGACTACAGCGGCAAGACTTTTGTATGTGTAGAAGTGGAAAGTACAAGAAATACCAACTATAGAAGACTGGATTTACAAATTGCTGTACATGGCAGAAATGGACAAAATGACAAGGAAGCTTAAAGATCTTGACCTAGGACAATATATTTCTGATTGGGGGAAATTAAAACAATATTTAGAGAAAAAATGGGATGTGAAAGGAGAACTGTGGCAGTTTGAGAATTTCTAAAGGGTGGTGGTGTAAATGGAGGAGAGAAGTGACTTTACCATTAAGGGGGAAATTTAACTATGACAATCTAAGCTAATATTATGATTAAGAAAATTTGAAGTAAAACGGATACATTAGAAAATTTATATCATATATTATATATATTATGATGTATGGTGTTAGTATATTGTACTGTATACTATATTGGGATGCTATATTACAATGCATGCTAGGTTATATTGCATGGAATAGTATATAACAAATACTATATTGATAGTATATTGGATAGAGAACATGCATAAAAGAATTAGAACATGCATAGAGTAAGAGATATTATAATTTATGTGTTATAGATAAATACATGTTATATTATATTTCAATGCATGCTATGCTATGTTGTATGGTATAGTATACAGCAAATACTATATTGATAGTATAGTTGACAGAGTATTTGTATAAAAAGAATATGCTTAGAGTAAGAGATAGTATGATCTATGTGTTGAAGAAAAATATAAGTGAAATAGTATTAAGCAATAAAAGGGGGGTAAGGGTTGGAAAGCTGTTAGAAGTCAATAGGGAGGGGGGAGGAAAAGGGTGGGGAACAGAATTAATTAGATATGAAGGGAATGTATGTATTAAATTTAAAAATTTAAACTCACCAATATATATATATATATATATATATATATATATATATATATATATATATATATATATATATATATATATATATATATATATATATATATATATATATATATATATATATATATATATATATATATATATATATTAAAAAGAAACTTGTATTCTCATAGTTGTTTTTAAATAAGTCTATATTTTTCGCAGTCAGTTCGATACCCAAATACTTTACTTTATTAGTTACTTCACAGTCCGTTATCACCATTAGTTCTTGTTGCTTCTGTTTAGTCATATTCTTGCATAATATTTTGGACTTCTTTTTATTCACATAAAATCCAGCTAGATCTCCAAATTGCTTTATTTTCTCTATTACCTTTGGCATGTTTTCAATTGGATCTTCTACTATTAACATTATGTCATCCGCAAATGCTCTGACCTTGTAGGAAAATTCTTTTATTTTTATACCTCGGATTGTATCATCCTCTCGTATTTGAACCATCAATATTTCCAAAACCAGAATAAACAACAATGGAGACAAACAGCCCAATCCTAAGAAGGGCACGGAAAGTGAACAGGAACCGAACTAAGGCTTGCGAGGGCGCATCTAGCCCGTACGCCCACGTAAGTGGCCTTCCACCCGCGCTGGGACGCGGCGCTGGCCCGCCGGCGGGCCAGCACCGGTGCAAGACACAGGCGCCCGGGCGGCGGCGCAGGAGTGGCGTAGAGCCCTACGCCGACGCAGGGGGGGGCGGGGAGCAAGGCGGGGTCGGAGTTAGTCCGCTCCCTAAGCTCCTCCAGAAGCGGGAACGCCCACAGCGGCGCAAAAAAGCTACGCCACGGAAAAAGAAGGCGTAGCCCATAGGCGTCCATGGAACGGCGAAAAATCAGCCCCCTCTCTGAGCGCCCCGCCCCGCCCCTATGGCCCGAAGGAGCATAGGATGAGAACTATCCCGGGGACCAATCAGCGTGCGCGCCCGGCGTGGACGAGCCCCCCTCTCTGCACCCAATCACCTGCGACCGCGCCCTACAAAACATCCGGCCAGCGCCGCCCAAACCCCCAGGTAAGTGAGCACTCGGCCGGAGGCTCTGCCCGTCTGCTGAGTGGCATTGCCCCTTTGAAAACCGAAACGGGCTGAGGGCATTCACATTGGCAGGCGCAGAATGCACTCGGGGGACTTTGCGAAAAACTGGGGGAACTTCGCATAAAGGGGAAGAGGTGCAAATGTCTGCCTAACTCTTTCTACCGTGATAGAAAGAATGACTCCACAGCTAACTGATGCATGCTAGTTGCTTCTAACTAAGCACAAACAAACTAACCCTTCCGTGGCAGAAGGGAATGACACTTTGCAAATTAACCGCATGCTCTCCCGTTTCCTTGCAGGTGCCCTGACTCTGGCGCTCCCACCTGGTGATGACCGACGGAGCGCTGACAGGTAAGGAGGAGGTGGGGGGGCATTCCGCAGATTAGTGCAAACCGCCCATTCACCTGAACCCACCCGCTCACTTGCCGCTTTGGGTGAGGCCCAGCAGGGGTGGGGGGCAACCATGGCCGCCCCTGGCTGCCTCAGAGGCAGGCGCCTCGAAAACCACATGTGGCCAGGTGTTTGTTGTGACCAGCTCATTCCCTCCCATAAAGGTAAAGGCTTCCCAAGGCTGAGTGCATCCTCGCCAGACCGTCAGGCATCAGCTGCTGCCCTCGACCATGTGCAACCCCCCCCCGGATGGCGGAGTGTGGGGCTTGCCTTGCCAGTGGAACGAGGCAAAGCCCACACGTGTCTTTTTCCCCCACAGGCACGTCCAGGGCATGGCTGCTCCCCCGCGCCCCGCCCTCCCCAAACATCTCTGACGGACGGTTGGCTGCAGCCCAGGAAGCACCGTTGCGCCGCGGCCTGCATCCCAGCCCCGCCCCTCCAAGCGGGAAGGAGGGCTGTGTGGAATGCTCCGGCTCCCTCGCCAGCCTAAACGCAAGCCCGCTCTTTCCAGTGCAATAAAACGAGATGTACAACAACTGTCTTCTGTGTCTGCGAGTCTGACTTCGTCCTCCGCCCCTCCCCCAACACTCCCGTCACATCTCCCCACCTGCACATTGCCACAAATGTATCCGACACACCCCGTCTTGCCTCCCCGCCCCCTCCCTCCCTCCTCCTCCCCCCCTCCTCCTCTGTATTTGACCAGTGTCTGTACCACCCATCTGCCGAAGAGAACTTGATTCTCAGAAGCCTGTGCCACAATAAAATTGGATAGTTGTAAAGGTGCTACGGGACCCTTTTTGAATTCGCTACCACAGGCTAACACGGCTAACCCCCCTGTATCTATGGCCAGGTAGAGGGTTGGGGCGGGGCATGTGAGCGGGGAGGGGGATCAATCCCCAGTGGGGAGAGTAGCTGGCACACGATAAGCCAGGGAGAGGGTGGTGCGAGCTGCCGCTGCAAGGGGGCGGGAGATGGCAGGGCAAACGGTCCGCTCGCTGGAACCCTAGCCCCCACCAATGGAGAATCCAGGGTGGTGGCAGGTGGATGCCATATCCCGGGCAGGAGGTCTCGCGCGCCTGGGGAGGGTCGCCCCCATCGCAGCCCCAGCAACACAGTCCCATGAGCGGCCACCTCCCAGAGTGGGTCCAGCCCCTCGGGCGTCTGCAGCAGCCCCATTGGTCATTCCAACACCTTCCACCCCAGGGCGTCCTGCCTCGCATCCAATCCCGTGGAGCAGTTGCCAGCCTCCCACGCCAACAGGCCATGGTTGTTGGGAGGGGTGGGGTGTGCCTCTCAAGTCCGTGCCGAAGCCCTGCTCGGGCGGCTCGTCGCCATCCTCGACCCTCCGGCCCCACCCGCTGCAGCAGCTCCACCCGCCCCAGAGGCACCCCTCCCTCGGGCCCAGTTGCGTGCGAGAGGCCGGGCCCGTGGACGGCCAAGGGGGTCCGGCCGCCGGCCTCCCCGGTGACCGCCACTGCCGCCTTGGGGGTGGGGTGGGGTGTTTTGCTGCACAGGCGGCTCTCCTACACGCCTCCCCTTCCTCACGTCTGCTGGGGGAGGTGGGATGATATAATAATAAAGGCTGATTTCTGTGCAATGGGTGTCTGTGTTCTTTGCCTTGGGATGGGGACGAGGGGGCAGGCCCGCTGTGTCTGCCTCTTGGTGGCGGCCTCAGGCCAGCCCTCCCCTTCGGCGCCACTTGGGGGCTGTCCCCTGCTGCCAGAGACTGGCTGCTGCCCTGGATTCCTCATGGCAGGGCGCCTGCCAGTCCCATGCCAACCTCTCTGGACGCGGCCGCCATGGACTTGGTGCTACATTGGGCAAACGGGGGAAAGGCTTCTCAGACTACGCCCACCCCTCTCCTTCCCGACTGCGAGCCCCGCCCGACACACGAGCCGAGGTAGTCTGCCGGCATGGGGGCGGTTTGCCTGCTGCTCTGGGGCCTGGCCGGGATCGCGTGCTGCCCATAGGCTGCGCCTTTCCTGGCCCCTCCCCCTGACGCTTGTCAGGAACAGTGCCCTTTGGCTGCGCCTGGCGGCGGCCGTGCATCAGACCCGCCCACAACACTTTCTGGTTCTCCAAAATTGCATCTCTGCGCCGCTGCGGGCGCCGCTGCGGCCACACTTTGCTGGCACAGGATCCGGCCCGGCGGCGCCGCCACACCACCAGTGCAGCCGCGTCGGCGTTGGGGCCGGCCATAGGATTGCGCTGAAAGGGCAACCCTGTCTTGTTCCTTTACTTATTTTCAATTTTTTAGTTAAGTCCTCATTCACTACAATCGCTGCACTTTGGTCTCTGTAAATTTCTCTAACTGCTTGTATGAACCTTTCTCCCATTTGCAGCTTTTCCATAGTGGCAAACAAAGTCCCAGTTCAAGTTGTCAAAAGTTTTTTATGCGTCCACGAAAAAGAAACCAACTTCCCTATCACAATGCTTATCATAATATTCAATAGCATTTATTACTGTCCTTAAATTGTCTTTAATTTGTCTATCAGGTAAAAATCCTGCCTGTTCCTCTGCAATAAATTCCACCAGCCATCCTTTTATTCTTTCTGCCAAAACTTTTGCAAATATTTTATAGTCATTGTTCAATAACGAAATTGGCCTATAATTTTTAACATTGGTCAAGTCCAGTCCATCTTTCAGAATTAATGATATGTTAGCTTTGTTCCATGAATCAGGAATTTTTTGGCCTTACATAGTTTCATTCATTACCTCTTTCAAAAAAGGTGCCAATTCGTTAGCCATCACTTTATAGAACTTTACTGTTAATCCGTCCGGTCCCGGTGCTTTCCCTAATTTCGTTGATTGGATGGCCTCTTTTATTTCTTCCTCTGTTACTTCTCTATTTAATTTTTCTTTCCATTCCTCCGACATCTTTGGTAGTTTCATTTTCTCCAAGTACTCCTCTATCGAACCCCTGTTCACGTCCTTTTTCTGGTACAGTTTTGCATAAAATTTATAGAAGGCTTTACTGATGGCTGTTTGGTCCAATAATGTTCTATCTTCCTCTCGGATTTTAATTATAGTTTTCTTCTCTTTTTTCTTTTTCAATTGCCTAGCTAGGTATTTGCCAGGTTTGTTGGCCCCTTCAAATGTCTTTTGGTTCATTTTTTTCAAATTCCACTCCAATTCTTTGTTGCTCATTGCCGTCAATTGCTCCTGCAATATTTTTATACCCTGATATATCCGCTTCTTCCCTGGCCTTTTCTTAAGTTGCACCTCTTTGGCTTTGATTTTTTCCATTATTTCTTTTCTTTTTTCCTCTTTTCTCCTTCTATCTCTTCCATTTAAGTCCATCAGTATTCCTCTAATTACCGCTTTATAAGCGTCCCATACCTTATAAGTTGACACATCCTTGTTTATGTTGTATTGTATAAAGAATTTGGTCTCCTTTTGCAGCAGCGTCATGTTGTCTTCTATCTGCAGCAAGTCTTCATTTATCCTCCATCCTCTTTTTTTAGTATTTTTTCCGAATCTCCACATAATTGGGTTATGATCTGAGCTTACCTTAGGCATAATTTCCACATCTCTAGTCCACAACGTCAATTCTTTGGAAGCCCAGATCATATCAATTCTTGATAATGTAAAATGTCTTGCAGAGTAAAAGGTGAATTGTCTATTTTTAGGATTTTGTCTCCTCCATACATCCTCCAGACTTTCTTGCTCTTTAATCGCAAAAAATGATTTTGGCAAAAGTCCTCTTTTTTTCTGTGCAATTTTAGATTTCTTGTCTTCTTCCAAGCTTGTAACTCCATTAAAGTCACCCGCCATAATTATTTGGTCATAAGTCAACTCCTCTAGTTGTCCTTGCAAGTCCTTAAAAAAGTTTTCTTTTGCACCGTTTGGTGCATAAATTCCAATCACCAAGATCTTTTTTGAGTTCCAAATTATTTCCACCGCTAAATATCTGGCTTCTACATCACTTAAAATTAATTTTGGCTGCAGCTCCTCCTTTATATACAGTACAACTCCTCTCTTCTTCTTTTTGGAGGCAGCTGCAAATTCATTTCCCAATTTTGCCAATTTTAAATACTGTAAGTCCTGTTTCCTAATATGTGTCTCTTGCAAGCATACTATATTGCATTTTTGTTTTAGAAGCCAATGGAAAATAGCCTTACGTTTACAAGGTGAATTAAGTCTATTTACATTCCAAGATATAATTTTACACTCCATATTTACATTCTTGTACTTTTTGGTAAGTCCTTTTCATTGTCCCTAATAAACACTTCCATCTCATGGCCAGATCTGATGTTCTTCCTTGTTCCACCAAATTCAAATGCCAGTCCTTCCGGTATTTCCCATCTATATCTGATTTTCAGGTCCTTTAACATTTGGACCAGCTCTCTGTATTTTTTCCGCTCCACCAACACCGATCTGGGCAATTCTTTCATGATTCTCACCACCTTCCCATCAACTTCTAATGGTTCTTGGAATTGTTTGCTTACAATTGTCTCTCTTATACTTCTGGTCGTAAATTGCCCAATCATATCTCTTGGTAACTTCCTCTGTGCTGCAAATTTTGAATTAATTCTATATGCCACGTCCAGGAAAGCTGCAATCTCCTCTTCCTCTCTTCCCAGGTAGCCTGCCAAAATTTCTGAAATCTGTTCTTGGGCCGATTTTCCTGTAATCTCCGGAACTCCGCGCATTCTAAATTGTTTTTCCATTTTTTTACATTCAGCTACAGCCATTCTTCCCTTCATTCCTCTCATCTCTGTTCTCTGCACATCAGCTAGAGTGTCAACTGTGTTCTCTACTACATTTACTCTCTGCTGTGTAGCTTGCAGTTCGTTCTGTACTTGATCAATTTTCTTTGTGAGTTCTGCCATCTCCGATTTGAGTGCCTCTTTAAAGTCTTTAAAGTTCTCTTGCATCATTTCTTTTTAACTTTATTTCCTTCTGAAACTTTTTTGTCCAAGTTTTCCAGTGCAGTTTGCCACTCCTTCTTTGACATCGTGAGGCTAGGTCTACCTCGCTCCTACGAGTCCACCCTTTTCCTCAACTCCGTGGTGCTAATTTACTCCTTTCGGTTATTTTTAAATGTCCCAGTTCAGCTTATTTTTTAAAAATTTATACTTGCATGGTCCAAAATGCCGGGCGTCTTTTCTCTATGGTTTTATATTGAGGTAATCGCCCTTACCCTCATCCAAGATGGCCTACTTCCGTTTTCTTTGAAGCCACAGCTTTGCCCTTCTTCAAGATGGTGGCTCCCTACTTCCGCTTTTAGCAAACCGCTTCTCACCAGTCTCTCTATGATTTTGACGCACTTCCTGTTCCTCCTTCCTTCCCGGCAGTTCTCGCGATGTTAAAACTTTCTCACAGTTCGTTATCTCCTCTTGGCCGCAGGTATGTAAACAATAATCAGTTTTCCGCATTTATTTCTCTTTATACTGTCACTTTTTAAAGATTTAACTTGCCGGAGTTCTCTCTTATATATAACAAGTCCCTTACAGTTTTTAAATCGTCTAAGTCTCTTTACTCCTTTTTATAATCTGTCCCGTACTGAGAGATAGCAATCTTTACCTTCTTAGACGTTTCTCTTGGGTTGTAATTGCTGCTTCAATTATCCGATCAATTCCAATTCCCTTCCTGATTTACTGAAGCTTGGGCATGTAGGTCTTATGCCAGAAACTGACTCCAGAGCTGCTGCAGAGATTTTAGCAAACCTTTCTTCGGGTGGGACCTCAAGAGTGGGACAGGTCTCGTTGTATAGAACCCCCCTCACACTCGAGATCAACGCGCCCTCAGGTTCTTGAGCATACTTGCCTGTTCCCCGCCTGGGAACAGGGGGCTGCGGGCAGTTTGCACCCCTCCAGCCTCCACAAACAACGGCACGGACAGCCCAGCTCTTTGAGCTGCGTTAGACCTCCATGAATCCCAAGCCGGAAGTCAGAATACAAGTTTCACTTTGCACCTACTCAGAGGCTCTGTAGCGCAATACTATAACACAGTACAGTTGATACATGACAGATATGCTGACAGCTTATCTAACAGAAGTTTTGCCCTGGCCACCCTACCCATATACACCCCACTTACCCCCACCCCACTTACCTCACTGGGATGCCCAGCTGGGTGGCGAGAGGGCATGCAGTCACCATCGTGCCATCCAACTAGGCAGCAGGGAAGTCGGAGCCAGCTCCTCTACAGCCTGCACCGCCTCCTCTGCCACCACAGTGGCCAGCTGGGAGGCGGGTAAGTCTGGAGCTGGCTCCTCTGCTGCTGCAGTGGCCAGCTGGGTGGTGGGGAAGGCTGGAGCCAGCTTCTCTGCCACCCACACCACCTCCTCTGCCACTGCAGCAGGCAGCAGGAAAGGCCCAGATCAGCTGCTTGGCAGTGATCTCCCTGCCAAACAGCTGATCCATGGATTTAAATGCCCCTTTCCGTGCTACTTTGCAATGGCATGGAAAGGGGCATTTAAACCCCCGCTGGCTGGATCAACTGCTTGGTGTGGATCTCCCTGCCAAACAGCTGATCCATGGGTTTAAATGCCCCTTTCCATGCTGCTTCGCAGCAGCACAGAAAGGAGCATTTAAACTCCCGCCAGCTGGATTCCCAAAGCAATACAAATCACTTCTGGAAGCTTTGATTTGGGTTTCAGAATTGGGCCCAGCATGCTGGGCCTAATTTGGAAATCCCGAATCATTGCGAATTGGGTCCAATTTGGTTACTTTACCCGAATCAGAAACCTGAATTGCACACCCCTAATGAGCATCTTAGTTGCCCTTAGAAGAGGCTACAAAACTGCATTATTTAGGAAGGCATTTGTCATGGACTGAGTACCTTTTCAGGCTCATTATGATTACACAAAAGTACTGCTGGTTGCTCATTTACTATTTTAAGAACATTATTAGAATAGTTTTTATTGTAATTATTATGTTGTTACCTGCCTTGGAATCCATCTATGCTGGCAGAAAGGTAGGTTTATAAATCTTTTAAACAAATAAGAGAGGAGGGAGCAATGATGAACACTGGAAAGATGGACATGGAAAGAAACAAACATGTTTCAGTCAAATTGCTTTTAAAATTATATTTCAAAGAGAAATTATAGGGAAATTATATTTCTCTTTGATAGACAAAATAACATTCTAACTTGCCTTCCTAATTAATTGTTCATATCTCTAAAGTAGCAAATTAATAGACAAACAAAAAGGTTAGCGAGTCAATGCTGAATTCACTTTAAATTCAATTTTGCCTATGAGTTCTGGAAGTCACTTTCATCAGTGCACAGAATTCTGTTGGGCTGTTGACAGTGGGTGTCAATATCTGCCTGCCTGCCTGCCTGCTCGCCCACCCATCTAGTACTGCTCCTACAGCTATTGCCTTAAGCAGAAATTAAAATGGGAAGAACCTTACTTGGTATCATGTCTCTGATGTTTAATTATTGTCCCTATATATTTTGCCACAGAAAGGTAACGAAATCATCTATATCTGATAACAATCATGTCACCTGGGCTCTCACACTAGGTAGTTCCACATTTTCAAGCAGAGGGAAGATCAAGCTAGCCCTCAGCTCATCAAATATGGGACACTCCGTAATTGTATGTTCAGTGCTTTCATTTTTATCATCTTGGCATCTGCATGTTCTATTGGCACATGGTGCTTTCTTGTATCTAGCTTCCAAAACTGCTGAGGGAAGGGCATTCATTCTTGCCAGTGTAAAAGCTCTTCTGAGCTTTGCTACTGTCAGATGATAAAAATACCTTGACAGTTGCATTGGGAGGGCTATACCTAAGTAAAGAGTCAAACATACTCTCTGTGCCCTAACAGACGTACTAGTAATGTCCAACTTCCTGACATGCATTTTTATTTGCCTAATTATATATTTGGTCTCTGTAGTCTTGACCATATTGTTTGTTATTCCTAGGCATTTCATTTTCTTTTCCAGTAGTTGATCCCATTGACTACCATATTTTTCTGCCTGAATGAGTCCAAGTAGAGTGGACGCTCCCTCGGATTTTAAAGTCTTTACTTTAAAAAGAAATGCTTTTATCCATGCCTTAGCTTTGTTGATGTTTCACCCAATTCAGCTCTCAGAGCTGCTTCCGAAATGCATCTGGAAGTAGCCAATACACATCATAAAAAATCGTACTTGATATAATCCATTCTCTCAGATGTGGCATGAATCCAGATTTCTGCGCCATACAAAAATTGATTTAGAACCGGCAGATTAGAGAAGATGAGGCAGATTAGAGAAGATGACAACATAAAAGGGATAAAAATAAAGGGATCTTCTTATAAGTTAAGAGCTTTTGCAGATGATGTGATTTTTATAGTAGAAGACCCAATACAAACCTTGCCAAGATTACTGGATAGAATTAAAGAATTTGGAGACTTAGCAGGATTTTTTATAAATAAAAAGAAATCAAAAATAATAACTAAGAACATGACTAAGAAGAAGCAACAGGAATTGTGTGAACTTACAAACTGTGAAGTGGTACACAAGACTAAATATTTGGGAATAGAGCTGACAGCTAAAAACATTGATTTATTTAAGAATAATTATGAAAAGCTCTGGTCACAAATTGAAAGAGATATGATAAAATGGAATAAATTAAACTTATCATGGTTTGGTCGGATTGCCACAGTTAAAATCAATGTGCTGCCCAGAATTATGTTCTTAATGCAAACAATACCAATCATTAAAGACAAAAAGCAATTGGAAAAATGGCAGAAGAAAATATCGGAGTTTGTGTGGGCAGGAAAGAAACCCAGAGTAAAGATCAAAGTACTTTGTGATGCGAAGGAAAGAGGTGGAATGCAGTTACCTGATCTTCAACTTTACCATGAAGCGATATGCCTAGTCTGGTTAAAAGAATGGGTGTCTTTAACCAATCATAATTTGTTAACCTTGGAAGGCTATAATAAGCTTTTTGGATGGCATGCATATATGTGGTACGATAAGTATAAAATGGATGCAATGTTCCAGCACCACTATTTGAGAAGGAATTTATTGTTGACTTGGCTAAAGTACAAAAAATATATAGATCAGAAGAAACCACTGTGGATTATACCAGCTGAGGTGATCAACCCAAATCTAGAGTATAATGGGAAAGAATCTCTTACCCTCAAGAACAGAAGTAGCAGATAAGGAGCTGAAGCTTAAACCAAATGAGGAGTTGCCTTTTAAGTATGGTTGGTTACAATACAGACAGATAAAAGATTTATTTGACTCAGACCAAAGGAAAACAGGTTTTAGAATTAAAAATTCAGAATTTGAAGAACTTTTGTTAGGAGATAATACTAAAGCAATTTCAAAAATGTATAAATTGTTATTGAAGTGGTTCACAGAAGATGAAACAGTCAATACATTATTTGTTGACTCTTTATTATTGGTAGCAATCAACACTCTAGCTAAGTACATGTTAAGGCATAATCACAAATGTTGCTTAAATTGTTGGGAATAGGCGGTGTGGCACTTCTAGTTCAATGAAAAACTGACATAACTAGAATGTACATTTAGTTTTAAAATGCTTTTCTTCTTCTTGCAGCGCATATATATTTGCAAGTATCTCATTCTAGACTAAAAGATTCAGCCATATATAAAATTGTTCTTAATCTTCAACTTGAAAAGAAAACTAAATGAAAGTATTCAGTGACTATACAAAAATGTCAAGTTAAATAAAATCCCTCTCAACTTATTAGAAGATAGTCAGCCTGTTTAGTTTGAGTGTATAGATGTTGAGTTGGATCCAGCCAATTTTTTCACTCAGTCTATTCTTGACCCATTCTTGTCCCATCCCACATGGCTTTTATCCATGCTGGTCCCATGATCCCCATTATAGACTTTTTGGTGGTCAAAGGGATCCCTTTTACACAAGTGGAAAACCTGGTTAGATCCAGCTCAATAAGTTAATTTAGCTAAATTGTTTGGTAGATGGATTCAAGTGCCTTGGCCTAGTGAGAGATCTCTCCCTGCTAAAGGTGAGTATATGTTTATTAACTAATAAAAGACTGAAATAAAGTTCTGGGTTTTTTTGTTATAATAATAAATGAGTAGGGAAAATAACAGCATTCATTATTATTTATTTTCTGTCTCTACCTGTCTCCTTTAAAAGAATTCAAGCTTAATTCTGACTTAGAGCGGGTCAGAAAATAATGAAACTGAGATAAAACTTTTCCAGTAAGCAGAGTAAAACTGTTCTTGCAACAGAAAAGATTTTTCCAGATAGGTCTTTCCATTGTGCTATATCATTAAATGCTAGTTTGAGAAGCACTTTCTTCATTCTATAAGCAACATTTCTTTGCTTCAGTTTCTTCTATCTTTTGGAGACTGAATATTTTCAGGTTCTTTCTGGTTTTTTTGCAAATTTACATAAAGTACTGCGTAACTGACCTGGGTGTTCAGTAAGCAAATAAAGATGTATTGTTCAGCCTTCTGTTTACTTTTATTTAAACAGAGAACATATTTCAGCACTTTATAATATTCACTTCCAGACTGATACAACTTTATAAAAGGAATATGAAACTAACAACCCTTTTGTTCAAATCTTGTTCATTCTGACTGAAATTTGGGGCAGAGCTATAATTTGATGTTATTTCCACTTCCGCCTTAAATTTTAGTATTTGTTTGCTTAACTCTGGGTAGACCTTACCAGTTATTTAGAATTAAAAATCCCAAGACTGGATGACAGAATCAAGCTTTTTTGTTCATTAAATTTCTGCTTCAAACATGGCCGCAGAATTACGAGCTTGCAGCCAAATACTTCTGGATCTGTTTTTAATCTTCAACAACCTCAGAGGAGTATGAGTTTTGCCCATTACCATCCTGCCTCTCTATGAACTCTTAATCAATGCAGCAGGACAGTTTGCACATTGATAAGATACAGTATGTTGAAGGATTCCCTGTGAAAAAAGTAGCTGGTTCCACACAGGAGCATGGAAATATGCTCCTGTAGTAGAAGCAACAGCAAGTGAGTTAGAGGTGGGCAGGGACAGCATTCATACACTGCTTGTCTTATTGCTATCCCCTCTGCACTCCTTCTCTTTAGTCAGATCAGTGCAGAAGTGCTGATTCAAAGAAAGTGTTGCTGGCCCCTCCTGCAGCACAGCAACCCCCTTCCCCCCAACAGTGAGGAGTTGGCTCACAGCTGAGCTGCCCATTAGCTGTTAAGTGTGGGGGGGGGAGTTCAGAGCTGAAAGGGGAGGAGGAAAGTAGAGGTAGTGCTAAGCTGCCCCCCCCCCTTGACTGCTGGTAAAACTTTTACTTTACCCACAGCTGTAATGCCATTTCCCCTTCAAGTCAGAGGTTTTCCTTTGCTCCAGCTTAAAAGAGAAAGCTCCAGGAGCCCCACATGTTCTGAAAGACCATGGCATTATGTGAAAGCTCCCAAATAAAACACGGGCATCCTGTGCTCCACCAGGGGAGAAAATTCCCATGTGCTCCTGCATAAAGGGTCCTTGTCCTATGAGTGCATTGTTTTTAGCAGGAAATCTTTAATTGCAGCTCGCCACTAAAGGTCTCAAATTTTGTGCTACAGAAATGTGGGTTCCCTCTTGGGAATGATGCATGGCCAAATGCTTATGCATTTTATCCCAAATTTTTAGTTCCTTTTACAGAAGAATTTCTTCTGTAAATAATTAATCACGATCACAATTTACAGTCAGCAAGGAAAACATTTTTATTCATGGAGAAGTCAATTTAAGTTCTATAAAACATGTTAGCTCAGTTATAGTCCAGTATGCAAATACTTTAATATATCAATTTTCTCCATCCTTGAGATACTTCTCCCGTGGCACATTAAGCTTTGGAAAGGAAAAAGTACATTTATTCATCAAGAACACCTTTTCAGCAATGCGCAGACAAACATGAAATTGTTGGATGAACAATATTTGAACACAGTGACGCTCCTTTTATAAAGTCACATCAATCTGTAAGTCAGTATTATGAAGTATTAAAACATGTTTTCTGTTTAAATAAAGGTTAACTAAAGGTGAAAGAATACATCTTACTTGCAGGTTTAACATCTGATAAGTCGCTTGTTTATGTAAACTGGTAACATTTAAGAAATCACTCAGATTAATGTTTTGAACAGACTTATCTAAGTATCTAGTCCTTCACACTTTTATCTTTCCCGAGAAGGAACACAGGGCAGATGCATGTGGTTATTCCTTTTCATCCTCCAATGGCAGTGGCCTTTTCTGTCAGAAAATTCACTTTGTCTAGAGGAAATCTTAGGCTGGAGTAAGACTTCTCACTTGGCTGAGTGGAGTGATAAGCCAATAATGTTTACTGAGTTCAATGCAAAGCATTTGTTGGGCATTTCCACTACATAAATGCAAAGTGGGCACATGCTCTTTGTTGTCACCTTTAATTTCTACTAACATACCATTTGAGAAAAAATGTAGATGAAGAATTTGTACTCTTATCTCTGGATATAAAATTCTCATAATTTATAACGTAACTGGAGGTAAGAGAACAGAGGGAATGTAAGGAAGCGATATCACCAAAATGAGTTCATCTAATTTTCAAAATACAGGTCTGATGCATATTTATTACTTAATAAACAATAAGAAGGGCTTAAATAAAATGTTTGTTTTGAACATTTGTCTCAAGCTGAGAACTGAGCAATATATCAATATGAGTTGAAAAATATTTTAGAGGTAATGTACTTGGATTTTAATGACAATTGTAATGTGTAGTTCTAATCATAGCACTGCAATAATCTTCTGTGAAATAAGTAGCTCTAGCTTTTTCATGGTGGCATCTATAGAAAACAGTGTATTGGACTGCTGTTTCTTAATTGTAAAAGTCTGAATTTTTCTTGCCCAGTGCTATTCCTTTGATTGTTTTTTCTTTTCAATTCTCAGTGTCTTGTATTTGAAGATGCTCCAACTGGTGTCAAAGCAGCTCTGGCAGCTGGAATGCAAGTAGTTATGGTTCCAGATGAAAACCTGAACAAAGATCTCACAAAAGAAGCAACTCTAGTACTTCAGTCTATGAACCATTTTAAACCTGAACTGTTCGGTTTACCACCATTTCCCTGAGCAGTGTTTTATTGGTGTTTTAATGTAGCTGTTCTTTATTGGGGAAGGGGGAGATAGACTATTCAGAGTGTACACAAATCTTAATGTAATGTTCTATATTTATAAATTAATGTTAGAAATTTCTTATTTATTCAAATCTACTTGTGCTAGATGGCAAGATGAGCCTTGTGATAAGTTCTCGTCAGAACTACTTTAGGAGATGCCTCTGATTCAGTGCAATGAGTACTGCTCAAAGTAAAATAAAGACATCCTTGGATTAAAAACTCCTGTGTGTGCCTGAAAGGGCTCTGAATCATCTCTATTGTATTGCCTTGTTTGACATTCCACAGTTCTGCAATCTTCTGCTCCTCAATGTTTGCTAAGCATGTCATATGAAATGTCCATATTTAACCTGAATGGGAGATGTTATGCCTAGAATCATTAAATAGTTGAAGTTTTGGGGTAGGATTCTGTCAGTTTTTACCTTTGTCTGACACTTGGTAGTTTTAAGCACTTTAAAATAAATTGATTATTAGTAGAAGTAGTACTAGAATCTCTTACCCAGGTAACTATTAACTGCCCACCTAAGCATTTCTTTGTTCTAGTCTTTTGTACAAGAATTTTATTTTCCTGTTTCATATTCTTTCTGTTTTTTGTTTTAATAATTCTTTTGTCATATGTTTCCTTTTACTACCCAACAGCAAGAAAAATATTTCTTGTAGTTTTTGCACACCTTTTGCTCTTGGAAATCTGCTAAATAAAGTATCAATCCCACCACCACCCACCCCTCAGTAAATAGCCATTATAGAGTTTAAACTTATTCTTTGTACACCACAGGCTTCAACCATATCTGAAACAAGTATGATGATCACATCTTCCATGTTTTTAATGAAAAATACAGTTGTGTATATTTAACAGTCAGCTACATCCAGATTCTCTTTTCTGAATAAACATTGTAAGTTGTAGATATTTGCATTTTTTTGTTTGTGGTAATTCTCTTTCTACTAGTTAAGAAGAATGAACAAGAAACTATATAAAACAACAAAGTCAACCTGCTAAACATACATATACATCTTCTCCCACATACAGAACTGTAAAGCTGTTAAGGAGATGGGCCTTCATGGGTGTTTATATTCCTTCCTTTCATTCCTAGTTTGAGCTTATTGAGTTCTCATCAAACCTATCAAAACAAAGCATTAAACAGGGCTTTCTTCTATGAATAGGACGATTCTTTGTGGGTTAGAACCTTATAGATTTAGGCACAAAACCCTCTGTCCCTCAGAGAAACAGCTTCAAACCATGCATGCCATGAGGACCGAAGTCTCATCTTGGTCTCTCAGCCCAAGACTGCGTTCTGGAAGAGAGGTGTGCAATTGTTTGTTTTCCTCTTTCCAGGCATCTTGACAAAGAAAAAGATATTTGTCACTGGTTGATAGCTGGAACAATCATCAGGATCCACAGCAGGGCTTTTTAGAAGTGGCCTAGTGACAGTTGCCATGGTGACAGGGGTCATCCTCTCTTTTCTTCCCGAGATCCAACCAGACACTTCCACCAAGTTGTTATAAGCCAAGAAGGGTACTAGGCCATACTTTTCCAAACACACAGATCTGACCCTCTGTCTACAACAATATATGTTTCTGTGCACAACATCCATACAAACTATATAGAATGGGGATTGTTTTAGTTATTGTTCCAGAAAATGAATTACACTTGTCTTGACTAATATTACTGTATAGCTGAAAAGAGCTTTGAAGTGTAAAACAGGTGTCTTCTGGGATTTTTCTCTATCATAATAGTTCAGTTCCAACTGAAGACTTTATTAGGTGACACAAACTCTAATAAATCATAATTAGTAACACTGTTTACATTTAATCTGATGGGGAATGAAAAAGCTAAGGCACATCTTATTTACAAACTTGTCCTAGAGGGATGCTAACAGCACACTCACTTTGATAAGCATTAGACAGCAATTATAAAACAAAAGTTCTAGATATTTCTTAAGGTCAGCGTGTTCTAACTCTGTATCCTTCAAATCTAGTTTAATGTACAATTAAACCTCTTTCCAAGCTAGAATAGACAAAAATGCCCAAGTATGAATACTCCCTTCTGGTCAGAACTATCTTTTACCACAGTTAGTTAGATTAGCTGCAGTAATAGTTGTGGTAGGCATCCTTGCTCTATTAATGAGCAGATCCCAGTGTGAATGATTAATACAGTAAAATCTGATTAATTTTTGGGGGCATCTGATGATAAAACTATGTGCAATTCTTAGCCCTTAAGCCCCTTCATTGAATCTCATGACATTGTGCTTGTTTGCTAGTAGTTTCAACCAAAAATATATGAGACAGTGCCTCTTGTACATATGGATAACTAAATATGGAATATGTGGAGTATGCCCCTTAAGCTGGAGAGAAAAATCAAGGATATTATTCCAGAGTTTGAATTTTCTGTGAATGCTATGCTTTATTCTCAGTGTAATAGCTGTACAGGTTTAAAATATGGGTTCATGTAAGCACCAAACAAGTAAAAACAGCCTTATGCTATTGTGAGCAAGCAGATATGCTAGGTAGATATTACAGTAAGACAAGTGGGGAACTTGCAAGGATTTGTGGGGGTCATCTCATTTTCTGCTCCCCCTTTCTTTCCTCTTCCTGAAATACTCCATAGCTTCTCCCCTTTTCCTGCTCCCTTTTTTTCTTCTCACCTACTAGCCAACTTAACTGTATCTCCCTGCTCCTCTGAATAGCCTCTCAGCTGTAAAATTATGGCAAAGACAACCAAAACAAAATCTTGAGAGATCCGAACTTTGGTTAAACTGATATTTAAAGCAGTAGAAATAAGACATGCAAATTTGGCCCTGGGTCTCCCTCCCTTGCTCCCTGCTTGCTTTGGCAGCCCATATACTCCAGTATGTTGCTTTGCTGGTGCTAATCCTGAACACACATATTGTGTTCAGAATTTTGCTCTTCTTTCATTTTGGATTTACGTTTTGGATTATTGGCTGCCTGGGTGGCTGTACTTGCATGGGTGAGTAACTATAGCCCCTGATTTACGTTTTCACTCTACCTTTTTGGTCTGTAGCAGTATGATGCATGGACTATGTAAGTGCTTGGAAAATTTGGTCCTTTTAGTGAGCTTTATAGTGTTGAATGTTGAACACTTGCTGTTATTTGGACAGTATAAATTTGCTCATTTTTCACCATACCTGTGTATTCTTCCCCTCAGTAAACTTTGACTCTGATTTCATGTCATCAATATTCTCCATAGTTGTTCCAAACTTATAGAAGCGCTTCACCATTTTGACAGTAGAGACCTTTGGTGTTTGTGTAAGTCACTGCCCAACTTGGGGGAATTTTTCTAAGCCAGGTGCAGATTCCACAGCAGCTCCTTTCCTAGGAGTGAGAGATGGTAGAAAGTAGGTTTTTTCTCAAGCTGCTTTAGTGAGAATTGGATTTGAATGGTGAAATGGGCCAGATTCACAATGACATGCACCTGGGTGTATATGTCTGTTCCTGAACATACCTAGAAACAAAGCAACTGCTGGGGGAAGGGTCAGGTAGGAAAAATCTATTAGCACCTTACTCTGCATACAGTCCAAGCCCTGGTTTTTGCTAGAGGGCACCATCAATCTGGATTTGCTTATTTCAATGAAATAGCTATTTGTTTTTTTATGACAAGACATGCTTTTAGTTGCATGTTGCCCAAACCATCAGAACTTCAATCCCTTGCTTTGGTTGATATAACAATTCCAACTTTAAGGGTTATATACAATACCCTTCTTGGATACACACATTAATGCGGTGAGGGGGTTTAAGTGTGTCAGTGAAGCTGAGAGCAACACTGCCAGGAGCACAGGCTTGGTCAAGAGTCTAAACTTCTGGAAGAGTCACTCAAAGCAGAATGGTCAAAGCTGAGATACCAAACTAAGATGTATCCACTCCCTTCAAGAATCAACGGTCACATCAGCAGAAGAGAACTGAATGTTCCAGTGTTGATGGGAGTGGAAGAATCCTTGAAGGTTAACTACTGGGCAGCAACAGTAGTGGAAGGTGACACTGGCAGAGGATCTCTCACAGACAACGGCAGTGTCACTTCAATTAACCCTGGTTAGTACTGCAAAGTGGAAGAAGGCAATGGTAAACCACTTCTGCTAATCTCTTACCTTGAAAACCCAATAATGAGACAGTCCAAAATGAAAAAAAGATATAGTGTTGGAAGGCAGGATTCCCAGGTCAGACGGCACTCAATTGGCTACTGGGGAAGAGCCGAAGACAAGTACAAATAGCACTATTCTTTTTTTTATTTTATTCTTTTTTAATTTTTTTTTTATTGGATTAGATTATAATATCATTCAACACATAGATTACCCCCTTGTAAGTCTATTTCTAACCCCCTCCCTTTCCTCCCCCCTTTTTAGTTGACTTCCAACAGTTTTCCAACCCTTAGTCTATCTTATTACTTAATTACTTAGTATCTCATATATCCTATTAAACACACACTTAATACTCTTTTCTCTAAGCTTATTAAATCTCTACTAAAAATATCTCTATATCTCTATGGTACAAGTTTCCCTTTAAATACCTCAGGTAAACCATATATTCTACCTAAGATAATGCTAGCATAATCATATATATTAGCAATCAAAATATTAAAAATATAACATTACATCCATTTTACTTTCCGATTATCTAAACTCTTTACTTTCCACAATCATCCTAATTCTAATATTAACTTAAACTCTAATATTCTATTACACACCCATCTTTTACTATTTCTTGTTCTGAGCTTATTTTAAGTCTATAAGGTAACTGTTATACTCAAATATCCATTATATACTCTTTACTTAAACTATATATTGTAAATAATATCTAGCTAGCTTAATCTTATATATCTTATATATCCATAGTAAAACATCTATTATTTAATACTCTATAATTTTTAATTTTATCATAACCCCAATGGTAGCTTAGATTTCTATAATTAAATTCCCCCTTTCCCGGTAAAGTCACTTCTCTCTTCTTTTTCTATTACGTTTCAGTAATTCTCGAACTGCCACAGTTCCCCTTTCACGTCCCATTTTTTTTCTAGATATTGTTTCAATTTCTCCCAATCTGCATTAAATTGTCCTGGACCAAGATCTTTAATTTTTCTTGTCATATATCCATCTCAGCCATGTACAGCAATTTATAAATCCAATCTTCTGTAGTTGGTATTTCTTGTACTTTCCATTTCTGCGCATATAAAAGTCTTGCTGCTGTAATCATGTAAAATAACAATGTTCTATACTGCATTGGAACATCTTCCATTCCCAAGTTCAGTAGCAGCAATTCTGGGTTCTTATTTATTTGGGTTTGCAAAACCTCATTAATTACTTCAATTATATCTCCCCAGTATTGCTTCGCTACCTCACAAGTCCACCACATATGGTGTAATGATCCTTCATGTTTTTTACATTTCCAGCATTTATTCGACATATTAATATTTCCTAATGCAATTTTCTTTGGTGTCAAGTACCAATGATAAATCATTTTGTAGACATTCTCTTTAATACTTGTACATGTCGTAATCTTCAACGTAGTTTTCCACAGGTATTCCCACGCCTCCATTGTTATTTCTTTATGAAAATTTATAGCCCACTTCACCATCTGGACTTTTACTGTCTCATCCTCTGTAAACCATTTTAAAAGTACTTTATAAATCCTTGAAATTTCCTTTTTAGCTTCTTGAAAAATTACATCTTCTAATTCTGAATTCTCCATTCTTATTCCTCCTTTCAAACAGTCCGAATTGTAAAGACCTCTGATCTGTCTATATTGAAACCATCCATAACATGGAGACAGCTCTTCTTCTGTTTTTATTCTCAATTTTGAAAATTCTACTCGAGTTATCTCCTTGTAGGTTAAACATTGCTGCTCATTATCAACAGTTCTCGGATCTATTACTTCATACGGAACCACCCAGGAAGGAATTCCATCTTGTAGGTAATTTTTATACTTCTTCCAAATTGTGAAGAGGCTTCTCTGGATATAGTGGTGTAAAAACACAGAGTCTGCTTTTACTTTATCATACCACAAATATGCATGCCATCCAAATGTTTTTTTATATCCCTCCAAAGCCAGTAACTTGCGATTCTTCAACGTCATCCATTCTTTTATCCATGCCAAACATATTGCTTCGTGATATAGTCTTAGATTGGGCAGCTGCATTCCACCTCTCTCTTTAGCGTCCTGCAATACTTTCATTTTCACACGAGGTTTCTTGCCTGCCCACACAAAGTCCAATATTTTCCTTTGCCATTTTTCAAATTGTTTGGAGTCTCGGATAATTGGAATTGTTTGTAACAAGAACATCACTCCTGGCAATACATTCATCTTTACTGCTGCAATTCTTCCCAACCATGACAAATTCAACTTATTCCATTTTATCAAGTCTCGCTCTATTTGTATCCACAATTTCTCATAGTTATTCTTAAATAAGTCTATGTCTTTCACAGTTAATTCAATACCAAGATATTTCACCATATTTGTTACTTCGCAGTCCGTTTTTTCCATTAGTTCTTGTTGTTTCTGTTTGGTCATATTCTTACATAGTATCTTTGACTTCCTTTTATTTACGTAAAATCCTGCCAAGTCTCCAATTTTTTTTATTTTCTCCATTACCTTCGGCATGTTCTCAATTGGGTCGTCCACAATTAACATTATATCATCTGCAAATGCTCTGACCTTGTAGGAAAACTCTTTTATTTTTATTCCTCGGATTGCATCATCTTCCCGTATCTGAATCAATATTTCCAAGACCAAAATAAACAACAATGGTGACAAAGGGCAACCCTGTCTTGTACCTTTACCTATTGTTAATTTTTTAGTCACATCATCATTCACCACAATTGCTGCACTCTGGTCCCTATAAATTTCTTTCACTGCTCGTATGAACTTTTCTCCCATTTGCAGCTTTTCCATAGTGGCAAACATAAAGTCCCAGTTCAAGTTGTCAAATGCTTTTTCAGCGTCCGCGAAAAGAAACCAACTTCTCTATCACAACGCTTGTCATAGTATTCAGTAGCATTTATAACTGTCCTTAAGTTGTCTTTGATTTGTCTATTTGGCAAAAATCCAGCTTGCTCCTCCGCAGTAAATTCAGACATCCATCCTTTTATTCTCTCAGCCAAAATCTTCGCAAAGATTTTGTAATCATTGTTGAGCAACGAAATTGGTCTATAATTTTTAACATTGGTCAAATCCTGTCCCTCCTTAGGAATCAATGATATATTAGCTTCTCTCCAAGTATCGGGGGTCCTCTGATCTCGCATGACTCCATTAATCACTTCTTTCAGGAAAGGCGCCAGTTCATTAGCCATTACTTTATAGAATTTAGCTGTTAGTCCATCCGGACCTGGTGCCTTTCCTAATTTTGTTGACTGAATTGCCTCTTTTATTTCCTCTTCCGTCACTTCCCTATTCAATTTTTCTCTCCAACTTTCAGAAATTGCAGATAGCTTCATCTTTTCCAAATACCTCGTTATAGAGTCTTTATTAACTTCCTTTTTTTGGTACAGCTTTGCGTAAAATTTAAAAAAAGCTCTACTAATGGCTGCCTGCTCCAAATATGTCTTATTCTCCTCACAAATTTTATTTATGATTCTCTTCTCTTTTCTTCAGTTGCCACACCAAATATTTCCCAGGCTTGTTTGCACCCTCAAACGACTTCTGGTTCATTCTCTTAAGATTCCATTCCAATTCCTTGTTATTCATTGCCGTCAATTGTTCTTGTAGGATTTTAATAACCTGATATATCTTCTTTTTTCCTGGTCTCTTCTTAAGTTGAATCTCTTTGGCTTTTATTTTCTCCATAATCTCTAACCTCTTCTCTTTTTTCTTTCTAGCTCTTGCATTTAAATCCATTAGTATGCCTCTGGTCACTGCTTTATAAGTGTCCCATACCTTATTAGTCGAAACTTCCTTATTCATATTATGTTGTATAAAGAATCTGGTCTCTGTTCGCAAGAACTCAATGTTTTCTTCTTCATGCAAAAGATCTTCATTTATTCTCCATCCTTTTCTTTTATTTCTTTCCCCAAATCTCCACATAATTGGGTTGTGATCTGAGCCTACCGTAGGCATTATTTCCACATCTTTAGTCCATAACGCTAAGTCTTTGGAGGCCCAGATCATGTCAATTCGTGATAAAGTAAAATGTCTTGCAGAATAAAATGTATATTGTCTAGTTTTGGGGTTCTGTCTCCTCCACACGTCTTCTAGAGTCTCTTGTTCCTTTATTGCAAAAAAAGACTTTGGTAGTAATCCTCTTTTCTTTTGTGCAGTTCCTGATTTCTTATCTTTCTTATCACCTTATCTTTCTTATCACCTTATCACCTTTCTTATCACCTTGCCGTCGACCTCCAATGGGTCCTGGAATTGTTTAGTCACAATCATTTCTCTTGTGTTTCTAGTCGTGAATTGCACAATCATGTCTCTTGGTAATTTCCTCTGGGTCGCAAATCTTGAATTTATTCTGTATACCGCATCTAGGAAAGCCACAATTTCTTCTTCCTCTTTTCCCAGGTATCCAGCCAAAACTTCTGTAATCTGTTCTTGGGCAGATTTTCCTTCAATTTCCGGCAAACCACGAAATCTCAGTTGTTTCTCCATATGTTTACTTTCTGCTACAGCCATTCTGCCTCTCATCGCCCTCATCTCAGTTCATTGTGTGTCTGCTAAAGTATCCATTGCATTTTCTACTACATTAACCCTTTGCTGTGTGGCTTGCAAGTCGTTTTGTATTTTTTCCATACCTTTCGTCAATTCCGCCAATTCCTTCTTAAGTGTCTCTTTAAACTCTTTCGCCATCTCTTGTATCATATCTTTAACTTCTTTGTTTCCGTCTGAAACTTTTTTATCCAAACTTTCAATTGCTGCTTGCCACTCCTTTTTCGACATCGTGGGGCTAGCTTTGCCTCGCTCCCACGAGTCCGCTGTTTTTCTTAACTCCGTGGCATTTAACTTTATATACTTTTACTTTTAAAAGTCCTGAATTTGATTTATTTCTTTAAAAAAACACATTTACACAGTCCAAAATGTCGGGCGTCTTTTCTCTATGGTTATTTCAACTATACTTCTAATCCAAGATGGCCTACTTCCTCTTCCGCTGAAGCCACGACCTTTCCCTTCTTCAAAATGGCGATCTTCTACTTCCTGTCACATAGAAAAGGCCGCTTCTCTCCAGCTTCTCTATCGTTCTGACGTATTTCCTGTTCCTCTGCCACACACAGCAGTTCTCGCGATGTTGAGACTTTCCCACAGTCCACTATCTCTTACTCTCCGCAGGTATGTAAACAATAATCAACTTTCTCTACTAACTCTGTTATACATAGTCCTTTTTTAAAAAAATTTCTTGCCGGAATTTCCCCTCATTGTAATCAATCTGTGGCAGTTTTTAAATTTCCTTTAGTACTTTATTTCTTAAAGCAATCTGTCCCATTTCAAAAGATAGTAATCTTTACCTTCTTAGTCATTTTCGCGGGTTGTAATCACTGTTTCTATATTCAATTCACTTCAAGTCCCCTTGTCCCTGTATGAAGCTTGGGCATGCAGGTCTTATGCCAACCAAATTGGCTCCAAAACTGCTATAGAGATCTTGGCAAAACCTTTCCTCGGGTGGGACCTCAAGGGACGGGAGAGAGTCCGTTGCGCAGGACCCCCCCCCTCGCCCAAGATCAACGTGCCCTCAGGTTCTTGAGCATTCTATGCCTGTTCTCCACCTGAGAACAGTTGGCTACGGGCAAATCCTCACCCCTCTAGCCTCCAAAACAGCAGCCCGGACAGCTCAGCTCTTAGAGCTGCGTTAGACCTTCATGGATCCCAAACCGGAAGTCCAAATACCACTATTCTTAATGATGGGATTAAAGCCAAAGGACATCCAGTTGCGGCTGTGAATAGATGCAAAAAGAACGTCTAAAGCTGTGCGACACACATAATAGGAACATGGAACGTGAGAAGTATGAAAACAGGTAAGCTAGAAATTGTAAAACAAGAAGTGGAACGTTTAAACATCGCAGTCCTGGGTGTGAGTGAACTAATGTGGACCGACTCAAGACATTTTCAGTCAGAAAATCATACAGTGTTTTACTGCAGAAATGAACTCAAAAGAAACAGTGTTGCTCTAATAGTGAAGCGAGACATAGCACAAGCAGTCAAGAGCTACAACGCAAAGTCTGACCCAGTAATATCAATCAAACTTCAGGGAAAGCCTGTTAACATAACTATCATTCAAGTTTATGCTCCAACTATGGCTGCTGAAGAGGAAGAAATAGAAAACTTTTACACAAGTGTCCAAGAAGAAGTTGACCACACACTTAAACAAGATATGCTGATAATCATAGGTGACTGGAATGCAAAAGTAAGCGATAAAGCAGAATCAAACATAGTTGGAAAATTTGGATTAGGATCATGAAATGAAGCAGGAGAGCAGCTCATAGAATTTTGTGAAGCCAACAACCTGTTCATTGCTAATACATGCTTCAAGCAACCAAAAAGACAATTGTATAAGTGGAAATCACTGGGTGACCATTACACGAACCAAATAGATTACATAATTGGAAGCAGATGATGGAGAAGCTCTATTTTCTCTGCTAAAACAAGACCAGGAGCTGATTGCGATACAGATCATGCGTTATTAATATAAAAAATTAGAATAAAACTGAAGAGAAACACTAAAAGAATCATAGTGCCAAAATACAATCTAAATAATATTCCTGAAGAATTTAAAGACCAGGTAAGGAACAGATTTGCAATACTAAGTTTAATTGATCATGAGCCAGAAGAATTATGGGCTGAAACTAGAGATATTATCAAGGAAGAATGTGCAAAGAATATCCCTGTAGCCAAAAGAAAGGAGAAGCCTAAATGGATGTCTGAGAAGCAAAAACAAAAGGCAACAGAAATAGGGTCAAAACTCTAAATGCAGTTTTTCAGCAACTTGCACGCATAGACAAAGAAATCTATTATAATAACGAGTGCAAAGAAATAGAAGAGAACAACAAAAAAGGACGAACAAGAGATTTGTTCCAAAAGATCAGAGAAATCAAAGGGAAATTCAAGCCACAGCTTGGGATGCTAAAAGATCAACATGGAAATACAGTATCTGATCAGGACAAAATAAAGGAAAGATGGAAACAATACGCTGAGGAACTATACAAAAGAGATGGAAGGATGACGTACTTTTGACGAAGAATCTTTTGATGAAGAGCCAGAAATCGTAGAAAGTGAGATAAAAGCTACAACTCAAAGCAATTGAGAGAAACAAAGCACCTGGAGTAGATGGAATACCAATAGAGCTATTTCAAGCCACAGAAATGGAGTCCATCAGAATCTTAACAAGAACATGTCAACAAATATAGAAAACATAACAATGGCCCACCAACTGGAAACGCTCAGTCTACATTCCAATCCCCAAAAAAGAGGATGCCAAGGAGTGCAGTAACTATGAGACAATTGGGTTAATTTCCCATGCAAGCAAAGTGATGCTCAAAATTCTAAAGCAAATACTCTTACCATATATGGAACGAGAAATGCCAGATGTTCAAGCTGGATTCAGAAAAGGAAGAGGCACCAGAGATCACATTGCAAATTCATGATGGCTAATGGAACATACCAGGCAATAGACATGGGCACGAACCAAAAAAAAATTAACGAACCAGTGGTTCGAGGTTCAGTGCTGACGACGAACCCAGGATCGTGAACCACAACGAACATTTCCCATTGCCAAACCAGTTCGCGGTTTGTGGGGGATGGAACGGCCCCTGTGGCACTTACACAGCCTGTATTCCCAGGGAGTCTTTTACAGGCTGTCCTACAGCCATCACCCAAGTTTGGACAAGATTGCAAAAGGGATCTTGGAGTTATACCCTCTCCAATCCAAGGCCCCAGGAAACTCCCACTCGATACAATTAGAGCCACCAGTTGACATTGGCCCAGTGTACAGAAGGTGGGTTCTGACGGTGGTTGCCGGGCCTGGCAAGCACAAGGAGGTGGCGACAAGCCTCCTCCCCTTTAGGGGGCAGGGGGTCTGGCTGCTCGCCGGTAGCACCCCCATGTGCCTGCCCACCAGGCCAAAGAGGAATGCACTGGTATTCCCGGAGTTAGTGGGAGATAACATTTGGACGGGGGCCTGATCCCCCAGCAACTGTGTGTCCTCACCTGAGGCTCCCACCGAGTAAAATCTCAACAGCAGCCGACATGTCATGCGGGGGGTAAGTGGGAAGATCCCCCCGCAACCGCCAGGCCAAAGTGGAGCACTCTGGTATTCCCGGTGTGGGCAGGAGAGGACTTGACATTCAGAAGGGGGCCTGATCCCCCAGCAACTGCATGTCTTCACCTGAGGTTCCAACTTAGGAAAATTGCGACAGCAGCCGACAGCACCCACCTTCCTGCCTTGACTAAAAGGATGGGAGGGAGAGGACGTGTCATCATGAGGAAAGGGAGGGGGAAGATCTCTCAGCAACTGTGGGTCCTTACCCGAGGGTCCCACTGAGGAACAGTGTGGCGGTGGCAACCAACAGTACCCACCTTCCTGCCTTGCTGGAAAGGACTAGAGTTGTGGGACACATTCCCACCCAGCTGAAAGAGGTCCCATCAGTCCTGTTGACAAGGGAGCCACCACGTTGTCAACCGACTCTACCCCTATATGGTACAATTGGCTGCACGATTGCAACCGAGCTGTGTAACCAAAGAGGGAGCAATAAGAGGATAGTCCCTCGTGAAGCGGGGGCTGAACTGATCCGCTGTCCTGACTTTGCAGAAAGTAGGGGATGGGCAGGACAGGAGACATTGCTTGGACGGGTCACAGTGGTTCCTGAGAGAGGGGAAGGGGGAGACAGAAATATGGCACCAGCAGCAGCAGACATCGGCCACCTTCCTGCCTTTGTGGGAGGGATATGAGTCAAGGGACCAATTCCTCCCTGCTCAGAGGGCTCAGCGTTGGCAATGGATAGGGGCACCATGCGGCTTAACTATATGTGCAACAGTTCCTGAGCAGCTGCGCAAGTGCCCAAAGGAGGCTGCCATCAGCATTACCCACCTTCCTGCCTTGCCAGAAAGGATGGGAGGGAGAGGACATGTCATTTGGAGGGGAAACGGGAAGATCCACCAACAGCCACGAGGCCTCCTCCGAAGCTCTCACTGAGCTACTCTGTGGTGGCAGCCAACAGTACCCACCTTCCTGCCTTGCCAGAAAGGATGGGAGGGAGAGGAGATGTTGCTTGGAGGGGTCGGAGTGCTCCAGAGAGGAACAGGTCGATAGAGGGTCTGTGAAGTCGGAAGATCCCAACAGCCGCAAGGCCTCCTCCGAGGATCCCACTGAGGAACTCTGCAGCAGCAGCCAGCATCAACCACCTTCTTGCCTTTGCAGAAAAGATGGAATAGGACAGGACCGGAGAGGTCGTTGGGAGGGGACTGAGTGTTCCGGAGAGGGCGAGGTGAGAAGAGGGACCGTGTACTTGTGTGGGAGAGGAGGGACGAGCCTGAGGCTTCCTGGCCGCATTGCACAGCAGGACCGGGACGGAGGAACCCCACATCTACCCTGAAGGAGTGCGCAGACTGCTGTGGCAGAGGCTTGTCCGCTCCCCCTGTGTCACAGTGGAGGCTGTCACCAGCATCATTCACCTTCCTGCCATCGCGAAAAGGACGTGACTGGTCATGGCAGCATTACCCATTTCCCCCCGCTCAGAGGGGGCAGCAGGTGCCCATGGAAAGGGGGGATACTGTGCGGTGCCACACTAACACCAGAAACAGCAGCAGAGCTGCTCCTCGTGGCAGAAAGCGGCATCAGCTCGCAGCACCACACCTTCCTGCCTTCACGGAAAGGACATGACTGGTCGTAGTGGCATTACCCATTCATCCCTGCCCAGAGGGGACAGCCGCTGCTGCTGGCAGGGGCCACCGTGACATACAATCTTATGTGCAACAGTAGTTGATCTGTCCCTCGTGGCCCAAAGCTGAAGCATCATACAGCACCCACCGTCCGGCCTTCACGGAAAGGGTGTGAGGGCGAGGGACCCATTCCCCCCTGCTCAGAGGGGGCAGCAGGTGACCACGGAAAGGGGAAGTACCGTGTGGCACCACACTAACATCAGCAACAGCTCCTGAGCTGCCCCTCGTGCCCAAAAGCAACAGTGGCAGACCTCAACCACCTTCCTGACTTCGCGGAAAGGACACGTGACTGGTTGTGGGTCCCATTCCCCCCATGCACAGAGAGGACAGCAGGTGCACATGGATAGGGGTGCACCGTGCAGCTCAAACCTGTCAAGCTCAGCAAAAGCTTCTGAGCTGCCCCTCAGGGTGCAAATGGGCGGCAGCAGACAGCACCCAACTTCCTGCCTTCGTAGAAAGGGTGGGAGGGACCCATTCCCCCTGCTCAGAGGGGACACCAGGTGCCATGGAAGGGGGGGAGTGTCAGTGCCACTCTGACATCAGCAACAGCAGCAGAGCTGTTCCTCGTGGCCAGAAGCGCCATCAGCTGGAAGCACCACACCTTCCTGCCATCACAGAAAGGACGTGATGGGAAAGACAGGAGAGGTTGGGAGGCATCTGAACAGATCCAGAGAGGGAGAAGTGTGAAGAGGGAACGGGAACTTGTCTGGGAGAGGACGGTAAAGGGTCACTAGCCATGGAAGCAGCCCTGAGAGCTGAGGGAGGCTTGAACCCGCTGTGGATGAGCTGGGTTAGCCACAACCCCAGGGTGGCTCAGAGCCCGGGGAGGTCCAGGTCCATGGGAGGGTGCCCCAGTAGGTTGAGGTTAACCTTGATAAACGTCAACATGTCCACCAAGTCCCAGTGCAGACATGTGTGGCGGAGACGGAGGAGGTCTCCCAGGTGGGAGAACACTCGCTCACTCTGCACGCTGGTGGGAGGGCAGGGCAGGATGTTGGTGGCGACAATGGGCAGGTCTGGCCACTGATCCGATTTCCTAGCCCAATACTGCAACAGGTTGGCATGGGGGGGCTCGGTGGGCTCAGAAAGGTACTCACGCACAATGGCCCCCGCCAAGTCCTCCACTGAGTGGGACGTGTCCTCCGTGCAGCGGCCAACCACGCAGCCCACCGATGAGGCCCAGAGATTGATTGTGTCCATTGGCGTGGCTCTTCCCAGGTGTGGCTCTCTTCCCACCTCCTGCCCCTCACCCTCACCCTTCTCCGCCACCACCTGCCCCTCGCCGCTGCCCAGTTCTTTCTCTCCTGCCCTCTGTCTCTGGAAATGGAGCACTGCTCTGCGGAGCTCCTTTTTCCAGTGCTGCATCTGACCCGCCTGCGTGGCAATGCTGCCCTTGATGCGGGGGTCACAGAGGGAGGCCAGTTGGTAGGGCGCTTCACGGCGGAGAGGATGCAGGCATTCAGCAATGCAGGCCTGGGTCCTCTGGATAAATTTCCGGACCCTGGGGAGCAGCTCTTGCCCTTGCTGGAGCTCCTGGGCCAGAAACTGGTCAAGGCCGTGGATCAGAGGGAGGACCTGACCCAGGCTGGCCTGGTATGAGCACAAGAGCTCAGTGGCGTCCTTGAACAGTTTCAGGATCCGGGACATCTGGGCAAGAACTCTCTAGTACATGGAGCTGAGGCTCAACTCCTCTCCCCTCCTCATCACATCCGAAGAGGAAAGGATGTCTTGCACCGCGCCCTTCTGCTCCACCAGACGACATATCATGTCGTAGGCGGAGTTTCAGCGGGTGGGCAGGTTCTGGAAGAGTTGGTGCTCAGGGTCCCCTGCCTCCCCCTGCCTCTGGAGCAGCTCGCGGTAAGAGTTAATGCTGCGGGAAAAGTGGGAAGCGATGCGACGGCAGCTGTCCAGCAGATTGTGTGTCCACAAGGTTCCCTCGTCCCAGCTGTCCCTCGGCTTGCTCCCCAGCCCAAGCATGTCCTGCATCACAAGGTGCAGCTTGTGCGCCATGCACACCAGGCTCAGGATGGATGCCTCTTTCAGGGCTGCCAACATGTTGGTTCCCCCATCCGTGACCATGAAGCTATGGACAAACCCTTCCACCCTGGACGTCCACTCCCTGAGAGCTGCCTTGATGGTGGTGGCGATGTTCTTCCCTGTGTGGACCTCGTCTATCCCCTGGGCCTGAAGAAGAACCGCCCTGTAGCCCGGGCTCAAGCTGGGCACCTTTTTATGGCTGCCAAATCTTGGCATGGGGAGGCAGAGGTCCTCTGGTTGCCACCAGTGGGTGGTGATGGCAAGGTACCCATGATGGCAGCCGCTCCACAGGTTGGCCGTGAAATGCACGGTTCTGCTTTGGGCGGCTGACGGGTCTCTGTGCACCATGTCTCGCACTGCCTCATACAAGGCGAGCACGACTCGACGCCCAACAGTTCACCGTGCCGGCATGGAGAACCATGGGGCAAAGTGCTGGAGCAGCAGTTGGAAGCCCACGCCCTCCACGACCGATAGGGGGAAGCCTTGCAGGGCGATCGTCTGCACCACCACACGAACACCCGCCTCCTGAGCACTTGACATCACCCTTTACAGCGGAGCCACCCCTGACCCCGATGGAACAACTTTACCCAGGGAGACCTGCCTGACCCTTCCGCTCCCACCAGCCACACCCTCGAGGCAAGGCTTCTTGCTCGGGGTGCATTCTGGAGACCCTCCCACTGATCCTGGATCAGACGAGCTGGCGGCCGTCGGACTCCCCTCGACGGATGTTTCACTGGCTGAGGACGGAGAACATAGGCTCGGGTGGTGCCTCTTCAGGTGCCGAGTCAGGGCCATCTATGACAGGTGCTTTGGGTCATTGCCCCTGCGCACCAGGCCCTCATACACATCACCGCACGACGCGAGGGTCAGTAGGAAGGGACTGAAAGTACCTCCAAACATTGAGGTTGAACCGTGACCCACTAATGGTTCCAGGGGAGGGAGGATGAAGGGTTGTTGCTGGCTGTGCCACGGAGCTGGCAATGGAAGATGGAGTGATGGGTGGACTGCAGGCAGGGACAGCAGCACCGGTAGTTTGGGATGGGGACTGGCTGGATGTTTCCTCAAACCCAAACCATTCCTCCAAGGATCCCTCAGCCTCCACCTCCCCAAAAAATTTTAGGAGTTCCTCTTCCACCACCGGCAAGAGCTCTTAAGCCTCCTCCACAGCCTCAACTGGTGACTTTGGGGGAGCGGGAGTCTCTGCTGATCCAGAGCCCTGCCCAGCACTGCTTCCCATGCTGCAACTGGAACAATCTCTGCACTTCCCCCCAAGACCACTCTTGTCCCCCACCTGGAGCCTCATAGTGCCAGCAAACAACAATTGAGGAGAAGGAAATGACACTGTGAGCCCTCAGCCGAGGTACCCACTGAGCTTGGCCCCAGGGCCTGGCAGCAGCCCTCGCACCAGAGAGAGGGAGGGACTAGAGCCCTAGCCCACCACTCCCACAGACCTGACCAGATCAGGCACTAATGTGAGCCCTCAGCCGAGCTGCCCACTGAGCTTGGCCCCAGGGCCAGGCAGCAGCCCTGGCACCAGAGGGAAGGAGGGACTAGAGCCGTAGCCCACCACTCCCACAGACCTGAACAGATCAGGTCCTGATCAATAATCAATGTGAGCCCTCAGCTGAGGTGCCCACTGAGCTTGGCCCCAGAGCCAGGCAGCAGCCCTGGAACCAGAGGAGATAGATCCCTATCCCCCAAATCCAAGCTGAATTATACTCTCAGTCTCTCTCCCCAAAGGCTACCAAGTGGCAAGCAAGAGCTCTGTCCCACTCCACTGCTAGCAGAAAGTGAAACCCAGCCTGGGAGCCCACAGCTATTTATAAGCACAGGTCCCATTCAGCAACGCAGGAGGTCTGTGTTTGGCCATCAGAGCTGCCTATCAGGGTTTGCAGGGATGAGGTTGAAGTCCCTATGGCTACAGAACACCCCTTCCCCCCTCCCTCCCCTGGGTGGCTTCTCCCAACTTGTAACCGTTTTGCAGCTCCGTGGTTGGAAGGAAGACCTCTGCCGATCAAGGTAAGCTGGGCTTCCATTTGGGTTTCCAGGGCGACAGAAGGAGCGCAGACAGAGCTCAGGCATTCCTCCAGCTCCGTTGCCAGGGGAATTGATTGCTGGCGCCTGAGTGTCTGGTTTCTCAAACCGCGGTCAAACTCAACGAACCAGGCCTCTACCAAACACTGGTTCGTTTGCCGTGGCCAATAACGAACCGCCAGATCGTGATCACCAATTTTGTGGGTTTTTGAGGTTCATAATGCGGTTCATGCCCATCTCTACCAGGGAATTTCAGAAGAAAATCAGCCTGTGTTTTATAGATTACAGCAAAGCTTTCGACTGTGTAGATCATGAAAAGCTATGGAGAGTCTTAAAAGAAATGGGAGTTCCACAACATCTGATTGTTTTGATGTGCAACCTGTACTCTGGACAAGAGGCTACTGTCCAGACAGAATATGGGGAAACAGAATGGTTTCCAATTGGCAAGAATGTCAGACAGGGATGCATATTATCTCCCTACCTGTTCAACCTCTATGCAGAGTATATCATAAGGAAAGCTGGATTAGATCTAGAAGAAGGTGGAGTGAAAATTGGTGGGAGGAACATTAACAATTTGAGATATGCAGATGACTTCACATTACTAGCAGAAAATAGTGAAGACTTGAAATGACTACTGATGGTTAAAGGGGAAAGCGCCAAAGCAGGATTACAATTGAATATCAAGACAAAAGTAATGACTATCGAGGGACTACACAATTTTATAGTTGACAATGAGGAAATTGAAGTTGTTCAAGATTTTCTATTCCTTGGCTCAATCATCAACCAACAGGGAGACTGCAATGAAGAAATCAGAAAAAGATTGAGACTTGGAAGAGCAGCTTTTAGGGAACTAGATAAGATTCTTAAAGATAAAGAGGTCTCTCTGGGAACCAAGATCAAGATAATCCAAACTATGGTATTCCCCATTGCCATATATGGATTTGAAAGTTGGACGGTAAAGAAAGCTGACAGGAAAAAAATTGATTCACTTGAAATGTGGTGCTGGAGGAGAGTTTTGCAGATACCATGGATAGCCAAAAAGACAAATAAGTGGGTACTAGATCAAATCAAGCCAGAATTATCCTTAGAAGCTAAAATGACAAGACTAAAGCTACTGCACATCATGAGACGACAAAATTCTCTGGAAAAGTCAATAATGCTAGGAAAAGTGGAAGGCATCAGGAAAAGAGGAAGATCTAAAATGAGATAACTTGACTCAATAAAAGAGTCCTCCAGTTTGCAGGATCTGAGTAGGTTTGTTAGAAGTAGAACGTTTTGGAGGTCTTTCATTCATAGAGTCGCCATAGGTCGGAAACGATGGCACATAACACACACACAATGCAGAATGGAGAACTAAGGCTGAAGACAGACAAAGAAGACTTACTGCACTTTCACAGGGTTCCAAGCCCATCTTCTAAGCCAGTCTGGTCCCTCCTGTACACCTGACAACTCTCTCACAAACACACTGCTGCCATCTTCTCTTCCTTCTACCTGCAGAAAGCTAACAGAGTACTCAGTAGCCAGCTGTCTGAGGTGGCAGGAAGCTTCAACATCCAACTGGATGACATTTTTTAAATTTCTTCTATCAGGTAGATTAGGTGATAGTGGTAGCAAGTGAGAAAGCAAATGTGTGGGAGAACAACAACTGCTACAACACACATAATCTTGCCTGCAAGTTCAAAATGGGGCTTGTATTGTTGGTGAAGAAAGTAACACTGAGTTCTTCTTTTTAGATTAGATCTATCATCACTTCTACTGAGCCTATCCCAGAGTAAAGTGTTGGTTTCAAATTACAGTCTGTTCACCATTATGCAGAAATTTGATCTGAGAAATTTTACCAGTCTTTGTTTCTCTTTTTATATCCTTCGTTTGCCAATTTTACTTGAACCCACTTCTACGTCAAAAAAGCTTTCAAGTCTTTCACTTTTGAGATGCAATTAATAAAAAGATCCTTTATCTGCATCTCAAGTACACACGCACACACAGTAAATTATGTTGTTACTTAAGAAATCACACTAAGAGGAAAAATATGTTTGCCTAAACCTGCTTAATAGCGTTCTTATTGTTTAATATTGCTCTGAGAGACAAAGGCCTATTCAGGATTGAATTTCACTGCTGACTGTGCTGTTAGAAAGCACAAAATTAAGAGTTTTAAGGTAACCTTTTTGATAAATTGTCCTTATGAAACTCTTTATAAAAAATTGAATTAGTGAACTAAAAACCTTACTGGGATGTGACGGCCAAGTATTTTACTCTAAAGATGGATGATCTCTCTCCATAAAAATTCTGTATGGTTTCTGTTTTACTTTGATCCAGTTCACAAATCTTCAGGGGAAATCAACATAATTGGTTTCATGTCTATTTCATTAACTGAACAAATTGAGCACATTATGCAAACATCAACAATTAGTCTAATATTTAAATTTAAAGGAATTTGTGTATTACAATACCCATGGTATAGTGAGGCAATGAGTAGACTGAACATAGGTATAGGAGCTGTCAGATATTAAAGGTAGACAGACCTTGTAACATGAAGGAAATAATCCAGGACCAGGACACAGCTCAAATTCTGCAGATTTCAGTAGGTCTGAGAAATTGCAGCTCAGTGCTGATAGGGCGACAGAGGGGAGGAAGGTCTGGCAACAAAACACCCAACACACGTGATAGGTGTAAAACAGGCCACAACTTTATTGAAATTACAGCTAAAGGAGCATTGGCGCCACATAGGGGTCGGATCCCAAGCATTGGCTGACCTGCCTGCCAGCCGATAACCCACCATCCCCCTCAGACCCCAGCTGAAGGGGGGAACCAAAGAGTGGCAAGCCATGGGCTATCACATGGGTATACACCCCTGTGTGAAAACCCCTGCCACCTGGGAGTGAGCCTGCCCCAGCAGTCCCCGAGCTGGGCATGCACCACCATAACTCACCCCAAGATTCCTTATGGGAATCCCCTTAATGAGGAGATAGAGCCCACAGGTCTCATCTCCCCCCAAAAGGGATTCAATTCCACAATGTAAAATGCCACAAGAGCCACAAAATGGCTCCCGCCAACAGTCCTATAGCCACAACCACCCCAACAAGCCATCATGGATGTCTTGTAGCCAAATGTCCTGTCCCCAGCTAGATAGGTGAACGCTATCAGGCTGGAACAGGGCCCCGATCTGAAAAGAAATGTCCCAGTGTGGGATGAGCAAGCCCCCAGAATCCAAAGTGTACCAGCTCATTGCCCCGCCTAGCCTCTGTCTTCCCCCATCCAGTTTTTCCAGAAACAGTGTCCCATGCCAGTGCTGCCTCTGAAGCAAGTTCGACCATAAAAGGTAAGTTCCTGGGAACACTTTCCTCAGACCTTTGTGCCGGGTGGGATGCAGCAGCAAGTAGGCCCTGGTCGCCCCGACTGGGCAGAGGAAGCTGTCCAAGGAGGCCTGCAGAAGGATGTTGGTCCCGCGTCCCCGCTGGTTGGCCTTGGAGCAACAAATCCCTAAGGTAGGCTAAATAGCGCAGCATGATGGGCTGTGACATGGACCATGAGGAGGAACCCACTGCCCCTGCGGTGAAGGCCAGGAAGCACCCGGCAGCCGAAAATGCCCAGAGGGTGGAGGGGGTGACCGAGCTCAATACCCCCTGCATTATGGAACTCCACCAATCCCCCACAGGTCCTCAGGGAATGGGTCTGGGGTGCGCTGGGCCTCTGGTACCCGGCTGAATAACCTCTCCATCTGGAATCGAGACAAGCCATCCACAATGCTGTTATCAGCACCTGCTACATGATGAGCTGAGAAGGTAATCTTAGCAGAGCAGCAGGCAATCACAAAATGACGTACCAGACACATGACTCGCTCAGAGCGAGAGGTTTGTTTATTAAGAACCTGGACAACAGCCTGGTTGTCACACCAAAAGAGGACTTATTTGTTTTGAAGACGCTCTGTCCAGACTACCACTGCTACCAGGATGGGGAACAGTTCCAAGAACGTGAGGTCCTGCAGAACTCCAGACCCCTCCCAAGCCTGGGGCCAGCGCTGGGTTCACCAGTGTTCTCTGAAGTAGACCCAGAACCCAAGACTGCTGGCAGCATCTGAGTGAACCTGTAAGTTGAAACCCACTTCCCACACATCCTGCCATAGGGAGACCCCATTGAACTCCACTAGGAAAGAAAGCCACACCCTAAGGTAGTCCTTGATTCCCTTTGTAAGGCAAATGTGGTGATGTGGAGAGGATGCCCATCCAGTGGCCCGTGCTAATCGCGTGCAGAAAGCCTGCCCCGGGGAAACCACTCTGCAGGCAAAGTTAAGGTGCCCAATGATGGATTGCAGTTCCTTGAGGGTGCACTTTTGGCAGGATAGGGCGGAGGTGATGAGTTCCTGCAAGCGTCCAAGCTTGTCTGCAGGGAGACGGGACTGCCCAGCCGTGGAATCAAGCTCGATGCCCAAGTAGGTTAAACGGGAGGCAGGCCTTTCAGTTTTCTCCCCCACCAATGGGACCCCCAGGTCAAGGACCAGGTCCTGGAAGGCGCATAAATGGTTTGTGCAGACTGTCCTGCCTGGGGGCCCCACTATCAAAACATCATCTACATAGATAATGTGTGATATGAGGGGAACCCATGCAGTCCTTGGTGGCCCATTCCAGGAAGGTACTGAATGTCTCAAAATGCTGTGCAGGTGATGGAGCACCCCATGGGCATGCCCTTATCCATGTATCATTTGTCTTGGAATTTAAAGCCCAGCAAGAAAAAATCTGAAGGGTGCACAGGGAGGAGACGAAAAGTTTTTTGAATGTTGCACTTGGCCAGAAGGGCCCCAGGGCTGCAGGACCAGACCAGCCAGACACCATGGTCAAATGAAGCGTACCCGACAGAACATAGTTCAGGGGGGATGACATCATTGCTGGAGGAACTCTGAGGGTAGGAGAGGTGATGGATGAGGCAGTATTCACTTGGGGCCTTTTGGGGCATGACCCCCAGTGAGGAAATTTGGCAGGAGGGGGCAGAGAAAGGGCCAGCAATGTGCCCAGCAGCCAACCCCTTAGCAAGTTTGGCCGCAATGACCTCCAGCAACTCCTTGGTAGATTTTAGGTTGCTTGATGAGGGGGGGATCCGAGGTCCAGTAAAAGGGATACAGAAACCTGAGTAGAACCCCTTGGCTAGGTAGATGGTGGACTTTCTGTCAAGGTAATGGATGAGGAGGGGGAGAAGGGATTTGTGCTTGATGGGGTGGGTGCTAATCCCAAGCTTCCTGTTACTTGCCAGAACCCTGTTGCTGGGCTGCAGTGGAGCCTGACCCTCCCTCCTTACGGGAGCCAGAGGGACAGCCTAACTGTAAGGGCTGGGGAGCAGAAGCCTCCTCCAACCAGTTACTGAAGCCCCCTGCGGGCAAGAGGGGTAGGGGTGCGAGTCAAAACAGGCATCACAGTTATGATCAAAGCAGCACCTAGTCCACTGGCACCTCTTCTGATTGTACTCCCAGCAAAGGCCCCTGGGGGTCTCACGTTTGCCTGACTGGTGAACTCCCCCCCCCAGAAGGCCTTGGACTTTACCTTGATGTGGGGACCCACCAACCATAGCCAAAGTTTTTGAGTAATGAGATCCCACTTTGCCCTGGGGTTGTGCGAGGCCCATTTATGGAAGGCCTTATCATATTCTATGGCAGCGACCGCCCCCGACAGTGCCCCAGCCCTGAGAACATTCCCCTGGTGGTTGGAAAGGTGCCAGCTCCTCTGGGGATTAACTGCCTGCACCACCCCCATATACACTGTTTAGTCCTCCAACCAGTTACTGAAGGAACACTCAACTTGCCTCCTTCTTGTTCCTTTTTTTCTCCCGCTTTGAGGGAGGGGTGCACCTCCCGTCCTCAGCCTCTGACCTGATTAAGGAAAAGACATCTGCATAGTAGCTATCCAAAATATGGTTCCTCACCTTGCAAGCAAGGTGAATCTCCACCGGATCTTCATCATCCGTGAAAGATGGCACCTGAGGAGGGGTCTTGTGGGGCTGGCTTGAAGCCCAAACCTCTCACTCACCCTTTTGCCTTGGCCCATGCAGTGCTGCAGGGCCCAGGAGGGGAGGCCAGGAACCTGGGCCGCTATTTCCCAATAGTACTCCCTGGGGACCCCCTCATCAGAATACGAGGACTCACCTGAAGTTCCCTGACTGTCTGAGTCCTCATCCCTGCGACGAGCCCACCTTGTTCTCCTTTTCATTGCCTGACGCATCATCAAAGGATGCTGCTGTTCTGAGCTGCCAGAATCACTCCCACTGGGGCTGGGAGATGGCTCTGCGGCCCATCCTCTGGCTGACCTCCTTCTCTTGCTTGTAGCTTTTGCCCTTGAAGCAAGGACCTCAACGGGCCCCGGGCAGCAGCAGTCATCCTGGTCCCAGAGTTGCCTAGCTCCTCCACCCTGGTGGTGAGGAGTTCAAGTGCCCTGCTGAGCCCTTGCAATGTGCTGCTGGTAGTTGGCTGGCTGGGGGATAACAGGCCCTCCGCTGGCCCCCCATGGGTCCAAGGGCGCTGATGGGCCACAGTGCTCCTGCCTGTCCCTTTTGAGGGGGCAGCAGGAGCCTTTGTTACCCTGGATGCTGTTGCCTTTGTGCGTCTTGGCTCCTGAGGGGCCCTCTGCCGCCACCCCCCCCCAGTGCTTGCCCTTATGAGGGGCCTGGCAGCTGAGTGCGCCCCGGAAGGTGTCTGTGTTGATACCGCCCCTGCTGTCTTTGCTGGTGCCATTATCTATTTGCCCCGAGGAGTGAGTGATTCAACCAAGGACAGGAGGATGGCAACCGAGCAAGAAGGGACAGGAGTGCAATCCAAGAGTCCCAGGAGGCAGAGGAAGGAGGGACTGCCCCAGCAGGAGTAGTGAGTAAAGCAACAGCAAATACATGGAGGAAGAAAGAAAAAAGGGGGGAGGAGGAGGAAGTAGGAGCTGGAGGTTCATTTCTTTAAGTGATTCAGCAGGGAACCTCCAGCTGCCTTGGGAAGGAGGAAGCAGGACCTGGAGGTTTGTTTCTTCATTAAGTGTTTCAGCTGGGAACCTCAGTTGTCTGCAAGGAATCGCCACCAATCTGCTGCCCCGAGAAGCCCAGGCATGTGCTGGCTGGGCCGCCTCATGCTGTGCCGCTGCGCTCACCGCTGAGACCACATGGACTGCGTTCTTATTCCTTGCACTCCTCTCATCTTCTCCTTTCATACTCTTCCTTTTGCCGTCTGAGCCGAATGAGGCAGTGCGAGGCAGGGCTCCTCTTTTTATGCCAGCCAGCCGGACCTGAGTGAGAACTGCAAGCCTCAAGTCCGGCACTTGCTCTGCCCCCCCTTCCCAGCCGACTCTGATTGGCCGGCCGGGAAGTTTGAATTGATTGGCTGCTGAGCTTCCCCAGGGGCTCTTGGGAAGCCCAAGCATGGCAGCCACTGTGCCTTGTCCCCGCCACCACCCTTGTGAGCTGCAAATTGGGCCGTCCAAGTAAGTCTGGAGGCCGTTACTTCTCAGAGCTATCAGAGAAGGAGCTCCTGTTTCTGTCTGCACTCCTCTGCTGCCCCACCCTGACTGCCCTCTTGCTCTTCTGGTCTCTGCTCCATATATACCTATATCCTGGCCAAATCCTTGTAATGTTACTCCTGTTACCACCTAATCGACTTCTGGTTGCCATGGGAGCAGCTCCAGTGGCCAGTTCCCTGTACTCCATGCATCACAACTGAATAAGATGAGAAAGAGACAAGGGCTGATGCAAAGTGTGAAAATGGGTATGATAAAACACATTCTAAGAAATGGAATACTAGATTAAGTAAGGTTGATTGAAACAAGAGATAGTAGAAGTTCTGTATTCAGTTACAGATACATTCACTAATAATATGATGTTTAGCAAATCTGCAGTCATTCACAGTTTTGGACTAGTTGTGGGTGTCTAGTTTCTAGGGAACTGGAACTGGACACCTTTTCCTATCTTTTTTTCTACCCTTGTTCTACTCTTTTCTATCTTGTAGGCATGGTTTGGAGACTACTAAGACATGCTCAGAATAACTACAATTTTAAAAGTAGCCTACTTAAGCACCAACTTTATTTTAAGCTAGTTTTGAAAAAGGCACAAAATCAAAATAGACTATGCTTTACTTTTTAAACTAACATAGTTAACCCTTGCATATGGGCTGGTTCTCACTTTATGGTGGGCAGTGGGAGGCTTTTGGAAATGTTTCTACATAATAACAGATCCATATAGTGTGATAATGTTTACAAGCTGCTCTCTACATCAAGGGACACTATATATACTTAACATATTAAACTGATCCATATAGTAAGCAACTTGCAAACGTATGCCCTCATACAGGGCTACCAAAGTGTTTTTAACAGCCTCCATGTGGGGGATTCTAAAGTGGAATCAAGTGTTAATTATTTGTCCCTGCTATCTAATTGTCCTGTTGGCACTTAGTGAAGGCCTAGGCAGTTTATTTACTTATTCATTTACTTACTTTGCCTTCCAGTCAAATGATCCTGAAAGTGATGCCCAAGCAAGAGATTTTTAAATCTCCCCCACCTAAATTCTACTGAGCCCTTGGACCTCCAGCCAAAAGGAAAGTGCTTTCCTCCTCACATCTTTAGTCTCAGGTAAACTGGCACTTTAAAAGGCTATAGCAGATAAGCAAAGCCCCTGCATCTGTTTATACTCTGGCCAGTGGCTAGTACCAGACTGGTCTTAATGTTCTATTTTGATCAAGAAATATTATTTTTTTCAGTGGCAATGGAGAACAACAAAACTGCTGGAAGATGCACATTGGCTCATACCCATACGCTTGTTGCATTCTGATTTAAAGTTTTAGACCAGCTGTCTGAGAACATATTATGAATTTGCTATCCTCTAGGGAGGACTTTTGGTTCTTTAGACTAATTGATGATTTATGAGATATATGAAACATACATAGTGCATTATATCTATGACAAACGAGCTTTTTCATCACTAATGATTCTTCTGCCTGAGTTAACAGCTGACATTTGTCATTGAATGAAGGGAAGAGGAAGATGCTGTGTAGTTCTCAAGGAAAAAGTAAGAATGGGGAAGAATGGTTGTTGTGGGTTTTCCGGGCTGTATTGCCGTGGTCTTGGCATGGTCTTGGGGAAGAACTTTTCCAATAACTAGTCACAATAGCTACTGTAAAATGAGGGAAGACAAAGGTAAGTCAAACTAGCCTAGAAGAAGTTTTGGTTGTCAGATAGTTATTGCATCAGCTAGCTTAACATTAGTTGCTATGGGCCGCATGTTATGCGCAAGAATGTTTCTTGATTTATTGCAAATAGAGATTATTCTATGGAAAAAAGAACATGTCTTAACTACAGAGATGTACATTTCCCCCCATTTTCTTTAAATTTTCATGCATGGTCAGGATGACAGTTTTCACCATTTCTATTTTCTTTGGCAAATTTCCTAATTTCTTTTATCCTTTTATAGTATTTCTGCAACATTCATAATGTTATATGCCGTTTGCATACAATTGATCCACAACCAGGCACCAAGTGAAATGGAAACATGGTTGGGAGAAAAGGAAAACCTCAGTTTATCCCAGATGTGCAGAAACCACAAAAGAAATTTGCCTTTGCAAACAGAACCAGAATTTTCACAACTTTGGTAACATCTTTCTTACATGATTCTACAACTGTGAGTCTTTGGTAAAACATACTTTATTACTTATAGAGACAGGAACGGAAGAGACAGTTGGCCTTCAACATTGGCTTGGCAGCAGGAATGAAGCAAGAGGCTTTACAATTCATATTTGTTTTCACCGTCTAACTAAGGAATAGTGTTGTTGCCACATCATTCCATGTAGTTTGTTTTGATTTGTGTTTGTCCCTCCCATTTGAAGAATGGTCAGTCTAAAGGGAGATGGGGCTCATTTCCCTTAGTCAATAACCGTCAAAGAGACTAAAGGAACCAGTAAAGGGTTCTAATAGGGTTTTTTAAAGCAATAATGACCATGTTGTCTTGGTATTATAGTATGGAGATGACTTGATTGTGAGTAGAGATGGGCACGAACCAGAAAAAAATGATCCATGCAGTTCATGGTTCGTCACGTTTCATGAACCATGAACTTTCATGAACCTGCCCCAGTTCATGAATTGGTTCGTTGTGGTTTGTGAAAATGTCACTTCTGGGCCAGCAAATCACCACTTCCAGGTCAGCAGAAGGTCACTTCCGGGTCAGCTGAAGATCTGTAGGAAGTCCATCCCCTGTTGCCTAGGAAACTGATTGATTGGCACCAGGCTGTCTGCAGTGATGAACTGAAAAACCAACCAAACGAACCAGCCTAAAGTTCATGGTGATTTGTCAGAAATGGGATCTGATGAACTGCTGATTCATGAACCACGAACTGGCCTGATTTGTCATGAATTTTGGTTCGTATTTTGGTTCATGCCCGTTTCTAATTGTGAGTATGCTAATACTTCGAAATCTCAACCATTTCTAAGAACACACATACATTGCCATACTGAATTATATGTTTGGTGTATTTATTGTATACAATGGAACAACCTGTTTCCCCCTCTTATATCCACTGACGTTACACCGCTGCAGGCCCAAAGTCCCAAGTTCAAGTGATCTGCCTGCTTCAGCCTCCCGTGCTCAGGCTGGGATTACAGGTGTATGCCACTGCACCCTTTTATATTGTATGTGTTGGTTTAGTCTCATGGGGTAGAGTCCCTGCCCCTTAGTTCTGTTTGTTAGTTAGTACTGTAGTCTGCATGATTTCCCTTGTCCTGAAACCAGTTGCTCTCATCTCTGTATCTCCTTGCTAATAAATGGATGTTTTGAACATACCTGTCTCTGCTATGTAAACCTACAAGCAGGAACCTGAATGAGCCCCTTATCTCTGATTTTTAAGCAAAAGGGAATATTACATATGTTTGCTAGATGCTCCAGCTGAGCAGCGGCTAAGTAACTCTCAGAAGTTGTAATGTCCCATATGAGGAGATAAGCAGCATGCCAGTTTCATATTACCTCCTATTATAGTTACTATCTGAACTGTATTGACAACAGAATTAAAACAATGTAATTCTGATATTTATAAAGGTTCTTCCACATTGGAGATTCACAACATTCAGTTTGCTGCAGCCCACATCAATGCAAATGTGGCACGAGACATTGTAGTGGGGTAAGAGGTCTCAGCCAATCAGAGGCAGCAGTGGGAAATTATTTGGATACCTGAACCCTCGCCCTGGCAGGCACTTTGTCCCCCTCCCATGGTGCAATATAGGACTTGCTGAATATCATTGCTGGTCCGAGCAGGAATTTTCAAGGGCTTCATCTGATTGGCTGTTGCGTAGTAGCCTGCTCCCCCTTTACCTCTGCTGAAATCAGCACATGTAATGTCATCTTTAAAAAAACAGAGATAACCAGTTTCAAGGATACTTGTTAATTTAGTTAGAGAAAGGATATGATCAATGGACTCATGACATGTTGATTGTACCATTTCAGATATCACAAGGATCTGCTAATTGTGTGGTTTCTCCAAATCTTAACAGTGTGGGCTGGTAGAACTGAACAATGAGGATTTAATACTAGTTATTTCTTTTTTTTCTTCTTTCTGTTTCCTAATTGTTAAGATGCTAATTGGTAGGTATCAAAATGATTATTTCTTCATATGTGTAGTCTTCCTTTATAACCGTTTTCCCTTTAGAGTTCTGGGAGATGATAGTTCCTTCCTTTCTTTCAACCATTTCAGAGAAATGCTAATTAACAACTGGCAATGACATTACAACATATGTACACATTAACATTTCCAGTATTTTCCCACTTTCTCCTCATTACAAAAAGGAGATCTCAATTGAATGTTTACATAGTTCTCTGGACATGTTAAGTATCTAAGAAATGTTAAGTATTATTTTCCTGTACTGACTTTTTTTTACAACCATTGAGTTCAATTGTTGCCTAATTTTTAGGCCTACACATTAGTAGACTGAAACGGTAGCATTCTGGACTATACTATTTTGACCAAAAGTAGGTGATAACATTTTTGAATACACACGCAGGCAAATGAGATTCCACCTCATGCAGTTCTGAAGTGATATAGTTTACCCTACTTTCTCTTTGTGCTAAATGTGTATATCATCCCTAGTTCGTGTATGTGGGTCTAAAAATACATGTTAGGTAATGAGTGCGTAAATGGATGAATGGAGAAGCAGGTCCATATAGTTTCAGAACTTACTTGCTTCATTTCTTCTTGCTAGCAAACCTGAAGAAAGTTAGGCTTTTTCTCACTTGTTCAATAATCATTTCAAAACAGGGTGATGATAAATAGCATTTTGTAATGCTTTTCCTAAGTGTTCTTTGTATACATTAGATCAGTAATCCTTATTATAATTGTGTACTGTGGACTAATATTATTTAGCTATCATGGCACAGTGTTGAAAGGTTGAGCGATAAATCAGGAGATTCCTTGTAAGAATTTGATTCATGTTACAAAATCATTAAGTAGCTTTAGGCAAGTTACTTTCAGCCTCAGCGTGCCCACACTCACATATCTACTATTTAGGAATTTTCATCCTATTTTACTTTTAGGAATGATGACAAAGTTCTTGGCTTAGAATATGAGCTCCAGTAGCTCAGAAATCCCACTTTCAAAGGGAGGCAAGCTTCACAGCTGCTATATTCTCCTATGGCTTGGAATGTTTGGAACTTAATGACACCAAGAATGATGTCTTCAGTAGTGCCATGGTGTTGTCACATATGTGCTATGTCAGTTTGCATTCTAGCTAAATAACACATGCAACACCTTTTTGGGTAGGAAAATGGCCACAACTTTTTTATTACAGCTGTATGGAGCATTGGCCCGGCATCTGGGCATGGATCCCTATTGGCATTGGAGGGCCCACCTGCCGTCTGATGCATATCCTGCCTGCCCTGTGCTTGCCCACCATAGCAAGCATTGTACCGCCGCCAGCCATGCTAGGCGACCATTGCCTCCCGATCCATCAGGGTGAGCAGTCCCAATGGCCCACTCACCCTATTGGGATCCAGTCCAATGCCTCAAACCCACCATAGGAGGAAGGCCAGAGGACTGACTCCCGCCAATGCTCCAATTGCTGCAACCAAAAATTTGGAGCCACTCCCTTCCCCCCAGGGTTTCCAACTTTGATAACCAGAGGAAGGTGAAAACCCCCAAGAAGGCCCCAGCCAATCTGTCCCCTTGCAGGAAAAATTCCTTCCTGGCCCTCAAAGGCGATCAGGACAACTGGCCCTGGGGATCTCTGCTGGGACCCCCAAGGGGCCCCACCGCATCGCCCTGTCCCCACTCTCCTCTGCTCTGCTTGTCCAGATGTTGCTGCCAGTAGTTCACTGTCACTTCAAGGGGGATGCCTTGCCTGCAACTACATTAACAGCAACATCAAACAACATTAGTATGCTGTCTTCTGTCATAACCCACAAATGCTCTGGAAGCTCACCTGCCAATCGCTTTTATGCAGTCTGCAGACAGCCCCAACTTGGCTGCTGTGGTAGCTGCTTACAGAGATAATTTCCTCCTGGAGGAAATGGCTTATTTGGAGGGTAGACCATTCTTTGGAGGGTGTTATACCATACTAAGCTCCTTCCCCTCCCCAAGCCCTGTCCCCAAGGCTCCACCCAAAAAATCTCCAGGAATTTCCCAGCCCAGAGTCAGTAACCCTAGATAAGTGGCTAATGAAGAGGGAAAACACTAGAAGCATCTCCCTCCTTTTTTCTCTTTCTTATCTTCTTGCTCCCCATACATTGTAGAATACTTGAGAATGTCAGTTTCACCTCCCCTTTTGGGAGGCAAAGAGGAAATAAGCAAACTCCCTGAGAAGCAATCTTTGCTGGCTCTTTAGAGAGGGGAAATTGACATAGCCTTCCGATCTGTCTTTTAAAACTCGGCTTCTCAGCTAACATTGTGTCTCTCTTCACTTGAACATCCTTGTGTAAGAGATGTTGTATAGAGAGACTTAATGACAGAGGGAGACAGACAAATTTCCCTGGGGAGGGAGTTCAAACATTTTCAGTGAGATCCTAAGCAGAGTTACTCTAACCATTGATTTCAATGAGCTTAGATTGGAGTAACTCTGCTCAGGATTGCACTGTTAGGCTCCTGACTGAGAAGACCCTATTTCAGGTTTCCACCTAGCTAGTCTCAGCTGGCAGAGGCACCCAAATCAAGGCCTCTAAAGATGACACAGTGGATGAGTCTGTTCATAAGAGAGACAGTGGGGACTGGGGGAATGGTGCCATGTTGACAGCACTATGTCACTTCCAGTGAATACCTGGAAGTGACATTACTTTGCTAGTGTGAAGCCGATGTAAGAATTGAGCAAGTGACATCAGCACGTTAGGTGCTCTAAGATTTGGGCAAATGCAGGAAGAGACATTGTGCCATCAGCACTGTGTCATTCCCTCAGTCCTTGCCCCTCTCCTCCATTGGCCAAATGTCGGCCAAGAGAGTCAGGGAACTGGCATGGCAGGAGAAAGGATAACAAAAGGCCACAGCAGGAGGAAGGGAAGGAGGAGAAACAGCTGCATGATAAAGGCAGAAAGAACAGCTGGTAGAAAGAGCCTAAACCCATCCCCCCTCAAGGACCAGGGAAGTGGTATTCCTGACCATGATAGCAGCAGGTTACTCATTAGGGACCTACCTCCCAAAGCCTAATCCTGTGGCAAGGAATGTAGTGGCCAGTGGTAGCAATTACAGAGACCTGGGAGTAGGACCTGAGCCCTGAGACAAATGGAAGCAGTGAAGAATAACTGAAGCTCAAAGCTGTAAATGAGTGCACACTGCAATAAAACAAAACAATAAACTAAAATAGTGGTCACCCTTTTATTGGAGAAGCTGGAGAAGGATGGGATTTCTGCATGGAGAAGCTGTCCTTTGCCTTGGAGGCGTTATAGTGTGTCTTTAGCTTCTAGCTCTAATAGTAAAATGGGACCCCACATCCAGAGGTAGAAGGCCTCTGACTGTCAGATGCAGTCTGACTGGTTGTGGCATCTCTGTGACATTTGAGTATCTACTGTTGGCAACAGAATGCTTGACTAGCTGGATTATTATTAGTCTGAATTAGCACAGCGAATACTATGTTTTTGTGTATTTTACTACTTCTAGGTTATGAATCCTTCTGTTCCCTTTTTCTGGTACTATTCTTCCAATTAATTCCCCAAAATGCAAAGCAAGTCAATGTAGCAACAAGACATTTTAAGGTCATGCCATCACCCAAAGCAGCGTTTAAAGCGTTTGCCTTTGTGGGTCAACTTGAATATGATTTTCAAGTGCATTCTAGGACATAATTTCTCCAAGGCAAGAGTCTTTATGGTATGTGTTTATTAAACTGCTTCTAATTTCAAATACTTTGGAACTTCTGGTATTCTATCAGTCAGTGATTATCCGTGGAAGGAAATAGATGAATTAGAGTCAGGTGCCTGTAGAAGTGTTAATTTTTAACTGTGGTTAAGCAGAAGAGCCGCAGAAGATTAAATCTAAGCTATTATTTTGTGAAGTGTTGTTCTGTACCTACACAGGGTGATATATCATTTGTATTGCTACCACTGAAAATTCATGATGGCTAAACATCCCCATTCTTGACCTGGAACAACTTACATTTTAGCAGGCATTCCATGCTTGCCAGGCAAGTTCAGGCAAGGATACTCACAAAATGAGCATGTGTCTTCTCCTTTCCCTGCCAGCTCCATCTTCCCAACTGACAATCTAACCTGCCCCAGGCAATGTCTCTTTAAACAGAGAGTAGCCTCTCATTGGAGCTATCTCTTCTGTGAATTATATTTCCTAGAATTTCCTTTCTGACTTCCTGCTAGGGCTGATGTGAATTGTGTTTTGTACAACATCCTGAACTGCATTATAAAGCTGAGAATTCTCAGCAACTCTACTAAGTTCTGAGCATGTGCCAACAGTGGCTATTGGCTGACTGATGATGAATGCTGCCAACTGCACAGATGTAAACACATTCGAAATACTGCTCATTTTAAATTGCTAAAAAATCATCAGAACAAGCATATGGGGTGCTTACTTCAAGAGAAAACAGGCATTTTGATATGCTGAATTTTAAAATTTCATTTGCAATTGTCAAAATATGACTACTACAAATGGCAGCTCCATGTTTGATATTCTTTTCCCCCTCTGTTGAAAATGTGAGCTGTACAAATTATACATGTTCAAATGTTACAACACTGAGTGTTGTTCTGTCTCCCACCAACAGCCAATGATGTGAGAGTGACCAGGATAAAACACAAAGTTGTGATATCACAACATGAGAAAGTTTTCGAGGGGAGCAGGGCAGATAGCTCTTCTTCCTTACAAACATGGTGGATCTGTGGAGATCACCATCACATTGGCTAGTTTATATGGAGTCAGAGTTCTTCTACTGTGTGATCCTTCTTCAGAACCAACATGGATGTCCTCAAGAGACTGTTTTTTTCCCATTGTGGTGGCAACTCATCTGTACAAGTCCCTTCTTTGAAACTAGGTTAATTGATGTCTACTGTTTTGAGATTTTGGTTCCAGGTTATGTTTATATTTTATTTTCCCAGTGATTTTAAGATAATTAGTGTCTTAGCTGGTTCTTAATTCCATTACTTTTTCACTACGCTTATTATGATTATCCTTTTTTACAAACAGTTCTAAACAAAGTTAACCCTTGTAAGCCACCTTAAATCTGAGGAAAGGAGGAGGCCTTGGTCCAGCATACCTACGGGACCACCTCCCTCCCTATGTTCCTCCATGGCAACTTTGCTCATCTGAACAGGGTCTCCTGCAGGTGCCACCCTGCACATGGTCAACAGCAGCCCATACATGGGCTTTCTCTGTAGTGGCCCCTACCCTGTGGAACAGCCTGCCTGAGGAGGTCAGGAGAGCCCCCACTCTCCTAGCTTTCCACAAACAATGCAGAACCAAATCATTCAAAAAGGCTTTTGTATTACAGGAAGGTGGTCTCAGATGCTTCGCTAATGAGTTAGGGACTATAGACTTCACCACTATCATTCAAAAAGGCTTTTGTATTATAGGAAGGGGGTCTCAGATGCTTCGCTAATGAGTTAGGGACTATAGACTTCACCACTGTCACCCTACGTACTATCTGCTGTTTTAACTATGTGATCCTATAAGCTACCTGTGCTTCATGTTGTCTAATGTCAGCCCTAGAATTGCTTATGTTCTGTTTCAGCATTGCTGTATTGGATTCTTGCTAATGCTACGTCTTTGTAAACTTGTGTTTATGGAAATGTCCTTGATATTGACTATACTAATATCACACTGTGTAATCTACTTTGAGTCTCAGTGAGAAAAGCAGACTATAAATGACATAAATAAATATAAATGTTTTAAATAAATAAATTAAAGGGTGCAGGATTACACTGATTGTTACTGTTTGTTATATAGAAATGTTATAGACATGGGGCATATAATAATGTATCATTATTCTTCTGTTTTTATGAACTGCCTTGAGAACTTTGGTTACAAAGCAGTTAATTTTTCTCTAAATAAGTAAGTCTAGTTCTTTCCTCAAAATCCAACTGAATAAAAAAGTAGAATTAGTATTTTGTCTCAATTTGATGTCTTTGCTTTAAAAAAAATCCCTGATGAAACCAAATTTAAAAAAACAGTATTTATGTGAAAGTTTCTAGATACCAGGCACACTAAGCATTCCATGATATCCATGGTAGTATCCTACATCTTTTCCTAATTCAGCTGCACAGTTTCATTTTTAACACACACACATGCACTAAACTATGTGCCAGATGGTGCTTAGAAAATCTGAGTTGCATCTGGGTTAAGTTACTGTAACTGGAAGAGATCCACGTTTTTGATCAAGGGAAGTCATCATTTGATACAGTAGAAGCTCATTCATCAGCTTGTCCTTCTGAGTCATTTTATCAAGTGTACAAGTTCAGGGAATGATCATCAGCATTAAAGAATCCACTGTGACACACTGAGACATTTTTCACAGTCTCCCATGCTAACTGCAAATCTTAAGAGTGCTCTATGTCCTTAGGTCCTGTCGGCTCCCAGGGAAGATACTGCTATCTCAAAGTCAATGCTTTTGTTTTTTTCAGCATGAGTTGATTCAGAAGAAGATACATTCTTGCATATGAAACTATGCAAAATACTTGCACAGGAAATTAAAAGAAATCCTCATGGCAGGAAAAAAGAAGCTTTTGATATCCCAGTCACTGTAAATGCAGGTTTGTGGCTTGAATTGCAGTTTTATCAGTAAGCATAATAATGAGGTGAAAGATTCATTTGCTAACTTATGACAGTTGCAGACAACTAGCAATGATATGAGGGCCTGAATGCACACATTGTTCTTTTAATTCCTAAACTCTTAAAAATCCCTTATAATTTGCTAATCTTACAATTTTTTTTTCACAATAAGCAAATGTTCCCTGTTTTCTTTCTTTTCATATTTGCTTACATTTTTGTCAAATGTTCCAGTTCTGGATTTTTTTAAAATTGTTGGTTTCATAGAGTTATAGTGTATTGTGTAGCCTTGATAGACACATTTGTACAAGGTACATGTGCAGTATGCATATAGGCTTACATCCTGCAGAGAGTCTATGCTGACAGACTGGATTTCTAAAACCCTTTCCTACATTCATTCATTCATTCATTACAGCAAAAGCCAGCAGTGTAAAGCAATACAGTTCCAAATAATAAATGAATACTATCATTACAAAAAGATCAAGGATATAAAAGGGATAAAAGTTAAAATAGAATAACAGTAATGGGAATAAAAAGTTATATTGTGTTTTCCACTAAAAGAAGTTTGTTTTCTAATAGCTAAAGAACAGAATTTGGCCACAGCATAGGTTACTGAGCTCTGAGAATCTTCTAGAAGAAACTTGCACAAGATTTCTGGTCTAAATTCCAAATAGGATTGCAAAGGCTTCATTGTGTTCTTACTATTATTTCCAGAAAATAATACATTTCTAAAATCTTTGGGTAATCTTTAGAAACCTTTAGAAAATTTTTGTAATCTTTCAAAATCTTTTGAAATTTTTAGAAACCTTACTACTCATGGTATATATTTGTGTGAATCCAAGACAAACACTCATCTTTAAATTTGTATTTGTTGGGGAAAGGGAAAAAAACCTATTTAAGTTCTTTTTTATTGTTTAGTTAACTGCTTGTGAGGAAAGGATATAGGACCTTAGTATTTAAATATCATTACATTATTACTGAATTTATATAGTAAGTCTTTTTGCGATTGAAGGTTGTGTGAAGTAAACACTAATTCTTATTTTGAACTTACTAATTGAAAAAGAAAAAAGAATAGTTCATTCCAAGTTGTTTCTATAATTGATTTGTTAATGTGTTTGCGAACAACTGATATAAGAGTTTAACAATTAAATATTTTTATATCATTATAGCAGTGCAATCCTAAGGAGGGCAGGGAAAGTGAATAGGAACCAAACTAAGCCTTGCGACAGCAGATCTGGCCTCTACGTCAGCGTAAATGGTCTTCCGTCAGCAGTGCTACGAGGCGCCTGGCCGCCACCGGGCTGCCGCTGGCGCAAGCAAGAGGCGGCCGGGCACAGACGGAGAAGCAGCGTAGAGCCCTGCGTCAGCGCAGGAGGGGGCAGGGAGGAGGGCGGGGGCGGCGTTAATTCGCTCCCTAAGCCCTTCCAGAAGCGGGAACGCCCACAGTGGCTCAAAAGAGCTATGCCACGGAAAAAACAAGGCATAGCCCATAGGCGGCAGAAACCCAGCCCCCTCTCCGAGCGCCCCGCCCCGCCCCCATGGCCTGAAGGAGCATAGGATAAGAACTATCATGGGGACCAATCAGCGTGTGCTCCCGGCATGGACGAGCCCTCCTCCCCGCACCCAATCACCCGCGAATGCATCCTATAAAACATCCGGCCGGTGCCGCCCACACTCTTCAGGTAAGTGAGCACATGGCAGGAATCTCTGCCCATTTGCTGTGAGCCATGGCCACTTTGAACATGAGGTGGGGGAGAGGGTTGCACAGTGGCAGGCACTGGGTGCACTTTGGGGACTTTGCAAGAAAAGTGGGAGAACTGCACTCGCTGAAGGGAAGAAGGACAAAGTCCAGAATATCTGGCTAACTAACAGCAGCCACTTGTGTTTCCTTGCAGGTGTCCTGACTCAAGTTCCAGCTCAGTAAGGAACAAGGGAACGCTGACAGGTACGGAGGAGATGAGGTGACGGCAAACCTGTCCCGCTGATTAGTGCTAACTGCCCCTTCACCTGAACCCACCTGACCACTAGCCTCTTCAGATGAGGCTCTGCAGGGGAAGGGGCATCCCTGCCCACCCCAGAGGCAGTTGCCAGAAAGCTACTCTTGACCAGGTGTTTGTAACTACCAGCTCGTTTCCTCCCTTAAAGGTAAAAGCACCCCAAGACAGAGTGCATCCTCACCAGACAGTCTGGCATCAGCTGGTCGCTGCTGCTGCCGCTCTCTACTATGTGCATCTTCTCAGATGTTGGGGTGTCGGGTTTGCCTCGGCCGTGGACCGAGGCAAAGGCCACATGTGTCTTTCTCTTGCAGGCACGTCCCGAGCATGTCTGCTCCTCCCCGCCCCACCCCCCAATCCTCTGCGAGTGACATTCGGATCCAGCCCAGGAGGCAATATCTCACAGCAGCCCGCATCTCAGCCTCACCCCTGGGAGCAAAAACAGGACTGTGTGAAATGCCTTGGCTCCCTTTCCAGCCTAGAAACAATAGCACTTTTTCCAGTTTAATAAAATGAGTTGAAAAACAACTAACTTCTGTGTCTGCGTGCCTGACTTTGTCCTTAGCCCCTCCCCCAACACCCCATCACATATTTCCACTCGCACATCCCTACAAATGTATCAAGCAGACCCCGTTCAGCCTCCCTGCCCCCTTTCTCCCCCCATTGTAACGTCAGGCAGAGGGGTGGGACTTGAACCGTGGCCCAGGAATGTCTGCGAGGAGGGGACTTCGAGGAGGGGTAGCCTACTCTCTGGTAGGCTGAGTGGCTGGTATCTGATAAGCCAGGAAGATGGGGTGCAGATGGAAAGCTGCTGCCAGGGGGTGGGGGTTGTGTTTGCGGAAACAGCAATGGGCTTGGCATGGGGAGGATCTCTCTGTTCACTCTGGAGTGGCATCTCCCCAGTACTGGGACGTGGCTGTCAAGGCCCAGCCCCCACTCTCGCTTTGTAGAGATGCAGTGATGTGTTCCCGTTGCGCAGCAGCAAGTCTGAGTGTGCTTTTCATTCCCCTCGTTTCCAAATGGCCTCCCGGCCTCCCACATGGTTCCCAAGGTGCGTTCCTGTCACTCATTGCCGGCTCCACCTCCCCCCACCTGCTTCTCCGGAACCTGGGGACTAATTAGGATTGCCGGTCTCCAGGTGGTAGCTGGAGATCTCCCGGAAGTACTACTGCTCTCCAGGCAACAGAGATCAGCTCCCTACTGTCTGGCCCTATTTTTCAGGGGGGGGGAACCTTTTTCTTTTGGTGGTGGCAGTGGAAGTGGGTATGTGCAGGCACACTGAGCTGCGGCTACTGGCCTGGCCCTCATCAGAAATGGGGGCTGGACAGGTGAGGGGGGGTGTTCAATCTGGACCCTCACTGTCACCTCTGCCCCCTCCCTGGCAGGGATGCCTGCCCTCTGACGGGGGCCTATTGGTGGCAGCGGTGGCAGCGATTGCAGCCTCCCCATTAGCTGCACTGCTGCTGTTCTCTCACCGGGATGTGAGGAGAGGGGTGTGGTCATTGGCTGGTGTGAGTGGGGTTGTCAGGGGAACAGTGGGCGGGACCTCCCAGGGGCTGCTGCATTTTGCCTTGCCACACTCAGGTGCTGGCAGGACTGTCCTGCGAAAGTCATTAGGGTGCCGTCCAGCGCCACCCCATTTACACCGGCGCATGAGCGATGGTGCAGCCTGAGGGGTTAGGATTGCACTGTAAATTAGTATCTTTGCACTTAAAGGTTGTGTGAAGCATCTTTAACTTTTACTTTGAACTCAAAAGTTTTTTGGGGAAATATATTTAAAAAAGGGAAAAATAAAAAATAAAAAAACAGCGAACAGTCTTTACAGACAGCAATAGAAAAACAATTAGATTTACAAGCCACAATTAATGGTACAATTTTATTATTAAATCTTTACCAAAATGATAGAATTTAGCAGCTTCTTTTTTCCAAATTACTTATACTAAAGACGTTAGTTAAAAAAAATTAAAAGAAAGATAAGTTTTATCTCGGGTAGTTCAGCTGTTTATTGGCATAGGTGTTGAGAATAGTACTAACAAACTGGCTGGTAGGTAGTAACAATTTGAACATTGGAACCTAAAAATTGACCATTCTAAAGGTCGAGACAATGAACTCAAAAGTTAAAATGTAAGAGGACTGGGAAATCCAATAAAAAGAAAACAAATTTTATCAAATCTTGCTCAGACAAATTCACATATTGTTTTGCTACAAGAAACCCATTTCCACCTCACTAGATCGCAAGAGCTAAAAGCAAAATGGATATGAACCCAATACCATGCCATTTGAAACTCTAAATTGAAAGGGGTAGCAATTTAATTTCCAATAACTTTCCTTTCCAACTAAAAAACATTGTTAAAGATCCCAGGGGCAGATTTATCTTTGTAAATGGGTTGGTAGACTATCAAATGATAACTATAGCATCACTCTATGCACCCAATGAAAAACAACTAAACTTTATAGAAGAAACTCTAGATAAATTATCAGACTTTCAAGATGGTATTACAATTATAGGAGGAGACCTGAATCATATAATCTATCATAAACTTGACAGGTCACACTTTAACAAGGTATCACATAATAAGAACCCACAGAAAACCAGACTAGCAACAATTCTGGAAAATAATCGTCTCTTAGATGCATGGATATTCTTGCACGGCAAGGAAAAAGTCTATACTTACTTTTCAACTAGACACCATATCTATGCAAGGATAGATTTTATTTTGGTATCAGACTCATTGAGCAATAAAATCAATCAGAAATAGGTAACATCACATTATTGGACCATGCTTGGGGTCAACTGTATAATATCAGGTGACTCTGAATCAAACCAAGAAATGCATTGGACATTCAATAAAACACTACTCAGTAATGACAGCTCAGTTAAAGAAATAGAAAAAATGTTAGAGACTGCAATCAAAGATAATAAATCTCAGGAAATCAAACCAAATATACTATGGGATACGTTAAAAGTGGTAGCAAGAGGCCACATTATGGCAATTTCCTCCAGACTAAACAGACATAAGAGACTACAAAAACAGGAATTGGAAAATAAAATACATCTCCTAGAGGAATGACACAAAAAAAAACAGGAAGCAAAAAAGTATATCAGGATTTGTTACACCGATGTAAATTATTGGAATCCTTGGAAGTGAATAAAATCCAGAAAGATCTTTGGTTTGTAAATCAAAAATACTGGTTCAATACTCCTAAATCATTGAAGTTGCTCTCACATAAGGTTAAAGAGATCAGCTAATGCTATCAAACAAATATATGGAGGCAAAGGGAAATGCTTTACAAAAACGAAAGAAATAATAAAAATAGAAAAGAGTCCAGTAGCACTTTTAAGACTAACCAACTTTACTGTAGCATAAGCTTTCAAGAATCACAGTTCTCTTCTTCAGATGTATACAGATGCATCTCCCTCCATGCATCTGAAGAAGAGAACTGTGATTCTCGAAAGCTTATGCTACAGTAAAGTTGGTTAGTCTTAAAGGTAGTCTTAAAGGCTACTGGACTCTTCTATTTTTGCTACTACAGACTAACATGGCTAACTCCTCTAGAAATAATAAAAACTTTTGTGGACTATTACAGTAAATTATATACAACAAGAACCCCTAGCCATGATAAAATCACTAAATTACTCTCTTCATTGGGCAGGATTAAAAAACTAACAGATGAACATTGCAACCTGTTTGACAGCCCCATCACCCAACAAGAAATTCTATTAACCATTAGGAACTTGAAAAACAACAAATCACTGGGACCAGATGGATACCCATCTGAATTTTATTAAAAAATTCGCACATATATTTTCACAACCACTTCAGGACGCACGAAACACTTTGTTAGAAGGAGGTTCAATGCCTCCAACATGGAATATGGCTTCAGTTATTGTCATTCCTAAGCAAGGAAAGGACACAACTAAAACTTCCTCATACTGTCCAATATCTCTCCTCAACCAGGATTACAAAATTTTACAGCAATCCTAGCATGTAGAATCAACTCTTTTATAAGTGATTACATACACCCAAATCAAACAGGGTTTATTCCAACGAGAGACATAACAGACAACATCTATAAAACCCTAAATTTAATATCTTACTTTAAGCAACAGAAAAAAGAAGCCTTTTTACTTTCTTTAGATATCAAAAAGGCTTTCAATTCATTGGAAGTCTCTTATACAAAACACTGCAATTTATGGGATTTGGGAACAACTTTCCATGAATAATAAGATCAATCTACACAAACCCTTCGGCAAACCTGAAGATTAATGGTTTAATTTCAGAGAGTATGAAAATTTCAAGGGGTACTAGGCAAGGATGCTCTTTGTCTCCAACTTCATTTGCACTCGCAATCGAACCCTTAGCATTAATGATCAGAGAAAATGACAATATAACAGGTATTAAAATTAGGGCAGATTACAAAGTTAGTCTTTTTGCGGACAATATGATTCTGTACCTCACGGACCCTCATAATTCATTGCATCACTTGCAAAAAGTTTTAACAATTTGTTTCAAACTCAGGTCTACAGGTCAATCCTTCAAAATCTCGGATTTTGCCACTTAATGTCACAAAGCAAAAACTGGAATAAATCAAACATTATTTTCACTTTCAGTGGTCAGATAAAGATTTACCCTATTTAGGGATTACAATCCCAATGGATAATAAAAACATACTACAAACAAATCATTTGAAATTAATGTCACAAGAACTCTGTAAACAATTGGAATAAGCTTAATCTCACGTGGTTTGACCGATTCCATTTGATTAAGTCATTTATTCTACATAAATTGATATTTATTTTGAGAGCCATCCCTATCACAATCCCTAAGATCTTACTCAAACAATGGCAAAACATGTTAAATGTTAAACATGTTAAACCCAGAATCACGTTTATAATTTTAAAATTAAAGATATCTCAGGGTGGGCTCAATTACCCTGATATAGCATTCTATCACACAGCGATAAGGCTTTTGAATTTTCTCCAATTACAACTAACAACAGACACTTCAGATTGGATTGTAATACTGCAATCGATGACAACCAGAACAGCATGCTGGAATTAAACTGGACTATATCCAGCACTAGACCTCCTGAAATAAAAAACAATATGATCCTAGATGCAATACTGACTGTACGGGATCAATATAAGAATCAACTATAACTAGATTTTCCACTTTTGTCTCCCAGCAATGGCTATCTCCTAAATTAAAACAACAATTCAATGAAAATTAGGGAAACTCTGAACACATCAGAATAAAAGATTTAATGTCAGACAAAGGGCTACTTGAGAAGGCAGACACAGAACAGAAAGCACAAAAATTGATACCTTGGTTTATGTATCTACAAATTCAAACCATAATCCAACAACTAAACGTAAAAAAATTAATGAAACTACTCAAAACAGAATTTGAAAACCTGATGGATACTACCAAATTTACTAGGAAGGGTATGATTGCTAAGATATACAAAATCCTTTTATCAAGTAACAAAGCTGAAGAATTTAGCTATCAGACGAAGTGGCAAGTAGATTGCAATAAAGCAATTTCATTAGATGACCGGAAAAGAATATGGTCTTCAAGTACCTATAATTCTAGAGCAATAGTTACTAAGCTTCAAACCTACAAAATCTTTAATAGGTGGTACTTAATGCCAAAGAAAATATCATTAATATCCTCATCCATGTCAGCATTGTGTTGGAAAGGCTGTAAAGTTGAAGGCAGGTGCGCACATTGCTAGTGGAAATGTCCACAGATCGAAAAATTCTGGAAAGAGGTTCTAACTTCTATTAAAGATATCACCAGATATGACGTTCCTATGCTACCAGAAATTCTCTTTCTAAATCTATGGGAAAATACTTCAATCCCCTTGATTAGAACAGACCTTATTAACACACTCTTAATTGCGGCTAAAAGTGCAATCTCAACCAAATGGAAAAATAAATTAGCACCAACATTAGATCTCTGGATGACGAAAATCTGGACTCATTTAATTATGGGAAAAAAATCAACGACAGGCTCTTTCAGATGGATCACTATCCTCAAGACACAGGCTTCTGGGAGAAATGGCTCCCATTTTATGAATATATTGAGAACAATAGCTTATATCCTACCTCCACCCATTTTTATTTGTTACTGTTGTAATTACTGGAATTAAGGAATTGTTATGTTGTTGTTGTTACAGAAATTAAACAGTTCTGTAAACTGTTCTTTTTACTTGAGACTGCTTACCTATTGTATTTTGTATTTAACTGTTTTATTGTTACTATATTTCTCTGATAATTCTCAATAAAACACATGGGGGGGACTGCATGAGTGGCTAGCAGTGTGAAGAACAGTATATCATAACAGTGCATAACTGACAAATGTTCAAACACAGATAGAATTTAATTGGTGGCTCTTTTCATCAATACTGAGAGAGATTGTTTCCCATGTGTCTTTTTATATGTGGGTCAATCCATTGACTTTAACTGAACTTAATTGGGAAAGACTAGCTGTAGGACTGTAATCCTAAAAATAAGTCAATTCAGTATTACTGTTTTCAGGGTGTTGCATTTAACCTTAGTACCTTTGTGTATGATACAGCTGCTCATTGCATTAAATGACTGACCAGTTTCTTGAAATGGCATTTTGCGCCAGCTGAACACATCCAGCTTTTTTCTGAGTAAATATGCAAGGATTGAACTGTAATGATGGAACCAGTTGGACAGATTTTCCCAAAATGCATGGACTTGATGGATCTAATTATTGCTGTCTACAACCAATATTTGTTAGACAAGCTAGATACACAATGGGCCAGTGAAAATTGGTTCCAATGGACATTGTCCAATGTCCATTGAACATTGAAACATTTCAGACAAACAGGCTTTCTCAGTCCTAGCTCCTAACTGTTGCAATGCTCTGTCTACTGAGATCAGGGCCCGGCAGGATTTAGTATTTTTCCACCGGACCTGTAAGACAGAGTTGTTCCGCCAGGCTCGTGGCTGAGGTTGGGCCTCCACTGGCCAGAGGATGCAACATCTATCCCCCTCCCTGTGAAAGTTGCCCACCACTGTTTGTTTTTCAGCTGCTATTACTGTGCTGTCATATCCAGTTGTATTACTGTATCGTTGGTTATTAGTTGTACTAGCAACAAAGCCCATTGTGGGGAAAAAATACAACGGGCTCTAGAAAGAGGAGGGTGGGCAGGCAGGCATTCACTCCTCCTCCATCACTGATTCCAGATGGTGAAGGAGGGGGGGGTGGGCAGTGTCATCTGCTCCATGCCTGATCTGCCTGATCTTGGCCATGTGAAGAGGTGGTGGGCTTTGCTACCTGCTCCATGCCTGATACATGCCAGGTAAAGGGGGGGCATTGCCTCCTGTTCTGCACCTGACCATGGCTGGATGAAGAGGGGAAGGCATTGCCACCTGCTCCGAGCCTGATCCCAACTGAGTGAAGGGGGTGGGCATTGCCACCTGCTCCCTGGTGGGTGAAGAGTGAAACAGGCTCTGTGCCTGATCTTGACAGATGAAGGTGGGCAACGGGTTTTACTACCTGTTCTGCTCCCAATCCCAGCTGGGTGCAGGGGGTACGGGCATTGCCAAGTGCTCTGCTTCTGGTTCTGGCAGGTTGAAGGGGAGGCAAGCATTGCTGCACACTTGGCTCCTGACTCTGGCAGGGTGAAGACAGGGTGGGCATTGCTGCCTGCTCAGTGGCTTATTCCGGTAGGTTGAAGAGGGTGGGCATTGCAACCTGCTCAGCTCCTTATCCAGGCTGGGTGAAGGGAAGAAGGGCATTGCTTCCTGCTCTGTGTCTGATCGCAGCCAGGTGAAAGTGCAAGGTGGACATTGTCACCTGCTCCACTCTTGATCCCAAATGGGTGATGGCAGGGGGATGGGCATTGCCACCTTCTCCGCCACTAATACCAGCTGCGTTAGGGCAGGGGAGGGCATTGCCACCTGCTTTGCTCCTAATACCAGCTAGGTTAAGGCGGGGGGGGGCATTGTCACCTGCTCCACTCCTGATCTCAGTCGGGTGAAGGAGGATGGGCATTGCCATCTGATCTGCTCCTAATCTCAGTTGAGTGAAGGGGGATGGGTATTGTCACCTTCTCTGCTCCTGATCCCAGCTGGGTTACAGTGGGGTGGGCATTGTCACCTGCTCTGCTCCTAATACCAGCTGGGTTAAGGTCAGGGGTGGCATTGTCACTTGCTCTGCTCCTAACAACAGATGTGTTAAGGTGGGAAGGGAAATTCCACCTGCTCCACTCCTAATACCAGCTGGGTTAAGGCAGGGGGCTGGCATTGCCACCTGCTCCGCTCCTAATACCAGCTGGGTTAAGGGGGGAGCAGACATTGCCAACTGCTCTGCTCCTGATCCCAACTGGTTCAATGGGGGGGGGAGGGCATTGCCACCTGTTCTGCTGCTAATACCAGCTGGGTTATGGTGGAGTTAGGCATTGCCACCTGTTCCTCTCCTAATACTAACCATGTTAAGGTGGGGGTGGGCATTGCCACCTGCTCCGCTCCTAATACCTGCTGGGTGAAGGCAGGAGGTGGGCATTGCCACCTGCTCCACTCCTAATATCAGCTGGGTTAAGTTGGGTGGTGGACGTTGTCAGCTGGCTCACTCTTAATACCAGCTGGGTGAAGGCGGGAGGTGGGCATTGCCACCTGCTGCCATCCTGCTCCTGGCCTGGGCTTCTCACCATAGCACGTTTTCCGGAGGGACATGATGCCTTGCCTAGGCTTCCCTCCATGGCAGCGCCCTCTGGTGGTGCACCAGGGTATAAAGTGGATTGTCTGAAATACGCTTACTCAATTATATAGTCAGATTGTTGCCGCCAGGCAAAAGAGTGGCGCTATGTTTATATGATGTTTTAATATGGAACGTTTTTAAATGATTTTAAGGTTGTTATCCGCCCTGAGCCCGTTTGCAGGGAGGGCGGAATACAAATATGATATAAATAAATAAATAATAAATTATCTTTGAATGTAGATGGCAAATGTTGAAGTACATTGGAGATCAATAGTTTGTCTTCATTAGACCCTAAATGTGTTACTATGGAAGATATTTTTTTCAGTCTGGAATGGATGGGGAGGGACAAGACAACTACCTGTCCTCAGCCCTTATAATTCTATTCAGTCTCAAGTAAAGTTTAAAACTAGCTAACAACTAGGAGAGAAAATTGTATCTCTCTTTGCCCTATACTGAGTCTTCACAGTATGCATTTAGTTCAACAGCAGCCTGACCTATCAGGTGAACTCAGTAACACCTTTCTTGTTAAAGTTGGGATGTTGGTTCAAAGAAAACCTCTAAAACTTCTTCACTTGCAGAAAAGGCCTTGTTATATATATTTATTGCTTGTAAAAGGCCAGGAGAGAGTAAAAGGAATAGGAATAAATGTGGGAAAGGCTTCCTCTTCCTTATCAGAGTGGCCCATTAACTTGTTCTATATTTTGACAACAGGAAAGATAGGACAATTTTTATATGGGTCAAAGAGGCATCTTTGTTCTGAAAGAAACATAGTTCTGCAAGAATGCTTACACTACAAAATAGAGGCACAAGTCCAAACTCTTCCCCATGTTGGTTTTCTGTTCCTGTTGAGCAACATTTATTATCATTGGTAAATGGAAGGAACAAAATATTTTCTTATGAAATGTTGTGATGACTATTCTATGAATTATTCTCTTAGATTACAAACCTAAAGACAAAATGGTATGATGAAAGTTGGAACATTTAACATTTGAAACTTTGGAGTAAATAAGTAGTAATCAAGCAAATTTGAGGAACACTGATAATATAAACTCTTGTTAATATTGGTTTATCTTGAATATTATCTTACTCTTTGAATAATCTTATAAAAACAGGTGTGAAATCAAATTTATGCATTTGAACCATACTGCATTAAATATAATTTAAAATTTCTAATTCCCATTTTTTTCCTTCACCATGGTTTTTGCCTTGAGTCCCAAATTTGGAAGAAAGGTGGATACCATAAAGATCAAAAAAATTCCCACAATGGAGTTATCTATGGATAAGACAGTTTTTTTCTGTAAACCTGAGGGAATTTCTGGCTTTTAGAATAACCCGAAGATTTAAAAATATGTGTCTAGGTGGTTTAAAAATCTTCAAGAGATGGTGGCTTCTGTGTGTGTGCAGACAGTTACATTTAAAAGACTGGGGAAATGAGGAGGAAGTAGATCAGGTTAGGAAAGCACAGAAATGTTGCTCAGAAACTGCATTATGAGAGGTTTGGAGGGAGGAAATCTTATAATAGAAGGTTGGGGAAAGCCAAAATAAGAAGTGGGGAGTAGGGGTGTGCAACCTCAAAAGATTTGAGTTTCCTGCTTCTGGTTTAGCCGGAGCAGGAAAAAAATTCGAGTAAACCCAAAACCCGAAGCAGCAAGCCACTTTGGGTTCGCGTATTTACAGATTCTGGATTATTAGGGAAGATTTGGCTATTTTTTCCAATGGGAAATGCTGCTCCCGGCTATCCAGGGGCCTGGGGGGGGGTCATTTTCTTCCCTAATTATACCAAATTTGCAGGGGACCCTCTCCCAATCCTCCTCTCATGGCCACCCAAGTTTCAGGGAGATTGGACTTTGGGGGGCATGTTATGGCTCCTCAAAGAAGGTCCCCGAGCTGCCACCTATCTCCATTGTTTCCTATGGGGGGAAGGTTCCCAGGAGGCTGTGGGTGACATTTTGCAAGCAAAATGCACCAAACCTGCAGAGGACCCTCTCCCAACACAGGGCCACCCAAGTTTCAGGGAGATTGGACTTTGGGGGCCATGTTATGGTCCCCCAAAGAAGGTCCCCCCAGCCGCATTATTCCTTATGAGGACTAACGTCACACCAGAAAACCACAATAAGAAAAAATTGATTAAAAATATGCTACAAAACCATATGAAGCGAGTGAGTGAGCAGTGAACTAATGAACAACCTGGTGCCTATGAAGGGTGTGAACACAAGAGATGTGGGCTCTTGGTCTGTGGCTCACAGCAGGATGTTTGATGTATGAGCTATTTCAGTGGACATGGGAGAGACAGGGGTGAGATTTTTCAAAGATGCCCAGTATCTGGCAAGAATTCTCTCTGCCTATCTAATTTCTGTAGCATCTGGAGAAGTGACAATGCAAGGCCCCTCTTTACCTCACCTTTTTTCTATACCAGATCAGTGAGGCACAAAACTGCATGACTCTCCAGGATGTTACAGAAAGAGGAAATTGATCTGGCTTGCATAACAGAGGCAGGGTTAGAAGAAAATGATGTAGTGTGTCTGTCCCAACTAACTCTGCCTGGTTATGCAGTCCTCCACCAACCCCTCACAGGTGGCTGGGCAGGAAGGGCTGTCATTATCCTCTGTGAGTCCCTCAACTTCTGCAGACTCCTGGTACAAACTGTAGGTGGCATTGACTGTCTGCTTCTTTTGTTAGGGGCTAAGGATAGATTATGCCTTCTGCTTGTTTATTGGCCATCTAGTTCCTCATTGGGCACCCTCTTGTGACAGAGGTGCTCTCAGATACAGTGCTGGAGACATGTAGACTGAGATTCTGCAGGGGCAACATTCATGCCCAGGATTTTATAGTCTCTGGTCCTCTCTCAAATAATGATGGGCCCAGCACATTAAAGAGGCTACACTTTAGAATTAATCTTTTCCACCAAGTCTTTGAAGGGGGAGCTTGTTTCAGGGTTGGAGATTCAACCTGAACCATTATCTACTGAAGGCAAGAGTGAATTTGGCACTGACACCCCACAAAGGGGTGGGGCAGTTAAAATGATCTGCCCATTGAAAAGCATAGATCCTTGTGGATTCAAACACCAGAGAATCACAATAAGAAAAAATTGATTAAAAATACACAACAAAACCATATGAAGCAAGTGAGTGAACAACTAGAAGTGAACTAATGAACAACTTCCCTCAGTTCAGCCAAAGTTATGAAAGGGGATCAACACTCAGAGACCGGAAATGGCGCAGTGTGGCAAGGTCCATTGAGCGAGAGCTCAAGACCTTGATCTTCTAACCTTCCGTGGGTCTCGGGGATCCGAGACTCTAAGCCCCCCCTGGAGAGGGGGGTGAAAGCTGGAGCATGGCAGGGGGCCACGGGCAGAGCAGCGGCTCAGCTTGATGACTCTTGGCTAACTCGTTTGGCAGGAAGATGAAGAGGGAGCCGTAATGGCTAATTAGCTGGGAACTCCGAGAAAAAAAAACAGTGTGAATGAAAACTGATAAGCACTGCAAAGATAAGATCTGCAGCAGCAAACTCTCCTGATTTGTTTCCCTAAGCTGGGTGAGATCAACTCTTTTTTTCCCCCCAAACTGTTTGAAGCGGTTATCAACTAAAGGAAAGTTTAACCCCCCCCCCTTTCCTTTCTTTCTTTGCATTTCTTCCCTTTCAATTGCAAAACCATCAACTGGCAACTTGGTTTAAATACTTAAGGGGAGGGAGAAGAAACTAGCTCTTTGGATCTAAGGTGCAATAAAAGACATGACTTAATACACCCTAAACATGGTGACAAATTAAGGTTTGACTTTGTAAAAAAGAAGAAAGAAGAGGTTTTATTGGGTTTTTAGCTGGCATTTATCCATATTAACACACGGTCCTATTTTTATGGCTTTGGAAAGGTCATTGGATTTCTAGGAAAAGAGAAAGATTCCTGGACTATTGGATTACTGGAATTGATCAAGAATCTTTGGATATATATGTTTTTTTAAAAAAATATTTTTCCTACTGTGGTTTTTTTTTGCTTTTCTTCCTCTTCCTCCCTCTTCCTCTTCCTCTTCCTCTATTATTATTATATTTTCCTTATCCTAGATATGTGCGTGTATTTTTCTCTCTCTTTTTCCCCAATTTTTAACTATTGCTGGTGGTTACATTGTTAACATCTGATTGGATTATAAAGATGAGAAAATTTGGTACTGGATTAAACTCTTCAGTGGACTATCTATCTTTCTTTCTTTCTTTCTTTCCCTTTTTGGCTGGTGTGGGTGCTTTGGGCTTTCAAAATGGAATGCAGCCTGATTTAAACTGCATAGTGACTTTCTTGATGGCTACAGCCTCAAAGAAGGGAAGACCTCTATGGTAACAACTCCCGGGACATAATTGGGTGGATGAGACTATGTTGGTTGTCTCTTCTAGAATGATACCTAAACACTGGCTGGATGTTTAGATTTGATGTGAATATTTGGAAACATTGTGGTCTGTGAAATAATATTTTCTTTGTTCTTTAAGCTAGTAGAAACAGGAGTGGAATAAGTTGGGCTTGATCACTTCTACTGCTGAGTTGAGGGAAGATAGTAAAATAAAAAGGGGATTGTCTAATTACAGATGATGCCAGCTAAGGAAAAGGGCCCAAAACCATCTCCTGGGAGCTCTAGATAAGTGACACAAGCTATGGTACAGGCCCCTGCATCCTCACAAACATCAATCAGACAATTGAAGTATGTCTGGCCCAAATATTGGACCAAATAAAGATAATGAATGAGAAATTTGAGGGGTTCCAGACTGAGATGAAAGAAGCTAAAAAAAGAGGCAGCTGAACTAACCAGTAAAGTTCAAAAAATAGAAGAGAAGAATAAATGAACAAAAGATAAGGTAGAGGGAATAACAAAAAGTCAAATGATGATGGAAGCTAAATTGATAGCTCTTGAGATGGAGAAGTCTGCAACGTTGGTGCGTTTGCAGAATTTTAAGGGAAAAGAAGGAGAAAACACTTTAGAGTTGGCAGCGGGAATATTGGCAGTTGCACTAAATACCCAGTCAGAAGAAATGGAAACAGAGATAGACATGGCCTACAGACTAAACTCATCCTTTGCAAGGAAGAACAAAAAACTAAGGGAAATTCACGTAAGATTTGTTAGGCATAGAATTAGAGATGAAATCCTTAAAGCAACACGAGAAACTCCACTGAAGTACCAAGATGAAGAGATAACAGTTCTAAGAGACATCCCATGGGAGGTACGGATGAAGAGATGGGAATATGGATTTTTGACAGACCTGTTATGCACAAATGGCATACAATACGGATGGCTGATACCAGAGGGACTGCTTTTCAATTTTAAAGGTCAAAGATTCAATATTAACTCGATACATAAAGCTCAAGCATTCATCCAAACAACTTGTTGCAGGACCAGAAATTGGAGGAGAAGAAAGGAGAAGAAGAAGATGGAAGCTCATGATCAGAATCAGGAAAAAAAAGATGAAGCAAGGGGTGGTGTGAAGACTAGAAAGCAAAGCAAGGAGGAAAACAAACAAGGTAGTAAGAGAGACAAGAAATAATGGCCAAAAACTCTCTAGAAATATTTTCAATGAATGTTAATGGATTGAACTCCCCTCAAAAAAGAAGAACATTTGCTTATTTGAAAAAAATTAAGGCAGAGATAATATGTCTTCAAGAAATGCATATTAAGGATAAAGAAAGAAGGTTGCTGAACTGTAAGAATTTGGGATCCCCATTTATTGTGGCAGATCAAGTGAAGAAAAGAGGATTAGTAACATATATACAGGAAAGATTGAATCCAAAACTAATTTATGCTTGTGACCAAGGAAGAATCTTAATGAGTGAATTCCAGAAAGGCCAAAGAAAAACTTTAGTTGTGAACATCTATGCCCCAAATGAACAAGAAAAATTCTACCAAAAACTCTCAGAGCGTATATTCCACTTGAATTACAATGACATATATATATATATATATATAGTGGGAGACTTTAATGCAGTGGTAGGAAAAGTTTGGATAGGAAGCAGGTGAAGAACGGGATAAAAGGGGGGGAAACCCTCCCCAAGAATTTTTTTGAATTTGCAGAGGAAATGGCCCTTGTGGATTTATGGAGAATACGAAACCCGAATTCAACCAATTATACCTTCTATTCTGATAGACACAAATCTTGGTCATGAATAGATATGTGCTGGGCTTCAACATCAGCAGTGGCGGTGTCATGGACCAACCTGGCCCAGTGGAGCAGAGAGACTTAGAGGACTCTTCTGAGGAGGAGGCAGCTGGTGAACCTGACCCAGATCCACAGCCAGGTCCCAGCACATCGGTTCCTCAGCTTCCCAGCCCTGGACTGGCAAAAGAAAGCCAGGTGCAGGCCAGCTCTCCCCCTTCATCACCAGAGCCTCGGGAGCGCTGCCAGAGGAGGGCTAGAAGAGCCCTCCAAGCCAGAAGGCGCAGTGCCAGGCTAGCAGCACAGCACCGGCCCAGCATCATTAGTGATGATGAGTGCTCGCAGGAGCAGGACTGACAGCTGGCAGGTGCTTGCTATAGCACAAGCAGCTGAGCACTGTGAGGCTTAAAAGCAGCCAAAGAGGGAGTGGCTGCGTGGAAGCAACGAGTCTACTCACCACTGATCTTGCTGCTGTTTGGAACTGATTCTCTTGTCCCTGACCTTGGCCTGTTCCTGTGGATGTGTTTTTGGAATCCCCCTTTGGACTTGAAGCCGTGAGTGTGCCCAGTTGGTGCCTGAACCTTGGAACTGGGTGCTGCCCTGCTTGGACAACTTGGGAGTTATTCCTTGCCTGCTGCCAGTGTGAGTCTGCATCGGGACAGGCGGATATGGAAGGAATAGATATTTTACCGCAAGTGATTGGAGATCACAACACTCCGATAATAAGGATAAAAGAAGAAAGAAGACAATTTTGGTGGAGACTGAATATAGGCCTATTAAAGGACAAAAATTTTTAAAAAATGGTTTCCAAAGAAATGGAATGGTTTTTTAAACAAAATCTAAACAATGAAACAACTGTGGATATAGTGTGGGATGCAAGTAAAGCCTTTTTTAGAGGACTGGCAATCAGATACGCATCACAAAAAAAAAAGAGAGAGAAATAAAGACTACCAGAAATTGGAAAGGAATTTAAAAGAAGAAGAAGATAACCTAAAAGACACCCCTGGAAAAGATACAGTAAAACTGAAGATAAAGATACTGCAACATAAACTTAACTTGATATTGACGGAGGAGATGGAGAAAAAAATTAAATTTACAAAATTAAATTACTTTGAAAATGCAAATAAACCCAGAAGGTGGCTAGCTTACAAAGAAGAGAAAACCGTAAAAGACAAATAATATTGTTGAGGGATGAAAAAGGAGAAGAGAAAATACTCCAGGAGGAAATAAAGAAGGTGGTAGAACTCTTATAAGAAGCTTCACGGGAAAATGACTGTCCATCCAGAGCAACAAGAAGCATATTTAAAGAACATTTAAATGATCCAATTACTATGAACGAAATAGCACAGGCAATTAAAAGACAAAATAAGGGGAAATCTCCAGGACCAGATGGCATTCCAGCTGAATTCTACCAATGTTTTGAAGAGACCCTAATAGCCCCATTCAAGTGCTTGATGGAAAAAATATGGGATACAGAATCCTTGCCAGAGACTTGGAAAGAAGCCACGATTTCTCTAATACCAAAGGAAGGAGCGGACTTGAAAGAAATTAAAAACTACAGACCAATCTCACTGTTAAATGTATACTATAAAATCTTTGCAACTATACTCTCATGGAGAATGAAGAAAATATTGGACCAGATGATCCATCAAGACCAAGCGGGTTTTCTAACAGGAAGACAGACTAGCCACAACATAAGAAAAATATTAAATATCTTGGAATACTATGAGTCCCACCCAGAAAAACAGCTAGCTCTAATGTTTCTTGATGTGGAGAAAGCTTTTGACAATCTTAACTGGCAATTTATGTTTAAACAATTAGGAGAGATGCAATGTGGAGAAAATTTTCTTAGAATAATCCAAAAAATCTATGATAAACAAAAAACCAGAATCTTAGTTAATGGCCAACTAACAGAACCAATAAAAATTGATGAAGGAATGAGACAAGGCTGTCCACTATCACCTCTTCTCTTCATAATAACATTGGAAATACTTATGGATAAGGTACGAAATTCAGATGAAATTAGAGGAGTTAAAATTAAGAAGCAAGAATATAAGGTACAAGCATATGCAGATGATCTAGTCTTCATTTTAGAAGAACCTTTAACATCAATACAGGAGCTCCTGCAATTAAGGAATATGGTGCCTTGGCAGGCCTAAAAATAAACACTCAAAAGACAAAGCTCATTACAAAAAACATGCAGAAACAGCAGATGGAAGAACTAACTCAAAAATCAAAACTTGTAATTGAAAAGAGGATAAAATACCTTGGAATCTGGATGATGAATAGATGTAGTTCTCTGTATGACGATAATTATATGACATTAATAAAAGCAATTTTAAAAGATCTGGAAAGATGGAAAGACCTGCAGATATCATTGCTGGGAAGAATTGCGGTGATAAAAATGAATGTTCTACCAAGAGTTCTATTCTTGTTCCAAAGCATACCAGTAGGGGTACCCCAAGCTTTTTTCAAGGAACTTAACCAGGCTGTACAGTCTTTTATTTGGCAGAATAAAAGACCACGAATTAAACTGAAAGCATTACAAGACACAAAGGAAAAAGCAGGTTTTGCTCTACTGGATTGGGGGTTATACTATAAAGCTTGTGTGTTGACTTGGTTGAGAGAATGGATTACCCTGGAAAACAAAAGACTTTTAAATCTGGAAGGACATGACTTATTGATGGGCTGGCATGCATTTCTCTGGTATAAAAAATGGGAATACCATAAATACTTCAAAAATCATTGGCTAAGGAAGGCATTAGTGATGGTTTGGGAAAGAATAAGACTTGTCTTTTATGAGAAAATTCCTTTGTGGGTCTCCCCAATCAAAGCATTTACACAACCTAACTTGAAAAAAGAGGGGAAAGCCCCTACTTACAAGGTACTGTTGAAACCAGGTGGTCTATTGAAAAACCCAAAAGAAATGACAGATTTAGACATTGAGTTGGGATGGTGGGGCCAGGCACAGTTGGAATCTAGATATAAAAAAGACAAGGTAATAGGCTTCTACAAAAAGGATGATAATATTGACATGATAATGTGTGGTGCCAATGTTAAAACAATAAAGAAATTATATGGTATGCTTTTAAATGCAAAATTACAGGGGGAGGAACCATGATAAAACAGGCAGAGAACGTAAGACACACAATTGACTTACAGCAATGGTTGCAAATGGGGAAGGGCAATTTAAGGATGACAAAAGCAGCCTCTTTGAAAGAAAATATTTACAAAATGTTGTATAGATTGTCAGGGCTTGTCGCTGCTGCCGCTGGGCGGGGCCCCAGCTGGGCCAGCCCTAGCATCAGAGGGGCACCAGGGATACTGCAGGACCCTGCTCTGTGGAAGGAGGGGCGGTATACCTCACCCAGACTCCCTCTCAGTCCACTCGCTGGCCTACTCAACCTGGCCTGCTTACCCTCTGCGTCCTCCTTCATCTTCATCTTCATCTTCATCTTCTTCTCCTAGAACTCTCCTCCAAGCCTCTACTCTCACATTGCTCTGCTCTCACTCCACACCATCACTCCTTACTCACACCCACCACCTCAGAGCTCTTCCTAGCCACCTTATATAGGGTTTCCTTGCCCCGCCCCGCCCTCCTTCTGGGCTTGTTCCCTCTCCTGACTTGGCCCAGCTGTGCCTTCCCTCAGGTGTTTCCCTCCTACCACTAATCCCTTCTTGGCTTCCTTGCCTTGCTGGCAGGGTGGGGTTGAATGCGAGCCATCCCCTGCTGAGGTCTCCTTGGCCTTGCTCACGAGGAGCTGCCCCAGCCGGCTTCTGTGCTGCTGAACATGCCTGGCCTTGCTTGCGAGGAGCTGCCCTGGCCAGCTTCTGGGCTGCCTGCTCTTTGATGCTGGGCGGGGCTACCCATCTCCTCCCCCAGAATGCCTGTGGCAGCCCCACCTGGAGGGGCTTGGCTCCTAGCACCTCCTGAGCCAGGCTGCTGTCCTCTAGCCAGGGTGTGGCTCTGGGCTGTAGTGGCTGCTTCTCGTCCTTGGCAGGTAAGGGCTCTGTTTGGGCTGTCGCTGGGTCCCTGTTCCCCCTGCCTTGGCCCTTTGCCTCTGTCCTGCTTAGCCCCCTCTCTTCCCCCTGGAGGGTGGGACTGGCTGGTATCCCCCTGCTCCCCCCAGCCCTCTGAGGCTTGGGCCTTTCGCCTCTTCCCCCTGGAGTGGGCAAGTTCTGGACCTGGTTGCTGGCTGGGGTGGTAGGACCACTGCCTCCTGGTTGCCTCCCACTGCTCCCTCCTACCAAGTCTGGGGGCTGGGACCCAGACCCCGGACATAGATGGCATCTAACTCCTATTAGGATAGCCAAATGTCTTTAAATATGTCAAATAAATGTTGGAAATGTGAGAGTAACCCGGGTTCATATTATCATATGTGGTGGACATGTAAAAAAGCAGCAGAGTTCTGGAAGATGGTCCACAAAATGACTCAACAGATACTTAAGATTTCATTGCCTTTGAAACCAGAACTCTTTTTATTAAACCACATGTTGTTTCCAGTTAATAAAAACCAAAAACATTTGATTTTGAATATAATCACAACAGCCAGAATACTATATGCGAAACTTTGGAAAACGGCAGTCATCCCAATGCAAGAAAATCTGATTGAAAGGATTCTTGAGACAGCTGAAATGGATAAATTGTCGAGTTTATTGAAAGAGATGGAAAATACGATATATAATGACATTTGGGACCCATTTTATAGCTGGATACAGAGGAAATCTGAAGAAACCTAGCTCTTAGTTAGGATGAAGACTTTTATGGACATTATTTAAAATGAATGGAAAAATTTGCAAATAAGTGGCTGATCTGCAGAACATATTGATGTGACAATAAATATATTAGACTGAACAGTGCAATGTATTAGAGTGATATAATATGAACTTCTTTTCCCCAACCCTCTTTATTCTGTATCCCCCTTTTCTTAGTAAAAAAATAAAAAGGGGGATCAACACTCCAGAGAATCATCCATTGAATTCAACCCAAACCAAACCGAACCATGTGTTGAAAACTAGTGGGCTGTTCTAGGAGGCTGAGGGTGGCATTTTGCAAGCAAAAGGCACCAAACTTGCAGAGGAACTACTCCTACCTGCCCTCTGGAGATCACCCAAGCATCAAGGAGATTGGACTTCGAGAGGCCATGTAATGGTTCCCGAAAGAAGGTTGACCACCACCCCAGCCACCCCACTTGCTATTGTGGGGAAATCCAGACTCCCACAATAGAAACACATGGAAAGTGGCATCCATGGCCACAGGCAGAAACCCCTCAATAAACCCCCCAACAGCCCAACAAAACCAAAGACAAACTCCTCAAAATTCCCCAGCACCCCCAGAGCTGGCTGGCCAGCCCCACACACACACACACACACACACACACACACACACACACACACACACACACACACACACACACACACACAAAATCAAGTAAAAAATTATTTCTGGGTAACAGCAATAAATTAAAAGCATCACATCACTGTTAAATCACAATGTACAGTCCTAGATTAAAGCAACCCCCATCATCATACTAGAGAATCAAAAACACTCCAAAAGTAGAACCAAAAATACACCAAAAGTAATTTTTAAAAATTTCATTTCTTGGATTTCTGGGAACAGCATTAATTGCACATTCAAATCACAACATACAGTCCCCCACCTTGAAACAAATTCTAACATGACACCAGAGAATCACACACCAAAAATAATTTTTAAAAAATTTCATTTCTTGGATATCTGGGAACAGCATTAATAACACATTCAAATCACAGTCCCACCTTGAAACAATTAAAAAAAAAATACTTTCGTCCCATAGAATCCCCCAATTGGGAAGGGAAGAGCTGCTTACTGCTGCAGCGACTGGCTCTTTCTCTCAGCCAATCTCCCTTCCCTGATCACCCCCCCTCTCCCCTCCCTCTCCTGCCTCTCTCACTCCCCTCTTCCCCCTCCCATCAATTGAAAGCCTCTGAAGCTTTTTTCCTCTTGCCACAGCAAGAGGAAAAGGCTTCACAGAGCAACCCGAATCAACCTGTCACTTCGAGTTGCTCTGCTTTAGGTTTCTTGAATCGGGTCAGCTTTGCTGGGGCCGATTAGGAAATCACAGATGAACCCTGAATCGGGGTTGATTTGGGTTTGGTTCAGGTTTCTGAAACTCGAAGCGCACATCCCTAATCAGCAGCTTAAAGATTAACAGGAAGAAATAAATATGGTAATATTGGCAGGGGAGACACAACAGGGAAATTGTCTCTGTTCTCCATTTCAGAGGCCAATATGCATTGCTGTTAGCCAGAGCACTACTGAAAACAAGAGCTATTCTGAAGCGAACATGCAGGTCTTTTTATAGCTTCAAAAGCTATTTGGCCATTATTGTGTTTTGCAGTGCTTCCTTCTCAATTTGTAAATAAAGTAACACCTCATTTGTTTGGATTTCCACAGCTATATTCCTCTATATAGCAGATGTACTTAGTACTACATTTTTATATCCTTTGGTATTGGCAAATTTGGGTACTTACTAATAGAGATTCTGTTTTAATTGTTTTAATGTAGATTAAATTTAGATATAGCAAGGCTGCATGAGGATTATCCCACACAGGAGAAATGTACATTTCTTTGTTTGCCACATTGAGTTTATGGAAAAAAATATTTATGATTAAGAACAAAGAATTTCTTTTTTTTTGTTTTTTATTATTATATCAGAAATAGTAAGTTAGAACCTGCTGGTTTTTTTACATGTGCAAAAAAGAAGAGAGGTAATTTGACCATTCCTTCCAAAAAGCTATGGTGGAAATCATTGAACGTCTGTGGACAAAAAGCAATGTAGAACAGGGTTGCAATGAGCAGGAAAATCAGGTGAGATTTCCATTTCGCTGTCATGGTACCCACATGTACAAAAAGGCATCTGATAAAGAACTTCAGAGAGATGGTGAGAGAACTTCAGATACTTTGAATGTTCTAATAATATACCTATATGTAAAATATATGACTTTTACAATTCACAAATTATGAACAAGGCAATTAAAAGAAAAATAAGCATGACATGCTAAGTTAATATTTCCAAGAATACATTTCAGTCACAATCCAATTTCAGCTCACTGTCAGAACTGGATGTATAGACAGAATTTGAAACAGTATGCTTAACTGTGGAACTTTCATGTGCAATTATAAAAGGTATCTGGAAGAGGTTTGTATGATGGAGTGACAGGCATTTTTCTTCAATAAAATAATCCATAATCTGTTGGTGAAGGTAGAAAATGAAGATGGTTGTAATGGAACAGGACATATATCTGGTAATTCACCTGATGCCCCTTCAAAGTATGATTATCATAGTCAAAAGGTAACTATGTAAATGTGTTGTTTTCTCTCACTTCATTGTATAAAATGTCTGCTAGCCTGTTATTGAGGTCTTAATATACAAATTTCATGGTGAACAGTGCCATCTTGTCTAGTATATGTGGACTCTGTCCAATAATTCTTGTCAGGTTTTTGGAATTCTCCTGTTTCTGGGAAAGGTGATTGAGCGGGCAGTGGTGGACCAGCTGCAGGTTTTCCTGGAAGAGACCTCTGTCCTGGACCCATACCAGTCCAGTTTCCATCCGGGCCATGGAACAGAGACATTGTTGGTTGCCCTCATGGATGACCTCCGTAGGCACCTGGATCATGGTGGGTCAGCGCTGTTGATTTTGTTAGACCTTTTAGCGGCATTTGACACAGTCGACCATGAGTTGTTGGCCTACCACCTCACCGATGTAGGGATTCGAGGGACGGCCTTGCAGTGGCTTGTTTCTTTTCTCCACGGTTGGGGATATAGGGTGGCGCTGGGGGAGAGATTGTCCACACGCCAGCCTTTGGCAGGCCAGATGGCTAGCCCCCTATCTTTCAGACCAGGAACTAACGACAGTGTTCCATGCAACAGTCACCTCCAGGTTGGATTACTGTAACTCGTTCTATGCAGGGCTACCCTGGGGTTTGATCCAGAGACTACAGCGGGTCCAGAATGCTGCTACATGTGTTTTGACGGGTGTTCTTTATAGGACACATATTACACCAATTCTGCAGCAGCTCCTCTGGTTCCCCGTGGAATTCCGGATTCAGTTCAAGGTGCTGGTTTTGACCTATAAAGCCCTAAACAGACTGGGACCAGCATACCTAAGGGACCGCCTCTCCCCATATGTGCCCCGGAGAATGCTCCAATCAGCTGGAAAACATCTGCTGGTGGTCCCAGGCCCCAGGGAGGCTCGGTTGGCCTCAACCAGGGCTTTTTAGTCCTGGCCCCAACCTGGTGGAACTCTCTGTCTGAGGACACCCAGGCCCATCAGGATCTTCTATCTTTTCGGCAGGCCTGTAAGACGGAGATGTTCCACCAGGCGTATGGTTGAGGTCAGCATGAGATCCTCACTGAGCCTCCCAACAGCTTCCCACTACGTGTGGGGTTATACAGTGTCCACCGGCCAGCTGCCCAACATATGGGTACAGCACGGGGCTATGTAATGCCCATTCGTTGCTGACCCACATATGGGTTGCAATACATTTTCTGTCCGCTTCCCTTTTCATGTATGTTGATGGGCAGGAATCTGGAATTGACCCCATCTTAGGACAGTTATCTGTTTGTTGATTTTATGATGAACTGTTGTTTTATGGTTTTAATATTTGTAGTATATTTTTATAATCTGTTGTACCTTGCCTTGAGCCCACTTGCAGGAAGGGCGAGTTAGAAATGATACTACTACTACTACTACTACTACTACTACTACTACTACTACTACTACTACTACTACTACTAATAATAATAATAATAATAATAATTTCACTACATGTGAAATACTGCTTTGGTGATGTGTCAAAAAAATCCAGAATTTACATCTGTGGCAGTGTGTGTATGTAAAATGTAAGAATAACTTGAGACAGTTCCTTTGAACAAAGTTCCTTGAATAAAAATAGCCTTCTTCCATTTGATGCCTAGAACAGCTTCCATGTGGTATGACACATATGCTCCAAGAACAAATAACATATTCTGAATCACTGATAATAGTATCCCTTTGTCTATTTCCCTCATCTGTCATTTAGATGTATTGTGTCTGACTTGCAGGAAGATTTTGGAACCAATAAATTTGCGTATGTTCATCTGTAGATGGAAGAACTCAGCATCTCTTTTGCACAAGTACAGAAAACAGATGTGTGAATGCTGTTTGTGAACTGATGGCAAAGAATCCATAAGAGATAAACTGCTTAAGATAAAATGGCCACAACTTTATTGGTTACAGCTGTCCAGAGCCTTAGCACAGCATGCCTGCAAGCCAATGGAAACCCTTCCTTGACATCCCCTAGCCTGCCTGGGAGTGAGGGCATCCTGACAGCCTCCAAGGTGGGCATGTCCCCACTAGTCCTCACCCCACAATCCCTTAAGGGGATCCCTTAAAATAGTGAAAGCAGGTATGCAAACTCTAACCCCCCACCCCCACAAAAGAACCTGGCCCAATGCTAATCCCACCATCAACAGTTGTGAAATAAGGAAGTATTACTCAAACAAACAACCTGGAACACCCATCAAAAAACCAAATACAGAGGGAAGGTTGGGTGGTGAAAACGAGCAAACTGAGGAGGCAGCAAGGTTGCTCCCCCTTTAAATATTAGGTGAGTGGAACCTCCCTCTCCTCATCCCCCCCCAGCAGAAACAGCCCTGATTGGCTGTGCTGGAGCCTGTAGAGAGAGCCCCATGTTGCCACAGAGCCCCCAGGGAAGATAGAATGTGCCTCTCACTGTCTGCTGAAGCAATGCTTTGCCTCATCTTCACCCTACACTTCAGGGGCCCAGGTAAGTCAGGGAGCAGTCATTTTGTATACTTCCTAGACCTTGAAACTGCTGGATACAAATAAAGTTTGGGATATGGCTGAAGCCAGCACCATCTCTCTTGATGTAGTTATTTCTCACTCCATCCAAGTAGGGTGGGCTCTTCGCTGTTCATTCATATTTGCTGGCCTTGATGTTTATGTCAGTGACATGTAGATCATTATCAAAGGCCATTGTGGTGCTTTGTATGTCAAGCAAGCATGGCTGCAAACATCTTTTTGACATTATCTATATCAAGGACTTTATATTTTCCTTTGACCTTCATTAGAAAATTTGCAGTTGAAACTGATGTCCAGAAAGCAATTTCTTTACCATTAGAGGCAATTCACATGAATACACCTCCACCAAACCACCTTGTGAAAGTGATGTGGGAGTCAAAATTGCAGCAATGTCATGATTTTGTTTTGTATTAAGATAGTATTTTCTGCAGCAATAATTCTCACATTTTTGTCAAACAGTGCATTGTGTACCCATGTGAACAAGTGAATCAAAAACATTTGGTCTTTAAAGAGATCCTGGATGATGGATTTACAATAATGATGTACTGTTTCAAAATCTTAGACGAGTTCTTCATAAGCAATTGTGCCAGATTAGAAAGTGTTCTTATAGTACTTTAGATAAGTCAAAAGCATCATAATCAAATTCAGTGATGCAACTGTAAAGATCTTGTACAGTTCTGTCATTTAAATCTGTCATGTAGTTGAATTTTCAGCACAGCATTCAGCGGCTCTTATTTGCAAAAGCATGCAGAGAAATTCTAACTTTAAAAAGACTCCACTCCACTCAGCTTTCATTCTTGTGCTTTTTTTGTCATCTCTATCCAGAGATCAAGTGGCATGCAAGAATATAATTTACTTGTGACTGAACAAATAACCCACCAGTCATATTCTTGACCTTTTCCTGTGACAAACAGCTCATCTCTATTCCAAACTCAATCAGTCAACTTCTGTGTCTACCATTGTCATAGATTTGAAGACAACATTGGCCAGAGCTAGGGGTATGCACTAAAAAAAAATCTATTTCAGTTTCAGATCTTGGGTTCCTGAAGAATATACCATTACTGTTTTTTCCCCCAGACAAGACATTGCCAGTTTGAATCTAATCCAATTGTTTTGTGAGTGTTTTTTTTATCATGAGTTTCAGCCCCTTTCTTTGCAATGTGTAGTGGTTAAGAGCAGCAGGAATCTAATCTGGAGAATCAGGTTTTATTCCCCACTTCTCTGCTTGAAGTCAGCTGGGTGACCTTAGGTCAGTCACAGCTTCTTGGAACTCTCTCAGCTCCAACCTCCTCACAGGGTGTTTGTTGTGATGATAATAATAACACACTCTGTAAACTACTCTGAGTGGGCATTAAGTTATCCTGAAGGGTGGTATATAAATTGAATGTTTGTAGTAGTTGTTGTTGTTGTTAATGAGGGCTTCCAAGCTCTTTGGGGCAGCTGATTTGGTATTTAATGGTTTCAAGATCACACAAAACACAGTCCTCTCTCTAAATCAACCCACCAAGTTTTTTTCTCAGTTACACTGCACACACACACATCCACCCCGTCAGACTATGAAGAAGGTGAGTATTGGCAGGTGCAGACTATGGTGTGATACTGGCTGGCAAAGTGGTAGTGAGGTGGCTGTGGCATTAAAAACAATCCTGCTTTATGTTCACTTTTTTCTTTTTCTGTTGTGCCAATAAATTATTCCCTTTATTACCTCACCCAGTTGTAATAAAAGCTCCAACTTAAAATGAGGTGGTAAAGCACCTTGTTTAGATTTTGCAACCTCCCAAATAAAAGTGAATGGGACCAAAGAAGGATTCTATATGCAATTTAACCTTGAAACATGTTCACTGCAGTTATGGTGACTGCCTGATGTGCTGATCCCTGGGATCTTATTGGCTGCATTGAGCATATACTCAAATGTTTCTCTAGTACTGAAACATAATTTGAATCAATTGCAAAATCAATTGCATTATGTGATTCACTTCTACAATTTGAAAGTGTGTTCTAATTTTTTAAAAAAAACATTGTTGGGTTGTTTTTTTGCTACCTATTGAAAATGTCATTTGTAATTAAAATAGCATTATTAAGGTATTACTCTACAGGCTAATTAAAAAAGATTTAAGTGAAACAATTAGTAATTTTAGTCTTGAGAATGACATGATTGATTTTAAACTGGTAATAAAACACTAAATGTTTCTACAAATTATAGTGCTAGAACATTTAATGGTGCAAATGTCCTTCCAGAAATGCTGCCAAAGAGTACAGTTATTTTTAAAGGTTCTTTCTCTATTACATTAAGGGTATACAGGAATCTCCACATTATAATATGTATTGGCTTCCTATTAATCTTTCCCTTTTATGTCATGGCTATTCGGCTTACTGGAATCCAGACAATTCGGTTGGGAAAACGAAAATAACTCAGGAATGTCCAGCTTCTTAAATGTGGAAGGGGGGATATTCTGGATCAAGCACTATTTGGAGAGGCTCATTCATGTGCTCTTCAAGTGGGAACAATTGAAGCAGATGAGTCATTCTTTTTTAAGGATACTGGTTGAATACAGGAGGCTGCCTTATACTTTATCAGGCTATCGGTTTACCAAAGTCAGTATTATCTGCTCTGACTGGCAGTGGCTCCAGTTTCTCAGGCAGAGGTTTTTAACATCACCAATCCCTGGAACATTGTATATGTGGCTGGCAGGCTAAATGCAACCCAACTGATGTGGAGGTGCGACCCGCCTTTTTCCCCTCTGTACCCAACACCTTTTTCCTCTCTGTACCTGACACCTTTTCCCCTTTTCCTCCTCTGTACCCGACACTTCTGGAGTTTGGCTACCGGCATCATGTTGTTGGAGTTGAACATGAGGACTATGGAGCCAGAGGACCCAACTACTCGCCCAGACCTTCGGCTGGGACCAGGTGCACATCCTGGTGGACATTCTAAAGCACTGATGCCAGCACCTCAATCGAGGCTGGAATATCTAATGGATGTAAATGTAGCACAGATACATGGACTTGGAACTTTGGGGACCCTCCTGAGATACAAAGAGCTGGAAGCAATTCCTAAGGCTAGGGTGGTCCACTACAACTGGAATCAACTGACCACCCAGGAATGGGCTCCCCACCAATCCATAACCAGTGAGGAGAAAGTACAACAGCGAAGAGGGATGATGTACTGCAGCTGTTACCTCGTGATGGAGGAATATGTCAGTGAGGAAGAGATTGACCCATGTACGCAGGGGCCCATAGATCCCTGGGACTTGTGTGAATTGGGCACTGCGGCCAGGCTAACAGACCCATCAGGGGGCCAGACACTGCAACAGCCTGTGCCAGAAGGGACGATGGTCTGGAAAATGCCCCGCTGTGGTGACCCCCTGCGGAGGCTGTGCAGAACATGTACAAATCTGCAGAATTTCAAGCTATTGAGACCCAAATGGAGAGAATGAGGCATGAACTGAGGCAAACTGCACAAGGGGTGCAAGAAATAATGAGTATCCCTGCAGGACCTCCCATGCTGCCGCAGTATTGTTCCACAAGAAGAAGCCCTCAGTTTCTTGGAAGGTATCCAGGGGAAAATACTTAAAATTTGCCATTGGTGTAATGGTGTGATATCACACAGCTGTAGGATTTGGAAGGAACTCTATAGTTTTACCATAAAGTCTCTCCCAAATTCTAGAGTGGTATAACATAACTTCCAGGTTTGACTTGGAAATGATATCACACCATGACACTGACAGTATATCCCCATGCTCCACACCCAAATGTTCCCAAGATTTCTGGGCACAGTCTTGGTGAGGATACTTTAATCCACCAATGCAAAGTGCCACTGGCCACAGGTCTTTCCAGCTCTCTCCGCCTCCCCATCCCCGCAAAAGTAGGCATTTGTGATCCTTGGAAAGTTTGTTCCCAATGTTGCAGAACTCATGTGGAGAAGAAGCCAATCAGGAGACTGCAATGAAGAGAAGAAAGGAGACAAAACAGTTCCTTTTTCCTGGTTGATGACTGGAAATACTATGCCTGATCCAATCCATTATTTTCTTTTAACTTCCTCCACAAATATTCGTATTTTAAAATGTGAATATTTTAGGATTTGGGTGATACTATCAAAACTAGAATTCCCTAGTAATCAAATAAATAAGGCACCACTGTACACAGAATAAGGATTTCCATATACAATACAAAAATTTGAAAGCCAATACTAAAAAGTCTTAAGTTCATTTTGAACTTAAGACTTTCTGGTATTGGCTTAGATGTCATGACTTAATACTTCAGACTACAAGCTACATGATTCTCTTAGCATTTTATTGGAACTAGTGATGGCCCTAATTTGGTATCTAATTAGTATTTTGAAGGGGCTAAAGTGTATCACCCACAACTCATTTCTCAGCTATTTTACTGGTTCTTGAAATCTGTTTCTTCCTCATCCTGCAGCTGCTTCAGTGTCACATTTAACAATATGGTATACTTCTTGCTTGCTCTGTGATTGCAACTAATGATGGATTATGTGGTTCGCATAACGATTAGTGCAAAGAGATAGTCATGTCAATCTATTATGGAAAAATAAAACAAGAGTCCAGTGGCACACAATAAATGACAAACATTTATTTCAATATGAGTGTCCTTATATTTGAGGAAGTGAATTTATATGACTCATGAGTGCTTTTTTGTTTTATCAGTATCATTTTTGTTTTATCAGTATCTCTAATTTTCAGCATGGAACTATTTGTGGATACTTAAATCCAAAGACTGGAAACATGAATAGACGAGGCAGATCTTTCTACCAACCTGAGAAAAGCCCCAGGTCTGCATAAAAATCTGAAAAAAATACATTGGGTATTAAACCCCCACCTCAATAATAGAATCAGTCCTTGTACTCTTTAGATATGAATTCTCTCTGTGGCCATTGTGGACATTGTTAGGTAACCACAATAGTATTGCCAGGCTTCAACTCTCGATTTCTGTCAGTAAAAAGAAGGAGGAGGGCCTTTTCAAGGGCTATTTGGACCTCAGTCCACCTGCTCCCCTTCCTCCTCTCCTATCGCTTCTCGGCCTTTTGGCTTTGAGGCTAAACATTCTCTACCTACCTCCTCTCCTAGAGGGAGGACTCATTGGTGCCAGGCCCAGCATCAACAATTGAGAAACTTGCTACCATGTAATTTACATGACTCGTCCAGGTATGGGGATAGCTATTGGGTTACTAGATGCCACTCAGCTTGACTAGGCCCAGTGGTGACCTCCACACACCTTGTTTGACTTGGCTGGGCACCATATATCTTAACTGAGAGAGAAAGGTGGGATATAAATGAAGTAAATAAATAATAAATGCAGTAGAAGACTATAAGAGAACATAAAAAAGATTGGTTGATGAGATAGAAGGAGAAAAGGAAGCAAGGAAAGGGGAGAGGATATGGGGACTGCCAATAGGAGAGAGAGGGAAAATGTAAGGCTTTGCAGGTTCCTTCTAGTTTACCATAATGACAAAATACTTCAGTTAAGCCAAGCATACTTGATTATATTATGACATAAGTATTTCCCCCCACTCAAAATGGTGGAGGAGTGGAGAGAATGTGTCCCCAATTGCTCAGGCAACTTGGCCGCTATTTCCAGTTTTGCTGTGCTATGTTGTAGTGCTTTCACTGCTGCAGCTCAGCATGGAAAAAACAAGTCTGGTTACCTCAGCAACAGGGACATATTCCCTCCTCAGACAGTATTTCCTTTTCACACCTTCTGCAAAATTGCGGAAATATGGGGCATTTTTCAGAGGAGTGCAAAAAATATTTGCAAACATTATCTCTCCCATTTGGGCTCACCTCAAATCTGAACAAGCCTCGAGTAAATTCACACCTATTCAAATTATTACAAGTTCTGTCAGGACTCGGAGGTAATTGGTTGTCTTAAAAGAGCAGGTGAAAAATGATTACATTCAAAGCTTATTCATTTCATTAACAGTCTAGCAATTTGGCATAGCTCTGGTTAAACAGGTCCCCCCCCCCTCATTCAAGCCAAATTTAATCTTGCACTTTTATGCAAGTTTAATCACTCTCCTGTTACTGATTATGAGCTGCCTCCTCTTTTAATGAATATCAAACACCTCTTAGACACTGAGTGTTACTGCCAGAAGATTAAACTGTTTCTCTGCTCCTACCTACACATTTTTTTCTTTAGGATCATACCTTTTCTTGTTATTCTTATAAAATGCTAAAAAAAAGTTTCAATAATTAGTTCTCCCTTTAACTAAACCTGATTCAAATTCTGCTCTGTTATTCACTTTTACTCTTTTCAGGTGGCTGTTAGGTGGGGGAACCAAGCAAATAATACATTTAATTTTCTTTTTATCAGCTTGAGAACAGACCTCAGTGCCACACAAAGCATATGGAAGTCAAGTAATTTGATGAGTCTGGGTCTGAAGATTTCAAAGTATATAGGATATACAAAAGACATAAGAGGGAAGTTGCAAGCACTGGTGTACATTCAGAAATTACAAAGGCCTCTGTGCTGTTGACAAGAAGAAGAACTTCTCTAATTGCTATCTATCACACAGTCATTGATTATTTTTCATCCTGTGGGGCTACCCAGATAACATTTGCATTTTAATATCTACAGGGAACAATCATGTACATGTTACAAATTACCTGGAGACATTTGGACCCATGTTACTGTGAATACATTACCAGGGAAACCTCCTGACTACGAATTTTCATGCAGCCATCTGAGGTAAGCAGATATGAACACTGCTGACTTGGTCCCAAGCATAAAGGATCCTCAATGTTGTATTGTAATTAGAATTCCCTCAAATAATTTACCAACAATTTGAGTACCATCAAACTAGATCCTTCTTTGCATTTATCTGCTTGAAAGAAAGTGGAAAAAATTACACAAATCTAAACCAAAACATGGATAATAGAAGCAATTTTACTGTATATCAAAAGCTTCATGATATTTTAGGAAACAATAAATACATAAGAACTAAATTTTAAATTCACCTCATTTAGCGTCTTGTATTGGCTTGTTACTTAGCTGAGCAGGCAGCCTTCATGTAAAACATTACAGCAAATAAAGCAGTGGAGCTTCTGGGAAAAGATTTGCTTATGTTAGAAGGCCAGATGTGAACTTTAATATTCTGTACACATACCTGGCTGTTATTATGACTGGGTTTTTTTTAATGATGGTTACTTCTCAGTAATTTTTGTTGGTCCTAACTTTGCGAAAAAGAAGGCTTGCAGTTTGACCTTCTAATAAATTATTTTACTGTTGAAAATTGCCCTGATAGTATAAGGGCATACGGCTTATTGGTCAATAAGGGCACATTACCTTTAAAACCATAAATGGCTTAAGGCCAGGTACTTGAAGAATGGCCTCCTCCTAGATGGTTCATCCTGCCAGTGGAGATCTGCCTCAACAGTCATACTCTCTGTGTCCTTGCCTTGAGTGGCGAGGTGTGTGGCAACCAGAGACAGGTCTTTTTCAGTAGTGTCATCTTGTCTGTGGAATGCCTTTTCCCTTGGGACTCACCTGGCACCTATGTTACTTTCTTTTAGCCATCAGGTCAAAACAGTTTTACTTACATGGACTTCTAACTATGGGATTGATCTTTTTAAAAAATATAGTGTACTTTTGTCTTAAAAATGTTAAATTAATTTTAAGTTGTTGATTCTTTGGGTAGGTGTTTTTCGTGCTAGATTGTAATTTAAAGCTTTTATTACAATGTTATTTTGTGATTTGCCTCAGGCAAATTCCCTTGGAGAAGTAGCATAAATATTCCCAAAATAAATACAGCATTTTCCTATTTATATAAAACTAAGGAATAAATGGCATCAGTTCATACTGATCAGAAGAATTCAATATATGTTGTGATAAGAATGTGCAGCTTTATTCCTGTGCTCTAGGTTTGAGATTCACAAGCTATGACCCAGCTGAGTTGAATGAGCAGTGGACATTAGAGAAAAATTCCCAACCCCCCACCCCAAACCCTCACATGGAAATCACTGGGATCATTTTTTCTGCAGTGGTAACACACAGGGCCAGCGTGCCTATTGAAGCCAGGTAGGCGGTGGCCTCAGGGTGCGGGGTGCCAGACGGGGCACCAGTGGAGGCGTGGGGGGCAGGAGCATGCGCCACTGACCTGCAGCCTCCTAGCCCTCCCGCCCCGAGCCGCTGCCGCTGCCAGCACATGCCCCCGGCTGGGCTCAGCAGCTATGGGCAGGCACCTGCGGCAGCGCAGGGAAACCGAGCAGGAGAGCTCGGAGGCCACTCGTGCGCCTTCCCAGCTGCCTGCCACAGCAATTGGGCTGGTGGCACACGCGTGCCCCCGTGATGACGTCACATGTGATGTCATCACGCAGGCTGGTGCGTGTGGCCGGCCACAAGCACCAAAAACCCTGACGCCGCTGCTGGTAACACACATTCTAGATGCTTAGGAATTACAAAACACTCTTCCCTGAAGAATCCGATTTCCTCCCCAAGTTCAACCAATGCCACATGTGTTTTTCTTTGATTCTTGTGAGACCCAAGCTAGACATGATACCTGGTGCAGGTTTAAACCTGTGTCAGCTGACGGTATTTGAAATTGATTTGTAGTTTTTTCAGTTTCAAGGCCCCATCCATAACAGGCTCACGGGGTTTAATGTGAGGGAAAAAATGGAGAGGAGAATGATGTAACTAGCTGCTTTGGGTTCCCATTGGGGAAAAAGGCAGGGTATAAATGAGTAAAATGAAATAAAAAATAAAACAATGTTGGCTTTGAGTAGGGGGAGGGAGAGAAACTGGAACAGGGAACAGGCTTGACATTGTGAGTCTACAACTGGGCTAGCAACACAATCCTATGCAATGCAAAGTTCCAATGCAAAGTTATTCCAATCTGCCTTGAAAGCAATGGGTTTATACTATAGTAAGTCTGCATATGATTGTAGTATAGTTTTAGTTCTGCTTCAGGGATTTGGAAAGACTATCCGATGATCTTAAAATGGCCAGAAGAGGATTTTTATCTGCCAGACTCTTTTGACTTGGCTCCAAAGTAATTTTTTCTGTAATTTATCTATAAAGATATTTTGCCATGGTGGGCACCAGTTCTAGCCAATTTGTTCACTCATATAGATAGAGCTAGTAGGTTCCCCCAGGATTAGTCTTCTGGTGTACTAGAAAGGGGAACAGAAGAGCCATTCAATTACAGGCCAATAAGTCTACTGGATGTCATGGGTAAACTTTATGCAAGGCACCTCTTATTGAAGTTAGAAGAGTGGGTGTTTGAAAATGATTTGCTGCTCCCAGAACAAGTTGGATTTATGCCAGGTTATTCAACTTTGGATCACTGCTTCTTATTTCAGCATTTTATTAATAAATATGTGAATGGGTTATCTAGGCAATTATATGTTGCGTTCATCACTCTTAAAGCTGCTTTTGACTCTATCCTAAGGCAGCACCTATGGATAAATTAAGTGATTTGAATATTGATAGTAGGCTATTGGATCTAATTAAAGCTCTTTATACTAATACCACTCTTAAGGTTAGACTAGGTATTTATGATCAATTGTCCAACTCAGTTGCAACTTCAAAAGGTCTGTGTCAGGGTTGTATTTTGGCTTCTTTGCTTTTCAACCTGTATGTAAATGCTATGGCTGAATATTTATCAGGAGCACAATTTTTTCCAATTAGGCTGGGAGGGAAGGCCATCTCAATACTTCCTTGTGTTGATGATACATATATCCCATACACAAGTTGACCTTAGAAGGCTTTTAAAATAGTTTAATTTTTATGGAAAAAATAATTTGCTAAACATTAATGATAAAACAAAGACTGTTGGATATATGTGTTCAGATGGATGCTGCATTACTGGGTGTCCTGAGAAAAGCTGCTTTCTACGGGCAGCTTGCATTTTCCCCTTTACTCCTTCCATCTTATTTTACTGATCTATTAAATGTTGAGCATAGGAAAGCATTCACTAAAACATATTTGGATATTTTACAAACTAGCAATGTTAAGAGATCATTATAATGAGATCCCATATAATGAATGCGTTTGCCTCTGTGATCAGAAATCTATTGAGGACCTAGCCCATGTGGTTTTCCAGTGCCCAGGATTTGTAGTAGAAGGTGAGTTATATCTTGGGAATATTTTATCGTTACATTCAGGGAGATCAGACCAGAACAGACTTAGAATATTGCTTACTGATAAAAATAAATGGGTAACATCACAAAAGGCAAAGTTTATCACATGGGGGATAAAGATTCTGTCAAAACCATCTCTTGCTAGTGTGGTTGATGGATAAACTGTCAGTACTATGCTGGGTTCAAAGTATTAATATAGAAACAGTAAGTTGTCTCTAATTTTCTGTTTTGTCGCTATGATTTTAATTATTATTTTTTTATTTTAAAAGAACATTATAAGGATTTTAGTTGGTATTGAGATTATATTGCAGTTCTCTTCTGGTGTTGTCTGCTGAGGTTATGAGCTAATGTAATAAAGTTTATGTTTGTATGTTTTGCCATAGATTGCCTTAAATTACAAATAAATCAAGACCTGTTCTCTTGACAGCATTAGAGAATTGAACTTGAAATACTGTTGGTCCAAAGCATTTTTGACATGTGCTGATAAAACATGTATTGAAGAAAGAGATGCTTTTTCCATTTTTTCCAGTATGAAACTGAATATAAATGTAAACTAACCGTTTGTTCTACTTGGTTGATTATTTTGAATAGGCTAATTAATGTGACCTTATTAGAATTGAGGTCAGGCTTATAAAAAACATGTACGTTTCTTGACAACTGAAATACAAGCTTTCATCTAAGAGGCCTGCAAACGTAACATGAGATTGACATCTCTTCTATGTAAAGTTTATGGGGAAGAGAATAGTCATTGCTAGCTGTCAGGAAAGAGATAGTTAACTAAATATTCTTAGGATCCCTTTTTCACATATCCAAGAAGATATTCAAGTCTTTTCTTCATAGTGAACTCAAGGAAAAGGCAAAATAAAACTAACAAATCTTGATTTTTATTCAAATTGGGCCTGAAATTTGGGTTTGGTATTGTTGAAAACACTTCTTTAAATTTTTTTTTTCACAACTTAGCTACTAAAGATAATTCATGAACAGGTATGACAACCACTGTGTCATTTGCTGGATGAGTATTTCATCCTCGTTGGATTGTTTTAGAACTACTTTATACATTATTTACTTCATTTATAGCCCACTTTTCTCCCTAATGGGGATCCAACATGGCTTACACATTCTTCCATTCTCCATTTTATCCTCACAGCCACTCTGTGAGGTAGGTGAGACTGAGAATGTATGTCTGGGCAGAATGAGATTTTTAACCTGGTTCTCCTGGATCATAATTAGACATGGGCACGAACGTGAAAAAAAAATGAACACGCTGTTCATTATTCGTTATTCATTACTGATGACGAACACGAACAGATGAACAGTAACAAACATGTCCTGTTACCAAACATGTTCGGTGTTCATTGTTTGTGGGGGCCAGAATGGATCCATTGGACTTAGAGAGCCCATATTCACAGGGAGTGTTCAGCAGGTTCTCCTCCAGCCATCAACCAAGTTTGGACGATTGCAATATGGATCTTGGAGTTATACATTCCGAAATCCAACACCCCCAGGAAACTCCCTTTCAACAAAATGGGAGCCACCAGTTGACTTTTGCCCCATGTACAAGCAGTGGACTCTAGGGGGCAGGGGCTTTGGCCACCCACCAGCAGAACCTCTCATGTGCCTGCCCGCCAGGCCTCCCTGAGGCTACCTTCCACCAAGGTATGATGGTGGGTGATATGGGCGGCCGCCAGGCCTGGAGGTCTGGGGGAGGCATTGGCGGGCTGCCTCCCCTCTGGGGGCAGGGCATCTGGCCATTTGCTGGTGGCACCACAAAGGCTGGAAGTTGGTGGGGTAGGTTGGCGGCTGCCAGGCCTGGCGGTCTGGAGGAAGCATTGGTGGGCCACCTCTCCTCTAGAGGGTGGGGGGTCTGGCCACTCGCTGGCAGCACCCCATGTGCCTGCCTGCCAGGCCTCAGAGAACTTGATATTTCCGGCGTAGTCCAGGAGGGTAATGTCTGTGGCTGCTGGGCCTGGGCGGCTGGGGGAGGCAGTGGCAGGCCACCTCCCCTCTAGGGGGTGGGCCACTCACTTGCTGCACTCCCCATGTGCCCGCCCACCTGGCCTCAGATAACTTGATTTTTCTGGCGTGGGCCAGAAGGACTGTGATGTTTGTGGCCACTGGGCCTGGCAGGCTGGAGGTGGTGTTGGTGGGCTGCCTCCCCTCTAGGGGAGGGTCTATGGGGGTCTGGCTGCTCACCGGAGGCACCCCCCTTGTGCCCACCTGCCAGGCCTCAAAGAACTTGGTATTTCCAGTGCAGACCAGAAGGAGGGTGATGTTTGTGGCTGCTGGGGTTGGCGGGCTGGGGAAGGTATTGGCCTGCTACCTCCCCACTAGGGGGCGGGGGTCTAGAGCTCACCAGTGGCACCCCGCATGTGTCCACCCACCAGGCCTCAGAGAACTTGATATTTCCAGCATAGGCCAGAAAGACGGTGATATTTGTGGATGCCGGGCCTGGCGGGCTGGAGAAGGTGTTGGCGGGCTGCCTCCAATCTAGGGGGTGGGGGGTCTGGCTGCTTGCCGGCAGCACCCCCCATGTCTCCGCCTACCAGGCCTCAGAGAACTTGATATTTCCAGCATAGGCAGGAAGGAGAGTAATGGGAGGGATTACCAGAGCATTTGGAAAAGAGGATAAATGGATGTTGGTATCAAATGGGAAGATGTATATTCCACTGGGACTGAGGGGAGAAGTATTAAAAAATTGCCATGATAGTAAGCTAGCAGGCCATTTTGGCTACCTCAAAACATTGAATCTAACCCAGTTCTGGTGGCCCAAAATGCGGAAGGATGTGTCCCAATATGTGGCCACCTTTCAAGTATGCTTAATGGGAAAACCGAGAGGGGGGAAACCACCAGGATTGTTACAACCAGTGGAGAACTCCCCTTGACCTTAGTCTATAGTATCAATGGATTTTATCATGGATCTTCCTCCAAGTAAAGAAAAGACAGTGATTGGGGGGGGGGGGCTGTTCTCTAAACAGGCTCATTTTGTCCCTTGTGCCAAGCTACCCACAGCCAAGAAGCTAGCCAGTCTGTTCATGTTGCATGTAGTGAGGCTTCACTTTTTCCCTGATAAAGTAAGTTTGGATAGAGGCCCACAGTTTATTGCTAAATTTTGGAAACAGTTAATGGAAGTGACCAGCATCACCCAAGGGATGTCATCGGGATACCATCCAGAAACGGATGGGCAGACGGAAAGGATCAATCAGGTGTTAGAACAATTTCTAAGGTGTTATACAAACTATCTGCAGGACAATTGGACAGAATATTTAGCTTTCGCTGAATACTGTTATAACAACAGCATTCACAACTCTACCAGAGCATCACCTTTCAAGATCACCCAAGAGTTTGAGGGCAAGGTGATGCTGTTTATTAGAGACACTCATCCAGAAAAAGGAGGAGAGAAGAAAACTGAACTCCACAATTGGTGGAGGGGAATTGTAGAAGAGTGGGACCTGACTTCACAGACCCTGAGAAAAGCAAAAGAGGATTACAAGGCCCAAGCAGACAAGAAGCACTCGCCTCAATGGGACTTAAAAGTAGGATGATGGGTATTTATATCTACAAAGAACTTACGGGGAGAACAGTCTAGTAAAAAAATAGGTTGAAGTTTGTAGGCCCATTTGAAATAATAGAAGTCATTAATGGAGTAACAGTAAGATTAAAACTGCCAAAGAATTTAAATAGTGTCCACCCCATTTTCCATTGCAGTCTCCTAAAAAGGGCACCAGATCCGGACCAGTGGCACCCAGAACTGGGGACTCCTCCCTGTGTGATGGTGAACAGCGAACTGCATCATGAAGTAGAATCTATTCTGGATTCAAAAAGCAAACGAGAGAAACTATTATACCTTACTCAGTGGAAACATTTTAATCAAAGCCACCAAGAGTGGGTCACAGCAGAAGATGTTAAAGCTCCAAAATTAGTTAAGGAGTTTCACAAACATTATCCAGATAAACCAAGGGGGAATTGAAAATAAGGAGAGCAGAATGTCAGACAGGGGTTAACCTGTCTGGCATAGAAGGCAGAAGTTACATAGTTGCAGTTTAATGTCTGACAGGAGTTTGTCAGTTATAATAGGGAAGTTACATAGTTGCAGTTTATTATTTATTTATTTTATTCGATTTATACCCTGCCCTCCCCACAGATGGACTCAGGGCGGCTAACAACATTAAAAAATACATCAAAATCACAAAAACATAAAATCAATAATATTTTTTAAAAAATCATTAAAATAGTCCAAGAGCGGGCTATTTAAACAAATATTGGGAGTCTGTATACGGGCATAGCAGATGGCCGAGGGCAGCCCCAGAAGAAGTGGTGGTCTTAGATGGAAGAAGGAGGACACCCGCTGGCACTCAGCCAAAGGCCCAGTGGAACATCTCCATTTTACAGGCCCTGCGAAACTGTAACAGGTCCCGCAGGGCCCGGATCTCCAGCGGGAGAGCATTCCACCAGGCCAGGGCCAAGGCAGAAAAGGCCCTGGCCCTGGTTGAGGCCAGACGGATGTCCTTCAGGTCAAGGATCACCAGGAGTTGCTTGTCGGCAGAGTGCAACACCCTGCAGGGGACATAATGGAAGAGGCGGTCCCACAGGTATGCAGGTCCCAGCCCGTGAAGGGCTTTAAACACCAAGGTTAACACCTTGAACTGGATCCGGAACTCCACTGGGAGCCAGTGCAGCTGGCACAGCACAGGATGAATGTGCGCTCAGATTGGCGTTCTTGAAAGGATGCATGCCGCTGCATTCCTGTCCAGCTGTAATTTCCAGGTCAGGCCCAAGAGCAGCCCAGCGTAGAGTGAGTTGCAGTAGTCTAGCCTGAAGGTGACCGTTGCATGGATTACTGTGGCCAGATCCCGTGGTGAAAATTGCCTCGCCTGTCGAAGATGAAAAAATGCAGACCTGGCAATGGTCATGACCTGGGCCTCCATTGAAAGTGTGGCATCCAAGGTCACACCCAGGCTCCTCACCGTCAGCGATGGTTTCAATTGTACCCCATTGAGGGCTGGGAGCTGGGCCCCCAGCTCGATTGTCCCACGACCCAGACACAGAACCTCCGTCTTCAGGGGATTCATTTTCAGGCGACTGTGATGTAACCATACCATCACAGCCTCAAGACCCTTGGCCAAGGAATCTAGAGCGAGATCAGACTGGCTGTCCATCAGCAGATAGAGCTGAGTGTCATCCACATATTGGTGATAACCCAGCCCAAAGCTGCAAGCTAACTGGGTGAGGGGGCGCATATAGATGTTAAATAGCATCGGGGAAAGAATCGCCCCGAGGGACGCCGCATACCAAAGAATGGCAAGCGGACATCTGTTCCTCAAGTGCCACCCTCTGTCCCCGATTGTGAAGGAAGGAGTTCAGCCATTGCAGGGCTGTTCCATGAATCCCCACATCAGTTTAGTTTTCTAGCACTGAAAGGCTGTTAAAGCCAAGAGTTCCATTCCATAGGAAAAGGGAGGGGCAAGGAGTATATAGTCAGCATTGTTATAGTTAAACCATCATTCTTGGCAATTGCCTTGTTAGTTGGTTGTACTGTGATTCCTGAATTTAAAAAATCCATTAACTGAATCTGTCTCTGCCTAATCTGATCAGTGTGGATATTTTTGGGAAGATCCATGGAACAGAAACTGACAGTAATGTGAGCAACATTGCTTAACTACTCCCCCAACCAAATGAGAAAACATGGCTTTCTCCAGCAGCCCAATAGACAGTAGAACCTGGCTACAAGTTGAGGTGGTCCTTGCTTTCCTCCATCTTGAACTATGGGTCTTAAAGAAAAGAACAAATGGCTGAGGAGAGTGGTAAAGAACAGCAGTTAGACTCAGAGTGTAGTAATTTCTGCTGCTTTGAGTTTCAGCTCAATTTTTTTATTCTTCTCCTGTCTCTCCAAGCTTGCTTGCCCACTTCCTGCTATAGTTGTCTCTGCTTTGTGCAGGCGGTTGTGGATCAAAGTAGTTTCCTTTTGCTGGCAGAGGGGTCTGAATGCCCTGTTTCCTGCAGCCCCTTCTTTTAAAACATGAGACCAAATTGCAGGTCCACTGCCCCCACCTTCCCTCAGCCCTGTGGCTGGCCAGTAGTAGAGGGGCTGCAGAAAGCTGCCTGAGAGTCACCTGGCTGAAATCCACAGTTGGGCATCATTGCCCATAGTTATCCTGTTCTCTCCAACATACTATGCACAAATGTTATTCTGGCTTAAGGCTGAGAGCTAGACTTGTTCAACAGTGTAACATCTAAGGAAGTTCAAAGAGCTTCTGGTAAGTTTTGTGAAACTCCAAAGTGGTTTAGTCTGGACTTTTGAGAAACAAATATGGAGTTGCTACATCTAAGGTAAAGCTTGAAGCCAGTTTGTAATTTCTTCCTCGTGAGAAACTACTGAAGGGATTTTGATGAAAACCACAAGAGCTGCAATAAGACTAGAAAAATAGCTTTGGTTTGATTTTGTACAGCACATCATTGCTGATGGCTCTGAGTAATTTTACAGCATTTGAGAAACACTAACTCAGTATTTTTCAATCCCAGTTTATGAACAGGCAGAAAAGCTTAGCACTTACTCCCATGCAAACAAGCCACCAGTGTTCAAAATAGAACTTCCCCTTAACAAGTTCATGACCACAGATAATGCTTATAGCACTGAACATTGCCTTATGTTTCTATGTATTTCTTGGTTTATCTCATGTACAAGTAAACCAGCACTGTTGCCATTAATTTAGCCCAGTTTTCACGAGATTCTTCAAAGGAGTGGTGGCCATAAAGTATTTTCTACGTGTCTGCTGGAAGGTTCACAAATCACGATGCTGACTTATCAGCCATTATTAGCAAACCTAGGCAATAGTTTAACACAAAGAGTGATTGACAAAAGTGATCCTTTCCTCCCATTTCCATTTGCTATCGCGGGAAAAAAAACTAATTTTAGCTTAACTTCTATATGATTCATTTCAAAAATAGAGCTTTTTATGATGAGAAAATAGTAGAACATATTTTTCATTAGCTCTTGGATTTGGTTCACCATTTTCATTTGCTGCAGCATTAAAGGCTGGAAAGGTCATCATAAGCTACTTCTTTGGATTTCTTAAATTCTTTCTCACAACTCAAATGCTGAAGTGGAATAGCAGCAAAAGGATAGACATTTTACAAAGAAAAAAAAGCACCTAACAAGTTGCATTTGTAATAAACCATTATTTTAAGTTGGATCAACAGTTCATTAAGAGGCTATAATTGCTTTTTTGAAAAAATAATTGGTCTTGCTTTATAAAACAGGATTATTATCTCAACGTTAACCTAATAAAGTCTAAATATTCACAGTATTTTACAATCTTATTTATTAAATTTGCCTTTGATTTTTTTAAAAAACATAACATTTTATTGAAGGATAAATGAGAATCTTGCTGATAATTAAAGCATACACTCTATCTTCTTCCCCAAGGCAATATTCAATTCAGATACCAGTATGTTATGTGAACCTAAAAGCTTTGATAAATACATATTTTAGCTTAATTAAATTAAAACATGGAATTACAACAAAACCAGGCCTAAAGTATATTTTAAAATGTGTCTAAAAACATGGAATCTTAACACTGATGCATTATTGTCTCCTAAGTTGGAGCCAACCAGGCATTTTACTGGTGAAAACCATTCAAAAAGCTGTGTTGGGGATATTAAGACTTGTAGCCATTACAGGGACTGTAATGAGGATGGAAATGGGCTAAGGCTGAGTGAACAGCTGGCAGGATCCAGCCCATAGTCTTAAATGTGAATCAATGGACAAAGAATGTCAAAGTTTTCAGATCAACACTGAAAAAAAAATCTTGCTACATCTTTACAGCTAAAGATCATAGGGCAAAAACATTCCCAGGGCAACCTAGAAGATGCACATTTTACCTTTTATCTCTGCTTCCCAATATATCAATAGCTTTTCTCCCTTCAACTCATTTAGGACTGAGATTTTCAATAGGGTGATAATTATAACTAGAGATGGGCACAAACCAGCATACAAACCAAAAAAACCCCATGAACTGGCTTGGTTCATAGTTCGCAAACCAGCAGTTTGTGGAAGCTTGTTTCCACGAACTTCCATGAACTGGTCTACTGGTTCATTTGGTTTATTTTAAACACTAATGCCTCTTTCTGTGCCACTGCAAAGCAGCAGAGAAAGGGGCATTTAAACCTGTGGATCAGCTGCTTGTCGGGGAGATCCCTCAGAGCGGCGGAGAAATGGCCATTTAAATGGTGGGTGGGGCTTGACTGGCCAGCTGGGAGTTCCCGGCTAGCCAGCCAAGCCCCGCTGTTTAAATGGCCATTTCCCCACTGCTGGGAGCGGCCATTTAAACAGCCCCACTGTTTAAATGATCAGCTGCTTGTTGGGGATCTCCCCGACAAGCAGCTGATCTGGGGGTTTAAATGCCCCTTTCCCTGCTGCTGCAAAGCGGCTGGAAAGGGGCATTTAAACCCCATGAACTATGAACCATGAACTGGTTCATGAACTTGCTACAGTTTGTGGAAGTTCGTGGTTCCTGGTTAATGAAAACGCACGGTTCGGTTTTTTCACGGTTCGTGCCCATGTGTACTTAAAACAATGCTTAGGTTTGCATTTTTTAATTGAGACATCTGGCCGATCTCCTGCAGGACCACATCGGGAAAACCTCGTCATACATCAAAGATTCAGCAGATTTCATCAACAAAATCAGTTCTCTGAAACTCAATCCACAAGACATACTTGTCAGTTTTGATGTTGTATCCCTGTTTACCAAGGTTCTAGTAAAAGACACTATTGCACTTATCAATCAGATTTTCCCAGAGGATGTAACAGCCTTATTCCATCATTGTCTGACAACCAGTTACTTCCAATGGGATAACGAATTCTATGAACAGATGGATGGGGTGGCCATGGGGAGCCCTCTCAGCCCAGTTATAGCAAACTTCTACATGGAACATTTTGAAAAAATAGCTCTAGAATCAGCACCCCACAAACCTAGTGTATGATTCCGGTTTGTGGATGATACATTTATCATTTGGAGCCATGGGGAGGAAGAATTGATGGGGTTTTTGAATCATCTCAACAACATCCACCGGAACATACGATTCACAATGGAGAAAGAAATCGAGGGAAAACTCCCATTTCTGGATACCTTGGTCATCCGCAAAGCAAACTTTCAGTTAGGTCACAAGGTCTACAGGAAACCAACTCACACTGATCGGTACTTACACAAAAACTTCAATCACCACCCCCGACAGAAAAGAGGCATAATGAAAACAGTGGATCGTGCAAGACGGATATGTGAGCCGCACTTTCTCAATGAGGAAATTAATCATCTAAACCACGCACTTCAGGCAAATGGCTACTCCAGAAATGAAATCCGAAGAGCAATCAAACCCAGGATGAATCAAACAACTAAGGAAAAACAGTCTCCTACAGGAAAAGTGTTTTTGCCATATATCAAAGGAATTACTGATCAGATGGGAAAGCTTATGAAAAAGCATAACCTTCAAGCAGTATTCAGACCCACCCGAAAAATACAACAGATGCTACGATCAGCAAAAGACAGTAGAGACCCCCTCACCTCTGCAGGGGTATACCGTATACCCTGCAGCTGTGGACAAGTTTACATCAGGACCACAAAGCGTAGCATCCAGACAAGAATAAAAGAACATGAAAGACACTGCAGACTCGGACAACCTGAAAAATCAGCAGTGGCTGAACATAGCCTAACTCAAACAGGGCACAGTATCTTATTCCAGGACACCAAAATACTGGACAACACTTCCAACTACTTTGTCAGACTGCACAGGGAAGCCATTGAAATTCACAAGCATAAGCAAAACTTCAACAGGAAAGAAGAAACCTTAAGAATGAACAGAGCATGGTTTCCAGTTCTGAAAAACACCAGGCTAACAAAACACTCCACACCCGACAATAGCCCTGCAGAGAAGATTAGCACATCAAGCACCAATCCATATGCAAAAGAACCTCCTCAGGATACAGTGAAGCCTCCCGCCATTAGCATTCCACACCCTGGGAAACTCTTACAGGATGACTTAGCTCAACCCCACCCCTCCTGAGTAGATACAAATGACCTGCCAACATCTTTTCCACACTGTGACACTGAGAGATCTCTGTCTTTTGGTGCTACACCTCTGAAGATGCCAGCCACAGCTGCTGGCGAAACGTCAGGAACTACAATGCCAAGACCACGGCAATACAGCCCGGAAAACCCACAACAACCAAATGAACATCTGTTTATGTATACCTAAGAATCAAGGCCAGTTCAAGCAAGGTACAATTTTGCTCTTTGCTCTCTGACCCTGGTAAGATTCTGAACAGCATAGTATGTAGGAAAACAACCTACAATTTCCTGAGATAGAACTTGATTTTAATTTTAATTTTTAAACTATGTATGTATGTATATATTCCTTTTTAATTCATTACAAGGGATCTTAGCTCTGTGGTAGAATGCACTTTAATGGATGTTGAAGTACACTGTATGGATCAGATTGGGTTCACAATGAGAAGACTATCTCAGTTCTGCTCTGTTGTAATTCTGTGGTTCCATCACACTTTGTGTTTTTTTCCAGTTGCCTTCTTTCAGGAATGGAGAATTTTTCAATCTTGGACAAAAAAAACCCTTGTAAAAATGGTTTAAATTGAGCTTTATAACTATAGCAGAACTTAAAAAGGGGTTTCACAGAGGAAAAGTGTTCTATTTATTTTAGTCTCATTTTCAGTGAAAAGCACCTGTGTTTAAGCAAGATAATAAATCAATAAGGCAATAACATTCTCCCTCATTCTTCAAAATTAATTAAAAAGCACATCCCTCATTTTTTTCTTCGTGCCGAAGAGCAACATCACATAAAAATAACAGCGTAAAAATAACAGCAAAACATTATGGATATATTCTGGTGAACTTTTCTGAAAATGTTGAATCACAATACTTGGGAAGAAATAGGTGATAGTTATGTGAATCTATAAGACATGAGACTGGACAAGACCCTTCAGCCTGAGATCTTTAGAAAGCTGGTGTAGCATAGTGGTTAAGTAGTTAGGCTGTGCAATGCAGCACTTTCCCTAGTTCAAGTCTCACTACTGCCATGAACTCAACAGGATAAGAGGACTGACCTTGGGTAAGCCACTCCTCTAATCTCCTGAAACAACTAGGGAGTTCCACCGGTAAAGAGGTACAACTTGCTAACACACAACCGGGGAATCAATACTCTATTATAAACAACTTTTAGTATTTAATATTATAAAAGTGCCAAGTGCAAAATTGTGCAATAAATACATCAGTTGATAAATAAATACATGCAATAAATACTGTGTACAAAATCTGTCATCCACAATATTGTCAGTTTTTTAGCTCAAATGAGCAATGTCCACTGTATAAGGACCGGAGTGCTTGGAGACGCGTCAGGAACAGATTGCAATGAAAAATAGTCCACAATCCGAGAATGGAACCACATAACCAAATTGCATATTGCCGACGGGCTTGTGCGTGCAATTCTCAATTCCCGTTTCGTTCTATAACATCTTCCTGGGCAATATTACACTAGACTGGAAAGAAATTACATCCATAATATAGAGCAATTTTAAATTTACACTATTTATTATTTGCAAAAATACACTTTAAAACTCTACTCACTCACTAGTCCTTGACGCTCCGATTCCCATAGCACCCGACTGGACATTCCAATTAACCACCTGATGGAAGTTCCCATTCCATATCCTCATTATTAACATCGTTTGCTAATCACCTACATGATCATCTTCTCATGGTTAAAGGGGAAACCCCCTGTATTCCAATATCCCACGATCTCACAGTATTCTATAGGATCTAGCAGCAGAAGAACAGCCTAAGTCTCTGTGCCTAATTTCTTATCCTATAAAGCAAGCTAAATTTAGCTCGTTGTTAAGTCCCAAAGGGGCAAGAGACTTCAATTTAAAAATCCATTGTGCCTCTAACTGTAACAGTCTCTTCGAGCAGTCTGAAATACACGGGTCCGTGATGACTTCTAGTACAGAGACTCTAAGGCTTTTTAGATCTTTAAGGTCTCCGTGCTTCTCCCAGTAATGGCTGACCAGAGGAGCCTCCTCCACTCTGTTTCTGACCCGGGAGATGTGTTCCTGTATTCTTGTTTTTAAGGGGCGCAGGGTACTACCAACATAGTACAGCTGACAACTACACCTAATTACATATACCACACTCGAGGTCTTACATGTGGTAAAGTTTCTTTGATTGCCCATTGGTCCGTCTATTAAATTGTTTAATTTTACCATCATGCAACAAACGTTGCATTCCCCGCATGGGAAGTGGCCCTGTGGCATAGTTCCCACTTGGTTAGTTGTTTTAAACTCCGAACGCGTTAATATGTCTTTAAGGGAACGCGTACGCCGATAGCCTATTTCTGGGGGTTGTTCACATCCCGGAATTTCAGCTACCAAATGCCAATGTGCTTTTATTATATTCCGGATATGGGTGTAGATGGAATCGGGAGATTTCTAGTCAGAAGTGCTTCTCTACTGCCGCCCGGGCCCCCTCATGGGGAATGGAAGTGTAAAGCGATTTTACATCTAGAGTCATCAAGTAAGAAGTATTGGGAATTTCAACCATTTCTACCAGGGCGATCAAAGACATAGTGTCTTTGAGGTAACTTTCAGTTTCTGACTAGAAATCTCCCGATTCCATCTACACCTTTTCTTCTCAGTATTCTGGACATTATCCTGGAGCGCAACTATTTTAAGTTTGCGGATGGTTATTACTATCAAACAAAAGGGGTGGCGATGGGGTGTGCTGCCGCCCCCAGCATCGCCAACCTCTTTATGTCTGAAATCGAAGAACGGTGCATTTTCAATAAAAACAATAATCCATATTTAGATCAGATGGTGCTATTCAAACGGTACATTGATGACGTCATTGTGATTCTAAAATCAGCTGATACAGCTGAATGTTTTGCCCAGTGGTTGAATTCTTTGGATATGGACATTAAGTTTACTTGGCAGGGTAGTGAGACCAGCATTAACTACCTGGATGTGATGGTTTATAAAAGTAGCCAGGACGGCTTGGGGGTTCGACCCTTTAAAAAGGAAACAGACAGATGCTCGTACTTGCATTGCACGTCATTTCACCCGCCTCACTTAAAAAGAAACATCCCCGTCGGCCAGTTTTTAAGACTGAAAAGAAATTCCACCGATCAAAGACATTTTGGGGAAAGTGGGGCGGAGCTCAGTGCAGCGTTTGCGAGGAGGGGTTATCCATGGCCCGCCATTGAATCAACGCGCTCCAGGGCGATGGCCACGCCCCGAACGGACCTTTTAAAACCCAAAAACCGCCTCAGAAGTGGCTCGTTAAAATGGGCCATGGAATATACCTACCTAACTATCCATATCCGGAATATAATAAAAGCACATTGGCATTTGGTAGCTGAAATTCCGGGATGTGAACAACCCCCAGAAATAGGCTATCGGCGTACGCGTTCCCTTAAAGACATATTAACGCGTTCGGAGTTTAAAACAACTAACCAAGTGGGAACTATGCCACAGGGCCACTTCCCATGCGGGGAATGCAACGTTTGTTGCATGATGGTAAAATTAAACAATTTAATAGACGGACCAATGGGCAATCAAAGAAACTTTACCACATGTAAGACCTCGAGTGTGGTATATGTAATTAGGTGTAGTTGTCAGCTGTACTATGTTGGTAGTACCCTGCGCCCCTTAAAAACAAGAATACAGGAACACATCTCCCGGGTCAGAAACAGAGTGGAGGAGGCTCCTCTGGTCAGCCATTACTGGGAGAAGCACGGAGACCTTAAAGATCTAAAAAGCCTTAGAGTCTCTGTACTAGAAGTCATCACGGACCCGTGTATTTCAGACTGCTCGAAGAGACTGTTACAGTTAGAGGCACAATGGATTTTTAAATTGAAGTCTCTTGCCCCTTTGGGACTTAACAACGAGCTAAATTTAGCTTGCTTTATAGGATAAGAAATTAGGCACAGAGACTTAGGCTGTTCTTCTGCTGCTAGATCCTATAGAATACTGTGAGATCGTGGGATATTGGAATACAGGGGGTTTCCCCTTTAACCATGAGAAGATGATCATGTAGGTGATTAGCAAACGATGTTAATAATGAGGATATGGAATGGGAACTTCCATCAGGTGGTTAATTGGAATGTCCAGTCGGGTGCTATGGGAATCGGAGTGTCAAGGACTAGTGAGTGAGTAGAGTTTTAAAGTGTATTTTTGCAAATAATAAATAGTGTAAATTTAAAATTGCTCTATATTATGGATGTAATTTCTTTCCAGTCTAGTGTAATATTGCCCAGGAAGAAGTTATAGAACGAAACGGGAATTGAGAATTGCACGCACAAGCCCGTCGGCAATATGCAATTTGGTTATGTGGTTCCATTCTCGGATTGTGGACTATTTTTCATTGCAATCTGTTCCTGACGCGTCTTCAAGCACTCCGGTCCTTATACAGTGGACATTGCTCATTTGAGCTAAAAAACTGACAATATTGTGGATGACAGATTTTGTACACAGTATTTATTGCATGTATTTATTTATCAACTGATGTATTTATTGCACAGTTTTGCACTTGGCACTTTTATAATATTAAATACTAAAAGTTGTTTATAATAGAGTATTGATTCCCCGGTTGTGTGTTAGCAAGTTACTCCTCTAATCTCCAGCAGCATTGTGGGGGTAATAACACTGACGTTGTTCACAGCTCTGTTGGCTCTAATCTGTCCAGAAGTGCAGTATACAAATTAACTGTTATTGTTCCTAGCCTGTACAGTGGGGGAGCTGCTGTAGTAGTTAAGCGCTTTGGCTGTGAATCAGCACTCTACTGGTTCGAATCCCACTGCTGCCATTAGCTCAGTAGGTGGCCTTGGGTAAGCCACTCCTCTCAGCCCCAGCTCCCCAGCTGTATTGTGGGGATAATAATAACACTAACTTGTTCACCGCTCTGGGTGAGGAACTAATCTGTCTAGAAGAGAGGTATATTAGTGCAGTTGTTGTCTTGGCCCTTTTGAAATAACTTTTTATTTCTAATTTTTTTAACAGTAATAAAACAATAACAAGATTTCAAATGAGAAAACCTTATATACAGGTTAGATAATAAACATATTTACAAACCATTAACATTTAGTAAAGACATATGTCAACGTATTTGTTAGGTACAGTATAATCCTTACTAGGGTGATATAGTTTAGAAAAGGAAGACATCTCTCCATAAAAAACCCTTGGAAACAGGAGTTCTCTGATTAGGCTATTTAATCTGTTATTTTGTCAGAAATTAAAAGATCCCAGACCTTAGACAACCATAATCAAATGTCAGGGATACTATCACTTTTCCATTTGGGGGCTATGGTTATCTTGGCAACTGTTATCATTAATGAGACAAGATCTGTCCTATAAGTAGGTACCTTAGTTTCATACTATAAATTCAACAGTATTATTTGCATTGTATTGTGTGACCTATTATTTTTTCTGTAATGGTGTCATGCCTCAGGTAGGGTGAGCCACCTCATGCTGCCACCACTCTGGGATTTAGGGTCCCTTTGGAAGGCCCAGAGTACCCTCCCAACCCTTCTGACCTCCGTAGCTTGGCCAATAAACAGGCGTGAGGACCCACCAGAGTAACAACAAACAAAATAGTTTATTTACAAGGAGGTAAGTTAATCAAACAACAAACAAGCAAACAAGGTGCATTAGCAACAATAGATGGGTGAAAGCAAAATAAACAAAAGGCCTTAGCGCAACTGAACTCACTGTCCCTCTGTCTTCCAGGCCTGTCTTCTCACCCTACCTGGATGAGGGCCTCTCTCCCTAGCAGAAACCTCCTCTGGCCTGCTCCCTGGGAGAAAGAAACAGGCTTTTCCCCTCCCAGACTTATATAGCACTAGCCCCCTGTGTTCTGATTGACCAAAAAGGGTACCAAAATGTCCCAGGGACTCCTGGGAATTGTAGGCAGGCCTACTCCCACTGCTAACATGCTTCTGAGGCCTTTCTAGGCCTTCCTGGCACAGCCAGATCATGACAAATGGTAATAACCTTTTCCCAGTATGTTTGACTCTTATGTCCACCAACAATGTAAAAACGTGCCTGTTTGTCCACAGAGCTTCCAGCATCTAGAATCTTTGCTTCATCATCGTTCTTCTGTGACGCCCCACATTGGGACTGTGCACATGCAGGCCTGCCACAGAGAGATTTCTCTAGCTTAAGATCTGTAAAAAGGGGCACTCGCCCATACTGCGCACGGGCAGTACATGCAGCATGTGCGAGTGCCCCCAAATTCCCTCAGTTCTTCTTTCGCTGCCATCGAGAGAGGTTCGTTTCTAGCTCCAGTCTTGTACTTGCTCTTCGCTGAACTCTTTCAGTGTGACTTTTTCGCTATTATTCTCCTTTACCTTTCATCATGTTGCAAGCTTCATTATTTAAAAAATTCCAGCGCTGCAGCACCAAGATGACCCACTCAGATGATCTTTGCTTGATTTGCCTTGGAGAAGGCCATAACGTGCCCCGTTGTAATATCTGCTAGGGGTTCACTCCTAAAGCTTGGAATGACAGAGCTGGCTGCCTGAAAGTGACACTATGGGAATCATCTGTTCTCTCCCCTGAGAAGTTGTCAGCAAAGAAAGCTGTGGAGAAAGTGCAGTCTCCTAATCCAACACCTTCACCTTTGGTTCTGAGGTCTTCGGAACCGACTGTAACCCCATTGATTCTGATCAAGTCTCCATCTGAGGGGAGATCTACGGCTAGTGAGCCAGTGGGGCATAAGGCCTCTGACTCTCGAAAGCATTCTTCCGCAGACTTGGTGGCTGCTTTGCAGCCCCCTCCCCAAAAGTGTAAGGCCAAGACTAAGCATAAGAAGTGTTCAGCGCTGGCCTCACGGAGTGACTGGGGTAAGCCTTCTCCACTTCCGATGATTCCGGAGGAAGAAATCGTGGACTTTCTCCACACACCATCTCCACCCCACACTCCATCATTACATGCAAGAGATGACAACTACCCTCCTATCCGCATGTTATCGGATCCAATCATGTCTTTTGAACAATCCTTGGTTTCGGATCTGACATTGGCTCAAGTTTCGATGCCAGCTGAACAACCTGCACCTGACCCTGCTAACCTAAGTTCTACCTCATCACAGTGGTCACAGTCGCAGCCTCCACAGGAACCAATCCAACACCATTCCGTTCTGATGTCATGGGCTCAACAACCTCCAACTGTTCCACAGTCGCTTCCACCATGGCAATCGGTTCCAGGAGTTGGCAATATGACCAACTGGCAGTATTTTGTTGCTTGGTTACAGTCTGCTTCCTGGTTTCTTCAGCAACAACTTGCTGCACTAACTTTCTCCGCAGGATCTCATCTTTCCACCTCGTATGCCTCTGTTCCGGTTACATCATCAGCTCCAATTGGATCGGTTCCGAGAGCATTCCCAGACCATCAGTCCCAGACCATCAGTGGTCACGGCAATACAGCCCGGAAAACCCACAACAACCATCGTTCTCCGGCCGTGAAAGCCTTTGACAGTCCCAAGACTCTCCGGCTGAGTTCTCCATCTCTGAGCAAGAGGAGGAGGATGCTTCTCACTCAGAGGCCACTTCAGACCTTGCATCGGATCTATCCCCAGAGGAGGCAGTGGGGGACACCCGTTCTTCATCTCCTAATGACAATTACAGACTGTTCTCAGGAAAAGATTATTTGCATGGCAACGGCACTGGAGTTAGACATCTCCACATCCACATCCAAACCCAAAAGTAAAGTTTTAGAGGCTTTATATTCGGAGTCTCCTGCTTCTGTTGCATTTCCCCTCATTGAAGATTTGCTGGATATGGTGCAAGCTCTGTGGCAATCACCCTCCTCTACACTGGCCACTTCTCGGAAAATAGAGAAGCATTACAGGCTTAAGCAGCAAGATTGCCCATATCTGTTTAACCATCCTAAGCCATCCTCTTTGGTGGCAGAAAAGGTTCAGGCTTGGTACTGGCATGGCTCATTGTCTGCTTCTGCAGACTGGGAAGGGCGGAAGTTAGACGGGGTAGGCTGAAAGATTTATTCCTCGGTGTCATTAAATTTCTGAATAGCACATTTTTCAGGCCCTCATGGAATCATACAATCTCTTCCTTTGGCAGCATTTGTCCACTTACCTAAATGGTAATGGAAAAGCTGAAGCTCAAGGAGATAAAAAAGGGGGGTTACAATGAAACAGCCTGTGCAACATATATAGAATGTTAATTTCAATCTTCTATTTCACGTACTCTATTTCCATTCCCATTTCTTACATACAATAAGTCACACAGTCCCGTTCCCAATGTTTATATATATTGTGCATAAATCCTTAGTAAGTCCTATTATTTTGTCTTTATATCCTTTCAATTCTTTTTGTCTCTTTTCTAGAATGCGCATAATCGCTGGCATGGAATATGCGCAAGCCGCTTGTTCTCCTCCAATGGATAGAATTGAAAGTGGCACTGCAAGATGTTGGCTTGGCTGGCTGGCTACGAGCTCTGCCGGCATATTTCTTAGAGACTCATTTCGAGTCCGTCTTCTTCTGGCCAATCATTCTATATAATATTTTTTTACTCAGAAGCATTCTAAGCAATAATAATAATAAAAAAGAAAAATCATGGACTTATAATTTCTCCTGACAATTATTTCTTCAATCAAGGCTACAGAGTAATCATTTCGGATTGGGTGGAGCCCCTAATTCACTCTGCAATATATAAACACCTGCTTGTTTGACCTGCTCCTTTTCTTAAAGTGACCAAAGCTCTGAGAGGTACATCTCTATGGATCCATTAATTTCACACAATATCCGGCTGCAGGGGGTAACACAATCACGGTTATTACAATCAAGGTTATTACAATCAGATATCACAATTCTTCACCCTAAATATTATATTATAATCAATGACTATTAAAAATACATACCAATACCTATTTCAATAAATAAATGCTCATTCCAATAAATATCATCACATAGAAAAATATATATTTTTATAAAAATATATTCTTTAACAATTATTTCTAAACCGGAATTTTATAGAAAAGGTAAAAAGTCAATTTCATTATTTAGGCCATTTGGAGTGAGTGTATTCATTCTAAAAATCCACCTGGCCTCAGATTGTAATAAAGCCTGGTGCACATCTGTGTTTTTTATAGGATGGATTACCTCCAACACAGAAAATTGTAATTCTCTTTCATGATTGTGATATGACTCAAAATGTTGCGATAATGGAGCCTCCTTGTTCCGAGTTCTTATTTTAGATAAGTGCTCCTGTATCCGTATACGAATGGGGCGTATTGTACTCCCAATATACATAAGGTTGCACTGCTCCTTTCTTGGACAGACTGTGTCCATATGCTGCACTTTGGGAGTCTATCACAGAGGACTCTTGGGTTCTTTCAGTTGTTAAAAATGGATACAAGTTGATGTTTGTTGAATGCTCCCCAGTTTCTTTGTTTCCTAGTTCATCTTCCTGTAGTTCTGATGTTCTTCAAGTTAATCTTGTCGATCTCTTAAAGAAAGGTGCTATTTGTAAGGTTGATTTACAAGCCTCTCCTTGTAGGCCGGAGTAGGCATGCCACACAGCCTCCATTAATTGCTCTTTACATTTCTACATTCCTGATCTCCTGGTCAGTTGGCACACCACAACAGGAATCAGGGAGTAGTTATGTTTTATCTAGTTCTCTCACCCTTCACAGAGCACAATATTCCCATACACTCTAAGTAATATTCTTCTATGCTCAGAAGCTCATGATGTACCTTTCTTTCCGTTATGCTTCCTAGATAAGACAAAGGTCTGATCACAGCATATTTTGCTTAGTTGGCTGAGAATGGAATGTGTAAATTGTAACTGTTGCTATAACCATATTTGGGCATCCGGGACTTCCTCAATACAAACTAATAAAACTCTCGCCTCCATCTTTGGAGGGTCAGACTTTGCATCCAGATCCTGTCTCGTGCCGTTACTACATCTGGCACCTGAACAGCCAGGGACCCTCCCCCATCTACCAGCGCCTGTAACAGGCCCCTTTGAGTGCACTCCGTCGTTTCTGCGACCCCTTATCAACTGGTGAGTATGGGAAGTTCTTTAACGCTGCCTCAGCGAAGGCATGCGAGCGAATTATGTTTTTTAGTCAAAAAGTCTGGAGAATCTAGCACATTTGCAGAGATTGCATGTCTCTTGCGCCACCTAGCCATTCATTGTCCAGCTTATCCGGAGGCTGGATCTTTGAAGCTCAAAAATTGGAAAAAGGTGGGCAAATCTTTATATACAGAACCTAGGGCACCTGTTCAATTGCTGCACACTTGGCACCAATGTCACCATGCAGTGGAGCGCTTTGGTCTGCTTTCATCTAAACCTCCGAGATCTCTTCTTACTTTTCCTCCTCAATATCCTCCCTGCCATCTCCTGCCTCCTTCGGCATCTGCTCCTTCAGCACCTGCTGCTGAGGTTCCTAAACCTGAAACACCAATCAGGGAATCCCCGGAGAAACCACCTCAGATTCAGCCAACAAACACCCTGTTAAATTCCTCTTCTCCAAAGGCTTTGGAATGTAAGCTAGTCCCTCCTTCAGCTCAATTATCTACGGACTGTTCACCAGAGAATGCTGAGGTGCAGTTGCTTCCTCCAGCACCGCTCAGCTTTCCCTCTTCTCCTCCACAACCTTCTCCACCCCCCAGTAAAGATTTCAATCCTCCACCTTCCACTGGAGGAGTCTCAGCAGGTCTTGTGAGGGAGGTACTGGAACAAGATCGCCTCCAGGCTGCTCTAGCCAAGGCTCCCACTGAAAGCATTCCAGAATCGAAAGAAATGCTGTCAGTGAGCTCAGTGTATTTCACAGGGAATGTGGATGCTGCAGAATTAACTGAAATGGCTAAATCTGAGGATGTGGCAGAATTAACTGAGATGCTTGCTATCTGCCCAGTTCATCAGGCTGATAATCAAAGCCATCAGACTGTGGAATATAAGCCTCTCTCTTATTCTGTTCTTACTGAGTTGAGAAAAATCACAGAGCCCTATCCAGATGTTATCAAGCTTCAAGTTAATAACACTGACTCTCAAGAAAAGTTCCTCCTTAACTTGGCTAAAGAGAATGCTACTTCTGAGTACCAAAGGGTTATTGCAGGTCTGGGGAAAACCCCAGAGTTGGCAGACATGGTTAGAGCTTGCCAAGAGATAGAAAATTCCTCTCATCAAGACTTTTTGCTTGCTGCCGCTCTCCCTCAGGGAGAATGCCAGGATCCTGGGGGAGGAGGTGTAAAACCAAGACCTACCAGCCCAACTGGAAATGGAAACCCCCCCACACTTGTAGCTTTAAAACAGCTTCTGGGAACACTAAATTGGGTCAATCCCTCTTTTGCTCTTCCTACCACTCTCCTAAGCCTCCTGTTCTCTTCACTGACCGCTGCAAAACATCCAAGTGATGTTATTCAAGTCTTACAATCAGTTAATAGCATTCTGGCTCAGCAGTGTGTCAATCAGATTCCTTCCATGAATTCAGGATTTTCCTTGTGCATTTTTCCTACCACTCAGACTCCTACAGGAGTTTTAGCAATTTCTCAAGAGTCTCACCCTTTTCTGGTTAAGAAAGAGGATATCCTGGTGGCTGCACCCCAGATTGCCACCAGGGTCTCTCCAACGCCACCAGAGTCTCTCCAATCTTATGGCCTCATTGTGGCTCCTGAAACTCCGCTCACCCTCGTTGCTTTGCAGCAGCTCCTAGGCAACCTTAATTGGGTGCAACCTTATTTTTCTTTACCTACCAGTCTGTTAAGTCCGTTGTTTTCCTCGCTTCCTACCACAAAACATCCCAGCAATCTTATCACTGCTCCCCTGCCAACCCAGGCAGCTTTACAACAAGTAAATGAGATTTTAGCTCAGCAGTGTGCTAACAGAATCCCTGCGGGGCTTGATAGCCTTCGTCTTTTCATCCTCCCCACACTCCCACTGGAGTTCTGGGAATACTATGGGAATGTCTTTCTTGTAAAATGATTGTATCTCTCTCTCATGGCTCACAAAAATGTTCATGCCATGGCTGATCTCTGTGCTATGGCACGAAAGTGTGCTATTGAGCACACTGGTTATGTTTTGCTGTTCATAAATCTGCTTTTTCCTAAAAATGATTTCAATCACCTCCTGTGTAATTCTGTGCAAGTTTCAGATTGCTCTTGCAAACTTTGTGGGAGATGTCTTTTTTCAGTTACCTAAAGATAATTGTTTCTCTCCCCTACAATCAGTGCCTGTTTCCTTTAATCACTGCACGAAGCAGCCACAGTTTTTTCTAATAGTAGCCGCTCCAGAAGAGTTATGTTTTTCAGAACGAAGGTCACTGAATTACTAAATATTTTCTTCAAGCTCATCTATAACTCACACTATGTTTATAAACTAATCAGCTGTCTTCTTGGTGCTTATTTAGCACTCCCTATCAATTCTAATCTTATAGCTCTATTTCTACACTCCTTCTTTCACTGTTATAAGTGACATCCTATCTTAAATATGTTTATCAGGCCCTGAAGTCCCAATTAGGAGTGTGTAACCTGAAATTCCCAAACTGGAAGTATACCAAAAAATGCTTTTTCAGGGTTTTCTGTGTATTTACAGAATTCTCGAAAGCTCATACGTTGGAAATCTAGTTGGTTGTTAAGGTGCTACTGGATATGAATCTTTTAAAAGGTGGTTAGACAGATTCATGATCCATCAATGGCTACTAGCAATGGTGAGTGAAGGGAGCCTCCACATGCAGAGGCAGCAAACCTCTGAATACCCATGCTAGGTGGCAGCATCAGGGGAAGTTCTTGGTCTCTATACCCTATTTGCTTGGCCCTCCAGGGCAATTGGTTGGCCACTGTGTGAAACAGGATGCTGGACTAGATGGGCCACTGATTGATCCAGCAGGCTGTTCTTATATTCTTATGCTCCATTTTCCCCCCTTCATAAATGTTGACTTTTTATCATTCTAGATAGCTTTCATGTCATCAGGTTCTATGGCCTATTTTGGCAGGGACTTCTAACCTGTTAACTGTTCTGCATCTTGCCATTGGGTGAACTACATGTATCTGTTCTTGTTTAAGGTGTGCCTTACATACATTTAACAAATAGAAAGAAATGGTTCTCTGCTCTCCCAAAGCTACTCAATTTTTGATGGCTTTGTACTGACATTTAGTTTTGGTAGTAAGATTTTTATCCTGCTGGTTTTCATTCTTCTATAACGGTTCTGGGCATCATCGTCATCATCATTTAACATTTTTCTCTTTGAGGATGGACTGTAGCTCACTGCTGATGCAAGTCCAGTAGCACCTTAGAGACCAACAAGATTTCCAGGGAAGCTCCCTTCATCAAATACATGGTACATGCTAATTATGCTGACATCCCTCCTCACTGCAGCTCTTGCATGTGGCTTTCAGCGCAATCCTCTGCAGATTTACTCCAGTCTAAGCCCTAGTCAATGGAGTAACTCTGCAGAGGATTGCACTGTTTGTCTGTGAGGGTCACCTTTCCACTAGTCATACATTCCCAGAAGTCACAGGAGACTATTAGGAGAAGGGGGAAGTAGGAAACAATCCTCTTCTACCAGCAATATATTAGTAGGATATTGTTATTGTGTGGAAAAATGATAAGCCATTGCTTATGACATACATGTATTGTTATATTGACATTTTCTCACCTCTGATAAAATAACACATCAACACGATTCAGGCAAACACAGTTTAGCGTACTGTGAGGTCATTGAAATCTATAGATCTAGGAATGCTTAGCCCTGTGTTGAATTATGACTACAAATAATCTCAATATATTTGTAGAAGAAGTAGTGTTATTTATAAGAACATGTCCAGTGACCAAAGAAAAGTGTACCAGACTCTATAAATCAATAGAACTTCTGAATCACCTCCTGTCAATGGAAGAACCACTCACTAGCTTCCACCTTCAGTTCAGTGCAGATGCACAAACATTCTTTAGTGAATTAAAAAAAACATGCTAACAGCAAAAATAAAATAAAATATGAACTCCACAGGGCAGAAGGAAGCCGTTGCATACACGTCTTTGGATCCTACACTGCCAAGTATTTGGCAGTGAAGTCCGATCCACTTGGAAAAACAAAGAATTAACCTTGATTTTCATACCCTGTGTTTAAAGTATAAGCTATTCTTATTCAAGGCATGCTGGAAAAAGAGATGAAATGTGTTCAATGAAATCATATAATGTCAATCAAACGGAGAACAGAAGTAGCATAGAATGCATTTATAAAGAAGTAATTCTTAGCATTTCTCATGATTGGTGGATATGGTTCTTATTCATTATTTTCTTTTTATGCATAAGTAATTGCCTTTTTTCCTGGCACATGATAGATAATTGTCCTTAGGAATTTGCAAGTAAAATGTGGCATTTGCATAAAGGTTTCCTTTTTAACTTGCTTTCACCTCCACACTGCTGAGTTTCACTGTGATGGAGAAAGGCACCTGGAAAGCAAAGTGGCTTTTAATGAGGGCATGCCTTTTGGTGGAATAAATCATATAACCTTTGACTTTTGACAGATAGCTTGTCGCCTTTTACTAGAATGCATCCTCTGTGTAATTCTAATTCTGTGACAGTTGCCTCCGTTGAGTAATATACTGTAATGCACTTGAGAGAATGCCATCAGGTTGCCTGACGATAGAAATGGGGACTCTGAAACTAAATTTAGAGGCTATTATTTTTTTAGCAGAATGAGAGCACCAAGTTGAGATAGGAGAAACCCCAAGCTGGTTCTTAAGCTCCTTCCTGAACAATTACATGCTGTTGAAACATGCACATCACACATTTAATCAAGAGTGGGAGCCCTTTCGGTGAGAGCAATCTATCATCTGATCGACATTGATTGTGATAGATGATAGAACTTAGGAGAACTTGCTTCCCAGCTTGAATCCAAAAAGGTAACTGCTGCTCAGAAGCATTAATGCTCTTTTTTGCACTAGGCAGTTAATGAGAAACTTGGAGCTGAGCTTCATATAACTGGTTTGTATCACTTTGAAAAAAATATAAATTCAGTAATGTGTACACAGAGCATTGCTTGCACTTTTGGCCTTCTATTGAAAGGTAAGGGTGAAAAGCTGTGCATATCAATGAAGCCAGGCAACATATAATTAGATGGTTAGATGGTGGACTACAGCATTTCCAGGAGAATATAATTTCTAGCCATTGTGTGTTTTGTGCTCCCCCATGTAAATTAGGAAAAGGAAGATTTCCATTTATCTTTCCCCTGACATTCTAGTTTTGAATTGAACAAAGAGATTATTACATGTGTAAGTAAGCATTCAAATATATAACATGACACCTGAGATGCAAACTAGCAGAAGTTGTAGCACGTGGTGTGTGATCATTTGCTTTAGTTTTGTTTAATCCTTTTTAAAAGTTTGATAAATATAATTTTAAATTGCACTTGTCTGTACCTACCTTTCTTTTGCTCTTTTTGAAGTCACAACTTAGACACTTGATATCTACCTTTTCTTTGTATCTACTATTGGGGCCAGTTGTGGATTATTTATTTGTTTCTCAAATTTAAAAAATCTACTGATTAATTCTATAGATTTTCATATCAGTTTACAAAGATAATAAAATACAAAAGACATTCAACCCCCTCATTAAAGGTAAAACATACAAAACACTGAGAAATCCTAATACAGTTCTAACCTGCAGCTGAATAAATTAATTCAAGCACAGCAACTCAAACTCCCTTTAACAGAAAATAAGTATAGATTTCCTGGAGGATAGAAGATAATTGGCTAGAAGGGACTGGCCTTCTTGGTAAGTTTGTAAAATTACATACAACAGTGCCACCACTGAGAAACAAATTGTTTTAGTCTGTGCAACTCTGCTGCATTTTTGGTGGCCAGGTCACCTTAACCAAGGGTATTCTAAGGTCACAGGGCAGCCAGCCCATCTAAATCTTTAAAACTAGCATTTCAAATTGAGTCTGGTAAATGGTAAGTGCAGCTCTTTAAGGACTGGTGACATCTGGTCATGCAACCGGTATCAGTCAAAAGCCTGGTTGTTATATCCTGGACCAACAACATTTTTGGAATGTTCTTTGAAGCAGGCTGCATATTATGGAATCCAATTATTAGTTAATCAGCCATTAGCTTTCACCATTCCATTTAAATAATCAATTTTAAGCAGTTAAATTTAAATAAACTGTCCTATTTCCGAAACTTTCATGCTGATAGCTTTTACAGATATAGAAGGCAATTGAAGATAACTTGCAGTTAAATAAGCAAAAGTTCTAGTAAGTTTTAGAAGGAAAGGTGCTTTTTAAAAAATGTTTTCATTATCTATTGCATTGCTACACCAGAAACAAAATAGCACTTAAAACGGCTGTTTTAAGACTGTTGTTTTTGTATGGGTATTGGGGAGGGGAGGGGGAGGGAAGGCACCATGGTATAGCCTGATCTCATCCAAGTACTGACCCTGCTTAGCTTCTGAGATCTAATGAGATCGAGCTATACCATGCCACCTTTCCTCCTCTTCACACATTACATCTGTAAAATAATAGTGAGACACACATACATTTCTCCCACAATGTATGCATTGCTATAACGTAACATCATGTATACCTTGGCTTCAGCTGTGGTAGAGATGGATTACTGCCTACTGTTATGATACATATTTCATGTTGTGACTTATATGTGGGCATATTTATATTTAAAAATTGGGGAAAACCATGCTTGGTCCTTCAAGTCCAGGTCCATAGTTGTGAATGAAATTTAGAACTAAAGTCAGAGGTTGAGCTTGATTTGGAATAAAGATATTCCACAGGATTGTGGTCAGGCAATATTACAGACGTATTTATTCATTTACTGTTGTTATTATTTTCAGATAGCAATATATGCAACCATTTATCCCAGAAATCTCTTCTCCAGTGTATCGCTAAAATTGATCCTTTGCTGTTCAGAGGTTATAAAATTGGGAGGATCAATAACAACACACTCAAGATTGCAGCTTTAAAGAAAAACCCTGCAAAGAAAAATATGATTATGTCTGTATTTTCAAGAGATAGAGTTAAGTAAAGTGAAAGAGGAAGCTGCAATGTACCAATAAGAACACTACTCAAGCATCATGTAGTCTCTTACTGATTTTGAGGGGAAAGTAATTGCTTCCTTGTAAGTTATGTTTGCTAACAGGAGAGTGTCTCTGTCTGAAGAAGGAAGTTCTGACTCTCAAAAGCTTACACTTTGAAAATCTTGTTGGTCTCTAAGGTGCCACTGGACTCAAATCCTGCTTTTCTACTGCAGATCAATGCAGCTACTCACCTAAACTATATTTTTAAAAACCTTGCATTTGGATCTTTAATTGAGTTCCTTCTTACATTACCCTAAACTTTTACCTCAGAAGGGCCCTGGTCACAAGTTACCAACACTCCTTTTATTTCCATACACACAGAGCTTCAGGCAGTCTCTACTTTACCTAGGTTTATACCTTGAGAACACCTTCTCTTTGGGTTTTGAATCCCACTGTTAATACCAGCTGTGGGGTTTTGCCCAGATTTTGAGACCTATATATTGCTGCCTCCCTGACTCCCTCAGAAAGTTCTTACTACCACCAAAGGTTTTTACCTTATAGGATTATTGGAAAGCTTGTTATAGATAGTATTCTGACAGAATGATCAGTGTGTGAGGGTGGTTATGATGTAAAAAAAAAAATCATATTATTGTTGTCATAAAAATGGTGCAGAAAGAAACCAGGACTTTTTGGTTATCTGAAGTTGCAAGCTAATTTTAAGATCTTTAAAAGATATTATGGAGGATAATGCAGTGATACTCACATTAGTATCATTTATCCAAGAAGCTTGAGGCAAATTTTCAAGTAATGCAAGTCTTTTGAGAGTATTCAAGTGCCCTAGAAAACCACTTTTACCTAAGGTTGCCAGGTGTCTGATTTTCACGCAGACAGTCTGGTATTTTCTTAGACAGTCTGGGGAAAATAGAGTGGAAAATGTCCAATATTTTTTTTGTGTGGGTGATCTGGTGGGGAGAAGCTGGTGGCCAAGTGAAATAATTTTTTTTAAATAAAATTTTATTGGTGAGTGAAAAAAATAAAAGAAAAGAATTTCCCAAATTTAACACATATAATCCCATTTTTCCCCTTGCTCTATCCCCCCTTTTCCTCCCCCCTATTGACTTCCAACAGCTTTCCAACCCTTAACCCTTCTTATTACTTAAATCTAATTCATTTATATTTTCCTACCACCTCTAAATCATAATATCTCTTACTCTAAGCATTCTTATTCTTTTACATAAACTCTATCAAGCATACTATCAATATAGTATTTATCATATCAGTGTAACACAACAATATGGTATAATATATAGCCAGGATCTCGGTGTCTCTTACTTTAGACATTTTCTATTTCTCTTCTTTTAGACATATATACCATCAAATACACTATCAATATAGTATATCTCATAAAACATAGATTGTATGCTATGCCACCAATGTAGCACAGCACACAATACAATATAACCCAATAGTATATTATAATATAAAGTCTAATCCGCTAACTATTTATTTTATATTATATATTACATATTATATATCTCATTGATATATCTGTTTAACCATTCTCGTTATCCCATATATTCAGTGTCAAATTCCCTTAAATGTTATATTTGCTTAGATTATAGTTACATTCCCCCTAAGTGGTAAGATCCCTTCTCTCTTCCCATTATAACATTGTCCTTTAAAAATTTTCAAACTGCCACAGTTCTTCTTTTACATCCCATTTTTTTCCCAAAAATTGTTTCAATTTCCCCCAATCAACAGTATATTGTCCTAGGTCAAGATCTTTAAGTTTCCTTGTCAATTTGTCCATTTCCGCCATGTACAGCAATTTATAAATCCAGTCTTCTACAGTTGGTATTTCTTGTGTCTTCCATTTCTGCGCGTACAATAGTCTTGCCGCTGCCGTCATATAAAATAACAATGTTCTATACTGCACTGGAACTGCCTCCATTCCCAAGTTCAGTAACAACAGTTCTGGGTTCTTATTTATTTGTATTTGTAAAATCTCATTAATTGCATCAATTATTTCACCCTGGTACTGTTAGGCTACTCCACATGTCCACCACATATGATATAATGATCCTTCATGCTTTTTGCATTTCCAGCATTTGTCTGACATATTAGTATTTCCTAGCGCAGTTTTCTTTGGTGTTAAATACCATCTGTAAATCATTTTGTACACATTTTCTTTAATGTTCGTACAAGTTGAAATCTTGACTGTATTTGGAGAATAAAGGATGGAGAATAAATCTTGAACTGTATTTTTGACTGAAATCTTGACTGTATTTGGAGAATAAAGGATGGAGAATAAATGAGGACTTGTTACAAATAGAAGAAAATATTGCGTTGCTGCGAAGGGAGACTAAATTTTTCATACAATATAACCTGAACAAAGAAGTGCCGACCAACAAAGTATGGGATACATATAAAGCAGTGATAAGAGGCATACTAATAGACCTGAATGCAAGAACTAGGAGGAAAAAGGAGGAAAAGAGATCTGAAATTTTGGATAAAATAAAAGCCAAAGAGATACAACTTAAGAAAAGACCGGGGGGGAAAAGATTTTAAAATTCTGCAGGAACAATTGACAGCAATGGACAACAAAGAATTAGAGTGGAACTTAAAGAGGATGAACCAGAGGTCGTTTGAAGGTGCAGATAAACCCGGGAAATATTTGGCGTGGCAATTAAAAAAAAGGAAGGAGAAGAAAATCATAAGCAAAATTCTAGAAGACGATAAGGTGTTAACCGACCAAGCGGCTATTAGTAGAGCCTTTTTCAAGTTTTATGCAAAACTGTATAAAAAAAAAAGAAGTGAGTAAAGATTCAATAGCGGAATATCTAGAGAAGATAAAAATTCTGACAATTCCTGAAAAATGGAAAGAGAAATTAAACAAGAAAGTGACGGAAGAAGAAATAAAGGAAGCTATACAATCAACGAAAATAGGAAAGGCGCCAGGACCAGATGGACTAATGGCAAAGTTTTATAAAGTGATGGCTAACGAACTGGCACCCTTCCTGAAAGAGGCAATGAATGGAGTGATGCAAGATCAAAGGATTCCTGATTCATGGAATGAACCTACTATATCGCTGATTCCGAAGGAAGGTCAAGATTTGACCAATGTTAAAAATTACAGACCAATCTCGTTGTTGAATAACGACTATAAAATATTTGCAAAGGTGTTGGCAGAGAGGTTGAACGGATGGATGTCGGAATTCATTGCCGAAGAACAGGCGGGATTTCTACCTAACAGACAAATTAAAGACAATTTGAGGACAGTAATAAACGCTATTGAATATTATGATAAGCAATGTGACAGAGAGGTTGGTTTTTTCTTTGTAGATGCGGAAAAAGCATTTGACAATCTGAACTGGGACTTTATGTTTGCTACTATGGAAAAGCTGCAAATGGGAGAAAAGTTCATACAAGCGGTCAAGGAGATTTATAGAGACCAGAGTGCAGCAATTATAGTGAACAAGGATCTGACAAAAAAACTGAAAATCAATAAAGGAACTAGACAGGGTTGCCCTTTGTCTCCATTGTTGTTTATTCTGATTTTGGAAATATTGATGATTCAAATATGTGAGGATGACAAAATCTGAGGTATGAAAATAAAAGAGTTTTCCTACAAGGTCAGAGCTTTTGCTGATGATATAATGTTAATAGTAGAGGATCCAATTGAAAATATGTCAAAGGTAATAGAGAAAATAAAAGTGTTTGGAGATTTGGCAGGATTTTATGCGAACAAAAAGAAGTCAAAGATTTTATGTAAGAACATGACCAAACAGAAGCAGCAAGAGCTAATGGAGATAACAGACTGTGAGGTGACTAATAAAGTAAAATATCTTGGCATTGAACTGACGGCGAAAAACATAGATTTGTTCAAAAATAATTACGAGAAACTGTGGATACAAATAGAGAGAGACTTAATAAAATGGAACAAACTGAATTTATCATGGCTGGGAAGAATTGCAGCAGTAAAAATGAATGTCTTACCACGTGTGATGTTCTTGTTGCAAACTATACCAATTATCCGAGACTCCAAACAATTTGATAAATGGCAAAGGAAAATCTCAGACTTTGTGTGGGCAGGCAAGAAACCACGAGTGAAAATGAAGGTCTTACAAGATGCGAAAGAAAGAGGAGGCTTGCAACTGCCCAACATAAGACTGTACCATGAGGCAGTATGTCTTGTATGGTTGAAAGACTGGATAACGTTAAAAAATCGCAAGTTGCTGGCCCTGGAGGGACATAAAAAAATATTTGGATGGCATGCATATATGTGGTATGACAAAGTAAAAGCGGACTCTTATGTTTTTGCATCACTATATTCGGAGAAGCCTCTTCACGGTCTGGAAGAAATATAAGGTGTATATGGAAGATGGAATTCCTTCATGGGTGGTTCCATATGAAGTAATAGATCCGAGAACTGTTGATAACGAACAGTAATGCCTAACCTACAAGGAGATTACACAAATACAATATTCAAAGTTGAGAATAAAGACAGAAGAAGAATTGTCTCCTTGTTATGGATGGTTTCAGTACAGACAGATTAGAGATCTTTACAATGCGGACTGCCTGAGAGGAGGTATAAGATTGGAAAATTCAGAGTTAGAGGAAGTGATATTACAAGAAGGCAAGAAAGAAATATCTAAGGTCTACAAATTACTTTTAAAATGGTTTACGGTGGATGAAACAGTAAAAGTCCAGATAGTGAAGTGGGCAATTAATTTTCATAAAGAAATAGCAATGGAGGCATGGGAGTACTTAAGGAAAAATACAGCCAAGTGAAATAATTGATGTTCACAGCAGCACTGGGCCAGCTGCTGCTGCACCAGGGCATACACGAGCTGGCTGTAGTGCCACAAGGTTCTCGCTGAGAGAGGACTCAGGTTCATACACTGCCTCTGCCTTCTCCCCTTCCCTCCTGCCTCCAGGCAACACAGTCAGCCAATAAGCTGCAGTTCCTGGAAGAAGTGATGGGCCCAGGATGCTCAAGGTGAGCGGGGGCTTACATTCCACCTCCCTGACTCCTCTTCTATCTGCCTGCACAGCAAATCAATCTGTTGGGAAAGGACACACAGTGACAGAGGAAAGATACTGCCAGCTGAATTTATACTGAATAGCTGAGGAGAGGCCCTTCCCCACCCCAGATAAGTAAATAGCAACCCTGAAATGAAAAACCTCCTGAATAGGAGAAGGAGCTCCTCCTTCTCTTTTCCTGACGAGGCCTCCTCCCAGCAGCACCAATGACTGTGGGCAGCACGATGACATCTGTGACAGACTGCACATTTTAAAAAGCCTGGAAGTGCTGTACACATACAGCTGCAGGACTGTTAAGGGTTAATACCACAGAGAATCAAAGAGCTTTGAGTGACATGCTACTCCAAGTGATCTGCTTGGGTAGCATGAGCTGGAAAGAGGAGGGTCTATTTTTCAGTCCTAGCAGAGAAGAATTGGGCGTGAAGAGTTGGGAGATGGAGTCCTAATGGAGAGCAGTTTTAACACTGACAGGAGAACTGGGAAAATTGGCAAGGAGATTTGGGAAATAGGTGTAGAGTATTCCCAAATGGGCCAAAGAAAGGGGATAGATCTTCTAAGGAGAGGAGATTTTCCCTATCCAGGTAAACAGGAAGGTAGCTCTGGAGAGTGAAGAGATCCCTGGTCAGGTGTGGTTGAAAACTGCCTGTGGAGACCATATTCTGTTAACGACTTAAGCAAAGTACTGGTGTTTTGACAGAAGGGGATTGAGGTACTAGAAAGTGCATACCAGCATTCCTAATTCCAGAAGAGAAAGAAAATACTAAAAGAAAGTGTACTAGAGTGATTAGGGGAAAACAAGGGAACCAAAGCCTCAAAGAATAAGCCTTTAAGTATCTGTAAAGAGTATAAGAACTGAAGTATGTGCAAGTTCTAATTTTACCTCAGATATGTCTGTCTGTCTGTCTGTCTGTGTTGAATTACCTCAGAAATTTTCAACCCCTGATTTTACTTGATATTTCTCCTCTAAAATAAATAAAGTAGTTAGTTATTTTTGGAATTTTAAAAACACCTTTGGTGCCATTTTTGCTTGAGATGGCTTGATTCCATAAAGGAAACCATGCCCTCTAAATTACAATGCTAAGCAAGGCTGTTAGTGATAGGACATTTTGGAAGTCATTATGGAAGATACTAGATGGCACAAAACACACACAACTATGAATATGTGTGTGTGTGTGTTCATTTCTCTTATGATATGACACCAGGAATGTCTGCTAATGGTAGAAATCATGTAGTGGTGTAATAGGCCAAGTTTAATTTTTTTAAATGATTGAAACAAGCAAATTGGACAGAGGTTGACAGCCAACACTACGTTTCACAACACATGCTAGATGCAGTGTGATAATGTGAATTTGTTCATAAATATCGGAATAGTTCACTGAACAATCAGCTTTCAGTTTGCAACTGGTGAGCATAATGTGAGCTAGAGATACCCAAGCATCTCTAGTTGGCTGGATTTATGGTTATCAATAGATGGTGGATGCATGTCAGAATAGTCACACTAAAATGTTCAAACATTCTTTTTGAAATGATCTAAGTTAATGTTTTAAGCGGGAAGTCACAAAAACAATCACTTCCATTGCTTACTACATTATTTTTATGTAATGCTTATCAATGTAAATAGTGCCATGGTGGGGGCATCTTTTATTGTAAACACACTGTATTAAATAGTGTATTAATACACTGTAATTGTGTAAACATAACGTATTAAAATGTGCCACTGTAGTGGAATTTATTATTGTAAACCTGTACAATTGAGTATACATGTAGTTATCTCTGTGGAAATAGAAGCTTCTTATTGCCAGTACAACCAGTTCCTCTACAGTGTGAAGTTTCACCTACCTTTGTCATCGAGATCTTGTTTCAGAATGGTCATACGTAGACTTTTGGCTTCCGTAGCAGGCTTAGGTTTAGTTTGTCCTTTGTTTGGATGTGGATCATGCTATTAGACATGGAGGATTACTGTCAGTGGCAGACAGTGGTACAGGGAGAGAAAGATTAGGTAGCAAACGTTTTATTTCACTTTTGACATTCTCAGAGTGAGGAGCTGTGAACTGCCAGTGTTAGGTGATGATAAATCACTTGCAGAAACATGGGTTTACTGATTTTTTTCTCTTCTTTTAGGTTTGCCTTTCAGAGCATCCCATCCTTTTCTATATGATCTGAAATGTGATTTACACCTGAAGATCTCTGTCGATCTTTCCAGTTAACAATAGATATGCATTATTTCACATTAAAGTTTTTTCAATCCATACTGGATTTCCCTGAGCAATTTCCTCATTACATAGATAGTGATAAGGATAATCTTGGGGGAAAGACTTCTTTAGCTACCCATTGCACACCCCGATAGTGTAGTTTTCTTTCCTATACAATATTTTCTCTGGATTGCTCCTGTAGTCATTTTAAATAATATTTTAAGCCGTGTAAATGAGATTCCGTCCGTCTGTCTTATATGTACCTTGTCATGTATTCATTTTAATGGTTATTAACACATGTAAATTGTTCTTACCCTGAGTGGATAAGACTTGTGGTTGAATATAGGGGAAGCACATTCTTCCTTGTAGAAGAAAATTGAATAGAATTATACTAACAGATCTCCATGACAAGGAAGGAAAGGAAAATCCATCCCCAGTGGATGCGCTATGGATAGCCTACTTGGTCTTAGTAGATAGGACTATTCAATGACAAGCTCTAAAAATCCTATCAGCCTGCTTCCTTAGGAGCATAACAGAACACTCTAATGATCAATAGCCACTCAGTATGTGGCTAAGAAACCTGAGTATAGACTGCTGCAGAATTAAAATATCAGCCTTAAATCTTCTGTTTGTGCTTCAAGCCTAAATATATATTCCTAGAAGTAACTCCCTATTGAATAAAAGGAACATACTTCTGAGAAGACCGGACAAGTACCATGTTCGTAAGTTTCCAAACTTCTGTTCAACCTCAGAAACCATAATTATGTTTCTAGTTCATCTCACTACAAAATTGTTTTAAATATAAAGGGGTCTAATAAAATGTATGATTGATTGATGCAAGTTTTTTTAAAAAAGAAAACGAGAAACCACCATTCTCCTGTCCCCATCGAAATAAAAGGTGGACACAAAGCTTAGGAATGAAATTGGGCCACTTTATTTAATACTACACAATTTGTCACTATGACAAGGGATCTAGCTAACTAGCAGTACAGGTCAAGCCTGAGGTCATTCTGGACCTCTGCCTTGAACTGTCTGGGTGAGCCCCCACTGCCCAAGGGGTGAGCCATACAAAAGCATGGCTATATCTGGCAGCCAGGCGAATGGTTCCTCCTCCATGCTTGCAGCACCTCGCCATACAGCAGAAGGGCCTTACTTGTATAGTCTGCCCTCACTGCTGGCTACCGTACAGCCCATGAGCCACTCCTAACAGACCCCAATTCCTCACCAATGAGGATGTGTCAAGGGGGTCACTGGCCCACTCATTTTTCCATCCTAACTTGCCACCACTAGGGCCAAGCCTCTGCTTAGCCCCTCACGTCCCACAGGTGGCTTATGGCCAACCTGAGCCCTTGCTGTAGATCATCCAGCCACCAAAAAGTGGACCTCATCAGCTCAATAGAGATCAGCACGCTCAGCCTGAATTCTGGATTGTGATAAATAGATCCCCAGACCCTTACCAAGAGCTTTTTCCAGGGCTCTGTTGGCCTTATGCCTAGCCTGCTCCATCCTCACAGGATGCAAGGCTTCCTGTCATGCCAGATGTGGAAGCATCACTGACCACATGATCAGCACATTAAGCCAGGACTTGCTTATAACCAGCAAATTCTCCTGGGCCTGTAAATACAAGGCCTTACCCTTCACCAAGCTAAGGTAATTGATGCCTAGGTGGATGACTAAGTTGGGAGGGGGTGTACTGCTCCGTCCCTCAAAGAGGAGTGACAGCAATTCCGGTCAATGAAGGTCTCTGTGGCCCTGCCACTTGACCATGGCCCATTCACTAAGGCCGAGCTGGGACCTGATCAATGTCCTTCTGGCTTGGTGGGCCACCCAAAAGATCATGCTTTGCCCACAGATGAGGATCCAGAGCCTCTTGCAGTGAGATACAGCACCTGAAGAAAGAAAACAGAACCCACAAGTTTACAAGGACATCAAGGGTCACATATATGACCAATGCCCCATCTTTTGGATTGCAGGCCCAGTAAAATCCATGGCTGCTGCTGTTGAGGCAGCTGCAATCCTGAAGGAATGGGTGCCAAATTTTACACCCACCAGACCTAGTCTGGTGAGAGTCTTGCCTGTGACCTCCCAGAACTGGTGCTGAGTAAGAGGGGTGCCATTCACATGGCAGAAAAGTAATCCCTCACTGTCCCCTCAAAACACCACGTAGTGCCTAAGTGCACTCACGGGACACAAGCCTGGTTCTGAACAGGAACTCAACTGAATCTCTGTCCCTTTACTCTTCTGGTCGGTTTTAGACCGTTGGACCCTGAGAGTAACTGTATTGAGGTCTTGTGCCATAAGGGCACGGCCAGACCCATCCCTAAGATTGGGCAACCGACTCACTAACCTGAAGAGCCCCCCAAAATGACATAAGAGCAGCAGCATGGAACAATTCCACCTCATAGTCCAAGTGGCACACCTTCCACACAAGGCCGAGGCCTTGAAGCACCAAAGGGGAAATAGGTTGCCTGACATCATCAGATGCTCCCCTTTCCCGTGACCAATCCTCAAGCATCTTTCTCAACCTGAAGTCCCCAGTGGGTCCACCATTCCCCTAGCCTTGCTGGCAAAGGCAAGAACTGCTAGCTGGCTTCTTATAGACTTAACTGCCAATCCCTTACTTTTCTACTCCATGCAGAACTATATAAGATGTTTGACTGGTATGAGCCATACCTGCGGCAGTTTGACATCTTGCCTAAGGCCTGGAAATTGACACACTGCTCGATTGTAAGACCTCTGAGTACCAGGGGCAATCGTCAACTGAATGGCCCTTTGCGCCTCTACCATTCAAGGCTCCACAGATCCTGAGGCATCTGAACCGGCTGTAAGTTGGCCTCCTGGGCAAGCTACCCAAACCATTCCATCTGTAAGTGAGACAGATCAACTACCACACCATTATTTACACCCAGAATGTGCCTTGCCAAGAACAAAATGTTCAGTCGCAAACATTTAAGTGTGAATGCTCTGACCAGTCTCATAACTGGCAGTGATCTGGATGAGAGGGAACGAAGGACACACACTACTGCCTGGTTATCACACCAGAAATGAACAGTATGGTCCAGCAGTTCAGCCCCCCACAAACAGACTGCTACTAGAATAGGAAATAGCTCCAGGAAAGTCAGGTCTGAAATGAGCTCTAGATGTATCCAGCATTCAGGACACTGCTCAGCACACCAGTGCCCCTGGTAATACACCCAAAACCTGTAGACCCAGAAGCATCTGAGGACACCTGCCTCCAGGAGGAGGTCCTCCCTCCAGTAACCCTGTTATAAGAAGCCAAAAATTCTACCAGATCAGCCATCATTTAATGGCTAATCCATAGCCTATGATGGGATAGCCTAAGTCCACACATGGCATCACAAAAGTGTCGTAAGAATGCCAGACCTGGTACCACAACTCTGCATGCAAAATTCAGGTGTCCGACTAGTTGCTAGAGTTCCAACAGGGAAATCTTACACTTTCTCATAAAGGATGCCAATTGAGACCACAGGTTACCCAACTTCTGGGGCGGCAGCCATGAAGTCTGCTGCACAGTGTCTAATTCAATGCCCAAAAATGTAAGTACAGATGTTGGGACCTCCTTTTTTTCTTATGCCAACAGGACCCCAAGTTCCTCAGCCAGCCCAATAAAGCCAACCAATAGGCGAGCACACTAGCCGTACTCAGAGGACCCACATAAAGAAAATCATCTAGATAATGTATTGTGTCCTGGCATGAAAACTGGGACTGCAAAGCCCACTTCAGAAAAGAGCTAAAACATTCAAAGGCTGCACAAGAAATAGAGCATCCCATAGGAATAAAACACTGTGGCCTTATTTGAATGTACAGGGTGCTTGCAGAGTGAAGGGCCTGATACTTTGTACAGTTTATTTGTAGCTCCTGAACTAGCCCCTTCCTGCTGTGAATGAAGATTCTGTTCTATTCTATGTCAGTTGTAAAATATCTGTTACAGAAACTCTCTCTCCTGTGTACAAGTTATGAATAAGAATGTTTCTCTCAGTTTGTTCTTTATATTATTGAAAATAGTTTTAAATGAAGTTCTTCTTTAACTAAACAAACTTACCTTAAATGATATTTCTTCTCAATGGACTTCACTGTGTACTCTGCTACACACATTCACATGTGTGGAAAGGTGGCATATCCTTCACCAGGTGAGTGATGGGATATGCCCCATACTGAGGATTCACCCCTCACAGTCGGAACTCACCAGCTGCCTTCTTTGGCACAACACCCAAAGGGGAAACCCTCAGATTAGGAACAGGAGGGGTGCTAAAAGGGCCTAAAACACATCCCTCAGAACACTCCTTGGCAATTTTACAGTGTACAACATCCTCCATGCCAACAACAGAATTCAAATTGGATGACATAAAGGGGCCCTGAGGGCCCTGAAATGGTATTCTAAAACCTAAAGTGAAACCCTCTAACAAATAATGAGCATCACGATGCTTAGGGTAGCCAGCTAAAAAGCGCCTCAAAACCTTCAGCTTTATGGGGCTGGGACCCTTTTCCAGAAACAGACTGGGAACCACCTCCCCCTCCCCCTCTCTTACCCCATTTCCTCGACTGCCTAAGGCAGGACACAAATGGGTGGGGGCCACTGCCAAAGCTATTGATGAATCTGATCCCATGGAAGGTTTGGGTTAAGAGCCACACACATATGGAACTCCTCATCATACTGAAACCATGCAGCATCCGAGAAGTCTGTGTATCCCCTATACTGAAACAGAGGTACAGCCCACCAAGGCTGTGCCCTAGCGATAACCTCCGCATAGATCAGTATCTTGGTAGCCAGTTTGCCCAAGTGTGATCAACCTTCCTGCCCTTCAAGCACTCCTTTTCCCTATCATCAAGGTCTTCCTTCTCCTTCTTCTCCAATTCTCTAAAAAGGAGTGTAAAGACATTGATGTATTCACCCTTAAGTATCTTCTCCCATGTGGAAGGGGTTAAATGGTAAGGCATGGTAAGGCTTTTCCTTCTCCGGGGCTGCAAAATGTGCCCTCCATTCAAGCTGCTCCACTTCGTATGGGAAGGGGTTGTCTTTTTACCTACATGCAAATTAGGGAGGCAAGGTCTCTGGCTTTGGCGAGAGACCTCCCAGCCTCCACCAGCTCTTCCTGGTGCTGCTCAGCTGGATGGCAGGAGGAAAATTCTGTGAGAAATGGAGCAGGAACAGCTGGTACCCTGCTGATGCCATTATGTCACATCTGGTGTAACATGGAAGTAATATCTTTCACCCCATATAATGATATTACTCCAAGGTTGATTCAGAAATGACATTGCAGTAGTCTTACTGGCAAAGCCCCCTCTCCTCAAGTTGAGTCTTCTACCAGTTGCTAGCCTTGTCCATTTCCCCACATCTTAAAAATAGCATTCCACTCACAGAATGCTGGCAGCTCTTTCATGTGATTTCTGACATCACCGTTTCCAAAATGGATGCAGGTAGTTATGATTCTGTTTCTATGGTGCCACAAAAACAGAATCATAACTGCCTGCCTTGATTTTGGAAATGGTGACATCAGAAATTGAGCAACTGAGCTGCCAGCATTCCATGAGTGGGGGCGCTATTTTTAAGACATGAGGAAACAACCCTTTGTTAAAGAAATTATTGAGATATCCAAGCACAGATTTTTTCCATAATGCTTTGAATCTCTAACCTTTTTCAAATATTTTCTTCAGCATCCAGGGGATAACACCTTAAGTTATACTTTAGGTTGAGGAGAACTAGGTAGAGCAGCATTGTCTTTAAGATGTTGTCTTTGAGATATTAATGCCATTTTTTGGCTATGCAGATTGAACTCTATTTGCAGGTGTAGGACTCACACATCTCTCTTTAATTGAACAACAATAGTTGACTGTAATTGCTGGATATCCATTACTTTTATCTACACAACATAACATTGCTTTTCAGGGCTCTTGAGAACAATGTAGACGATTCAATGCATCCAGCAATTACTTTCCCCATCAGTACTCTGTATCTAGATGACCTCCCTGATTCTGGTTTGCATCAGGGGAGTTATTCCCAAACTTTAATACAGTATGCTTTGAAAGTAAAATTCTACTAGCAAATCCCAGTGAAATTCTGCCCTATTGTGTTTTTTTAGCATCAAGAAAATAGTTTTGAATTAACAACAATAATAATAACTATAAAAGAGAAAAGGGGAATTCTGAGAAAAAATACCAATACATTTTTATGTATTCACTATGTTGACTGTATGTATGTACAAGGTACAGTTTAAACAGTATTTGAAATAAAATGTCAAATACTTGAATTTTCATTACTGCCTGGCTCTGGCTGAAAAAATGTTTTGAGGTATGTTAACATCCAGCTTCTACTTTTAATTTTTGTGGGAGGTGGATGATTTTATGTAGGAATTCAATTGTATTCGAGTATTCTCTCTCTCTCTCTCTCTGACAAATAAGGGAAATTACTCAGAAGTTCGTAAATGACTACTGTATTATATTGTGTAAATGACTACTGATTCCAGTGATCATATATGTAAAGGTTTTGAATACTATGATTCTGTTTTTTTCTTGTGATAGATGTACACTCAATTTTGAAGTCAGACATTTAAATATATTGTTTCATCTTATTCCTCTTCCCACATGGTAGGAAATTCTAGGGGCATTTGAGGGTTGATTTCTTGGTGAGGTGAGCACTTCTTTACTCAAATTTTAATGATGAGTTTATAGAATTCACTGCCATGGGTTGTAGTTATAGCCCTAGTTTAGTTAGCATTGAAATGAGATTAGACAAGTTCATGGAGGATGAGTTCATTGATGGCTATGCTGACTAAATGGAATGTCCATGTTTAGAGCATGTAACCCTTTCTATATCAGTACTGTGGAGAAATAACGGGAAGATTTTAGCCTCTGTGCCCTGCTTATAAGTCTTATAAGTGTATGAAGTTAGCCACTGTATGAAACAGTACACTGGACTAGATGGACCATTGGTTTCTTCCAGCACAGATGTTCTTATGTTCTTAACTGGAAACCTAAGTTTCCTGATCTGTCAGGAGCAGTAGGCAACTAGTCATACAACTTACCCTCATGGTTCTAAATACAAATATATATTTGCCATTCCTTTCCATATGATATATGCTCCCATGACAGTCCAACAGTGTTTAGCTGATGGAGTTGGATTGGCTTGTATATCCAAGTGTGTACCTGTCCCTGTGACTCATGTAGCAGGTTGTTTATGCATGAGGATTTCTATTTCTAGATTTGGATGGTTCAGCTTTTACAATAATAAATATATAGATAAATATGTAAGTTGAACAGAAGGAGGAGGAATGCACCCAGAGAGATACTGGTTTTCCTATAATGGTATCAATTCCCCCCGAAGAAAACAGATTTACAAGGCTCTTTTTCACTATCTACCTGAAATTCGCTCTCTCCTACACCTTAATTTCAACTAGAGGTGGGCACGAACAGCAATACAAACAAAAAAAGGCCACGAACAGCCCAATCAGCTGTTCATGAGCAAGTTATTCATGAGGCCCCGTTCCTGGCGAACATGTGTTCATTCTAAGCCTTCTTCGTGGCATCCGCTAGCCCTTCGTAAAGCCAGACATTCTGCCACCTTTCAATCAATTCCCCTGGCAACATAGGCATGGACTGTCTGAACTCTGTCTGAATTCCTCCTGGCTTTCCTTCTGGCTTGTAATCCCTCAAAGTAGCTTCCAGCAGACAGTCCAGTTTTTGCCACTGTGAAAATGACAGGAAAGGGAAGTACCCATGGATCGTGCCTTTCCCGGAGTGCAATCTCTCTGAAACTTGGAGGGTTTTCAGAGGACAGTGAGGACTATGTCCCCTGCAACTTTGGTGGGTATTGGACATTGGGACAGTCAGTTTGTAACCCCTCAAAGTAGCTTCCAGCAGACAGTCCAGTTTTTGCCACTGAGAAGAGAAAGTGACATTAAAGGGGGAGACCCATGGATCATGCCTTTCCCAGCTTAAGTTCAGCTAAGTCCCTAGGGGGCTGTTCTGGCTCCCATGAACCTCCAACTACGAACATGTTTGTGAACATGTCATGTCCGCTGATGTTCGTGAATCCCTGTTCGTGGATGGCAACCAACAACGAACATCGTGTTTGTTTTTTTCTTGTTCGTGCCCACTTCTAATTTCAAACTATTGCTTCCTTTAGATCCCACCGAAGCTATTATTGTGTATCACAGATCCCAGCAGTGACTGGCCATCAATGACAAGCAAGCATCTCCATAAAACGTACCATAAGCAAAATACTATTAAGAAGCCTAAGAGAAGATAATTTTGTACATTCAAAAAGCAATATATACAGCAATATATTAGTAATTCTATAAAGATGGTAGCGCAATTCTAATAAGTGTTCTCCTTTACTAAAGGAGTGTTGAGAGAGAGTTCTTTCCTCTCATATTTAACTACACACCCCAGAAAGGGTTCAGTGATTCTCCATCTGTGAACTACTCAGATAGTTACTTAGACTGGGAAAGCATTCCAGATGTTTTGATTCCAGCTGCCAACAAGAATTTCCTTCAGCTGTTTGTTCTGGCCTTCTGAGAACTCAACATACTCACAATAGCTACTGGAGCTGGCCTCCCAGATGCTGTTAGATCTCAAAGCTGCTGTGTTTCATTGTCTTGGGATCTGCAAAGAGAACACAGGATTATTCCGTTCCTCTAGCTGCTTCATAGTGGTTGTTTCTCCACCAGATAGTCAGAAGCCAAACTACACATTGTTCAAAACCCTTGGGAAGAGTCCTTCTGGGACTGCATCACTTGAAGTTGCAAGTATACAATTAAATATTTCAGTTCTCTGTGTAGAAAATTATCTGTATAAAACACCATCTTATCAAAGATGGTGTTCCCCCTAAGCCTTGGCTGAGTTGTTTTTTGTTTTAAAAGCTCTTCCCCCTGATAGTCTACTCTTCTCAGTGCAGGTAATTATGGTTTTAATTTGAGGGACCAGTCACATGTGTTGTCACTCGCTTGTAGTGATAAAAGGACTCTGACAGCAATTTTGCTGGATCTGGGGATAACCCCTTAAAAGACAAAAGATATGAAGTTTCTCTGAGTATGGCAGGTGCTTCCCTCTTAGACATGACGAACACAGAATAGTTGCACCAGCTAGAATAGACTGTACCGCTTCGGAGTAAGAGATCATATTTGTGAATGCTTCTTTGCATTAAAAAAAATTCTTCACAGAGAAAACCTAGCAAGTAAGCAAAGGCTGCTTTCACACAGGGGTGGGAAAAGCCACCCATGCTGTGCAAGCATCTGTGAGCAGGCATGTGAAGACACCACTCACTGCTGTCATTACCCATCCCCACCCCCTTCTTGCTCATCACATTAGCATAGAAGCACCAACTTCATGACAATCTTGCCAGTCCCCCTGCACCCCAGCTATGCCCCTCTTAGCCATGTCTCACAGCTAATCATTGGCTGAGTTGTTTTTTGTTTTAAAAGCTCTATGGAAAGGCTAAGGGGTATGTGTGTGTAGTGTCATGTGGAAACTCCCAAACAAAGCAGAGTCAGACTTTGTGCCACATGGGGAATTGGGTTATAGTTTTAATGGCTGAAGAAAAATTGTAGGCAATTTTAGTGTATCATTTATTGTATGTATTTTTATTGCATTGTTTCCCAACTTTACAATCCAGTTTTACTGCATTGTTGTATGTGTTATGCTGATTTACTGGATGGTTAATTTTTAATTTTGTAAACTGTCTCGAGTCTGAGAAAGAAAGGCAGACTAGAAATGAAGTAAATGAGTGAAGAAAGAAACTGTAGTTTAAACATCGTTGGTCTAGGATCAGCTTCCCTGCTGGCAGTCTGTTGCTTGTACCCAGACAGGACTAATCTGGTCTAGCAGTGCAGTTTCAATTTCCTTCATGAGAATATTACTAATCTTATTATGAGTCTAATCATAATATATACCTATGATATGAATTTCCTTGTTATAAAAGAGAATATTCTTAACTATATTAAATCCTTAGCGTTTAAGCTACTTAGTACAAGACTGGATTTTTACTCATCACAGGCCAATCTAAAGGACAGTTTCATGACATGTGAAATCCATAATCATAGGGTAAAATGATGTCCAGTTGCAGATCAATAGCTAACTTAATTCCAGAATTATCAGGAATAAAAACCATATAGGCCTTTAAGGCCAAGAAATACCCTCTCCTTAAAGTTATTTTGGTTTAATAAGGAGATAAAATATCGGTTTTAAAAAGGCAATTTTGAAATTTAAAAATAGCCTTGTCAGGATCATGTACTGTAAATGTCAAATTGTGTTTACAGTGACTCCCTGGCTTAGAAAATGTTTATATGCAGCAAATGCATTTCTATGAGTTATGAATGGTGTGACCTCTGCAGATCAACAAATTCCAATTACCGTTGTTTCATGGTTACTAACCAAATAGATGATCATATGTAGATGAGAGGAAATCCAGGCAATTTTCCAGACACTGTATATCTTATATAGGTCTACAGCTTTTAAAAATACAGAACAAGTAGAGGAAATATGCAGCACTCCATGCATTCTATGGAGCTGTGACAGCAACAATTTATAGATCTGTGTGTCACAGGCATTGGTTTTGTGTTAGGGAACAATATAGCAACCCAGGGCATTTCACAATACATGACAACGACAGTCTGAGCATGAAATACAAAATAGGTTGGTAGAGATACCTGTTTTCATGTTATTCTTATGCAAAGAGACAATCTTTTTAGGAGAATCAATATGGACAGCATGCACAAGGCAGAGCCACACAGCACACAGCAAGTTCCCAAACCCACAATTGCTAAAATTGCTTGATTATGGGGTGGGATTGGCATTTGCAGGGGAGAATCAGTGGGCTGGAGGCAGAGGTGCTAAATGCTTCTCACATAAACAAATTCATCTTCATAAATGTCCTCTGAGTCATGTTCCTTGTATAACCTATTTTCTAGTTTTGGAGCATGGTTGGAAAATGTGTGATTAAAAGGCCCACAGAGTATACATGGACATACATGAAGCTGTTATATACTGAATAATATCATTGGTCTATGAATATCTATATTCATATTCTATGAATATCTGTATTCTATATATCTGCTCTCTGTAGTGGCTTCCACATCACTTACCATGTGATCTTTTGAACTGGAGATTCTGGGAATTGAGGGTGGGCTCTTCTGCATGCAACGTATGGCCTTCTCATTTGCAAGGGAGATAGATGAAGCATTAGGCACTCCACTCCATGTTCAGGGATGCTGTCTCCATTATCTTCAGGGATGCTGAGACTATCACAAAAATGCAAACATTTGAAACTGCTTGTTTTCATGTAAGTCATGTACCTCACAGGCTTGCCCTGAGGTTTTGCTTGAAGTTTGAATTGGATGCCGTGTCAAGCAGCCCATGTAACAGCAGCTTCTATCAGCTTTCCTGCATAAGTTGCTTTATATGCTACAGAGTCATGGCCAGGTAAATGTGGTAAATCACATTTATAATGTATGTATTGCTGTCTGTGAGAGCTTTTCTCCTCAGCAGAGCCTTCTCAATAACCACAGAAAGTGTGGAGAAATGCCTTTTTACTTTGGAGTCTGGGCTTTGCAAAATACCCACATTTAGGTTTAGAAGTTTTTCTTTCTCCAAGCAGAAGACAGGCAGAAGGGCTAAAGTCAGTTGCTTCCAAGCAACTATCATAGCTGAGTGGATAAAGACTCCCAGGTAATGGGAAGCATTTAGCAACTTCTAAATTAAAGGGATGCCACAGAACAAGACCAGCTGGGACACAGGATCTCATGTTTACATCCTTGTATCTCTTGCTCAGTCTGTTGCTGTCCGGAAAGTATTTGTGTGAACTTTTTACTTTTACTTTCTTTACTATATTAAATGCTGTTAGTTGTTCTTTGTGCCCCTTAGACCTCTACCGATTGAACATGCCATTTGAAATGGGTACTGGGGAAGGAAGGTGGTCAGTTGCCAAACAGCTGTTTCCTTTGGAGTATGTAAGTACAGCAAGCCATCCATGCAGTTACCAGTCTTTGGGTGATGGGAGACATGAGCACTAGATGGAGCCTTAGAACACAATGTGGCAGGGAAGCTGGGAGTTCTGGCACACTTGGTGGGTAATTCCTAAAATGACCAGTTGGTGCCAATCTATCAAAGAAAGAGCAAGACAATAACCTCTCTGAAAGTCAGAGGAGAGAACAATGCATTGAAAGGTTCCTAGATGCTTTGGAGAGCTGAACAGAGGGGTGCTTGCAAGTCATTGGAGCCATTCCACAATCCACACTAGAAGGCATATATCTTCCACAGATCATCAAAATGACTTACTTTTTAACAGAGATCCCTCACAGTTTGCCCCATCTTTGTTCCTGCACAGCCACAATGCATCTTGTAAATGGCGTCATGTACAAATGTCCCTATAAGGCAGTCCAAGAAAGTATATGTACAAATCGATTCAGATCTGATCGGTAAGCCAGTTCTGACAACAATGTGGTGAATAGCAGATGAAGAAAAGGATGTAACAGTGGAAAGGGAGGGAGGAATCAATGGGAAAGAGGTATTATATAAGAGAATATGCATGTACAGTTAGTTTTTTTCGTATGCTCAGGCATGTGTGTATGGTTCAAATAGAAATCAACAATTTGTTGAATGTTTAACTGTGCTGGTGGCAACTTGTAAATGCATCATGAAGAGTTATGGCGAGGGAGATCTAAAGTCAAGGCACCAGTGCAGAAAAGGCCCAGTCTTTAGCAGTCACCCATTTTGCCTCTGAAGGTAGGGCAAGTAATGCTGGGATTCTGAAAAGGATCTTAACTGATGGGCAGCTTCAAGATGTGTGGTACAATTTAGAGGAAGCAGATGTGGCTACCGCTGAGGTTGAGGAAGGCTGTTGATAGCTCTGTGACTTTTCTTTCTTCCTCTCCCTTCTGTTCCCAAAATTTACATCCTACTGATATGACACTCTATCTTGTTTCAAATAAATAGACTATAATAGAGGCATTTTACTCACTGGAGTTCCTTTAACATTACAGTCCTCAGAAGGATTAGCCCACTGTTATGGGCCATCTGTTCTTGGATGTCTTTATCTTTGAGGATATTTCATCTGTAAATCTTGCAAAAGTTTCAGTTGTCCTTCCCAGCCATGAGCTTAGGAAACACTTCTCCTTTGTAGCAGTGGTCTTGCTTCCCTGATTGTCAGGCATTCCCCCCACCCCTGACACTGCACTGGATCCTGTGCTGGATTACCGAGGTAATAGGAGATTGAGGGTAGTAGAATAGCCTTATAACAGAATTCAGCTTTAACAAAAAACAGGGGGCTCCGTAAACTCCAAGATTAGGTTTTCTAATTACTGAGCACCTAGATCCACAGGCTTCAGCAGAGGAAACTGCTCTTAGAATAACCTCCTCAAGAGGTTCAATTGACCTTTCGAACCCCAGCAATGGGCCCTTCAGGACCAGGTCCCAAACCTGAAACCCTTTGTCCTTCCTCTCAAAATATCAAGATTGCTGGATGGCAAGTCTTCAAGGAAGTGGCCCGGCAGTGTTGACATCTGGTGTGGCTTGTGCCAGTACTACCTCTACTGATCTCCCATAGCCATACTCCCTTCAGAATCAGAGCCTGGATAACTCTTTTCAGGATCTGGTTTCCTATGCTGGTTGGGTGAAGGGTTTGTCTCTACCAGTGTCAGGCCCTGCATTCAAGCTACTGAGTTTTACTGTGAGAAAGGAGTTCATGTAAGGATGCCTTCACCTGACTGTACCTTGGGAAGGTCAGTAGGAGATTTTAGTGGTGGAATGGAATTTTAATGGTCTTTAAAATTTAGAATCTACTGAATGAAACAATATTATAAATATATATTACCAAACATAAAAGTATGTTTTTAAATGCGTGCAAAGTTCATTCCAATAAGCAATAAAAGGGCATACTTATTCAGTAATTAATCAGCTTGCCTCTCTGTCCCAGAGTTGTAATAACCCAGGTAATTTCTAATTTTTCAGTTTCTGCTGTTTTCATATTTCTCTTCACTCAGTTGAATACAAAGAAGCAAGTTAGTAAGTTGTACAATATTTAGTATTTGATTCCACCTGCATATTTTCAATAAATATTTTATGCTTAATTTTACCAGATTTTTAAACATCGGAATTAGGTCAAATGTCATCAGAAATACAGATAAAGGGCCTATTTGATCATTTTTCTTTTCTTTTTTTATATAATAAAGATTTTAGTAGTGGACTATCATCTTATGAGAGATAAAAGATTGTACTACCATATTAACTTTTTAGAAGCAGTCCAGTTTTTTTTAAAAAAAATAATAAAGTCAGGAGTAGGGAGCTGCTGGTTGGTTTCATGGGCTGTGTTCAGTATTGGCTTTATAGTTTGTGGTTTTAGATTATGGTTTTTAATATATCAGTTTTCACAAGCATAGGGAGTTATGGGATGACTATTGATTTAATAATAATTTAGGTGGGCTGGCTGCCAGCAAGAAGGGACTCAATGACAAAATTCCAGCATCTCACAATATATAAATACTGATATTTAATATAGGAATCAGCCAAAATTCTATAGGGTGGAGAAGAGCAACCCTGTCTTTGTAATGACTCATTTTTCAGTCTTCAGAGCATCTTACAGAAAGATTGATATGACCATCAGAAGTAGCCCACATGGGGAGAAAATGGCAGCTCTCTTGATCTCTGCTCATTAGGTTTTCATATTGTCTCTAATTTCCTCAGCCCTTTATTCTTAATTGAGATGATCACTCACTCTGATAAGCAAGGCATATGTCTCATTCCTGTTCCCTTAGTAGGTATCTATAACTCTAGCTCCATTAAACGATGTTGCAATTAGGATAGTGCTGAGGAATTCTGCTGAGGAAAAAGTTGTGCATATAGATTCTTGTGCAAAAAGAAATTGGGCAATAATAGAATTACCATCACACCAAGACAGTGTGATGGTAATTCTGAGCCTAAGAATTTCATCTTCCCATTGTCTGTGACTATGACCTAAAAATGGCATATTCCTTTTTCCTGGGGAGGGTGCGTGGGTGGAGGGAGAGGATGCGGAAAGAAGAGTTCTCTGACAGAATGTAAGGGCATCAGCAATAATGGTAGAAGTTGGATCTGTTGGAAATAGCAATGTCTGGTGTACAGCAGCAGCAAGAAGGAAGAAGAGCCTTTCCATGCAGGGAGCCGCAAGGATAACTTAGTTAGGACAGTGAGAGCAGCACCTCTCTTGTTTCCTGGGGGTCATTTCCTTGTCTTGTCTCCTATTGGGTTAAACAGGGCAATATCCTGCTTCTTCTCTCTCCTGCCACACTTCTTCTCTCTCTCTGCAAGATGTAGTCAGATAGCAAGGAATCTCTCCTCTTTACTCTCAAGTATGTAATTTCCTCAAATAATTTTTTTTGCCTCTTTAATCAGCACAGCATAATTCCGCTGCATTATTTGCACTCATCCATCAGGATCAAGAAAGTTTTACTATCAAACTAAAGCTAAAGGTAGAAACTTTGATTAATATCAACCTTGATAGAGCAGTCCCTCCTAACTAGGAAAAATGGCCTTTAACCTGAACATTCCTACTACATAACTGGTAAGCACGATAAGCCTAGCTAAAGATTCACCCCTTCAGGACTCAGTTGCTATTTCTCACCATGTCTTAGATGATGCTTCCCTGTTTATATGCCTCATTAAAGTATTGTTGGTGTTTACTTCATGGCAGTGTAGTCGTTGGAACCCACCAGGCCTGAGATTAGGTTTACTTGACTTGAATTACCTTCAGCATTTATCTCAAATTTTACCTGCACAGACATGCCACTAATTTTTATTGGCATTATGGTAAGGTACTGTGCATTTAGAGCAAGCTGTAGCAGGGGTGGGCTAACGTCAATCTTTTGTGGTCAGAGGTAAGTTGTTGTGACTAGATTATGCAAGGTCCATTTATATGTTAAACTTCAGAAGCAAAAGTGTGTAGTCAGGACCTCAGAACAGTTTAAATATAACTAATTGTATATTAAGTGGGCCGAATTTGGGCCAAAAACATATAAACACCTAAAAGGAAGAATAACTGGACTTAGCAGCGAAGGAGACCACCTAATAGACGTGATGCAGAAATATAATTGTTTTGGATGGATTTTTAGAATATTACGAACCCTAATAACTTCATACATATACACCTGCCCAACCAATCCAGAAGAGCATGAGAAAATTTCTCAACAGTGATGGTTACTTGTCATACCCATTTTTGCCCCTTAGTCCTACTTCAGAGTTTGGTGGAGGGGGAGGACAGGTGTCTATCTGTTTTGTGCATGCATGTTCTTTTTTCTGCCTGTGGAGTACTGTTGTTTGAGGGCAGGGAAGGAATTGCTTAAGCAAACCTGTGTGCATCCAATGTTGTGAACATCTCCATAGTTGTGAACATACACCAATGGCAGCTGCCAGTCAGCTGGCCAGTGTGATGAAGAGTGTCACCAACTGCACAAGTGCAGAAGCAGCACATACACTCAAAACACTTAAGTGCTGAGCATACTAGCCATTCCTGAGCATGGTGAACAGTGCACCTTGAAACAAAGACAGGTAGTGCAAGCTGGGTGAGTTAGATTCTTGAACACACATACCTCAGAAGGCTGATTCACTTGGATCTGGGGAAGAGGATGAATACATCCCATCTGAATCCCTCAAATCCCTTGTGGAAATCTCCCAAGTTTGGACTCTGCAGAGACCTTCAGAAGAAAAATCTGTCTATGTATAAAGCCAGAGAGGAAAATCCACAAAAGGAAACAAATCCTTTTTTGTTTCTCATTCTTTGTGTGTTCAGTGCTCATTGTTTCAAGCTGTGGAAGTGTTCTATTAAAAGAAAATGACTGGGCAGGCTATGAATGATAGTTTGCCTCCAAATGTTTATTTGAGTTACACCTGCTGATTCTCCTGGCATAACTAGCATTTGCCTTAATGGTAATAAATTCATTTATCTGATCAAACTCAGAGTTCCACCAAGTGGAAGGTTCCTGCTGGCATGTGGCACATTCCTATTTGTAGGAGAGCAGCAGGCATTTCTAATCTGGTTCATTATTACATACAGTGCAGCCTCAGACTGCCCGTGTGATTGTAAAAATGGCCTATATTGCACACTGAAAACTTTTTGAATGTTATCCCATTTGGCACTCCATGCGGATTAATACAAAAGGTCGCCCTTGTCAGATCTGAGTTGTACAATGTACTACAGCGCTTTAGGAAATGGAATAGATTGAATACCCTAGTACATGATTTCCCCCTTTCTCATCTCAGTGAAAGCCTTGAAGCCTATTGTCTAATCAGCAGGACAGGTATAATAGCTTTAAATGATGCAGAATCATCCCCTTGTAGAGAAAGGAACATGCCCAAGTAGCAATTTCAGGATTTTTAAAGATCTCAAACCCCAATACATGCATTTTAGTGTTCAGAGCCCTCTGAAAAGATACTTTTTATCAAGACTGTTGCTAGAAGGAGATACATGATGACAACGTTTTGGTTTCAGCTGTCAAAATTCCACAAATGTCAAGTGATGCCTGGATCAGAAATATCGATCTGGATTTATTACTGTGGTTTCTTCAATTACCAATCTTCACATCAAAGCAGTGCCAAATAACTTAAAGTTCAGTGACACTGAGTGTTTCGGCATAGCAAACATTAAGACAACATTGTGTTGTGGTGGCTTGGTAACAAAGACATTTGTCTCCTTCATTGGAGAGGCTTGTGCTTTAAACTTTAAATAATGGAACATGTCCACCATCCACCTAGTGGACAATATATACTCTCCATAATTTAATTTGAGTGTATACTAGATCTATTACACATAAACATCAGGTGCCTTTAATTAAAGAGGATCATTAATAATGAATTAATTTACATGCAACCAAATTAGCAAATATTCAATGGACTTTCAGTGTTGCAATAGGGAAATAGAACTATTTTTACTTATTTATTTACATTATACTTAGTCTGCCTTTATTATTGAGACTCAAGGCAGATTACACAGTAGAGTTCAATATAATCAACAGCTGGGACATTCAATAAATGATATAATAAGGTTCAGTTCACAGAACAATTTGAAAACAAGCTGAAATCTGATACAGAGCTGAAGCAATATTAAAACAAAACATAAACAATTTGACATGTCCTAATAAATAACAGTAACAGTGTACAATCATATACTCTATAATCCATATATCTTAATCAATGCATCTCTTTAACCATTTCCTTACAACACAGCCCTAGCATGTGTCTAAGAAAGCTCTCCTGAATAATTTGGTTTTGCATAGTTTTTGGAAAGCCAGGACAGTGGGAACATTCCTGACCTCTTCAGGCAGGCCATTCTATAAGGCAGGGGCCACCACAGAGAATGTGCATGTATGGGCAGCTGTTAATTTTGCCCATTTGGAAGGTAGCCCCTGCAGGAGACCCTGTTCAGACAAGCAAAGCTGCAGTGGTGGAGCATAAGGAGAGAGGCAAATATGAGTGACCAAGGCCATGAACTGCTTTGTATGTGATAGACAAAACTTTGAACAAAACCTGGTAACTGATGGGTAGCCTATGGAGTGACTGCAGAATGGGGGTAATATGCATGCTCCACCTAGCAACCTGATAATAGCCAAGCTGTGGCATTCTGCGCCAACTGGAATGTTTGAGCTGACTTTGAGGGGAGACCTACGTAGAGCTCATGACAGTAGCTTAATATTGATGTTACCATGTCATGTATCCAAGTGGCCAGGTTGGCTGTGTCAAGGTAAGGGGGCATTTTCTGGGCTAGACTGAGTCTGTGGAAGGCATTTTTTTGCAACTGCTTCAACTTGCTTCTCTAGCAGCAACAATGGTCCAATATAACCAATATATAACCAATACATATATATATATATATATATATATATATATATATATATATATATATATATATATATATATTTATATTTTTTAAAAGGGTATATAAAATCTTAACCCTCCCTGTGAAGGCTGTCCACCATCCTGTTTTGTATTTTGTATTTTAATATATTGTTATCCACCCTGAGCCTGCTCGTGAGGAGGGCGGAATAGAAAGTTGAAACAAACAAACAAACAAACAAACAACCCCCACACTCTTAAACTATTCCACAAGGGTCAACTGAACCCTATACAAAGGTCAAAAGCACAATGTCCTTTAAGATCTCTGCCTTCCCAGGCAGCATCACTTCCGTCTCGCCTGGGTTCAGTTTCAATTTGCTCACTTTTAGCCAACTGACCATCATGGTCAGGCAGTGATTTAAAACCTCTACTGCATTACTAGAAGATGTGGATAGTGATATATAGAGCTGGGTGTCATCTGCGTATTGATTATATTAATTCCATAGCTATGAACTATAGAATAAAAACAATAGGTATCCCCTTACATAAACTCATCATCCTATTGTCCCTGCTTCAAATGTGGTTATAAAGTATTTCATATTTGCAGGTAATCAGATTTTTTTTAAAAATCTATAAAAGAACTCAAAATCAATTCCATGAGGTGGTTTATATACTTGTTGCTTAGAAACAATGTTTGAAAATGGTTCAATCCTAATAATACCTATTATAGTTTAGTATCATATGGAGAATATTCTGCTGTTTTCCATGTTCTAAATGTTATCTAAATTTTAAGCTGTCAGCATGTGAATCTTATTCACTCCTCTGCATAAACTCACTAGGTGGCTTTAGACAAGACACTCTTCTAAAACTTAGCCCCTTATCTGTTATAATACTGTTATAAAACATTACAGGGCTATTGTACAGAATGCAACATGATAACATATAGGAAGCACTTTGGACACTGAGTTATGAATTGTGAGTTATCATTTGTGAATTGTATGCATTGCATAAAAAATTACAAAGTGGTCATTTTGTAATTGTATGAAATATGAAGCCCAGCCCAGCTGAGATTTTTTCTGGTAATTTTATTTTATTATTTATTTATGCAAGAAAGGGAAAATTATACGGTAACAAATTAACTAAAATTTATAAAATATATTATTTAAACATACACTTCAGTATGAGTTATCCAAAAAGACCAATTTGTTTCATAGTGAGTTAAGTTCTTTCCTCTTTGTAAAAAGGTTAATTTAATCTTATTAAACATTTCTTTAATTTTAACAAATCATTCTCTTAAACCTGGGACAATGTCCTTCTTCCAATGTCTTGCAAATATCATTTTAGCAACTAGGATAAGATGCAAAATAATATCATGAAATTGTTTCTCAACATTAGAAAGATCGTTTAACAAAAATATCTCAAGTGAGGGGCAAGGCAGAGCGGCCATGTGCTGGGCAGCTTCCTTTTCCCCAGGCTGGAACCTGATAATCTTTCTACACAAGATATCTTACATGGGAATACTCAAGTGTAGGGAGATGCAATGTTAGCTGGGAAGCGAGGTTTAAAAAGGCAGTACCAGTGGAGATCGCTTTTCAGGGGGTTTGTTAATTTCATCTTGCATTACCTCCAAACCAGTCAATCCAATACGTTTCTCTTCAAATGCATTAAAACTCACACAAGAATGTGAGTGCTGGTTTTGGATGTATGCAGACAATGGCAGGAAATGTGGTATTAGCATAGTGTGTGAGAGTGCTTCATTGCCAACTGGTATGGCAAAGCACAGCAAAAAAAATTTTAAAAATCCTGCTTTAGTGGCAAAGCTAAAAAATTTACCATTGAGTCCCACTGTTGTGCTATGTTTCCCAGTACCTTGTAGTTTCATTTTCATGATGAGAGGTCATTCTGGCAAATCCTCCTGCTAATCTGCTGCAGGAGCCCATCCTGGTACGGGACTCCCTGTTTCAACCTGCCAGCTGCTGGCCTCTCCTTGAACTGTGTGTAAAAGCTCACAAAAAGGGGATGTCCTGGGATGGCCCTGCTCCCGTGGTTGCTCCCTGGATGGGCAGCCGCCCTGAGCCCACCCTGTGCGCCCCGTTCGCTGCCGCGGGCACTCACCTGGCGGCCGGAGCTCTTCGCCACCCGGGCCAGCTGGCCGTGGGAGACATGCAGTGGTGGCAGGGCAGCCCACGGGGCAGTGGCACAGTGTGAGCAGGTGAGTGCCGAGGATGACACACTGACGGAGCCAGAGGATGGCCGGGAGGCCAGGGCGAGGAGCCGCCAGCCATGGGGTCATGGAAGGCACCCTCAGGCATAGGGGTGAGCCGGCGGCTGGAAGAGCTGGGCTGGCTTCCGCCGGCCGTGGAAAGGGTGACCCCGCCGGCCTCGCAGCCAAAAGCTGGCCCGCCATGCCCAGCCAGGGGGACGTGCAGCTGCCCCAGAAGCTGAGTGGCACATGGCCTGGATAGGCCTGACCTCCGAGACCCGGTGACCACTGGTGATTTGCCCAGGGCTGTACCGGCCTGGCCTGGCCTGGTAGGGGGTGGGGCCCTGGGGGAAAGACAGAGGCCAGAGCCTCTCAGGGGCGACTAAGGGGGTGGAGCCACTGGCTATGGCCGCACCTGACTCAGGTGTTGGGAATCACCCTGGGAGGGGGAACGTGGGAAGGTGGGCAGAGCTGGGGCTAGGGCATAAAAGAGGGATCCAGCCCCGGCCAATGATGAGTGTGTGAGGAGAGCTGAGACCTGCGCCTGAAGCTAAGGGCAGGCTCAGCCGGGACCTGAGGGAAACCTAGGGGCCAACCCTGGTGCCTAGCCCAAGGAAGGTGCCCATTCTGAGGCCTACGGGAGGAACCTTCACTCCCCACTTTCACTCCAAGGGCCTGGGAGGAGAGATCTTAAAGTGGCGCCAGCTGGGCAGCCACTGGGTAGGCTGAGGGGATGGACCCACCAAAGGGACAGTCAGAATGGCCTCCACCCCACCAACCATGCCCACGGACCCGCCCCGGCGTGACAGGGAAGGTTAGGATTGTTTCTTCACAGGGTAGAGGAACAATGGCCCCTCTCCTGTATACAGAGGCGGATGCTCATCTACTCTTTGAACGTTAAAGAACCATTGTTTTTAATAGAGAGGCTTGGTCTACCCCCATTGAAAATGATGGCCCTGTAGTTTAAAAGGCAAATCTGTCAGTGATCAGCTGGGAGCTGAGCAGAGCCGGCTCAAGGGGGGGCAGGGGGGTAGCCTGCTCCCAGCACTGCCATAGAGGGGGCACTGGGCGTGGCTGCCAGCTACACGGGAGGCTGAGCGCAGGGTTGGGAGACCCTCGCCAGCCCCGCCAATGGGGCGGCTGGCTGGCTTGCTGCGTGCGCAGTACCTCCCAGCCCTGCACTCAGCCACCAGCATGGCAAGCCAGCTGCCCCAGTGCACGCCCTCGCCGCTGCCAGCTCCGTGGCTCACCGTGGGCTGGGACAGCCGGCTTACCACACGGGCGGCACAGGGCAGTGGGGCACGCTAACTGTACGGAGGGCCTCCTAGCCCTGTGCTGAGCTGGCCGCATGGCAAGCTGGCCACCCCAGCACCTGGTGAACTGCAGAGCTGTCGGCAGCGAGAGCGTGCGCTGGGGAAGCTGGCTTGCCGCACTGGTGGCTGAGCGCAGGGCTGGGAGGTCCCTCGCCACTGCCAGCTCCGTGGCTCACCATGAACTGGGGCGGCCGGCTTGCCACGCGGGCAGCACAGGGCAGTGGGGCATGCTAACTGCACAGAGGGCCTCCTAGCCCTGCGCTCAGCTGGCTGCACGACAAGCCGGCCACCCCAGCACCTGGTGAGCCGCGGAGCTGTCGGCAGCGAGAGTGTGCGCTGGGGCAGCTGGCTTGCCATGCTGGTGGCTGAGTGCAGGGCTGGGAGGTCCTGCGCGTGTGGCAAGCCAGCCAGCCTCCCCAGTGCATGCATGCGCAGCCACCAGTTCCATGGCTCACTGGGCGCTGGAGCAGCCGGCTTGCTGCGCAGGCGGGCATGGCTCCCGCCCTGCGTGATGATGTCACAAAAGTGATGTCATCATGCAGAGCCGGGAGCGCGCGCGGAGCACCCGGGCAAGGTTTGCCCTGGGCGCCCGCGCGCCTGGATCTGGCACTGGAGCTGAGGATCCTTTCTTTCTCTCCATCCTTCCCTCAGAAAGTTGGGAGGGCCCTGATTATATCTTTAATTAAATATTGGAAGTATTCTTCTGATATTTCCAGGATAACTTTCCAGAATAACAATACTCCCAATGTTTAACTATAATAGTTTCCGGCTTCCAAATACAGAATTAAAATATTAAATTTGCTAATGTACACCCAACTTAAAGAATAAAATAGGACAGCATCAGCTCCTACAATTGACTGAACGATAACACCATCAGTTTGGTCAGTTCTGGATTCTACTTTTGCAGTATCTTTTGTTTTGTGTACTTAAGGCTCTAGCTTCCAGAAGTGGTTTGTAAGGGAAAAAATTATTTCAGTTTTCCCATTTGTTTTCATTTTTGGGATCAATTCCTTTCCTTTCCTTTCATTCCTTTTTTAAACAAATGCACAGCCTTAGCTTCCAGTTCAAACCATTGACTTCAAAAACTCAGTACTGAAGAACAAACCTGCTTTGTCTAGATTTAGATCTAGCTGCTCATAGCCAACATGTTCTTGGTCTTTCTTCTAAACTGTTCATATTGGATATTGGCTCTTGATTCAATGTGTTATACTTTTTAACTTTCCTACATTGTCTGTCGAATTGTCCCAAAGCTCCTTAGTACCTTGCATGAGGACAAGAGAAAGATTTATATTGTTGAAGGCTTTCATGGCCAGAGAACGATGGTTGTTGTGGATTTTCCGGGCTGTATTGCCATGGTCTTGGCATTGTAGTTCCTGACGTTTCGCCAGCAGCTGTGACTGGCATCTTCAGAGGTGTAGCACCGAAAGACAGGGATCTCTCAGTGTCAAACTGTGGAGGAGATGTTTGCACCTGTTTGCACCTGCAAACATCTCCACAGTTTGACACTGAGAGATCCCTGTCTTTCGGTGCTACACCTCTGAAGATGCCAGTCACAGCTGCTGGCGAAACGTCAGGAACTACAATGCCAAAACCCCAGCAATACAGCCCGGAAAATCCACAACAACCATCAAGAGAAAGATTGTACAGCAGCAAGTACAGTAGCAAGGACAGGGAAGGAAATTAGGAATTTAAAAAAACCTGTGCATTTTGACTGGTCTTCAAAGCTCAAGAACAGAGATGGGCAGGAACCGAAATACAAACTAAAGTTCGTGACGGACTTCATTCATGATTAGAGAACTGGCAGTTCGTTAGAACTCATTTCTGATGAACCACCACAGACTTTAGGCTGGTTCATTTGGTTTGTTTTTTGGTTCGTCACTGCAGACAGCCTGGTGCCAATCAATCAGTTTCCTAGGCAACAGGGGATGGACTTTCTGCAGACCTTTTGCTGACTCAGAAGTGGCCTTCTGCTGGCCTGGAAGTGACGATTTGATGACCTGGATGTAACATTTTCATGAACCAAACGAACTGATTCATGAACCGAGGCAGGTTCATGAAAGTTTGTGGTTCGTGGTTCATGAAATGCAATGAACCACAAACCACAAGGTTAGTTTTTTTCCGGTTTGTGCCCATCTCTACTCAAGAACTATTTATCATTAAAAGGGGAAAATGTTTTTTCTCCTCTTTTCTATCAAATTTACGAATAGAGTAAAGCTGAAATGATCTTTCATTACTATGGAAGATTCAGATTTAAATAACAAAAATGTTGTCATTGATTTTAAGTGAACACTGTCACATGCAACTTCTCACAGCTTTTATTCGAAGGGAAATCATTATAGTTTTTACCTTTCATGAAGGCTCTGTTAGCACTGCATGCAAACTTGAAGGAAACGCTTCTTTGGTGAGCACATTTTTATCCAATATAACCTTTAAGGGTTCCAAGGTCTTAGCTTACTGTTTACAATGCCAATTTTGGGAAGAAGAAAATTTTTATCCGCAATTGAAATTCCAATTGATTAATTGTGAAAGTTAATCAATTGAAGCTTACTCACTTCTTTTTTTATGCCAATTTCCTAAGCAAGATAATATGAATTGTTATCTGTGTGGTAGATGTAGTCTGACCCTTCTTCAGCTGAAGCTATGTTCACTCATATAAATCATAGTTCCTGTGACCTTCATAGATCTGAAGAGCTGGATGTTGGAAGGATATTAAAAGGCAAGTTGGAACTTCCCAAAACACAAATAGGAGTATGAGTAGTGAATAAGTCCTAGGTCCTTCAGTTCACTACTTTTACTACACTACTAATACACAATTTTAGCTTCATGTCAGTTATGTGTTTGATGCATTAGCACAAGTGGAAACTGACTTCTAGAGATGAGACCTCATAAGATATTACAAGTTGGAACAAAACCATTGGCTGAAGGCAAATGTTCCCGACCTCTAAATGAAGGTGCTCTTCTGCTCATTGAATCTTCCACAAATAAAAGCCTTCCGTGAGTGGAAAACTGTTCAAATCCAACCTAGTGTTCATTGTAGTATAGGTACTACTGATTGCTAGAATATTGAAGGAATCAGTATCTGTGTTACTTCCTTACACAAACTTAATTCAGGACATACGTACCATTGTTTCCATTTAAAATAAAGATCCAGTTTAGACATATACTGAGAAGACAACCGTATAAGGGTTCATGTCCCATCTCTTACACTCTGCAAGTAATATCACCTATGTCATGAGCGTGCCATAAAGATGCTTGATTCTAGAGCTTGTAGACACAAATGCACAATTTTCCCCTTTAAAAAGGGGTAGGTAATCCTGCAAATTTCATATTTGCATGGAACAGCCACATCTGACACAACATTATCTGTGTGGTTGGCACTCATGTAAATGCCTGAACCATTCCAAAGGCAAGATTAATTTGAAGGGCAAATTAATTAAATACAGCCTTTGACTAAAGTGCCATGCATACATTACCCGAAAGATGTGTTAGCCTCTGGTCTGGTGCAATGTTTCTTTAGTTACATATGGAGCTCTGGTCACACCGTCATTTCCCATGCCAGTATTGGTGAATTTATGGGGACAGCACTGACAAGGAAAGGAGAACCATGACCCACATGGGCCCACATAATCAAACACTATAAGCTATTTAGGCAACATTGGACAAAATAGGACAGCCGTCAAGCCATCTGAATAAGGTCAGTCAGGTCTCAGTGTGGCGGCAGTAGGTGAGGTGCATAATAAATGCCATGCCTCCACATCATTGCAATATGTAGTTGTGCTAGTGTTGCAAGCCATTCCTAGATAACCCACTGTGCAGCAACCTGGGCTAGTGCCACTATGTTGGGAACAATTACCGTTACCAGATGGCATAGGGTATGATTGTTGCAGTAGAAGTGGAAATAGGTGGGAACAATGGTAGAAAATATTTGTATGATATTACCAAGTAATAGTTTAGAAAACGATACAGAAGAGTTATGATGGAACTAGACAGCCTTTCAATCCTTTGACTTAAATCTTTACAATCCTCACTTAAAGGCATGTGAAAGAATAACAAATATTGAATGTATTAATAAGTTTTTGCAGTCTTCCTGTCTGTCAGTTTGTGTTTACTAGATAACTTTCTCCATCGAGTAAGGCAGACCATTAAAATGAAATATATTTGTTGCAATGCCGTCCTGAGAAGAGTTATACCCTTTTAAGTCCATTGAAGTTACTCTTGATCTCTTTAATCCTCTTAAATATAGCCACAATTTCTATCCTAGCATGATCCACACCAAAACACTGGATGCAGGAATGAGAAGTAGAAAAGAATAAAAGTTAAGGTAAGATTTTCCATGAATCTGAAAACTGATTGTTTGATAGAAAATTCTACACATCTTCAAAAGGATGGCCAAGATGACCATTAAAATAGGAGGAACAGTGGCGGTGAACAAAAAAATGTGTGCTTGTTCAATGTACACTTTTCAACCTCACAAAACACCTCTGCTCCTTTCAGCAATTCTGAAAAAAAGGCCTTTACAAGAGGCCAGTTATCATGGGAAGATGGACTATACCTCCATTCCTGAGTAACCAAAACAAGCAAGCAAGCAAAAACCAAAACCAAACCAAAACTATCCAATAGATGGTTTTAAGCATGGCCTGAAACTGGCTTAGGTACATGGAATGTGCATTGGGATATACATCCAAGTACATATCCCATTGGAAGAAATGCAGACTCAACACCTGTAAGCTAATTAGAAATTCTTGGCTGCGAGAGAAAAGTTAAAAAGTGTGAGAGATAGGGCCAAGCTACACATGACGAATGACACTTGAACGGCAAGTGGATTGAGTGGAGGGCAAGTGAACAGGGAGAAATACACTTGCTGTTCAAGTGTCATTCGTCATGTGTAGCTTGGCCCTCAGTGAAAGGATCCTTCACCTCACAATGCTCAAGGTTAACCTTAATGGAGTCACGAAAGTTTTCAGAATCTGTACAGTAATTTCTTTGGGTTAATGAAACTAAGGAAATGGAAACGTTCACCTCATGCATCAGTGAAAAAAACGAGAAAGAGCGATTAGAGTGGCAGAGCAGAAGACACTTGTTATCTGTCTAGCTGATAAGTACTTTAGATTTTGCCTGGAACTATGTCATTGTTCTTGAAGAGAAAAGGGTGATATTTTTATCTGTTCTTATTCTTGATGAAATGTCTCAGTATTTATTTGTTATATTATCACATTTAACAGAGTCAGTGACAGGGACTTCACAGTTCTGAGTCACTTTATCTAGTAGTGCTAAAATGTGTAGTTCATGAGAAGAGAAACACATTCCCCCTCCTCCCCACAAGCAGGAAATATCAATTCTGGGCTATGCAAGTTAACCAATGTAGTACAAGTGGCCAAGTGGCCAGGGTAAAGCCAGGATTAAGTACTGTGTGCAAAAAATTAAAATATTTTGTATAAATTGAATGAATAGAGGTGAAATATAATTGCTTTGTAGCAGGAAGTTTCACTGAGGCTGGCTTTGCATGTTACAGGAGAGTAGGAGATTGCAAATAACTGATTTCAGGTATAATATCTGTGTACACGCTCGTACTCACACAGAATACTTAAATATGTACTCTTCAAATTCTGTTTGTAAATTACACTGGAAATATGGCAAGGGGAAATCCAGTTTGTTAGCACTTTCTATTTGTCTGTTTCACTTTAACATTTAAAGCTCCACAAGATACACCAGAGGAGTGGCACCACAAAACCAGGGGGGTGGGGGGTGGGGACAAGGCAAGAAGGATACAAATAAGAATCACGTTTTGAGAAATTAGCTTTTGATCAGGGGGCTATTATTAAAATACACAAATTACATAAGGAATTAGACACCAATACAAAAAAACACAGTATTAGACCACAATCTAATGTATTTTAAGCATTCATTTAGGCTGATCCAGATGCTTGCCACTAAAACCGCACCCTCCATTGTGAATCTCTATCAGGACAAAGATGGCATAAAATGTTTAAACAATTAGTTTTTGAAAGATATTGTATTCCCCCTTTTAAAAAGCAAAAATGTTATGGGGGAACTGATTTGAAGGACAAGCATCTTGGTGTGTGATAGTTAATAAGCATTGTTCATTCTGTTTCCTTAAGGACACCAACAACCCTGTGCTCATCTGTTCATGCATTTGTCTGGAGTATGCAATTTATGGAATGAATGTCAGATCTAATGACTACAAACCTAAGCAAACATGATGGAGAAGGGCAACCAAGAGGTTATCTGAGAATGGAATGATCAAGCTTAACTGTATTTTAATGTATGAGGCTCACTTGTACTATATACCTGAAAATCTTCTGCTGATAACAGGTTAGGTGCTGATGATAGGTTAGTGGCAGGTCAGACAAAGCTGATGCACAGAATGTGAAGTTCTAAATAGTTAGTAGCTGATCAGATAGGTTTTGCCTTTCTATGCCTATATTTTAAATGTAAAATGAGATTTATATTTCTATAAATTATTCAAACAGTGTTCCCTGAATTATTCTTTCTTATGACCTTTACTTTCTTTGGGGTTTTCCTTTTAATCTATCCCTTAACCCTCTGGGTAGTCTGCTGCCACCAGGAATATTTTATTCCAAGATATTTTATTTAAATTTTCCCTTTGGTAACGTTCCCAAAGCGTCAGGCTCCTTCGTGGTTCTATGTGGCCCTGAGGATAGAAATGGAATATAGCAATGACAGCTACACTGGGATATAACAAAACAAAATAAACTTTTATTTAGTGAAGAAGCGTATTGGTTTCATAAAAGTGGTTCTCGGTTCTTAAAGTTACTTCATTTACTCTCATTCACACAGATCTCTTCTAAGGCTTCACACACAGTTAGCCTCTTTCTCTAACTCAATATTTGTCTCACAGAAATGCTTAAAACTCCTCAGGCAGCACACAGCTAGCCTCTCTCTCATTCACAGAAATGTTAAACCTGCTCAGGCAGCACACAGCTGGCCTCCCTTTCCCTGACTGAGTGTCCTTTCACAAACATGCTCAGTTTCCACACAGGTTATATTTCTGTCATAAATACTTCAATATACTCAGGCAGCACACAGCTAGCCTGCTTTCTTCTGATTGAAACTTTTCTCTCTGCACTGTCAGTCTAAACTGCATTTACTCCGCCCACACTCTCAGTCATCAACCAATCATATCACTCTCTGCCCTCTCTCACGCCCACTCTTCACCTAGCTCAAACCAAGCATTTAAAGACACATGCACACATTTACTTGAAATCATTACATTCTTGTTATTCCTGAAATGAAAATGCCAATTATTTGATTTCCATTGCTTTAAATATTTGGAACATATGCATGTAAGTTAGTAACTTACAGTTGTAATATGTTCCCCTTGGGTAGTATCATACATCCTGTTTTAGTAAACTATGTAGTGTGAGCAAAGCTGTGCTGTATAAACAGTAACTTTCCCACCTCCCCCTTCCCAATATAGTCATCTTTGCCCCCCAGGAACTGTGTCCTGATAGGTCGCTGGATCCTCAGAAATTCCATGGGATCAAAGCAGCAGACGTCAATAAGGGGGGAATCAATGAAGACTACCATCTCTGTCTTCTATGAGTGGAAAGATAGCATAGGATTCAAGCCCATAGATATTTTGAGTAGGGAAAGAACTTCGTCCTGAAAGTTCAAGGCATCTTAAAACAATGCAATATAAGCCAAAAGGTTAGAAATCCCCTTATTAAAAACAAACAAACAGAGTTAGATCTACCTTCCATTCTGCAACATTTTCAATTTGTATCTCACACCATTCTCAAAGATCTGATGACCTTCAGGAGCAGCTTTCTGAGGATGGGAGAAGAGAGTAGCAAAGATCTTTTCCATGCATGGAACTTCATTCACAGTGCTTTGGCTCCATGACAATTAAAATAGTTTTAAAGAAAGTGGTTATCCATTTTTTTAAGAGGAGAAAAGATAAGATTCTGAAGCAATCAGGTGAGGTATTAGTCTATATTAACATTTTAATTTTTAAAAAAAAAATACTTTAGAGCAGACAAACTTCAGGAAAGAAAAAAACTAGTAGAGGGTTGCTACTATGTTCAAGGGAAAAAACAAAAAGAAAAGCCTTCTTTTCTAAAAGATAATATTGAGTTAGCACTGACGGCATTACAACTCTGTTGAGAGGCTATCTGGAATAGTTTTAGAAAAAAGTTTATTACATTAAATGCTGAATTTCACTTTCTTTAGATTTAAATGCTTAAATGCTGAATTTCACTTTCTTTTAGATTTTTAATTGCACAAATGAAATCAGGATACTTCATAGAAACTGGAGTGTTTAAAAGACTGAAGCCTTTTAGAGATGTTCCAAGGGAAGATAATGAACATATGTGTGTATGGAGGCATCTCTAGGCCTGACCAATGTTCCTTGAAATGCATGCTGTAATGTTTTGTATGTAAAGAACTTTGTGTGTATTAATGAGGGGTGTTGACTGTTGGTTATTGTGGGTTTAAATGCAAGCTTCTGAAAAAAAGGAGGGGGGATGGCTGAATGGAGTGTGAAGTGATTGGACAGTAGCTGTGCCTTAGGGGGTGGAGTGTACTGCAGTTTTTAGTCAGAGTGCAGAGAGAAGAGGTTTTAAGTATGGATGTGTAAAATAAAACAAATGACCTGGAAATAGATGGAGAAATCAATGCTTTGGTTTATTAAAGCAGCTTCCAGAATGGTGAAACAAATTCAGAAAACAATTCTGTAACAACTCCCCACCCACCCAAAAGGTTTGTCTGTTTTGGTTTGGTTCTTACTGCGCAGCACCTGAGTACCAGGTTGCCACAAGTGATCGTGTTATGAAGATTAGGGTGAAAATTGGAAATAATAAAAAATTATTAAGGATACCTGCTCTGAAGAGAACCCAGGCATATGGAGCAGGTTGCCTATGCAGAGGATTTCTGCTGCTGTTGTCCTTCACTTAGGTGCCACCACTGTGACTAAAGAAGTCTTCCAAAGATAACAGGTTGAGGAGCACCAAAAGAAACTTCACTCTGCCTAGAAAGACTTTCAAGGGTTCTAAAAAACAACCCTTTTTTGTGTCTTCTGATTAATATTGTTAACCAAGCGCTAAATGATGTGGAGGTAGCAGCCGGTGCTGTGCACAGTTGCACATGAACACTCACATCTTTCCAGGTTACTATCCATGTGGGCTGGTAGAGTTAGACTGGCCTTTCTTCATTTTCTTTTTTAAGAATGTGGCTTTGGTTTCAGCTTCACTTCTTGTCCTTCAAGTTCAACTCTGAGTTAATGGTTCAAGTTGCAAAATGGAGACTGGGTGACTTGACTTGCCCCCACCTTTATTGGTTAAAATAGAGGAAAGGAAGCGGGTCAGCCCTCATTCCCTCAACATTCCTTAAAACCAAAGAACCATTTCCAATCTCACCCTGGTGGACTGCTTAGTAAAGGGAGGAATCATTTACTGGTGTAGAGGGTTTTGAATAAAACATAACACTGACTCCATGTTGATGGCATGGCAGTACTCCCCCCACCCACATTTCCCTTCCAGTGGACTCTATCATGTTTTGAGTATGATGTGAAACAACATGGTACTCTTGTCATTGAGTCAAGATAGAGAAAATGAAGCCCAATGCAAATGATCATGGTAGATTGGTATGCATTGTCTACTCTGGTCAAAAACACAGTAACTTTTGAAGAACAACAGGTGTTTAGAGGCAGAAGGCACCAAGTTAAATACCAGTCTCAGTTCCAGCAGGTCTTTCCACTGTGACAAGAAATGTGATACTGAGATTAAAGCCTTTGTTGGAACACTTCATTCTTAATTTTGAAGTCTGGAATGCTTGTTCCAGACTTTTTGGTTCCAGAGTTCAGATCAGACTTGAGGACAGAGTTTGGTCAGATCTACTCACATTGTCTCTGGCAGGTGGTTCTTCCTGAGCATCAAAAGGAAGGATTCTCCAATCACTATGAGAACGAAACTACAAAGCACAGAGGAACATGGCATCAACAGACAACAGCAAGACACAAATGTAATTTATTGGCACCATCATAAAGCAAGATTATTTTTTTTTTACAATCTCGCTCCATGACACTGGTTGGCAGTGAAGCGTTCACCTGCTTGAGTGCCGTTCCACTGCTGCCACTTTGCCAGCCAGTTTTCCACCATTGTGTGCACCTGCCGACACTCACCTTCTTCAGAGTCTATTGTTTTGTGCTTAAGGAGAAACTTGTTGGATCAACAGTTTTTTCTACTTGCAGGAGAGACTAATGATTGGTAACGATGCAGGGTTTTGTTAAGTGTGAATAGAGCTTCATTTTCCCAACCACCCCCTTAAAAAGAATAATGCGTGCATGCACAGCTGCCCAAAGGCCTTGGTGCCCTTCCCCAAGCATTCTTCAGGGTCCATAAACGTTGTGTGTGTGCTCAAACATGGTCATTCAATGACTTGGAAGGAGGACAATTTTGTTCAATTTTGTTGTTGCTGTGTGCAAAAACAGCTGCCCCAAAGTCTTTTTTCCCACCTACCCCCTTTGAAAGAACAGTGTGCATGTGTGGCCAACACCCACCTTGTGCACATGCAGTGGGCCAAAACTCATGGTAATGAAAAACTAAAATGGATTAGATCTGAACTTTCTCCAGCTCCCCTGGAGTAGAGCAAACATGTCATGCTCTACAAATTGTGCTGTTATTATCATACCTAAATAAAAAGTTTCATCGTGCTCATAGCTTCCTGTCTGGTGACTGCATGGAGGGAGTCCAAGGAAAGATTAAGGAGCTGAAGTCGTTGCTTTACAAGTTTATCCCAATGGGAACCAAAAAAGTCCTCTCTAATCAAGCCAAGGTAGCCCTCTTGGATGTCAGACTGATCACTTTAAGAGAAAAGACTTCATCCAAGTCTGAGCTTCAAGAGATGATTGTCCCAGTTCAGCTCAGAGGGCCACCCCAGCTACAAAATTCTGAATTTCAGAGATGGATTGTAGGTATTTATGAAAAACTGAATCAAAAGACTCACCTATTTTATCAGTCCAAATACCTGCCCCAAATAAACTTTGTGCAGCCACCTTGGCATTGAAGAGTTTTTTCTTTTTTTCAGAAAAGAAAAGCTTGTAAGGTAGTTGTAGGGCTAGTACGTCTATAATCCATAAGTGTCTAATGGAAGACTTTTTAGACACTTATACTCCAGGTTGAACCAGCTTTTTTTTGTGAATTTCAAGGCCTTGTCTCAATAAATTGGTTTATAATACATAGGCAGCAAGTGAGAATAAATTTGGTCTAACTTGTAACACTTTGTCTTGCACACAAGATCCTAAAGTGATTTCTCTCTTAAGGATGTGACATTTATCTGAGAACATCAGATTTCTACACAAAATACAGTTTCCAGATCTCCATTTTGCTGGTCCCACTCCCAATTTGGTTTGACAAGTGGGTATCGAATGATTATTTTGGATGTAGAGTTTATTAGGAAAACTTATTAACAGAAGTAAGGGCATACTGATCACTAGCAATAGTCTTCCCCACTTCAAGATAGTTTACCAAATCAATCAAACCATGAGAAATAAAAAAATAGTCTATAACTCTCCCCCCATAGTCTCTCTCTCTCTATGTATAGAAGAGGAAGAAGGAAAATCTCTCTTTTTCCTGGAACTCAATCTTTATCTATACACCAGCTGTTCCCACCCACCCCCTGCCCTGAGTTGATTAGGCTACACTCAGTGTTTTCAGTGAGTGTAGAACATATGCAAAATATCAATGGGAGGAGAAGCTGCCTTGAAACAAAAAACAGAGTAAAACAAAACTCAAACCAGAGTGATAGTAATAATAATAATGTAATAAAGAATAGATAACAGAATCAAGTAAACAGTAAATCACCCTTCCCTCAGCTAAAACTACAATGCTGGAAAATGAAAAACCTACATAGATAAAAACTGTGTAAGAAAGAGATAAATTAAAAATAAGTTAAAATAAGTTAAAATTAGTAGGCCATTTCTATACTGCCTTAAAATAGCGGCAGGCTCCTGGAACGCTGGCAGCTTCTTAGTACAAAATGAGCTGAAAAAAAGCCCCACATCCATTTTAAAGAAAACATTGTGTGAAGAAGCAGCCAGAGTTTTGGGAGCCTGCCACTTTTTAAAGGTAGTATGGAAACGGCCCTAGTCTCTAAACCAAGCCCTGCTTATGAATGTCCCACACTCCCAACCAGAACCAGAAAGTTCAGGGTTGCTATGCAGAGGCAGGCAATGAAAAACCTCCTCTGAACGTCTCTTGCCTTGAAAACTCTATAGGGTCACCACAAGTTGGCTATGACTTAATGTCAGTTTTCCCCACTATCATCCTATGCTTTCCTTCCATTTGTGCATTGTGGTCATCTGTTTCAGAGCATATCTTTGGGCATTATGTAATTTCCACTCATGCAAGATGCCTTGAATTGTGTGAGTAGAAAACACCTAGCATCAGTGTGTCATGCTATACACTGGTAGATTTCAGTGCACAAGTGGAAGGAAAGTATAGGATCTAAACCAGAAATATCAATCCATTGGGTTTAAATATGGCATAAATCCATATGCTTACACAGCTCCCTTCCTAATTCAACAGCTGCAGCTGTGTATTCAGAACTCTTTCAATAATGCTAAAATTCTGTAGCTCAAATGTTCATGAGATGAAGAGATTAATTCAGTCCACACTCTCTCTTTTTTGCCAAACATCTGATTATCAGTATTTTAGCTATTGTGAAACAGATCACACACATTCCTTTAAATTGGGATTTTTTTTTATTTGTGAGAAAACAGCTAAGGTTGTGTTTGTATTGGTAAAACATAGGGTATAACAACTACAATGTTTATTGGTAATTTAAACTGTAGCTTCTACTCATACTCTCATACTTTCATCTCTGACTTTCCCTTTAAATATACTACAGAATATCTTTGTAAAGAATGCATTATTTGTGCAGAGGAGGATATACTGAAGAACCTTGAAACCCTGTTGTTTATAAACTCTGCTATTTATAAACCATGTTTCCATATGCATTCATGTATCCCTGTGCTTCTGGACCCATTTATGAAAAAGATTTGCTTCTTAATTCTGGCAATTACTAAGTAAATTTGTTTATTCATTTTCTTTTCTCACAACCTATTTCTTATAAGGTATTGTGTGTGAGTATTGTTTGTTCGGATTAAACTCAATGGTATTCATAGACTTGACTCTCATGAGAATTGTGAGGAGATGTGGGCACGGACCAGGGAGAGGGCATGGACCACTAGTCTGTGGTCCTTTGATTTTCATGGACCATGGACCATGAACTTTTAAACGGACCATCCCTGTTCACGAACCAAGTTCGTGAACTGGGTTACATCACTTCCGGGGGGCCTGGCTCTGCCCCCTTTGCACCCAGGCAGCCCAAACTCACATAGAATCTTCAGAAGCCTCTCCTCAATGCACCCTCCAAGTTTGGTTAAGATTGCATTTCAGATATTTTACAGGCCCCCAAAGCAGCCACCTGTCCTGCTTCCAGAGGTTGCCGAGTCTGCAGAGTGCTGCTGACAGGTAACAAGGTCCAGCTGGCAAGGCGAGGAATGTGCAAAGTCCGTAAATCAAGGGAGTAGTCGAGGACAGGCCGGGTCGGAGGTCAGAGAGACAGTTCCAAGGAGCAAACACAGGCAGTACAGGAGCAGCTTAGAGAACTCGTTGAAGCCACGCCGAAGGGAGCCCTCCCTCTGGCTTTTATACTCTAAGGGCATTCGGTAAGCTCGCACAGCTGCTTCAAGTCTCCTTTTCTGGAGCCCCTCCTTCCTCTGAGAAGGCTGGCCTGTTCAGAGCCCGGAGGCGTGCAGATTGACGTCGGGTCTGTAAGTCTCTTCTGTCCCTGCTACGCCGACGTTGCTCTCGGTAGTCTGGAGATGTTGGAGGGGATAAGGAAGCTGGCTGCATCTGGGCCGGTGGCTCTGGGTGGGGAAGGGGAGCTTCTGGTTGGGATACAGCCTCTGACTGTTCAGCTGTGGTCGGCTGCTGGGAGACAGGCTGCTCCTCCCCAGGAGGAGCAAGGCTGTCAGCAAGCGTCTGCTGTTCCAGTTCCTCCTCCTCAGAGGACTCATCAAGCTCAGGGTGTACTATGACACCATCCCCTCCCCCAGGGCCCCCCACACTGGATGGGGCTGGTTTCCGTGGATAGGCCCGGTGGAAGCGGCACACCAAGTCGGGGGCATGAAGATTCTCCGCAGGTTCCCAAGAGCGGTCCTCGGGTCCGTACCCCTTCCAGTCCACCAGATACTGGAGTTGGCCACGTCGTCGTCTGGAATCCAATATTTGCGCTACTTCATATTCCTCCTGGCCCTCTATCATGACAGGTGGTGGTGGCACCTCTGGGTCTCGGAGAGGATGTGGGGGGACAACGGGAACAAGGAGGGACCGATGGAACACAGGATGGATACGGAGTGTAGAGGGCAGCTGTAACCGGTAGGCCACGGGGTTGATTTGGGCAGTAACTAGGAATGGGCCAATAAAGCGGGCATCCAACTTTCGGGAGGGCCTCTGACTGCGGAGGTGTCGAGTTGAGAGCCACACCTTGTCCCCCACCTTGAGAGCCTCTCCTGGCTGGCGCCTACGATCAGCAGTCTCCTTGTATGCCTCTTTGGCCTGGTGTAGTTGGTCCTGCAGGACCTTATGCAGTGCCTGCAATTCCTCCACAAAGTCATTGACAGCTGGTACTGGTGCAGTGGGCATGACTGGTGGGAAAAACCGGGGATGGAACCCATAATTGGCCATGAACGGGGTCTGACGGATTGAGGTATGCACTGAGTTGTTGTATGCAAACTCCGCCAGGGGGAGCAGTGGGGCCCAGTCATCCTGCTGGTGGTTTACATAGCACCTGAGATACTGTCCCTGTGTGGCATTGGTGCGTTCCGTCTGGCCATCAGACTGGGGGTGATAGGCGGAAGATAAGTGTACTTGGGTGCCCAGTAGGGTGTGTAGGGTGCGCCAGAAGCGGGAGGTGAACTGGGTCCCCCGATCAGAGATCAGGTGTTCTGGCAATCCGTGGAGGCGGAAAACATGATGTAAGTACAGCCGGGCAGTTTCGCGGGCAGTTGGGAGTCCGGAACAAGGAACAAAGTGAGCCATTTTAGTCAGGAGATCCACCACCACTAGGATGCTTGTGTTCCCTGCAGACGTAGGGAGGTCTGTGACGAAGTCCATGGATACAGCTTTCCAGGGGCCATTAGGAGTAGGCAGGGGAAGCAAGAGTCCTGTAGGCCTGCCAGGGGGATCTTTGGCTCGCCTGCAGGTGCTGCAGGAGGCTACGTACTGGGCTACATCGGTCTGTACATGGGGCCACCAAAACTCCCGGGTCAGCAGATGTGCTGTCTTATACCGACCAAAGTGTCCAGCGGGTTGGGTGTCATGCGCCAGTTGCAGGACTTCGGCCCGTAGTGTCCCCGGTGGCACATAGACCCGGTCTTGGTGGGTGAGCATCCCCGCCTGCTCTCGGTAACCCCTGGGAGGATTCTGCGTAGGATCACGAAGACACTGGAGCATCTTCTTGGCGAAGGGGTCACGTAGCTGTTGTTCCTGGATCCGTTCCTGGAGCGAGGCAGTAGGGGGCACGGCAGCGAACACTTCCGGTGGTAGAACTGTGGATAGAGGCGGCTCCTTGAGGGACGGGGAGGCGAACTCAGGTTTTCGAGAGAGGGCATCTGCCCGCTTGTTCTGGGAGCTGGGAATGTAGGTAATGGTAAAGTTAAAACGGGAGAAAAACAGGGACCATCGAATCTGCCTCTGATTCAATCTACGAGCAGTCTGTAGGTACTCGAGATTCCGATGGTCTGTGCGAACTTGCACGGGGTGCCTGGCACCCTCTAGGTGGTGCCGCCAGACCTCAAACGCTGATTTAATTGCCAGGAGCTCCCTCTCCCAGATGGTGTAGTTTTTTTCGGCTGCGTTGAGTTGCCGGGAGTAGTAGGCGCAGGGTCGTAGAGGGCCCGCGGCAGTGTCTTGCTGGGATAACACAGCGCCAAGTGCGACACTGGAGGCATCAGTCTCGACCACAAAGGGTATGCTTGGGTCTGGGTACCGTAGGAGCGGCTCCGTTGCAAACCGGGTTTTTAGCTGCTGGAAGGCCTGTTGCGCTTCTACTGTCCAGTGGAAGGGTTCTCGGGGCCGTAGCAACTTGGTGAGGGGCACCGTTAGGAGGGCAAAGTTTGGGATGAATTGCCGATAGTAGTTGGCGAAGCCAAGGAACCTCTGAATGTCTTTCCGATTTCGAGGTGCCTGCCAAGACACCACTGCCTCCACCTTTTGGGGGTCCATCTTTATGCCCTGTGGGGTGATGAGATGCCCTAGAAATTCGACAGTATCTAAGTCAAAGGCACACTTCTCCAACTTAGCATACAGGCCATGTTGCCTCAGGCGTTGGAGGACAGCCCGAACATGTTTGGTGTGTTCAGCGGGGTCCTGGGAGAAGATCAGGATATCATCGAGGTAAATTATCACAAAGTGATCCAGCAAGTCCCGGAAGACATCATTCATGAAGCGCTGGAACACAGCTGGGGCATTACAGAGGCCAAAGGGCATGACTAAGTACTCATACTGGCCATACCGGGTACCAAACGCAGTCTTCCACTCATCTCCAGGGCGTATACGCACCAAATTGTAGGCGCCTCGCAGATCAAGCTTGGTGTACCTTTGGGCCCCCCGTAATCGGTCCAGTAGTTCTGGGATCAGTGGCAGTGAGTAGCGGTCCCTTATGGTGATGCGATTGAGGGCCCGGTAATCATTACATAGGCGCAATTCCCCGCATTTCTTTTTTACAAACAAGACAGGGGCTGAGGTAGGGGAAGTGGATGGACGGATGAATCCTCTTTGCAAATTCTTGGCCAAAAACTCTTGTAGGGCTCCTCGCTCAGGTTCTGATAGGGAATACAACCGCCCAGTGGGCAAGGGGGCATCAGGAATAAGGTGGATGGCGCAATCATATGGCCGGTGTGGGGGCAACCGGTCAGCGCCTTTCTCTTGGAAGACATCCTGGAACTCTGCATATTTGGCTGGGAGTGCAGACAGATCTGAACTGGTGCTCCCTCCCAGGAGCACAGAGGGCGCCTCATGGGGACATGGGGTCTGGAAGCGCAGGTTCTGCTTGCTCCACTCAATCAAGGGGTCATGCTTCTTCAACCAGGACATCCCCAGCACTACCGGGAAGTGAGGCATAGCAGCGATGTCAAAGCTGAGCTGTTCCTGATGGTTCCCTATGTGCAGACCTAGAAGGTGGGTTTCCTGAGTAACTGGACCCGAGCGTAGAGGCCGACCATCGATGGCTTCCACCAAAACTGGCGTCTTTTTGGTGTGTGTCGGCACTTGGTGTTGCCTGACAAATTGGGCATCCATATAGGACTGGGCGGCTCCAGAATCGACCATGGCGTACACCAACAGCCAGCGCCCCCCTGGTAGCTGTAGCTTCACGGGGATCAGAAGATGCTGGGGCCCAATGTCAGGGGGCTTTTGGTGTTCTATGGGGGGTCCAGAATGGTAGGGGTGGCCTCCCCTTAAACCCTGGGGTGTAATGCTGACAGCCAAGGCTTTCACTTCCCTGGGCTCTGGGGTCAGGCTTCGGGACAAGTAGGAGCAGGGGTTGGATCCCACAGCAGGTGGTTGGCTTTCGGAGTGGCAACGTACTTCCTTGCGGCCCTGCCGTCGACTCTCCAGGCGACCGTCGATACGCAGGCAGAGTAAGATCAGGGCTGGGAGATTTGGAGGGCGCTCAACTCGGGCCACTTCATCTAGCACCTCCTCAGACAAGCCCTCCAGGTACTGGTCCATGAGTGCGGCCTCATTCCAGCCCAGGTCCTGTGCCAATAGCTGGAAGTCCGTGGTATAGTCCCTCAGAGTACCTGGCCCCTGCTGCAGCCGCCGAATGTGGCGGTTGGCCCGCTCTGCCTTCAGAGGGTCTGCAAAGATAGCCTTCAAGTGTGCCACAAAATCAGCAAGACTACTCAGCAGTGGTGAATTCATGAGCAGTAAAGGTGTCACCCATTTGGCAGCGTTCCCCTTTAAGAGGCTTAATACAAAACCGACCTTGGTCTTGTCATCAGGAAAATCTTGAGCCCGCAGCTCCATGTAGAGCTGACACTGTGCCAGGAATACAGGGAACTCTTCAACATTCCCTGCAAACTTCTCTGGAGGCTGCACTGGGCATTTCCGGGGAGGTGCAGGATCTGGCCTCAAGGTTACCTGCTGCTGCAACAAGGCTATGGTCTGGGTTAATTGCTGCACCTGTGTCTGCAGCCACTGGGTCTGGGCAGCAAGGTCAGTAGCAACAGCAGTGCCTTCCTCCATTGTGCTGGAGAATTTTGAGGGTGGCTTCAAACTGTCCTGCTTCCAGAGGTTGCCGAGTCTGCAGAGTGCTGCTGACAGGTAACAAGGTCCAGCTGGCAAGGCGAGGAATGTGCAAAGTCCGTAAATCAAGGGAGTAGTCGAGGACAGGCCGGGTCGGAGGTCAGAGAGACAGTTCCAAGGAGCAAACACAGGCAGTACAGGAGCAGCTTAGAGAACTCGTTGAAGCCACGCCGAAGGGAGCCCTCCCTCTGGCTTTTATACTCTAAGGGCATTCGGTAAGCTCGCACAGCTGCTTCAAGTCTCCTTCTCTGGAGCCCCTCCTTCCTCTGAGAAGGCTGGCCTGTTCAGAGCCCGGAGGCGTGCAGATTGACGTCGGGTCTGTAAGTCTCTTCTGTCCCTGCTATGCCGACGTTGCTCTCGGTAGTCTGGAGATGTTGGAGGGGATAAGGAAGCTGGCTGCATCTGGGCCGGTGGCTCTGGGTGGGGAAGGGGAGCTTCTGGTTGGGATACAGCCTCTGACTGTTCAGCTGTGGTCGGCTGCTGGGAGACAGGCTGCTCCTCCCCAGGAGGAGCAAGGCTGTCAGCAAGCGTCTGCTGTTCCAGTTCCTCCTCCTCAGAGGACTCATCAAGCTCAGGGTGTACTATGACACCACCTCATGGAAACTTCCAGTACAGAGAATAAAAGCTGCAAAAGCCAACTGGCTGGCATTGACTCACAGCACGCAAAAGTTCTAATGAAAACCTGGGATGGAGTGGGAGAATCTTCCTCTGAGAATGGAAGGTCGGCCCCCAGAGGGGAATGACGGTCCCTGGCAGGATAATGGGGAAGGCTGGAAGGCCCATTGTAAATTATGGGAAACAAGAATGCCAATTAACTTGCATGAGATCCACTGAAATATATTATAGCAAAAAGGGGGGGGGCAAAGAAGATGTGGAATAGGTTTTCCAGGAAGATCTCTAGGCCCAGATAGACTATACAGGGATTGGAAAAACAGGCTCCACAGTGCAATGACAGCCCCTAGAAATAGCAGAAGGGCTCTGGGACTGGAATGACAGGCCTCTGAGTGGAGTGACAGCCCCTGGGTGTAGCTAAAGTGCTCTGGGACTGCAATGACATATCTCTGAATAAAAAGATGATCCCTGGGAATAACAGAAGGCCTCTTGGAGTGGAATGATAGGCCCCTGAGTGGAGTGACAGCCCCTGGGTGTAGCAAAAGCGCTCTGGGACTGGAATTACATTCCTTTGAGTAAAAAGACAATCCCTTGGAGTAACAGAAGGACTCTGGGAGTGGAATGACAGGCCCCTGAGTGGAGTGACAGCCCCTGGGTGTAGCAGAAGTGCTCCTGGACAGGAATGACAGGCTCCTGAGTGGAATGACGACCCCTGAATGAAACAGAAGTGCTCTGAGACTGGAATGACAGGCCCCTGAGTGGGGGGGGGACACCAAAGGGCATTCCAGCATTCCACCTGACAAAAAAAACTCAACTCACTTAACATCAGAGAATCACAAAAACACAATTCCTGTCAAAAACACTTTATTTCTTGAACAGCTTTAGGTTACACAGCAGGGGGGCACACCAAAGGGCATGGCAGCAGTATCTTACACAAAAATAACACAACTCACTTCACATAAGAGAATCACCCAAACACAATTGCTGTCAAAAACGGTGAAGTGGGTTGTATTATTTTGTGTAGTACACTGCTATCATGCCCTGTTGTGCCCCCCTACTGTGTAACCTAAAGTAGTTAAAGAAATAAAGTGTTTTTGTCAGGAATTGTGTTTTTGTGATTCTCTGATGTTAAGTGAGAGTTGTGTTATTTTTCTGTGTGGGGGACTGCTGGTGTAATGTGTCATAATGCTTTGCCTACTTGTACTTTGAAAGGGAGAAAATAATTTTTTAACAACTGTATTTTGTGTTGTTCGTGTTTTATTCTTTGTAGTGCAGCTGGTTCCCATCATAGGGAACAATGGGGAGGCTGGCCAGCCATCTCTGTAGGTGGTGGGGGTGTCAGGGGGTGGTTGTCTGTGTGTCAGGTCAGGTGCTCTTTCCCAGAGACAAGTTGGCACTCAGAAGTTTGCCCACCATTGTGGCACCCCTGGGCTGTGCGGAATTGCCCTGGGAAAGAGAGTTTAGAAGTTCCCAGCATAGGGAACAAAGGGGGCCAGCCTGTTCCTGGGGTTATGGGTGTAGGGTTGCTGGGGGTGGATTTAGGTCTGTGAGGGGCTAATGTGGGGATTTGGGTCTGTGTGTGGCTGCTGGGGGGGAATTGGGTTTGTGTGGGGCTGTAGGGGGTGGACTTTGGGGGCTGAGAGGACCTACTTTGGGAGGCCATGAAATGCCCCCCCAAGTGGGAGTTGGCTGAGCCTTGGTGGGGGGTGGGAGGAAAGGTGGGAGAAGGGCCCCTGAGGGTTGGGGGGCATTTTTCATGCAAAATGCCACCCCTGGCAAAGGAAGCCTGCCTCTTCATTTCCCCCCCATAGGAAATAATGGAGATCAGCAGCAGCAAGCACAAAATAGGAGATTAGAGCAACCTAAAGCTATGCCCTTTTATAGGCGAGGATAGGGGGACCTGGTTTGGGGGGCCATAACGTGCCCCCCCAAAGTCCAATCGGTCTGAAACTTGGGGGGTTGTTAGATAGGAGTTAGAGGAAGGCTCCCACCAGTTTTGGCTTGATTAGGTGGGAAAATGCTCTGCAGACAATGGGCTTTTTCCCATTGAAAAGTAAGCAAAATGCTGCCCTGAATCGCTCTGAATCGCCCCAAATCGATTCGGGGCATGCCGATTCGGGTTTCCCGAATCGATTCGGGTTTCCCCGAATTTTTTCGGGTTTCATTAACCCGAACTGCACACCCCTACCTGGGAGTAACAGAAGGGCTCTGGGAGTGGAATGACAGGCCCCTGAGTGGAGCGATGGCCCCTGGGTGTAGCAGAAGGGCTCTGGGAGTGGAATGACAGGCCCCTTAGTGGAGTGATGGCCCCTGGGTGTAGCAGAAGTGTTCTGGGATAAGAATGACAGGCTCCTGATTCCAAGGACAGCCTCAGGGTGTTGCAGAAGGGCTGTAGCACTGGATTGGCAGGCCCCTGAGTGGAATGACGGACCCTAGGGGTAGGAGAAGGGCTGTGAGACTGGCATGACAGCCCCATGAGTGCAATGACAGCCCCTGGGAGTAGAGATAGTGGAATTAAACACTTTACATTTTAATTATTTCTAGAAGATATGTAGCTATCACTGAATCAGTTCCATCTGTATATCAATCCTTCATTTCAGTTCCTCTGTTTACTTACACATTCATGAGGTTGATATGAGCCACCTCCTCTATTTTCAAGCAAAAATCCTACCCTTGTCTCCCTTCCTGTTCTCCTTTCCAATTCTGCACCCTTCTAGACCTTCCTGCTTCCATTACGTGTCACACCCTGCCTGAGTTCTTTGCTCACTTTAGCTCACTGTGTTCACCACTAGGGGTGTGCAAGCCAAAAAATTTCGGCTAAAGCCGAAAGCCGAAAGAAGAATCTCTTTCGAATAAGCCGAAAGGCGAAACGGCCAGCCGTTTCGGCTTTCGGCTTTCTTTCGGCTTTCTTTCGGCTTTCTTTCGGCTTTCGGCTTTTTCAATGGGAAAATGCCTCCGTCTTCCTGGACGTCTGGGGGAGGCATTTTCCCACCGAATCAGCCCAAAATTGGTGGGGACCTTCCTCTAACCCCTCTCTAAAAACCCCCCAAGTTTCAGACCGATTGGACTTTCGGGGGCCATGTTATGGCCCCCCAAAGCAGGTCCCCCTATCCTCCCATAAGAAAGCGAAGGAGCAGCATATCTTTAGCATGCTGCTGCTCATCTTCTTCATTATTTCCTATGGGGAAAAAATGAAGAAGCAGGCTTCCTTTGCCAGGGGTGGCATTTTGCATGCAAAATGCCCCCCAGCCCTCAGGGGCCCTTCTCCCACCCTTCCTCCCACCCCCCACCAAGGCTCAGACTGCTCCCACTTGGGGGGGCCATTTCATGGCCTCCCCAAGTAGGTGCTCTGCTCTCATCTCTACCACTGACAGCTGGGGGAGGCTTGTCTTGCCAGGGGTGGCATTTTGCATGCAAAATGCCCCCCAGCCCTCAGGGGCCCTTCTCCCACCCTTCCTCCCACCCCCCACCAAGACTCAGACTGCTCCCACTTGGAGGGGCCATTTCATGGCCTCCCCAAGTAGGTGCTCTTTTCTCTACCACTGACAGCTGGGGGAGGCTTGTCTTGCCAGGGGTGGCATTTTGCCATTTATTCTTTGTTGTGCAGTTGGTTCCCATCATAGGGAACAATGGGGCTGGCTGGCCAGCCATCTCTGTAGGTGGTGGGGGAATTTGAGGGAGGGTGTCTGTGGTTCAGGTGCTCTTTCACAGGGACCAGCTGGCACTCAGAAGTGTGCCCACCATTGTGGCACCCCTGGGCTGTGCAGAATTGCCCAGGGAAAGAGAGTTTAGAAGTTCCCAGCATAGGGAACAAAGGGAGAGGGCTGGCCTTTGCCAGCCTGTTCCTGGGGTTATGGGTGTGGGGCAGGTGGGGGTGGATTTGGGTCTGTGAGGGGCTAATGTGGGGATTTGGGTCTGTGTGTGGCAGCTGGGGGGGAATTGGGTTTGTGTGGGGCTGTAAGGGGTGGACTTTAGGGGCTGAGAGGACCTACTTGGGGAGGCCATGAAATGGCCCCCCCAAGTGGGAGCAGTCTGAGCCTTGGTGGGGGGTGGGAGGAAGGGTGGGAGAAGGGCCCCTGAGGGCTGGGGGGCATTTTGCATGCAAAATGCCACCCCTGGCAAAGGAAGCCTGCTTCTTCATTTTTTCCCCATAGGAAATAATGAAGAAGATGAGCAGCAGCATGCTAAAGATATGCTGCTCCTTCGCTTTCTTATGGGAGGATAGGGGGACCTGCTTTGGGGGGCCATAACATGGCCCCCCAAAGTCCAATCGGTCTGAAACTTGGGGGGGGTTTAGAGAGGGGTTAGAGGAAGGTCCCCACCAATTTTGGGCTGATTCGGTGGGAAAATGCCTCCCCCAGACGTCCGGGAAGACGGAGGCATTTTCCCATTGAAAAGCCGAAAGAAAGCCGAAAGAAGCCGAAACGTTTTGGCTTTTTTTCTTTCGGCTAGCCGAAACGTTTCGGCTTTCTCTGAAACGTTTCGGCTAACCCAAAAGAAGCCGAAACACTTTTGTTTCGGCTTTCTTTCGGCATTCAGAAAGCCGAAACGCACATCCCTATTCACCACTGACCCAAAGCACCCTCCTTAGACCCTGAGAAAAATCCCATCTCAAATTCTAGTTTACAAACCATTAACAACTGGTATTGATGCTTTTATCTTGTTTTATGATATCACTATTTTATCTCTTTATTATTTAGTTTGTTATTATCTGTTCTGATTCCACTTGCAGGGAGAGTGGACTATAAATCCAATAACATTAACAAATAAATAGTTCAGGACTCCTCAAACTTTCGAGCCTGCAGGCCTCTTTGTAATTTTGACACACCAAGGTGGGTGCAGACACAGGTGAGCAAGCCAGGAAAGAATGGTCACAGTGTACCTTCACTCACACAGTGAAGATTCTTTTAATGTGGTGGCTGCTTCTACTAAAGGAATGATTTTAAAAATCTGCTGGGCAAAAGTCCCACCTGGCCCCTCTCTTAATACACTTGATGGGTACCTGGAAAATGTTACCTGGTGCTTTAGTGCCCACAAGCACAATGGTCCATTCTGCATGGCACACTTTGAGCTGATGATGCTGAGCATTCACGTTGATTGGTGCTGAAACAACTCGGGGTAGCATCAGTCTGCACTGCACAACCTCAAGGCGAGTTGGTGACTGCTGATGAGTTCAGATGTGTCTGTTTGGAGCTGCTTTTTGTGGGGGGTGGAGCTGACATCAGTTTTTTAAAAAATCATTTCACAAGGGTAGCAATGTTGCCATGATACAGCCCATCCCCCCCCTCTGGTATTTGCTGTTTGTGCTGTCCCTTGCCCACTGGAGGGGCAATTGGTAGCGGCATTCTGGGGAAAAACATGTAATTTTTAAGCCTGTTGTACTCTCAATTATTTTTTTTTAGTGAAACTAGGAAAGAATTAAAATGCTGGTGCTTCATTCCCTCCCAGCAGCTTCCCTGCCTCTTTGGATCAAATGTGCATCAGGATGGGAGGAAAGGAGGGGAAAAGCCAGCAGCAAACACACAGCTGCTACACCAAGGGGCTGTCATTCCACTCTGGGGGCTGTCATTCCACTCCCAGAGACCTTATGTTACTCCCAGGGATTGTCTTTTTACTCAAAGGCATGCCATTCCAGTCCCAGAGGGTTTTTGAACATACAAACATAAAAGAAGCCAAGTTGGATCAAGCCAATGACCCATCCAGTCCAACACTCTGTGTCACATAGTGTCCAAAAAAACCAGGTGTCATCAGGAGGTCTGCCAGTGGGGAAGGGACACTAGAAGCCCTCCCACTGATTGCCCCCCCCAAACACCAAGAATACAGAACATGAACCAGGGGCAGTCACTCCACTCGGAGGCCTGTCATTCCAATCCCAGAGCCCTTATGCTATTTCCAGGGGCTGTCATTGCACTGTGGGTCCTGTCTTTCCAGTCCCTGTATAGTTTATCTGGGCCTAGAGACCTTTCTGGAAAATCCATTCCACATTTTCTTTGCCCCCCCTTTTTTGCTGTAATCTATTTCAATGGAGTCCATGCAAGGAAATTGGCATTCCTGCCTCCCGTGATTTCCAGTGGGCAATCCTGTCATTCGTTTTAGTACATCTCCTTCCTGGCAGCAGAAAACCTGCTCTGGGGCTGGAATGGGGAGGGAAAGGAGGTCTCTTTGAGGGGACAGTTTAGGAGACTTTTTTGGGGGGAGACAGCAGGAGGAAGCCTCTTGGAAAGGACACAAGACAGAGACAATCTTGGAGAGGAGGTTAAATTGGGGGCGGAGAGAGTGGTTTTCTTTGGGCATCAGGAACAGCCCTCGACAGGACAGGACAGGACAGGACAGGACAGGACAGGACAGGACAGAGTTGATTCTGGGGGGAAGGAGAGTCTCCCCAGGGAGAACAGAAATCTCCCCATCGGGCCGCAGAGAGCCCAATAGCTCCCACCAGGACCTCAAAACCCAGGAAAGAAAGCACCCAAAAAGGGGCACACTGTTTGGGGAAAGAAAGGCTTTGAAAGAACTCAAGCAAGCCACCCCAAAAGCTTACTGAAGGTCATCTGAGAGTGGGAGTTTCACAGAGCCCAATAGCAGCCCCTCGGGCACCTCAAAAGCCAGTAAAGAAAGTGGGAAAAGAGTGGAAAGAAATAAAGAACTCAAGCAAAGCGCCCCATAAGCTGCCTTGCACCCACTGAAGGTCTGTGAGTGGGTGGAGTCAGAGCACAATAGAACCCACCAGGGACCCAAAAGCAAATAAGAGTTTGAAAAAAAAATCAAGCCCAAGAACCCAAGGATTTGAAAGGAGAAAGAAATCAGAGTAACCCGATAGCACGGTAAAAGGTAAAAAAAAAAAAAGTGCTCTCACTAAGCAAGCAAGAATTGAAAGGCAAAAAGAATTAAACAGGAATGGAGGGAAGAATTAGCCCTCTTGCAACCAAAGCCCCAAAGTCCCTTGCTAAGGCACAAGCCGCTCTCACAACGTGCAATGCAAAAGAAAAACTTCCACAGCAAGCAGTTGCTAACTTGCGCTCCTGCCCGCAAACTGCCTAGGAAATTGATTGAGCGGCGACAGTGGGAATCCTGGCATAACAGGCCAACAGACAGACGGACAGAACGCCCCAAAGTTCTTTCGTGAAAAGAACACGCGCCCACGGCCCGCATGTTTGCAAACAATTAACAAGGTAAATCCATGGGGAAATTAGGTCCGTTATGAGGTCCGTGCCCTCCTCTAATTATGAGAGATAATTCACACTAACCTTTGTACTGCATTTGAAGAACCATAACATTAATAGTGGTGGGTGGTGAACAATCTTTCTATTGACTCACAAGTCAATGGCAAATTGTAAGTGGCATCCTCAATCCAAAAATATCTCATTTTTTGTTGAATAACAAACATTTCTAAATTGGATAACAGATCTGGGAATTGTTCACATATAAGTAAAAGGTATGGGTCTAGAACAAAGCCACACGATTCTTCCCCATCTGCCTCTAAGCCACTCCACCTAGCAGAACCTAAGAAACATATACAAGAAGAGCTTTTTTTCTTTATGTGGTAGTCAGTTGGCTTTCCTATCCTATCTACAATTGGGAGAAAGCTGAGTAAAGTGCTCCAGATTTTGTTGCAATACTTTATACATGTGCATTCTCAAGCTGCATCTTGGGAAGTGCAGTTTGCACGTGAAGAAAGGCATTCCATTGCCTAGGTAGCTGCGCAGTGCTCTGTTTATATAATACAATGCATCATATATCATGAATCATGCATGGACTCGACATTAGCAGTGACAGTGTCAGGTGGTGCCAGGGTGCCCTCCTGTCCAGTCGTTTGGGATACTTTTCAGTTTATTCAGATTGAGGACATGGACAGGATCCTTGGAAGGTTGAGGCCTACCATCGTATGACACTTACCCTTCCCAGCTACTTAAATCTGCTGGGGAGTGGGGGGAGGTGACTGGATCTGAGACATGGTTAACACTTCTTTAAGAGGGGTGGTGGTGGCTGTTACACATCTACTTCAAAAGAAACCTACCATGGAGCCAAGTGATCTCAATAAATATTGACCAGTCTCAAATGTTCTATTCATGATTGAGGTGATGGATAGAGAGAGCACAACTCTGTTGATTATCCTGGACCTCTTAGCAGCTTCCGATACCATTGATCATGGTATCTTTCTGGACCACCTCTCCAGGCTGATCAAAATATAAACCAAAAATTATCTACTTATTAACCTGAAATTTTAAAATGTGAATAAATAATATCCATTAATGTATTGTCGAAGGCTTTCACGGCCGGAGAACGATGGTTGTTGGGGGTTTTCCGGGCTGTCTTGCCGTGGTCTTGGCATTGTAGTTCCTGACGTTTCGCCAGCAGCTGTGGCTGGCATCTTCAGAGGTGTAGCACCAAAAGACAGAGATCTCTCAGTGTCACAGTGTGGAAAAGATGTAGGTCATTTGTATCTACTCAGGAGGGGTGGGGTTGAGCTGAATCATTCTGTAAGAGTTTCCCAGGGTGTGGAATGCTAATGGCGGGAGGCTTCACTGTATCCTGAGGCGGTTCTTTTGCATATGGATTGGTGCTTGATGTGCTAATCTTCTCTGCAGGGCTATTGTCGGGTGTGGAGTGTTTTGTTGGCCTGGTGTTTGCTACGATCAGCAAAAGACAGCAGAGATCCCCTCACCTCTGCAGGAGTATACCGTATACCCTGCAGCTGTGGACAAGTTTACATCGGGACCACAAAGCGTAGCATCCAGACAAGAATAAAAGAACATGAAAGACACTGCAGACTTGGACAGCCTGAAAAATCAGCAGTGGCTGAACATAGCCTAACTCAAACAGGGCACAGTATCTTATTCCAGGACACCAAAATACTGGACAACACTTCCAACTACTTTGTCAGACTGCACAGGGAAGCCATTGAAATTCACAAGCATAAGCAAAACTTCAACAGGAAAGAAGAAACCTTAAGAATGAACAGAGCATGGGCTCCAGTTCTGAAAAACACCAGGCCAACAAAACACTCCACACCCGACAATAGCCCTGCAGAGAAGATTAGCACATCAAGCACCAATCCATATGCAAAAGAACCGCCTCAGGATACAGTGAAGCCTCCCGCCATTAGCATTCCACACCCTGGGAAACTCTTACAGAACGATTCAGCTCAACCCCACCCCGCCTGAGTAGATACAAATGACCTACATCTTTTCCACACTGTGACACTGAGAGATCTCTGTCTTTTGGTGCTACACCTCTGAAGATGCCAGCCACAGCTGCTGGCGAAACGTCAGGAACTACAATGCCAAGACCACGGCAAGACAGCCCGGAAAACCCCCAACAACCATCAATATCCATTAATCTTTAATTTTGGTTCTATATACACTGTTGGGATGTCTCCTAGCGCAGAGAACCTGTAAGGACTCATATTTGTAATATTCTACAACTGCATGTGTTTTCTTTGTCCAGTGCTCTCTTTTTGTGCAAAGTATCCTTTCTGTGAAGTTCCCATCCTCATACCTCCCTCCATGCATAAGTGTGCATTGCAGAAAGCCAGATAAATGCCACATGCCCTGTCACAGCTATGAGTATTCTGTGACTGGCTGTACATTCAGTTGAAATCCAGAAGAGTGCTAGGCTTGAGTGCAGGGTGGGAAATGGGTAGGAGACTTTCTTTTTGCTCTGTTTCTATGGAATTTTTTAAAGCTGCTGTGAGGTATTGCTAGAACAATGGTATGCCAGCATTGGGGGCATGGCTAGGGCTTGACAGGGCTTAGGATGCTGAATGAGCTCTCTCCTTCTCCATTGCCATTGATGCTGCCCAACCCTAGCACAACTGCAGCACAGCTGAGTACCACGGCTTGGCATTGGTGTATCTCTACATGTGCTGACATGGGGTTTAGTTGCCATTCAAGAAGGATTACAGGACTGTGCTGTGAACTTAGCTATTAGCGCAAAGGAGAAATGCAAAGGTTTTAGGTTATGTGCCAGTGCTGCTTTTGGCAGGTTTAGAGAAGCCATTGAGCAAGCCAAACTTGTCCCAATTTTAAAATCTCCTATGCTTCAAACTGACATTTTACCTTGGATAAATGCTGCCTAGCATTTTATATGAGCAGAATTTTTTTTTTGTTCAATTCATTTTATTGTATACCCTTAAGTATTAGTCACCAGTCTTTGAATAAGGACATCTTTTTATAGAGCTTGTCTTTTTTCTTGTCAATGGTTATGCTTTTGACAATTATTTTTCCTGCAGTGTGACTCTGACAGCTAACTGCTGAAATACTAAATAAATACAACTAATAAAAGGAAGAAAGGCTGTTCTTCCTTTACATCTGATTTTCACCATCATCTTCCACGGAGAAGGAAATCCTGGAGGAGGGTGTGGTTTTTTGTAAACAGAGGAAGAGGGGAAAATTTGATGCAGAATTGTTTCTGCTTCAGAAGGCTCATATAAAATGGTTTGACTTAGAAACCCATTTAGAAATATTTGTCATAGTTTTGACACAGTAAAAAAATGACTGGCCCATTCCAGTCAAAATTAAATGCATTTGATTCTTATTCATTTATTTCTTTAAAAACCCTTAAAGTTTAAATAGTTAAAATTCAGAATGACAGAATCTAACATATTACAAATATACTAGGAAAAAAAATGGTTCAAAAAAGAACAAGAAATACTCAATATCTCACCAAACATACAAAAATGTCTTTAAGAATTTATACATCCATATTGTGATGTGTATTCATGCAACTGATAAATGAATTTATGTCAAAATTGTTGAAAGGATTTACCATTGGTGTTTTCCACAGGCACACTTACACTGAGTTTCCTGAGTATTTGATCAAGAAGGATCAGATTCACTTTGTACCTCTGTAATTCCACATCTGAGAGAGTTGGACCAAAATGGTATCAGTTTATTTTTCCTGCACTAGAAAAATGCCCCATTTCTGCAGTGGGCTTTGTGTTTCATTGGTTGATTAGCTAAACTTGTGTCAATTTTGTTAGTTGATTGGCTGAGGACAGATCACTTTCTTCAGCTGACGAGCAGAGAAAATATGCAAGATTCTTTTTAATGCACCAATGCTGGAACATTGCAAAACTGGTATTTTGTAAAAAAAGATTTACTTCTTACTGGCAAGGTTAGCATGTATACACAATCCACATTTTAGTCCATTCTTAAAATTTCTCTCAGCCATGTTGCAGCTGATAGGCTTAGGAAACTTGCAAGTTTTTTTTTTTAATACACCAATGTTGCAATGTTCTTGTTCTAAAAAAATTTTTAAAAGAAAAAACTAGATTGATTGCTGTTCAACCAATCAGGACACAGGGGGATAAAGGGGAGACAAGGCAAGACCAGGGGCAGGCCTTGCACAAAAGAAAGCATTCTGCACTTAAGCCCTAGTTTGACCTTACTGGGAAAAAACTCCAAGGCCTCTAATATAGTTTCTGTAAGCCTTGGACCACTGCTGCTGATTCACCGTATCACTTGGCCAGACAGGCCTCAAACTCCCCCAGATCACCACCTGGCTGAACCACCCTCCCACTTGGCACAATAGCCTCTGAATTGCCTCAAATAGCCTCCTGGCCAAACTGCCATCTCACTTGGCCTGACAAGGCCCTAGCTTGTCACAAATCAGCACCTAGCTGATCTGCCATATTGTGCAGCCCCACAATTCAATCCGTGGTCCATCTAGTCTAGCATCCTGTCCCAAACAGTGGCTGACTAGTTATTCTAGTATAGAGGCCAAGGCACTCCCTTGAAGTAGTCACATGGCACCTGTATTTAAAGGCTTCCTTTTGTCACCATGGCTAGTACCCACTCATAGGCCTATCTTACATGTGGCCTTCACTACATCCCCTGGCAGTGACTTTTGTCTTGCAATCACTCATTATGTAAAGGAGTATTTCATTTTGTCTTTCCCAAATCTACTGCTCCTGAGCTTCAGGATGCCTTCATGTTCTAAATCTTTGTGACGGGGAGATTCTCTCCACCCACTTTTATGCAATGAAGAATGTCATAAAACCTCTCATACCCCCCCCCCCCTTTATCCATCTCCTTTCAAACAGGTTACCGACCCTTCAACTTTTCCTTACAGGACAAGTACTCCACCCATTAACCATCCCACTAACCCTCTTCTGTACTTTCTCCAGCTCTGCAATGTTGTATCTGGAAATTGGTACCCAGAACTGCACACCACATTCCCAATGAGGCCATACCAGAGATCAATATGGGGCATTATAGCACTGGCCACTTTATTTCCAATCCCCCTCCTAAGAATCCCCAGCAAAGAGTTTTCCCTGTTCACTGCTGCAGCACACTGGGGTGACACTCCGAACATGCACCAGGTCACCTTCTTTACTTTATATATCTTATTTCTCAGTCCTGCACATAGTCATGAATATCACCAAATTAATACAAGAGTTGTTTTATTGTTACACTTTTTACCATAAGAAATAGGAGGGCTATACTTAGAGCTCGAAGGAAATATTTTATATACAGTTCCCCCATTTTCTCACATTTTAAATATATTATTGGTTCACTAGGTAACATTCTTTCAGAAATATTGTGAAAAATTGTATTTAACTTGTGCTATTTTTTATTTTAAAAATCTTATCTTTCTAATTGTCCTTGTTTTCTCCATTGCCACAATTATTTTATGCATATGAATGGACAGGATAGTGATGTTCAAATTCTGATAAAGAGAATTTAACAGGTGTTATAAAGGGTGGGGTGAGGGGTACCCCATCATGGGTGGCAGAACAGCACCTCCTCCTCCTTGCCATGCACCTCTAGGTACCCTCTTATTGCCAGCTCTGGGCACAGCTCCCTGTCTGAACAGGGGCCCAGGTGCACAACACCTGGGCACAGCTCCCTCTGCAGCTGATACTTCTTGGATTGCCAGATTGTGGGAGCCACCCCGTCCCCCACGAGCTTAACATCCCGTGCCATCAGGGTGTAGTTTGACTTATCCCTAGCGGACTGGACCACAAGCTTGCTGATCCAAAGAGTTCCAAAGAAGGCCATGAGGGCTGCTGCGTGGAAGAGCTTGGCCTTGAAATCAGAGTAACATGCCCCTGCCCAGGTTGCACCCAACCCTGTAAGAACTGTAGGGGAAATGGGTTCCCTGTCATTGAACCATGTGCCTGATTCTCATGTCCAATCCTCAAACATTTTACAGACTCTAAAGTCACCCATTGCCTCTGGTAAACTGTGGGCCTTGCTAACAAAGGCCAAGGCCAGCAACTGTCCTCTAACGGTTTTGGGAGCACAGCCCTTACCTTTACAGTTGACACAATATTGCATGATATGATCCATGGGAATTGGCCATAGCTGCTGTAGGCCCACCTCCCAGGCCTCCCACCTGAAGCCAATAAATTGCTGAACCTCTTGGTCGTAGGACCTCTGGGTGCTAGGGCAATGGCAAACATGATAGCCCATTAAGCCTTGGCCGTCTAAGGCACCACAGCACCATGGACATCTGGGCAGGTTGCTGATTGGCATGTGGGCAAGCTGGTGAAACCGGTCCATCTGTTGGTAAGATAAAGCATCCGCCACCTCATTGTTGACCTCAGAAAGAAAATGTTCAGTTGGAGGCATCAGAGCATGAAGGCTCTGACCAGACTCATAACTCTGGGCGATTTGGATGTGAGGGAATTAAGCACATGCACCACTGCTAAATTGTCGCACCAAAAGTGCACTGTGTGGTTGGCCAACTCTTCTCCCCACAGCCAAACTGCTACCAGGATAGGAAAAAAATCCCAAGAAAGTGAGATCCTTGGTAAGCACACCATCATGCCAATAGCTGGCCACTGTTCAGTACACCAGATGCCGAAGCCTGTAGCCGCAGAAGCATTGGAAGTAACTTGGAGCTCAGCTTCAATAAATAGGTCCTCCCTCCAGAAGGTGACCTCATTAAACAAGGTGAGGAAAGCCTCCCAGACAGCCAAGTCCTCCCTGATGCTGTGACTAATGAGGAGCCTATGATGTGGCAACAGCTAAGATGCCATGGCATCGCATAACTACTGTAGGAAGGCAACTGCTTTGCCAGCAAAGTTTAGGTGCCCCAGTAGCTGCTGCAATTTAAAAATAGAAACCTTCCATTTTTCCTTAAAAGAGGCCAACCGAGCCTGGAGGTCCTAGACCTTAGTGTCAGGTAACCAGAAGGATTGCTGAACTATATCTAGTTCAATCCTCAAAAAGAATTGACAGTAGCAGGGCCTCTGGTCTTCTCGGGAACCAAAGGCACCCCTAACTGCTGCGCCAGTTCAATGAAGCTCCCAACAGTCAAGAACACTGACCAGAGCCTGCCAGGCCCATGAAAAGAAAGTCATCAAGGTAATGCACAATGTCCTGGCAACCCAGATGATGCTATAGGACCCATTTAAGAAAAGAGCTAAAGTGTTCGAAGGCAGAGCAAGACACCAAACAGCCCATGGGCAGTGCCTAGTCTATGTAAAACTGGCCCTCAAAAGCAAGCCCTAGCAGCTCAAAATCATCTGGGTGCACAGGGAGAAGGTGAAATACAGACTTGATGTCACATTTGGACATCTCTTCCCCCGCCCCACATTGTTGAACAACCCACATGGCCTGCTCAAAGGACGTATAGTGCACCGTGCACAAGTACACCAGAATGGAATCATTAACTAAATGGCCCCTGGGATAAGAAAAGTAGCGTATAAGGCAGAATTCCCCACCGCTTTCTTAGGCACCACCCTCAAGGGGGAAAAATGTATACAGGGCACCGAGGGTGGGGGGGGGGGGAGGAAATAGGCCAAGTACCTGACCTGCGGCACATTCCTTGGCTATTTTGTCCCTGACCACCCCTTCCATGCCAACAACTGACTTAAAGTTTGCTGACATGAAAGGGGTCTTGGGGACCTGAAATAGTATCTGGAACCTGAACTTAAAAACCAGTTAACAAGTATTTAGTATCCTCCCATTGGGGGTAATACTTTAACAACTCACTGAGGGTTTTAACCCTTGTTGGGCTGGGACACTTTTCCAGCCTGATGCTGACCCCCCCCCCCCTTGGCACTTGCCACCTCCTTTCTGCTTAGACCTGGGACATGCTGTGGAGGTTTGTGGACATGTGCACATGGGGCACTTGTACTTGTCTGGGCAAGACTTTCTGGTGCACAGACCTTGGGAGGCATACTCCCAGCAAAGCAGCTGTTTCTGAACCGACTGCCCCATGGAGGTGTGGATGCCAAAAGCTGATGCAAGCCTGTGCACAAGGTGGCCTGCTAATGGACCTGTCCCCCAGTTTGGGTTTCACTGGGGACATCACCTGCAGCCATAGCTGCTGGTGTATCTGGTCCAAAGGTAGGTTGGGGTTCATGGCTGCATGCATATGGAACTCCTCATCATATTGCAGCCATGCTGCCCACTGAATTCCGAATAGCCTTTATAAATGATGTCCATGTATTGGATGAGTGCTGCTGCCCTCCAAGGCTGTGTGTGGGCCAAACCCCCTGCATATATGAAAAAACCTGGGAGCCAATTGGCCCACGTCCAGTCAACCCACCTACGTTTTAGCCTTTCCTTTTCCCTTTCGTCTAAATCTTCCTTATCCTTCTTCTCCAGCTCTCTGAAGAAAAGGGTGAAGGGTGTCAACATACTCCTTTTTTAAAGATCTTTTCCCTTGTGGCAGGGGTCAAATGATCCCCCAAAGGTAAGGCAGAATCTCCAAAGGGGTGGGCTCTAAAGGGTACCATCCCATAGGAAGATGGAGTTTGTGTCTGTCCACTCCAGCTGAACCCAGAGTACCCAAACCAGGCAGGTGTTTACTGAAGCCTGTTGTGGATGAGGCTGACATGAACTCCTAGCAGCAAAATGGCCGCTTGCCTGTTACCAATTGGCCAGTTAATAATGTGAAGGGGTTAGTAGCCTTTTGATTAGCTGACCCTGGGTCTGCAAATCACTGCCTGCCCACCCCAAGCAAAGGGGGGAAAGCCTGTGTGGTTGAGGGAAACAGAGCACTAGCTACTGCCTCTGATGTGTAGGCTCTGCTGCCGCTCTGCCTGTAAGGCAGGCAGCTGCCTCAGTGGCGGCAGGAGAATGCCCTGAGCTGGAGCAAAGGGGAGGGGCCGGGGCCGCACTGACACTTCCTGCAAGGTGGCTGGGCACCGCCAAAAAGTGGAGAAACAAGGGCGAAGTCACAGCCCACACAGGCCCAGCCGGTGCCGCTACAGGTGACTGGCTGGTCTGAAAGTGCTGGGGGAAAGCCTCGGGGCTGGAGCTTAGGCCATGTGCAGGCAGCACTGCTGCACCACCTGAAAGGTGGGCAGCCACAGCAAGCACGGTGGGGGAAACCCCAGTTGAGGAGTCATAGCTGAGTGTGGGCTGTGCCACTGCTCCACCTAATAGGCAGGCTGCCATCGAAAAGGTGACAGGGGAAGCCCTGGAGCTGGAGCAGCAGCTGCCGGAAGCCTGGAACTGAAGCTGCAATGGGAGGAAGCTGTAGCGCACACGTCTCAGGGGCCTCAAGCTCAAAGCAGAAAACAAAGCTCTGAGCAGGAGGCGAGGACTAAGATGGTGATGTGTGGAGCATGCTTTAATGTGCCAGGCTCCTCCCTGTTCTTGCATGCCTGGGAAGGAGAGATTGCCCCTTCTCCTTACAGGGCAGCAAATAATGACACCCGGCTGATGGTCATGCCGGGATTGCTGCCTTGACATCTCACTCCTTGCTAGAATGTTGCACTGCAAAGGACAGAGAAGGAAACCAAATTATCTTCCTCTTGGAGGCAAGAAGATCAAAATGATCCCACTGTGAGATGCACAGTCCCAAGGGGAGATTATATATTCTTTGAACACAGAGAAGCAGCTTTGTTCTAACTGGTGCAACTCAGTGGAACAGCACAAGCCATGCAGGACTAAGCCTTAACCTAAGAACTCTATCTTGTCCACATGGTAAGGGACAACAGGGAGAAGTCCCAATGATAAGAACTGAAGTAATTCTGAGCTTTAAACTACTGCAACTTTAAGTAGTACTAGAGTGTTCTTTTCTAAACATCATTTTCCCAAGTGTAGGGGAAAAGGGCTGCATGTTTCATTTATTAAACCTTCCTGTATTTTGAGTGCTAAGGCTGATTTCTGTACTAAACCACACCAATTCTATCTTCTATCAAAAGTATGGTAACAGTGAGGGGAAGCAAGGAAGCTTACCATGGAGCAGAAGAGCCCAGAAGTGTGAAATTGCAATAGATTGTCTCTGTGTTAGCTTGAATAAGAAAGTGGTAGGTGCAGCAACCCAGTGGAACCTCTGAATTGCAGTACAAATCTAGTGTGGTAGATGGGCAACTCCATCTATCAAGAGACACCCTCAGAGTTGCTGGAGGCAGTGAGTGATACGCAGTTTGTTTTTGTACATCTTGGAAGTAAGGCAAAGGGTTGGTGTTGCTGAGCTGACACTTGGGGCAGCCACAGGGTTTTCCAGCCTCCTGGCAGACTGCCAGAAGGAATGGGGGGGGGGAAGCTTTACAAAAATTTTTTGTAATAACTTCATATGAAACTGATTTTATCATGTAATTACAACAAACAACTTCTTGCACATACCACAAATGGAGACAATCTGCACATGGAATCTAGCTGTGAAAAAATGTTGTCTTGTTCTTTTAAATCTTACCCATTTGGGTTTCAATTTCTTGTTTGTTAGTTTAGTTTAAGAGATGAATGCACCTCAGCTTCCTGGCTGTTGTGAGTTCTTGGGAAATAATTGCTCCAGTAATGAGGCCACATATATAACAAAAATAACAAGTAGCCTCTTTTTAAAAACAGGTCTGTGCATTAAAGTGCTAGTGCTTTATAATTCAATGGGTAAGTAGGATGCCTTGTAGTGCCCATCTCACATATAATGCAAAGGACTTACATTTGAAAATGAAAATGCTTCCTTTCATAAAGCTGAGTCACAATTTTGACATTAAAAAAATTCTCAGGCACTTTTATCCTCCAGATAATTGCTCACAGTTTAACTATAGGATTACTACAAATAGATTTTCATTGTTCATGCCACAGTGAAAGACAGATGCAATGTTCTTTTTTTCTTGAATACAGAATGCACAAATAACCAGAGAGCTGGAAAGATTTATGATTAAAATATAAATTTTTCATAATGATTGATCATCTCCATGAAACTTCTTCTCCCAGGAGAACAAAGAATCACTGTAAAGAAAGTGGTCTCTTACATCAGCTTTTACCTTTGCAACCACATTATACAGCTGAGGGCCAACCTGGGCAATTTTTCTCCCCTTTGATACTTTCAGAGAATTTTAACATAAAATTTGAAGGGTGTGAAAAATGAAACTGGGATTGTCTGAAATGGTTTCCTAATCAGGCCTCTTCCTCCTCATAGCAAAGTTTAAGGATTTCTCTAAAAACCACACTGATATCAATTAGTGAAAAGATCCAAGACTGCTGGCTCCCTTTGTTGCCTGTTGGCTTCAAAGGGTCTTAGACATACAGCAATGCCACTACCTCTGTCAGAGACCAGAGGCCTTTGGGCAGTGCTGAAGTATCCATTACAGATGTATTCATACAGATACAATGCATTACGATATGTTATGATACAATCAGGGCTTTTTCTCAGCAGGAACGCAGTGGAACGGAGTTCCGGCTCCTCTTAAAAATGGCCACATGGCCGGTGGCCCTGCCCCCTGATCTCCAAACTCCCCTCTGTCTGGCGATCCGGGGGCGGGGCCACCGGCCATGTGACCATTTTCGCTGAGGGCAATTTAAACTTTAAAAAACTCCCCCCTTGTTCCAGCGGACCCAAAGTGACATCATTATGCAGTCTTGAGTTCCACCACTGAGTTCCACCACCTCTTTTCCCAGAAAAAAAGCCCTAGATACGATATAATACAATAGAATATGATACAATATGATTTGAAGGTGCAACAAGCTTCACAGTGAACATATTTATCTGGTGAGTGCCCTGATTTCGAAAGCTGTGATTAATCATGAACTAAGCCTGATCCCCTTGCCTTGGTACCATTTCTTCTGAGCTACGCTGTACAATAGCTGCAGTGTGGACTTCCGGTTTGGGATTCATGGAGGTCTAACGCAGCTCCATTTGCGGAGCTGACCGGACTGCCGTTTTAAGCGGCCGGCGAGGTGAAAATAGCCCGCGGCCGACTGCTCTCAGGCGGAGAGCAGGCAAAGAACGCTCAAGACCCTAGGGTGAGTTAGATCTCGGACGAGGGGGGGCTCTATGCAACGGGGCCCCCTCCCGATCCTTGAGGTCCCACCTTGCGACGGGTCGGCTACAATCTCTGCGGCAGTTTTGGGGCCAATTCGGCTGGCATAAGACCTACATACCCAAGCTTCGATTGGGGGAAGAAGTGGAAAGGAGAATTTGAAATCGAAACAGCGATTACAACCCGTGGAAAGTGAAGGGAAGGTAAAGATCACTATCTTCCGATACGGGACAGATTGATAAAAACAGAGAGAAAAAAAAAGTAGATTTTTAAACTGCAACAGACTAGTGAAAAGGAGGGGAAGCTCCGGCGGGAGTTGTATTTGAAAAGAGACTAAGTTTAAAGAAGTTATTAAAGAAATTGGATTATTGTTTTGAATACCTGTGGCTTTGGAGCTGTGAGAAAAAGATACCATCGCGAGATCTGCTGTGGGAAGACGGGAGACAGGAAGTGCGTAACAACAATAGAGCGGCTGGAGAGAAGCGGCCCTTGCTGGAGGGCAGGAAGAAGGGAACCGCCATCTTTGAGAGGGGAAGGGTCGCGGCCTCAGCGGAAAAGGAAGTAGGCCATATTGGATTATAAAATCATAGAGAGACCATAGAGAAAAGACGCCCGACATTTTGGACCCTTTAAAATTAATTTATGCAAGAAGACCGGGACATTTGAAATAAAAAAAGTACCAAATTTAACGCCACGGAGTTAAGGAAGAGAGCGGACTCGTGGGAGCGAGCCAAAGCAAGCCCCACGATGTCAAAGAAAGAGTGGCAATCGGCAATAGAAAACTTGGATAAAAAACTTTTGGAGGTGATTAAAGAATTTAAAGACATGAAATTGGAGCTGATCAAAGAGGTTAAACAGACAGTAAAATCGGAGCTGTCTGAAGTAAAATCGGAGCTGTCAGAAGTGAAGAAAGGTATGGAAACAATACAAAGTGAATTACAAGGGACGCAGCAGAGAGTTAAAACAGTAGAAGGAGCGATGGAGAACCTAGCAGATACGCAACAAACAGAGATGAGGCTGATGAGGGGAAGGATGGCTGTTGCGGAAAGTAGACATATGGAGAAGCAGCTGAGATTTCGCGGTCTGCCGGAATTGGAAGGAAAGACAGCGCAAGAACAGATGACGGAGGTGTTAGCTGAATACCTGGGGAAGGAGGAGGAGGATGTTGTGGCTATCCTTGATGTGGCATATCGTGTGAATTCGAGAATTGCAACCCAGAGGAAAGTACCAAGGGACGTGATTGTACAATTTACAACAAGAAACATGAAAGAGAAGATTGTGACTAAACAATTTCAAGATCCATTGGAGATCGATGGCAAGACAATTATTATAATGAAGGAACTACCCAGATCAGTGTTACTAGATCGGAAAAAATATAAAGCGCTAATCCAGATGTTGAAGGACATGAAAATCAGGTACAGATGGGAGCTCCCAGAGGGTTTGTCCTTCAAATTTGGAGGTGCCAAAAAGCGTATCAGATCTGAGAGGGAGATGGAGCGATTTATAAGGGACAATGAAAAAGACTTACCAACAAGATTATGAATATGGAGTGTAAAGTATTATCTTGGAATGTAAATGGACTAAACTCACCGAATAAGAGAAAAAATATTTTTCACTGGCTATTAAAACAAAAATGTGATATTGTTTGTTTGCAAGAGACTCATATTCGAAAACAGGATGTAAAATATTTAAAACTGGGAAAATTGGGCAAGGATTTTGTAGCGGCCTCAAGTAAGAAAAAAAGAGGAGTGGTGTTGTATGTAAAAGAGGAGCTACAACCAAAATTCATAATGAAAGATGTGGAAGCCAGATTTGTAGCAGTGGAATGTACTTGGAACTTAAAGAGAGTGTTGGTAGTCGGAATCTATGCACCTAACGGTGCAAAAGAGAGCTTCTTTGAAGATTTGAGGAAGCATTTAGACGATCTTTCATATGATCAGATAATTCTTGCTGGAGACTTCAATGGAGTGACAGACTTGGAACTGGATAAAAAGACTACAATGGCACAAAAGAAAAGAGGACTATTACCAAAGCTCTTTTTTGAGTTGATTCAACAAGAGACTCTTGAAGATGTATGGAGGAGAGAATATCCTAAAAGTAGACAGTTTACTTTTTATTCTGCAAGGCACTCCACACTATCAAGAATTGACATGATCTGGGCCTCAAAAGATTTGGCGTTATGGACTAAGGATGCAGAAATAATGCCGATGGTAGGCTCAGATCACAACCCAATTATGTGGAAATTAGGGAAAAGGAGAAAAAGGAAAGCATGGAGAATAAATGAGGACTTGCTACAGGAAAAAGAGAATATGGAAATATTGAGAAGAGAGACAAAGTTTTTCATACAATACAACGTGAATAAAGAAGTACCAACTGATAAAGTTTGGGATGCTTATAAGGCGGTTATAAGGGGCATACTAATGGACTTAAATGGTAGAGCAAGAAAGAAGAAAGAGGAGAAGAGACAAGAGATTGAGGAGAAAATAAAAGCTAAGGAAACACAGTTAAAAAAGAGACCAGGGAAAAAGAAATTATATCAGGAAATTAAAATATTGCAAGAACAGCTAACAGCAATGAGTAACAAAGAATTGGAGTGGAATCTCAAAAGGCTGAATCAGAAAGCGTTTGAGGGTGCAAATAAACCTGGGAAGTACCTGGCATGGCAACTGAAGAAGAGAAGGGAAAAGAAAACAATAAACAGAATCTGTGAAGATGACAAAACGTATCTGGAACAGACTACCATTAGTAGAGCCTTTTATAAATTCTACGCTAAATTGTACAACAAGAGAGAAGTAAATAAAGACTCAATAGCGTCATATCTGGAGAAAATGACACTTCCAGAAATTTCGGACGCTTGGAGAAGTAAATTGAACAGTGAGGTAACGGATGAGGAAATAAGTAAGGCAATACAATCTGCAAATCTAGGAAAGGCGCCAGGGCCAGATGGACTTACAGCTAAATTTTATAAGACTATGGCCAATGAGCTGGCACCATTCCTAAAGGAGGTGATCAATGGAGTTCTAAGGGACCAAAGGATCCCAGACACTTGGTCTGAAGCGAACATATCATTGATCCCAAAAGAGGGCCAAGATTTGACTAATGTGAAAAATTACAGACCTATATCGTTACTCAATAATGACTATAAAATTTTTGCGAAGATACTGGCGGAGAGACTGAAGGGGTGGCTTTCGGAAGTTATAGAGGAGGAACAAGCAGGCTTTCTGCCAGACAGACAAATAAGAGACAATTTAAGGACAGTGATTGATGCTATTGAATATTATGATAAGTGTTGTGATAAAGAGGTTGGTTTCTTCTTTGTTGACGCTGAAAAGGCATTTGACAATTTAAACTGGGACTTTATGTTTGCCACTATGGAAAAGCTACAATTAGGAGAAAGATTCATCAGAGCAATTAAGGAAATTTACAGAGACCAGACTGCAGCAATTGTGGTGAACGATGAACTGACTAAGAAACTGATTATAAGTAAAGGAACAAGACAAGGTTGCCCGTTGTCTCCACTGTTGTTCATTTTAGTATTGGAGATCCTGATGATACAAATACGACAAGACGAGGAAATTCGAGGAATAAAAATAAAGGACTATTCATACAAGGTCAGAGCATTTGCGGATGATATAATGTTAATCGTAGAGGACCCATTGGAGAACATGCCAAAAGTGATAGACAAGATCAAGGAGTTTGGAGACTTGGCAGGTTTCTATATTAACAAAAAGAAGTCAAAGATATTATGTAAAAATATGACTAAGCAGAAACAACAATTGTTAATGGAAACAACGGACTGTGAAGTAACAAGTAAGGTGAAATACTTGGGAATTGAACTGACTGCTAAGAATATTGATTTATTCAAGAATAATTATGAAAAACTATGGACTCAGATAGAGAGAGACTTGATTAAATGGAATAGGCTCAATCTGTCATGGTTGGGTAGGATTGCAGCAGTTAAAATGAATGTGTTACCAAAAGTGATGTTTTTGCTACAGACAATACCAATCATCAGAGACTCTAAACAATTTGAAAAATGGCAGAGGAAAATTTCAGACTTTGTATGGGCAGGCAAGAAGCCTCGAGTGAAAATGAAAGTTTTACAAGATGCAAAGGAAAGAGGCGGAATGCAACTGCCCAATCTGAGACTTTACCACGATGCAATCTGCCTAGTTTGGTTGAAAGAGTGGATGACACTAAAGAACAAGAAATTATTAGCCCTAGAGGGATACAAAAAAATATTTGGATGGCACGCATACCTATGGTACGACAAAGTAAAGGTCAACTCGATGTTCCTGCACCATTTTTTACGGAGAAGTCTATACACAATCTGGAAGAAGTATAGAAATTATCTACAAGAAGGAACTCCTTGGTGGGTGGTTCCATATGAGGTGATAGACCCGAGAGCTGTTGATAACGAACGACAATGTTTAACTTACAAAGAAATAACTAAAACTGAAGCAGCTAAACTTAAAATAAAGACGCAAGAGGAACTCTCACCTAATTACGATTGGTTCCAGTATAGACAGGTTAGAGACTTGTATAACTCGGACTCTGTAAAGGGAGGTATACGAACAGAGAATTCGGAACTAGAGCAGACCCTTCTTAAAGAGGACAAGAAAAGAATATCCAAGGTATACCAGGTACTGTTGAAATGGTATACCGAGGATGAGACAGTTAAAACACAAATGGTGAAATGGGCTATAAATTTTAACAAAGAAATAACAATGGAGGCATGGGAATACTTGTGGAAGACTACAATGAAGACAACGACATGTACAAATATCAAAGAGAACATCTACAAAATGATCTATCGTTGGTACATGACACCAAAGAAGATTGCGCTAGGGAATTTGAACACTTCTAATAAATGCTGGAAATGTAGGAAGCATGAGGGCTCCCTCTATCATATGTGGTGGTCGTGTGAGGTAGCTAGGCAGTACTGGGGGGTAATAATAAGAGAAATGAGTGAAATTTTACAATTTCAAATCAATAAGAACCCAGAACTCCTGCTACTGAACTTGGGAATGGAGGGAATTCCAGCTCATCACAGGACACTGATATTTTACATGACGGCAGCAGCTAGACTTTTGTATGCGCAAAAATGGAAAGTACAAGAAGTGCCAACTATCGAAGATTGGATCTACAAATTGCTGTATATGGCTGAAATGGACAAGATGACAAGAAAACTGAGAAATCTGGACTCAGGGCAGTTTAACACAGACTGGGAGAAGCTGAAACAATATCTGGAGAAGAAATGGGAGGTGGGAGGAAAACTGTGGCAGTTTGAGAACTACTGAAGTATAATAAAATGTAGAGGGGGGTGACTTTACCGGGGGGGAGAAGAGATAAATGTGAATTTATAAGCAGTTAGATTAACAGATTGACATATATATAGATATATATAGGCTAATAAACAGAATATTGATAGAAAATAATTAACTATAAGGATTAAATATAAGGATTGAGTAACCAATAATATTTTCTTTCTTTGACAAGATTTGTACAATGCACCAAACTGAATGTCTGAAGGTATAGACGAGTCAAATTGATTGACTATGTGATGAGAGTTACAGAGAATTATTATAAAAAGACAGAATGAGTAATATATAGAGAATAAGTCAAATTGTTTGATTTAAATGAATGTAAGATTTATATGGTTTATGATATATAGAAATACTTAAAAAATGGAAAATGGGATAAATTGTTTATCTAAGATGGAAACAAAGACTTACAGTTTGGGTATATAGTATTAAAAATAGTTAAGATGTACTGCTTAGAATAATGGAGAATATATATTTGTTTTAGATAGAGGAATCTAATAGAAGTAAGGGAAAAGGGACAAAGGGTTGGAAAACTGTTGGAAGTCAAAAAAAGGGGGGGAAAGGGAGGGGGTTAGAAATTGAAAATTGGGGAAAATTGAATGTAAATGTAAAAATAATGGACTCTAACCCAATAAAAATTTTTTCAAAAAAAAAAAACAATAGCTGCGGTGTGTGTATGTTATTGTGCTCGAGGAAAAAAATCAGTGGATCAATGGTTTAGACTAGGATGGGGATTAACGGTTGATGTGGCTTTTGGTTAAGCTTGAAAACAGCTGTCCCAGAGCTTCACTTCTCCACCTCTTGAAAAGAAAGGATGCATCTGCCCATGTGCTGCCAACACCAGCCTGGCACGCATGCAACAGGGTTGAAACTGACAAAAACAAAAAAAACCCACAAATGGATCAGATCCAAGCTGGCACCAGCCCACCCGGAACAAACTAATACTGGAACAGAATTTTTCCAGAACCCCTAGAACCAAAACAGAAATGAAATTTTTCTTAGGGCACACCCCTAGTAAAAACTGAAATGAAACAAAACACTCAAACCTTTGTGTGGGAGGATGTCACTACAATTTGGTTTTCTGGATGTGGTTTACCATTTTGGAAACTGCTTTAACAAAACGAAACAGCAATTTCCAGGTGCATTTCTGCCTCATTTGTTTTAGTTTGCACACTCCTAAGATGTATTTACTTGTAAAAAAAAGCCAAAAATCTGCTTGATCTGGGGCGTTACAATGAAGGACTAATAAGGAAATAGGTAAGATAAAGATGCAGAATCAGAAAGGGGTAGTTTTACTCCTGTGCCTCATTCCAATAATATTGTATTTAAAGTTATAAATTTAAAACATTTTAGTACCAAAATCTGTATAAAGAAGGGAAAAATAACTCTTATAAAGTAGTAACATTCTATACTGTGTTCTAACATACAATGTAAAATGCAATGTTTTAATGTTCTCTAGTCTCAGCAAATGCTAGATGAAGTAAAGACGTCACAGTGGGATTGCGTTCTGTATGGATCATTAATAGTAGGCCCTGATGGATGGATCTACTATAACTGCTTTGCTTTTGCTTTCTGTTTCTGCCCTTTGTTGCATGCTGAATTCATTCTGTGAGATTATTCTTTGTAGCATTCTGTTCACCATCATTTGTTGGATTAGAAGCTAATTTGGGCTTTCTAGATCCAAATTTATATTCATTTGGCAATCATTTACAAGCATTTCTAGGTTAAAGCAAGCATTGCCAATTTTTTCTATTATAGATAATAATCAATTTGAATAGGAAATTGTGTGCATTTCTAGGCCAGCATTTCAAAGGGTATTTGCAAAGGAAAATACTTACAGAAAAAAATAATAAACAGGATCTTTGGGCACACAAAAGGTATTCCAGCTTAAATTTTCATGGACTAGGGCCTATACCTGCATAGACAGTGAATAGAACTACCCTATGCTGATTTTTTATGTTTGGAGAGGTATAAAAAAACTCCAGCAAGGTCAAGGGGGTATGGAAATTACATTTTGTCCTGTGCTTCCTGCATTTTGCAGCCCCCTTGACCTTACTGTTATTTCTTCTTGCATATCTTTATCCTGCTGTTTATTTCTTTTTACATATTTGCATAGTGAGAATTAGGGCTGCTAGGGTTGCCAGTCCCCTGCTCCCACTTACCTGGCTGGCGGGGGGCATGCCTTCTGGGATGATCTCCCAGGAGGCACAGCACACTCCCATGCACCACAGTGGTCTGATTTGGGCCCGTTTCGGGCCTGGATTGGGCCAGCCACAGCACTTTTCTTGCTGTTTGCAAACAGTAAGAAAAATACTGCTTTGAGCTTCCCCCACCAACTATTTTTACCCGAGGGGAGAAGGAGGAAGGAACTCCCTCCTGATTCCCCCCCTTGCAGAATGCAGGAGCACTCCCAGGGTGCTTTCAGCCTACGTGATGATGTCACTTCCTGGAAGTGATGTTTTCACGCATGCTGGGAGCACATGCGCTGTGCGCATGAAGAGAGACTCCTCAAGGTAAGTCCCAGACCTCCAACTCCCTCTGTGGCTGTCAAACCCCCAAGAGGTACAGGGAATCTCCTGCCCCAGGTCCTGTTACCCTCTGCAGCTTAGAGAGGCAGTGGGATATTCTTTTTTTTTTTAATGCAGCTCCATGTCCTTACTAGGAGTTGTTACTGGAAGTGAGAAAGGGCAGTTCTAGGAATCACCAGAATCTGTTAGCGTTTCTAGCAATTCCTAGACTTACCCTTCATTGCTTCTTGTAAGAACTAAGTAGATGAGATTGCATTTTTTAAAAAATTCTTTCAGAATGCTACCCCCCCCCCCCCCAGGCTGGTCCCCAGGCACTGCCTTGCAACCGAAAACTACTCATTGCATTTGAGTCAGTTGGTTCTAGTCCACCAAAGCTTATGCTGGAATGCAATTTAGTCTTTAAGAAGCTCAAGACTTTTATTTAGTTTTGTGGCAACAGACTATTATGACTAGCTCTCTGGAATTATAACCTATGGAAATTTCTTGAATGACGTTCTGAAAAGTTGATCATTACACAGAAAAAACTTTGTTAACCCACATTCATGAGGAGTTGTCAGTTAACCAAACAGGCCTGTTTAGATAAGATTTTAGCCAGTGTGGTGGATCACCTGCTGGCTTCCACCCAGGTCACTCACCAAACTTACCAGTTAACCAAGCTTTTACTGTACTCAAATTTAAAGTGCTCTCTGTTTTTTTTTCACTGATGATTTCTATTTTAGGAAAGCTGGAATCTTGCAATCAGGTATTGATCAACTTAAACAGAAGAAAGTTGTAAAAAAACTATGGACCCTCTCAAAGATCTCATGAAACTGAACCACAAACCATTCCTAAAAAAGGTCTAGATTAATTATTCAAAGGTACAAATTAATTATTTTCCTCCTCTTCCTGTTTGTCTTACAGGTATAGTTCATTCTGGTCCCCTCATTTCTCAAGACCACTTATCCTGGTCAAAGACCTTCCCAAGTAGAAGGATTTATCGGCTTATATGTTATAGTGCCATTCAGCACAGCATTAGCAGACTTCTTCAAATGCCTTATAGGAGTTATTTTAAAGGTGAGCTGCTTTTTAATAGGCTCAAGCTGAGTCACCATTTCCTCTGTAATATTATCCCATAATGCATGGATCTGAATAAATTTTCTATCTAGCTACTGCTCGTCGTACCTTCTATTTATATCAGCAAGTTCTGAAGCAGCAATTTCAGTAACTGGTTTACTAGAATCTGTTAGAATATTTATATCCCACTTCACCAGTTAGCTTAGTAGGTGTTGGATCCCAGTACTAAGTTTAAATACTATTTCAGTACTGATCTGCTGCTACCAGGGTTGGGTTTTCAAGAATAAACTTACTTTGGAGGGCAAGAAGCTCTTGCATCCTAGGGTAGATCACTGCCATCAATTTCTTCTGACTAACCATAAATTCAGGGATTGAGGAAATAAAGTGTACAACTTTACTGGGTGTTAATCAAGAAGCCAGCCCTGCAAAGTAGACTACTTACTTGCTGAGTTCCTACTAAAACAGTTAACTAGTGACTTGGCCCATAAGCCAAAATGCTGGGTTCAGACTGAAGCCCCAAACCCAATAACACCGCACAAGGATAAAGATTAATATATTTATTAAGAATTGTGCAAAAGATTACATACATAGAAAGTGTGCAAAAACAGGATAAATAAAACAATAAAGACTAGTTATCTAAAACACCTGAATTGCCTAGCAGGACCCTCTGCCCGATAAACCAGTTGTTATCATGTAAAGTTAAGCCAAGCAGAACAGGACACCAAGGATTAGCTTTCCAGTTTTAGTCCCAGAACAAAATAGCCAAGGGCCAGAAGCCATGTCTGATTGCTGGTCCAAGAGCAAAAAATTCATGTAGAAACTTCTTTTTATCCCATATTATCCTGCAACATGGGGCAATTCTAAGAACCAATCTGGGCATTGCTAAGGCATGTGAACATGGCCGTCTGTAGCTGTGTTATCTCACCCATCAGAGCAATTAGCTTTCACCTGAGTTCTGAGACTTACCAAGATAAAATGCAGAGGATGATTCTCTTTTCTTCTTTCAAGTGGTTTTAGTTCTGTGTTTTAATGGTACATGCATGTGGCACCTTCATGCTGTCTTATTAATAGCCAACGGCCTTATTAGTGGCCTCGATCTAATCCAAGTGAGCTTGATCTGACCTGCACCACTTGGCAATAAAACAGATGTTTTTTGCAAACTTGGGGGAACATCTAGGTTTGTAGAAAAATAAGAATCTTTAAAAAATCACACTAAGAGATCCCCCCCCCAAAAAAAACAACAAGAGCACATTTCTGTGCATAAGCTTACTTCCTCTGGTGTTGTCATTTCCAGGAGCTGTGTGGGGCCTGCCAGGGGCAGCACTGGAGACTAGGAGCCATGCAGGGTCCAGTAGTGAAGGCAAGGAGTTGTACAGCACCACCTGAGACAGCAACAGGGGGATAGAAGAGAGGCCTAACAGAGTGAGGAGGCAGGGAGCCATGCATGCCACCACCATTGCTACAATGATGCCAGGCAGATGGCTGGGGAGAGAGAACTTATGCTGCAGTGTAGCTAGGGATGGCTGAGCTGCAGGGGAGGATAGAATCCCCTCAAGAATCCCCTCACCTTGGCTTGCAGGCAGCAGACAGCCAGGTAGGAACCAAGGAACCTGCTCAGGTGGGGGTAGACAGTCTAGTCACAGCTACCGCAAAGTTGGGGGGTGGGAATGCTGCAAACTCTGTTCAGGTAGGTGGTTGGTGGGAGAGCTGCCATCAGTCTGTCAAAACTAGGGTAAGCCTGCCTGTGCTGGCTTGAAATGCTGCTGCCGACATTGAGCAGGCAAGCCTGGGATCTGCTGGGCTGGGATCCGCAGTTTTGAAGAATTTGGACAAAAGAAAGATTTCCCCCAAAACTTGGGGGGCTCTCCAGGCTTGCAGAAAAATTTGAATTTTTTAAAGGAAGGGGGGTTTACCCCCCCTCCCCAACTGAGGAGCATTGTCTGTGCTTGCCTGGCAGCATCCACCCCCCTCATCAAACATGGAAAATGTTGGAGGATGGGAAGCCACTGCTTGAGTAACATAGGCAAGGGTAAGCAGAAGAGGACAGGAGCCACCTACTGCCAGTGAAGATTGGCAGGGGGCAGGCAAACATTGGGGGGACAGGCAGCCAGAGCACAAAAGGTGTGTCTGTTTGTATGACAGAGAGTGGGCATTGGGGAACAGAGCAAGAAAAAGAAAGTATGAGTGGGTGAGTGAGCGGGTGGCACGGATAAAGCAAGAAAACTGGATGGAATGGGTGAAAGAGAGAGAAAAGATTATGAGGACAGAGACAAAGTGAAGGTGTGTGTGTGTGTGAGAGAGAGAGGGGGGGGCTTTGGGGAAAGGAGAAAGAGAGAGAGAAAGGCTAAGAGAGAGAGAGAAAAGTAGGGGAGAGGGAGGAGAAGTGGAGAGAGAAGCGAGAAGAGAGGAGAGAAGTGAGGAGGAAGCAAAAGGGGAGGGAATGGGATGGCTGTTCCCGCAAGTTCCTTGTGGGCTTGTATTTTTATGATTTTATTATTTTTATGATTAGACATGTATTGTCTTTGAATTTTTACTTAAAGAAAATCATGGACAAAAAGATTTGTGCAGTGTCACTGAATTTAACAGCCAAAATTGTTGGAAGGAAATATCTATTTTCATTTTCCATCCTAAACTCATCAATTACTTCCTGCAATCAGAGTGCAGAAGGAGTCTACCAGTGTAATCCAGTTTCTCTAGACTAAGCCCATTGATTTCAAAGGGCTTAGAGTGTAGTAACTCTTCTTATGATTGCAGTGTAACAGTGTAGTCCTAAGAACACTTTTCTGGGAGTAGGCCTCATTGAGTAGGCTTGAGTAGAATGCTTAACAGACCCATTTAAGGTTGATCTCTAACACCACAATCCTAAGAAGAATTACATACTTTTAAGATTCAGACTAGACATTACATCTTACATGTGTCAGAACATGGGTTCTCTTCCTGACTCACTATCATACAGAACAGGAGATCTTACCTTAAAAATTCTCTGTTTGGCTTCAGAGCACTGATGGGGGGGGCAGTTCTGACCATTTTCACCAGCAAAAACAGCCATGTTATGGAGCTTTTTGCTCCCTTTCTTCAGATCCGTGTATCCTAGGAAAGGGCAGCATGGGAAGGAAGCTGGAAGCCCCTCCTCTTCCCTTGCAGCATTCTGGAGCCAAATGGAAGAATGTAAGATAAGCTGTTCTTCTGTGTGAGAATGAAGTCAAAATAGGAACCTAGCTTCCCACACATAGAAAAGTAATGTGGGCTTGTGGGTGGCCCATAATTTTGTAACCTTCACAGCACTGTTAAGATAAGATACACTGTTCTTTCTTGTGAGAGAGAGTTGGGACAGGCACCTGTGTCTTGACCATTCTAAGATGTAACATCTAGTTTGGGCCCAAGTTCACTGGTTACTATTTAGAGTAATATTACTCAAGATTGCACTGGCACAATAACTTCCATGGTCTTAGAACACTGCAAATCTGCTTAGGACTGCACTATTTGTTTCTGTCTCTCAGGAACAAGAAAAATAGCCCTGGCATCAGGTCATGGGCAGAATTTTTTAGATTGTTACCCTCGGTGGCTTTTTGACGATGACTTTCCCCTTCGTCTCAGACTTTAAAAAAAAAAATTGCACCCCTGATTTGCTTGTGGTGTTAGATTTCTGGGAAGAGCACAGTTTCCTTCTAAAAGCTGAGGGTCAAATTAAATGGAATGCTGAATTGGATTTTAATTCATTTTTAAATAACAGCCATGAAAGATAACTTGACACTGTTTGATGCAAATTGGGGCTTCCTGTGGCTGCTATTCAAAAAGAAATGTGGTCATTCACAGATCATTCAGCAGCTTGTCTGGTTTGGATCTTAAACAGACAGGTCACATAACATGACAGATAAGAATGTGAATGACATTAAGGGGAGCAACACAGCAATATCTTCTTATGTGAAAGTATAGTCCTGATGGAATAAGTTTAGAAGCTGACTCCAGAACCTTCCTGGTCCCAATGGGTTGGTAGCAGTACATTTCTGGGTTTCTTCTACTCACTCTGGGGGAAAACAAAACCTGGGAGTTGATTGAAGGCTAGCACTAAGCTTCTGAATCAAGGTGAGATCACAAAATAGGAACTGGTACATGAAGTTCTGCTACCATCTTGATTGTAGTCACAGTTTCCAGTTGGGGCTGGGCATGTTCAGAGAAACACATCCAATTAACACATCGCAGAGCCTTCCTCCCCACCCCCTCAAGAAAGTCATGTCCTTTGCTTTTTCCAATTGATGTGTCATGGCATTTCTTCCTAAACTTAGTTTGAAACCTGATGAAAGAAAAGAGAATGCCAAAAGTAGTCATAGAACATCAAGATTTGTTCAAGTTCTCTTGAACTTCATTTTTAGCTGGTAAAAATAGTGGAAAGAAAATTTGTCGAGGCAATATTGCAGAGCATATTTATATATTTGTGGAGCTCTTTGATAGCTTCTTTGAAAAGGTGTTTTGTAAGGGCATATCACAATACACTGTTTTGATGCTGGGAAGCAAGGACACTGGGATGAAAAGAAACTGTAAATGAGGTCAGCTGGCTGATAAGGTTTTCAAGACCTTTCTTAGTTCTGCCAGCCTTATTTAGAATTTGCTCACTGTGTGCATCTTGAACTGCTGAGTTTAAAGAAAATTCAAAGTAATGTACAGGATGCTCCACAGTAGGAATCTACAGAACTGTGCTGGTTTTTGTCTTTACTTCAATAATATTTGAGAACAAAGGTCTCTCTATCAGAACCTTTGCTTAAAAGCCATGTAGTATAAAAAGTGGCTATAATGAAAAGTCAAGAGGAAAAATCAGTACATTTATGATACCTGAAATGGTCGAAAATAAGGGCACAATCCACTGGGAAATTCTTCATTAAAGTAATTGAGAGCTATATAGGGAGAATTGTTCCCATTAATTTTGGTAGAACACACAGTGAGCCACCTGTGGGTGGGCCAAGGGACAATGTTCAAGGGTTTGTAGGCTGATGCAACTTTCCCAGTCATGCATCTTTTTGTATGTTGAATCAGGTCTGTTTAGTATGGGGGTGTCCAGGGTTAATCATTGCCTGGGGACCTGTCTCCAGTCCTGGGCTTAAATGGGACAACCTCCTGGAGGTGTGTGCCCCAGTTTTTGTCCCCCCCCCCAGTTTTATGAAGCGGTAGATGCAATAGTTGGGAACTGAAGGGCCACTTTATTAAACTTTCAACAAAAGTTGAAAGACTCATCCTTAAGAGACTGAGGGATGAGCTCACTAACCCCAAGTACACTGAAGAAGGCAATCAGAGAGGCAGCATAAAAAAGTACCTACTCTAATTTGGAATGGCAAACTAATGCCCACACTGTTTTCAAACCCATAAGAATGTTTGGCGAGATGGGCTGTCTCTGATCTTTAGGTGCCACAGAGTCCCGAGACCACCCCTCCAACATCTTCTGGATACGGAAGTCCCCTCTGGTGTCATCTAGGCCACGAGCTTTGCTCACAAAAGCCAGAGCTGCTAGCTGGCTCCAAATATACCTGAGCACTTGCCTCTTACCATTCTGTGCCACATAGAACTGCATCAGATGCTCCACAGGGATGGCCCATAACTGGCATAAATCTACCTCATGCCTGAACCCAGCAAACTGCTGGACAGCCCCATCATATGTCAACTGGGTTCTGAATGGCCCTGAAGACCTCCATTGAAGGCCTCTAGGAACTCACCCCAGACCTCTAGGTCCTCCCCCACACCTGCAGTAATCTTCCGATGGTGCGGAAGACAGAGGCTGCCCATCGCATCACAGAGGAATCTAAGGAACATCCTACTGGGGGGCACCACCCTGCATGCAAAATTGAGGTGGCCCACTATCTGCTGCAGATACAGTAAGGAAACCTTACAGTTCTCCTTCAGGCTAATCAGTCAAGCCCTGAGGTCCCGAAGCTTATCAGCTGGCATCTGTGAGGTCTGCCCAACCGTGTTTAACTCAATCCCCCAAAATGTAGGGATCTGTGATGGGCCTTCTGTCTTTTGATGGGCTAAGGGAACTCCCAGCTCCTGGGCAAGGTTGACAAAGTCTTCCAGGAGCTTGGCACACTGCCCCAAACCAACTGGCTCCACAAAAAGGAAATCATCCAGACAGTGGGCTTTATCGCAGCAGGGCTGCCGCCAATGCAAGGCCCACTCAAGAAATGAACTAAAGCATTTGAAGGCTGCACATGAAATGTAGTGTCCCATAGGGAGTGCCCAATCCATGTAAAATTGTACCTCAAAGGAAAAGGTTTTATAAGTGAAGTCCTTAACATGGAATATTCAATCACTCAAGTTATTAAGCCACAAAAGTTCCCATCACAAAATACATGGCCATTTTTTTGAAACCAATGCCGGAGTTCTTCCCTATCGCAGGAGAACAAGCGGCATTCATTAACCCATTTTGGTCTGGACTGTATATGCTCCGTGCAGGGCAACCCTGTAGAAATGGAAAAATGAAATGTAATTACATGTAATGAAAGTTTGAATGTATTTTGTGACGGGAACTTTTGTGGCTTAATAACTTGAGTGATTGAATATTCCATGTTAAGGACTTCACTTATAAAATCTATCACCTAATTGAAAAGGGAAGGTGTGTTATTATCACTCCTTGCTATACTTCCTTGAGCTTGGGCTCCTTTGTTGATGTATATTTAGGAAGTTTCCTTCTTTTGTGTTTGGGCCTCAAAGGAAAAGGCCAGCAGCTCAGTATCCTCTGGATGGACTAGGAGAAGGCTGACTTGATGTTGCATTTCACCATTTCTACTCCCAGCCCACACCTCCTTACTACCTTGACCGCTTGGTCAAATGAAGTGTACCAAACTGAGCACAAGCACTCAGGAATGTCATCATTTACAGACCGCCCCCCCCCCCTTGGGTAAGAAAGATGATAGATAAGCTGAAACTCGCCAGCTGCTTTCTTAGGAACAACACCTCAAGGGGAAACTCTTAAACATGGAACAGGTGGGGAAAGGAAGGGCCTCAGATCCTGCCCTCAGCACATTCCTTCTCAATCTTGGCTTGCACTATCCCCTCCATGCCCACCACTGTACTTAAGCTGGAAGGCATGAAGGGGGATCTGGGACCCTGAAATGGAATCCAAAAACCAACCGTAAAACCTTTTAACAGAAACTGGGCATCAGCCTGCCTGAGGTAATTGGCCAACATGACCTCAAGTACCCTCAGATTTATTGGGCTGGGGCCCTTTACCAGAGGCCTGGTGTCCAGCAGGACCAGCCCTGCATTTTGTGAACAACTTCTGCCACTTTCAGGCTGTAAACTCCCAGCAAAGCAGCCAAGGCTGAAACAAGTGCCCCACAGGGGCATGAGTGCCAGGTGCTGTGTAAGTCCAGTGCACAAGATGTCCACTATAGGACTGGTCACCTGCATTAGGCAGTGCCAGGGACATTACCTGCAGCCAAAGCTGCTGGTATATCTGGTCCCAGGGCCAGAGGTTAAGAGGACGGATGGAGAGGTTAAGGATGGCACGCATACGGAATTCCTCATCGTATTGGAGCCATGCTGCTCCAACAAAATCTGAATATCCCCTGTATATGATATCCATATACTGAAAGAGGGGTGCTGCCCTCTGGGGATGGGCGCGAGCAATCATACATGCATAAATCAGGAACTCCAGGAGCCAATTAGCCCAAGTCCTGTCCATCTTGTTTAAGACGCTCTTTATCCCAGTCATCTAGATCCTCTTTATCATTCTTCTCCAGTTCCCTGAAGAGAAGGGAAAAGACATCAACATATTCTCCCTTGAGATTTTTTTCTGTGGTCGCTGGGGTGAAGTGGTTGCACAGAGGCATGGCCATGTCTCCAAGTGGCAGGGCTCTAAAGGGAACAGCCCCGTAATTGGCCCAAGGTGTCCCGCAGAATGAACCTCAAGGCAGCACAAATCCCATACCAGCCTGGGCCTGTGTTGTAGCTGGCAGCCAAGCGGCAGCCCCTGTCAGCTGTTCCGTAAAGGATGGCTAACCCCATTGTGACCATCCACCTGCTACATTACTGGCCTGAGACATGCCCATGAAGGCAGCAGTCTGACCTCAGGTGCTCCCAAGGCCATGCATACCCCTGCTGGGGCCATGTGGACTTACTCTCCATTTCCAGGGGCAGACTCTGCTGTCCATCCTGCATCACCTGATGATGGGCTGACTTCTTTCGCAAGTCCCTCTGGTGCCAGAATGCATGCTTCATCACCCTCTGACACACCTGTTAGTCCACCAGGACCTGAAGAACCCTCGAGGGCAGTAAAATGAGACAGAATATCATTAAGGGATGCCATCTTAGAAGCCACTCTTACTGGCCTCAGTCTTTTTGCCCCTGCACTGTGCCCTGAAAGGCCCTTTGCCTGTTCCAAAGCAACCAGCCTTCCCATGGTCTGCTGCCTGGTAGGCCCTTCATCATCCTCATCTGATGATGATGACAGGGCAATGGCAGGCCTTTTTGCAGGAGGAGGGAATTTTGTAGGCTGTTTGCCCTTGGGCATCCCAGAGCCATCTTTAGGGGCATTCTAAAGCCTGAACACACTACTGTGTCTAACACCAAAGCTTACCCTCTCTAGGGCAGTACACATTTTGTCACTGGGCAAGCCCCTATGGCCATTAGATAGATACCACATCAATTGGCCCTCGGGTCTAAAGGCCCCTGTTGATACCTATTATGTGGCCTGCCACAAGATGGCTGACAGACCTAAAGGCCGCCAAAGGCTAACCCCTAGCCCCTATGACCATTGGGGGGGGGCGGGTGCCCTACCAAATAGCTGCCGGGTATAAAGGCCCCATTGATGCCTATTTTGATGCCTTCTGCAAAATGCCCACCTGACCTGGAAGGCTCTTAAAGGCCATTAGGTTGTGCTCTTACAAAGTGGCTGCCAGGCCTAAACATGCTTATTGAATGCAAGGGGCTAATTTGGCCTGGTGCCAAATGGCCACTGGAGGCCCTATTAATCTGGCTGCTGCACCTGCACCTCAATAGTCACCCCAGCCTAATGGACAGCAAATCCCATGGTGCTTCCTGGCCCAAAGCTGGACTATATTTCCCCCCCCCCCAGAAGCAAAGTGAACCCTAAGTAACACTCGCCTGATAGTGTGGAGGATAGGAAGGCTGACATGGGGGGAGAGGGTGCCCATGCTATCCAACTGAGCTCCTGGATATCCAAGGGAAAACAGGCACAGCATGCAAAAGCACCCACTGCTTGGTGCCCCCCCCAACCAGGGAGGAAAAGGCCCATTACAACCGCACTGCCCGCTCCCCCAACAAGCACTAGAAAACCTGAGAGGCTCTCAGGCTCCAGACGAATGACTTTGCTGCTTGAGGTAGCCACAGCAAGGCTCCTGCCGGGGCATGGGACCCAGCAAATGTCTTCGCTATAGAGGCTGCCTCGTCCCTCGCCAGCAAGCTGCTACCACTGCCGCCACTGCAGGGACAAGCATATCTCCTCATGCTAGATAAGCTGAGCAAGTATTCAGCTGCACTCAAGCATGGGGCGGAACGGAGACACCACAGGCTGGAGCAGCCTTATAAGGCCTCCGGCTCCACCCCCCAGTGCATACCTGGATGCCTGGGAAAGCACTGTCTGCCTCCCTCCTCTGAAGAGGCAAATAACGGCCCCTAGCCAAGGCAGCTGTTGCCACTGGTCGGAAGTGCCTCATTATCACAGGAAGTAACTTTGGTCTTGGAAACTTATTATTGTTAAAATGTTGTACTGTTATTTAAAATCCATATATTCTCTGACAAACTGGCAGCACTTAAAATGTGTATGTTTGTAATAAACTGCTAATGTGGTCATTAAATTGTGATCTCTAAATTGCATCATTCATGTAACATTCCATATGCATCTCCATGTCAAGATCTTGCTCTGTTCTGTATAATGTGTAGTAAACTTTATTCCATGTCCTGATGCCTTTATATTGTTTATTCCTTTGGCATACCAATAAAAGTCACTAATGTGGTGCATGGGTGGAAAATAGCACAACATGGGTTTACTACATGTTATGGAAGGACTAGAGAGAACTTGACCCTTTTAATCATGCCATTTTAAATGTGTGATTTACTTGCCAAAATATTGCTAATGGTATAATACTGGTAGCATTTGGTTATGCATATATGGCAAGGAAAGACAGAAAGAGAAAACATACTGGATTACTCAGAAGTGCTGCTTATTTGCATCTCTTTTGTTCCCAAATTGGACATACAACAATTTAAACCACATGTAAACAGAAACAGATGCAACGAGAATCTGCTGTGACCTCTGAGCAGAGTCTAATACACCAACAAAACAATGGAAATGGTACACTCTTGCTGCAAGCTGTGTTCGTTGTTGGGGAGTGTACTACACATTCAGATCTTTTTATTCTTCAGCAATGATTTTCCAGCTGACAATCTTTTTCTCAGATGACAAACTGTTTCAGCTGGGTTCTCAACCAATAATAGAATGGTGTAATTGCTTTGCAGAAACAATAAACCTAAGATCTGTGCTTGCAATTTCTTCTTCTTAGAAGAAGGAGAAAACAGAGACTGATTCAGTTAGCAAAATAATGTAAGGAAACACAATGGTTAAATATATGTAGAAATGACCCAGCAATGGAACTATACATTATTGTCACCTTTGTGGGCTTCCTTGCCTGGACCTACAATATGCCCTCAATAGACCCTTACCACTGCTGTCTGTCTACGTAAGTCTTCTCCATAAATGATAGACCCAGTGTTGCTTCATGAAAGTACTGAACACATTAAATCAAGGTTGGTATTATTGTCTACTCTGACTGCCGGTGGCTGTCCAGGGTCTTAGGGTTTTTTCCATATTCCCTCCTATCTGATCCTTCTAACTAGACATGCTGCAGATTAAAGCTGGGGCTTCCTGCATGTAAAGGTGATGCTCTGCCACCAAGCCACGTCTTCTTCCTGGGGTTGAGCTGGGGGTGATGTGTGTAGTTTCAGGAAATCATTTAGAGCACTTGTCAACATCCATGAAGAAGAGAGAGTGATAGAAGGATAATTCCAGCACAATGTTATCTTTTCTAATTAGTGCCATCACTGTTCTGGTAACAAGGACTAAGCATTGACAGACTTAGCAGTTGGATTGTGCTTGTGAAACTGCTTCTTTGCTGAACCTTTGTTGTTTTTGCACTCACTGTTTCTCAGAAAGTTGTCGAGAGTGTATGTGGAAACTTGCTTACAAGCATGTACACTCTTAGCAGCACCAGAATAATTTTATAAGTAGTCATATACTTATAATCATATACTTTGCCCAATGGATGCCGTAGAAATCAACTTTATAACCCACAGATTTTTCCATCTTTGCTTTTTATAACTCTAAAACTTTTTTGAAAGTGCTCAATTTTCAAATATACTTTTCAGATATATTAAGCTATATCCCTTTGGAATCAATTACTTGTTTTTAACCTAATATAACATTGACATGCATGAAAAATGCTTTACAAAGATTTAGCAGACTTCTGTGTTAAGTTTGAAAATGACAGTCTTATAATTTGCATGACAATGGTTTTGTACATCTGCATTGTTTAAAATGAGAGTTCACCCCATTTCAGAAGGTGAAGCATCTTATTCTGCTTGTCAAAACCTCCATTTATTACCATAACAAGTTATGGGCTTTTTCCCACAGTTTAGTTTAGCATTTCACATTGCTTGGAATACTGTATTCGATTTCGGTTATTAACAGTGGCATCCTAAACAGTTATACCCTTCTAAGCCCATTGATTTAGAATAGTATCACTATGCTTAGGACAGCACTACAAATGGTTGATATTAATATTTTGTTTTGATGTTCCCGCCCTTGGAGACCCTGAAAGATGACATAGAAATGTTTTTTATTCATTTATTTAATTAAAACATTTCTATGCCACCTTTCCACATAATTCAGGGTCTCTAAGGGAGCAAACATCAAAAAGTTAAAACATTAAGTCATTAAGTCATTGAAGTCATTAAAAACATTAAGTCATTAAAATATGATGGTGGAGAGCGCCCTCCAGAGTTGACTTATGGTGACCCCTGGTGGGGTTTTCCTGGCAAGAGACTAACAGAGCTGGTTTGCCATTGCCTGCCTCTGCAACCCTGGTCTTCGTTGGAGGTCTCCCACTCGATTACTGACCAAGGCCGATCCTGCTTAGCTTCCAAGATTAGATAAGATCCGCGTTGCCTGGGCTATTCAGGTTGGGGTCATTTAAAATATAAGTGTATATAAAATGTCTAAACAATTCAATGACACATATAAACACACATTGAACCCCCAGCCGGAAGGAAGAGACAGACACAGGCTTGGAATAAAGGGCCGTTTATTAAATGACCATAAACGTAATGCACGGCAAGAGCTATCTAAGCGGTACAGGTCAAGCCCAGGGGTCATACCACTGACCACCGCCTTGCCTGTCTGGGCGAGCCCCCCTGCCCCGGGTATAGGCCATCCCATGAATGGCTGGAACCCAGCAGCCAGGCCTAGGATCCCCCCTCAAGCACCCTTTACGCCCCAGCCGTCTAGCATGAGGTTGGGCCTTGCTCCTGGGGATCCCCTCAGGCGCCTGCCCTCCTAGCAAGGAGCCATCAAAAGCATCCCGCCGTCCTGGCAGACCCTGCACCCCACGCATGGGGAAATGCCAGAGGGGCTCACCGGCCCGCACCCTATTCCCAAAATCTCCTGCCACCGCAAGGGTCAAGCCTCTGCTTAGACCCTCGCGCCCCACAGGTGGCCTAGAGCCACCCGAAGCCCTTGCCGCAGGTCATCTAGAAAAATATCATTGCCCTCAGGTGCCAGGTGGACACCGTCGCCTCTATAGAGGTGGGCAAATTCGGCCCTAATCTTGGGGTATGGCAAATAAATACCCAAGCCTTGCCCCAAAGACCTCTTAATGGCATGGTTAGCCTTGCGTCGGGCCCTCTCTATCGCCCTGGTGTCAAAGGCCTCCCGCCAAACCCGTCGCTGTAGCATCTCTGACCATACTATAAGCACACCCGTCCATTGGCTGCTTATGTATTCAAGGTCCTCAGCTACCTGCATCGACAGGGCCTTGCCCTGTACCAGCCCAAGGTCGTTACCACCCAGGTGAATGACCACAATGTGTGGGGGAGGACCTTTCCGTCCCCTAAACAGGAGAGGCAGCAGGCCAGGCCATCTGAGACCACGCCTGCCCTGCCTGCCCTGCCAATCCACCGTGGCCACAGCGCTCAGGCCCAGCTGGGATCCAAACTGTGTTCTCTTGGCTTGATTGGCCGCCTAGAACACCATGCTGTGGCCACAAATCAGGATTCTCTTCCTCTCCTGGCCCGACACGGCACCTGAGGAAAGAACAAGTAGTTTGCCATTTAAAACTGCTGCAGGGGCTGGACATAGGACTGAAACGCCCTTGACCGCCACCTGACCACTCTCTGAATCGCCTGCTGAGGGTATCCCATAGCAGCTGCTGTGGAGGCCGCACCAATCCGGAAGGAGTGGGTTCCGAATTTGACCCCTGACAAGCCAATTGTCTTAAGTGCCCTCTCTGTCACCACCCAAAACTGATATTTAGTCAGTGGGGCCTGATCTTCGTGGTGGAATAAGACCCCTTGGTCATCCCCACGAAGCGTGACATATTCCTTGAGGGCCTTAACAGGGCACAGCTCCTGCTCAGAGCAAAAGCTCAGGCCCAAAAGCAAGGTGCTTCCCCGCTGCCGCTTGTCAGTCTGGGTTCCAAACATGACTCCTGACAAGCCAAGATTCTTAAGGGCCCTCTCTGTCACCGCCCAAACTGATATTTAGTCAGTGGGGCCCCATCTTTGTGGTGGAATAAAACCCCTTGGTCATCCCCACGAAGCGTGACATATTCCTTGAGGGCCTTAACAGGGCACAGCTCTTGCTCAGAGCAGGGGCCCAAAAGCAAGGGGCTCCCCTGCTGTCACTGGTCAGTCTTGGACCGTCTGATCCCAATGGAGACTTTATCCCCAACAAATTTAATGTCCCGGGCATTCAGTGCCTGGCCAGACGCATCTGTACGCGATGAGGCCATCAGCTCACTAACTCGCAGAGCTCCAAATAATGCCATTAAGGCAGAAGCGTGGAAAAGCTTCCGTTCAAACGCTGACCAACAGACTTCTGCCCATGCGGTCCCCAGTCCCTTAAGAACTGATGGGGAGATGGGCTGCCTCGGGTCACGTGGCATTTTTATCTCCCTGGCCCAGCCTTCCAGCATCTTTCTAATCCTGAAGACACCCGTGAATTCAGGTAAGCCACGTGCTTTGCTGGCGAAGGCTAAAGCGGCCAACTGACCCCTGATGGACCTCACTGCAAGGCCCCGGCCCCGCTGCACTACACAAAGTGCATCAAGTGCTCAGGTGGGATGAGCCACTACTGCTGGAGCCCCGCCAACACCCTGAACTGGTAAAGCTGCCCGACCGCCCGGTCGTAGGCCTGGCGTGTACTGGGGGCAATGGACAGCTGGATTGCTCTATTTACTTCCGCTGTCCAAGCTCGCATAGCTCCTGGGGCATCCTCGCTGGTTGCCTGTCAGCCCAGGGGGCAAGCTGCCAGAATCATTCCATCTGTTGGCAAGACAAAGCATCTGCCACACCGTTATTAACACCTGGAACATGCCTGGCCCTGAACAAAATGTTCATCTGCACACATTTCAATGTAAAGGCCCTTACCAGCCTCATCACCCTGGGGGATCTAGATGCCATGGTTTTGACCACGTGCATGACAGCCAAGTTGTCAGACCAAAAGTGTGTGATCCCCAAAGCCCCACGGCCACTAACAAGGGAAAGGACTCCAAAAACGTAAGTTCTTTGGACAATCCCTGGGCTACACAATCAGCCGGCCATTGGTCAGCACACCAATGCCCCCTATAAAAGACTCCAAAGCCTGTAGACCAGGAGGCATCAGAGGTGACTTGAAGTTCGGCTTCTAGCAAAAGCTCCTCCCTCCAAAAAGTCACCTCATTAGAGGTGTAAAGGAATTCCTTCCACACCAAAAGGTCATCCTGCATGCCCTTATTAATTCTTAAACGCTGATGGGGCAACCGTAAGGCCCTCATAGAATCACACAGCCACCTGAGGAAAGCCCTCCCAGGCACAACTGCCTTACAGGCAAAGTTTAAATGGCCAACTAATTGCCGCAACTCAAGGAGAGATATCTAGGCTCCACTCAAGCAGCCCTCCAATCGAGCCCAAGATCTACCACCGTCTCTAAGGGCAACCTTAAGGTCTGTTGTACTGTGTCCAGTTCTATTCCCAAGAATGCTATGACAACAAATGGTCTCTCAGTTTTCTCATAAGCTAAAGGAACCTCCAGTTCCTCTGAACACTCCATGACCCCTGCCAAAAGCCTGGCACACTGCCCCATGCCAGCTGGCCCAGACATCAAAAAGTCATTTAAACAATGGATGAATAGTCAGCACCCTGCGCCTTGGGGAGACCTGAAGAAACCGTTCAAGTACCCTCAGCTTTACTGGGCTGGGCCCCTTTGCCAGGCCCTTGTTGGCCACCACTGCCCCCAAAGCATTTCCCACCCTGTCTTCCTTTGGGGCAGGCAGATTATGGGTGGGTTCCCATGCATGCAGGGCAGTCATGAATATAGTTGCCCACTTTAACAAAGCAGCCATATTTAAACCTGCTGCCCCGCAGAAGTGCGGGAACCTGAACCCTGAGAGGGCAGAATAATCATATGACCACTCTCGCTCCTATTTCTGAGGTTGGACTTGGCAAGGGCCATGACCTGCACCCACAGCTGTATCAACCAACCCACCCCCTCAAAGTCCATGTACCCCCTGTATATAATATTCATGTATTGGAAAAGGGGGAGAGCCCTACCTGGCTGTGCCCTAGCCAATACCCCTGCATAAACCAGGAACCCAGACAACCAATGAGTCCAGGTCCTGACAATCTGCCTACAGCGGATCTTCTCCTTATCCCTATCATACAGATCATCTATATCCTTCTTCTCCAGTTCCCTGAAGAGAAGGGTAAAGTCATCCATGTTCTAACCCTTTGTATATTCTCCCCGCCCCCGCAGGCAATGCCATGTCTCCCGGGGGAAGTGTCCTATAAGGAACCATGCCATATCCCTGGGGTCCATAAGGGGCCAGGCCCATCTGCTTGCCATAACCAAAAGGCCACCCAGTCACAGACAGAGGGAAGGCCTATCCATCCCAACTGGTAGCACAGCCCGATACAGGCAGTACTTGCACCTGCTGGAGGAGCAAGGAGCGTCTGGCATAACTAGGCCAAATAGTTGGGCCTGCAGAAAGCCAACCAAGCATGGGATATGTCTCCAAAACAGAAGACGCAGGAGCGCCAGTAGCAGCTACCTGCCCCAAAGAGCCCCAGGGCCAAGTGGCACTCTGCTTGGGCAAAGGATCCGTACCGTCAGGCATGGGTCGTTCCACTGCTATGGCAACTTGCCCACTGTCAGCTGACCATTCCTGGTCAATGTCAGCCACACTCTCAGTTGATGTTGGATGGTCCTGGCTGCTGCCTCCATCACTTGCCACCACTCCTGATACTCCCTCCAGGGCAGAAAGACAAGAGGCAAAATCCTTATTAAAAGCAGCAATTGTAATTCTTTTAGCACCCTTGTGTGGCTGAACAGGTGCAATAGCTGATGCTGTACCACTCCTTGCCCTCTCAAGAGCAACAATGCGCTCCATAAGTTCCTGCCTGCCTGGGCCATCATCCTCGTCTGAGGGAGACAGAGCCCAAGTAGGGTTCCGCGGCACTGGCCATTTACAGGCCACTTCCCCATTGATGGGACACCCCCTTTTCTGGGCAGCATAAACATTCCCAAATGATGACACAGCAGCCGTTAATAATGTGTTGGACTGGCTCATAGCTTTACCCCTTAACCAACTGTTGACGCTAGCCCTGACAGGTAGCACTAAGCCCCAGCAAAAGTAGCAATTGCCAGGAGCAGTACCAAGCTGCCACACAAGATGGTGCCGAGCACAGTCCTGAGCAAATCTGCCTGCCAACAGAATGGCTGTCAGGCAGAAACAGGCCACCAGTAATTCTCCACCACAAGATGGCGCCGAGCACACCCCTGAGCAAATCTGCCTGCCAACAGAATGGCTGTCAGGCAGAAACAGGCCACCAGTAATTCTCCACCAAAAGATGGCGGTGAGCACAGCCCTGAGCAAATCTGCCTGCCAACAGAATGGCTGTCAGGCAGAAACAGGCCACCAGTAATTCTCCACCAAAAGATGGTGCTGAGCACAGCCCTGAGCAAATCTGCCTGCTAACAGAATGGCTATCAGGCAGAGACAGGCCAAGAATATAGGCTTAGGTGCCGCTTTACCAGTAAGCCAAAGTGAGGAACACCGGCTCTGTTTTTTAAGTTACTTTATTTTACTTCTTGCCGGTGGGGAGGGGGGGGAGGCTAAATGGAAACAAACAGGCTTATGGCAGGAAGAGGGGTTTATGTGTGAGTGGGGGGGGAGAGGGCTCTCACCACCCACTCTCTCCAAGACAACTATTAAGGGGAGTGACCACACCCAAGTTGGGCCAAAGTCCCTCTGATACAGCCTAGCTGCCCGCCACCCCAGTGCCCCACCAGCCTGCTCCATTAAACTGCTCAATTACTCTAGCCCCAAGAGGCCCTGAAGCCCTGGCCTGTATTGTGCACTGCAGCCGCCTCCTGCCTCTCCGAGCACTCGAAAAGACTGAGGCTGGGAACGGGCGGAGCAGCCAGTAACAGCTCCTGGCTCCGCCCCCCCAGCAAAGCCCCGTATGCCCGGGAAGGGAGACTGTCTCCTTTCCTCTGGGCGGGGCTTCAAAGGACGGCTCCCAGCTTGAGCGGCGTTCAGCCGCGCTGGGAGAGCCGCATAACAACAACCAAGAAGGAGGACCACAAGCAGTTAGTGGGAGAAAGCTAGAAAAAAAGGTCTTCACTCACTGCCAGCTGACAGAGTATTAAAGTTTTGGTGCCATGATCGAGAAGGCCCTTTTTTGGGTTGCCATTCATCTAGCCTCAGATTGCCACCCAGGCATGTGAACCAGGGCCTCTGAAAATGACTGGAGTTGTTGGGTCGATTATTATGGGAGTAAGCTGTCCTTAAAGTATGCTGGCCCCAGCCATTTAGGGCTTTAAAGATCAACACCATCACCTTGAATTTGTCCTGGAAGCAAATTAGGAACCAATGTAGATGGAACAAGACTGGAGTGTTATGATGGCTACAACCCACAACAGTCAGTGCTCTGGCTGTAGTATGCTGGATCAATTACAGCTTCCAGGAAGTATTTAAGAGCAGGCCCATGTAGACCACATGGCAGAAATCTAATCTTACCGGGACATGCAGCACTGTGGCTAGATCTCTTCTGCACACGAAAGGCTGCAGCTGGCTAACCAGTTGAAGTGGGCGAAAGGTGCCTCTAGCCATCTTGACTAGGGTCAACAATTCTTGACGATGGGGGACCTTTTCTGCATATTGATGAATATGGCTTTCTGTTCACCTGAGCAGCAAAACATGTTCTTCCATCCCTTCCATCCAAGGTATTTTTGATGTATGATTTATTATGCTTGCAGAAGTCCTCCCGACCCCATCAGCATGCAGAGGAATCCAGAGGGATTGCACATATGTTTCCAGTGCCAACACTCTCTTCCATTTGGGCCTCTGCTTTAAGTTTCAAACTTCGATAGATACTCATTTAAGTATTGAGTTTCCAACTGGAAATAAAGCTTTGAGTGTCAGGCCTCAAACACAAAACCAGTTTGAATGTTCCTCCTTGATCATTTGTACCAAAGTTGATTTTATGCAGTTATGTAAATAGGGTAGACAATGGGATTGAAGGGGAGATTCCTCTTGTTATGATGAAATGTCAGAGCACCAAACATTTTTCTTTTGCCTCCTGAGCTGTTTAGAAGAAGACAAAATATTGGATAGCTTCAATTCTGTCTTTCTTTTGTTTCCTGGAGAGTGCTTTAGAGATCACTCAAATGGAAATTGTTTACTACATGTCACAGTGCTGCTATATTTAGCCTGCAATAGCTGGCTTTTGTTTTTGTGTCATATGAAAATTTCAGGCACAACAGCGTAGCAAAGTTTCCTGAGATTAAGAGGGTAGAACTTCCTTACAAAATGCACTACTCCGGCAATGAAGGCAGGATAAGACTTGGATCACTTGTTTATTACTAAATAGTCAACAAACAAAAGCTTTTGAGTTTTATGTTCCTCACTCCCACTTTCTGCTAGTCTCTGAAGAATTGCTGGATAATATTACATTAAATTCACTTCTATGTACGTATTCTGCTGTGGCCTCATCAAACAGAGTCCAGGTCTTCAGGATCAAAGAACAAATCTTTGCAGCTTTGTCAGACTGTTGACTCCCCCATCAATCACACCCCAGACTTTGGAAAGTGTGAACTCTAACGAATAACACTGTGTTCTGTACTGCAATGAGGCTCTTTTGCGAGCAAATCAGCAGCAGGAATAACAGACACCAAAAATATTTTTTGTGGCTGAATTTGATAGGGAAAACTGAGGTGTGTGCTTGTGTGTGTGTATGTGGTGGAGTGGGAGATCAGTGATTTTTAAAAAGTAGAGATTGCTAACAAGAATAGCAACCTTTTTATTCCTCCTCTGAAAAAGAAGTAATTGACTGCTGGAACTGCTTGTATTGTGAGTATTGATCAGTGACAGTTAGAGGCGTTCTTTGCAATCACTCGTCCTGTGAGGCCTAATTAACAAAGGCTGGCTTGCTGAATTAGATAAAGCTCAGTGTCCAGTGAAATTAATGTGATGCTGTCTGAGCATCCTTCACCTAATAGGGGGAAATCAAGTTTAAGTGGAAGAAAAGAGGAAAGTCCTGTTAAAAGCTAAAACAATTGTGACTGAAACAGAAGTGGATTAATACAAGAGCCTAGCAAGGGCAAACTTTTTTTAAAGAGGAAAGTGGGATGCTCTGTTTTGTATCCTGATACATCTAATGATGCCTATATTATTAAAAATATCCTTTGTTAGCACTGAAACGTGGCTTCCTTGCTGAGAGATTTTCTGGTCATATTTATCTGTGCAGGTAGTAAAAGGCACTGAAGTAACACATTGCATGCTCTGCCCATCCCCTGATGGCAGTTTTCTGATCTGGCAACCTAAATATTGGCACTAAAGACAGGAACTGAGGCTGCTGGTAGGGTTGCCAAATTCCAGATGGGACCTGGAGATCTCCCGGAATTACAACTGATCTCCAGACTACAGCCATCACTTCTCCTGGAGAAAATGTTTAAAGAGTGGATGGAGTGTATGCCATTATTCCCTGCTGATGCCTCTCTCCTCTCCAATGCCCCTTCCCCAGGTTCCACCCCAAATCTATAGGAATTTCCTAACCTGAAGCTAGCAATCCTAGCTGGGATCAATAAAAGTTTCCAGAATATGAAGCCCCATAGGATCAGCTGTGCTTATCAAGTGGGCGAGGAAGCAAGTATAACTTTCTGACCTCTGTGTGAAGTGGCAAAATAACCCTTCAACAACCTTTCATTTTCACTTCAGATTAGTTATAACAACTATATTGCAATGTTTTGCATTTAAATGGTTTATATTTTATTTCTACTTGCTAATGTGGGTTTTTAAAGTTGTTGCTATGAGTGTAAATCTAGGCCTCTGTGGAAAGAAGGAGGGGGACTGGTTGAGTGAGTGGATGAAATCTCATTGGACAGTAGCAGTACCGGCGGGGGTGGGGGGAGGGAGTGAACTGCAATTGTTGTTATTGTTGCTGTTATTGTGCTGAGAGAAAAGTGTTCATTTGGATAAAAGTAGGCAACCTGTGTGGAAGGCTGAAAGGGTTCTGATTCTGGTCAAAACAGCTGCGTACAACCCAAGAGTGTCTGTGTGTTTCTAAGAGTAATTTATTCTTCCGAGTTCAATGAAACTCGGGAGGGCTTCTGAGAAAGTCTGTATCTGTGTGGTATTCATAAAAATTCTGTCTAAGACCAGAAACCATGTGTGTGCCTAGAGCAGTCTATGTATATCTGAGAGAGATAGTATTCTTTCTAAGTCCATTAAGCTGTGTTGGAAAGACCTGTGTGAATCTATATCTGTGTGGAGTTTATTCTGTTAGAGAAAATCTGTGTGGAAAATAGACATGGGCACGAACCAGAAAAAACCGAACCATGGGGTTTGTGATTCATGGGGTTTCCACGAACCACGAACTGGTATGGAACTGGCCCAGTTATGAACCAGTTTGTGGTTTGTGGTTTGTGGAGTTTAAATGCCCCTTTCCGGCAGGGAAAGGGGCCTTTAATCATTTAAAGGGCCCTTTCCTGCTGCTTGCGAGGGGTAGGACCCTTTAAACTATCAGCTGGCAGGTAGGGGAATTCTCCCCTGTCGCCTGCCAGCTGATAGTTTAAAGGGACTTGCTGCTTGCAAGCAGGCCCTTTAAACTCCCCAAACCCCAATGCCCACCCCCACCCCCAACCCTCACCCCCAGCCTCAGCCCTTCACCCCCCAAGCCCCAGCCCCAGCCCCCCACTTACCTTCCCTCTAATGCTGGGGTGGTGGAGGCCTCCTTCACTGCTCTGCAGGCCCGTGCAGCAAAGGAGAAGTCTGAAAACACCTTTTCCGCCCCTCAAATGGAAGCCCTTTTCGGCCTTCTCCTCTGCCCTGCACCCCTCAAATGGCAGCCACAGCTGCCATTTGAGGGGCAAAAAGGCTGTTTTCAGCCTACTCTGCTGCCCTCGCACCCACAGGGCAGCGGAGTAGGCCAAAAAGGGCCCTCTCGCCCCTCAAGTGGCAGCCGCAGCTGCCATTTGAGGGGTGGGAAGGCCATTTTCCACCTCCTCTGCTGCCGTGTGGGCCTGCAGGGCAGCGGAGGATGCCTCCACCACATCCGGGCATCCCCGGCAGAGATGTCCATGGCTCCTCCTCCCCCTTGTTTGGTTAGTCAAGACACCTTTCGCATTTCGACAAGGAAACACAGCAATTTCATCACTGTTTGGCCATTTAAAGGGCCCTGCCACTTGCAAGCTGGGATCCCCCCTGCTGCCTGCCAGCTGATAGTTTAAAGGGACCTGTCGCTTTCAAGTGGCAGGAAAAGTTTAAATGGCCATTTCCCCAGGAGGAAATGGCCATTTAAACTGGCCCTTTAATATGAACCAAATGAACCAGTACTCCAGTTCATGGGGTTTTTTGGTTCGTATTTAGGTTTGTGCCCATCTCTAGTGGAAAATTAGTCTGTGTGACTGGGCTTGTAATTATATAACTGTCTCATAAACTACCAAGATTAAGCACTATTCTGAAACCAATACACTTATGAAAACTCTGCAACCATGAAGCTTATGTGCCTGTAAATAAATTCTACTTTTGTTTAAGAAAGATCCTTTATTTTCCTCACAATCATCCTCACATGCTGACCCTTCTGTCACACTACCAGCTATAACAACACCTTCCTATATTACAAGTTAACAGAAGGAGGCCTAAGGTGAAGGCCTTTGGTGGCAAGGAAAACCTTTTATGGGAGTCAGGGAGGCAGTGATATAAAGTTCACACAAACACAAAAGGGATGGTATTTTTGAGGAAACAGCTTGGGTATAGTAGAGAACATCTAAGCTCTGAGTAAGTAGAAGTATAAGGAGCAGAGCCCTCCTGAGGTACAAGTTTAAGGTAAAGTGAGGATAGGTTTGCCAGTCCCCTGGTGAGAGTGGGGGATCCACAGCTCCCAGCCTCCTCCCCTTGCCACCATTACCTGGCTGGTGGGGAAAAGGGCATGAAAATGAGCCTTCTGGGGTATGGGAGCAGGTACGCACTTTGTGCACATGTGAGGACAGTAAAAAAGGTAAGTGCCATGTCCTCTCCCCTCCCACGAGGAGAAGTGAATTTAAGGTCCAGTGAGGAGTTGAATTTACGGTCTAAGGCAAAGGGTACAAGGTTTAACAAAAGGACAGGTTTAAAAAGATTTAAAAATAAACAAACCATTATGGGGTAGTATCAGGTATCAAAAAGAAGCAGAAAACATTACATATATTAATGTTGTTGTTGTTGGCTGTTGTGGGTTTTCCGGGCTGTATTGCCGTGGTCTTGGCATTGTAGTTCCTGACGTTTCGCCAGCAGCTGTGGCTGGCATCTTCAGAGGTGTAGCATCAAAAGACAGAGATCTCTCAGTGTCACAGTGTGGAAAAGATGTAGGTCATTTGTATCTACTCAGGAGGGGTGGGGTTGAGCTGAGTCATCCTATAAGAGTTTCCCAGGGTGTGGAATGCTAATGGCGGGAGGCTTCACTGTATCCTGAGGAGGTTCTTTTGCATATGGATTGGTACTTGATGTGCTAATCTTCTCTGCAGGGCTATTGTCGGGGATAGAATGTTTTGTTAGCCTGGTGTTTTTCAGAACTGGAAACCATGCTCTGTTCATTCTTAAGGTTTCTTCTTTCCTGTTGAAGTTTTGCTTATGCTTGTGAATTTCAATGGCTTCCCTGTGCAGTCTGACAAAGTAGTTGGAAGTGTTGTCCAGTATTTTGGTGTCCTGGAATAAGATACTGTGCCCTGTTTGAGTTAGGCCATGTTCAGCCACTGCTGATTTTTCAGGTTGTCCAAGTCTGCAGTGTCTTTCATGTTCTTTTATTCTTGTCTGGATGCTACACTTTGTGGTCCCGATGTAAACTTGTCCACAGCTGCAGGGTATATGGTATACTCCTGCAGAGGTGAGGGGGTCTCTACTGTCTTTTGCTGATCGTAGCATCTGTTGTATTTTTCGGGTGGGTCTGAATACTGCTTGAAGGTTATGCTTTTTCATAAGCTTTCCCATCTGATCAGTAATTCCTTTGATATATGGCAAAAACACTTTTCCTGTAGGAGACTGTTTTCCCTTGGTTGTTTGATTCATCCTGGGTTTGATTGCTCTTCGGATTTCATTTCTGGAGTAGCCATTTGCCTGAAATGCGTGGTTTAGATGAAACTGCTGGCGAAACGTCAGGAACTACAATGCCAAGACCACGGCAATACAGCCCGGAAAACCCACAACAGCCATCGTTCTCCGGCCGTGAAAGCCTTCGACAATACGTTGTTGTTGTTGTTTGGGGTTTGAGAGAGCCAGTTTGGTGTAGTAGTTAAGAGCACAGGACTCTAATCTGGAGAGCCGGGTTTGATTCCCCATTCCTCCACTTGAAGCCAGCTGGGTAACCTTGGCTAGTCACAGCTCTCTGGAGCTCTCTCAGCCCCACCCACCTCACAGGGTATTTTGTTGTGGGGATAATAATGACATACTTTGTAAACCGCTCTGAGTGGGCTTTAAGTTGTCCTGAAGGGTGGTATATAAATCAAATGTTATTATTATTATATCATTATTAATTAGTTACTATCCAAATGCAAAGGGTTCCTCTACATTCAAAAGCCTGTTCCTAAAATCAGAGGAGAGCAAGATCATAGCCAAAGAAATCACTAGATCTTTTGATATGACTTTGAAAGCAAGAAATGTAGATCACATAACATTTATTCTGCTGAGAGCACATGGTAATAAGGCAAGTTATATAGGTGTTTAACTCCCGCTAACGTCGTGGGAGTCACTCAAGAGCTGGTCTTTGAAAAATATACTGCAGTGATATATTAGCATTGGAACAATCCAGATGCCAGCCACCAAACAACAGTAATTATCACATAAACTTCATTTTTACAAAATCATTTATCAGAATCAGGCTTCTGTGGGTTGCAAAGTACTTCTTGATCAATAGAGAGAAATCAGCTTGCTTCCATTGACTGATTAAGCACATCATTACGATGATGAGGAGGAGTTACGTCTGACACCGCTCACTGTGTAATTACTTGATGGAATTAAGATCTCTCAGTCAATGCCATGAGCACACTACAGCATGTAATATGTATAGCTTCCGTGATTACTAGATAGCAGTAAGATTCTAGTAGCATATAGAAAATAAATCTTGAAGGCACTAATAAGAGCATGACAACTTTACATGCATGTAGGTGGAACCAAGTATGTGCAAATATACTTTTAAAATTTTGATTAAAATGCTTGAACAAGCAGGCCTGAAAAACTACCCACTGCTAATTATGTTTATTTCTAAGTTTCATTAAATTCAGTAGAGCTTTCTGGTAAGAAGACTTCATTGTGGCCAATATGAACAACAAATGACTTGAGGTAAATGACAGCTAGTTCTGATGGACTCAAAAGGAACTGCACAAACGGCAAGCAAATAAGTCGCAAATTTTCCTCTCAGTCCAAACCTCCCCCCCCTCTAGGATACTACAAACTCTGGTTTTGTCCTCACCCCTGGCTTTTTTCCGTTGAAGTTCATTATATATTTTGAAGTATCCTGGGAGTTGCTCAGGTGTAAGGAAACCCTGTACCCTGTCTGTGAAAAAGAAAAAAGAAAAAAAAGAAAAAGGCGCTTTTGTGATTGGTATGAGTCACCCACTTTTCTATTAGGTATAAGCAGTGCCTTTTTCTTAAAAAAAGAAGAGGTGCTAGTACTCACGATGTTCTCCCCTCTCAGCCCAAATCCCAAATGCTTAAGAGGTGCTGGTACTCCTAAAAGAGATGCTGCTACTGTGTACCTGCTCTACCCCCTGGGTATAACAATCTGGATACCCTCAAGAAAATTAGCATTCTTTGAGCATATTGAGTCCTCATCAGTTGGGGTTCTTTGCATCTCTCCCTCCCTCCCTCTCTCTATCATGGTTAATTTTTCTTTATATCTGGGGAGTTCCCTGAATATACTGAGAGTCAAATTTGCCTGTAGGCAGCTTCCATGGTTGGCCACCACTGTTAGACAGAGACACATGAGGAAGCATGAGGGATGTGAGAAATCCCACCCTATCCATTAGGATCTGTGGGAAGGGCTGTGGCTCAATGATAGAATATCTGCTTTGCATGCAAAAAGTCCCAGGTTCAACCCCTGGCATCTCCAATTCAAAGGACCAGGCTGTAGGTGATATGAAAGACCTCCACCTTAGACCCTGGAGAGCTGCACTGCCAGTCTTAGTAGACAATACTGAGTTGGCTGGTGGTCTGATTCAGTATGAGGCAGCTTCATGTGTTCATGTGATCTAAGCAGGCTTGATTTCTCTTCCTATCTGTGTTCTTTTCAATGACGCTGGAGAATTTTCAGTCTTCATCAGGCCAGGGTTTGTGTATGTGGATTTTCTTTTCTTTGTTTTGCAAAGTCATATTTTTCTGCATATCTGGGGAGTACTCTGTATAGATAAATACTAGCTTGTCTCTGGGCAGTCCAGTAGTTCTGCTTTCATTAGCTTCATAGGGACTAGCCATGTTACTATTTAATATAGTGACAGCCCGGAAGCCCACAAGGAAGAAAACTTAAAACTTCCACCAAATTTTTCCTTTCCAGCATTTTGTAAGTTCTCAGTAACTTGAACAAGCTGATTTCACATCCTCTCATTTTTCCTCTTTAACTCAGGTGCTCTCAACATTTCATGTTCCTTGAATCTATTTTGTCTTCATCAGATTAGTCTGTTTTTCTTCCTTTGACAAATTTATCAAGCCATATTTGTCTACATAGCTGGGGAGTTCCCCAAATATGGACATGCCCTCATGTAGTCTGTGGGTGGCCTGATTTTGTTGTTTTATCATTCACATAGGGGCAAGCCAGTTTACTTTTAAATATAGTAATTATAATAATACAAGTGGGGCACCCATGATGACTCTTTTCCCTTTCCCCACTGTTTCCTCTTCCCCTTCCCTGAAAGTTCTTAGAGGCTCTTCCTTTCCCTTTTTTCCTATTCTTTCCACTCAGCAGCCAACCTACATTTATCCCTCCCCCTTTTTTCTCTCACCGTGGCAGACTCTACTTGGGAAAACTATGGCCCATTTGTGTGGTGCCAGCTGCTGGGCAGAGCTCAGTTGGATGGTGTGGCCTGCTGGGAAACAGAACAGTTACACAAGTGGGCTGGGCCCAGTTTAGGGTTGCCAGGTCCCCCTCCCCCCTGGGCATGAAGTGGGAGGCACAGAACCTACTTTCCATTAACTGAACATGTGTGTGCAAAGCGCGCGCACTCCTGGCCTGTGAAATGACATCACTTCTGGGAAGTGAAATCATTGCATGGACTGCAAGCCCCCCTGGGAGCACTCCCACACTCTGCAGATGCCCAAATTGGGCCAATTTGGGCCTGACCTGGGCCTGACCGAGCCCAAATCAGGCTTGGATCAGGCCGATTCAGCCCAGATTGGGCCACTGCGGAGCACAGGAGCATTGCTGTGCACCACAGCAGGCCAATTTGGGCCTGATCTGGCCCCGATTCAAACTGATATGGCCCCAATTCACGTTGATTCTGCCCATATTGGGCTGCTGTGGAGTATGGGAGCAGTGCTGTGCTCCACAGCAGGCCAATTCAGGCCTGATCCAGCCCCAATTCGGGCTGATCTGGGCCGATTCATCCCATATCAGGCCACTGTGGATCGCGGGAGTACTGCTGCCCTCCAGAGCAGCCTGATTTGGGCCAATTTGGGCCCAATCTGCCCCTGATTTGGACCGGTCCAGCCTCTATTTGGGCCAGTTAGGCCCAGATTGGGTTGTTGTGGCATGCAGGAGCCACATGAGACCAAATTCAAGCCCAGATTGGGCTGCCACAGTGCGCAGATGTGCACCATGCTGTGTGGGAGTGCACCTTGGGAGGTGCATTCCCCCCACCAGCTAGGTAAGCGGACCTGTAGGATGGAGCGTGGGAGGGGGGGATCCCTCATCCCTGTGGGAGACTAGCAACCCTAGCCCAGTTTCACAGTAGGAAACCAACAAGGACTTGCAGCGGCCACTTCATTTTCTCCAGTATCCCCTTGCCCTTACCATTCCACTATCTTCTTCCTTGGAAGCCTTCGAAAGCCAGAACACCCCTGGAAAGGGCTCTGCCCCCTCTTCTTGCCTTTTACTGATAGAAACTAAGATTTCAACTGGTGTTGTGGTTTCTTAAATTTACAAAGACTGCTACTATTATTTTTTTAAAACCCACCCCCCCATTTTTAAAAAAGATTTCAGATTTTTCTGCAAATCTGGGACTTTTCTCCACAGATGGGACCTCATCTGTACACTACAAGACATCTGTTAATTTTTCACTACCTCTGTTTTAAAGTGTAGTTGTAAGTATTACAACAGAATAATTTATATAAGCAACACACTTTGAACACATCATATTTTACATATTATTATCAATGATAAAAGGCTTCTATATTGATTCACTTTTCATTCCAATTCATAACATACTTTCTCTGGGATGTACGTTTCCTTACAAAGGCAGCTTTCCCCTGCAACTTGATGTTTAAATATAATATTTTCCTTTCATGCTGAATATACCATAGCTCACTTGTTGGCACTACCTGTGACGAAAAGGTCAATGCTTTGCGTTGGGGGACAAGTTGTGAATAAGGGTCATAGATCATACAGTGAAAGAGCATTGTGCTGATGCTGATTACTCTCAGATACAAATTCACAATGTTCGTAGGATAATGTGATGTTTGTTTTGCATGTACTGGATAATGCTTTCTTCCTTTCCTATGAACTACAGCCTTCTTCACACATTATGATTCAGAACAGAATACTTTGGCCCAGAAACAGCAGTTCTGATGGGTATATGGAATGCCCTTATATGAGTGTAGAGTTGCTGCCTTCTTGCACTGACTCTTATGTTTTAATGTGTTTTAATCTGATTTTTATTAATTAATGTTACCCACTCTGAGCCCAGTTGCAGGGAAGAGCAGGTTATAAATCTAATAAATATAAATCTAATAAATAATAATAATAATAACCTTCTCAAAGCCAAATTCATAGGTTGCCACAGCAGCACTGGACCTGTTTCCCCTGTGGTCAGGTTCCATGCTGCTTGGTTACATCTGTTATGACAGAGGAATGTGGGATGCCCTGAATAACATACAAGCCTGTTTTACAGAGGATCCTTGGCCTCAAAAAATTCACACTCCCATATGGGAAACAGGCAATAAAATATTCAGGTTAGAGTCAGAGAATGAAGCATCCCCATTTAGGGTGATCAATGAGGGGAAGAACAGGGGATCATTTGCCACACTGTCAGAAAGAGGCAATGCAGATTACTTTTAATATCATTGCCTGGATCCTGGAAAAATGGTAGTACACAACATAATATGATTGGCTAGATGCAGATTTGACAGGCTTTGACTCAGTCCTACCCAGTACAGGACTGGTCAAACAGAATCTCTCCCAGCTGGAAGACAAAGGGTTAAATAGTCAGTTTGTGCTGTGACAAATGCCAAGAGCAGGAAAGCAATAGGAAACTTACAGCGCAATCCTAAGCAGAAGTACTTCAGTCTAAGCCCATTGTTTAAGATTATGAATTTTGCAAGGTCTGCATCAACTGTCCTCTGTTTTAAAAAGTTCCAGCCGTCTTAAACCCATTTCTCAGGGAGAAATGTCAAAGTAAATCAGTGACCAGTAACTAAGTACTTTGTTTTGTTGGTTCATTGCCTAGGTACTGTAGCACCTCTCCTAATATATATTCTCATGCCTTTGTGATCATAGAATCATAGAGTTGAAAGAGGCTTACAGACCATCCAGTCCAACCCCCTGCCCAATGCAGGAACAGCCTAAAGCATCCCCAATAAGCATTCATCCAGCTACCCCTTGAAGACCGCCAATGAGGGGGAACCCACCACATAACTTGGCAGCCAATTCTACTGATTCCACTGATCTTAGTTGATAGGAGAGTTTTCTATTGAAATAAAGATCTTTTTTCTTCTAAAGATTAAGTTACTCATGTATGTGTCTAGCTGCTCATCCACATACAGAGATCAAATTCCAGGCCAAGATAGGATGATAGTGGACATGGAGATGAAAGTACAACATTTCTTAAGCGCGCGCGCACACACACACACACACACACACACACACACACACACACACACACACACACACACACACATATTCCACTTTCAGTTAGTCAGACCATTAAGAGGCTAAAACAGGAAGGGTGAAACTGGTGGCAGCACCCAGACACTATAAAGGAGAGAAGGGCTAGGGTTTCCTACAATTGGTTCTAAATATTCCCCCCTAACACACACAGTCAAACTAGACAAGACGCCAGATACAAAAATGGCACTTGTCAGTGTCTTGCAAGTTTTGATGGGAAATGTAGGCATCTCATCTGACTGCTGCTTGCCTTGCGCTTGCTTCGCCAACCCTGTGCTTGCCGGCTTCTGACTTCCTTCAAGTGGAGGGGCAAGAACTCCAGGGCCTTGCCTCATCCGCACTGCAGAGCTCCCCAGCCGCAGAGCAACATATGGACTGGCTCCCCAGCTCCCTCCCATGTGCTCTGCCTTCCAGCAACCTGGATAAGCGAGTGAGATGGGTGGGAGGGAAAGGAGGGAGCCACAGCTGTTCCCTCTGGGCATATTCTCCAGTGGCGGGGAGCAGTGTTCAGCTGTCACTGCTGAGGAGGAGCCAGCTGGTGTCACCCACCCCCCTCCACAGCCAGCGTCTGGTAGGCTGAACCACTGCCCCATTCTCCACCCTGCCCAGACCCGCATGGCATGCTGCCTCACCTGCCCCGCACCTGCTTCCCAGATGGGCACTCTCCCAGCCTGGTCTGGGAGGAGGGCCATGCAGGGCCACCGCAACTTCCCTAGTGTGAAGCTTTGGCATGGCGCCGGGAGCCCTTCTTCCACTGTGGCCAGCAGTGGCAGTCAGACAAGAAGCCTCACTACATTCCTATCAAAACTTGCGGGAAACTGACACATGCTGTTTTGGTGTCTGGCATCTCATCTAGTTTGACTGACAGACATCCTAGCCACATTATCACTCACCAGGGAGGGAGAGGGAAAAGGAGTTGTGAGATCAGGTTAACATCTAGATAGAATAATCACACAGAATAAATGATATAGCTTTTTCCCACAACAACATGGCATGAGGGATGATGATGATTAAACATGGGCACAAACCAAAATTTTTTAACAAACCAGCGGTTCGCGGTTCGGTGCCAACGACGATCCCGAGATCGCAAATCGCAACAAACATTTTCCGTTGCTGAACTGGTTCGCAGTTCGCGGTTCATTGGGTGCGGAATGGCCCCCGTGGCACTTAGAGAGCCCATATTCCCAGGGAATGTTTTGCAAGCTCTCCTACAGCCATCACCCAAGTTTGGACAAGATTGCAAAAGGGATCTTGGAGTTATACCCTCTCCAATCCAAGGCTCCCAGGAAACTCCCACAAAAATCCAAGCTGAATTATACTCTGTCTCTCTCCCCAAAGACTAGCAAGTGGCAAGCAAGAGCTCTGTCCCACTCCACTACTCGCTGAAAGTGAAACCCAGCCTGGGAGCCCACGGCTATTTATAAGCACAGGTCCCATTGAGCAACGCAGGAGGTCTGTGTTTGGCTGTCAGAGCTGCCTATCAGGGTTTGCAGGGATGAGATTGGAGTGCCTGTGGCTACAGAACACCCCCTTCCCCCTCCCTCCCCTGAGTGTCTTCTCCCAACTTGTAACCACTTTGCAGCTCTGTGGTTGGAAGGAAGACCTGCCGATCAAGGAAAGCTGGGCCTCCATTTGGGTTTCCAGGGTGACAGAAGGAGCGCAGACAGAGTTCAGGCATTCCTCCGGCTCTGTTGCCAGGGGAATTGATTGCTGGCACCTGAGTGTCTGGCTTCCCAAACCACGGCTGAACGCACCGAACCAGGCATCTCCCGAACGCTGGTTCGTTTGCTGTGGACAATCACGAACCGCCAGATCGCAATCGCGTGATCGCCAATTTCGTGGGTTTTTGAAGTTTGTAATGTTGTTCATGCCCATCTCTAATGATGATGATGCCATGATGGGAGATGTTTGCCTATAAACTGCTCCAGTTATTTGAAGGAAAAACAGAATAAATGTCTCTGTCTATGTGTAAATCCAAGCTAGGGTATGGTGTTTCTCTCACACAATATTGCGCTTTCTTCTGATATTTTCCCAAACTTTCTGCTTGGTTGTGGTATGGCAAAATGAGACTAGAAGAAGTCTCTGTGCAGATGTATCCTTTAAGAGAGTAAACCTTCATTTGGCAGTTTTAGCAATGCATGATTTCACAAGATTATCTAGTGTTCCCGTACCAACAAGCATCCTTGTTCTGAGCATGTTCCTTGGGGCAAATAAAATTCTGAACCTCTGCTATTCAAATGAAAGTTGAAAGCAAGAGTATAAACAGCAGAAGAATTCGTGCCTTGGCCTAATCTATTTTTTGTTTTTTTATTTTTAGTTCAACTAAAGTTCACTGATTTGTGCAGCAAAAGCTCCAGCTAGCAGTGTAAGCCGAGCATTCGGAAAGGAGTGCTAATACTCTTATGACACAGTGACATCCAAAGCAGTAGGAAAGTGCTCCGAGTGACAGGTGGCATTCTCTTTGTTACCCTGTCTTTGCACATGTCTCTGACATCTCTTCATGGACACAGCAGGGCTTTGATTCCTCAGTGTTTTGTATTCATGCCCTTTCCACAGCACTGCTGCAGAGCTACAGAATGCTTGGAATTGCAGAAATTCAAAGCATCCAGCTACAAGAGGAGAGAATAAATTGTTGATTAAAAAATGGATGTGGTCAGGCGTGGGAAACAATGCCCCCTCCCTCTGGTTCTGGGAAGAATACAGACTTCCCATGGGAACATTAAATGATCTTGATTGTTTTGGATTCCAGTTGTCAACTATTCCGGGATGATTTCCTGCTCTTAAGAGCAATCTTCACAAAATAAGATGACAGTTAGGGGAGGTCAGAAATGTTATCCTCTACTCAACCCAACAGTATATTGGAATATTGCAAGTGTCATTGTGGCACACTCTAGTTCTAGAGATGGTTTTAGTATTCAGAGCGCTAATTCATTTTGTTGCTGGCAGCGCTGCATTAATGATCAAGCTACGACAATGAACACTGTCTGCATAACAAATGCGCCTTTCTCGAGCTGCAGTAAATACAAAGTGATTAACATGGAATCGCTGCTCATGCAAACTGCCTCTATCTGCCTTGTTGAATAGATACCAGTGGGTTTTTTTTAATTTAACCCCCTGCAAATTGTCAAATCTCTTTGCAGTCATCTTGTCTGCATTTTTAAAAAAGAAAAATGTATTATTATTATTATGTCTATGGCGTTACCGTTAGGTCTTCTTTTGCACATTGGTGTGCACTCTTTGAAGATCTACATTCACTACGCTGGATGCAAATGATTATTAATACTCTGTTCCCTGCTTCTGACATTTACCAAGGCAGAATCATCAAACAGAACTAAATCACGTCATGCTCCTTCTGGCTAGCCTAATCCTGCCCTCTTATTTGAGCTATTGGGAGCAGAGAAGGAAAAAAAGAGAAGATCGGAGCAAGTTCACATTGCTGTTTTTCATGCCCTTTACATTGAAAGAGTGCCAGGTGGTAGTAAGAAGTGGTGGTTTGCCTTCAGCATCCACCACACAAGCTTCAATTGGGTTGCTGGACCTTAAAAAAAAAGCAAATAGAGAAGGCAGAGTCTCCCCACCCCCTTCCCCTCTTAATCATAGCATTGAAGTTCTGGGCAATGTCAGTGTATTATGAAAAGATGGGATTATGCTATTCTTAGAGACAGGGACACAGAGACGGTTCACTTGTCAGGCAGTTTTCCCTTTCACTTCATTTCTAGTGAATCATTATTGAGGAAGCCCCTGTTTGAAACGTAAAGCAGGGTGGGGGGAAGGGAGAGTAACCCTCTATTAAGCAGTTGGATATGGCTGTCTCTCATCCACTCTACACTCTGAAGCGATGCCGTTCACATTCTTATTGCCATCTCATCTCATTATAATGTGCCAAAAGCTTAGTCTCTCTGCTCCAGAGCAGCCTTTTAAAGACAGAGCTTTATTGGAAGAAGCATCATTCAAAAGAGCTCAAGTATTTTTTTCCCCTTTTATTCTTCTAAGACACTGCTGTAGGGATTTATTACTCATATGTGCCTTTCAAGGTCTGGAATCTTTTCTCATTTAGAGCAAAATATAAGACACATTTATAAGCCGCCAATCAAGCTAGTATGGCTATGTCGATTGTAGCGCTCCAATTTTTCCCCTCCCAGTTGAATGCATTTTCATTTAAAGGTGTATCACTGCCTGAGATACTGTCTCCAAGCAAAAGTAGCTTAAAAGGTCTTCTTTTAGCAAGGAATGATTCTTCTGTCTCACACACAAAGATTACTACCATACCATACAAAGGCTTGAGAATTTCCCCTTGTTCCTCTGGAGAAAGAACACTTGTCAAAACATGAGAAAGGACAGTGGGTAATATAGAGTTGTACTCCATACATTTTTGATCAGGAAGGTAGAAGGCAAATTCACATGCATGAGTGGTCGTCGTCACTCCATAACTACAGAGTATCAAATGCTCCATGAGAATAAAGTGCTGCACATTAAAAATTACAGGCAGATTGTTCATATCACTCATATTTCTTTGCACACAATAACAAGAGAGATGGGAGTTCCCATGTTTCCCAGAATTATGAGTGCTGTTCTTATAGAAGCTGTGCATGCCTCCAGTGGTTGCCTTCAGAAGGGTAATGGGGAAGAACTGGAAGCAATGAGAGCTAATGGCAGCAGAGGGCTGATTGATGGTGTAGCAGTGAGATAGTTCCAAACTGAGCCTGAGCTTTGGAATGGGCTGGGTTCTGTTTGGAATGGATCTGGTGAAGGGAAGGATGCATATATTCATATTCCAAGATCTATCCTTTCTGAGATTTGGTGCCACCACTATTAAAAGAATAAGTCCACATGTTTAACTGCAAGCCATAAATTAATGAGTTACAATTTAACAAGTGAAGTACATATTTGTGTCAATGTACTTTTAGAGAGAAATCCTTAGCATGTTTATTCAATATGGCTTACTCTCAGGAAAATGTTGTTAAGATAGCTGTGTTAGATGTTTATTCTTCTTATCTCCCCCCCCACCCGCCCCTCTGGCTTACGATCATTTTCCTCATTCTCATAGAGTGTTATTAATCACCATATTTGGGCTCAAGGATTGGGCTCAGGAAGGAAGAAGGAACCCTCTGGCTTATGATCATTTTCCTCATTCTCACAGAGTGTTATTAATCACCATATTTGGGCTCAAGAAGGAATCAGTTATTCTGATTTATTTTCCGCCTCCTGTAGTATCTAGCTGTATTTATTACTTGTTTTAATTCTGATTTTATGACTTTTTTAGGAATAACCCAGCTTTCTCTTTGCATTACATTATAATCTAGAGTCCATAGGTTGCTCTCCGGTGGACAAATTATTCTGTATTTCAGTAGGTTGGACTTCATATCTTTTTTTCTTTTTATTGTTCCTTCCAATGGTGGGTTTTGTGAACCCATATGGAAAAGCTTGGCATAAGGAACAGTTCATAAATTAGCCTTTAATGGAATACATGGATCACTCGTTGCCACTTTAGAATAATGCACAGCAGATTTTTTTCCCCACTTATAAGCAGAGGTGGGCACAAACTGTGAAAAAACCGAACTGTGCGGTTTGTGGTTCATGGCATTTTCATGAACCAGGAACCATGCTTAGCAGTGGCAGGGAAAGGGGCATTTAAACCCCCAGATCAGCTGCTTGTTGGGGAGATCCGAGCGGTGGGGAAATTGCCATTTAAACATCGGGGCTTGGCTGGCCAGCCTGGAACTCCCTGACAAGCAGCTGATCCGTGGGTTTAAATGCCCCTTCCCCTGCCACTTTGCAGCAGCACAGAAAGGGGCATTGGTGTTAAATTGAACCAAACGAACCACCAGACCAGTTCATGGAAGTTCATAGAAATGAGCTTCCATGAACTGCTGGCACTTCGTGGGGTTTTTTGGTTTGTATTCCTGTTCGTGCCCATCTCTACTTATAAGTGATCCATGAAACTTACTGCCTCAAATCTGAGTGATGAATAATAGTTTTAAGTGTTCAAAGAACTATCCTTTGCTTGAAATTAGCACCAAGGTTAAAATTTAAAATGGCAGGTGCTTAGACTGCTTAAAAGGGAATATTTGTGTGTTTGAGTTTCACTACAAAATTTTTTTCCATTGAATTCTTCATTGAAAAGAATGTTTACACTATATTATCTTCATTACCAGAAATGGCAAAGTAACATGGGCCGTTTCCACATGCTGTTAAAGAGACGGTCTACTTACTGAAGGCTGGCGTTTTTTTTCACAGATTCCAGATTCCTCCGGTTTCAAAGCGGAAGCAGGCAGTTTGTCTTGCGTCTAATCAGTGTCTTTTCTGAGACCGGGATTTCCCGCTCTTTCCTGTGCCGGGTCAAGGACGCTGATCAGACGCAAGACAAACGGCCTGCTTCTGCTTTGAAATCGGAGGCATCTGGAATCTGTGGAAAAAAACGCCAGCCTTCAGTAAGTAGACCGTCTCTTTAACAGCATGTGGAAATGGCCATGATGTACTTTTGTATTGTTGAAGGCTTTTCCGGCCGGAGAACAATGGTTGTGATTTTGGTGCTACACCTCTGAAGATGCCAGTCACAGCTGCTGGCGAAACGTCAGGAACTACAATGCCAAGACCATGGCTATACAGCCCAGAAAATCCACAACCATGATGTACTTTTGTTGGCGAGAAGCTTGATGAACTGAAAAAAGCTCATGGACGAAGATTCTGGAATCAGAATGGTCTGTGGAAGGAAAGATTTTTCCTCCACCTCAAACCCAATGGGAGAATTAGGGAACAGGAACTGAGAGAGAAGGAGTGGCCTGGAAGTTTGGTGTGTAGTGAACAAAGGTGCTATGAACTTCACAGCAAACACACCTTTTATGGGGCCAGATTGAGGAATGAGGGGTGATGGCAAGCCGACAGAAAACACAAAGGCCACAACTTTATTGATTACGGATTATGGAGCCTTGGCTTAGCATGGATCATGGATTCCAGCATCGGTTGACCCACTTGCCAGCCGATGACCCCTTCCTCCCCAACCTGCATGCTGAAGTGGGGACCACAGGATGACAGTAAGTGGGATTCCACATGGGCATAAACCTCTGCATGGTTCCCTAGTCACCTAGGAGAAGACATGGCCTAACATCTCCCAAGCTAGACTTTTCTCTGCCATGCATTGCCCCAAAAATCTCTTAATGGGATCCCCAGCTATGAGGAAACAGTGCATACAGGCTGTGTCCCACCCCAAAAGGATCTATCACCAATGTCAAAACTGCCACCACCTAAAGTTGTGACAAAATTAGAACAATCAACCAAAGAGTCCAGAACCATATGAGAGACCCAGATGCCAACAAATATGGACCATCAACCCAAGCAAGTGCTGGAAGCCAAGGGAGGGATGAGTGGAGAGCTGGTCAGAGACAAATGCTGGTGGGGCCCAGTCACCTCCAGAATTTAAGACCAACTGGTGAGCCTTGGACTGCACCCCATGGCCCACAAATGGGGTCCCTCAGTAGGTCTGGAGCTGGGACTTCCAACAATTGCTGTCACTTGTGAGTTAAGCCTCAAATCTCCCTTCCTCTGTACTGTTTTACTTGAGCAGTGCCAAACAGCTTTGCAGATGTTTAGTAGTTGTGGTAGTGCAGTTTCCATACTTATACCTTGTGGATGGATTTATATTTGCACAGCAGATTACCATAGGGGCATAGATGGTCAGGTCAGTTAAGTAAATGATTGGCAGGGGAGCTATGACTTCCATAAGGCTGTGTGAAAATACGTGGTAACACGGTAAAACTTGTTTTAAAAAATGTTTATTTACCAGCTGACTTACCAGTTTGATTCTTTATTTACTTTACTTTAATGATACTGCTCATGCAGCCTATTCGGCTCTGAGCAGTGCCACACTAGAATTAGAATTAAAAGGCAAAAGTTTTTAATATGTAATCTATTTAGTATTAAAATTTAAAAATTTAATAAGTAGTACTAAAATCCACCCCCGCTAAAAGAAGCCTAAAAGAAGCCTTAAATTATCCTCTATACTTCCTGAGTCCTGGATATAGGGCTTGATCCAGCTGTCTCTTGCCACATTTAGAATATTGCATTCAAATAGACAATGTTGAAGAGTGTTTGGCCAGAACCGCATTGGTAGAGTAGCTCAGAGTAGGGAACCTTATTTAAGTGTCCCAGCAACTCTCCTGATGGAATGGCATTCAGTCTGGCTAACATAAATAATCGTCGATAACATGGAACTGTCAGGAAGTCAAAATAAGCTGGAAGAGATTGCGACAATGTTAGGCCCAAGTATATCGGTGAGCATACTCTACGTGTTCTTATCATAGTACTTCTGTAGTCCAGATTGCTCAGACTACCTAAGATCGAGGAAAGAGCTGCTGAAGGCCCTTGTTCTTTCAGACTATGAGGGTTAATACCCAAGGCCTGGACACGGTTTTCGATCAGCTTACTCCAAGGGCTTTGGTAAGAATCGGTTTGTAGCAGGTGCAAATAGCCATTTGATTCTGCAGAGAACAGGGTTTTAATCCAAAACCTAAAAGTTGCAGCCCATATCCATGCTTTAAAGGACCTGAGTCCCAGTTCTGCAGTCAATGATACTCCAGCTACACAGTTCGGAGCACCAGTGATTTTCTGAAGAAAATGATAGAGGAGGGAGTCAATCGATTCTCCGCAGGCTTCGGCCCACACAGGTGCTCTGTATAAAAATTACGAACCTACTTTACTGTTAAAAACAGTGATGGCAGCTGGGATGTATTGTCCACCTCTAGAGTAGAAAAACTGGATTATTGCCTTCATGGTTATAAGCGCTATGGTTCGGGCATTTCTAATGTGGGTTGTCCAAGACATATTTGAGCGAAAGTAAATCCCAAGATATTTGAACATAGTAACTTGTTCAACAAGGTTTCCATTTACATGCCAAAGATAATTCTTCTGGCATAAGGCTCTAGAGAATTGCATCACTTTGGATTTGTTGTAATTTATAATCAAACCCTCTGAGGCACAATATTCTGCAAAGGAGGATAGAAGTTGACGTAAACCCACTGGGGTTCTAGATAACAACACAGTATCATCAGCATACAGTAATACTGGGATAGCAGTGTTTGACAGTACAGGGGGATTAAACTGTTTGTCATTCAGTTTGCAAGCCATGTCATTGATATATTTTATTTTATTTTATTTTATCGTATTTATATTCCGCCCTTCCCGCAAGCAGGCTCAGGGCGGATGTAAAGGATAAACAGCATGGGGGCCAGCAAACACCCTTGTCTCACTCCTTTCTCTAGAGGGAAAAGGTTTGTTAGATGCCCTTTCGAGCTACAACGGACCTAGGCAGCCAAGGGTTCATAAAGGCTTTGTATTAGCCACAGAAGTATCCAGTCCATCGATGTCTTCCCTAATTTTTCCCATAATCGCTTCCTTGGTATCAAATCGAAGGCTGTCTGTAAATCCATAAAAGCCACATATAGGCGTCCCTTTGCGACAGCTGTATATTTCTTAGCCAGATGATGTAATAGTATACAGTGGTCAGTTGTCGATTGCCCTTTTATAAAACCTGCCTGTTCAGGGCCGACAATGTTCTCAAGGAGGATCCAATTGAGTAGACGGTGTAACAAAATGGAGGCATATTTTTTCCAAGATGGATAATAGACTAATGGGCCGATAATTACTTGGATCATTTTTATTCCCTTTCTTATAGATAGGGACAATTATTGCTGTTCACCATATATTAGGAATTTGGCCTGTCTGGTTAATGATAGTAAAAATGGGTGCCAGAGTATCTCACCACCAATCAAGGTTAGATGAGAAAAATTCCAGTGGTACCAAATCTGGCCCAGGGGCTCTTCCAGACTTCATTCCCCTAATTATTGCTCCCACTTCCTCTTTTGTTATTGGTGACCAGGATGATAAATTCTCAGGCTGTTTTAGCGTAGTATTCACTGAATCATTTGATGAATATAATGCCAAGAAGTATCATTCCCACACTGGGTGGGGGGGGGAGTGCAAAAAGTCGCTAGTTTAGCTGTGGGTTGAATAGAAGAAAGTAATGTCCAAAATTGTTTAGAATTACTATTCCTTGAAGCATTAATTAAGGCATTCCATCCATTATAAATAGCTTCACATTTTTTCCTATGGATCATGGCTTTATATATCTTTTTTGTTTGAAGACACTCTTGAAGCAATAGAGGGTTACAATAATCTCTGAATCGTCGATGTCAGGATGTCAGGATCAGAACGCTCTTTTGTATACTTATGCTTAACCGACTCCATATTTAATCCTTTCAGTGTTCAGTGCTTTCTTCCCCAAGGCCGGTTCTTGGTGGAACGTCGGTAGCCAAAACAATGCGGGTCTGTGAGATAGCTGCCTGGGAACCTCTGCACCTGGGGAAGAAAGCACTGAACACTGAAAGGATTAAATATGGAGTCGGTTAAGCATAAGTATACAAAAGAGCGTTCTGATCCTGACATGAGTAAGTTTTTTCATTTCCTTACATTCATTGTTGAACCATGAGCAGTGAGATGATTGAGTTCTTGATGGTTTACAAGTAAAGGCTGTTGTCAACAAATCTAATAACTTAACCAAAATGGATGGAGTGTGTACTGTATTTTGTCTGCCCTGTAGCTCACTGATAAGTGCTTGAGCTTCAGGGGTTTCAAGAAGAGCGTTAGCTCTTGATTCCACATGGTGGGACCAACAGGCTGGCTTCAACAAATTGCCCTCCTAGCAAAGGGGGATCTCGTGGGCTAATAGTAGAACCTCAAAATTCCCTTCGATTGAAAGTGAAAGGGGCAAGTGATCAACTCCAAGGTAAGTTTCCACTTGCAATTTCATTTTATATGGGATTATATCAGGGGAGACTAAAAAATAGTCTATCAAACTTGCACCTTTGTTTGAAAAGAAGGTATACTCCCCCTTTCATCGATGCCGGCCTGCCCGTTTATTTAAATGATTGGCTGGCAAGCAATGAACAGCAAGGAAAGGTCTATAGGAAGCACATTAGGCTGGGTGAAAATGTGCATGTGTGAAATTCTTCTAATTGCACTGTACTGTAAGGTTCAAATATGCAGAAAGTAACCCACTGAACAGGCTCTGGCTGCTCACAAACAGCTTAACTGCTCAATGAAAAATAAGCTCTTTGCCTTCAGCCAGTGAGCAGGCATTGAGCCAAAGCAGCAGGTATTCAAGCATACTTGGATGTCAAAGAGAAAAATCCAATACCATGGGCAGAATACATTAGAAGTTGGAGGGCAGAGGTTTTTGGAAGTGTACATGGTTGCCATGAGAGGGAAATTGAGGTGACAAATTTCTAGGAGCCCTAGTCACACTGAAGTTCTATAGAACCTGACAAATCATGTGATTTATTTTCATATAATGCTTGTTTGGGCCTAACTGGTGGGTGAGGGAACCAAAGGCAATCTCTCTGTGATGTTTTTGGAAACCATGGAAATGGTCATGTAGGAAACAGGTACCAGAAAAGCAGGGCAGTGCTAAAGGAGCCAGAGAAAAAGGCAACAACTGTAGTGTGCACATCTCCTTCCCAGAAAAAGTGATGAGGCACTGTCTTTCCACACTAACCTGCCCTGTCTAGAGGAGCAACAGTGTATTCTAGAAGGGCTTATCTTCGTGTGGTTGCCTGACTTCCATTCCCATCAGTTAGCCATGAGTTATGTGTAGAAAAGTGAAGGTGTTTGTTTCTGTTACATTTCTTATGAAAATTAAACTCATGGATTTGTGTTCTAAATGGGTGCATTAGCAATACTATATGATGGTTGCACTATTGTAGAAATGTTATGTGTGGTAGTACTGTAAGTGAGCAGAGTGGTATTTACCCAAAACAGGGAACTATATATTCTAGTTTCTTGATAACAGAAAATATTAAGAAAGAGGTTTGGAGAAGCATCCCTTGTGGGCTGGTAAATTTAAAATTCTGGAAGAAGCAAAAAATATTTTGCATCTATTTCCTTGCTCATGTTAGAGTTTATAGTACAATTTGAAGTTACTGTGCTGGACAATGAAATGACTACTACACATTTCTAATTGTTCTATGCCAAGCTGCATTGTTTGTGTTTGGGTCTAGAGGCACCATTTCTGGAGATTAAATAAATGAATAACCAGAATAAAGAAAACATGTATGTATAGAAAACACCTGTTATTGAGGAATGAAATGAAATAAAGTGTGGGGAGGGGAAACAAATGTCCTTATCCTTCTATGTATCGTGGGCCATTTTCACACTGCTTACCAGCCATGGAATATCACACCAAGCTCCCGGAATGACAGCGTCTTCCTGGCACAATTTCACATGAGAACTGGCGAAATCGCGCCAGGAAGACGCTGTTGTTCTGGGAGCTTGTCCAATGTTCTATGGCTGGTAAGCAGTGTGAAAATGACCATGGTCTGGCCACTAAAATGAAGCTGGCATTGTAGTCTGATCTTTTGCTCCTGTTCTTCCATGCTAGAATAAGATACAGAGGGGAAAATATTTAAGAGAATCAGGGAGGGGAAAATGAACCATTTGTCTTAAAATGAGATCTGCATTCAGCCAGTCACCAAATGTGCTCTGCAGACTGTTGCAGAAAGAGTGAAGGAAGCCCCTCTGGGTTGTCGTTAAAAATTCAGCGCTCTCTCTCTGCTCACTCATTAAGTATAGGTCAGGTTTTCAAACCTTGACTCAAAGGAAACAGAAATCTTTCTACTGTGGCAAACCTCTGGGGAGGGTTCAGTATACCATTAGAGAGAGAGAATGAGAGAGAGAACTGGAGTACTGACTAGTGATATTAGGAAGATAGAGAAATGTTTTATGCTGCAGGTATCATCTCCATCCTGCTAGCAGCAGGCTGTGTGTTGAAGAGTGTAAAGCAGAAGCTGCCCCAGAGCACTGGGCAAGGGAAAGCAAAAGATGAAAATTCCTTGGAGCACAAACCCTTAAAGCTCTGGTCTTCCAGCAGGTGTAATTCTGCAAAGCCCATTAACCTTGGTTGATGCTTCAGTGATTTATACTGGCTGAGGATCCACTGATGGAGAAGTGGAGGTACAGCAAATACTTTCTTGAGAGCCATGAAGATCTACATGATTCTTGTAATGATCAATTACATATCATCCAAGGACCTCAGTGGGCTGGATTCCATAGAAGATTTCCAGTTGTGCAACAGTCCTTGCATAAGCAGAAGCACTAAAATTACTCCTTGCTGCCTGTGTATATTTGTATCTTTTCTGCAATTATATCTTTTCTGCATATGCAAGACATAGCTTAGGGTAGTTCTTCTGCTATAATTTCAAAAGCAAATTAAATAAAGTCATGCAAACCATCTGTTGTGCTTTCCATATGCATATAGATATTTTGTTGAAAATTATATTGAAGTGCTGTGTTTTGCTGCAGCACTTCTGTATTGCTTACTCAAGCAGAACTGTGCTGAGTACACTTTTGTTTCTGCTCATGCATTGTTGAACCCAACCAGTGTGCTTTACATACAACTCTAGAAGCTCTGGAATGCACTTCCACAGACATGCCACTTCCTGCTCTCTAGCCCTGAGCACATGGCCCCTCCATGCACTCAATCAATGCACGGAGAAGGACAGCAGGTACAGCCTGCTGGCACCAGCCTTTTCCTCCATGTGATTGCTCATTCATCAGTACTTTGCCAATATGTGGGGGAAGTGTCCCCATGTATACGCTTCCTCCATGATCAGAGATACAGCCTTCTGAATGTGCAGGTGTGCAGTTAGAAAGGGAATGCACATATGGACACTTCCCCCCCCCCCACAAATTAGTATTGTGCTGCTGATGAGCCAGTGATCACATGGAGGCAGAAGGCAGAACAACATATTCTTCCTCTCTGTACATGGAGGGGTCATATGCTAACTGGGACAAATGTTCTTGCATTTCATAAACAGGCAGTAACTTTCTCTTTTAATCTGCTTTTGGGAAGTAGCTGTCATAGTTTTTGTCATTTATGTTTCATCATTAGCTGTTTTCTGTTTGTTTATTTATTTATATCATTCATAGCCCATCTTTCTCAATGAAACTCAAGTTGGATTAGACAGTGTGAGTCAGTACAGTCAGGTTCAAGGACTTTTCAATAAACAATGTAATAGAGTATATAAATGCAAATTTGCCGAGATTTAAAACCAGCAGAAATCTAATACGCAGAGTGGAAGAAATGCTGAAGCAGAGTGTTAGCAATTCTAAGATTGACGTATTATTCTTATTGGGTTGGTTGAATTTACAGAAATAATCTTGACTGCCCTTACCTTCTCACTATAGCCCCCTATGGCTCCTAAAAGCAGTTCCTACAGAAGCTTTTCCAAGAAGAGAGCAAGAACTTACGCAAGAGTGAGGGAATCCCCTCTTCTTACTTCTTTCTGCCAATCCCCTCTTCTTACTATAGCAAGATGTGTTCTATGCAGCATCCAGTTCATATCTAAAGTAGGGTGTGTCGTCTATCTTTAAACAGAAGCTGAGCACATGGGAAATGGTAGCTAATCCATGCCTACTTGCACACTGCATTTTTCAGATCAAGAGTATGAATGCATTGAAGTAATGTATGGGAGGAAGGAACAGAGAAAACCAAGGTAAAGGAGCCAGTGGGCACAACAGAGAGCAACACATCAATTGGTATGGCCTGCCCATGTCTTGCACAGACCCATAGCCACATCCTGTGCCCATGGCCATTTCATCTCCATACCCATCCACCCCTACAGCTGCCACTGCAGGGATGGCTGCCCCATCACTGACTTCCAACTCCTCCTGGCTTGTTGTTGTGGTATGGATGACAGAGGCACAGGGACCTGGGGACCTGTTGGACAGGTCCTCCTAGGTCATCAATTGAGACATAATGGAAACTATGTCCTCTTCCTCCAGGTCTGTGTCCAGGTCTACGATCCCCATTCTTGCAAGTGGCTCAGCCCCCTCACTGGCCTTGGCACTTGATGGCTCCTGAGCAGGTTGTGTGCAGATAGAAAGAGAGGAGTGAGCAGGTGACACAGGCCTGCCACCACCTCAGGGGTATGCCACAGTTGGGAGGCCATGTACTCACTGGACAGGACTTGGATGCTGTGGCCGCTCACCATGATGAGTATGACGGGTGAGATCACCAGGTACACAAAACCCTCTGAGCAGGCCCTAAGGTGTCATTCCACTGTGTCAGGGCAGATGTCTCCATCCCTGCAATGTTGCCCAGGGAAGAGACCTACTCTGCCACCTTGTGCTAGAAGGCATGGTGGTAAGGGGCAGCAGAGTTGCCTCTGGTAGGAGTGACCACCACACTGGCATGTTCCGCCACCAGCTCATACGGCAGCACTTTCTCTGCTTTGGTCTAGTTCGGCTGCTGGTGGGAATCACCATTCACAGGGCCAGGTGTGGCCCTCCAACATGCCACCGGAATGCAAGAGCAGAGTCAGGCATCATGGGAACCATCAGGCCACAGAATACATCCCCAACCCCAATGGTCCCCAAATGGATGTGGGGCACTGTTTGTGTACCTCTGAAGCACAGAGTATACCCTCGGAGATGGTGGTGGGCAACAGGGCATGGCATGCACAGAAGTTCTGGCCATGGGGCGCAAAGATTCTATGTCTCTAACCAGCTCCTCTTCTGCCCAGTTCCTGGATGGCCTGCATCAGATGGTGGCACTTCTTTTTGCCACCCCTATCAGGGATCTGGCTGATCCACCTCCTTCCCATGCCTCTAGGTTTGGGTGGCACAATGATGCCTCAGGAGACATCCTGCCAGGTGCTACTGTGAGCACATCAGCATCCTTTAGTTCCTGACAGCACCTGTATGGACCGGTTCTGCCTGGACTGCTTTTGCCTGCAAGGAGTTTGGGCTAGCACTACAGGGCCAAATGCCCACACCCTGAGTTCTGCCGTCCCTCTGGTTTCTTGACATGAACTTGTTGCAAGTAATTGTGGTTGAGGAGTCCGAGATGTCCGAGTCCTCAGCAAGTTGCTACTCCACTGCTTCTTGGATATGATGCTGCAGCACTTGCAGGAGTATATGCGCTCCTCCACAAAGAAGATGGAGCTGGCCACCATTTGTGCCAGGTTCACCACATTTATGGGCTTTCTGAACCTTTGAAACTGTGTACTGCACCCACTTTGTGCTCATTGCCCCCTGTGAGTTGTTGCAGGTCTACTGCAACCAACACTGCTTTTGCAGCCTAAACTTGCATGTCAGCTGTCAGCCCCAGGGCATCTTCATAGATCTCATGGTCAGTATGCACAAAGTGCAGTTCTTCACCGTATCCAGTCTTGGCTCCCTGCTGGCTGCCTGGTCAGAGGGCAAGGGCTGGCTCCTGGGTGAGTTCCCCCACTGGGGGAACCAGATGTGGCCCTGATTACTGTTTTTCCCCTGCCACTAAGACTACCCCCTGATCCCGCAACTTCTCACGCTGTATGCCAGAGATGAACCAGTGGTATGTGCTACCTAAAGCCAGGCTCACTATAGGACTTGCTTGGTCATCAAGTGAGCATTTGACCAGCTGAAGATGCACAGAGAGGGCAACTTTGTAGCTGGCAAGGGCCTCCTAGAATGTCAGGGGCATTGACAAGCAGGAGTGGGTCTGGGAACACTTATGGAGGCAGAACCAATAGCACAGGGCAGCCCCTTGACAGTGCCCTGTGTCTGGGGCCCATGCTACGGCACTGTATCCAGGTGGGTGGATATACACACATTTTATTCAAAAGCAGTTAAACGTTTATTGTTTAGAATAATTATATGGGCTATTACTTATATGGGGGGAAACATTTTTTAGTTAAATGAGTATCCCTGAATTATAGTCATATTTCTTGTAGTGTTTTATTTCATGTAGTAGCTAAGAATATGAGCACGTTCTCCCCCATTCAAACTTCAGCTCAGATATCAGCTCTTTGTTAGCGGTAGGCCAGCTGCTGTTAGATCATCCTTATGCATTTTTCATTTCAGAGGACAGTATTTTTTAATGTGTAAAGACTGAATACATTATTTCAAAGAGGCATGTTGTGAAGAACAAACTATCGTACAGTACAGGAAGCTGTTTTCTGATTGCAACTTTTCACTTGTATGTTCACAACAATTTCCAAAAACTTCCAGAGTGGCAAAATAGCATAGAATTCACTGCATTATTAAGAAAGCAAATGGTTTGGGCTGCCATTAATGATGTGTTGTTTTGGCCTCAGGCATCCCTTAGAGTGGTCAGCAAAATCTATGCAATTAACTGTACATTGATAATTTGTGTGTGTTTCTTATACTAATCAAAGGGAGTTGTGCAATAACATTATTTTATGAGAATTGGTTGAGTTTTATGGTAAATCTGAGTTTCCATAACCACGTTCATGTCTCTGGCAGAAATGACAGGTTGGATTGAAGAGATAGGGCTGCGCATTGGTGAGGTCTTTTGAAAAGAAGGCCATTCTCCTCTGTTTCCCTCTAGCATCCAATCTCTTCACAACAGTTCCTATTTCAGTCATATTGACAGTTTCCTGGACAAAGCTTCCTGGGTGATGCACAGAAAAGGTGTAGGTAGATTATGGGTAGGTAAATGAGACAAGGAGACTGAAATCCACCTTGGTATGTGGGGTGAGGGCTCTTTCTTTAGTCCAAAATTGCTCAACCCCTTGTCTAAATAGCCAAATCATGTTTTCCTTCTAACATAAAAAAACACATGTGGGGCTCCCTCTAGATATCAGGTAAACATGCTGACATCAGTACACCTTTTATATGGAGAGCAGTTTTATGCAAGATTGAGGAGTGAGTGATTTCCCCTTATGTGGTACTTGGGCCGAATGGGATATGGTTCTGGAGGCTGTCAACTAGACATGGGCACGAACCAAAAAAATTTAAGGAACCAGCGGTTCGGTGCTGACGACGATCCCGAGATCGTGAACTGCAACGAACATTTTCCGTTGCCGAACTGGTTCGTGGTTCATGGTTCGTTGGATGCGGAACAGCCCCCATGGCAATTAGAGAGACCATATCCCCAGGGAGTGTTTTGCAAGCTCTCCTACAGCCATCACCCAAGTTTGGACAAGATTGCAAAGGGATCTTGGAGTTATACCCTCTCCAATCCAAGGCCCCCAGGAACCCCCCCCCCCATAATCCAAGCTGAATTATACTCACAGTCTCTCTCCCCAAAGGAGCAAGTGGCAAGCAAGAGCTCTGTCCCACTCCACTGCTCGCTGAAAGTGAAACCCAGCCTGGGAGCCCACGGCTATTTATAAGCACAGGTCCCATTGAACAATGCAGGAGTTCTGTGTTTGGCCATCAGAGCTGCCTATCAGGGTTTGCAGGGATGAGATTGGAGTACCCATGGCTACAGAACACCCCCTTCCCCCTCCCTCCCCTGGGTGTCTTCTCCAAACTTGTAACCGCTTTGCAGCTCCGTGGTTGGAAGGAAGACCTGCCGATCAAGGTAAGCTGGGCTTCCATTCGGGTTTCCAGGGCGACAGAAGGAGCGCAGACAGAGTTCAGGCATTCCCCCGGCTCCGTTGCCAGGGGAATTGATTGCTGGCGCCTGAGTGTCTGGCTTCCCGAGCTGCGGCTGAACGTAGTGAACCAGGCATCTCCCGAACGCTGGTTCATTGGCCGTGGACAATCACAAACCACTAGATAGCGATCACGCGATCGCCAATTTCGTGGGTTTTTGAAGTTCGTAATGCGGTTCGTGCCCATCTCTACTCTCAACCCTTTGCAGTGCATTTTTGGGAAGTGCAGTGTCCTGCTGGGGGAGGAAAGGAGTTGATGGGAAAGACAGCTTCTGTGAATATATTCCATTTGTGAACTTTTGGATTCTGGTCTTTGTTTGGTATATGAGGCTGCGGTACTAAAATTTTATGTTTGTATCATTTTCGTATCTTAATGTTCTATTAGACTACTTTTACCATTTTAAGCATTTTTAGTGTATGAAGGTAAGATAAAATGTTTAATAAAAAAAATAGCCTAGTAATTAGCAAAGTATTAAAGAGACATTTTAGAAACTGGAAAGTTCTTCCTCCCCCTACACAAACCTCCTCTCCAAGATTCTATAAGATATTAGATGTTTATGTAGGCCTAGTTTAGGAATAGTAACTTGTCCACCAGCAACAGGTAACTGCTGTAGGCAGAGGAGTAGGGGAAGGATGATATGCTGAAAGAGGCTTTGAAGGCACTGCCACCACTTCAGCTGAACTCCAGTCATAATCAATGCAAAGACTGTGACCAATAGCTAATCTTAGGGTTGCCAGTTTCAGGTTGGGAAATTCTTGGAGATTTGGGGAGAGGAGCCTGGGAAGGGTGAGACTTGGGGAGGGGAGGGACCTCAGCTGGATATAATGCTATAAAGTCCACTTTCCAAGGCAGCCATTTTTTCCAGAGGAACTGATCTCTGTCACCTGGAGATCAGTTGTAATTCTGAGAGATCACCATCTACCACCTGGAGGTTGGCAACCATTGCTAATCTGTCTTTTCCTTTGGCATTACCTTCTCATTTGTCCCAGAAGATCTAAGGTGTAGGTGTGTGGGCACAGAACAGGAAAAAAAAGATTAGCCTTTTGTTGTGATTATATTTAGCCAAAAAATGGAATACTTTAAGACTATTTTCTTAAATGGAAAGTATTTAAACTGGAATTATCTTCCTTGCCTTTTTTTTCCTCCCAGAAAAGGGACAGCTGCACTTGGAAAACAATAAAAAAGACTAAATATTTCATACTAAGAGCGATCAGGGGAAAAAAATAAGGAAAACCAGAGGAGGGGGGGGTGAGAGAGAGCACAAGCACACACTGATTGTTTTCTGACTTGCATGGAATTTCAAATGAGCCCTTGACAGCCTATTTTGATACTGTCTGCTACAGAAGTGATGAAGAGCTGCTGGATTCTTTCTAGTTACCCCTGTGGCTTAATGAAGAGGCAAGGCAGAAATTGCATACTGCCATGCAGAATGACCTTACCTGATAAGACTGTTTTGCCATCTCTGCAATAGGTGGCAAGGGCAGGCAGGATGTAGCAGCCTGCTTTCCCTGCACCTTAATGAGAAAAATTGACCTGTTTGTCCACCAGCTGTCTTCTTTGTTCGAAATCCAAGTCATTTCTGGAAGCTCCTTTTTCTGTTCCTCTATGTGACAAGCAAAAAAAAAAAGGCTTCTGGCTGATTATGCACAGTGGGTCAGGAAATGGGCCTTCGATGGGGTATATGCACAGAATAACATTAGTTGGTTTTAAAGGCACAGAATTTACTGTACAACAGACAGTCAGCCAACTCTGATAGCATATACTCTGGGCCTTCTAGGGAAAGGGTACGTGGGCTGCTTATTAGACATGTGTACGAATCAAAATACGAATCAAATTTCATGATGAATCGGGCCAATTCGTGTTTCACGAAATTCATTTCGTGGGGCCACGGTTTTCATGAAATTCATTACTTTTGGGGCCGATTCATTCAATTTGTGAATGATTCATGATGTCAGACAGGCTGGTGCTGATCCATTGATTCCCTAGGCAACATAGTCCTGGAATGTCTGCAGACCTTTTGTTGCCAATGGAAACCCCGCTCTTAGCCCACATAACCTTAATAGGCAGCTCTCCCTGCCAACTGGAGAACTTCCATTCTGCCCTATACAGCAAGGAGCAGGGGGGTTAATACCCTAGGCTACTGAGGAGATGGGCCTTCTGTAGCCATGGGAACACCAATCTCATCCCTCCAAACCCTGTTAGGCTGTCTGCCAACCAAAGACCTCCTGTTCTGCTTGATGTGAGCATTTCTTATATAAGGCACAGCTTTCTGCCTCGTGCTGTTCAATTCTAGTAGACAGAGGGAGAGAGAGGACCTGTTGCTGGGATATGGAGTGAGAGAGTGGAATTGGGAGCTTTTAGCTAGATTTGCTGCTACTTTAAAAGAAACTGAAAAGCCTCTTTTTTATTTTCAGCTCTTGGCCTTGCTGGAAAGGTCATTGGGTAAGGGTGCCTTCTTTCACCCCACCCAATCCCAGTCTCAGGGCATTGCCTGCCTCTGGGGCCTAGCTTGACTAAGGCCTACCTTTTTTTTCTTTAATTTTCTTTGCTTATATTCTTATTTAGCAACCCAACAGAAAAATCTTGAAAGACTAACTAAAATACAATGAAGCACTATAGCATGAATTATAAATATATTGCATAAACAATTCCAGTGTCTTATGCTTATTATTAAAGTTTATATTTCATACATAAATTGCCTTCAATATATTTATACATGCAATCTTCCCACCTCAAGGACTGTACATAAAGTGCTAGTGCATACATTCATAACAATTCCTATGAACTAAATACAAAAAGTAATTTAAAGTGCTATTCAGGACAAGGTACAGCGTATTCAGCAGCAACTGAAAATGATGGGTTCATAGGATGTAATTGACATATACAGATCAAAGAGGGTAAGATGGAAGAAAAAAATCATCTGACGGGCAGACCGGTTCACTGTCTTGGTCCCGTTTCTTTTCTTTATCAAAGATGGTAGCTGGACAAATGTCAGTTTCACAGTTCTCAAAGCTTTTTATAAAAACCAAATAAAATGGTGGTAATAATTACAATCATTAATAAATAACACATATAGTTTAAAAGGCTAATACATACTCACATTCTATTCAGGTAATAATAGCACGGACGTCAGGTAGTGCTCCTAAGGAAGGCTGTGTGCAAACCAACCATCTAACATTCATTTATACAATATAATTAATATTTAATAATTTCTAATAGAATTTAATGTGGATAAATAGCCTATAGATGTTTATAGGTTAATTCATGCAGGATCTTCAACAATAGGTGGAAGTATAATCTGTATTGCTGTGGACTATCTGTTTGGAATTGAGGAAGGGGGTTGAAAAAATATTTTACTTATATTCTGTTGGTACGGCAAAGTATTATTATTATTATTCAATGTATTTCACAGCATATATAATATGCTATACTTATTTAATAGCTTCCTGTAAGGTTATATGCACTACTAATTGTTCTTCTCTATTTCTTAAATAAAATTTTAAAAAAATAACATTCATTTATACAAAATCAAAAAGAGTCCAGTAGCACCTTTAAGACTAACCAATTTTATTATAGCATAAGCTTTCGAGAATCACAGTTCTCTTCGTCAGATGCATGGAGGGCAAAAAGAAACTGGTCAGATATAGAGGAGGAGAGGGGAGGGCGGAGCAGATGCAAACAGCTCCTTCTGATATGGAGATGCAAACAGCTCCTTCTGATATGGAGATCAGTTAAGGAAATCAGTTACCTCTTTTTGCCCTCCATGCATCTGACGAAGAGAACTGTGATTCTCGAAAGCTTATGCCACAATAAAATTGGTTAGTCTTAAAGGTGCTACTGGACTCTTTTTGATTTTGCTACTACAGACTAACACGGCTAACTCCTCTGGATCTATATTCATTTATACAAATCACTTCCAGCTGGCAATCATATATGAAAATTTAAAGCTATATAACAACTGATTATGTCCACCACTAGAGGAAGCATGTATAATCATTATTAATATTCAAACCCCTAGGAACTAAGGTGTTTAATTTGTAGATGCAATAAGCCTCCTTTCTGTGTAGATCCATATTTATTGCCTCTGGGTATTTTTCCTTAGATGTATACAATACAGTATATTTTAGGTCCATTTCATTGTGTCCAGCCTCCAAGAAATTGTTAACCATGGGGGCTTCTGTTACTCTATTTCTTATATGTGATAAGTGTTCAAGTACCCGTTGTTTTACCTGGCGTTGTTTTACTTGTCTTGCCTACATATAGGAGAGAAGAATGACATCTAATTAAGTATACTACATATAGAGTATTACAATTGGTGAAGTTATTAGATGTTTTTATATTTAAAGATGCAAGCTCTTGTATGTTCATAGCTAGTGGACAGATGTTACAGTTACCACAAGCATAATGCCCCTCTGGAAGGTGTCTAGGGATTCTTGTTGGAGTGCTAATGAATTCAGATTTAATTAACTTGTTCTTAATGTTTCGGGTCCTATGGTATGCTGTTATAGGAGGATCATTGCAACCAGGAATGTCCTCAACTAGGTTCCAATATTTAAGAATTATTTTTTTAATGGCAGGTGCCAAGGGTATATAGTCTAAAACTCATTTTATTCTCAATTCTGTCACCATCCTGCATTTTTTCATAAAATCATCTCTGGAATACTGCTCAGCCTGACGTTTTGCACTGTTCACAATGTGGCAGGATAGCCTCTCAGATGGAAATCCTCCACAAGTTGTCTACTGTGTTTTAAAAAATCCATTGGTTTAGTTGAATTCCTCTTTAAATGTAAAAATGTGATGCGGATGAAGTGATTGGTAGTGAGGATATGAATTGCGGTCCGTGCCCTTCTTAAACAGCCGGACTGCTAACCAATGGTCACTATCCTGATATAATATCAGGTCCAAAAAATTAATCTCCTGGGTGCTAAATTCCCAACTGAATCGTATGTGGGGATTAACCCCATCCATCCATTGACATAAACTATCCGCATTATCAACATTTGCATAAATAATTAGGAGATTATCAATATAATGACGGAAAGCTATCATCTGAGAAAAATAAGGATTGATAGCAGGGTCACAAAAATATTGTTGTTCCAGCTTGTGCATAAACAAATTTGCTATGGAAGGTGCGGCTGTGCAACCCATGACTACCCTCTTTATTTGTAAATAAAATTTACAGTATTTTTTTCAGGAAGAATTGTATATTTGGACGAAGGTTTTAAAAAATTGCTATGACAAACTTTATCTTTTGGAGTGAGGGAAATACTTTTTAAGACTCATAATCATCAACATTATATGATGATAAGATAGACATATGCAACATATTTTCAAGGATATATTTATTGTTAAATGTCAACAATGAATATATATGTTACTATGTGTATGATGATATGCTATCGAAGAGTTTAATGCTATTCATTTTTTATATCTCATGTGCAAATATGCTGCTAATCCTGTTATGACTGCATGAAACTTCTTCTATCTAAATAATACTTTCTTCTGTATACTACAAAATGTGTGGGTTTTATTTCAATTTTCTACATCTCCGATGGCAAAAAGTAAGATATGTGGTCTAAGGTAGCCTAGGGTGCAGCAGTTTTCTTCTCTATGTAATATTGGGTATATTCACTATTTTGCATGAGGAAAACAAAGGCATTTATACTGATAAATTAAATAAATATATCAAATGGTTTGATTTTATATTCCAGCGAAGATATAAACAAATCATTTAATGCCATCAAAGCAGTACAATACATTTTGGCTTGACATGAAAGTAAATATTGTATATATTTCACTTTCCCTACACATCTCCTTTTTTCAGAATTTTGTTTTAATGGCATCAGAATTTCAAAAAAATGTTACTTCTTTATTTATGACCCTTGCATATGTTAGCCTGTGCCTATCAATTTGATCCACACACCATGAGATATTAGGGTTGTCAGCCCACCACCCAGCCAGTGCGGGGAGAGGAGGGAGGCCGAGCAGAGCATGCAGTAAAATAGCATGCCCCAAACAGAACAAACGTGCTAGGAAGGGAGAAGAACCATGAGGGAGAAAAGCTGGTACCCTTCCCCAGTTTGAAGATTGGGGGAAATAGTAACCCTGTAAGTTATTCAGATATTTTTATAAATGAACATTTCCCATAGGTATCATAACTATTTGTTGAACTGAGGAGCTGTGTTCCAAATTTTTTTTTTTAAAAAAAAACTGTTTTCAATGGTTTCACTTACTTTTAACACTGTAGGGTATAACTTGGTATATTCAAACTTCTGATATCATATGGCACAACAGAGTCATAGATGTGTTGGGAAATAGTTCACTAATTTTGATAGGTATCATATTTTAACATCATTTTTGAAGATGGAAATCAATATGAATTAGACTTTAATGCCAAAGTTATGTAGCTGAATATCATTAAAGAGCAAAGGAGAAGAGCCCCTTGTTGCCACTTATTTAAAATAAATGGCAGTGTTGTTTAATGGTTTTTCAAGTCAAACTGGAAATTAACTGCACAGCATTCAATGTGAGGGACTGCTTCATTATTAAAAAGGCTTCATGCAAATTTAAAATTTCCATAAAATGTTTCTAGTGTTCTTAGGTATACTCACATTGAAGAGTGTTGTGAATTTGCATATTGCAGATTATCGCAAAATGAGAGCGGTGCAATCAACGATTATATTAAAACTCTGCTATGCCTGCGGATTTGATATTGTCCTGTGGCTTCATTAAAGGGAAGGTAGCATATAAAAAAGATGTTATGGTTTCCATCTGGCCTCATATACAGCCATAATAGTCTTCCTAATGAAGGAAATAAAAGGAAAACAAAATCCTGCCTGCAATCTACTTCATTCACTAATATGAAAATGTCTCATTAAACAAATGGCTACCGAGTACAAGTGTTTCACGACCTCTAGCAAATTAATGCTAAAATGGAAAAGCACATGTAACGGTTTCAAGCTTCACACTGCCATTAACATGTCCTGTTAATAGGAGTGCTGGAAATGTTAGTTTTGCAGTTAAAAATTAAAGACTTTTTCCAGTAAACAATACAAGCCTCATTACTTACTTAGTATCTTGTCAGCAACATTAGGGGTGTGTAACTCATTTTGTATTGAATTCAGCCTTATAATTATATCATAAGCTAAAAGACTATCTAAGATACTTGTATTTATATTTATAATGCATATTTATATTTAGGAACATGGAGGACATGGAGCCCCAGGTTCGATTTGTAATTATTTTTTCTGTTATTTCAAGTGGATGACTCACTATCCGATCCAAAACAAGTCCCCTCAGAATTAAATCCCATTCAGACTTTACTTCATAGAAAGTATCTTAGGAGTTCAGCCTTCATGTGCCACTTCTACATTCCCCTATATAATGGGAAACAAATATATAATTGTTATAGGGCTGGACTATCCCTGTTTCTGTGTGCTCAGGTATCACAAATGACTTTCTTGGTCATATCCAGCAACTGTTTTCCTATAGTTCTAGCTATATCCATGACAATCTGTGGTGATTAGGGTTGCCAACTCTGGGCTGGAAATTCCTAGAGATCTGGAGGTGGAGCCTGGGGAGGGTCCTCCTCACCTAGGTACAATGCCAGCATCTGCACTCCAGAGCAGCCATTTTCTCTAAGAGAATTGATCTTTATCTTCCAGAGAGTAGCTGTAATTTCATGAGCTCTCTAGGCCCCTCCTGGAGGTTAGCAACGCTAGTGATAAACTATAGCATGAAAGAGGAAAGGTGGTCCTGCAGACTAGCAGGAAGGAAAAATATAAGACAAGGGAATATCTTCAAAACAGATAGTTATAAAAAATAGTCATAAAGCTGAAATATCACAATGCTGCACAGATCATACATACACTCAGGCCAAAAATAAATTGTGTGGATTTAAAACTTTGTTACAGAAACATTTCAGCACACCATAAGGAAGGTGCAGTTCAAGCGATACAAAAGAAAAGAGGATTAAGTGCTAAAATAAAAAAGATAGTGCTAAACCTTTTCACCCCACACCGCCAAGGCAATCCCCAAATGATCAATAATATAAAAATAGTTCTATTGTTCTAATGTACGAAGATCTCTGTTGTTCAATGGTGAGTTGGTCCATCTGTCAGCTTGATAACTCATAAACAGAATGGAAGCATCTTAGTTCAAATAAGACAGTACTTTGAAGTGCAAACTATATTGATGCCCTGCACCATTGTCCTTATTCAACAGTAGGAATGAAACACTTATCTTGAACAAGCAAAAAATTTAAAAACAGTATTGTGTGGGTTCTGCATCACTAAATAAGAAACTATACTATAAACTAGAAAAAAAGACGATACTATAAATTTAACACTGCTAGGAAAAAAAGAATCCTGTAAAATAACTTCAATATATAATTGCAGCACTAAAGATGTCAGCAAAAAAAAAAAAGAATAATACGATGTTCCTTCACTTAATCCTGTTGTGCTAATGACTTTGATGCTTGCAGAGCCTTTCTGAAACCAAACATGCAAGCTTGAGCATATAAAAGAGGGGAAAAGAAATTTTAAAGTTTCAGAAAGTGCCTTCCTACTGGGAATTTCCACAAGATGCTATTTTCTATATAAGGACACTTCACTTTTTTATAACTAAAGTATTGATGAGCAGGCTGTTTTCTAAATAAATTCATAAGAAATGGAAGACACCGCTCCAGGAGGTAATTACAAACCATGACTAGGGACAGAAATCTGCCTTCATCTCCTGCTGCAACAATTATTTCTTTATTGGAAACCAGAGGCTTTGCACAAGCTGCCTTTTTTTTTCTTTTTGGCCAAGTGAATTATGTGGAGAAAAAAGCAAAAGACGGGGAATTATCAGAGATGAGACAAAGAAACTGTGAAGAATTCCATTTTTGTCTGTTTTTGTAGAATAACTCTTTTATTATTGTCAAAATACTTGTGTGTGTGTGTGTGTGTGTGTGTGTGTGTGATGCATGTGTAATTCCTTGGCACTATGTTCTAACTTTATATTTGAAAATGATGGGATAGGCATTTGAGACATAAAGGCCAGTTGATACCACTGCAGCAGAAGCTTAGTAGTATCCAAAAATCCATAAAATCCTGTAACAGTCAAGAATCTTACCCCAAGGCAGAGCTTGAACAGTAAACATTTAACAAATGCATCTCCCATCTTGTCTTTACTTTCACAGTGTGTCATTTGATTCATTTTATAGTTTGTTTCAGTTGATTTTACACCACCATTTCCCTTCATACAGAACTAGTCAGAAGCAGTGTGCTAATCAAAATATCAGACTTCTGGGCATAAGCTTGATCACTGCAGGAATCCAGAAGGAATATATTTTGCTTTGCACAACTCACTATTGTTGGAGAGTTCATGACAGGATTTTTATTGTTGTTAAACCACAGTTTCTTCTGTTATCTTCCACACATGGGAATAGAAGCTACTTAAGGAGCAAAAGATGCGGAGCACTAGAAGAAAGCTATCCCTCCTTCTGTCTAAAGCATCAAAGATGGCCACAACTGCAGAAAAAAAGAGGAGGTAGACTTGGGTTTTTTTAAAAAAAATCTTTTGCTTATTGTGGATTTGTGCTTTAAGGCTGAGGAAGTGCCTACTGTACACGTGTCCTACTCTGTGTGAGTTTTGACTTCCTGCTGCTTACTCACAGGCATGAAACTATGGGCAAGCTTTGAATGGGCCTGAATCAATGCCTGTTGCTGTTCATGACAACTTCAGAGGTGTCCTTGGTTCTCTTACAATGTCGGAGCAACCATTTTAAATGCACTGTTGATGGGTAGGCTCCCTAATGCTTTCTGCAATGACATTTTACTTTGTTAACCCTTACAATGTGGAATCCACTGTCTTGATAAAAGATACCGCCAAGGTAGTGTCAAATGGCAGGGTGCCCAGAACTCAAGGGACCCTAGAACTTAAAATCTGTAGGGTTTTGAAGTTGAAAGAACTGTCTGCTTCTTTAGTGCTTGACACTGAAAAAAACGAAAAAACCAAAAAAGATATATCAGACAAAGATATTGATGAACGTTATGGATTTAGGGTAAGGGGATAAGTCTATACTTACTGCATATCAAACAGAAAATATCTTGATATCTTTCTCTTGGCAGTTACATATTCAGAAATATAAATGTGTGTACAACTTGCTAAAGCTGCACATCTCTCAAAAAGTGCAAGTCAACATTTGTTGACTGTGACATTCCATGGCGACATCTCATCTGTCAACTTTTAGATTTGTAAGTTCCTTTGGGCAGAACTTTGTCTTTTTTGTGTATGTTACTCTATCTTCAAATCATCAATCATCATGATGATAATTGTTGTTACAGATTCTAAAGTTGAAAGTATTATTTTACTCCTCTGCCTTTAAAGGCCACTTGTCTAGAGTTTATTGACAAATTCTTTTTGACTAGGAACAATGGATATTATCCATTATAGCTGTTCAGTATCTTCATGTTAAAAGGCATTATGCTTAGGGATGGTTGATTACCCACCTTTACCCAGGCTTTGTGTCCTGTTTGGGCATAGTTGTCAAGGGATGTCCGGAGAGGAGACCCCCCTCTCTGTCCGTTGACCCCCCGCCCCTGCCCGGGGATGCCGAGGCTTACCTGGCGGGTGGGGAGGCCACGAGAGGTGGCAGCGGCAGAGGCGGCGGCAGCTGTGGAGGCGAGCAGGAAGAGCTGCCCAACGAAGGTGCGGGAGGGCCCGCGGCAGCAGAAGAATGGCCGTGGTGGCGCCGGAGAGAGACCGGGCCAGCCCAGCCGACAGCAGCACGACTGGGGAGGCCGTGGGCCGGGGAGGCCCATCGGCGGCCAGCCCGACAGAGGAGGCGCAGCACCCACAGCGTGATGCTGGAAGCCGTGCTCGCAGTGGTCCAGGCTCCCGGGAAGGGGAGGGGGTGGGGGCAGGCAGCGAGGGTGGCTGGGGATAGGCCCTCCGGCCCACCAGTCAGCCGGGCCAATGCGGCAGGGCCAACAGGACCCCAGGGGGAGGCTGGACAGGCAGCAGCCTCCAGGAATGGGCAGGGGAATTGCCTGCTGCATCCAGGGAAGTGGGGCCAGGTGTGGCTGCCTGCTGTCACACAGGTGATTGAGCTCACTTTGGGGGCTGGCAGCTGGGGAGTGGGGTGGGGCTGCCCCTAGAGAGGGAGGGTATAAAAGGGTGATGGGGCTTCCTGGCTGGGGAGGAAAAAGCAGGGAAGCAGGTCCTGACAGGGGGGACCGTCCCTGAGCCCTGGACCGTGCTGCTCCTGGAGCCTAACAGCCAGAGGCAATCTGAGGCCTATCATGGTAAGCCTGACCCTGCGGGTGCCAGCTTACGGGCCACCAGGGCGGCCCTACAGGAGACCAGGCACTTCGGACCCGCCGCTCCACCCTTGGCTCGTTCCCTCCGCAACGGAACCGACCGACGCAGGCCACCCGCCAGATGGAGGACGTCACAACATGGTGGAGCATGCAGGCAGTCAACCGCTAGTGACACGCCGCCCCCACCTGCCCACCCCAGCCAGGTGGACCAGCAGTTGGAGTATCCTGAGCCCACCAACTTTCCCGGGGCCCGGGGCCACCCCGATGCAACCGGTGAAACCGCCACCCACTGACATGGACCAGAGTGGAGCTGGAGGGGCCGGAGCTGCCCCCACACCATCCTTGGACCTGGCCCAGTTCAGCCAGTGGCTGGCCGAACAGCAGGGGCGCCTGCTACGAGATATAACAGCCCAGCAAACCAAGCAGCAGGGCCGGATTCTGCAAGACCTGGCCATTCAGCAACGCGATGCCCAGGCGGCACTCCTGTGAAACATCTGCCGGACCCTGAGGGATGCACAGGGCGCAGGGGCGCCGGGGCCTGGGGGGGTCCAGAGGCCGGCTCCCTTTCAGCTCACAAAACTGGGGCTGGAGGACGACATGGACGTGTTCTGGGAGACGTTCGAGCACACTGCTGAAGCGTCCCAGTGGCCAGCTCCCCAGTGGGCATTCATCCTGGGCCCCTACCTCATGGACGAGGCCCAGGCTGCCCTCAAGGCCCTCCCCAAGGAGGAGGAGGCGGACTATGGCAAGCTGAAGGAGGCCATCCTAGATTGCTACGCCATCACGCCGGACACATACCGCCAGAGGTTCAGGGTCGTGAGCTACAAGAAGAGTGACCAGCCGCGGGGATTCGTGACCACCCTCCGGGACCTGGCCTACTGGTGGCTGAAACCGGCAACCGAGGGGGAGAAGGCCCTCGTGGACCATGTGGTCTTGGAACAGCTGCTGAATGTCTTACCCTCCAAGGCCCGGTACTGGGTAGCGTGCAGCAAGCCTTCCACCTTGAAGGAAGCCACAGCCTTGCTAGAGAACTTTGTGGCCGCTGAGCCCCGCGAACCCAGCAAGGACGGCGCCGCAGCTGGGCACGATAGCCACCCCGCTGGGCGAGTCTGGGCTGGCTCATGTGGACCACAGCCAACCGACCCGACCGTGGTACCAGCGGCAGGCCTCCAGCCCCCTGGGGGCAGGGGCAGACCATGGTGGCTGCACCCCCCACCGACCAGCGGGAAGGATCCGGCGTTCAGGGCGCCCCGGGAGCCTGCCGACCAGGGGCCCTGCTTCTGGTGTGGCCAGCAGGGGCACCTGATGCACGACTACCCCCTCATGGAGTGTGACACAGGCTGGGAAGAGGCCTGGCCCTTGACAACGCGGCTGCCATGACCGCCACCCCTCCTCGTGCTGGTTGAAATCACCGGATGCAGGCTGTCCGCCCTCCTCAATAGCGGTCACTCAGTCTCGATTATTCGGACTCGCCTGCTACCGGAGGGGCTCCCCATCATACGGCGCACCTCAGTCGCCTGTTTCCACGGTCATTCCGAGGAATGAGGGTCCCGGTGTGGTACCAGGGGCAAGAATGGAAGTTGGAGCTCGCCCTGGTACCGGCCCTCCCGTATCCCGTACTACTAGGCAGAGATGCCCCAGGCTTTGAGCTGCAGCTGCAGCCCTGTGATGCAGCGGCGGTAGCCCTGCCAGCCATCGAGACCTCTGACCCCCCCGGTGGAGCCCCGGTCATGACGGAGACACCGGGGTTTCCCACATGGAATACTGACCCAGCTTTCCGAGAAGCCCAGGCGTTGGACGCCTCGCTGCAGTCCCTCCGCGATGCCGTGGCAGTAAGTGAAGGGACCATCTGGGACGGAAGGAGGGCTGGCTGCTACCCCCGAGTCGTCAAGGAAGGCGGCCTCTGGTACCGGCTAGTCACCAGCAACTACTAGTCCCCCAGGCCTTCCACAACACCGTGCTCTCCGCCGCCCACGACCACGCCTGGGCCAGACATCAGGGTGCCAACAACATGCTGGCCCGCGTGCTGGCCCGCTTCTTCTGGCCCTCCGTCGCCGCCGATGTCAGGGCCTTCTGCCGTTCCTGCCCAGTGTGCCAGTGGGCCACCCACCGGCCAGCGCCTCGGGCCCCCCAATGCCCCTGCTGACAATCAGCACCCCATTCGACCGCCTAGCCATGGACTTTGTGGGACCCTTCCCCCGGACGGCCCGGGGGTGCCGGTTCCTGCCACCCGGTACCCCGAGGTGATACCCCTGCATTCCATGCAAGCAGCCGGAGTGGCCTGAGTGGCTTCTTCGCCCACATGGGCCTGCCCTGGGAAATCATCATGGATTGCGGGACGCCTTTCACTGCCGCCTTGATGCACCAGCTCTGTACGACCCTTGGCATCCAACAGGTCTTCATGTCCATTTACCATCCCCAGACCGACGGGCTGGTCGAGAGGCTAAATCAGACAATCAAGGCGATGCTGCGGAAGTTGGCCCGGGACAAGCCAAACCAATGGAATCTCCTGGTTGACACGCTCCTCTTCGCGCTGCGGGAGACACCCCAGGTGTCCACGGGCTACGCCCCATTTGAGCACTTGTTCGGCCGCCGGCCCCACGGCATCTTGGAGATAGTGGGAGAGCGGTGGGGAGAAGCCCCCGACAGCCCCGGGTTAGCCACCCCAGACTACGTGCGGGAGCTCCGGGAACTGGCCCAGGAGACTGCCCAGCGCAACCTCGCTGAAACCCAGGAAGCCCAGAAGCAGTGGTATGACAGAGGGACTCGACTTCGTACCTTCCAGGAGGGGGACAAGGTCCTGATCAGCAGCCGGGTTTTCGGGCCCCGCCAGTTGGGGGACCCCTGGAGGGGCCCTTACACAGTCATCCAAGTCCTAGGACCCGTGTTGTACCGTGTTGGTCCAATGGGGGCCCACCCGCCGGCAGTCTAAGAGGCTGCATGTCAATGACATCAAAGCCTGGCACGAATGCGACCAGCCCAACTGCCAGCTCACCGAGGATCCCTTGGAGCCCCGGGAGGGCCACCTCCCTTGGACCCTCCGCGAGGAGGTGCCCAAGTCCCCCGTGCTAGACCCTGCACTCAGCCCGGAAGCAAGTGCGGCAGTTGCTGAGGGACTTCCCACGCAGCTTTCCCCAGGTCCCCGGGCATACCTCCGCCATGATGCACTCCATCCCTACCCTGGCTGGCCGGGTCATGCGCACCCCCTGGCGCCCTCTGCCACAGAAGCACCGTAGCCAAGGAGGTAGCCGACATGCTCCAGCTGGGGGTCAGTGAACCTTCACATAGCCCTTGGAGGAGCCCCGTGGTGCTGGTCCCAAAGCCCGATGGGTCCGTTAGTTTCTGCATTGATTTCCATGAGGTCAACCGCATCTCGCAGTTTGATGCCTACCCGATGCCCCGAGCGGAGACCCTCATCGACCAACTGGGGATGGCCCGTTATCTGACGTCCCTCAACCTCACAAAGGGCTAGTGGCACGTGCCTATGGCGGAGGGGGACAAGGAGAAGACGGCTTTTGTGACCCCCCAGGGGTTATTCCAGTTCCAGATGATGCCCTTCGGTCTACACGGGGTGGCCGCCACCTTTCAGCGGTTAGTTGACACGGCACTAGCCCAGTGCCAGGGGTTTACGGCTGCCTATATTGACGACATCCTTGTTTTCAGTCCCTACTGGGCCTCCCATCTGTGGCACCTTCGCCAGGTTCTGAAGGCTATAGACGACGCCGGCCTCCGAGCGAACCCCCAAAAGAGCTGGGTGGGCTTTCAGGAGGTGAAGTACCTGGGCTTCCTGGTGGGGCACGGAATGCTGCGAAAGGTACTGGAAAAAGTAGCATCCTTGGAAGACTGCCCCCGACCGAACACCAAGAAGCAGCTTCGTCGGTTCCTTGGCTTGGTCGGCTATTACAGTAAATTCATCCGAGTCTTCACGACACTAGCCAGCCCCCTGACGGACCTCCTGCGGAAGGGGCTCCCAGCCAAGCTGGACTGGTCGACCGCGGCCGAGGAAGCCTTCCAGGTGCTCCGTACCTCGCTGTCCAGCGCCCCAGTGCGGCACAACCCTGACTTTGACAAGCCGTTCATCGTCTACACCGATGCCTCGGGCACCGGGATAGGGGCGGTACTCTCCCAGGAGGCCGAGGGAGAGGAGTGGCCCGTCCTTTAACTCAGCAGGAAATTACAGAAGGCGGAGCGCCAATACGCCACAGTGGAGAAAGAGGCCCTGGCGGTCAAGTTGGCGGCGGGAGCACTTCAGTATTACCTGACCAATAACCCCTTTACCCTGGTGATGGATCACGCCCCCCTCCTGTGGATGTCACGTATGAAGGACCATAACCACCGGATTCTTAGGTGGTATATGTCCCTCTTACCTTTTAGTTTTGTGACGAAGCACCGTCTGGGCCACCTCCACCAGAATGCCAACTTCCTGTCACGAATGCACGAAGACGACCCCCCGACACCTGAAGACATAAGGGGGGGGTGTCCGGAGAGGAGACCCCCCCTCTCCGTCCGTCAACCCCCCTGCCCCTGCCCAGGGACGCTGAGGCTTACCTGGCGGGCGGGGAGGCCGCGAGAGGCGGCAGCGGCAGGGGCGGTGGTGGCTGCGGTGGCGAGCAGGAAGAGCCGCCCAACAAAGGTGTTGGAGGGCCCGTGGTGGCGGGAGAACGGCCGTGGCGGCACCGGGGAGAGACCAGGCCGGCCCAGCTGACAGCGCCGGGGAGAGACTGGGGAGGCCGTGGGCCGGCTCGGCCCATCGGCAGCCGGCCCGGCAGAGAAGGCGGGGCGCCCACAGTGTGACGCCGGAAGCCACGCTCGCAGCGGTCTAGGCTCCTGGGAAGGGGAGGGGGCAGAGGTGGGTGGCGAGGGTGGCCGGGGATAGGACTGCCGGCCCGCCAGTCAGCCAGGCCGACATGGCAGAGCCAACGGGACCCCAGGGGGAGGCTGGACAGGCAGCAGCCTCCAGGAATGGGCGGGGGAATTGCCCGCTGCATCCAGGGAAGTGGGGCCAGGTGTGGCTGCCTGCTGTCGCACAGGTGATTGGGCTCACGTTGGGGGCTGGTAGCTTGGGAGCGGGGCGGGGCTGCCCCTAGAGAGGGAGGGTATAAAAGGGTGACGGGGCTTCCTGGCCGGGGAGGAAAAAGCAGGGAGGCAGGTCCTGACAGGGGGGACCATCCCTGAGCCCTGGACTGTGCTGCTCCTGGAGCCTAACAGCCAGAGGCAATTTGAGGCGTATCAAGGGAAGCCTGACCCTGCGGGTGCCAGCTTACAGGCCGCCAGGGCGGCCTTACAGGAGACCAGGCCCTTCGGACCCGCCGCTCCGCCCTTGGCTCTGCTTCCGCCGCAACAGACCCGACCAATGCAGGCCACCCGCTGGACGGAGGACGTCACAACAGAACTGAAAATTCAATGGATGATTTGCCTGCACCTATACTTCTCTATTATGTCATATTGCTGGTGAGGAAATTACTGCTCATGCACGGCTACATGCTGCTTTCTTGCAGCTGTTGCTCCTTATTGCTACTGCATCTGACATAGCTGTGCCCTTCAATTTAAAAGGCAGTGCCAAAAGGAAAAAAAAACTATATATTTTGACAATTAGTACTGAGACTTGCTTCTTTAGTGTCTCTCTTTGCCTTATGACAGAGTAACCTGCTGATATAATTTGAACATGAAATTTAATGCAAATTTAATCATGGGAATTGTAGTTTATTTCCCTGCCCTCCTTTTCCCCACATACACAAAAGCATGTTTTTTAAACTACCAAGAGAAATGCATCTCCATGTTTTTTGCAATGAAGTTTTCCTACCAAATGGCACTCACATTGACAAGCAAAAGGAAAGGCACACGACCAGTACAAATAGGACAAACTGTTATCTGTGTATGGAAACTGAATGGATTAACTATCACTCTGGGGAATATGTGCCATATTTTCTCCAATTATCAAGAAGACTGAATTTGCCAACTGCACAGGTGCAAGCTGCAACACAAAAGTATATGTAAGGTATGTGAATAATGTTCTCATACCAGAAACAGCTATTGTGCAGATAGAAAGCTACTCAGCATGGCATTTGAAATGAACATTGGACAGTAACATTGAGGTGATGTGGCAAGAAGCTTGACATATGTAAGAGCAGAGTTTAATCAAGGTAAAGTTAGCTGGCAGCCATGTTTACATGGAAATTTTTAGTATCTCTCATTATGCTTCTAAGTGCCAGTTTGGGGTTGGAGAGGACCAATAGAATGAAAGGCAAGTATAAATTCCTTCCCATCAAAAGTCTACAAGATTAGCTTGGTCAACTCATTTGTGGGAAGTCATTTTTCAGTTGTAGTTGTAGGTGATTGTTAGACAGTTGTTGAAAATTATTGCTTCCTACTATTTGAATATTCATACAGTTTTCAGTTTTTAGTTTTACCATGCTGTATCCCATGCTGAGGCCTTTGTTTACAAGACAGGCTTTGCCCCAATAGGACATTGGGAAGGTCAGCTTGTAACCCCTCAAATTAGCTTCCAGCAGAGAGTTCCATTTTTGCCACTGTGAAGAGAAAATGACAGCAAAGGGGGGGCCCATGGTTCATGCCTTTCCCGGAGTGCAATCTCTCTGAAACTTGGGGGTCTTCGGAGGACAGTGAGGACTATGTCCCCTGCAAATTTGGTGGGTATTGGACATTGGGAAGGCCAGTTTGTGGGGTGTTTAAAGGGCCCTGCCCCTTGCACCCTTTAAACTATCAGCTGGCAGGTGGCGGGGGTGGGGGATTTTTAAAGGGCCACAAATAACGAACAACAAACATGTTTATGAACAGGGTCATGTTTGTTACTGTTAGTTGTTCGTGGATGGCAATGAACAACGAACAGCTTGTTTGGAGTTTTTTTCCGTTCGTGCCCATGTCTAGTCACTACTCCTGGACCCTGCCTTGACCTGTCTGGGTGAGATCTGCTGCCCCGGATGTTAGCCATCCAAATGCATGGCTGGGATCCAGCTAGCCTGGTGGATGGTTTCCCCCTTAAAGCTCCAAGCACCCCCGCCGTGGAGCATGAGGGAAGGAATTGTCCAGGGGATCCCACCAGGCACCCTGCCCTCTCAACTGGCCACCATACAGCATGCCAGCTGATTCTGATAGGCCCCTAATATCCCCACCAATGGCGACGTGCCAAGGGTACTTACCATCCTGCTAACGTCCCCCCAACTAAATCCTGCCAGTGATGTCCTATGCAGCACCACTGTAGCCAATAGCCACAGCTCCAGCAAGCAGTATAAGGTAGGCAAAAAACTTCCTTCCCAGGTCCAATCAGGGAAAAAAGAAAAAAAATCCTACCTGGCCCCCAAAAGGCGACTGGTCAAAACCTGCACTGCCACTGGGCGGATGGGTGAGCCGAGCACGAAGTGGCAAGTGCTGATATGGGGGCAGGGCTGTCCTGTTAAGGCACCTAGCCCCTCCCCCTTCACACGTGACCCTGAGAGGCCGGGGGAACGCTGCCGCTTCTCCTCTGTGGCAGAAAATGCGGCCCCCGGCCTCAAGCCGTTGGCTGCCAGCCGGGTGGGGGCTGAATTAAATAAAAAATAATTTTTTAAAAAAGATGAGAAAATGAACTTACTGAAGTTCTTCCAGGAATATAGCTCTTAAATTAGTGAAGAGAGATAAAAGGTGGATACTTGAGTTACAGATGATTCCATGCCTTCTTTTTGCAAACCAAACAGTTCATAATTTGATTCCTACTCAGGAACAATAAATGTCTGTGGCAAATGTCAGATGTTTCACAATACTCTGAATCACTTGGTTAAGCTAGTATGGTTGTTTTGGTATAGTTTTCATTTAAAGGCCAGTAGAGGTCTTCCGGCCTGCTGTTTTTTTGTTGCAATTTTCTCTTTGAGCTGTGAAGCTAATGAATTTTTACTCACTCAGTCAAAGGGTTTCCCAAGGTTCTGTATTATTCATTTACATTAAGCGGCATGAACTTGCACTTTAATTGCAGTGCATTAAATTACAGGTTGCTAGAACTCCTTTCTGTTTTCTTTATTGTTTATGCTTTTCATGCATTAAAGAATTCATTTGGAACAGTAAACAAATTTTGAGCAGTGGTAGCTTCTTCACTGTTTCTTTCCTCCCTTTGGCTTTGGGGAAATTTCTTCTGAGCAAACATGCATTGGATTGTGCATGTGTTAATTTACACTTACTCAAGAGATGTCTCTATAGGGCTAATCTATAGTGTCTTGCAGATTGGGTCACTGTAGCAGCTATTCCTGAGCGAAGATGAGGTCCTTCCTATAGCTCCTTTAGACAAATTATAGGAAGTACACATTATATTATAAGATATTTATCACTGAGTTCAACTCCTTGGACTCTATTAGGCAGGGGGCTGTCCTTTGCCCTCCTGGCAGAAGGATAGGCAGAGAGCCTCTTTTCAGCTATCCAGGTCTTCAAGCTGTGGGCAGAGCCTAATGCCTTAAAAGGCTGCTCTGCCCCTCAGCCACCTCAGTGTGCCTTGTGCTTGACCCACCCACTAGCCCTGTAGTAGTTCAGCTTGAGCTGGTTGCTGATTATTAGGGCCAGGTAGGATTTTTTCTCCTTCCCTAATTGGCTGACAGAGAAGGGTGTTTTTTGCCTAACTTGTACTGCTTACATGGGTTGTCACTGGCAGAATAGAAGATGGGTTAAGTGAGTGGGCCAGCAAGCACCCTTGGCACATCCCCATTATTGGGGGAATTGGGTCTGTCAGGATCGTTGGCATGTTTGATGGCTGGCAGCTGAGAAGGCAGACTGCCAGATGGGACCCCCTGTACAAGTCTGTCCTTCATGTTTAATGGCTGAGGATAGAGGAGCTTGAAGGGGGAAACCATTTTGCCTGGACAGCTGGGTCCCAACCATGCGTATGGATGGCTTGCACCCGGGCAATGGGGCTTACCCAGACATGTCAGGGTGGAGGTCCAAGGGTAACTCCATGGACCACTAGTTAGGGCCTTGCCACGTTTGCGGTAATGTTCAATATTAATGTCATTGCCAAATAAATGGCCCTTAGTACCAAATAACTTGTCTGCCTATTCTGCCTGGGGTTGGAGGCAAACTGTTTGATAAAAATGAGCAAATAGAAAGAAACTATGCTTTCCTTTTAAGATGCTCATAGTGTCAAGATCTTTGGACTTACAATGGTATAACTCTTCTTGGAACTGCACTGTATGTCTTGCTGATTTAAATGAGACATCTTAATAGGAATCATGTTTTGTTTTCTTTTTTATATTTCAGTATGAGTAGTGCTATAGACTTCAGATCCTCTAACTTCCTCCTAATTGTGCCCTATAAATTTATTACTGCTTCTACAGATGGCCGCCCTGTGATCATGTGATTAATTGTTCTGAAATCATGTAATTGATGATGATTAATTTAAGAGGAGTTTTTAAAAAGAGAAAAATGAAATACAATGGGGAGTAGTGCAGGATAAATGAAAAAAATCCTGTACTCATTTCTCTCTGTCTTTTGTTTCTGTTTCAGAGGCTTTTAGTTCTGGGGTGAGAAATGGTGTAATAACTCTTCTGGAAATGTATGTCAGGGTTGTAAGATTATCTGTGTCCTCAAACTGCCTAATGTCTTCTTTCCAGGCATATGGCATCACTCTTGGACTGTCTTGCAAGGGTGTTCAGTACTCATTTAAGATGACCTCTTTATTTTTCATTTGTCAATAATTTGCCAATAGCTTAGCATGCATCTGCTTAATGAAAAGTTTGAAGAAGAGCTAAATTGCCAGATGGCTAGTTTGCTTAAAAGCTGTTTCTGTCTGATTGAGGCCAAGGACGGCTGGCAAAATAAAGGAGACGATTGTTGACTTTGAATGAACAGGCAGATACTGTACAAAGGAGACGATCCCATTTCTGAAACAGAGAGAACACTGAGGTCAAATTATGGGACAACCAGCTAAAACAATGAAAAGGATAAATTAATGGCATCATTTGTGATGGCTTTGTATGGAGAATGTAGAATTGACAGCTCTTCTTTTCTGACCTATTTGGCCATTTGTACAAGCAACCAATAATACTTACATCTTTAGGCAATTGGTCAGGTGACATTATTTTGCAGGACATTCAGCAGTCTGTTCTACAAACAAGCAAGCAAGCAAGCAAGCAAGCGGGATAGTGAAGGTTTTGGCTGATACTTAATGATTTATTATTTTACTATTTTATACCTTTCTTTTTCAAAAGAAACAGCCAAGGCAGGAAAAGCATTTAAAATATAAATGGAGGAAATTAGGAAAATAAAAAGGAGTTTGCTCTTAGGAGTATGCACTGCAAAAATTTCAGTTTCAGTTTCAAATCCAGGATTTCCAAATAAACTTATTTCTGGTTGGGGGATTGCCAGCTTGGATCAAATCCATTTTTTGTTCTTGTTATCATGAATTTTGACCCTTCTTGGGGCAGCTGTTTTTACACTTAAGAGCACCAAAACCTCACAGAACATAGTCCTCCCTCTAAACCATTGATTGACTGAGTTTTTCCTCAGTTATACTACACAGACACACAACAACAGTCCCTTAAGAAGGCAAGTGTCAGTGGATGCACACTATGGCAGGAAACTGGCTGTCAAAGGGGTAGTGGGGCAGTGAAAAAATCTTGCTTTATATTAACTTTTTGCTTTTTTATAGTGCCAGTAAATTATTGCCTTCACATCATGCTGTTGCTTGCTGATGCCATGTTTCCTTGTGCTTTGCAGTTTTGTTCCCATGATGAATGGCAAATCCTTCCTTTTGAGGTATTTGCTCGCTAATTGACACCAATCTCCACCACTAATATGAAAGGAGGCCAGAAGGCTGCATGATTGTTTGAATTCCACTTCCCCACCCCATGCCTAAACAGTCCAATGTTTTCCTTTTGCTGTGGGTAAGTAGGATTGTTTTTGAAAGGGCAGAGTAGGCGAGTGGCTCCCAAGAGGCTTGCCTTAAGCATGATATGGAGAATTTGTTTTTAAATAATATTTTGGCAGATGCTGTATGGGGAGAGAAGTAATCCTAAACAGGTCTACTCTGATGTTATTCAGAGTTAATCCCATGTTATTCAATAGTGCTTACTAACATGAATGTGTCTTTAAAATTACAGCCTATGAACAAAGCCTTCCAGAGCTTTTATCAAGTTTGATTGATTGAACTCATCACTTCCGCTCTTCCCAGTAGAACTTTTCCTTACAGTGACCAGCTGCTGAAAAGCCCTGATGAGGGTGGGGGAGACAGACCAGTGCCAGAGCAGTGCAGAGAAACAAACCAAGATGCACCCTTATACAGGTCGACTCAGATGTAAGTACCATACTATTTAATACTGCTTACTTGCAGGGAAGTATCTTTAGAATTGCAGCATATGATTGAAGTCTCCCATTCCCCCTTTTAAATGATTCCAAAGCCAATAGGCAGGGAGGGGTCTCCCCTTGAGACGACTCACCTGATTGCCAGGGAGACAATGCCATTTCTCAGGTAGCAAAAGTGTAAAAAAAGATGCACTCATGTGCATGGCACACATTCTCCCTTTCACCAACTGAGTTAATTAATAACATAAGGATGCTCTCCCCTTAGGATTTGGTTGGTGAATGCCATTAAGGAAAACAGTGAGTCTTAGCAACAGAGCATGACTGAAGGATGCACTAAAAGCAGGTAAATTCAGCCTCTGCACACCATGCATCAGAAAATGCCACACTCTCCATCACATATCTAAAGTATGACACAGGTATATCACAGAAGAGAGTGCATATGAGGAAGGGGGGAGGAAGGGGAGTGGAACAAAATGGAGAAGACACTGAATATAACATGGGAAACAGAAAAATGTAGGTTGATAAGTGAGGGGGGAAGAAACAGTAAATAGTAGGGAGGGTGGGTGGGTGGCAGGGAAGAAAAGAAGAGAAACTGCAGGCACTGCAAGGCAGAGGCAAATAAAAAGATTAGCTTTCCCTCCATAAATTTTTGTAGGTCCCCTACTTGTCATCTTTCTAATAGGCAGTCTGTCCCTGTGTGAATGACAAAAGCTACACAATCTTTTGGAGCTCTCTGGAGACTTTTCAAGTATACAAAAATATATAATTTTGTAAACTAAGCAAATAAAAAAGAAAAGGTTTTTCTTACCAATTACTAAACGGCACTTGCGGGGCACACCTGCACGCTTACCCGGGTGCCGCCATTTGCCTTCCTGCATGGAGGAAGAAGAAAGTTTTCCCGGGCATCCGGGTGTTTTAAGGAGGCATGGCCTGGCCGTTATAGGCCAGCCCTGCCTCCTTGCCTGCGCAGTTCTCCTTTGCAAGCTCGTCCCACCCTCCACTCCCTGCAGTACAGGTTTAGCCGGTCGCTGGTTGATGGGGCCAGGTAGGAATTTTTTCACCTCTCACCTGATTGGCTGGTGGTGAGGGGTGTTTTTCGCCTACCTTGTACTGCCAGTTTAGGTTTGTGTTGCCTTCTGGGCTATTAGGTGCTGGCAGGTTAGTTTGGGTAGGCAGAGCGGGCCGGTGAGCACCTGGTGGCACATCCCCATTGGTGGGGAATGGGGGCCTGTCTTGGATCGGCTGGCAGGCTTTGTGGCTGCCAGCTGAGAGGGCAGGCTGCCCTTGGGACCCCCTGGAAAAGGCCTTCCCTCGGGCTTTACGGCTGGGGTGTATGGCGCTTTAAAGGGGGGAACCATTCGCCTGGCCGGCCGGGTTACAGCCATGCTTATGGATGGCTCGCACCTGGGGCAGGGGGTGCTCGCCCATACAGGTCAAGGAGTAGGTCCAAGGGACCCCTTGGCTCGTCCAGTACCACTAGATATGCCCTTGCCGTTATTACGTTATTAAGTTATTAATTTAGTTTGGTCAATAAAAGGCCCTGTTTTTCACCCAAGCCTTGTGTACATCTCTTCATTCCGAATAGGGGGCCAAATGAGAAATCATAGACTGCCTCATATGATATCCAACAAGCACATTAATAATTTTAGGCAGTAATTTGCAGTAAAATGCTCAGCTGCACTCCCTACTAATTCTTAAAATGGCCATCAAGCAGCAAGCGTTTCAGTTCTTCAGGCCCCTGAATAAGTCAAGGCTTTCCCTGCTTTACACAAGAAAAAAAGTCTCTCTTCAGAGCACAAGGAAGAAGGAGGGACGAATTGTAGAAGGACAATGGCAGGTTTCTGCAGCTTGGGATTGGCTGGGAGTGCTCTGTGCTCTTCCCTTGCAATAGTCTGATTGAAAGGGAGAAATTTTCCAGAAAATCAATATAGATTCAAAGTGAAATGCAAGTTCATGCTGCATTGCTGATAAATGCCAGAACTAAAAAGAAAAACCCACAGATTTTTTTCAGGGAAAGGTTTCATGACTACCAAGCAGCCAGGACTAGAGTTTCTATTCTGGAGAGTCACAAGTAAGACCAAGAAACAGTTATTTTCCTTATTTTACAGCTCATGGTTTTTATTATGCGCATTACACACCCCTACTTGTAAGTACTACAAGCACAAACTCATATACCTTTCCCTTATTAAATTAATGACCTACTTATTTAAAAAAAAAAGTAAAAGAGAGGTGTGTTTAAATCGATTTACTTCTTTGTAGTTTAGCTATTGACAAAGGCTATTTCCCGCCAATCCATATGCTAACATCGATTTTGGTAATGATGAAAGAAATGTAATTTAATAGGGCATAGTGTCATGGGTGAATTTTAATGAAGAAAACAAAAGTGGCATCTTCTTTAGACACTCCTCAATTTGCACAAGCATGAAATAATGCTGTGTAGGTTGTTTAACAATGTAGAAAGATTTCCACACCTTATTAAGTCTCTCCTTAGGTTTGTTCATCTTTACCATCCCAACCTACTGTGATGTTAGATGTAGCTGAAATACTGTTAGAAACCATCATTTAATTATTACTGCAGACCAACATGGTAGGTAGAAGAGGTAGAGCTGGGTTCAATAGCAGCTTAAAGACCAACTAGATTTCCAAAGTATGTGCTTCGAGAGTCAAATCTCCCTTAACCAGATACAAAGAGTGGGAAAAGGTGACCTCAGACTGGGTTATAAAGACTCCTACCTTTTTCCACTCCGTGAATCTGATAAAGGCAGCTTTGATTCTTGAAAGCTCATACTTTGGAAATCTAGTTGGTATTTAAGGTGCTGTTGGACCTTGATCTTATTAGAGAGCATAGATGGGATAAAAGATCATGGGGAGGCTGCAATCTTTCAAATTCCCAAATCACACTTTCCTCCTGGGAAACATACAAAGCAAAGGCACTTCTCTGCTTTAGGTAAGCATTAATGCCTTTCTGGCATCAACATCCTTTATTCCATATCCACTTTCTCAGCTCAAATCTATTTTCATGCCTAGTAATCAACATATCTCACAATAAGGAAAGGGCAATGATTGTTGTGTTTAACATGGGCATGAAAATGAACAGGAAGAAAAGAAAGGGGCTATCAAGGTATCCGAGATAAGATTACAAAGGTCATAACAGATAGAGGGGAGGATTCCAAAGGACAAAAGAGAAGGAAGAAGCAGAGATTAAAGATTAAGCTGGCTGGGTAGTGTGGTAGCAGTCACTTACAGTCTATGACTATATTTCAGTGCACAGTCCTATTTTGGGTGGCCTTCTTACTAGGTATAGATACGTTACAATGATTACATTATCCCAGACTAATTTTCATATAAGATGCATTTAGTTTTTGAAAGGAAAAAAATAATGATTTGTGAACCTATTCATGATCTTCCAGGATTTGTATTTTATTAATGAAGCTGAAAAATTTAAACCTCAGTGCTTAGGAAGGCAATCCCATATAAAAGCTGGTGATATATAGAAAATGCATTATTCTACAAAAAGTATTGGTTTGGATGCTATTATGCAATAACATTGTAAAGCAAAGCAACACAGATTTCACGTTTTTAATGGATTCAGATCAATAATAAATTTTGATTGTAATATCTGGTTGTTTTAGAACCATATCTAAAGCCAACAGGATGCCACTTCTCTTTGGTGAGTCATTAAAGGAAATTACACTGCAAGGAAAACCTAGTTTTGATTCTTTGGTCTTCCCTCAATTAGGGATCAGCATTATGTCCCAGGGCCAAATCTGGCCTACTAAGAAGCATCAGTTGCCCCGTAGCAGTGGACTGAGAGGTAAGAAAAGTACGGCTGTGGCAAGAGGACATGAGCCAGTTTGCAAGATGGCAAGTTTCCCTTACAAAAGATCCTCCTTGAAACAAGGTGATTCTGGTAAATTAGTTGCTGTTCAGGATTCAAGATAGTTTTGTAGTTACATTATAGGACAAGAAGTAGCTTTACAGCAACAAACAGCATCCCTACAGTCTGAAGGAAACTATCTCCTGAAGGCTGAAATAAATAGTTCGTGTTCTTCATGAATGGCAGTGGGCTATCTGAGCCCTGGGATGAAGCAAATGATGGAAAATGAAGCTGTTCTGCTAAATGGAAAACTATTGACTACAGAGTGTTGTCATCTCATTTCAGAGCATGAACAACATGCCCACCTTTGACAAGAAACTGAGGAGGAAAACAGCAGGGATAGAAACAGAAGGAGGGAGCTTGTGGAACTGATTCACATTTCATCGTTATTAATAGACTGCAGGGTTTTGAAATGCTTTTTTGCAGGATTCTCTGTATGCTGAAATCTCTTTTCCAAATAGTTTTTGTTATGAATGCATGACAAAACAAACAAGTTAAAGACAAAACATTTAGTTTTTAAACTTGCACAGCACTTTTGACCCCCCCATGCTGAATCTGTGTGGCAACTCCCCCTAGGTACCAGGCACTGAAGCAGCTACTGTAGAGAATACAGTAAGTTTATAATCACTCTCATTGGCAATGCAAGAATACAAAAATGAAGGCCAGTGCCGAATTATAGCCTTCTAAGTCCCCTGAAATCAATGGCACTGGAAATGACCTAGCTGTTGTTCTTCCTGAAAATGAGTATCAAATATTTAGTTGTATGCTTTTCACAGTAAATCTATGACCGTAAGCAAAGAAGAGCAAAGGTTTCCATCCAAAAAGTGTACTCCTTTTAAAGTCTTTTAGAACTTCCTTCCTCTCTTGCCGCACTTTGCCCATTTTAACCAATAGCCATTCCTTTGTAACAACATTGCCATTCACTCTCCTCCTTGATATGTGATTTATTTTATGAGAGGTGCATCAGTCCAACATTCTGTTTCCAGCAGTGGCCACCAGCTGTCCCTGGGAGGCTCACGAGAAAGACAACAGCCCTTCCACATTGTTTCACATTCCTCTTCACCCTTTTCAAAAGAGTGGAAAGCAATTCTGTCCCTTCCCCTGCCTCAATTCTTAGAAAATGAGAATATTCAGTTTTCACTTTGGCTGGACATACAAATGACTCAGAGACCCCCCAGAATACTCTCACAGAACTCTAGAAATCCTCAGATGCTAGTCTGAGAAACACTGCAGTAGGTAATAACAACAACAACAATAATAATAATCACCATAGATAAAACAAAATATGTGACAGATAAACACAGCTAACCTGGCCACCTGGATCCATGCTATGGTAACATCAAAACTTGACTATTGTAACGCACTATGTATTGGTCTTCCATCTAAGTTAACTAGGAGGCTCCAATTAGTGCAAAATGCTGCAGCTCCATTGGCTACCTATCAGCTACTGTGCTCAATTTAAGATACTGGTTATTACATACAAAGCTCTTCATAGCCTCGGCCCGACATACCTACGAGACCGCCTCCTTCCTTATGTCCCTCCATGGCAGTTTCGCTCATCTGAACAGGGTCTCTTGCAGGTGCCAGCCTGCACATGGGCAAAATCAACTACAGCCTGTACAAAGGCCTTCTCTGTGGTGGCCCCTACCCTATGGAACAGCCTGCCTGAGGAAGTCAAGAGAGCTCCCATGCTCTTGGCTTTCCACAAACAATGCAAAACTTAATTATTCAAAAAGGCTTTTTTACTCAGATAGGAGGGTGGTATTGTAGGGAGGGGTCTCAGATGTTTCACCAATTAGTTGGGAACCATGGGCTCCACCATTATGTTGCTTTACCTATTATCTGTTGCTTTGAATATGTACTCGTATATACTGCTTGTGCTTCATGTTGTCTAATGTCAATCCTAGAATTGATTACATTCTGTTTCAGCAATCCTTCAACCCTGTATTGGATCCTTGCTAATGCTATGTCTCTGTAAACTTGTATTCATCTACCCTATGGCATTGTTTATGGAAATGTCCTTGACACTATGGAAATGCCTATCCTTGTCTCTACTACTTATTGTACTGATCTCACACTATGTAATCTGTTTTGCGTCTCAGTGAGAAAGGTGGACTATAAATAAATAAACAGATAAATAAATAAGTAAATCTGAAGGTTGACTGGCTTTATCAAATATTAACCTAAAGTTTGCATAGGGGTTACAGGCATTTTTCAAATAATTTTTTCCTATGTTTGTAAGTACATTTCTTAAATCTGCTTTATAGCTTATAAAACTGCAAATCTAAATTAACAAATATCTTTTCATACCTTTTAAAAAATGTCTAACTTAGCCTATAATTATATAATTCCTTGATTCAAAAGTTTTAGCATGTAAATACTTTGTGCTTTAAAGTCTGTGGGTAATTTTACCATTATTCAGATATGTTGAAAGACATGTGATGCAACAATGTTGCTAAAGCTAAACAGGTCCGGTTCTATATTAGCACATATATGGGAGATTTGTGTATGTCCTTTTAAGTTCCATAATGTTCTATGAAGCAGTTTTGTCTAGTAGTTAAAGTATCAGACTAAGATACCCACTCGATTATGAAGTATACTGGATCATCTTGGGCCTGTTACACTCTCTCTCTCTCTCTCTCTCTCTCTCTCTCTCTCTCTCTCTCTCTCTCTCTCTCTCTCTCTGACTAACCGACTTCACAGAATTATTATTAGGACAATCAAGAAGGAACTATATTTACTACTCTGAGATCTTCAAACTCTATGGGCAGGAATGGTTCTGTAAATAGTTCAATAACAGTAAATGCCTGGTATGAATATTTCTTGAAGATATTTCAGGTGAATAGAGTTAACATCGGCTTGGATAATTATGCAGAATGGCCGCCAGTACAGGCTGCCGAGGTTGAATCCTTGATTCAACTGGGCAAAGCCCCTGGGCCTGATGCAATCCTGCCTGAAGCTATTAAAGCATTACCAGAGTGGTAGGCACCCTTTTTAGCCACTTTGTTCACTGCTATAGATAAGTTTAATACCTGAAGCATGGACGAATTCCATAGTGGTTCCTATATTTAAAAAAGGTGATTTTCAACTCCCAAGTAACTACAGGCCGATTAGCCTTTTATCCACTACTAAGAAGTTGTATGCAAGATATTTGGCAAACAAACTGAAGTTGTGGATATTAGAACAACAGTTTTTAGGCCCAGAACAAGTTGGTTTTTGTCAGGGGAAGTCAACCCTAGATCACTGTACTGTGCTAAGCCATTTGGTGAATAAATATACAAAAGAGAAGGGGCTTAAATTATATGTAGCATTTTTAGATCTTAAGGGGGCCTTTGACTCGGTTAATAGAGATCTTCTGTGGAAGAAACTAAGGGCCATGGGGATTGAGGCGAGATTGCTTTTTTTTATTAAAAAGCTTTCTTCTGAAGCCACATGTCAAGTTAGATGCTCCAAGGACGGTGATCTAACTCCTAAGATTCCAATTAATGTTGGAGTTAAGCAAGGATGCATCTTAGCCCCCTTAATATTTAATCTTTTTAAAAATGACTTGGCCCCCTTTATGTAAGGAATTGATGGTCACAATCCAAAACTAGGAACAATGCACGTACCGCTGCTTTTGTATGCAGATGATGCAGTGCTCCTGTCTGTCTTGGAAATAGGAATGAAAAGGGTGTTATCTTGCTTTTTTGACTATTGTGAATTGAACAAATTGACTTTAAATTTTGATAAATCCAAAATCATGGCTTTTGGGAAAACCTGGAAACAAGTTAAGTGGAATATAAGAGGGAGAGTGATTGAACAGGTCAAAAGTTTTAGATACCTAGGAGTCTATTTCCACCATAAAGCTAGTTCGGTAACTCACAAAAAAAAAGTGATAAAATCTGTGAACAACAATGTATTAGCGATTAGACATGGGCATGAACAGAAAAAAAACCCGTGAACATACTGTTCGTTGCCATCCATGAACAATGAACAATGAATATAATAAGAGAAATGAGTGAAATTTTACAATTTCAAATTAATAAGAACCCAGAACTCCTGCTACTGAACTTGGGAATGGAGGGAATTCCAGCCCAACACAGGACGTTGATATTTTATATGACAGCAGCAGCTAGACTTTTGTATGCGCAAAAATGGAAAGTACAAGAAGTGCCAACTATGGAAGATTGGACTTACAAATTGCTGTATATGGCTGAAATGGACAAGATGACAAGAAAATTGAGAGATCTGGACTCAGGGCAGTTCAACACAGACTGGGAGAAGCTGAAACAATACCTGGAGAAGAAATGGGAGGTGGGAGGAAAACTGTGGCAGTTTGAGAACTACTGAAGTATTGAAGTAGAGGGGGGAGACTTTACCGGGGGGAGAAGAGATAAATGTGAATTAATAAGCAGTCAGATTAATAGATTGACATATATATAGATATATGTAGGTTAACAAACAGAACATAGAGAAAATAATTAATTATAAGGACTAAATATAAGGAGCGATTAACTAACAATATTTTCTTTTTTTTCTGACAAGTTTTGTACCAAACTGAATGTCTGAAGATATAGATGGGTCAAATTGATTGACTACGTGAGGAGAGATATATAGAACTATTATAAAAAGATAGAATGAGTAATATATATAGAGAATAAGTCAAATTGTTTGATATAAACGAATGTATGATCTATATGGTTTATGATATATAGAAATACCTGAAATTGAAAAATTGGGATAAATTGTTTATCTAAGATAGAAACAAAGGCTTACAGTTTGGGCATATAATGTTAAAAATAGTTAAGGATGTACTGCTTAGAATAATGGAGAATATATATTTGTTTTAGATAGAGGAAGCTAATAAAAGTAAGGGAAAGGGGACAAAGGGTTGGAAAGCTGTTGGAAGTCAACAAAAAGGGGGGGGAAAGGGAGGGGGTTAGAGATGAAAAAATTGGGGAAAATTGAATGTAAATGTGGAAATAATGGATTCTAACCCAATAAAAATTTTTCAAAAAAAAAAAAAACAATGAACAATGAACAACGAACATTGATGAACATGACCTGTTCATGAACATGTTCATTGTTCGTGGGGGCCAGCAGGCTCTCCTCCAGCCATCAAGATCCCCACCACACCACTCCCAGAAACCCTACCTGAGCAGGCAGCAGGAAATGTACCAATAATAAATAATAGCTTGTCTGCAGAGCCTGGCAGCAGCCCTGGAACCTGAAGGGGTAGATCCCTACCGCACCACTCCCAGAAACCTTACTTGAGCAGGAAGCAGGAAAGGTACCAGTAATAAATAATAGCTTGGCCCAGAGCCTGGCAGCAGCCCTAGAATTTGAAGAGGTAGATCCCTATCCCACCACACACAAAGAAAATTCAAGCTCCAATGCACTCTCCCTGTCTCTCTCTCAAAATGCCAACAGCAACTGTCTCTCCCTCAGTCTACAAAACCAGAGCTGAGTCCCCCTCCCCCTGCTCTTCGCTTCCTTGTAACAAATTTGGAGCTCCACACTTTAAAGGAAGACCTGCCTTCAAGCTAAATTGGGCTTAGATTGGAGTTTCCAGGGCAACAGCAGGAGTTCAGACAGAGTTCAGGCAGCCCCTGCCTCCGGTTGCCAAGGGAATTGATTGCAGGTGCCAGATTGTCTGGCTTGACGAACAGCAACGAACAGCAATGAATGAGGCTTGCAATGACCACCTGTTCATTTAGAATGGGGCCTCAGGAACAGCTTGTTCTCAAACAGCTGATTGGGCTGTTTGTGACTTTTTTTAGTTCATATTGCTGTTCATGCCCATCTCTATTAGTGATTACTTGGTTTTTCTACACTAAGGGAAATCAATATATCCCAACAGCCCTTAAAGTGTTTAATCATAAAATCAGTGCTAAACTGCTTTATGGCATTCCAATATGGGTCACAGCCTTTAATAAACAAGTCGAATGAATACAATCTAATTTTCTAAAGAAAATTTTAGAGCTGCCTTCATGTGTGCCCCATGCAGCTATTTGTTTGGAGACCAACCAAAGATGCCCAGAGACAAAAGCCTGGATTCTAACAATTAAATTCTGGCTCCATTTGCACTTCAGGAGCAGCTCCAATAGTCTTATTACATACATGCTAACTGAATCCCAGTCTTCTGCATGGTTAGCTGATATAGAAAAAAAAATCTTTGTAATCGGGATTTGCCTTGATTAATTAGTTTTTCTTTCCAAGAGGTCTGCATTTGCTTTGATTAAACAAAGAGTTGTAGATATTGAGATGCAAGAACTTAGGAGCCTCGCCTCTGGTAGATGTTCCCCTATAAGATGGGGGATTTCCTCTAATGGTTCTTTGGCAGAGTATTTTTCTGGTTTGACTTCCCCTCACCTTCACAGATCATTTATGTTAGTGAGCTTTAACGTTCTTCTTTCTGCGGTACTCCATGGGAGGTTTAAGAAAATTTCTTATTCCACAAGGTATTGTGCCTGTGGCTTGAGGGAGAAAGTACTGAACATGTTCTCCTGTACTGCTTATTGTATTGTGATATTCGTGCCGTTTATCTAGAACCTTTGCTTCAAAATCATGAAGGTCAATCGGATGACAGTAAGACACGCCTTTTACTATCCACACATAACCCTGGGATCATTCTGAGATCTTGGGAGGAAGGCCAAGATAAAAATATTAGTGACGTACACAAACACCAAAATCTGGATTTGGAAGATGGATTTGAAATTCAGAATTAGGATCTGTCAGATTCAGAATCTGTAATTTTCAAATATCCCAAATTCCATTCAAATCTATGAGAACAGCCATTTTTCACTAAAAAAACCCACAGAAAAGCAAACCACTTAAAAAAAAATCCCTTCAGTCCTGTGTTCCTTTCCCAATCTCAAAGAGTTGAGAAGAAGTGTCAAGAGCCACTAATGCCAGGCAGCAGTGCCAGCCATTATAAAATGACTGCAATGCAGGCATGAACCCTGAACAGTGGAAATGCCACCAGGGTAGCACTGAGCCAGGCACATTGGAGCAGAGGACAGCTGGTGCTGAGATGTGGGCAAATACCCTGGACAGAACTGGCAGGCAGACTGGAGCAGCAGACACACAGACAGTGGTGGGTGGGTGAAAACTATCCAACAGTATTAGACACAACACAGTTCACTGAGTGAGCAGCCTGGAATAGCAGGTGGAGCAAGAAAAAAGACAGCAGGAAAAAGCAGCGGAAAGAAACATGGCATACCATCTATTGCAGGCTGAAGTTTACTATTCTCTTTTATTCAAAGCTTGCCTCAGGTTAGCTCAGCAATGGTAGAAACCAGTTTTTCTACAGTTCCAGGTTCTAGGTATGAATGTCCCCTGCCTCAGAAAATATCCACTCAATGGGCAATTTGATTGGCAGGAAAAATATCACTCCTACTGCAACATTGCCTAGATCTCCCCCTCCCCCTCCTCAGCCCAGTAAATCAAAGAGTCTATCTCTCTTGGCTTGCGTGGATGCTGCATGTACATCATCCTCTCCTGTATCCTCCCTCTGACAAAACCATGGCAACACCAGTTAAGGGACATTGAGCTCTCTGCCCCCCAGCACCCTTGGTATCAGGCTATTTGAGAAATGTTTTGGTTTCCTTTCTCAAGCAGCCAAGCCCGGCTGTCTGAAAATGTTGCCCCTTCCTCCTCTTCCAAGCAGCCTAGCCTGAATTCTATAGGAGTTGATAGTACTCTGAATATTAGGAATTATTCCAAATATCTGGAACTATAAAGTTGAATTGGAAATATTTGTAGCTATTCCAAGTACAGCATTATTTGGTGACTCCAAATATTTTCAAATCTGAATTGTGTATCCCTAAAAAATATGAGAAACAGATGATAGAGATGCAAGATTTAAACAAACAGAATTTGGTGAAATACTAAAATGGCAACTATTGAACAATGCAGGTCAAAGTAATTGTATGAAGAGATAGTTTCTCACTTTGGTATCTACCTTACATTATAATAAAATCATAGGAAAAACATTGGGTCTAAGCCACTGTGGAATTCTTCATGAGCTCATTTCAGTGGGACATGCAGAATAAATCAATAAATACAGTTTTAGCTCTATTCAGAATCACAAATATATAAATTGTACAGTATCTAACTATGTTATAGCACTGATATTATATTTATCCATCCCAACTGCATTTTTAATTTAATCCATATTCTGTCACACTGGCTACATATATGTGATTAGAACTGGAAAATGGCAGAATGGCTTTATTATATTTAACATATTCTGGCATTAACATGAGTTATGGTTACTTATGGTTACATATTTAGTCTGAGGATCCTTTCCAACATTAGCAGTAGTTCTGGTCATAGCAAAACCATGAATTTACCTTGTATAGCCTGATGGCTGTTTTTTTGTGCAGTGAGAGAATCAGAAAAGCTGCAGCACAGCTTTTGGGCCCACAGAAAGTGTTCCCAGACCATCATAGGTCCCTGTTTTCAAGATCTGCTGAAAATAGATTTGCCCTTTTCCAGTAACAGGAAAAAAATTGAAGATAGGATGTGGTTCTATGGAAAGGAAATCTTACACTTTCCTTTTGTTTGTCAGCTCCACATTGTGCCTGATGACTCGGAGACATGACAACTGTGCATTTTATATCTACAGGATATCTTCTCTGTGAAGGGTGATTATTATGTAGCTTTTGTGGTGCTCATGACTTACTGAAGTCTTTCTCAGGAGTGAAAGAGAAATAATCATCACCCTTCACTGGAGATATTTTATTTGTTCTGTGAGAGACTGCTTCTTCATAAAGAGCCCACATCCTAGGTTTGAATTAGTAAGCACATCAACTTCAATCAGTCAAGTTTTATTTCATACTAACTAAATCTGGAATGTGAATGCCAGCCTTTCATAAGAAGATTTGCTTCTTTAAAATGTGGAATGTTTCAGTTAGAAAGTAAGAGCTAAAAGGAGAAGGTGAATGAGAAAAAAAATTAAACTGTCTTAGACCATTTAAAAAATATTTTTACTATTGTGCACTGCCTCTTAATATATTACAAATAAATAAAGTAAATGAGAAATAAACTGTTAAAAGTAATGTGTAAAATAAATTAGGGAGTGAAAAAGCTACCTCAAGGGGAAGCAGAAAGGGAGAAGAAGTGGGGACACAGGGAAGAGCTGCAACAGGTAGAGGTATGTGCCAGGGAAATGTTATGGCTTGAATCTACTGGAGCTTTTCTGTGGGAGGAAGGATTTCCATCCTCAGACCACAACTTTCTTACTTCTTCCTTCCTGCTAAAGCCCCAATACTATTCCACCATCCTTCCACCTTCCTGCTAAAGCTCCAATACTATTCCACCATCCTTCCACCTAAGAAGAAGTGCTGGTGGATCCAAGTACATATTTTGCTAAAATGAAGATCTTTTTTAAATTTCCAAATGCATCTTTATATTTTTTAAAACAAAGTGTCACCTACCACACCCCGCTTTACTGTACTCAGTTGCTTTCAGCACTTTTCTTGCAGCTTGGCTACAATTCCGGGTTGGCAGAAATGCTGGCAAAGTAAAATACAGGTTGAGTGAGAGGTTATCTCCCCCTGACCATATGCTCATTCTTATTTATAAAAAGAACCCCCTATCTCTCACTTCCTTCACAGATTAATGCAAGAATTCATGTAACTACATAATGGTGTCCTGATGGTACCCTGAGTTCCATTAACTAAAAATGGTTGTACTCCCCCCCACCTCTGCCAGTACCTGGATAGATGCTGGTTATGGAAGCAGTTTGCCCCAAATGCCTCAGCCAATCCAAAGTCCTCCCATGTTGCTGCTTTTAAGAACAATTAAAGATGCTGACTGAGGGATCTCAGTCCTAATCATTGATTACTAATGTTTCATACCTAGTCAGATGTAGTCCTTTTGGTCTGTCTCCATGTATACAAATTGTAGTATGCACTCATTCTACTGTATAAAAGGCTAAGCATATTCAAGACAACTCCCTACCCTGGTGCACTTCCAGAGGGTGCTGCTGTGGAGGGAAGCCCAGATGAGGCAGCCAGACCTCCAGAGAGTGCGCTGTGGCAAGAAGCCCAGGTCGAAATCAGGCATGGAGCAAGCAGCAATGCCTGCTACCCACCTTCACCTAGCTAGGATCAGGAGTGGAGCAGGTGGCAATGCCTGCCCTCTGCCTTCACCCACCTAGAATTATGAGCGACCAAAAACAATCCAGTATAATTAGATTCCTAATTTGATTATTATTATCAAAGTGCAAGTGCTCAAGTGCAAACTGATTAAGGAGCAATCATCAAAGTTATACCAGCTATTTAAGTATGGATCACGTTCCATCAGGGTAATAATTATTCAAAACCAATGCGAGGAAATTAAGTCCATATGAAAGGTAAGTTTCACGGTCCAAATAAGTTACAATAATCTTGGTCCTTTCTTTTTCTTTTTCCTCTTAGTCGAGATAACAACAACAGCAACAACAACATTCGATTTATATATCCCCCTTCAGGACAACTTAATGCACACTCAGAGCGGTTTACAAAGTATGTCATTATTATCCCCACAACAAAACACCCTATGAGGTGGGTGGGGCTGAGAGAGCTCCAGAGAGCCATGACTAGCCCAAGGTCACCCAGCTGGCTTCAAGCAGAGGAGTGGGGAATCAAACCCAGCTCTCTAGATTAGAGTCCTGTGCTCTTAACCACTATACCAATCTGGCTCTCCACTGAGATGAATCCACCATGGTGTTTATTTAATTTCAACTAAGAGGAAACAGAAAGGACCAAGATTATTGTAACTTATTTGGACAGTATAACTTTGCTGGTATAACTTTGATGACTGCACTTTAATCGGTTTGCACTTGAGCACTTGCACTTTAATAATAATAATCAAATTAGGAATCTAATTATACTGGACTGTTTTTGGTCACCCTGAGGTTTTCCTCCTTTTGTTCTGATTGTCCTCATATATGGAGATTTCCCCTTGTGTTGTTGGAATCAGGAGTGAAGCAACTGGCAATACCTGCTCCTTGTCTTCACCCAGCTGGGATCAGGGGGGGGGGCAATGCTCACGCACCACCTTCACCCTGCTGAGATGAGGAGCAAAGCAGGTGGCAATGCCCACCCACCACCTTCACCCAGGTGAGATCAGGCGCAGAACAGGTGGCAATGCCTGCACACCCTTTACACAGCTAGGATCAGGTGCAGAGCAGGGGGAAATACTTGCCCTCCACCTTCACCCAGCTGGGATAAGGAGCACAGCAGGTGGCAATGGCCATCCCCTCTTCACCAGGCTTAGATCAGGAGCAAAGCAGGAGGCAATGCCTGTTCTACCCTTCACCTGGCTGAGATTAGCAGTATAGCAGGCAGCAATGCCCACACCCTGCCTTCACCCAGCAGGTATCAAGAGTGGAGCAGGTGGCAATGCCTGCCCCGTTCAATCATCTGGGATCAGGAGCAGAGCAGGTGGAAATGTCCACCTCTCCTTCACTCAGCTGGAATCAAGAGTGGAGCAGGTGGCAATCCGTATCCCCCAATCTCACCTGGCTGGGATCAGAAGTGGAGCAGGTGGAAATGTCCTCCCCCTTCACCCAGCTGGGATCAGGAGTGGAGCAGAAGGCAATGCCCACCCCCCTTCGCCCAGCTTGGATCAGGCCCAAAGCAAGTGGCAGTGCCTGCCTCATTCACTTGGCCGAAATCAGACACTGAGCAGGAGGCAATATCCACTCACTTCTTCACCCATCTGCGATCAGGAGCAGAGCAGGTGGCAATAACTGCCACACCTTCACCCAGCCAGGATCAGGTGCAGAGCAGGTGGCAATGCCTGTCCCCACTTCATGTGGCTGGGATCAAGCATGGAGCAGGTGGCAATGCACACACCCCTTCCTTCAGCTGGCTGGGATCAGGAGTGGAGCAGGCAGCAATGCCCAGTCCCCACCTTTACAGACTGGGATCAGTCGTGGAGCAGGAGGAAATGTCCACCTTCACCCAGCCAGGATCAGGAATGGCGTCCCAAAATATAGAGCAACACGGTAATACTGCTATCAGACAAGAAACAATTCCCGTGTACTATAATGCCTCCACAATCAACAATAAAGCACGTAATATTATTTCCAGAATTATTTATTCACCAATATATAAGGGGTATATTAAACAACTTGTATTTCAAATTATCTCTCTTAGCACATTCAAGAACTGCACCACATATTGCACTCCCCCTTAACCTCAATCATATAGGCATTTCAGACGTCCTGTAATTATTCTATTAAAGTGTCACGTGCTCCAAGTGCTATAATTATTACAATTAAAGTGCATTTACTGGTCAGACATCCTATGACACTACTTTTCCTATACAGGGTTTAAATTGCCTTGTTCACAATTATAATATACAGTCACAATATAGGTGCAGTCCAAGATTGACTCCAGACACTGTGGGTGTCACAGTTCATGGGTAGACCTATGTCCTTCCAATATACGTTGTAAACTCTGTGACTGAGTTCTCTAACGGACGGTCCAGATCCTTGTAAGGTCCGTTTCCAAAGTTCTTTTTCAAAGAGCACAGTAGCTGGAAAAACATACATAGTCATAAAGAATCCCTGAGTATCTAATGTTTACACTAACACATTCATGGTACAATATACTCACTCAGAGATTCTTGCAATTAACCTTCCATATCCCCTTCTAGTATTCCAATTACTTCCATCTGCATCTTGTTAGCTAGTAACCGTTTTATCCTCTGAATGTAATCCACGCCCCCATCATGTAGTTATTCTCTCTTAAAGAGATATTAGTCCCATAAGTAGTTATAAGAAACACGTATAGTCATTGGCTATATTCAAGCCATTAGGTATGAGAGTATTGAGTTTATATATCCAAAAAGTTTCTTTTTGGTGTAGTTCCCTAGTAGCAGTCATATATTCCCTCTTTCGAGTCTTGAACAGCACTGTGAATAGCATCTCCATGTCACTATGTTTTCTCTCCAAATAATGTTGGACCATGGGTGCCTCTAATACGTTATTCTTTATTCTGGACTGATGTTCACCAAGCCTTATTCTAATGGAGCGTGTGGTACTTCCTACATATAACAGACCACATGGGCATTTCAAAACATACACTACCCCCTCAGTGCCGCAGTTAACAAATTCATTTGTAGTCCTTAATCCTGACTGTTCCAAATCTTCTGTAGTCATTATTAGGGAGCATTGCTTACATCTCCCACATTTGTATACACCCCTCGGCAGTCCCATGTTCCTGGTGCCAACATCATAATTTAAATCCGAATGTATAATCTGGTCTTTGATGTTCCGGGTCCTCCTGAAGGCTACCAGTGGGGGAGTCTCACAGCCTGGGATATCATTGACAAGCGGCCAGTATTTCAAAATTGCCCTGCGGATGGCATTTGCTTTCTCACTATAGTCAAGAACACCCACAATACGGTCTCTGGTCGTTCGTACCTTCGGTCTAAGTAATTCTTCTCTGGTCGTTTCGTCAGCACGTCGTCTTGCTTGTAGTAACACCCTATCTGGGTAGCCCCGTTGCTTCAATTGCTCTTGCAATATATTACTCTGGAGAACATAATCAGCAATACTAGTAGAATTTCTTTTTAGTCGCAGGAATTGTCCAAAGGGTAAGTTGGCCCTTAGATGTCCGGGGTGAAAGGATCTATAATGGAGTAATGAATTTTTGTCTGTTTGTTTCCTAAAAGGTCTTACCGCCAGGGTCCCATCCTCCCCCTTATACACTGTCACATCCAGATAATTCACAGACTCCCTACTTGTGCTCCAGGTGAACTTTATATTGGGATGTATACTGTTCATCCATTCCCCCAATTCTTGGATGTTGACATTTTCATTTGTCACTAGGAAGAGATCGTCAATAAAACGAACAAATATGATGATGTCCTTCCAAAATGGATTAGTTACAGGATTACAAAAATAGTCCCTTTCCAGCCGTCCCATAAATAGATTCGCTATACATGGTGCTGCAGAGCATCCCATCGCGACCCCTCGAAGCTGAATGAAAAACTGGTCTTCTACTCTAAAGTAGTTGTTTTCTAGTATTATTTCCAAAAGTGATGTCAGAAAGAAAGTGGGTGGGCGCAAACACTCTCTTTGATCTAAAGTTTCCATTACCACTAGGCGTGCCTCTTCATGTGGAATATTAGTATACAGTGAGGCAACGTCCAGTGTTGCTAATATCGCCCCTGTTGGTAATTTGAAGCCTTCAAACTTCTTGACAAAGTCCCCCGTGTCCAGTAAAAAAGTCGGTAATTTTCTTACAGAATCCTGGAGAAAAAAATCCAGATATTTAGACAATGGTTCCAGGATAGAGTTACTTCCCGATATAATTGGGCGGCCCGGAGGGGGAAAACCTTCTTTATGGATTTTAGGCAATATGTACATTACTGGTGTCCTGGGAGACAAATTAATTAAGCCTTTATGTTCCCGATCTGTAATATGTCCCAATGCTAAAGCTTCATCCACGGTTACCTTGATTAAAAAACCGATCTTCTTCACAGGATCATTGGGGATTGGTTTGTAGTCCAATTCATTATTCAATTGTCTCCTCACTTCCATCATATAATCTTTTTTATCCATCACCACTATTGCACCTCCCTTATCAGCCTCTTTTATTATGATGGAACGATCAGATCGCAAATCCTTTAAAGCCATCCTCTCCCCCTTCGGTAGGTTGTTGTATCCAATACCTTCCCGGGCTTCTATATTGTCAATTTCCTTCAATAACATCTTCTCAAAAGTCTGGACACAGTGGTTATTGACAACGGGATTATATGAGGAGCGTGTGAAGATGCCCATTTCCTTTCTCTTAAATGTTGTACCTCCAAAAACAATTTTCAATTTAATTTGTCTTATTAGTTTAAAGACGTCTATCCTAGTTTGGAAATCATTATACCTGGGAGTTGGCACAAAAAAGATTATATGATGGAAGTGAGGAGACAATTGAATAATGAATTGGACTACAAACCAATCCCCAATGATCCTGTGAAGAAGATCGGTTTTTTAATCAAGGTAACCGTGGATGAAGCTTTAGCATTGGGACATATTACAGATCGGGAACATAAAGGCTTAATTAATTTGTCTCCCAGGACACCAGTAATGTACATATTGCCTAAAATCCATAAAGAAGGTTTTCCCCCTCCGGGCCGCCCAATTATATCGGGAAGTAACTCTATCCTGGAACCATTGTCTAAATATCTGGATTTTTTTCTCCAGGATTCTGTAAGAAAATTACCGACTTTTTTACTGGACACGGGGGACTTTGTCAAGAAGTTTGAAGGCTTCAAATTACCAACAGGGGCGATATTAGCAACACTGGACGTTGCCTCACTGTATACTAATATTCCACATGAAGAGGCACGCCTAGTGGTAATGGAAACTTTAGATCAAAGAGAGTGTTTGCGCCCACCCACTTTCTTTCTGACATCACTTTTGGAAATAATACTAGAAAACAACTACTTTAGAGTAGAAGACCAGTTTTTCATTCAGCTTCGAGGGGTCGCGATGGGATGCTCTGCAGCACCATGTATAGCGAATCTATTTATGGGACGGCTGGAAAGGGACTATTTTTGTAATCCTGTAACTAATCCATTTTGGAAGGACATCATCATATTTGTTCGTTTTATTGACGATCTCTTCCTAGTGACAAATGAAAATGTCAACATCCAAGAATTGGGGGAATGGATGAACAGTATACATCCCAATATAAAGTTCACCTGGAGCACAAGTAGGGAGTCTGTGAATTATCTGGATGTGACAGTGTATAAGGGGGAGGATGGGACCCTGGCGGTAAGACCTTTTAGGAAACAAACAGACAAAAATTCATTACTCCATTATAGATCCTTTCACCCCGGACATCTAAGGGCCAACTTACCCTTTGGACAATTCCTGCGACTAAAAAGAAATTCTACTAGTATTGCTGATTATGTTCTCCAGAGTAATATATTGCAAGAGCAATTGAAGCAACGGGGCTACCCAGATAGGGTGTTACTACAAGCAAGACGACGTGCTGACGAAACGACCAGAGAAGAATTACTTAGACCGAAGGTACGAACGACCAGAGACCGTATTGTGGGTGTTCTTGACTATAGTGAGAAAGCAAATGCCATCCGCAGGGCAATTTTGAAATACTGGCCGCTTGTCAATGATATCCCAGGCTGTGAGACTCCCCCACTGGTAGCCTTCAGGAGGACCCGGAACATCAAAGACCAGATTATACATTCGGATTTAAATTATGATGTTGGCACCAGGAACATGGGACTGCCGAGGGGTGTATACAAATGTGGGAGATGTAAGCAATGCTCCCTAATAATGACTACAGAAGATTTGGAACAGTCAGGATTAAGGACTACAAATGAATTTGTTAACTGCGGCACTGAGGGGGTAGTGTATGTTTTGAAATGCCCATGTGGTCTGTTATATGTAGGAAGTACCACACGCTCCATTAGAATAAGGCTTGGTGAACATCAGTCCAGAATAAAGAATAACGTATTAGAGGCACCCATGGTCCAACATTATTTGGAGAGAAAACATAGTGACATGGAGATGCTATTCACAGTGCTGTTCAAGACTCGAAAGAGGGAATATATGACTGCTACTAGGGAACTACACCAAAAAGAAACTTTTTGGATATATAAACTCAATACTCTCATACCTAATGGCTTGAATATAGCCAATGACTATACGTGTTTCTTATAACTACTTATGGGACTAATGTCTCTTTAAGAGAGAATAACTACATGATGGGGGCGTGGATTACATTCAGAGGATAAAACGGTTACTAGCTAACAAGATGCAGATGGAAGTAATTGGAATACTAGAAGGGGATATGGAAGGTTAATTGCAAGAATCTCTGAGTGAGTATATTGTACCATGAATGTGTTAGTGTAAACATTAGATACTCAGGGATTCTTTATGACTATGTATGTTTTTCCAGCTACTGTGCTCTTTGAAAAAGAACTTTGGAAACGGACCTTACAAGGATCTGGACCGTCCGTTAGAGAACTCAGTCACAGAGTTTACAACGTATATTGGAAGGACATAGGTCTACCCATGAACTGTGACACCCACAGTGTCTGGAGTCAATCTTGGACTGCACCTATATTGTGACTGTATATTATAATTGTGAACAAGGCAATTTAAACCCTGTATAGGAAAAGTAGTGTCATAGGATGTCTGACCAGTAAATGCACTTTAATTGTAATAATTATAGCACTTGGAGCACGTGACACTTTAATAGAATAATTACAGGACGTCTGAAATGCCTATATGATTGAGGTTAAGGGGGAGTGCAATATGTGGTGCAGTTCTTGAATGTGCTAAGAGAGATAATTTGAAATACAAGTTGTTTAATATACCCCTTATATATTGGTGAATAAATAATTCTGGAAATAATATTACGTGCTTTATTGTTGATTGTGGAGGCATTATAGTACACGGGAATTGTTTCTTGTCTGATAGGATCAGGAATGGGGCAGGTGGCAATGCCTTCCCCCCTTCACTCATCCAGGATCAGGCGCAGAGGAAGTGGCCATGCCTGCCCCTCTGCCTTCATTCAGTTGGGATCAGTGATGGAGGAGGAGGGACTGCCCGTCTTCCCACCCTCCCCTTTCTAGAGCCCGTTGTATTTTTTCCCACAACAGGATTTGTTGCTAGTCAATCATAATTGATAACTTTAGTTCCACCTGGAAATATCTAATAAAACCTTCTTAGTTCATTGTCACACCCGGGCTTATTGTCCCACTTCAGAGACAGTTTGCAGCACTTTGTCTCACTGTGAAGATACCTCCTCAATCCTGCTTTGTCCACTCAAGTCTTTGTTTTTGGGGCAGATGATACAATCTTGCCCCTGGGTAGGATCTATGGTATAAATATACTGTCCCTCTTCCATAAGCTGTGTCTATGCTTTGGACCCAGCATCTACCCTTGAACGTCTGTTTGAGTCCTTCTGCCTTTGGGCACAGGCTGCTCAATGCTGCTCCTCTCTCCCAGACATCTGGATGTTAAATATAACCCAATCCCTCAAACTCTATCCAACTTTCACCTCTGCTTTCTAATTAGCTCTGAATGTGTGTTGTGTGCATGTTTTGTGTGCTGTTGATCCTTATTTGCAATAAAAATTCCCTTTTTGGTTGAAACATCTGCCTGATAATTGAAAGGAATTCTCTAGTTGGGGCAATCCTTGTATGGTGAAGATCCCTCAGTTACCCCCTCTTGTTGCCTTCTCCTTGCTGCTAATTCCCCCTAACTTACAAGGAGAACTTCCCTTTGGGTAACATCTACTCTGAAACTCTAAACACTACACCATACTGTCTATTGTGAAGTGGCAGCTGTTGGACAACTGAGCCTGGGTGAGTCATGGAATTCATTTGGTATGAAATCACCCAGTGGTTGCTGCCAGGCCTGGCCCTGAAGAGCCCTCCTTCAAAGTCTAAAATAGCCTTGGAAAGGGCTCTGTCTGCTCTCCCAACTTTTTACTGTCAGAAACCAAGGCTTGAAGATTGACAATTCAGTTGTGGTTGCCTAGTAAATCTGACAATGGCCATTGCAGAGGGCATTTATTTCTTAAGATATAGGAGGTGCTTTTACTACTATTATTATTGGGGAGGAGGTTAACCTCCCCAGAGCTGACTTTTTAAAAAATATCAGATTTGTATGCAAACTTGAAGGTTTTTTCAGGTTTGTAGAAAGATCTATCTTGTCTGTTCATGGTTGCAGCCTCTGCAGCCATGCTTTAAATGTATTGATGCCATGTTGTTCAGGTGGGCACAAGTATAGTATGAGCCTCTATGCCCCACCTTAGTCTTCAGAGCTATCTATTTGTGTGCCATTGTGTGCAATCAAAAGATTTGATTCTGTATCAGGTAGATAAGCACCAATGAGGATGGAGTAGCAACCATATAGGAATCATTACTTATACAGGGTCAAAGCCTTCCCAAAGCCAGTGAGCTAATGTGATTTGTGTCAATGATGCCTTGTGAACAAAACCTCAAAGAGACAGTGCTGAAATTATCTTCAATGGCAAGATCTATATGCAACTCTGCTGACCGGTAAACATCCCTGTCAGTTATGCATGCATTGATGCATTTCTTCTTTTCCCTGCCCATTATGACAGGTAGGCCATAGAATAAAGGCTAGCTATGAATAACAGCTGCCATCACATTTTCAGTTCAGACTAGTAAGAAACAAGGTATTTTAAAAATATTTAGGGCACACTTCTTACCTTTGATGTCATAGAAACATAGACCTGGAAGGGTCTTAACAGGGTCTTCTAGTCCAGCCCCTGGCACATTGCAAGGAATTCACAGCTATTTCTCCTGCTCTCCTTCCTTAGTGACCCCTGCTCTATGCCCAGAGGAAGGGAAAAACTTCCTGGCCAATCTGTCCTGGAGGAAAATTCCTCCCTGACCCCAAAGTGGTAATTGGCATTACTGTGGGAATATAAGAAAGGGTCATAAGATCCAAGGCTCATCCCTTCATGACCTCCCTCTCCTCAGAGAATCATCATAGCTGTCAGATGACCATCTAGCCTTTTCTTAAATACCTCCAAAGAAGGAGAGCTCACCACCTCCTGAGGAAGCCTGTTCCACTGAAGAACCACTGTCAGGAAGTTCTTCCTAAGGTTAGCTGAAAACTCTTTTGCTTTAATTTTAACCCATTATTTCTGGTCCAACCCACTGAGGCAACAGAAGACAACTCTGCTCCATCCTCTATGTGACAGCCCTTCAAATACTTAAATAGGGCTATCGTATAATTTCCCAGTCATTTCCTCTTCAGGCTAAACATACTCAGCTTCTTCAAACTTTCCTCATAAGACTTGCTCTTCAGACCCCTCACCATCTTTGTTGCCCTCCTTTAAACACGTTCTAATTTATCAACATCCTTCTTAAACTGTAGTGCCCCAAACTGAACACAGTACTCCAAGTGAGGTCTAATCAGAGCAGAGTAAAGCAATACCATCACCTCATATGATCTGCATGCTATACTTCTGTTGATACAGCCTAAAATCACATTTTCCTTTTTAGCTACAGCATCACTGATTCATGTTCAATGTATGATAAGACCCCAACATCCTTTTCACATGTACTACTGCCAAGACAAGTCTCCCCATCTTATAATTATGCCTTTTATTTTTCTTACCTAAATGCAGAACTTTACATTTACCTCTGTTGAATTTCATTTTGTTAGTTTTAGCCCAGTTTTCCAGCCTGTCAAGATCACCTTGAATGTTGCTTCTGTCTTCTACTGTGTTTGCAACCCCTCCCAATTTAGTATCATCTGCAAATTTAATGAGCATCGACTCTGTTCCTTCATCCAATACATTTATAAAGATGTTGAACAACACAGGGCCAGAACAGATCCCTGAGGCGCTCCACTTGTCACTCCTCTCCAAGAAGATGAGGAACCATTTGCAAGCATTCTTAGGGTACGATCTGCGAACCAGTTTCAAATCTAATAGTAATAAGATCCAAACCACATGTTACTAACTTGTCAACCAGAATATCATGTGGACCCTTATGAAAAGCCTTACTGAAATCAAGATAAATTATGTCCACAGCCATAGATCCAGAGGAGTTAGCTGTGTTAGTCTGTAGTTGCAAAATAGTAAAGATTCAGTAGCACCTTTAAGACTAACCAACTTATTTGTAGAGTAAGCTTTTGAGAACCACAGTTCTCTTTGTTAGATGCATCTGATGAAGAGAGCTGTGGTTCTCAAAAGCTTATGCTGCAAATAAGTTGGTTAGTCTTAAAGGTGCTACTGGACTCTTTACTATGTCCACAGCATTCCCCTGATCCACCAAAGTAATACATCTCTCAAAAAGGAAGATAAGGTTAGTCTGACATGACTTGCTCTTGAGGAACCCATGTTGATTTTTAGTAATCACAGCTGTCTTTTCTAAATGCTCAAGAACTGACTGTTTGATGATTTGTTACAAAACCTTTCCAAGTATGGACATCATCAAGCTGATAGGTCGATAATTACTTAGTTCCTCCTTTCCCCCCTTCTTGACAATGGGGACATTTTCCCGCCTCCAGTCTTCTGGCACATCTCCTGTTCTCCAGGAATTCTCAAAAGGTGATAGACAGAGGCTCTGCAATCACATCAGCAAATTCCTTTAGTACCCTAGGGTGCAATTCATCTGGTCATAAGGAAGGACTTCATTTCATTTAAGGAAGCTAGTTGTTTAGGTACCATAACAATATCTATCCTAGGCTGCAATTCCATTTCTTCCTCATGTGTTCCCTTTTTGCCAGAGTGAGCACAGTTCCCCTTGCAGGTGAAAACCAAGGCAGAGTAAGAATTGAGCAGCTCTGTCTTAAATGGCATGGAACTGCCCACAAGTTCCCTTTAAGTAAAGCTATGCTTGTTGTTCCCTACTTCAAGACTTGCCTGGCGTCTGCCTTTCTTTGCTTTAGGTACTAGGCCAGAACAGGCCTTAAATCAGGTGTTCCCTTTAGTTTTATCTGATTTTATTGTCTGAGGACAATACTGAGGACCAGGGCTTTTTGGGGGGGGGGAAGCGGTGGTGGAACTTAGTGGGTTGCCCTTGGAGAAAATGGTCACATGGCTGGTGGCCCCACCCCCTGATCTCCAGACAGAGGGGAGTTTAGATTGCCCTCCGCGCTGCTCAGCGGCACAGAGGGCAATCAAAACTCCCCTCTGTCTGGAGATCAGGGGGCGGGGCCACCAGCCATGTGCCCATTTTCAAGAGGTTCCGGAACTCCGTTCCACTGCGTTCCAACTGAAAAAAAGCACTGCTGAGGACTGTTTTGTGAATATCATTATAGGCTGCTGAGTCGTTCTTATGCTGTTTTTATGCTCTGGCTTGTTTTTATTCTGTAGTGGGAGAGTTTTACTTTGAGAACCACCTCTAGCAGGCCTTTAAAATGATGGCCTATATGTTTTCTAAATAATAAACAAGAAATTCATGTTTTGAATTGATATCAGAATTCACATTCATTCTCTATAGTACAGTGCACTAACACACCAACCTTTATTTTTGTCATGAAAAAAAAGCAGCTTGTTATATGGTCCTATATTAGCCTACTGTACATTTTTAGCATTGTTAGGCAGTTAAAAGGAATAGCTACATTTGGACATATGATAGTTGGTCTGGACACATTTGTTCTCTCCCCCAAACTTCTTTGAAAATACAATTATGCAACTCATATTTAAACATTCAGAGTAATACAACAAGCTGCAACCCTAGAAGAAAGTTTTTTCTGCTTCCAGCTGTTAAGGAGAAACAGTACACAGAGCGTATCAATCTACTGCAAGTATTACAGGAAGAGCTAATACTCAGCTGGCATTGTTTGGGGCCATTTGCGTCTTGCTGTACATCTATAGCATTTACCAATTATGCCTATGTCAGCATTAATATGGCTACAGTTATAAAGAACTTCACACTATTAACACCCATTATATACACTAATTCTGAATGCTGCTAAAGTGTATTTTAGGGTTCTTCAGATTCATTCCTCCAAATGGGTAATTTTTAATGAAGCGGGCTTCAGCACAACCGGCAGCTCTCCCATCACCCTGGAAAACAGCATTGTTTTCCAGTTTTCTGGGAACACATGCATACTTTGTGCACAAGTGGGAGGTAAGTATCTTGCTGCCCGCCCCCCCTGGTTCTCTGCACCCCCTGTCAACTTTATCTCCTTTCTTCCATTTTATCTCTACAACCACCTTGTAAAGTAGGTTAGGCTGAGATTGTGTTACTGGCCCCACGGACACCTTAGCAAGCATTCATGACAGAGCAGGGATTCAGTCCTGAGATGTTCTCTCCTTTTCCATTAGCTGGTTTGAACTGTCATCAGAGAACTCTTTGTTCTCATGGTCTATCTTATATCAAGTTTACAAATAATTTTGAATACCATCAACTGCAAAATGAGGTTATGGGAAGGACACCAAGGAAAGTAATATACTCATCATTTTTAGTTTTATTTATCTGTTACATTTATATCCAGTCTTGAAACTCAAGGAAGTTTTCATGGAATTCCTAAGAGGTGCCATTCAGGCACTGACCAATTGTGTACATTCTTCAGTTCATTCCTGTTGTGGAATCATGTATGTTATAGACCACCACACTTTTTTAACAATAAAGGAAGCTGAGTATCATCAGCTTAGGACAGTCCTTCTGTTCTCTAATGCCTTTTAGAAATGTCACATGCTTTCTCTGTGCCTTCTTCCAAAGATCTCAGAAAAACAGAAATAACTATAGGACAAGCGAAAAGCCAGGGCAACTAAGATAGCACTAGCTATAACTAATCTGATTACAAACTTTTCATGGCAACTTCTACATATTGGAAATATGATAGTCTGATAAGATGTGATCTGCTCTATGTGTACATTGCGGATAAGGAGAAGGTCCTTATAGGAATCTCCTTAGGAGAAGGTCCTTACAGGAATATGATCTCAATAGATCATAGCTATTGAATGTATTTTTCTTTTACTCTGCCTTTTTATAAAAAGAACCACATAAATAACAATCATTTTCATTTATATGCCGGAGGGCAATGCGCACGCGCTAGCGTTTGGACGCCTTGTCTCCACTCTCCCGAGGACATCCAAGTTAACAGCTTTAAAAGAATGTAAACTGCTGATTGAAACTGCTGAAACTGATTTATGAGACGTCTGGCACAACAAGAAGAAGCTTGGTGAAAAGAATAGGTGAGAGGATAACAGAACTTGTTTAGTTTTAAAAGGGAAGGGAGGACGAGCCGAGACAGATAACATGGCGGCTACTGTGAAAGGCTTATCAGAACAACTGGCACAATTTCAAGCACTAATGCTTGACTCCCAGACCAAAATACAAACTTCTTTAACTGAGCTAACAGCAGAAATGAGAAATTTGGGCTCAGAGGTTAAATTGGTGGCAGGCATTGCATCGGAAGCCAAGGCTCTTGCGCAACAGAACAAAGTGGAGATTGATTCATTGAAAAAACAATACGTAGACTTATCCGACCGTAATAGGAGGGGGAACATTATTTTCTTTGGTATTTCTGAAGAAGTTAAAGCATGTGATTTAGAGCGGACCCTGGTGGGATGGTTATCACAACAGGAGCTGGAAATAGAAGAAGAAGATATTGAACGTGCCCACAGACTCCAAACAAGAAGAATGGGGGGGGAACCGCGCCCGGTGATAATGAAGCTTGTGAGGGAGAAGTTACAGCAGAGGATATTCAAAACACTCAAGAAAAATAAAGAGCTGACATTTAAAGGCAGAAGGGTTTATGTGAAGGAAGATTTTTGCAAAGAAACGCTTTATCAAAGGACTCAAATGAAACCTTTTGCACAGAAACTTAACCAAAGCAACATTAAATTCAGCTGGGCGTACCCAGCATCCCTGGTTATTTACCAAGAGGGGAGGAGGCTTTGTGCGAGGAACCCTGAAGAGGCACGGGACCTATTAGAAACTTTGGGAGTAAATGTGAGGAATACTGAGTCAATCCCAATGGATGAAATGCATCAACCTCGGCCACAGCAACCGGACTCTGAGGAAGGTCCATCTAACCGTCAGGACAAGAGGCCAAGACTGTCTCGAGACTGAGACATATTAAGGGAAGTACACAAACAAAATTAAAATAGTATTAAAATGGTTATTAATATAACTCGGGGAGTGGAGGGTGCGCTTACCCCAGATGTGTAGAGAAGGGATGAGTACTCATCCCCAGCTCATGGCTCTACACAAGGGAAGGGGAGGGGGAGGGAGGGGGAAGGGAAGGGAAGTTGGGTATACAAAGGGGAATATCAAACTAAATATCGGGCCAGGGGAACAAAGGGAAGGTAAATCTGAGTTTGAAAATGGATAAAACGCTACAGGTGCTGACACTGAACGTCAATGGTCTGGGTTCGGATTTAAAAAGGTATAAACTTCTTAGATTTCTTAAACAACAGAATATAGATATAGCATGGCTCCAGGAAACACATAAATCAAAGAAAGATAAAAGACCTTTATTCAGAGACCCTAATTGGGGGATCTTGGCAGAGGCACGTGGATCATCAAAATCAAGAGGTGTGGCAATTCTGGCTCACAAGAGGAATGATATAAGAGTAATAGAAGTGATAAGAGATGCTGAAGGGAGGTTCATAATGGTTAAATGCCTGGTTGAAAATAGATTAACAACATTGATAAACATATATGCTCCAAATATGGGACAGAAAACCTTTTTATTAAAGGTATTAAAAAAAGCGCGTAGCTTCTCTGAAGGAGAGGTAATTTTGGCAGGAGATTTAAATAAGGATTTTAATAAAGATAACATAATTAATTGGAAACAATGGGATCTGACTGAAGTACACAAAGTTCTTAACCTAGTGCCCAAACCCACATATTTTTCAAGTAGACATAAAACCACCTCATGTTTAGACTATGTACTTATAAATAGAATGAGTACCTGGGAGGTAAAAAGAGTAACCACCCATCCAACATGGATTTCAGACCACGCCCCGGTAAGTGTAGAAATAATACTAATGCATAAACAAGTTAGAAGACCATGGAGATACAACAACATGATTATGGCTAGGGAGGAGGACAAGCGATATATTATGGATCAAATAAAGCTATACTTCAAAGAGAACAGAGGAACAGTGGAGACAAATACACTATGGGATGCGGCTAAGGCGGTAATTAGAGGGCAATGTATTATGAAAGAAAAGGAGATAAGGAAAAAATGGCATGCCGATAGGGAAGGGAAACTACAGGAATTAAGTAAGTTGCAAGAGGACCAAATAAAGAAATTTTGCCCCAATAGACATAAATTAATTAGGGAACTGCGGAAAAAACTGGATGTTCTTGACTCCATGGCATTATGGAAAAAGCAGGTTATGGTAAAAAACGAATACCAGAGAAATACACTTAATTCAGCCAAGAGATTAGCAAATTACCTGAGAAGGGAAAAGGAGAGACAAAGGGTGAGGAGTATTAAGATAAATAAAAAGGTGACACAGAATCCAGAGGACATAAAAGGAGCATTTGAGAAATTTTATAAAAGTTTATATGAGGAAAAAGAGGTGAAGGAATTTGAGGAAGAGATAGGGACAGTGTTAACGGAAACTGAACGAAGGAGGCTTGAGGAGGATGTAAAGTGTCAAGAGATTGAGCAGGCGATAGGTAGCTTAAAGACAGGTAGATCTCCAGGGTTAGATGGTTTTTCAGCTGAATTTTATAAGGAAATGAAAGAGGTATTGATCCCTGAATTACAAGAAGTATTTAATAATATACTAAAAGGAGGAAAGGCCCCGGATACCTGGAGGAAAGCAGAAATAACGGTGATTTTGAAACCTAAGAGAGACCCCCAAGAAGTGGGTTCATATAGACCGATTAGCCTGCTGAATCAGGATTATAAACTCTTTGCCAAAATATTGGCAAATAGACTTAAGAATATTATTCGGAAAGTGATAAAAGAGGATCAATACGGTTTTATGGAGGGTAGAAACATTGCACACCCAATAAGAAATTTAATCAATGTCTTGTGTCATAGTAAATTTAGGAAACTGGCTTTATTAAAATTAGATGTTTATAAAGCTTTTGATACACTGTCATATCAATTTTTATGGACAGTTATGGCCAAATATGGAATAAGTCAATCAATTATACAAGTATTCCAGGAAATATATAGAGAAGGCACAGCGGTAGTTAGACTCAATGGGGAACATACCTCACAATTCTCAATTCAGAGAGGAGTTAGGCAAGGATGTCCGCTTTCCCCGTTCCTCTTCATAATGGCTATAGAACAACTAGCTCAACGCATTAGGAACTCTGGGAGGATAGAGGGATGTCAAATAGGCAAGGAAGAAATTAAATTAAACTTATTTGCAGATGACCTGATCATAGTTATATCTAATCCGAAAGAAGGAGTCAAAGAGACAAAAATTATATTAGAAGACTTTGAGTTAAACTCAGGATTAAAAGTTAATATGGCAAAATCAGAGATAATGTATATTAATGTGAGGATGGAAGAAAGGAAAGCGATACATAAATGGACAGGAATAGGTTTAGGGGTCAAGAAATTCAGATATTTAGGGATAGATATAGTTAAAAATGTTAATAAGATGGTAGAGAGGAATTATAATCGGACGTGGAACACAATATTGAAAGAAATGAGGAGGTGGGGCAAGAAGACATTAAGCATAACAGCTAGGATTAATATAGTGAAAATGTTCTGGACCCCAAAGTTATTATATTTGTTTCAAATGATACCTTTAGAAATCAATAGACAAAAAATTAACAGTTGGAATGCGAGAATAAAAGAATGGGTCTTTGGCAGTAAAAAAAGTAGGGTTTCTAGATATTTCATATATGCTCATAGATCTGACATGGGATGGGGTGTCCCAGAACTGGGAAATTATTATGAAGCATTTCAAATAAAAACATTAATGGAAATAGGGGAGAGAAGTGAACAAAAATGGGTTAGAATCGAGAATGAGGCAAATAAAGGGGTTGGAAGATTTGGAGTATTTACAGGAGGAAAGTTTAAATACAGTATGTTAGAACCGGGACCGAGAAAAACAGCATTAATGATTTGGAGGAAATGGCAACCGAAATGGTTAAAGGGAGTATCTAAACAAGTATTATTAGAGGCATTGGATGAGGAGGAGGAAGATGAGAAGTGGTGGAGATTACTTAAACAGAAAGGGTACACTAGATTGCAAGATATACTATGTGGGCAGTCACTTAAACCATTACAAACATTACATGATGAAATAGGAAGGCAATATTGGTTGAAGCTAATAGGTTTACATAATAGACTTAAAAAGATAATCGAAAATAGGACTCTGACGGCGGGGGAACCAATGGAGGAGTTATTAAAGGTGATGATAAACACAAAAAGAGGATTAGCAGGCAAGATATATAGAAGGATGATGTCTGATAAAGATCAGACAAGAACCCTCCTTCAGGGGAAGTGGAGCGTAGAAATTAGTCTAGCGGATAGAAGGGTTGACAGAATTATAAAAGGTATACAGGAGATAAAAGTGCATAAATTCAGAGAGCTGGAATTGAAATTCTACACGAAGTGGTATAGAACCCCGGCTATATTAGCTAATATGTTCTCAAGACTAAGTTCAAACTGTTGGCACTGCAGAAACGGGAAAGGATGGTACTCCCATATGTGGTGGGAGTGTGCAGAAGTTAAAGCTTTTTGGGAGAAGGTAACAGAGCAACTTTATAAGTTCTTCGCAATAAGACCAAAGATAGACCCAGAATTGATGTTAGGTAGTACTTTAGGTCATAAAGATATCAGAAAAGAAGGACAGGACTTATTTAAAGCAATGGTGCTAGCCGGTAAAGCAGTAATAGCATTTGGTTGGAAAGACAAAACTAAGTGGACGGAACTAAACTGGCAGGATTATTTATTTGAATACATTCAATCAGACATTATAGCCATAATTAATCAGGATGAGTCATGGGAATTAAGAATAGGAAAGATTAAGGAAAAATGGCATTTATATTTAAAATGGGTCATGGAGGATCAACAACGGGACGTTCGGTGGAAGCTCCTAAGCTTGTGCCCCTGGCTAGAAAGGATGAGTAGCTAAAGGGAGGGCGGGAGGGATAAGGGTATGGAAATACAGATGAATAACTTGAATGGGAAATAGTCATCCAAAATACACTAAAACTCTCAACCCTCCCCGGCTATAGGATACAATATCTTCGGCGATGAATTAAGTGAGGAGGAAGAGGAAGGAGAATCAAGGAGGAATAGAAGAAGGAGAGGACTCAGAGACTTACTCCTCTTATCCGGATGTGAAGAAACAAGATGGATAGAAGAGTGATTCTTGCAGGGGACTTCTGCCGAAGATATAGAAACTGTATATGAACTTATGGGGAGGGGTTGGGCAATGGGTATACATGTACGGGAATAAGGATGTTTCGAAGGAAATGCACAAAAATACACAATAAAAAAAAAATTATACAAAAAAAAAAAATTTCATTTATATGCCAAATAGGTTTAGCTGGCAGAAGCTGGGTTCAGGTAGACAGCTCTAGGTTGACTCAGCCTTCCATCCTTCCAAGGTCGGTCAAATGAGTACCCAGTTTTCGGGGGGTAAAGTATAGATGACTGGGGAAGACAACGGCAAACCACCCTGTAACAAAAGTCTGCCAAGAAAACATCATGATGAGACGTCCCCCATGGGTCAGCAATGACTCTGTGCTTGCACAGGGGACTACCTTTACCTTTAGATTTAGGTGAGAAAACTAAAGAGAGAATGCCTTCATATGACCAACTTCATATGATCTTTTAACTTCCAGTAACGGATATGGGATGATTATAAATTCTAAATTATTTAAATTTATTTAAATAATTATTTAAATTATAAATTCTAAATTATTTAAATTTATTTAAATAATTATTTAAATTATAAATTATAAATTATTTAAATATCCCTCATTAGTTTTAGTTGAAACATTGCTGTATCATTTTGACACCTAGTTTCGTTCTGCAGACATTATGGTTCACCTCTTGCATGCTTATCTCTGCCAGCTAGTAAGACTTAATTGGAACAATGTGCGTGAATTTGGTGAAGCATCAAATAAGCCAATTGGTTCATTGCTGAATAGTCAAGCGATATATGCTGTGTGATGCTGCATGCAATTGACTTCTGGTTGCAAACTACAGAAGAGTCAGATGCAATTATATCTCAAAAGCAAAGTGAAAGAGAAGAATATTCATGCCTGTAAGTATGAGAATTTTCAGTTCACCATTATCCAGTGGAAGAGCACCAAAGAGACTTAATCTGGAATTATATTGTAAAGGGTTTAAATATATATAAAAAGGATATTGTTCTTTCAGAAAAAGAAATGATTATACAAATCTTTGATGAAAGAATATTGAGAAAATGCCACAATTGCATCATTTTAATCATTTGTTTCACCAAAGGTGTCTCTTTGTACCATGTTGTCTAAATATTTGAGAAAAATCAATTTTTAAAATTTTATGACAAGGCTGCAAATATTAATTAGAGAAGTGAAGTACCTTAAGTACAAATTCACATAATAAAGGAGGTCATAATTTTAAATCTTTAGTTCCTAGTAAAGAAGTGCAAGAATAATACATTTGTGGTATGCAACTTTACGGAAGGCAGAGAATTTTAAAACTACTATGCCTTTGAAAAGCTAGTCTAGGTGATTGGAGAAGTAATGATTAGAACCCAAATTTAGGAATCTGAGGGGATTAGGAAATTTACTTTCTCATTCAGAAATAAACCACATATTTCAAACTAAGCTAAACTTCTTTTTGAAGTTTGACTTTACTCATAATAAGAATGCCTACCTCAGCCCAGGACTGCATGCTGCTGGTTTCCCTTTTTCCTTCACCTTTCTCCAGCATGCTTTGTGAGGTAGGGCAAAGAGGGAAATTGGTGGAAGAAAACGCTAAATGCAACAGGAAGAGTGATCTTTCACTTCCTATATTCTATGTGATTCATTAGAATTCTTTACTGCTGTTGTGGACATAGGGATTTGACATTTTTCATTTCTCCTGATTTTTCCTACAGCTTAGAGGAATTTTAAAATATATGGATATTAATACTCATGAAGGTGATAGAGCCATATGAGTATGCTCAGAACCTTTCAATTTGTCAGTAAAAACATTGGGGAAAGAAAAATGGAATGTCTGGTGTCCCCAGCCTTCATGTTTCTGATTTCCCATTATATTTTTACATATTTTATGAGACCTGTGAGCATTAAAGAGATGCTACTACTGAGGTATCACTTTCTAGGACTCTCAGGAGGAACTTAATGCACACTTTATAACTAAAGCTGTACTCTTCTTGGAGACCTTGATAAATTGGTCCTTTAAGCATTCCAAGCTCTGTGGTCCCAGAGACAGAGGGAAAAAATAAAGTCAACACAGAAAATTAATTCTGCTGCAATTCAAATGAATGTATTCAGTGATCCACTAGAGATTTGTTTTATCCCAAATTCTCTTTTGTAAGATCGAAAACGATGACCCAGAACTGAGAGGCTTAATGACCGGCTAAAATTAATCACAATCATCTCTATTTTGACAAGCAGGTGTTCTAATTAGCTGCGTTTGAAAGTAAGGCTTAGTCTGAGAAGTCAAGGCGGATGATATCTGATGCATGTTATTTTTCAGTCCACATTCCTGTACAGGTTGATTCTATTACCACCAAGGAGAAATATGTGTACGGAATGAAAAATGCAACTTCAGGATGTAAAATCCCTGCGGATCAAGAGACTAAAGACTTACTTGTTTGTGCTCTTGGTTCTTCCATATAATATCCACTAGGACTTTTCATCTGAACAATTTTTTCAAGGTATTTTACTACAGAGAAAGAAATTCCACCTTTCAAGTGGAAAATTCCATTTTCATCAACTATAAAACAAGTATTTAACTGAAACTTGGAGGGGAAAGTTCTGCTTCCAGGTTAGCCTGAATCTGTTAAATGATCCTAGTACATTCTGCGTATGAATTATGAATGCTCTGCTATATCTCATTGGTCTGGGATGTATTCTAAGCAGAAAAGCAGAACATCGTATTTGTTCATGTTGCTTCAGTGGTTCAAGTGGGCTCTTTTAAGCAAGGGAACAAAACTGGGTTTTTAAATATGACATATATATCATGATATATCCTGTGATTTGGAAAGATGAGCAACTTTAAACCTGTTGCTATGGGGAAAAGTAAATACAGGTACAGACAACAAGAAAGGGGAGAAAAAACAACCCTGCAGAAGAAGGGTAACCAAAGAGGTTGGAAGAGAAAAATGACTGTATAACTAAAAATGTGATACAAATAATAAAAACCCTGGTATATAATTTAATTCAACAAATAAAAGTGCATAAATTTGATTAAAAAAACATCAACAGTGGGATTCAACATATAAGTACCATACTCTTGTATATATATACAGGAAAATCACACAAATATAGATATATTTGTACATTTTAATGCCATTTTTACAGAACCAGATGCATTTTGGCCTGAAGGCCTTCCTCGGTGGTATGTATATCTCATTCATAGCACTCCATCAATATAGTTATCAAAAATACATGACTAGGGGTGCCAGATCCCTTTAGCCTCCTGTGGCAGGAGGGGACCTGGCACTAACCTTCAGTAGCGGTATGATGATGTCACTTCTGGGAGTGATGCCATCGCACAGGCTGTGGGCGTGCTCCCATGCATCGCACCAGGCCAGTTCTTAAAGAATTGGCCCATTTGGGGGCCAAATTGGCCTGGTACAAAGCATGGGAGCACTTCCATGGCCTGTCAATGACATAACTCCTGGAAGTGATGCTATGCCACACTGGGAGTACACTGGCCTGTTCACATCTGCCACCCAGGTGAGTAGTAGTGGGGGGCAGAGGCTTGGAGTGGGGGATTCCCTCACCTCTACCAGGGGACCAGCGACCCTATAATATAGCACAAAATAGACAAAAAGGGGGGAAAGTCTATAATAATTATTATCTGGATATTTCATGGGAAACCAATCCAATTAAAACATATTCATGATTGTGATAAATAAAATTACTCACACAGAGAAGTTGGTGTTTGTGTGTGTATCATACACAGCACTCCATCAACTATATTGACCGAGTCTTGTGTATGAGATATTTATATATACCACTGAGCTTCCTTTGGGCCGAAATGCATCTTGATCTGTACATATGGAGTTAAACTGTACTAATATTCCTGTGCATATGTGATTTAGTTTGAATATATACAAGGATATGGTACTTATATGTTGAACCACTCTGTTAATGTTTTTAATCAAACTTACGCACTTTCATTTGTTAAAAAGTAAATATACTCATGAATACTGTACCTAGAATCATATATGTGTTGCGTGCAATTCCTTTTCATATAACATTTTTTTCTACTTATTCTTACAGCATTTTCTTTGCTTTTACTTTAATGTAGAACACCACTTCATTGCAAGTACTTTATCTATGGAGAATAAATCATAGCCTCAATTAAATTAGCAATAAATTGTATCCTCAATTAAATCCTAAGAACTGAAAACTTAATGTTGAATTATGTGCACCCATACCTAGGCAGACAATCTTTAAAGATTTGATGAAAAGAAATCACATTTAAATCACAGTGGAAACATTGTAGTTTAGGATAATTTAACTAGCAGCAATTTTTCATTCTTTGTCTCTTTTGTTTCTCTTTCTTTCTGCATCTCTGTTAAATACTAAATCTGTCAGTTTTTACATTTAAGTGTGCCTTTGGTTAATTTTTTTCTCTTCCACTTTCTAATGTTTTAAAGCAACCTAGAAGAAGACTGCAGTTTGTAAAAGAGTTCCCATATGAGCCAAAGCAAAGTCCTCACTTGACTAGGTCAACAAGGAATTTGATAAGCAGTACCAGGTTCCAGGTCAAAGGCAGCCTGTGAAGCATAGTCTGTAGCATGTTCAATGATAGTTGTACATTTATCACAAAGCCAGTTGAACAATAAGGGCATTGTTAAAACATTTATGGCCTGAAAGGGAGGCTGAAATGTTGAAATACAGATGTTGATAATTCTCCCAGTTCTTGCTTAATTAATTTATCTCAGTGCTTGATCACAACTTTTTTTTAAAATTTTTAGTATTGCAAATAATATATTTTTTGACATATTCTAGTCATTTCCCCTATTTTACTCCAGAAACATGGAACAGAAAGTGTGCCCCAAAGCCAAACTCCATAACCAGAGGTTCTTTGACATTTTGAACAGGAACCTACTTGTACACTTATTCTACCTTTTTGAGCCCACTTACACAGTAACACCATGCTACTTCCCCCTCCTGAAGAGACAAATCCAAATTTACTCTCCTCACAACCTATGAGGTAGAGAGTCGCAAAATTTGGGGTCTTCAAAACAGGTTTAGAAACTCTGACATGCATTATAATTCTGGCTTAAACTGTGACTTGAGTTTCCTCACTCATTATAATTTCTAATAACCAAAGAGAACTCTCTTTTTAATCAATACTGTTCTTAACATGTTATGTCATACTATAAGCCTTTTTAATGATTACGTGAATTAACTCATGCTTCAAACTCTTTCTTTCTTTCTTTCTTTCTTTCTTTCTTTTCTTTTCTTTTCTTTTCTTTCTTTCTCATTGAGATCCAAGGTGGATTACACAGTGCAAGTGAAATACAATACAACAAGAGGAGGGCATTCACCAATCAAATACAATAATTAACAACATTTGAGACATTTAGTGAGACAGATACAATAGAGTACAGCAGCAAAGACTTGGAAAATAAGCATAAAATCGATCATAGAGATGAAATCTTTCTAAAACTACTCATAACTAATTTACATGTAATGTTAAGCAATGTAGAAACTCCTTAGTGGCACATATCTGCATCAGCATATAGTATCCAATAGCATAGTGTAGTGTATAGTTCCTGTTCCTATCAAAGCATCCCTCTGAGTTATTTCTTATGACACACTCCCATAATCTGGGTAGAAAGCCCTCCAGAATAATTCAGTTTTGCATAGTTTGCAGAAAGTCAGGAGAGCAGGATATTTCCTCACATCTTCAGGTAGGCCATTCCATAAGGCGGGGTCACCACAGAGAAAGCACGTGTACAGGCAGCTGTTGATTTTGCCCAGCTGCAGGGTACTATCTGCAGAAGGCCCTGATCAGACAAACAATGCTGCTGTGGTGGAAGATAGGGGGAGAGATGGTCACATGGGTATGAGAGCCCAAGGCCATTAAGGGCTTTGAATGAGATAGTCATCATGACCTAGAGATGAGTCTGGTAACTGAAGGGAAGCCAATGGAGTGACTGCAAAATGGGAGTGATATGCATGTTCTAGTTCCTGAGAGTAAATGAGCTACAGCATTCTGCACCAGCTGGAGTCTCTGAGTTGACTTTGAGGGGAGACCTATATAGCGCACAGTACAGTTCCCCGATCTAGGTGTCATTGTGGCATGAATCCAGGTGGTCAGATGGGCTGTGTCAAGGTAGAGAGCCATCTTCGAGGCTAGTTGGGAGAAGGCCTTTTTTGCAGCTGCATTTATTTGCTTCTCTAGCAGCCGTGCTGGGTTTAATATAACCCTTAGGCTCTTAACTGAGTCAGCCAGGATCAACCCCCTGGAATACACAATAAATAAATTGCTTAAGTTAAGTAAAGCATACCTTTCAACAATTTACATATGAAAATATGAACATGCTTGAAACATTAGATTCTCGTACCAAGAATTCTGAACTACCCTGACTTCCGGTTTGGGATCCATGGAGGTCTAACGCAGCTCTAAGTGCTGAGCTGACCGGACTGCCGTTTCAACGGCCGGCGGGGCAAAAAGATCCCCGCGGCCAACTGTTCTCAGGCGGAGAACAGGCATAGAACGCTCAAGTACCTCAGGGCACATTGATCTCGGGCGAGGGGGGGTCCTACGCAACGGACTCTCTCTCGACCCTTGAGGTCCCACCCGAAGACAGGGCGGCTAAAATCTCTGCGGCAGTTCTGGAGCCAATGCGGTTGGCATAGGACCTACATGCCCAAGCTTCAACAGGGACAAGAAGAATTGATGGGAATCTGAGATTGAAACAGCGATTACAACCCACGAAAAGCGTTGGAGAAGGTAAAGATCACTATCTCTTGAAACGGGACAGATTACTTAAAGCAATGAAACATTAAAGCAGACTTTTAAACTGCAACAGATTGATTAGAAGGAGGGGAGGATCCGGCAAGAACTATATTAGAAAAAGGACTAAGTTAAACGGAGTTATTAAAGAATTTGGACTATTGTTTTACATACCTGTGGTCACAAGGAGATATCAGGCTGTGAGAAAGCTTTACCATCGCGAGAACTGCTGTGGGAAGTCGGGAAACAGGAAGTACGTAATAGTGATAGAGTTGCTGGAGAGGAGCGGCCCTTGCCGGATGACAGGAAGAAGGGAATCGCCATTTTTGAAAGGGGAAGAGCTGCGGTTTCAGCGGAAGAGGAAGTAAGCCATATTGGATTATAAAAACCATAGAGGAACCATAGAGAAAAGACGCCCAACATTTTGGACTCTTTAAACGACTTTTTTGCAAAAAGACCGGGACATTCAAAAAAAAAAAAGGACACTAAGCCAAGCGCCACGGAGTTAAGGAAGCGAGCGCACTCGTGGGAGCGAGGTAAAGCAAGCCCCACGATGTCGAAAAAAGAGTGGCAAACGGCTATAGAGAACTTGGATAAAAAACTTTCAGAAGCGATTAAAGAACTTAAGGATATGAAACCTGAGCTGGTGAAAGAGGTTAAAGAGACAGTAAAGAATGAACTGGCAGAAGTGAAGAAGGGAATGGAAACAATACAAAATGACCTGCAGGCGACACAGCAAAGAGTCAATGTAGTGGAAAATGCGGTGGAGAACCTTGCAGACACGCAACGAACAGAGATGAGGGTGATGAGGGGAAGAATGGTAGTTGCGGAGAGCAAGCATATGGAGAAGCAGCTGAGGTTTCGCGGCTTGCCGGAGGTAGAAGGAAAGACGGCCCAAGAACAGATTACCGAGGTGTTAGCTGAATACCTGGGAAAGGAGGAGGAGGAAACTGTGGCTATTCTAGATGTGGTGTATCGAATAAATTCAAGATTTGCGACCCAAAGGAAATTACCAAGAGACGTGATTGTGCAATTTACGACTAGAAATATAAGAGAAATGATTGTGAGTAAACAATTTCAAGAACCATTGGAGGTTGATGGCAAGACAGTTATCATTATGAAGGAGTTACCCAGATCGGTGTTGCTAGATCGGAAAAAATACAAAGCCTTAGTCCGGACTTTGAAGGACATGAAAATAAGGTACAGATGGGAATTACCAGAAGGAATGTCCTTTGAATTTGGAGGAGTGAAAAAGCGCATCAGATCTGAACTAGAAATGGAAAAGTTTATGAGGGACAATGAAAAGGACTTACCAACAACAAGGTTATGAATATGGAGTGTAAAGTGTTATCTTGGAATGTAAATGGACTTAACTCACTGAATAAGAGAAAAAGTATTTTCCACTGGCTATTAAAACAAAAATGTGATATTGTGTGTTTGCAAGAGACTCATATTAGAAAGCAGGATGTAAAATATCTTAAACTGAACAAATTGGGCAATGACTTCGTAGCGGCCTCAAAAAAGAAAAAAAGGGGAGTGGCATTGTATATAAAAGAGGAGCTACAGCCAAAATTAGTGATGAGAGATGTGGAAGCCAGATTTTTAGCAGTGGAATGTACATGAAATTTAAAGAGAGTGTTGGTGATTGGAATTTATGCACCTAATGGAGCAAAAGAAAGTTTCTTTGAGGATTTGAGGAAGCAATTAGATGAACTTTCTTACAACCAGATAATTCTTGCAGGAGACTTCAATGGAGTCACAAACTTGGAACAGGACAAAAAATCACCAACTGTACAAAAGAAAAGAGGACTACTACCAAAGACTTTTTTTGTATTAATGCAACAAGAAACTTTGGAAGATGTATGGAGAAGACAGAATCCTAAAGGCAGACAATATATGTTTTACTCTGCGAGACACTCTACGTTATCACGAATTGATATGATCTGGGCCTCAAAAGACTTAGCGCTTTGGACTAAGGACATAGAAATAATGCCCAGGGTAGGCTCAGATCATAATCCAATTATGTGGAAGTTTGGAAAAAGAACCAAAAGGAAAGGATGGAGAATAAATGAGGACTTGTTACAAGAGGGAGAAAATATGGAGATGCTGAGAAGGGAAACTAAGTTCTTCATACAACACAACATTAATAGAGAAGTACCAACTAATAAGGTATGGGATACTTATAAGGCAGTAATTAGAGGTATACTAATGGACTTAAATGGAAGAGCTAGGAAAAAAAGAGAGGAGAAGAGACAGGAGATTATGGAGAAAATAAAAGCCAAAGAAATACAATTAAAGAAAAGACCAGGGAAAAAGAAAATATACCAGGATATTAAAATCCTTCAAGAGCAGTTGACGGCAATGAATAATAAAGAACTGGAATGGAATCTTAAGAGAATGAATCAAAAGTCGTTTGAAGGTGCAAATAAACCTGGGAAATATTTGGCGTGGCAATTGAAGAAGAGAAAGGAGAAGAAGACAATAAATAAAATATGTGAGGACAATAAAGTATATCTGGAACAGACGGCTATTAGCAGAGCCTTTTACAAATTTTATGCTAAACTGTACAACAAAAAAGAAGTGAATAAAGACTCAATAGCGACGTACTTGGGGAAAATGAAGCTCCCAGTAATTTCGGAAAGATGGAGAGACAAATTGAACAGCGAAGTAACGGAGGAAGAGATAAGGAAGGCAATACAGTCAACAAATCTGGGAAAGGCGCCAGGACCTGATGGACTTACAGCCAAATTTTACAAAGTAATGGTCAATGAACTGGTGCCATTCCTAAAAGAAGTCATCAATGGTGTTTTGAGGGATCAAAGGATTCCTGATACTTGGAGTGAAGCTAACATATCATTGATCCCCAAAGAAGGACAAGATTTGACTAATGTTAAAAATTACAGACCTATTTCACTACTTAATAATGATTATAAAATCTTTGCGAAGATATTGGCGGAAAGAGTAAAGGGATGGCTTTCCGAAGTTATTGAGGAGGAACAAGCTGGTTTTTTACCAAACAGACAAATTAAAGACAATTTAAGGACAGTTATAAATGCTATTGAATACTATGACAAACGTTGTGATAAGGAGGTTGGTTTCTTCTTTGTGGATGCTGAAAAAGCATTTGACAATTTGAACTGGGATTTTATGTTTGCCACTATGGAACAGCTACAAATGGGGGAAAGATTTATAAGAGCAGTGAAAGAAATCTACAGAGACCAGAGTGCAGCAATTGTGGTGAATGACGAGGTGACTAAGAAACTGACTATAGGTAAAGGTACAAGACAAGGTTGCCCGTTGTCTCCACTGTTGTTTATTTTGGTTTTGGAAATATTGATGATACAGATTCGAGAAGATAATGCAATCCGTGGAATAAAAATAAAAGACTTTTCCTACAAGGTCAGAGCATTTGCGGATGACATAATGTGATGAGTTGTCTCCAAGTTATGATTGGTTTCAATATAGACAGATTAGAGATCTTTATAACTCGGACTGTGTGAAAGGAGGGGTAAGAATGGAGAATTCGGAATTAGAGGAGGTAATTTTACAAGAGGATAAAAAGGAAATCTCTAAGACTTATAAAGTGTTGTTAAAATGGTACACAGAAGATGAGACAGTTAAAGTGCAAATGGTGAAGTGGGCTATAAACTTTAACAAAGAAATAACAATGGAGGCGTGGGAATACTTGTGGAAGAATACATTGAAGATCACGACATGCACTAACATTAAAGAGAATGTTTACAAAATGATTTATCGTTGGTATTTGACACCAAAGAAAATTGCGTTAGGGAATTTTAACATGTCTAACAAATGCTGGAAATGTAAAAATCATGAAGGATCGTTGTATCACATGTGGTGGACTTGTGAGGTAGCTAGGCAGTACTGGGGGGAAATAATAAGAGTGATAAGTGAGATTTTACAATTTCAAGTTAATAAGAACCCAGAACTCCTGCTACTGAACTTGGGAATGGAGGATATTCCGGCACAATAAAGGACATTGTTATTTTACATGACAGCAGTGGCTAGACTTTTGTATGCGCAAAAGTGGAAAGTACAAGAAGTGCCAACTATCGAGGACTGGATTTACAAATTGCTGTACATGGCGGAAATGGACAAAATGACAAGGAAACTGAGAGACCTTGATCCAGGACAGTTTAATACGGATTGGGAAAAGTTGAAGCAATATTTGGTGAAAAAATGGGAGGTGGGAGGAGAACTGTGGCAGTTTGAAAATTACTGAAATACAACAAAAGAAGAGGGAAGTGACTTTACCGAGGGGAGGAGAGTTAAATGAGAAATTCTAAGCAAATATTTTATTTGACTACTATATATAGTACTAAGTAATAGAGGTGTTATTATAAGAATTATAAGGATAGAAATTAACTAATTTTATTTCTGGCAGATAATCGTATAATGGAGAAATTATATAACTAAAATAGAATGAATATAAGATACAAGGAAGTAAAGAGTAACATATAGAGTACAAGTTAAATTGATTGATTTACAGTGAATGTATACAATGCTTATAGAAGTACTTAAAGTTATGCAGAATAAGTTAAGAATAAGGGACAAATTGTTTGCCCCATATTGACGAGACAAGAATTAAATAAGATAGAATATGGAGTATAAAATTAGACAAATGACTGTTATTATTAAAGAATATATGCCAGGAATGTAACATTTAGTTGATAAGTTAAGTGGGAAAGGGAATAGAGATAGCACTGTGTTATAATAGAAGCTTAGAAGAGAGTGAAAGTATATGTTTAATAGAATAAAATAAGTTTGAAATGAGTAGGGGGAAAAATGGATAAGGGGTTGGAAAACTGTTGGAAGTCAACAAAAGGGGGGGAAAGGGAGGGGGTTAGAACTGGAATATTTAAAGGAAATTGATTGTAATAGATATTATAGAGTTTTCTAATCCCATAAAAAAATTTTAAAAAAAAGAATTCTGAACTACCCACCCTGCATTGCATGTTGTTAAAGAGTCTACCTTATATATTGGATTTGTTTAATCTACACTATCTAGGTTTCCACAGCTCTGAAATCTAGACTGGCATTTGCTTTTGTCAAAGATATACTAGAAAAACATAGTTATCCCCCAAATAAGTTATCGGCTGTTCCAAATATGCCTTAGCAGCAGCCATGTGTGAAATAACAGGCTATGTACTATATCAATTACATGCATGGGCTCTACAGACAAAACTCTGAAATTTAACTTCTAAAGGTGCTCAGTAGAAAGTTGAAACCTGAACAATGACTACTAAGGATGCTGAGAACTTTGCAATGAACATTTTGGCAGGCAAATGTGCCGTTGTTGACAGCCACAATCATTCACAGACTCTTTGTATTGCCCCTGTCTGACTCTAGCAACATGCTGAACAGCTAAGTGGCTGCTTTGTAGCTTTCCTTTGGTTATTTCAGCTGCTTTTACACAAGCACAGTTGGTGGAATCAATTCTCTCCCAGCATCATGAATGGATGGATTTTGAGACAGATAATTAAATGATACTTTGTGTGGGGGGCCTACAACTCCTATAATATTGTGTGAAAATGAACCCATGCAAAACACTGCCTGTTCAAAGAGATCAGCAGCCATTAATGTTAACATGGATTTAGACAAACATCAAACGGTAAGACCTTTTTTTAAAAAAATGTGTTGGTTTATAAACAACTGACTGATCCATTTGCTTACTCTTTAGTTAAATAATTGGCTGTAGAGCAGCATCCAAAGACGACACATCTGTGAAAGGAGAGAAACTAGAACTTCCATTGGGCAGTTTGAGAACATACATGTCTGAAATGCTGCCAACTGGACTGTACTGAACTGTTTATAAATATGGAGGAAGTTACCTACCAACCAAGCTTGAGCTGCTCATAAACAGCCAACCTGCTAAATAAAAAAGAATCAAGGGGTGCTGCAAATCTTGTGGCAGGAAGGTTCAGCAGATTAGCAGGTTATGGCATGACCCACAAGCTGAACCTTGAATCTGCCCACCTCACAGTAGGCTATAGAGTGGATCTGCAGCTTGGCAGCTGTGGCTATGGTGCTACAGCACCATCTCTTCTACCCAGCAAAGTGCTCCTACATCCATACAGTGCTTTGGATTGGCTCTCCCCAGTTTCATGGATGGGCAGATGGGGCAGTTGAATGGTGTGTGGAGGATGTGTGTGTTGGATCTGGGTGAAGACTCCCATGGGTCAGGTGTAAAGAGTGTACATACATGAAACTGCCTTGATTACAGGGCCAAATGAACACTGAGCTGTAAGACCCCTTTGAAAATGTAACCTTTACTGGCCAAACAACTGATCTAGTGATTGGCTTTTCACATGGCTGGCATCTGAATAGGGAGTGGCAATTTTGGGCACATGAAGGAGAGAAGAGAGTTGGACTCAAGTGCTGGACTATGGGTTTTCCCACATACTCAACTTGCTCCTGATTTTGTTAACAGTCAATCCACAAAGACTGGAATTGGTTTTGGTAGTTCTGTTGCATGTCTGCCTTCCCTCTGTGGAGTCAGCTTATTTTCTTCTGCACGTGCCTTAAATAGTCAGGATCATATTCATTATCGATGGCATTACGCCCTCACAGCACTTCCTCCCTTTTAAACGTTTCTGAAAAACCTCCCGATCTCCCCCTCTTGCTGCTTCAAGCACCCCCTCCCTCTGAAATTGGTGGGGATGGAAATACAGCCTTAGGGAATTACCAAGCCAAGTCTCTTACCAAGCTCTGAAAGCAGCGGTGAGGGGTGAGGTAAGGAGACTGGATGAGTGGGGATTGACTGTGTCAGAAGCTGTGGAGCCCAGCTTCACAGCTTTATGAATTCCTTGGGTTGTGTGCTGCTACTGATCATGCCCAGTTCTGTGCAGCCACCATGGAGCACAGCAGGGGCAGCCACAGTGACTATGTGCTCATGCAGAAGGGCAAGTAGTTCAACCAGCACTCTTCCCCCTCCATCATCCTCTCCCTACCCCCAACTTCCCATGGGAGCTTACTATCCCTCCTCTCCCCACACAACCCCCCCCCACTCTTTATAAAATAAAAAGGCAGAAAATGATGTATTTTTACCCTCGGTTCAAACTATACCCAAAGCTACAGCTAGCAAGAGTGAATAGAAAAAAAAAGGGAAGGGGTGAAGAGAGAGAAGTAAATTAAAAAAGAAAAAGCTGGGAAAGGGGAAGTGCAATGGAAGAAAAACAAGCAAATGAATAATAAAGGCTAGAAACTGCTGGGAAATTTCATTTGGCTTTTGAAAGCATTCATAACAACTACTTTAGTCATTTGTGCTAAATGTTTTATTCAAACATGAAAAAGGGAAAACTGATGTGATATAAAGTTTTAGAATTAGAGAAATGGAGACATAAATCCCTGCTTAGCAACCAAGCTTCCTGGGTCACCTGGGTCACTGTCCGTTTCAGCCTGATGCACCCACCTTACAGGGTTATTGTGAGAATTTTATGGACAGCAAGCAAATCATTCTTGCTGTCCTGGGTTACTTGGTAGGGAAAAAAACACATTTCCCCCAAAATAGGGACAATGATCAAGTACTAGAAAATACGGTCCATCCAGAAGTATATTACTAAAATAATTTGGATATACTTTAATTCAATTGTCAGTTATACTGAGATTTATGAAAGGTAAAGTTGCATAAGATCAAGTGGATAGACGATAGGAAGCAGACCTAGCAGGTAGTCAATATATTTTACAATCTCATTTGACATAGTTATCAAAATCAAATTGTGCCATTTTTGGTATATTCACAGAATCAATAGCTGTTATCCAATGACTGAAAAATATCTGCTGTAAGATAGACCAACTTGTGTTTCAAAGCAATTCAACCACACATGTAAGTTCATATGCTTCAATGGTATTCTTTCTGTGATAATTATAGTCTATACAAGTTAATTTGTCATAATTTGTCAGCAGCAGTTTGAAGAATCTCGTACAAACAATTTTTGACTTTAATAGGAAAAATTTAAACCTAGAAATTCAGAGCATTATTTTCTCCAAATTTCTCTCACTGATTTTCTCCAGATTTCACAATTAAAGTTTATATTTCAGCATCACTTGCTGTCACTCTGAACTGGACCCCCAGTTTTAAGGAAGGGGTAATTTTGTGTCCCAAATCTTCCATACAATTAAAAAAATTCCACAACTTTTTAATAAAGTTAACATGATGAGGACATTATGGTATCCTGTATTGTTTCTTAGATGTCTACAAGAAGCCCTTTCTATAAAAAATTGTATGCCCACTTGGTATAAGTCTCATAAATTATTATTCTTCCAAGTCAGGGGAGAGAAGCAGCTTATACTATGAATTTAATAGTTATCTGGATTTTTTTTACATGACCAATGTGAAAATGTTTAAAACAAACATCATCTAATCATTGAAAAGAGACAGACCACAACTAGATTGTGTTTCAATTATGTAGATGCCAATAGAAGGTAATGTAAGTTTTTGCAAAGGAAAGCTCTTCTTTACAAAGACAAAAAGTGTTGCATTTTGAAAATCCTGTTCTTTCAGTCAGGACAAAAAATTTACTACATTTATGAGCCAATACTCCATTCTAGGGAGGACAGTTGAGCTCGAGCAATTTTACTCACGCAGTAAAGAAACAATATCTTCTATGTATCATGGCCTTAGCAAAATGTCTTAGATGACCTTAGCAAAAGACAATTTGACGTGCAAACATGAAGAAACTTAGGAAAGTTAAAGTCTGCAAAATTCATGTCCATGAACCTGCAGTTTTCAAAATTTAAGTTGATTTATTTCTATTGTATGAAATAGTATATAGGCTAAAAGAATTCTTCAACATAACACACATTAAAACCATGTGGAATACTGCATATGGCTTCCATAATGCTTATGACAGAGGCACACCATGGCAAACCACCTCTGTTAGCCTCTTGCTAGGAAAACTCCACCAGGGGTCGCCATAAGTTGGCAATGACTTGACAACATTCCCCACAACTAATTCTGATGAAATGGACATATAGAGTTCAATCTTGTGCAGTTATTCCATTCTAATTCCATTGTTTTTAATGGATTTAGATTGAAGAAATTCTGAATAGGATTACATTGTAGGTTCCAGATTCCATCAGAGAAATTTACAGGAGTGCCACTTTGAGGAGAAGATAAAGGTTTGGTAGGCCAGTGTTCTCTACCAATTTTTTCTAAATGGACTGCCACAGCCTTTGTATAATTTCATCTTTCCTCTGAAAGGCACTTGAGATGTCAGCTGGTGATACTTAGAGGCCCAGGTTTAGCCCTGGAGCCAAAATTTCAAAGTCTAATTATCCTCAAAGTCTCATGAGCAGCTTAATTTCTATAATATAAAGACAGTCTCAGGTAGGTAGCCATGCTGGTCTGCAGCTTTGTCTCTCAAAATCTTATACCCTGAAAATTTTGTTGGTCACTAAGGTGCCACTGGACTCCAATCCTGATGCTAGAAAGAGTTATGCAGCATTTGAGACATACAACGGCACTTTCAAATCAGGCATCTTAAAAGTGAGTTCATACTTGATATCATCCCCCACACGATCAGCATGGTAAGTTTTCATGCAAAAAAATAATAATCCCCATTTGTGTGAACTACATCTTTAAAACAGGAGCTTGATACATGGTTGTCATGATGATTTGCTCAAAAACTGCAGAGGCTGCTGGGACATGAAATGCCTTATCTTTGGATGAATTCTTTTGCCCGCACAGCCTCACCCCACAGAGCTGTGTCTTTTAGCAACTCAAGATCCTAGAGGCTTAGATGAATTCATCTTTCTGATATCAAGACAGAGTCTCTCCATTAAGGCATGCATTTCCTCATGTGCTTTCAAGAGGAAGTAGTGTGGTTACCATAGTAGTGTCAGGGCCACAGCAATCAAGACTCTTTTGTGTTAGTCTTCCAGAACTTCTCACAACCTAGCAGTAAGTAGCAAGCAACCCATGTTTGTAGGACAATGATCTACCCTCTCAGAATCTCCCTCACAAGTTTCTCTGAAACTTTAATCAAGCACCCCAAAAAGGGCCAGATTCCCATCTACTGACCATTGTCAGTGGGTCTGAGTCACACATACCACTCAAGTTTCATTCAGACACATCTCCCTTTGCCATTATATCACCTAGGTGCTTCCCTCACTAGAACCCCTCACTTGTATAACAGGAAGTTTGAATTATCCTATGGCAGCTTGGATTCTAACATTTCCACCAATGGGGTCTCAGATCCTAAAGTGGTGTGGACCCTATGCACAATGTTAATTCTGGCATACAAATCAAGCAGAAATATCCTGATGATGCAGAAGAGGATAGATACAGGACTGGTTCATATTAATGCAAAATGGAAGAACTCTGTCATCTCTTCTAATATCAGAGTGGGAAGACATATACAAATTCCTACTTCACATGTTGCACTAGAAATGTGAAAAGAGAATGTTGAAATAACTCACACTTCCTTTCCCATTATTTGGTTGAATATCTCAGATCTGCTATGACTCCATTGTCAGTTAACATAAGGCAAAATGGCACATCTGTGAAATACGATTTTTATGGACTGCTACAATGATGCAGTGTCAAATTGGGAAGTACTGTTTTGCCACTATTCACCATTCTCTGTATTATTCTAGCATCATATATTAAATACAACAAGTTCTGGGGATGGGGGTGAATTTACAAAGGCAAAGCTATTTTGTACACCATATAACATTCATCTGATATTCACAAAATAGTTACCACTTGACCTAAGATAAGTCATAGCATACCTACCTTATTCTAAAAGATAAGGAAAGAGGAAGGCTTTCTCAGACTTTTGTAGGAAAGCAAAGTTCCAGGCTTTACATATTCCTACAAGAAATGTTGCAATTATCAAAATTCCGCTCCCCAAACCTTTCCATATCTTCCCAAACCTTCCCAAACCACTTAAGATGCCCCTTACAAGTCCTGTTCTCTGTACCCCCACTTGCAAAGGTGTGGTGGATGTAGGGTTGCCAGGGGTCAAACTGGGGGTGGAAGGGGAGTAGCCACTTACCACCTAAGAGTGCATGAAGTGCTCCTGTGCTCTCCTGTTGCACTGGAAAATGACATAATTTTCTGGTGTGACACAGAAGCTTCAGGTCATGCTGGGGGATGATTCATTAAAAATCATCCCAGTGTGATTTTTAGTGAATTGCCCCCTGGTGCAACCTGTTACATCATTTTCCAGCATACAGTGGAAACATGCATGCGCTTTGCCCCCCTCCCCCGGCCCCAAACAGAATGAAGAGGCAGACAGAAGAGTTGAGAATTAAGGGCTGCTTTATTAAATAACAACTGTCAACATGGCAAGGGCCTATCTAGTGGTACAGGTCATGCCCTGGGGTCACTCCTGGACATCCACCCTGACCTGTCTGGGTGAGCCACCTGCTGCCCCAAATGTGAGCCATCTATCATATGGCTGGGATCCAGCCTGGCCAAGCAAAGTGATTCCCCCCTTAAAGCTCCACCACCCGGCTGTGAAACTGAGGGAGGACTGGGTTGTCCAGGGGTTCCCCACCAGGAAGTCCGTCCTCGCAACTGGGCCGTAAAGCAACCAGCTGCTCCTGACAGACCCCATTTCCCCACCAATGGGGATATGCCAAGGGTGCTCACCGGCCCGCTCATTTTCCCTAACTTCTAACCTGCCAGGGAAGCTATCTATTCGACCCGCCATTAGCCAATTACATGCCCATATTGACAGTGCAAGGTAGGCAAAAACTCCTCCCCCAACTTGCAACTGTGGGAAAAGGAGAAAAAAAATCCTACCTGGCCCAGTTAAACAGTGACTGGCTAAGCCTGCACTGAAATATGGAAGGGATACTTCCTATCCCTCAACCAGCCTAACTTTTATCTGTTCCCCATATTCAGTGATATTTATTAATTTTATTTCATTTATATCCCACCCTTCTCCCTGATGGAGACTCAAAGCAGCTTACATCATTCTCTTCTCCATTTTACACCAACACTGTGAGGGAGTCTAGGCCAAAAGGGTATGACTGGCCCAAGGTCACACACCGAACTTCTATAGCAGAGTAGGGATTTGAGCCTAGGTCTTCCTGATCCTAGTCTGAAACTCTAGCCCCCCACATTGCACTGGCATTCATGACATAGCTGGTGCTGAAAAATTGCAAGCAGCCAGGCCTGGGTAAGTCATGCAAGTTGTATGGCAGCAAATCACTCAGGATTGCGGCAAGGCATAGACCTGAGACCACCTTTAAAGGCCTAAACAGCCCTGGAATGGGCCCTGCTCTCTCTCCACCCCCCTTTTACTGACAGAAACCAAGCCTTGAAGGCTGACGATACTGTTGTCATTGCCAAGCAATGGCTACTCTTAAAGCTACAGGAGTTAAACCCCTAATTTTTTTGCAAACGTGGCATTTCTCAAGTTCATAGAAAGATATGACTTTTCTGTCCAGCGCCCCAGACTCCAGATTTAATTATCCTCAGATGGTGCCATGTTGAGAATTAGATATATAGATAATTTAGTGTTTGAACAGCAGAACTGAAAGCACTTTACATACGTTATATTGTTGCAGTCTTTCTAATAGCCCTGCAGGGTAGGCTTCTATCATTAGTCACTAGGGTTGTCAGGTCCCTCTAGTCCCCCAGTGGGAGACTGGGAACCTGGCACTCACCCTCTGTGGCGTCCAGCATTCCAGGAAGTGACATCATCACATGGGTCAAAGGGCAGCCCAGTGTACGCTTCTGTGCTTGTCGAACAGTTGAATCGCCCCCCTTGCAGGCCCGATTCGGCCCGAAACAGGCCCATTGCGGGGCACGGGGGCATGCTGCGCCATCAGGGGGAGCAGGGAGTGCGCCCCCCCTACTGGCCAGGTAAGTGGGGTCAGGGGGGAGGAGGTGGGAACAGGGGATCCCCCGCCCAGGGCAGGGGATTGGCAGCCCTATTGTTCACATATTGCAGAAGGGAGGTGAAGCTTAGAATGGCTTGCTTAAGGCCATCTAGTGAGTATATGGTAGAGGAAAGATTCAAATCAGGGACTGTTTGAATCACAGCTCATTCTCTTTGCAATTACTCTGTGCCATCTCTCATAGTTAAAGATAAGTCTTTGGTTTGAAAAGAAAGAAGACTGATACCATATACTCAATCATCCTCAGATCATCTTTTTCTATTAATTTGATTGCTGTTGCTTTATAAACACACTATAGCCCTTTCTGCCTTTTGTTAATGATCTTGTTAAATCACAGCATTTCACTCTTTTTTTCCTTTTTATATCTATAGTTCCTTCATTTGCAGTCATTTATTTGTATTAGACCCCAAACTGTTCAATTTCTGCTCCACTGACTTCAGCTTTTCTTTGAAGGGTAAACACAAGTTATCAGATTCACAGTAAGATTGAGGGAAAACATACTGCCTAGTATGCCTTTTTATATTCAGCATTGTTATAGAATAAGTAGATTTGTACAAAAAACTGTAAGGTAATATATGATACTTTTGATTCCAGATGCATCTTTTAAAGAAAATGCCATGAAAAAGTGCCATCGTGCATTATCTTTGCAATCAGGATAGTTTCCTTAGTGTTTGCATAGTTGTTATCCAAATCAATATGTGAGTAATTAAAATCTCCAACATCACAGTTCTGGAGTTCCTGCAGGCCTGCCTTATCAGTAATAATGCTCCTCAATCAACTTTGGTTAGCAGGAAGTCTACTGAGGAAAAAAAATCAATGGGTTAAATGAGTTTTCTTTAAAGAAGCTAAAGGTAGTAGTTAAATCCTTATTTTGCCCTATCTTAAAACTAATACATACATATGTATTTATACACATACATGCCCCCAAAAGCGAATCTTGATCATTTCCAATATGACCCCCCCACACACACACACAATGGATGGGACAGAGCTCTGTGCCAAAAAAGCATGCACTATGTCTCCAATATTTCCAGACCAAGAAACTGAGCATGGGGCCTGCTAAGCTGCAGGTGCATGATAGGTAGTCATGTAACTGGAATACAGTGTTTATAATAATCACTGGCTGTATATTTTTAAAGTCTTGCCATCTAGTGTTTGTGTATGTGTTTATCTATTTTATTTCATATGAGCCTTTTTACACAATTTTATGGGAGTCATAGTTCTGTTACTCCCACCTTCCTTCTTCCGTGCTTCTTTTCCCTCTTCAAACCAGATGAATGCACAGACTATTACTGTATAGTTACACTAATGGACTAAAAACATACTGAAACAAAGGTAAAGAGCAAAAACAGCAATGCACTCATCAGACAAGAAAAGGGGGGGGGGGAGAAAAGAAAAGAAAAGGGAGGAGGCAAACAAACAGAATTCCTGCCAGGAACACAGCCTCAATCCCTTTTCTTCTTGGTTTCCTCCTCGCGCTCTTGCCTTCCTTTTAGCTTGATTCCATGCTTGTCACATCGTGTTCAGTTGAGTTATGTATCCATCGGACTGGAGTCTCTCTCACTCATTGCAGACAGTTACTCTCACCCTTACATCCATGGTTGCCAACAGGCCCTGTCTCTTTGACAGATGCTTGATGTGTGGAAACAGGCAGCTAAAGCTTCTCATGGCACAGGGATAAATAACACCACCTAGTAAATAGCATCCCATTAAGCCACCATTAAAAGATCAGGACATATTTTTCTCCAGGCAGTTGGCAAACCTATTCACTCACAGGAAAGGCTCAGGCAACCCCCCCCCCCCCAAAAAGGTCAGGACAGTCAAGTTTCACACCAGAAAGACAAATCTCAATCTCTAATACTGTGCACACAAAAATCACTGGGAAAAGATGTCTTTAGAGTTACAAAAATAAGAGCTCTTTGATAAGTATCTCCTGGTTTTGCCTCTGAGTTTAAAAGTTATGATACAGCCTGACTTTGAGTTGCATAGTTTGGGGGGCATCTTGTATGTGTGTAACATCTAGCATGCTTTGAGGGATAGAGTGGAGGTCACTGGAGGCTACAGTTGTGATAGGGAGGAGAATTTCTTTTTCCAAAACTCACTTTTTTAGATTAGCCGTCGATTCGTCTTATTCTCCTTTTTCTTTCTTTAAAGAGGCATTTCGTTTTCATTTCTCTTCAAGAGAAATCAATGCATTCACTTGTAACTTCACCTCTGGCAGTATACAGCATGCGGAGCTACAGCAGAAGTGTTGGACTTAGAGGTGGGCACGATCCAAAAAAAATTACCGATCAAGCTGATCGGGGATTGGCGCTGGCGACGACACCAAATCACCGATCCACACCGGTCATCTCCCGTTTCTGATCCGTGGATGGGGGATCGGAGAGGCCAAAGTGGAGGGGCGCCCCGCTGTTCCCAGCTATGTGGGAAGGTGGGTGGTGGTGGCGACCGCCGGGTTCGGCGGGCACGGGGAGTGGACGTTCACACACACACACACACACACACTTAGAGCAGGGGGGGAAGTTTTTAACCTGGCGACGGGCCGCCTCACCTCAGGGAGGGGACGTTCACACACACACACACACACACACACACACACACACACACACACACACACACACACTTAGAACAGAGGGGGGGAGTTTTTAACCCATCCCTGCCTCTCCAAATAGAGAGAGAGGCACCCTGTCAACATGTTTCAGCCAGCTTTTAAAAAAAAGCAGGGACAGAATCCTCCATTCCTTCCCACCCAATTTTAAAAGCAAGCCACCAGTTTTCCAAAAGCATATTTTAAACACACACACACACAGAGCCATGAATGAGGTTTCCTCACAAAATACAGTGTTTTAAAAGCAGGTTAAAAACAGAGTGACAGACAGAAAAACAGCCATTCCTCCTACAAAGCCCCATTTTTTAAAAAAGCAAAAAACGTTTGGAGTGCCCATGGCTACAGAACAAGCACTTCCCCCTCCCTCCCCTGGCTGTCTTCTCGCAACTGGTGAGTGCGTTGCTGCTCCATGGTTGGAAGGAAGCCCTGCTGATTAAGGCAAGCTGGGCTTCCATTTGGGTTTCCAGGGTGACAGAAGGAGGGCAAACTCAGCTCAGGCATTCCCCTGGCTCCGTTGCCAGGGGAATAGATTACTGGTGCCAGAGTGACTGGATCTCCAATCAGATACCGATCGCTCCGATGAAGCCCCGATGAAGCCCCCCCCCCCCCGCGAACGCTGGATCAGTTGCCGTGGACGGCACCGATTCGCCGGGTCCCGATCGCGGTGAACGCCATTATCGTGGGTATTTTTCTATCGTAATGCCGATTGTGCCCATCTCTAGTTGGAAGTTTGGGCAAGATTTTGCCTGCCTCTGAATATCTACTGGGTGAAATTCTAAAATTTGCATTTTCCTGCCCCTCCTCTCTTCAAATTTTGATTTGGTCAGAATGAAATTGATTAGAAACTGACCCCAGATTCCTAAAAAAGGGAAAAGGATTGTTGGGTTTCAGGGAGAAATTGGGTAACGAGGAATTAGGAGATTTCCTATCTATGACTGGCCCTGGCTAATGGCTCCCCCTCATAGCAGTGGCAAAAGGTAACTATCTGCCTAGTCAGGTGTCAAGTTTTTGTCTTTTCATAAAGGTGACTTTGAGGGCCACAAGTAAGCATTATTTTCCATATGGATGTTGAGCATATTTGTAAACTTGCAAATAATTCAGTCAACAAAAAGATTGAATCCATGCACAATATTTTCATTTCTCTTCTTTCTGAAAGGTCTAATAATTAGGTTTTATAATAAAATTTTGCAGTTGCCTAGGGGTTCATTTTTCTTAAGTTTTAGGAGCTGCTTTCATGACTTTAATTCCATCTGACTGCAAACTGTTTTGCACTTAACTTGGTTCCTGTAAACATCAAATATTCCCCCCTTTTGAGGGTGATTTAGTGGTAAAGAAGCTATATTTAGATATTTTTCACTTGATTTTTTTATATTTAACAAAACATTAAAAGCACAGAACTCAGTAGTTAATTAATGATAGAGTGAACATGCAAGGGGCACATTCCATATACCTGAGGCAGAATCTAACACTTCAGTGATTTTAAAAAAACATCTTTTCATATTTTGGTTCACCTTTGCCCACTTCGTAGAAAAAGAAGACACAGACACTAATGTTGGGCTAAACAGCAGATGACAGATTTAAACTGTTCTCTTCAGTCATAGTCCAACATTCCAACCACTACATCTGATTGGCTCTCATACCACATGGCAGCTCTATGTAGATAGGAAAGCTACTTGGATACCCCCTCTTGTTTTCAAAGTTTCATGACAACTAGAGTTCTAAAGTAATTTTGAGGGCCTAGGCATTTTGTTTAAATACTGTCTGCCATAATATGCATACAATGTGAACTTTCACAAAGGTGTGAATAAAATATCATGTATTTTGTTCTGACATAACTTGACAGCCCTTTACATGTTAAATTTAAATATATTTATTGGTCAGATGTACTAAGGATCTCAGATGTAATAGGGCTTCAATATTAATATTTCAATCACAATTCCACTGTAATCTTACAAGTGAGAACTGACATGAAGCTGTTGCTGTTTTTATACCCCTTATTTAATTTTCAGAGATTCATAGCCCTTGTAGATGGAAGTTTCATTTAGCTATAATGAAAAATAAATAATAATAGAACAATGTGCTCAGTCCTTTTTCACAACCATCTGAACTACTGGCAAGCATCATAACATGACAGTGATTTAAAGCATCATACAAAGAATCATTTTCCAAGGCCCGGTCTAACCCTATTATCAATTTATTTATTTATTTATTTAGAAAATTTATAACCTGCTTTTCAGCATTAATGTTCTTAAAGTAATGCGCAAAAAGAAAATGACAGTATATTAAAAAGAATAAAATCAAGTGAATCAGCTTTTCTGAAGCTGAGAAATTGCTTTTTAAAGCTGCTGATCTTCCTGTATGGGAATAAATATGAGGGTCTGTATTTTACATTTACACAGGTGGCAAAGCAGTGTGGATGACGTCTTCTCACCTCGCTGTAAGAGAGATAATGCCATTGGAGGAAGAATCTTTCCATCAGAGGAAGACCCCTTTCTTAATGGAAGGGCATCCTTGGATCAGATTCCCAAGATTTATTCCTTGGAAAGTCATAGTCAATTTAGACTCTATCGATAATAATAATAACAACCACAATATTTGATTTATATACCACCCTTCAAGACAACTTAATACCCACTCAAAGTGGTTTACAAAGTGTGTTACTGCAATCACCTTGTGAGGGTGTGGGGCTGAGAGAGCTCTGAAAGAGCTGTGACTGATCCAAGGTCACCCAGCTCGCTTCAAGCGGAGTGAGGAATCAAACCCAGTTCTTCAGATTAGAGTCCTGCCGCTCTTAATCACTACACCAATCATTTCTAGTTAGGAATTCTTGCCTTGATGTCCATCTTTTAAGCTTATACCCTGGAAATTGTGTTGGTCTTTATTTAAGGTACTACTGGATTTGAATCTTAATGTTCTGCCACAGACCAACATCTAACAATCTGAAACTGTCCAATTTTTGTAATTGTATTTTAAAAAATAGATAATTACATTAGGGGACAGATGCAAAACAAAAAGAGGGCAATTTTTTTTCTCCTTCTAGCTAACTGGAAGTGACAGGACTCACTGATGACAGTACTCACTGGTACTGAGTACTAGCACCCTTTTCGGGGTTCTCTCAAGTCATGAGGGAGGAATTGGTGAAAATCAGTGCACTCTTACATATAAGTACTGGCATTCTCTTAAAAAACAACAACAAAAGCAGTGCCTACAACAATAACATATACCAGTACAAGAAAACATAGTTTAAAATTATGGGTGTTTGCATTAATAGGGAGTTTTCTTTGGTACAGAATTCCCAAAACAAATACCCATTATTAATGTATTTAGAATTTTAAAAATTAAATTTAAATTAAATTGTAAAATCAAATTTGACTCAAATGTGAATTTGGAAATGTCATTTTCCAGCTAAAGTTACTTTGTCTAATGACTTCTGTCTCTACTGAACTTTACAGATGTATAGCATCTGTACAGCTTAGTTCCTCTTAGTCTTGCTGTTTCAGTATAACTGGTAGTGTCTGGATATACAACAAGGTCACAGCCCACACTTTTGTAATTTATCACAGAAATTATATGTACACTTGGACAGGTGATGAATGAGCTGTAGAAAAGAATTGTCTGTGGATAATTCAAACACTTGTTTCAGCTGGATATCCAATCTAGTAATTATCTTCCTTAACAGTAAATTGATTACCCATACTTCCTATCTGACAAAGGTGAATAAGCTGACCTCGTACATAACCCTAGTATTATTGTGTGATGAGGCTGTCTCCAAGTGAGACAAAAGGGACTAAAAAGGCAATAGAGAACGATAGTTTTATTGTTCTATCTTCAGACCAACGCAGCATGCTACTGAAGATCCTTTAAACAAAATCCCGTGTAGTACCATCTCTTTCAAATGCCTATTTTGTATGCAAAATACTTAATCATTACACATCATTGTATGCTGAAAGATTAAAAATGTAAATTCCTGCTCTTAACTCATGTAATTAATACAAGAATAAGTCTTAGGAAATCCTCCTAATTGCAAACATCTACCATACATTGAGGACCTTTGAACATGGTCAGGCTGAAATCATTTGAATCATTTTCAAGATGACTGTATAAATAGCCAACTAAAAAGGAAATGTCAAATGGGCTGAATAAACAACAGCTGTAGCTAGGGATGTGCGTTTCGGCATTCAGAATGCCGAAAGAATGCCGAAACAAAAGTGTTTCGGCTTCTTTCAGGGAATGCCGAAACGTTTCGGGGAATCCCGAAACGTTTCGGGTAGCCGAAAGAAAAAAGCCGAAACGTTTCGGGATTCTTTCGTCTTTCATTCGGCTTTTCAATGGGAAAATGCCTCCGTCTTCCCGGACGTCTGCGGGAGGCATCTTCCCACCGAATAAGCCCAAAATTGGTGGGGACCTTCCTCTAACCCTTCTCTAACAACCACCCAAGTTTCAGACAGATTGGACTTTGGGGGGCCATGTTATGGCCCCCCAAAGCAGGTCCCCCCATCCTCCCATAAAGGAGCATCTTCTTCATTATTTCCTATGGGGAAAAAATGAAGAAGCAGGCTTCCTTTGCCAGGGGTGGCATTTTGCATGCAAAATGCCCCCTTAGCCTCAGGGGCCCTTCTCCCACCCCTCCTCCCACCCCCCACCAAGGCTCAGCCTGCTCCCACTTGGGGGGGGCCATTTCATGGCCTCCCCAAGTAGGTGCTCTAATCTCTACCACTGACAGCTGGGGGAGGCTTGTGTTGCCAGGGGTGGCATTTTGCATGCAAAATGCCCCCCAACCCTCTGGGGCCCTTCTCCCACCCCTCCTCCCACCCCCCACCAAGGCTCAGCCTGCTCCCACTTGGGGGGGCCATTTCATGGCCTCCCCAAGTAGGTGCTCTAATCTCTACCACTGACAGCTGGGGGAGGCTTGTGTTGCCAGGGGTGGCATTTTGCATGCAAAATGCCCCCCAACCCTCTGGGGCCCTTCTCCCACCCCTCCTCCCACCCCCCACCAAGGCTCAGCCTGCTCCCACTTGGGGGGGCCATTTCATGGCCTCCCCAAGTAGGTCCTCTCAGCCCCTAAATTCCACCCCTTACAGCTCCACACAAACCCAATTCCCCCCAGCTGCCACACACAGACCCAAATCCCCACATTAGCCCCTCACAGACCCAAATCCACCCCCACCTGCCCCACACCCATAACCCCAGGAACAGGCTGGCAAAGGCCAGCCCTCTCCCTTTGTTCCCTATGCTGGGAACTTCTAAACTCTCTTTCCCTGGGCAATTCTGCACAGCCCAGGGGTGCCACAATGGTGGGCACACTTCTGAGTGCCAGCTGGTCCCTGTGAAAGAGCACCTGAACCACAGACACCCTCCCTCAAATTCCCCCACCACCTACAGAGATGGCTGGCCAGCCAGCCCCATTGTTCCCTATGATGGGAACCAACTGCACAACAAAGAATAAAACAAGAACAACACAAAATAAAGTTTTTTAAAAATTATTTTCTCCCTTCCAAAGTACAAGTAGGCAAAGCATTATGACACATAACACCAGCAGTCCCCCACACAGAAAAATAACACAACTCACTTAACATCAGAGAATCACAAAGCACGATTCCTGTCAAAAACACTTTATTTCTTGAACAGCTTTAGGCTACACAGCAGGGGGGGAACACCAAAGGGCATGGCAGCAGTATCTTACACAAAAATAACACAACTCACTTAACATCAGAGAATCACAAAAGCACAATTCCTGTCAAAAACACTTTATTTCTTGAACAGCTTTAGGCTACACAGCAGGGGGGGAACACCAAAGGGCATGGAAGCAGTATCTTACACAAAAATAACACAACTCACTTAACATCAGAGAATCACAAAAACACAATTCCTGGCAAAAACACTTTATTTCTTGAACAGCTTTAGGTTACACAGTAGGAGGGCACAAAAGGGCATGATAGCAATGTACTACAAAAAATAATACAACCCACTTCACCGTTTTTGACAGCAATTGTGTTTGTGTGATTCTCTGATGTGAAGTGAGTTGTGTTATTTTTGTGTAGTACACTGCTTTCCTGCTCTGTGGTGCCTTCCTACTGTGTAACCTAAAGCAGTTACAGAAATAAAGTGCTTTTGACAGCAATTTTTTGGGGTGATTCTTTAATGTGAAGTGAGTTGTGTTATTTTTGTGTAAGATACTGCTTCCATGCCCTTTGGTGTCCCCCCCCTGCTGTGTAGCCTAAAGCTGTTCAAGAAATAAAGTGTTTTTGACAGGAATTGTGCTTTTGTGATTCTCTGATGTTAAGTGAGTTGTGTTATTTTTGTGTAAGATACTGCTGCCAAGCCCTTTGGTGTTCCCCCCTGCTGTGTAACCTAAAGCTGTTCAAGAAATAAAGTGTTTTTGACAGGAATCGTGCTTTGTGATTCTCTGATGTTAAGTGAGTTGTGTTATTTTTCTGTGTGGGGGACTGCTGGTGTAATGTGTCATAATGCTTTGCCTACTTGTACTTTGGAAGGGAGAAAATAATTTTTTAAAAACTTTATTTTGTGTTGTTCTTGTTTTATTCTTTGTTGTGCAGTTGGTTCCCATCATAGGGAACAATGGGGCTGGCTGGCCAGCTATCTCTGTAGGTGGTGGGGGAATTTGAGGGAGGGTGTCTGTGGTTCAGGTGTTCTTTCACAGGGACCAGCTGGCACTCAGAAGTGTGCCCACCATTGTGGCACCCCTGGGCTGTGCAGAATTGCCCAGGGAAAGAGAGTTTAGAAGTTCCCAGCATAGGGAACAAAGGGAGAGGGCTGGCCTTTGCCAGCCTGTTCCTGGGGTTATGGGTGTGGGGCAGGTGGGGGTGGATTTGGGTCTGTGAGGGGCTAATGTGGGGATTTGGGTCTGTGTGCGGCAGCTGGGGGGGAATTGGGTTTGTGTGGGGCTGTAAGGGGTGGACTTTAGGGGCTGAGAGGACCTACTTGGGGAGGCCATGAAATGGCCCCCCCAAGTGGGAGCAGTCTGAGCCTTGGTGTGGGGTGGGAGGAAGGGTGGGAGAAGGGCCCCAGAGGGCTGGGGGGCATTTTGCATGCAAAATGCCACCCCTGGCAACACAAGCCTCCCCCAGCTGTCAGTGGTAGAGATTAGAGCACCTACTTGGGGAGGCCATGAAATGCCCCCCCCCCAAGTGGGAGCAGGCTGAGCCTTGGTGGGGGGTGGGAGGAGGGGTGGGAGAAGGGCCCCAGAGGGTTGGGGGGCATTTTGCATGCAAAATGCCACCCCTGGCAACACAAGCCTCCCCCAGCTGTCAGTGGTAGAGATTAGAGCACCTACTTGGGGAGGCCATGAAATGGCCCCCCCAAGTGGGAGCAGGCTGAGCCTTGGTGGGGGGTGGGAGGAGGGGTGGGAGAAGGGCCCCTGAGGGTAAGGGGGCATTTTGCATGCAAAATGCCACCCCTGGCAAAGGAAGCCTGCTTCTTCATTTTTTCCCCATAGGAAATAATGAAGAAGATGCTCCTTTATGGGAGGATGGGGGGACCTGCTTTGGGGGGCCATAACATGGCCCCCCAAAGTCCAATCTGTCTGAAACTTGGGTGGTTGTTAGAGAAGGGTTAGAGGAAGGTCCCCACCAATTTTGGGCTTATTCGGTGGGAAAATGCCTCCTCCAGGCGTCCTGGAAGACGGAGGCATTTTCCCATAGAAAAAAGCCGAAAGAATGCCGAAATAATGCCGAAAGAATCCCGAATCCCGAATCCCGAAAGAGATTCTTGTTTCGGCTTTCAGCTTTAACGATAGAGAATTTTCTTCGGCTTTCTACTTTCGGCTATAGCCGAAAATTTTTGGCTTGCACACCCCTAGCTGTAGCCTATGCTATCTTAGCACATCTGTCTGGCTGAGTGTGAACTTGCTGAAACTGAGAGGAAACGAGACCTTGATGTCATAGTGGATAGCTCAGCAAAAGTGTCAACCCAGTGTGCCACAGCAGTGAAAAAGGCAAACTGTATGCTGGGGATTATTGGGAAAGGAATAGAAAATAAAATGTCCAATAAAATGGCCATTATAATGCCCCTGTATAAAGCTATGGTACAGCTTCATTTGGAATATTGTGTGCAGTTCTGGTCGCTGTATCTCTGAAAGTATGTGGTAATGCTGGACAAAGTTAGAGAAAAGGGCAACCAAGATGATTAGGGGGTTGGTACACGTTTACTATAAGGAAAAGCTGAATAGTCTGGGGCTTTTCAGTGTAGTAGGAAATGTAGTAGAAAATAGAAAAGACACAACTAAGGGGGGGACATGATAGAGGTTATGGTCAGGGTAGAGAGACTGGACAGAGAACTTTTCCCCCCTCTCCCAAAATACTGGAACTTGAGGGCATTAAATAAAACTGATGGGTGGAAGATTCAGGATAGACAAAAGGAAATGCTTCTTTACACAATTAGTGATTAACATGTAGAATTCACTGCCAGAGGATGTAGTGATGGCCATCAGCAAAGACAACTTCAAAGGGGGATTAGAAAGATTCATGGAGAACAGGACAGATAGGCAAAGCAAGGTCACATAGTAGAAAGGAAAAATCCTCCATGACTTTTAAGTCTTGGGTTGCTCCCACTATGGTACACCTCCTGGTGCTTGGTTACATTTTTTGTCCACAAATCTGGCCATGGTACTGGCATTGACCAGTGAGATCATAATTCTGGAACCCTCTCTTCTTGTCACATAGCTGATGTCTTGTTTCTTGCATCTCATAGGGCACCATGCTCAGTTCCACCATGCTCATGCTTAGTGGAAAAGTTAAAGACCACTAAAATAGACAATTATGTATTAAAAAAATATGACGCCACAAATCATTCCACTGTTTTACAGGCAAATATTATCATACAGGTTTTTCAGAATAGGCAAACTCCATTTACCATTCCCCCCTCTAATTTTATTAATTTATTTTGTCTGCTCTTGAAATTTCTCATAAGGAATTTCAAATTTTCCTTTAGGTGAAATTGCAATAGCAATTCTGCAAACTAGTTTACATCTCAACGTATTGGTATCAATGCCAACATTTCACCTTCCTTGCTTTCTTCACTAGGAAAATAATGAAGTTATTTCTTTTTAAATGCGTGAAGTTAGAATATTGTGCTGAAAGGTGCTCCATGTAACATTACAATGAGTTAGCTCCAAATGTTCCCTCTCATTCTCAGAAGGATTATTCCATGCAGAAAAAGACTACTACCACTAACTTCAAGAATCATTTTGTAGTTTGGATCCAATGACGTGGCTTTTCTCACATGTTATTTTAATAGCAACCTTGTAAGATAACTTCAACTGACAGCTCAATCCTAAAGGGTGGAAGTGCTCAGGAATCCAACTAGGAAATCTGGCTGATAACGCCATTGTAAACTCCACTTATGACAGCACCCAGGGCCCGCTCTGCCTGGGTTTCTCACTAGTTGCGGGGGGGGGGGGGCTGCTGTTGCCAGTTGCTGGTGGATCAGGAGGTAACTTATTGCACCAATGGGCCAGGGGGGCAGCGGGTGGGGCAGAAGTTAGTTCCCTAAGCCAATCCAGTCTTGGGAAACCCCCCTACAGCAATGAAAAGTTACATCACAAAAAAGATGGCATAACCCATAATTGCCCATGTTATGGGAAAAGTGGGCTGCTCTCTCTCAATGTGCATGGCCCTGCCCAAATGTCCTGGAGGAGCACAAGATGCCAACTAGAGCTGCAACTAATCTGTTCTTGTCCTGGCGGCAGCTGAGCCTCATTCCCGGCGCCTAGTCACAGCCCTCCCACCCTACAAAAACTCCAGACAGTGCACTAATTAACTCAATAAGTAGGGTTGTAGCATGTGGCTCTGCCCGAGAGCCTTGTGCCTTGGGGACTTAAAGCAAGAGGCAGCTTGGCAGCTTAGTGGCAAAGAAAGAGCTCACAGTGGGTACTTTATGAAATTGGACATGCACTTAGCATTCACACACATGAGGTGTGACTTACCATGAGGTAAGTCCAGAGTGTCTAACTAACATCTCCCATTCAAGTTCCCTAACATCTCCAGAGCCTCGGCATGAGGGAGCAAAGATGCACTGACTGGTAAGAAAGAGCTGGAGAGCCAGCTGCCCTAGCTCACTAATTTATACCTGCCACCTCTGTTCCCCTTGCACACAGGCAATCTCCATGAATGAGATTGGTAGCATGGGGAGGGTTCAGTCCATGCCTTTGAGGCACCAAGGCCCATGCCTGACAAAGATGCAACTGCCCAGGGAACTGTGCCCAAGAGCTGCCTTGGATGGGATGGGGTGGGAAAGGGATGCTAGCAGCCCATGTTAAGGCTGTGTATAGACTCCCTTGACTGCACTCCCCCCTCTGGTAGAGGAAAGAGCATTGCTATGGTTTGTGGTGACTGGCTCTTGTAACTCCCCTGTGACAGCAGCCATTCATTCATTCATTCATTCATTCATTCATTCATTCATTCATTCTGCTCTCTCTGAAAACTAGGCTCAGAGGGGACCCTTGGACTGTTTCCCCTACAGGATCAGAGCTTTATGCAGCCACAGCAGCAGCAGAACAGTCCTATGCAGTCAAAGAGCACTTTCTTGCTGGAGGGGCATTTGTCACCTGGTTGCTGCCAGCACCTGCTTCAGTGGGGCCACCACCTCCCCAGCCTGTGAATACTCCCCCAAGGAATGGAAGACCTGGCTGTGGTTTGTGCAAGGCTGATCTCCTAGCCCTTGCTGCACATGTCTCTTTTTCCCTTTCAGGCAGGTGGTGAACAGTCAGGGAGGCTTGGGAGCATGGCTGTTTCAGATACCAGTAATCCTATAATCCTGCCTTTCCAGCCCAGCTCCAGGAGAGGTTCCCCAGGCCGCCTGTGACTCAGCTTTGCTCCCAAGAAAGCAGCACAAAGAAAGCAGTGTGCAGAGGCATCATTGCTACCTCGGACGAGGGGAGTTGGCAACCTGTGTCCAGACATCCTCCCCACCTTTGTCAGTTCAATGAAGTCTGTGTTGTACAGCAACTCTCTCCTTGCTTGTTTGCTTGTGGATGATAGTAGCTCCATGCCCCTCCCCCTGCATTTCACTTTCCTGTAGGCTGCCCCTTCACACATCTCAGAGGATGGTCTTTGGCTCCAAGCAGGTAAGGACGCGCTGGTTACAAAGATGTCCTACTGCAAAAAAGAGCAGCAGTCCAGTGTCATCTTGGAGACTCCAGCCACACTTAGCTTCTGCCTTCTTCCCCTCAGGCACACTGCTGGAAGCAGGGTGGTACTTGGAGGGTTGACCATGTGTATCTGCTGGGGGGCTCTAAAGAGATCTCACATTCTCCCAAAGCACTGCTGGCATCTGATAAGCCAAACAGATGGGTAGTGCGTGTGTGAGGTTAATGCAAAGATGCAAGGAAAGGGGGGGGGGGTATTGTGGAACAATATGCCAGCCAAACCAATGGATCTCAGAGGTATCATATCAGAAAGGCCAACCCACTTTCCCTTTTGCTGTTTGCCAGTAGGGGGGGGCAGTGTCAGACCAGGGGCTTTAGCTTGCCTCTCCCGCCCCCCCTTCCATTGAGATTCATGCCGCAAGCACCAAACATGAAATCCCAGCACCTTTCACTGAGCCCTGCAGACCAGTGAGAAGCTGCAGGTAATGTCAGAGGGGTCTCCCATCCTGCCTGGCATGTATTTTGGGAGCAGTAGGGGAGGTGGGTTTGACCCCAGCAATGGATTTCTTGGTCCTACTGCCTTTCTGTTTTTACTTCTCTGGGAAGGGGGGTGCACATGTCATGGAGTGACAGTGATGGGAGTGGGGGCCGAGAGTGGGAGGTGCTCTAGCTGCAAACCTGACCCTTGTGAGCAATAGGGTACATGCCCTCTCTACACTGTGTGTCACCCCCCAAGCAGAGGACAGCACCTCTCAAGTCAGGTGCCTCTGTTGGGGTGCAGAAAGCATGAGTGCAGGTGTCTTTGTAGCCTGTGTTCCTGTTCTCTGTAGGGGAGTGGGGTAGCATCAGCAGTAGCGATCCATGGATTGGTTCCACCTTTGCCTGCCACTCATGGGGCTGTCAGCAGCTGCTCTGCAATTGGCAGATGCTGCCAGAGTTTCCAGGGAAATGGGAAAGTGTGTGCTGCTGCCTATGTCTGATTGGGCTTGTCTTCTTAAAGTTCTTTGAGAGAGAACAAGTGGAACCAAAGTTAGATGAGCTGCTGGCTTGTGAGCCTGAGGATTGCACCAAGTTATCCACTAAGTTTCAGGCTAAGCACAGATTTGAACTTCAGTGATCTACCTGCAATAGCACATTGAAGCAATTTTCCACATCATGTATCACATTTACATATTATTGGGTATAGGGATCATTATTTTATGAATATGGTAAAATTTTTGAGGACTCAATTAAGTAAAAATATATGATGCAACTTCAAGGTTGCCAAACAGTAGTGGCAATGCAAATCAAAATAGCCTATTCTTTGTTTTAAACTAGTTGTTATTCAGGGGATGTATGTGATATAACAAATTAGAGTCTCTGTGTTATATGGCTCCATTTCAACATTCTAGAAGGGATCTCAACATTTTAACTTCAGATAATCACAATCTTTCTTGCTGAAGTAGAGAAACTTTTAAAAACTCTCCTTAAAAATGATACACAGGCCATGATTTAAAGTGCTACAGGGTAGGAGATTTCCTGTTATCTTCTGTGAAGAGGAGAAATTCCCCCAATACAAACTTCCCTGATCATAGAAGGAAAAAAGGAAACATGGAACCCTTTGCCATAGGAGCTTTTTATTTATTTATTTATTTATTATATTAGATTTTAGTCCACCCTCCCTGCCAGGTGGGTTCAGGGTGGAGTACAACATTTCAATTTACATAAATAACAGTTAAAAACAGATAAAACATTATACAAATAACATTAAAACAACTTTATACAATAAATACAATACAGCTTCTCTTCAGATGGCGATGATAAAATACTGCTTTTCAAGCCCTGGCTCATATATAGGCTCATATGTAGGGTGTTGGACAGATCTTTAGTTTGGCCAGTGGGGGGCCCAACCTAGCCTCCACCATATGCCTGGCGGAACATCTCTGTCTTACAGGCCCAGTGAAAAGATAACAAATCCCGCTGGGCCCTGGTTTCCTCAGACAGAGAGTTCCACCAGGTTGGTGGACTGAAAAGGCCCTGGCTCTGGTCGAGGCCAGGCAGGCCTCCCTTGGGCCAGGGACCACCAACAGTTGTTTGTTGAATGATGCATCCTCTGGGGCACATATGGGGACAGGCGGTCCTGCAGATATGCTAGGCCCAGTCCTAGGGCTGCCAGACCCCCGGTGGGGGCGGGGGATCCCCCATCCCCACCCTCTCACCCCCGCCCCTACTTACCTGGCCAGCAGGGGGGCGCGCACCTTCCATGCCCCCCCCGCGGTGCTGCATGCCCCTGAGCACAGCATCCGCCAGGATCAGGCCTGTTTTGGTCTGGATCGGGGCTCCTCTGGAGCACGGGAGAACTCCTGCGCTCCGCAGGGGCCCAAAATGGGCCCGATCCATGCCCAAACGGGCCTGATCTGTGCCCATTTTGGCGCGGATCGGGCCCGTTTTGGGCTGCTGCAAAGTGCAGGAGCATTCCTGCGCTCTGCAGGAGCCCCCAACGGCGCAATCCAGGGGCTGCACGATGACGTCACTTCACAGAAGCACACGTGCACCCCCCGTCCAGGTAAGAACCAGGCCCCAATCTCCCGCTGGGAGATTGAGGGGGCCTGACAACCCTACCCAGTCCACATAGAGCTTTATAGGTCAACACCAAAACCTTGAACCAGACCTGGTACTCAACTGGTAACCAGTGCAGCTGACGCAGTATAGGTGTTATATGTTCCCTAATCGGGACTTTTGATGCAGGCCATGGTAAAGATGGATTTGTAAAGGATTTTCACACTGTGCAAAGTAATAAATTGAGTAATAGCATTGAATAATAACTGGATTATTCTGTACTTAACAAGTCAGGGATGTAGAACACTTCCCCAAATGCAGTCCTAATAGAACGTATTTTTGCATATAAAATGCATGAGACTGGCATTACTTATCATTCGCTTTCAAGGCAGATACAAATACCAGTTGAGGTAATGCTGACTTTAAATATATAATCATGAAGGAAAGAGTCTAGCACAAACCTGTTCACTATTATTAATGCTGTTTAAGTGACATATTGGCAAGACATTTCAATTATATAGGCATGAAATTTTCCTGGAAAGACCTGAAGAATATTTTTTTAAAAAACAGTAGCTACAATAAAACTTAACCTGCTTTGAAGACCTGCTGCTACAAAGAAATAAGGTCTGTCCTGATGCTTCTAAAATGTCAGTTTCTATTTTGCAGAAGTGTGATGTCATTAGATTTTAAACAACTTGGCACTTGAAGCCACTAACAATATCTAATTTGGTGAAATTTGGTATTACCAAACTCTAAAGGAAATAGCAAATCAGATTCAGTATTCCTGAACTAAAGTTTACCAAATTAATTTGGGTTAATTTGTTAAACTTTAGTAACTGAAGCTTAACTTCAGTTAAACTTTAGTAAACTTCAGCAACCCAACCGAGGCTGGGCTGTTCCTTTGTTGTTCCTTTGCTAAAAAACAGCAAAGAAATACTGTTTCCTGCCTTTTTCCCAGAAGGGAGGGGGGAGTGAGTGGTCCATCCTTGCAGAAGCTCTCCTTCTCTGGCCAGAATGCCCTCCCTTGTCCTCCAATGTCTGGGAACATTTCCAGAAGATGGAGGACCCCCAGTATGCACAATACCAGCACTGTAGGGCTCAGGTCAGTCAAGGAAAGAATGTGAATAATCTGTCGATGTTTATCCCCAGGAACAACATGAAGAAGCACTGCCAGGCAGTACTTCCTCGGGAAAAGAGAGAGACTGGCACCACATGGCTGTCAGCAAGCCATCAGGGTGGTTGTCCCATGATCACTTCTGGGGTTCTTCCCCCAGGTTTCTTGTTGGAAAAGTATCTCTGCCAAAGATGTTTGGTGTGCATGGCACTAGTGTGCAAAGCGGGGGGATCCAGAGGGCAACTAGGCTTATCACTCAGAATATCGCAGAGATGATCACTGTACACAGGCAGCCTTTGTCCATAGTAGAGGACTTTGGCTTCTGACAGCTGCTTCAGCTAGTCTGTCCTTGGTACACACACCCTGGGTGCATCACATTGAGCAGGGCCATGGTACACTCCATTTACAGGGCTGCCAAGGAGCACATGAAGGCACAGTTGTTTCATGTCACCAGGAGAACTGTGCAATTCACATCAGACATCTGGACCTGGCTTCACTCACAGCATGTGTACCTCTCACTTATTGTGCACTGGTGGCAACCTGATGAACTTGAGGGTGGAGGTGGGATAACCAGCATCAGGTAGGGCCAGATGTGAGACTGCTGGGATGACTACTGCAATGCTTTGCTCGATGCTGAGGTTCTCAATAAGATGCACACAGTCGAGAACATCACTGTCGCCATCGAAAGGGAATTAGTGGACTGGGTAGGTCAGATAGGTATCACCATGGGATATAAGGTGACTGGCAGCAACACAAACATGAAGGCAGCTGTGGCACAAATGGGCCTCAAGCACATTTACTTTGCAGCCCACAAACTTCACCTAGTGGTGAAGGATGCTCTTGGTCTGGGTTCCTCCGAGGAACTTGCAGAGGACCCCGCAACTAGTGAGTTCCAATGTCTCCTCCAGAAAGACTGGCAACTCACAAGTCACTTCTTACACAGTATGAAAGCAACTCACCAACTGCGTCAGAAGCAGGACAGGACAGGCATGCCAGAGCATCACCTGATGTTGTCACTTGCTAGAACTCTACCTATGCCATGCATGTGTCAGCATTACATTGCTATAAGACTACAGGCACTTAGTGGATGATGCAATACAGCATGATCTCTGGGGCTTCCTGATAGCTGCATGTGCCTGACTGAACTAGTTAGGTCTGGTTCCTCCCCTGCCTGGATGATGTAATACAGGAGGGGATAGATGACTCAGCATGACTGCTGATTGGATAATCGTCAGTGCTGATATGTATATAAGTGTATATGCTCTGTATAGTCTCACTCTGCCTTAAAACAGACAGTCTGGTGAAGCACTTTGCCAGATTGTATAAAGTATTGGATGGCTTTGGACTATACTCTGTAAATAAATGTAAACAGTTTTGCACTAACCTTTACTGGTGTGTGTGACTCTGCTTTCTCGCCTGCGGCCTCGGTGCTGGGATGCACGTACACTGACAGCATGAGCATTTGGTGGAGCAGCAGGCTACCTTTACATATGAAACAATGGCCAAATTTTACAGAATTTGCTCTGTATTACTAAAATGAACTAGATAATCAATTAAGTATTTGGAGTCTACCATTTTTTTCCCCAGTTCCGTATTACCGAACTGAAATTATTAGGGAGTTTTATTAGCACCCACCTAGCTTTAAATAAATAAATAAAACTCTAAAATTTCCTATACTCACACACATGTAATACTGGATATTCATTATTAATCTGAGAGCTTTTTCCCCTCACAAAACAAACTTGAGTGCTGTCAAGTCATAGCTGACTTATGGCAACCCCTGCTGGGGTTTCCATGGCAAAAGACTAAAAGAGGTAGTTTATCATTGCCTGCCTCTGCAACCCTGATCTTCATTGTAGGTCTTCTATCCAATTGCTAACCAAGGCCAACCTTGCTTAGTTTCTGAGATCTGGTGAAATCAGACTTGCCTGGGCTATCCAGGTCAGGGCAAGTCCTTATAGACACAAGTGTTATTACACTTGAAGAGATGGGGATAAGAAGAAAGAGAGACAGCAACTCTGAATTAAATTTGATGTTTAGTGATGACACTCAAACCAAAAAGAAAGGAGAGTAGATATTAGGGCAATGCAAGACCATATACCAAGATATATCACAAGCAATAAATCACGTATATTCGAAAGCTTATGCCCTGAAAAATGTCTGCTGCATTTGAACCATGCTCTTCTACTGCAGACCAAAAGTTGCTACCCACTTGAAACTAAATCACATACATGTAAGTCTTGCAAAATGGGGGATAAGCAATCAAACAACTCCTACAACTCAGATCTGCATTGATTCCAATTTATCCAACTAGCAAAAGAAAGAAGAAAGAACCTTCTCTGCACTGGTGCCTCATTTTTGGAACTTGCTCTGTCTTACCCCGCACTTAGATAATTTTTTTTTAAGATGCCAGATTCCCCCCATTCCCCATGCTTTCTGATGCAGTTTGTTTGTTCATTTGCTTGTTTATTTTTGGATAGATGAAGTAATATTTTATTGTTGCTGGTTATTTTTTTTATTGAAGATTATTTTTCTTCCAACAAGAGCCTTGTCTGGTTATGAGTTGTGGGATAGAAATCTTTTAAATTAATTGAATTCATGTTAAATCTAGTTTCTTGAAAGGAATTGCTGTTGACAAGCTATATAAGATTTGCATTGGCCTGCACATTTGTAGAAAAATCATGTTACAACAAATATTTTAATTTGGGGAAATGATCCAGATTTGTTCTGTAGTATAAAACAACCTGGTAATAAGAAAGGGAAGCCTAACAAAATGACAACAAAACTTTCTCAATTTCTCTCTTAATTTTGAAGATCAAAATTATTAGGCTTGCTTTTTGAAGTGGAAACAAATCATAAGAAATATTTCATTATTCTTTTTTTAAAATATCTGACTTGTGTACAGGATGCTGTACATGCAAGCCTTTTCTCAGGTTGACACCCATCTAGACTCATATTTTAGGGGCACCCAAAGCAGGACATCCAAAATTGACTATAGTAGGTGGGTAGATTCATATAGGAGTAGGTGGTCCTAAAAGTATGCTAACCTGAGCCATTTAGGGCAGTACCATTTAGGCATGTGTGCTTCAGGTTCCTGAAACCTAGATTGGGCCCAAATCAGGCCCTATTTGGGTTAATTTGCAATTCCTGAATCGGCCCCAGCATAGCTGGCCGATTCAGGAAATCTGAAGCAAGGCTTTCCGAAGCATTTCGGAACGCTTTGGGAAGCTCTGTAAAGCTTAGGAGTAGTTTTTTCCTTTGCCATCTATTGCAGGCAGGAGAAAACATCTGTGCGTCCCTTCCTGTAGCTTTCGTGGGATGGGAGGGGGGATGAGGGGAGTGAGAGAGGCAGGAGAGGGAGGGGTAGAGGGAGGTGATCAAAGAAGGGATGTTGGCTGAGAGTGCCAATCCCTGCAGCTGCCACTCTCTCTTCCCTTGCTGATTGGAGGATTCTCTGTGAGGACAGTATTTTTTTTTTAATTTCAGCCAAACAAGAAGCAATAAAGGAGGGAGCAGTAGGGGAGGGGAGATTGGCTGAGAGCCAGTTTGGTGTAGTGGTTAAGAGCATGGGACTCTAATCTGGAGAGCCGGGTTTGATTCCCCACTCCTCCACTTGAAGCCAGCTGGGTGACCTTGGGCGAGTCACGGCTCTCTGGATCTCTCTCAGCCCCACCCACCTCACAGGGTGTTTTGTTGTGGGGATAATAATAACATACTTTGTAAACCACTCTGAGTGGGCATTAAGTTGTCCTGAAGGGCAGTATATAAATCAAATGTTGTTATTACTATTATTATTATTGAGAGAGAGAGAGAGTGCCATTTTCTCCAGTAGCAGCTCTCTCCTTCCCTTGCTGATTGGGGGATTCTCTGGGAGGAAGCCAGTATTTTTTTTTTAATTTCAATGCTGCTGCAGTGAATAGATGAATTTAAATTGGATGCTTGTCCTGCTTAAGCCAACTCCTCTGTTTTGCCTCATGGCTTGCCTGCTGAACCTGACTGAGTGTCTGCAACTGGTTTGAGAGTCACTAGACTCACTGGGGTTTCTTTTATATTGGGGGGTTGTCTCTTGTCTTGGTGGGTTGAGGGAAAGGAAAATTGTGGGTGGAGGTAATTTAGATTTTAAATCTTCTGTTTAATTTTTGCTTCTTGTTTGCTGAATTGCTTTGTTGTGTGTGTGTGTGTGTGTGTGTGGCGGGGTTATTTTTGGAGAGGTTTCTGAGAGTGTTCTAAAAACCACCACAGAAACTTGCCTCCCAGTCCTAACTGAAAGGCAACCCAGAAGGATACTACAATAAATGGTATGGAAAGGCACTAGGAGAATCAAAAAAGTTTCATTCCCATTATCGATTTCCTGGCACAGGACATCCACCAGGGCTAGGGTTGCCAGGTCCCCCTACCTTCTGGGCTGGAGGTTAGAGGCCCAGCACTTACCTTGTTGATCTCCCTCTCTCTTGTGTGCTCCCAGTCTGCGTGATGATGTCACTTCCAGGAAGTGATGTCATTGTGTGAGCCACGTGCAGGCTGAATTGGGATATGGCAGAGCATGAGAGCATGCTGCACTGCTTGGGAGTGTGCACCAGGAGGTGCATTTCCCCCCACTGGCCAGGCAAGTGGAGGCGAGGGGAGGAGGGTGGAATCAGGCATCCCCTGCCCCCAGTGGGGCACTGGCAACCCTTACTAAGGAAACCAAGGCTGCTTTGTTCCCATAGTCAGGCCTGAAACCTTACTGGAAAAGATTCAAACAATCTGCTTCATCCAGGAATTCTGGGAGGAATCCATATTCTAGCATTTACACATCACAGATAACTATTTTGCAATAGTGCTTGATGCTAGAAGAGAAGTAGGAGTCAGACTAGGGGTGTGCACCCCCCAAAAATCCAGAATTACCAGGATTCTGGTATTTAGCTCACTTTGGTATGGTCCGTAAAGATTCGGAGCATACTGAAGTGAGGGCAAGCAACCCCCCACCCCCACTCCACTTACATGGCCAGCAGGGACAGGGGAAGCCGATCAGCCTTAGCGGCCAGCTGGGTAGTGGGGATGCACAGAGCTGGCTCCTGCGGGGCCCCTGCCACCTCCTCTGCCACCTTAGCAGCCAGCTGGGTGACAGAGAAGGCTGGAGCTGGCTCCTGCGGGCCCATGCCACCTCCTCTGCTGCCACAGCAGCCAGCTGGGTGACGGGGAAGGCCCAGATCACCTGCTTGGTGGGGATCTCCCCACCAAACAGCTGATCCATGGGTTTAAATGTCCCTTTCCATGCTGCTATGCAGCGACATGTAAAGGGGCATTTAAATCCATGACCCAAAGCTTTCCAAAGTGATACTAATCGGTTCAGGAAGCTTTGATTCGGAAGTCCCAAATCATTGTGAATCGGGTTCGATTCAGGTACTTTACCTGAATCTGAAACCCAAATTGCACACCCCTAAGTCAGACACACTTACAGCCCTCCAAAAAACTAGATTTATGTGCATTTTTCTTAAACCATGCCTGCATATGACATCTAAAAGCAGCCCCTAGTTAAACCAGACATAGGGAGAAGTAAAACATAGTATGGAGAAAAAATATGAAAGAATGAAAGAATAGAATAGGGGAAATGACTTATTCGTATCACTGAATTTTTTTAAAAAAACATTTCCTTTCATCACATCAGTGCTTTTCAGTACTGAAATTCAAATTTAAAAAAGAAAACTTTCCTCAGAAACAGGTTTTTTGATGGACTTTAAAATATTTTCTGTTTTTTCCATATACCTTATGAAGAAAAGTGCCGAGAAAAAAATGTGTAAGGAAAAAGTCACATTGATATACATGGAAAATTTTTCCTGAGTATGGATTGAGTAAAACAAAGAACTAGTGATCCAATACAACACATTTATACTGATAAATAAAAAAGCATCTCTCAGCAGTCATAGTCATCTGTACAATGGGTTCTAACATCATTATTTGAGAAATTGTACTGACACCAGGTTCATTTCATCCCTTCTTCAGCACTGCCAGTATCTGTAGGTCTTAATATATTAGGGAGTTACAAATCCTTGGAATACTAAGAAATAATCAGGCAGGTGACAACTTTAGCGTTCACTCACCAGAGGACATTGCTCAGTGCGTGCAACTTAGATTCCAATTCATGCTCGTCTTACGTGTCAAGAGAAAGGTCACATGAATAGTTGTTACAGCTGCTCCTGTAGTAAAACAGTCATTTTCTCAGACTACTATTCAGATCATGATAAGCTGAATAAGTCTTCTTGCCCTTCAGGTTCTGAATTACCTGGCTGAGTGTAGAAAACTGCACAACCACTGCAAAAATCAAATTCTCTGACTGCTAGAATATACAGATTGTTGTGAGAACTGAGCTATTGATTTACACAGTGAATTATTTCTAGCATGCCAATGTTGTGAGGAAAAAAAGAGTTTCTAAACAACATTTAGATAGCACAGTGGTTGCTTATTTGTTTGTTTATGTTTATAGTCCTGGATGATCTGGATTAGAAATAAAGTGAGGACTAATTCTTGTATTAAAGTCTTTTCTTTAAGACCTGCCTGGAACACTTTTTCATAGATAAAGAAAATATGAGGTTACACTTTTGGATTTGGGTGGATAGCTCTTCCTCTGAGTTAGTTCCTTTGACTATTCCTTTCTATGCCTGCTCAAGTCAAATTCTTTATAGCAAGTTTGTCACTCTGGATGCTTGTGGGTGGGTGGGGATATGATATTACTATGTCATTGATGTACTGGTCAAAAGATCAGGGAACACTCCTCCTGATCAGATTACAGCATTCAAAAAATGATTAAGATGCCATGGTATTCACTTTATATGTTCTGCTGCAGCTAAACATGGAGCCAATCCTGGTTCCTTGTGAAGAGTCCGAAGCATAAAATCAGGGTTGTATCTGTCCAGATACAACCCTGATTTTATGATCTGTCCATTTTTTTAAATTATTATTTTGTTTGACAGTACAGATTGGGAATTAAAAATCTAGGTCTGGAGTCCGGATCTGCATGCTCAAAATTTTGGAATAACTTCACTAGCCATTCTTCTTCTGCAGTCTGTTCCACCACTAAGCTCTGCATGGAAGACTTGGAAAAGGGGGTGGAAGAAAAAGGGAATGGCTGTGAATGAAGGGAATTGAATTATTAGAGTGTCTTTTCTGCTCTTACTGGCTCACTGCTCCACTTCGAGGTCTCAGTCCGTGGGCCAAACTAAATGACACCATGTCCCTGAGTTCTCTATGGGGATGCAGTATCATTTTAGAGCTTGGTATTTACCTTTTCAAAATGTTGCAGCATCCTGATCTTCAGGGGACTGCAGCACATGAGTGGTGAGAGGTCCTCTTTCCCCTGCACCATTTTCAAGAGCCAAAATGGACATTTCGTTAATAGATCAGAAAAAGAAAGATGGATCATATCAGTAGAAACTCAAATAACTGTAGAGAAGGGTGGTACTGAGGTGGTAACATTGATCCTCTAGCTGTGGGCCCTGAGCTATTTGCTCTCTTTCTCACCATGAGTTGGATCTTACAATTGGTAAACACAAGAATTTTCCCTCCTTGCAACAGAAAGAGTCTGCATTCTCTGAAAACAACTGGCATGGGTGGGGGGGGGGAGGACTAGAGTCAGAGGCTAAGAATTCACCCCAACAGTAAATACACATTCATCAGTCCAAATATTTCTATGTGACAGAGAACTGTTGGTTCATGATCTATTGCACAATAGTGCTATAGCATAGTGGTTAAGTGGTTGGGCTGTAAATCAACACTCTGCTGGTTCAAATCTCACTACTGCCGTGAGCTCAGCAGGTGGCCTTGGGGAAGCCACTCCTTTCAGAACCAGTTCCCTAGCTGTATTGTAGGGATAATAACACTGATTTTTGTTTACTGCTTTGAGTGGGGTACTAATCTATCTAGAGAAGCAGTATATGAACATACTGTTATTGTTATTATTAACATAACTACAGCTTTCCGTGCATAAAAATCACATCCTCCCCCCAGCTGCTATTAGCTCGGCTATGGGGAAAACACAGGCAATCTTGCTATTTAAAATAAATAAATATTGGAGGGAAGTCATACACCCCATTTCATCTTTCATATAATAGCAGCCCCATCGACTTCTCCATTTCCTTGCCCCCTTCTCTCCCCACCCACCTGTCAATCTGCCCATCGGTCTTCAGATGTCTCTTCTTCCCTCCCCCGGCAGCCTCCTTTCGGGAAAACTCTAACAAAATTGTGCAGCACCAGCTGAGCCGGACCCAGCTGTGTTGTGAGAAACCTGCAAGGATTGTGAGGAGGCAGAACCTCACTTTCCCCCATACTTTCTCTCTACACCATTTTCTCTTTCCCACCTTCAGGCACCCCCCATATTCTCACCTTTCCTTGCTTCCTTATCCCTTTCCCACTTACGTACCAACCAAACTATTTTTATTTGCCTCCCTTCTTCAGCTATCTTTACTATTTTTAAAATTTTATTTATATCATGCCTTTCTACACAATGTGGACCCCAATCAGCTTACATCATTCTCCTTCCTTACATTTTAACCTCACACCAACCTTGTGAAGGAGGTTAGGCCAAGAAGGTATGACTGGCTCAAGGTCACACAGTGAGCTTCTGTAGCAGACTAGGGATTAGAACCTAGGTCTCCCAGATCCTAGTCTGACCCACTAGCCACTGCATCAACCTGTGTTCATGGGATGGCTGCTGTTGAACAACAGCAAGCAGCCAAGCCTTGTGAATCATGCAAGTTATGTGGTAATACCGGGGGGGGGGGGGAGGATAGGAAGGGTGAAAATGGAAAGGATTGCTAGATATCATCTCTCTCAGCATCCACTATTGATTCATGTCTCTGCATGCCTGTCAGACTGTTTTTAATTTTATACTGTAAATGGTCTTCTGCCAAGTCATTTTTAGACACAGAGGAACAAATGAGATGTATCTCTGTCACAGTTAGAACTGGAGGGGAAGAATGTGATGGGAAAGCACGCTGCCGTGAACAAGGGGTTGAAAGTTCAAAATGGATGTTCTGCCTCATTAGTGTTGTGATTTCAGTTTGGACCTCAATGGAAGTGCTAAAAGGGGGGAAAGGTCCAACAGAACAGCCTATTTCATAATAAAGCACTATATTCTGACTTAATGGACTAATCAGGAATCAGGATGCTTTGAGGTCTCAACCGCAGAATCCACCTGTGGGAATTACATTGATTTCAAAGTTCCCCTGCATGTAGAAAACTTGCACATCAGGAAGACTTGCACATTACCTAGATTTCTTCTTGATAGTTTGCTTTCTACATGTAGAGGGATTTTTGACATAAGATCTTTTCAAATAACACTTTCAGTCACCTTCTATGAAAGCACAGTTAGGATTGTGCAATGTAATCAGCTGAAGGGCTGCTTCACCAGTCACACCATTCCTATTGGAATGTGCTTCCAGGGAGAAATGGGAAGAACCACTCATGTAGTTTATCAGATTCTTGCTAATCAGTTCAAAAAGGCATCTAGGCCAAAATTCTGTTTCCTGCAGTAACTAGCCACATGCTTCCATGGAAGCACATACACAATTTGGCTATCCTGGCCAGTGGCAACAGTCACTCAGGCCGGTGGCTGCTCTTTGCCTCCTTGGAAGGAGGAAAGCAGAAGGTGCACCCTGGCATCCAGGGCTTAGCATTGCGGGTGGAGTCTGTAGCCTTAGCTGGCTTCTCCGCCCCATTGCCTTCAGTTGCGCCTCTTGCTCAGCTTGAGCAGAGCTCATCTCAAGCTCTCTCAGCCGAGCTCCTCTGAGGCTGGTTTTACTGAAGGCCCTCAGGGCTAGGCAGAAGCTGCTGCCTTGGAGAAGCTGTGATATTCCCCTGCTTGCTACCTTCAGACTTCAAGAGGAGAGCCAGGGCCCAGTGCCAGGCTCACTGGTTTGGCAGAGACTTTTTTCTCCATATTTGCATTTGGGGCCAGTTGTCTATCAGTCCAGGGCTGGATCTATGGAGGGGGCAAGGGGGTTGCCTGCCCCTGGCGCTGCCAAACAGAGAGTGCCGAGCAGTGGCTGGCTGGGAACATGCGCTCCCGGCCCTCCAGCGGCAATGCAGGTGGCACACTCCTGGGGGGTGCCCTAAGTGATGAGGTCACGGAAGTGACATCATCATGGACTCCTGGGACTGCACACATGCTTCGCGCATGTGTGGGGGCAGGGGCACCGCTGGACTTGTGATGCCCCGGGTGCTGGCAACCCTAGATCCAGCTCTGTATCAGTCAGGAGGGCTAAAGCAGGATTATACCCGGCCCTTGAGGCCTCTGGCCTACCTAGGCTTCTCTCCCCCCAACACTGTTTTACTTCCAGCAGCAGCAGCAATAGGCTTTGCTGTAGGCCACAGGGGTGAGTTGCAGCCATCTGAGGGGTAGATTAATTCATACTTTATTGCTATTGGCCTAGCAGGGTGGATTCTAGAAGTCTCCCTCCCCCCATCAAGGCTGTTCCCTCCCCTGCTGTTTACTCTTTCTTGAGAGGGAGTATTTCCATCAGCAATAGTTCAGCCTAAGGCCTTCAGGCAACAGGGGCCATTTTGCAGGAGAGCTTGGTAGTTTATTCAGTTGGGTGCAGCCATTTTGAGAGTGGCACCCAGTGACCTCCTTAGCCTCCTGGCAGTGCAGCCATGTTATGAAGGCATCTACAATATGCACAGCTCCAAGAGTGGCCATTTTGAGTGTGGCATTTGTGTGGCCTGATTTGACTCCTGCTAACTAGCAGTAGCAGTCATTTTGGTGGGGCTTGTGCAGCTACCTGCAGACTCATACTTTGAGGATAATGAGGAGACCAAAGGGATGAAGGAAATACTGGGCTATCAGTGTCTATCAGTAAGGAGGGCTGAGGCAGGGTTAGGCCCAGCCCCCGCAGGCCTCCAGCTTATCTAGGCCTCCCCCACCCCATTGTTTTAATTTATTTGGAAAGAGTACTTACAGCAACAGGGGTATATTGCAGGCATCTGAGGGGCAGATTGCTTCACACCTGAGCTGGTAGCACACATTATTGCTTTCTCACTCATGCCGCCAATGGCATATTGTGTTATTGCATCTGTTTTAGCAAGTACTGGGTTTTTGTGCAAAAAAAAAAAAGAGGCACTGAAGGGTGAGAAGTAGTTAACCATTTGATTGGTAGTGTGTGGGATTTGATGAATAACATTTCATTTATAAAGAACAGAACAAATTGACGTTGGAGGACAATCATCATAGTTACTAGGTGTCAGGCTTGGTAGGTTGTTGTAAGAGCATGGTGTACTGCCACCAAAGAAAGCTATCCAAAGCTTCTCCAAAGAAAGGGGAAGCATGTATGTGCCCCACAACCAGGAGACCCCTGAGGCAAGTTTCTTCCTCTGCTGAGTACTAGTGTCATCAGGGACCTAGTGGCACATCTAGATGCCAGGAAAGGCCTGGACCCAGAAGATGAAGCTAGGTGGGGAATCTGGGAGTGGGGGGTGGAGTGCAGAAAACTGCAAAGTTGTCACACGGGGCACAGAAGTCTAAGATGTTATCTGTCCTTTCTGACAGTTTAGTGCAAGTGATGGACGGTAGCTGATCTGAGCTTGTCTGCCTTAATCCAGTCCGGTTGCATGGCAGTGGAACCGATTGACAAAGTTGGGTCCATTTGGCCTGGGAGGATTGTTCAGCACCCCTGGCAGCAATGAGTCTGGTGAACTGTGAAAAACAACATGGATATGGCTGAAGGAGGCTGGTTGTTGGAGTCTGGGCCAGTAGCAGTGGCAGTGCAGCCACCTTATAAGGAGGTAATGGGAGCATCTGCCATGCTAGCTGTGAAGGAAACAGATTCCAGATTATAGAGTGCATGGCTGTGAGGTGGTATCTATGGCAGGTATCTGGTGGTCAGTGATGGTAGGTCCATTTGGCCCTGGCTGGGGTATGCTTGGCCATTGGGGGCCTTGTGGGTCAGTCCCTGCCTCCTCACCCCATGGCTCTTTCTGCCCAACATGGCCTGCCTAGCACATCCCAGGGTTAGGGCCCACTGATAATGTGAATGAGCTTATATGGTGGGGTAGCTCAGGTGCTGTCCACTCGAGTTCCTATCAGCACACAAGCACACAAGCTTCATTGAAGCATGGACTGGCTATGTCATGCCTATCCAGGTCCCTCAGGGATGGCTTCACTCCACCATATCCTGCCCTAGGTGGCTAAGTGTGGGTGCCAGGTGCTGGTGTGACTGTGGGAAGCCCAGCAGTAGTCTGGTATAGGTACCCAGCCCTATACAACTGAAGGTACCTCAGCAGCACGGAGCATCTCCAAAACATGCCAATGCCTTGTTTTGGGGAAGAATATTTCTATGGACAGGAAGCTCCCTCTCTTCTGGCTGGTCTCCCCCACTTTTTGGTCAGGTACCAGACATCCTGCTGTAGTTCATCATCCTTCCCACCCAGAGAAGCCCAGTAAATGATGCCTGTGTGGACACATGCTTTGACTGGCCTGTCAGGTTATCGGCAGTGTACAGTTGGCACAGAAAGGTAACACTGAGTTGGCATTTTGCCTCCGGGTCCTGCCTGCGGATTCTTTGTTTTTGGGTTGTCATTCAAGGACCATCCCTATACAGGCAGGGCTCTGCCAACCGGGTGCTCTGTCTCAGGTGTGGCTTTTGGCTGCTTCAGCTCTTTTCTTGAGGGGGCATGTAACACTCACCAGCAGCTTTAACAAGGCCATGATTATCCATACAGTTTCCACATCTCAGGATTACAGCAGGCATGCAGGAGGGCCTCCAAGTATGGGAGTTTCTCAACTCCTTTAACGGAGTCACTTTATGGAGGGAGGCCTGTTGCTAGTTGGTGTGCTTTAGGCCTTCTCCAATGCCTGTTTGAAGGTCTTTTGATGGCGGCCCTAGTTAGCTTGCCCTTGAGGCAGGTGGATCCCTTGACTGGATTCCTCAGGATCCCCCCCCAGCTTGAAAAGCAGAGGTGTATAGGGCAATCTAGTTTGCAATTTTACCCAGCACTCAATGGGCTTTCAATACTGCTGTACATCTGTTTAGGTGGAGGGAGGCATGGAAGCTTTGTTTTAGCATGCCTCCCAGCTTTGATGTGATGACACTTCTTTCAGCTGTTCTGACTTGTTATGGCCTAATCCCTTAAGGATGGGTCATGAGGACCTTGCACCCAGGGCAGCGGGTGTCTCACCCAGACAGGTCAGGGCAGGGTCCAGGAGTGACCCCAGGGCCTGACCTGTACCCCTAGTTAGGCCTTTGCCATAGTTTGTTTAATTGTTGTAATTTTAATAAAGCAGTCCATTTTAGAACCCAAATCCTGTGTCTGCCTTTCATTCCGACGGAGGGGAAATTCGGCCATCCTGGCCAGTGGCAACAACCATTCAGGCTGGTGGCCGCTCTTTGCCTCCTCGGAAGGAGGAAAGCAGAAGGCACATGCTGGCATCCAGGGCTTAGCATTGGGGGCAGAGTCTGTAGCCTTAGCTGGCTTCTCCACCCCATTGCCTTCAGTTGCGCCTTGTGCTCGGCCCACCCACCTCACCCTATTGCAGTGCAGGATTAGTTGGTCGCCTTTTGGGGCCAGGTAGGAATTTTTCTCTCCTTGTCCCTGATTGGCTCTTGGGAATGGAGTTTTTCCGCTTGCCTTGCACTGTGAGAAGAGGAAGGTAATTGGCATGGTGGGACTGAGGTAATTCCCTGGTGGCAGGATTTAAATTAGGGGAAAATTTGACCGGGCCAGTGAGCACCCTTGGCACCTTCCCATTGGTGGAAATTGGGGTCTGTCAGGAGTGGCTGGCTGCTGTACGGCCCAGTTGCGAGGACAGATGCGCTGGTGGGGAACCCCTGGACAAGCCAGTCTCCCCCCGCTGCTGTACAGCCAGGTGGGGGAGCTTTAAAGGGGTGAACCACTTCGCCTGGCCAGGCTGGGTTCCAGCCATACCATGGATGGCTTGCACCTGGGGCGGTGGGTGTCTCACCCAGACAGGTCCGGGCAGGGTCCAGGAGTGACCCCAGGGCCTGACCTGTACCGCTAGTTAGGTCCTTGCCATAGTTTAACTGTTTTAATTTTAATAAAGTGGCCCATTTTAGAACCCAAATACTGTGTCTGCCTTTCATTCCGACTGAGGGGGCAAAGCACAGTGGAGATTACTGCTCTGTCCACAGCACCTGGTGATCAGAAATATACTGCTCCTGAATATGAAACTTTCTTTTTCAGCTGTCAGCTAATATACTCCGTACATTTGCCTAAGTCCTTTTAAAAATCACCCGTACTAATCACTACATATTTGGATAATGAATCCCATGACATGATTATGTGTTATATGAAGAAATACTCCCCTGTTGCTGGCAGACACAGAATAAACAGAGCCATACTGGTTTGGGGTTTTTAAACAGGCCACAACTTTATTAAATCCAAAAATAGCAACAACTAATATTGTAATATGCCGAGAAGTCACACCCTCAGTACATAAGCATCCCCAAATATCTGAGTAAACCATGTTGGCTCCAAACCTCTGAGCATTCTTATGGAATGTTCAGTCTCGTCCTTGACACTAACATACACTTTAAGAGAATGTATCTCATCCTTTTTATCTCACTATGGAATTTTTGGATCATAGATTATGGCAGCCTCCAAGGGTTTTCCTGTAGACTTGTACATTTCTTTTTTTATTAATTACAACAACAACAAATATGGGCTGTTTTGTAGTTACAGTATTTAATATGAAAAACAAAACAAATTCCCTATCTAAGCAGCCTATAATGAAAAGCGATTTTTTGTTTGTTTTAGGAGCTTTCATGTCTGTCTGTACCCTCTCCTCTCTCTGCTGTTTCCCCCCCCCCCCTAATAAGAGCATAAAGCTATGTTCCTTAGGGGTGGGAGGGAGAAAGCCTCCAGGGTTTTTTGATTGACTGCAAACTATAGCCACTAAGATTACATATATGTGTGAGGTAATCCAATCCTGAAGCAAATGGGGTGAGGCTTTGCATCAGAAAAGAGCTGGTTTCACATACAGCTTCAACTTACTCAGCAAGAGTGTAGCAAACACAGAGAAAGCTGTCAAATAAAAAAAAACCCAAGCACAAGCTACACCCTTGGTTCTACTACCTGCTTACTCCCAGACAATACTACCTGTATGATCCTCCTGTTCACTCTAGATCACAAGCTCCTAGGTATGTGATACTATTTATATAGCTGTGAACTATGCCCCACCACCAATTCGAGTCAGGTGACTTACCTTACTCAGCAGCCAGGTGACTCAGCAGCCAGAGGAAGAGAAAAAAGGAGGGAAAAAAACATATACTATCCAACACAAGCCTCAATTCTCTCAACAAGAACCTAGCAGACACAGGGAAAGGAGAGAAAATACACACTATTCAACAAAAGTGTCAACTCACTCAGCAAGAACTCATCACTACCACAGACTTAGTCTAGCCTGGAAGATGGCCACCTTCCTCGACATGGCTGATCTGGCCACCTGGATCCATGCCATGGTAACATCGAGACTAGACTACTGTAATACACTGTACATAAGTGTCCCCTATAAGTTAACTTGGAGACTCCAGATGGTGCAGAACACTGCAGCTCCATTATTATCAGAAGCTAGGAGGAGCATGAATATCACTCTCATTCTGCAGTCACTCTCTTAAGCTACGTATCAGGCACTGAGTTCAATTCAAGTATTGGCTATCATATACAAAGCTCTTCATGGCCCATCTTATCTATGGGAGCACCTCTCTCCCTAAGTTTCACCTCAGCAGCTTTGCTTATTCAAACATGAGTGCAGGTGCCACCTCACTCATGGGCAAAATCAACAGTTACTCATACATGTGCATTCTCTGTGGTGCCCCCCACCTTATTTAACAGCTTACCTGAAGAGGTCAGGAAAGCTCCCACTCTCCTATCTTTCCGCAAACTATGAAAAAATTATTCAAGAGAGCTTTTTACTCATATAGGAGAGCTGTGCTGTAAGGAAGTGGTCTCAAAGACTTGCATAAGTAAAGGGATAAGGACTAGAGATGGGCACGAACAGCAACATGAACTAAAAAAAGCCACGAACAGCCCAATCAGCTGTTTGCGAACAAGCTGTTCACCAGACAGTCTAGCACCTGCAATCAATTCCCTTAGCAATCAGAGACAGAGACTGCCTGAACTCTGTCTGAACTCCTGCTGTTGCCCTAGAAACCCCAATCTAAGCTTGATAGGCAGGTCTTCCTTTCAAGTGTGGTGCTCCAAATGTGTTACAAGGAAGCAAAGAGCAGCGGGGAGGGGGGGTCCCAGCTCTGGTTTTGCAGACAGTAGAGATACAGTTGCTGTTGGCATTTTGTAGTACTAGTTTGTGCACCAGCCGCATGACACGCTCTGAGTGCGACGTCTGCCTTTTCACCACATGCACCACAGATTGATTATCGCACCAAAAGCGAACCTTCTTGTTGCAGAACTGGTCCGTCCAGAGTGCTATCACGACCAGGATAGGAAAGAGCTCCAGGAATGTAAGGTCCCTGAGGATGCCCTCCCCCAACCAGGCTGTGGGCCACTTCTGGGCGCACCAGCAGCCCTCCCAGTACACTCCAAATCCTGCACCCCTGGCGGCATCAGAGTGCACTTGGAGGGATGCCCCCAGGTCGAGGGGCTCCTGCCACCAGGACACACCATTGTAATCCTGAAGGAAGGTGTCCCAGATCTGCAAGCCCACTTTCAGCTTCTCTGTGATCTGAATGTGGTGATGTGGCGCCGTCACCCCGGCCATTGCCCTGGCCAGTCGTGTGCAGAACGGCCTCCCTGGTGCCACTACCCTGCACGCAAAATTCAGGCTGCCCAGGAGCGATTACACGTCTCACAGTGTCTTCTTCTTTGCCTTAAGGACAGATGCAACCTTCTCCTGAAGACCCCTGAGCTTCTCGAGAGGTAATCTGCAGGTGCCTAGCTCCGAGTCTATCTCTATTCCCAGGAATGATAAACAGGTGGAGGGACCTTTGGTCTTCTCCTGGGCCAGCGGGACGTCTAGCTCTGTGGTCAACACTTGGAAAAGGCCCAGGAGCCTCCAGCACTCGCCACTGCCCGCTGGCCCCGCCATGACCAAATCATCCAGGTAATGAGAGATGAGTGGGGAGTGAGTCAGATCTTTTAGTGCCCACTCAAGGAATGTGCTGAAGGTCTCGAAGGCTGAGCATGCAATGGCGCAAGCCATAGGCATGGCCTAGTCAATGTACGACTTGTCCTGGAATTTAAACCCCAAGAGGTACCAATCTTCTGGGTGGACCAGTAGTAGCCGGAAGGCAGATTGAATGTAACACTTGGCCATGAGGGCACCGTGGCCACAGGCCCGCACCAAATTAACTGCCTGATCAAACGAAGCATAGCTCATGGTGCAGAGCTCTGATGGGATTGCCTCGTTAACGGAGGCACCTTTTGGGTAGGACAGGTGATGCATCAGCCGAAACTCTCCAGGAGCCTTCTTCGGTACCAAGCCCAGCGGGGATACCCTCAGGTTAGGAATGGGAGGTGCGTTGAATGGGCCAGCCACTTGCCCAGCGTTCACCTCCTTTTGAACCTTAGCCGCCACCACACCTGGACTGTTACGAGCCGATTTCAGGTTGGGAGCATCTGTGGTGAACTGTGGGCCCAAGTATGGTATCTTAAAACCTTCCGTGATCCCTTTCCAGAGAATGGTGGTGGCTGCCTGGTTGGTGTATCGCTGCAGCCATGGCCACAGTGTGGCCAGGGAGACCGGCGACCGGGCGAGAGAACACCAGCCCCCCCAGGCCAGCTGCCTCCCAGGACATGCGGCACTGTCCTGACCGCCTGCTGCTGTTGCTTGGCTCCCCTCGTCCTCTTTGGCTCTGTTCCCTGCTGCACCTCCCTGAAAGGGCCACTGAGATCCGGTGCCCCTGGGGCAGTTCTCACACACGTGGTCAAAGCGGCACCTTGCCTTGTGGCAGCCCCCCACATTAAATTCCCAGCATGACCGCCTAGTCGCCTGCCACCTGAACCCTGAACCATTGGCCCATGGCCACTCCCCAGTTCCCCTGTAGTTGACCGCCCATAGCCAGCCCATGCTGTCCAGCTGGTCCCAGCGAGTGAACTCATTGCTGGAGGCCTTTTTCCTGAAGGTTTCATCGTATTTCAGGGCTGCCTGCTCACCCGATCTGGCTTTTATGTGAGTAACTTCCCACATGTGCATGGTGAGGTGCCAAGCACGTTTGGGGTATGCCGCTTGTACCACCCCAGTGTACTCACAGAACCCAGGGATCCAATTGGTGAAAGTGCACTTGGCCAGCCGCTCTTTGTCGTGTTGCCTGCACTTCTTAGGGGATCCACTATCCTCCACTTGCTCTTCTGATTGCAGCAGAGTGAACACGTCTACAAAGTAGCCATTCAAGATGCGTTCCCTCACCCGGGAGGGCTGGTGATTCCCAATAGGTGCCTCCCCGGGGCCCACATGTGGCGGGGATTGCCCACAGCGGGCTGAGCGGGGGTGATTCTATGTGGCCCAGGCTCCGGCATTGGCTCTCCCATGGTGTCTGAAGCACCGGGACCATTCAGCCAGCCCAGGAACATATAACCAGACAAAATTATCCGTGTATAATTAAAGTCTTATCCTCACTGATGCAGTTAACAATACATTTATTGAATTAGCTCTTATTGTATAGCCAGGACTCATACCACATAGTGCAATACAACTACAACTTCAACTTACAGGCGTCATACATACTCCAACCCATCAATTAAAGTGTCTCGTGCTCAAAATCCTATTATCCATACTATTAAAGTGCAATTGTTATTCCATGTCACCTGACACAATTTATCATATATGGAGTCAATTTCGCCTACTATTTCAGTTCAATACGTGGACAGTCCAAGGCTGATCCCAGACACTGTGTGGGTCACAGAAGACATGTAGACCTCAGATGTATTTCTTTTGGTGTACATATAAGGTTCTATGACCGTAGTTTTATCTAACGGACGGTCCAGATCCCCATAAGGTCCATTTCCAAAATTCTTTCTCAAAGAACACAGTTGCTGGAGAAACATACAATATCAGGTTATACATGTAAATTATATACAATTCCTAAATCATCTCAATACACATTGCCAGTTAAGTTACTCACTCAGAGTTTCCAATACACTTTCTCATGTTAATTTCCTTCCGTCAATTTCCTTCATGTGTATTCCATTAGCTAGCAAACGTTTTATCTACAGATTAGTCTCCACGCCCAAATTGCACATTGTCCCTTCTTAAAGTGCTCCTATATCCCATTATCCTAAAAAGCAAGTAAAATCATTTTCCATGTTTAAGCCTTTGGGTATAAGGGTATCAAGTTTATGTATCCAAAACGTTTCTTTTTGACGTAGTTCCTTTGTTGCAGATGTATGTTCTTTTCTCCGGGTCCTGAATAAAATAGTAAAAACCATGTCCATGTTTTTGTGTTTTTTCTCTTGGTAATGTTGCACCAGTGGGGCTTCTAGTACATTGTTCTTAATTCTAGATTGGTGTTCACTAAGTCTTGTTCTCACAGCACGTACAGTACTTCCGACATATAACATTTCACATGGGCATTTTATCAAATAAACTACTCCTTCTGTGTTGCAATTTGCAAATTCATATATAGTATTAATGCCCAGTTTTTCCACCTCCTCTCCATTCATTACTAGAGGACATTGTTTGCATCTACCACACTTGTACACTCCTCTTGGTAATCCTGTATCCATTTGTTTTGTGTGGTGTTTCAAATCTGAGTGTACTATCCAATCTCTGATGTTTCGTGTCCTTCTAAACGCTACAAGAGGAGGGGTTTCACAACCTGGGATGTCATTAACTAGGGGCCAATACTTCAAAACCGCCCTGCCGGCACGTATAGTTGCAAGCAGCACCAACATGCTCTCCTGTATGCCCTGCATGGCCACCTCCACTGCATCACCTTGGGTGGGGGGCCCTGCCCGGCGCGTGCCCTGCTTCCCCATGGACGCCACTCAGGAGCTGCTGGATGTTTTTCGCCCCCCTGTGCCATTCTGCACTCTATGAGGGTCCCCCATGTCTTGTGGGGGGCTTCCTCTGCGCCCCTTGTGAGTGGGCCCTGGTGGGTGGCAGCCGCTGCCACCTTGCTCTTGGACTTCGAACTTGCTGCCATCCTGCGAAGCAAAGAAAGGAAACCACCCGCAACTGTGAGGCGGCCTCATGAGCCTGAGCTCCTTGCTGAAGCTGAGCCTGCCACTTGCCTGTTCGCACCTGTCATGGGGGCTACCGGGTCCCATCCCCCCACCGCCAACACCCCAGCTGGCATCCCCGGCCAGCCGCAGCAGAGGTGGTCAGCCATTGACCACCTCAGCAGTCTTTGCAGGAGGTCTCCCATCCAAAAGCAAACCAGACTGTCTCTGCTTAGCTTCTGAGCTCTGGGCTATCCAATTCGCCGGCTGTGCCTGGAGCAAAGCCAGGCCCCACCCTGGGCAGGCCAGCGTGCGGCCCCTGGAACAGGATATGAGACCCAGACTGGGCTGGACCTTGGGAGGCTGTGGCCAGCCCCACTGCCATGGGTGAGGGGGGCAACATGTAGGCTGGGGTTGCATCCAGCCCCCATGGGTCCAAGGGCCCAAGACTGGGCCGGGCTGAATCTCCTGGCCGAGCTGCCCCAACCCCTAGGCAGCCCACAGGAACCCCACACACCTCAGGGCCCCCTGCGCAGGCCCCGCAGTTCTCCAGCCACTGCCCCACATGTCTGCTGTGGGGGGGAAACTGGAGGGTCCAAGCAGCAACCTGCCACTGCCCTCAAGCTGGGCCCCCACAAAGCCCTCCCGTGAGCACTGCATTGCCCTATGAGGCCCTACAGGCCCAGGCAAATGCGGCGCAGCCACCCGCACAGGCGGCAGGCTGGGCAGTCCTGTCCTGGGCCATGTGGCAAGAAGGCCCCCCACTGCCTGCCCGCGCAGGAGCCCGGGAAGGCCCCCCGCGCCCGCACTGTCTGCCAATCCACCTGTGGGTAGCAGGGGCCAGCGGCCGCTGCCGCTCTACCATGGGAGAGATCCCCGAGGCCCACCGCGGCAGTCCCTGGAAGGCCCCAGGCCCATGAAACGTGGTGCAGCCCCCTGCGCAGGCAGCAGGCAGGGCATCCCCACCCATGCCACATGGCAGAGAGGCCCCCAGCCGCCCGGCCAGCCAAGGCCCGCAAGGTGCCCCTCAGGCCACCCCCGCAGGTGGCAGGGAGAAGGGCCCCATGGTCTTGCCGTGGCAGGCCCTGGAACATGCCTGTAGGCCAGGCGGCCATTGAGCGCCTCTGGAGGTCTGCACCGGCAGCAGGCCGGGCAGCCCAGCGGCCCACACCATGGCAAAGAAGGCAACCTGCACAGGCAGTGGGCCGGGCAGCCCGGCGGCCCGCACCATGGCAAAGAAGGCCTCCCCAAGTCCGAGCGCACCAGGCCCAAGAGGCCTGATGGCCATACTGCATGCCCGCTCAGGCAGGCGGTCAAGCAACCCCCGAATACGCCACAGCCGCTGGGGTCCCCTGGGCAGCCGGGGCCGAGGCATGCCCTGCCAAGCCCCCCAGGGGCCAGCGTGCCCGCCCCCATGGCCCATGGCGCAGGCGGCCCAACTGGGGCAGGCACGGTAGGTCCCGGTCAGCCGCTGCATGCCCTGCCCCCCCGTGCCATGCCCCCCCTCCCTCACGGCCCTCCGTTGGCTTGAAATTGTCTTTTCTTTTCTCATTTTTTAAGAAGTCCTTTGCCCCCGGGGGCAAGGGGGGGTAACAAGGGGGGCCCTGGACTACTCCCATCCCCCACTGGGCTCATGAGGCCTCCCGGGGGGGGGAGGATGCCTATCCGAGCATCTGCTCTCACGTGAGCATGGCTGACTAGCTGCTCCAACAGATGCTCTGGTGTGATGGCACTGACCGTGCGGCTGTGTCAGTGCAGGATGGATGCTCCTCCTCATATCTTAAGCCCGCCTCAACTCCGTCTTGCCACCCGGTGCCAACCCAGCTTGCCGGTGAGTCATCAGCTTTCTATATATTCGCAAGCTCCCTTCCTCCTGCTTTCAGTTTTAGCAGACAGTGGGAGAGAGAGGAATGAACTGTTGCTGGCATTGGAGGGAGAGAAAGGGGGAGTGGATTAGTGAGCTTGGCTGTTGCTGGCTGGAGAGACTGAAAAGCCTCTTCTGCCTCAGTCTTGGCTTTGCTGAGAAGGGTGCCTTCTTTCCTCCACCCTACCCCAGTCCCACCAAGGGCCTGGGCCACTTGGCTCTGGCCTGGGGCCTAGCTTGACTGAGGCCTACCTTTTTTTTTGGCTGGGATTTACTTTCTTTCTCTTTATTCCTTCTGGGTTTTATATTTTGTGCACCAGTCCTGCCTGCTCAGGTCAAGTGTCCGTGCAGAGTGGTAGGGCTCTACCCACTGGTTTCAGGGCCACTGCCAGGCTTTGGGGCCAAGTTAAGTAGGCACCTCGGCTGAGGGGTCACCTTCTTCTTTCTTGTTGAGTTTATTATTCTGCTCTTTTTATTTTGTGCACTCTGGCAGTACTTCCAGACCCTTCCAAACAACCTCTGTGTGGCACGGTGCCATTCCAGCAATGGCCTGATGTATTGGGGCTACTATCTCTTTATTTTGCGCAACTGTCCTGCCAGCTCAGGTTGGATGTCTGTGTGTGGTAGGATAGGGCTCCCACACAACGCGACCATGTTTATTCCTGAGCTATACATTTAAGATAACAAAATAAAACAAGAAAATCATAACAGTTTGATTTGTAGGTGCCAAAATTCTTGAACCTAAAAACTGTGCTCAAAAAGAATGACTCCCCCCTCCCCCCCCATAACAAAAATCATGTCACTGAACTTAAAGTGCATATGCCAGACTGGTGGTGCAAGAAGGGGAAATTAAGACAAATCGTCATCCCATTCTAGACTAAATTCTTCCTTTGTTTTCAGAACTAGTGAAAGAGGGGAAGGGCGATTGCTGCTGATTAAGTCTCAAGTTATATTCCCATGCCACCTTCATTTGTTGAGTCTCCTGGACTTCTGGATCAAGCCACACTGGAAAGGAGAAAGAAATCCTACTTATTCCATACACGATTCACTGATTCTTACCCATATATTGAGATTAAACACAACTGATACTGAATTATTGTCATACTAGAAAAAGATACCAAGTAGACTAAATAGTAATGGAAAAGACATTAAAGAAGTGCTAATTTCTAGTTCCATCAGCTGCCCTCTTACACTAATTTCTACCACACCTGGTTTTGTTACAAACAAACTGACATATTATATTTACTTAAAGCATAGAACAGCATTGCATTGACAACACAATATTGTGCTTTCAGTGTACATTGCATGATAAACCTAGAAGCCACTTGTGTTCCTCCTAATGCCAATTAAAAATGAAGTATAGCTTTGTATTTCCTCTTGCAAACACCTTGAGATTTCAACTAATTTTGGTAAGGAAGAAACTACTTTTCAGTGAACCCCTATCCACTGGGAAAAATATACCACAGTAAGTTTTACTTAATATATTAAACACAGTGAATCAGATTGTATATGACACCTATCCTGCATGACAAATGGGTTTATAAAGTATTACTCACATAGCATAATGGTAATTTGTCTGCTAGGTAGCTGGAACATATGCATTACATTTTTGCTTAACAGTTATAATTCATCATTTCAATACACAAAATGCAGGGAAATACCTTTTTCTCAACAGGGGATAAATAGGATGTCAGTGCTGAAGTTACAATAGTTTCCCAAAAGCAACATCAGTAATTTATTCTCGTACTTGCCCATAAGTGGCAAAAGAGATGGTAGCTGTGGGACTGCCGCGTTTAGGAGTAATATATCAAAACCTGCATCTGAATCATCATTTTACAATATGGCAGCATCATGCTGATCTGAGCAGCTGTCACCACTTTTGGAGATGTCATGCAGTACCACAATTCTCTCCAAGGGGAAAAAAAATGACCTTTTTATCAAAATGTATGCATTTAAAATAGATACCACTATTAAGGCTCTGTCAAAATTGCAATTGCTATTTTTACATGCTCCCTCCCAAACAAGCTTGAATTATTTTTTCAATCTCTTTTGCCCAATTTTCCAAACTATTCAACCGTTCTTTTCTTCCCCCCCCCCCCCTTGCTGGCAAACTTGAGAGCTCAGAGATCAAACATACCCGAGAGAAAAAGATAGGAATTTTAAAGATGAACAACATTGCAGAAAACCAAATGATCCCCCAAGAGTTTACACATAAATTTTGTGAGAACAAGTAAAATGTGGTGGGAAATGTAGTTTTATGGGGAGCACTGCTTGGAGATGTTAATCAAAGCTTCAATGAAAGGGAAAGCAGAGAATTTCAACTTTGTGTAGAGAAGAATGAATAAAATCACACTAATGGCTTGAAATGTTTATACAGTCAAAAGTTAAGTCCCACTTTAATCAGTCAGACCAAGCGTCAAGTAAGTGTGCATCAGATTGCAGATATAGATTATTATGCTTTAGGACGTTAAATATTAAAGTTCACTTCCTTATGTTTTGGCTCTGGTAGTTGCTGTTTTGAAACAATATTTATATTCACTTACAGTGACTATATAAGCACCAATTTTGAAGTTACAGGCCACACATGGAGACCATCGCAAAGTTCTAATGTGTGGTAGCAGCTACTAACAAGGGTCATGAATGACTCATGTAGGCTACTTATGATGTGGATTGCTCTAGCTGCCTGGTGAATCTTCATGTCTGACTTAATGGGTAGAAGAGACTTTGAATCACACTTGCAAATCAATGGGAAATCACTGCACAAAATGAAATGGTGAGACCCTATTGCGTCATTTTAAAAAAGTGCCTAATACTTTGGTTGAGAGTTAATAATGGTGCAGGAGGGGGTTCAATTAGTGAAACTGTGGACCTCGTGTGATTTTAATTTATCTTAAAAAGAGGTCCATGGTATCATTTAATGTCTCTTACACTGGAGAGCTGAAAATTGTTTATGTTCATTTAGACTTCGCTTCCTTTATGACTGAAGGGTCTGCCTCCAGTTGTTCATTGGTTCTAAATCACAGTGCTTCCATTGACATTGTTTGCCACCAAACTATGAATATGCTGGGCAGCTGAGTAAGAGTAGACAGTGTTACAGTCACAGCCAGACATAAAACTTCTATTGCTTATGTTTAACATTGTGATAAATACTCAGTGTGACTATGTGATATCATATTAGACACTGTCAAATAAAATCTCTGCTTAAAACAAACCAAATAAATGCCTCATTTTCCCCTATAGTGTTACAAGGCCTCATGGAGTTAATTTCAGAAGTTCACATTCTATAAACAAGTAAGTTCCCAAAAAAAGAGTGTTGTGACTATCAGAAACTATATAGATTATCCATGCTGAAGAGTTATGATGGAAAAATTTAAGGCAGTGATAAAATTTATCATGGAATGTAAATGAAGTTAATGAACCATTATTGCTGGGGAAAGCGCTTGAATATCTTAGCAGAAAGAAATATAAAAACTCTGTATTAGGAAAAACCATTGCAAAATGTAAAAAAAAAGAATTCTAAGATTTATAGTGTAAAGCTATCATTCTTCTTGTTGCTCTAAGGAGTGGCTTATTTTTATGCGTAGTGAATTTAGTTTCAGTACTTGAGTAAGTGGAAGGGTAGTTTTATATTGGATGAAAGTTTTTTTCTGTGCTTGAGAAATGGGGATGCATATCTTCCTAACTTCCAGAAAATGAAGATGATAGAATTTAAATCTTATTCTTGACAGCAGAATCAAAATACCAAGGAAGAAAAGAAGAAATCATGGAAATTGCTGAAGATAACATTCTCAATATATTATGTGTTGTTTGGAAAAGAGAATCAGTCCTTAGTATTAACATTGCTGGTAAGAGGTGATTAGAAAGTTTTGATTTTGGCTAAAGGGGCTTTTGTAAATTCTGGATAAAATATTGCATTCAGGTAAAGACCTTTGTTCAATACAAGATATACGACAAATTGTTAAAAAGCAAGGTCACTCCATATCTTGGCTTGTTCCTTGCTATAGTATACTTCCTGGTCCTTGGCTCATGGTTCATGTCTCCAACTCTTGATCTGCTGCCCACAGTCCTGGCTAGACATGGGCACGAACCCCCCAAAATTATTGAACCAGCGGATCGTGGTTCGGTGCGGACCACGATCCCGAATTCCCGAACAGCAACGACCAACTCCTGTCCCCGAACCCGGATTGTGGATCGTGGAAAATGCAGCAGGGCGCACCGCTGTTCCCAGCGATACAGGAACGGTGGCTGATGCCAGTGGCCGCCGGGCCTGGCAGTCACGGGGAGGAGGTGGGGGTCTGCCCGCTCGCTGGCGGCACTCGCTGGCAGTCTGTGTTTGGCCATCAGAGCTGCCTATCAGGGTTTGCAGGGATGAGATTGGAGTGCCCATGGCTACAGAACACCCCCTTCCCCCTCCCTCCCCTGGGTGTCTTCTCCCAACTTGTGACTGCTTTGCAGCTCCGTGGTTGGAAGAAAGCCCTGCTGATCAAGGAAAGCTGGGCTTCCATTTGGGTTTCCAGGGCGACAGAAGGAGGGCAGACAGAGCTCAGGCATTCCCCTGGCTCTGTTGCCAGGGGAATAGATTGCTGGCGCCTGAGTGTCTGGATTCCCAAACCGAGCCTGAACACCACGATCCAGGCCTCTCCCGACCGCTGGATCATTGGCCGTGGACGATCACGATCCGCCGGGTCACTATTGAACGATCACCATTTTTGTGGGTTTTTGACGTTCATAATGTGGTTCATGCCCATCTCTAGTCCTGGCCTTGATTACATGAAGCTGTCTTCTACTGAGTCAGACCATTGCTGTGTCAAGATTAGTATTGTCTATTGAAAGCAGGGCTGGATCTAGGGTTGCTGGCACCCAGGGCAACCCAAGTCTGTCTCCTTGCACGCACACACAGTGCGTGCGCGCTCCTGGCACTGTGTGATGATGTCACTTACATGATGCCCGAGATGTGTAACTATTCAGGAGAAATATCTTAAAAATATTCTGCAACGGGTGCCAGGGAGGTCAGAGCAAGATAAATTGGTGGTGCTGCTGGCAGATAAGGATAAACAGATTACAATGCAAGTGGCAAAGTTTGTAACATCGGTAAACAAAATACAGTTAAGACTATGGAAGTAAGTTTAATTTACTTGAGGGTATTAATAAGTTCCCTTTAGTAGTATTATATTATACTACATGCTGTTATGGATTTTATGGATGTAAAGGGGCAGTTGAATGGCATGGGCGGCCTCCCAACCCCCCTGCACTGCCATTCACCTGCCCCACATGACAGGGGGTGCTCGCCAAGCCAGCCACCCCCCGTCCTGCGGTGCAGGCAAATGGTGCGGGCGGCCTCCCAGCCCCCTGTGCTGCTGCTCATGTGCTCCCGATGGCTGGCAGCTGCACCCGGCGCCTCCTCATTGGCAGCACCGGGGGCAGACTACTCCCCTGCCCCCCGTCAATCTGGCCCTAATTGAAAGCTTTCCAGGGTGACTAGAAGAGATCTTTCACATTACCTTTTAACTGGAGATGTCAAAATCTGAACCCAGGACTTTCTGCATGTAAAATAAATGCTTTATCACTGATCCATGGCTTCTCCCCTTCCCACAGCCTTGATACAGGTAAGGTTATAACTCTTCCCCTTCATTTTGTCAGACTGTGGCATTCCAGTTAGCTAGCTACTGCTCTATCCCTTCTGCAAGACGACCAAGTCTCTTGATTTGAAAAGGTTTATTAGAAAACAGTATACAGGCCCTGGGTCCACATTCCAGAACTTTGACAGTTCTGGCCGACCATAGGCTTTGCTAGGAATGAGGTACCCGAGGAAAGCAATTACATTTCAATCCTTGGGTTCCCATCCTCCCCCCTCAGAGTTCCCAGGGCTGAGCCTGCGGAGACAAGGAAGCGGGAACATCAAGGTCAGCGCTGCAAACATAAGATAACTTGCATTCTCTCCCACGGAAGGAGCTGTCCGGCAATGCTAGGAAGGAAGGAGAGGCTAGCAACTAATACATTAACATGGCGTAACTGTCGTTCAGTACTCAAAACATGAAAAGGAATAAACTAGATGGCTATACAGTTTAACATAGCAAATTCTAGACATAATGTATAGGAAAGATACCACATTGTTCAGGTGAAGAACTCTGCCAATGAGATCCTGACACATTTTCTCTCATGTGCTTGAAATTTAGTGGATCTCCTGCTGTCGTCAGGTGACCAAGGGAGGCTCCCAGATGTGGAAAGGCTGAAGACCATGGATTTAGAACATATTAGGCCATGCCATACCTGTGCAGAGGTCACCTAAGTTACCTAACTAACTGCACTTAAAAGTAGAAGCCTATTTTATGCATGTGCATCATGGTCTATAGCAGTGTTTCCCAACCATGGTTCCATAGGAAATCATCTGGAGTTCCATTAGAAATTGTAGAATGAATGAATAAATGAATTTTTTTGAAATACCTCCCCCCAAATTCCAAATGTTCCTTTTAAATATTGAAATTATTAAGATTATGAAAGATATGTTAGTTTAGGGGTTCCTCCATGGAAAAAAGGTTGGGAAACATTGGTCTATAATAATACTGAAAATTTGAAGCTAATACATTCCAGCAAATACATGAACTTGGCTAGGTTTTGGAACTGAGCTCAGTGCAATCTGACTTTGCCAAACTGTTTCTAGAGCAAACCCATAAGGCCTTCCTATTTTATTCTATTTTTAGTGAGCGCTGCATTCAATCAATATTATCTTTATATATTAGATTACCAGATGCAAAGGAGGACAGCACTTCTGCCCAATTAATAGCTACATAAAGGAATTTTGGAATTTGCATCTTTACTTACTTCTCTCAAAATTCTCTCTTCTGTGTAATATTTCCGATCCGATCCAAGCCACACAGTCGCGTCCGACCCTCGGCTACTCCGCAGATCGTCCCCCTCCAGGCCTTTCTGTCCTATAGTGCATCGAGAGAGATCCGCAGAGTCTCGCAGTGGAGTTTTTACAGGGTAGTTCACCATTGCTTTCCCCAACCCAACACACTTAGCCGTACGACAGCCACGAATGGTAAGTCATACGTTGCCACCCCCTTGGCACTTTGAGCCGGTGTGGGATAAGGGGGGTGTAATATTTAATACTGCTATAATATTTTCCTCCTTTGTATCTGTTTGATATACCTCTGTGATGGTACAACTAGAACCTCTCCACTTTTATTAAACATTTGGTAACTGGTAACATGCATTGGTGACTTGACAGAAAGTAATTCCCAGCTTATTGGCAGTTCCAATTTTAAATAAGGCATGAGAGCACGGTTGAGTCTTGAGGAATCTTTTGCTGCCTCATGTGGAACAACCAGTTTGTTCTCTGTAACAGGCTTTGGTTGGTGTTTGCACCTTCCCCTCCCCCCAGATAATATGGAACTAGCTGGTCGCCTTTTGAGGAGCTGAGCAAGAATTTTGGGGCCTACTTCAAATTGGTCAGGAAGTTACTAGCAGTTACTAGTAGACATGGGCACGAATGGGGAAAAAAATGAACACGCTGTTCGTTGTTTGTTGCTGTCAACAAACACGAACAAATGAACAGTAACAAACGTCCCATTAATGAACATGTTCGGTGTTTATTGTTTGTGGGGGCCAGAACGCCCCCCTTCAGACATAGAGAGCCCATTTTCACAGGAAGTGTTCAGCAGGCTCTCCTCCAGCCATCACCCAAGTTTGGTCAAGATTACAATATGGATCTTGGAGTTATACATTCCCAAATCCGACACCCCCAGGAAACTCCAGTTCTATACAATTGGAGCAACTAGTTGACTTTGGCCCCATGTACAAGCAGTGGATTTGAAGGCAGGCCACCTCCACTCTAGGGGGTGAGGGTTTTAGCTGCTCTCTGGCAGCACCTCCCATGTGCCCGCTTGCCAGGTCTCCCAGAGGCTACTTTCCGCCAAGGTATTAATGTGGGTTATGTCGAGGGCTGCCCGGCCTGGTGCGCTTGGGGAGGTGGTGGCAAGCTGCCTTCTCTCTAGGGGGCAGGGGGGTTGGCCACTAGCTGGCAGCACTTCCTATGTGCCCGCCTGCCAGGCATCCCAGAGACTACTTTCCACACAGCCAGAAGGTGGGTCAGGTCAGTGGCAGCTGGGTCTGGTGGGCTTGGGGAGGTCACTTCCCCTCTAGGGGGTGGAGAGTTTGGCCACTTGCTGGTGGCACCCCATGTGCCCGCCTCCCAGGCGTCCCAGAGGCTAATTTCCGCATGGCCAGAAGGTGGGTTAGGTTGGTGGCCGCAGGTCCTGGTGGGTTTGGGGAGGCAGTGGTGGGCAGCCTCCCCTCTAGGGGATGGGGGGTTGGCCACTCACCAGTGGCACCCCCCCCATGTGCCTGCCCACCAGGTCTCCCAGAGGCTACTTTTCACTGCAAGGCCGAAAAGTGGGTGATGTGGTGACCACCAGGCCTGGCAGGCTCAGGGAGGCAGTGGCATGCTGCCTCCCCTCTAGGGGGTGGGGGTTTGGCTGGTTGCCAGCAGCACCCCCAAGCCTCCCAGAGGCTACTTTCTACCAAGGTAATAAAGTAGGTCATGTTGGCGGCAGCTGAGCCTGGTGAGCTCTGGTAGGTGGTGGTGGGCCGCCTCTCCTCTAGGGGGTGGGGGTTTGGCCACTTGCCAGCAGCACCCCCATATGACCGCCCACCAGGCCTCCCAGAGGCTACTTTCTGCATGGCTGGAAGGTGGGTCAGGTTGGTAGCCGCCGGGACTCGCGGAGTCGGGGAGGCAGTGGCTAGCCACCTCCCCTCTAGGGGGTGGGGTGTGTGGCTGCTTGCCGGCAGCACCCCAATGTGCCCACCTGCCAGGCCTCCCAGAGGCTACTTTCTGCCAAAGCCATAATGTGGGTCATGTTGGCAGCTGCAGTATAACCAAATGACCCAGCAACAGTCTGCAAAGAAAACCCTCCAGCAAGACATGATGGTGTGCGCGGAGGCCTTGCACATACAAACACACACCCTGGTGGGTCAGAGACACCAACATATGTCCACCAGATGGGAACATCATGGCATCGGGGCCAATGTTGTTGTCTACACCTCGCGTGGTGCAGAGGCTGTTGCTGCCCAAACACACTGGCTGGACATGGAGCATTGGATGGTTAAGTGCATGGGATAAATAGCTTTATTGATAGACAGGTGCATAGCTGTATGGGATAGGTGTATAGGATAGAGGGATGCATGGATATATTGAATACCTGTATTGGAATGACAAGGGAGACAGATACCACATACAGGGATATTGGAGAGACAGGTGGATTACATAAATATCTGGGTTATCCCATCATTAGAAAGTTGGAAGGAAAGAACCAAGGGTGGGAGGTGGGGCCCACCCCTAACATGTAGAAGTGGAGGCTCACATGCTGGCCATCGAGGCAGTGGAGGATGCCTTCCCCCCGTCATGGGGGAGGCATCGGTTCCCCTAGGAAAGGGGATTGTGGGCAGACAGGTAGGTACCCACGTGGGGAGCTGTGAGCTACCCCTGCATCATGCACCGGCCTGCCGTCACAGACGTGGCAGTCTATTCAGCACCCTACAGAAGATGGCAGTTCCACAGAATCCACACCACTCAGAGACACCTTACCTGTGCAGGCAGTACAGGCACTACTAATAAATAGTGTAGGCTGCCGCCAGCATCATCCACCTTTCTGCCTTCGTGGAAAGGACGGGAGTTGCGGCCGGGGCCCATTCCCCCCTGCTCAGAGGGGCCAGCAGGTTGCCTGGATAGGAGGAACCATGCGGCACAACCATATCTGTCCCTCATGCCCAAAAGTGGCGGCTGCAGACATGACCCACTTTCACGGAAAGGGCGGGATGGGCAGGACAGGAGAGGTTGGGAAGTGTCATAGTGGTTCCATCCAGAGAAGGAGAGGTTGAAAGAGGGACCATCCCAGAACTTGCCTGGGAAAGGAGGACAAAGGGTTACCAGCCACATTGCGGAGCAGGACTGGAAAGACCCAAAGGTGACAGTAGTGCCGTGGTAGTCCCTCATGCCCAACAGCAGCGGCTGCAGACATGACCCACCTGCCTTCGTGGAAAGGATGGGATGGACAGGACAGGAGAGGTTGTTGGGAAGGGTCAGAGTGGTTCCGGACAGGGAGAGGTTGAATGAGGGACCAGCAGCCCGGAGAACTGAGGGGGGCTAGAGCATTTCCACAGAATCCACACCACTCAGAGACACTGCAACTGAGCAGGCAGTACAGGCACTACTACTAACTAGTGTAGGCTGCCGCCAGCATCACCCACCTTCCTGCTTTCGTGGGAAGGACAGGCATCGCTGCCGGGACCCATTTCTCCCTGCTCAGAGGGGACAGCAGGTCCCATGGATACGGGGCACCGTGCTGTAAAACCATATACACAACAACAGCTGAGGTGTCCCTCGTGCCCAAAAGCAGCAGCTGCAGACGTGACCCACCTTTCTGCCTTCACGAAAAGGGTGGGATGGGCAGGAGAAGTTGTTGGGATGGATCGTAGTAGTTCCATCCAGAGAGGGTGAGGTTGAAAGAGGGACTGGGAACTTGTCAGGGAGAGGACACGATGGGCAGGACAAGTTGTGTGGAAGGGTTGTTTTGGCACCATCCAGAGAGGGAGAGGTTGAAAGAGGGACTCGGAACTTATCAGGGAGATGAGGACAAAGGGTTACCGGCCACATTGTGGAGCAGGACCAGGAAGAATCCTTCATTTGTGAGCTATGAGCCGAGAAACTCACAGAGCTTGTTACTGGACCTTGGAGAACTGAGGGAGGCTAGAGCTGTATCCCACCACTCACAAAAACTGGACCTGAGCTGCTGCAGGACAAGTGATATCAGTAAGTACCTTTGGTCGTGGAGCCAGGCAGCAGGACAGAGATCTTGAGCACGCTGCAGAGAGGTTTTGCCTAGAGCCATAGTAGACCGGGGTGGCTCAGAGCCCAGCTAGGTCAAGGTCCATGGAAGGATATCCCAGCAGGTTGAGGTTGACCTTAATGAAGGTCAAAATGTCCACCAGGTCAGGGTGCAGACAAATGTGGCGGGGATGGAGGAGGTCTCCCAGTCGGGAGAATACCTGTTCGCTCTGCACACTGGTGGGAGGGTAGGACAGGAAGTTGGTTGTCATGACGGACAGATCCAGCCATACGGCAGATTTACTCGCCCAATACTCCAAGGGGTTGGAATGAGGGGGCTCGGTGGGCTCTGCATAGTACTCTTGCACCATGGCCCTCAATGAGACCTCCACTGTGAGAAAGGCACCCTCTATGCTGCGGCCAACCACAGATCGAGTGGGCCCATTTGGGTGGGTCTCTCCTGCCGTGGCTCTCTTCCTACCTCCTTCCCCTCCTCCTCCTTCTCCACAGCCTGCCCCTCGCCTCTGCCTTCTCTGCCTGGAAATGGAGCATCGCTCCGCAGAGCTCCTTTTTCCAGTGTTGCATCTCGCCCTCCTGCATGGCGATGTTGCCCTTGATACGGGGGTCACAGAGGGATACCATTTGATATGGCACCTCATGGCGCAGAGGATGCAAGTGCCTGGCCATGCATGCCTACATCCTCCTCACAAGGTCCCTGATCCTGGGGAGCAGCTCTTGCTCATGTCCATGCTCCTTGGCCAGGAACTGGTCAAGCCCATGGATCAGGGGGATGACCTGACCCAGGCTGGCCTTGTATGAACACAAGAGCTTGGTGGCCTCCTTAAAGGGTTTCAAAAACTGGGACATCTGGGAAAGGACTCTCCATTCCATGGAACTCAGGCTGAGCTCCTTTCCCTTCCTCAGAACATCCGGTGATGAGAGGATGTCCTCCAACAGGCCCTTCTGCTCCACCAGATGACTTATCATGTCATAGGTGGTGTTCCAGCGGATGGGCAGGTCCTGATAGAGGTGGTGCTCAGTTCCCCCCTCCCCCTGCCTCTGGAGAAGCTCGTGGGAAGACTTGATGCTGTGGGAGAAGTGGGAAGTGATGTGCCGGCAGCTGTCCAGCAGGTTGCACATCCACAATGTTCCCTCGTCCCAGCTGTCCCTCAGCTTGCTCCCTAGCCTGAGAACATCCCTCATCACCAGGTGTAGCTTGTGTGCCATGCACAATAGGCCCAGGAGAGATGCCTCTTTCAGGGCTGCCAACATGTTGCTTCCCCCATTCGTCACCATGAAGCCATGGACAAACCCTTCCCCCCTGGCCATCCACTCCATCAGAGCTGCCTTTATGGTGGTGGCGATGTTCTTCTCAGTATGAACATTGTCAGTCCCCTGGACCTGGAGAAGACCTAGACTGTATCCTGGTGTTGAGCATGGCTCTTGTTTTTGGGTGCCAGTTCTTGGCCTGGGGTGGCAGAGGTCCTCTAGTTGCCACCAGTGGGCGGTGATGCAAAGGTAGCTGTGATAGCAGCCACTCCAGAGGTCTGCCGTGAAGTGTACGGTATGGCCTTTGGTGGCCGACAGCTCCCTGAGCACCATGTCTCACACAGACTGGTAGAGGGCAGGCAGGACTCAACGCCCAATGTAGCACTGTGATGGCATGGAGAACCATGGGGCAAAGTGCTGAAGCAGCCTGCGGAAGGCCACATCCTCCACAACGGATAGGGGGGAATCTTTGTAGGGCAATCGTCTCTGCCACGATGTGAAGGCCCACCTCCTGAGCCTTTGACATCACCCTTTTCAGCGGCACTGTCCCCAACCCCGAGGGAACAATGTCTGCAAGGGCAGCCTGCCTGACAGTTCTACTCCCACCAGCAGCAGCCTCAGGTCAAGGCTTCTTGCTTTGAGTGGATCCTGGTGACCCTCCTACTGATCCCTGGTCAGAAGAGCTGGTAGTCCTCTTTCTACCCCTGGCAGATGTTTTGCTGGCTGAGGATGGAGACCACAGCCTCGGGTGGTGTGTCTTCAGGTGCCTACTCAGGACCGTTGACAACAGGTGCTTCAGGTCATTGGCGCTGTGCACCAGGCCATCACAGGCATGGCACTGCACCACACAGGGGGTCAGTCGGAAGCCAGCTGGGTGACCTTGGGCGAGTCACAGTTCTCTGGAGCTCTCTCAGCCCCACCCACTTCACAGGGTGGTTGTTGTGGGGTAATAATAACACTTTGTAAACCGCACTGAGTGGGCATTAAGTTGTCCTGAAGGGCGGTATCTAAATTGAATGTTATTATTATTATTATTATTAAGGGCCCGAAAGTGCCTCCATACGGAAAGCTTGAAAAGTGGCCCACTAACTGTTCCTGAGGAAGGAGGACAAAGGGTTACAGGCCACGCTGCAGAGCTGGCACTAGAAGATGGAGTGAGGAGTGGACTGCAGGCAGGGACAGCACCAAGAGTTTGGTATGGGGACAGGATGGATGTTTCATTGAACCTCAACCATTTCTCCACGGACCCCTGGCCCTCCTCCTTCTCCTCAGAAAGTTTAAGGAGGTCATCTTCCCCTGGGGGCAAGAGCTCTTTGGCCTCCTCCACAGCCCCTGCAGCTCAATCTTGGAGAGTAGGAGGTTCTGCTGCCCCCAAGCCCCGCCCAGTACTACTTCCCACATGGCAACTGGGACAATCTTTGCACTTCCCCCCACGACCACCCTTGGCCCCCACCCAAAGCCTCATTGTGCCAGCAAACAAGAATTAAGAAGGAATGAGATGGAGAGAACACAGTGAGCCCTCAGCTGAGGTGCCCACTGAGCTTGGCCCCAGAGCCTGGCAGCAGCCCTGGAACCAAAGAGAGGGGGTAGAGCCCTAGCCCAGCACTCCCAGAAACCTGACCAGATCAGGCACTGATAGTAATCAGTGTGAGCCCTCAGCCAAGGTACCCAGTGAGCTTGGCCCCAGAGTCAGGCAGCAGCCCTGGAACCAGAGGGAGGGGGTAGAGCCCTAGCCCAGCACTCCCAGAGACCTGACCAGATCAGGCACTAATAATCAGTGTGAGCCCTCAGCCGAGGTGCCCAGTGAGCTCAGCTCCAGGACCTGGCAGCAGTCCTGGAACCAGAGGGAGGGTGTAGAGCCCTACCCAGCACTCCCAGAAACCTGACCAGATCAGGCATTGATAGTAATCAGTGTGAGACCTCAGCTGAGGTGCCCACTGAGCTTGGCCCCAGGGCCTGGCAGCAGCCCTGGAACCAAATAAGATAGATCCCTATCCCACCACACATACACACAAAATTCAAGCTCCAATGCACTCTCCCTATCTTTCTCCCAAATGCTAGCAACAGCTCTCCCCCATTCCACTGCTTGCTGAAACTGAAAGCCAGAGCTTGGAGCATGCTTCCTTTTATAACCAGAGGTCCCATAGAGAAAAGCAGGAGTTCTGTGGTTGGCAGTCAGAACTGCTTAACAAGGTTTGCAGGGATGAGATCGGAGTGTCCATGGCTACAGAACACCTCCCTCCCCCTCCCCGGTCTCTGCTCCCATGTAACCAATTGTAACCATCTTGGAGCTCCACACTTGGAAGTAAGTCCTGCCTATCAAGCTAAGTTGAGCTTTGATTGGGGTTTCCAGGGCTACAGAAGGAGTGCAGACAGAGTTCAGGAAGTCCCTGCCTGCGTTGCCAAGGGAATTGATTGAAGGTGCCTGACTGTCTGGCTTCATGAACAGTGGACGAAAGCAACAAATGAGGCTTGCGACAGCCACTTGTTCGTTTACAATTAATGAACATTAATTAATAACATTTTTCCACTGACCTTTTGCAGACCTTCAAGAGTATTAACATAACAAACATGTGGATAAGAGCCATACAGGAGAGATTATATACTTGAACTTCCAATTTTTTTTTGATAAAGTCCCTCACCATAGGCTCCTGAAAAACCCTTAGCAGGCATGGGATAAGATGATGTATCTCTGCATGGGCTAGTAACTGTTTAAACAATAGGAAACAGAGAGTAGGAGTATATGGACTCCTCACAACACAGGGAAGTAAGCAGTGGGTTTCCACTGGGTTTAATATTAGAACTGACATTACTCACTTTCTTCATATGTGAGCTAGAATTAGTGATAAACAACGACGTTTATAGAACACAAAAATATTCAGGATAGGAAAACCAAAGCAGACTACAAAAAACACCAAAAAGATGTCTCCAAATTGGGAGAGTGAACAACATTCCTTGCCTATTTTGCCTGCTTGCTTAACTGCCAAAGCTGAGCATACTTGTGTTGATTTTAATAGAGCTGGGAAACTGCAAAAATTATAAAGGAATGGAATTCATGAGCATGATAGAGGTTCATTAAATTATGTATGTTATGAAAAAGTAGATAGAGAAAGCTTTTTCTTCCTTCCTCAAAATAACTCATGGGTACCCATTGAAATTGGCAGTGGATTCAAGACAAACAAAATAAAGTATTTCTTCATCATCTCACTGTTGTCTACATCTGCTTTCACTGGTTAATATTTTAAATAATTATAGCATGGCTTCTAAAGCTAAGATATGGGAATAACATTAATTACACCATTTTCACCTATCAGACCTTTGTTTACAGAACCCAGGAGACCTTTCATTTGTCATGCTGCCTAAATAAATCTACATTCTCTATTGCACCAGAATACTTCTGATAGGAATTCATTGGATAGTAAACTAAGAGCAGGTAAATTCCTATTATTTCTCTTCTTTTGAGGGGGTGCTAATTAGTTGGCTGCAGGAAATTAATAATCCTTTCCTTTTCCCACTCCTCCAGCTAGATACGTACAAAGTCTTTTTTAATTCTCTCACCTCAAAGACCAGCTGCTGGGGGTTAACTTTCCCCAATAACCAAAAAAAATTAAAAATAAAAGAGTAGTTTGGGATTTGATGTGAATTTGGTGTGATTTGAGATGAAAATGGGTCTTACTGTGGATGTTAGTTTGAAAGGAATATTTAAACATACTAGAAATCCAGAAGGAAGCAAGCATGTTTTCACAATGAAAGCTTAAATGGGTGTATTGAAAAAGTGTATAAAGACAATTGGAAAAAAAATTTTCTTCTTGCCATGAAAGGTTCAATACAGTGATTGGGGATAGTTTATTACAAAACTAGTGATACTCTGAACCAACATTTCCTCTGTATTGACAAAGGAAGCTTGACTTTCAAAAACTTATCCCCTGGAAATCTTGTTGGTGTTTAAGGTGCTTCTGGATTTGAATCTTGCTGTTCTACTGCAGACCAGGACTCAGCTACTACTTGCTGTTCTACTGCAGATTAGGACTCAGCTACCCAACGGAACTAGATTTCCTCTGATGCCATCAATTAGGACCAATATATTCTTGTCATGTTGTTTTGGCAGATAATACTTTCCCTACTCTTTTCAGGTGAGTACAATATCTGGGGGGGATTGTTTGGGTGCCCTCTAGGGACTTTGAGTTTCCTGTTGCCTATCCAAAATCAATTACCTTCTTAAATAATTAATTCCTTTGTTTATATCTGTTTGGTAAAACACCACTAGAAACTGGAATGAATACTTTGTATTGCTCAGAGAAGGCACTGTATACCTATCAGCAGCCAATTGTATAACAAATAGTAAGCAAATCAATCAGAAATTATTTTTAAAAACTACTGCAAGTCTTGCAATTTGATGTTTAAGTCTATGTTATGGACTTATTTTGTGCACTTTCACATAGCCTTAGAGGAGATGTAGACACACACATCCTGTGCCCAAGCCCCCATGATCCTGGGTGGAATAATCTCATAGACTACACAGATAAAGAGTCTCCATAACTCAAGAAAATGAAATTCTATTGCTACCGCTACTGTGCATCTGCAAAGTTCTTTGGCAGATGTTCATTGTGAGCTGCAGACAGGCATCCAGATCAGAGGTTCGGCTTATGGGTGTTCACAGCTGTTGAACACAGAATGTTCACCAGCCAAACATGTTCACTGCAAAGTCTGCTGCATCCCTAGGAGAATTATTACAGTTGTTAAGTCATCTGCTGAACAACATGGTAACATTGTATTAGTTCATTTACAACAGTGATGAACACTCCAGCTGGTCCCCACTTTTCTGGGCATGGGGAGAAGTGGCCCTACATGGGCTGCCCTAGATGCTGTCTGCTGAAAAATGCAAGCTAGTAATTGTGGCGTGCTTAGACTAGGACACATTTGTACTAACATTTATTTCTGTGTATTCCTAAAACTCTATCTCCTCTGCATTCCACTAAAGTAGACCTTATATATTAAGATAAAGTCCATGCATGTATTCTGTTAGCTTTTAGCCCGTGTGTGATAAACTGCTAGAGTTTACTAACCAGATCAAATAATAAAGAATTATGAACTTGTAGGAATCACAGTAATGGACTCTTAGCTGGGAACCCACCCACACTATTGTGTGACATTTCTGTATAAAGTTTAGGTTTTGCTCTATTTCTGACATAAAGAAAGGTCCACAGTAGATATGGACTGTGAGGCATCAGTAGATAGAAGGTGTGCAAATGCCTTTTGTTCTATATTCAGTTCAAAATCAAACTATTCAGGCTCCATAACCAAGGTGAGCATTGATTTTTTACAACTCATTTGTAATGTCCACCTTCAGCAGGACTAAATATCCAAATTTCATGCCAGTTTCATATTAGCTTTCCGGCTATAAGAATGGACAAACTCCCAGCATTTGGACTAAAAGCCTTCAGCACTTTCGGTTACATTAAAATGTTTGTAATGAAATATTTTCTGCATGCATCAAGAAATATAAAGAAGCAGCTGAAAGTAGGCATGTATGAGGTATGGGAAGATCTTTAAGAATGAGTGAAACTTTAACAGTCATTCTTCTGTTAATTGCCAAAAAAGACAGTACTCGAGATAGATGAAGTGATTTTTCAATTTCCAAACAAGAGTTGCTTTCTCTGGCTTTATCGTGCTTGCTCGCTCCCTTTGTAATGGACTCAGATGGACTACGTGCTACTCAGATGGACTACGTGCTACCAGGGGTCTAAACATAATGCAACTACCATTTATTGTGATTCCAGTTCTCATACTGTGAGAGCTGCAACTGAATTTTAAGATCGAAACCATATTGCAGATCACCACTGAATCCTTGCAGGGCGCCTTTCCGAAAACCAGAATGTCTTGAAAAGCTATTAGACCATCAACAGTGGCAGATGGCTGTAGGCACACAGAGCTAGGTATACTGCTGCTGTTGCCATATTTTGTAATGTAATTTCATACAGTACTGACAGAGTTTTAAGTTTTATAAAAAGTTAAGCCATGCAAAAGGACAGCGGAATGGTCATGGAGGATTTGAATACGTTAATAGGCAAAAAAGAAAGATGTAAGAACTTTTCAAATGGCTCATGGTCTAATAATCAGGTTGAGACAAAAGAAAAAATCCTAAGTGCCCCTACCAAAAGGAAAGCAAAATAACACCAGCAAAAAAGTCAAAACCAGTTTGACAAAGCAAAATGATTCATTATGAGATTCTGAATCCATTTCCCCTGGACAGTCCAACAAAATACCAAACTGTTCAGGTGAAAACCATACATATATATCCATGTATGTATTCACAATACAGCTGAAATGTATTCACAATCAAAATAACTTACTCTTGCCCAGTGTTTCTTATGCTAACGAGCTAAAATGAAATAACTCCCTTCCAGTCTCTTGGCCTTGAAGCTCTGACCTCATGATCTAATCTACACTCTTCAGGCCTATGTCGTACCTATCTCTCTGAAAACTGCAATCATAATTAATATACTTTTCCAGAGATGGGCTTCTGTAGTGTGACCAGGTCCAGAAAATCTGAACCAAAGATCTGAAAAGCCAAGAAATAGACTGGGATAGACCAGCTTCTTGACAACCATCAAAATCCATTAAAGCCCACTAAAAAACCTGATAGGTTATTATATGACTCCTAAAATACAGGAATGATTAAGCCAACAAGTCTCTAAACAGAGGGAGTTTCAGATTGCCAGGACGGACTAGCTAGAATGCTGTGCAAAGATCATGGATCTCAGTGCATGCGTAAAATGCAAACTGTATGTAGATTACAGTTGCCAGTCTCCCACTGGGGTCAGGGGACTGGCCCCAGTGGCACACACCTGCAAGCCCGATCTGGCACAATATGGGCCCAAATCATACTGGATTGGGCCCAAATCAAGCCGGACTGGGCCAGATCGGGCCACTGCGGAGTGGGGAAGTGCTTCCACACTCCGTAGCAGCCCATTCTGGGTTGATTCAGGCCATATCGAGGCTGATTAGGGCCTGAATCAGCCCAGATCAGGCTGCTGTTGAGCACAGGAGTGCTCCTGCACTTCGCAGCCACCCAATTTGGGTCAAATAGGCCCAAATTGACCTGATTTGGGTGCAATTTGGCCCGTTTGGGGCTGAATTGGACCTGATTTGCCCCCCTGCAGAGTGAGGAGCATTGTCAGGGCAGCTGCATCCCACACAATGACATCACTTCCTGGAAGTGACGTCATTGTATGTGTCTGGGAGCATGTGTGTGCTTTGTGTGTGTGTGAAAGACAACAGCACAGGTAAGTGCTGGGTCTCCCACCTCGCGCTGGGAGGACAGGGGGACCTGGCAATCCTAATGTGGATGCAGATCCATTTAACAGTATGCCATGTGGGGAAAGTAGAGGTAATTTAATACTTCAACCTCTGTTTGGTTTTAGTAATCAAATCTGGGCTCCTTGCTTCATTATTATTGTTTTAAAGGACAAAAAAAGATATACAAAGATATTTAAGAGTCAAGTTTCTGTCCTCTTAAAATAATAGCTGCACATTGGAGCCATTTTCTGTAAGCAAAACTGAGTAGAGGGTTAAACCCCCTCTACCTTCCATGCATGCCAGTGATGCAAATAAGTGAAGCATGAGCCATCAATTTGCATTTTACATATGGGGGGATAGTCATGATCTTCATAAGGTCTGTGTTTGCTCTGAGACTATATAGAAACATACCTGCTTGATAAGAAAACTGGGTCCTCAAAAGATTTTAGAATGGCATCCTAACATTGTCTGTCTGATAACTCCCCATTTGGTCATCTTGCCCAAATGGGCAAGCTGAGTTCATTATATGAGGTTTGAATTGACATAGGGAGATATGAAGGTTTAGTAGGAACACAAGTAGAGGTGGGCACGGACCGGGAAAATGCCACAGACCACTGGCCTGTGGTCCACCAATTTTCACAGACCACGGGCCATGAACTTTTCATGGACTAGCCCCATTCACAGACTGGTTTGTCAGTCCGTGGTCCGTCACTTATGGGGGACCTAGGACTGCTCCCTTCACACTCAGAGATGCCAAACTCACAACAAGGCTTCAGAAGGCTCTCCTCCAGCCACCCTCCAGTTTGGCCAAGATTGCAGTTTGCACATCTGAGTTACTGACCCCCAAAGTGGCCGCCTCCAGGAAACTTCCAGTAGATATCAGGAGTCACAAATGCTAATTGGCTTGCATTGGCTTGCAGCACCAAAAAGTTGCAATGAAGCAAAATCAAACAGAAAAGGGTGGGGGAAGAGCCCCCTCACTCACCACATAGATACCTTCCCAGTCGTTGCCTAGGGAATTAATTTTTGTTCCTGACTCGCATAGAGCTGAATAAGAGCTCTCTGGTTGCAGGCAGAGCTGCCTATCAAGGTTTTGAGAGTTAAGATTGGTGTTTCCATGGCTGCAGAATGCCCAGCTCTTTGTTGCCTAAGGAATTAATTCTTCCTCCTTGCTCACATAGAGCAGAATGGGAGCTCTCTGGCAGAGCTGCCTATGAAGTTTTTACGGGCTGCAGAAGGTCTGCTGACATCCCCTCCGTTGTCTAAGGAATTGATAGATTGGAGCCAGGATGTATGGGCTTACAGACCATGGACTGATGGACCAGCCCAAATGGACCAAAATTTGTGGAAAAGGTGAGTCCCACAAACTATGTGTTTGCAAACCACAAACCTGGCTGGACCATGTCAAATTTAGTTATGTTTTCTGGACCATGCCCCCCACTAAACACAAGTCTGGCTATAAGTAAATGCATTTACATGTAGTTACACTACTAGGGTTGCCAGGTAACCAGTGAGAGATGATGGGTGGGGTCATGAGTGGGGTGGCCATTGCTGTCTCTAGGACACCAATGGCCACCCCTCTCATGACCCCACCCATCAATCACTTCATTGCAGAAGTGGCCAATTCTCTCTAGGAATCTCTGAAAAGTCTATTATTTACCATAGAGTTTCTGGTGATTTGTAGAGAGGCATGATGTCATTCCATTGGCTGAGTGGCAGGAAAGAAAAGCTGTTGGCAGGGATTCCCTCACTCCCCTTGTGGGACTGGCAACACTAAACACTACAGTTTGACTTAATGCTTTCTTCAGTTCATATATATGTGATGCTATAGCAAGGACTGCATTGTCTCTAATTGTCTCTTGTTCTTCTAATGCTGCTTAATTATAAGGAACCCCTTGTTTATATAAGAGTTACTCTACTTTTATTATTTTAAACATATAAAATGTGTTGTCGATTAACTCTTTATCTCTCTGTAAGGAAAAAAAGTGCATATGGCCACTAGACTGAACCTAATCTAGATTGAACCAAGGAACAGAAAAATGTTACAAGTTAGCAGACTTCTCGGCTTTGAAGAAAAGCCTACCTTTACAAGCAAATTGAAAACAGATATTTTCCTGATTTGTTTCTTGCCTGAGACAAAGCCAGCATGAACAGAGGTACAGTAGGACATTGTTTAAACTGGTGACAGCTATGTTAACCAAACATTTTCTTAGGAAGAACATTTGGTCTTTACAAAGTGGGGTACTTTGACTTATACATTCCCAGTGTCAAATTCCACAGTTTTCAGTGGATATACTTTAGATCAGAAGTTAAATCATATTTTGTGTCTGTAATGAAACCAGTAATATGGACATGCCTCAATCATCAGCTTTTCCAGATGTCTGATGTCCCCAGGTTTAAGAATTAATGAAGCTAGACTATATTCCTTAGTGATGTTGTCAGTGTGTATTTATTTCAAAAGCCCTCTTGACTTTGAAATTGCTTTGTCAACTGTTGTTAAAAATCACAGATAGAGAAGAAAAACAGATCTATGTTTTTCAAGAAGTTTTGTCATAAGCCAGCACTTTTCTTTCTTTGTTCCTCCTGTGTGGCTCATTAGTAATGGCACAGAACAAGATGATTTTAATGATGAGGTAGAATGATAAACCACTTGAAGAACTGTTTTTAGAAGACACTAGAAACATTTTTCACTTTCTTCTATTGTTTAACTTTATATTCTAGAACAGAATCTGGAATACAGTGTGAGGAAATGCTAGTTCACCAACCAAATTGATAAAAGGACTGCCAGCTTCTTCATAAGCAAGCTTGTTGGCTAAGGTCATCTTTGAAAATCTCCACTATCCAATGACAAGAGGCATGGTCTTTTTGGTTGTGGTTTGATTATAGAAGCATCTATTTGCCTGGAACAGGCTTTTTAAAGTTTATGCCATTAGATTAGAGCATACTACTCTCCTCCCTCAGGTGTTGATTGATTTTTGTTGCGTGGATGTATTTTCTGCTGGTTGTGGTACATACTTTTATAACGGTTACATTGCTACGTATCTTGATTTTCAAGATTTTTTTCATGTGGGGGATATTATTTTTCCTAATTACTGGCTTTTAAGAGTTTTTTATGAGACCTGTTTTATTTCACTTTCATTTTTGATGCCACTTTTCCTGCACGCTTATTCCCGTATCAATGCATGTGGAAGCTTTTTTGCCCTTTTGAAGCACCCTTCCACAAATCTCCAACCGCTCCTCTTGCCATTACCCCTCCCACACATGCATCTAGCTTCCTTGTGTGATCGTATAATTACCCCCCCCCCCTTTTAAACTTTTTAAAATGGTCCTTGCACTATTAAGATATCTATGTATACAAAGGGAATCATATTGCAGTGCTTGCTACACTGGATTGCTCAGCAATCAGAGTATCAGTCTAGGATCAACGATGAGAACGGAATCCCATTTCTGCTTTTATTTCAAACTATCAATAAGGACCATTGTTTGGGAAAATACAGTGGGCCCTAGCAACAGTCCCCCCCCCCGCCTCTCCCCGCAGCATCAGTCAAGGGGGGATCAGGAAAGAGAGCAGGGGCTCTCTCCTCCTCCGATCCTTCAGCTGCCGCCTGGCTTGTGTGTGGCCCTCCCAAGGCCCCGTGGAGGTGGCAGGAAGCCCTACCCCCACTGCTGTGGGACCTGGGGAGGGCCTAACTGCTGCAAGTCACTTCTTATCCCTGCATACTGTGCCTCCACATGGATAAGGAGTGAGTGGTGGGGAACAGTTTGCCTTTTATATAGTAGGATATGGAATCGCACAGTTGTGCTACTCTACTGTTAGCATATTTATTAAATGTTTTTTTCCATTTAAAACTTTGAGTGGGAAATCAACAGTAGAGAAGGAGTACTATGCATGCCCAGTTTCTACAAAAGCTGAAAGACAGAACAATAGTATAGCACAATCCTGCATGTGCTAAAAAAAAAAAAGTTGGGTGGGAATGCACCAATATCATTTGTGACAAGATGCAGATAAGGGACATGTTTTCTGTTTTGAGACATTCCCCCCCCCCCCACAAACACCCACAAAACACACATGAGGACAATGCATGTGGAAGGTGAGTTCTTGAGGTGGATCAGGAAGATGCAGCTTTGGGACAGGGTAAACCCCCAAAAATTGGAGCATGTGGAAGCAATCTATATGTACAGCCCACAATTCAATTCAATGTCACAGGACATAGAATATTTTGAAATTTTTAAATGTTTTTGAAAATATAGTTTTGGGATTTAAAAAAAAATCATTTCAGGCTTACCTCCACTCTGGTATCCCTAATCAAAGAAATATTTCATATTATACTGAAGTTTTGACAAATCTTAATTTTTGAAAGTAGTATATTTAAAGCTCAGTCCAGAAAATGCACAAAAAAATTAGGGGAGCAATTATTTTAGACAAGGAAATAACATTTCACACTAAAAGTGGTCAAGGTCTACATTTTCCATTGTTAAAATTGGTATTCATGTTCTTCAAAAACCAGTTTTCATTTCAAATGGATTAATTGTATGAATTTTGTGTGCTGTTAATTAATTCTCATAGAAAATTGAGATGCATAGGGAAATCATAAACCGAGCTAAACCCTTCTAAGTCCATCAAAGTGAGTTTCATGAACCTAGAAGGATGTAAACATCTTTAGGACCACAATCACAGATTCAGTCAAGGATCCAGATGGCCAGTTGGCACCTTACTTTAAAACTAAGGAGATGCCATGTTTTGTTTTGAAAACTGGGGATGAGCTGATATTGCTGTTTTTGTTATGTTTGATGGACTGTGTTGTCATTGATTTTGGTTTGCATCATTTTTGTACCTAGTGATGATTACTTTTTTTTCCTTTTATGCCATTTTATGCCACTTTTGAACCATTTACATGGTGTAAAGATGGCAATTAGATGCAATGGTTGCAAAACCAGGGATGGAAAATGTGTTACATTTAAACAGAAGATTTCAGCCAGAGGATACAAAAAGGACAGCAAAAAGAAAGACTTGGGTTTGTTTCTCACAAGGGAGAAACGACACTATAATGTGGATATTCAAACTGAACCAGTCAGCTTTTGAAATTCAGTCTCATCCCTATTGAAAAGCTTAGCGGGTTTTATTATATCCACTATGATTCCTACTTGGTTCTGTTAGTCTGACAATTGTAACAAACCTGCTTTTGGGATTCATTTTTCATTACTTTCTTAATGAATGCACACCCCTTCTAGGGATGAGCAAATGTTTCTTATTCTGTTTGCTTTTTAATTCATTTACTTTTTTAACAGTTTCTGTTTTCTGCTTTTCACTGTTGATTTTGAAGATACATTTGGATCAGTTACACATATTATACAGGGTTTTTTATATACAATGTGTACTCTGTGTGTGTGATTGAAAGACTGGAATAATATTAAAAGATGGGTGCTTTTATGAGAAAAAAAACTTGATACAAGGACACAGAAAATAATGTGAAAATAAAGATTTGATTCACATAAGGGAGCAGCAAAATAAAAACAGAGGGTTTTTTCCAGGACAAAATAGCTGAGGGCAGAAATTTGGACTTGTTCCTAATCCCTGCTTGAAAGCAGACTGCAGGGAACCAGGAAAATGAATTAAATGAATGCCACTCATTCATTTTGTGTTGTTCTCATTTGTTTTCATTACCCTAATGAATGAAATGATTGAGACTTTAAACTGTGTTTATATACTAATACACATTCCTATTAAAAACTGAAAGCCATTTCACCCAACCACCTATCAAAAATCCTGATTGAAACACTCAGTGGGCCATGGGCACAGTATCTCCGTCCCCCCACATACACCAAATAAATGAAGCACTTCTTGTACCTACAGTATGGGAAAGCATACACATGTGCACTAATCCCTATGATTTCTCCCTCCAAAAGGAATGAGAATGCTATGGGAACTTATCTACATGAATGTGGATCAAGTAGAAGTGTTCTACTGGACTTGGTGATGGGGCACGCAGGACCTTATGCCAGGGATGATCATAGTCATTCTGGGTCTCTGGCAAAAGTGCAGGATGGGGCCCAGTCCCCCAGCTCTGTCCTCCCTCCAAAGGAGGCAAGGAAGACAGGTGATGTCACCCAGGGACTTACAGTCTATGTACTAAAGGAGATGCTGCAGCTGCTGCAGCTGCTGGAGTAAGGAGGAGCTGCATGCACTGCACAAGGTGCCTTTGATAGTGCACCTTGCAGCTGCAGCCTGGCCTAGGAGGAGGAAAGGAAGGAGGGCTGCCTGGCTGTGCTGACAGGGCACATGCCCCCCCTCCCCAGCCTCTATCCCCCATGGCTTTGCCTTCAGGAGGCATATGTGTACCATTTCTCCCCACCCCACATCCAACTGAATTTGCTAGTCTCAGCCAGCAGGACAGGGTGGGTAGCACCTTACATCTGAGCAGGGTGCCTAGTAGCACCCAGGGTGCTGCCACATGTGCTACTGCCTCAGTCCCTGACTCATTCAGAAAGTGCAAAGGTGCCCTAGGCTGCAGCAGCTTCTTGCGCCCTGGTCTGGCTTGCAACTTGGAGGAATCACCAGTAGGCAGACAGAGTCTTCCAATATCCATCTTTTGCCAAGCTGAGCTGATTGCAATGCCGGCTGTCAGGGCTGTCAAAGGGGTGGGTGTCTGGTGGCAGCAAACAAGATAGTGGCATTTGGGCTGTGGAGTGGTATATGTCAGTGTGCCCCCCCCCCAGCTTGAGGATGAGTCTCAGATGCCCTGTGGTGTTACCAGAACTGCTTTTTATAATGGGGAAATTAGCTTAGCAGTCTGGATCTAAAAATAGCGCGGATCTAACCAATGTTTACGGAGGTCCTGATTCCAGACACTCTAGTGACAAAGAGGAAAACTACAAATAGGTTCAATAAACACGTGTATTTACTAATAGTGTGGCGTAAGCCTGAACTTGCACATACACACAAGAAAGCATACAAGGACTAGGAAATGCAGAGTAAGAAATATAGAGACGGTCGCTTGAGCAGGTACCCACGATGATAAGGGAAATACTCACAATCCTGAAGCGGAGCAGAGACACGACAGCGAGGTGGTCCAATGCCAGCAATGGATCCATGGACAGACAGCAAGGGGGTCTGGATAGGTATGGCACGAGCACCATGCGGTCTGAGAGACCAGCTTAAATACCCCAAAATGTACCCTGGGGCTGGTGCTGTACTTGGTGGTTCTCACAGATTAAAACAAAGGCTTTAATGGGTTACTGAATGGCTTAGATGGACCACTTTAGGAATCTGATTGTGTTAAAGTGACACCTCAGGAAGAGGGGACAAAGGAGGGAGGGGGAGATCCGAGTGGGCTGAATGGATGTTCCAGCAGACAGGGCTTGTCCTGATGTCATCAGCTCTGGAATGCGGAGGTTTCTTTGAGATGCATTCTCTAAGTGCTTGGGATGGTCGGCACTTAGCTTCTTCTCCGGGGCGGCTCCTAAGATATGCAGAGTGGGGTGAGGTTCTCTCGCTGAGGACGTGGTGTGTCCGCTTCTCCGAAATGGCTTCCCAAAGCAGGCTTCTTCTCTTGGTCTTCTGGCTGCCTAAGAACATGGTCGCCGGCTGGGCATGGCGGAGGCTGGTTAGCAGGTTGCCCAGTAGTGAGGGCAAGCTTGGGGGCCGGCCCGCAGGAGGCTCCAGGCGGGAACTGACCAGGGAGCGCCTGGCCAGGCTCGCTGGAAGTTTCCCCGGCAGGCGCCCAGCTGCTAGCAGCGGCTTGGGCCCAGGTGAGGCAGGCTTCCATGGAGGCAGGGGGAACAGCACGTAAAACACAGTCCATAGCAGGGAACAGGCGTGGTCCGTGGCAGATGGCAATGCAGGCACGGGGCACACTTGTAATAAAGTCCAACACACACACTGGGAGGTCCAGATATAGGTCTAGGCAGGGCTGCCCAGGAAGGAAGTCCTTTGTGGAGTTATCCAGACATGGAGTCAGGCAACTAACACAGTCTATTGCAGCAGCGAGGTAATTAACACGCAGGCAGGAAACTGACACGTGTATCAGAGTACACACGTGCATAGCAATCTTGGTGTAGCAGTGAAACAGCAACGCAGGAAACTGGCCCAGTCCATGGCAGGCCTTAAAGCAGGAGAGGGGGCCTACTTGGCAACAGTGGCTAAGACAGTTCCTGCTTTATGCTTCTCTAGAGTGTCTACATAAATAATATGGGAAACAGTTCTTTGTCTACTTTGCCTCTTGTTTTTGTTTGTGTTTTCAGTGTTCCTTTCCCCCCTCCTTCCCAACTCATTAAAAGAAATAGCAGAATCTGTTAATTAGCATATGCAAACTGGGAATTTTAGGCTTCTGTTTTGAATATGGTGACATAACATTCTTTGGAGCAACAGAACTAGCTGCCTCAAGGTTCACAGTGAAGTTCAGATTCCAATTCAACTCAGGCAATTGACCTCAGCTTCATGCCCAATCTATTTCAAATTACCAAAGCAGATTGACTAATAAAGTGCCAGGATGAATATTGCTTTCTCCCTTCTCCTTTAATAAATAGTTCTTTACCTAAGGGTGGCTGTACACCAGCTAAGCAAAAGTCCCATATTTCACCAGTAGCTATCTGGTAAAGTGTTAAATTTCTTCCTAGACTTGGCAGAAAGCAGAGTAGACCATAAACGATTACATAGCATTGATATGCAATGAGGTTAATGGAACCCCAAAGGTTCTGATGCATTATGGTATAAAGTGCCAGTCTTTAAAGTTCAAGAGTAGAGGAGCTTGGTTATGTCAAGTGGAGCCCACACATTATATTTTGGCATCCTGTACAAGCTTGCACCATGAAACCTCTCCCATGTACCTATCATCATCTCCATCACATATATAGATACCTAAAATCTCAAATGAAACATTTTAATCATGATTCTGAAATTATATTTTCAAGATTTCTGAAATTTCACCCTTTTCTACCATGCCCCCCCCCTTTGGGGGCTGTTTTTGTCTAATGTTTCATTCAGCCTGAAGAAGAGTTCTGCAAAGCTTCCTGAGTATTTTATTACATTTCGTTGGCCCCAAGCTATTATCTTGTCAATATTTTGCTTTTTATTCTCATGGACCAGTGAGGCTGATAAAAGGTAACATCAAACAATCTTTCCAGTATTTCTTTTCATTGCGTAGCTTCTGTTAATATTTGTTTTTGAATCTCACTTTCCAGTTCATGTCCACCTGACAGTGACTGGTGTAATTGCTTCTACAGGCAGTAACAAGCTGTATGTTCTATGCTCTTTTCATGTTTAAGAAGTTTAATATAGAGTTTACATCACTTTTTCACAGTTAATGAACATTGAAGCATGATCTCATTTTTTCCCTTCAAAGTAATGGAGTTGGAACCCAAGCTAGCCCCCACTCCACCCCACCTACCCCCAGCTGTATGCTTTTCTCTCCATGCTTGGGTCTGATGTCAAGATTTCCACTTGTTATTCATTTGTAATCTCTGTGAAAGCCTGTGTGGCTCAGGTCTTTTTGATTTCATTTCTTTGCAAACAATAATTCTTACCCATGTATTTAGCTACCAGTATGCTCATGGGCATAATTCAAAGTGACCGTTGTAACCTATAAAGCTCAAGACAGTCTGGACTCAGGTTTCTCAAGTGTATGTTTTTTCCCTTATAAGCCTTAGACCCTTTGAAGATGATGGGGTGGAATCTTCTTTGTGTTCTCTTCACTTGCACGAGTGTAGAGAACAACATACTTATGATGCCCCCCCTTTTACTTAAAACAACTTAAATGGCACTAGAGATCTTTTAAAATTCAAAAATAAATATTTTATTTAACATAGATGGGAAAGGTGAGGTGAAATTAGGGTTGATTATTTCTTAGGTACTCAATATAAATAACTCTGAGGTAAAATCAGTACATGCACAGACTTAAGATTTAATGTTTCAGAGTACTTAAATCTTTATGTTGAGAGGCTTTTGTTCCAGCATTTTCCCAAACACTCTAGTACACGTTCTTTGTGTATTCGCTTACTCTGGAAACCTTTTTGGTTTCCAGAAGGCTGGTAGTCTCTTTCCAGTACCCAAACACCATCTTGAGTTTTTAACTGATCCTTAAGGTCTCCAAAGGCTGTTTCTAACCACATCAAACCAGAGCTCTCTTCACTCTTCAGAGCTAACTACTTGTTTGATTGGGTAGGGAAATTCTCTCATTAGAAGATCTGTCTTCTTTCTTCGGCTCGAATGGGAGTCTGCAACTTCTTCCGAGATTTCCATGCCAACTTCCCCCCAGTTCTCCTGTCTGTGTTACACTGCTCTAGAGATGGGCACGAACAGGGGAAAAAATGAACATGATGTTCATTGTTCATTGCCATCCACGAACAGGGACTCACGAACAACCACAAACATAGCCCTGTTCATGAACATGCTCATGGTTGGCAGTTCATGGGGGCCAGCAGGCTCTCCTCCAGCCATCATTCAAGTTTGGTCAAGATCCCTACTGCACTGCTCCCAGAAACCTGACCTGAGCAGGCAGGTACCAATAATAAATAATATCTTGGCCCCAGAGCCTGGCAGCAGCCCTGGAACTTGAAGGGGTAGATCCCTACCGCACCACTCCCAGTAACCTTACTTGAGCAGCCAGCAGGAAAGGTACCATTAATAAATAATAGCTTGGTCCAGAGCCTGGCAGCAGCCCTGGAACTTGAAGGGGTAGATCCCTATCCCACTACACACGAAGAAAATTCAAGCTCCAATGCACTCTGGCAAAATGCCAACCACAACTGTCTCTCCCTCTCTGCTGTCTGAAAAGTCAGAGCTGGGAGCCCCCATCCCCCCTGGTCTTTGCTCCCGTGTTGTGACAAATTTGGAGCTCCACACTTGAAAGGAAGACCTGCCTATCAAGATAAATTGGGCTTAGATTGGGGTTTCCAGGGCAACAGGAGGAGTTCAGACAGAGTTCAGACAATCCCTGTGTAAGTTGCCAAGGGAATTGATTGCAGGTGCCAGACTGTCTGGCTGGACGAACAGCAAGACGAACAGCAACGAATGAGGCTTGCAACGACCACCTGTTCGTTTAGAATGGGGTCTCACGAACAGCTTGTTCGTGAACAGCAGATTGGGCTGTTCATGGCTTTTTTTTTGTTTGTATTGCTGTTCATGCCCATATCTACACTGCTCTAGTCAGGGCCGAATCTCAAAACTGTCAGTACTCAACTCCTTTCAGCTAATGCTGAAATCAGACTCCCCTCTCCCCAACATCTAGTTCAGAAGTCTTTTTCTGTTTAGCTCATGGTACCCAATCAGATTACTTGGAGAAGTCTGCCACTCAAAGCTCTCTGCTTCTGTGAAGCATTAACCTTTCACAGTTCTTCAGCTGTTTGTAAATCACTACTAAGCTTTTAAAAATTGCAATCCATCACAGTACTAGTAAAAGAACATACTACAGAAAGAAAGTGAGCCGATGTTGTCTATCTGTGGTTTTTGTTGGACAGTGAAGGCTGATTTGGCATGCAATACAAACTTGCATCATGAACCCCCTACCATTCTAATAGCCTCTGATTAGGGAAACTGACCTCCTGGGTCTGCACAGTACTCAGTATATGAATCTTGGCAGCTGTTTCGCCTGATTTTTGGTCCTGATTTGATTGTTTTTAGTAGCTATGGTGGTTATTTCTTTAATTGTAAGCCACCTTGAATATTCACTTGGGGGGAAATGACATTAAACATTTAAAGTAAATAAATAACAGAAAGCCAATAATTGGTTTCTTTTAGCCTTTGCAATCAGATTATTATCCACTATCAGTAACTGTTTTGTAATGCATGCCATGCAACTAATCCATGCTTCATGCAGTGTTTTATCTTTAGACTAGGACTAGACACTGCAAATGGTGCCCCAGAGTCAATTCCTCCTCCTCTTCTTGGGGCTAAGGAAATGCAAGATGTGATTTCTTCCCCACTCCTTATGTTTGTCTGCTGCCTCAGTCCCTGCAGTAGGGGAAATAGAGAAACACAAAGCATGATGATGTTACATCTTGTATTTCTTTAATTTTTTGTCAAATGACAGGAGAGAAATGATGTAAAGTGATTCTCAAACTGAGAGCCAGTTTGATTTAGTAGCTAAGAGCGATGGGACTCTAATTGGGAGAACCAGGTTTGATTCCCCGCTCCTCCATTTGAAGCCAGCTAAGTGACCTTGGGTCAGTCACAAGTCTCTCCGCCCCACCCACCTGTTGCAGGGATAATTGTTGCAGGGATAATAATTCCATACTTTGTAAACCATTCTGAGTGGATGTTAAGTTATCATGAAGGGCAGTATATAAATTTAATGTTGTTGTTATTGTCACATTTGCCTAACAGATATTTGTTTGGTGATATTGTAATAGACATTTTGTTTTTATTGATAGAAAAGTCTATAAAAGTTATTCACTTGTACATCTACGATATCAAATGGTACGTATATTGATGTTGTTTGGTTGAAAAACAACCACTCCACCCAGTCCCCACACTGTCTCGTCAAGTCCATCTTCCCGGGGGAAGAGGTGCCCAGCCAAGAATGCCTCTCCGGCAAGTCTGACCAGAGCAAGAGAGTCCCAGCAAACCATTGAAGCAAAAGTCCCAGGTCTCTGATGATGTCATATGAGAGTTTCGGGCCCGGCCATGAACCCAGTCCATTCTTTCCTAGCTGCACCACCAATATGTCTGGAAGACCCGCATCCATCCTCTGGGTGGATGGGCAACAGGAAAAAGGCCAAATGCACAACACACTTGGCCATGAGGGCTCTCTCCCTGCAGGACCTGACCAGGCGTATGGGCTGGTTGAAGGAGGCATACCTGACAGAACAATATTCAGCCAGGATCACATCATTGACCAATGCCCCGCAGGGGTAGAATGGGTGGTGAATTAAATGGTACTCCCCTGGGGCCTTCTTGGGAACCACTCCCAGAGGGGAAGCCCTGAGGTTGGAAAGGGGTTGGCTTGCAAAGGAACCAGCAATGTGTCCAGCAGCAAGCTCCTTGGCCACGTTGGTGGCCACCACCTCCAACAGGTCCCTGGCAGATTTGAGGTTGCAGAACATGGTGGCCACACAGGGACCATTGAAGCGAATTCCGAAAGCCTGAGAATAACTCTTATAGAGAACAGAGGCAGCTTCTCTGTTGGGGTAAAGATCCAACAGGGGGTGGAGGGCCACCCTCTGGATGGGAGAAAAAGCCAGCCCCAGCACTGGTTGTGGCAAGTTATTTTACAGCAATGGCTGGCTGGCCCCTGTACCAGAAGACCTGCATCCTTTCATACACAAGAGGAGGAGGAGGAGGGGTCTGTGGCCTGAAAGGTGGGGCTCAAGAGGCCCAGATGTGGCAGCATCCTCTGCTATCTCAGGCCAGGAGGCCGCCAGCTCTTCCACCTTCTCCAAAAGGAGCTCAAGAGCTTTGGACAAACCCTGCAGAGTGTGTGCTCCCCACTGGCCTGTGTGGGACCCCCATGCAGACTTGCAAGGTTGTGAACCACCACCACCCCGCATCTGCCACCCCTAACCTCCAGGCTGGCTCAGCAGCTCAGCCCCCAACTCCTGGTGAAGACACCATTGTTGCTGGGAGAGGCCTATACTGACTATAGTCCCTTTTGTCTGCTGGTGCAGGCTTGTGAGCTATACTGGCACATCTGCCCCACCCCCTTGCCCCCTAGTTTCATATGGGCACCTAGCCCTGCTGGATGGCATGCCATCAGGAAAGTAAAAGAAAAGCGGGTGACTGCAAAAATGGCATGCTGGCACCAAGCCACCACTCCCTTCTGCCCACCTGTCTAGCCAGGAGCCAGCCTGTCATCACCCTCCACTGTCCCAGCCTGGATCTCATGCCGCAGGGGCTGCACCACTACTGCAGGGGTTCCAGAATCACTGCCCAGCCACCAGTGCCCAACTGCCACTCCACTATCAAACAACAGCACTCTCTGCCTCCAGGCAGCAGGAGATGCTGTCAAACCACCACCATTGAATCCTGACTGCTGCTACCACTAAAGGCCTCTGAGAACCACCAATCACCCCTGATGTTCCCCGACAGGAACTGAAGCTGAGCTCCAACCTCCTTGTTGGCTATCATCAAAACACGAGGCAGCAAGGGGCAGCTGTGCTCAAGAAGGCACACGGCACATCTCCCAGCCAGCCCAGCTGTCCCTGATTGCCCGGTCGAACCCTGGCTGGTGATAGGTTCCTGCCGGGTCTGTTGGACCCAGAAGGAGCCACCCACATCAAGCCAGGTCATCACATCGAGCTTCTGCCCACCACCCTTCCCCTGTGGCTCCACAAACCGGCCTGCCAGTAAGTCAAGGACCCCTAGCTTTCTTCAAAGTCCCATTTCCCTTACATCTCAAGTGAACATTAGTCTCTTATGACAAAATCATTTCTTTTTTATATCACAAGACAGATTTCCCATTTTTTTCCAACAACTATTTGGAAGGATCTCAGAAGCATCTCCTCTAAAGTGAACAAACGGCATTATCAGCATGGGTCTGCAATAACCATCTCATCTTACAGGTCTCTGATTAGCACTTAAATTGTTTCACACCATTAGTTGCTGAGGATTTAGTGAAAGAAGCTTCATTTCCTAATCTGGGTACAGTTTGTTTTTTTTTCTGTGTGGCATTATTGACAGACAAGGAGGTGTGTGAGGTCAATTAAAATGTAGCTTTGCTTGATACTGTGAATGTTATTGTAGGCATTCAGCGTAGTGTAGCTTAAAATTGCTACCCATACTGTTTTGAAAAGCAGGGATTTGAATTGTTACCTTCTTATGAACATAAGAAGCCTCGTCAGTCCATTGGCTCATCATTGCCTTTAGAGAAAATTATCAGCAAATTCTTTTAAAATGACTTTTCCTTGAAGTTTCTAGCTCTCCAGTATCTCCAAAATATGTACAAAGTTGGTCAGATGACCATGAAAATTTCAAAAATTCATCACAAACATTCTTGTCAGAATGGAATTATTAACCATGTACAAACAGATTTCAGTGCTGCTTTACAGTGTTCTATTGAGAAATTATATTGTGGAGACAAATGTCTTATCATGTGCTGAAAAATATTTCAATGGTTCTTTGCCAATTACAGCAAGTTCAAAGTTAAAAGCTCCTGTGAAGATTTTTTTATCATTTTACTTCATTTATCCCCCACCTTTCTCCCCAATGGGAACCTGAAATAGATTATATCATTCTCCTCTCCTCCATTTTTTCTTTCACAACAACCTTGAGAGGCAGTTTAGGTTGAAAGAGTTGTGCTTGGCCCAAAGTCCTCCAAGGAACTTCCATGACACAGCAGAGAACCGAACCCGGCTTACCCAAATCAGCCTTTATGCCACACTGGCTCTTTGATTTCAAAATAAGGAAGATTAGAGGATTTCTTCTGAAATGTATTCTGGGTGTTTTATCATTTCCCATACTAATAAAGTGGACATTCTATGTGCAGATATGCTGGTACAAGTAGCAGAGATCCACTCTAGTTGTATAGGAAAACATTTAAGATCAAAATGTCCCAGCCCCCTTTTGTCCCCTTTGTCCCCTTGGGACAAACTGGTTAGTTTGTCCCAAGGCTATACAGATAGAGTGTCTTCATACTGATGAGGGAACATTGGCAGTGGAGAGCAGTGTGCAAAACTCAGCTACCTGTGACTCACCTTCAGATTAGTACAATTCACCAACAGTTTTAAGGGACCGAGAAAAGAGGGAGCAAATTTCCCTTTCTGCTTCAGAGGCCAATAGGAAGATTGGAGTAGCTTGAGTTCAACCCAAGATAAGGCCGCCACTGTAATTCAGAGGCAAAGGGGAATGGACTAAGTCACACAAGCACACACACACAGATCAAATACCAAAGCACAGATGGCAGGTAGAGAGGAAGAATAAAAGGAGAGGGAAATCTCCTGTTTGCCCTTCCTTCTCTTCTTCCACTTCTGTAACAATTTGCACAACAATACAACATGTTTCTTCTGAAAAAGCCATTTTGCAAAGCTAAGTCATACATTTCCTCGTCTTTAGCTTTGACTAAAAGAGAAAGCCAAAATTAACAGTAGAGTGTTTCCTCCACCACATCTGGGTTCTCAGCATGCTCATATATAATCACAATGTATTGGTGGTCTAATAATACTGTTTCTACAATACCACTTTTTCAAAAAGAATTGGGGAGTATGATTTACTACTGCTGCTGCTATAATGCTACATATGGTTGTCATGGAAGATATCAAAGCACTTTTGAACCTCTCACAAGCTATTTGTGTGCACATGTGGTTGTTATTCGTGCAGAACAAAAAGCTAGAGTGAGTAATTCTTAAATTAAAGGCACCATCTTGCCAATGTACCATTATAACCAAATTACATAAGTGGAAAATGCAAGAATCACATGCAAAAACAACACCAATTATATGCCTATAAGGTAGGATACAATACTAAACATGCATCACTGTTGCGTGAAATCCATCTGGCTAAAGGTCAAACTGAATGTTACACAGTAGCCATATGTAGCATTTGCCCAACAACTGTTCTTCTTTGCAACACACTTTTAAAAGGGATTTGTAATTTACATGCTACAGCAGAGGAAAGGAAATTCAACCCTTCCCTGCAACGAAGCTGAAGTGGGTTACTTATTCCCAGTTCCTTATTCGCACTTCCTTATTCCTTATTCGTTATTCGCAAAGCCAAAGAAAAATATTGTGGGAAAACTGAAAAGCTCTACACTCCAAAATGAAGTATGCAGGGGCACATATTATACACCTTCATATTCACAAGACTCAGCATTCTAAGTGCACCTATGCTGGGTCATCCTACAAAACCCAGATCTTGAGTAAACAGCTTCAAAATAGGATCCCCCCAGAACAATTCAATAAGAAGAAAGGGGCGGCAGCTGCAGCAGGAAAAAACTTTGGATCACCCCAAATCACACAGATCCGAACTCCAGAGACTGTCCCCCACAAGAGGACATGAGCTGGTGCTGATCCAGTCTCTGGTTCTGGACCTCAGGCATTGCATATGGCCTGCCACCAAGCACCCAGTATTAGACATTTTTTGAATAAGCAAATGGTGAAAATATAAGCCTCCTGCAACACCAAATAATCTTTGGATCACCCCAAATCACACACCCCTGAACTCCAGAGACTGTCCCCCAAAAGAGGACATGTGCTGGTGCTGATCCAGTCTCTGGTTCTGGACCTAAGGTCTCGCATGAGGCCTGCCACCAAGCATCCAGTATTAGACATCTTTTTGAATAAGGAACTGGTGGAAATATAAGCCCCCTGCAACCCCAAATAATCTTTGGATCACCCCAAATCACACAGATCTGAACTCCAGAGACTGTCCCCCACAAGAGGACATGTGCTGGTGCTGATCCAGTCTCTGGTTCTGGACCACAGGCCTCACATGTGGCCTGCTTCCAAGCACCCATTATTACACATGGCTTTGACTATGGAACTGGTGAAAATATAAACCCCCTGCAACCCCAAATAATCTTTGGATCACCCCGAATCACATACCCCTGAACTCCAGAGCCTGTCCCCCACAAGAGGACATGTGCTGGTGCTGATCCAGTCTCTGGTTCTGGACCACAGGCCTCACATGTGGCCTGCTTCCAAGCACCCATTATTACACATGGCTTTGACTATGGAACTGGTGAAAATATAAACCCCCTGCAACCCCAAATAATCTTTGGATCACCCCGAATCACATACCCCTGAACTCCAGAGCCTGTCCCCCACAAGAGGACATGTGCTGGTGCTGATCCAGTCTCTGGTTTTGGACCTAAGGCCTCGCATGTGGCCTGCTTCCAAGCACCCATTATTACACATGGCTTTGACTATGGAACTGGTGAAAATATAAGCCCCCTGCAACCCCAAATAATCTTTGGATCACCCCAAATCACACATCCCTGAACTCCAGGGCCTGTCCCCCACAAGAGGACATGTGCTGGTGCTGATCCAGTCTCTGGTTCTGGACCTCAGGCCTCACATGTGGCCTGCTTCCAAGCACGCAATATTAGACTAATACAAGGTTCTTGCCAGCATGCCACATAGGAGGGCTCAGCTCCAAAACTAGAGAATGGATCAGAAACAGCATATGAGCTGCGGCGGGGGACAGTCTCTGGAGTTCAGATCTGTGTGATTTGATCCAAAGATTATTTGGGGTTGCAGGAGGCTTATATTTTCCCCATTTCCCTATTCAAAAAAAGGTCTAATACTGGGTGCTTGGAAGCAGGCCACATGCGAGGCCTTAGGTCCAGAACTAGAGACTGGATCAGCACCAGGACATGTCCTCTTGTGGGGGACAGGCTCTGGAGTTCAGAGGTATGTGATTTGGGGTGATCCAAAGATTATTTGGGGTTGCAGGGGGCTTATAATTTCACCATTTGCTTATTCAAAAAATGTCTAATACTGGGTGCTTGGTGGCAGGCCACATGCAATGCCTGAGGTCGAGAACCAGAGACTGGATCAGCACCAGCTCATGTCCTCTTGTGGGGGACAGTCTCTGGAGTTCAGGGGTGTGTGATTTGGGGTGATCCAAAGATTGTTTTGGGTTTCAGAGGGCTTATATTTTCACCACTTCCTTATTCAAAGCCATGTCTAATACAGGGTGCTTGGAGGGAGGCCACATTCGAGGACTTAGGTCCAGAACCAGAGACTGGATCAGCACCAGCACATGTCCTCTTGTAGGGGACAGTCTCTGGAGTTCAGGGGTGTGTGATTTGGGGTGATCCAAAGATTGTTTTGGGTTTCAGGGGGCTTATATTTTCATCACTTACTTATTCAAAGCCATGTCTAATAAAGGGTGCTTGGAGAGAGGCCACATTCGAGGACTTAGGTCCAGAACCAGAGACTGGCTCAGCACCAGCACATGTCCTCTTGTAGGGGACAGTCTCAGGAGTTCAGGGGTGTGTGATTTGGGGTGATCCAAAGATTGTTTTGGGTTTCAGAGGGCTTATATTTTCACCACTTCCGTATTCAATGCCATGTCTAATACAGGGTGCTTGGAGAGAGGCCACATTTGAGACCTTAGGTCCAGAACCAGAGACTGGATCAGCACCAGCACATGTCCTCTTGTAGGGGACAGTCTCTGGAGTTCAAGGGTGTGTGATTTGGGGTGATCCAAAGATTGTTTTGGGTTTCAGAGGGCTTATATTTTCATCACTTACTTATTCAAAGCCATGTCTAATACAGAGTGCTTGGAGAGAGGCCACATTCGAGGACTTAGGTCCAGAACCAGAGACTGGATCAGCACCAGCACATGTCCTCTTATAGGGGACAGTCTCTGCAGTTCAGGGGTGCGTGATTTGGAGTGATCCAAAGATTTTTTTGGGTTTCAGAGGGCTTATATTTTCACCGCTTCCTTATTCAAAGCCATGTCTAATACAGGGTGCTTGGAGAGAGGCCACATTCGTGGCCTTAGGTCCAGAACCACAGACTGGATCAGCACCAGCACATGACCTCTTGTAGGGGACAGTCTCTGGAATTCAGGGGTGTGTGATTTGGGGTGATCCAAAGATTGTTTTGGGTTTCAGAGGGCTTATATTTTCACCACTTGCTTATTCAAAGCCATGTCTAATACAGGGTGCTTGGAGACAGGCCACATAGTAGGGCTTAGGTCCAGAACCAGAGACTGGATCAGCACCAGCACATGTCCTCTTGTAGGGGAGAGTCTCAGGAGTTCAGGGGTGTGTGATTTGGGGTGATCCAAAGATTATTTTGGGTTTCAGAGGGCTTATATTTTCACCACTTGCTTATTCAAAGCCATGTCTAATACAGGGTGCTTGGAGGGAGGCCACATTCGAGACCTTAGGTCCAGAACCAGAGACTGGCTCAGCACCAGCACATGTCCTCTTGTAGGGGACAGTCTCTGGAATTCAGGGGTGTGTGATTTGGGGTGATCCAAAGATTGTTTTGGGTTTCAGAGGGCTTATATTTTCACCACTTGCTTATTCAAAGCCATGTCTAATACAGGGTGCTTGGAGACAGGCCACATAGTAGGGCTTAGGTCCAGAACCAGAGACTGGATCAGCACCAGCACATGTCCTCTTGTAGGGGAGAGTCTCAGGAGTTCAGGGGTGTGTGATTTGGGGTGATCCAAAGATTATTTTGGGTTTCAGAGGGCTTATATTTTCACCACTTCCTTATTCAAAGCCATGTCTAATACAGGGTGCTTGGAGGGAGGCCACATTCGAGACCTTAGGTCCAGAACCAGAGACTGGCTCAGCACCAGCACATGTCCTCTTGTAGGGGACAGTCTCTGGAGTTCAGGGCTGTGTGATTTGGGGTGATCCAAAGATTGTTTTGGGTTTCAGAGGGCTTATATTTTCACCCCTTCTGTATTCAAAGCCATGTCTAATACAGGGTGCTTGGAGGGAGGCCACATTCGAGGCCTTAGGTCCAGAACCAGAGACTGGATCAGCACCAGCACATGTCCTCTTGTAGGGGACAGTCTCTGGAGTTCGGGAGTGTGTGATTTGGGGTGATCCAAAGATTATTTTGGGTTTCAGAGGGCTTATATTTTCACCACTTCCTTATTCAAAGCCATGTCTAATACAGGGTGCTTGGAGTTTGGCCACATTCGAGGCCTTAGGTCCAGAACCAGAGACTGGCTCAGCACCAGTACATGTCCTCTTGTAGGGGACAGTCTCTGGAGTTTGGAAGTGTGTGATTTGGGGTGATCCAAAGATTGTTTTGGGTTTCAGAGGGCTCATATTTTCACCACTTCCTTATTCAAAGCCATGTCTAATACAGGGTGGTTGGAGAGGGGCCACATTCGAGGACTTAGGTCCAGAACCAGAGACTGGATCAGCACCAGCACATGTCCTCTTGTAGGGGACAGTCTCTGGAGTTCAGGGGTGTGTGATTTGGGGTGATCCAAAGATTGTTTTGGGTTTCAGAGGGCTTATATTTTCACCACTTGCTTATTCAAAGCCATGTCTAATACAGGGTGCTTGGAGACAGGCCACATAGTAGGGCTTAGGTCCAGAACCAGAGACTGGATCAGCACCAGCACATGTCCTCTTGTAGGGGACAGTCTCTGGAGTTCAGATCTGTGTGATTTGGGGTGATCAAAAGTTTTTTTCTGCTGCAGCTGCCGCCCCTTTCTTCTTATTGAATTGTTCTGGGGACATCCTATTTTGAAGCTGTTTACTCAAGATCTGGGTTTTGTAGGACGACCCAGTATAGGTCCCCTTAGAGTGCTGAGTCTTATTAATATGGAGGTGTATAATATGTGCCCCTGCAAACTTCATTTTGGAGTTGTAGCTTTTCAGGTTCCCACAATATTTTTCTTTGGCTTTGCCGCTTTGCGAATAACGAATAAGGAATAAGGAACTGCAAATAAGGAACTGGGAACTGGGAACCAACTTCAGCTTCGTTTCCCTGCACACTAAAACAAACAAACAAACCTTCTACCAGGTAATTGCCCTTGTTGGGCTCTAAAATGAGGTGCAACTTGGCTCTAACTTCTTAGTAAATATAACTGTGATCCTAAATAGTGTCACTTCCTTCAAAGTTCATTGAAATCAAAGGGCCTAGAAAGGTGTAACTCTGCTTTGGATGGTGCAGTTGCAGATTTAGGTTTTTATAAGTAATTGAAATGTACGCAAGGCAGGGTTATTTTTTAAATAATAAACTACTGAGTCGCAGTCTTACTTTTTCTCTGTCTCATTATACCTTTGTTTCACAACATTCAGAAACTAAAAAGTTACCAAAAAAAAGGGAAAAAAAGAAAAAAAAGAGATTGTTCTGGATACAAAGCATTGAGTATTGTGTTTCCAGAGAATTAAGAAACAGTCATAAAAAGAAGACAGACTAAAGAACATATAGCATTTCAGAGCATGTATAATGGGGAGGGAACAGACTGGGAAAGTATAATTGATTTCAGTGGGGAAAGAAGCCGAAGCTGAGGAGGAGCTTCTTCTAAAGCAGTGGCCGTCCACATTGATGAATGTCACAACTTTCATCTGACCTCCATTCATCTGAATTAAGAATGTATGAATATGTTCTTTTTCATTTTGTTACATTTTTGTTGATGATCACAAAGACCATATTTTGCTCTGCCTGTTTTTTTAGCAATTTTTCTGATTCTATTTGTTGTTAGTTTCGTTTACATAACTGTAATGCCATTTATATATCATTTTAATGCAAATGTAAATTTTAACTGAACTAGTTTCAGATTTAGTGCATCTGCTTGTGCTAGATCTTGTCCAACATATAGAGCTTTCCTTCCAGTGTATTATAACACCCAGAAACTTATTACACAATATCCCACTCAATCAGAAATGCAGTGAGGTGCGCTAAGTTTGACATACTGTATTTACTTAAAAGGAAGATGGCATTGAATATAAGATGGCCCTGTCCAATGATATACACAAAATATTTGTTATTATTAGACATAACTATAATTTGTATGCAAATTTAATGACCCTCTCTTTTTGATTGCACACATGGGGAAAAAAACTACTCTTGCTTTTTAGTAAATTCTATAACTCATGCCATTTGAAGAGCTCTACCACAAATGGAAATTTTGTGCAGTTTTCAACCCAATAGTTCTACTGAATTTTGTTAATTGGGAGGAGATATCAGTCCCTTTGTCCTAACTATGGAAAAATGTTTTAAAAAAATAAACTTTCAAACTGAATCAAAGTTGTCTCAAAAACTGATAATATTCCTACCTGAATCTTTAAAAAAAAAAACTGTTATGGACTAAGGAGGTAGAAATAATGCCGATGGTAGGCTCAGATCACAATCCAATCATGTGGAAATTTGGAAAAAGGAGAAAAAGGAAAGCCTGGAGAATAAATGAGGACTTGTTACAGGAAAGTGAGAATATGGAAATATTGAGAAGAGAGACAAAGTTTTTTATACAATACAACGTGAATAAAGAAGTACCAACCAGTAAAGTTTGGGACGCGTACAAGGCGGTTGTTAGGGGCATACTAATGGACTTAAATGGCAGAGCAAGGAAAAAGAAAGAGGAGAAAAGACAAGAGATTGAGGAGAAAATAAAGGCCAAAGAAGTACAGTTAAAAAAGAGACCAGGGAAAAAGAAAATACATCAGGAAATCAAAATTCTTCAAGAACAGTTAACAGCAATGAGTAATAAAGAATTGGAGTGGAACCTTAAAAGACTGAATCAAAAAGCTTTTGAGGGTGCTAATAAACCTGGGAAATATTTGGCATGGCAATTGAAGAAGAAAAGGGAAAAGAAAATAATAAATAAAATTTGTGAAGAAAATAAAACGTACCTGGAGCAAACTACCATTAGTAGAGCCTTTTATAAATTCTATGCTAAGCTGTATAATAAAAAAGAAGTAACCAAAGAATCAATAGCATCATATTTGGAGAAAACCAAAATTCCAGAGATCTCGGAAGCTTGGAGAAATAAGTTGAACAGTGAAGTAACTGATGAGGAAATAAGTAAGGCAATACAATCCGCAAATCTAGGAAAGGCGCCAGGGCCAGATGGACTTACGGCTAAATTTTATAAGACAATGGCCAACGAACTGGCACCATTCCTAAAAGAGGTGATGAACGGAGTTTTTAGGGATCAAAGAATTCCAGACACTTGGAGCGAAGCGAATATATCATTGATCCCAAAAGAGGGCCAAGATCTGACTAACGTGAAAAATTACAGGCCTATATCATTACTTAACAATGATTATAAAATTTTTGCGAAGATATTGGCGGAGAGACTGAAGGGGTGGCTCTCGGAAGTCATAGAGGAAGAACAAGCAGGCTTTTTGCCGGACAGACAAATAAGAGACAATTTAAGGACAGTGATCAATGCTATTGAATACTATGACAAGCGTTGTGATAAAGAGGTTGGTTTCTTCTTTGTAGACGCTGAAAAAGCGTTTGACAATTTAAACTGGGATTTTTTGTTTGCCACTATGGAAAAGCTACAATTGGGAGAAAGATTCATCAGAGCAATTAAAGAAATTTATAGAGACCAGACTGCAGCAATTGTAGTGAATGATGAACTGACCAAGAAATTGACGATTAGTAAAGGAACAAGACAAGGTTGCCCGTTATCTCCATTGTTGTTCATTTTAGTATTGGAGATTCTGATGATACAAATACGACAAGATGAGGAAATACGAGGAATAAAAATAAAGGACTATTCATACAAGGTTAGAGCATTTGCAGATGACATAATGTTAATTGTAGAAGATCCATTGGAGAACATGCCAAAAGTGATAGACAAGATCAAGGAGTTTGGTGACTTGGCAGGTTTCTTCATTAACAAAAAGAAGTCAAAGATATTATGTAAAAACATGACTAAGCAGAAACAACAATTGTTAATGGAAACAACGGACTGTGAAGTAACTAGTAAGGTGAAATATTTGGGAGTTGAGCTGACTGCAAAAAATATAGATTTGTTCAAGAATAATTATGAAAAATTATGGACTCAGATAGAGAGAGACTTGATCAAATGGAATAGACTGAATTTGTCATGGTTGGGCAGGATTGCAGCAGTTAAGATGAATGTGTTACCAAGAGTAATGTTTTTGCTACAGACAATACCAATCATCAGAGACTCTAAGCAATTTGAAAAATGGCAGAGGAAAATATCAGATTTTGTTTGGGCAGGCAAGAAGCCCCAAGTGAAAGTAAAAGTTCTACAAGATGCAAAGGAAAGAGGCGGAATGCAACTGCCCAACCTGAGACTTTATCATGATGCAATCTGCCTAGTTTGGTTAAAAGAGTGGATGACATTAAAGAATAAGAAACTATTAGCCCTAGAGGGATATAAAAAATTTTTTGGATGGCACGCATACCTATGGCATGACAAAGTAAAGGTCAACTCGATGTTCCTGCATCATTTTGTAAGGAGAAGTTTATATACAATCTGGAAGAAGTATAAAATTTACCTACAAGAAGGAACCCCCTTGTGGGTGGTTCCATACGAGGTGATAGATCCGAGAGCTGTTGATAATGAACAACAATGTTTAACGTACAAAGAAATAACTAAAACTGAAGTATTTAAACTTAGAATAAAGACGCAAGAGGAACTATCACAGACAGATTAGAGATTTATACAATTCGGACTCTGCAAAAGGGGGCATACGAACAGAGAACTCGGAACTAGAGCAGACCCTTTTTAAAGAAGACAAGAAAAGAATATCCAAGGTATACCAAGTACTGTTGAAATGGTATACCGAGGATGAGATAGTTAAAACACAAATGGTGAAATGGGCTATAAACTTTAATAAAGAAATAACAATGGAGGCATGGGAATACCTGTGGAAAACTACAATGAAGACAACGACATGTATTAATATCAAAGAGAACATCTTCAAAATGATTTATCGTTGGTACATGACACCAAAGAAGATTGCGCTAGGGAACTTGAACACTTCTAATAAATGCTGGAAATGTAGGAAGCATGAGGGCTCCCTCTATCATATGTGGTGGTCGTGTGAGGTAGCTAGGCAGTTCTGGGGGGAAATAATAAGAGAAATGAGTGAAATTTTACAGTTTCAAATAAATAAGAACCCAGAACTCCTGCTGCTAAACTTGGGAATGGAGGGAATTCCAGCCCATCATAGGACGTTGATATTTTATATGACTGCAGCAGCTAGACTTTTGTATGCGCAGAAATGGAAAGTACAAGAAGTGCCAACTATTGAAGATTGGATCTACAAATTGCTGTATATGGCTGAAATGGACAAGATGACAAGAAAACTGAGAGATCTGGACTCAAGGCAGTTTAACACAGACTGGGAGAAGCTGAAACAATATCTGGAGAAGAAGTGGGAGGTGGGAGGAAAACTGTGGCAGTTTGAGAACTACTGAAGTACAATAAAAGTATAAAAGAGAGGGGTGACTTTACCGGGGGAGGAAGAGAAATGTGAATTTATAAGCAGTTAGATTAATTAATTGATTGAGATATATACATAGATATGTAAAGGTTAATTGATAGAATATTGATAGAGAATAATTAACGGTTTAAACATGAGGATTGAGTAATTAACAATATTTTTTTTTTACTTGATAAGACTTATATGCACCAAACTGAATGTATAGAAGAGTTAAAACGACTGACTATGTGATGAGTTATATAGAAATACTATAAAAAGAAGAAATGATTAATATATAGAGAACAAATCAAATTGTTTGATTTAAATGTGGGAAATTTTTATGGTTTATGATATATAGAAATATTCAAAATTGGAAAATGGGATAAATTGTTTATCTAAAGAAGTATAGTTTGGATGTATAATAAGTAAAAGAGTTAAAGATGTACTGCTTAATATAATGGAGAACATAGATTTGTTTTAGACAGAGGAAATTAATAGAAGTAAGGGAAAAGGGACAGAGGGTGGGAAAGCTGTTGGAAGTCAACAAAAGGGGGGGGAAAGGGAGGGGGTTAGAAACGAAAAATTAGGGAAAAATTGAATGTAATGTAATGTAAAAATATTAATGTTCTAACCCAATAAAAAATTTTCAAAAAAAAAAAAACTGTCCTTAAGTTACACTTATAATTTTACCAGTAAGATCCAACAGGGGACAAAATTAATCACATACTAAAAATATTGAAAACTAGTAAGTTGGTTTAATTTGTCCAAAGAACTTAGGAAATGATTATTCAGTAATTAGAAGGTGCTATAGAAAGGTCTGACATGCTGGGATTACTGCAGGGTACTTCTGTTTCTCTAGTAATATTGCCAGTCTCTTAGAGGAATACCGAAGCATTATAGGAGATGTTAATATGCTGGTAATAGTCTAACTTTTTTCTGTAGTTTAGAATAAAGCATCAGGTTTATACCAAAGTTGTCCTGTGGAGCAGAATTTCTTTTCCACAGATGCATAATAAAAAGAACACACAGATCTTCTATTCATCTTTCACAAGGTCAAGTACATGAGTTTTAGGCTGATTATTCTCATAAGCACTTACAATGCTTCTTCTTGTTAGAGGGACTACAGAAGAAAAGATAATTCAGACCACAACAAATGTGATATCATGCTACTTTGTCATTTGATCAATACATATGACTTGCTGAGAAGCAAGCAATTGAAGATTTACAATTATGGGGTGGGAGTGAATTATGAGAAATCATGGTGAAATCTATAATTAAACTGACAAATAGTTTGTTGAACTTCAGATTAAGACTTGCTCTGAACTTTACAGCTAATGTCTAGCTTTGCAGCAGTCCTGCATAGGCTCACAAACTCAAATGCAGCCTCCTAACCATGTACGGTAAGTGATCAAAACAATAAAACTCCAGTTTTTCTGACAGGTTCCACAAACACAAAGAGGATGGTAAAGTGCCAGGCCACTGTTATCCACTGGCCACCTCCTCATTGACAAGAGCCATACCCCTCTTAAAATCATAAGGCCCTGTCCAGTCAGAGGTACAATGAGATCCCATCTTGGATCAAACCATAGAACCAAGCTCAAGGCAATGTTAATTGAAGTGCACCTCATGAGCACCTCATGAGTGGTCTCCCCATGAGAAAACTGTCACATGCCTCAATCAAGGTTATATTCTGTGCCTCTCTGACATCCTCATGCACCCAGGCCAGTTGAATGGACATTACATTCCACTCAAGATAATCCCATACAAGGCAAACCCTTTTAGATAAGGGAGACCGAAAACCAACATTGCATTATTGCTAGCTGGTATAACAATAAAAGTCTTCTCATTTTCAATGTTAGTGATTTTCAACCATCTCCTTAAAGTTGTATTATACATCGTTACATTGAGACATATCCAAGAAAGCATAGGCAGTAATTAATTCTTTAGTTGCACAAAGGCTTAATTTGAGGAGAAGCTGTGATAAAGGTTATCCTCTTGAATTTAAGGACAATTTTCACTTCTTAATTTTATTTTGTACAGCATCATTATAAGGCATAAGAGTAAAATCTTCTATTAAAGATCATGTTTGATGGGAACAAGTAACACAAGGCATTTTTTCCAAAATTCCTTCTTAATTGTTCAGCAAGATTCAGTAATTAAATCTTGAACTTAGGATTTTGAATTTTGAATATGTTTATTAAAAGAAGAAGGTTGTAGGATTAAAGAAAGCAATTCTTTCTTCAATACGCTGAACTTCCTTGTATGTTTAAATAATGAGAAGATTTATAGTTCAACATCCACTTTTCCTCATGTTGGTAAAAAAGGAGGAGAGTGTGTTTGGCCAAAGTCAGTTCATGAGCTTTCTAGAGAGGGGAAAAAAACTAGCCTGGGCAAGTCTTGAGAAGGGTCTTCCCTCTATCTTCTGTTTCCACATCAACTAAGTGGCCACTAGCTGAGGAAGCACAGAGGATCTGGGCAACCTAGGTTTGATTCCCTCCACTGCCGTGGAAGCTTGCTGGGAAACTTTGGGCCAGTAACAGACTCTCAGCCTAACCTATCTCACAGAATTATTGTGAGGATAAAACGGAGTGGAGGAGAAGAATGAAAGCTGTTTTGAGTGGAAAAAGGCAGGGTATACATGAAATAAGAAATATAGCCGAAGATAGGGTATAGGTTGGTGAATGGATGGAAAGGAGAGAAGGACATTTGGAAAGTTGAGTATACAGGAGTTGCCAGGGGGAAGAAAAGGGAAAATAGTGTGGGGAGTGGGAAACAGGTATGTGAGAACTCTCCTGTAAGTACTTGTGGGTTCCATACTGGGCCTGGCCCAGCAACTGGCACCACACAACTGGGCCTGGTGGCCAGCAACAGTTATCTGGGTCATAGTTTTCCAAGATAGAGGCTGGTAGGTGGGGGGAGCTGAAGATGGGGAAGATAAATATGTTGGCTGGTGGGTGGGAAGGACAGAAGGAAACAGGAAAAGGGAAGAAGATATGGGAGCATTCTGGGAAGGAAAGTAGTGGGAGAGAGGAAATAAAGTGCATCTGGCAAGTCATTGCAGGTTCTCTGCTTCAGTGTGTGTGTGTATGTAGGACTTCAACTACCAAAACATGTGATGTACACCAGTGATTTACTGTTCAGATATTTACTGCTACTTTAACTGCTGTTGCTTCACATCTGTTCTGCTAGCCTAGGCCTTTTACTGAGACACAGTCTCTACTTGGTTAGGTTTACTTAGGAGTAAGCTTCTAAGTTTTGGCTATGAATGTGTTGGTGATGGACCCTTATTGTCTGTCTGACTATCTATCTGCCTGCCTGCCTGTCTCTCAGACTTTTTCAGTATTGTATGGATTTATTGGATTGGGAGTTGAGAAAGGCTGATAGGCTTGTCATTTAGAGCCTGGTATCATCTCCATAACTGTGCAATGGCAAATGACTGTTGATATATTCATTAATTGCTGTTTTTTAATGCATCAAGTTATTATTTCTGTCTCTTTAAGTATGTCCTGTCTCTAAGCGATATATCATTCCATGTTTGCTGTCTGTCTTTGGAAGTTTACATTAAGGAAGAGAACGTAGTTTAATCTTCCGGTGAAAGAGGGCATTTGCCTTTGCAAAGATGGCCATGTAAGAAAGATAGGTTGCTGACAAGGTATAATAAAGAATCTGTTTCAGTGCAATTCTTTCGACAGACATTGTGGTGATGCCATCCTAATGGTGTTCTAATATGGTCCAGTAACTTATCAAAAACAGAGTAACATAAAAGTGGTAGTTGCCTCTATATCCAAACAGGTGTAAAAAAACTTTATGATTTTCCTAGGATGATATTTCTATTTGCAAATGAATGCTGGGGCTAAAATATCTGCTTATTAAAATCTTTTACACTGTTTTCAGTTTAAAAAGTTAATCTGACCCTAAAATATTCTACTGTGCTTTTTATAATGAAATAGCAGCATAAACATCCATCACACTAATGGGAAAATGTGTATTTTTGAAATCACTCTTCACCATACTTGCAAAGACGTCAGCACAGCAATATACACTCACATGCCCCCAAATGCTTCGTCGGTGAAAGCAGGATCACTTGGAGCTAGAGCAAGGTTTGCTTAAATGGAACAGAAGGCAGTTGAGTTGCAGTTGAAAATCCCATGGGATTTTCATTGCAAGAGACTATCAGAGGTGGTTTGCCATTGCCTGCCTCTGCAACGCTGGTTTTCTTTGGAGGTCCCTCATCCAAGGCTGACTCTGCTTAGCTTCCAAGGTCTGAGAAGATTTGGCTTGCCTGGGCTATCCAAGTCAGATCACCATATAGGGAAGGGGAATAAAAAACTCCCTCCTGTACTTTACTGCTCAAGTTCAAGGAGAGGCAGTTGAGTTGCAGCTTCATCTGGGGGGGAAAAAGGAAAGGAAAACTGGAGGGGTAAAAATGGGTTTACTTGAGCCCCTAACAGTAGTGAAATCAGGTTGCAGAATGTATACTCTGAGCAATCTATTCCTCTCTTTCAGTTTATTCCCTCCAATTCTCATATATTATATAGGGAAAGGAGGAGGAAAGTGCCCTCAAGTCATAGCTCACTTATGGTGATTTACCCCCCCCACACACACACACACACTCCCATGGGATTTTCATTGCAAGAGACTATCAGAGGTGGTTTGCCATTGCCTGCCTCTGCAACGCTGGTTTTCTTTGGAGGTCCCTCATCCAAGGCTGACTCTGCTTAGCTTCCAAGGTCTGAGAAGATTTGGCTTGCCTGGGCTATCCAAGTCAGATCACCATATAGGGAAGGGGAATAAAAACTCCCTCCTGTACTTTACTGCTCAAGTTCAAGGAGAGAAGAAAAGTTTTCTGCCACTCCACTGGCCTGGAGCCTCAGCTCTCTGTACGACAGGGCACACTGAAATATTAGATTGCTGACATTTATGCTAGGTGAGCCGGAAGCTACTTATTTATACTAAAGCTGAGGACCAGCATTGGTATTAGTATTGTTGGACAGCTGCTGAGGCCCAGGGATCCCCAGGAGGGTCCACTGTCAACCTCTCAGATCCACCACAATGTAGGTGCAGCATGTAGGCATGGCAGGGAGGACAGATCTCCTGCTACAGTGAGAAACTTCCCAACCTCCAACCATGGCCTCCAGCTGCTGCCCATTGCAACAGTGGAAGAAAAACAATGGGGAAATTGATATCACAGTGACATCATATATTTGTACCACAGAGTTTTGAGGGAAGCCTAGAGCATTATGGCAGTGTACCTTCAACACATCTGGCTTCACATTGTCAATATGAATGTCTCCACTTCCTAAAACTCATGCCATTTTCTTGTGCTTGTGTGGCAACCCTAAGGTATGGTCTTCAGCCACTTTAACCCACAGCAACGACAGTGAAATTCAGCCCTCCAAAGGGCCCTTGTTATTCTTCCTCTTCTAAGAGGGAAGAATATAGGGAAGGAATGTGTGTATGTGTGCAGTTGAGAACAAATGGTATGCTTTGAAGATCTTCTGGCCCTGGCCCTGCTGAAATCTTAAACTAAACTTGCTCAATATGTGGTGATAAGTTTTTTTTTTTTAAGAATCTATTACAAATGTGTCTGAAGCTTTCTGTAATACATTAACTTTTTGAGTAAAAAAATTCGTAATGGTTGTGTGATGGCAATCATTCAGATATTTTACAGGGTCAGTAATTCTGTTGTGATGTTGTTCACCTTACTGTGAAAAATCATAGAGTAACGCTCAGTGCTTCTTATTGGAAACCGATCTGTTTCTTCAATGTTTGCAATTAAAAAAATCAGCCTTTAGCAATATTTTATGTAGATTCATTAGCATAACGAACAGTCAGTTTCTGCCATTAGTTAGATGAAGCACTTGTAAGTGCCACAAGCTGACCTGTTCCCCCTTCAGAAGAAATACGCTAATAGGAATATATTCTTTATATAACAAGAAGAGATCCAAATAAGAATGAAGCCAAGAGTTTTGATCCTGTCTAGAGTGCATAAACTCTTTTCTAATGTTATGTCTATATACTAGCAGGCTCAGTAATAAGATTAAGAGTTTCAGCTCTAAGGCCAGGTATTCAACAAAAGTAATAAAAGCATTTGAAGCTTTCACTGTAAATGACTGTGATGACCCTTATTGAAAGTTTGGGTATTGGGATACATCAAAGGGGCATTTCTGTAAAGTGTGGAATATAAATAAATAACATTTTTAAAAGGGGGGGATTTCTACCTCTATTGCTAATTTCCATCTTGAATACCAAGATACTTAACTATTTTTTTTTAAATGAACTGCAAACATTTATGTTTTCATTCCAGGAAACTATATCAGAAAACTATTGACTTCCTGGAAACAAAAATAATATTTTTTTAAAAAATATTTTATGAGCATTTCTGGAGGAATGGGGGAAAGCAGGTTTGTTAACCGACCTTACCTTCTTTGAGCTGTTTTCCATAGTTGTGGCCATGCACATCTGAGAAAAGTTTTTAGGAACATGGTAGTTTTATTTTGTGTGATAATATGGTGCACCCAAAACAGGGTAATGCTATTAGTTATGGCTTTGATGCCGAAGTTCCTGCAGTTTAACGTGCTGTTTAAGGCAAAGTACATGCCTGGTATAGATAATAATACAGCAGATGTCCTGTTTTGTTTCCAGGAAGATTGTTTCTGTGTGTAGAGTTCAGCAGTTTTGGTTTTATTTGAAAAGAAAAAGTTTATTGGTTAAGATATTGAGGGGCTACCTCATGGCTCTGGTTTTTACGGCAAGGTCAGAGGCTTAGATGACAGCACTGGGGAATTTCAGGATCAGGTGGATATGGGAAGGCTGGATGCAGGAAGGACCAGCTGTTAGGAATGCACGGTGTTTCTTCACACCAGAAATAGGCTGCTAGTGCAGGAGAATAGTTTAAAATACACTGACAGCAAGGAAGCTATATTTAGGGAGATAGTACTAATGGCCTTTTACAGAGCTTTGAGTTTTAGTGAGCTTTTGGCTGCTTCTCAATGGGATGTGTTTTTGATTGCCCTCCAAATGTCAGACTTCATGCTCTCATCTGGAAAGAGGAACTGGTGATAAAGAAATCCAAGACAGAGGGGTGCAAGTCATCAGGTGGTCCAATCTAAGCATTGAGGGTGTTTATGATTGTGTATAGTGCTAGCCCTGGCTACCTTTTCCAGCACGAAGATGAGTGTCAACCAATGACATTTCAATTCTGATATAAGACATGGTGGATAATGGTGGACTCACAGCAAAGTTGTATGGTACACCTTTGTTTCATATGGGGCAGCATCTATGGCTTCAAGGCTGGGTTTGGATGAGCTAATGATTGAGAGGATTGGCAGATTGGTGGTCAAAGGCCTTTTAATGTTCCTTGACGTGCCTGTAGGTGCAGGCACATCAAGGAACCCAGTCTGAGTTCTGATAATAGAACATTCCATTGCCTTCTGGGTGAGCAGAAAGGCCACTGTGATGTTGAGATGTAGTTAAGCCTCTGATCTCCTAGCCAGCATCCAGTGACATGGGGGATGGGGAATGCCTTGGAACCAGCTCCTGCCTTCTCTCCATCAGGCCTTGAGAGAAGACAGTCATGCTGAACTTCTAGTTCTGCATCTGTCTGAAGATTATCTGGTGCAGAGGAAAGGGATTATGTTGACTTTAAGAATATATAATGACTTGGGGAAAAAACCCTAAATATTGCTGCTCAGGGACAATCATTGTATGGACAGAATTGTTACAGAGGAGGATAGGGCAAGGCACTCTGAAGCCAACACATATTGAGTGGGCTAGGCATAATGTCAGAGCAATGCAGTGCTGGAAGATGCTGGAAGGTGGTGGAATTTTATGCCACATCAGATCTGATATGCCTTATCTGTACAGAGGTGATGGTGTGCATCTTTCTCCTGAAGGATGTGATGCTTATCAGATAATCTGCAGGATGTTATAGTCTGCAGCTGGGGCAGGGGCTGTGTCACGTGGTCACCTGTCATACCCAACATGATCCTGTGTACTGTTTGTGCTCTAATTTTATGGATTTCACTATAGGCTGAAGCTATTTCTTGACCATGATGTGAAAGTATGTAAGGGGTGGGGGCTGTCTCTACTGTTATCTGTATGTTCTCTTAACTTCCTCTCTCCTTAGCCTGGGAAGAGATGCTTGCATGGACTGTTATGGCCTTGAGACTTCCAACTCCACGTTTTCCTGCCTAGATGCTTCCTTTTGAATGTAGCTGACCATTACCATAAGGGGTGATTTCGGAATTCACCTGTGTGAATACTATATATATCTTGTGCTTGTAGGGAAACGTAATTCCTGTCAAAATGGAGTAAGAGCCTGAAACCGGTAGCTTATCAATAAAGTTCTTTAACTTATGCAGTGAAGTCTTTTGAGAGTTATCTGGCAGATCCTTACAGGCTGTTAAGCTGGACTATCCCCCCCCCTTTGGTAGGTTTATGGTGGGCTGTTCACAATATGCAGGGCTGAGTGGCAAGCACCCTGAGGCATCATGGATGGAGGGAGTGTCTTGACCACCCCATCACTGTCCTTACTGAGCTTGAGGGTGGGGCTTGAGAAGGAGCGGTCCTTGGTGCTGAGCAACATTTTTCTGAACCTGGTGGTGGCCTTACAGTTCATTAGGGGAGGAGTAGTGGAGCTTGGCATCCCTCATTACATTGTGCACAGGTAAGGATAAACAAGGTCAGCCAAGACACTGGCTGCATTTGCAGCTATGGTGGATCTGTCAGATAAGGTAGCCAAATAGTCAGGCTGCCTAGTGCAGCCTGCCTTCATTTAAACATGTAGTACATTTAAATATATGATGTAGACCAGCTGTTTAAATAAACTAGTTAAATCCACACACTTGGTCTCATGTCTTTATTTGTAGTGCTTGGGTAAAACTCATTTTCTTTGTATGTCCCTCAGAAGACACCATTATTTACTGAAACAGAGAAGCTACTCAGCTTCTAATGAAACAGTCTGTAATTGTATTATAAATTGCAGCAGAGAATAAAAAAATCCATTAACAAAAGGAAAACTTACTTAATAAAGATTTCTAGCAAGGTGCCTAAGTTTGTCTGTAGTCTAAGTATTCATTTAATACCAAATGCTGGAAAACATTTCTAGACTTTGCAATACTTTAGTCTCAAGTACATTAGAGCAACAATAAAAAATTCACAGCCAACAGCATTTTAATAAAATGTTTTCTTTGAATGCAGAGTTGATAACATCCTTATACTTGAATTTGCATCTACATGTCATCCTTAAATTCTGAAGTTTCCAAAATAATGTTGGTGATTGATACTTAACCATATAAGTCAATTTCTCATATCACTAATTGCACATATTCTGGTCAACTGCTGGCAATTATTTACAATATGTACCTGCCAGCCTGTTTTTTTATAAAAGCAATAAGCCAATTAGAAGACATGCTGCTCTTCTCTAATTACAGTCTTTTCCTTAGGAAATGCTGAGTAGTGAATTTGGTGTCCATGTTTTTCTTTTTCGTTACTGACAAAAAAAAAGAATTAAAAGCAGGGCAAGGCCATGCATAGGTTGTTGTGATTTCTACAGCAGTGACCTAAATTCTTTTTAAAATGGTACATTAATTCACTACTACTATTCAGCTTCCTTCCCATGGGGAGACCCCCCCCCCACACACACAGGATAGTACAGCAAAACAGACAAAACTATAAGTGGTACATAGTGCTCTATCAAACTAATTGGATGATCAGAGAATCTAATACTTGTTCTTTTGGCTAATCCAAGCATATACAAGAACCATCTTTGTACAGCTGGATGGATGACTTGCTGTCTAAGAGAACTTAGGCCTCAAAAGCCAATTAGGAGAAACAGCTTAGCAAAAGCTTCAGGATGGGGGGAAATGTTGACATCGGCCTCAGGATCCCAATTAGAAATGCACTCAAAAGCCTAGCATGTATCTGGCAACAACTACTGTATAAGGCTGTATAAGGCTACAGTCCCCTGATTTATACCCTGCTTTTCATTATTTTTGTTCCCAAAGCAGATTTACAAGCCCCTCCTCAACCTTTAGACACCCTGGGCAATATACATATAAAATCAGAATAAAATACAATTAACAGAAAAAAATAAATCTCAGCGCATAATAAGCTAACACCTGCATTCAAGAGCTGAAGGGTAATAGAAAAAAACAAGCAAACTAAGTATTTGCCTGGGCAAGGGTACAGAGATCACTTCTTCTGTTCCCCTCAGACAGCACAACCATGCTATCCTGGCAGAGGGTAAAGTAACTACGCACGTAACTACAGATGGTGGACTACCTTATGCAAAGGCATAAGCATGTTCCAATCTTGTTTAGAATCAGGAGGACCTTCCAGAAATCTAAGATGATCCAATAATTAGTAACAAGTTGAAATACTGTGCATAGAAATGCCAATTGGGGCAGTCTTGTTTGGGGGAAATCCTGCAAAATCTTCTAGTCAGACTATGTCCCTGTCAGGAAAGTATCCGCTGAGTCATTCCCTCCTGCTGAGGGTACTGAAACCAGATGATGTGGTGAGAGACTAATGTTTCAATCATTACTGCATGTCTGAAATTATTGCAGCATGATTAATTGTATTAAAGGATAGGTGTTATTGTATACAAATTTTGATAAGTTATAATGGTCCAATTTCTGTCCCTAAAATTTTGAACTCTGTGAAAATTTACCATTGTAGTCTTTGCATTCTAAAACTATACAACAGAATATCTAATTGACCCTTAACCACATGTGTGTGCAGGAAAGGTTTTATCAACTTTACAGCTCTTCAGAGGTGGTATTATGCCTCTGGCAATCACTATGGTTTTGTTTCAGTTGCCTTTTAGTACTCTCCCAGTATGCTTCTGAAACACTGTCCCTTTTGATTTGCATAGGTAAAATAGCATAAAATTGCCACTAAGTGGCTACCTGATTTAAGTACCTTCCTTGAGGAGGAAAATGTATGCTTACATTGTCTTCAAAGAATGAGGGGAAAGTATATGGACTTCAGTCTCCAATTCAATGGGCAGCCTGTTGTTGTGGCTATTAGCATTCAGTGCTGTCTCAAATCGGTAAGCAAATGTTTGCAGAAGAATGCATTTGAAAAAATTAAAATTGCTGGGCTGTTCATATTTTGAACATTACAAATGAAATGAGTTTGTTCAGACTCAATTTTGTCATCAGGTTAAAAGAAACAAACACACACTTTGTCTGGGCTGCCATTAAGAGACAAAACTGAGTCATCATTATGAACATATACTTAAAATGCAATTTTAAGCCTTCGACAATATATAAAATGCAATACTTTGATAGGTACACAAATATTCTACCAATCTTCTGTAACAATAACACATTTTTACAATTCTTAGCTTATTCACAGCTGTACATATGTTGAAGTGTAAGGAGGACTGTAGCAGAAAACCATTTCAATTCCTTATTTTCAGTTCCTTACTGTTCTTCTCCATGTTTCCATACTTTTACAGTGCAATTCCATGCAAATTTATTCGTCTCTCAATGAAATTAATAGGCTTAGAGAGGATTAACTCTGATTGCAGTAATAATCAGATTGCAATGTTACTGTAGAACAGCAGAATTTGAGTCCAGTGGCTCCTTAGAGACCAACAATATTTTTAGAGTGTAAATTTTCAAGAGTCAGAGCATGTGTCTGAAGAAGAGAGCTCTGACTCTTAAAAGTTTACACTCTGAAAATCTTGTTGGTCTCTAAGGTGCCACAGGACCCAAATCTTGCTGTTCTACTGCAGATTAACACAGCTACCCACCTAACTAATGTTACAGTACAAGCTTAAAGTTGCACCCTCTTAAATTCATTGAATAGGTTTTGACTGGATTAACTTTACATAGAACTGCCCTCTTAGCATCTTATAAACCTAAGAGTTGGACACTTCAATATATGCACACCAATCCTATATATTACTCAGAACAAAACACCTCTGTATCAAATAAAGCTTTCTTCCTTGCAAGCATGCAAAGGCTTGCAGACTTACAGCTGTAAATTCATTGTCATTCATAATAAACTCAGTCATGGTTGCCCTGCATCATCTAAATTTGTATGCAACATGATACAGGATTGGATGGGGTTGTTCATTGCACATCCTGTGAGGTATTGGCTGTGGGAAGCCAAATAGGCTCCTCTTCTCCTCCCATAAGGCGTTTGCCATATGCTATTAACCCACCCCCACCTTCTGTGAGGAAACATAGGGCTAGCCGGAAGCTATAGGTCCAAGCAGAAATTTGGAGGGGATCATTTTTGTTTCTTTAATGTTGTTTCCTAAGGGGAGATGTAAGTAGGCCTTGTCTTTGGACTGGATAGGCCATCATTAGGGATGGTAGGAATAGGCTGGGTTGCTCATATAGGTATGGTTAATTGGCAAGCACTGTTGCAGCATCACACAATGAAAGATCATTCCGGCAACATCCCATCATTCATTGTACCAGAGCAGGCTGAGTTGGGAAGGAAATGCTCTTAGTGCTGAGCATCATCAAACAAATGCTTATTTGTCTGTGCGGCACAACTGGGGTAAGGAGATGAAGCTTGATATCTCTTAGCATAGTTCATGAGCTGGCATTGAAGAGACACATGTTTTCCCCTCATTCCACTTTCACGCCCTAAAAAGTGGCAGTGAGGAACCGGGACTCTTGACGGGAGACCTCCTGACAAAGCAGAACTGGCAGTCCTAGCTGCTAGACATGGATAACTTTATGTTATAGTTCATTTTGAACATAATTATTATTATTAATGCTGCATGATTTTACTTGTGTTCTTAAATAATGCTAGAAGTTACATTGCTATCATGTTTATGCCATTTTGGGTCCCCACAGTAGGGTAAAAGACAGGGTATCAATCAATCAATCAATCAATCAATCAATCAATCAATCAATCAATCAATCAATCAATCAATCAATCAATCAATCAATCAATCAATCAATCAATCAATCGTTATTATAGTTGAGAGGTGAAAAGGCAGTCTGCCAAAATTCTCTGATTTCAACTAAAGCTACAATACTATGGCAATTAAGCTATGTTTCTGTTTTCTTAAAGCTCAGTAGTGATTTAAACTGCTTCATTTATAAACAGAAAACATTAGAAGATTTTAAATGGATGTTAAGTAATACAAAGCAACCTACATTAGTAATAATTTGTTCAAGGAAAGTGCTATGTCATTTTTAACAACAGATTTTTGACAGGAAACACCCCTCCAGAAGAGTTTTATGTTTATCTTGATCTTATGCATTTTTTCCAGGGGATCACCCAATCAACCATTTAATTCAATTAATTTGTTGTATTGCATTTTTATCCTGCTTTTCAGCAAAAACTTGGCTCCTTAAAGAGAACAAAATCCAGTACAAGTGGGAATATTTCCTCTCTGTTCAGATTGCAATTTGATTGCAAATTGAACATGTAAAATGTCAACAACATGAAAATGAACACTTGAACACTTTTTTAAATGCTTATTTTTGTAATACTTGAAATTGTCCTAAATGGTACTGAAGAAAGTTTTGTGCTGTTATGTTCTAACACTGCTTTCTCTACAGCTACCCCCACCCTTTGTTCCCCTAATGCATGCTTTTGACTTAACTGAAGTGTTTTATTCAGTATTGAAAACTGTTGGCTTTTCTTTCTATTTCTCGCTCTGTTTTTTTTCATTTTCCTGACTCGATGCTCATTCACAGGATTGCTGAAGCCCAGTTGCAAACATAGCACAGGCACATTCACACACTACTTTGTCTTCCCCCTCCCTCCTATCCATCCTCTCATCCATCTAAAGCACAGAATTGAAACCAAAAAATGCAAAAGTGATACTTCTTTTGGCTGTCTTCATTTTGCATGAAAGCAGGGAAGTTGCCCAATTTACCTTTAGTATTTCAGCCTTGCCTGTTTTCCTTCCTAACTCCCAAAGTGTTTGTGTTGATTTGGATAACCAGTAAAGCATCCCTCAGTTTCTGCAACTTTAAATTCTTATGTTGCTATTTGAAAACTGTACTTTCATCGAGAAAGCGACCACTTCTGCCGCCAGCCTGGCTGTGGGGCGGGGGGTCGTCATTTGCCTCCTCGGAAGGAGGAAGAGAAGGCGCGCTTTCCCCGGACATACGGGGATTGCGCGGGGGCGGAGCTTGCTAGCCGTTAGGCTGCTCCGCTCCCCCGCCGGCGTCAGTCGCCCGGGAAAGAGCTCGGCCCACCCTCCTCTCCCTGTATCGGTGCAGGATTAGCCGGTTGCTGTAGTCAGAGCCAGGTAGGAATTTTTTCCTCCGGTCACCTAATTGGCCCGGGTCCGGAGGTTTTTCGCCTACCTTGTACCGATATTGTGGTTGAGGTGATTGGCACGGTGGCGCTGTTTAGATAAATCATTTTGGCAGGATAGAATTGGGAAATAGGGAGCGGGCCGGTGAGCACCCTTGGCGCTTCTCCATTTTGGGGAAGAGGGGTCTGCCTGAAGCGGATGGTACTGCTTGTGACGGCTGCCATGCTGCATGGGCAGACTGCCTTGGGGAACCCTGTGTGCAAGTCCTACCTCACTGCTGTACGGCTGAGGTGTGGGAGCTTGATTGGGGGAACCAAATTTGCCTGGCTGTCCAGGTAGCTGCCATCCGGTGGATGGCTTAAGCCTGGGGCTTCGGGGCTCGCCCAGACAGGTCGAGGCGGAGGTCCAAGGTGCGACCACGTGGCTCGTCCTGTACCGCTAGTTTGCCCTTGCCGCAGTTTGATAGTTATGGTTATAAATATTGTTATCTTAATAAAAGTGGCCCTTAGTACCAAACAGTGACGTCTGTCTCTTCATTCCGACTGGGGTGGCAAAGTTCTAAGCATGTTCTTACATTTCTATTCTTACATTTTATTTCTTACATTGCTATTCTTACATTGCTATCTGAGAACTATACTTTAATCCAGAAAGTTCTAAACATGTTCCAATATCATCAACACCAGCACTTGTTCAAAGGTATACATATACTCAAAAGTACAAAATATATAGCTGTTTTTACACTATGCTTGACCTGACTCCAATGACCTTAGGGCACATGTAATCCAAGCTAGCCTGCTTGTAGTGAGAGTTCACCAACAAAGGCAACCCAGCTGTTAGAAGGGCACTCTGTTTACTATTGTTTACTGCTCTGACTGACCTTTAATATGCAGATTGCTGTTCTCATGATTTCCTCCTCCTGACTTCCTCCCTCTCTCTCCTTCTCATCCTGGCTTTGTTTCAGGCAACACCTCTCTCCTTCTCCTCCCTCCATCTTGGCAGCATGGATGCAGGCCTTGCCCTGCCATCCATGTCCATCCTTATAGATAGGTAGTTAGGATCTGTCTCTTCTCCTTTCCTATCAGAGTGTGGAATTCCTGCAATAAAGAACTCTTATTTCTTTTCTAAATATAAACTAAGTGCATGCTTTTATTATTTCCATTCCTGCACACACACAAGCCAGCAGAATGAGCTCACAACTAGAGATGGGAGCGAACAGCAATACAAACCAAAAAAAAAAAAAAAAGCCACAAACAGCCCAATCTGCTGTTCATGAACAAGCTATTCATGAGGCTCCATTCTAAATGGACAGGTGGTCATTGCAAGCCTTGTTCATTGCTGTTTGTCTTGCTGTTTGTCTAGCCAGACAGTCTGGCACCTGCAGTCAATTCCCTTGGCAACTTAGGCAGGGATTGTCTGAACTCTGGCTGGACTCCTCCTGTTGCCCTGGAAACCCCAATCTAAGCCCAATTTAGCTTGATAGGCAGGTCTTCCTTTCAAGTGTGGAGTTCCAAATATGTTACAACAAGGGAGCAAAGAGCAGGGGGGAGGGGGCGCCCAGCTCTGACTTTTCAGACAGTGGAAAGGGAGAGAGACAGTTGCTGTTGGCATTTTGATAGAGTGCATTGGAGCTTGAATGTTCTTTGTGTGTGGTGGGATAGGGATTTACCCACCTTCAGGTTCCAGGGCTGCTGCCAGGCTCTGGGGCCAAGCTATTATTTATTATTGGTACCTTTCCTGGTGCCTGCTCAGGTCAGGTTTCTGGGAGTGGTGCAGTAGGGATCTTGACTTGAATGGTAGCTGGAGAAGAGCCTGCTGGCCCCCACAAACAGCCAACCACGAACATGTGCGTGAACAGGGCCATGTTCATGGTTGTTCGTGAGCCCCTGTTCGTGGATGGCAACGAACATCGTGTTCGGGTTTTTTTCTGTTCGTGCCCATCTCTACTCACAACCACTTATAATCACGCTTCCTATGCCTAACAATAGACTCTGCTAATGGCCCAAACATGGAATCCTTTAATTAGGTTTCTGGAGCCCACATAATAATTTATTTATCACCACCAAGCCCCCTTGCTGATGAATTCCACCATGGTGCTGATGTAAAACTCTTTGAAACCATGCTCGCTTTGAACTGCAAAGTGAGTCATCAGTGTGTGTATCCTGCACTCTTCAGAAAACAAGCACTATGAACCAAGTAAATTGAATTTTAGAACGTCTTGTGACAAACAAATAATCCCATGGTACAAGTACCGAATGAAATGCAATAAAAATGCCTCTTAGAGAGGTTAGAGGGATGATGATTAAAGGGTGTTTTCCCCTCTTTAGATGACCCGGCCAATGGCAACTGAAAGCTGGAGAGAATGTTTGTGTTTTGTTTTTAATTTAGTAGTTGCTGAAATTGGAGAAACTGTAAAGGCATGCGAGATTCATGAATGAAATGTCAGCATCTGTATCTTCTGACAAATACTTGAGTTCAAAGTTGCAGAAATTGAGGGATATGTTTTACTAGTTATTCTTCAATATATTCATATTGGTAAATTTTAACATAGTCAGTTGTCTTTTTGTCGTTGCCATGGCTCTAAAGAAAATCAGCACAATTCATAAATCACGAATTAAAACTCTAAATTTTGAAGCTCTAACTATACGTGATTTGTCATGTCTGTATTCAGTCATGCCATGATTGTCTGTATGTTGTAACCACAATGCTCATTATTAACCTGATGTATTCTCTACTTAGTACAAGTGTTACTCTTTGAGACCCAGAGTGGGTCTCTCCTGTTATCTTATAGAAACATGCTCCTCTAAGCTAGCACTGACCTTGGAGCGTCCAGATGCCATCTCTTGCTACTTCGCCCAGATGCTGGGAATGTATGATTGTATACTGAATGCCTAGCCATAACTAAAAAGGGTTCTCACAGGACCCATGTATACTGCGCGCCAAAACCTTAACAGTTATTTGAGTGTGGGAAAATCAAGTATAACATAGAACTGCTTGCCTTGCCTTATCACTTCTACCAAGTTCTGTGATGGAGTGCAGACCTGAACTGTCAAATCCTAAATAAAGCTTTTCTGCTGGAACCAGTGTGTGTTCACTGGAGAGGGGCTGCAGGATCTACCTGTCAGGAACTGACATGATTGCTAAATGGAATCTCCGTGGTCAGAGGTGCTATTCCTTTAAATGCAACCGCTAGGTCCAAATATCAGCAGTAGCTCTCATGCACTCTCATTTGAGTTTCTTTGGAGAATCTTGTTGGCCACTAATCAAAACAAAATGCCAGACTAGATGAGACTTTAGTCTGACCCGGCAGTTGCTCCTGATTTTCTTAACTTCCTATATTGAGATAAGATGTTTCACATGCAACATGTAACTTCTCTGCCCTAAACACCAGAGATTAGCACATAGCTGATAAGCGCACAGCGCTAACTTGATTAGTCAGCATACTGCATTGGAATTTTGTCTCTAGTTTTTGTTTGGCTGCATAAGTAGTTGGTATCCTAAGCGGCACTATGATATAGGCATAATGGGAAGCAGAAAGGGAAGATGTGTTTTTCATTTCTATTGAGTTCAGTATGAGTATTCATACAGCAGTTATTTTGCCACTATGCAAGTGTGACAGACAGGGTGTAGGCTAGGCACTTACAGGGCCGACTCAATTCCACTCCTCCTCTGGTATGCCCTGGTCCTGCCTGTTTCAGGCCACTTTGCTGGTGTAGCTGAGATAGCACAAAGCTTATTCCAGGGCAATGCCAGTGTAGCGTTCACCAGTATATCTCTAGATATATCCGCTTATTTCTGAGTTATTCAGGGCTCTCTCTGTGTGATGCTAGCATCAGAGGTTAGTTGCCATCTTAAGTGGTTCTCAAAAATGGCTTTAGAATCGTGCCTTAAAAGACTTTTTAAAAAGGTTTTCTCTGTATCTTCAAATATCATGCATCATTATTTTAGGAAAGTATTTCAATGGCATTTAAGTTCTTGAAACTATATAACATATATAACATTGGAAATGGTAAATGGTGTCATTCTAATATTGAAAAGAGTGATTTGTGTCACGTAATGGCAAAGGACAGGAAGATTTTGGAAAATGCTAAGTATATTAAATGATTTTTTCATCTGCAATAAATATTGCATCCTCAGTTATGAGTTGGATCCCATGGTCCACAGGTGCAAAGATTGCAGTATCTTCCCTTAACCCCCTCCCCTGCAAACCATTTCTGATCATGGGAAAGTTTATTCCCAAGGTGGAGGAACTTTTACATACTAATAGCTGCATTGGTTTGGTGTCTGCAGTAGGGAGAGGAAAGGAAGTAACATCTCCGCTTTCTCTTCTGAAACTGATTTCACTTTTGATATTTATATAACATATCTTATAAAATGAGTTCTTATTTTATATTTTATATAAGTAATATGGAAACTTCTTTTAAATTAACTGAAAAATATAATCATAGGCAAAACCAGTAAATCTCTAAAATTGGCCCTTGATTAACTAGTTTAACCACCATCAAGCAAAAATTCTAGGACTTGGGGCTGATCATAGTTATATTCCCATGAAGTTACCATGTATATCATAACAATAATTCTCATCTCCATATACCAGACTGGATGAAAAAGAATATTGAGGACAAGTATTGCTTCCAGTTTACATCCCGGAAATTTAGAAAAGGTTTGGCTTAAAAAAAAAAAATTCGACAATTTAAACCGTCAATGCTCAGCTGAAATCAGGGTCAATGCATCTTTTAAATCTTGCTTGTCCCCAATACTGGTGGACCTTCAATATGTCTATTTTGAAGCCACAGTAACAGACAATAATTTATTTTCTCCAATTAGATAAAGAAACAATAAAAAACACTTTCTTTTGGCAGCTTTTGTTTATTAAATTTTAAATTATCTTACACTTGAGAGAACTGTCCTTTCATTCGAGATCTTCAAGAAGGAACCTTTGCTAACATTTGAAATATGTAAATTTATTTAAATTTAATCAAGTAAGCAATTAACTGTCTTCATTTTATTCAACCAAAGAACCCTTAATTGGTTGACAGCCCTAATTAAATTCATTTTCAGCATGCAGTCTGGCAAGCACTTTTGCGCAGTTCATTTATCGGGAACCTTGTAACAAATTTATGAGAAATTATTTTGCATTATCTATTTTAACCAATTCCCCTCTATATGAAAAATAAGGAAAGAAGAAATAGATTTTCCTACATAGTGATGTTTATGCCCAGCTTCCTGAATCTGCAGTCACTTGAGGCTTACAGTGTCACTTGAAAGTGGTATTCAGGCTCACAGTGCTGCCTCGAAAATTAAGCTCCCATTCTATCTCTGAATTTTTTTCCTGCTGGATTTAGAGTATGCTCTTATGGCAACTTTCAGGATTCAATGGAATTTAGGTTCCAGAATAATAAATATAGATGGACATCTGTAGAACTTCTTAAGAATGGGGGTTTTATATGTAATTTGGGGGAAATTATTGCATTCTTGATAGGGAAACATATTTTTATTTCATTAGAGTTCATACACTGACTTGGATTTTGCTCTGCTTTCTTCCATGCATCTGACCCCAACCCCTCAGTAAGCATTCACCCATACCCAGACTTTCTAGGTATCTATGTTGCTTTAGTCCAGAGATTGAAAAAAATGGGAAGCAGATGACACCTTGAATGTCCAGATTATGAAGAATAACGTGCAAATCATCATAATAGCTAGATGAGCAACAGAATAAACACATAATTTACCAGAGAAGTCTCCATATGGAAGTCCCCCCACCCCCGGCACTATGCCTGTTGATTCAGCACACTGGCAAGCCTCAAAGAAAGAATTGTGCAGTCTTCATGAACTATGCTGCAAAATCCTGTGCAATTTTGCATTTCTTTTTTAATCTTCTCATCAAAACACATTATTTTTTCTTTATGTCTGTATTTCATCCAAGGAGCTCAGCTCAACTCCTATTTTATCCTCCTATTCTAACCTCATAGTTTTTGCTCCCGTTTTATCCTCAAAGAAACACTGTGAGTTATATTAGAAATACTGATTGCCTCACGGTCAGTTACAGCTTCTAAGCCTTAGAAGGGTTAACTCTGTTTAGCATTGCATGGGCACTGAGCTATATGGTACAGTGTTGAACCAGAACTTTCCATTTATTATACAATATTCTTCCTATGCCACAGCCGTGGCTATCACATTATCAGTGCAATCCTAAGAAGAGTTACTCCCGTCTAAACAAATTGAGCTTAGACTCAAGAGGCTTAGACTAAAGGAACTCTTCTTAGGATTCCACTGTACGTAATGTTGCATTCTTCCTTATGAAGCTGCCTATTCTGTGTGAGACTAGAGGTGGGCACGATCCCAAAAAAATTACCGATCAAGCCGTTCTTGGATCTGGGCTGCCGCCGAACCCAGGTCACCGATTCTAAATGATCAAGTCCCATTTCCGATCCAGAATCGGGAAGGCCAAAGCAGGAGGGTGCCCCGCTGTTTCCAGCAATATAGGAATGGTGGTTGATGGCAGCGGCCGCCAGGCCCGGCGGGCGGAGGGTCAGCAATGAGCTGCCTCCCCTCAGGGAGGGAGGGGACATTCACACACACACACACACACACACACACTTAGAGTAGAGGGGGGAGTTTTTAACCTGGCAACGAGCTGACTCCCCTCAGGGAGGGGACATTCCCAGGGCTGGATCTACGGTTGCCAGCGCCCAGGGCAACCGTAGTCAGGCTCTTGCGTGCACGCACGTGCTTCTGGGTCGCCCCCCCACCCACGCAGCAAGCCGGCTGTCCTGGTGCACTGTGGAGCTGGCGGCAGCGCAAGTGGCTTGTAGCCTGCCTGCGCCATTCACCTGCCCCGCAAGACAAGAGGTGGCTGGCTTGCCCACATGCCCCTTGTCCTGGGGAAAGGTGAACGGTGCAGGCAGCCTCCCAGCCTCCCGCGCTGCCTTTTGCCTTTCCCCAGGACAAGGGGCGGCTGGCTTGCCCCCACACCCCTTGTCCTGGGGAAAGGCGAACAGCATGGGCAGCCTCCCAGCCACCCGCACTGCCTTTTGCCTTTCCCCAGGACAAGGGGCGGCTGGCTTGCCCGCGCCCCCCTTGTCCTGGGGAAAGACGAATGGTGCGGGCAGCCTCCCAGCCACCTGCACTGCCTTTTGCTTTTCCTGCAAGCTGGCCTGAGGGAAAGGCAAAAGGCAGTGCGGGTGGCTGGGAGGCCACCCGCGCCATTCGTCTTTCCCCAGGACAAGGGGCGCGTGGGCTTTTTTTTTTTAAAAAAAAAGCAGGGACTGAATCCTCCAATCCATTCCTCCCCACCCAATTTTAAAAGCAAGCAGCCAGTCTTCAAAAAGCATATTTTAAACACACACACAGAACTGTGAATGAGGTTTTCCCACAAAATACAGTGTTTTAAAAGCAGGTTAAAAACAGAGAGTGACAGAAAGAAAAACACCCATTCCTCCTACAAAGCCCCATTTTTTAAAAAAGCAAAAAACCTTTGTGCCCATGGCTTCAGAACACCTCCTTCCCCCTCCCTCCCCTGGGTTGCTGCTCCGTGGTTGGAAGGAAGCCTGCTAATCAAGGAAAGCTGGGCTTCCATTTGTGTTTCGAGGGTGACAGAAGGAGGGCAAACACAGCTCAGACATTTCCCTGGCTCCATTGCCCCAGGAATAAATTACTGGTGCCAGAGTGTCTGCAATTCCGAACAGAAACCGATCCATCCGATCAAGTCCCGAACAAGCAAACCCCCGACCGCTGGATCGGTTGCCGTGGACGGAACCGATTAGCTGAGTCACGATGGCGCAAACGCCATTATCGGTTTTTTTTTCACATTGTGATTCCGATCGTGCCCATCTGTATGTGAGACTGCAATATCAAGTCCATCCACCTAGAACTGCCTACTCTGATAATATTTTCAGATAAGGCTGTTTCCCAGTTCTGACTCTAGAATATTTCTTTTTTGAGAAATACTGATCATTGTACCTGTGATCTTCTGTATGTGCAAGAATGTGCTCTACAACTATAATATTTCTTAGTGTATTTTTAGAGTTCCAGGACTAGCTAAAGGCTGGTTCATAATTGATGGCTGGAATAATGATAGTCTTTGAATGGAATGATTCCTCCACAGGACAGTGTAAAGAGTAAGACTAGTGCAGTGTGTACAATTACAGTGGCAAATTGTATCAGCCACATATCCAGATCTTCTGCACAAAGATACTGTTTAGCAGACATACAGATGGTATTTCCCACATATTCAGCATGGCTGCATACATAGTAGTAGCTCCATGAGCTATTGGAATTTGCATGGAAACTGCTGTCTTAACATGTGCAGTGGAAAACATGTGTATCGTAGACACATGTTCATATAATGGAGGCCCACTTTCCAACTAGGTTGAAATTCACTCTGGGAAGGCTGGAGATAATGAAGAAAAGTTTATTCAATTACAGGTGTCATCTCCTTTGAGATCTAAATCTTCAGATAACAGATGTCTGGACTACCAAAAATAAAAAATAATAAAGACAAATGCAAGGTCCAGTTTTGCTGGAGTAGGTAGGAAATTAAACCACTACATAAACACTGAGGGTTTGAAACAAATTATAACAATGTGCACAGGACAGATTCTGTCTCCAGTTATAGAGCCTAGGCTTGAATAGTAATCACAACAATTTTTTTAAGCTTAAATTGCATATATTTAATTAATAAAGGTGTGCATTCCAGAGATCCTGAGCCAAAATATACATGAAAATCACTGCTTCAGGTTATTACCAAGATTTTCAAAATGGTTACACAAATCCAGGATTCTTAGGCATTATGAAAAACACTGCTCCCCCTGCCCAATCCATGTAGTTTTCTGTGTTTGGATACTTACCATAAGCAGCACACATCTTGTTTCTTCTTTCGTTCCCTGAATTTCCAAGGAAGTGACATTTCTCCCTTCCAGTCAGCTCCTACTGGGTGTCTCTCTCTTGCCCAGCCTGGGGAAGGTGGCTTATGGATGGCACAAGTCTCACCAATGTTGGGATGGGCAGTATCTGGCTGGTGCAAGCCACGCACAAGGTTTGGCAGAGCTGCAAGCCTAGCTAGTGCCTTCTCTTTTCCTCCCTCCTTTTGTAAGATGGGACCCTTTTTTCCTTTGCAAGTAGGATGTCTGGGGGCACCCTTTGGTCCAATTCATTTGAACCTTGGGGTGGTCTTTAGAGGACAGACAACACTAGCTCCCCTACATTTGTGGTGTAATTTGGTTGAATAATAATAATAGCAACAACAACAACAATAACAACATTTGATTTATATACTGCCCTTCAGGACAACTTAATGTCCACTCAGAGTGGTTTACAAAGTGTGTTATTATTATCCTCATAACAATCACCCTGTGAGGTGGGTGGGGCTGAGAGAGCTTCAAAGAGCTGTGACTGACCCAAGGTCACCCAGCTGGCTTCCAGTGGAAAATTGGGGACTCAAAGCCAGATCTCTCTATAGCCACTCTAACCTCTTCCCCAAACTCCCCCATAGAGAATAATGAGAAAGTTATGGTTCTTCTTCCCTCCCTCCTTTGTGTGTGTGTGGGGGGGGGGAACCCTTTCCCCACTACAAGTAGAATGGCTGGAGGTACTTTGTTCAGGGGCTAGTACAATTGGTTGAATTAGCTTGAAACCAGTGTGTGTGTGTGCCTGCCTGCCTGCCTGCCTGCCTGCCTGCCTGCCTGTGTCTTAGTGGACAGGCAGCATTGGTTCCCTGCAGTTTTGGTGTTATTTGGTTGAAAAACACCCTCAAAATGTCCCACATAGCTAACTTGGTAGAGAATGATACCTCAATAATCCTAGAAAAAAACTGAATGCTATAACAGCTCCAGGAGACCCAAATACCACTGAATATTGATATTTACACCCTTCCTCAAATTCGTATCTGGAAAATACTGACTTTTTTTTCTGGTGCGCATCTCTAATACAGAAACAGTTTACCGAAGGTAGAAGACGATTTCTCTGAAATTGCCTTTGTTTCCATAGTGGTTATGGCTAAACATGGGCACGAATAGGAAAAAAACCTGAACAGGCTGTTCGTTGTTCATTCCCGATGACAAACACGAACAGACGAACGTAACCGATCATGTCCCTCTAATGAATGTGTTCGGTGCCCGGTGTTCATTGGTGCCAGAGTGGCCCCCTTAGCACATAGAGAGCCCATATTCACAGGGAGTGTGCAGCAGGCTCTTCTCCAGCCATCATCCAAGTTTGGTCAAGATTGCAATATGGATCTCAGAGTTATACATTCCCAAATTCGATGCCCCAAGGAAACTCCCATTCAACACAAATGGAGACACTCTCCCCTAGTTCACTTTGGCTATGTGTGGTGGTCCTGAAGGTGGGCTGCCTCCCCTCTTGGGGGTGGGGGTCTGGCCGCTCACTGGCAGCACCCCCCATGTGCCCGCCTTCCAGGCCTCCGGGTCAGAGGTGGACAAAGTCTCTGCTTACACAGCAAGGTTGTTGATGACTGTGGGTGGTCAGGGAGAGGGAGACCAAGGGGTTCCTGTGAGGTGGATGGGAAGACCCCGAATCAGCGGCTGCTGGCATCAATCAACTCCCATCACAGAAATGAGGGGACGGGGTGGTGCAAGTGGTGGGGAAGAGACTCATGGCAGTACCCAAGAGGGAGTGGAGAAAAGAGAGAACATGAAGTGGCCAGGGTGCGAGAGTGGGACCAACAGGTTCCGGGTGTGGTGACATGCTGCACCTGGAAGATCCTGCAAGGAGGATGGGAAGACCCCAAATCAGTGGCTGCTGGCATCAACCACCTCCCTGCTGTCACAGAAAGGAGGGGATGGGGTGGTGCAAGTGATGGGGAAGGGACTCGTGGCAGTACCCGAGAGGGAGAAGAGGATAGAGGGAATACAAAGTGGTCAGGGTGGGAGAGGGGGACCCAGGGGTTCCAGGTACGGAAATGAGCCACACCTGGAAGATCCTGTGACAGGGCCTGGAAGACCCCAATCCATCAGTGGCTGCTGGTATCAACCACCTCCCTGCCATCATGGAAAGGAGGGGATGGAGCGGTGCAAATAGTTGGGAAGGGACTTATGGCAGTACCTGGGAGGGAGAGGTATGGATTGGGAACTGGAAAGCTCCCAAGCAAGAGGTAGTTGGGAGGGGTCGGAGTGGTCCCAGAGAGGGAGAGGAAGAAATAGGGCAGTGGCAGCAGCTGCCATCGCCCACCTTCCTGCCTTTGCGGAAAGGACGGGATTCACAGGACACATTCCTATATGGCTCAAAGTGGTCCAGTCAGTTCTGTTGACAGGGGAGCCACCATGCTGTGCAACCGTGCTGTATCCCTATACAGTACAATCAGCTGTGCAATCATAGCTGAGCTGTCCCTCGTGACCAAGGAGGGAGCAGTAACAGGATAGTCCATTGTGAAGCGGCAGCTGACATGACCCGCCGTCCTGTCTTTGTGGAAAAAAGGGGATGGGCAGGACAGGAGAGGTTGTTCATAAGGGTCAGAGTGGTTCCACAGAGGGAGAGGTAGAAAAATGGACCAGCAGCCCCGAGAAATGAGGGGGGGGGGGGCAGAGCAGTTCCACACCACTCTGAGACACCTCACCTGTGCAGGCAATACAGGCAGTACTCATAACAGTTTGGGCAGCACCACCAGACACCAACCCCTTCCTGACTTCATGGAAAGGAGGGGATGGACAGGACAGGAGAGGTTGCTTGGAGGGGACAGAGTGGTTCCTGCGAGGGAGAGAAAGACAGGAGGAGGAGCAGCAGCTGACATTGGCCACCTTTGCAAAAAGGACAGGAGTCGAGGGACCCATTCCCTCCTGCTCAGAGGGCACAGCATTTGCAATGGATAGGGGCACCATGCAGCTCAACAACATGTGCAACAGCTCCTGAGCTGTTGCACAAGTGCCCAAAGAAGGCTGCCGCCAGCATCACCCACTTTTCTGCCTTCACAGAAAGGAGGTGTCATGATGATCTGGCTGTGCCAGGAAGGCAGGATCATCAGAATCCTGTTAACAGTGGGAGTGGGCCTGGCTAAACCTGACCCAAACATGCCAGCCCTTATCTGAGATACCCACAGGACTCGATGGGCAAGGGTGCGCGGTGACAGCATGGAGAACCAAGGGGCAAGATGCTTTAGTAGCCTGCGGAAGCCCACGTACTCCACGATGGATATGGGCAAGCCACGTAGGGCAATCGTCACTGCCAAGACGCAAAGGCCCACCTCCTGAGCCCTCAACCTCACCATTCTAAGCGGCGCTGTCCCAGACCCCGAGGGGACAACCTTTGCAAGCACGGCCTGCCTAAGTGCTCTGCTCCCACCAGCATCACCCTCAGGGCAAGGATTCTTGCTTGGAGAGGATTCCGGTGGCCCTTCCACTGATCCCCACTCAGAAGAGCTGGTCACCCCTTTCTCCCCCCAACGGATGTTTTGCTGGGTGAGGACGGAGACCACAGGCTTGGGTGGTGCATCTTCAGGTGCCAAGTCAGGGACATCGATGACAGGTGCTTCGGGTTTTTGCCCCTGCGCACCAGGACATCACAGGCATGGTACCGCACCACACGGGGGTCATTAGGAAGGGCCCGAAAGTGCCTCCATACGGAGGCATTGAAACGGGCACCGCTAACTGTCCCAGGGGAAGGAGGACAAACGGTTACAGGGTGTGCTGTGGAGCTGGCCACGGACGACCGAGTGAGGGGTGGACTGCAGGCAGGGACACCACCGAGATTTTGGGATGGGGACGGGAGGGATGTTTCATAAAACACAAACCATCCCTCCAGGGATCTATCACCCACCCCTTCCTCAAAATATTGAGAGAGATCCTCTCCCCCCAGTGGAAAGACCTCTTTGGCCTCCTCCACAGCCCCCACAGCTGAATCTGCGGGAGCAGGAGTAATCTCTGCTGCCCCCAAGCCACACCCAGTTCTGCTTTCCACAAGTAAACCAGGAGGACTACTTTTTCACTTCACCCCACGACCATCTGTGGCGGCCACCACAACAGGAAGACTCATTGTGCCCCCAAACTAGAATTAAGGAGGACAGAAAAGGAGAGAACACTGTGAGCCCTCAGCCAAGGTGCCCACTGAGCTTGGCCCCAGAGCCTGGCAGAAGCCCTGGAACCAGAGGGAGTGGCTAGAGCCCTAGCCCAGCACTCCCCGATACCTGACAAGATCAGGCACTAATAATAATGTGAGCCCTGAGTCGAGGTGCCCACTGAGCTTGGCCCCAGGGCCTGGCAGCAGCCCTGGAACTGGTGGCTGAGACTAGAGCCCTAGCCCAGCACACCCACAAACCTGACCACCAGATCAGGCACTGATATTGATACTGGTAATAATCAGTGTGAACCCTCAGCTGAGGTGCCCACAAAGCTTGGCCTCAGATCCTGGCAGCAGCCCTGGAACCAGAGGCTGGGGCTAGGGCCCTAGCCCAGCTCCCCCAATAGCCTGACCAGATAAGGCACTGATAACAATAATAGTAATAATCTGGGTGAGCCCTCAGCCACAGTGCCCGCTGAGCTTGGCCCCAGGGCCTGGCAGCAGCCCTTAAACCAGAGGGAGGGGCTAGAGCCCTAGCCCAGCACACCCATAGCATAACCACCAGATCAGGCACTGATACTAATAATAGTAATAGTCAGGGTGAGCCCTCAGCCGAGATGCCCCCTGAGCTTGGCCCAGGGCCTGGCAGCAGCCCTGGAACCAGAGGCTGAGGCTAGAGCCCTAGCCCAGCACACCCAGAAACCTGACCAGATCAGGCACTGAAATAATAATAATAGTCAGGGTGAGCCCTCAGCCGAGGTGCCCACTGAGCTTGGCCCCAATGCCTGGCAGCAGCCCTGGAACCAGAGGGGATAGCTCCCTATCCCAGCCACCACACTCAGAAAAAAGCCCAGCTCCAATGCACTCTCCCTCTCCCTCTCACAAAAGGCTATCAACAGCTCTTTCCCACTCCAGTGCTTGCTGAAAGTGAAAGCCAGAACTGGGAGCGCAGTGCCCTTTTTTAAGCAGAGGTCTGATTGAGAAACGCAGGAGGTCTGTGGTTTGCAGTCAGAACTGCCTAACAGGGTTTGCAGGGATGAGATTGGAGGTCCCATGGCCACAAAACACCCCTTCCTCCTTCCCTCCCCCCTGGTGTCTGCTCCCACGTTACCAGCTGTAACCGATTTTGCAGCTCCACGCTTGGAAGGAAGACCTGCCCATCAAGCTAACTTGGGCTTTGATTGGGGTGTCCAGGGTGACAGAGGACGTGCAGACATTGTTCAGGCAGTCCCTTCCTCCATTGCCAAGGCAATTGATTGAAGGCGCCTGAGGGTCTGGCTTCCCGAATGGCGGTCAAGCGCAACGATCGAAGCTTGCAATGACCACCTGTTCTGCTGGAATGGCGCCTCACGAACGGCCCGTTCACGAGCAGCCAAGCAGCCTGTTTGTTGGTTTTTTTCTGTTCGTAATGCTGTTTGAGCCCATGTCTAGTTATGACCAGATCAAGATGATCCTACTCCCTTTCTGCCAGCTTGCAACTTCTGTCATGGAAATGGCCTACAATTCCTTTTCAGTCTCTCTCGTTTTTGTCCTCCCTCTTCCACCAAAGAGTTGAGGGCAGTATATGTGGTTTTCCTTTCACCATTCAGTGGCTCCCTTGGCAGTCTGGGGCTTGGACTTGCCCCGCCAGGCTGCCAAAAACATCCTGTGGGCTTGGCTGGGATTGAGCTGCCTATGCTACTGCAGGAGAAAGGGGAGTCGACTGTGTGTCTGGGGGTTGTTGTTACCCAGGGTTGGGCACAGGTGTCAGCAGCTGTGGTTCCAATGGGGAAGATGACCCAGGGCTTTGTGAAGAGGCCTGTAAGTGAGGCACTGACAGAGGAGGTGCTGCATGGCCTGTGGATGGTGCCTGCTGCTGCAGGGCTGGTGGGAGGGGCAGAAAGGAGTATGGCATTGCCAGACAATTGGTGTATACGTACCATAGAAATATGAGTACACTTTACAATAATCTTCATAGTAAGGAAACAGAAAATGGCATGTAAATGAAGAATCACTGGTTCAAGTTTGCACAAAAGGGAAGTGAAATGGAAATAGAGATTTTGAGGTCACAATAGAAAGTCTGAGAAATTCAAAATCATCTTACTGCAATATTTATCTTCCTTATCTTAATTCCTATGACTAAAGGTTTCTTGTGGATATTATTAAGTGTCTGAAAGCCAAATATGACTGTATTATTATCATGAAAACTAACTACTGTTAACTATTAACCATTATGATCATTAGTCTGCATTCATGCTGCCTTGAAATTGAATATTGACTATATAAAAACCACAGGAGGCAATACCTGTATATCAAAAAGTTGAACAAACTGTTGCAAATGTTACCATGAATAATCAGATTTCTATTACTAGTGACTGGTTTTTCTGCTCTCTCCAATTTGAAATGATTGCATATTGGAATCAGTAATAGAGGGATTTTTCAAGTGGAAAATTAGGCAATTTTGGGGTTTTTTTTAAACCAAACTGAGCAAGCAAGATTGAAAGTAGAATAGAATTATTAAGTGTAAAGCTGCAATTCTTAAACTAGTTGCAGATTATAGTTCACAAGTGTGACTGAAAGCAGAATAGAATGATTAAATGAAACCAGTGATTCTTTAAACTGTGGTCTGCAGAATGACAGTGATCTGTATCAAATTTACAGGTAGTTCTCAAGTCTATGACAAAATTCAGAAGAGCAAACAGAAGCATAATAGATGAGGAATCCCTCTCCTCCTGTATTTCAGTATGACCCAGTTTGAGGAGCTACGGGTTGCATACATCATACTGTCCTCTCCTCTATTTTATTATGAATTTATTGCTTTATTGAGTTCATTCACAAATTCAGAACAATGGGCACCTCCCCCTCTGGGGCTGAATGCAGACACAGGATTCTTATGTCTCTACAGATGCTGATGTTTGCACTAATCAACCTGCATTGTACCATTGTTCCTTTGCATTGTGATTCCCTTCCTTGCAACACCCCCTACCACCTTTTGGCTAGGATATAAAGGCTTAGGGAGCTCCATTCCTACTTGTATCTAAAGAAGAGTGCTTTGACTCTCAAAAGCTTATACCCTGAAAATCTTTTTGGTCTTTAAGGTCCCACTGGACTGGAATCTTGCTATTCTACATACCTCACAAAACGGAGGAAGGGGACAATACGTATGGCACCAGGAGCTCCTTATAATGGCATCTCATAAAACAGAAATTCTTAATCAGCAGCCCTTTCTTTCACTGTCACTTTTTAACAATATGGGTGATAATATAACAATGAGTAACCATAGAAGAATGATAGGAATTTTCACATTACACAGATATTTCCATCCTAAAAACTATTATGTAATCAAGTAATCCCCAGCATGGTGCCTTTGGGAGTTATGGTGCCCACTGATGGGTTTCCTGATGCCCACTTGTTTTCACTTCGTTGAAGCAGAAAGTGCTTCAGAAGAGTACAGAATACATGACCATTGGGTCTTCAGGGGGTACCCATTTGGAAATAGCTGACTCCATCATCATATTTAGTTTAGAGCCTCACAACAGTTTTGTAACTGACCTTCTGATTGTAGCCATTTTGTGGTTGGACAGCTGTTTTTTGGTGGCTCCCACTACCCTTTCTCAGCATTTCAAAAGTGCCAGCAGGTTCAACAATGAGGACCCCTGTTGTAACCAGCAGAAGTTGTATGTGCAGCATTTTCTTGGGGCATGGCTGTCTGGTTTCAACCTAAAAGAAATTTCTATGTCTTTGAGAACTGACTTTTTATTTCCATGGAAACATCTCCTGAATTTGTCTCTACCACCATTGATTAAGATGAAGAAGAAGAAGAAGAAGAAGAAATGATTGATAGGAACATAGAAATACAGAGCTGGAAAGTATCCAAGGGTCATCCAGTCCAGCCTCTGCAAAATGCAGTAAATTCACAGCTATCTCCCTCACCTCACCTCCCCCAGTAACCCCTGCTGTACGCCCAGAGGAAGGCAAAAAATCTCCAGAATCCCTGGCCAATCTGGCCTGGAGGAAAATTCCTTCCTGACCCCAAAGTAGTAATCAGCATTACCCTGGACATGTAAGGAAGGGCCATAAGAGCTTAGCACCAGCTCATCCCTTCATTCTCCCCCACCCCGATCTGCGTACATTCTTATTGAGTCATAGAATCCTCATTGCTGTCAGGTGATCATCTAGTCTCTTCTTAAATATCTCCAAGGAAGGAGAGCCCACCACCCCCTGAGTTAGCCTATTCCACTAAGGAGCCACTCTGATAGGAAGTTCTTCCTAACGTTTAGCTGGAAACTTTTTTGCTTTAATTTTAACCCATTATTTCTGGTCTGGGGCAACAGAAAAGATCTCTGCTCTATCCTTCAAGTGACAGCCCTTCAAATACTTGAAGAGGGCTATCATATCACTTCTCATTTGCATTCTCTCCAGGCTAAACAGACCAAGCTCTTTCAACCTTTCTTCATAGTACTTGGTCCCCAGACCGCTCACCATTTTTGTCGACTTCCTTTGGACACATTCTAGCTTGTCAACATCCTTCTTAAACTGTGATGTCCAAAACTGAGCACCGAACTACAAGGGAGGTCTAATACTTTTGTTGATATAGGCTAAAGTCACATTTGACTTTTTAGCTACCTGATCACATTGCTGACTCATGTTCAGTGTATGATCTACTAAGACACCTAGATATTTTTCACATGTACTGCTGCCAAGACAAGTCTCCCCTATCCCATAATTATGCTTTTGATTTTTCTGACCTAAACACAGAACTTTACATTTACCTCTGTACTGAATTTAATTTTGTTAGTTTTAGCCCAGTGTTCCAGCATGTCAAGATTCTGATTCTGTCTTCTAAGCATTTCTTTGAATTTTTCCCTTCATCAATCTGATGGTTATCAAGACTAGATGCAAGCGGCTGCCATTTATGCTTCTACAAACTACAGACAGGCTCAGGTTCAACTGGAAAAATGGAGGCTCTATGGCCATCCTGCATCGTCTTCCTTAGTGGTGATGGGCAGAAAGTCTAAAACATGTAATTGCGGAGGTTAGGCACTGATGATTAAAGGAGGAGTAACATTCTTCAGTTTGGAACCTTCTGTGGAATCTCTCTTAAGCATTTCATCTCTTCCATTCTCATCACTGGAATGTATAAAAATTGCTTTTCCCCTCTCTCCATCATTTAGATTTATTTCTACCACTTCAAATTCTCAGACAGCCTTCTTAGAATACATGTTTTGTTTCTTTATTAACTTTGCAATGGGAGCAAGTCTTCTAGGGCAGAAAACTAGCTTCACCTTTATGAACTCTGTAAAATTGGTTACTTTACATGAGAAAATTATCTCATTATTTGCCTTAGTAATCAATAGTTCTGTTATTGTACCCTCTTGCTATCAGATGAGATGCTGATAGTTGTTCTACTGCTCTTTACAGTGTAAAAAGGACTACTGTGGCCATGTGATAGCCAAATATGATGGGATTGATACATTACATAGGGGACCAAATTAGTTATTGACCTATCTGCTGGTTAATACCATCAGTTTAAATGTAAGTAGACACAGGCTGACAATTGTGTAAATTCAGATATCACATTGGTCAATATCTCAAAGTATTATCTTTATTCTGTTATCAATGCATAATTCTTAGAACACACACAGCAAAGGTGGAAATGTTTATTTTTATGACAAATAACCAGAATTGTTATAAGGGACTATTCAATAAGGAAGGTGTATATGAAGATCAATTTCTTCATGGTGGTGTGTATTATATGGTACAAAATCTTGATTTAGAAGTGCTACACAGCTGTCTACTTCATATTACCAGAACTGCAGCTACAGCTAATGTGTTACACTTTAAGGACATATATATATATGTTGATTATTTTGCACAGACTTCTTGTTCCTAATATGAATCAGAGCCAGAATAAATGGAGTGTTCTCATATCTGAGGGAAGTAAGCATTGAAGTGCCACAATAATTAGTATTGGGACTAGTCCTGTTTAATTTCTCATACATGATTGGGAATTGGGGATGAGCTAAGTACTTAATAGCTTAGTTTACAGATGATACCAAATTATTTAGGATAATTCAGACAGGTTATTAAGGGCTGTAGGAAGATCTCTCTAAGTTGGGTGAGTGGACAACAACTTGAAGAAGTTCAATGTTGGTAAATGTAAATTAATACAAATTGGAACAAAAACTTGTAACTAAATATAAGCTGATGGGGTCTGAACTGATGGTGGCCAACAGGGAAAGAGATCTGAGAGTTGAAGTTGGCAGCTAAATGAAAATGTCAACTCAGTATGTTGCAGCAATGAAAATAAAATGGCCAGTATTGCAGTGCCCTCTGTACGGTTTTGGCTACCTGATCTCAAAATGGATCTTGCAGAAGAAGTGTAGAAGAAGGCAACCAAGATGACTAAGGGGTTAGAGAACCTCTCCTCTTTTCAGTTTTCTTCTGCTCACTAACGAATTTCTGTTTCGTAATATGCAGGTGGTTATAAACCCTTAGATATCATTGTTCCTTATTATTTCAACTCTGATTTTATTGTGTGAAGAATGATCTACTAATACTCTCAATTTGATTATGTCACACAAGAATTCTCTTATAGGTGGAATCTAGATAGATACAAAATAACTCAATATAAATAATGTTTTGATTTGCTTGCTTGCTTGCTTGCTTGCATGTGAACTCCACTGCTAGAAGATGGGCTAGCTTTACATTTTAATCTATGAAAAGAGTTCACAAGTTCTGTAAGATATGTTTTAAAATTCACAAACCTTTAGGAATAGTAGTGCGTCCTCACTCAATATAATTTAAATATTTTATTTTTTCCTCATTTATACCTCATCTTTATCTCTCATGGGACCCCAACTAGCTTACAGCATTCTACTCTGTAAGGTAGACCAGGCTGAGAGTGTGTGACTGGTCCAAGGTCATCCAGAAAAGTTTTCTAGGGAGTACTGTGGGGGAGAGGGTCCAATCTGGATCTTTCAGATGCTATTCCTGCATGCCAAGTCTGTTCTCATTTTTGTAAGGACATATCAATATATCTCAACATGGGCCAACATGGATACTGAAATCAGAGACTGGGATCATAAACCAATAGGCCAGATCTTTCTATAAATCTGAGAAAAGCCCCAAGTTGGCAGAAATTTTTTAAATTAAAAAAATGTACATGGGGAGGGTAAAAAAACACAAAGTAATAGAAATATGTACCTTTAAGAAATGAATGCCCTCTCTGGTGGCCATTGTGAGGCTGCTAGGCAACCAAAACAATAATGTCAGCCTTCAAGCCTTGGGTTCTCTTTGTAAAAGGAAGGGGAGAGGGAAAGGTCCTTTCCTGGTCTATTTTGGCCTTTGAGGAAAGATTTGTGAGACCAGGCCCACAAGGTACTACTGGCAGGCCCAGCTGCTTGCTACTATTTAATAACAGCCACCATACAAAAGTCAGTGTGGTATAGTGGTTAGAATTTCAGACTAGAATTTGAGAGACTCAGGTTTAATTCCTGACCCTACCATGGAAGCTTACTAGGTGACTTTGGGGCAGTCACATGCATCCAGGCTAACTTATCTCACAGATTTGTTGTTTAGATGAAATGGAGAACAGGAGAACAATGTGAGCTGCTTGGGTCCCTATTGTGGATAAAGATGGAGTATTAATGATGTAAATAAATAGTAACTGTAGCTGAAGATGAAGAGAAGATAAAAGGTAGGTTGGAGAGAAGGAAGCAAGGAGAAAGATGAGGATTGCTAAGAGGTGGGAAGGAGAAAATAGTAGGGGTGGGAGCTACAGTGGAAAGTGAGATACCCCCCCCCTCAAGTCATTGCAGGTTCCTCACACACAACTGGACCTATCAGCTGGCACTGCACAACTGGGCTATAGTTTACTCAGGTAGATGCTGCAGGGGAGGGAAAGAGGAAAAACTGAAGGCAGGGGGAGCATAAAGAAGGTTGATGGGTGGAAAGGAGAAAAAGAAGCATGAAAAGGGAAGGGGCTGTGGGGGCATTTAGGGAAAGAAATTAGATGCCACATTTTCCCAAGGGAAAAACAGGCCCTGGTGGATAAAGGTGAGATGTAACTAAGCAGAAAGGTGAGCTGTAGCTAAGCAGAGTTGCTCCCATTAACAGGCATAGAAAACCAATGAGATTAGAAAAGTGTAACTCTCCTTAGGATGACTTTATTCATGGATCAGGATCATAGGCAAGTGTGTCAGAACTGCAAGTTACTGTCATTCAGAACATTAGTATTAGTTTTAATATTAGTATTAGTATTAATGTCATTTATAGTCTGCCTTTCTCACTGAGACTCAAGGCGGATTACACAGTGTGAGATTAGTACAGTCAATATCAAAGACATTTCCATAAACAATGCTATAGGGTAAACAGGGGTCATTTCATAGAAAAAGAGCTGGAGGGACTCATTAGCATAACTCATTAGCATATGCCACACCCCTTGACATCACCAGAAGTGTGTCATTAGCATAACTGATTTGTATATACCACACTCTCTGACATCACCTATCCTGGCTGTTTTGGACCCAATCCTGGCCATTCAGGGCCGAAATTGGGCCCAAAATGGCAAAAAGGGGCCCAAAATTGTCAGGATTGGGCCGCTGCTGAGCAGGAGAGTGATCCACCACCTGTCAGAGGCCCTATCCGAGCTGTTTCGGCCCCAATCCAGGCTGAAATGGGCCCAATATGGCCGAGAGTCAGGTGGGTGGGGCCACCTGACATGTGACCTCTTTGGGGAACTGCCGGAACTGCATTCTTGTGTGTTCCTCCTCGAAATGAGCCTTGAGGGTAAATAAACAGAAGTTTACAAAAACATAGCATTAGTAAGAATCCAGTACAGAGTTGAAGAAATGCTCCTCTGAACTGGCATGTGCTTTTTCATTAAAATATATTTGGTCAACAAAATACAGACAATTCAAAATGAATGTTTGAGAAATCTCTTCTTTATGCAGAAGATGAACTCTGAGGGAGCTATTCCCATTAAAAACAAGATGCATTCAGATTAGTTCAACATATTTAATATGCATGTGAACTCAATCTCATCTATGCCTAGTAAGAGAATAAAAACAGTTGCGGAGCTATCAAGATTTGTGAACAAAAAACCAAATTATTTTTGTGCTTTCTAGATTTGGCTTCTATAATAAAAGCCATAAAACATGTTGCAATAAAAATAGGATTCTCTCAGAAATAAGAAGTGATTGGGCTGCTATTGTAGCACAGCCATTCTTTTATCCTCATTATATTTCATAATTACAAGTTACTCATTTCCAGTTGCAAAAGAATATTTTTGTTAATGTGGATCCAATGGATGAATAATAATCTTATCTAAAAGGAAATTCTTCCATAAAAAGTTTTGATGTCTTAAAAGTTTCTAGCTCCTTATTGTCACAGTGATGTAATGCACATTTAACAGTCTGATAAATTTAATACAAATATCTTACTATAATAACTAACAGAACTTACTTGCTAAGAAAGTGCATGGAAGAACAAAAATTAACCATACAGAATGAATTCATGAATGGTCTCGCACTTCTGTCCATCAATCTGAACTTCTAGAAGGGACTTTCAACATTTTTCTGGGTGGGGGCTATCCATTATTTCTGGCAGTCAATGAGCACTCAAGCTCATGTACTGTTTGTTCCAGCTATTATTCTTCAGACATCACACTCTTTTTTATTTTACTTTTTAAATTTTCGCTTAACAGGAAACTGGATACTCCTGCCTCATCATGAGTGACAGCTACGGAAGTAGCCATGATGACCTGCTGGAATCAGTAACTCTCCTGCTGCCTTTTTCTTCCCAGGAGCTGTATAGCCCTGATCACAAGTTATAGCAAATGTACATACAGTCCATGTACAGCTTACGCTCGTTTTTTCTTTATTCATCCATGGAACAGTTCTCATTTTTCAATGCATGTACAGCTGAATGTGTGATTGAAACTTCACATTTATCTAGGTAGTGGTCACCCATTTCATTAGTAAAGTGAATGCACACTGGCTCTTCCTTATGAAAAGATGTACACATGTTAATGTAGGTTGTACCTCTAACATGTGAACAAAACTTTGCTTTTTCAGAATACATGACAGATAGCTGCATAACCATATCAACTGTCAAAAATGGGAAAGCTGCACCTGTCAGTGATGCACCAGTTATCCTGCTGTCACAAGCGTAAGACTCCCACAGGAACAAAACATTTCTATTTTTTTTTTTTGCTAGCAGAGCTCACTCTACAGTTGACCCTGTTCAATAAAAGTGGAGCCTATTATAGATGTATCTCAGTTCTTGTGAGGGTTACTAGACAGAGAACATCCACGAAAAGGAGAAATTGAAACCCTCAAATAGGACAATATCGTTTTCTCTTGAGATGTGACACAAGCACAGAGGTTGAAATTAAAGGCCAATGAATTTGACTGATTTCCGTTGAAAAGCCCTGTGTTCTCTGTGGTAGAGAATGATAGGCTATGATTTTTAACAATACTGTAGTTTTTTCCCCTCCCTTTCTTGTTCATATAATGGGAAACTGGGAAAGTGAGGTGCATTGATGGTGCTTCAGGCATAGAAAGCCATATGCATTTTGTTTTTATAATTTATTTAGCTATGTTGTTTCTTATAAAGAACAGCCTTTTGCCTCTCTTAGATCTTTACCTCTTTTTGTAGAAATGCCCCTTTGCCCATTTCCTTCTCCCTTTTTAGTTCAGTGTTCAATAAAAGGACGTTTAGACATGATTGTCAACTTACCTGGATTCAACTCTTTTCTTAAATGAGGGCTGCACTGCTTTGCTGGAATACCTTAATGTTGCTGTTCAACATTTGACTCAAACACCATGCCAAGTGACTTTGCAGTTTTGCTGGAGCTGCTTGGGCTAAAAGATAATAACTTGGTAGATAAATTCCATTTCTCCCCTGCATTGCAGCTTACAGATTCAACCATTTTTACACATTCATTTTTGCAGCTAAAATATCGACTGCATGGTGGTCACTTCAACTCCTCAATGTTCCATTGTTCACTGTAATGTTCTTTTCTAGTATTTTGGTGTTTTGGCTTCTACTCTTTCTTGTACATAATTTGCAAAAATCTCATTCCTTTCACAGGAGCACTAAAGAAACTGCATAGTTTAGAATATTCTAATGAGTGTCTTTATGGAAACGAAATGTTTCTTCTTGAAAAATTATAAGCTTTCCATGCATGTCTCCTATCCATGGGCTATCAAATTGGATGGATGTTGAAATTAGAATGGCTCTCCTTTCTTTCATATATAAAAGCCTGGCAAACATGTGATTAATTGCAACTGTATACTATCCACACGTCATGGGCCAGCCTTGGCCCGTCACCTTACCACATGCTGTTGAGTCCTTTTCAGAGGATGAAGAACTAGAGGAGTCAGTAGAGCCACTCTCTATGCCAGAGCAGCCTGCAACAGAGCCAGCCACAGTGCCAGAAGAGCCCTCAATGGAGCAGCCTGGGACCTTTGGAGAAGCCTGGGGGTGAGGGCTCACACAGGACAAAAGAGAAACTGGTACCAGAAGGGACTGAGCCCCCCCCCCCCAAGCCAACCTCAAGACAGAGGAACCAGGAAAGTGTGGTAGTTTGGGAGAGGCAGAGAAGTGCACGCTTACAAGTTCAGCTCCAGCCAGGACTGATCTCCAGGAATGAGGCACTGCAATCAGACAAAGAGGGAACACCTGCACCTCAGCTTCTTAACTAGAGCAGAGGATAAAAGGAGGACCTTGTTTGTCACTCCTTGCGAACTGCATTCCAGTGCCTGGAAGCTCTTAACCCTCCCTTGCCTTCTGCTCCCCACAGATGAAACTCTTGGCTCATGAACCTGGCTTGACTCCTGGACTTGTATCTGCCTGCCTTGCTTTTGGACTGCCCTGCCTGTGAATTGACCCAGACTGTTGGACTTATGCTTGAACTGTCTGACCGGCTAGTCAGCAACCTCATCCTCAAGATGCTCCCAAGCCAGTCCTTGGCCGGTGCCTGACACCCTGGGTGGGACACCACATTTGCGAGGCCACAAGCATGAATTTCTTGCAGACTAGTAACATTTGTAGCTGAGGAGTAGGTTTAAACTCTACTAATCATGATCATACATACTAGGAACAAAATTAATGGAACAAAAAAGGGTAGTTGAAAAAATTTCCATCTCTCAGGTATTCTGTTTAAAAGCCATGGGATATGGCAGAAGGAGAAAGCTGTCTTGGTAGGTATGTGCCTAGAAGAATACCATACAACCAGAACAGTTGGCTCATTTCCCCACCAAATATGACCATTTTGACCAATGTATCTGTGAATAGTGTGTCCCCTTTCTGACCCCATATAATTAAGGGCCCTATTTGCCAGGTCTGTTGAAGAAGCTCGTCATTTACAAATCTGTTGGTGCTTTTCTTAATAACTAATCCAAATTTGCACTACCTTAAATGATATTTGAATTAGGCTTGCTGTCAAAGATTTCTTTTTCAAGTGCACTTTTGCATATTCCAGCGAATAAGAGACTATCCTACATTCTAATACCTAATAATTCTAATATCATGCCAATTTGAGAATGAGCCTATCTGTTGACTTCATTTATTTAAGTTGTTAAGTGCCTGTGGAATACCTGTACTGATACACAATTTATTTCCAACAAATACACCCTAGCTTGGCACCTGTGGTTGATTTCCATTATGGAAAGGGGAAGTTTCATTGATACTGCCCACCCACTGCAGGTCCTTAATTTGTTCTCATGGTCTTCCTAGGAGCACTATTTAGGGGGCATTTTAAACTGCAATGGGTAGGAAGAAGCATAGAAGTCCTGTTTCACTGATGAAAATGCCTTCTATTAATGGATATTTACCATGGTATCTAAGCCAATGGCTAATAGCATATACTTTGCAGAATATATAGGAACAAATACTAAAGAAATCTATGTTCTGGGAAATGGCATGTGGCAGTGATGCTGGAGATATTTTACATAGTAGAAACTAAAGTGAAAAAACAGTCTCAGTTTATAATTCTACTGATTCACTTCAGAAGCTGCCTTTTTAAAATACTGACAGAACACAGGAAAAAATAATAATGCTTCTAGCAGCCAACTTTGCATACTTATGCTACTGGAAGCAAGGTTAAAGATATAAATAGTGATCTTTGTAGAATGCCAGTTCTATAAATATAGGAGAGAAGAGACAACTTTACATTTTTTTCCTGTCAAGAATACTTCTTAAATGGATGACAGTATATTAGGCAGATTTTTTAAACGCAACAGCAATATGCTTGAATGGGCAACAATCTCTCTATTCTTGAGGAGATATTGAACCAAGACCCAATTATGTCATCGTGCTGTTAATAGCACCACTGTTCTCAGAATGATCTTGTATCTTGAATGATCTTAAATGGGACAGATGATTGGTTTAATGTCCCATGCAGAGCACCATATAGCAGCACAATGACCATTCTAAGGGCTATATCACAGAAGCATTTTCATAGCCTCTGGAAAATGAAACAAAGGCTTAGTTATAGAAATTTGACCAGATCACTGGCTAAAGAGAGAACAAAATAAAGCTGGACATTATTACTAAAGGGAGACATTCCATTCTGGAATTCCAAATGTATTAGTATAGTTTGTTCAGTCCCTAAATTCGAAAAATGTTGAGCCTAAACTGAAGTAGATTAATTTTTTTGGAGAGAACATTTTTTTTTAAAAAAATGACATCTATAGTAACTGAACAACTTGGGCCTTGGCTCTTGTAAAAAGTTGTAGTATATAAAACTGGGACTCGAGACAAAAACAAAAATCCCAAACAGTAGTCTTCCTTTCATATCTCACAAAGCAAGAGAAAGCCATGGAAAAGGGGCATTCAGCCATAGGAAGGTATGTAAAGGCATAGGAATGATTCACTTCCATCTACTCATGTGCTATAAAATTTGAATGTTAGCCTGCTAGATACATCACACCTGGGCAAACCTGGTTCTCCTATCACTATGTGTAGTTTGGATCTGACAGTCCTTATATTGATAGCTCCACTATAGAAAATAATGTACAATTGACAATAAGCTGTGAGATGTGAACTGGGGGTGGCAAGACAGGAATAGAGAGGGGCATGAACAGAAAAAAAACCAAACATGATGTTTGTTGTTCGTTGCCATCCACGAACAGGGACGCATGAACAACCACGAACATGGCCCTGTTCATTAACATGTTATTGGTTGGCTGTTCATGGGGGCCAGCAGGCTCTCCCTCAGCCATCATCCAAGTCAAGATCCCTACTGCACCACTCCCAGAAACCTGACCTGAGCAGGCACCAGGAAAGGTACCAATAATAAATTATAGCTTGGCCCAGAGCCTGGCAGCAGCCCCAGAACTTGAAAGGGTAGATCCCTATCCCACCACACACAAAGAACATTCAAGCTCCAATGCACTCTCTCTATCAAAATGCCAACAGCAATTGTCTCTCTCCCTCTCCACTGTCTGCAAAGTCAGAGCTGGGCGCCCCCCTCCCCCCTGCTCTTTGCTCCCTTGTTGTAACAAATTTGGAGCGCCACACTTGAAAGGAAGACCTGCCTATCAAGATAAATTCGGCTTAGATTGGGGTTTCCAGGGCAACAGCAGGAGTTCAGACAGAGTTCAGACAATCCTTGCCTAAGTTGCCAAGGGAATTGATTGCAGTTGCCAGACTGTCTGGTTTGACAAACAGCAAGATGAACAGCAACAAACGAGGCTTGCAACGACCACCTGTTCGTTTAGAATGGAGCCTCACGAACAGCTTGTTCACAAACAGCAGATTGGGATGCTCGTGGCTTTTTTTTGTTCGTATTGCTGTTTGTGCCCATCTCTAGTCAGGAACAGTGGTTTTATTTTGTTCTGAAGTTTTTCAAATATAAAAATATCTTCCTAAACAAAATAAAATTAAAATCTCACTCTTCTCCTGCCCACCACTCTTTATCTCACTTCTTGATCATTTGGCATATCTGTATTAGAACATATAATCTCTCAGAAGGAATATCAAATAAATGAACTCAAATAGTTTCTGAAAATGTGGTGTCTCAAGAAAGTTTTGCTGTATACATTAAATCTACTTCTTCAGTACCTGTCTGAATTTTCTAATGAGTTACTTTCCATTTTCACCTACAGTTCCTCTTCATGGCACTTTTCATGGCACTTTTCAAGTGCCCCTTTTTGAGATTAACATCTCATGTACATTTTTGGTTTTAAAAGAAATTTTGCAAAGTCTGATCAGTAGAAGTGTCCCAGCTCCAACCATAGTACATCCTTCCCAACACTGGATGAAATAAAGGGACAAAGTGCCATTATATGCAAACAATAAAGCCCTAATTATTGTTTCTTTAATGAAAAAAAAAACATATTTGAGTGTGTATTTTGTAGTGCAAATCTCAGCAGAGTTGCATCCTTCTAAGCCCATTGAAATCAATCAACTTAAAACAGTGCCACTCTACGTGGAATAGCACTGTTGAGGTATATCAAAAACCAGTGGGAGAAAGGCCATTTGGCAAAGTTAAAAAATGGTTAAGTAGGAAAAGGCTTAACCTCCTCCATCCAATTATTTCTCTGTGCAAAAATAAATCATCAAACTTTTCCACTCACGCATCTTTTTAATGTTGCATTTCCCAAAGGTTCCCAAAAAGAATCTATTAAGGATTCTACATTGCTTAGGTTATTACAAAAAATTCTCAGAATTGCAGCTTTCATTTTAAAAGTCTGGCTTTCATAATGTTGGAGACAAATTTTATTATTCACTTATTTAGTCTGCCAATTTATATGTCATCTTTCTTCTCTCTAAAGACACTAACCCATGTGCAATAGCAATGTCATCCTTGATACTGACTGATCAAGATACACAAGATATTCTTGCACAAATAAGGATGCTTTAAGATAATACTCAATTAGATTGACAAAATATCATTAAGGAAACCAGGCTTCAAGTGTGGAGCTCCACATTTGTTACAACAAGGGAGCAAAGAGCAGGGGGGGAGGGGGGCTTCCACCTCTGACTTTGCAGACAGTAGAGAGACAGTTGCTGTTGGCATTTTGATAGAGTGCATTGGAGCTTGAATGTTCTTTGTGTGTGGTGGGATAGGGATCTACCCCTTCAAGTTCTGGGGCTGCTGCTATTATTTATTATTGGTACCTTTCCTGGTGCCTGCTCAGGTCAGGTTTCTGGGAATGGTGCAGTAGGGATCTTGACTTGGATGATGACTGAAGGAGAGCCTGCTGGCCCCCACGAACAGCCAACCACGAACATGTTCATGAACAGGGCCATGTTTGTGTTTGTTCATGAGTCCCTGTTCATGGATGGCAATGAACATTGAACATTATGTTTAGGTTTTTTTCTGTTCATGCCCATTCTTAACCACTACACCAAACTGCTGCCACAAACCAATGCTGTCAACCTCAGATTTGGCCTCTGACCTCATAACCCTAGCAAAAGTAGGAAGTTATCAGGTATGAATGCTTGGACCAAGCAATATATTCAACCCTGGGGCTTTTGAATTACCAGGGTAAAGTCCTTGGGAAATTCTGCTCCATGGACTTACATGCTCCCTGCTAGGGTATGGGGCCTGGAGATCTCTCACACTTACAACTGATCTTCAGACAAAAGAGCACAGTTCCCCTGGAGAAAATGGCTGTTTTGGAAGGTGGAGTCTGTGACAGTCTACCCTGCTGAGATCCTTCCCCTCCCCAAACTATGCCCTACCCAGGAATTTCCCACCCAGCTCCAAATCTACAGGAATTTCCCACCCAGAATTGGCAACTGCATACCACAACAGCATTCTGTCTGTGGGCAAATGGCATTAATTTTTATAATAATTTATGTACAGAATCTGAAATTACTTTGGGGAAATGTTCAGTAACACATAAAACAACTGCACTGAACTGAAGCTGGACTTGTTAGCATATGTGTTAATTTATTTTTAAAATATCTTCCTTTGATCCCATTAGTATAATTGGTTTGCATAATTTAAAATACATCCATTGGTTTTTTTTAAAAAAATACTACTAATGAAAGGTAGATTGTTTAAAAAGGTTTATAGTGTCTTCCCAAGACCATATGGAAAATCAAAACAGGCTGTCTGCCAAGGCTATCTCCTTCCCACACTCCTGTGGACAAAGAGTTAAATTAAATCCTGACCTGACCCCTTAGAGATGAAGCCTCTGACTTTTCAGTGTATTGTAATTAGTAATTACTATAACATCCACTGGGTTCATATTACATTATAATATAATGGTGGTGCTATTGAATGCTAACACAGAATGCCTAAATAAAAGCTTCAAATACCCATGGCATGTCATGAGGCAGTCTTTTTAGTAGCAGGCTGGTAGTTTAGAAGGCTCATGCTGTCTGATGAGGCGTTACAGAAAATTTACAAGATTAAATACCCCATTTCATAGAGATATAATCCAACATATTAATTTGGAATCTACCATTCTCTTCTGCAATGAGAACAGCAAAATTCCTTTCCCATTGCAGCAAGTAGTGGAAGATAACCATAGGGTCCAACCGAAAGTATTCACACTGAAGACTTTTAAATATGTAGGACTGAGTCTGATATCATTCTGAAGTCCCATAACATCTAATGCTTTGCTGCTACAGATGACATGTCTGTCTGGCCTAGTGGTTCCTGGCACGTTTGTATGCATTGTATTATGAATGAACCTTAGAAAATTTGGTAGTTTACAATCTTTGCATAACTATTTCATTTTAAGATAATTTGTAACTATAAGCAATTATCTTATGTGGAGCTGCCTTTTATTCAATCAGATCATTTAGCTCAGTACTATTTTCTCTGACTGACTGACAGGCCATTTCCTCATGGGTTATCCGCCCCAGGTTGAGTGCTGTTGATAAGTAGGCTTTTTTCCTGATTCCCCACAGCATCATGTTGCATTTGTGTACCTCCTGAGTTTTCTTCAGCTTTGATCTGATCCTAAGTTTGCCACCTCCATGTCTGGAAATTCATAGACATTTTGGAGATGGAGCCTGGGGAGAGTGGAGCCTGGGGAGAGGCAAGGCTTCACCTGGGTATATTGCCATATAGTTCACTTTCCAAGGCAGCCATTTTCTTCAGGGGAATTGATCTCTGTTGCCGGGATTTGTAACTCAAGTCAAACCTGCTTTGCTGTGAAGTTTTGGGAAAGATCACAGTAAACTGGATTGCTGCCATGTGGGTGGGAAATTTTCCTAATTTTCTCACCCATTTGTCAGCCATTCTCCCTGACACTCCTTGACATTTTTTAAAATTGAAAATATACCAGTAGCCTGGTGGAGGAGAGATTACTGTTGCTGCTGTACTGGAACAGGGAAATGGTAGGAAACCTGCTACAAGGAAGCCCTCATTGCTGCACTGTGCTGGCAGCTGCATCAGCACCTGGAAACCACATAAGCCTTCTCTTGTATGGAAATCAACTCAGAGTGGTTCTCTAGCATCTCAGACAGAGTAGAGTCTTTCTTAAGGCCTGCTGAGATCCTGTAACTGGTGATCACAGAAAGTGAACCTGGGATGTCTGCATGCAAGACAGGTATTCTACTACAGAGCCATCGCTCTTGTAGACTCTTGCATGTGCCTCCATTTTCATCTTCTTTAAAATCATTGCTAGCAGTGCAGATTAATCTCAAATGCAGCAGTCCACATATTTGTAATACCTGTACTACACACATCTGTGAACTGCTACATTTTTAAAAAACCCAGGAAACAACAGATTTTTTTTCTGTTAAAGACCTGGCTGGGGAAATGGGAAATCAGCAAAGAATAGTTACCAAGTATCCAGAATCAAGGTCATTTTGCTGAACTGGTTAAAGCTACTCAAGCAGTTGATCAATAAATGGCTGAAACACAGCATTAGTGGATAGATTTTTGCTTCATTTGTGTTGCATAGGTTATAAATAGAGAAAGAGATTCTTAGGTTCCAAAGAATCTTAAGATGGAAAAAAATGCTTCTCAAGATGGACTCTGCTAACTTCTGAAAACACATGCAGTATGATTTACATTTTTGAAATACTTAAATAAAAAGTGAAAGTAATACATTTTTGTTCGTTTTATCTTAGTTAGAGAGACACGAGTCATCATAATGCTGTGCAAATACCTAAGACAAACATTTAAAAGTTAGGTATGAGTATATTCTTTTGTCTAAGTGTATCTGGGCTGGGTCAGTACCTGAGAAGCACATGGGAATCTATGGAAACTGTTAGGAAAAAAGTTCCATGAAAGAAGGCTTGGATCATACCTAGATTTCCACAGGCAAGAGAAGGGGCTATTTTTGCCAATTCCTTCCATAGCAAGCCAAGACACACCCCAAAATTCTGCTCCTGTGTGACAGGGAACCCTCTAGGAATAGCTTGAGGCAGAATAGGAGGTTTCTTAAGGAGGGGAGATCCCACTCCTTGCATCCATGGAAATCTAGGCAGTATCCAAGCCGAATATAATAATATTAATGATCTGAATCATAAGTAGCAGGAGACAGCTTCCTTTCCAAAGCCTTCTGCAGCCTCAGTTGTGCCCCTGTGAGTCAGTGGACACAAAAGAACAGTGTATGAAGTAAACTGAAGTCTACAATAGGGAGGGAATTTAACCAAATCTCCCTTCCTCTTCAGGAAGAAAAACATTCTATTGGAAGAATTGCTGTACAGCCAATAGAACAGCACCTTAGAAGCCACACTAGTAATTATAATAAACAGTTTATTATTTTCAAGCTGCAATCTTAAATACACTTACTAGGGAGCCCAATGGGACCTCTCTCTGAGTTGATGTGTTAAGGATAGCATTGCAAAACTTTTAACTCATCATCCTAAATATTTTTTTTGTCTAACATTCCTTCATATTTCCTTTTTCTTCTGGATTTAATTTTCTCGTTAAACCCTTCCTTCCCATCCATTTTGGTTTTTATTTTTTAAGTTCTTGCTCATCCTCCTATCATTCATCTTTCCTCAACCCCATCTATTTAGTTTCTGTGTCACCTCATTCCTCTCCTCTGCTGATAGCTGCACTGCTTTTCTCTAACTACCTTTTAAAAGCTGCTACAGATTTCTAAACGTGACCCTTTTTTTGGAGTAGCATCTCCTTTCTCACTTCCAAATCATTTGTTTTCTGCCAAGATCAGACTAACAGATAGCCTATGCAAATAATTATCCACATGACTAACTTACTAGCATTAGGTGTGTAATAGCAGACAAAGGGACTTTCATTAGACTTCAGCTCTCCTTCCAACTTCTTTTTACACCATTCACAAGTAGACCATTTTGGTGTGAATTTGTGTGAGTAATCCCCAGTATCATCACACCTTGTGTGCCACCATGGTGCCACCTCTGGGATTCCTGGCATCCATCTACTTCTTCTTGAAAACTTCTGTCCCCAAAAGCAGAGTGAATTGTTACTATCCTCCACTTCAGGAGGTACTTCAGGAGAGCAGGAGAGAAAGAGGTACTTTAGAAGAGCCCTGGAGGCATTGCCCCCCAGTCGGAATAAGAGGCAGACACAAGGCTTGGGTAATAAAGGGCCACTTTTATTTAGGCAACAACATGAACTGCAACAATGAAAAAACCCTGGCAAGGGCCTAACCAGTGGTACAGGTCAAGCCCTGGGGTCACTCCCCTGGACCCTACCTTGACCTGTCTGGATGAGACCCGCTGCCCTGGATGCGAGCCATTCACATGCATGGCTGGGATCCAGCCAGCCTGGAAGATGGTTTCTCCCTTAAAGCTCCAAGCACCTCCGCCATGGAGCATGAGGGAAGGACTTGTCCAGGAGATCCCACCAGACAGCCTGCCCTCTTAAATGGCCGCTGCAAAGCATGCCAGCCAATCCTGACAGGTCCCTAATATCCCCACCAGTGGGGATGTGCCAAGAGTACTCACCATCCCGCTAACATCCCCCCAACCAAATCCTGCCATTGATGGCCTATACAGCAGCACCGTAGTCCAATAGCCACAGCTCCAGCAAGCAGTACAAGGTAGGCAAAAAACTAGGGAAAAGAAAGGAAAAATTCCTACCTGGCCCCCCAAAAGGCAACTGGTCAAAAACCTGCACTGCTACTGGGTGGGCGGGCAGGCCAAGCACAAGGCAGCAAGTGCTGATGCAGAGGCAGGGCTGTCCTGTTAAGGCACTTAGCCCCGCCCCCTTCCCATGTGACCCTGAGAGGCCAGGGAAATGCTGCCGCTTCTCCTCCGCAGCGGCAAATGCAGCCCCCGGCCTCAAGCCCTGGGCTGCCGGCAGGGTGGGGGCCGAATTACCTTTGGATTTTCAGGAACTATCCATTCAAAAATAGCTGTCCACATTATAAGAGTCCCCACTCTCAAAATTTCAAAAGAGGTCAAAGAATCAACAAGAATCAGTAATCCTTGGCTGTCAGCATTAGTTCTTATATGGTAAGTTTGGAGGCAAGGTCTGTTGAAAAATATCAATGATTATTACTGTTGATATAAACCATACGTGTTTATGATAAAAACAGTATGTCTTATTACAACAGTGAATTTTCAATTAATTTACTTTTATCTTTCACTAGCATGAATTTACCTGTCTAGCTTCTTCTTAGCATGACACTTCTCATCCAGAGAACTCATCCAACTATTCCTATCAGCATGACAACTTTCCATAGTAACATTCCATCAGTCACAGTATCAGCACAACTTCTTGCACATAAAATAAAAAAACACAACAGTCACATGTCAGTGTCACTAGCCAGATATAATTTTGCCAGTAACAATCTATCGTATCTACTAATATCACCTCTAATATGACTATTCTACTCTAGAAGCAGTAATAATAATAATAATAATAATAATAATAATAATAATATTCAGTTTATATACTGCCCTTCAGGACAACAAATGTGTTGTTATTATCCTCAAGACTATCACCCTGTGAGGTGGGTGGGGCTGAGAGAGCTCTGAGAGAGCTGTGACTGACCCAGCTGGCTTCAAGAGGAAGAGTGGGGATTCAAACCTGGTTTTCCAGATTAGAGTCCTGCTGCGCTAAACCACTACTCCAAAGCGGTATGTTTCCTAGCTCTTTCTTCCACTGTTTGTTCAGCCCTCTATCCCTTCTTTTGGATACTTTTGAGTATTCTTACCTTTTTGACACTGATTTCAAACAAATCAGAAAAGTGTGAACAAGCCATTTGCCAAACAGAAATTACAATAGAAGACTGCTAATCTGGCTTCTTCTGAAACATTTATCATTATAGTCAGCTGAATAAGATTTTGCCAGAAATACTTGAAATAGATAAATAGCAATATACAATTAGTCACAGAGTAATCATTATTCATGTTTCATGCCCTGTAATTCTATTAAAAATTATGTCTGTAAACCAGTACTTGGTTACATGAGAATAAATCACATTGATTTAAAGGAGATTTACACATGAAGCAATGGGTGCAAAATTCTGTATATAGTTTTTTACATAGACTTTACAGTGCAATCCTAAGCCCTTGAATAGAATACTTCAATGGAATTAGAAGGAAATTTGTCTGCTTAGAAATGCACTGCTGTGGTGCTGGTGCTTTGATCCAATTTAAGAATGTTACTTAATGGTGCCCTCATCAAGGCTCAAGACTGATTCACAGTATTACATTTTTTGAAATGACAATGTTGTCAATCATACCCAGCCCATGAGTCACTTTGTAGTGTCCACTCAGCAACTACAGAACCAGCAAGACGTCCCTCTAAACACACAAAATGAAAATATCAGTTTGTTTAAATGAAGACTGATATCCACAGATTAATCTGCAAGATGCCACAACCAGACATGAAATCTGAAATTCATATAAATTTCAATGAATTGGTTTCCTTTCAAGCACTTCAGGAACTCTACACCAATTTTTATTAAATAGCAAAGTCTTCCTATCAATGGGTGATAATTTAACCATTGCTCAGGTTTTCTTAAATTTTGCTCTAGTTGCAATTTCAGCATTTACAGAAAAATAACAGGTGGGGTTCATTTGAATGCAAAGCACTCAGCCGAGATGTCCAGGCATGCCATATGATTTATGAGCCCCCATTAACTTCATTCTGACTGTAGGTCTCCAACATGCCTGACAAAGCACCCCTGAAATTCTGGAGCTCATTGGGAGTGACCTGAGAAGTAAGTTTATGGTCAGGAGAAAACTGAGCTCAATGTGATTCATTCATAGAAAGGTTCATGCATGACCAAGGGGGTCTTTGAATCACACCCCATACAGGCAGCTGTGGATTAATAGTCTCTTGGTTTACTACACCAGAGAAAAACAAAGATTATGATCAGGTTTGGCTTCTTCCATAAATCTGTGCCAATGGTGTTTTTTTTTAAATAAGACAATTGTGCTGATAAATATCACAATGAAATCTGAGCAGGACAAATATGTTTATGTAGAAGGAATGGAAGAAAGGAATGTGTTAATCTATTCAACCTATTCCCACCCACACACTTCACTTACAATTCCTAATTGGTTAGGGCTTTTTGTAAATAAAAAGTGAATTCCATCCTCAAGTTATATATGAGAAAAACTCTTTCAGGGTAGCTGCTATCATACTCTAGAATGTACATTAACACTGTATGCCCACTTAAGGAAATATTTTAAACAATCAGTACTGAAATTATTCAAAACTTGGCAAGCAGAGTAAATTGATTAGGCAAAAATGTTTCATTGACCAGCTATCTCTGGAGGCTATAGCAAAGAGAACTGCCTGCACAGCGCAGAACTATTTTTCATTCGTATTCCCAACATAGACCAGAAAGAAAAAAAAAATTAATACAATATTTTGTTCTTCATATAATTTTTGCTGCAGTATTTTGAAACTGAGCAATTAATGGGTGACCTGCGATGAAATGCTGTGGATCTTCCTGCTCCCTCTCCTCCTCCATTATACTTCCTCCTTCTAGCACCTTTCCATTCTTTACCCCTTTGTCAATGTAATTTTTTTTCTCCAACTCAAATTGTGAAGAAATCTCAACATCCTATTATATAGCTACCACAACCCAAAATGGCAACCTAAGAGCAGAACCACAAGTGACAAAAGGCACAGACTGGACACTTGTCAGCTTCCCTCAAGTTTTGATGGGAAATGTAGGCAGCTTGGCGGAATGTTGGACAAGTGACAGTTGAAAAGTCCATTGGACAGCAGTCAGAGAGCCAAGCTGCGAGACCAGGATGCCTACATTTCCCATCAAAACTTGAGGGAAGCTGACAAGTGTCCAATCTGTGCCTTTTGTCACTTGTGGTTCTGCTCCTAGTCTCATAAAATGACATCACAAGACTTTGTATGTGATTTTTGGTTTTCGTAGCAAGCAAAAAGATAACAAGGTGAACAGTTTCCTTTGTACCATGGGACATATTTACAACTACAGGACTCTTGTCCAGTCATTAGGCATGCCATCGGATAACAGTCCATGGCAAAGTTTGCAACACAATGGGAGAAAAGAAGAGATGATTGTCCCAGCCTTGAAACAGTGGGTTATGGATTTATCGACTATTGTCCCAGCCTTGAAACAGTGGATTATGGATTATCCACTATTAAAAAACCTGCCTTGGAGCCAGGAGATCTGAATAATTCTGGCCAATTGCTAATGTACCAATCTTCAGCAAGCTGAATGGATGTGTGGTAGCTGGATAACTCTAGGATTTCCTGGATGAAGCGAACTATCTGGATCCTTTCCACCCTGGCTTCAGGCCAGAGTACAGCATTTAAACAGCCTTGGTCACACTGGTGGATGACCTGCTCTGGGAGATGGCTAGGTGAGTGTGACTCTGTGATTCTTCTTGACCTCTCAGAAGCTTTCAACTGATCGTGTTAACAATTAAAAAGTCCACCCACCCCCAAAGAAGAGTCCTTAAGTGGAACAAATCATTATTCCTGATGTAGCAGTGCACCTACTAATCTCACCCTGCCTCTCGCCCTGCTTTGACCTTATATTAAACATCTTTAGAAGAGCGACTATAACAATGTTAGTAAGTAACACATATTTGTTACAGGTGAACAGCCATATTGGTCTGCTGTAGAAGAGCAAGATTTGAGTCCTCTAGCACCTTAAAGACCAACAACAAGATTTTTTTTTTGAGAGTGGGGTGTTATGTTCCCACCAAGCCTACCAGATAATTATGCTGTGGAAAACAATGCATCTTAAAAATGGGACAGGCCCTTAAAGCCTTATACTTCGAGTTGAAAATAAAAAAAAATGGTTGGCAACTTGATTTGCCTGCAACATTGGGTGGGTTTGGCGTGGAAATTACATTATTATTTTTTCCAATATACTTTTGGCTTTTTAAAATGCATGATTTCTGACTAGTCTCATAGGCTCTTCTTTATCCTTTCATGCTAGGCAATTTGCTCAAAGGACTTATGAAAATTAAGGGTTTATTACAATAATATCCCTGCCAATGTTCACCTGATGACGTGTTATGCTATAATGCTTGAAACTGTGTTCATAGTTTCACCTTTCTCAAGAAATCGACAGTGTAATGTTCAAATCATTTATAAAGTATTTTAATTACAACAGTTTCTGCAACAGTTTTCAAACAACAGTTTTGATACTCATTGCAGTGCTCACAACATTCTTGTGTTCTAAGTTAGTGTGAGCAATCACAATGCTGTAGGCTACTCAGAGGCTGCATAGGGGACTTCAGGTGAAGGAAGACATTGTTTTTGTATTAATAACAAAGATCAGGGCTGAGAAAAGTTTCAGCTGCTGAAGTTCATTTTGCTATATGCTAGTAGAAGTATATCTGCCCACAGGTGACTTAAACAGGATTCTCCGATTTTGAAATCCTTTAACCGCAGGAGTATGTCATATGATTCTTTCCCAGAATGCATTAATTGGAATGATTTAATGATCAGATCTCTGTAGAGGTCCTTCAATAAGACAAGTAGAACCTGTGAAGAATACTACTCCTTAGTGGTAAGGGGAGTCTGTTAAGAAGTCAGTTCTGTGTACTCAGAAATGGCTTGTTACAGCTATTCAAAAAAACAATTTTCCTCACCAGATGTGAAATACAATTATTGGGATATTTCTTGTAGTATAAAGGCAGCTGACATGCACAGACCTTGTCTATGTCTTTAATATTAAGCTTTGATATTAAGCATGGGGAGGGGAAAATATAAGGTGTTTTGTTTTTTGCAAATGGCCTTCTCCTTCCTTATATGCTAATTTGCCATCTTCCATGTTTGCATGTGGATTTGAAAGGTGGTAAATACATTATGGATGAAATTATCTTGACAGGGCAGTCACACATTATTTAATCATGAAGCAAAATCTGCAGGAATTTTTAGAAAAGTTAAAGATTTTTAGGAAGCTAGTAATCATTTAGAAATGAGGAAAAATAGGCATTTTTGTAGCTGGAGTATCTTTTATCTCAATGTTTGCAGAGTTGATAGAGAAAGATCACTTCTTAATATAGACAAAATACCCTTTCTACACTACTGTGGATAACCATACCCAATTCCTAGACTCTGGACTTATGGGACATGGCTCAAGAAGTCATGAGAGTCCAGCTAAATTTGATTTGACCACTGGCAGACCTAATTTTTACAAATTGTACATGGCCAATTTGCACTACTATGGCTTAGGGATGTGTAAACTCCCTTTTACTTTCATTAATATTACCAACAAGTACAATTTTGCAAAGAGAGCATTTTCCAAAAGGTTACTAGGCATATGGGCCAGTCACATACTCTCAACCTTACCTACCTCATAGGTTGTTGTGAAGATCAAATGAAGACAAGAACAATCTAAGCCACTTAGGATCCCATTGAGGAAAAAATGTGGGGTATAAATGAAATAAGCAATAAATGAATAAATTGACACAGCGAGCCTATGTAACTGGAGTCACACAGCACATGTTTGTCATATTTGAAGCAAATAACAATTGAAAGGGATGTATGATACTCTTACCCAGGAAACAAGGGAGAAAACACGTGAGGCCTTCACACTTGTGCCTCCTGAACCAGGTTGAAGGATGTTAGGGGTTATTGAGAAGGGGGGGGCAGAGAAGAATCTTGAAGAAAGGGGCCCATTGAATCCCCCCCCCCCAGTGCAACATATTGTTGTGGACCCCCTAAGCTTTAAGGCTCCTCTTCCTCTTTTCTCACAATGGCACACTGTCATGCAAATATCCACACACTGGGAAATTTAATAAATTTTTCATGTAACTACCAAGTATACATTTGGGCTAGTCTTAAATAGGTAATTTTGTTAATTTTGCTGCTCATGCCATGGATGGATTTGTTATCTGTATTCGGTTTAAACGCCTTTTCTTCATCATCTTTTAACCTATTCTCTGTAGTCAATAAAAATCACTCTATTGAATAAGAACAATCTCCCTTCATTTCCCTTAATATTTCTTCTGAACCTTTGAGCTTACACACCAGGGGTAGACTGGCAGGCCAAAATGTCCCTGGACATAGGCCTGCCACCACATTCCCCTAACAGATGGACCAAAAAGCTGACTAGAGAGAAAAAAGACACTGCCATGCCCCTTTCTGATGGCCCCACAACATGGAGAGGGGAGTAGCGGATGGTATGTGTGTGTATTGCTTCCAAGTTATTGTGACCCTATGAATGAAACATCTCCAAAATGTCCTATCATTAAGCACCTTGCTAAAATTCTTTTATTGAGTCAAGCCACCTCATTTTAGGTCTTCCTCTTTTCCTACTGCCTTCCATCTTTCCTAAGTAGTGGCCTGATCCTTTGAGGGGAGGTGCAATACTCTGCCTCCTGTTTTGATCATTCACCTGGATGGGAATGACTTTGACTTTTGGGGAGGGCTGGGGCATTATTGGTTACTCCCCAGCTTACTGAATTAGCCAACCTTTACAGAGGTGATGGGGTCTACCTATCGGTTGCTGGCTGTGACATATTCCTGGATGATTTATGGCAAGGGCTCAGGTTGGCCATAAGCCACCTGTGGGGCACAAGGGCCTAAGCAGAGGCTTGGACCTAGCGGTGGCAGGTTAGGATGGGAAAATGAGCGGGACAGTGACCCCCTTGGCACATCCCCATTGGTGGGGAATTGGGGTCTGTCAGGAGCGACTGGTGTGGCTCCACGGCAGCCAGTTGCAAGGGCCGACTGCCACGTGGCTCCCCTGTACAAGTAAGGCCCTTCTGCTGTATGGCAAGGTGCTGCCGGTTTGGAGGGGGAACCATTTGCCTGGCCGGTCGGGTCACAGCCATGCGTTGTATGGCTCACCCCCGCGGCAGAGGGGGCTCACCCAGACAAGTCAAGGCGGAGGTCATGGGTAACCCCAGGACTTGACCTGTACCACTAGTTAGTTAGATCCCTTGCCGTATTGACAGTTTATGTTGAAATAAATAAAGTGGCCCAATTTTATATCCAAGCTTTGTGTCTGCCTTTTATTTCGACTGGGGGGGGGCAAAGATCCCCCCAGTGTCCTCACCAGTGTCACCTTCTACTACTGTTGCTGTCCAATAGCTATCCTTCAAGGATTTCTCCACCCTATCACCATTGGAACTGCCAGTCCTCTTCCGCGGATGTGACTATTGTTTCCTGAAGGGGGTGGATGCATTTTAGTCAGGTGTCTCAGCTCTGACTATTCTGCTTTGACTGGCTGTGCTAGGAGTTTAGACTCTTGATTGAGTCTGCACTCCTGATGGTGTTGCTATCAGCTTCACTGACACACTCAAACACCCTTACCATGTTAAGGTGTGTATCCAAGAGCGGGTGGAGAGTGGTGGTCCCTAAGGTTTTTTCCAGTAATATAAATGGCCAATCCATTCTTGGTATGCACAGACTTTTAAAAAAAGCTTTCAAACTGGTCCAGGAAGTATATGTGTGAATGCTACAGACATGTTTTCTCCCTTGTTTCCTGGGTAACATTCCCAAATATCCTTTTCGTTGCTAATTGCCTCAGAATTGCTGAACATCTTGCATATCAACAACTGCTGAGAGTTCAGGAGCAAATAGCTCCTATTTCTGCTGATTGATGTGCTGTCCCTTGAATCAATCAGCCACACATGATGTAACATGTGATTTGCAGTTTCATATGCACACCCCTTTGTGTGCATAAAGTTACCCCTACACTTAAATGAATAGGGTCAGTGTTTCAGGAGAGGAATTCCATATGTTCCCATAACACATAGGAGTTACTGGAATAGGATGCCATGAATATATTATTTTAAGGTTTTCTTTTATCCCAATTATTTTGGTACAGTGATATTTTTCAACATTTGCATCCATTACAGCAAACTGTGGTGTAAACAACTATCTTATATCAACATATTTTAATTCACATTCTCCCATGTGAACTATCTTGCATACATATTTCGTTTCCTATTTAATTTCTGGAATGTATTATAGCAGAATACCAGACGTAATTACCAGTCATGATTAAGAGTCTCTGGTATGGCTCTGTCACAAACTGCTTTTGCTAGCTATGAAGCCCAAATGAATGATACCAGGGAAAAGTTAAAGAATATTTTAATTTTTCATCCCAAAACAGTAGGATCTACCTTTGGAGGGATACAGTAAATTTAAAATATGTTTTGCTTCATACTCTACTTATTTATTACTTACCTATTGCCTTTTATTGAAAAAAGTAAACAACAGATACAAAAGCAGATCATTATGCACAAGCTAATACATATCATAATATATGCCTCTTTTCATGTAAAACAGAAGCAGGATAAAACAACACTAGAAGCTATAGTGAAATACAGTATAGTATAGCAGTTGGACTAGATCCCCATTTAAATTCCTGCTTGGCCATTGAAGCTTGCTATGTGACCTTCAGACAGTCACACACTCTCAGCCTAACTCATCTGCTAGGATTTTTGTGAAGATAAAACAGAAGATAAAATAGAGCAGAGGAAATGATGTAAGCCACTTTGAGTCTCCATAGGGGAGAATGGGGATATAAATGAGATAAATAAATATTAATATATGTGACCAAAAATGGTCATTATCTGGCAGTTGTTCCATACTCTGTTATTTGTAAACTATCGTCTAATTTTTGGTGGTAGTGGTAGGGAATACGTAATAAATAAACACAATCCTCTGAATGGTCATGAAACATTAAATTGCAAGTTTTAAGGAATCTTTTTTCAACACAGAGCATTAAACATTTGACTTTTATAAAGAATTCTAATGTTTTATTCACTGCCTGTGGTTCTGTGGTAGAGAGCATCCTCAAGTCATAGATGACTTATGGTGACCCCTGGCAGAGTTTTCTTGGCAAGAGACTAACAGAGGTAGTTTGCCATTGCCTGCCTCTGCAACCCTGGTCTTTGTTGGAGGTCTCCCATCCAATTACTAACCAAGGCCAATCTTGCTTAACTTCTGAGATTTGATGAGATCAGGCTCACCTGGGCTATCCAGGTCAGGGCTATTAAATGGTTCTACCCACCCACATATTTTCTGTATTGATAACTGCACGCTGTCCTTCTTAATATATGACAGGACTATAAGACTTGCCTAAATTCATTTCCAGACCAGAAAAGTGTACTTTCTACTGTGATGTGCTATTTTCCTCCCCCTGATATAATTATGAATTTAATGATAATTTAATGAAATGTTACATATGCAGTCAATGTATCTGTGTTGGTCTTGCAGACTAAACATTTTGATATGGCAGGTCAAATAATTACAGAATGTAAAACTGGGCATCAGATGTGGTTCATTTTTTCTAGCATTTTTGCTCTCTTTGCATCATGACTAGACATAGGCACGAATTGGGGGGGGGATTCCAAACACCCTGTTTGTTGTTCGTTACCATCTACGAACAACAAACAATGAACAGAACAGAACAGAACATGTCCCCTTAATGAACATGTTCAGTGTTCGTGTTCATGGCCCTTTAAAGATCCCTTTAAACTATCAGCTGGCAGGTGGCAGGAGGGATTCCCTCTTGCCACCTGGTAGCTGATAGTTTAAAGGGCCCTTTCCTGCCACATGCAAAGGGCAGGGCCCTTTAAGCACCCCACAACCCCCACTCCACCCCCTGCCCCCTGCCCTACCCCAGCACTGCCGGGATGCTGCTGCCGGGTGCGAGGGACAAGGAGAGACTCCCCTGGTTCCTCTGACAGTGAGCAGGGTGGCGCTGCAGGGCTGCTCCTTCCTGGTGCTAGTAGCTCCTCCAAAGTAGCTCCTTCTCTCGCACCGGGAGAGCCGGCGCCACCCCTTTTGCTGTCATTTTCTCTTCACAGTAGCAAAAACTAGACTGCCTGTTGGAAGCTACTTTGAGGGGTTACAAAACTGACCTTCCCAATGTCTAATACCCACCAAATTTGCAGGGGACATAGTCCTCACTGTCCTCTGAAGACCCCCCCCCCCAAGTTTCAAAGAGATTGCAGGAAAGGTATAATCCATGGGTTCCCCCCTTTGCTGTCTATTTCTCTTCTAAGTGGCAAAAACTGGACTGTCTGCTGGAAGCTGAAGGGTTAAAGCCAGAAGGAAAGCCAGAAGGAGTTCAGACAGAGTTCAGTCCTTGCCGTTGCCAGAGGAATTGATTGAAGGTGCCTGAGTGTCTGGCTTCCTGAACAGCAGCCTAACACAACGAACAAGGCTTGTGACGACCACCTGTTCGTTTGGAATGTGGACTCATGAACGGCCTGTTCACGAACAGATGAATGGGCTGTTCATGGGTTTTTTTCGTATGTAATGCTGTTTGTGCCCATGTCTACTCATGACACATGGCTATTAACCTGCACAATACTTCAGCAAGCATTATTCCAACATTTTTGTTGATAGTTCAAAGTATGTTCTTCTTGTGTCCTCTTTAGAAACTTTAAAAGGAATGTTAACTGTGTCTTCCTGAAACAGAAAATGAATCCTTTCACTCCTCTTACAGAATGATCCTAAGCAGTTACACTCTTCTGAGTTCATTGCTTGGAATGGATTTAAAAGTATGTTACTCTATTTAGAACTGCACTGTTATACTGGTAAAATAACAGCCAGGTTAGATACTACATGGGAAACCTATAAAATGAGATAAAGTACAGTTGTCCTTGTTGAGGAGAATATCAGTTATCAAGATGAATGTTATTCCTCTTCCAGACAATACCTGTGTTAACTTCAGATGGTACAAATGGTACATCTGATAAAAGGTTATTTCAACATTTATATGGCAAGGGGAAAAAAACCAAGAGTTAAATACAAAGTTTTACGAGATGTGAAGGAGAGAAGTGGCCTGGTTTACTGAACTTGAAGGTGTATTATGCTGCCACATGTCTAATGTGGATGAAGGAATGGAAACGAGAGGCTCTTGACATTAGAAGTTCATGACCTGAGATTTGGATGGCATGGTTATTTGTGGTATGATAAAGTAAAGGTCAATGTAGACTTCAAAAATCATTATATTAGGAGAGCTATCTTGAGAATTTGGAATAAATACAAACTGAGATTATCACAGAAGACACTTTCAGCACAGGAAGCGTATTATGTTTTTTTAATGCTCAACTTCTAGCAAGGTTTAAATCAGATAAAAAATTATGGGGCTTTGGTTATGAAAAGACAGATCTTGAAAAATAGCTTTGTACAAATCACAAATTTGTTATTTCCAAAATGTATAAACTTTTGTTGAAATTTGAAATGGAAGAAGAATCTGTGAAAGATTTTAGAGTAAAATGGGCTAAAAAAATTGGGTATAATATACCAATGGACTAGTGGGAAAATATTTGGGTAAAGGGGCTCAAATTCACTTTGAGTTCCATACTTAATGAAAATTTCTATAAAATGATGTATTAGTGGTATATGTCTCCTGATAAATTAGCAAAGATGAGTAAAGGTATGTCAAACAAATGTTGGAAATGTGAGCAACATGAAGGAACATTTCATCATCTTTGGTGGACTTGCCCTAAAGTGAAAAAGTTTTCGTCACAAATTCATATGATAGTACAAGAAATGTTGAAGATCAATATACAATTTAAACCAGAAGCCTTTTTAAAAAAAACTTTTATTGATTAACCAAAACAAAACACACAAAATGCACAATACTCCAATACCCATAGTATCTTAAAAACTTAAAACTGAAAAATTAAAAACAAAGAGGAAATAAATTTTTAAATTCAATTAATTCAAAAACACATCATAATCCTTCCTATTGGGATTATATTATTACACTTTAGATATTCTAATACCATATTCCACCCCTCTTCATGACTAGCTTTCCACATATTTATGACATTTTCCTCAAAAAAGGAATTGTTGGTCATTCTACTCATTACATACATCTCCCATATTTTATTGTACCATTGCATCTTCGTAGGTGATGTATCTAATTTCCAGTGTTTAGCTATTGTGAAAAGGATGAAGTTAGCAGAGATGGCTAAACTTACAGCTCTGATCAGAGATAAAACATTGTCTAGTTTTATGGTTAACTGGAAACCCCTTATTGACTTTCTGCGTGAGACAAGGAAAAATGAACTGATGATTTTTAAGAAGATAAATTTGGGGAAAATAAATAGAAGGAAGGAAATATTGAAAAGGTACATTTTGGAAATATTGAAACTAAACATATAATGTTTGTTAAAATATGATAGGTGTTGTAGAGAAAAAAAGGAAAATGAAATGTATTATTTTTCGTTATTTTCAATCTGTTCTTTTTCTCTCTTTGTATTCTTTTTTCTTTACTTTTTCATTCTATTTCTCTGCCCTTTTTACTGGGATATTAATCTTATTAATAAAATAAAAATTCTGAAAAAAATTGTACTGTTTTGTTTGAAATTATATTAACAGGACAATCCTGAGGGTCTCTATGGCAGTGATAGCTGACCACCAACATAGAGTGACATCAGTGGTCCATTCCCTATGGATATTCCACAGGGGGCAATAACAATAAATGCCCCTCTATGAGGCACAAATAGCAAAGCAAGTATGCCAGTGTCCACAGAGACCCTGGCTGCATCAACCAATCAGTTAACAGCAGCCAATGGCTCCTGCTGAGCAGCACAGATAGACACAGCCAATCACTGCCCACCAATCCAGCCACTGATACACTCCCTCTCAGAGAGAGAGAGAGAGAGAGAGAGAGAGAGAGAGAGAGCAGAAGGGAGACCCAGCACCAGTGCAACCACAGCAGAGGAATGTAGCCCGACCATCACACTCCAGCCCATAGGGAAAGGGTATTCATGAGGTGGAGAGAATACCTTCGAGCTGGCAGTTTATTCCCACCACAAAAGCGGGGACAGGATGGTTCAGCCAATGGGCTGCCTTGGAGACCCACTCCACAACTCCTCTAGGCTACACTCATGGTAGCAGTTCCCTCACATTCACCTTTGATCCCCTGTGCCTGCACCACCAAGCTGCATGGCTTATCAGATTGCCAGCAGTGAGACCCAGAAAATGTCCCCCCTCCCATGCTGTAGCAGGCACACACACCAGCCTGTTCCCCATACAAGCTGCACACAGTGGCCAACAATGTGGGAAGGAAGTGGGGACCAATATGTGGGATCAGCCTTCAAGATGCCACTGGACCTCTGCTATGGGTTTGCAGACTTGCTGGTTGGAGGGCTGCCTGAGGCAGGATACTCCAGAGGCTAGGCTGGAACCAGTGACTGAGTAGAGTGGCAGGAACCATACATGCTCCTTGGTCTCCCTGTTGAATCACCACCTGTAGAGATCCTGAACAAAAACTTAATAAAGAGTCCAGTAGCACCTTTAAGACTAACCACATTTATTGTAGCATAAGCTTTCGAGAATCACAGCTCTCTTTGTTAGATGCACGGCTAACTCCTCTGGATCTATGAACAAAAACGTGCAACAATGGAAAACAACCCAATTGCCATGCCAACCACAGCCATGCCTGTAGGACTCCAGCAGTTTGCAGTTCCACCTCTAATGGGGGGATCCATTTGCCAGGGAACCCCCTGAGGCACATGCTGTAGCCCTTCAAATGACACTTACTGATTTCATGAGGAAGTGCTCTGCAACTGCAACTGTTCCATCCGCTGCTGCTGCTGCCAAGGTCCCCAGTCCTGCATGGCAATGGGTCCCATGTTGCTTGGCCAGCTAATCCTCAGGGCACAGTGAGGCAGCTGCCAGGTACCCCAAACCACAGTTATGCTTTGTCCCCCGCCTAGGGGAGCACCTGGCAAAGGAATGTGCTAACAACCTAGAATTGGGCTACAGTATCCCTGTTTCCCCCTTTCAGAGGAAGCTCTTCTGGGTGCACTTCTGTGGAAGTATGCCCCAGTGCCGGTGTCCCGCTCACCTGTCAGTGCATGGTTGCCCTTTGAGTTTGGAGATGGGATGCCTGTTAAGAGTTCTGAAATGAGACATGTTAGCCACACGGCATGGACTTTGTGCTCTTCCTTGGGCGTTAGAGCTAAGAGCTCCCTCAGTGGTGCTAAGTGTATCTCTCCCACCACTGACACTGAGTGTTCTAAGTGTACATGACAGAGACCTCTGAGAAAAAGTCATGTGCTTTATCCTCTAACTATTAATCTATGGGGTGTCCTGACTGGGGTTTATATAGTACTGGGAGGGCTGTGATTGGGTGTGAGGGGGGAGGTTTTGGCCACCACTCATGACGGGGAATGGTTGGTGGCAGCTGCAGTCCGCATCCTGTGCTCCACCAGGGCTTTTGGATAAGGCTCTGCTTGTAAGGGAGGAGGAGATGCTGGGCCTTTTCCATTGTATGAACCATGCCATGGTTTCTGATGGTGTAATTTTCCTCCAGTTCAAGGAGGCATTCCTGGGCTGGGGCAGTTTAGGGAGCCAACTAATCTCACCACATTCTGGCCCGGGTGCAGAGCCACTGGGTACTCTGCCAGCACATCTCAGAGACATGCTGGCATAATGCCTAGTCAGCTCCCCAGATAGTGCTGCTTATGAAGTAATACTATGAGACAAGGTTAGAAAGTGTCACAATTTTTCATAATTATTTGAGAAAAGAAAACTCAGGTCTTTGATTTGGTTGACAAAGTGACAACATGGTTAAAGTATAGGATCCAAGTTGAGCATCCTGGTAAATGCTCTATTTTCCCAAGACCTGGGAATTAAGTACTAATGAATACTAAATTAAAATAGCCAGGGACCTATAAGCATTATGCTCAATTATTGCTATTAATTTTATCTTCCATGTAGCAGTTCTTTTGCACACTGAAGCTAAAAGTCTATGCTTCAGGGAAGCATTCAGTGAAATAAAATAAAATCTCATTTATCCAAATGGCCAAAGAGACATCTAACATTAGTTGGCTAATCAGAAGTTCAAATATGGAGGAAAGCTGTTTATGTAAGATTAAACTGACCTGTGTCTGTGTATGGAACATCCAGGGATTTTGCATACTTATATATGCATGCAATACTATGTATCAGTTTGATAAGAGATTGTAGAAATTTGTCATGAAAATACATAGTAGATTTTTGCATATCCTCTGGACAGTAAGCTATATCATTGAAAGTGTGAGATACAAGATGCTGGTGCTCCATATTTTGCCATACTACTCTGGTGGACACAAAGTACCAAACAGGAATGTACAAATATGCTTTCTTTCATTTTCTGTTGTATAAACATCAGTAATTTGTAGCAGCAAGAATTTTAAAACCAGTGAAACAATGACAATATTGTGAACTTTGCTCATAGTTCTCTTAATCCAATCTGGAGTAGCCAATCTTCCCGTGGGGCCTGGATATCTCTTGGAATTAGTACAGATCTGCATGGAACAGAAGTTAGATCCTCTGGAGAATATGGCTGCCTTGGAAGGTAAATGCTATTCCATTATACCCTGCTGAGGTCCCTCCCCTCCCCAAACCCAGACTCCCCGGGGTCCTCCCCCAAATCTCCAGGAATTTTCCAACGGAGAGTTCATAACTCTAATCTAGGCCATATTAAGTTTAAAGAGAGATCACTGAGAATATAAAAATGTTTTTTTGTTTTTTAAAGTGTGCATTTACATCATTACATAGAACTTGTTCACCATATTCTGTCCAAATCTGCTTCCTAGCTAATCTCCCTCATAAGGGTCTTTTCTTTGTTGACACCCTGGATAGGTGGATTCGCTTTGGAACTGTGTTACTAGTGGGCTCACTTTGTAACTTTGTAACTAGAGAGTAGGCGGTTAGCTGGAAATGTATGTGAGAGCTTTGCAGCATACTTAATTGCAATTTTATTTCTTTCACTGGGAATATATTGACTGGCATTATATAAAACCAACAATCCACAATGAGCAATCAACCTAAAAGACATTTAATCCATTTTTTTCTTAATTTCTTTGCTGAACATACAAATAGAGCTAAGCTGTGAATACTCAATGCATTATCATTAGTCCTAAGAATAGAAACCATGTGAAGATGTTTGAAAACTCCTGATTCTCAGAATCAGTCAGGATTGGACCAAATGTATGTGTGTGTTACATTTATTCTCCCAAGAACTGACATTGGATAGTATTTTAGAAGAAGAGGCATGATACGACAACATACGCACTGGGTCAAGTACAAGATTTTTCTGGAATGGTGCGAATAACATTTTTTTGGAGTATGTAGGGACACTTGAGGGAGTAATAGCTGTCCTTTGTATGTGTTGATGGGTACTGACTGTTATATATATTCAATGTTTTATCAAGAGTGAGCAAACATGGATGCTGGTAATATTTATAGATTTAAACCTGGCAGTCATCAAAAAGAACCACTATTCTACCATAGAAATGATTTTTTTTTTCAAAATCCTCTAGCAGTGAAGGGGAATGGAAGGTCCTCTACCAAAATGACACCAGTAATTCAATAATTATTGGGATAGTATTATAGGTTTCATGGATAAATGCACACAGACACAATAGGATTGAGACATGCGGAGGCCCTAACCCATATAAAGGCTTAAGTGGTTCCATAGCATTATCCAAATAAAAGTAATTTAATAATTTCAGAGGGGTTGTGTTTATCGGCTCATCATAATTTCAGGCTGTAAACTAGAGTTTCCATAGTTTATATACAAATCCAGCTCTGCACAAAAATATACCCCATACTTCATTGGTTGCATAGTACAGCCCTTTTTTAAACATTATAAGGTCTTTTTAAAATTTGATTTCACTGAGTACCAGATGAATGTTCATTCTTAAAATCTGGTACAGATGTTTATGTTAACCATAGTTTATTGGGAATGTGCAGTGTGCTGCTATGCCTCTCGTCTCCTCGCACATGCATATGCCTCTCCTCTCATCCTCTCTACAGTCATACATATTTGTATCTGACTCCTACCAAATATGACTATACTGGGAGCCAAATTTCCATACAATACAATTCTCCTACTCAGGGCTCATTTGGAGGAGGAACGCACTGGAATGGCATTCCGGTAGAGCTGAAAAGAGGTCACATGATTCCTTTTCCTCCCCTCTGCCTCCCCTTGAAAGGAGTGTAAGCTGCTTCAATTCATTCTGCTGCTTTATTTTCATTTGTGTGTGTGTGTGTGTGAGAGAGAGGGAGAGAGAGAGAGAGAGAGAGAGAGTGAGTGCAAGCTGGGCTGCTGGGCCTGGATATCCAAAGGAGGGTAAGCTGCTTCAATTCATTCTGCTGCTTCATTTTCATTCATGACTTGTGAGTGAGTGAATGAGTGAGTGAGTGAGTGCGCGCAAGCTGGGCTAGTGCAGCTGTCTCTCCAAAAGAGGGTAAACTGCATTGAATTCATTCTGCTTTATTTTCATTCGTGACTAGTGAGTAAGTGAGTCAGTGCGTCCGTGCAAGTAGGGCTGCTGGGGCTGGTTCTCCAGAGGAGGGTAAGCTGCTTTGAGTTCATTCTGCTTTATTTTCAAGAAATACCTGGAGATTTTTGGGGAAATGGGCTGAGGGGTGGGTGTTGTCTTCTGACACACTTCTGGTGATGTCAGGGAGTGTGGCAAATGCTAATGAGATATGCTAATGAGTTCCTGCAGTTATTTTTCTATGAAATGACCCCTGCTCCTACTCTATACACAAAAATTGCCTGATGAAATGAAATCTTCATTTGTTTTATAATATCACGATAACTTTAGGACAACTTAACGCCCACTCAGAGCAGTTTACAAAGTGTGTTATTATCTTCACAACAATCACCCTGTGAGGTGAGTGGGGCTGAGAGAGCTCTGAAAGAGCTGTCACCAACCCAAGGTCATCCAGCTGGCTTCAACCAGAGAAGTGGTGAATCAATCCCAGTTCTCCAGATTAGAGTCCTGCCGCTCTTAACCACTACATCCAACTGGCTTATAGTTCAATTAGGAATTTTACAGCATTTTTGCTGGAATGAATTAAAAATTCCTCCTGAAGTCTTTTTGGCTATCAAAGTTGTGGTGGTGGTGAGACCAAGAGAATTCGGCCACTCCCGGCTGCCACAAGTGGCTATGGCCGGGGGGCCGGGTTTGCAGCCTCGGATGGAGGATGGGACTTTCCCGCCCATCCGGGGCTTTCAGGGGGCGGGCGGAGATAGAGCCGTTTCTATCTCCGCCCTCCCTTGCACGCAGTTGCTCCAAGCGATCGGTGGAGCAGGACGTGTTTGTTCCTGCTCTGCCCACGCTTGGAGGAACGTGACTGCAGGGAGAGAGGGTCACGCGGAGGTGTTCCTTCCCCTGCAGCGACACTAGGGCAGCGTGCTCTCTGCTTTTTAGCTGGGCCGGGAGGCCGCGGGGCTTAGGCGAGCGGCTGCGCAGCCCGGTGTCGGGTGCTTGTTTCGCCGCTTCTGCTCGGCTTAGAGGGGCTGCAGAGAGGAGCGGATCGGCAGCGCGGCCGAGACTGCGGTCTCTTCTACCGGGCCTGGAGTCGGCGGGACTGGGAAGAGGCGGGCAGCGTTGCTGTGCGGCTGGAGCCGCCGTAACGGTTTGGGCGCTTGCGCCGTTTTTCCTTGAAGTTGAAAGGTGTGGGGGAAGAAGGAGCCGGTTTGCCTTGCCCGGGGGTTGCTGCTGGGTTGAGCGCCCCCCCCTCCCTCCATTCCCTTCTCCTTCTCATAGAGAAGTGGTTGGCGGGGATTAGTCGGACCGCAATCGCCTGCCCTAGGGTGGCTGGGCCCACGTGTTGACCGGTGGGTGCCATTTTGGGGTACTGTATTTGGCCGCCATTTGAGTGCACACAGTTAGGTTATTTGCGTTCGTTGGGCTCTGCGTGGGTAGGATGGCTTCAAGGAAAGGCAAAGGGCAGGCCAAAGGCAAACAACCTGCCAAAAGACAACCGGCCAAAAGGCCTCTTCCGGCTATTTCTTCTTCAGATGATGAGGGAGAGGACAGTTTTAATTTAGAAATCCTGAGACGTTTGGATGCTCTTGAAAAGGGAAAGGGGATGTCTGCGCCGGCAGGTGGGGTTAATGAAAGCGCTAGGCCGGTTAGGACCTCATCAAAAGCTGCATTCCGGCGGGCTATTCTAACCCGTTTGTCTGCTTTGGAGTCTGCCACAGGTGCGTCAGAAGCTGGACCGTCTTCTAGTAATGAGGCTCCCGGGGTGGAGGAAGTTCTGGCTGGTGACGTGGAACCAGATGGACAAACTGAAGCTTGCCAAGTGGCGGTGGCTGTGGAGCCTAGTGGTTCTGAAGGTAAGTCTGCCTTGCCACAGCAGGCATGCACCTGGCCGTGGGGACCCTGGGGTCAGGCCGCTGCCTCCGGGTCTCCAGGCCCCACCACACCATCCACTTCATTCCCTTCTGCATGGCAGTTACCCGGGCAGTTCACATTGCCTGGCTCAGCTTCTGGGGTAGCTAGCGTGCTTCCTGCCGCTGGACCCTCTCCATATCCTGGTGCAGCTTCTGAGAACCAGGCTTTGACTGGTTCCTTTGGTGGCTGGCAATACGGAAGCTTTCCACCTTGGGGCATATCACCTTATGGAGCTTATGGCCAGGTTCCGTATAGAGCACTCCCATTTGGGGATACAGCTCTCCCTTTGGGGGATCATCTTACCCAGGCCACTAGGGATAAGATAGTAAAGGGGGAGTATGTAGATGTGTTTACCCTTCTTTTCCGTGAATTGGAAAAGAAGGACAAGGAGGACCTGGATGAACGTGATAAAGAGAAAATTAGGCGCCGTAAGGTGGATCGCACGTGGCACAACTGGCTTCCTGGGTTTTTGATATACGCAGGCGTTGTTGGGAGGGCTCAGCCTCTTCGTGCAGTGTCCCTCTTTCAATATCTCAATATTATTTACAGAGGGTATACGGACTTCGTTGGTGCTGCATGGTTGCAGTACGACGAAGAGTTCAGGATGAGGGCAGCTTTGAACCCCCTGCTTCCCTGGGACCAGATCCATCAGCAGCTGTGGCTGCAAGTGATGTCCCCCTCTAAACCGAATTCTGGTGATAGGGCTGATAGTGGTCACTTGATCCACTGCCCACAGTCTGCTAGTTCTACCCGCTCCCAGGTGGGGCAGCAGGTTCAACCCCGGCTGCTCTGTTGGGACTTCACCTCAAAGGGTAGCTGCAACAGGAGGTCCTGTAAATACAGGCACGAATGTCCAGCATGTTCCGGTCAGCACGCTTATTCCTCCTGCCCCAGAGCCAAGTCGGGAGGGGGGGGTAGGCGTTCCGGTGGAGGCGGGGGCCAGCATTCTTCTGGAAAAGGGTCCCAGCCCAGTAAGTCTGAGAGCGCTTGAGCGCTTGCTGTCTCGTTATCCTAAGAAGGGTGACGCTGAGTTCCTGTTGAACGGTTTTACATATGGTTTCAGGATTCCATTTCAGGGCCGGCGGGTTTCTTTCATGTCCAAAAATTTACGTTCTGTTATTGGCATGGAAGCTGTTGTGCGGTCCAAGGTTTTGAAGGAATGCGCAGAGGGTAGGGTTTTAGGCCCCTTTTCTACGCCTCCGGTGCCATATCTCCGTGTTTCGCCCTTGGGGGTGGTCCCTAAGAAGGCCCCAGGTGAATATAGGTTGATTCACCACCTTTCTTTTCCGAAGGGGGCGTCGGTTAACGACGCCATCCCGGACGAACTCTGTTCTGTGCGTTATACTTCCTTTGACCAGGCGGTCAAAGTGGTGCGCAGATGTGGTATCGGGGCTTGGATGGCTAAGTGCGACATTAAGTCAGCCTTTCGCCTGCTCCCGGTACACCCGGATGACATAGATCTCCTAGGCTTCTTTTTTGAGGGTCAGTATTACATGGATAGAGCCCTTCCAATGGGGTGTTCTATATCGTGCGCAGCCTTCGAACGTTTCAGCTCTTTTTTGGAGTGGGAACTTAGGCGGCGGTATAAATGCGGGGACACCTGTCATTACCTCGATGACTTTATGTTCGTTGGGCCTGTTGGCTCCAGGCAGTGTGCCAACCTATTGGCCGGCTTTGTGTCCCTGTCGGGGGAGCTGGGCGTTCCCCTGGCTCATGAGAAGACCGAGGGCCCATCCCAGGTTATGACATTTTTGGGCATCGAGCTTGATTCGGTGCGTCAGTCCTTGCGTCTTCCGGCTGATAAAATTAGTAAGCTTAGGGAGATGCTGGCTGCGTTTCGGGGCAAGCAGAAGGTATCCCTTCTGGAATTGCAGCAGCTAGTAGGCTCTTTAAATTTTGCTTGCAAGGCTGTCGCTCCCGGCAGGCCGTTCTTGCATAGGCTGTGTGATGCCATGTCTGCTCTTCGCGCCCCGCACCATAAAGTCCGTATCGATAAGGGGATGCGCGCTGACATAGAGGTTTGGGAGGAATTTTTGGGTTCCTTCAATGGGGTTACTTTCTGGCGCGAGGAGTTACTAGTTGGCACGCAGTTTCAGGTTGCCTCGGATGCGTCTGGTTCCATAGGTTTTGGGGTATTCTTCCGTGGGCATTGGTGTGCCGAGCAATGGCCTGCTGATTGGTCGGCTGGGGAGATGGTTAGGGACTTGACCTTCTTGGAGCTGTTCCCAATTCTGGTGGCAGTTTTCCTTTGGGGCCACGAGTTGGCTAACCATGTTGTGCACTTTTGGTGCGACAACATGGCAGTTGTGCAAGTGGTTAATACCCTGACATCTAAGTCTCCCAGGGTGATGTCCTTGGTGCGGGCCTTCACTTTGAAGTGCCTTCAGCTTAACATACTGTTTCGGGCTAGGCACGTGCCAGGAGTCGACAATGGTGTGGCGGACGCTTTGTCTCGCCAACAGATGGATCGCTTCTGGCGTCTCGCTCCCGGTGCCGACAGCCTTCCCTCCAGGATGCCACCGGAGCTGTGGCGGATTGGCAGGTCGAGGTGAACAGAGCTATTCAGATGGCCATTGCTCCCAGCACTCAGCGGTCTTATGAAAGGGCGGTAGGACTGCTTCAGGACTTTAGAAAGGGGGTCGGGCTGAGTCAGGTGTGGCCCATTCCTGTGGAGCACCTGCTGCAATTTTGTGTGGCCCAGCGGGCTCGTGGTCTTGCAGTCAAGACCATTCGTGGCCAGATGGCTGCGTTAGCGTTTGCCAGCAAGGCACGTGGCTTGCTGGAGCATACGGGGGATTTTAGACTCAGAAAGATGTTCGAGGGTTGGTCCAGAGAGTCCGGGGGCGTTAAGGATTTGAGGCAGCCGATTTCCCCTGCGATCCTTAGAGGTCTGGGAACTCTATGGGGGGAGATTTGCAAGTCGGGTTTTGAATGCCGGTTGTTTCATGCCGCCTCTCTCACTGCTTTCTTTGGCGCCTTAAGGGTGAGCGAGTTGGTGGCTCAGTCGCAGAAGGATGCCTCTGGGCGGGCTTTATCATCCCGCGACATCCAGTTTGAGGGCGATAAAGTTTTGATATGTATTAAGCGGTCTAAGACCGATCAGAAGAGGGTGGGGTCTGTGTTGACCTTAGGACCCTGTGAGGACGAGGCTTTGTGCCCGGTACGGGCTCTTCGTTCTTACCTGGCAGTTCGGGGCGAGGATGAGGGTCTGTTGTTTAGGCACCAGGATCGCTCTCCCTTAACCCGCTATCAATTCTGGGCAGTCACGGATAGAGCGCTGCGGCGGCTGGGTCTAGTGGGTGTCAAATTTGGCACTCATTCTTTCCGAATTGGGGCTGCATCTACTGCGGCGGCCATGGGCTATGCTGACAAGACCATTCAGAAGGTGGGCAGATGGAGGTCGGCTGCTTTTCGGTCATACATTCGCCCTCTCCCGTTGTTTTCATCTCACGCAGTTTGAATTTTGTTCCAGGTGCTGGGAGCATCTTTGAAAGGAAGCAGATTCTTATCGCGGGCCACAGTATGGTGTTCTGGGCTGCGGTGCAAGCCAGACGGACGCCGATTGGAGCTCAGCTGGGGCTGAGCGAAGATGCTTCGATTGAATGGCTGGGAAGGCGAGGCCTTCGGTGGTCTGGGTTGCTGCCTCTCTTGTTTGGGGGAAGGAACGGTCCTCCTCCCCATATTTTGGTCTTACACGTGGGTGGTAATGACCTCGGTTTGTTGAAAGGCAGAGCCCTGTCCTTGCAGGTGATTGCTGACCTTCGGGTAATTAAGAACCGCTGGCCCAGTGTATATATATTCTGGTCCGAGATGCTCCCCCGCCGCAGATGGCGGGAGTCGTTAGACCCCCGGGGTATGGCTCGAGCGAGGCGCAGGGCCAATAGGGCAATTCAGAAAGCCTTGGCTACGGGCCTCGGCATTTACCTCCCTCACCCTCGCATTAAGGCCGCTAATGCCACCCTTTATAGGGCTGATGGGGTCCATTTGTCCCCATCCGGCAATGACATCTTTCTAGACGACCTGCGGCTAGGGCTTGGGTTGGCACTAGGCCACCTGTGGGGCGCGAGGGCCTAAGCAGAGGCTTGGCCTTTCGCGTTGGCAGGAGAAAGTGGGGAAATAGGGAGCGGGCTGGTGAGCACCCCTTTGGCAATTCCCCAACGGTGGGGAAATGGGGTCTCTCAGGACGGAGGGTAATGCTTCATGGCTACCACCACCTGTGCAGACTGCCACCAGGGAACCCCAGGTGCAAGTCCTTCCCTCATGCTGTATGGCTGAGGCTTTAGGAGCTTGAGGGGGAACCCTTTGCCTGGCCGGCCGGGCTGAGGCCATTCCATGAATGGATTACGCCCGGGGCAGTGGGGCTCGCCCAGACAGGTCAGGGCGGTGGTCTGAGGGACCCCGTGGCCTGACCTGTACCACATAGTTTGCCCTTGCCGCAGTTTAGTGTTTATGTTATGTTTAATAAAGCGGCCATTTATTCCAAGAAATTGTGTCTGTCTCATTCTTCCAACTGAGGGGGCAATTCGGCCACTCCCGGCTGCCACAAGTGGCTATGGCCGGGGGGCCGGGTTTGCAGCCTCGGATGGAGGATGGGACTTTCCCGCCCATCCGGGGCTTTCAGGGGGCGGGCGGAGATAGAGCCGTTTCTATCTCCGCCCTCCCTTGCACGCAGTTGCTCCAAGCGATCGGCCCACCCTCCTCTCCCTGTTTCAGTGCAGGATTAGCCGGTTGCATTTGAGCCAGGTAGGAATTTTTTCCTGCTCCCCCTGATTGGCCTTATTGGGGGGGTAGGTTTTTCGCCTACCTTGTACTGCAGCAGAGGATGGTGGTATTTTACGGGTGGTGCCTAGTAGGCTTCCCCTGGCAGGAGAAAGTGGGGAAATAGGGAGCGGGCTGGTGAGCACCCCTTTGGCAATTCCCCAACGGTGGGGAAATGGGGTCTCTCAGGACGGAGGGTAATGCTTCATGGCTACCACCACCTGTGCAGACTGCCACCAGGGAACCCCAGGTGCAAGTCCTTCCCTCATGCTGTATGGCTGAGGCTTTAGGAGCTTGAGGGGGAACCCTTTGCCTGGCCGGCCGGGCTGAGGCCATTCCATGAATGGATTACGCCCGGGGCAGTGGGGCTCGCCCAGACAGGTCAGGGCGGTGGTCTGAGGGACCCCGTGGCCTGACCTGTACCGCATAGTTTGCCCTTGCCGCAGTTTAGTGTTTATGTTATGTTTAATAAAGCGGCCATTTATTCCAAGAAATTGTGTCTGTCTCATTCTTCCAACTGAGGGGGCAAACAGTGCCATCAATATCTACAGTGCCATCTGTACAAATTGTAACACCTATAACAAAGCAGTATGATCCTTTACACAGAATTTATTATTTTGTTTAAAAAAATTCAGAATTGGAGACTGGAGCCAGGAAATGGGTGTCTCCTTTGGAGTTAGTTGGTGGAGCAGCTGCTTCACATTCTATCACAATGCCTGACAGGATTGCATAGGTTATAGAACTCTTTATGAACTCTTATAGTTTTGAAGCATGTACATATAAGAAATGCACTTGCAGTACAATACTAAGAACACTCTCCTGGGAGTAAGCCCCATTAAACAGACCTGAGCAGGATTCTGAGTAGTCTTGCTTAGGATGATGCTGTTAGGTTATCACTGTATCTCTTCTGGAGGTTAATCATGAGAGTGGAAATCCTATATTTCCGTTAGACTTGTGCAAGGGCATTTGTTTACTTTTTTCATTTTTGTTACTAATTACAAATGGTTCTGTTTCATTATTGGATTGTCATATATGTTTTTGTGTAATTATTGTTTTTCTCATTATTGTTGTTCTGTTTTCATAATTCTATTTTGTTATTATTTCCCATTGATTTCAATGGAAGACCCACACACCCTATTCTTATGTCTGTACCTCTATTGTTTTCTATTAGGACATTCACATTGCCAATTTCAGACAGCTAGAATAAAGGGTCAGTCCTTTTTGAGGCAATGAAAGGAAACTGTGTTTAACTTTAAAGGCTATAAGAAAACCAATAGGAAACATTCCAAACAGTAATACAGACGGCACTGTAGTGACTTCATATCATTTTTGTCTAGGGATGGGTTTTTAGGTAGTGGGTGGATAACCACCTCTTTGAGTGGCCAAGGGAAGGCACCTTGAGTTAATGACTAATTTATGATAGATATCAAGGGGTCATTCATGCAGTCTTGACATTTTTGCAGCCATGCTGAGGAATAATCCAGTGCACAAATAATGGCCTCCAGAGATCCCAGGATCCTGTCAATACCCATCACTGTAACTGGTTCAAAATGGTCCATAAGCAGACAAGATGGTATGTTAAGCAATGACATTTTTTCTGACTTGCCTAAATTACAGTTGGCATCAAAATGAGACCATATTTGTGTTATTTTGTCAGCAAAGAAGTTTGTAAAGGTGTCTCAATTAATTGTTCTTGAGACAGAAAAATTTCAGATTTAGCAGTTTTAGCAGGTGCTGAAACAAAGCAAAAGAAAATTGTCCCCCTCCCCCCCTCCCCCGATTATAGGCTGTTTACATGGAAGAATTAACATGAACTACAAAATTGCGGTAGTTACAGCACAGCACCACTTTCCAATGGCAACATTCAAGAAATGTAAGCCGCTATACATACTAGTCATTGCTGGAAAGCAATGTCTGTACTTTGGATATTACCAAGTTATTCATACCAAGTCCTGTAACCGTTAGATAACCCTGTACAATTTGGCTTCTATTGACTGTTTACCAAGTCAAACACCCAAATTAGACTTCAGCATTGTTCATCCTAGAGCTACTATGATTATTTACTTAATGTCTGCTCCCTTCTTTCCAAGGAATAAGTACCTCTGAATTTTCACAACTGACATATCTGAATTGCTGTCTTTATATTTTCAGTAGGAGAACAGACATTTTCCATTTCTCAGTAGCCATTGGGGCATCTATAAATCTATTTTTTTATCTATTTAATCTGTTTGACCATGCAACTCTAAACAGAGTTATGCCAATCTAAACCCATGCAATGAATATAGAAGATTATAACTCTTTTTAGGATTGCACTGATTGCACTGTAAATCTGTGTCACCCTCTTATACTCGTTTTTTTTAAGACTGTAGACTTTTGGCTTTTCAACTATGATCTGAGGCACATTTTTCACCTTTTCTCCAACTCCCTTTTTTAATAATGTGTATCCAGCCTGAACAAGAGTTCTAGGTAACTCAAAAAGTTTGCTCATTACTTTGTGACATTTTAGTGGTCCTAATGTGGAGCAATTGCCTGCAATTTTTGTCATTTGGCGGGTGTACATTAAGCACAGTAATTACTCACTTTAAACTGCACTTAAAGTAAAGGGCAGTTTCTTAGAAGTACAGGTCAAACATCATCTCACTCTACTCAAGGTCCAGTATATGTTGGAATTCTGTATTGTGGAGGTCATTATCTTATTTCATTTAATGCATGATATCAGCTATCTAGTTTTTTTTCCACATAATAAATCATCCAAGTGATTGACAACTACTGTAACAGTGATTTTTTTCTACCAGGGAAGTATATCATGCTTTATGAATTAATATTGTTATTTTTAACAAAATATTTAAAACTATTGTAGCTCTTTATCAAAGGAGAGAGGATCTTCAAAATAACTCGTCATATATATTTTTCTTTGTTAATTCTTTGTTAAATCTCAGTGTAAGCAGAAGTATCTTTATATCTTCTATGAAAGGAAATGTTCAGCACACATACAGTTTCATCCTTATATGTGTAAATTGCTTGCAGAAGAACATGATATACATGTGCAGGTGCATGCTTTAAAGCTTCCAGGACATAGCTTCTATTTATTTATTTATATTTTTGTTTTGTTTGTACCCTGCTTTTCTCCCAGTGGAAACCCAAAGTGGCTTAACATTATTTTCCTGTCCTCTATTTTATCCACACAGCAATCAAATGAAGTAGGTTAGTCTTAGCCTGTGTGACTGACCCAAGGTCACTCAGCATCAGCAAATTTTCATAGAAGAATGGGGGATTTGAACCTGGGTCTTCCAGATCACAGTCCAACATTCTAGCAACTACAACACACTGGCTCTCACTTTTTTACTAATTGTGCTGCTGTCCAGGTTATTTCCAGGAGCAGTACTTTAAATATTGTGTGGAATTTTAATTTGGATGTAAACTTCTCATTATGAAATGTAACAACTCCTCTCTTTTTCCTCCCAAAACTCTAACACTCATTGGTATCCATTGATGTATTTGGTTTCAAATGGTGTTCCAACAAAGTTGGAAGACTACTTTACAATTTTAAAAATGCTGCATTATTCAAGAAAATTAAACTTTGAAAACAGCTATATGGCTTAGATTTTTGTACTTCCTGAGCTAAGTATAACTGCTAGGAGAGCGTTGTCTTCATAATAAGATCTAAAAAGGAATGTATTATACCTATCTAAATGGGTTGAAGGTTCTTTCTTTTAAAAAAGCACAATCAGTCTCAAACATTCACACTGCGGTACTCTGTTCAGTTTGTTTGAACATTCAGTATAGTGTTATCAGCTGTGAATCTAATGATTGCCTCAAAATTGCCTCTCGTATTAAAAATCACCACCTTGAACATCTTATATATTTAATTAGGTTTTAAAAGATGCATAATAATTCAATGACCATCTCCCTGTGACATCTTTTGTTCCTTTGATCAACTGAGAATAATTTGCAAAGCCTTGATAAATTGCAGTGTGAGTGTGTGGGGGGCTGTTTCTATCCCTTTGATCTCCTCCTCCTAGCCTGCATACCTTCTTTAGATGTAACATGTAGACTGACTCTGGCACCTTCCACCTGTGCCTGACAATTAACCTGAGAACTAGGGTTGCCAGGTCCAGGTTGGGAAATTCCTGGAGATTTGGGGGATGGAGCCTGGAGAGGGTGGGGTTTGAGGAGGGGAGGGGCCTCAGAATGATATAATGCCATAGAGTCCACCCTCCAGAGCAGCCATTTTCTCCAGAGGAACTGATCTCTGTCACCTGGAGATCAGTTATAATTCCAAGAGATCTCCAGCCACCACCTGGAGGCTGGCAACCCTACTGAGAACTGATAGGATGGTCAGGCTTGTGAGAATATATATATATTTATCAGTCTTTCTGCTCTCTGCTTTCACTACTGGTTTTGTCGATCTGTTTGTATTATGTACAGTTTTATGTACAATGTATATCATTATCTATACATTGCTTTTATGTAAACATAATGCATAACATTGATTTACTGGTCCACTAATGTTTTAAAATGTGTGTGTATGTTGGGAAAATCTTGATGTAAGGAAACAGAAAATGGCATAAAAATAAAGAATTACAGGCTTGATTAATATAAGCAAGAAGTAAAATGAAAGCTATGCTTTTGAGTTGAAATGGCATGGATGATAAATTTGAAATCATCTCCAGTGGGTTTGCTGGAAAGCATTATTTTTCTGCATATAATGATATGGAAGTTTTGTATTGGTTGTGGTTCATCTATTTTGGGCTCCACTTATTTTGGCTGTCCTTGATAGCCAGCCAGGGGTATATATGTGTGTATCATGCCTTTCTTTTCCCTTGGAGGATTTATATTTTTCCTCCATTACACTGCAGCACCCATAGACACACAGAGCAAAGCTTTCCTATTTCCCCCTCCAACCAACCTAAGCTCCTCCTCCAGTTTTGTTCTTGGGGATCATCCAACTCCAGCAACAGCAGTAAGCAAAGTGAAGGTCTGCAGAGGGTGGGAGGAATTAGACATGGGCACTAATGGGGGAAAAAACCCAAACACGCTGTTTGGTGTCCGTTTTCGACTATGAACACGAACAGACTAATGGAACTGAACATGTCCTGTTAATGAACGTGTTCAGTGTCCAGTGTTCATCGGTGCCAGAGTGGCCCACTTAGCACTTAGAAAGCCCATATTCACGGGGAATGTGCAGCAAGTTCTTCACCAGCCATCATCCAAGTTTGGTCAAGATTGCATTATGGATCTTGGAGTTATACATTTCCAAATTCGATGCCCCCAGGAAACTCCCATTCAATACAAATGGAGCCACCCTTTCCAGTTCACTTTGGCCCTGTGCAGTGGACCTGAAGCAGGCCGCCTCCCCTCTCATGGGTGGGGGGTCTGGCCACAGGCCAGCGGCACCCCCATATGCCCACCTGCCAGGCCTATGGGTCAGAGGACACTTATCCGCTCATGCAGAAAGGTGGTTGATGACTGCGGCCACCGGGTCTGGTGAGCTTGGGGAGGTGGTGGCGAGCTGCCTCCTCTCTCAGGGGTGGGGGGTCTGGCCACTTGCTGGCAGCACCCCCCATGTGCCTGCCCGCCAGACCTCCGGGTGGGTGGACACTTATCAGCTCATGCAGCAAGGTGGATGATAACTGCCTCCCCACTTGGGGTTGGGAGGTCTGGCTGCTCACCAGTGGCACCCCCATGTGCCCATCCGCAAGGCCTCCATGTGGGAGGACACTTATCTGCTCACGCAGCAAGGTGGTTGATGACTACAGCTGCCAGGCCTGGCGGGCTAGGGGAGGTGGTGGCAGGCTGCCTCCCCTGTTGGGGGCAGAGGTCTGGCCGCTCACTGGCAGCACCCCCCATGTGCCTGCCCACAAGGCCTCTGGGTGGGAGGACACTTATCCGCTCACACAGCAGGGTGGTTGATGACTGCGGCCTCTGGGCCTGGTGGGATCAAGGAGGTTGTGGCAGGCCACCTCCCCTCTTGGGGGTGGGGGGTCTGGCCACTTGCTGGTGGCACCCCCCATGTGTCTGCCTGCCAGGCCTCCAGGTGGGAGGACACTTATCCACTCACACAGCAAGGTGGTTGATGACTGCGGCCACCAGGCCTGGTGAGCTCAAGGAGGCAGTGGCATGCTGCCTCCCCTCTCAGGGGCAGGGGGTCTGGCTGCTCACCGGCAGCACCCCCCATGTGCCCACCTGCCAGGCTTTCAGGTGGGAGGACACTTATCCGCTCACACAGCAAGGTGGTTGATGATTGTGGCCACCAGGCACCTGGCCTCTTGGGGGTGGGGGGTCTGGCCACTCACTGAAGACACCCCCATATGCCTGTCTGCCAGGCCTCTGGGTGGGCAGATACTTTTCTGCTCACAGAGCAAGGTGGGTGAGGCCTGCGGCCGCTGGGACTCATGGGCTCATGGAGGCGGTGGCGTTCTGCCTCCCCTCTTGGGGGCGGCAGATCTGGCTGCTTGCTGGCAGCACCCCCATGTACCTGTTTGCAAGGCCTCTGTGTGGGAGAACACTTATCTGCTCACACAGCAAGGTGGTTGATGACTATGGCTGCCGGGCCTGGTAGGCTCTGGGAGGTGGTGGCAGGGCACCTTCCCTCTTTGGGGTCCAGGGTTCTGGCTGCTCGCCGGTGGCACCCCCATGTGCCCACCTGCAAGCCCTCCCAGAGGGTGCCTTCTGGAAGGTATGAAAGGTGGGTCATGTCATTGGCCACCGCAGACCAATGACCCAACCACAATCTGCTAAGAAAGTCCTCCAGCAAGACAAGTTGGCATACATGGAGGAATTGTGCATACAAACGCACAACATGGAGGATCAGACATGGACGTACTTTCACCAGATGGGGTACTTCATGGCATTCGGGCTGATAGTGTTGTCTGCTCCTCGTGTGATGTAGAGTCCGAACAAAGCACACCAGCTGGACATGCATGGAGCATTGAATGCCCCTGCAGTGTCAAAGCAGAGGCTGGCTCTGAGATGACCCACCATCATGCCTTCATGGAAAGGACATGAGTCATGGCAGGACTGATTCCCCCTGGTCAGAGGGGAGATCCGGTACAATGGGCAGGGAGCACTGTGTCACACAACCATATGCACAACAGCAGCTGCGTTGGCCCTGTCGCTCAGGCAGAACCAGAAGAAATGAACCACATTCCTGCATTTGCGAAAAGGACGGGATGCACGGGACAGATAACAAAAGTCCCCTAAGGGTGGGTGTGGTTCCACAAAGGGAGAGGGAGAAACAGGGACCATGAAATTGTCAAGGGGGAAAGGGGGACAGGATAGGGAAGACCCCGAATCAGTGGCTGCTGGCATCACCCACCTCCCTGCTGTCACAGAAAGGAGGGGACTGGGTGGTGCAAGTGGTTGGGTAGGGACTCGTGGCAGTACCTGAGAGGGAGAGGAGGAAAGAGGAAATACGAAGTGGTCAGGGAGAGGGGGAACAAGGGGATCCGTTCACGGCAACGAGCCGTACATGGAAGATCCTGCGAGAGGGATGGGAAGAAACTGAATCAGTGGCTGCTGGCATCAACCACCTCCCTGCCATCATGGAAAGGAGGGGACAGGGTGGTGCAAGTGGTTTGGAAGGGACTCGTGGCAGTACCTGAGAGGGAGAGGTATGGACTGTGAACTGGAAAGCTCCCAAGCAAGAGGTAGTTGGGAGGGGCCGGAGGGGTCCCAGAGAGGGAGAGGGAGAAATAGGGCAGCCGCAGCAGCTGCAATTGCCCACCATCCTGCCTTTGCGGAAAGGATGGGAGTCGTGGGACACATTCCCACCCTGCTCAAAGGGTCCAGTCAGCAGGGTTTTTGCCCATGTGCACCAGAACATCATAGGCATGGCGCCACACCACACAGAGGTCATTAGGAAGGGCCCGAAAGTTACAGGGTGTGCTGTGGAGCTGGCCATGGACAATGGAGTGAGGGGTGGACTGCAGGCAGGGACTCCACCAAGAGTTTGTGATGGGGATGGGAGGGATGTTTCATAAAACAGAAACCATCCTTCCAGTGATCCATCACCCACCTCCTCCTCAAAATGTTGAGAGAGATCCTCTCCCCCCATCAGAAAGACCTCTATGGCCTCCTCCACAGCCCCCACAGGTGAATCTGGGGGAGCAGGAGTACTCTCAGCTGACCCTGAGCCACACCCAGTACTGCTTTCCACAAGTAAACCAGAAGGACTGCCTTTGCACCTCACCCCACAACCACCTGTGGAGGCCACCACAAAAGGAAAACTCATTGTGCCCCCAAACTAGAATTAAGGAGGACAGAAAAGGAGAGAACACTGTGAGCCCTCAGCTGAGGTGCCCGCAGAGGTTGGCCCCAGAGCCTGGCAGCAGCCATGGAACCAGAGGCTGGGGCTAGAGCCCTAGCCCAGCACACCCACAAGCCTGACCAGATCAGGCACTGATATTGATAATATTCAATGTGAGCCCTCAGCTGAGGTGCCAATGAGCTTGGCCCCAGGGCCTGGCAGCAGTCCTGGAACTGGAGGCGGATGCTAGAGCCCTAGCCCAGCATGCCCAGAAGCCTCACCAGATCAGGCACTGATACTAATAATAGTAATAGTCAGGGTGAGCCCTCAGCCAAGGTGCCCGCTGAGCTTGGCCCCAGGTCCTGGCAGCAGCACTGAAACCAGAGGGAGGGGCTAGAGCCCTAGCCTAGCACTCCCAGATACCTGACAAGATCAGGCACTAATAATAATGTGAGCCCTCAGCCGAAGTGCCCACTGAGCTTGGTCCCAGGGCCTGGCAGCAGCCCTGGAACCGGAGACTGAGGCTAGAGCCCTAGCCCAGCACCAGATCAAGCACTGATGATGATGATGATGATGATGATGATAGTAGTAGTAGTAGTAGTAGTAGTAGTAGTAGTAGTAGTAGTAGTGAGTAGTCAGTGTGAGCCCTCAGCCAAGGTGCTGACAGATCTTGGCCCCAGAGCCTGGCAGCAGCCCTGGAACCAGAGAACCCCCAAGCCTTACTTATAAAGGCCAGAGCCGCCAACTGGCCCCATAGGCTGAGGCAAGAGCCCTAACCCAGCACACCCAGAAGCCAGACCACCAGATCAGGCACTGATATTGATACTAATAATAATCAGTGTGAACCTTCAGCCAAGGTGCCCACTGAGCTTGGCCCCAGGGCCTGGCAGCAGCCATGGAACCAGAGGCTGGGGCTACAGCCCTAGCCGAGCACACCCACAAGCCTGACCAGTTCAGGCACTGATATTGATAATAATCAATGGTACTTTTCGCACTCGGTTTTTAGAGCGCGTTTGTACCTGTTCCACATCCCATGCTTGCAAGGTTTTCACACTTAAAAGCAGTCATGGGATGCAGTCCCGCTTTTTGTCCACTGTATCCCCGATTTTTCCCCCTGCGGACATACCCCGATGTTTTTTAAGTTCGCTACCGACTGGCAGCTGGCCCGCATTGTGCTAATGTGAACACTTTTGCCCCCTTTTTGCTTCTCTCCCCCCTCTCCTTTTCCCTGGGAGCTGATTGGTTTGTGCAGAATTAACCACTCCCACCCTCCTCAGCTCTCTGAACTCCTTGTCCACCATTTTTTTTAGTAAAGCAAGGTGAGAGTCATAAGGCTGCTTCTTCGTTGGTTTCCTTCCTCCCGGTATGCATGCTCTTTTATTTTTTTTTCAAAAGCCAGGAATGATTCCTAAGCTTGCTGCTAATTCCCTGCTAGCTTTAAAAGCAAGGAAGGTGTTAAATAGCTGCTTTCTCCTTCCTCCCTTAGGGTATGCACACACATTCTTTTTTTTTTTAAAGACAAGAATGGGTTGCAATGTTGTAATGTTAATGCACTTTCTTCCTGGCTTTAAAAGCCAGGAAAGGATTAAATGGCTGCTTTCCCCTCCCTCCCAGGCATGTTTCAGACTTTGCCAAAGAGGGGAAAAAACCCAAGCATTTTGCACAGCCCTTTGGAAACAAGCCTCTGCTTCCTGGGAGGAGATGAATCGGCAGCATTTTAACCCTTTCCTGGCTTGATTAAAAAAATGAGAGTGGTACATGTTTTCCCCCAGAACTCGGCCACCAATTGCCTCTCCAGTGGGCAGGGTACAGCCCAATCAGCAAAAAGGGGGGAAGGGTTCCAACATTGCAACGTTACTACACATGCTCAATTTTTTTAAAAAAAAAGTGTGACATGAATTGCAAGGCCCCGAAAGCCCAAAATTGCACTGAGGTTTTGAAATGAAGCACAGACACCAAATCGAAATTGCAGTGGACAGTGTGAAATGAACACATGCAATGCCGAAGCCACTGCGATCGGGGTGAATGCTCATAAATGGCAGTTTAAACCGTAAGTGCGAAAAGGGCCAATGTGAGCCCTCAGCCAAGGTGCCCACTGAGCTTGGCCCCAGGGCCTGGCAGTAGCCCTGGAACTGGAGGCTGAGGCTAGAGCCCTAGCCCAGCACACCCAGAAGCCTGACCACCAGATAAAGCACTGATAATAATAACAATAATAATTAGTGTGAACCCTCAGCCGAGGTGCCCACAGAGCTTGGCCTCAGAGCCTGGCAGCAGCCCTGGAACCAGAGGCTGGGGCTAGACCCCTAGCCCAGCACACCCAGAAGCCTGACCACCAGATCAGGCTCTGATATTGATAATAATAATAGTCAGGGTGAGCCCTCAGCTGAGGTGCCCACTGAGCTTGGCCCCAGGGTCTGGCAGCAGCCCTGGAACCAGAGGGGATAGCTCCCTATCCCACCCACCACACACAGAAAAAAGCCCAGCTCCAATGCACTCTCCTTCTCTCTCTCCCAAAAGGCTATCAACAGCTCTGTCCCACTCCACTGCTTGCTGAAAGTGAAAGCCAGAACTGGGAGAGCAGTGCCCTTAAGCAGAGGTCTCATTGAGAAATGCAGGTCTGTGGTTTGCAGTCAGAACTGCCTAACAGGGTTTGCAGGGATGAGATTGGAGTTCCCATGGCCACAGAACACCACCCTCCCCTCCCCCTCCCCCCAGTGTCTGCTCCACCGTTACCAATTGTAACCAATTTGCAGCGCCACACTTGCAAGGAAGACCTGCCCATCAAGCTAAGTTGGGCTTTGATTGGGGTGTCCAGGGCGACAGAGGGAGTGCAGACAAAGTTCAGGCAGTCCCTCCCTCCGTTGCTGAGGCAATTGATCGAAGGCGCCTGAGTGTCTGGCTTCCCGAACGGTGGCCAAGCGCATCTCACGAGGTTTATGACGACCACCTGTTCGGCTGGAGTGGTGAGCAGCTGAGCAGTCTGTTCATTGTTTTTTTCCATTCATAATGCTGTTCGTGCCCATGTCTAGGAGGAATTAGTGGGAAAGGAAATGCCATTCCATCAGAGGAAATGTGTTTGGGTGCATGCCATTGATTCTAACGGGATGCATCCCATTAAACTGTAACAGCAGCAACAGCTGGGTAGTGTCCTCATTGAAAGTCTAGTGACTCAAATAAGACTGTTTTCTTCCCATGGGCTAGGTGTGTATTAAGTTCTGCATATGAAAAGTCATCACAACTTATTTAGTAAAAGCAGCATATGTGTTTTTGTGTGTGTATACAGAAGTCTGTGCAAAATGGCCATTGAGCTGAAAAGTGAAGGAATGCAATTTTCTGTTGTTGTTTACTTGAGTGACAGTGCATATGCATCACCATTTATACATAATCACAATGAGTTTTGATGAAAATGTGTCCAACTGCCAAACAAACAAACGTTTCCTTGAACTCCTTACCAAAAAATGAAAAAAAACACCCTACTTATAGGAGAAGGGGACCCTGAAGTTGATAGAGTAGATTCTAATTATATGGTATCAGCAACAATTCATTGGAGGAGATGATATTATAACATGCTGCACAGAAGTGCTAAAAGTATTTTAATTACTGTATTAGTCCAAGAGTATCTATTGCTGTTCTTCTGTCTGCTTCACCCTTAAGATGTCATTGAGATACTAATGTTATCAGTCCCTTATTAACAAAAAAGATAGTCTGGTTAACACATCCATTTTTAAATATGTACAATGTTTTTGAAATAGGTCCTGTTGATGAATTGAGATGGATCAAAGTATTTGGAATTAGCTTTTACAATGAAAACAGCCATGAATAGAATCTTCAATCTTCTTACCGCTACATAATTTAAATATTACTGACACAGATGTTTGGATATATAATTGAAACATTAATTTGGCTTTAGATTTCCCAGGGGAGTTTGTAGAAAGTGCCAATACTTGAAAAAAGAGAAACTATGCTACAAAATGATTACAAAGAAGCAGCACAAGCAATTAAATGATCTAAAACTTTGTTAAATTGTTTGTGAGTATTTTAGATCCTTAATTGATTCCTGGCTCATTTATTAAAGAGAGGAGTGCCTCTTTTCATGTTGAATAAAGGTCCTGCAAAGATATAACAAATCTAATCTCTCATCATAGAAGGTTCACTGCACTCCTAGTGAACTGACGTTCTTTTCTTTAGCATCATAATCCTATGAAATTTATTGGTAATGAGTTAGGGTTCTTTTTCTGCAGAGCACAACTTTAGTTTCCAGAGGTAGCTATGGCATCACAGGAAAAATCTGTTGTATATTTACTGCTGGGTGACAATAGGGCATCCATAAAAATCCATAATGTTTATTTTTTAAATTTAATTTATATTTTTATTCAAAGATCACCTAGTTTTTTTAAAAATAATGTTCAACATAACTCGAATCCAAAATAAATGCAAACTTTCTTGAAATCCACCTACCGCTATGTCTTCCCTGAATACCCTTACTCTAGAACACAGAAATAATTTTTAAAATGAAAACAGAAAATGAGTGATGGTAATTATTTTCCTTTCTTTTAATAGATCATGTTAGATTGCACTGCAGTAGAAATAACAGTTTCTTAGTGCTGCAGAAGATGCAGCACACAGAATACTATTCCAATGGGACAGATCAACTCTGTTTCTTCTTTTACATTAAGATTCTGTTTACAGCTTCAGCTAATGCACGTTTATATACATACCAGAATGCTAAAAAAGAACAGTTTCCAATCATGGAGAGAGAGCCTTCTGAGCATACATTGTGCACACCTATGCATACTTTCCAATGAATTCAGGTAGGTGGAGGAAGCTCATACTGCAATTCTATTTTCCAAACACAGTCACACACCTTTTGTCTGAAAATGGTTCAGCTTTCATCTGTTTTTTCTCCCTCTATTCTTTAGAGAATCGTAAACAAATAAGTGATATTCGCTGTGTCCTGAAAACAATAATGTGCGGGCTTGTACTGACCTGTTACAAAAGGCAATAGCAAGACTTTCTCATGCAAGACAGAATGGAATGGCTAACTTGTATTATGTATTCCATGCTAAGCTTCTGAATCTCTGAGACTGGTGTCTTTCCAAGTGTGAGCTAAAGACAAGTCAGGTCATTTGTCATTTTAATATTGGAAATAAACCCAGTATGGATGTGCATTTTTATTGGATATCATTGTTCATTAACTTTATTTAGAATGATAAGAAATCCAAATGAAATTACTTCTGATTTTTAGGAAGAAACTGGATAGGTCACACCAGGACATTAATTCTGCAATCTAATTTCTAATTTCAGTTTATACTTCAGAACACTGTCCTGAACTGAGTGATTCTGCAACCAGCCTGACAGGGAGGTACCTTATCCAACCAGAACACTTATTGCATGTTCATGCTCAATAAGATTTCCTGATTGGCATTCCGGAACTCAAGAAGCATTTTCCCCAGAATATGCACATTAGAGAAGATAGTATTTGTCTAGGCTATTCCGTTATCTTATAACTCCACATGTACTAGCCAGGCAGAGAAAAGTTACGCTAGGTGCTTCCCATGCTTTATGTCACTGTTTTCCATTTGTTTTAGCATTCTTATCCCAGCCTGATTGAATTTCAGTGAGAGATGACCTGAACCTTCACGATCACTTTTTTTCCTCATGTCTACTAAGTGCATTCAGATATTTGGTATTTATTACTGGCAGAAGGAAGCCCTAGCTTTGTTCCTGCTCCTGGTTCCTGACTGCCTAGTAACATGGGCACACAATGGTTATCATTTCCTGATGAAGGGGGGATTCCCATTTATGGCGTCCAGCAAATATAGGCTGAGGCCAAGCCTCTGCTTCTCTCCCCCATGCCAGGTAGTGTGAGCAAAGCTTTTGCCTCAATATAAGGGGAAGCAGTTATAGCCACAGGGAATGAAACAAAGGCCATTTTCACATGCATCCCGGGAGATTGTGCAAACTCACGGCAAGAAGCGTCTTCCTAACACAATCTCTCAGCATAATCCCCTTTAATGATCCGATGATGTCAGAAAAAGCACTAGTAAGCGGGATTGTGCTGGGAAATCATGCTGGGAAGATGCTTTTATACCATGAGTTTCATGCAATCTTCCAGGTGCGTGGCCATGTGAAAGTGGCCAAAGAATGAACAGGGCCAGATCGATGGGGGGGGGGGCAGGGGGGTAGTCTGCCCCTGGTGCCACCAATGAGGGGGCACCAGGCGCGGCTGCCAGCCCTGGGAGCGCGCAGGCAGGGCAGGTGAAAGGCAGTGCAAGTGGCTGGGAGGCCGCCTGCACCATTTGCCTGCCCCACAGGACAGGGGGCGGCCAGCTTGCTGTCCTGTGGGGCAGGCAAATGGTGCAGGTGGCCTCCCAGCCACTCACACTGCCGCTGCCAGCTCCATAAGAAGCAATACATTAATATCAAAATTTATATTGGTGCAATGTGCAAAGTGCAAGTGAATAAATAATTAGTATGATCAATATAAAGAATAAATACAATTGTATAAATAAATAAATGAATGGTCAAAATTCTGTCCGAGTCCGAGTCTTATTTAACATGAATTCATCTTCCAATTAAGAACTTCACGAGCATATGAACAGAGAGCAATGAGGTGACTTCCAGTCCAATTGCAGATGAAAGCTGGGCATGCAGCGCCGGGAGCGTGCGCGAGTGGCCGGTCTTCTGTTGCCCTGGGTGCCGGCAACCATAGATCCGGCCCTGACAATGAAACATTTACATAGAATGAAACATTTACAGCCTTAGAGAATGAAACATCTCGTACAAATGCCAGACTCAGGCTTATATTGGTTTTGGAAAATTTTCCTGAAATCGGTTGGTAGAAAACAGAATTTAGTAGGAAGCTGGAGTAACTGTGTTTAGGTTTTATGACATCCCTGTCAGGCCACAAAATTTCCAAGTCATTCTCTCCCTTCATTGCTCTTTTTGCTTCCCAGGAAAATGAAAGAAAGGTGCCAGAAAATGGACACATTTGGAGATATATTTCTGAATGTTGGCAATGATCCTTTTCAGACGTTTTAAAATATTTACAAATGGTCATCGTTCAGGTCAGATTCAATTAGTAAATTAGTAAACTGTACATTCCTACTGGAGTGATTTCTTGTTGGACATGCTAGTGAAAGAATTTTTAAGATCAGAACTCTAACCATATAGAGATTTTGTTACTGTGGTTCAAAAACCAGATTATGGACAAAGAACATGCTGCTTGGAATTCTGTTTTTTTGTCTTCACTTTAATTTTTTAAGACAAAAAAATCTGTCCTGGAATGTAGTGATAGTAAGGAAGGGCAGATAATATGCCCCTTAACCCTTTGTTCTCTTGTCATCTTTTGTTCAATTTGATCTTTCTAACCTTTTTTTAAACCTGGAGACATAAAGATATGCAAAACTATAGAGCTCTTTCCCCTCCCCCCCCCCCAAACTGAAAACATAGTTTCATATGTTAGGGTGGGAAATTATCCTTTAAAGGAAATTATATGCCGGATGTTGCAACACAGAACAATAATTCCAACATGACTGCACTAAATTCAAACAGCCTGCTCTCATAAATATCAGGATTTCTCTTAAATTGTGAAGAGTTGCCTGAGTTACTAGAGCTGCAATTCTAAATCCCACTTAAACCCCACTATGTTCATTTGGCTTACTCCCTGGTAAGTAGACATATCTAAGATTGTTCAGCACTTCTTTCAGTACTTACTGGTTAATTGTCTCATTTGAGGGTGGACTAAAATTCAGAATTATATCAAACAATGATTCTTTGATACTGTTTCACATTCTCTCTAAATAGGTATTTTCATGCTTCTTCACTAATCCCAAATACTTAATCTGTTTTGAGCTAGAAGTGATTGCAAATTTCCAGTGGTGATACAAAGAATATAAATGTTTGGCTTACCTGTTATATAATTGTGAACATTTCTACTTCACAATTATATTGTCTATTTTAATTTTTGCATAATCTGTTTGCAGAAGAGCTGTACTGATTTGTAAGAATGATGGATGTTTAGGGAGAGCTGTTTTATCAGCTTTATTTACCAGGCATTTAAGTCTTTGCATGATGGAGTTAATGAATCAGAAAGAACATTACCTTTGCATGTCATGACTGGCATTTGAGTTTCTCAGGAGGAAATATGTTTTTATTGCTTTAAGCTGCAACCAATCAGGTAGGACTAAAATGTAAAAAGAGCAGCTGTTTTGTTTTGGTTTTTTAAAAATCTGCATCTTCTTGGCACCAGGAGCAGTATTTTAGCTAACTGGGTGGCTGCTGCCATCTATGCATATTGACAAAAATCCCGACAACCTAATCACACATTTGACTGCTCTCTAATCTTTTTTTCTTTATCGGGACTTCAGTCTTTGAACCATGATGAGTGTGGCAAGTGGCTTAGTGATGCCAATCCCTTTAATAGGTTTCAAGCTTTATGCAGTGCATATGTATCTTCTTTTTTATGTGAAAGTCAGTTTTACCCTGTTTAGACTGATCTTGTGTTCTTCTGGGGAAACAGAATATGAAAGCAGGCAGCAGCCCACCAAGCTTTCAAGCATAGAGTGAGTCAAAACAAAGCCCACATACTTAGACTCACTTTCCCAGAGCACCCCATTTTCATAAATTTTCAACAGTACAAGAATCTTCACTGTGTGACTGGAGGTAAGCAGCAGCAACCATTTTGTAGCTTGTTCGATTTCCTAGAGCAGCCATTTTGAGGCAGCCATTTTGTCACTATGCCCACCACACTGTGTCAGAATTCCAAATGTGCTCACAGGATCAAAAAGGTTGGAGATCCCTGTTTTAAGAACTAGATAAGGGCCTTTGGATGGAGCACTGTCATATTTCTTTTTGGAATATTTGTCTACAGCCCTAGTCTAGCAAACCAGTTGTATCTCCCATGGAAATGGCCACACCTGTGGAGTAAGCAATCATTTCTGCCTTCTAAAAGCAGGAAAGGAGAATTGCTTTCTCACAGCTAAGGACTCAAGCAGCCAACTAGACCTGGCATAGCCCCATAACAAATAGTTGTTATAGTTTTTCTTTCTTTCTTTCTTTCTTTCTTTCTTTCTTTCTTTCTTTCTTTCTTTCTTTCTTTCTTTCTTTCTTTCTTTCTTTCTTTCTTTCTTTCTTTCTTTCTTTCTAGTTAGGTTAGCCCAAACTCATCAGATCTTGGGCCAGTGCTGGTTAGCACATGGATGGGAGATTGCCAAGGAAGATGATGGTTACTTGCAGAGGCAAGCATTGGCAACCCACTTCTGTTAGTCTCTTGCCTTGAAAACCCCAGCAGCGGTTACAATAAGTTAGTTACAACTTGATGATGCTTTACACATACACACAAAGATATGATAGTAGTAGTAGTAGTAATTACACTCATATGCTGCTCTTCTAGACAGATTAGTGCCCCACTCAGAGCAGTGTTGTTATTGCCCTCCTAGTTGGAATGAAGAGACAGACACAGGTGTTTGATCTAAGGGCCACTTTATTAAATTAACCTCAACACAACATTAATATAACTGCAACAAGGGTAAAGCAGTACAAGCCAAGCCACGGGGTCCAACCTAGACCTCCGCCTTGACCTGTCTGGGCGAGCCCCGAAGCCCTGGGTGTGAGCCCTCCATGTGGATGGTTAGGAGACCCGGCTGGCCAGGCAACTGGGTTCCCCCCTTTCATGCTCCTAAGCCTCAGCTGTACAGCAGTGAGGGAAGGACTTGCATGTGGGGTTCCCCCAGGCAGTCTGCCTACACGTGCTGGCAGCCATCACAAGCAGTACCAGCCGCTCCTAGCAGACCCCTCCTCCCTACCAATAGGGAAGCGCCAAGGGTGCTCACCAGCCTGCTGCTTCTAACCAAACTCTATTCTGCCACCACCAGGGCCAAGCCTCTGCTTAGGTCCTAGTGCCCCACTATTGGCCTAGTGCCAACCTAAGCCCCTGCCACAGGTCATTGAGGAAAATATCATTGCCAGTTTCTGACAGGTGCACCCCGTCACCTCTATAGAGGTCAGCAAATTCAGCCCTGATCCTGGGGTGGGGTAGATATACCCCTAATCCCCCACCCAGGGCCTTCTGAATGGCCCTATTGGCCTTCATCTGAGCCCTTTCACTGCAGAACGATTCTCTGCTTCCCGCCAGACCTGCCGTCGCAACATGGCGGACTACATGATAAGCACTCCAAGCCAATGCTGGAGTAAACCTTGCATGTCCCATTTAGTCTGTAATGACAATGTCCTACCATGTACAAACCCCAGGTCATTCCCACCCAAATGAATGACCAATATATGGGGCGCGGGGCCCTGCCGCTCCTTAAACAGGAGTGGCAACAAACCAGGCCATCGAAGGCCACGCTGACCTTGCCACTCCACCATTGCCCATTTACTCAAGCCAAGCTGGGAGCCAACCTGTGTCCTTCTGGCTTGATGAGCAGCCCAAAACACCATGCTGTGCCCGCAGATCAAAATCCATCGTTTCTCCAGGCAAGACACAGCACCTAAGAAAACACCATTAGTAAAACCTTTAAAACCACGAGAGAAGACAAACATAGGAACAATAGGCCGATGACTTCCATCTACCCACTCCCTGAATAGCCTGCACTGGGTATCCCATGGCTGCTGCTGTGGAAGCAGCCCCAATCCGAAAGGAGTGGGTGCCGAATTTGATGCCCACCAACTCCAATTTGGCCAGTGCTCTGTCTGTCACTGCCCAGAACTGGTACCAAGTCAGGGGGAACCCATCCTCATGCTGAAACAATACCCCTTGTACTTCTCCCCGGACCCTTAAGTACTTCCGGAGAGCCTGCACTGGACACGGCGCGGGGTCAGCACAGGTTCCAAGGTTAATAATCACCCCCTTCTGCTTCTGGTCCATTTTGGATTTATGTATCTGGAGGGAAACCCCTCCGTCACTCAACGTAACATCCTGCACCATCAAGGCGCTACCCGATACGTCTGCCTTGGACTGGACAACCAGTTCACTGATGCGCAGAGCCCCAAAAAATGCTACCAAGGTCGCTGCATGAAATAACCTGGCTTCAAAGCCCAAGGTGCAAATGTCACCCCAAGCCTTCAGAAGCCCTTTCAAAGTTGATGGAGAAATAAGCTCCCTAGGGTCAGTGTGAACCACCGATTCACGAGACCAACCTTCTAACATTTTACGGACATGGAAATCCCTCGTGGCCTCAGTGAACCCCCGAGCCTTACTTATAAAGGCCAGAGCCGCCAACTGGCCCCGAATGGACTTGATCGCTAGCCCATGACCCTTCTGATACACACAAAAGTGCAACAGATGCTCCACAGGGATGAGCCAAAACTGCTGCAGGCCCACATCTCTCCAAAACCCCCCAAATTGGCCTACCGCTCTGTCGTAGGCACGCTGGATGCCAGTCTTATGGCCCTGGACGTTTCGACCTCCCAAGTTGCCATAACTCCAGGGGCATCAGCGCCGGCTCTGGGTCGGCCTCCGGGGCAAGTTGCCAAAACTGCTCCATCTGTTGGTGAAACAAAGCATCTGCCACACCATTACTAACCCCAGAAATGTGTTTGGCTTTAAATAAAATGTTCCACCAGAGACACAGCAATGTAAACGCTCTAACCAGCCTCATGACCTGGCCCAATCCTGAAGTCAAGGAGTTCACAACATGAACTGCCGCCTGGTTGTCACACCAAAAGTGGACAACATGGTTAGACAACTCCTCTCCCCACAGGTGGACTGCCATCAGAATGGGAAAGAACTCCAAAAATGTTAAATCCCTATCCAACCCGGAAGCATGCCACTCAGGAGGCCACTTATCTGCACACCAATACTTACAGAAATACACTCTGAAGCCCAAGGAGCCTGATGCGTCAGACGTAACCTGCAGCTCGGCTTCAAGCAACAGGTCATCACGCCAGAAAGTAACCCCATTAAAATCCCTGAGGAAAGCGGACCAAACGTCCAAATCCTCCTGCATCCCCTTGGCAACCTTGAGGCGATGATGGGGAGCCCGAAGTGATGACATAACATCACAGAGCCTCTGTAAAAAGGCCCTGCCTGGAGCGACCGCTTTGCAAGTGAAGTTCAAGTGACCTACAAACTGCTGCAGCTCCAATACGGATACCTTTCGCTTTGACCTGAACTCAAGAAGCCTGACCTTGAGGTCAGCAACCTTCTCCAGGGGAAGTCTAAAACACTGTCGCACTGTGTCTAGTTCTATTCCCAAAAACATCAATACCTGGGAGGGACCCTCCATTTTCTCATGCGCCAAAAGAGCACCCAGCTCATCAGCCAAATGAACAAAAGTGCCTAGCAGCCGGGCGCATTGCCCAGACCCTGCTACCCCAATGAACAAAAAGTCATCTAAATAGTGCATGGAATTGCAATTATGCACTCTGCGCTGTAATTCCCACTCCAAAAACGAGCTAAAGCGTTCAAAAGCTGCACAAGAAATCGAACATCCCATGGGAAGGGCCCTGTCTATATAAAACTTGCCCTCAAATGAAAACCCCTAGAGCTCGAAGTCATCAGGGTGGACAGGGAGAAGCTGAAATGCAGACTTAATGTTGCATTTCGCCATCTCTGGCCCCCTACCACAGCGACGCACAACCTTGACCACCTGGTCAAATGAGGTATACCTAACCGAGCATAAATGCTCCGGTATGGCATCATTTACAGACTTCCCTTTGGGAAACGATAGGTGATGGATCAGGCAGAACTCACCTTCTGCCTTCTTAGGTACCACACCCAATGGGGACACCCATAGTTGGGCACCAGGGGGGTGTCAAAGGGGCCCAAAACTTGGCCCTCAGTGCACTCTTTAGCTATTTTACCCCTAACTACGTCCTCCGTACCCATAACTAAATGTAAGTTACTGGACATAAATGGGGAATGTGGCCCCTGAACAGGAATTCTAAAACCAAAACTAAAGCCCTGAAAAAGGAAAAGAGCCTCCTGCTTCTGAGGGTAGGCTCGAAGAAGCCGCTCAAGGACCCTCAGCCTTACCGGGCTGGTTCCCTTTACCAGCAGCCTGCTGGCCGCTGGCTCCTCCCCCACCAGGTTTCCTACCCCCCTCACCTTACCTGACCTTGGGACTCGTGCATGAACCTACAAGGCTTACGGCTGCACTGTCCCTTAAAGGCGAACTCCCAGGAAAGCAACTGGGGTTGAACCTGCTGGCCCGACATGGAGCGGGTAGTGGATACCGAAGGGGCCGAAGCCGAGCATTGCACGATGTGGCTGCTATCTGAGTGGTCTTTTATATTGGGCTTTGCAGGTGACATCACCTGCAGCCAGAGCTGCTGGTGAATACGATCCCAGGGGAGACTAGGGTTAAGGGCAGCCCGCATCCTAAACTCCTCGTTGTACTGCATCCAAGCAGCACCCAAGAAGCCAGTGTAGCCCTTATAAATAATGTCCAGATATTGTAATAGGGAAGCAGCCCTATGGGGCTGGTGGTAGATTAAAAACCCAGGCAACCAGTTAGCCCAGGTCCTATCCACGCATCGATGCCTAAGATGCTCCTTGTCCCTATCATCCAATTCCTTCTTTTCCAACTCTCAGAAAAGAAGAGTAAAGAAATCAATATATTCTCCTTTTAGTATCTTGTCCCTAGTGGCCTGTGTCAAATGGTCACCCAGGGGCAACGCCATGTCACCGAAAGGAAGAGCACTAAACGTTACCTACCCATAGGACAGAGCAGAATAAGCTGAATAACCCCAAGGCCCTCCCACGTAAGGTGGCCAAACTCCAACCTGCCCCTGCCCCCATGGCCTCTCACCACCATTCCATGCAGGCTGTGCCGGTATGCTCTGCTGTACTCCAGCCAACCCCAATCCTTGCTGCTGCCAGGTGGGCTGGCCCGTAGCTGCTCAGGTGGAAGGAAATTGCTGAGTGGTCCCAAGAGCAACCCCCGAGGTCACTTGAGGAAGCAGGTGCCCCCAAGGCCAGGGAGAACAGGTGTGAGATGTAGCATCCTTACCCCCGGGCTCCATGGGGTCCACTGCCACGGCCGCAGGTGCAGATTCCAGTGCAGCCCTCTGATCCAAATCCACCACCAGCTCTTCATCTGTCGGGGCCACTGCCGGCTGAGATCCACTAGCACCATCAGTCGCTGCACCTGCAGTGTCCTCCAAAGCAGAGAGACGGTGAAGAATATCTTTATTAATAGCATCCCTGGAAGACCCCGAATAGGCATGGTTTTGCCTTTACCAAATGCAGACGCCACTCCCTTACCACGTTCCAGAGGCACCAGCCACTGCAATATATCATGCTGGCCAACTTGCTCCCCTTCGTCTTCAGAAGAGCTGATCGTGGGGGCAGGTCACTTAGCTGGTGCCCTTTTAGCGGGCTGCTTGCCCTTGGAAGGGCCAACACCCTGCTTGGGGGGCATGATGATAACTTTCTTATGGTGCTATTCCCTAAACAAATCAGGGCTGAGAGCCAAAATGGCCGTCCGGCTTAATTGCCAGCACACTCCTCTTACACAAAAACCTCCCCAAAATGGCTGCCATCACTGACCCAAAATGGCCATCTGATAAAGCAGGGGCCTGTAAGGCCAAGCAGCCTATAACCAACCAGGGCAGGAAGGTTGTGATACCAGGCTCCAAGCCATTCCAGCAGGCCACAAAAGCTCACAAGAGGGGGAGGAGGGAAGAGGGGGAGTGTAAGTTCTGCCACCTCAATCCACCCCCTGGGCCTATCGACCCAACTCTTCCCCCTCCCAAGCACCCAACACAACGTGTGTGTGTGTGTGTGTTAACGACCGCTGTACCCCAGGCCAACCACTTCGCACACCAGCGCCTGCCTCTGCCTAAGCACAGTTGCCCAGCCACCCACCAATTGCCCTGCCGAGCCAGGCAGCTGAGCAAGGCTGCCGCCGCACCTTTCGCGCCTGGCCCTCCCCAGATGCTAGAAAGCCCGGCCGCCTTCAAAAGTGCTGCGGCTGCCCAAGCGGAGCGCAGAACACCACCACTTATGCCACTGCTGTGCATCCGCTGCTCCAAGTCCTGCTGCTGTGATTCACCCTGCCAGCGCGATTTGCCCCGCCACCAGAATCGCCGCTGCTGCCGCTGCTCAGACGCTCCAGAGAGTGGAGAAACATATCCTTTCTCTCCGAGCGTCGAGATCAACTGAAGCCGAGTGAGCAGAGCTGCCTGAAATGGCTGCTGGCTCTGCCCACCCAGCAAAGCCCCGGATGCCCAGGAAAGCTGCTCTGCTCTCCTCCTTCCAGGAGAGCAATGCACGGCCACCTCCTTGAGCAGCTTAAGCTGCCCGGAGGCATGGCCGAATTATCCCCGCAATGTAGCTCGAGAGCTGGTGCTGAGAAGAGCTCATGGCAGTAGTGGGTTTCAAACCAGCAGGATGCTGATTCACAGCCCAACCGCTTAACCCTACACTACAGTATCTCTCATGTACTTACATTTTTGTAATAGTTGTTAGAAGCTTATTCTTTTAGAAGTGACTTCAAAGGTTTTAAATTTTCATATATAACGACTTCTGTACAGGTTAGTTAAATGTTGGGATTAACATGAATTAAGATATTTATAGATCCAGAGGAGTTAGCCGTGTTAGTCTGTAGCAGCAAAATCAAAAAGAGTCCAGTAGCACCTTTAAGACTAACCAATTTTATTGTAGCATAAGCTTTCGAGAATCAAGTTCTCTTCGTCAGATGCCTGATCAAAACTGGGCAGATACAGAAGAGGAGGGGGGAAGAGGTCTTCCCCCCTCCTCTTCTGTATCTGCCCAGTTTTGATCAGGCATCTGACGAAGAGAACTTGATTCTCGAAAGCTTATGCTACAATAAAATTGGTTAGTCTTAAAGGTGCTACTGGACTCTTTTTGATTAAGATATTTATAGTATTCCACATTCTGGTTACTTTTCTCTCCTCAGTTATTTAAGAGCTACTTGTGCCCCCCCCCCCCCATCCTCAGTTTCCTGGTGTATTTTATTTCACTTAATAGACCACTCAAGTCCATTTTCCCCCTTTCCTGAGTTACCTCACTGGAAGTGTAAATGGCAAGTGAACAGTAAGCAGAAGTGTTAATTTGGCCTTGGAGGACAGCAGATAATTGATAGTAGAAATGGAACTTTGTACAGAGCCTTAAAAAAAACACACGTTGCTTTTAAATTGTGGATACAAATAAAGGAAAAGATTAAGAAATATAATGGAAAGATATTTGTAATTAGAGATGTTAATTCTGTCAGATAATTAGCCTTATAGCCCTGGAGGTGTGTGAAAACTGTACAGTAAAATTATATAGTTTTGTTGGTCCATTAGGAAAAATACAAAAATAACAATAGGGTAATTTTATTAGAGCCAATGAAACAAAGTAATGATCAAAGTTTAATTCTCCATTACTCCATTACTTTAGACAGTGTTTTAAGTTGGCAGGGGTGGGAAGAGACTACCATAACAAAACAGTAAAGGAATAAGCAAGATGTTTTCCTAAGCTCTGCTCTCTATTTCCCCACTTTTTCAGTTGTGGAACCTACTTCTGGAATTTCCTCATCCTTGAAGCTCACCTGGCACCAACCATACATTTTTAGATGCCAGGCGAAAAGATTTCTTTCTTTTCACAGAGGCTTTTCATCTTCTGTACCTGTTTTTTTTTTTTTATGGTAAGTTTATAGCTCGAGGGCTGTTTTATGCTGCTGAATGCCATTTTCAGTGTATGGCCGAATCCACACTACTGTCGTTCTTGCAGCAGTTTTTCGCTTCCGCAGCGCCATTCCTTCATCTGTTCACACGCATCGTCTCTGAAGCCGTCATTAATTCAGCATGGCGTCGCCACAGCCCATTGCACTTTCGCCGTGGGTTATCTTTTGACGAATAACTGCCCTCCGTTGAATTCCGAGCCTCTCTTGACCTGCCTCCCAATTAAGGAGTAATTCTCCGCATTTGTCCCCACCCCTTTTTTTAAAAAATAAAAGAGTACCATGTCGATATGGTGACATCTCATCATATTAATCTCATTTTAAAAAGGCGGGCAGACCTCAAATATCAGAGGAACAATTTCATATGTTAATTCAATTTATATATTTGGGGGGGGGCATCCACATGATACTGAAATCATGGCTCATGTTACGCCCCGACATGGACTGCGCCGACGAGTTAGGCACAGATGTTAATTTTCCAAAGACAAAATGAAGCTCTGCTGTGGGATGCTGCTGTAGGTGATCGTGACCGCTCACCCATTCCTGGATGATTTCAACCAGCATGCAGGCTGTGATGTTCCGAGCGCTCATCGTGTCTCGGGTGATTTTTTAAAATATATTATATTAATGGAGTCGTTATACCATTGAACCAGGATGCTTACTTGTCGATATAGCGTCAATTTGTCCTTTTAAAAAAACAAACGCGGGGCCGTTCGGGTTTTTCCCGCCCCTTTACCCGTCTTTTTGAAAGGGGATGTGATCAATGGATTGCGCAGGAGAAGCGCTATTCAAAGGGTGATGTGGACAAACAAGTGAAGAACGCGCAATAACAGATGGAGCAATCATTGCACAAGAAAAGCGGGAGCTAAGGTAGTGTGGAATCGGCCTATATTAATGTCTCTAGTGGGTTACTTGTTTTATCTGTTGGTTTTAATAGTGGTAACTTTTATGCTTGTGGTTTTATTATTTTATTATTGTACTTTGTAAACCTTGTGAGCTGCCTCAAGCAGATCTCTGGAGAGGAGGTACATAAATGTTATAAATCAATAAAAATAGTAAGGTGTAAAATAAGTATTTCCAGAGCACGGAAAGAATTTCTGAGGTCTAAACTAGACATGCAGCTCAATTAATATAATTATATTAGTCAGATTCACATGCAATTCCTCAAGGGTGCTACAAATTTCATAGAAAACCTGTTCAACACTCATTATGAGATCATGAGATGATCAAGCATATATTTAAAATTCACTGAGCAACTCAAATGCCCGTTGAAAAAGTTTGCAGCTACGTATTGGTCAGAAGCTGACTCACAGTTGACTGAAGAACTGAGGGATCAGCTGAGACTCCTCCCAGCACTTCCATGTAACAGCCTTGTTGTGCTAGAACTAGGGTTATTAATGGCTGTTGTGGATTTTCCAGGCTGTATAGCTTATGCTGCACAATTTCAACAGGAAAGAAGAGACTTTAAGAATGAATAGAGCATGGTTTCCAGTCCTGAAAAACACCAGGCTAACAAAATACTCTGCATCCTACAATAGCCCTGCAGAGAAGATTAGCATATCAAGCACCAATCCATATGCAAAAGAACCTCCTCAGGATACAGTGAAGCCTCCCTCCATTAGCATTCCACACCCTGGGAAACTCTTACAGGATGACTCAGCCCAAACCCACCTCCCTGAGTAGATATAAATTACCTGCCAACATCTTGTCCACACTGTGACACTGAGAGATCTCTGTCTTTTGGTGCTACACCTCTGAAGATGCCAGTCACAGCTGCTGGTGAAAAATGAGGAACTACAATGCCAAGACCACATCTATACAGCCCGGAAAATCTACAACCACCATCGTTCTCTGGCCGTGAAAGCCTTCGACAATATATAGGGTTATTAATGCTGGAACTTTTTTCAGATCTATTAGAATCTTCTACACAAAAGAGGAATCGATTTTAAACTGACTTAAATTCCTAAAAATAGAAAAGAATTGCTGGATTTCAGGGAGAAATTTGACAAAGAAGAATTTTAAAAATCCTACTTAATAACCCTATCTGGGACACAGGAAAGCTTCATGAGGAATCAGTTGAGCTTTTGATCTACCCCTTCCCTCAAAAAAGTTGCTACACAGTGGGCATCAGAACTGATCAGCTTCTGGTCTACACATTTGAAAGAAGGAAGAGATTGTTTCTCTTCCCTTCCTTCTACCATTGGTAGGGGAAACAGAGCATGCTTCTGATCTCCCTGTTGCACAAGGAGGATGTGAACAAGGTTTTTTTTCATTTTCTCTGTATCTCCTTTTCTATGCAGCCTAGGCCAACAACTGAAGGTGAGAGAAGTGATGTGTCGCTTCCTCTCCACCCCACTGAGGGCTTGGGTTGTAGAGAAAAGAAGTGATCTCCTTTTTTCTACAGGATGAAGAGAAGGAGAATCAGTTGGGCTTCTGATCTTGTTCACACACACAAGACATTGGCAAATATGCTGTATCTCAGCAAATATAGGATGCAGCGAAGTTTCCAGGATGGTAAATCAGAAGAATTCAACTCTTGCTATCAGCTGGAATTTGGCTCCTGATACCCCCTTCCCCTTTAAACCTTTGCTTCGTACAGAGCAAAATTTCCCTAGCAGAGGTCAGAAGATGATCCCTCATTAGCTGGGATTCAGCTTCTGATGGCTGCAAGTAGCCTGTTCCTGCAAATAGATGCATCAATTAATTGGGTGCCAGATCACTAGTGGTGACCAGATATCAGCTGCTGGCAGGTGTTCTGTAGAATTTCTTCATATAAAAGGCGCTTAAGCTTCTTGATAATTTTGGTTCTTACCTCTGCAATCTATGATATCATTTTTGAGTAATGGTGGTCAGAACTATATTACAAATGAGGCTGCAATACAGTTGTATACAAGGACATTGTGATAATGGATGTATGGTTGTAATCAGTATTAGAGAAAGTACCTTTTTCACCGCTGCAGCACTTGGAGTTAACATGTTGATTGAGTTATCCATTGTTACCCTGACATCCCAGCCTCTTTCAATTATGCTATAAAATATCATTATATTTAATTCTGAACCAGGCCCTGGATTGTGAATCAAAAAAGTCCACACAATGGGACCAGGGACAGACAAGTTCTACAAACCTGAGGATTCCTGGTTTGTAGAAAATCTGAAACCTAAACAAAAAAGAGATTTAAATGCTGCAAAATTATATAGACTTCTGTGACTTTAAGAGTTTATTGCCCAGTGAGATCTCATGAGCTTATGAGTTCTTGGTGGCCATTTTGGGTGTTGCTAAGCAGCAAATTGCCAAGCTATCTGTCAGTCAAAGGTGGGGGGGACGGCAAAGGTGGGTGAGGGACGATAGGAAGTAAGGGAAAGGGAAAAGAAGAAAAAAATAAATGGAGAAGAACAGAAAAAGGTAGTTAGGTGAATGAGTAGGAAAAGAGAGGAAAGGGTAGAAGAGAAAGCTAAAGATGGGGGCATATAATGGGTAGGATGGCTGGTGGATGGGAGGAATTATGGGAAAGAGAGAGGCTACTGGGAGTGCCAGAGATAAAGGAATATACATTGAAGGATATTTTGTGCTGGCTGTCTGGCCTTTATTAGGGGGTTGTCCTAAATTCAGGATAATGTTTATGTATAAGCTTCTTTATTGAAGATAAGAGAAGACATATTTTGGGTGAGATTCTTCTAACATCTAAAAATCTAGTCACTCACTTACATAGTATACATTAACCTAGCCAGTAAACTGTTAAAAGCCTAGACTATGATATGCCACTAATATGTACTAGCTGTAACTTACAACAACTTTTGCTCTTAAAAGCTAGAGTAATTCCCAATGTACAGATCTCATCTCCTGCTTCATGCATTCACCATTAAAAGAAATGCTCTGCAGTATTGCAGAGATCAGTGTCAGACTCAGTTTCATTTAACATTTTTATTAATGAACTGGTAGTGTAAGTGACAATTCAACAGCATTTGCAGACCATAATAAATTAGGATACTGCAAACCACCAGTAAAGGCAAATAGTGCTATTTACATAAGAGAGCTATTTAAACTAACAGAGATTTAACCTGGAGAATAGAGATGGGCACAAAATGGGAAAAAACGAAACGAGCATTTCATGTTTCATTGCGTTCCACGAATCACAAACGTTCATGAAATGGTCCCATTTCACGAAACAATTCATTAGTTTTGTGATTCATCAGAACCCAGGGCACTTCAATGCCCCCCCTTCATTCCCAGAGATGCCAAACTCGCAGAGAGACTTCAGCAGGCTCTCCTCCACCACCCCCTCACCCAACAAGCCAGCAAGAACAAATGCTTTAAATAAGAATATAAGCAAAGAAAATTAAAGGAAAAAAGGTAGGCCTCAGTCAAACTAGGCCCCAGAGCCTGGCAATACCCTGAGACTGGGGTTGGGTGGGGTGGAGGAAAGAAGTCACCCTCACCCAACAACCTTCCCAGCAAGGGCAGAATGGAAGCTCTCCAGTTGGCAGGGAGAGCTGCCTATCAAGGTTATGTGGGCTAAGATTGGGGTTTCCAATGGCAAAAAAAGGTCTGCAGATATTCTGAGCCTATGTTGCCTATTGAATCAATGGATTGGCGCCAGCCCATCTGGCCTCATGAATCATTCACAAATCGAACAAATCAGCCCAAAAAGTTCTGAATTTCGTGAAAACTGCGGCCCCACGGAATGCGTTTTGAGAAACACGAATTGCCCTAATTCATCATGAAATTTGATTTGTATTTCAATTCATGCCCATGTCTTTTGGAGAGCATCAGCTGGTATGCAAATGGGAGAAAAAAACAAATACTAGAGTTACATTCCCCAAATAACCATATCTGAATGTCCAGAAACAATATCGAAGAGACCCTAAAGCTGCCAATTTGATAAAGCAGTAACTCTTGTTGCATGTACTGTGCCTATTTATTCAGATGATAGTCTTACATAGTTATGAACTTATTTTCTAGTAAGCATGAGTGTTGTTTCCAAAGTTAGCCCTTTAGAGTGATTTTTGAACTTGGTAAATTCTGAGGAAAACGTGGAAATATGGCTGTTGAATAGTGTATATTTGCGCTTAGCCACCCATAACCTATTTATAGAACTGATGAAAATGGGCCCTGCAGGCCATATAGTCCCTTGGAGGCAAGACACAGTAAGACAAGGGCCATTTCGAAGGGTCATTCTCCCGCAACAGAAAACCCCTTGGTTCCCTGAGTCTGGCAAAATTGCCAGATCTTGCTTTTGTCCCAAAGTCAACTTTTTTTTCTTATTTCAGCAGCCATTTACTGAATTTTTGTTTTCTCCATGATTTGCTGTTTTTCACCATTGTACTAAGGTTTTAAAATGCTGCTACTCTTTTTAGTTGTTTTGCTTGATTTATAGATGTTTTTGTTTTATTTTAGACTGTATTGTTTGCTTATGGGGTGGTTTTATAATTCTGTATTGTGTGTCATTTTGAACCACCATTGTGGAGAAGTGGTATACAAATATTTCTCTGAAGTTTTAAATCTTTGGAAGTAAAATACTAAACACAGAAACTTTAGTATTTAGTATTTAAGTTTAGTATTAAACGTATGGTTGTTTGAAATGAGATTTGTGCTGCTGTTCTGTATAAACTTCCTCATACTGATTTTGGTGGTTTCATTGGTGGTCCTGCTAGGCAATTTCAGCATTGTTTAACATACCATGTTTAAATGCTTGTGCCTTTTTCTATCTGGCACTCTGCAGGCAGGTCTGATCCACTCTAGTTTTCCTGGGAGTAAGGCCTCAATCTCCTGCCCAATGCAGGAACAGCCTAAAGCATCTCCAACAAGTATTCATCCAGCTGCTCCTTGGCAGCTGATTCCACTCCTGAATTACTTTTAATGTGAAGAAGTTTTCCTAATGTCCAGCAAGTAGCTTCCATCCTGTAGTTTAAACTAATTGTTTCAAGTCCTATCCTCTGCTGCCAATAGGAATAGCTTCCTTCCCTCACCTAAGTGACATCCATTTAAATACTTAAAGAGAGCAATCATGTCTCTCCTCAACCTCCTCTTCTCCAAACTGAACATTCCCTGATCTTTTTTTGTAGAGCTCTGTCTCCTGACACTGGATCATCCTGGTTGCTCTCCTCTGCACTCATTCCAGTTTGTCCACATCCTTTTGAAGTGAGGCCTCCAGAACTGCACACAATAATCCAGGTGGAACCAGACCAATGCAATATATAGTGGAATAATGGCATCCTGTTATTTGAATGTTATACCATTGTTAATGCTCTGACCTGGATAGCCCAAGTGAGTCTGATCTCATCAGATCTCAGAAGCTAAGCAGGGTAGGACTTGATAAGTAATTGGATGGGAACCCTCCAAGGAAGACCTGGTTTGCAGAGGCAGGCAATGGAAAACCACCTCTGTTACTCTCTTGCAATGAAAACCCCACCGTGGGTTTCCATAAATCAATTCTGACTTGAGAGCACTCTCCCCTACCACCACCATTGTTAATACACCCGGAGATTGTGTTTGCCTTTTTTGCTGCTACATCCCACTGACTGCTCATATTTAGCTTCCCATCTACCCATATCACAAAATCTTGTTCACATACACTGCTACCCAGAAGTGTGTCCCTCATTCAGTATGCATGTTTGGCATTTTTGTTACCCAGGTGGAGAACTGGGCACTTATCCATGTTGAATCATTTCTTGTTCAATCTGCCCACTTTTCCAGTATGTATCTCATTTGACTATATTTTGCAAAATACATTTTTATAAGAACTGTTGGATAATCTAACCTACAAACTAGGATATAAATCTTTAGCTGATCAATGTACACATATTTTACACAAACAGAAAGAAATATTCCTTTACCACATTTGACAAATCCTTCTAAATTATATATTTAATTAGTCCTTCTCTTCTAACAAAAGACTTTCTTTCATTCTTAATTGAATACAGGAAAGTCATTTATATTATTTATTAAATCAGAAGAGTTTCATCATTATATCAAATTTAAACTCAAGTTTATATGGGGTCTCAATGATGTTTCCTAAAAACAGATATCGAACCCACATCTGCACATTTTGTGTGGACAAAGCAATGTAAAAACTATTGTGCATCAGAGAGATGAGAGAATAGTTGTAGCCAATATGAGGTTTTTCGAGCTTATTTCAGATCTTTGCAACAACAGGATGCATTATGGCACGCTTTCTTCGCAATAGTAGGAATTTCTCTTGAATATCTGTGTTGTAGGACAGCACTATTTGTTTATTCTCTAGGTGCTTCTCTGGATGCCCCATTTCAAATACAAATGCTTAGTCAAGTATTCTCTCCAGGGTCACTTCCTGGTACTTTCTGACCATCCTCTTTCACTTGAAGTACATTTCTCTGTGTAAGTGATGTTGATTTGTGAGTTCTAACTTTAAATAACAACCTACTTGAAGCTATTTATTTTCAAATACCCAACGGCACATAAGGCACACAACACTGCAATATATTTGTGTTTCGTTGTGTTAATGTAATTAACATTTTAATAAAATTTCAATCAGAACAATCTGTCAGAGAAACACATGCTGATTTAATTTCTGCCGGATTCTCTTTAGCTTGCTAATGTGTCATACTAGCAATAAAGAGACAGTTGACTACAGGATTGTATCATGGCCATATTGTGAGAAAAAAGGAAGTATACTTCAACATGTGTTCAGTTTCTGTAGCATAGTCAATTAACTATTAATGCAATGGCCCTTAGTACCTTTATTTGGGTGTTACTTCCACTTAATTCAATTAGGCTTTTTTGTAAAAAGGTACAGGATTGCAAGTCTCATTGAAATCAACAACACTTTTGGCTAAGAAAACATGATTAATAAAGGTATAAAATAAAACTAGATTCAGAATGGGGTCATATACCATTTTTTTTAAAAGTCACTTTAATATTTAATATTATTTTCTATAAAATTAGATTAGGAAGTTGATCCCACAGTTCTTTCCATTTAATGAAACCTAATCACCTAACTGGGATGCAGTTAGGGCCCCTTATCCAAATGACCTTTGATCAAAAATTTTGGATGGCTAAACTGTCTCTATTATTTAGGCAATTAACAACACAATCCTAGTTACTCCAGTCTATTGGGCTTAGACTGGAGTAACCCCTTTAAGGATTACACTGTTAATTATCCTATTTAGAACAGGTATAGGTAATCATAAGCTGATGTGTGAGTAAGCTTGTCCCTGTTTTCCTAAAAGCAACATGCACCAGGTAGGTAGAAGGCATACCCCCACAAAAATGAATGGATAAGATGAACTATAGTCCTGTGCCTTCTTACATCTTAACTTACTGTGCTCATTTTCTCCCAACCTTTTTATCTAGCTCAGATGACTTTCTGAGAAAATATGCTTCAACACTTAGATAAGGGTCAAGTTTAACATGATGCTAATGTAATCTCTCTTTGTATGGGTTCTATGGGGCTTAGGAAGCAAACTTTCACACAAATGTAAGTTAAGAATTTTTTTAAAAACCTTGTAAACAATTAGTACAATACAACTATTTTTTTTCTTTTTTAAAAAACAAACTCAAAAGTGCAACCCTACAGAAACTTTCACCCAACAATGTCTTTGAAAACAACTCAGATTCCACCAAATGATAGAGTCCTTTGCCACAATCCTTCCAATTTGAAGCAGCTGGAACCCAGGCTTCTGTCCTCTTCTTTGGGAATTACAGCCCTGCAAGAACAATACAATCCTAGTAATAATACCAACCAAACACAGTACACATACACCATTTTTAGTCATATTGTTCACATACAACATTTCTGATTATCATATTCAAGGTGATAAGAGCACATTAATTGTTATCAAGCTCCCCAGCAACCAGCGTCTTCCTCAGCTGCCTGATTGTAGCCACTGACTCCACTCTACTGGGCTAAACCAATTAGCTCATAGGAGGTACACTAATAAGGCAAAAGGACTCATCAATGGGAAATTGGGTGCTACCCATTCAAAACACACTAGTGCAGTAACTGCCTGGGCTTCCAGGTTTTTGGCATGAGAGATCTTCAGTCATAATTAGTCTTTTGCGCAGTGACTTGTCAATGCCTACATCCTTCCATTGTCCATAGGGCAGGTGGGCTGCTTCAAACATATCCTTCAGGCAAAATCAACAGCTTTAAAAGGAGATTTTTACAAACAGGTTTCCCATTTCCCACAAGCCACTTGAAGTCTCTGTGCTAGTTTAAGTTAAACTCTCCATTTTTTTCAGCTTTATTTCCAAGTGAATTTCCTACAGAAATCTCTTAGGAAGCCAGAAAGACTTGGATAATCCCCCCCCCCCCGCATTGAAATCAGTAGAATTTAAGTACATAGTCATGGTTTAAGTATCATTCGTTTCAGTGGGGTTTATGAATCTTATGTTTTTGTTGCTTGTTGCCAGTAGTTTTAATAATAGCATTAGTAAGAAGAATAGCATTACTAATATCTCAAAACCAATAACTGAAAATCATTACTTTAAAGCTAATTATTATCCTAGAACATGTGTTTACATTAGAAAGCTGCATTTTGGTCTCTTATGCCTGGCATCAAACCAGCCAAGTTGAGGGGGGGGGGGAGCAAATCTAGCTTTTCATTGTTGATTTTGAACATGTAATGCAGGGGAAGATAGATTACAAAAAACACCATTTTGCTTTTAAAGGATGTTCAAATATTCTCAAAAATATTGCACTGTTAGATGACCATTTTCCAGAAAAGTATGTTTGCAAAATTCCAACTCTTTCTTTCACTGCTAGTGGTAATATAAAGGAAAGAAAAAGTTTACAAACTATTAAAGCAGTTTTACACAAAAAAAATTTAAAAAATCTTTCCCGATTTAATGAATCAGGCTGGGTCATCATCATCTAAAAAAGGATGATGACTCCAGTGTTCATATTTGATTTAGTTTATGTTCGGGATGGGGGTGGGGGTGGGGTGGGTATGTGCACACAAACTATTTTTTCATGCTTAAATCTTTTTTTCTTAGTGATTCAGAAAACTAAAACTTATGTACTTGCAGTTATGAAACTAAGAGGAAATTGTATTTACTAGGGGATATTTTGAGTTATTAAATATCTCCAGGAATTAATTATTTCTCTCTGGGGGCAAGGGGAGCTAACCTTTCAAAACATCATTCTTCCCTTCTTCCAATCTTTTGCCTTTAGCTGTCCTAGCTTTTGGGATTGTGTATGCCCTTCAACTTTGGCTCTTTTGCTATTTTCTCCCAGGAGACTTTTCTGTAGCTGTGCTTTGATTTTATTCAGCACTTTATGTCATCTGGCATGTAACCCACCTAACATCTCCTTTTGTTAATCCGGAAAATGATGGCACTCTACCAAACTGTTGAATTCTCCAGAGAACCTTACAATGGTTTCTATGGTATACAGGGGTTGGAGAGGATTATTTATTTCTTGGGGGAGCCTGTCATGGATTTTGTGAAGAGGTGGTAGGTTTTCATACCCTCCCCATTATGTAGTGTTACATAGAATCTTGGATTTTTTTTCCTATATCATTTTCCTTCTGAAAGCTGTTTCATTTACTAACAGGTTAAACTTATGAGCTTAAGCTGCAGAATTGGTGAAAAGGTTGGTACTCTTCCTGTTTGCTGTTGTGCGGCATTTTAAAAATGGTAAGTAAATTCAGACTTTTCTACTTGTCCTTTGAAATATTTGTCAGTTCTAAAAAAGTCAACATATGAGGGACTTGCTTTTCTATTGGTATTTGCACTTTCCTGCTGTGATCCCAAAACTACGAATCAAAAATGCCTTTTTAAAATCACAAGCATGAAGGTTTCCGGTGGACCTTCCTAGTTTTTTTTGTTAATAGTGTACCTGCAAAGCACTGAGATGGTGGTGGTAATGATGAATTTTTGTATGTTTGGGCTTTAAATAGTGATCAATACAATTTGTAACCCATAGAGCTGTCCATAGATATGAGTTTGCTTCACTCCCCAGATTATTACAAAATTATCATTTAATACATATATTTTTAGTATTTATTTATTATTAACATGATGCCAGAACCCACCAAAGCCTGTAGGATGTGCATACTAGGAAGGTGCTACTAATCTTGAAGGCCATTCATCCCATCTTGTCCACCCCAAAAAGTTCCTCATATGGATATCATGAACATGCACACACACCCACACATACACAATCTTAGAAAACAATGTTTATTACCCAATTGTTTAAGGTATCTTGACATCTTAGGACTCCTAAATCCAGACCTTTGCTGTCTCAAGAACAATTAGCTGTGACAACTTTACAAAGTTATTTGCTGATAAAACATCATGAATAGCAGGTCTGGATGCCAGCTGCATTATAGACAAGACAGAAGAAATGCTTAAGGCACTGTGTGGTCCTCTTATTGACCATTTTGACCTCTTAGAGTGATGGATATTGAAAAGATTCTGGCATCTGTGAAAGCCACTATTTACACACTAGATCTTTGCTCATCTTGGCTACTAAAATTGTGTAAGAAACACATAAAAGAGCCCTTGATGAGAATCCAACATGACAACTGATGAGCAACTCACTTAGGTGAGCACTTAATCTGGTTCTGTGTCCTGGGCTGTATAAGTAGGCGGGGTTGGGAAATCAACCTGAAACCTGTCTCTTACTGATAAGAGACTCCAAGCTACGTGCGCTGGTTTTATATGGGGAATTATTTAGCTCTTTCTAATGAGAGGGCTGAAGAATCTTCAGAGCTCCAAAGGTACAATAAGCCCTTGATGTCACTAACTCCTAAAGGGGAGGTGAAATTGACATAACCATTAGAGAGGTGAAGATGAAATTAACAAACCCTCTGAGGAACCATCTCTGCCAGCTCTGTCTTTTAAAACTACCCTCCTATAGAGAGGTGAAATTGACACCTCTATTAAAATTAAATTAAAACTATGCTTCCTTACTAACATTGTGTTTCCCTACACTTGAGCATCCTTGTGTAAGAGGTCTAGACTCTAACTTCTGGGCCTGATATTTGCATCCATAGCAGGTCTGTCGGAGAATGTATTCCTCTTAAATTTTCTAGTTTATTGGACTTGCTACATTCTCAAGTACAGTGGAGTTCTATTCCAGGTACATTTTACCTGCCCTTCCTACCTAGTTTATGTCCTGAATGAGCAATATTCATTGACTTTACTCATCCCACAAGAAATACCCACGATATCCATTTTCTGATATAACAGAGAAATTATGAGGGAACAACCAGGAGAAGTCATTCATCTCTGGAGATAGGTGAGCTTTGTGATTTTTTTTAAAGTGGATAACTTTTGTCATATTTTCCTTGCTGTTGATACTGTTTTCAACATTTATGGCACTTTGACATTCCTTGCTATAGAAGTTTGTGTACTATTTTCTTTGTGGGCTTCATGTGTTTTAACTTTTTCTCCTTCCTTCTTGCTCTTCAAATAGAAAAGAAATATTCTTCAAGGGCAATATTCTTGCCCATCTTTCTGTGGGAGATTGGATAGTCTTTTTCCTTCTCAAGGTCAACTCTAGGTTGAATATACAAAAATAACAGTGCAGCTATAGAAGACTATACATTTACAAAATGCTGGTCAAACCATAAATAATCTTTACCATGCCCCAAGGAGGAAAGCAAATTTTCTGAAGCAGATGGTCCCCTTCCTCTTAGAAATATTAATTAATAAGGTACTGTTTCTGCAGAAACATTCATAACTATATTCTAATAAGCTCCCCCACCTGTACATTCCAGGGCTCTTGCTTACTGTCAAGAGATGAACCCAAGCTCTCCTAAATGCTTTCAGAGAACTAAAGATGCTGGTTATTGAGGAAGTAATTGGTCAACTTTTAAAAACATTCATAAACATTTAAACAATTTCTGCCCTAAATTCTCAGCTATCTCTCTGAAGCAGCTACCAATAATCCAATATTAAAAGGCAGTGAAATGCAATGGTTTTATGATTTTTTTTGACAAACATGAGCATAGACAGGCCAACTATAAAAAGCAGAACAAAACCAGAGACCAACATTAAATCAATGTAGGCAAAAATTAACAGTGTTTTTTAAATCACTATATTTCTTTGCCCCGATGCTTGTGTCAGGGACTCCAAGGCCAGAACAGGCTTTGTAGCACAATGTTGCCTGATGAATTGTTGTGATATTTATAATTCCGGCCTCATGGCCCTCTTCAGATGTGTTGGCATCCACAATTGGCAAACAGTATGAAGTCACTGTATTGGCTACGTCTGTTGTAAACACTTAAGATTTGCTTTGTTTGGAATGTTGTTGCCGCATCAGACCCTCTCTGCATTGTCTAGATTCAGTTTGTACCCTTCTAATTTGTTCCAGTGTTATGCTGTAACTCTGCAGTAAAAAAATGGTTTGCCAATGAATGTACATTCTAGCTGAGAAGGTCTGGTATGTTTCTATGATCCAGATTGCTTGGAAACACATTCTGGCAAATGTAGTAGGGCCGTCTTTCTAATCTGGTATATGAATGCTTACAACTGGATGGGTGACAACTACTGTTCTGAATCAAAAAATGTAAATAAAATGAGAAGTACTGTATTTTGACATCTGAAAATGAAAGAGAAAAATTGAACATCGTGCCTTCTTGTATGTGAACAGGAGTTCAATATTTTTAAAAGTCAAAGTCTTTCATGGACTAGAAAGACTTTAATATAATCTAAGTATGGATTATGGTATTAGTTGTTACACTTTCCCATTGTACTGATTCTAACAACAGAGATCTGCATGGAGAAGTGATGCGTTTGCAGCTGAACTGTGATATTTGGCAAGACTCCTCAAATGGCTCTGTGACTTTTTTGATGTGTTTCCTCAACCAGGACTAATGGTTGCTTCATTCATGCACATATGACCTAACTGTTCTGATTTACTGGGGACAGTGTCTTCTTCTGATAAATTATTTTGGATGACTCTAGTCAGGAACTTCAGGTATAAGCTTGCTGAAGTAAGTAGCTACTTACTAGGTGTCTAGTCAGAATTACTATATCAGATCATTTATCTCCTAGGAAGAGGTACTTCTCAACAACTCATTGTTGTTGGGATTGTTATTTTGTTCATTTTGGGGAGAAATACACAAGTAAGATGATTAGAAAATCTTTGCTTCCATTTTGTCTTTTTATTAGAATAGAAGAATAACGCTTATTGCCTGTGGCCAAAGGCCATCACAATTGAGCAAACAAAACACACAACTAGGGGTGTGCAATTCAGGTATATGATACCCGAAAAACCCCCGAAACAACCTGTTTTGGGTTGTTTCGGGTTTTCCCAAAATGTTTCAGAAAACCCGGGTAATCCGAAACAGCGATTTCCAAAAAGTTTCGGGTTGTTTTGGGTTTTTCAATGGGAAAATGCCTCCGTCTTCCCGGACGCCTGGGGGAGGCATTTTTCCACCAAATCAAGCCAAAATTGGTGGGAACCTTCCTCTAGCTCCTCTCTAACAACCCCCCCCCAAGTTTCAGACCGATTGGTCCCCCTATCCTCGCCTAAGAAAGGGAAAAGTGAGCGTCTTTTTAGCTTGCTGCTGCTAATCTTCATTATCTCCTATGTGGAAAAAATGAAGAGGCAGGCTTGTCTTGCCAGGGGTGGCATTTTGCATGCAAAATGCCCCCCAACCCTCAGGGCCCGTCTCCCACCTTTCCTCCCACCCCCCACCAAGGCACAGCCTGCCCCCACTTGGGGGGGGCATTTCATGGCCTCCCCAAGTAGGTGCTCTTTTCTCTACTACTTACAGCTGGGGGAGGCTTGTCTTGCCAGGGGTGGCATTTTGAATGCAAAATGCCCCCCCAACCCTCAGGGGCCCTTCTCCCACCTCTACTCCCACCCCCACTAAGGCTCAGCCAGCTCCCACTTGGGGGGGCATTTCATTAGGTGAGGATAGGGGGACCTGGTTTGGGGGGCCATAACATGGCCCCCCAAAGTCCAATCGGTCTGAAACTTGGGGGGTTGTTAGAGAGGAGATAGAGGAAGGTTCCCACCAATTTTGGCTTGATTTGGTGGGAAAATGCCTCCCCCAGGCATCCGGGAAGACGGAGGCATTTTCCCATTGAAAAACCCGAAACAACCCGAAACAACCCGAAACAATACCCGAACTGCTAAACCCGAAACGGCTAGCCATTTTGCTGTATCCGAAATGGATTCTCATTTCGGGTAAAGCCGAAATGAGAAACCCGAAACGGTGTGCCTTTGCACACCCCTACACACAACATAAACACAGGGCCAGATTGACAGGGGGCAGGGGGGTAGTCTGCCTCCAGCACTGTCAAAGAGGGGGCGCCAGGCACAGCTGCCAGCCACCAGGAGCGTGCGGGCGGCTGAGCAAAAGTCTGGGAACCCATCTGCATAATTCACCTGCCCTGAGGGCAGGGGGCATGCGGCAAGCCTGCTGCCCCATCAGTGTGCCACTCGCACGACAAGCCAGCTGCTCTGGTGCGCCATGGAGCTGGCGACAGCAGCACGGGTGGCTGGGAGGCTGCCCATGCCATTCATCTGCCCCACTGAGGGGGTGGCCGGCTTGCCATGTGCCCCCTGTCCTGTGGGGCAGGCAAATGGTGCAGGCACTGCCACTGCCAGCTCCGCGGTGCACCGGGGCAGTCAGCTTGCCACACGGGCGGTGCACTCTGCATTGCATGATGATGTCACAGAAGTGACATCATCATACAGCGCCAGGAGCATGTGTGCGCGGGACTGGACTTGGGTTGCCCTGGATACCGGTAACCCTAGATTCGGCCCTGCATAAACAGCAAATTTATTTGTTATTTATAGTCCACTTTTCTCACTGAGACTCAAGGTGAATTACATAGTGTGAGATTAGTACAATAAGTAGAAAGGACAAGGGCAGGCATTTCCATACAGTGTCAAGGACATTTCCATAAACAACATCATAGGGTAAATGAATACAAGTTTACAAAGACATAGCATTAGCAAGGATCCAATACAGATTTGAAGAATTGCTGAAACAGAACATAATCAATTCTAGGACTGACATTAGACAACATGAAGCACAGGTAGTATATAGGAGTACATAATTTAAAGCAACAGCTAATATGTAAGGCAACATAGTGGCAAAGTCTATGGTTCCCCTAACTCGTTAGTGAAACAGCTGAAACCCCCCTCTCTACAATACCATCCTCTTATCTGAGTAAAAACACATAAAAGTACATTAAAATACATTAGTACCTTTGTTATACGTAGATGGAGGACCATTAATTGCAGCCTGAGCCTGAATTTTCTTAGCTGCCAGCACAGAGTAGCTGTGCTACTCTCTAAGAGATGTACAAATCCAAATTGGAAAGGAGTATTAGTTTTGCCACCACACGAGAGATTTCCCAAATAAATTTATTTCTTGGCATATATAAAAAGGGCAGAACAAAAGATACGGTGGAAGGTCTTCACAGACTGAAGCTCCACAAATACTAAAATAGGCAACAATTGATATTTGTGTATAACAATTGTTTAGAAAGTCTGAAGACATAGTTTGAAAATTCAGAGAAGTTAAAGCCATTCTAACAGTGCAATTGCACTGTACATAATTATTTGCATCTTTAACATTAACTTAAACGAATATAATAACATCCATTGATTTTGCATAAATTAATAAAAGAGGACCATCCCTTAAATCCATTAAAATATCTTACTCAAAAATAAGCAGGTCATAAGCAAGCAGCCCTTTCTAATAAGAGGCTAATAATCAGTTCAAATTCCCATATTTACAGGTTTTCCAAATCATTTTTCAACAATAAAACAGTACTTGCAGTGCGCGCGTAGTGCTCTTACCCGGCTGCCACCATTTGCCCTCCTGCACAGAGGGAGAGCGGGCTCCTCTTCCCAGGCATCCAGGGCCAGCTCCGCCTCCCTCCCTGCAGCAGTTGCTGCTGAAAGCTTGAGGGCTCTGGAGTCTTTGCTCCAGCCTCGGCTTTCAAGGGACAGTGAGGAGTGGCTGTAGAGGAGTGGTGTTCATGGTGGTGTGGCTCTCCCCCTCCTCCTCCTCCTATCACAGTGGGGCTTTACCTGCTGTGGCAGCTATTGGCGGGCGCAGCTCAGATGGCAGCGTGGCAGAGTTCTGGCCAGCACATTGGCATGATGATGTTCTTACCAAAGATCTTACATTTCTGGATTTTTTTCCAATCTTGATGGTGGCCTGGTTGTGGGGAGAAGAACTTGCCAACCATGCAGTCCACTTTTGGTGTGACAATTTAGCGGTTGTGCAGGTGATCAATACCTTCTCATCCAGGTCGCCTAGGGTTATGAGGTTGGTCAGGGCCTTCACTGTCTGGTGCCTCAGGCTGAACATCTTGTTCAGGGCAAAACATGTTCCTGGGATCGACAAAGGAGTGGCAGATGCTTTGTCTCGCCAGCAGATGGAATGGTTTCATCAGCTTGCCCCAGATGCCGACCTTCAACCAGTTCCGATGCCTCTGGAGCTGTGGAAACTGGGAGGGTTGAGGCACACAAGGCCATCTGTCTAGCCATCGCCCCCAGCACATGGAAGTTGTACAATCATGCGATGAGGCAGTTTGCTTGCTTCAGGCTAGAGGCAGGTGTGGCCCATCCCAGCAGAACATCTTATGCAGTTCTGTGTGGATCGGAGGGACAAAGGGTTGTCGGTTAAGTCCATCAGAGGTCTCTTGGCAGCATTGGCATTTGCCAGCAAGGCCCTGGGTTTCATTGAGGCTACAGGTGATTTTAGGATCAGAAAAATGCTAGAGGGTTGGTCTTGGGAGGCAGGAGTGAGACCTGATGGTAGGCAGCCTATCTCCCCATCCATCGTTTGGGGGTTGGTGGCCGTGTGGGAGACAGTTTGTCTGTCTGATTATGAATCTGCTCTCTTTCATGCAGCATCTTTGATTGCCTTCTTTGGTGCCCTTAGAGTGGGGGAGTTAGTGGCCAAGTCCCGCACTGATCATTCTAATAGGGCATTGTTGGTGTAGGATGTTCAGTTCAACGGTGATGGTGTCACCCTCTGGATTTGGCAATCCAGGATGGATCAGTGCCAGTGGGAAGTGGTAGTGCAGTTAAGCCCTTGTGAAGAGGCTGAGCTTTGTCCAGTTCAGGCCCTGTGCAGACACTTGGAGAGGAGGGGCATCGGTGATGGGCTTTTGTTTCATCACTGTGATGAGACCCCGCTCACCTGGTATCAGTTTTGGTCGGTGACTGAGAGGGTGCTTGCTAAACTAGGTCTAGCGGGGGTGAAGTTTTGTACTCACTCCTTTTGGCTTGGGGCGGCTTCCATGGTGGCCACTATGGGTACCCTGAGGCAACCATATGGAGCATTGGCCGGTGGAGTTCAATGGCATTCCAGGGTTATGTGCACCCTTTGCCATGGATTTAATAGACTAATGTCTAATTGTTTCTTTTATTCTTAGGTGTTGTTGTTTGCTGTGGGAGGTGTAAGATCCTCATATATGGACACAGCATGGTGTTTTGGGCAGCCCATCAGGCCAAGAGGATGCTGATGGGGTCCCAGCTTGGCCTCAGTCGTTGGGCCCATGTTGAATGGCAGGATCATTGGGGCCTCAGGTGGCTGGGCTTGCTGTGACTCTTGTTCAAGGGTAGGAGTGCCCCTCTCCCTCACTTTCTAGTTATTCACCTCATGGGGGATGACTTGGGGTTGGTTAAGGGCAAGTCCTTTTCCCTGTAGGCACAAGCTGATTTAACGTACATTTCTGAACAATGGCTGGGGGGGTTGATTGTGTGGTCTGCTATCCTCCCGCTCAGGGTGTGGCAGGAAGCATTGGACCATGATGGGATTTAATGTGCTAGGCGTAAGACCAATAAGGCCATGCAGGAGGCTTTGGGTACTGGGTTGGGGATTTATTTGCCCCACTCTCAGATCAGGGATGCGTACACTGACCTCTAGAGAGGTGACGGTGTGCACTTGTTGGCTAAGGGCAATGACATCTTTTTGACCAACTTATGGCAAGGGTTGTGGTTAGCTTTACAGCAGATGTGGGGCATGTGGGCCTCAGCAGAGGCTTGGTCCTTGTGTTGGCAGGTTAGTTTGGGTAGGCAGAACAGGCCGGTGAGCATCCGGTAGCACCTCCCGATTGGTGGGGAATGGGGGTCTGTCTTGGATCGGTTGGCGGGCTGTACGGCTGCTGCTGAGAGGGCAGACTGCCCATGGGACCCCCTGTACAAGTCCTTCCCTCAGCCTTCATGGCTGGGGGTGTATGGAGCTTTAAGGGGGGAACCACTCACCTAGCCGGCTGAGTTACAGCCATGTGCTTGGATGGCTCACACCTGGGGCAAGGGGTGCTCACCCAAGCAGGCAAGGAGGAGGTCCAGTTGATCCCTTGGCTCAACCTGTACCACTAGTTATATCCCTTGCAGTTCTTAAGTTACTGTTGGTCAATAAATAGCCCTGTTTTCACCCAAGCCTTGTGTCCATCTCTTCATTCCAAATAGGGGGGCAACTAGCTGTCCTACTTAATAAGTAGACATTCTTGTATGCCATTAAAGGTATTTGAATTGAATTGAATTGAATTGAATTGAATTGAATTGAATTGAATTGAATTGAATTGAATTGAATTGAATTGAATTGAAAGTAGACATTCTTGACTAACTGATTATCTGATAATCTCAAACACCATACCAAGTAATAAATATCTTCTTATCTGTTTTGGCATACCATATTCATATTTTTAGTGTGGATTGCTAAAATGGTCTGTGTTCATGATTCAGTCACCCTTCCCCCAAATACTCTAGATGTTTACTCTTGCAGAGTGGATGGCTCTCCTCTCTAGTGTTCATGTACGCATGGAAGCTCATGTGCATGAAACAGTTTCTGCTGTTTTATACAGAGCAGATGGTGGAGGTTATTTTGAACTGTTAAAAACACATTTTAATTTTCTTTAACAGATAAAACATTGTGCTGGATTTTCTGTCAGTAAGACTCACTTTTGGAGACTACAGAAATGCTGCATGTAGTAGGTGGGTCAAAGGCTTCATCTACATTGTATTTGTAATAGTTGAGACAGGGATAATCTTTTATATGAGAACTGGGACATTACAAAGCATGTACCATTTTCATCTGGGAAATATGCATCTAGAGATGGAATGAGGCCTATGTGTACTGTTCTTAAATAACTGACCCCATTGATCTTTAAAGCACAAAGGAAAGAATATTGTCCCTAATGTCTCATTTTCTAGTTTTTCAAACTGATTTTTTCATATGTTATGAAAATAGCCTAGCACAGGAGCATTTAGAACCATCAATTTGATGTGAGTTAACTGAATACAAGATGCAAACCTCAGTGTGTCAAGATGTCAGCGTAACTCTCATGAGCTAGATGATTTAGCCCAGTAGGTTTGTTAGCAGTCCACCTTGACCCTCATACTAATATGGACGCTTGTGAATCATAAGCCCCTTTCTACATGTATTTTAAACACAGAAATGCTACCTGGCAAGGCAGGAAACGGCTGCTAACCCCTAGCTGGAAGTTGGAAAATTACTGACATGTGAGTCATCATGAGGCGAGACTGGCTATCAGCCCCACAACCCTGCAGAAGTGCATAGATGTCTTCCAGGAGTTCCTAAATTAATCACATACTCTATTAATCTTTCCTTATCCACTCTCCCAATCCAGGCTATTCAGGGATCTGATAGCCCCCACCTGTCTAGCCATCATGGGTCATCAAGCACCTTTCTTCCTTTAGTAACACCGAGGAAGGTTTAAGCAAACCTTTCCTGTTTTATTGTCTCACCTCTGGAGACAGCCAGTAAGTTATTGTTTTGGGGCAGAAGATGCCATCCTGCACCAGGGTACATTCCATAGTATAATTGAGTGACCCTCCACCATAGTTGTATGTGCGTCTTCTTGGATCCAACATCCACTCTCAGATGTATGTCTGAGCCTCTCCCTGCCTCAAAGCACTAGTCACTCAAAGCTGCTATATTGCAGACATCCTGTAGACTGATAAATATCCAACAAACAAAAACCAAAGAGCCGCGGGGCTCGAGGAAGAACACCAAGTAATATGAAAGTAATCGTTGTTATGTACCCAATTATTACAATACAACAGTGCCAATCAAATTGGATACAATACAAATATGGCCAATATAAGGCAGAAATTAATGCGTCCGTGAAATGGCTTAAATAAGCCCAAACACGCCGGCAGTCCGTAAAAAAGTCCAAACGGCTAACCGGGGGTGGGGGGCAGACAACACAATGAGTCCGCCAAACTTGAGTGTAGAAAAAAGAGGGTGGGTGACGAGTTGGGTCGACCTGTTCACTGCTCGTTTCAGAAGTAAATTCTTCTTTCTTCAGGCCAAAATCTCTGTGAACAAATCACAACCGACTGATAAATATCACCTGACCCTTCACTCCTCCCCATTTTTCTCCATTTTCTACTTAGCTCTGTGTGTAGACACTAGGAGTCACAAATGCCAATTGGCTTGCAGCGCCAAAAAGTTGCAATGATGCAAAATCAAACAGAAAAGAGTGGAGGAAGAGCCCCCTCACTCACCACATAGACACCTTTCCAGCCGTTGCTTAAGGAATTAATTCTTGCTCCCTTCTTGCATAGAGAAGAATGGGAGCTCTCTGGTTGGCAGGTAGAGATGTCTATCAAGTTTTTAAGGGCAAGGATTTGTGTGTTCCAAGGGCTGCGGAACATCCATCCCCTCCATTGGCTAGGGAATTAATTCTTGCTCCTTGCTTGCATACAAAAGAATGGGAGCTCTCTGGTTGGCAGCCAGAGCTGCTTATTAAGGTGTTAAGGGCTAGGATGGGTGTGTTCCAAGGGCTGCAGAAGGTCTGCAGACATCCCCTCCATTGCATAGGGAATTGGTAGATTGGTGCCAGGATGTCTGAACTCACGGACCATGGACCAACAGACCAGCCCAAACGGACCATGAAAAACATGGTCCCACGAACCGTGTGTTCACAAACCATGGACCCGGCCGGACCATGTCAAATTTAGGTCTGTTTTCCACTCCATGCTCATGTCTACTTATAAACTTGAATAGGGTAACTGGAAATACATTGTATGTGAAAAATAATGAATAAATGTGCTTTGTGTGTATGTTATATTTAGATTCATATTATGATTGCATGAGTGTAATTCCTAAGCTGAAGACAGAAGCCTGGGTTCCAGTTTGTTTCCATAATCGAGAGGAGTGTAGCAAAGGACTCTGGCACTTGGTGGGACTTGGAAAGATAAACTCTGTTTGCCCTGAAGTGGTTTCAAAAGATTTCTTGGCTGAACTCAAAGGCATTATTGGCTGCAAGCTTCTGTTCTTTGTTACATCTGTGTGTTTGGTTAAAAAAAACAGTTGTTCTGATTGTTGAAAGGTTTGGTTTAAAAAAAAATCTTAACTTACATTTGTGTTGCAAGTTTGGTCCCTAAATTAGCCCCATAGAACCCATACAGAAAAGAGATTATACCAGCACCAATGTAAAAAATCCCAACTCTCTCATTTTTGTCTGTCTTTTTTCTATGTGGATCCAGTGACATGCACTGGGGAAAACCCAAGATAGGGGTAGTGTGAACTTCCCTGTACCTTTCAAAGTTCAACTGATTGAATCCAGACTTCTGCTAATGTAAGGTGTGTGGTAATTTCCATCAATTCTTCCTTCCTGTTAAAGACCTCCAATTTGCCTCTAATGCCATTTCTGAGGGTCTGCTCTTCCCTAGGAGCAGCAATTTGGGGAGATCAGTGAGTTGGAGTGGGATGGGGAGATAGGAACATTCTGTTCTGTTGACAGAAGTTCCTCATGTGAGTGGAAAATTTAGTCTGGATCCAGCCCTCAGGCATTATGTTCTTAGTAACAATCTGTGAAGTATCACCACAAACCTCTTCACATCTTATTGTCAAGTGTAGTGTTCTTGTGTATATAAAAATCACAGTGAGCCTACGTGAAGGGCACAAATGAAAATAATTACACCCATGCCTTTTGATATTATCATGTTGCTTCAGGGGAATTCAAATTATCTGCAAATGCAAAACACAAACCTTATTCCTTAGTGAAAATGGATTTCCTTATCCCCAAGCTATTATGAAAGCATCAGTATATTTTTATTTAGTGCTTGTGTGAGGTGGCATTTATAAAATAGTTGTGTTGGAAATGGGGTCAACACAGCCAGTAGCAAACTACAGATCCTCCCACAAACACCAAAGCAATGCATTAGTTCAGTTTTGAAGTATATACAGGCACTGCTGCTCTCCTGAGTAATTAGAATTATAGTCTAATTACCTATTCTCCTTCTTTACAGAGTTATTAGCCTGACTCCCTAATGGAAGCTGCATAAATAATATTACTGAAATTGCAAAAAAAAAAAAAGAACCTGGGTTTTTGTGTGTGTATACTTCTGATGCAACTTTTTTTACTAAAAAATAATCTAAGGGAAATTATCACCTTACAGGAAGGTAGAAATAAGCATCATTGGATATATGAAATGAATGGGTTTATATTCTTGGAATGATGATTTGTACAAAAATATATCTGACTGAAAACAATGGGATTATATTCCTTTTCTGGCTCAGAACTGCTTGTACAATAGTCATCTAGTCATTCTCCGTGTTCAGACTCTTAACATTCTATACACTGCCCCTCCAATGTGCACGTAAAATCCTGTAGAGTGGGCATTGCACAAGGAGGCTCTTCTCTTTTCAGGCTGTCTCTAACACATATGGGAATCCAAATGGAGACTTTGCATCACAGGCTATTTACACAGTTGAGATAGGGTGTGCAGTTAGTCATCCTTTGCACAAGCTTCTGTGCCAGCCCAGTGAATGTCTACATTCTGTCAGATTTTAATTTTGAACAGATTTATTACATATGTTTAACAGATCTTGATGCCCTAGAGGATCTGTGAGATTTATTTTTCTCATGTCAGTTGCCTGATAATGGTTTCTGAAAAGATTTTAAATATGGCAGACACAATGATTTATAAAGCATACTTTTTCAGTTAGCATGAGTGCCATATCACTGACAAAGACTGAACCACGATAAATTGAGGAAGAAAAAATAGATACATAATCATGGGACAAATTAAAATTTAGTAATTTTACACCAGCTGAATTTCAGAAAGTTTAGATGATGACTGCTGTTTGTATAAATGTCTTCTGTACTATGGTAACTTCAGGACATTGGAAACAGTTAAACAGGTCATATATTTAAAGGAGCATAGGATCTCTTATGGAGTTGTGTGTAATTAAAACTAGACATGGGCACGAACAAGAAAAAAAACCAAACATGGTGTTCGTTGCCATCCACGAACAACGAACAATGAACACTGATGAACATGATCCTGTCATGAACATGTTCATTGTTCGTTGTTTGTGGTGGCCAGCAGGCTCTCCTCCAGCCATCAAGATCCCTGCTGCACCACTCCCAGAAACCCTACCTGGGCAGGCAGCAGGAAATGTCCCAATAATAAATAATAGCTTGGTCCCGGAGCCTGGCAGCAGCCCTGGAACTTGAAGGGGTAGATCCCTACCGCACCACTCCCAGAAACCCTACCTGAGCAGGCAGCAGGAAAGGTACCAATAATTAATAATAGCTTGGCCCCAGAGCCTGGCAGCAGCCCTGGAACCTGAAGGGGTAGATCCCTATCCCACCACACACAAAGAAAATTCAAGCTCCAATGCACTCACCCTGACTCTCTAACAGCAGCTGTCTCTTCCTGAAAGCCAGAGCTGGGAGCCCCCCTTCCCACTGGTCTTTTTCTCTTGTAACAAATTTGGAGCTCCAGTCCACACTTGGAAGGAAGACCTGCCTATCAAGCTAAATTGGGCTTAGATTGGGGTTTCCAGGGCAACAGCAGGAGTACAGAGTTCAGACAATCCCTGCCTGAGTTGCCATGGGAATTTATTGCAGGTGCCAGACAGTCTGGCTTGATGAACAGCAACAAACGAGGCTTGCAATAACCACCTGTTTGTTTAGAACGGGGCTTCACGAACAGCTTGTTCGTGAAAAGCAGATTGGGTTGTTCGTGGTTTTTTTTAGTTTGCATTGCTGTTCATGCCCATCTCTAATTAAAACATGACTCCCCAGGACTTCTGGACTGTCTGCCATCATCTGGGCTTATAACAATAACAATAACAATAACAATAACAATAACAATAACAATAACAATAACAATAACAATAACAATAACAATAACAATAACAATAACAATAACAATAACAATAACAATAACAATAACAATAACAATAACAATAACAATAACAATAACAATAACAATAACAATAACAATAACAATAACAATAACAATAACAATCAATTTATATATCTCCAGGACAATTTAAGGCCCACTCAGAGCGGTTTACAAAGTGTGTTATTATTAATTTCTTGAGAAACTGACTGATAGAGCCAAATTACACATTCAGGTTCCCAGCAGACACAACAGCTGCAAGGAACGGCTTTTTTAAAAATAAAGGAGTGCTTGGAACAGTACCACAGGGCAAGGAAGGGCTTCTCTGTTCTCTCCCAAGCCATTTTCCTCAGATAAAACAGTGCTGGGTGGGGTGGTCATTTTCCCTTTTTGCTGTCCCATATGCATATACTCCACATAAAGCAGCACAAATGGGGAAATAAATTCCCCAGAACTGTTTCCACATGGGAAAACAGCTTGGGGAGAAGCAGGCTTTGGGGGGAAGTAGGAAACCTGGACCCAACTTGGTAAAAACCCAAATGTGTAATTTGGCCCATTGACTGCCCCAGAACAAGCTTAAATCTCAGTCCCAGAGGGTTTATATATGTCAGAAAAAGTAACCCGGGGAAGTTCTTTGTTTCCAGCAAAACAACTGCTTCTTCCTTTTCAAACTTTTCTGTGTATTAAGTAGCATGAACTGAGCAGTAGGCCATGGGGGAAGAAGCCAAGGAAGTCTCAAAACTAACAGTGCAATCCTATGCAGAATGAGACAGGAGTAACTCTGCTTAGGACTGCACTGTTAAACCCAATTTGAATAAAGTTTATTCTATTCTCACCAACAAATTAGAAAAATGGGGAAGTGAAATATAAAACTTAGAAACACAATTGAAGTACATTTTCTAGTAAATGCAAAATGTTCAAAGATTCTCTGGCATTCTTATCTTCCTTGTGAGGAGCACATTCCAAGGTTCACAGCTATACATTATACCTATTCTAGAGGTTCCATGGAAAGGAAAGTGTTAATATTTAACAATCCAAAAATAATAGCAGTGGCTAATATGGATGTTCCCTCCCCAAAGCTCTTGACCAATAAACTGTGTTCTCTGCCTCCTATGGATACAAGCTGCCTTACACCAAGATACATCATTGTCCCCTTTGCTTTAGTGTTTTCTATTCTGACCAGCAGTAGGACCTCTGGATATTTTCCTAGCCCTGATATCTGAGATACTTTAACAGGAAACTCCATGGACTGGATTTGGAAACGTCTACATGCACTACTCAATTAGCCCTATTCACAAATACCTGGATTTCTTTCTCAGTGAATTGGGCTTGCAACTATGACTCATTTTAGATGTCACACAAAGGCATGGTTTAATTAAACTAACTATCACTAGTCTGATCATCTTAACACAGGTCATTCTACTAACTAGTATTAGTTAAAAGTCTATAAAACCAACGAGCTAGTGTTTGTTAAACTCTATCAAATCAAGATGTGAAACCATGGCATGAAGTTGATTTATTAATCAACATTACTCTTAACTATGAGTTTGCTCTAAGTACAGACATGGGCATCTGGGTTTAATATTGGCATCTTTCCCAACACTACTCACATTGCAGTTCAAGCTGGAAAATCATCCAGATCTTTGCAAGGGTTTTTGATGGGAAGAATGAAAGTGATTAAGTCAATATTGATCAAGACATACCAGAGTGTAAATGATCATCTGAAGGACCCCCAAAATACTCCAGGCTAGGATGATTAAAAACGGTCCCTGGGTGGTGTAAGTGACTATAAATTTGTCTACTTCTATAAGACCAACAGCAGAGCTTGACATGACTATGCAGTACATTGTATACTAACAACATTTAAGAGCTATTATGTACCTTTAAATACAGCAAACTGGAAAGGAAATAGTTTGCTTTGAGGAGTCTGTGTTTTATGTTTTAATTTTTTGGATACAGAGTAATCTTGAACTGTTAGTACACTGCAACATTTGTAAAAATCCTCTTCTGCAATGTGTATCAGTGGAATCTGTACAACACAGAATGGAAAGCCTCTTACACCAATATATGGTTTAGCTTGGAGCTATACACCTATTGCAGTCTGGACCAAGCTGGAGAGTGTTTAAGATAGAACCTTTGACCTCTTTGAGGAAGCTATTTAAATAGCACACTTGTTTATCTGCTACATTATGTGAATTACTTGCATTACTTCCAGAAACTGTGACATTAGGAAACCTTTTAATGGCCCATTCTGGCAACACTGTATGAACTGTGAGCTTTAAGGCGCTATTGAACTTGAATCTTGTTCTTCTACTGCAGACCAACACAGTTACCCAACTGAAACTGTACCAACTGTTTCTTTGATATTCACATCATCGGCAACAAAATGACAAACTTAAGAGTGTAGGTGGAAATGGAATTGGCATGGAGGTTTTGTTTTTCATAGTCCAAATAACTGTCTATTTGGTGATGCCAAGTGCTCAGCTTTGGAGAGACGTACCCATTGCCATGGCTAGTCAACAGCGCAGCAGCTTACAGCTCTAAAGCAAGATGATACAAGGATCTAGACTGGATGCATGATTTGCTTGGTGGGTGATATCAACTGATGCTGATCCCAGCAGACCTAGGAAGGAGGAAGGAAGTAGGTAACAGCAACAACAGATGCATCAAGTGGCAAATACTAGCATGATTTGGCTAACTATTAGGATTTAATGGTTCTCCTCACATGAATTTATGTCATTATTAGCTAGTATTTAATTGCTCAAAGTGTTCTTTCATTTAATTTATGATTTGCTTCTTTTTCCTTAAATTGCTGTGATGAGAGTTTGGCTAGTTCAAATAAAATGCTACTAAGAAAGCAAGACTAGTGCCTCTTATTTCTCAAACTGATGGTTTTCAGGTTACATCATCCAAACTAAGCTACATTTAATTGGTTTCATTTGCAAACTAATGAGATAATCTTCATCATCAATATGACTCCATTTGGGGGAGATGGAGACAAAATTCATTCATCTGTTACCCACTAAAAATAGGACTGCTTGATAACACATTGAAATTTGGTGGCTGTAACTGTAACAGGACATATATTTACAGGGCAATTATTTCTTTCTTCACTTATATGTGAATAGGAAAGCCTCTATGCCCCAGCTGTCGGTTTTGTAATTTATAAAATAAAGAATTAAAAGTGTCAAAGATATGGGGGAAGAGCAGATTTTCCATCTGTTTAGTAAATAACAAATTATTTCCAAGTTGTGAAAACAAACATAAAAATTCTGCAGTGTTTTAAGTCAACACTTATTCTAATTTTGTAGTCAACTGTTATTATCTGCAGTTGCCAACACTGTAAACCAAAAACTAATCTGTAATAGTTTTGCACCAACATGCTTTTTCAAAACACTCTAATAAAATTTATTCCAGCATAAGCTTTTGTGAGTCAGTGTTGGTCTTTAAGGTGCTACTGGACTCCTGTTTTGTTTTGATGCTCTAGACTTGCATGGATACATTTCTAGAATTATCAGTCTGCTCTAACAAAGCTGGACGCAAAATACCAGAGACAATGGGACGTTGTATTCTTCTTTTGCAGATACTTTAAGTAAACAGTAGGTTGGATCCTGCCTATAATTTCTGTAGGAAATTGCCCCTTTGGGCAATTTTCATTTGTTCTTCCCTCTTGTGAGGTTTCCTGTCCTTGAGAAACAGTATTTCAAGGGGCATTGGAAGTTGCTGTGGGAGGATCACTCCTCCTCCTTGTTCTAGACAGGATTTAAGCCAATATCTTTCATTATAAATAAAGTGATAAAAATATATTTGCTTATATTATCTTGAATAAACAAAATACTATCAATCATAATACAGCTAGCAGTGGAAAAGAGCAACTGTCTAATAGCACCTATAAGACTAACAAAATTTGTGGGAGGGTATGAGCTTTCATTAGTCACACAGCTCACTTCTTCTGCTAGGATAGCCTCAGAACTAGCTGCAAGTAACTGGAATCTCTCTAACCATCAGCCAGACTCCAATTTTTACCATGTTACATATTTGCAAACCTGCATGCAAACTCTGTTAGTTCAGGGCATATACATTTAGTTTTCCAATGAATATCTGCAAGAACCTTCCCTTCCTCCTTGCCCTTCCCAAATGCACGCACACTCACATTTCCTGTCAATGATGTGTGACAGCAAAATGGCAAAATAAAAAAAAATAGCAGGATTTGATATTTTATCAAGGTTATGCTGTTCTAAATCTTTTACATTTTGGGGGAAAATACTATCCAAAGCCCACACAGAGTGATGTAACAAAAAATCTGTCTTGTTGATTTGAAGCTAGAGATCTGTACTTCAAAAATTTTCATAATAAGTTTGGATCTGGATTTCAGGTCAAACACTGTTTTAGTTATCCTGATGTTTTTCTGACATGTTCAGGATTTTTCAGGATGTTTTTTCTTTCCAAATTTCCGTTTTGACCTCCCCCCATCATTTGGAACTATTATTTTTGTCACCTGCCCCAAAGGAAGTAGGGAGGGAGGGAAAGAGAGCAAGCCAGCCCTGGACTTACCATATTAGTTGGCCTCCTTGCTGGAAGCTTCTCCCTGCTGCCAGCATCAGAGGTATCAGAACCAGCCCCACAGCTGGAAAATGGCAGGCAGGCTGGTAGGCTTCTGGACTCCCATGAGGCTTGGCTATCACAGTGGCATTTTCCTCCCCAGCTACTGTAGCCTTTTTTCTAAAACTAGGAATCTAATAGTGTTATATTGCTATAACAATATAGCAATTTGTGTATCAGGTTCCTTGAATTCGCAGTTGTTTTTTTAAGTCAGTCTCTAGCGCCTTCCAATGCAGAGATAAAAGAAAAGGCATCTCTCCACAACTGAAGGAGCTAGAGACTTATTTTTAAAAAATACAAAAGCTGGAAATTCAAAAAAACTGGTACAATTATTGCTTTAGTGTTATATTAATATAATCCTATACAGTTGCTTATTTTTAAAAATAAAAGCCCCCTGGTGGTGAGAAAGGAAACCGCTGCAGTGACAGCCCAGCCTTGCAGCAACCCACCAACCTGCCCACCATTTCCCAGCTGAGGAGACAAACTCTGCTGCTTTTGATGCCAGCATCAGGGAGAAGCCTCCAGGGGGAACAATACCAAAGTGGTAAGTGCGTGACTAATGTGGACCTTCCCTTTTAAAATTTAAAAGACCATGAGTAAAGGGCAAATGTACCTGAACATTGGCTGTAAGTCAGCTGGCTTCCTCTCTTTCTCTCCCCACTCCTGTACCTCCCCCCAAACCTAAAACACTCCCAAAATTCTAGGAGGTAAATTTTTGTGTCCCCAAAGTTGATCCAAAACAGCTGATTTCAAGTATAATTCCAGCTTGGGTAATCTGACTGCTCACCGCTACTTGATCCAGAGGAGTTAGCCATATTAGTCTACAGTAGCAAAATAGCAAAGATTCCAGTAGCACCTTTGAGACTAACCAACTTTATTGTAGCATAAGCTTTCAAGAATCACAGTTCTCTTTGTCAGATGCACTGCTACTTGAGGCATCTTATATAAAGCAAATGGGAGAACTGTTGGAGATCTATAATGCTTTTTGCTATAAATTCAATATTTGCTGTTGACACGCCTCCAAGTATATGATTTTGGCATTTTGTGCTTTTTTGGTTTGTGTTTGGTTTTTTTTTCATTTATCATCAGCAATAGGGTTTCTCGCACATGACTCTTTTATTTTACACACATTTTACACATCTAGACTGGATGCTCATTCATTCTGATGTTGTGCCAAGGATTAGATCATGCATTATACACACAGTGAATGAACATATATACAGAGGTCAAACTTCTTGTACTAGGGCTCCCTGTACCTTAGCAAGCTGCTTAACAGATAGATATGGTTGGGTTGAGATTGAGAATCAGAACTCTGTTGGGTAAACTCTCAGCCCCAGCTCTCCAGCCATATTGTGGGAATAATAACACTGACTTTGTTCACTGAGTGGAGCATTAATCTGTCTCAAAGAGGTCTAAGCACAGTTATTATTATTTTATGTAAGAAGGGAATCTGAACATGCAGGCATAGGGGAAACACTGACTATGATGCCAGCTCACACCAGTCAAATGAATGACTAGAACAAGTAAAGAAACAAGCATATTCATCTGACTTGTTTTCAATACTCCCTCACTGATAACTTCATTAAAAGTTCAGATTATTTCTCAGCTCTGTATAACTATATTAATGGAGTCTGATGTATATTCATTCTTCCCCACTAGTCCTCTCAGCTATCTTCTGGACTATGGTTGTTGTGGGTTTTCCGGGCTGTATTGCCATGGTCTTGGCATTGTAGTTCCTGACGTTTCGCCAGCAGCTGTGGCTGGCATCTTCAGAGGTGTAGCACCAAAAGACAGAGATCTCTCAGTGTCACAGTGTGGAAAAGATGTAGGTCATTTGTATCTACTCAGGAGGGGTGGGGTTGATCTGAGTCATCCTGTAAGAGTTTCCCAGGGTGTGGAATGCTAATGGCGGGAGGCTTCACTGTATCCTGAGGAGGTTCTTTTGCATATGGATTGGTACTTGATGTGCTAATCTTCTCTGCAGGGCTATTGTCGGGGATAGAATGTTTTGTTAGCCTGGTGTTTTTCAGAACTGGAAACCATGCTCTGTTCATTCTTAAGGTTTCTTCTTTCCTGTTGAAGTTTTGCTTATGCTTGTGAATTTCAATGGCTTCTCTGTGCAGTCTGACAAAGTAGTTGGAAGTGTTGTCCAGTATTTTGGTGTCCTGGAATAAGATACTGTGCCCTGTTTGAGTTAGGCTATGTTCAGCCACTGCTGATTTTTCAGGTTGTCCAAGTCTGCAGTGTCTTTCATGTTCTTTTATTCTTGTCTGGATGCTACGCTTTGTGGTCCCGATGTAAACTTGTCCAAATGAGCCATGGGGAGGAAGAATTGATGGGGTTTTTGAATCATCTCAACAACATCCACCTGAACATACAATTCACAATGGAGAAAGAAATCGAGGGAAAACTCCCATTCCTGGATACCTTGGTCATCCGCAAAGCAAACTTTCAGTTAGGTCACAAGGTCTACAGGAAACCAACTCACACTGATCGGTACTTACACAAAAACTCCAATCACCACCCCCAACAGAAAAGAGGCATAATGAAAACATTAGTGGATCGTGCAAGACGGATATGTGAGCCGCACTTTCTCAATGAGGAAATTAATCATCTAAACCACGCACTTCAGGCAAATGGCTACTCCAGAAATGAAATCCGAAGAGCAATCAAACCCAGGATGAATCAAACAACCAAGGAAAAACAGTCCCCTTCAGGAAAAGTGTTTTTGCCATATATCAAAGGAATTACTGATCAGATGGGAAAGCTTATGAAAAAGCATAACCTTCAAGCAGTATTCAGACCCACCCGAAAAATACAACAGATGCTACGATCAGCGAAAGACAGTAGAGACCCCCTCACCTCTGCAGGAGTATACCGTATACCCTGCAGCTGTGGACAAGTTTACATCGGGACCACAAAGCGTAGCATCCAGACAAGAATAAAAGAACATGAAAGACACTGCAGACTTGGACAACCTGAAAAATCAGCAGTGGCTGAACATAGCCTAACTCAAACAGGGCACAGTATCTTATTCCAGGACACCAAAATACTGGACAACACTTCCAACTACTTTGTCAGACTGCACAGGGAAGCCATTGAAATTCACAAGCATAAGCAAAACTTCAACAGGAAAGAAGAAACCTTAAGAATGAACAGAGCATGGTTTCCAGTTCTGAAAAACACCAGGCTAACAAAACATTCTATCCCCGACAATAGCCCTGCAGAGAAGATTAGCACATCAAGTACCAATCCATATGCAAAAGAACCTCCTCAGGATACAGTGAAGCCTCCCGCCATTAGCATTCCACACCCTGGGAAACTCTTACAGGATGACTCAGATCAACCCCACCCCTCCTGAGTAGATACAAATGACCTACATCTTTTCCACACTGTGACACTGAGAGATCTCTGTCTTTTGGTGCTACACCTCTGAAGATGCCAGCCACAGCTGCTGGCGAAACGTCAGGAACTACAATGCCAAGACCATGGCAATACAGCCCGGAAAACCCACAACAACCATCGTTCTCCGGCCGTGAAAGCCGTCGACAATACATCTTCTGGACTCTTGCTAATAGAGTGAGATGGTGATTCCTTTTCATCCAGCAAGACTGAGTGGACAGCCTCCTCAGGATTCACAATTCCTCAGATAGCAAAAAGGTTAACATCACTATCGATCTTGCATACAAAAGAAAACAATCTCAACAAATATTATAGTGTCCTTCTTCTCCACTTTTTTTTGTCTTCCCTCCCTACTCAAGGAAATCAGGAACTATGTCCCTGCATGTGACTGTGAGTTCAATTCATCTTGTGTTCTTTCATCAGATACCTGGCTAAATTATTTCACCTGAACACTTGGTATAAAGTCAAGAACAGATCTGATTTGTCGAATGCACCTTTTGAGGCACAGGAACAATGGATTGCATTGCTTTAAAAATAATATATCATCTAAAGGTGGTTCTCATTCTCAAAGTCTCCCATTAATTTATTTATACTTTTTCAGAAATTTGTCACCCACTTTGAAACAAGCCCTTCAGGAAAAAAGGACATGTTCTAGTCAGCTCTATTATCATTTAGATGAGCACACTTAATGGTATTTTGCTTTTAAAAATCTTTGCTTGATGATTTTTACCCTTAGAAGCAAAAACTAAATCATGTTCATTTGCTTACCAAATGACTATGTACATGGCATTTATGGCAAAAAAAATGATGGAAGAATGCTATCAAATTTCTAATTCATAGTATGTTCTTTGTGTGGCAATTAGCCAGCAATCATTGAATAAAGATTTTTGTTTTAAAAAATCTCCTTAGGTGATTTTTTAAAAAGCTCCACATATGACATTTAAAAGGGGAAGCTTGTGTGCTGATGTAGTCAGATGGTCTCAGGTTCAAGGACAGCTTCTGCCATCAATTAATGGCAAAATGGTCAAGTTACTATGGGTAAACTAAGGGCCAAGCTACACATGACGAATGACACTTGAACGGCAAGTGGATTGAGTGGAGGGCAAGTGAACAGGGAGAAATACACTTGCCGTTCAAGTGTCATTCGTCATGTGTAGCTTGGCCCTGAGTGAACAAATTGACATGGTGTACATGCAATCACTTGGCAAGCCAGATTTCTATCCTGTCCTATCCAGTGTTGAGAAGAATCTTACCACTTTCCTAGGTTTCTAGTCAGGTTACAAGTTTGTTCACATTCCTCTAACCATTTGGAAAGATGTTACCAGTTAGTTACATGAAGATTGGAATAATTCACTATTTGGCACCTGGTCATCTGCATTTCCCAAAATGGTTCTTGCTAAAGAAATGTGAATCTAAATAAATAAACCATCTAAACAAAACAAAGTACCCTAGTACAAGATTTTACCTGAGGATAGGTTGGTTATCTACATTCTACAGAGCGGTAAGAAGATTATCACAATAATGTGTGGGAAAAATCATCTTGTGAGGTAGACAGATGTACTCTAACAATAGAACTCATGGTAGCTTCTTTCTTGTTTCATCATTGAAAGAACTGACTTGTATACTAAGAAATTAGTGCATACTTCCCTCTTATCCATGCTACTTTTTCCGCTGCTGGAGAAAGATAAAACATAGTGCTTATATACTACCCTTCTGGACATTAGTTCCACACTCAGAGTGATGAAGTCAGTGCTGTTATTATCCCCACAATACAGCTGGGGAATTGGGCCTGAGAGGAGTGGCGCACCCAAGGCCACTTGCAGAGTTCATGGCAGTAGTGGGAATCAAGCTAGCAGAGTGCTGATGACTTACAGTCCAGCCACTTAACCACTACGCTACAGCAGTTAAAACAGCTCCTGAAGATCTTGAGCTGCTCAAAGTTATCCACCCCTCAACATCCTTATACAACAAAGAAAGGAAATTATATATCTCCATCTTCCCACGTGCTTTCTTAGGGGCATGGGTGCCAGGCACTTTAAACTCCCCCTCCATTTATAGGACAAGGGAACACTGATAGCAATCAAGAGGTAGATGAGCAAGTAGGAAAATGGATGCTAGGGCATTCAATAAATTGATATGCATATCTTTCTTCCCTCTGTATGCCTTATTATTATTCCAGCATGAACTTTCACTTTGGGAGACATCACTGTTCATCAGTAATCAAACACTATAGAGCTATTTCTGCCGCCAGCATGAATAAATAGACACCTATCTATTGGCTGAATGAGTTCTGGTGGGTCCAGGCTGTTTGAACCCCATATCCAGATTGGCTAAGATGATGGACCCTCCCCCCAAGCCTCTTAGGAGAGAGTGGGAGCCATGAGGGATTCTTCTGAGGAGAGTGGGTTTCCCTTGGACAAAATGACTCTCCCAGTTTCTGATAGCAGCCTGTCAGTTGCTCGGGTGGAAGCAGTATAGTACTTACATTTGTTTTCATCACAGACATGTAGACTGCATTTGTAAAAGTGACAAGGCAATACACCATTGGAACATTTGAATGTCCTCTGGTCACTGTAACTAGCAGTGGTTGCTAATAGGCCTCACTTGAGGCCTGCATTGCACTGGGATTGTGGGACATCCTTACTTCTGTTCCTGTGGGAGAGAAGGTTCAAGAAAGATATAGGAAGGAGTACTGAGGAGGAGCTGCTATAGAGAATGTGTAAAATCAGCCCCTCAATAAATGTGGTGCACACAGAAGATCCCAAGCTCAGCCCTTGGCATTGCCTAAAAAATGTTCAGACTTTGTACTTTACTAATAAGGTGTAATTTAGCTCTCTACTTCTCCAATACTTTAATGGATATTTTATTTATCATGGCTGATTATTGTATTGTTAATAAGTTGTTCAAATAGTTGTTGGTATAAATATTTGAAAAAATAAATTAAAAGTATTTTTTTTTAAAAAAGGATAAGGCTATGTGAAAAACCGCTTCTTAAGATCTTGGAGAGCTGCTGCCAGTCTGATTGGATAATACTGACCTTAACAGACCAAAGGTCTGATTCAGTATAAGGCAGCTTCATACAGCTATATATATATAAAGACAAGTGTTCTGACTGACTCATCAATGCCCAGCTCAAACCCCTGGACCTAGAAACATGAAATTTGGGGAGAATATTCCTTTAATGATGTAAACACCCACTAAGAAGGGATTTTAAGAAATTTGAGGGGTCAAATGTGTTTTCCCAAAGGGATACAGCTTCCCTGTGCAGCTGGTGGGTTACTGCCTTCTTGCGCCCCTGCCCACTTCCCTGATTGGGCGAGCCTTTCAAGGTTACTTGCATATGTTGGCTCATTGGGGCTCACAACATTCCACACCTTATTCCCCCTCCCTCCCAGAGACAGTTGGTACACAGAGATCATTTGCATATGAGGACTGATTGGTCCTCACTAGAGGTGGGCACGAACAGGGAAAAAAATTAACATGATGTTTGTTGTTCGTTGCCATCCACGAACATGACCCTGTTCACAAACATGTTCGTGGTTGGCTGTTTGTGGGAGGGAGGGGGGAGACTTGGAAGGGAAGCAAGTTCCCCATGCTGTTTGCAAATGGCCTGGGGAACCTCCTTCCCTTCAAAGTCTCCTTCCTTCCATCTGGATGGAGGGAGGGAGGGGAGACTCTGAAGGGAAGAAGATTCCCCATGCCATTTGCAAACGGTGTGGGCAACCTCCTTCCCTTCAAAGTCTCTCTCCTTCCAGCCGGCTGGAAGGAGGGAGACTTTGAAGGAAAGGAGTTTCCCCATGCCCTCCCTCCCTCCAGCCAGCTGGAAGGAGGGAGACTTTGAAGGGAAGGAAGTTCCCCAGGCCGTTTGCAAACAGCATGGGGAACTTGCTTCCCTTCCAAGTCAAGAAACCCCTGACAAGCTGCTGACTTGGGGGTGAAGTGTCCCTCTCCATGCTGCTGTGCAGCAGCAGGGAGAAGGGCATTTCACCCTGGCAGGCTGCAGTCAGCTGAGCGGCCGAGTTGGGGGTGAAGTGCCCCTCTCCATGCTGCTGTGCAGCAGTAGGGAGAATGGCATTTCACCCCAGCAGGCTGCACTCAGCTGCTTGTCAGGAGTTTCCCTGACAAGCAGCTGAGTGGGGGATTTAAATGGCCCTCTTCCTGTGCTGCACAACAGCAGGGAGAGGGAAATTTAAATCCCGGCAGGCTGCAATCAGCCCTTGTCAGGGTTTTCCCTCACAAGTGGCTGAGTCGGGGGTGAAGTTCCCCTGGGCTTAGATTGGGGTTTCCAGGGCAACAGGAGTTCAGACAAAGTTCAGAAAGTCCATGCCTACTGTTGCCAAGGGAATTGATTGAAAGGCGCCAGACTGTCTGGCTTGATGAATGGCTGATGAACACCACGAACAGTGCTTGGAATGAACACGTTCATCGGGAACGGGGCCTCACGAACAGCTTGCTCACGAACAGCTGATTGGGCTGTTCGTGGCTTTTTGTTTGTTTGTATTGCTGTTCGTGCCCACCTCTAGTCCTCACCCCCCACATTCTAAACAGTATGCAGTTGCTATTGGAAGTCATTGAATGAGTCCCAGCAAAAAAAAAAATGTTACATACCCTTAAGTATTATAACTGGATTTAAAATAGTTAAATACTGTAGCAAAGCACGAGTATCAAGCTAGTTTACATATATGAGGAAGATGGCCTCCTCATTGACACAATTCTTACCCTTGACTTGGAGGGATCTGTGGTAGAACTCTCTTCAGTTTTTTATTTGTGCATCTTAAAGTGATTGGGCCATGATCCTGTAGGGCCAGGGTCCCTAGTGTAGTGCCCATGAGAGCCATGGTGCCCATCAACACCTTTCCTGGCACCCACCAAGTGGTCCAGCAGGTATTCTGATTAGCCACTGGAGATCTGGTTGGTTGTGCAGATTAAAATAACATTGTTTCAGCAGCAGCTATGACGTTTTAGTTTTATTCTTCTCACTCCTCTTTCCCAGTGTATTTTTAATGTTACCTTCTCTGGTGTATTTGGGCTTCCTCTGTGTGTGTAATGCAGGGGGGGGGGCTCTGCCACCTGTGGCAGCCCTTTTAAGCCTGCACCCATCATCATGTGTCGGAATTCCAACAATGCCTAAAATCTCCAAAATGTTGGGAATACCTGCTGTAGAACAAAAGGAACCTTAAGATTTTGTCAGAAGTAGTGATGTTTGGAACTGAGCGCCTAGTGCTCTCAAAGGTGGTTGTGTAGCTTGTTGGAAAGGAAAATATGCAACTTCTCTCCTGTGTTTGGAAGCACTTTGAGGCTGCTCATGCCCATAACACTTTGTTTCCTATCTCTTGCATTGTTTGGACATCCAGGGAAAAAATCTTTTTGTACTTTGTAAAATGTGATGTTTCCTCAGGTAGATCATTTATTGTACTTAAGGTGGTTTGGTGGTATGTGGCTGTGCAAGTGTCATCAGTTCTTATGGGATATTGTTTTGTGGTTATTTACAGATTGGTGTGTTTTTATGCTGTCTGTCTAATGGCTCAATGCAGTACACAAAAATCAATCTGATACATTAACATTATAAAACAGAGCCATAAAATACTGTAATAAAAGCAGCATACAGCTAATTAAAATGGAAACAACTTTTCCCTTATTGCACACTAAAACTAAATCCACCCTCAAAGTTTTAAATTTCTTTTAGAGCTGCACTTACTGGAGTATCTGCTGTGGCAGGCTCCCATGGCAGGCTTCTTCCGGTGTGGGTTCCTGCTATATTATAACTGGCAACTATTATCATATGACACCTTACCACATACATAATTAAAAGGAGTCTTAGATGTTCCTAGAATAATGCCATATAAAGGGCATTAAGACTAACTGTCTCTTTACTACTCCCACCCCTGCACAAAATAACATTCTACATATAGAAGACTAGCTTATCAGAGAGATGGATAGGCTAGACTCTGGTTTTCAGAAAGTTGACCAAGCTTTCTGTCTGCATGAAGGTGTTGTTTTCAGTTAATATCCTCACCTGCACACTATAGTGGTACCAGGTACAGCTTGATATGTGATGGTCTAAACATTTAGACAGTTTTGCTGGGATTTTAAATTCTGCCTACTTTGCTATGTATATCTGTGCACGTGTAACTTCTGAGGTGGATGACTAGAATACATGATGCAGGGCTGTTAAAAGTTTCAGAAAATTCAGCTGGTACACTTTTTGATGGAAAAGCCAGATAATGAATGTATTATACCAACTGGTTTCCTTGTGTTTCCAAACTCATTTCAAGGTGCAAGTTCTTTGTGGTCTGAGAGTCACAGTCTTCTGGGACTCTGTTTCCTTGACAGGTCGATCCCAGGTAAAGTTACACACTCTAAGACTTCATTGACTTAGGACATAGCTAGATTTGACAGCTTGCCCCCATCTCTCCTCCCATGATCTAGCTACAGTGATCCATTCAATGGTCACTTCCAGACTGGATTACTGTAATTTGCTTTATGCAAGGCTACTCTTGACACTGACCAGAAACTGCAATTGGTCCAAAATGCAGTGGCAAATATCCTTACGGGGACACCGTTTAGAGCCCATATTCATCAGTGCTGTGCCAGCTGCATTGGCTTCTAATTGAATTCCAGATCAAGTTCAAGGTTTTAGTTTTGACATTTAAAGGCCTTAGAGGACTGGGACCAACATACCTTCAGGACTGCTTCTCTTCATATGTCCCCTGAAGGGCTTTACACTTGGCTGATCAACATCTGTTGGTGATCCCCAGTCCTAAGGATGTTCGCCTGGCCTTGACCAAAGCCAGAGTCTTTTCAGCTCTGGCACTGGCCTGGTAGAATGCTTTCCCAGTTGAGATCTGGGCCCTGTGGGATCTGTTAGAGTTCTGCTGAGCCTGTAAAATGTACATGTTTTGCCAGGCCTATTGATGTGGCTGAGGCAATGACAAATTGTCCTACTAGCCTCTTTTGCTCTGATTCTGTTCTGTTTTCTGCTGTTTAAATCTTGGCAAATACTTAACTACTTGTCTAGCCCCTCTCTACTTGTCTAGCCCCTTGTCTAGCAACTCTCTCTCTTCTGCTGCCTTAGAGTGCCTCTCCTCTGGTTTGTGTTGGCCTCATTTGTGGGATCAACCGTGGGAGTGGTTTTGTAGCATACCCTTGGCTCCCCTCTGTGTTGTGCTCACTGTAGTTGCCCCAACCACCACTGGGGCCTCTGCCACCATCCCAGGATCCTTGACTGACCAAAATAAGTTCAAGGGCAGGGCTCTCAACCAGAGAGACAGTGATTTTTTTAAATTGCAACTTTACTTATTTACTCTTCAGACTTTTGAGAGAGGCAGGTTATGTTTAAATAAATGTATAAGACTTTTATGGTGTGGATTATTTTATAATATGCTTATTACTGAAAAAATGTTAGTACATTATCTGTATACAAATGGGGTCTCCTCAGAAAAGATGTCAGTAGATCACTAGGCCATTAGAAGTAAGTACAGTGATAATGAAAACAGACTTTTAGATCTGCACAGTTCTTAACCACTGCTTTAAAGGATAGGTGTGAGCGCCCTCTCCAGTCCCCGCGCTGCGCCCGCCTTCCGCCGTAGCTTCCCCGTAGAGGGCGGCTCCCTCGGCCTCAGATATGGGTGAGCGGTGGGGGTTTAAGGCACCCGGCTTCCACCGTCTCTCCCTGCTGAGCTCTGGCTTGTCCGTTCGCCCTCTCTCTCTCTCCGCTCGCTACCAGTCGCTCCAGCCACTTCCTCCTCGGCGTCCTTGGGAGCTGCCCTCTTGTAGCTTCCTCCCCACCACCTCCACCAATCCTGCCATCCCCCACCTTTCCGTGCTCCCCCTAGCAGCCCTGGTTCATCCCCCCCCTGCCTGCCACCCCCTGGGGCCAATCCCGTTGGACCTCCCCGCCTGCCGGTTCCCGCCTTTGCTCGGGCTCAGGTGCAGCCGTTTGTGCCGGCTGCCCCGGTGCTGGCTCCCTCGTTGCGGCCAGCGTCTTCGCCACGGTCCCCTCCGCCGCCGCAGCCAGTCCCTTCACGGCGGCTGGCTTCCCCGCCGTGACTGGTCTCCCTGCTGTGGTCGCTGCCGCCGCGGCTCTCCTCGCCGCCGCGGCTCGGCCCGCCGCCGCCGCCGGTGTTTTGGCCGCGGCTGGCGTCTTTGCTTCGGCCTCCTCCTTTGCCGCAGCCAGCCCCCTCTTCGTGGCCGGCATCCTCGTCCCGGCCCTCCGGCCAGCCGCCACCGCCGCCGTCGTGCCACCGGCCTTCGGTGGCCAGGTAAGGGGGTGGGGGTCGGGGGGCCCTGGAGGAGGAGGAGGGCGCTCCTCCCGGCTGGAGGGTGGCACCCCCGCCCCCGGGGCCGAGTCTGGCTGCGCCGGACACACACCCCCCCCAGGAAGTTGGCGGCGGATCGGTCGGTAGGTCCTCGAACACTCGGGACATGTAGTCCGCATTCCCGTGGAGGCGGCCAGGTCGGTGACGGAGGGTGAAGCTGAAAGGAAGGAGTGAGAGATACCATCGTAAGATACGGGGATTGTGTTCCTTCATCCGGGCCATCCACAGGAGGGGGGCGTGGTCTGTGACAAGGGTGAAGGGGTTGTGCGCCAGGTAGAACTGTAGGGCCCCGACGGCCCACTTGACAGCCAGGGCCTCCTTTTCCACGGTGGCGTACCGGGTCTCGGCGGGCTGCAGCTTACGGCTGATAAAGAGGACTGGCCGCTCTTGTCCCCCCGTTTCCCGAGACAGCACGGCGCCGAGTCCTACGGCTGATGCGTCCGTGTGGACTATGAAGGGTTGTGAGAAGTCCGGGTTGTGGAGCACGGGGCCCCGGGATAGGGCCTCCCGTAGCGACGCGAAGGCCTCCTACCGTTCGGGCGTCCACCGGATCTGCGAGGGCTGGTCTTTCCTCAAGCAGTCAGAGAGCGGGCCGGCCCGTGTGGCGAAGTGGGGGATGAATTTACCGTAGTAGCCCACCAGGCCTAGGAACCGTCTCATCTGCCGCTTGGTCCGGGGCCGTGGGGTCTGTTCCAGGGTGGTCACCTTGTCGGGCACGGGCCGGAGCACTCCCCGCCCCACCCGGTACCCTAGGTAGGTGAGCTCGCGGAAGCCCAGGCGGCTTTTCCTTGGGTTGGCTTTCAGCCCCGCGTCGGACAGTGCCCGGAGAACCTGGTCCAGGTGATTGAGGTGGGAGGGCCAGTCGGCGCTGAAGACGATAATGTCGTCGATGTAAGCCCGGGCGAACGGCTGGCAGTGGGTCAGGGCTTGGTCGACCAGTCGTTGGAAAGTAGCGGCCGCCCCGTGCAGGCCGAATGGCATGACCCGGAACTGATAGAGCCCTTGGGGGGTTGCGAAGGCCGTCTTCTCCTTGTCCTCCCGGGCCATGGGGACCTGCCAATAGCCCTTCGTGAGGTCGAGCGCGGAGATAAAGCGGGCCTCGCCCAGCTGGTCTATCAAGAGGTCCGCCCTGGGCATCGGGTAGGCGTCGAACTTGGCCAGGGCATTCACCTGACAGTAGTCTACGCAGAACCTGACAGACCTATCAGGCTTGGGCACGAGAACAATGGGGCTGCGCCAGGCACTCCGGGAGGGCTCGATAACGCCGAGCTAGAGCATGTCCTGAACTTCCTTGGTCACTACTTCCCAGCGCTTTAGGGGCAGGGGCCGCCAGGGGGCCCGGGCCACGGCCCCTGGTGGGGTGTCGATTCGGTGCGTGAGCACGGCCGTGCGCCCGGGTCGTTGGGAGAAGACGCCGGGGTGTCGCCCGATCACCTGCAGGACCTGCTGGCACTGTTGCTCCGTGAGTTCGGCGTCCAGCAGGGGTAGCGGCGCGGCCTCCCCCTCTAGGCACCAGGGCAGCTCCCCTTCGGGGAGCTCCAACGGCTCCTCGGAAAGCGCGCAGCCACTGGTGGTCGGGCCCTCATGCCAGGCCTTCAGGTCATTCACATGAAGTCGCTTGCGGTGACGGCGTAGGGCCCCGCACTGCACCTCGTACGACAGGGGTCCGAGGGTCCGCGTCACCGTGAAAGGTCCCTGCCAGGGGTCACCCGGGCCGGGCCCCATCACCCGGCGGTTCACGAGGACCCGGTCCCCTTCTTGGAAAGTCCGGAGGCGGGTGCCCCGGTCGTAGTAGGCCTTCTGGGCAGACTGGGCGGCCTCCAGGTTCCGGCCTGCTTCGTCGCGGGCCTTCTCCAGCCGCTCCCGGAGGTCTTGGACGTAGGCCGGCACAGGGAGTGGTTCGGTGGGGGTCCGGGAACCCCATTGTTCTTCCACCAGCTCCAGGATCCCCCGCGGCTTCCGTCCATAGAGGAGCTCGAACGGGGAGAAGCCCAGGGAGGCCTGGGGGGTCTCACGGACGGCGAACAACAGGGGGTCCACGAAAAGGTCCCACTGTGTGGGCTTCTCATGGGCCACCCTCTTCAGCATGGCCTTCAACGTTTGGTTGAAGCGTTCCAACAAGCCATCCGTCTGGGGGTGGTACACGCTGGTGAATATGTGACGCATACGCAGTGTACGACACAGCTGACTCGTGAGCTTAGCCATGAAGGGCTTCCCGCAGTCGGTGAGGATTTCCCGGGGTAACCCCACCTGGGCGAAGAACCGGATCAACGCTCTTGCCACCCCCGGGGCCTTCATGTCACGCATCGGGATGGCTTCAGGGTATCGGGTGGCGTAGTCGAGGAGGACCAGCAGATACCGGGCTCCTCGGGCGGTGCGGGGTAAGGGTCCCACAAAGTCCATGCCCACCCTTTCAAACGGTTCCCGCATCACCGGCAAAGGGGCGAGGGGTGCCCTCGGCGGGCCTCGTACTGTTGTCCGCTGGCAAAGGGGACAGGCCTTACAGTGCCTTCAGGTGTCGCTGGACAGGGTCGGCCAGAAGAACAACGCGGCGGCTCGGGCGACTGTCTTCTGGGCCCCTTGATGCCCGGCCCAGGGATGGTCGTGGGCCGCTTCCAACACCTTCTGCCGGTAGGCCGTCGGGACCAATAGCTGGCGCACTTCCCCCGTCCGTCCTCGCACCAGCTGGAACCACAGCCCCCGCTCCTGGACTATCTGCGGCCAGCGGCCCGCCCGTCGGGCGTCTACCGTCACTCCCTCACTTACCGCCACATGGCGCCGCAGGGACTCTAGCGAGACGTCGGCAGTCTGGGCTCCAGCGAACTGGGGGTCGGCCTCCCACTCGGCTTGCAGGCCCGGGGCATCGGGGCCCTCGTCGGGGTTGCCGGGCGGTCCCCGTTCCTCTCCAATCAGCGCCTCCTGCGTGGGCGGCGGGGGGTCATTGATCCAGGGCCGCAGGGCCTCGGCAAAGTGAGCGGCGTCCCGGCCTAGGAGGACCGGAAAGGGCAGAGCCCGGACGCGGGCGAGTTCGGTGAGCCGAGTACTCCTGGCGTACTACACGGGCACCCGGACGACGGGACACTCCTCCACGTGGTTGTGGAAGCAGGCTATGACGGCCCGGCGTATGACCGGGAGGTCCGCGGGTAACAGGTGCGAGCGGACCATGGAAATGGAGCTCCCGCTATACAGAAGGGCCGTCAGCCTTCGTCCGGCGAGCGTTACCATGGCCACGAGCGGGGGTGGGCGAGGGGCCCGGGACGTCACTTGCATGGTGGTGTCCCAGCCCCAGTCACACTCCATAACGGGGCAGTCCCTCTTCCAATGCCCCCACTGCCTGCACGTGAAGCACGGCCCCCGCCCGGGGTCCTCCTTGCCCGGGCCTGCCGGGTCCCCCCTTCCGGGGTTACAGGTTGGCCCGGGGTTGGGGCCCCTAGGGCCGGCGAGTGCGCCGCCACGCTCCAGCCGGACGGGCCCCGGCCCTGGGGGCCGCGGCCCAGCGCGGGCCCGCCCACCTCGGCCTCCATCGCTCGGACCCGCCGGGGTGGGTTTCCCCGCCTTCGCCTCACTGCTCCCGGCCTCTTGGGGGGAAGCCGCCATGAAATTCTCCCAGAGGGTTGTCGCCTCCTTCAAGTCGGCTGGCCGGCTGCAGGCCACCCAGGCTCGTGCGCGGGGGGGGGGATGACCTGGAGGAGCTGTTCCAGGACCACCAGGTCAGCGACTCGCTTGGCCTCCGGGGTGGTTGGCTGCAACCAGCGGTAAGCCATGTCTTTCAGAGAGGCCACTAGGGTGCGCGGCCGGTCCGTGCGGTTGTAGGTCAGGCCGCGGAACTTCTGCCGGTATGTCTCCGGGGAGAGCTCATACCGGTCGAGGATGGCTGCTTTGAGGCGGTCGTAATCGGCACTCTCTTCTTTGGCGAGGGCTTTGAGGGCGGCTAGGGCCTCCCCGGTCAGGTAGGGCCCCACGATGAAGGCCCATTGCCCCCGCGGCCACTGGGCTGCCTCTGCGGTGCGCTCAAAGGCGTCCAGGTACGCGTCCACATCATCTTCGGGTCCCAACTTGGCCAGGTGGAAGGGCGGTGGGCGCCCGCCTGGGCCGGGCGCGCCATCCCCCAGGTTCCCGGGAGCCCGCCCCGCCTCAATGGCCTGGCGGAGGTCCCTCACTAGAGCGGTCTGGGTTTCCCTCTGCTGTTGCGCCAGGGTGGCTTGCGCTTCCCGGTTTTGCTGCGCCACCTCCCTCAACAGCTGGCCCTGGTGCTCGGCGAGCCACTGTCCGAGTTGGGTCAGGTCCATGGCCGCGGCTTCTGTGGCGCCGGGGCCAGACGGCCGGGGGGGATCGACTTGGAGGGTGGGCGGTCGTAGCAGGGACCGGCCGCTCGTCCAGCCCGTAGGTGCCGGAATGCGCGGGAGGGGGCGGCTCACTGCAGGGTTGGGGCCTGCATTCTCCACCACGTTGTGAGCACCCTCTCCAGTCCCCGCGCTGCGCCCGCCTTCCGCCGTAGCTTCCCCGTAGAGGGCGGCTCCCTCGGCCTCAGATATGGGTGAGCGGTGGGGGTTTAAGGCACCCGGCTTCCACCGTCTCTCCCTGCTGAGCTCTGGCTTGTCCGTTCGCCCTCTCTCTCTCTCCGCTCGCTACCAGTCGCTCCAGCCACTTCCTCCTCGGTGTCCTTGGGAGCTGCCCTCTTGTAGCTTCCTCCCCACCACCTCCACCAATCCTGCCATCCCCCACCTTTCCGTGCTCCCCCTAGCAGCCCTGGTTCGTCCCCCCCCTGCCTGCCACCCCCTGGGGCCAATCCCGTTGGACCTCCCCGCCTGCCGGTTCCCGCCTCTGCTCGGGCTCAGGTGCAGCCGTTTGCGCCGGCTGCCCCGGTGCTGGCTCCCTCGTTGCGGCCAGCGTCTTCGCCACGGTCCCCTCCGCCGCCGCAGCCAGTCCCTTCACGGCGGCTGGCTTCCCCGCCGTGACTGGTCTCCCTGCTGCGGTTGCTGCCGCCGCGGCTCCCCTCGCCGCCGCGGCTCGGCCCGCCGCCGCCGCCGGTGTTTTGGCCGCGGCTGGCGTCTTTGCTTCGGCCTCCTCCTTTGCCGCGGCCAGCCCCCTCTTCGTGGCCAGCATCCTCGTCCCGGCCCTCCGGCCAGCTGCCGCCGCCGCCGCCGTGCCGCCGGCCTTGGGTGGCCAGGTAAGGGGGTGGGGGTCGGGGGGCCCTGGAGGAGGAGGGCGCTCCTCCCGGCTGGAGGGTGGCACCCCCGCCCCCGGGGCCGAGTCCGGCTGCGCCGGACAATAGGTTTTGGCAAATATGCTTTGAAATATTTATGCTTGTACAGCTTTATTTCTTAAGAGGCATGTCATAGCTGAAAATTTGGTGAACGTTCCATAGGCACTCCTGCAGCATAAGCACTGCAATTGTTGTCACGTGGAATGAAATTTCTGTACCAATTTGTGAAGTTTCAGGGTTTCTTTTATTTTTAATTATGATTTGGAGTCTGTGAAGTCTTTTGGTATATAGCTTCTGCATCTACTTGGAGATGCACACATAGCTAATTAAAAAGAAAGACAATCACACAGCCATTCTAAATAATAATAATCGTGTCATCAAGTTGCAATCAACTTACAGTGACCCTATGAAGTTCAGCCTCATGGGGTTCTCAAGGCAAGAGATGAGCAGAGGTGGTTTGCCAATGCCTTCCTCTGCCTAGCAACCCTAGACTTCCTTGGAGATCTCCCATCGAAATATTGACTAAGGCTAATCCTACTTAGCGTACAAGTTCTGATAGCCATTCTAGCCTACTATTATAACAAATCTTGGTAAAGGTGGTCATGGACTGAAAAACGGACCAAAATTTGACACAGCCCAGCCTGGCTCGGCATTCACAAACAGGCGGATCGTGGGATGCATGTTTTTCACAGACGTGATGACTTTTGGGCTCGTCCATTGGTCCGTTGTTCCATGAATCCAGATATCCCAGCACCAAGCAATCAATCCACTAGGCAACATAGTGGAGTCACCTGCAGATCTTCTGCTGCCTTTGGAACACACCAATCATAGCTCTGAAAACCTTGATAGGCAGCTCTGGTGGCCAACCAGAGAGCTCCCATTATTCTCTATGAGAGCAAACAGTATATATATAATGCCCAATGCTGAGCTGCAGTTTCACTTTTCAGCTGGTAATTACCGAGGGAGGAACTGGCAGGAGTTTTTTTGGATTGCGTGAAAGGGTGGCCTGGCTCTGGGAACAAGCTTATTGGGTTTCCTCAGCTGAGGGCTCACTCTTCTGTTTAATATTTTTTTTAATTTCAATTCTTATTTGCTTGTGGGGTGGTGGGATAGCCTAGGACTCTTCCTCCACCCAGTCTCAGATCTGCAGTAATGCGCTGGGTGCAAGCTTATTGAGCTCCTTGAGGGCTCACTCTTCTGTTGCTTTGTTTCTTTCAATTATTTGCTTGTGAGGTGTTGGGCTAGGGCAATGCACAGCTTGATCCCTCTCTTGGAAGTCTTCTAAGGGCCTCTTGCTCCTAGAGACAGCTGCCGCCCCTCCCACCAGTGCAACCTCCGTACCTTGCCACAGAGGTCCAGCTTCCTCCATTGGTTGAGCTCCTCATTATGAAATGCAATGCTGATGTGCAATGGAGACCTGTCGATGCCTCCTTCCAATTTTTGTCTATCTGCAACAAAATCCTCACTTTCATCCTCCTTTCCACATCTGCCCCCGCCCCCCCCAAGAGTCCTGTCTTTTAGTCTCCTCATGCCCAGGTCTGCCTCCTCACGATGATTTTTCTCCCTCCCAAAGTCAGTTCTTCCAGCCTCCCCTCAGCCAGCCATTGGAGAGATTTCTATTCCCCCAGGGAGACTCTCCTTCCCCCCAGGATTAACTTTCCTCATGGATCACCTCTATTCTTTCCTGTTCATGGATATTCATGTTTCCCCAAAGAACATCCACTCCTTCCCCCCAAATTTAACCTACTCTCATAGTCTCTGTCCTCATGCCCTTTAAAAGAATATTCCTCCTGTTCTCTCCCTTCCCATTCCATCCCCAGAGCAGGTTTTCTGCTCCCAGAAACTGTCATTCCACTCTGGGGGCCATCATTCCATTCTCAGAGGAAGATTCTCCAACTCAATCCAAACTTTTCATGACAACTTTTTGGTACTACAAGCCAATGCAAGTCAACTGGCATTTGTGGCTTCTATTCTATCTACTGGAAGTTTCCTGGGGGCAGTTGCTTTGGGAGTCTGTAACTTGGACCTCCAAAATGCAATCTTGGCCAAACTTGGAGGGTGGCTGGAGGAGAGCCAGCTGAAGATTAGCTGCAAGGTTGGCATCTCTGCATGCAAAGGCCGCAGTCCTAGGGCCCCAGAAGTGACAGACCATGGACCAACGAACCGGTTCATGAACAGGGGTGGGTCTGTGAAAAGTTCATGGTCCATAGTCCATGAAACATGACAGATCATGGACAGTCCATGGTTTTTTTTCCAGTCATGCCCATGTCTAAATCTTGGAAAACTTTTCTGAGTCTACACATCCAAGTGTCTCCGGGTATCAGATTACTGGGCATCTTGTCCACATTATTTTTATGTAGTGTTGTGATTTGTGTCAGTACATGATCAGGGCCTAAGCCCCATTTTGCCTTTAAGTTTGCGGTGCTATCTTGGGCCAGTCACTCTCTCTTACTAACTCACTGACTGACTGACTGACTGACTGACTGACTGATTTCACAGCATTGTTGCAAGGATAAAACTGAGGAGTGAGACCAATATATACTTTCTTAAACTCTTTAGAAAAAAAGCAAAATAAAAGGTACTAAATAAATAAATAAGGTTTGCTTCTTTCTCATACCCCTTCCCCTACATCCTTCTGTGTTCTTGAATCTGTTTCCCTGAGGGTTAGTGGATAACAAAGGAACAGTGTGTTGGCAAGGCAAACTGGTGATCTTCAGTGGGACAGGGAAATTGGCGTAAATGACGTTTATCTCCTCCACCACAAGGAATGCCATTTTGTTGGTTGAACTACTGTTATACCAGCAGAATGATAACTTAGGTCACAAGCCTATATTTTTATATGAGTATTTTTTTTCTTGACTTTTGAAAATATAAGTATATTTATTTTGGGGTTCTCTGCCTTGAGTCCTTCAGGGATATTTCCAACAAACAGCAAATACATTAAATAAACGAGCTACCATGTAAGAGCCACTTCCCTGTGGTGCAATCTCACAGAGCACTTTCTTTGGCAACCAGATATCACATAATGACCTGACTGCCAGTCTTCCAAGATAGATGGCAACATTATAAGAAAGGTGCTTTTCCTGAAGCTGCATGTATGAGTGAAGGAAAAATGAAGGCTGTATAGGTAACAGAGGTAGAGAGATGATACAGACCAGTTTCTGCAGGAGGCTGGGTTTGTCTACTATTGCCTATGTTAACCGGAGGGCTTGAGAGTCCACTTCTTCCCTTTTATCAGCAGCTTTGAGCCATTTCATGTGACAATTATACTTGCTACGGTTACACAGATATAATAAATGAAATGTAAAAGGGAGATGTACAATTGCAAATACTTGGAGACATATAACAGACAAATGGCAGATTCCTGCAGTACATTTGGAAAGGCATGTTTCACACTTTCTGTTTTCATAGCAAACAATGAATAAACTAGAGAAACTTTGGCAAACATAATTACCAGATAATATGTGAAACAACCTTGTGCCGTGAGGCAGCATTGAAGGTTGGTAATAATATTTTCTGTCTGTCCTCTGAGCACACACACAATAAAATAATTTTGTCAAGATTAAATGCTAAGTACAGGAATGGGCTGAATAGCAATTAAATTTCATGAGAAATAGTCTTTGTGAAGAGAAAAGTAATTTTCTTGGGAAGTTTCAACTTTGACAAATACAAAATACTAACTATGGTAGTTCATATACAATGCAAATGTCTTTATGCCATAAGCATAACTTTTATATTGTGTTCTTTGTATGCTTCTTTTCCATATGTACCTATAATCAGTTACTGTTTTACAAGCATTAAATATATTACTAGCAGGAAAATATATTCAGCACAATTGCACTTCTGAATCTCAGCAGCCTATTTTGTTCCAGAAGTTTAGATATCAAGAAAAAGAAATGAATTGCCTTCATATAGAGAGTTACTGATGTTGCTGTAATAGAGAGTTAACAGAACTATATTTTTGTGCTGGGGGGAGGTGTCTCAAATTGACTGACTCAACAGCCATGATGAAGTTTTGCTCATGAAGTAACTTCTTGAGTTCATGGTATGTCATTTTTCCAGTACCGCTTATGACAAATGGTTATGAAACTAGTGATATCATTCTTGTTGACTATTTCAAATAGTATCCCTTTTGTTTTAATTTGATCCCATATTTTAAACTTAAAAACCTTAACACATTTTATATTGTTGCCAGTAGCTGTACTAACATCATTAACCAACATTTATTCTGGGAACATGATCGATCCAGCTAGTTTAGTGACTTTCTGAGATCTGACAGGCAGTGTTTCTTCAAAGTCCTTTTAAACTGAAGATGGCAGAGAATTAATCTGGGATCTTTGGCTTTTGAAGCATATATTTTAACATGAAACTATGAGGCCCTAATAATAATAATAAATTAACAATTTGGGAAAGGAAGAAATTTAGAATGGAATAGAAAATAATAAGATAAGACCAAATTTTGAAAATTTGATGTAACTCTATTTTGATTTTGTTTCTCAATTATGAGAAATAGACCTGTGTATCTTTATTTTCATACTGGTATCCCTTTCAGTTCTGCCTTAACATTAATGCATTTTCAAAGTTCTTTCTGCATCAATTGTGTATAGGTAGTGTATTAATGCTGTATAATCAGGCATAAAATGGCATTACAGAATAATGAACAACAGAAATGGAAATATAGTGAACCAAAACCAATAACATTGTCAATATTCAACACCAGAAAAAAATGATGTTGGCTAATTTGGTTCATCGCCAAAATGAAGCACTGTGCAAACAGTGTCTTGAATCCATACGAGCATTTCTGTGGGTTCAAGTCACAGTTCTCTGTCCCCAGGCACAGGATTTCAAGGGCACGTTGAGCTGCTGCAGGAGGGTGAAGGCAAGGAAACTGTGCTCTGCAGCTACAAGTTGCACCCATGGAAACCCATTGACTCTTGAACCCTCATACCCTGGAAATCTAGTTGGTCTCTAAAGTGCTATTGGACTCCATTAAAAAAACTGGTTCAACTCAAGTGAATGAACTCTTAGGTTCTCCAGGTTGAACTCCAGGCTCTTTCACATTTTCATGAGGACAACAAAAAAAAGGGGGGGGGAGAAAAAGCACAACCCTGCAGAAGAAGGGTAACCAAAGAAGTTGGTAGTGAAAATCATAGCCAATGTATTCTACCACTCACTAAACAAAGTGTGAAAATTTTCTCCAGCCTATGGGGCTCTTCTTCCAAAGAAAGAGATCTTAAGCCTTAGGTAGGACACAAGCCTATGTTTTCTATGTTTGTGGCATAGAAAATGCTCTTGGAAATAATAAATTGTCCTCTGTTCTACAAACCTATTTCCCTAAAATTGTTGAATACTAATAACAATAATAACATTTGATTTATATATCATCCTTCAGAACAACTTAACACTCACTCAGAGCAATTTACAAGTGTGTTATTATTAGAGATGGGCAGGAACTGATAAGGGAGTTGGCTACAGCGCAGCAAAATCAATGGCTCCGAGGAGCTTGTCTCCAAAGGAGAGCCAAACCCAGAGGTCTGGGGGCTTGGGATTCCTAAGTTCTGGGGAGACCCCACAGAGAGGGGACTCTGAAGCAAGAGGCTTAACTGGGGATTCATTCCAGGCATTGGAGTTGGAATTCTGTGAGTTTGCCTCACAGCACAGACCACTGTGGACGCCATTTACAGGCAACAAGTTGTGAGCACTGACGGACAGATTATAAAGAGCGATATTCTTATAAACAAGATAGCTCACTGAGAAACAAGCTGTAAGTCTACAAAATTAAAAAGAGCCGTGCGTGATAACAGAAAGGAAACAAAGACTCAGCCCTTTGGAGAGGATTAAAAGAGAGGGACAGTGTGGTGGATTCCCTCCCCCACGCCTCCTGAAGAAACAGCTTCCGAAGGGAGTTTCAAGCATGGGAGAGGCTTGTAAAGAGGAAGAGTAATGGCCTGCTTGGAATTACAAAACTACAGAGGTGAAAGGAAAATTCCTGCTGAGTGAGTAAAGAAAATAAAGTCACTAAAGATATAAAGTTCACCAAAGACAGAAGGGAAGGGGACTCAAGTGGAGGAAAAGACTCACGGTGTGAAGCGGCAGGAGAGACTTGGCCAAGAGCTGAAATTGAAAGTAGCTGAGGATAAACTGAGTTTACAAGGCAGTTTGGGGAGGAATTTGGGCAAAGTTTCTCCCCTCCTCCTTTGGAGTTAAGTAAAGACAGAGATTGCCAACTGGATTAAAAAGGCTAGAATGGCTGGATGTCTGGGGGATTTGGGTAACTAATTCTGCTTACCTGTGTTAAACTGTTAAACAAGAAAAGAGTTTGGCTTATAATTTCTATATAGTACAAGCATCTGGTCTAAAGCTTGTACTTGTTTCCATGAGTCTCCTCCAAATTGTATGATACTGTGGTGTTATTAATGTTAATATGATATAATTGTTGCTTAAGTGTGATAGACGGTTTGACAAGGTAACACAAGAAAATATAAAAATAAAGAGGGTACATTAGCTGTACAGACAAACTTAAAGGGTTAACAACAATAATATATACCACTCGAAGCTTCAAAATGAGCAAAATTACAAAACTAAAACCTTTGCCAGACCAGGCAAAATCTATAGGGATGATGCTGATACAAGAAGCCTTAAAGGATCTTCAACAAAATTTACAAGAGATGTTTGCAGTAAATATAGCACAGCTGCAGAACAGTATTGCACAAGTATCAGAACAAATTAAAGAGCTAAGGGGAAACATGGATAAATCCCAGGAACTACTGAAAGAAAACAAACAAGACAAGCCCAATTTGGCATGTTTAATCCCCAAAGTAGATGAAGGAATGGATACAATAAATCAAAAGGTGGAAAAGGTGGAGATTAGACAGAGAACTTTAAAATATAACTGGAAATAAAGAGGAAGTACTGAGGGACATATCCTTTAAGGTGGCCGCACCAATATTGAAAAGGGAAAATGGAGAACTTTTTTAAAAAAAGACATTCCCTATAGAGTGAACCCAAATTCTAAAAGGAAGATTAAATTGCCAAGAGGGGTACATTTGAGATTTACAAAGAGAAGGATAAGAGAAATAACATTGAGGGAAATGAGAAATAAATTTGCAAATATAAAAGGGAATGAGGTGAAGACATTCAAAGAGACACCTTGGAGTATGAGGCAGAAAAAGAAGAGAATATTACTTCTTCTCCTCATTATTGAACGATGATGCAATTATGGTTGTTGTGGGTTTTCTGGGCTGTATTGCCGTGGTCTTGGCATTGTAGTTCCTGACGTTTCGCCAGCAGCTGTGGCTGGCATCTTCAGAGGTGTAGCACCAAAAGACAGAGATCTCTCAGTGTGACACTGAGAGATCTCTGTCTTTTGGTGCTACACCTCTGAAGATGCCAGCCACAGCTGCTGGCGAAACGTCAGGAACTACAATGCCAAGACCACGGCAATACAGCCCGGAAAACCCACAACAACCATCGTTCTCTGGCCGTGAAAGCCTTCGACAATACATCAAAGATGCAATTACTTAAAAAGAAAAAAATAGACACAATTGGAAATGAAGTTGGACCCCAAACCACCTGACAGATGGAAAAGAAGTACTAGAATTAAACAAAGTAGGATTATAGTAATAATAGGTTGATAGTAATGAAAGGCGATTGAATGGTAGAGATAGATGGAAATATACTGCAAAAATATGTATTAATTTGTAAGATCTGATCGATCAGAGGCTAGATTAAGCTGGAACTAAAAGTAATAAATATGTGTTAACTATATAAGGTTTGATCGACCAGGTACTGGATTAAGCTGGAATTAAAATTAACAAAATATATTGACAGAACTGGATACACTAACAGAACAAATAAAAAGGGGAAATAAAACAGACATAACTGGAAAGGAAGATGGATTCTGCTCTATAGATGGATGGGATGAAAATACAAAACAAGAACTCAAGTATGACTTAGCAGGACACAAACTGATAGAATGAGAATGAAAATGAGTATTAGAACTAAATAAAGTAGACCTACAGTAATAATAGGAGGATAGCAGTGAAAGGAGTATATAATTATGATTGTATAGAAGAGATGGACTGAAATGTATAGTATTTACATGTATCATATGTAAAGCTTGAGTAATCTGTTATTAGTCTAAATTGAAATAAAAACAAATAAAATATATTTAAAAAAAGAGAGATGGGCACGAACTGAAATATGAACCAAAATTAAGCACGAACCAGACTGGTTCATCAGATCCCATTTCTGATGAACCTCCACAAACTTTTAGGATGGTTCGTTTGGTTCGTTTTTTGGTTCGTCACTGCGGACAACCTGGTGCCAATCAATCAATCAGTTTCCTAGGCAACAGGGGATGGACTTCTGTTGCCAAGTAGGCCCCCTCTCCTGCTTTAAAGCCTGCCATGAACTGTGTTAAAGTTTCCTGCGTTACTGTTTCACTGCTGCACAAAGATTGCTTTGCACGTGTGTGCTCTGATACACGTGTCAGTTTCCTGCCTGCGTGTCAATTACCCTGCTGCTGTAATAGACTGTGTAGTTTACTGACTCCATGTTTGGATAACTGCACAAAGGACTCTCTTTCTGGGCAGCCCTGCCCTGACCTGTATCTGGAATTCCCAGTGTGTGTTTGGACTCTGTTACAAGTGTGCCCCGTGCCTGCATTGCCATCTGCCACGGACCTTGCCTGTTCCCTGCTTTGGACTGTGTTTTAAAGTGTTGTTCCCCCTGCCTCCATGGAAGCCTGCCTCATATGGGCCCAAGCCGCTGCTAGCAGCCGGGCGCCTGCCGGGGAAACCTCCAGCGAGCCTGGCTAGGTGCTCCCTGGTCAGTTCCCGCCTGGAGCCTCCCGCGGGCCGGTCCCCGAGCTTGCCCTCGCTACCGGGCAGCCTGCTATCCAGCCCCAGCTATGCCCAGCCGGCATCCATGTTCTCAGGCACCCAGAAGACCCAGAGGAAAAGACTGCTTTGGGAAGCCATTTCAGCGAAGCGGGCACACCACGTCCGCAGCGAGAGCCCCTCGCCCCGCTCTGCATATCTTAGGAGCCGCCCCGGAGAAGAACTAAGTGCCGACCATCCCAAGCACTTAGAGAATGCATCTCAAAGAAACCTCCGCATTCCAGAGCTGATGACATCAGGACAAGCCCTGTCCGCTGGAACATCCTTTCAGCCCACTTGGATTTCCCCCTCCCTCTTTTGTCCCCTCTTCCTGAGGTGTCACTTATCACAATCTGATTACTAAAGTGGCCCATCCAAGCCATTCAGTAGCCCATTAGACCCTTTGTTTTAATCTGTGAGAACCACCAAGTACAGCACCAGCCCCAGGGTACGTTTTGGGGTATTTAAGCCGGCCTCTCAGACCGCATGGTGCGCGTGCCATCCTATCCAGACTTCCTTGCTGTCCGTCTGTGGTTCCAGTGCTGGCATTGGACCACCACCCTCGCTGCTGTGTCTCTGCTTCGCTCCAGGATAAGTGAGTATTCCCCCTATCATCGTTGGGAACCAGCTAATGCGAACGTCTCTGTATTTCCTACTCTGTATTTCCTAGATCTTGTGTGTTCCTTGTATGATTGTGCAAGTTAGGCTTACGCCACACTAAATACACGTGTTTGGAACTTATTTGTTGTCTGCCTCTTTTTCACTAGAGTGTCTGGGATCGGGACCTCCGTATACATAGGTTATGATCCGCGCTTAATATTAAGTTACAGACTGCTACAGCTAATTCCCCATTATAATAAAGAGCAGTTCTGGTAACACTTCTTTCAGACTTTCTGCTGACCCGGAAGAGAACTTCTGCTGGCCCGGAAGTGAACTTCTGCTGACCCAGACAATTTTCTGACCTGGATGTGACGTTTTCACCAACCAAATGAACCAGTTCGCGAATCAGGGGCAGGTTCATGAAAGTTCATGGTTCGTGGTTTGTAAAATTTGACGATCCATGAACCACATGGTTCGGTTTTTTTCCGGTTCGTGCCCATCTCTAGTTATTATTATCCTCATGACAATCACCTTGTGAGATAGGTGGGGATGAGAGAGCTCTGAAAGAACTGTGGCTGATCCAATGTCACCCAGTTGGCGTCAAGTGGAAGAGTGGAAATCAAACCTAGCTCTCCAGATTAGAGTCCTGTCACTCTTAACCACTATACCAAACTGAAAGTAATAACTTCCAGATATTAATTTTCAGTACGGTACATTGGCACTACAATTATCTGGTCCTGTCACCAGTACAGGAAAAGAAATGTTCATCCAGTGAGAGCCACTCCATACGTAACATGATATTTACTATGGACCATCATGTTTGTACAAGTTCCGCATGCACCAAAAATACAAGAGGGGTTTAAAGAAGGATCTAATATAAGATCTAGCAGTCTGCATGCTTCTGGCACCGAAGCAGTTTACCACTCCACACGGTTCAAGCACCCATAACCCTATTCCCTGATCTGTATGGCAGAAGGCAGTAGAACATCTATCATTGGCAATCACTGGTATATTTGCTTATTAAATTTCCCTACTGTATCAAACCAATTGTACATCTAGTACAGCATCCTGTTCCACAGAGGCCAACTGGTTGCCTTGGAAGATCAACAGACAGGGCACAGTGGCCAAGAACACCACTTCATGGGCTTTTCTGCATGCTTGACTTGTTCCTAATTTTCTTAGCAATTGATCCACAAGCACTGAAATCAGGTTGAGTATGGTTCTACATATTTATCATTGGTGACATCATTGACAATGTCACAACACACACACTCAATCCTCCAATAGAAAGGATCTTCTTCCTCACAGCAGAAGGGAACCATTAGATTCAGCCCACATACTTTATATTTCCTTCATACTCACTCTCTGGTTTCTTGGTAAAAAATCTTCAAACTTCCCTGCAAGATATTAGAAACATGCCCTTTTTTGTAATTTCATTTCATTAATTGGCAATGTCTTGAAATCGTAGATATACTTACTGCACAGTCATATGCTGAGTTGCTTCAGTCTGAGTCCATTGAAATCAATAGCTTAGACTGATGTAACTTCTTAAGACTGCACTATTAATTGCTTATATGGGGTTCCCTGCCATAGTTTAATTATTTTATTGGTTGAGAGTCCCAAAGGAAACTATTCCCCAGTTGCTGAATTCCAAATGTGTGTTTGCATTGAGATTTAATTTAATCTTGTGTTAATTGTTATGCCTGTGAAGAGCTCTGCATGTTGCAAGATAAAAGTTGCCAGCCCTTAAACATGTGCCCATTTTGAACACTTAGGAAAAAATGTGAATATGTTCATAATGACTTCAGATATATTCAGAAGACCAGTCTCAATAAATATACTCCCAGGAATTGGAGGATAATGCCAATTTCCATGATTACTGAAGTGGTTATTAACATAATATTTCATTTGTTTGGCAATATTCAAGAGAAATAAAAAACTGTTAGGAAAACACATCCTATTTGGCATCTATTAATCATAAAAATAATGACAGGATATTTTTTAGCCTAGTGGCATTAGCTTACTAGATTTTAGGAGTATGATTATTCTGCCATTCTCCAGTATCCTGAGTAGTTACATATATGGGGAAAGAAATGTTAAGCTACTTAGAAAATTGCAAAGAGGTTTATAATTAAGAAATTAATTGAATATTTTTGAAAAATTCAAAAATGTTAAAAATCCTAATGCGTCTTTTCAGAATTTATGGCACTCTCAGGTTATGAAAAGAAAACTATAAAGGTCCTAAAAGTTGAGCAGTACTTTGTTTGGTATAAATAAACTGGTATTATAATTTTCACGGCAGTGCAATCCTAAGGAGGGTGGGGAAAGTGAATAGGAACCGAACTAAGGCTTGCAACAGTGGAACTGGCTCCTATGTGGGCGTAAATGGCCTTCCGTCAGTGGTGGCACGAGGAGCACTACCGCGGCCGGGCTGGTGCAGGTGCAAGCAAGAGGCAGCCGGGCGGAGGTGGAGAAGCGGCCTAGGGTCTCACATCGGTGCAGGAGGGGGTGGGGCAGAGGGCAGGGCCGGAGTTAGTTCGCTCCCTAAACCCTTCCAGAAGCGGGAACGCCCACAGCGGCACAAAAGAGCTATGCCATGAAAAAACAAGGCATAGCCCATAGGCGTCCATTGAACGGTGAAAACTCGGCCCCCTCTCCAAGCACCCAGCCCCACCACCGTGGCCTGAAGGAGCATAGGATGGGAACTATCATGGGGACCAATCCATGTGCACTCCCAGCGTGGATGAGCCCTCCTCCTTGCACCCAATCACCTGCAGATGCATCCTATAAAACATCCGGCCAGTGCTGCCCGCGCTCTCAGGTAAGTGAACACATGGCTGAAAGCTCTGCCCATTTGCTGTGTGCCATGGACACTTTGAACACGAGGCGGGAGAGAGGGTGCCCATGGTGGCAGGCACTGAGTGCACTTTGAGGACTTTGCGAAAAAAGTGGGAGAACTTTGCATTCCCACAAGGGAAGAAAGGCAAAGTCCAGAATGTCTGGCTAACTAACAACAGCCACTCCTGTTTCCTTGCAGGTTATCTGACTCTGAAGTTCCAGCTCAGTAAGGAGCGAGGGAGCACTGACAGGTAAGAAGGAGATGGGGCGATGGCTAACCCATCCCGCTGATTAGTGCTAACTGTCCCATCACCTGAACTCACCTGACCACTAGCCTCTTCAGGTGAGGCTTGGCAGGGGAGGGGGTGATGGCAGCAGCCCCTGCCTGCCCCAGAGGCAGTTGCCCAGAAAACTACTCTTGACCAGGTGTTTGTAACTACCTGCTCGTTTCCTCCCTTAAAGGTAAAAGTACCCAAGGCAGAGTTTATCCTCGCCAGACGGTCTTGCATCAGCTGGTCACTGCCACTGTCGCTGGTGCTCTCTACTATGTGCATCTCCTCAGATGTTGGAGTGTGGGTTTTGCCTCGGCTGTGGACACATGTGGACACCCACATGTGTGTCTTTCTCTTGCAGGCATGTCCTGAGCATGTCTGCTTCCCCCCACCCTGTAATCCTCTCCGAGTGACATTTGGATCCAGTCCAGGAAGCATTATCTCACAGCAGTCTGCATCTCAGCCTCGCCCCTGGGAGCGAGAAGGAGGGCTGCGCGAAATGCCTTGGCTCCCTTTCCAGCCTAGAAACAATGGCTCCTTTTCCAGTTTAATAAAATGAGTTGAAAAACAACAAACCTGTGTGTTTGCATGCCTGACTGATTTTGTCCTTAGTCCCTCCCTCAACACCCTGTCACACATTTCCACTTGCACATCCCCACAAATGTATCAAGCAGACCCCGTTCATCCTCCCTGCCCCCTTCCTCCCCCCAGGAAGAGGGGTGGGAATTGGACCATGGCCCATGAACGTCTGCAGGGAGGGGGGAGGCACTGAGGACTTTCATTCCCTGATAGGCTGAGCTACTGGCCTCTGATAAGCCAGGAAGAGGGTTGCTGTAGGTGGAAAGCTGCTGCCAGGTGGCGGGAGATGGGAGGGAATAGGGTCCACTCACATGAACCCCAGCCCCATCAGCGAAAAACTGCGAGTGGCGGTAGCCGGTTGCCACATCCTGGGCAGGAGGTCCTGCGAGCTTGGGGAGGGGCGCTCCCTTTGCAGCTGAAGCTGCAACGATACAGCCCCATGAATCAGTCACCCCCCATGGTGGGTCCGATCCCCAGATGCCTGGGGCTGCCCCATTGGTCATCCCCACACCCATCACCCCGTGGAGCCCCACCCAGCATCCAAACCTGCGGGGCACCAGCCAGGCATCCCGATTAACAAGACGTGGTCATTGGGAGGGGCGGGGTGTGTGCCAGGCTGTGAGTGGCCCTCCCCTTGCCTGGCACCGCCTACTGCAATCAGCATCTTGGTCCGCTTGCGTTACCCAGCTGGAGCATGGGAGCCACTCCTAGGCCGCTGGCTCCACCATGCCCATGGTGGAGGCCTCAGGCTCCACCTACAGGGGCAGTGAAGGACCGCCCCAATTACCCCGAGTGCCTGGAAACTTGGCACCTGAGGCCCCCTCGGCATGTGGCTCCCCTCACCTGGGGCAGATGGCCCAGGCGGCTGCCCTTGGCTGCGAGACAGCTCCCCTTCACTGGTGAGTATTGCAAGCACCCCTGTTCAGGGGAATGGGCCAGGTCCAGTGGGTGTCTAAAGCCAGCCTAGTAGACATGCCAGGATGACCCTTTCCCATTCCACGTGCAGCCACCACATCCTGCACTCACCCCATCTTGCAAGGGACCCGCTGATATTGCAGAATTGGGCATGTGCCCTTGCCATGTGCCAGGCCATGGAGGGCAGGATATGGCAGACAGATCTCTGGATCATCACAGCAAGACATGGGTCCTTGGTTAAATGACCTTTATTCTGAAGCCTGAACCATACCATATGCACAGGTCCATAGAGTTGCCTAGAAGCAAGGATGCATCTCAGCAGTACAACTTCCTCAGAGCACTACAACTCCCTTGGAAGGGATAAGGGCCTGGGGGAAGTACAGATCTGAACCCTCGACCACTCCTCTCTTCCAACCCACAGGTCTGAGCTGGAAGGGGTCTGGGAAATCTATCCATGGTCTATACATCAGCCAGACAGGAGATAGAGAGCTGTTACATTTCAGACCCTACAAGGTCATGTCAGTGAGCTGTGTTGTTCGGTGAGCCTCAAAGAAACAGATCACCCACAGCTGTCCCAGCTGCATGGAGGGTGACAGCTGGCGGGAGCAGTGGGCAGCGAGGCTCGGGGCCCAGCTACTCGCCAAGGTGGCCGGGAATGACCTCCTGGCAGATGAGGGCGCGATGATCACTGCTTCTGGCACACCCTCGAAATGGCATTGGACAGCCCAGAGGGTGAGCGAGGGGGCCAGCAAAGCGGAGCCCAGGACGTCGACTGACCCCTGGCCGCCTGTCCTTCTGGATGGGCCCTCTCCTACTGTGCCTCCCCGTTACCCCTCTCCTCCCTACCCACGCTACATGCCTCCCTGTCCAAAGTCCTCTGATTGGTGGGACAATATAATAAAGACTGGTTTCTGTGCAATGAGTGTCTGTGTTTATTGCCTTGGGGTGGGGGCGGGGCCGGGGCTGCTCTGTCCACATGTTGGTGGCTGGCTCTGGCTAACCCTCCACCATGGTGCCACTAAGTGACTGAGCCCTGCTGCTGGGAATGACTGCTGCCCGGTTCAGAGCTCCCTGGGTTCCTCGTGGCAGGGTCCCTGACTGTCCCATGCCAACATCTCTGGACGTGGCCACTCCAGACTTGACACTGCATTAGGCAAATGAGGAAGTGGCTCCTCAGACCACTCCCACCCCTCTCCTTCCTGATTGCGAACTCCGCCCAACGCACGGGCCAGGGCGGTCTGCCGGCATGGGCGCAGTCTGCCTGTTGCTCTGGAGGCTGCCTCGGATCACGAGCTGCCTACTGGCTGTGCCTTTCCTGGCCCCTCCCCCAGCAGTTTGCCAGGAACAGCACCCTTTGGCTGCGGCCGGTGGTGCCTGCACCTCCACCCCACCCACAATGCTTTCTGGCTGTTCCGATTTGCATCTCTGTGCCACTGGTGCCGCAGCCGCACATGCACTTTGCTGGCACAGGATCCAGCCCAGCGGCGCCACAGCTCCACCTGTGCTGCCACGCCGGACTTATGGCCGGCCATAGGATTGTGCAGTAAGAATAGCCAAGTATTACTAGCCTATTTAAGGTCTGCTTTATACATTACAAATGGTGCACATTACAATGGTGTCATCTGAAGTACTTGCACAACTTTTTCAAAACATTTACCTCAAGACAATGTATTTCAATGTGAGGGGACAATTCTCAGGTTTCTGCAGTGTTTTTGAAGTATATAACATTTTAATAATATGCGAGGCATCTGCAAAAATGTACCAAGTTGCACTTAGCTACGTATAAACCATGGTAATTTAGAAGTGCAAATGTGGACATAATAGTAAGCAGAAGATGAGACTATCTGAAATGGATGAATGAAACACTGAAAGAGAAAGCAAAGTGTAGAAAAGTGAGAAAGCTCTCACATGCAAATGTGTCTGATACAGGTAACTTGAACAGCACATTGCTCTGCAAACTAAGTCATAAAATCTTGATTAAAACATCAATCTCTGTAGATAGACAAATGTTGGTCTGAAAATAGAAATGGGAGGGGAGATATATGAGGCACCCATACCTTGCAACATGCCTATCAAATCTCAAAGAAACTTTTATTGTCTCTCTCCTTGACATGAACAGAGGAAGCAAGAATCATCAATGCATAACCTCCAAGGAACAGCCTACATCATTCATCCTTCCTGTGAACAAGAACATGGACAGAATATTAAGAGGAATAAAACTGTCATTAATAAGCAACAAAGAAAGTGCATGTTTTCCAGCTACTTCTACACTTGTTCCATTAGGCTACAAAGGCCAGTGCTATGATATTACATAAGAATTTATCCATAGAAACAGCTCAGATATCATAACAGTGAACATCTGGAGATAAGTTTTCACTGTGTAACAGCCAAAGCCCTCCTGAGTGCTTTGAAAATGCACCTGCTATTAGCCAGCAAAGTGCTCAAGTGGGATTTGGATATTGCTAAACCTAACGGGCATTAAATACAAGCTGGTGAGAGTTGAATGGCAGTAAAATGGTAGAAACCATGGCACAGGGGCAAGACTTATAGCTTCCTTGCTGCTTATAACCCATAGACTTGAACTTCAGCTAAAACTATTGATGCTGAGATTCTAAAACTGTGCAATTTCAGTCTGCAAAGAACCATTGGTTAGGGGCATATGGACAAAAATATTTTAGACTTCTAAAAGGAAAGTATTATTCAATGGCTTTGATTAGAACATTTATCCAAGGTTAGTACTAAGTTTTATTAAGCTGAAATTCATTCTTGTCTGGCGCTCTTTAAGGGAATACAATGGTGTATAACGTTGTGATCTTCTATATGTGAGGCTGATCCTTATAAAATCCTTTGTGTATGTGGGAGTAACTTGAGCCCCTTGATTTCAAACAATAGGCTGTATAAGATGACCCACACACCTCCCTCCTAGGTCTCCATTCCCCATTGGACTATCAGAAGCCATAGTTCCTGGTTTTAAAAGGCTACTATTAGCCTTGTATTATAGGCATTTGGGTGTAACATGTAGCTTCAGAGTTAATTTTTAGGGAGAAAAACACTATTTCATTCCCTGTACTAAAACACCCTCAAAATAAATGAATGTGCTCTTCATCCTCAGCCCCATCACTTTAAATTATTCATCAGAACTGTTTAGGACATGATCCAGCCCAAATTAAGCATATTTAAGTTCCATTGATTATGATGAGAATTTCAAGAATGCATTTAATTCTGCCATTTATCAACAAGACTTTTAAAAATGCTTAAGTTTGGTTTGACTGTGTCCTAGTGAAGTTGTAAGATTCATGATAATGTTATGTATGTTTTGAAAGAAATATTTTGGTTATTTTCCAGTCCCTCTGAAACTGATTATGCTTTAATAAAACACTTTTCTAAAGCTCCTTTGGGAAGAGCCATTCTTAATGATTACCTGATTTCTCAGCCTAGCTGCTGACTCCAGGATTTTTTCACCTCTCTTGTAACTCTCAACAACTGTGGGAATCATATTCCTCTGTGATATTGTTTCACTGCTAAGGTGTTCACATTTTGCCCTGTGACAAATTCAGGAAAAAAGGGCTGAGCAGTGAAATAATATGTTTGTACTGGAAAATCAGAGTTTTCAGTAGAAAAAGTAATATTTTACTTGAACCAGCCTTAAAGAGATCCTAAGATCTGTGGTGGATGTCATGTTCTTTTCCACCCTATCTGGAAAAGAAGAATGAATGTCTCACAAAGAAATATTTTGCAGCTTGTAGTTTTGTGAATTGATAGAGATGTTGGTTTGGAAATAATAAACTGAAAAACTTGATCTTTTCCTTAGAAGATTAGAATTAAATATACAACAACAACAAAGTTTATTAGCCAGAGGCCATCACATTCTTGAAATCAATTCAAAAGTACATGATTGCACATCAGCAAGACACACGCTATTTTAAAATAAACATTTAAAAGGTACATATTTCAACAAATTACCACCTTTAAAAATTTACTTATAAAATTGATCAGTCCTAAAAGCACAATTATTTGGCAACAATATTAACTTAAAATATCCAAGCAATCGTTAAAATTGTAGCTTACTATAATTTACATAATATAAATACCTAAAATTCAAATTACCTTATATTATCAAATTATAACAATACTTATCTAGGATTCTGCACACTAAGCCAGGATTTCCTCCTATTAATGACCATCCAGCCATATTTTGCCACTTGGAGCGTCATTTCCCTATTCCTGTCTGCTAACATGATTGTAATATAATTTTTTCTTTCTTTCCCCGGAAGACCATCAATTATAGGTTTAATATATATTTCCCTAATATGATCATATATTTTATACTCAAAGAAAACATGTAATAGGGATTCGACACTCCCATCTCCACATGGGCACAAACATTTTTCATAAGGTGTCTTCTTATATTTGCCTTCCAGGACAGCAGAGGGTAAGACATCATATCTTAATAGGGTAAAAGCTCTTCTATAATCAGGATTCTCCAAGCTATTTATATAGGGCATTGTTGAAACCCTATTCATAATACTTCTTTGCAATAAATAGTTCTCAACCCTGGTCAGGTCATCGCTTCTCAGCCTTTTGGCTAAGATAAAGTGTAGAATTAACTATATATTTCACCTCTGATCCAGAACTTCACAGAGGCTCTGATGCACACATAATAAATGAGAGAAAGCATAATATATGGGGGGGCATTTTAGCTCCTATAAAACACCCATATCTAATTGTCACCCTTTGGACTATTGGGCTAATCCTTGCCCATAGTGTTCAGTTGTTATTATGCTTCTAGTCTATTACCAATGATCTGTAGTTGTGATATTGCAAAATGGCAGGGCGGCTATCACAGCTATTGCTAACTTACAAGCTGTTACTCAGATCTAAACATATTTAAGTCACTGGACTTAAACTGAAACTGAAATAACTCTTCATAGGAGTGCACTATTAGTAGATGACAATGAATCATCCAATTGCGAAACACCACACTTTCTTTTAGGAAAGTCTGAGCATTTTGATTAGCCTGAGGATGGCCCTTTTTTAAAAAAAAAAGTCTTGTCTCTTCTTCATCTTGCTGCTGCAGATGCTGTGGAATGGTCCTTCTACTACATGAAAGAAATCGAACCTGCATCATCAAGAACAGAGGTGCTGTGACAGGAATCCTACTTTGGCACCATGTGAGATCTTAAAGAGCCAGTGTGGTGCAGAGTTTCGAATGTCAGACTAGGAGCTGGGAGGCCCAGGTTTGAATCCCCACTCTGCCATTTGGCCAGTCATCCACTCTCCGTCTAATGAACTCACGAGTTTCTGGGAAGCCAAAGAACAGTAGAGGGGAACGATGTACGCTGCTTTAGGATTCCATTGAAGAGAAAGGTGGGGTATAAATGAACTATCTACATATATAGCTAAATAAATGCTGGTAAAATAAAGAAGTATATTTTAAGATCTGTATGGAATGGATGTTCTGCTCCTAAGCCAGTTGGCAACATAGTTGCTCTCCTATGAATTGCAAACATAAGGTAGCCATGGAAGCAGATTTCCCACATGTGATATTAAAAAGGCAGCATCTGGAAGACTCATGATCTAAAGCGGATGTCATGGAGAGGGGGACAGGGATAGCAGCAATGAGGCACACCTTTTCTGCTGGTGAATGGCTGATAAAAGCAAGCAAACTGTCAGACAAGGCATGGGTGCTTTAAGCAGAAGGATCAGTTGACTTAGCGTATGATAGTCAGCCTTTCTAGGAAAGAAAGACTCAGGTTGAAGACTCAGGTTCACAATCTGAGTATATTTCTAGATTTAATAAAAACATGGCCCTGACTTCTTGTGGGAGCTACTATTGCTGACTCCGTACTCACGCATCTACTCTGATGCCTGCACTCAAACCCCTCCACTACTTGCTTGTGTGTGCTTTGTCACCTCTGCTCTCAGCTGCATATGCTGCCTAGCACTGATGGAGAAGGGCATGTGTGTGGTTCATAAATCATTAGCATTCCTGGTGGCTTTGGCAGTGGCACTCCCAGGTGCACCCAGCATCATCAGGGAAAGTGCATGTGGGCAGTGTGGTCAGCTTTGACTGCAGATGGTGGAAGAGCTTGCAAGTGAGCAAAGGAAGGGCACACAGGCAGGTAGAGGCACATGGGTAGGGAGCAAGAAGGGGAGCCTAGTAAGTAGGCATCGGCAGGCCCGGAGTACCCTCTATCCAGGGCCCAACAAAACCTAGAACTGGCCCAGGCTTCATAATATTTCAGTGGTAGATGAAGCTAAGAGTGCTTTTTATTCTATGCTTTTATTTAATTTTGTTATTTAGAAGCTCTGAATTTTACAGCCTTTTTTGCTGTTTCGTTACAAGCCACTTTGACACTTTTACTGAAAAGTAGAGTACAAATATTTTAATAAACAACTAACATCTGTGCTGCCCTTTACTGGAACCTGTGATACACTTTCATAGAAACTGTGCATAGTAAGGTCAGATCATAGTTCAAGGTCTCTAGGTGAATACATTGTCCTCTGATGGAATGGCCAGTTAGTTCTCTTTTATGTCCACAAGCAATGGGCAAGCTTGTTGTATAGAATAATGTGAGGCTATTAGCTCTTATTTTGATATTTCTTAAACTATTGAAAATGACCTAGTGCCATGACCCTCAGTTCTCTGATGTGTCATTTTGAGAAATTGAAAAAGGCGCAGAAACTCCATCAATGACACACAATGCAGGATGTGCCGCTTATGAGAAAATTGGCATATTGCTTCCTAGATAAATGTAACAACTATCCTGCCACCTGGGCCCTTTCTGTTCCTTCACATCTTTCTTTCTTTCTTTCTTTCTTTCTTTCTTTCTTTCTTTCTTTATTTATTTATTTATTTATTTATTTATTTATTTATTTATTTATTTATTTATTTATAAGATCTGTTCTCTATACTGTTGATATTTCTGCAAGATCATTTATAAGAGTACAATAATAATGGACCAGAGTCTTTTTTAAAAAATAATTTTTATTTCAAAAAGAAAGAAATTTATAATACAATACAATGTCAGGTTTGTTTTTTTCATTTTGAAACAACTCAACCCTGGACAAAAACTAATAAACATTACAATAGAGCAATTCAAAAATTTAAAGCTCATTAATGTAACAATTACTTAATTGACATTCAGTCTTAACTGTGTACTCATTTTCATTCTCCTATTTCACCTGATTCTTTGTTAGTGGAAAAAAGTAATATAGTTGGAATGATTGTTTTTTTTTTAAATCAATATTAATTTTCACTTGGTTTGTGAGTTTTGCTATTTCAGGGCAGAGATTGTTTCAGAATTCCTCAAATTTTAACTCCTATGACTTAAGGCCAACTAGACGTTATAAAAGGCAGGGACCTGCCCCCACAGTATACTTCTTCCTTTCTTCTTTATAATGACTAACACAAACAAAAACCGGTGTTACTTCATTGCAGCATGCATCTTCTAACCCACAGACTTCCATCATTGATTGGCAAGGATGGGGAGATTCATGGAGGAATGACATTGCATCATGCGTGGTTTCTGACAGACACTGTATGGCATCTAGGAGAATTCTCACAGTGGCAGCTCTGTTTCTTAAAATGCCTCTTTTGGCCCACAGTTGTCCTAGAAAACCTGCCTCAGAATGATCCTACTTTGAGATTTCCCAGCAGATAAAATGACAAGTGAAAAGGGTATTCTGAACAAGGCCTCAAGGATTACCTTTTGCCCCAAACTGTTTGTCGGGAAAATAGAAGCTTGATGAGTATAAACCCTAGAAGAGACAGATATATTATCTAAAAAAAGAAATATGTAACAAATGAAAGAGAACTGGACATAAAATGTGTGTACTAACTTAAAAGAAGTATCAACAAGCTAAAGACATGGCATAATTGACATTAACTGTATTAGACAATATATTCCTATGGCAGGAATTGTATACATTTTTGTGTATATTTCACCAAAATGCTTTCATTTATTGATTATGTATATCTTACGGTGAACTTTTTAAAGACACAAATAGAAACACCCAAATTAATCATACATTTAGAAGGAATTCCTCCTTCAAGTCTGGCTGCTCATTCTCCTTTTCTGGAATGGTTACCAATGTTTCAAAGAAAGACAGAACATAAGTCCAGTGTGGCACTTGAAAGACTAACAATATTTATTCCAGGATGAGCTTTTGTGAGTCAGAAACTCAGAACTCATTTCTTCAAATGCTGTAAAGAGGAACTCATATGTCCCATTGTATGGGTAAAAATACAGAATGGGATGGGGGAATGGGGAGGAGTTGGGTGGCAGAGAGATCTTGGTGTGGATCCTGTTATAAATATCTCAGGTGTATAAGAGACTGGAACAGATTTGGTTGATGTGATAATAACAGAAGATAGTTTATTTTGGGGTGGGGTGGGGGAGAGAGAATGAATGGATGGATTTTGCTCAGTCTAGAAATATTTTGCTTATTATGTTTTTAATACAAAAATGTAACACAGTAGGGAAAAAATCAAACATATCCACATTTGCTGGTAGTTACAATTCAATTGTGCTGGATAGTTTCAGGTTGGTAGCCATGTTGGTCCATAGTAGATGAGCAAGATTAAAGTCCAGTAGCACCTTAAAGATCAGAAAGAGTTTCCAGGGTATAAACTTTTGAGAGTCAAGCTCTCTTCATCAGATACGAAGGGATCTCCATTCCTACTTGTACCTGAGGAAAGGAGCTTGACTCTTGAAGGTTTATACCATGGAAACTCTTTCTGGTCTTTAAGGTGCTACAGGACGTAAACCTTGCTCAATGGTGTTGGAGGGCCTCTTTACCAGTCTCCTATAAAATCTTTATGAGTTAAACAGCTACTTGAAAACTCTGACCACTGATGATACCAAATACCACTGATGATCATGATACCACTGATGATGCCAAACTCATGATACCACTGATGATACCAAATTGCGGGGAGTGGCAAACACCCAAGAAGATAGAGTTAAAATTCAACAAGACCTGAATCTTCTGGAGAACTGGGTGGTTGTGAACAGGATGTAATTCAACATAGATAAGTGCACAGTATTACATCTGGGCCACAAAAATGTGAAGCACAAATACTGGATGGGGGATACACTTCTGGGCAGTAGTGTATGTGAAGGAGATCTTGGGATAAGAGTGAACTGTAAACTAAATATGAGCAGTCAGTGTGATGCGGTGGCAAAAAAGGCAAACCCAGTCTTGGGTTGTATCAAAAGGGCCATTTCATTGAAATCACAGGAGGTCATAGTCCTTCTCTGTACTGCATTGGTCAGGCCACACCTGGAGTACTGTGTGCAGCTCTGAAGGCCTCACTTCAAAAAGGATGTGGACAAAATTGAGAGGGTGCAGAAGAGAATGACGAGGATGATCAGTGGTCTCTACAAGTTAAGGCTAAAGGCCTTGGGAATGTTTAGTTTGGGGAAGAGGAGATTGAGGGGGGACAAGATTGCTCTCTTTAAATATTTGAAAGGCTGTTGTTTGGAGGAGGGCAAGGAGCTGTTCCAGTTGGCAGCAGAGGATAGGACCTGAAGCAACGAGCTTAAATTACATGCAGAAAGGTACTGGCTGGATATTAGGAAAAACTTTTTCATGGTCAGAGCGGTTCAAAGATGGAATCAGCTGCCTAGGAAGGTGGTGAGCTCCCCTTCACTGGCTGTTTTCAAGAAGAGGCTGGATGAATATTTGTCAGAGATGGTTTAGGCTCATCCTGCATTGGGCAGGGGGTTGGACTACAAGGTCTGTATGGCCCCTTCCAACTCTGTGATTCTGTGATTCACCATGCATCCATCAAAAAGTGGTTCCCATTAGAGTGCAAACCTAGGTTTGTGGTGGTTTTATGTGTGTGAAATTGTCCTAATGGTCCACCATTAAAGCTCTCTTGATTCAGTGGAAAGGTTGTGTTCTTTTTGTATATCCTGGCTCTTGCTTCTACCTTGCATCTGATTTGTTGGCATAAACTTTTCTGTACTCCACCTGATCCCTATTTGGGACACTATAGATTGAATTACTGCTTGACAATTGAGATTGAAACCAGACAAAACAGAAGTGATGTTGGTTGGAAAAGCAGAGATCTTGAAGGTCTTTGTGCTTCTGATCTTTGATGGGGTTCAGTTGACCCTTGCTTACTCAGTTAAGAGCTAAAAAACCATAAGGGCAGGTCCCAAACACTGAAGAAATTAAGAAGGACAGCAAGTCCTAAGAGACCTGAATAAATTATATAATTTTTATAACTTTTACTTTTTAGAAAGTGCGAGTGCAAAAAGTGTAAACAATATAATCACTTGTATATTCTAATACCAAGAAACCCCAAACAATCACTATTTCCAAATAGGACAATACCATGAATATTCAAGTCCAATTCAAACCAATGCTTGTCATAAGATAAATATCATAGTTCATCAGGTAAGTAACATAGATCATAGAAAAAATCCATAGGTTATATTCATTCTTTGTTCTTCCCTTTTTGTAGGCAAAAACCCATTGAGAAGAATCAGCAGCAGGGAGAAATGTCTCCAGGAAGTTGGCAACGGGGAGAAGTGCTCCCGGGAAGTTGGCAACGGGTGCACCAGCCCATTTTGCATCACTTCCTCAAGCCAATCCTTTCAACTGCTTATAATATATAAAATGTTGTACTAATAATACAATAAATATACAATAAGGCAATAAATACAATGCAACAAATACAATAAAAATTCAATTGATACAGTAAATATTAATCTCTTCCTTATAAAATACTCACTAATTCAATCCAAGATCATTCATAACATGCATTGGTGTTTCTTCTAGTAATTACCTTTCCTAATCAGAGGTCGGACAATGTTTATATGCTGTAATTAAACAATCAAGTTGCAGAGGAACTTAAAGAAACAGATCCAATATAGTACAATTGAAATCCTCCTAAACAACCCTTACACAATTTACAAAAAAACAGTAAAATCTATTTCCTGATTCAAATGTTGAGGGGCAAGACAACCAAGTCTAAAAAAACACTGCGCTTCAACCTGTAATAAAAGCTTTTGTGCAGAAGCATACTGGTTAATTTCCAAAACTTGTAAAACAGAATATCTAAGCTCACGTTCCTGTTGGTGAAATTGACAAAAGTGCTGTACCAAAGGGGCATCACTAACTTTGTTCATAACTTTGTTACAAATGCCTCTGTGGCCTCCAGTATGTGGGTAGTACCCTGCAGCCAGTTAAAATTAGAATTCAAGAACACCTTTCAAAAATAAGGAACAAAGAAACTATTTGTTGCAACAAATGTTTCAATAAAATTTATTATATTTAAAAAAAAAAAAAAAAATAAGGAACAAAGTACATTTAATATATTATAGGCAGTTGAAAGGATTGGCTTGAGGAAGTAACTAGGAGTGTGCAAAGGCACAGTGGTTCGGCTTTCCCGATTCGGGTATACCCAAATCGAGAAGCCGATTCGGGAATCGCTGTCCCCCGAATCGGCAAGCCGATTCGGGGCGATTCTTGAAAGCTTTTTCAATGGGAAAAAGCCTCCCCAGGAAGCGTGGGGGAGGCATTTTCCCACTGAATCAACCCAAAATTGGTGGGGGCGTTCCTCTAACTCCCCTCTAACAACCCCCCAAGTTTCAGACCGATTGGACTTTGGGGGGCATGTTATGGCCCCCCAAACCAGGTCCCCCTATCCTCGCCTTAAAAAGGGCATAGCTTTAGGTTGCTGCTGCTGATCTTCATTCATTTTTTCCTATGGGGAAAAAATGAAGAGGCAGGCTTCCTTTGCCAGGGGTGGCATTTTGCATGCAAAATTCCCCCCAACCCTCAGGGGCCCTTCTCCCACCTTTCCTCCCACCCCCCACCAAGGCTCACCCTGCTCCCACTTGGGGGGGCATTTCATGGCCTCCCCAAGTAGGTGCTCTTTTCTCTACTACTTACAGCTGGGGGAGGCTTGTCTTGCCAGGGGTGTCATTTTGCATGCAAAATGCCCCCTAACCCTCAGGGGCCCTTCTCCCACCTTTCCTCCCACCCCCCATCAAGGCTCACCCTGCTCTCACTTAGGGGGGGGCATTTCATGGCCTCCCCAAGTAGGTGCTCTTTTCTCCACCAATTCCACCTGGGGGAGGCTTGTCTTGCCAGGGGTGGCATTTTTCATGAAAAATGCCCCCCAACCCTCTGGGGCCCTTCTCCCACCTCTACTCCCACTCCCCACCAAGGCTCAGCCTGCTCCCACTTGGGGGGGGCATTTCATGGGTTCCCCAAGTAGGTGCTCTCAGCCCCCAAAGTCCACCCCCTACTGCCCCACACATACCCAATCCCCCCCCCAGCTGCCACACACAGACCCAAATCCCCACATTAGCCCCTCACAGGCCCAAATCTTCCCCCAGCAGCCCCACACCCACCATAACCCCAGGAACAGGCTGGCCAGCCTTTCCCCTTTGGGAACTTCTAAACTCTCTTTCCCAGGGCAAATCCGCACAGCCTAGGGGTGCCACAATGGGAACACTCCTGAGTGCCAACTTGTCCCTGGGAAAGAGCACCTGACCTGACACACAGACAACCACCCCCTGACACCCCCATCACCTACAGAGAAGGCTGGCCAGCCTACCCCATTGTTCCCAATGCTGGGGACCAACCTCACATCGAAGAAGGGAACACACACACACAATGATTCAAGTTTAAAAAAACTTTATTTTCTCACTTTCAAAGTACAATAGGTCAACAAATCACATCAAATCACACTAATTGTCCCCCACACAAAAGGACTACACAATTCACTACACATCAGAGAATCTTTTTTTTTTTTTTAACAAACTCTAAAATTATTGAACTGAATTGGGCACGAAAACAGAAGTCCCCTAGACAAAATTAACACAACCAACTTCATATCAGAGATTCAACAAAACAATAACAAGACCTTTCAAAAACACTTCATTTCATGAACTGCTTAAATTTACACAGCAGCAGGGCACAAAGGGGCATGAAAACAGCATGCTTGCGGTGAGTCACACTACACAAACATAACACAACTCAATTAATATTAGACAATCAGCAAAACTTGAAAACAGCATTACAAGATGTGGGTTGCACAGCGGGAGGGCAAAATGGGTCCAAAACACTTTCTGTCTTGGACAGATGTAGGCAACACGGCAGCAGGGCACACCAACAGGCAGGACAGCATTGTCTTAGACTCTTCGTCAGAAAATAACACAACTATCATGAAATAAAATACTAATTTGCTCATCCCCTCGACACCTCCTCCATAACAACAAAATACCACACAAAAAGACTTCTTCTCTTTCACAATTTCTTCATTTCTAGGTGCGTGAGCCCATCTGTCAACCACCCCTCCATCACCAAACTTTATTGGGGGGAAACCACTGCAACAAGGTCCCGCAGAACCAATGTCATTTCCTTGGGCTATGTTTTCAGTTCAGCCACACAAAGCTGGAGCTGGCACTGCCAAGGCACAGACCACTGGTATTTGTGGAGCGGTGTTGCAGAGTTCCCCCCCACACACCACACACACACACACACCAGCCTCAGCATGTAACTGGAAACATCTGCGAGACATCATCATTGGCTGGTGCCCATCCCCAACTCTTCCTGCTCCCCCCCCCAAAGCAAACCAAACAGCAACATTTCAACTTTTTTGGGGGGTTTTCTTTTTTTAAAAGAAAATTTGAACTCTTAACAAACATTTCAACTTTTTTTGGTTTTTTTTTTTAAGAAAATTTGAACTCAACAAACATTTCAACTTTTTGGGGTTTTTTTTTTTTGTAAAAAACTTCAACACTGATAAAACATTTTAAACATTCCAAACAGAAGGATCTGACATTTTCCCATTCCCTAATCCCCACCTAAGCAATCCCTATCTAACCTATTTCTCCCTCCAGTGGCAATCCACGTTTCTGGGGCATCATTTTTCAGAATAAATTTGGTCCCACAGGGTCTGTCTCAGTACTGGGAGATGTTTTGAATTCCCTTGGGGGGTGCTTTCAAATTGCTGGGTGGATTCCCTTTGCCACTGGTTCCTAACCACCCTCCCTCTACTGGCTGGTTTTAACTGCGTCTACAGGGTTTTATGCAGGGGAGAGCACAATTCCAAAGGATTGGACTCGCAGAGGATGCAGGCCACAAGTTGGGCTCACCTCAGTCACTCTGGAAGTCCAGTCCTGAGAAATTGAAGAGGCGAGAGTTGACCTTCAGGAAGGTCAACTGCTCGACTCTCCATGGGAGAAGGCGAGGGCGATGTGGGCCGACAATGTCGCCCGCATGAGAAAACATGTGCTCGCTCTCCACGCTCGTTGGAAGGCATGAGAGCAGCCACTGCGCCTCGAGGGAGAGGTCTGGCCAGACCGACTCCTTCTTGGCCCAGTAGCTGAGCGGATCGGTGGAGAGTGACTCCCAGGGCTCCACGAGGGCTCCCAGGGCTCCCTGACCATTGCCTCCACCGGATCCTCTCTCACGGTCCTCACGACCCCAGAGGGGATGAGGGCCCACCGGAGCAGCTCCATCTCCATCGGCACTCCGGTGGTGGCCGCGGGGGGGGGGGGGGCTGCGCAGAGGGGGCGTCAGAGGGACCCGCACGGCAGGGCCCCTCTCGCATCCCTCCTGACGACAGGTGTCCCCTTGCAGCCTGCCTGCGCCTCACCCAAGAGCAGAGGGCGTTTCTGGCTTGGGTGAGGTTCCCGTCCCGCTCGGCGAAATTGCCCTTTATGTGCGGGTCACACATGGTCGCCAACATGTATGGCTCGATCTGCGTGAGAGGAGTTAGCCTGGCAACTATGCCATGCTGCAGCCTTCTCACCAGTACGCGCACCGCAGGAACAAGGTCAGCACGGGGCGCGACCCGGTCTGCAAGGGTGGCCAGATTCTTCTGGAGCGTGTGCACCAGGGGAATGACCAGACCGAGGGTCGCCGTGTCTGACGAGACCACCACAGTGAAGTCCTTGAAGGGCTTCAGGACCTCCACTGTCTGGGTGACGGTGAGCCAATCCTCCCGGCTGAACTCACCCACCTGACTTGCACCGCGGCTCTCGGAGAGCCACGCGTGGAGTGCGGCCTGCTGCTCCACCGAGTGCTCAAGCATGGCGCAGGTGGAGTTCCAGCGAGTGCTCACGTCAGTGATCAGAGAATGCTCTGGCACACCTGTCCTGACCTGTGTCTGGCGCAGTTCATGCATGGCTTTCACGCTGCGTGAGAAGTGACTCGTGAGCCTCCGACATTTCTGGATCAGAAACTGGAGTTCACGAGTCCGGGTATCAAGGGGCTCCCAAAATCTACACTAACTAATCAGAAAATCTTGGGAAAACAAAGGTCTACTTTGTTTTCGAGACCTAAGTTACCTGCTCTAAATCTGTGCTTCTAGTGGCTCTGTGACTTGGAGATGAACAATCAAGTGCCTTTTTAAGCGACCCTATTTATGTCGGGGAACCTGAGCCTGCCAAACACCTGAATTCCTCCGGAATTGAGCTGGCCCTAAACCCCAGTAGGTGACAGACAGCCTTAGACACTCACACACTAGTATGCCCGGGCCGGCCTGGCACCACCATGGGTGCCAGAGATGGGCAGTGGAATCCTAGTTATGGGGGCACTAATGGGAAGCCTATTGACAGCTATTCCAAATTTGTATATATATAGAATTCAAACCTAACTCTCACTCACTAATGCTTTTCCTGCTGAGTCCCTATTTAGTTTTTTTAAAAAAACTACGCTTGGTTTCCCTATCGACTACGTTGAGGGCAATTAGCCACTGAATACCTACCAACTGGTCTACCTACCTAAGACACTATTTAGCGGGAACAATGTTTCTGTGGTGTGTCGGTGTGGGGTGTGGATGTGGTGGTCTGAAAATGTGCCTCCCCCCTCTCAAACTAGCAAGAACCCACCCCTAAGCCCACCCAAATGTAAACCCGGACTCACTCACCACCACCAGTCCTGCAGTCCAGCGATGTTCAAGCGGTCTTGCAGCTGGTCCTCCTCTCCTCCACGATGCTGTCAAGAAAGGTGGAATTATGTTAACAGAGTCAATAACATGCTGCACACACACACAACCCCCAAAAGTCAAGGCCCCGATCTGCTTTGGGCCTAGACAGTCCTGAAGCCATTGTGAGGAAGCGGTGCCATAGTTAAAAGTCAGGTGGCATGCAGGAACCCCCCCCCCCAGAAAGGCTAGGGCCAACCAGTGGTAAAACACAACACATCCACCCTGCAGAGCAGGCCTGTGTGTAGGCCCGAAGCTGGCACACTCATTTTTTGGTGGAAACAGTAGATCAAGCCCACCCCACACTCAAGCATAACAAAGGAAACATTAAAGAAAGCAAGCACAACAATCAATACTGAACCCCCCAACCCCCAAACAATGTCCTCTTGCCCAACTAGAAAATGTCCTTCCTAGCCCAAGCCATAAAGACCAAACTAAAGCATATGCTAGCAGATTGCCACAGCAGCAGCAATAAATTCAAAAAACAAATTAAAAAAACCCTACCAGTCCTCCTCTCCAGATGTCCAGCAGCAAAGTTGATCCTCCACACACGCAGAGGTCTCCAAGCCGATGTCCTCCAAGTGCAGTGCAGTCCAGTCCAGAAGAGGTCCACGAACGGTCAGCAACCTGTTTGTGAAGCATGCTTGTGAGTGCCAGGCCAGCCAGCAAACAGGCACCGAAGCCAGAGCAGCAGGCCTATGTGTGGGCCAGAGGCTGGCACACTTGTTTGAGAGCCTGGTGGGAAGCATTGGAGGAAGGGGACCAGAAACAGCAAAGCAAGACACACCAATCCAGTTTGGGAAGCGTGCTTGTGAGTGCCAGGCCAGCCAGCAAACAAGCACCAAAGCCAGAGCAGCAGAGCTTCTAGCATGTGTAGGCCCAAAGCTGGCACACTCATTTTTTAGGCCTGGGAAACAGTAGATCAAGACCACCCCACACTCAAGCACAACAAAGGAAACATTAAAGAAAGAAAGCACAACAACCAATGCTGAACCTCCCCCACCCCCAAACATTCTCCTCTTCTGCCCAACCTGAAAATGTCCCCCCAGGCCATGCCAAGACAGACTAAACTGAAGCATCTTTTTGCAGAGGCAGGCCACAGCAGCACATTGCCAAGCCAGCATCAAAAAATTTATAAAAATTAAAAAAAAGGCCTACCAGGTCTCCTCTCAGGATGTCCAGGCCAGCACAGTTGATCCTCCAGGCAGATGTCCTCCAGGTGCAGCCTCTCTCCTCTCTCAGTCAGCACGCAGCAACAGAACTGTTCCAGACCACTCTTGCCCCAAATTTAAATCCCCTCCCCCTGCTGCAGCCTCAGCCAAAGATTTGAATCTATTGGCTGGCAGAAGGATGCAGCAGTGGGATTGGTGACTCCTAAATTCCCCCCTCCCTTGCCTTACCCCCCCCCACTCCAACAGTCACCCTCCTCCTGCTCCCCCTCCCCTACCTGTTAATTTTGTTGGGAATCTCAGAATGCTGGCATTGCTTTGCAAATGCAAAGTGCAATGCTAGCAATTGGCAAAGCAATGAATGCACCTTGCATTTGCAAGGCAAAGCAAAGGATTCCCTTCCCTCCTTTGCAAGAGGGGTGGGGATGACAGAAGGATTGAGTGACTCACTCCTTCCCCCCCTCCCCTCTTGTAAGAGCCTGCAGGAAGCTAAGCTTCCTGCAGGCTTTTGCTAGACGCTTGCCAAAGCAAGCGCCTAGCAAAATGGCGCCCCGAATCGCCCCGAATCAATTCAGGGCATGCCGATTCGGGATTCCCCGAATCACCCCGAATCAGGGTGATTCGGGATTTTTTCAGGTTTCGGAAACCCGAACTGCACACCCCGAGAAGTAACAAAATGGAATGTTATAAGGGCTGCTGCACCTGTTGCCAACTTCCCAGGAGCACTTCTCCCCATTGCCAACTTCCTGGAGACATTTCTCCCTGTTGCTGATTCTTCTCAATGGGTTTCTGCCTACGAAAAGGAAAGAACAAAGCATGAATATAACCTATGGATTTTTCTATGAACTATGTTACTTACCTGATGAACTATGATACTTATCTTATGACAAGCATTGGTTTGAATTGGACTTGGATATTCATGATATTGTCCTATTTGGAAATAGTGATTGTTTGGGGTTTCTTGGTATTAGAATATAAAAGTGATTATATTGTTTACACTTTTGCACTCGCGCTTTCTAAAAAGTAAAAGTTATAAAAATTATATAATTTATTCAGGTCTCTTAGGACTTGCTGTCCTTCTTGACTCAGTTAAGAGCCTAAGGGATATACTAGTGCTGCTGCTAGAAAAGCAAGTAAAAGCAACTGCAAAAAAGGCCTTCTCCCAACTCAGTCTAGCCTGGAAGATGGCCTCTACCTTGACACAGCTGATCTAGCCACCTGATTCATGGCACAGTAACATCAAGACTATACTACTGCAAAGCACTTTACATAGGTCTTCCCTCAAAATTGACTTGGACATTCCAGCTGATGCAGAACGCTGCAGCTCATTTACTCTCAAGAGCTAGATGTATACATATCACTCCTATTCTGCTGTCACTCCATTGGCTTTCCATCAGTTATCAAGCCCAGTTCAAGGTCATGATCATCACATTCAAAGCCCTTCATGGTCTTGGCCCCCCATATCTGTGTGACTGTCTGTCCCCCATGTTCTACAACAGCAGCTTTGCTCATCTGGACAGGGCCTTCTGCAGATGCCACCCTGCGGCTGGACAAAATCTACAGTTGCCTACAAACATGCTTTCCCTAACTTATGGAATGGCCTGTCTGAGGAAGTCAGGAAAGCTCCCACTCTCCTGGCTTTCCACAAACTATGCAAAACTGAATTATTCAGGAGGGATTTCTACCCAGATTATAGGACTGCATCATAAGAAGTAGCTCAGAGAGATGCTTTGGTAGGGGCAGGGACTATGCGCCTCTCTGTTGGATACTGTCTGCTGATGTAGACATGTGGCTACTAGGGAGTTTCTACAGTGCTAAACATGCCATGCAAATTAGTTATGCTTTATTTCAGAAAGATTTCATCTTCATGCTTGTTTTTCAAATTTTATGCTACCATATTGTATCTCTTTCACTGAATGTCCTAACTGTTGTTCATTACTGTACTTTGCTCAATGAATGTCCTAACTGTTGATTACATTGTATTTTCAATTGCACTGTGTAATCCACTTTGGATCTCAGTGAGAAAGGCAGACTATAAATTAATAACAATAATAAATAATAATTGTGTGGGTTGATCTGTCAGGGGGCTAGTGAATGGAAGGATTTCCTGAGCAGGGATCAAGTCCTTTGTTCCATTCAATAATTAGTTGCTCTCCTGATTAGGGTTGCCAGCTCTGGGTTGTGAAATTTCTCAAGATTTTGGGGGTAGAACCTGGGAAGGGTGGAGTTTGGGGAGGCAAGGGACCTCAATGGGGCAGAATGCCATATAGTCCATCTTCCAAAACAGCCATTTTCTACAGGGAAACTGATCTCTGTCACCTGGAGGTTAGTGGTATTTCCAGAAGATCTCCAGCTACCACCTGGAGGTTGGCAGGCCTTCTGTTATGCTAGATATAGCTGACTCATTTGTATAAGTCTAACTTGTCCAGCCTTTTCCTCAACATTTCAGTACAAAAACAGCACAGTGGAAAAAACAAACATACCACAAAATGCCAGTAGCTAGAATTCTACTGTGCTGGAGGGTTTCTATATATCAATCTCCTATAAACCCTCATTGCTCAAGTTAGGGTATTGAAATTCAAAATTGCAATAGTCAAGCCACTTGCCCTTGCTAGTGTAACAAACAGCATTCAATTAGTTTTGATAGTCTGCCATTGGCAGCCTCTATTTTTTACCTAACTTTAAATACTGGACCCTGTTTATAGCGGGTATATAATCACCATGGATTGAAGTCATTGCTTGCTGTTCTCTGAAACCTGGAAGAATTATTCCTAAACATAGGCTCCTGATGCAAGCTAAAATGGATTTACTCTTTCTAAAGTATCTATTCTTCGACAGGGGGAGCCTCTTTTATGTTCACAGATGCTGGCAGCAATAAACACCTTTGACTGCATTAAAACTATGGGGATGTGAGCGGAAACAGCAGGAAGTTCAATAATGGTAACAATCCAGTTGTTCTGTTGAGCCTCTATCTGGATACCTGAGAGCATCTTATAACTCTGTTTTAGCCTTCTCAGAGTAGTATTTTATCATTTGGAATTTTATTGTAGCTATTTTCACTGAATCTGTCTTGTCTGTCCTCAGTTTCTCAAGTATGGGGGAATAGGTACATGGTACTTGGACCCTGGCTTACTTCTCAAAAAAACCCAAATCAGCTTACATTGTTGATCCCCCCTCCTTCATTTTACCTTCATAACAACAACCTGTGAGATAGGTTAGGCTAAGATAAGGAAAGTGACTGACCCAATAATGTATGTCACTCTGAAAACTCTAAAACACATATCATTATCGTTAGAGCTGTATTGAATTTTTTCCATTTAAATTTCTGAGTTAACAACTTTAGGAAAAAATCATACATTTTGTGAATGTTCAATCAATATACCTAATTCTCAATGTGGCCCCATCTGAGGATTCTTAAATCTGGAGATTGGGCCCATAAACAGACAATACTGATCTTTTTACAAACCTGAGAAACTCCCCAGGTTTACAAAAAAATATATATTCTGAAATCTAATATAGACACACACACACACAGAGACAGACAGAGATATGAGGGTTAATTTTCCTCACCATGAGAAGTGCCTGTAGCTTAAAAAAACAGATCCCCTCAGTGGCCATTGCTAGGCAACCACAAAAATATTCAACTTTAAGCTTCTGTCAGTAAAAGGGTTATGAAAAGAGCCCTTTCCAGGGCTGTTTGGCCTTTGAGGGAGGACAAGTTGGAACCAGCCCCAGCAGCAGCCTCTGGTGATTTGTGACAATGAGACTTGCATGACTCTCCCAGGCCCAGCTGCTTCCTACTGTTCAACAGCAGCCAGTGTAGTGGTTAGAGATTCAGGCTAGGATCTGAGAGACTCAGCTTAGAATCCCCATTCTGAATCCCCATGGAAGCTCGCTGATAGACTCTGGGCTACCAAAACAGTCTTAGCCTAGCTGACCTCACGAGTTGTTGTGAGGATAAATGGAAAGGAGTGGACAATCATGCAAGCTGTTTTAGAAACCCATTGTAGACCAAAGTGGGATATAAAGTAAGTAAATGATAGATATAATAGATGAGGGGACAGATAGAAGGTTGATGGTGAGAAGGAGAGAAGGAAGCAGGGAAAGCTGAGGATACAGTGACTGCTAGGAGGAGAGAAAGAAGTAGCATAGGGAAGAGATAGAGGGAAAAGTTAGGTCCCCCCCCCCAAAAGTCATGGGTCAGGCTCAGCCAACCATACATTACTTGGCCAGAGTTTTCCTAGGGAGCGTCTGAAAGGGGAAGGGAAGGAAGGAAAACTGAAGAAAGGGGAGCAGATGAAAGTAAGCAGGGTGCTATGTTGGATGGGGAGAAAGAAGCAGGAAAGGGGGAGACACTATGGTGGCCTTCAGAGAAGGGAAAGAGAAAAAGTGAGAGAGGAGGGATTGAGATACCCCTGGCAAGTCCTTGCAGGTCCTCCACTTGTGCTTTTCTATCTGGTTTGTTGCCATTATATCCCTGAGCGGATGATCTGAGCCAACGGGATAGCATAGAGCTAATGGGATGACAAGTGGGATAGCTAATCAGGTTTGGCTACATGACGATATAACTGAGGACAAAGAAAGTCAGCTGAGGAAGTATTATATGCTGTTGAGCAAGTGATCATAGATAAATCTCTAAAAAAACTTTTTTTGTTGTTTTTTACAGCAATTAAACCTGTGAAGCCTTTTCCTTTGCAGAGCTACATTGATGAAGAAAGCTTCATCTTATGTCATAGCAGCAGTAGTCTTAGCCATGAGTTTAACATCATGCCAGATCTCTGCCCAGGACCTGAGTTCAATCCTGGTGGAAGCTGGGTTCGGATAGCTGGCTCAAGGTTGACTCAGCGTTCCATCCTTCCATGGTCGATAAAATGAGGACCCAGTTTCCTGGGGGTAAAGTGTAGATGACAGAGGAAGGCAATGGCAAACCACCCCGTAAAAATTCTGCCAAGAAAATGTTGTGATGCGATGTCTCCCCATGGGTCAGTAATGACTAGACATGGGCACAAACAGCATTACGAATGGAAAAAAAACAACGAACAGGCTGCTCAGCTGCTCGCAAATGGGCTGTTTGTGATACACCATTCCAGCTGAACAGGTGGTCGTTGCAAGCCTTGTTCATTGTGCTCGGCTGCCGTTCGGGAAGCTAGACACTAAGGCGCCTTCAATCAATTGTCTCGGCAACGGAGGGAGGGAGTGCCTGAACTGTCTGCACTCCCTCTGTTGCCCCAGACAACCCAATCAAGGCCCGAATTAGCTTGATGGGCAGGTCTCCCTTCCAAGCGTGGAGCTGCAAAATCGGTTACAATTGGTAATGTGGGAGCAGACACCAGGGGGGAGGGAGGGAGGAGGGGGGTGTTCTGTGACCATGGGAACTCCAATCTCATCCCTGCAAACCCTGTCAGGCAGTTCTGACTGCCAACTACAGACCTCCTGCGTTTCTCCATGAGACCTTTGCTTATAAAAGGGCACTGCGCTCCCAGTTCTGGCTTTCACTTTCAGCACACACTGCAGTGGGACAGAGCTGTTGATAGCCTTTTGGGAGAGAGAGAGGGAGAGTGCATTGGAGCTGGGCTTTTTTCTGTGTGTGGTGGGTGGGATAGGGAGCTATCCCCTCTGGTTCCAGGGCTGCTGCCAGGCCCTGGGGCCAAGCTCAGTGGGCACCTCGGCTGAAGGCTCACCCTGACTGTTATTATTATTAGTATCAGTGCCTGATCTTGTGGTCAGGCTTGTAGGTGTGCTGGGCTAGGGCTCTACCCTCAGCCTCTGGTTCCAGGGCTGCTGTCAGGCCCTGGAGCCAAGCTCAGTGGGCACCTCAGCTGAGGGCTCACCCTGACTATTATTATTATTAGTATCAGTGCCTGATCTGGTGGTCAGGCTTGTAAGTGTGCTGGGCTAGGGCTCTACCCTCAGCCTCTGGTTCCAGGACTGCTGCCAGGCCCTGGGGCCCAAGCTCAGTGGGTACCTCAGCTGAGGGCTCACCCTGACTATTACTATTATTGGTATCAGTGCCTGATCCGGTCAGGCTTGTAGGTGTGCTGGGCTAGGGCTCTACCCTCAGCCTCTGGTTCCAGGGCTGCTGCTGGGCTCTGAGGCCAAGCTCTGTGGGCACCTCGGCTGAGGGCTCACCCTGACTATTATTATTATTAGAATCAGTGCCTGATCTGGTTGTCAGGCTTGTAGGTGTGCTGGGCTAGGGCTCTACCCTCAGCCTCTGGTTCCAGGGCTGCTGCCAGGCCCTGGGGCCAAGCTCAGTGAGCACCTCGGCTGAGGGCTCACCCTGACTATTACTATTATTGGTATCAGTGCCTGATCTGGTCAGGCTTGTGGGTGTACTGGGCTAGGGCTCTAGCCCCAGCCCTCTGGTTCCAGGGCTGCTGCCAGGCTCTGAGGCCAAGCTCTGTGGGCACCTCGGCTGAAGGTTCACACTGATTATTAGTAGTATCAATATCAGTGCCTGATCTGGTAGTCAGGCTTGTGGGTGTGCTGGGCTAGGGCTCTAGCCTCAGCCTCTGTTTCCAGGGCTGCTACCAGACCCTGGGACCAAGCACCTTGGTTGAGGGCTCACATTATTATTAGTGCCTGATCTTGTCAGGTATCTGCGAGTGCTGGGCTAGGGCTTTAGCCCCTCCCTCTGGTTCCAGGGTTGCTGCTAGGCCCTGGGGCCAAGCTCAGTGGGCACCTTTGCTGAGGGCACACAGTGTTCTCTCCTTTTCTGTCCTCCTTAATTCTAGTTTTGTGGCACGAGTCTTACTGTTGTGGTGGCCACCACAGGTGGTCATGGGGTGAAGTTCAGAGGCAGTCCTCCTGGTTTACTTGTGGAAAGCAGTACTGGGTGTGGCTCGGGGGCAGCAGAGAGTACTCCCACTCCCCTAGATTCACCTATGAGGGCTATGGAGGAGGCCAAAGAGGTCTTTCCGCTGGGGGGAGAGGATATCTCTCAGCATTTTGAGCAGGGGGTGGGTGACGCATCCCTGGAGGAATGGTTTGTGTTTTATGAAACATCCCTCCCATCCCCATCCCAAACTCTCGGTGGTGTCCCCACCTGCAGTCCACCCCTCACTCCGTCATCCGTGGCCAGCTCCATAGTGCAGCCTGAAACCGTTCGTCCTCCTTCCTCTGGGATAGTTAGTGGTCCACGTTTCAATGCCTCCATAAGGAGGCACTTTCTGGCACTTCCTAATGACCCCCATGTGGTGCTGTGCCTGTGATGTCCTGGTGCGCAGGGGCAAAAACCTGAAGCACTTGTTGTTGATGACCCTGACTCGGCACCTGAAGATGCACCACTCAAGCCTGTGGTCTCCGTCCTCGCCCAGCGAAACATCCATTTGGGGGGAGAAAGGGGGCAACCAGCTCTTCTGAGTGGGGATCAGTGGGAGGGTCACCAGAATCCACCCCAAGCAAGAATCCTTGACCTGAGGGTGATGCTGGTGAGAGCGGAACACTCAGGCAGGCCATGCTCACGGAGGTTATCCCCTCGGGGTCTGTGACAGTGCCACTTAGAATGGTGAGGTGGAGGGCTCCGGAGGCGGGCCTTCACATCTTGGCAGAGATCATTGCCCTACATGGCTTGCCCATATCCATCATGGAGTGCGTGGGGTTCCACAGGCTACTAAAGCATCTTGCTCCTTCATTCTCCATGACATCGCCGCACACCCTTGCCCATCAAGTCCTGCGGGTATCTCAAATGAGGGCTGGCACATTTGAGTCAGGTTTAGCCAGACCAACTCCCACTGCTAACAGGCTTCTGAGGCCTTGCTAGGCCTTCCTGGCACAGCCAGATCATCATGAGACATCCTTTCTGCGAAGGCAGGAAAGTGGGTGATGCTGGCGGCAGCCTCCTTTGGGCATGTGCAACAGCTCAGGAGCTGTTGCACATGTAGTTTAGCTGCACAGTGGCCCTATCCATTGCAAATGCTGTGCCCTCTGAGCAGGGGGGAATGGATGCCTCGACTCATGTCCTTTCTGCGAAGGCAGGAAGGTGGCCGATGTCAATTGCTGCTGCTGCTGCCCCATTTCTTTCTCTCCCTCTCTGGAACCACTCTGACTGTCCAACCGATCTCTCCTGTCCTGTCTATCCCCTCCTTTCTGCGAAGGCAAGAAGGCAGTTGGTGTCTGTCGGTGCCGCCCAAACTGTTATGAGTAGTGCCCATACTGCCTGCACAGGTGAGGTGTCTTGGAGTGGTGTGGAACTGCTATGCCCCCCCCTAATTTCTTGGGGCTGCTGGTCCCTCTTTCTACCTCTCCCTCTGTGGAACCACTCCGACCCTTACGAATGACCTCTCCTGTCCTGCCCATCCCCTTCTTTCCAGTTCCCAGTCCATACCTCTCTCTCCCAGGTACTGCCACGAATCCTTTTCCCACCACTTGCACTGCCCTGTCCCCTCCTTTCCATGACAGCAGGGTGGTGGGTGATGCCTGCAGCCGCTGATTCGGGATCTTCCCATCCCCCTCACAGGATCTTCCAGGCTCGACTTGTTGCCGCACCCAGAACCCCTTGGTCTCCCTGACCACCTGGAGGCCGCAGTCATCAACCACCTTGCTGCGTAAGCAGAGACTTTGTCTGCCTCTGATCCAGAGGCCTGGTGGGCGGGCACATGGGGGGTGCCACTGGTGAGCGGCCAGACTCCCGGCCCCAAGAGGGAGGCATCGCACAACTGCCTCCCTGAATCCACCAGGCCCAGTGGCCACAGTCTTCACCCACCTTGCTGCATAAGCAGATACTTTGTCCACCTTCGACCCAGAGGCCTGGGGGGCGGGCACATGGGGGGTGCTGCCAGTCAGTAGCCAGACCTCCCGCCTGCTGAGAGGAGGCAGCCTGCCACCACCTCCCCAAGCCTGCCAGGCCTGGCAGCCGCAGTCCTCATCCACCTTGCTGCATAAGCGGATACTTCATCTGCCTCTGACCGGAGGCCTGGCGGGCGGGCACATGGGGGGTGCCACTGGTAAGTGGCCAGACCCCCACCCCTGAGTGGGGAGGTGGCCCGCCACCACCTCCCTGAGCCTGCCAGGCCCAGCAGCCGCAGTCATCACCCACCTTGCTGCGTTAGCTGATAAGTGTCCACCTCCAACCTGGAGGCCTGGCGGGTGGGCACATAGAGGGTGCTGCCAGCCAGCAGCCAGACCCCTGCCCATGAGAGGGGAGATAGTCTGCCTTCAGGACCACTGCACGGGGCCAAAGTGAACTGGGGAGGGTGGCTTCATTTGTGGTGAATGGGAGTTTCCTGGGGGTGTCGGATTTGGGAATGTATAACTCCGACATCCATATTGCAATCTTGACCAAACTTGGGTGATGGCTGGAAAAGAGCCTGCTTCACATTCTCTGTGAATATGGGCTCTCTAAGTGCTAAGGGGGCTGCTCTGGCACCGACAAACTCCGGACATCAAACATGTTCATTAATGGGACATGTTCAGTTTTGTTCGTCTGTTCATGTTCATTGTCGGGAACAAACAACAAACAGCCTGTTTGGGTTTTTTTTCCTGTTCATGCCCATGTCTAGTAATGACTCCATGCTTGCACAGGGTACTACCTTTACCTTTTTTTTTTTTAAACTGATACTCTAGTGGCTCCATTTGAAAGTTGGGGGGGAAAACCCCTGAGCATCAGCAACCTACAGAACAGACAAGACACAAGAGTGTTTGCATTCTTCCAGGTAACTCCCAGGAGTGGAAGTGGCCTGATACCATTTACTATACTGGGAAGATAACCCAATTAAGGTAATGGCCAAGGTGTCCCTGCTGCATGCAATTTTGAATTTTAGATTAATAAAAAATGTTAAATCAATATTTCAATCTTTACTTGCAAGTCCCCTTTAACAATAAAAGGTGCTGAAGGACCCCCAAAATTGTCACTGACATGGTTAAAGGCACAAACTGCATGAGGACACAATTTTGCATCATCACAGAGTGATAGCTGAGTCTCTCAGCAGCCCTGGGATCATTTGCAATGTTATTAAGACCTGTAGGGTCAATTCCAAGGGCCTTAGGAATAAGACTGCTAATATATCTAGATGATATCTTAATAGTAGCTCCATCGGAGGAAGCTCCATTAGTTCACATAAAGGCCACAATTCATTTATTAAAAGCCTAGGGCTTTGTAATAAAAGAGTAGAAAAATCAATCTTTTAACTTCAAAAATCAATAGCCTACTTGCGTTTGGGGTGGGGGCAGGGGTGGATGCTCAAATCATGACAATAATGATACCTTGGGAAAAGAAAAGAGTTAATATAAAAAGAGGAGGAAATCTGGAGAGGAAAAAGCCTCTCAGCTGTAGCATGCACGCAGTTAGATATGGTCTTCTTCACATTAGACTGTCTTCCAATTGTGCAAAAAGCATGTGTTGGATTACCTGGCCCAGCAGCAGGCATAGGGAAGAGAAGGAACACTGGGATGGGAACACTGCAGATTTTATCAACTCTGGAGCGTCCCATCTTTTCATAGAATATAGCATAATTTCATTGTCAAGAAAGTATGGCTGTTTTGCGCCATAATTATTTCCACCACTGTATTAACCCTTATGTACCCTCTAATCCATGACTGCTGGCAAGGCATAGGGGATGAATAATAATTATATTTTTGCATGCTCTGGATCCCTTGAGATGGAAATATGTAGCAGTAGTCCCTGGCACTTTACCTTTTTCTAGCATAACAGTAGCTTCCAGGATCATTGTGTAAAAACCTGTTTAAAAAGAAATCTTTACAACTATTATATGATTCAAGAAGATTTTGAGAAAAGCAGGAGACCATAGACAATCCTCTGTGGCCATAGCTTCATCACAAATAAAGGGCTAATTAAATTATTTCTTTTGGACTGCTTTATCAGGAGAAAAGCACTTATCTTCTGGCAGGAACACCATACAGCCCATGTACAGAAGCTAGGAAGCTATGAATGAGAATGGAGGAATCTTGGAGTGTTTAGTTTTGCCCAGATTCTCAGTATTATTTCAGCTGTCAACAGTAGCAGGTCTCTGAGGAAGATTTCTTGGAGGTTATCTTTCTTGGGGTACATTTCCAAGGAGGGAAACCTTTATCCCTGCCTGAGCTGAGACATTATAGGCTTTAGCTTCCTGCAGCAGTGCATTGCAGCAACAATTGTCCACATTTGCCTTAAAGGGGGGGAAATGGCAATTACATTACAGCACCATTTCTCACTGTGGCATTTCCCCAGAGAGAAATCTGAACTCGAGAGGGTTAGCTGTAGTAAGTATGTATAAAATTTGTTTTGGGTAAGCCTGCAGCAGATCCTTTGGACTATAGCATAAATGATTTTTAAAAGAAGAATCTTGTGTGTTGCAATGTTTTATGCACACACAGTATTTCATGCTGACTGAATATATTACACACTGGCGCACTTTATTGATTTGACTGATTTTCAGTAACATTCTCTTCTGTATTTTATTCTTGGACCACCTGCCTAAATATTTTTACCTGGTTTTGTAAGTAGTATAATTTATGATTTAGCACTAGGTATACACTAACTGTTATTAGAATCCATAGCCCTAATTCTAAGCATGATTACTTGGAAGGAAATTTCATCATTGTTAGAGGCATATATTTCTAAGTAAATGTGTGTGGATCTGCATCATGTAGCTATATGGTCATTCATTCATTCAGTCAGTCAGTCAGTCAGTCATGTGATTAATTTCTTCATTTATTTAAGGAAATTGATTTCCTACCTTTCTTAGGAGTTCTTAAGCTGCTTTACATTTGTTGTTGTTATTACAACATCACAATTATAAATGTTTGCCAGTGGACTTGAAGAACTGAGGTCACCTCCAAATAGCTGCATTGGAGAGAAGGGGTGTTTTGCAATAGAGATCCAGCATGTAGGAAGTGTTCTTTAAATCATTCCTTACCTGCCACTGAAAACTTTCCCCTTCCCCAACCACTTTATCCTGTGATATGAATGTCACAGAGAAATTTCCATGGGAAATGCAATAGGTGGTAGAAGGGAGACCCTCTATTCCTACATGTGGTTTCTCCACCTAAAATTACTCTTATTTTCTATTTTCTTTTTGATTTATTAAATCACTGACCAGTGGTCTAACCTATTTGACTTCAGAAAATGAAACTTTTTTTCCAGTGAAGAAGTTTATATCCTGAGGGGTAAAATTCAAGTAATGTATATGCTGAGACAGTATTTATTTGAGATGTATGACCTTTTGAAGAAGTTACTTCACTTCATAAGGAGGTTTTACTGAGCTTATATTGATGTACCTATGAGCACTTCATACTGTCAAGATTGTTGTTGCTGGTTGCTCTAGGATAAAAACTCAGGATTAGGCATCAGAAACCATTTATGGATGTACTAATCCACTTTGCAAACTGATAAGTCAACAAACATCTTATTTTTGAGACTGGTACAGAGTGACACAGATCAAATACGCTTCCTGTTTGCTTTTAATTTCTGCACATTTAAAGTGTTAACAATGTTCTTGTACATTCTCTATCACAGAATACCATTGTAAGTAAGCAAACTACTGTTTGCAGTCAAGCCGTTGTTGAACACAATCAATGAATTGCGCTGTAACTTGTAAACACAGTGAAAGGTTCTGATTCTAATTCTGTTAAATGTGTGTTTTAAAAAGTAGCAAAATGGGCCTTATAAAATCATTCAGTAATATTTATGTCAAAAGAGAGAAAAAGAGAAACAGTGCATGAACTACAGAATGAGCGGAAACAGATTTGCCCTCTTTCTGGAGATTTAATAAAATGCACAGAGCTTTTGTTTGGAATGCCAAAGCTATTACACAGATTGCAAAATATAACATATCCTTATTGAAAAAGGTCATTCATATTTGCTTCAGGACTAAGAATAGCCAATGAAAGATGTTTATTTGTCAAGCCTAAGTTCCAGAAACATTTAGCAGAGGACGTCATGAAAAGCCATTCAGCATTTCCTAATTTCTCGATGGAGGATATTTTGGCAGTGACAGCTGAAAACACACATGCTATTAGTGGAATTCTAGTAGCAGTAATGACAGATTAATCTTTATAAATGTGCCCTATCTGATGCTTTAGATTAGATGCTGAATGGCTACAGTAGAACTATAGAAGTAAGCAATAACCATGACAATGTCACACACAAGACAAATGAATAGTTTATGAATTTAACCACTATGGAAGTCAAGACCAATGTAGGATAAGTGGAAAGGACAATATGCATTACTAATTCATAGAATTCCTTGCCGCAAAATATTAATATAGTCACAGGTTACAGTGAATACATTGTACAATCTATACTTTATTTTTCTTCATGCATGCATTAGTTCTCATGTCACATTCAACACATGCTGAACATGTGACATTCATGTTACATTACATTACAACACATTTATGTTACATTCAACACTGCTGAACATGTGACTCAAACCACACATTTATTCAGGTACTGGACCCTAGTTTCATTTGTAAAGTGAATGTGCATTGGTTCTTTCTTACGAACAAGTGTCCACACATAGTTGTAGACTATGGTAGCTTAGAATTTATTTGCACAAAGCAGAAAGATGGGAGTAAAGTTTGTTACTTTAGGAAAGAAATCAAGCAAAAAATGGTTAAGGAACTACATATTTGTATAGGAAAGGAGAGATTGCTGAGAGCTCATCTTGCCCTCATAGCAATCTGGGCAAACAAGGAGACAGCATCAGAACAGACAAGAAGAAGGATGCAGAGAAACCTAACCCTCATAGCTTGCTAGATCTATTGCCACCTCTGGAGTACTGGCGTGACATTGCACAGTTCTTAACTTCCAACAGGTTGTACATGTATTCACTGAAAAATATGAAAATGCTGTTATAATTATGGCTACTGTCAGCAGTTTTAAAAAAAACATTCAGTACATTTATAGCGGATGGACTTATCACTGAATTAAGGGAGGGTTAGTACTGGAAGTGGGCATCTAGAAAGTTTCCGTTTCATTTTTGGTTCCAAGGATTACAGAACAATTGCTCATTACCAGTTCCGGTTGGGGTGGTTCCAGCTCAGAACTGCTCAGTTTACTTTTTTTATTTCATGAGTTTCAAGTAGAGATGGGCACGAACAGCAATAGGAAATAAAAAAGCCACGAACAGCCCAATCAGCTGTTCGCAAACAAGCTGTTTGTGAGGCCCCATTCTAAATGAACAGGTGGTCATTGCAAGCCTTATTTGTTGCTGTTCATTGCTGTTCGTCAAGCCAGACAGTCTAGCACCTGCAATCAATTCCCTTGGCAACTAGAGGCAGGGACTGCCTGAATTCTGTCTGAACTCCTGCTGTTGCCCTGGAAACCCCAATCTAAGCCCAATTTAGCTTGATAGGTAGGTCTTCCTTTCAAGTGTGGAGCTCCAAATTTGTTACAAGGAAGCAAAGAGGAGGGGGGGGGCTTCCAGCTCTGGTTTTGCAGACAGTGGAAAGGGAGAGACAGTTGTTGTTGGCATTTTGAGAGAGAGAGAGAGGGAGAGTGCATTGAAGCTTGAATTTTTGTGTGTGTGGTGGGATAGGGATCTACCCCTTCAGGTTCCAGGGCTGCTCCTAGGCTGTGGGGCCAAGCTATTATTTATTATTGGTATATTTTCTGCTGCCTGCTCAGGTAGGGTTTCTGGGAGAGGTGTGGTAGGGATCTTGATGGCTGGAGGAGAGCCTGCTGCCCCCCACGAACAACAATGAACATGTTCGTGAACAGGTCATGTTCGTCAATGTTCATTGTTCGTGGATGGCAATGAACAACGAACACCATGTTCATTTTTTTTCTGTTCGTGTCCATGTCTAGTTTCAACCCCTTGCACACATGTTGGCCGCACATGCACAAATGCATGCTCTTCTTTTCAAGAAGACGAGGCTCTAGGACAGCTGTTTTTGCACACAGCATCACCAAGATCACACAGAAAACACAGTTGTCCTCTAAACCTTTGACCCACTGGGTTTGAGAGCACACAACAATGGGGTTTGGTGTTTATGGACCCCTTGGAATGGGGAAAGTGTGTGCTCTGTACTGACTGAGCTTCTGTCTGAGCCTAGACTCCTGAAGCCCTCATTGCTATTGGCAGTTTTTCTGCTGGCTGAATCCAATCCATACTGTATAATAAAGTCCAATCACAGCACTGTAAATAAGTTACTTTTTATATAGTTAATGCAAAATAAGGATTCTAGCTTCATGTGCCTATTGGTTGTTGGTTGTCATTGAGGCGAGGTTTGTGTGTATATATTTGGCTCATGTTGACTTTGTGTTGTCTGGTGCTGCACAGCAAATTTTTAAAAAATATATGCCTGCTTTAATCACAAAGCCAATAAATTTTACCTTTGAGTCCTGGCATGGCATGTTATGCCATGTTTCCTTGTGCCGTCTAGTTTCATTTCCACAATGAGGAGTGAATCCTTCTCAGCCTAATCTTCTTTGCAGCCTCCTGGGACTCCCTGTTTAAATCCACTGGCTGCCAGCCTGTCCTTGCACTTTGCACAAAAGACTAGAGGTTGTTGTTTTTTCCTTCATGGGAGGGGAAGTAGAGGTAGGATTGCCCTCTTTTCCCACTATTTTTACTAATAAAAGTGGGAGACTGGGAGACTGGACAGGTTGCTGGCTGCCAATCCCCTTCCTGCCTAAAACCATTAACCCAGAGTTGAATGAAAAGAAATGAAGGAGAAATCACAGGATAAACTCTGCTTATTAAAGAGTTCTGTTGCTGTGCCCAAAGATAAAAATCTACCAGGTTGGTCCTTCCACGTGGAACAGTGATCTGGAAAGACTTGGTGTGTGTATGTGTACGAGTGAGCAATGCACACACATTCCTGCCACTTCCCCATCATTTAACACTGGGTTAACAGTTTTAATCAGAGGAGCCCAAAAAGCCTACCAGAAGGCTTTCTGAACAAGATAAAATTCCTCCTGGTGCTTCTTGACCTAGGGCAAATCCACGGCGTCGCAGTAAACATTTGCTAAACTTCTGGAAGTATAGCATCTTTCTAACTCTCTCATGGGTTTGCACATCCGCATGGATGTTGTAGGGCCAGCCTTTCCTTGCATTCTGTGTCAAGCACACAGAAAGGGATGGTGAATGGTGATGGCAGTGCCGGAGCTGATGGCACCATGCTTCCTGCTGTACCCCTCCGCAATGCAAAGCAAATCTTTGATCTCTATGAGACACTAAATGCCAATGGCATAACCTCATTGCCCAGGAAGCCCTGAAAAAAATGTACTCATGTGTGCCACACACATCCTCTTGCCACCAATAGAGCTAATGCTTTGGAGCTAATTGGTTGCATGTGCAGCAGACAGATTTGCCCTTAAGCAAAACAAGATGCTGCCAGACAGGGTCTGATTGGCTGGCCTGCCTGTGTGGCCTCTGTGTGGTAAGTACTGAAATGAAACACATAAACTTTTCAGTGGTGGTGGTGGTGGAGGGGATTACAACATTGTTCCCGGGATTTGGTTCAGAGTTTTGGAAGCTGCTTTAATGAGCTGAACCAGTGGGTTCTGTATGTAATTCCAGCTCATTTTTTCCATTATGCACACCTCTAGTTAGTACCCTTAGTACTATCCATCCTAAGCAGAGTTGACTTCAATAGACTTTAAAGGCTGTAACTCTGCTTAGGATGGCACTATTCATTTACTGGTAGAATTTCCAGTGTTTCAGGCAAGCCATGGACCAGACTTTGTAGGTCCTTGAACCTGCAATATCCTCAGATAAGATATATGGAACCAAACTAGGCTATGCACAATAATTTTAACATATGCCTGTAATATAAAGTTAATCACTGACAACATCTATCAATTACTAAGCCCATGGCAGTAAATAGTAAAGAACTTGTGGAAAATCTATTTTTCCTCTCTCCTATATAGTAATGCACTGCCCAGATGTTTGAACACCCACTGGTTTAGCTTGTACCTTGTTCACCAGTTGGAAACAGATAACATGATTGGTTGTTGTGGATTTTCTGGGCTGTATTGCCGTGGTCTTGGCATTGTAGTTCCTGACATTTTGCCAGCAGCTGTGACTGGCATCTTCAGAGGTGTAGCACTGAAAGACAGAGATCTCTCAGTGTCAAACTGTGGAGAAGATGTTAGCAGGTAATTTATATCTACTCAGGAAGGTGGGTTTGGGTTGCGTCATCCTGTAAGAGTCTCCCAGCGTGTGGAATGCTAATGGAATGCTAATGCTTCACTGTATCCCAAGGAGGTTCTTTTGCATATGGATTGGTGCTTGATATGCTAATCTTATCTGCAGGGCTATTGTAAGATGTGGAGTATTTTGTTAGCCTGGTGTTTTTCAGGACTGGAAACCATGCTCTATTCATTCTTAAAGTCTCTTCTTTCCTCTTGAAGTTGTGCTTATGCTTATGAATTCCAATGGCTTCCCTGTGCAATCTGACAAAGTAGTTGGAAGTGTTGCCCAGTATTTTAGTTTCCTGGAATAAGATACTGTGTCCTGTTTGAGTTAGGCTATGATCAGCCACTGCTGATTTTTCAGGTTGGCCAAGTCTGCAGTGTCTTTCATGTTCTTTTATTCTTGTCTGGATGCTACGCTGTGTGGTCCCGATGTAAATTTGTCCACAGCTGCAGGGTATGTGGTATACTCCTGCAGAGGTGAGGGGGTCTCTACTGTCTTTTGCTGATTGTAGCATGTGTTGTATTTTTCTAGTGGGTCTGAATACTGTTTGTAGGTTGTGCTTTTTCATAAGCTTTCCCATCTGATCAGTGATTCCTTTGATATATGGCAAAAACACTTTCCTGTGGGAGACTGTTTTTTCATAGTTGTTTGATTTATCCTTGGTTTAATTGCTCTTCTGATTTCATTTCTGGAGTAGCCATTTGCTTGAAGTGCATGGTTTAGATGATTAATTTCCTTGTTGAGAAACTGCGGTTCACATATCCGTTTTGCATGGTCTACTAATGTTTTTATTATGCCTCTTTTCTGTCGAGGGTGGTGACTCTAGACCTGTTTTTTCAAAATGTTCCATGTAGAAGTTTGCTATAACTGGGCTGAGAGGGCTTCCCATGGCCTCCCCATCCATCTGTTCATAGAATTCGTTATCCCATTGGAAGTAACTGGTTGTCAGACAATGGCGGAATAAGGCTGTTACATCCTCTGGAAAAATCTGATTAATAAGGGTAATTGTGTCTTTTACCGGATAGAGCATGAATAGAGCATGGTTTCCAGTCCTGAAAAACACCAGGCTAACAAAATACTCTACATCTTACAGCCCGGAAAATCCACAACAACTATCGTTCTCTGGCCGTGAAAGCCTTCGACGATAACATGATTTCTCAGTGATAGGTGTAATAGTTCATTTATTTGTTTCACAGTATTTGGTAGGTTGTTTCACTGTATGCCTTACTAACCATGCAGTGGTTAGTACCTGTGGGATCTCACACAACCCAATTAAGGTCTACTACTTCCTCATCCTTGCTTTATAACTTCTCTGCTCAGCATACCATTGTTTAAATAAAAAATTAGATCACTGACCAATCATATAAATCAGCTATCAGTAAATGACGTGTTTCAATAAAATTCTACCATTTGGTGTTTGTCTCAGTATTCCTTAATGACAGAAATGGCTGTCGATCAGTTTGGATCAGTAGCATCTTTGCACATGCACAGTTTGGGGAAAACAAAAGGCAAGCAAGTTTTGATCACTCACAAATTATATAAATCAGTCATCTATATATCCCGCGTTTCAAGAAAATCCTGCCCTTTGGTATTTGCACATGCATTGGCTGTAACACGAAAATTAGATGTATAAAGAGATATCTAGTGCACACTGTACATGGATAGTACTGCATGCAATGTAATTTGTGAACAGGGTTCAAGATGCATCACACATGCACTGTTTTTCTATTTAGGGGGCTTGCCCCTGTTGAAATAGTAAAGAGGGAAACTCATATTTTTCTGTATGTTTGGGAAACAGATAACTACTTCAACATTTCTCTTTATGTGAATACTGAGGTAAGGGGCAGTTGAATGGAATGGAGTTGCCAGTGCTGCGTCGACGTGTTGTGGATGTACCATTTTCACTTTTCATATAAAGTAACAAACTGCCTATGGCAAACATTAATGTCAGTTCTGAGCTTTTTCTGTTAGATTCAGTTTCAGTTGAATTTATCTTGTGTTATTCAAAGCAGTTCTTTTTAAATGGGCAGGGCTGACAAAATGAATTGCAAGATTATCATTCATTTTGTATAAACTACATATTTGGGGGCATATTCTACCAGAGTTTCAATTTTAATCGGACCATTTCCCATTAAACTTGTTATAGGTGGCATTGTCATATGAAATGTAATTTCACAAGTGTTTATGCATAATATATCTGATGGAACAGCTGCTAATAGCAAGACTTTCACATTCCTTTGTTTCCTTTTTCAACTTTCTTTTTAACATACTGCAAGTAGAACATAATGAACTACATTAATAAAAGTTATTTTAAAATGAGGTGAACACATTAAAATTGAATTAGAATAAGTACATGGGATGCACAACCAGACTATGAGCAAAAGATTCTCCCAGGAATGGACTTGCTTACCTCTCCCTGTATCTTTGTAATAATAATTGACCTTTATCTAATGAGGCTATATGTTTAGCATTTCCATTTGTTATTTATTTTTAACTGCAAGGAGGGCTCTGTGGGTTTGGTGAGGCATGACCTATGAACAGCAGTGTCCTTATTGCCTGGAAATCTAACATTTTCAAGTTGACTGCCCAGTGCTGCATCATTGCTTCTTGCTATACATTAACAAGCCAGTCATCATATGAGAGAAGTACTGTGAATTTCCACAAAGGAATATTTATTACCTGGACTGCCTGTTAAAGCTATGTGACCATGTGCTATAACTTCAATCTCAAAAGAAATCAGGAAACTATAATGAATGATTTAGTACGACAAAGATGAACAGAAAAATATTGAATGAGACATAACACTGAAATCTCACCCCACAAGAAAAAGGTTTATATTTGTGAAAGATAGAGTTGCAGTAGGTTTGCCAGGCCCCCTAGGGCTGAAAGCAGAGGATGGGAGAGTTGTTGGGGGAGTGCTGCCTGGGCCTTCCCTTGTGTGCACATTCAGCAGGTGTGCATGCTCCAGAAAGCTCCTGCAACACTCTGGGAATGATGTCTTTCCTGGTGGTAACACAGATTAGAGTTTAGTGATTTTTACTGAAATGTCCCCTGGCACAACCTGTTGCACCAAGAATGACATCATTCCCAGCACAATGCAGCAAGGTTCCAGTTTCCAGCCTCATTCCTGCACCTTTGCCCCCTGCAGGCCAGGTGAGAGGTGGGTGGTGGTGGTGAAGGCTGGGAGCAGGGCATTCCCTGGATATACTGGGAGGCTAGTTACCTTAAGCTGTACCTACAGTGTTGTGAAAACAGCACAATGAAAACAACGTGCTTGTGTGCCTAATTAGGAACTATTCATTTACAAAAAATGATTTGAATGATCCACTGGAAAACCCAGACTGTATAAATTATGAAATAGTAAAGAGTCCAGTAGCACCTTTAAGACTAACCAACTTTATTGTAGCATAAGCTTTCGAGAGCCACAGCTTTCTTCGTTAGATGCATCTGACAAAGTGAGCTGTGGTTCTCGAAAGCTTATGGTACAATAAAGTTGGTTACTCTTAAAGATGCTACTGGACTCTACTATTTTGCAACTACAGACTAACATGGCTAACTCTTCTGGATCTATAAATTATAAAACACTTGCTTATTTCTAGCTTGTCCATTTCAAGCCTAGATCATGCTTTGTGTACTTAAATGAAAAAGAGGCTACTGACTGAAAAGCAATGTCTCTCTTACTAAATAACAGTGCTGAAAAATTTGTTTAAAGTTGCCATAGAGAAGTATACAGCTAGAACATGTTGTCTTATTGGTTTTTTACTCTCTCTCTCTCTCTCCTTCCCCCCCCCCCCAAGAGCTCAAGTTGATCTACATGGTTTCTATTATGTTTATAGCACCTTTGCAGCAGTTTGTGTAACCCTGTGAGTCAGAAGACAGGGAAGGCTAATTGTTTCGACCAGTTGCTATAGTTGTCTGAAGGAACAAATCAATCAGCATAGGTAAGTGTGTACACATTCTAACTTTTTGTCTGGAACTTGCAGATTGAGAGTGGGTAGGATTAACTGGTACTTCATGGAATAAGAAAAGAAGTGTTTATTATAGTGACATCACAGTACTGTAGCCAAATGGTACAAAATCATCTCTTTCTAACTGTAAATGGTTTTGGCAAAAAGGTTTTTCTAATTTCTAGGAAGAGCAATTAAGGCAGTGATTAACTATAATCTCCTCCCCACCCCCCACCTTTTACAACACAGTCCTATCCCACAATATTTTGACCTAAGGTTGACAGCTGTCTTCTGGCAACCTTCAGGAACTTTTGCAGGTGAGGCAGGGTGTCATCATGCTAGAGCTCTCTCAGCCCCACTCACCTCACAGGGTGACTGTTGAAGGATAATAATAATATACTTTGTAAACCACTCTGAGTGGGTGTTAAGTTGTCCTGAAGGGTGGTATATAAATTGAATATTGTTGTTGTTAAAAATAGAGATTTGGGAAATTCACGAACATCAGTACAAAGCTGGGTATGTAATTAGAAAGTATCATCATCACAGTATTGCTGCAATACTGCCTTTGTCTTCAGATTGTTTCTGCTGATCCACCAACCAGCAGCAGGAGCCCAGAGTGTGCCCTTTTCAAGTATAGTGTAAGACTTGGCCACATAGTGGTCATAGTGCTGCATAGTGGTTCATACATGCCTCTGGTGGAAAACATCTTTTAAGTGTCCCTGGCCCTAGGGAGGCCCTTGCGTCGACCAGGGCCAGGGCCTTTTCGGTCCTGGGCCCAACCTGGTGGAATGCTCTGTCTTGCGAGACAAGGGCCCAGCAAGATTTGCTTGCATTTCACCGGGCCTGTAAGACAGAGCTATTCCGCCAGGCATATGGCTGACACTGGGCAGTGCCCTCCCATGAAGGGGGGGTTAAACCATCGCCCCTATGCGAACACAGAGGCATGTATGAACCACTATGCAGCATGAACTGTAATATTTAATGTTTTTAAATGTTTTTAAATGTATTATTTAATGTTTTAAAATATTTTTAATGGTGTTTGTATTTGTTATCCGCCCTGAGCCTGCGAAAGCGGGGAGGGCGGAATATAAATATAATAAATTAAATTAAATTAAATTTAAGGTACACTTTCAGTGAAATCCTAAACAGAGTTAATCCAGTCTATGCCTACTGATTTCAATGGGTTTGTCCCCCACCAGTGGGTCAGTAATGACTTGGTGCTTGCACAAGGGACTACCTTTACTTTTTTAGACTGGAGTAACTCTGATTAGGATTTCACTGTAAACCCTGATAACATGTTCTGGGATGAATTTCCACCCCAGGTGCACTTTTTCTAACAGAATGCATAGAGATGACGGTCCACCCAGCGAGCAGCTTGCATGCCTTTAAGCTGGGGATCGCATTTTGCCACCCCGCCAGATCTAAAGCAGAAGACGCTCTGCTGGCAAATGAGGAGAGAGAGGCAGGGGGCAGAGACGGAGATCTTAAAGCAGCTCCGCCCCCCCTTTGTGCCTCGGCAGTTGGGGTTTTCGCTCAGCCCACCCACCCTCCCTGCAGTAGTACAGGATTAGCCAGTCGCTGTGGTCAGGGCCAGGTAGGAATTTTTTCTCCATTTTCCTTATTGGCCATGGAAGAGCAGAGTTTTTTGCCTACCTTGTACTACATGCATGGGGTTTGTGGTAATTGGCTGTGGTGGAGCCATGATTAGGTCCCTGGAAGGATTAGGAGGGGAGAAATGAGCGGGATGGTGAGCACCCTTGGCACATCCCCATTTGAGGGGGAATTGGGGTCTGTCAGGATCTCTGTACTGCTTCACAGCTGCCAGCTGAGAGGGCAGACTGCCGTGTGGATCCCCTAGATAAGTACGGCCCTCTTGCTATACGGTGAGGTGCTATAGGCTTGGAGTGAGGAACCATTTGCCTGGCTGGCTGGGTCCCAGCCATGTGTGTGGATGGCTTGCACCCGGGGCAGCAGGGCTCACTCAGAAAGGTCAGGGCAGAGGTCCAGGGTGACCCCAGGGCCTGACCTGTACTGCTAGTTAGGCCCTTGCCGTGTATAATGTTTGGTTATTTGCTGTTGCCAAAAATAAAGATGGCCCATTTAATCCCAACACTGGCATCTGTCTCTTGATTCCATCTGGGGTGGCAAGTAGCTGTCCTTTCTAGACAGAGCTAGTCAGAACAGAAGCACTGCCTCTATCTTTTTTTCATCATCATTGGATTTGACTTTATAAAAAGTAGATTTATTCAGAGACCGTTTAATGTGGGATTAACAATGCTAGTCCCCCCTCCCCTATGACCTTATCAAATCACACCTCACTTCATGCTCTCAAGATCCTGCGGGTATTGCTCTACATAGGCTTGCTTATGTACACTGCACTGGAATCACGTAAGGACATGAACTAGAGTAACAGTCAGATCAACTAGAGGTTCAACAAGAATTCAGTTCCCTAACCTTCTTATCTAAATGATCTCACGCTTATCATTCTTTGGCCACAGTGATGACTCTGAGTCTAGATATTCCTCAATGTTGGGAACTGTTACATTGAGAAAGGAAATGCATGTTCATTTCCATATTTTCCTTGAGAAAAAATAGCCACATAGTGCTATGGAGATTGTTTATATACCGCTCTTCTAGACAGATTAGTACCTCACGCAGAGCAGTGAACGTTAGTGTTATTATTATTCCCACAATGCAGCTGGGGAGCTGGGGCTGAGAGGAGTGGCTTACCCAAGGCCACCTACTGAGCTTATGGCAGTACACCACTCATCTATTTATCAATTTTTTAAGTCAGATGAATGCATCTTTAAATACAATACTGTATCTTTACAATGCACAATTAACCCAGACTTAATAGCAAACAAAGGTGCAAACTGCCATTTGAACATTTTTGTGTGCAGTGATATACGATACTTTGCAAAGCATTTGACAAATGCAGCTCCTGCAGTTTGCTTGATAGAAAATAGTTACAGTCACTATCTCTAGGACTGAGAAAGGGAGCATAATTATATTAATGCATATTTTTATACTGTAGAGAAAATGTTAATACAAGTCTAGATTACAAATTAAATACTTCTGCTAATTAGGCATAAACAGCCTTCAATTGGGCCATCAAATAGAAGGGCAGCAAGTAGCCAGACATTCCTCAATGTGCTAGTACCCAACTCAGCCTAGAATCCCCTCTCATAGAACATTTCTATTGAGTTTTGTTATTTGTATTGGTTTTCTATTCCAATAAGCTGTTCGGGGAGCCAATTTTAACTGGAAGAATAAATCACTGCTCACAAATTATTGGCACAATGTAGCCATAACATAGCTCTTGCAAGTCCTGTTGACTTTAATGGGAAGGAATTAGACCCATGTTTGATTCTGCATTGAAATTAATGGGACTTCTTTGAGCTTTGCTATGTCATGGTCAAGCCACAAATGTTAAACCAAAGAGGCCTAAATGTATTTGCAGTTATTATTATTAACAATAATAAATGCTGATTGTAACTCTAACAAATGTATTATTTGTCATCAGTGCTGTGATACCAATAAATACAAGGCAAAAAAAAAATTCTAACCAGTACATAAAGGGTTGCCAACATCCAGGTGAGGCCAGGAGATCTCCTGGAATTGCAACTGCTCTTCAGACTACATAAATCAGTTCCCCTAAATGGCTGCTTATACAGCACTCTTAGTTCCCTCTGATTTCAAGGAAGATTTTTTTTGTAGTACTATTGAGTCTTTCCAGTTGAAATAATGAAACTTAAAAGTGCTTGATATTGGCTAGATTGTTGCTCTTGCTTTTAGAAAGGCAACTATAGTGGCTTGAAAATATACTAGAAATTATTGCTTTTATATAGACAGCAATTCATAAAGACAAGAACTGTGAGACTAAGGTTGTGATCCTAAGGACACTTTTCTTGGGAGAAAGTCCCATTGTATATCATTGGAATTACTTCTGAGTAGACTTGCTTAATATAGATCTATATGCTCCTTTAAGAGTTTGGCTGGAAGGAATAAACACATATTATTAAATGAAGGTATAGCCAAGCCAGGCAGAGAACAAGCTAACGTTTCTCAGAAGTGGAGCCTAATGTGAACTACAATAAAGTATTAGTATACCACTGATTCTTGTATTACATACAAAAAACAATGCAAGAACAAGCATCTACCCACAATCTGACAAGCCAGTTGGAGTTGGGAACCATTCTGCTTAGCCAGGCAGCATGTCTGGTGCTTGAAGCACATGGGAGGAATATGGACATGGGATATGTCCATATTCATAAGCTATTTTTTCAGTGTGAGGGAGGGCATGACTGCTAACAGTATGACACCACAGTCAATGCATGGGGGGGGGGTAGCTGTGAGGTAAAATAGAGATCCTATATTCCAGATGAATCAGGTTTTGCTTAATCATAAGTAGAATGTATTCGTAAGTACATATGCACAATGGTTGCAGAGTTTTTTGTAAGTGTATTGGTTTCAGAATAAGTTCATAAGCTTGGTAGTTTCAAAACTGTTATATATTCTTAAAGGTATATTCAGAGACCCAGTCACAAAGACTTATTTTCCACATCGTTCTTCACTCACAAAATAATTCATTCATCTACACAGACTCAGACTCTCTCAGGCTCCACACAGATTACCTTACCTAGACAGAATCACTGAACTAAAGTCCAAAGAGCATTTATTGTCTATAGCTATAGGCCATCACAATTGAATCACTGAACTAGACAGAATAAACTTTCTCTGAGAGACTGACTGAAAAACTTTCCTTCCACATCAGACTAAAAACTGCAGTTCACTTTGTACCTTAGGGTACAGCTGCCATCTCATCACAGCATACTTCACTCACCCATCCAGCCCCCCTCTTTCTTACTTCAGAGACTGGCACTTATAACCACAATGACCAAATATTCAAAACCCCACATTAATACACAGAAATATAACTTGCAAAGTTATTTACAGAGCAAAACATTACACCTTCCCTTAATGTTTCCTCCTAGCACTGGCATTCTGCCTCTGAACGTGGTTCCACTGATGGACCCTTTTTCCATTAATTTGTCCAATCCCACTCTAAAGCCATCGAAGATTGTGGCTGTCACTACATCATCTGCCAGTAAATTCTACATCCTTGAGTTAAAAAGTACTTTCTTTTTGTCCATTCTGAATCTATTGCTCACCAACCTTATTGGGTGCCTATGAATTCAAGTATTTGGGGTGGGGGGAGGAGAGAGAGTTATCTCTATCTACTCTGTCTAACCAATGCATAATTTTACAAACCTCTAACATGTCCCCCTTTACTAAACTGAAAAATTTACATGATGCTAGAGTTTGAAAATTGAAATTTCCAGAGTCGGGTTTGGCCCTACATAATGGAAAGGTGATAGAGACTGGGGCTATGGCACTTGGGAAGGGGAGGATAACTTTAAAAAAATCCTATACTATTTTTCCTCTATTGGAAACACCCTATCACTCAGCTCAGGTGGCTTTTATTTCTGGCAGTGAGGAAGGAAAGTTCTCTTTCCCTTCTAAAGTTGAAAGCATGAAGGATAAATGTTAACCTCCCCTCTCCCCTTCTCTAGTTCCACAGCCACAATTCAGACCAGGGAATCTGTAGCAGCTTCATAGGGCCAAATAAAATGTCAGTGACAGCACCAGAGTCACACATAATTAAGCTTTATGTTTGGGTATGTGTGTTGGTTATAGGAAAATCTAAATAGGTTGGACACTGAAAAATATCATTACGTGAGGTTTTAAATGCAGTAACAGATTTATTGTCAGCAGAATATTTTTTTCCAAGATGGACCTTGGACAGTGATAATGGAAGCTCAACTGAACCTATAGTGAAGATGAAACAATGTATTGATATCCACCCCAGTAGCAAAAGGCACATATGCAGCATCAAACTGCATTTTCAAAGCAAGTCCCTTTTAGTGGATGAGATGATAAATTGTTTACATATTGTCACTGGTTTCCTCCATAAACATCCTTTCTGAGGCTTAAGCTCCTGAGAAACATGGTGGTAGGTTATTCTCAAAGGGATGTTATTATTTCACTTCCCACTTTGACACTAGGAAGATTACTCAGCAATCTCCAAGGCTCTGAGATCCCTGATGGTCGACTTATGTCTAAATTAAGTGGATTGGTGGGGGAGGAGTTGTATTGGGTCTGTAGTTTTTCAGTTTTGCATGATGCAATCCAAACAGTTACCACTTGCAATCATATATGGACTTGTGTAACTTTTAAAAAATCAGGATATTTTTCTTACCTGAGGCGTGCAGTTCTGGATTCAAGTCATTATTTATGAGCAGGCTTAGCAAACCTAGGTGAAGTCTGATTCAGGAGTTGTGGATTTAAGTGGGGAGTTTGTGGATTTAAATGGGGTTTATCAATTCTGCCTGAAACACTGGGCTTCTACTTGCCAGCAACACTGGGGCAATTTATCTGAAAGTCTCCTTCATTTCTAGCTTTGTGTCATAAGCAGCAATTTTATGCTGTTCTTAGAGAACTGGAAAATGGTGGTTTCTATGGGATTTAAAGTAAATAAGAGCTTAATTTAGTTGACTGGAGTATTGTTATCTACATCATGGCCAGAGAAGATTCAGGGTATTCTGAGAGGGAAACACATTTTTTTTAAGTTTAAAAAATAGGTATTGCTTTTTCACCTGGGTAGAAAAAGCAGTAAATACAGCTATACAGTAGATATTATGGCTAAAGGGGGGAACTTTCCTGGGACTAAGCCGTTTCCAGACGGCTTACCTGGCTCTGGAACGTTGCACCATCTTGTGGGGAAAACGCGAAATATCGCGTTTTCTCGCACGAGTTTTGCACGACGTCATGCGAAACTCGCGCGAGAAAACGCGATATTTCACGTTTTCCCCACAAGATGGCGCAACGTTCCGGAGCCAGGTAAGCCGTCTGGAAACGGCCTAAGTCATATTGAATAAAAAGAAACCTGTTTCTGAGTGTGTGCTCACTCTCTATGCCTGTCAACACTAGATTCATCCTACTGATTAGGAATTCTTAAGCAATTATAAGGCCTGCATCCTTCCTTCTTCCCAGTAAGAAAAGAAACAAGTCCCACACCATTTCCTTTTATCAGCCTCCCCCTTTTCCTTTCTAAATCTGCCACTCTGGCTTAAACAGTGGTAGTACTGCTTGTGGCACCAGAACTACTTCTGCCATGCTGTGGAATTTTGCTGAGTCTGGGGGGGTTGAGGAAAAGTGAATGGGGGTGACACTAGACTGGAAGGGCAATTCTGTAAAGGCACAAGTTGCAGAATCACTGGAACCAACAACTGGAAACCAGCTGAAAAAGACCAATGGTTGTGCCATGAATTTGATTAGAGGGTGGAAGTGAGGGCTCAAAGCCATGGATGTGGAGGATGCGGTTCCTGATCCTAATGCTAGAAGTGGCAAAATAAACTTAATTGGTTAATTTTATCTCATTGTTCTCTATGTTATCCACTGCTCTTGCCTTGGTGCATAGAATTCATGTTAAAAATAACAAAAAACAGCAAAGTTTTTTTTAAACCTTTAATGGGAATTAGCAGATTTATTGTCAGTAGAATATTATTCCAAGAAGGACTTTGGACAGTGATAATGAAAGCTCGCCTATTGATATACATTCTGGTACCAAAAGGCACAGATGCATCATCAAGTTGCATCCTCAGAGCAAGTCCCTTTAGTGGCTGAGAAGATAAATGGTTTACATTTTATCACTGGATTCCTTCCCCTTCATAAAATTGCCAATAAACATCCTGTCTCCGGCTGAAGCTTTTCAGAAAGCTTGGGTTATTCTCCAAGTAGTGTTATTAGTTCACTTCCCATTTTGTCACTAGGAAAGATGAACTCAGAAATCTCCAAGGCTATGAGATCCTGATGGTCTACTGGTGTCCAAGTGAAGTATAATTTGAAGGATGGTGTGTGTGTGGGGGGGGGGGCGTGTTGCTTCAGTTTTATATTTTCTATAGTTTGTTTTGCATCATGCAGCCCAACCCCCAAGCAGCTTTTGCTTGCAATCATCCTTCAAAGATAATGTGCCATCTCACTTGCCCATGGGAGCAGGCCCACTGGTAGCATTTTCTACAGGAATAGTGCTTTTTTAAAATCACCAACATGCTTTTGCCTCCTTAGCTTTAAAAACATGAGATATGTAAATGTTTTCTTTATAAATACTGAGTCTTTGAGACTGTTTTTTTTAAAAGGTATTTTGTGAAGTCAGTAATGGCTGCTTCAGAGATGATGTATCTCTAAATATATCAGAAAGAAAGCATGTAGGAATGTGTAACTAGCCTATGATTATTTCAGTCTTCAGCAGCAATTTGTGTAATAAACTATATGTGAAACGAACAAACCAGAATTGTCTATGGTTTCTAATGAACACATCTACACAAGCAATGTGAGACCACTTTTGTGCAAAACGTTAATTGTGCTGTACTGCATTGTTAGGAAGGAATACAGTGAATCAGCTTGCTGAACAGCCATGAATGGGTCAACAAACAGTTGAACCAATAATAAAAAAAATCACCTCCCTGTTTATGATTGGCAAACGGTGTTTGAACTGAATCTGGTAGCATTTTCTGCAAAAACAGTTTTTAAATAACAAAGTTAGACACCTGGCTTCAAGATCACTGAAAATTTTTTGCCAGATCACACAATATGGTGTACATGATTTTAAAATTCAAGGAACAGATTGGAAAGAAGGCATGGATGCACTTTTGCCTATACAATTTGACCAATGATATTCATCACTTTCTTAGATTTGGTTCCATATAATCAACACTTTTCCATGTTACAGTTTTGGGAGTAACTTGTGGAAGCATTCCCATGTTAGGGAAATTAGAACAATAAGGAAACAATATAGGAATTCAAAATACATTTCACATCAAACTATCAAAATTATTCAGTATGAGATTGATGAGTTTAAGATTATTGGGTCTCCTGCCTACATTGAGCTTTCAATCAACCTGTAACTCAAAATTATGAAAATAACATAACACTTCATTTGCGAACTACTCTTCTGGACAGATTAGTAACCACTCAGAGTGATAAATGGTCAGTGTTATAATCCAACAATACAGCTGGAGAGTAGCTTACCCAAGGCCCCCTGGGGAGTTCATGGTGGTAGTGACATTCAAACCAGCAATGAGCTGCATCACATAGTCCAACTACTTAACCACTACGCTGCACCAGCTCTCTGGCGTAGTGATGATACACATTTTTCAGAAACTATGATACACATTTTCCAGAAATTTTCTCTCCATAAGATCAAATCTTTCTTTTGTTTTGTAAGGCTGACGTGAGCTCCTGGCAAGCCAAAATACAGGTGACACTTTTCTCAAGACTGTCTTCTCATGCTGATAAAAAAATTCACCAGCTGAATGTTTCCTTTTTGGCAGTTGTTAAAAGCTGGGGGGGGGGGGGTGGACAGCTATCAGGGCTGGCACAAGAAAAAAAGACTCTTGGATTCAAAAATTGCTAGTGAAGTTTAATTAGTATTAACATTTCAATATTTTGATGCCTAATATATTTGAGATTTCTGCATGCCATCCTTGGTATGTCATTTCATTTATTTTGCTCCCAGTTTGTTCCACAAACTGTAAGCAGGAAAATGTTAAGAATGCTTCTTTTTGAGATTGGCTTCTTTATATGTTTCCCTTTAGATTATGCCTTCTCTCAACTTTAAGGCCAATTGGTGGAGTGATTGTGACAGACAGGTCCAGTTCTGCCTCTCCCAATGAACAGCCAATGGAAGATGACAGAATATTGGGGCTGCTTGCAGTTTAGAGAGAGGAGAAGTAGCAGCTCAAGGAAGTAGCAGGAATAGCTGGCTGCTGACACCTGTTGTATTGTATTGTAACCATCTACTGTTATGTTAGTGAGGGATGATGAGTTTATGTGTTAAGAACAATGTATCACTTGCTCTTATGTGGTTAATCTTGTAAACAAAAGTTAACTCTTTATTCAAGGAGAAACTGTCAGCCCAGGAGGGAAGGAAACATATGCAACTCAACCTGATTTCCTCTGCCAGAGGACAAAGGTGCCCAGCACTACCTTATGATGAGTGACTGTAGTTGGGAGCTTTGATTTCATGCCCCAATATTTTGAAGCAAGGGACTGATATCTACTCACATTTTGATCCTGAAGGATTCCCAGCATGGCTTATGCAGAATGATAAAATGCAGCCAATGGGGGAGTCCTTGTGTCTCCCCTGGCACAGCAATGACCCGGAGTGGCATCTCAGCAGAATCCTAGGTCTCATAAAAGCTTTCTGAACACTGGTGACAGCTGCCTTCTACTGTATCAGATCAAGAGACTGTTCCCTGGGCTATCTAAGCAAGAATTCCAATATGATTCTTCGGCAGGGTCAGCAGTATATAAACACTTGTGGGAATTAGCACACACAAAAAAGTTAACTCTTTTTTCCTCTGCTTAACCCTGGTTGGATATGTATGATATCAGGGAAAACAATATACACACAAAAGATATTCTGGTCATAACCTATATATATATATATATAAATACACACACACACGCATACACATATATATGAAACTTCATGGTGGCAACATATAAGGGGAAGTAAATATTGAATACCCTTAATCCAATAGCACTGAGGGCCAAGCTACAAGTGATGAATGACACTTGAACGGCAAGTGTGTTTCTCCCTCTTCACTTGCGTTCCACTTGCGCGCCACTCGGTCCACTTGCCGTTCAAGTGTCATTCATCACTTGTAGCTTGGCCCTGAGATGCAACTGAATGAGGGTTGAACTTAGGGAACTGGCTGCTCTGTCCAATGATGTCTCTGAGAGAGGGAGTGAGGGGACCCTGTTTGTGAAAGGGTTAGGACTGTCTGTATAGTAAAGACAGACAAGACCTGTGGTGAATTGTAACTGCTATGAACTGCCTAAATCCCTGAACTTGAGGAAGAGGGGCTTTTTATGGGAGACAGTGTGAAGGGGTCATAACAATGATAAATGACAGAATTTAAATAAAAGGAAGAAAAAATGGTTTTACTCTCCAATTAGAGGTTAAGTGACTTTATCTAAAGCCCTGTGAAAGTGGCAGTGTTTTTCTTCCTTTCAGTCATCATTAGGAGGGATGGCAGAGGTTAAACTTCAGTCACTCCCTGTTGGCATAGTAAATTTTAAGATGGGTCAGATTGTATGGGAAGTTTCCATGATTCCATAGTTTTTACACTTTTGGGAATTAGCACACACAAAAAAGTTAACTCTTTTAAGAGTTAATTCTTTTAAGAGTTAACTCTTAACTCTTTTAAGAGTTAAGTTTTTACTTGTTAAAATAATGGTACTGATATGGAACATCTACTTTTCCCTGCTTGTCTTCTTCATTTCAATGTGAAGTATATTCTCTACCTACCAAATGCTCATTCAAAAAGATCCACCTTGCATCTCCTAAATTCTAATAAGGAGATTGACTGCCTACTTTCAAGAGGCCATTTGACAATAAATTAAAAAGCTCCTATCCAGGATATAGCAATTCTTACAATCCTCTATGATGGCGTATTTAGTAGAAGCTTCTGGGAAGAGTGCAGTTGATAGGGAGAGGGAGACAAGGGGAGGGAGACCCACACATATGTTGGTCCCAGTCTGTGAAAGATTTAAAGATGAACAATAATTTACAATCAGTTCACAAATATGAGATAATTGGCTGGCTGCAAGCAACTAGGAAGCAATTCATTCCAAAGACAGAAGGAAAGAAGAAAAAATTAAGTAACTATTCCTCAGAAAATCCAATAGTGCTTTGAATGTCAGGAAACCAGCCAGAACACACTGGAATGCAACAGGTTGCTGACAAGCTCGGCTGCTTTCTCAGGTAGAAATGGGTGATCATATTGTGGCAATTCCAAACAAAACTGCTAAGGTGAAACCAGTTCAACCAAGATTTTCAAAGCATCTTGAAAAAAAATATATATATACATCAGCAGAAATAACAGGTATCAGCACCACCACCCAGAAATTATCCCCCAGGTAAATGTAACAGCATAATGACATGGCATAAGTCATACTGAGATTTTTTTTAAATGTCCTTAAGAATAAAATTAAATAGGGAAACATGAATAAAATCATTAGCTGCACAATTTTTTTAAAAAACAAACAGAACAGAAAGTACAAGATTTTACTCAGGGCAAAAATCGCAATGCTAGACATGAGCAATACTTAGGTATATCTTCAACTGGCACCTAACATTCAACAGACTTGATACCAGTTAATAAATGGTGAGGATTATTATGTAGTTTTGTTTTTGATCTATTATTGGCTCTGTCAGTTCAGGCTTTTGTTTGATTGCAACTAAAATTTCCCTTGCCTGCTGAGATAAAATAAAAATTGGTATGTATATTTAGAACAAAATACAGTTGAATACCACTCAATCTCCTGTTTTGTTCATGAGAGCTAAATGGAAATTTATGCTATTACAATATGAGATCCGGTGTACTGGAATAATAATTTACAATGATAAAATTATGAATGGGTGACTTTTATAACAACCCTCATTTGCTAATTTAGGCCCTCCTACTCTCATAAGCCACACCTCAGTTCTTTTCCTGTAGGGTGCTTTACACATTACTCAGCATTGTGAGTTAGATTTGTGCATTGTGAAAGGTGACATGCAGAACTATCAGGAATGTGCTTGGGAGGGACTCTTATGCCCTCTTCAGGTCAGACTATATAAATTGTACCCCAAACCAGCAACTTCCCACTTCTGCTTAACTGCTCTGACCTGATAGAATTGTCTATGTTCTCAGGAGTACTATTTTTTGTTCCATGTTGCATCCAACTCCCCCCTCCAGTCCCATAACAATAACTCTCTTCTCCTTTATTCTCACTATGCTTGTGAGAAGAACGGGGTTGGAAAATGGAAATGCCCTCTATGCTGGGCTTACTCTACAGGTGGTGAAATAGAAAGCAGCCGCAGAGCTGTAAGATGAGTGTGTCTGGATAAACAAATCTACACTAAATATAGACCGGACTGCTGTCCTTAGCAAGCACCTAGGCCCAAGGAGTTACAATGGAGAGATCCAGGCAGAGAGATTAGGACTCTGCGCCAAGAAAATTTCCATTTCAGTTTTGGTTCTGGGGGTTCTGGAATCATTCCATTTCATTACTAGTTTATTCCAGCTGAGCCAGTGCCAGTTTGGAACTGATCAGGTTGGGTTTTTTTCCATTTTGGTTCATTGTATGCACATTGGTTGCACATGTGCAAACACACACTGTTCTTTTCAGAGGAATGGGTGGGGAAATAAAGCTTTATGGCATCTGTTTTCACACTTAACCAAAACCAGTATCAACCATTAGTCTCACTCCTAGTCTAAATCATTGATTCACTGCGTTTTTCCTCAAGCACAATAACTAACACACATACACATAACAATAGGCCCATAGAAGGCGAGTATTTTGACGCAAAGCTTTCTAGCAGCTTACTGGCTAGCAGGTTAGATGCAGCAGAGACCACACCAAGTAAGGTGAACTATATACAGATTTATTTACAGAGATATATATACACACACAGTCCAATAGCCTTTACAACTCAGAGCGGCAAAGTGCTTCGCCAGACTCCGATACCTATGCAGGCACATAATACACAGTACACAGAGTACATTTATATAACTTATATCCAATCAGCATTTACCTTTGCACTCAGCACATCTGGCTGATGAAACCTTGCAACCTTGGACAATCATATGACTTAGCTGTCATTTAGATTAGAATGATCTGACAATGTCTAAATCTTGCCAGAGTTATTTTCACACTCTGACATGTTTGTGGCTAGAATGGTAGGGCATTCCCAAGAGGGAGAGCATTCCACCCAATGTAGTCCAGTTACATTAAAAACAAGCCTGCTTCATGTTCACTTTTTTCTTTTTCTATAGTGCCAACAACTTATTACCTTTGCATTCCGCTGTTGCCTGTTGGTTTCATGCTTCCTTGTGCTTTTCTTCCACAATGAGGGAGAAATCCAAATCCCTCCTTTTGATGCTCAGCATTCCACTGCAAAATGGGGCATTCTGACTGCCAATCTTCTCCATTGTCCAAGTGCAGGCAGACAGACCGAACAATTGGTTGAATTCCCTCCCCACAACACACCTTAGTTTTTCTTTTACTGTGGGAGCATGCTGGGTTGTTTTTGAAAGGGAGAAGTTTCATGTTTACCAAAAAAAGAGAGAACTCTGAAAGATTATGGAAGCAATCCTAAGTAGGTCTACTCAGATGTAAGTTCCATGTTATTCGATAGTGCTTACTCCCAGAGAAGTATCTTTCAAATTCTAATCTATTATTGAAGTCTCCTTTCTAAATGTTTCCAAAGCTAATAGGAGGGAGGGGTCTTCCCTTACAAGGATTGGATTGGCAGGTAGCTACTAGGTAGAAGGCAGGGAAATGCACTCACACTATGTGCACTGGTCTTATTCTCCCTGCCACACAGTTCATTAATAATGTAAGGTCTCTCTCCTTGAGATCTGATTGGTGCTGTTCAGGGAAACAAGAGAACCCAGCACCTCCCTGCTGCTAGAAGGTACAAACCGAAATACACAAAATTTAAGTGGGAGAGACTCATTACAATTTAGTTTCCCAGATTTGGTTCAGCATTCTGGAAGCTGCTTTAACGAGATGAACCAGTGAATTTTCTGCATAATTTTGGCTCTTTTTCCACCTTTATGCACATCCCTAAAAGAGATCATGGTGCTATGAAACTGCTTCCATTTGGTTCATTGTCCCACACTCACTTTAATGCTGAGACTATTTTTTCTCTATTTTTTCTATATGAAGCAAACAGACCTTTAGCCAAGACTAAAGGCAAGGAGCCAGAAGAAAAAGCAAGGATGCAACTAATTAAGTCACACTTACTGGAGTAGAATAGTTATTCCAGGGAGAAGCCTCAGCTTGCCCAGTACCTTGCAATCTGTTGATCAAGGATTCCCACCTGTGTGCCTTTAACTACTAGCAGAACTTAGATCACAAATAGAGGACCCATTCACATATATGGAGACACATCCATTTAATTTCCTCCTTGTACTGTTTGTCTAACAGAACCAGTTTTTACAGTCTACATTAGAGGTCAAAGTCAGTATGACTACACCTCCCCCCATGAAATCCTCATTCCCTTCTTTTTTGGGAATTATTCCAAGGTCCATTCAGTTACCCATCTGAGTTCACACCTCATCCCTCCAAGAAAGAACATAATACTTTGTATGAACCATTTGCCCTATTATTTCTTAAAACGAGCTCTTGCTGCTTTCAAGGACATCAGACCACCTGGGTTCATGGAGCTATTTAGGTCCTTGTCTAGCAAGATGAAATAAAGTTTTGCTTTCCTCCCTTCTGAATTATCTCCTACCTAGATATTGTTCACAGTTCAACTTATTCTTGGACTTTCAAGGACAGATAGTTATATTGTCCTTGATTTCTTTCTCACTCTGTTTCCTTGGCCTTTTGCCTCCCTTCTAGAGTGGAAGTAATTTACATAAAACTGGAGTGTCTGAAGTAATTGGGGTGGATTCTACCCTTTCCTGCCAAACTGAGCCATATCATTATTCAAGAGTCCTCTTCCTCCAGGAATAGTATTTTTGGGGTATCAGTGGGCTACAATGGGGGGGGGAAGCAGGAAAGTTCCATTCAGCAAAATGGAAAATTTAGTCTGGCTCTGAATTTTTGTAAATTCTCTGTAATAAAAAATATTTCTAGTTTTCATTATGTCTCAAACTTACAGTGAAATCCTGAGCAGAGCTACTCCAGTCTAAGTCCATTGATTTCGATGGGCTTACACTGGAGAAACTGTGTTTAGGATTTTACTGTTAGTATTCTTCCTAAGCACATATCTGTGCTCACTGTTTAGTCCAAAATCCCTTATTACAGGTATGTGGATCACTGCCTCAGTTTGTGAGAGTCTTTAAGATGGTTGTTTCAGGTGGATAGCTGTGTTGGTCTGCAGGAGAAGAGCAAGATTTGAGTCCAGTAGCACCTTAAAGACCAAATAGATTTCCAGGGTATGGGCTTTTGAAAGTCAGAGCTCCAAAACACTCTGGAAATCTAGCTGGTCTTTAAGGTGCTATTAGACTGAACCTTGCTCTTTTAAGATGCTTGTTTCAGCTGGGCAACTGTGATGTTCTACAGTAGAAGAGTGAGATTAATAGCACTTTAAAAACCAACAAGATATTCAGAGTATATGTTTTTTGAGAGTCAAAGCTCCCTTTATCAGGTGGTTGTGGACCTAGACTATTCGCTCCATGGGTATGGATTGAGAAGCAGAAAAAGGAATGTGGCTTCCTTATCTATAAGCTATTTTAGTGTGGATTTGGGCTTGAGTTGGAAGGTAGACCATATTCATACCTACATGTCTTAAGTACATGTTTTCTGACAACACATGGTAATGGTGAAAGGGAGGCTAGAATAGATGTGGATAACTAAATCGTGGCTTCCCTAGCTCTTTCTAGGGAAAGTAACTAAAGGTGTCCATCACCAGAAGTCATGAATGATCCCTCATAATGTAAATATTGAAAATTGGAGGTCAATTATGTTTGAACTTTAGCTCACCCTGCATCTGTTTAAGTAGGGATATTTAAGCTGAATTGTAATATTGTACAGTATCTTCCTTGACCATTGACATACCTAGCGAAGCCCTTTAACTTCTGTGTTTGACTAGTTAGGATTATTTTACAAGTGGTTTTGTCAAACTAATCCTCTAAACTGAAGCCGTGGTAAATTGGAGCTGCATGTATCTCCAAACTCCAAAAGCAAGGCATTATAGAGCATGCATGCACACATACACTTTTTGTAACATAATTTTAAGATATAGGCATACTCTATTCTCTGTTGCGCATACAGGGGATCCCTATATGGAAGCTGTTACCATTTTCTACCAGCTTTACAAAAAACATACATAGCAGATGAGAGAGAAGTTGACAATTCTATGTGAAGTGCGGAAAGACATTGTCATTGATGAGCATATTGCAGTGCATCCTAAACTGTTCCTACAGTTGCCCCCATGTGGGTTGCGGTGTGATGTCACACTAGCAGCCATGCTTGGAATAAACACCTCAAGCAGTTCACGTGTCACAGCAACTTACATGGTGTACCTGGGAACAACCATGCAGGTTAATGCATATCTGAGGGGCATGTGAAGCACCTGGGAGTTGGCTTATTGCTTCCAGTGACATGAACAGAGCTACCTAGAGTTAACTACTTTGTTTTAACTGACACTTGTGAGCTTTTGGTAGCAGCCAAATGTAACGGGTTTAAAAAGTTTTTGTTAAAATCTAGTGGCATGTGAGTGATAATTTTGTGACCTATCACATCCCAGGGGTGTGTGTGTGTGTGTGTCTGATTCTGAAGCCTGTGCATGTGACTACAGCAGCAGGATATTCCACAGTCATGCCACTGGGTCCAAAAATTTGTCATTATTTGGTCAAGGTTGTTAGTCTCATGCAAATAGGCATTGCTGGTACAGGAAACACCATTTTAGGAGACCTTATATCAAGGAATTAACAGAGCGTGTTGACTAAGATACTAGAACAGAACCAGGAAGGGACTACCAGGCGTCCTTTCATACCTTTTTTAAAAAAATCTGCATGTGTTACAAAGCCCACCTGTTCAACCACACAAACACCCTTGATAATTCTGTTACAGCTGGTTTGCACTAGGATTAGATGCTCTTTGCATTAGGTTGTAGATGTAGATATGGTTTCTGTAGTGATGGGGCCGACTGCAGAGATCTATTGGCTGCTGGCTTTGTAAATTTCATTCAGTTTGGTCCAATAGCAGAAGGAGTGAGACTGGTACAGCCTGGACCCCTCTCCCTCTTCAATCTCGCTTTTTCCTTGCCGATCAGTCTCTCTCTCCCTGTCGCTGTCTCCCTGCATAGGCAATCAGAGCTCTTACTCACAGATCCAACTCTCCTTCTTGCGTTGATTGTAATGAATTTTCCTCTCGAATGTAGGTCATTTACAACAGAAAGCACCGGGTTCTTTCCAACCTAGCGTCGCTGCCGGGTTTTGTTGCTTGTTTGTTCGCTTTCCCTCCTTCTTTGGAGGGCTGTTGCATTCCTTTGGACAAGAAAAAATCGTGTTGGATTTCACCAAAAAAAGGAGGGGGGAGGGAGAGAAGCTGGACTCCGGTAAACCCTGTTCTGTGATATTCGGCTACAATCCGACTGGAAGAAGCAGGCTGGAAAAGGATCACTGAGCAGCTGCATTTATTCTTCCTCAATAAAGGTAGGTACATACAGAGGTCCGTCCTTATTAATTTTTCCCCTCTTCGTTTGCATCTGGTACTCTCGAGAGGGACTGGTTTGCTGCAGTCATCTCTGCGCTTTATTTTGGCCACCCTTTATAGGGGGGAAAGCGGGGGGGGGGGATACTTTTCTTTCTTTTTTCTTCCACCATTATAGATGATCTGCGTGTCATATATGCAGCCCCCCACCGCCTCATTCCCAGACCACTATTATTAACTGATGGGGGGCACTTTGCTGCAGTCAGCTATTTAGAAAGGCTCTGGGGCTCTGTGTGAGATGTTTACAAAGTAGCTCATGCCTTACAGACAAATAAACAGAAGAGTGGTGGAGAGAAGAGCAGGGAAATATCTGCAGTACAGGGAACGACAGAGCGACGATAGTTTCCTGCAACCCAGGAGATCGGGGATTGTGCAAGGGAGCACCTTCATGCACTTTGGAGGGGGGGGGGGGTCGTGGGAGTATTGCAAAACAGGCACGTTGTTCTTTGGTTTTCCGCTCCCCTCCACTTAGGAAGGAATGGTTTGGTAGGGATTTGGGGCTCTTGTTGAGGCGTTAAACTCGTCTTTTTCTTTCTTTTGCTGGAGGCTGCCTGCCCACCCCCCCTTTGATGCATGGGATAATACACGTGATTGATTTTCAGGCTGGCATTCGGGTGGGTTCTCTTCACCCCCTCCTTCTTTATTGTTTGTTTCTTTGGTGGAAAAAATAAGGGGATGGGAGGGTAAAATCAATCGCCTTCCCTGCAAAGGAGGAGGTAGGGGGAGGGAGAACAGGATTGCGGGATCCTCTGTGTATGCATGGGGGGGGGGGGGTTGTTTCTTCAAGAAATCTCTATACCTTCCTGGAGAGAAAAGCTGCCAACTCCCTCCGCTGCCTGAAATGCTTTATCAAAACGCGGGCAACTGGAAAGTTAAGAAACCTAGAACTGGTTAGTATGCCCCCTTGCCTAAATGCCCAGCACCCTGGGGCCGCCTGTGCGCTTTTATTTCTGCCCCCTCCTTCTCTGCACTGCAGCTGCCTTCATTTTCTTATACCCCCCTCCACTCTGCAGGGCGCTGTGAATGACGATCTGTCCCTTCTGCAGCCACCCATGAAGGGGGTCATGGAGATCCAGCTGTTAACTTGTTACCATCCTTTCTCTTCACATCTTTTTTGCTAAACTGTTACTCCCCCTCCTTTCCTAGCCTGTGGGACCTCGCTGATATTTAAGATTTCTGGAAAGGAAGATCCGTGTGTGTGTTTTTGGAGGGGGGTAAAGCTCCCTCTGCCCCCCTCCCCATCTTCCCACTGCAGACACTTGGAAGTCCCTGATGCAGACAGGTCTCTCGCACATGGTTTGGCGCTGACAGGCTTCAACTGCACCACCCCAGGTCCCTCTAGCCAGGTTAATCTGTGGAAATCCTCGGACCACTGTTAGTTTGGGAGCATTTCTGAGCGTTCTCTAGCCTTTCTTCAGTGGCGAACTTTTATGCCTGTGCTGGCAACTGTTTTTTTCCCCTCCAGAGGAAGTTAGCTTTTCAGTTCACCCATTTTATCCTCCCAAGCCATTTGCCAGGTGTTATCAACTGCCATTGCTGCAGTTACAGCCCAAGGGTAAAGTGAAATGAAACCAACAGCCTTGAGGGAGTCCCCCTAAAGCAACAGTTAGTGGCCCTCTTTGATGAGCATTTTCTATCTTAACCCAGGCTCAAAATGGGAAATCCTAGAGGTTAATGCCCACAGACTATTTATATCTTCTAAGAAGGGACCCAGCCTTTACTTAGCATCAGTTTCTGCAGATGGCATTCTGGTTACTTACTGGATGTTTGCAGGTTGTGATTTCCTAGTTTCCATTTTGCTGGAAGGATATTTTGAACACAGGGATCCATTGGGAAGTAGTTACGTTCATTGACTTGTTAATTGCTATCTTTGCTGTACAAGGTTAAGGCAGTTATTTCCAGGATAGAAAAAATAAAGTCGGGTTAATGGTCTCTGCTTGTGGGCTAGGTAGCATTTTTTTTCTTTTTGAAAGCAAATAGTCAGACAACCTTTATTTGTCCTGATGCTGTGCTAATTTTCATACTAGATGAAGGCAGGGAAAAATAACTTTTGTGGGAGGGGGGGAAGGGGGAGGTAGAAACAAGCAGGTGCTGTTCTTGCAAGAAGATTCCACAAGGTGGTAGTGTGGACACTTCTTAATGATATGTATTTTATTTATTTTGGGGGAAGGTTTGGTCAATTGCTTGAATGGTTTTATTTCCATGCACTTCTCTCTGTATCTTAAAAGACCCCATTGTAAGTCTGTTTTGCAAATTACAAAAGCAGGATTGTGTTACAAATCAGAGGGACACTCACCCAGGCCTTCTTTCCTATCCATTTACTAGGTCTCAAGGAATAAAAGGGGTTATGAGATTTCAAAGTTTATATATATATGAGACTGAGAATTTCAATAAATGCAACAAGATACAGCGGTGATGTCAAAGGATGTGTAAAAAATGAAAAATGAAGCTTCAACTATATTAGAAAAATGAAGCATTCTGGATTAAAGTGTAGCCAGTCTGGTAGTTTAATAACCAGATGCACAGAATGATTTACCTATAGAATCCATTATACTCTATTATATTTTGCTGCTGAGTTTGAGCTTTATGAAGGGGGTGGACTCTGTCTATTTAAGGCACTTTCCTGTTTTTCAGTAGATGTTTAATTTTATAAAAATGAAAGAAAGGACTGGAAGAAAATATATGCTTGGAATTATCATTAAGGAAAGAGGGGGAAATAAAGATGTTCGCTTGAGGTGAGACTATATAGTGGCCGGTGGAAAGGGCAAAAGGGCAAAGTGATTGGCAGCAATGTCATATGGAAATTTCTGAGTTTGCTTTATTTGCTGGAAATCTTGGGACCAGTGCAATATGGAGTTCATTGCAAAACAGAATGTCAGATTAATGGAAGGATAAAATATGATTCTTGTGTATTGGAAACAGATGATGAAATACATAATACTTAATAAGTACATAATAAGATTACATTGCTTCCTTATTACTGACATAACAGAATGATTCTGGGTTATCAAATAATATGATTTATTACATTGTTCAGTTTTGAATTCATTGTCTGAAAACCGTCCTTCCTTCCCCATTCTGTGTATAATTCTTTTCTCTAGCAGTTATGCAGTTATGTAGCAGTCCTAGCTTGTTTATTCAAATACAATATTGCATTTTAGTTAGAATTATAAAATACCTACACTCATGTCATGTCATATAAAAGATATGCTTCTTACTGTGCTATCAATAATATAAATAAGCATAACTGGCATTACACCAAGCACATTAATTTAACATGATTCAGATGCACTAAAAAGCCCATTTTCTTTCATCTTAACAATAGTGACCACGTATAAATGTAATTTCAATTTTATCATAACTATATTAGAACTTTTTTCTGCCATACTTCTTTTTCTGTGAGTTCTGAAGCATTCATTTCGTAATGTTTCAAGGCACATAACTCAAGTTGCTAGTACACTGCACTGAAAATACAGCTATCTTTAAATATGTGTTCTGGACAAGTCAGAATATGACAATTCCTGATATGAGAATGGTAAATAGAATTCTTTGCAAATAATAACAATAAACCAGAACTCTGCATTAAAAAAACCCCAAATTTACAATTATATAATGATAGAAAAGTGTGAAAGCAACTCTTCTTGTGCATGATTTATTTTAAAAAATGACATCATCTTAACTGATAATCGCTTACTGCTCACAGATGCTCATTTCATTCTGGTTGATAAATTCAGTGTGATTTAAAAATCGGTGATCAGGGTTTGTCAAATATGACTGTTTTAAATATACTGAAGTTCATCAGCATCATCCTCACTGTGACTCAGATACTTCCATGTGTACACATTGAAGATTGTCACTGCTGTTACTTCATAGATACATCCTTGAAATACAGTTATAATTTGACTCTTCTCTCTGTACATCACCAACAGTCTTTTTTACATAGTAGCGAGAAAAATATGTAGTGCTGTTTTTGACAGGTTCTCAGTACAGCTGCTACTTGGCCTTGAAAAGAGAAGGATTGTTGTCTGATGGACTGAACCGCCCACTGTGTGGAACAGATCCACGTGGGCGGGACAGCATCTTTCTTTCAATTCCATGCATGTTTCTGTCATTCTGCCTTTTGATGGCCTGGCATAAGGACAAAAAGGAGCCAGAGCAATCTGTCACATGATCAATGTTCTTTGCTAATGTGTGCACTTCAGTAAAGGTACACTTACCTGAAAATCTAGGAAAGAAAAAAAGAAACATTAGAAATCCAGAGAATAAATACAAAAGAGGACATTGAAGTATTCAGATCAATCACAGGAGTTTTCATGTCAACCTGCAGATTTTCTCCATTGAAGTGCAGCTCAGGTATAAAGCTATATTTGTAAAGCATTTATGTTATGAGCCATTTTGATCCCCGTATCTGGCAGGGTTATGTATTCAGTTCTCTCACCTTTTAATAGGCCTCATTCTATTTGCTTTAGTAGTCCCCTGATCTGAATTGCAAGGGGAAAATATGCTTGTTGTCTGATAGAAATGAGATTTCATTGGCAGTATTCCTGGAAATAATAGATAGTGAAAGCCCATTCAGTACATGAAGGTGAGGAAGAAAAACAAAGAGGAAGAAAATCTTGTGCAGAAAGGTAGTGTTTTCAGAATAAAAATGATGTTTGCATTTATGTTTTGAAGTAACAGCAGTGACAATCTTCAATGTGTACAAAGTTGTACTGCTTTTGTGGAGTGGGTTGAACTTAATGTATTTCAGTTTGTTCTTACCTTGTGAATCATGTTAGGGTAAGAAATAGGACTTATCCCGAGCCACATGGCTTTTTTCATAGCTGAACAATGATTTGAATTTGGGTTTGCCCATACAAACCCAACACTCAGTCTGATATACCCTATGATATTGTGATGAAAACACTTCTTTAAAACACTAATGCTGGTATATTCAATGGTAGACTCATGAGTGACACCAGAATATAATGCTGCTTCTGAAATATGGATGAAGAGGGTAGTTTCATCCTAAAATGGGCAGTTTACCACTCTTGATTTCCACTTCAATTAATGAAAAATAATATTAGTTCTATGACTTGAATTTAAAGAATAAACGAGTAGTAAGCAATAGGGATGTGCACTTGAAAAACAAACAGAAATTTTCAGATTTAGATTTTGGGAATGGTATCTCATACCAATATTCTGGATTGTTCAGGTCATCGTATCATCTTGGAATTTGGATTTGTGTTCTTTCCCCCCATAATTCTATTTTTTTTGTTCCATTATTCCATATTGAGACTCCAGGGGGCGGGGTAGAATGGCTGTTTTTTGAGTGAATGACACCAAAAGTGTATGGAACCTTCTCTGTCTACTAAAGAAACCCACTCCCTGCAGGTTTCCTATGGGGGAAAAATCCCATGCTTTCTTCAGGGCAAAGAAACCAATACTAAGCACAAAAGAACAGCCTCCAGATTCAAGCAGAAACCACAACCCCAACAGAACCAATGTCAAACCCAAGAATCCAATCATCATGATTGGGCAGCCACTTCTAATGCTCCCATTAATGTCTTATTCCATTGCCAGGAAGAATTGCCTCCCTTTCGCCTCCCTCCTGCTGTCCAGACATGCTGTACAATTGAAGAAAAACAGGCCAGGGGAGGGGGCCTTAAAATGCCAACCCTGGATATTCTTAAATGTTTCTGGAATGTTTTGTGACCCAATTATTGGTATTCTGGAAAACCTGAATATTGTTCTGGACATCCAAATATATCTGAAAAATACCAAGAAGGTGTTTTTGGGATATATATTCATAATGAAGTATATGAATGCATGTCCCTAGTAGGCAGATGGAATGGAGACATCTTCAGAATGGATTTCTCAGTAGGTTGTTTGCAGCCTAATTTCCCTTTTTACTCCAGTCACAGTTGCATGTGCTTTTTGTGCAAGCATATCCCATGATTCCCAGCACAACTTTTGGGTAGTGAAAGAGGTTTCTTCTCTTTTTCACCAACAGAAAAACTGGTTGGATCAAACCCTATGGATGTACCAACTTAAAAAACAGGTGACCAAACTGATTTATGCCGGAGATAAGAACTATAGACATTTTGATGCTGGGATGACATACTCTCTGCATGCCTTGGGCCTTCTTTCTAAGGGTAAACTCCCTTCCCATTTAGCCTTGATTAGCCCAAAGTTATGTAGGACCTTTATGCATGCATGATTTAACCACCCTTTTTAATGGTATTGCTGGGACTAGGGCTAAACTCCCTTCATATTCAGAATTCTTGATTAGCTCAAAGGTATGTAGGACCTTTTTCAGATCCCAGTTGGTGGACTTTCTTGTACGTGTTCTCCTGCAGTGCTCTTATGTGTTCCAGTCTAGGCTAAAATGGATTATGCCTTGTTTTGATAAATGAAATGTGTTTCCTCTAGAGATATTAGAGCAAAAGGTTCAATTCCTCTTAGAGGATTCTGACTCTAAACATATTGTTTTGTCGCTTTATTTCTAGAGGTTTCAGAGAAATGTTGAAGAGAGGTTCTAGTAAGTTTTCTTTCAGCTTTATTGTTCTAGCCCTAGGTCTAGGAACATGGAAAGAAAGAAAGAAAGAAAGAAAGAAAGAAAGAAAGAAAGAAAGAAAGAAAGAAAGAAAGAAAGAAAGAAAGAAAGAAAGAAAGAAAGAAAAAGATTATACCAACACACTGTTTTCTAAAGTAAAAAGGAAATTTAGGTTTTGACACTGATCTTCGGGTTTCCATCACTTCCTATGATCTGCCTCCATGATAACACCAGCCACAAACAAAAACTATTCAAACATTTTATTGTTAATATTCATTCATTCCATACTATTTGAAGTGTGAAAATACAAATACAATAATTTATATGACTAGTTTTAGAGAAATTGACCTATTATTCTCTGTTTATAAATTGTAATGCAAGACAACTTCAGCTTAACTTGGTTGCAAATGAGCAAATTAAGAATAAATTAGGAAATTCTGATAAGCAGTAAAATAGCTCACATCTAAAATTCTTTAGATTTGATTAGTTTGGCCAAATTAACATGAAACCCATTCTGCATCCTATATTCTCTTATGGCCATACTAAACATTGCTTTTTACATGAGTTTGCCACAGGGACTTGCAACCATACTGCAGCTGTGTAAAAAGCACAGGCAGGCCTGATTCATACTGGAATCACGGTATAGGGGAGGAGGGTCTGCTGTCTTTCTGCACACCATTTCTGCAGCCAGGTGCTATGAAAGAGAAAGTGAGCATTATTTGCTTCAGTGCATATGCTCTGAATAGTTTTACTTGCAGCCCCCTGACTTAGCCACTAACACCTCCCACCGGCAGACAGTTTTCGAAGAGGAGGGATCAGTGCTACTTTGCCTGTGGTCAGGTATGAGGAGTGAAGTAACCAAGTGGTTTGACATGGTGAAATCCATGGTAAAAATAGAATGAACACCAGAAAGATCTTTTCAAGCCATGTAATCAAATGGCAAATGTAAGAAAGTGATATACATTGGAGCAGAAACATCCTGATTTCATGGACCTGATTGTCTCAGATCTTGAGTTTTAATTGACAACTCATTAAAAATATCAGCTTAGTGTGCTTTGACTATTAAAACTGCAATGATGTGACAGTTATAATGAAAGAACTGAAAATAATATGGCCCGTATCATAACGGGTTTATATAAAGCAACTGCACAACCACATTTGCAGCATTGAGTATCACAAAAGTGTAACACAGACCTGGACAGGTTCATAGAGTAGCAACCCAAAAGATCGAGAATCTGGAACACCTTCCATATAAGACAAGGCTGTTTATGTGGGATTTTATTTTAGAGGAGAAAAGCTATAGGAGGACATGATAGATATAAATTTACCAAAAATATGGATAGAGTGAATAGAAGGAGATTATTCTTTGCTTATAGTAATAGAACTTGGAGTCATCCAAGGAATTCATTGGCAATATACCCAGAACAGACTACTGGAAATAATATTTAACAGAAGACAACTGAAAATTTTAAAAAAAGATTTCAAAATTCACAAAGGAGGATAAGCTTATAAATAGCTGCTACATTGCTAACAGCAGTATAATATCTGAACACTAGATAGTGAAGGAGAGGAATTTTGCCTTCATACCTTCCTTTTAGGCACTCAGAGAGTACCTACTGGTCAGAGTTAGAGGCAGAATGTTCATGGATCTTTTTGTTATGTTTATAGGGCTGAGACTAATGATTAGAACAAATGGGAGGCACAATTAGTGTGGTTTACCATTAGTAGTCAAGAATATATTTTGAGAACAATAGCATAAATCAAAAGTTTGTCCAAGCTGATATCTTAGGCCATCAGGAGGAGCATGGAAGTGAAGTATTGTTGGAGCATGTTGAGGTTGTTAACTGAAGGTTTAAAAGGAGAACGTGGTACAAGCAATGAATAAACTAAAGAAACATTAGGATTGAAAAGTAGGTATGATGGTTCTGGCAGGGAGTAGTAAGACCATGAGAAGCAGGGGAAGACACGTGTCATCCAAGCAAAGAACATCAGGCTGCTCTGGTAACATTTGCATCCAGCAAGATCTGCAAAAGTGGTTCAGTACTTCATGTCAGTGGTCAGCTATGGGATGGTAGAATGTAGAATAGCCTGCCATAGCAGAATGATCCTAGTTCAAGCCCTGGGGTCTTTCAAAATGTGAAGCCTCAGGTACAGCAATTTCCTTCCTGTCTTAAAAAAAAAAAAGAGGGTGCCTTTCTGTGGCATGGTCAATGGCTGGTTAGTGGTTATCATTAAAATAACACTTGCAGTATTTTCAAATTAAAGATCAAATTAAATATCAAAGATATACTGGCCGTATATCAGAGATTACACTGAGGGCCAAGCTACAAGTGACGAATGACACTTGCCTGGCAAGTGGAGAGCAAGAGAATGTCAAGTGAACAGGGAGGAATACACGTGAGTCTGTTCACTTGCCAGGTAAGTGTCATTCGTCACTTGTAGCTTGACTCATAGTTGAAAGAAACTTGCAACATATACCTAAGAACACTGCAAGTACTCCCCCTCCCTTTGAATAGACCTGATTAGGATTCGGAGGTAGCCCTGCTTAGTATTGCTTTCTCTAGCATTCCTTCCATTTGTTCCTATAATTGTAGAGGTAGATGACACTGGCACTTATATTGCATCTTCACTTTCAGTAAAGGATGTTTTTATAGCTGCGCTCACCTGTGCCCTTTCTTTGTAATGCATTCAGTTTTATGTTCAACATATAATATACTCAAATGAATATGACTTTCAAGAGATATGGCAGGACTTTTTGGATTCTACTTTCCCATGTTATTTTGGGAATACTGTTCTTCTTGAATAGAGTTGCTGAAACTTTTAAGCTTTGAAGATTAATGGAACTCTTATTAGAAACACATTATTGAAAGTATCACAATGGACTCCTTAAATGATAAGGATGAGGGAAGAGAAAAATGCACTATCATTCATTATTTAAATGATTTTTGTTTAAAAAAGGAAGAAATAATTCAGTCAGAATGGAACTATTTTGTTGGACTTTGGTAATAGTATAAAAGGGCCATATTGCAGAGTAATTGAGAGCATAAATGGAAAATAGATTAATGTAATAAGATGAGAGGAAATTTTGTAACTATCGAACTATACATTTGTTACATTAGGACTATGTAATATGAAAATATTCATTAGGCATGATTTTATAACCTCTGTCCTACTTTACAGCGACAGTGTGGTTGGTTCTGAATAATGCTTTCGCATATGGGTTCCCTGTGAATGAAAGTGATTAAGATCAGGAAGGCACAATAGATCAGTGATAGAGTGCACATGTTGCAACAGAAGGTCCCAGGTTCAGTCCTTCACGGGAACATGTCAAGGCTGAAAAATTCCTGTGCCAGAAGCTCAGGAAGAGAACTGATGATATTCAGAACAAATAACACCAGGTAAGATACACTAAAGGTTCGACTTACTGTGATAATTTGGCACTCCCAGCAGCAGCATCGCTGCTTCAGCTGGGGGCTGAGCTTCGCCTCCCTGTGAGGAGGGAGAGGCAGAGCGATATCCCAGCTATTCAGGTATTTGACCGGGGGTGGCGCCACGTGCCTTAAAAGGGAGCTCCACCCACCTAATCAGCAGTTGCATTGCATGCTTGGCCCACCCACCTCACCCTGTTATAGTGCAGGATTAGCTGGCTGCTATTTCCAGAGCCAGGAAGGATTTTTTTTATCTTTTCTCCCAAATTGGCTTGGGTTTTTTTTGCTTACTTTGCACTGCTAGCAGAGGTTTGAGGACATTGGCTTAGGTGGTGTCAGCTTAGCTGGTCACTGGCAGGTTAGGATTGGGGAATAGGGAGTGGGCCGGTTAGCACCCCATGGCACATCTCCATTGGTAGGGAAATGGGGTCTACCATGAGTGTGGTATGCTTGTGACAGCTACCACCACATGGGCAGATGGCCCATGGGGGAACCCCATGGAGAAATCCTTCCCTCATGCTGTATGGCTGAAGCTTTAGGAGATTGAAAGGGGGAACCATTTTGCCTGGCCAGCAAGGTCAAAGCCATTTGATGGATGTTTACACCCGGGGCAGTGGAGTTCACCCAGACAGGTCAAGGTGGAGATCCAAGGGTGACCCAGTGGCTTGACCTGTAGTGCCAATTGGCTTTTGCTGTGGTTTTATGGTTGATGTTATGTTTAATAAAAATGAAGAGACAGACATGAAGCTTGGAACTAAGGGCTAATAAAGTAGCCCTTAGTTCCAAGCCTCATGTCTGTCTCTTCATTCCAGCTAGGGGGGCAAATTCATATGTTCAGATTTAGTTAAAAGGGTTGCTCTATTATAGACAATTAATGTAAGTTTTCTGATACTCTATTTAAATATTGAATTGCATGTATGGATTATCATTACCACCTGTTCTACAAAAGACTTTTAAAGTTCTTCTTTACTTTGTTCTTTAAAATAATTTTTCAATGTATTATAAGCTCCTTGAGATAACGAAGGTTAAGACCATGGCAATGCAGTGGGTTTCTGGAGGGACAACTTCTAGAGGGACAGTTTTGTGTTAGTCTGTTGTAGCAGAAACAAAGCATCTTATTGCAACTTAAAAGACAAATTAATTTGTTGTAGTATAGACTTTCATAGCCTGGTGCTCCTAGACATCTCAAGAGGACAGAGGCATGGGTAAACTTTGACATGAACTAATACAATTATGTTCTGAATACTAAGCATAAGTGGAAAATAGATGTGTTGCACTCAAATATGTTTGCCAGTCCTGATCTAGGAGAGGCTTTTTGATATAGTGGATCTATAAAAACAACAACTGTGTTTATATACTGCTCTTCTAGACAGATTAGCGCCTACTCAGAGTCCTTCAGGATGACTTAACACCCACTCAGAGTGGTTTACAAAGTATGTTATCATTATCCGCACAACAAAACACTCTGAGAGGTGGGTGGGGCTGAGAGAGCTCCTAGAAGTTGTGACTGACCCAAGGTCACCCAGCTGGCTTCAAGTGGAGAAGTGGGGAATCAAACTCGGTTCTCCAGATTAGAGTCCCGCACTCAGATTATTATCTCCACAATACAGCTGGGGAGCTGGGACTGAAAGGAATGGCTTACCCAAGGCCACCTGCTGAGCTCATGGCAGTAGAGAAATTCAAACCAGCAGAACTCTGATTTGCATCCCAACCACTTAACCACTATGCTTCTAATATGGTCTATGAGAAGGTTTACTTGAAGCTGGTATTCTACTGTGGTTGATTTTCCTGGCCAAAGGAGCAAAGTTGATTTTCAGCCTACACCTCTTTTGCTCACTATGTTAATTCATTCTGTGGTCACCGAGTGTTCATGGAATGCTAACTCCATCAATTATTTAGCAGTGCTCTAGTCTACAATGTAGAAAAAATGTGGCCTTTGAAATAATACTGAACTACCTCTCCCTGCATATTTGATTTTAGGGTGGCTTGTGTAATGGCCTGGGATTGAGCTTTTTGGTAGCTACCCCATAGATAGGGCATGTCCAGCAAGGCAGAAAAAATGGAATTATTCTGAAGAACATTTGAGTCAGTCCAGGTTGTGGGTAGGATGGTTTTATATTCTTTATTTTAACATACAATGTTAATGTTTTACATTTACAATATAAATGTTTTACATTTGGTTTTTAATGTTAAATGTTTTTAATGCCTTTTAAAAATTAATGTGTAACCTTAGTGTGTTATACTTATTGTTGTTCCCTATCTTGTGTCATGAGACATTGGGGGAAAAGGTGTGTTTATAAATATTTAAACAAAATAAAGAAATGAACGTTTCTGAGAAATTTAGGATGAAGACAGACCGATACTCATTAAATATTGTACATTTGTAATTATTTCCTGGATTTTCCCATCCAGGTAAATCATGTGGGAGGTGAATGACTACAATAGTGAAATATACAAGATTCTGTTAGTGTGGTAAAAGTGGCCTGATTGCCCATTTTCTGCCCTGATGCCTTGGTATAGGTAAAGGGGACAGAATTTTCTGAGGAAAGAGGATGGGGAACAACAGAAGGATGATTACATTTTTAAAAATGGTACTCAGCATTAGACATGGGCATGAACCAAACAGATTTAATGACTCTGCAGTTCGTGGTTTGGTGCCGACAATGATCCCAAGATCGTGAACTGCAATGAACATTTTCCGTTGCCGAACCGGTTCACGGTTCATGGTTTGTGGGGCGCAGAACGGCCCCCGTGGCACGTACAGAGCCCATATTCCTGGGGAGTGTTTGGCAAGCTCTCCTATAGCCATCATCCAAGTTTGGACAAGATTGCAAAAGGGATCTTGGTGTTATACCCTCTCCAATCCAAGGCCCCCAGGAAACTCTCACAAAAATCCAAGCTGAATTATACTCTCAGTCTCTCTCCCCAAATGCTAGCAAGTGGCAAGCAAGAGCTCTGTTCCACTCCACTGCTCACTGAAAGTGAAACCCAGCCTGGGAGCCCACGGCTATTTATAAGCACAGGTCCCATTGAGCAATGCAGGAGGTCTGTGTTTGGCCGTCAGAGCTGCCTATCAGGGTTTTCAGGGATGAGATTGGAGTGCCCGTGGCTACAGAACACCCCCTTCCCCCTCCCTACCCTGGGTGTCTTCTCCCAACTTATAACTGCTTTGCAGCTCTGTGGTTGGAAGGAAGACCTGCTGATCAAGGTAAGCTGGGCTTCCATTCGGGTTTCCAGGGTGACAGAAGGAGTGCAGACAGAGTTCAGGCATTCCCCCAGCTCCGTTGCCAGGGGAATTGATTGCTGGTGCCTGACTGTCTGGCTTCCCGAACTGCTGCCGAACACACCGAGCCAGGCGTCTCCCGAATGCTGGTTCATTCGCTGTAGACAATCACGAACCTCTGGATTGCGATCGAGCAATCGCAAATTTCGTGTGTTTTTGAAGTTCGTAATGGGGTTCATGCCCATCTCTACTCAGCATTATATTATTTATGTGACAAAATGGAAGGGTTCCTTTTCCCCTAAAGTTGCCAAGCTGCAGGTGGGGTCTGGAATTTATCTGGGATTGCAACTCAGACTACAGATATCAGCTCCCCTGGAGAAAATGGCAGCTTCGGGGGACAGACTCCATGGCATCACATTCCTGATAAGTCCCCTGCCCTCCCCAAACTCTTCTCCAGATTCTTCTCTAAATTTCTAGGAATTTTCCAATCCAGAGTTAGCAACTCTTACTTGCCTTCTTTTTTTGCTTTTTCATCAGTGTGAGTTATCCCATCACCATCTGCTCAATACATTTTGGGAAAGCAGAGTTGTAGCCAAAGAACCTTGCATGGGGAAGATATGGATGTTCTTTAAAAGTAGCTTACAAATATCTTCCATAACCTCTTCCAAGTTCATTTCTAAATGTCTAAACAACTCTGTGAAAACATTAAGTGTAACATATTTCTTGTTTTTGTTTTGCACCTGCATTCACTTAATGTGAAAAATTGCCCTAGGCTAAAGTTTTGAATTGTCTATCTTAGAAAATCTAATTTTTAAACAAGCTTTTTATTTGCATAATAATTCATGATTAAGAAACTCAACATCTGGCACACTATTTTGTGTTCAGTAATAGCTGTAGTAGTAAAATGAGCTAAGGTTGCATCTGAGGGCCAAGCTAGAGATGACAGAACCTGCCTGAGAGAAAAATTATTACAAGAGGAGATAAGAAAAGGAATTGGCCTCATCCACGGACAGTTTTTATAAAAATTAGACCTTTACTTCCCTGCTTGATTCAGATGTAAGGGCAAACCACAGTTTGATTTGACACAAATAACAACAACAACATTCAATTTATATTCTGCCCTTTACGACAACTTAACACCCACGCAGAGCAGTTTACAAAGTATGCTATTATTATCCCCACAACAATCACCTTGTCAGGTGGGTGGGGCTGAGAGAGCACCAGAGAGCTGTGACTGACCCAGGATCACACAGCTGGCTTCAAATGGAGAAGTGGGGAATCAAACCCAGTTCTCCAGATTAGAGCCCCATCACTTTTAACCACACACCAAACTGGGGAGGTTTCAGAGAAGTTTTGACTTGCTGGCTCATAATGTAACTAAAACATCTAGGGCGTTTATTGTTTCTAATATAATCTATCTGCCTCTGAATCATATAGGCACCTTCCCTGACCCAAAATTTATATCTGTTTAATTCTGACTCGTCAAGAAAATATAGTCTCTTGGAAAGTAGCTGGCTTTCAGCTCAGAATTCAACCAGATATGGGTAGAACAAATTCACCTGATATGGTACAACTGACAAGATTTGGGTTACATTGTAGCAGTTGTTGTATACCTTCTTTGGAAAAGAAGGTACTTACTATATCCTCTGAAGTTTTGAAGCAGTAGAACATAATGTAAATTATACACAGCTGGACAGTCGTGTCACTGGAGGCTGTAAAGCAGCCTCCCTCAGTAGCTCTGTTGGCCAAATTAGAAATGTTAGACATGTAGACATGCACAAAGCAGGTAGAAAACTGGAAAAGTTGCCATTCTGAAGATCAGCAGTTGCTTAATGCACTGATTCTTGTTTTATAATAGGTAGACAAGTTTGTGCCACTGGAGATAATAGAATTGTGGTAAGGCGTATTGTGGATAGTATTGATGAAATGTCAAGACCGTAACAGATACTGCTATAAAACATCATTGTTAGCATTAGTGGTTATGTCTTATTATCTTGATGAGCTTGTATATATTTATTCAATGGAAGACACAAGGAATATGAGAATACTGAAGTGGTGTCTCCAAAGTAAATTTTATATGTTTCTTCTATTATTCACGAGCACCATCCTCATCATCCTCATCATTGTCATCACCACTCATATATGAAAGCTGAAGCTCACAATAATGGACAGGCAACACATACTTTGCAAGAGTTCTCTACATAATACATATGTAGATATTTGACAGTTAATTACATCACATAGGGCTTAATCCTTTGGGATCAGGACCATTCTGCAACTTTGGTTGCCAATACTGTATTTAATCAAAAGGAAGGAAACCACAAATATAAGACACCCACTTCCAATGTTACAACCGCCCCCCCCCCAACAAAAAATACTGGCTATAACTGTAACTTGTGTGCATATATAAGACAACTCCTCTTTTATAATGGCATACCTGAAAAAATGGAGTCTTGTATGGGAGTAATTACTGTAGACTAAATGATAATTGAAATACATTCATGCAGCCAAAGGAGAAGAACATCATCAGAGTTTACCATCAGGAAATCAGTAGTTGGTCTGAGGCATGTAGCAAAAGCAGCATTCTAGAAAAAGTGAAATCTGCATAGTGAACTGAGGCCTGGAGCAGCCTTAGAGAGATGGGGGGTGGAATAGCATCAAGTCTTCTGTGATGCACTTTACATAGTTCTCCCCTCAGAGTCAGCTAGGAGACTCCATTTGGTGCAGAACGCTGTAGCTCAATTGTTTTCCGGGGCTAGGAGGTACACACATATTACTCCCATTCTGCAGTTGCTCCATTGGTTGCCCATCAATTACCAAGCTCAATTCAAGGTTCTGTGTACAGCTATCTCATACAAACCCATTCATGGCCTTAGCCCCTCCTATCTGCATAACTGCCTCTCTGCCTTTGTTTTGCCACAGCAGCTTCACTCAACTGAATAAGGCCTTCTGCAGGTACCATCCTGAAAGTGGGTGAAATCAATAGCTGTCCATACAAGCGCATTCTCTGTGGTAGAAAATTTTTCCAGCTAACAGTCTTCTCTTTTATGTTACACCATTGCTTGTATGTTAAAGATAGCATTGTTTAAATCTTTAACCTGCTCCTCCTTTATACAGAATTCTTTTGTAGGCCAATAGCACTAACGTGAAATTTAAGAGATAACTAGATTATTTAATCTTTTCACACAGACTTCAACACCAACACACTTCTGATTAGTACTAAAAGCAGTTATTAAAAACCAGAAGATGTCCATGTTATCCATTTTCCATTTAATATACCCCACAGAGTTGTGAAGAGAAAATGAGAGTAGTGTATTGTAGTCACAGCTGGGCTCTTGAAATGAGTGAAAACAACGTAAAAACATCATCCTAAATTATTGCATGTTCCCCTATCTCATCATGAGTTTTTCTTGTGATGGGAAAGTGGAACAGGTTTAATGGTAGCTACATCTTGTTTTCCTTTTGACTCAACAGTATTTAGAATTAGATTGCCCATACTTACAGAGATTTATTAAATAAAAATACTTCACTGATAATTTCTTACGAAAAATAACTTGACATGCAGTTCCATTTCATTTGTATGCATGAACAGACCTAACTCCAGGACTCTTCTCCAGACATTTTGGTTTCAAAATTTTCTGTTAATTTTTTTTTCTTTAAGAGAAATATTTGTGTCTTCCCTTTCATTAATTTAATGAATATCTTTCCTCTTCTCTTCAAGTTTTGAAATTATTTCAAATAATATAAAACACAAGATGTCAGCCAAAACAGGACCATTAAGGGAGACTGATAAATACATGCTGAGTAGACTCTGCAGGTATTTGCTTTTATTATGAAAGACCAAATACATCACAACGATGTGAGCTTTGACACTCTCTAATAAGAGATGAAAAATAAGAAAACAGGGTGGAAAAATGAAATATACTTTTGCTTTTCTCATATGCAAATAAAGCATCCCTACTGGGACTTCTATATCAGTGGTCTGAATCCAAATGATATGAAATACTTTGCACAAAAGCCTATAATTTCTTCAGATTCTAAAAGAAGGAGAAGAAATTGTATTTTTTTTTTTAAAAAAAAATCTAAATAGGAAGCATTTGTTGTGAGCTGAAGCCAGTTTGTAGGATGAAACTGTCCAGTCTTAATAGTGATAGTTGATAGACATCATTTCTTATGAACAGAATACTGTTTAATGTGCTATTTCTATATATTAAATAATCTAATTGAATAAGACAGTCATAGGTTTCCTTTAAGGGATAAAGACACATTAATTACTATTTCCCTCATTGCTGAAGAAGCAATTTACTGAGCTTCCTTAAAGCCAGCTGTTTGTTAGTGATCTGTGACTAGATACCTATGCATTTAGAGTAGATGGACCAATCCTCTAAGTATGTCAAAGTGTAAGATTACTAATTCGCCTTTAAATTCATTTGGAGACCAGCCTCTAAAGATCTGCAGATGAAGGAATCATCTGTCTCTCTTCTTTAGTGTGAAGTGGAAATACAAACTAAAATCAAAGGCAAAACGTATTGAGCACTGGCAACCAATCTTTAGTTATTATAAAGAAGTGTATGTATAATATTTGGCATTTCATATTTAGCAGTTAGCCTATTATCAGATTATTATTCTGCCCTTCCTCTTTAGATCGCAGAGCATGTATATGTCGCCCCCCCCCCCCGCTTCTCTGTAGCTGCTTTGACACAGGGCGGTGAGAACAACAACCCAAATGTGTAAGCAGTAAAAAATGGGCTGCAGGTGCGCAAGGACAGTGTCCATAAACCCATCCTATTGCCACTTATTGCAGTTCCCACTTTACCTTGTCTCTCCTTTGTAGCAGCATGGAAACAACAATGGCTAACACTTACACTAGATCTCCCTTCAGCCCAGCAACCCCCTTCCCTTGTTCACAGCTGAGCCTTGTTCACAGCACCATGGCTGAGGTGGGGGTTGTATGGAGCTCAGCTCTGCCATTTTGAGGGTGCTCAGCTCTGCCCCTTCTCCAGGTTGGCTATAGGAAGTTGCCACCTGGATTTCTCTGCATGCAGCCACCCTACAATTCCCCTATGAAACAGTGCAATGGGGGGGAGGGGGCTCTTGCTGTGTCTCAAAGATGAAAAATACAGGAGTTTGTACTCTGAATGAACATGATGTTGTGTGAAAGCTCCCCTCAGAAGGGAGAGCATCCAGCTGGCCACACGGAGCAAAATCCCCATTTGGAAGCAGTCCCTGTTATCCTCACAATAACCTTGTGAAGTAAGTTAGATCATATCCTCTCTTCCTTCAAAGAGGTCAGAATGGTGCCCCTCTCAAACTCTGTGGATACTGTAAGTACAGGAATATCCTTTCCTAAAAGAATGCCCAGTGGCAGCATTGTAACCCCTTAGTGACCTCTGCACAAATATAAGCTCCTCCTCCCACACATGCATCAAGAACACTAATTTTTCCTTTATGTATAATAATGGTTGGAAAGTAGTATTTAGTCCATTTTGATAGTAGGTTGGATCCAAGGACTTATTTGTGCTAAATTGGATTATCCATTGGCAACAAGTCTTAGCAGAAGATAATCACTGATCTAGCTTGGCAGAGTGGAGTTGTTAGAAGCAGCCCAATGCAGTTCTGAAGTGCTGATACTAAGCATGTGATTTGTGAGTTTGAAATCAAGACCTAAATCTGTTGATTTTCTTGGCTCTTTGAAATTACTGTGTATTTTACAGGTTTGTGTAGCAGTTGTATAAAAACAGTTATAATTAGGGTTGTCAGGTCCCCCACCCCCTGGGCAGGAGATTTATTATTATTATTATTATTATTATTATTATTATTATTATTATTATTATTATTTCACATCTACATTTTTGTTTTCTTTGTCAGGCATGCATACAGCACACTCACTCCTGCTCTGAACAATGATGTCATTTCTAGGAAGTGACATCATCACACAGGCCTCTGGCACTGCACAGAGGCCTGAATTGGGCCCAATTCAGGCTGCTGTGGAGCACAGGAGCATGCTGTACCCCCTGGGAGTACCCCCTGGGAGGCGTGTTCCCCCAACCGGCCAGGTAAGCAGGGACGGGGTAGAGGTTGGAGATGGGTATCCCCTGCTCAGGTGGGAGACTGGCAACCCTAGTTGTAATATTTGTGATCTCCAGCTATTGCCCACATTGCTAAAGAAGTCATTTACTGAAACACCTTTAAACTGGTTGTTTATCAGTGATCTGTGAAACCCAGTGATCTGTGAAACCAATATTGTTAAAGTCTGTGAGCAATTTAGAGTAACACCATTATAAAGTTTTGAATCAACTAATAGAATCACTTTCTGTAATCCCAACCACTTATTTCTGCTTACTGCAGAAATTTATCAGCCATGATTATTTTGCTCTTGGGGCAGAACTGGGACATCAGAATATTTGCACTAGATTTTAATTTTGTCTGTGTCCTATGCAGTATTGAAACATATTCATTCAAAGCTGGTGATTCATCAAACTTTCCAAATCAACCCTTCAAATGTGTAGAGTGTACTCAAGGGGAAATGATGGTTCCCTAAACTTGAAAGTTGTGTAAATAATTATTATTGAATATGTTGCATGGATCAGAATTTATTGGGATGTTATTTCAGTTTTTACTGAAAGTAAGTCCAATATATTGTATGTTTATTCCAGAGTGAGTGTGTTCTTGTTCCGATCAGTGTAAGAGAAAAACTGCTCAGGAATTCTTTACATTCCATTTCTGAGGATAATACAGATCTAATCTCCCCTGTCAGAAAAGTATCAGTCAGCTATTACTGGCTGCCATCGTTTTAATATCCTTTCCTCCTGATGCAGCATAACATTTCAACCTTGAGTTTGATGCAAGTTTAGAAAGTAGATAGCTATTAATCAGACTGCTATTGGAATTCACAAATGACCAAAACTTCAATCCTAAACTTATTTGGGAATAAGTTCCACTGAACTTTGTCTTGCTTAAAAGTATACAGTTATCCAGGAACATCACGTACAGGGTTTTTTTGCATGAAAGATAAATTTGTGTCTTAATAATATATGATTGATTTTCATCCTGATATGGGCAATTTGATTCTCTTAAAGCTTTATCTTTAGCATGATGAATGATATACAGCCTAGGTAACATTAAACATTAGGGGAGCTCATTAGTAATCAAGTGAAGCTTTAGTTGATAGATTGGTTGGGCAAGTTTTAATTAATGGGGCTGAGAATTAAGACCATTTTTAATGTTATTTTGATGTTTTGTTTTAGTAAAACAGGTAATAAAAATACTTATTTCATCTCTTTCTAACAATAAGTGGTTGCTTTGCAATATTAAATTTCAAATTACCTTGTGCTTCCTTCCTTTAGATGATAAAAAGTTATTAGATGTAATTGATTGATTCATTATTTCATTAAAATGTAGCTGATTGATCACCTAAGTCTTTTAGTTGACACACCTATATAAAGTTTCCCAAGTACCTTATAAAATGTGTGCAGTTTGTTTCTGCAACAGCAGCTGTTAGCTGGAGCATGTGTGGACACAACTAGAGGTGGACACAAACAGCAACACAAATTTTAAAAAGCCATGAGAAGTCCGATCAGCTGTTCGTGAGCAAGCTGTTCGTGAGGCCCCGTTCCTGACGAACGTATTCGTTCAAAGCCCTGTTTGTGGTGTTCATCAGACGTCCATCAAGCCAGACAGTCTGGCACCTTTCAATCAATTCCCTTGGCAACAGTAGGCACTGACATTCTGAACTCTGTCTGAACTTCTGTTGCACTGGAAACCCCAATCTAAGCCCAGGAGCACTTCTCCGCTGACTCAGCCGCTTGTCAGGGAAAGCCCTGATAAGGGCTGATTGTAGCCTGCTGGGGTGAAATGCTCTTCTCCTTGCTGCTGCACAGCAGCAGGGAGAGGGGCACTTCCCCCCCAACTCAGCTGCTTGTCAGGGTTTTCCCTGACAAGTGTCTGAGTGCAGCCTGCTGTGGTTTAAATTTCCCTTTCCCTGCTGCTGCGCAGCGCAGGAAGAGGGACATTTAAATCCCCCACTCAGCTGCTTGTCCTTCCACTCAGCTCCTTACAGCCAGCTAGAAGGAGGGAGATTTTGAAGCGAAGGAGGTTCCCAATGCCATTTGCAAATGGTGCAGGGAACTTTTTTCCCTTCCAAGTCTCCCCCCACTCCCTCCATCCAGCTGGAAGGAAGGAGACGTTGAAGGGAAGGAGGTTCCACACACCATTTGCCAACGACACAGGGAACTTTCTTCCTTTTCAAGTCTCCCCCCTCCTTCCCACGAACAGCCAACCGCGAACACGTTCGTGAACACGGTCATGTTCATGGTTGTTAGTGATTCCCTGTTCATGGATGGCAACGAACAATGAACATAGTGTTCATTTTTTTTTCCTGTTCGTGCCCACCTCTAGTTTCAACCAGTTGGTACTGTGGAAGAACGCCATGTCTGGGAAAACAACTGTGCAGTCTTTCTGTCAGGTTAGGTTGCAGATGGATCAGGCTGTACCACAAAGTGATTAAAGGGCCTCCTCTCTTCTGTTAAGCCTCAATAGAAAAAACATACCAAGCACATATAAACCCAACTGAGGATTAAAATGCAAAGGCTACCAGTTCCAAGTTCTCTGTGTGCTCTTTTTGCACGATACATCTATGTCTGGACAAATATATCATTTGCATATTTTTATGATTATCTTGAAGTGGCTGAGGTCCAACAGTGTGTTCTACATGGTAATTCTAAGCTTGCTGTGTTAAGTGTTATGCATAATGTGAAATAGTGGGGAAACACGTTGCTCTAGTCAGGATGGGGTCTATTAAAAATTGCCATAATGTATATGTTCTTCTACCCCATTGATAAAGAGTGCCTGAGGGTTGAGAGATCAGATTTCTCCATCTGTTATCAAGTTGTTCTGTATGCCAAATGGAATCTGTTGACTAGGCTAGGGCTGTCAACCAAAAGCAAACAGGCTGATGTGATCATCACAGCTTCTATGATTCAATAGCTGATATGTTCCTTCCATACCTTTCAGTTAAGCAAGCCAACATGTCCTTTGGTCTAACATGGAAAGCACCAACAGCTGTTTATGTGAATTTAGAAAAACATTCACATTCAAGTAAAGCATTTGTTGGAATAATTACATAGTGTTATTCATTTATCCTCTTTCAGCACTGAAATAGATTTTTGATATTTACGTCTGTGACTAACAAACAAGAGGATGGTTGATGCTTGCATAAACTTTTTTTCTTCTTCACAAAGATTTATATATCCAGAAGCTTATAGCTTTTCAGAAGCTAAAAATTCCTTTGGGAATCTGCCCTAAGCCTATATGAATCTTGGGATCATACATACCCCTGTCTCTAAGGAGGCTTTGATTTGGTGATCTACCTTTGAATGGGTTTACCTTCCTTTGATTTGATTTACCTTCCACTGCTAAGATCAGTACAAATAAAAATATTTATTTATTTATTTATTTATTTATTTATTTATACCCTGCATTTCCAAGTGTTCAAAGATGAATCGCCTCTGTTCAGCTCTTACCCTGAAAATCCCATGAAGTTGCCATAAGTTAGCTACAACTTGATGGCACCTCTCTCTCTCTCTCTCTCTCTCTCTCTCTCTCTCTCTCTCTCTCTCTCTCTCACACACACACACACACACACACACACACACACAAGTCCAATGAAGATGATAGTTTCAATAACATGCTTTTATGTGGTATGTGACCAGGGTTTTTTTTCAGCAGGAAAGTGGTGGAACGGAGTTCTGGCACCTCTTGAAAATGGTCACATGGCTGGTGGCCCCACCCCCTGATCTCCAGACAGAGGGGAGTTTAGATTGCGATCTAAACTCCCCTCTGTCTGGAGATCAGGGGGCAGGGCCACCAGCCATGTGACCATTTTCACTGAGGGCAATTTAAACTTTAACCCCCCCCCTTGTTCCAGCTGACCCAAGGTGACATCATTGTGCAGTTCCACCACTGAGTTCTACCAGAAAAAAAGCCGTGTATGTGACACAGTAATATCGAGCAAAACAGATTTTGCAGAATTGATTGATACACAGATATTTTGCAAAGCATTCTAATGATCTTAAAGTTCCCTCCATTGATTCTGTTACATTAGAGCACAACATTATATTGCAGCAGTAAGCATAACATCTTGTGCATTAACTTATAAAGCCCATGTTCCACCCCTGAGCCAAAGCCTCAGAAGGGCCCAACTGCTAGTCCCTCCATTCAGGGTGGCAAAGACGGTCCCCTGCCTTTAGCAGCCAGTGGATGCTTGGCTAGGAGGGCCAATGGTTTTATAAAAACTGCAAAAATAAAAGTAATGTTGAAATAAAGCTTTCTTGAGTTGTTCCTCATTGTGAGGTAAAGGACATATTATGAACTTGAATTACAGTTTATGACAAATGGCTTGTAGGCATGGAGTAAAGTTAAATGTCTTCAAAATTCTAAACAGAAATTGCCATTCCACGTGATCAAATACCTTTTCAGCATCTAGTAATGTTATATATTTTACAATAATTAAACCCAATCCAATATTGTTTAAGTGCCGTATCGTTATTTATTTTAGATACCATTTCTTGTACATTTCTGTACTCTTCTTGTATCCATCAATGGAGGGACAAATAAAAAGAAGGGAAAAAAAGAACTATGTATAGGTTCTAAAATGAGGGCAGCTGAAATTCATTTACATTTATTAAATATACCAATTTAAGTATCATGATAAAGAGACAAAAACTACAATCCTAAGAACATATTCTTAACTTATTCTTGGACAAAGCTAGACTTATGCATGGGAGTTTGCTTCATTTCTTTCATTTTTGTTATTGATTCCAAAGTGTACTGTTTTGTTATGGATTGTTTCGTTTGCTTTTGTTGCACTGTTGATTTTTTGCTATTTTTGCTACATTTACATTATTCTATTTAATTATTATTTCTCATTGGTTTCAAAAGAAAACTCCCTCCCATGTTTCCTGAATCTGTACCTTCATGGTTTTTCTTTCAAATTGGACAAACCTCAGAGGACATCCATACTTCCTAAATTTCAGACCCTTTTTGAGGCAATGAAATGCCCTCATCAATTCTATGAGAGAGTTGATAGCAAAGATCCCAAACTGACAGCAATGTTCAATGAGATAAGTTGGTACAGCAGCTGCTTAGCTTGAAGGACAGTAGTACAAGAGAGAGGTAATCTAACAAGGCAAGGGTCATTGCAAGGCCTGGCAGGAAGCAGCAGGAGGACTTTTGGGCATATTTACATGGAAGAAGGATAAGGTTTGGAGAGCAGTAGGCAAGCAGGGGAGCACAGACTGCAAGGAGAAATTTGGCAATGCAGGGCAGGCACTGGGAAGATAGCTAAGGCAAAGTTATACTCTGTATCTTCCAGGACTGGAATACCTCATGCATGTAGGTGGTACAGCTTGTAGTCAACCAGGAAAGCCCAGACTCTTTTTCCTCCCTTTCCTCTTAAGGATCACAGCTTATGCCTTTATTAGGAAAATGCTAGCTGCCTTGTAAAAGTGAAACCAGAGGTGTCAGAGAAAGGCAAGACTGCCATAATGAAAGAAAGAGAAGAAAACAAAAGAAAATCATGGGCTTTTTTCATTTTTAAAAGCAAATTTGTTTTGCTTTTATATAAGTGATAATTACAAAACACCCTATTTTCATATTATTGTAGTTTATAACAAAAGAAGCACATGTCTAGAGTAAATTCTGTTCTGAGCATATCTGTTTGGGATTGATCTTGTAGTTCGTACGGTTCCCAGGTGTCTGGTTTTCACCGGGACAGACAGTCCATTATCTTGGGGGACTATCTGGTGGAAACATTTCCCAAATGCTGGATACTTGGCCCCTCCCTCTGTTGCCCAGTCCACTGGCTTGGCCAGTTTCCTGTGGCTGCATGGTACAGTCGCTGACCCAGGGACTGCAGCCAGCTCAGAGCAGGCACTGACCTCCTGACCAACACTGGCAAAAGTGACCAGCCAGCCCAGGTGACCGGGGACTCCTGTGGCTGTGCTGCACTGCCTGGGAGTGGCCAGCTAGCCCAGATGCATGGAAGTGGGGTCAGCATGATGATGTCATTTCCAGTGTGTGTATATTTTTTTTTAAAGGTTAGTGCCTTTTTTATTATTCCAGATCCCACCTGGCAACCCTAACAGTTAGTATCTCTTTATATAAAATATATGCCCAGCACTTCTTTAAAAAAAAACTCTCTAAAATTTATCATTCAGCAGCTAGCAATGTCATCCTAAGTAGATCTTCGTCCTTCTAAGCCTATTGAAGTGAACAGTGTTAGAAGGCTGTAACTCTGCTTAGAATGACACTTCTAGAATCCTAACTCACCATTCATTAATAAAACAAAAAGATGTAATAACAATACATAGAGCAACAGGATTTGAGTCCTGGGTATAACCTTTCAAGAGTCAAAGCGCTCTTTGTCAGATATTTGAAGAACGGAGCTTTAACTTTCGAAAGATTATACTCTGAAAATCTTGTTGGTTTCTAAGGTGCAACTGGATTCAAATCTTGCTGTTTTACTGCAGGTCAACATAACCACCTGCCTGAAACTATCTTTAATAAATAGAGGTGACTCAAAGAAGCAGGACTTGTAATATCATCAGCTGAACTGGGGTTCAAGGATGTGATAGGAGAAGCTGCCTGGCACTAATAACACTGCAATGGATAAAGTGCTGCTGCAGTATACATTTTAATCTGAAGGTATCTTGGCAGATGGGTGTATCTCATAAAGCAAGTCATAAAGCATCTCAATATATGTCAGGTCATAAAAGTGATAACAGATGAGATACTGGAAATATAGGGTGATAACAACAGTTAGGTGTGATAGCTTCTGAAGATAGCAGCAAAATAAGGAAAAGGGCTAGTGCAAAATCTAATTTAATCCAAAGAGGAACCAGCATATTTTCCAAGTCATCAACAGTATTAGCAACTGTTAAACTGAAGACCAGCAAATAATAGCAGCAGTTATATGTGGTGGCTGTACCTGAAGATAATAGCTGTGAGTTAACCAAACTGCTAATGTGGAATCTAATTTAATCCAAAGGAAGTTCAGCAAATATGCATGTCTCGTGTAATAGCATCTCCTAAACTGAATAACAAAGGATAATTGCAACAGTTAGTAGCAGTGACCAGAGATGACAACAGTTAAATGAGTAAAGTCCCATTTAAAAAAATGATTCTGCATAACTAGGCATCAGCCAAAATGTTTGCTAGTGCCTTTCCAGTGGCCCAACATCAAAGGGGGTGAGGGGCGAAGGCAAGGCAACAGAAGACACAGATAACTTGATGGAATTAGTAAAGGACACAACTTTATTGGTCACAGTTTATGAAACCTTGGCGTTGAATACAGGTCACAGCATTTTTTTTTTTTTTTTGAAAAATTTTTATTGGGTTAGAATCCATTATTTCCACATTTACATTCAATTTTCCCCAATTTTTTCATCTCTAACCCCCTCCCTTTCCCCCCCCTTTTTGTTGACTTCCAACAGCTTTCCAACCCTTTGTCCCCTTTCCCTTACTTTTATTAGCTTCCTCTATCTAAAACAAATATATATTCTCCATTATTCTAAGCAGTACATCCTTAACTATTTTTAACATTATATGCCCAAACTGTAAGCCTTTGTTTCTATCTTAGATAAACAATTTATCCCAATTTTTCAATTTCAGGTATTTCTATATATCATAAACCATATAGATCATACATTCGTTTATATCAAACAATTTGACTTATTCTCTATATATATTACTCATTCTATCTTTTTATAATAGTTCTATATATCTCTCCTCACGTAGTCAATCAATTTGACCCATCTATATCTTCAGACATTCAGTTTGGTACAAAACTTGTCAGAAAAAAAAGAAAATATTGTTAGTTAATCGCTCCTTATATTTAGTCCTTATAATTAATTATTTTCTCTATGTTCTGTTTGTTAACCTACATATATCTATATATATGTCAATCTATTAATCTGACTGCTTATTAATTCACATTTATCTCTTCTCCCCCCGGTAAAGTCTCCCCCCTCTACTTCAATACTTCAGTAGTTCTCAAACTGCCACAGTTTTCCTCCCACCTCCCATTTCTTCTCCAGGTATTGTTTCAGCTTCTCCCAGTCTGTGTTGAACTGCCCTGAGTCCAGATCTCTCAATTTTCTTGTCATCTTGTCCATTTCAGCCATATACAGCAATTTGTAAGTCCAATCTTCCATAGTTGGCACTTCTTGTACTTTCCATTTTTGCGCATACAAAAGTCTAGCTGCTGCTGTCATATAAAATATCAACGTCCTGTGTTGGGCTGGAATTCCCTCCATTCCCAAGTTCAGTAGCAGGAGTTCTGGGTTCTTATTAATTTGAAATTGTAAAATTTCACTCATTTCTCTTATTATTTCCCCCCAGTACTGCCTGGCTACCTCACACGACCACCACATATGATAGAGGGAGCCCTCATGCTTCTTACATTTCCAGCATTTATTAGAAGTATTCAAATTCCCTAGCGCAATCTTCTTTGGTGTCATGTACCAACGATAGATCATTTTATGAATGTTCTCTTTGATATTAATACATGTCGTTGTCTTCATTGTAGTTTTCCACAAGTATTCCCATGCCTCCATTGTTATTTCTTTATTAAAGTTTATAGCCCATTTCACCATTTGTGTTTTAACTATCTCATCCTCGGTATACCACTTCAACAGTACTTGGTATACCTTGGATATTCTTTTCTTATCTTCTTTAAGAAGGGTCTGCTCTAGTTCCGAATTCTCTATTCGTATACCTCCCTTTACAGAGTCCGAATTATATAAGTCTCTGATCTGTCTATACTGGAACCAATCGTAGTTAGGTGATAGTTCCTCTTGTGTCTTTATTCTAAGTTTGGATGCTTCAGTTTTAGTTATTTCTTTATACGTTAAACATTGTTGTTCATTATCAACAGCTCTCGGGTCTATCACCTCATATGGAACCACCCACAAAGGGGTTCCTTCTTGTAGATAAATTCTGTACTTCTTCCAGATTATGTATAGACTTCTCCGAACAAAGTGATGCAGGAACATCGAGTTGACCTTTACTTTGTCATGCCATAAATATGCGTGCCATCCAAATATTTTTTTATATCCCTCTAGGGCTAATAGTTTCTTGTTCTTTAATGTCATCCATTCTTTCAACCAAACTAGGCAGATTGCATCATGATAAAGTCTCAGATTGGGCAGTTGCATTCCGCCTCTTTCCTTTGCATCTTGTAAAACTTTCACTTTCACTCGAGGCTTCTTGCCTGCCCAAACAAAATCTGATATTTTCCTCTGCCATTTTTCAAATTGTTTGGAGTCTCTGATGATTGGTATTGTCTGTAGCAAAAACATTACTCTTGGTAACACATTCATCTTAACTGCTGCAATCCTACCCAACCACGACAAATTCAATCTATTCCATTTAATCAAGTCTCTCTCTATCTGAGTCCATAGTTTTTCATAATTGTTTTTGAATAGATCTATGTTCTTTGCAGTTAATTCGACTCCCAAATATTTCACTTTACTTGTTACTTCACAATCCGTTGTTTCCATTAACAATTGTTGTTTCTGCTTAGTCATATTTTTGCATAATATCTTTGACTTCTTTTTGTTAATGAAGAAACCTGCCAAGTCTCCAAACTCCTTGATCTTATCTATCACTCTTGGCATGTTCTCCAATGGGTCCTCTACAATTAACATTATGTCATCCGCAAATGCTCTGACCTTGTATGAATAGTCCTTTATTTTTATTCCACGAATTTCATCATCTTGACGTATTTGTATCATCAGAATCTCCAATACTAAAATGAACAACAATGGAGATAACGGGCAACCTTGTCTTGTTCCTTTACTTATCGTCAATTTCTTGGTCAATTCATCATTCACCACAATTGCTGCAGTCTGGTCTCTATAAATTTCCTTAATTGCTCTGATGAATCTTTCTCCCAATTGTAGCTTTTCCATAGTGGCAAACATAAAGTCCCAGTTTAAATTGTCAAACGCTTTTTCAGCGTCAACAAAGAAGAAACCAACCTCTTTGTCACAACGCTTGTCATAATATTCAATAGCATTGATCACTGTCCTTAAGTTGTCTCTTATTTGTCTGTCTGGCAAAAAGCCTGCTTGTTCCTCCTCTATGACTTCCGAGAGCCACCCCTTCAATCTCTCCGCCAATATCTTCGCAAAAATTTTGTAGTCATTGTTGAGTAGCGATATAGGTCTATAATTTTTCACATTAGTCAGGTCTTGGCCCTCTTTTGGGATCAATGATATATTCGCTTCACTCCAAGTTTCTGGAATCCTTTGATCCCTTAAAACCCCATTCATCACCTCTTTTAGGAATGGTGCCAGTTCATTAGCCATTGTCTTATAGAATTTAGCCGTAAGTCCATCTGGCCCTGGCGCCTTTCCTAGATTTGCAGATTGTATTGCCTTACTTATTTCCTCGTCAGTTACTTCACTATTCAACTTATTTCTCCAAGCTTCCGAGATTTCTGGAAGTTTGGTTTTCTCCAAATATGACGCTATTGATTCTTTGTTTACTTCTTTTTTATTATACAGCTTAGCGTAAAATTTATAAAAGGCTCTACTAATGGTAGCCTGCTCCAAATACGTTTTGTTATCTTCGCAAATTTTATTTATTATCTTCTTTTCCCTTTTCTTCTTCAATTGCCATGCCAGGTACTTCCCAGGTTTATTAGCACCCTCAAACGCTTTTTGATTCAGTCTTTTGAGATTCCACTCCAATTCTTTATTGCTCATTGCTGTTAGCTGTTCTTGAAGTATTTTAATTTCCTGGTATACCTTCTTTTTCCCTGGTCTCTTTTTTAGCTGTATTTCTTTGGCTTTTATTTTCTCCTCAATCTCTTGTCTTTTCTCCTCTTTCTTCTTTCTTGCTCTACCATTTAAGTCCATTAGTATGCCCCTTACAACCGCCTTGTAAGCATCCCAAACTTTATTGGTTGGTACTTCTTTATTCACGTTGTATTGTATAAAAAACTTTGTCTCTCTTCTCAGTATTTCCATATTCTCTCTTTCCTGTAACAAGTCCTCATTTATTCTCCATGCTTTCCTTTTTCTCTTTTTTCCAAATTTCCACATAATTGGGTTGTGATCTGAGCCTACCATAGGCATTATTTCTACCTCCTTAGTCCATAATGCTAAGTCTTTTGAGGCCCAGATCATATCAATTCTTGATAATGTAGAATGCCTTGCAGAATAAAAAGTAAACTGTCTGCTTTTAGGATATTCTCTCCTCCATACATCTTCAAGAGTCTCTTGTTGAATCAACTCAAAAAAAAGCTTTGGTAATAGTCCTCTTTTCTTTTGTGCCGTTGTAGTCTTTTTGTCTAGTTCCAAGTCTGTCACTCCATTGAAGTCTCCAGCAAGAATTATCTGGTCGTATGCAAGATCGTCTAAATGCTTCCTTAAATCCTCAAAGAAGCTTTCTTTTGCACCGTTAGGTGCATAAAGTCCGACTACCAACACTCTCTTTAAATTCCAAATACATTCCACTGCTACAAATCTAGCTTCCACATCTCTCATAACAAATTTTGGCTGTAGCTCCTCTTTTATGTACAACACCACTCCTCTTTTTTTCTTGTTGGAGGCCGCTACATATTCTTTGCCCAATTTTCCAGATTTTAAATATTTTACATCCTGCTTTCTGATATGGGTCTCTTGCAAACAAACAATGTCACATTTTTGTTTTAGTAGCCAGTGAAAAGTATTTTTCCTCTTATTCGGTGAGTTTAGTCCATTTACATTCCAAGATAATACTTTACACTCCATACTCATGATCTTGTTGGTAAGTCTTTTTCATTGTCCTTAATAAATCGCTCCATCTCTCGCTCAGATCTGATGCGTTTTTTGGCCCCTCCAAACTCAAAGGACACTCCTTCCGGTAACTCCCATCTGTACCTGATTTTCATGTCCTTCAAAATCTGAATTAGCACTTTATATTTTTTCCGGTCCAGTAACACTGATCTGGGCAGTTCCTTCATTATAATAATCGTCTTGCCATCAATCTCCAATGGATCTTGAAACTGTTTTGTCACAATCCTCTCTTTCATATTTCGTGTTGTAAACTGCACAATCACATCTCTTGGTAGTTTCCTCTGGGTTGCTATTCTCGAATTCACACGGTATGCCACATCTAGGATAGCCACAACTTCCTCCTCCTCCTTCCCCAGGTACTCAGCCAACACCTCAGTCATCTGTTCTTGCGCTGACTTTCCTTCCACTTCTGGCAAGCCACGAAAACGTAGCTGCTTCTCCATATGTTTAGTTTCTGCAACTGACATTCTCCCCTTCACCAATCTCATCTCTGTTTGTTGCGTGTCTGCTAAATTCTCCATCGCGTCTTCTACTGTTTTAACTCTCTGCTGCGTTCCTTGTAATTCACTTCGTATTGTTTCCATACCTTTTTTCACTTCTGACAGCTCCGATTTTACTGTCTGTGTAACCTCTTTAACCTCTTTTATCAGCTCCAATTTCGTGTCCTTAAGTTCTTTAATCATATCTAAAAGTTTTTTGTCCAGGTTTTTATCCAGGTTTTCTATTGCCGATTGCCACTCTTTTTTTGACATCGTGGGGCTTGCTTTAGCTCGCTCCCACGAATCCGCTCTCTTCCTTAACTCCGTGGCGTAAAATTTAACGTTTTTCTATTTTAAATGTCCCGGTCTTCTTATAGAAATTAAGTTTTAAAGAGTCCAAAATGTCGGGCGTCTTTTCTCTATGGTTTCTCTATGATTTTGTAATCCAAGATGGCCTACTTCCTCTTCCGCTGAAGCCGCGACCCTTCCCCTTTCAAAAATGGCGATTCCCTACTTCCTGCCCTCCAGCAAGGGCCGCTTCTCTCCAGCCACTCTATTGTTATTACGCACTTCCTGTCTCCCGTCTTCCCACAGCAGATCTCGCGATGGTGTCTTTTTCTCACAGCTCCAAAGCCACAGGTATTCAAAACAATAGTCCCATTTCTTTAATAACTTCTTTAAACTTAGTCTCTTTTTAAATTCGATTCCTGCCGAGTCTTCCCCTCCTTTTCACTAGTCTGTTGCAGTTTAAAAATCTACTTTTTTTCCTCTCTGTTTTTATCAATCTGTCCCGTCTCAGAAGATAATGATCTTTACCTTCTCTTCACTTTTCTCGGGTTGTAATCGCTGTTTCGATTTTAAGTTCTCCTCTCAGCTTCTTCCCCCAATCGATGCTTGGGTATGTAGGTCTTATGCCAGCCGAATTGGCCCCAAAACTGCCGCAGAGATTATAGCCGACCCGTCGCAAGGTGGGACCTCAAGGATCGGGGGGAGACTCGCTGTGTAGAGCCCCCCCTCGTCCGAGATCTAGCTCACCCTAGGGTCTTGAGCGTTCTTTGCCTGCTCCCCGCCTGAGAGCAGTCGGCCGCGGGCTATTTTCACCCCGCCGGCCGGTTAAAACGGCAGTCCGGTCAGCTCCGCAAGTGGAGCTGCGTTAGACCTCCATGGATCCCAAACAGGAAGTCCGAATACAGGTCACAGCATTGGCCAACTTGCATGCCAGCCAATGACGCCCTCTTCAGTCCACCTGCTGAAGGGGAAACTGTAATGACAGGCCGTGGGATTCCACATGGGCACAAACCTTGATGTGGATCCCCCTGTCACCTGGGAGTGAGCATGTTCTGACAGCCCTTGCCTGGGCTTGTCCCTGTGATGCCTCACCCCAAAAATCCTTTCAGAGGATCCCCAAGTATGAGGAAATTGGGCATGCGGTCCTGTTTGCCCCCCCGAAGTATCCATGCCTGATGCCAAAACCAAAAGATCCCCAAAATGGCTCCTGCCAAAGCTCTTAAAGCCTCAACCAACCCCAAGAGACCAGCCGGAATGCTGTGCAACCTTGACAGGTGCACCATCAGGCTTACATAGTCTCTGAAGATACCACCAGAAACTCCATTGCCACGGCCATGGCCAATTTCCTTTGCCATAGCAATCCTGTCCACTCCTATGCCAAGGTGAGCCCTTCCAACCAGTCCTGCCCAAAAGCTGCATACCAGGAAAGTGTCCAAGAATAAAAATTACCCCCAGCCAGAGGGAAAACCCAGTGATGGATCACACAGCCCTCAATGTTTTCATGAGACACCCCATGGCCCTGGCCAGTCCTGTCTGCTTGCACTGCCCCCACAGCAGGGCAAGCCCTTTCAGTAAGTCCTGTCCAAAGGCTGTGTGAATCCAGCTTTTGTCCAAGAAGTGAATCCAGGTCAGCCAAGACAAACTGTATCAAGTCCAGTCCCTGTGGCTGTCCTACCAAGTAAGACCCCGATCCTGGAGTCTACCTACCAAGCAAGGCTTCAATCAGCCAGTGAAACACTGTTGCCACCGAAGAGCCCTAGAGAGCATCCCTTTGGAGCTCATCCACCTGCTGATGATGGCGTCACCCATTGTGGATCTGGGGAGGAAACCACAGGGATCATCTGACCAACCACTTGCCCCAAGCAGTGAACTCAAAGCTGCCTCCTCCCTCTCCTCCTGTGACACTTGACAGCATCTAGAGGAAGGTGAAAAACATCTAAGATCCCATGGCCAATCTAGCCTGGAGGAAAATTCCTTCCTGACCCCAAAGTGGTGATTGGCGTTATCCTGGGCACATGAGCAAAGGCCGTGCGAGCCAAGCCCAGCTCATCCCGTTCCATCCCTCTGTAGGTAAGAAATCAAGGCAGCTGGACCAAAGCTAAGAATGGAAATGACTTGAAACCTGGGGGGGGGGGGGGAGTGCTGACTGTGTAGATGTGGGGAGAATCCAGGAGACGAGGGTAGATGGAAAAGGCCTAGGTGGCCTGAACTGGGCCTCAGAGGGACCCTGCTAAGGACTGTGGGCAAATAACTTTCCTTCCCCCTGCTGGCTGGTCCAAGACCTCCCCCTGACCTGGCAGGACCTGAAACCCTGTGCTGCAAGGTCACTAACTCCAAGAGTCTGACTCTTCTACTTCTTCCATTAAGCATAGGAAGATCCTTAAGATAAAAACATGAGAAGGGGCTAGAATTTCAAAAGCTTTTCTCCTCAACTCTAACCTATGTTTCTGCATTCACATCTACACATTTGACAGCGACAACCAAGGATCCTCTTCTGCAAAGATACTCCACAAGAGATCCCAACTAGAGGTGGGCACAAACCAAAATACAAACTGAACTTTGTCACAAACCAGGCCAGTTCGTGGTTCGCAAACCGATGGTTCATTGGAACTCATTTATCATGAATCATGATGAATTTTATCCTGGTTCATTAGGTTGGTATTTTGGTTCATCACTGCAGACAATCTGGCACCGATCAATCAGTTTCCTAGGCAATGGGGGGGGGCACTCTTCAGACCTCCTGCTGACCTGGAAGTGACATTTTCACGAACTGAATAAACCGGTTCGTGAACCAGGGCAAGTTCGTGAAAATGTGTGGTTCATGAAATGCAACGAACCATAATACTCACAGTTTGGAATTTTCCCAGTTCTTGCCTATCTCTAATCCCAACCCATTCATTCCAAACAGAGTACAAAAGCCTCGTCTTATTTATTCTATGGTAGCAAGTATCATGCACAGCAACCTGGGAGCAAAACTCCTGGATTCAAAAATGACATTCCATGGGAACAATCACAGAAGTGCAATGACCAGCCTTAAGCACTTGCATGGGAATAAGCCTCCTAAATTTACTCAGTCCTACTCTGGGCAAAATGGCTCACTTGAAGCTGTAAGGCTTTACATGCCGGAGGTGCACATGAAGCAGTCATAGAAGGCTTGAGCCACGTGCTTCAGGGCTGGCAACCAAATCTGCTATTTTCTCTGCTGACAAGCTCAGAAGGTACTGCCAGTCCATGTTATAAGATAATTTTGATGTTGCTTCTGTGTACAGACAGAAATGGATTTGGAAGGGTGAGATGCCCACTTTGGAATTACACTATTTATTGAAAATTCCCAAATAAGCTGTCCTCATATATACCTACCTCGAGGTTGTTGTGGCACCAGGGTGTACATGGCCCAAGTCAATCAGCATATATCTTTGAATTGCAAAATTGACCTCCCCAATGCTTCAGCTCAGGAAAGATTGCATTTGTCCATGACTTTCAAAATGTTAAGGGGCAGCCCACTGGCGCATGTATGCCATGTGCATGTGAATTCCCAGCATAGGCCAACATTTGGCTTATAATTGCCAGGATTCAACAAGTCCGTGTATCGAACCACAAGTCAAACTGTATCTCCAATGTCATACAAAAATCTCTCTTGAAAATGAGAATTCAAAAATACTAAGAGTAAAAAGTTTCATGGTTTCATGGTCAAAGTAAGAGGTTAGAAACTTTTTACTCTTAGTATTTTTGAATTCTCAATTCCAGGAGCTGAATCCAAAAGATATTATCTGTCAGTGGAAAAGAGGCAGGTGTCATTGATTTTCCAACCCTCTCTTGAAGATCTCTGGCCCTTCAGGGTGCAGTATTTCAGAGTAAAGTGAACTACAGAAGGAAGGGAGGCAGGAAGGTCCCTTTTTGCTGATGGTAGTCCTTCTGTTGGCAGAAAATGACTTTTACATTCATCCCGAGGTCTTTTGTAGCTAAAAGGGTATACAAATGTATCTATATATGTGAAAACCAAACTTTTAGTAGGTTATGTCAGTTGACTCCAAGGCATCATCTCTTTTTTTCTTTAACTTGATGTCTTTTAGCTATCTTTCAACATAACGGTGAAGACTTCCTTGTGCTAGTATATAATTAAAATTTACCTGATAAAATAATCAATTTCCTTAGACTGGTTAGTTAATATCACATAATTTATAAATTTGTATTTGTAGAATGTTGACTTTCTATATAATATTTGGGTATTCTAATTATCTAAAGTAGAGTGAATACTAGTTTACCTGTTTTTCCTGCAAAGCCTTTAATTAGAGCCAGCCAGTTGAGCAACATAAATGTTCTAATGTATGTAACTAGCAACAAAGCCCATTGTGGGGAAAAATACAATGGACTCTAGAAAGGGGAGGGGCAGGTGAGCATTGCCTCTTCCTCTATGCCTGATCGGGGCCACGTGAAGAGGGGGTAGGCATTGCTACTTGTTCTATGCCTGATCCTGACTGAGTGAAGGGGAGCGGACATTGCTGCTTGCTCCACAGGTGATCCTGGCTGGGTGAAGGGGGGGTAGGCATTACCACCTACTCCACTCCTGATCCTGACTAGGTGAAGGGCGTGGGCTGGCATTGCCACCTGCTCCACTCCTGATCTCAGCTGGGTGAATGCAGGTGGTGGGCATTGCCACCAGCTTCACTCCTGATCCCGGCCAGGTGAAGGCAGGTGGTGGGCATTGCCACCTGCTCTGCTCCTGATCCCAGCTGAGTGTAGGTGGGAGATGGGCATTTCCACCTACTCCACTCTTGATCCAGGCCTGGGTTTCCCACGGCAGCAACGCCCTCTGCAGGTGCACCGGGGTAAGAAGTGTGTTGTCTGGAACTCGCTTACTCTTTTATATAGTAGGATTCAAGGAAGAAAGCTACTCATAGAGAAATAGCACAATGCACAATTCTATTTATTACAGCAAAAGCCAGCAGTGTAAAGCAATACAGTTCCAAATAATAAATGAATACTATCATTACAAAAAGATCAAGGATATAAAAGGGATAAAAGTTAAAATAGAATAACAGTAATGGGAATAAAAAGTTATATTGTGTTTTCCACTAAAAGAAGTTTACATTTTCTAATAGCTAAAGAGCAGAATTTAGCCACAGCATAGGTTACTGAACTCTGAGAATCTTCTAGAAGAAATTTGCGCAAGATTTCTGGTCTAAATTCCAAATAGGATTGCAAAGGGTTAAATTTAGACCAGAGAGGTAAAATGAGGCGAGACCATTCTTCACAATAGAATTCACAGAATAAGAGTATGTGAGTAACAGATTCCACCATGTTGGACATGCATGGGCATAAGCGCTCATGCATTGGTATCTGCAAGAATTTACCGTGCAATACAGCTGAGGGCATTGCCTCAAACCGGGCTCTAGAAAATACCCATCTGTAGGACTCATGGGTAATACTGGATAGGTATGGGGCAGCTGAAAAATTGGACCAAGATTTTAAACACCTGAAGTTCTTGGGAAGCAGAGCTTCTTCATTTTGTAATTCAATGTCAAGAAGCCTCTGAGTGATAGCTGTTTTTGCCATGTTCAAGGTTCCATTAAAGAGATCTTTGGGGTTTAGGCCAATTTGCTTGATCTTGTTAAAAATTTGTGTAAACCAAGGTGGGTAGGGGTCTACGGCTAGGAGATGAGTTATCATTCCCTTTGGATTATAATGAATTTTCAGCCAGAGGAATATTGCCTGTTCCCAGGCTTTTAATTCAACTCTGGGTAATCCTGCCTCTTGTCTAAGTATTACATTAGATGTACTCTTGGGAGCGCCAAATAAAGATCTAAGAAATTTTGATTGGACTGTTTCAAGGATCTTAAAGTTGGCAGAGAGTCCAATTTGTGAGCCATACAAAAGTTGGGCCAAAGATTTTGCCTGGTAAGTTTTTAAGGCCATAGGGAGAAAGCCAGCGCCTTTCCTTCTAAATAATTTGAGGATGGCATTTGGACTTCTCTCAGCCGAGGTAGCTGATGAGGATAAATGTGCTGAAGAGAAATAGCTATTACTAACAATGACTAAACTTCCATGTTTGGAGGCAATCTGTACCTGTGGGGCAGGAAAGTGGTAAAGAAAAAAACATTCTCCTCAATCCCTGCCTTGTAGTTCCTGTGTTGGACATTGGGTTGGACATTATGGAAAAATGTATTGTGAGCTAGATGAATCTTGGCCTGATTCAGCATGGTTTTCCTTATTCCTTTAGACTTGATATGAAGGGGAGTCACAATTGCAGCAGCAGACATTGCTCCAATTTTCCTGCATTGATTGCAGATAAATACAGCATATACAAATCATATGTACATTGCATCCTCCAGGTGATCTAATTCACTGAAAAAAATCTATACAGAGCTACCTGATGAATGCTTAGAAGTTTGGAAGGCAGGTCCTTAGAGTTCAGTTCCAAGTCTGTACAGTTAGTCCATACAAAGACAAAGGCCCTGTCAGGCTCAGGCGTGCCCCACCCCTCAAGTGTCCCTTTCTGCCATGGGGGTGCTCACTTGCCACCTGCCTGACTTCTACTTCTTGGCCTTTGGGTCTGCTCCACCACTGTTGGCCCACTAACCCCTCTTAGCTGCAGGGATATTGTCTCCTGAAGGTCTCAGAAGCAGGGTGATCGGGCCCTGGGTACTTCCCAGGGGCCCCTCTACAACCCTGAGTAGACTGACCTCCACTCCAGAAACAAACCTCCTGCTCCTACACTCTCTTCTCCTTCTCCTTCTCCATCTCCTTCCTCCCTCCTCCACTTGTGGGTGGACCTCCCTTTTATCCCCTCACCATTCCCAGGCACCACCTCCTAGCCCCACCCCCAACAGCTTAGCTGCTGCCCTGGCTGCCTTAGGTAGCCACAGCTGTGCCTGTTTTGCCCCCAGCCTCTCCTGGCCCTTTTCCATCCCCTCTAGCCTGTTTGCTGGGTTGTTGGGCTGTAGTTCTTCCCGTGCCTGCCACTGGGTTGGGGTGTGGCCCTATGCCATCAGTGCTGCCCATGATCTGCTGCCTGTGGTGGCATGGGCTGACTGTCTCTGCCCCCTGTGCCCTTTTCCTCCAGCTAGGCTGGGCTGCTCTAAGGGCCTGGCTGCGAAAGGGCAGTGGCTAGGACCCAGGAGCTGCCATCTAGCCTGCCTCCTGCCGACGAGAGATTGTCAGCACCTGGGCCATCTAGCCTGCCTCCTGCTGATGAGAGCTTGTCGGCACCTGGGCCATCTAGCCTGCCTCCTGCTGACGAGGGCTTGTCAACACCTGGGCACTCTTTGGCGTTCCAGTTCTCTGTTGGTGCCTTTGCTGCCTGTCTCCTCCTTGCTGCTGCTTGTTTCCTCCTTGTTGGGTGAGTGCCAAGGGTGGAAAGTCTGGATGGTGGGGCTGCCAGTCTGGGTTCTGTGTGTGGCTCTGGGAGGGTTCCCAAGTCCTGCCTGGTCGCCGGACAGGCCCATTCTGTATGGCACACTTTAAGCCAGCAATGCTGAGCATTCACACCAATTTGTGCTGAAATGGCTGGGGTTCCATCACTCTGCATTGCAGGACCTGGAGGCAATTTGGTGTCTGCTGATGAGTTGAGATGTGTCTGTTTGGAGCTGCATTTTGTGGGAGCTGGAGCTGATATCATTTTTTTTTCGCACGTGTAGTAACATTGCAATGTTGGAACCTTTCCCCCCACCCCATATTTGCTGATTGGGCTGTCCTGTGCCCACTAGAGAGGCAATTGGTGGCAGAGTTCTGCTGTTTTAGCCTTATGACCCGTACCTCACTTTACTGATTAAAATGGCTGAAAAGGAGTTCAGAGAGCTGAGGAGGGTGGGACTGGTTACCGGTGGACAGACCAATCAGCTTCTAGTGAAAGGAAGGGGAGGAAGAGAAGCAGAACACGAGTTTTTGATTCTTCATAGACAGAGCGTGCTAGCTGCAACTAGGCAGCAGCTTAAAAAAATAGCGGAATATGTGCAGAGGAAAAAATGGTGAAAAGGTGGACAAAAACCATTTCTGCTTCCCATGACTCCTTTGCAGGTGCAGAACTCGAGAGAACACAAGAAGTAGAATAGATTCTGAAATGCTGTAAAGTAACTATGCAGAAAACACCATGATCTTTGAAAAGGAATAAAGATTGTTTCTTTTGTGAGAATTAAGAGCATGTATGTTTTGTAAATTATCAATGCTAATTAAAATGTCCAGTGAGTTTTTTTCTCATTGTTTTATATTTATTTTGGAATTATTTATTGTTTCCATTCAGCTATGTTTTTTTCTGCAGGTATGTTAAGTTTCACAAACTCTCCTAATGAGGAGTCTCAATTTTGAGTTCTTTGTTGTGAAGATCAACTAGATCCATTTTATTCTAAATAAAATGGTTGCAGTCTTTCTGTTGCCCACTTGGATGAGACATTATAACAGGAACTACAGATGAAGGTCTCACTTGTGCTTACAAATCCTTTACTAAATAGCACCCAAAATTCTGACTCATGGATCTGATTCATAGTCAGGTCTGTGTCCTAAAATAAACTTTAAGCACATGGCTTTGACCCTGGGTGACATCTTTGTGTTAGTGTTCCAGAAGTTAAGAACTTCACCTGGGAGTCAAACTGTGAATTGTTCTTTTGTCATTACAGATTATCAACTGCAATAAAAATGAGTTAAAATAACGAATTTCAAGAATAAAATCCCTGTTGGAATGTAGGGAATTTTATCCATTTCTATTCTTGGCTTGCACAAAGAATTAATCATTGTTGTCTTTTTGAAATTTGTCACTGGGGCAGTATAGTCAATATATTGTTAAATGAATTCTGTAAGCTCAGGTTCTGCAAAATGGAATAAGAAAGCAGATCAGCTAACTTTGTTTTGTGGTACTAAACTGAATATTGAATGTTTCATTCTTTTTAATGAATGTTTTATAGACTGTACCAGGATTCATCATTCATATTGGGTTTGATTTCTTAGAGTTCTTCTCAAAAACCAAACCCAATATAAATGATGTGTCCTGGTTAGAATTGTCGGGTCTCCCTGTCCTCCCAGCAGGAGGTGGGGGACTCAGCATCTACTTTCTCTTCTGTTTCTTGGGAAGTGACATTGTGCAGGCTGCGGTCGCCCCCAGGAATGCTCCCATGCCCCACCCGGGGGCGGGATCAGGCCAGATCAGGCCAGATTTGGTCTGATTCTGCCCAGATAGGGCCATTGCAAAGCATGGCAGTGCTCTGGATTGGGCCTGAATCAGCCTGGAACAGGCCACTTTGGAGTGTGGGAGAGCACCTGCACTCTGCAGTGGCCCAATCTGGGCTGATTTGGGCCTGAATTGGCCCAGTTAGGCCTAGAACGTGCCACTGTGTTGCATAGGGGTGCTCCCATGCTCCACAGCAGCCCATTCCAGGTCATTTTGTGGCTGATCCGGGCCCAATCTGGGCTAATCGGGCCTGCAGCAGCAAGCTGTGCCACTTGAGAGTGCACTTCTGGGAGGCCTGCAACTAGTACACTTCATGGTTGCTCCACTGGTCTTGCTATTGCTCAAACTTTGGTACTCTGACCCTTGGATTGAACTTGACTCTTGGTTTCTCTGGAACCCTGATCCTTGGACTGAACCTGACTCTTGGTTTCTCTGGAACCCTGATCCTTGGACTGATCCTGACTTGTGGCTTCTCTGGAACCCTGTTCCTTGGACCGAACCTGACTTGTGGCTTCTCTTGAACCCTGACCCTTGGACCGAACCTGACTTGTGGCTTCTCTGGAACACTGACCCTTGGACTGAACCTGACGTGGCTTCTCTGGAACACTGACCCTTGGACTGAACCTGACTTGTGGCTTTTCTAGAACACTGACCCTTGGACTGAACCTGACTTGTGGCTTCTCTGGAACTCTGACCCTTGGACTGGACCTGACTTGTGGCTTCTCTGGAACTCTGACCCTTGGACTCGACCTGACTTGTGGCTTCTCTGGAACACTGACCCTTGGACTGGACTCTATTTATTCTTTGCTTCCAGACTCGTGACTGGCCTCTGCCCTCCAGCTCCTGGCCCCTGGGGGACTATGCCAGTACAACCATGCCATCTTACTGAAGTTTTGGTGACAGAAGTAGGAAGTAAAGGAATTGATTTAATTGTTCCTTATGGACTGGCCCATGGGGTTGTTGCTCGACCAGTTGTCATCAGCTTAGGGTCTTTCTTGAGAGATTCCACAAGGGTCAGTCTTATCTTCCATGTTATTTTATCTCTATGTTAAGAGTTTAGGAGAAATCATTTGTGGTTTTGGAGTAGGTTGTCATCAATATTCTGACAACTCCAGCTCTTTTTTTTTTGTGTATTCATGCCTGACTGATGTGGTTTAAATGACTAAGGATGAATAAACTGAAAGTGAATTCTGACAAGACAGAGATAATGCTAGCTGTTATGGCTGTGGTCTTGAAGGACATTGCTCTTCCCACATTTGATGAGGTCTAGCTGATACTCGCCGACTCAGTTAACAGTCTAAAGGTAATACTGGAGAAACAATTAATGCAACTGCAAAAAAAATGCTTTCTTCCATCTTCATTTAGGTCAGAAGATGGGTACATAATCTTGACTCAACCGATCCATACTCTGATGATTTGTACTGCAGTAATATCAAAGTAACTTCAAAGCTAGACTATTGTAATTTTCTTACATGCTTTTGGCTTTAAAATCAACTTGCAAACTCTAGTTAGTACAGAATGCTGAAAATTTGGTTACTGTTCAGAGCTGGGCAGATCATGTGTTTCACCCATTCTGCAGTCACTCCAGTGGTTACTATTTATTTATTTATTTATAGTCTGCTTTTCTCACTGAGACTCAAGGTGGATTACACTCAATATAAAGCTAATGGTTTCAGTTCAAGGTATTAGTTATCAACTACAAAATCTTTCATGGCCTTGGACTCACATACTAGGGTTCCCAGCCCTAGGCTGGGAAATTCCTGGAGATTTGGGGGGTGGGGGGTGGGACCTGGAGAAGAGCCTCAGCAAAGTATAATTCCCTAGAGTCCATTTTCTCTAGGGGAACTGACCTCTGTGGCCTAGAGATCAGTTGTAATTCCAGGAGATCTCCAGCCACCACCTGGAGGATGGCAAACCTATCAACATACCTGGAGTTTGGACCACTTCTCCAGCTATGCTCTGCTGCAACACCTTTCCTTATTAGAGCAAAGCCACCTTGGGATGTCATCTTGAAAATGAGTAAGATTGGAAATTGCTGATGCATGTACATCTCTGCTGTAGCTGCCATCGTGGGTGGAATTACCTGTCTGAGGAAGCCGTGAAGGCTCTCATACTTCTATAATTTTTCAGAATGTGAGAAACAGAAATGTTTGGGAGGGCTGAACATAAAGGGATTAGAATTGCAATATAGTAGAACGGCCCAGGAGGGTAGCTTTATAAGGAAAAAGGATTGTAGTTACTGCAGTGTTTATTTTATGCATCATCTTGCATTTACTACATTGCACAATCCCTTTCCACATTATTTATTGTATGCCATGCCTTAGGCACTTTTCTGGTTTTGAATTTGGTAATCCTAGTGCTATTGTATTTTTGTTATATTGTACTGTATATATACAATATATATATTGTATAAATATATATATTGTAAACAAATATATATTTGTAAACTCAAAGCAGTTTACTATATATATATATATATATATATATATATATATATATATATATATATAGTAAACTGCTTTGCGTTTTATTTAGAAAGCTGGGATATAAATAAACAAACAAATAAAGAACACATTTAACTGTGTTTTTTAGTAAGCATTTCAACATTTTAGTAACCTGTTTAACAAAAAACTCCAACCTCCCAACCTAGTTTGGGAATTATATTCTATTTAAATACTATTCCCATCTATAGTTTGTACTTTCTATTTTAATCAGATACTAATCTCCAAGTACCATTAATTTCAACAGGACTTTGTATAAAGGGATTAATAAAGAATGTTTGTTTTTCCATATATAAAGCATCTTGTAATATGTTCAGGGAAACAATTACATTAAAATAGAAATGCTTGTGTGGATTAGAGTTGCCAGGTCCTCTCAACCTCCTGGCAGGAGGATGGAGGCCTGACACTTTTGTGATCCTTTTCACGTGAGTGCTATGCACATGCACATTCCCGGCACGTGCGATGCTGTAACGTCTAGGAAGTGCCATCACTGTGCAGGCCACATGCTGCCCTGGAAGTGCTCCCAATTTGGGCTGCTGCAGAATGCAAGAGTGTGCTGTGTCACCCAGGAATGCACTCTAGGAGGTGCATTCCCCTCTTGCCGGCCAGGTAAGTGGGGGCAGGGGGAGGGTGGAGTGGGGGATCCCCCACTCCTAGTGAGGGACTGGCAACTCTAGTGTGGATGTATCGTGTAAATATGCCATGGTGTAGAACATACTAATTCAAAAGGTTTATCCTGTTTTTCTTGTTGCTGTGGCCAACACAACTATTCTGCTTTGCTTCTTGCAGTTGCTGCTTTAAAGTACAATGAAAATGATGGGAGAACTGATCATGAATCGCCTGTGACACATCTGTTATGTTTTGGGTCCAAGACCTTTTTATTATCTCCATGGAGACCAGTCAATATTAACATTTGTATCTTGTAGTGTTTTGGCTTTTGGGGAACTGATCATGTTCATTTCTGGCATCCGGCTGATTATTTGGTTCTATTAAAATTTACAATTTATTCCCTGACAGCATGTGATCAAATGTTTTAAAGCACAAGTAGAAATAATTTTAAGTGTTCTGAAACTCTTTAAGAATTATTTCAAATGATTCATTTGCAGCATGGCTCTCAGTGTGAAACTAATGACCCATCCTTGTTTTATAATATTCTTTATCTACCCATCAAACCTTACTGATTTAGGTGAAAATATGGGAAAGCATTCAAACTTTTAAAAACTTAGTAAATTCTTTCTGTTCTTTGAGATGCAACAATATTTATTGATCTCTGATTTTTGTTAAAGTTTATATGCTAAGATTAGTCATGATCTAATCTTAGGGCTACCACACCCCTGCCAGCGATGGAAGAACCCTGCTCCCAATTCTAATTTCCTGCCACCACTGCTGTGGCTGCTGGGAGGAAATTTTTTTAAAAATAGTGGCTAGGTAATGGTGTGCCGTCAGTTCCTCTCTAGGAACCACTGGAACCACTAAGGTTTTACAATAGACTTTCAAGCAATGGCACTTTTGCATTTTTTTCCAGAGATGATGTTACACCATCATTGACTGTGTTGTCTCCCCCCCCCCCACCACCACCTGCCATGTCCCCATCCCAGTTTCCTGCTAGTTGCCAGTTAGTGCCTGGCAACCTTACCAAATCTTGTTAACATCCTTCTAAATGCTAGTTTATTTAGTGTAGGCCCTGTATCTTAATTTTTATTTCTGGACTCTATTTTAAGCCCCCCCCTCCCTTTTGGCATTAGACAAAGGAAAAAATAGCCAGTTTCAGAGTGTGCATAGGATGAACATTAATGCTGATATCTACAGCATTAGGATTGCAGACAGACACAGAGAGAAGAAATAAAAGAGCCAACAGATCTGGGAATTAACTGGGACAACTGTCTGCAATTCTGATTTATAGAGAGGGCACAGGAAGGCATGACAGTGCTGTTAAGAAGATAGCAATTGAGGTTCATGAAGGTTAAGTCTAAATAAGTATGGAAAATGGTCAGAAGAGGTCAATGTGGTTTAAGCAGGGATGTGCACAGGCTAAATATAAGTCTGAGAGGTTTTAAATTTAGAAGAAAAAGTCCAGGAGAGTTGAGCAATTAGAAAAATAACCAGTATTAATGTAAGAAGCAAAATAGAAGAAAACGTGCTGTCATATATGAAAGAACAGATTTGTCATAGTTTCTCAAGTTATCAGTAATGACTAAGGTTCATCAGATGACTTTGCTTGAAAAAAAACATCAGTTCTAAACTATCTATACCAGCCTATTTATATAATTGACCCATTATTTCTCCATTATAAAACTCAATTTGGTGCATGTGCATGCACACACATTACACAGAGAAGCGAGGGACCTACAAGGACTGGCAGAGGGGCATCTCATTTTCCTCTTCCCCACTGTTTTCTCTTTCCCTTCCCTGGATTCTTCCATAGCCCCTCTCTTTTTTTCTTTTTCCTTCTCTCTTTCCCACCCATCAGCCAACATACTTTTATCTGCCTTGTCTCCAGCTTTCCCTCCTTCCCTTCCCTTTACCAAGGAAAACTATATCCCAGTTCCATGGTGCCAGCTGCTGGGCTGGAGCTAGTTGCAAATTCGGGAACCTAGAAGGACTTTCGGGGAACATCCCACTTCCCTGCTATAGTACAGTAGTTAAGTGGTTCACCTGCAAATTAGCACTCTACTAGTACGAATCCCACTACTGCCAAGACAGTATATATACAGCCCTATAATCTGAATAGAAAGTCCTAATAAATAATTCAGTGTTGCATAGTTTACAGAAAGCCAGGAGAATGGGAACTTTCCTGTCCTCCTCAGGCAGGCCATTCCATGAGGTGGGGGCAACCACAGAGAAAGTGTGTGTACAGGCAGTTGATGATTTAGCCCAGCTGCAGAAGGCCCTGTTTAAATGAGTGATTATACCTTGGCAGAACATAGGAGAAGAGGTGCTTTTGCAGATATGAGAGGCCTAGGCTATGAAGGGATTTGAATGTAATAGTCATGACCTTGAATTGAGCTTGGTAACTGATGGGTAGCCAATGGAGAGATGGCAGAATGGGACTGATATGCATGCTCTCTCTAGCTCCTGAAAGTAAACAAGCTGCAGTGATTTGCACCAGATGGAGTCTCCGAGTTGACTTTGAAGGGAGACCTATGTAAACTGATTTACTGGAGTCTAGTTTCAGTGTTACTGTGGCATGAATCCCGGTGGCCAGATCAGCCCTGTCAAGGTAGGAGGGCATCTTCCAAGCTAGTCTTAAGTTGGGAGAAGGCCTTTTTTGCCATTGGATTTACTTACATCTCTAGCAGCAGTGTGCAATACACTATAACCCCTAGGATTTTCAATGAGTCAGACAGGGTCAACTGGATCTCATCAAGGGTTGAAAGCACAATGTCCTTCAAGACCTCTTGCTTTCCCAACCCCCATCACTTACATCTTGTCTGGATTCAATTTCAGCTTGCTTGCTGTCCGCCATTTGTTAACAGCAGTCAAGTAGTGATTCTGTACCTCTACAACATCACCCGGGAATTTGGATAGTGAGATCTAAAGCTGGGTGTTATCTGCATATTGACAGCATCCAATTCCATGGCTACAAATTATTTCTCCTAAAGATTTTATGTAGAGGTTGAATAACATGGGGGATAAGATTGCATCTACAAGATAATTCCCACATTGAGGATAGCTAGTCTCCAAAAGCAGCACTTTGAGTTCATCCTATAAGGAATGATTTAAATCTGTCCAAGGCACATCCCCTGATACCTACTTCTGCCTCCAAATGCTTCAAAGGTATGGCATGGTCTACTGTACTGAAGGCTGCAGATAGATCCAGAAGGAGCAACAGTGAAGCTTGGCCTTTGTCAACATTCAGGTGGAGGTCATCAACTAGAATTGTCTCTATCCCATAGCCTTGTCAAAATCCATACTGAAAAGGATCTAGAGCACAACGCTTGTCCAAGAAGACCTAGAGTTGGTCAGCTACTGCTCTTTCAACCACTTTGCCCAGGAAAGGCAGATTACAGCCTGGGCGATAATTGACTACATCATTTTTGTCTAAGGGTAGTTTTTAAGCAGTGGGTGGATGACCGCCTATTTGAGAAACTGAAAGAAAGTGCCTTGAGTTAGTGACTGATTTATAATAGACACCAAAGGCTCCTTTATGCTGTCTTTACAAGATTTTAATAGTCAGGATGGGCAGGAATCCCTTGTACAAGTAGCGGCCTTCACAGATGCTAGAATTCTGTCATCCTGTACATACATAAATCATCTTTGTTATTTTTATAAATCTCCTGCTTCAGTGACCTCTGAGTTCTTACCACAAAACTTACCTCATGGCAGCAAACTCAAAGCCTTTTACTAGGGTTGCCAGGTCCCTTCACTCCCTCAATGGGAAACTGGGACACTGGTTCCTATCTAGCTCTTCCATGGTGGTTCCTTCTTGTGTGTGCACATAGCACATGCATGCTTCCAGTTGGTGTGATGACGTTACTTCTGGGAGTGATAAGAACATAAGCAAAGCCATGTTGGATCAGGCCAGTGGCCCATCCAGTCCAACATTCTGTCACACACAGTGGCTAGAAATCCAGTGCCATCTAAAGGACTGTCAGTGAGGCCAGGACACCAGAAGCCCTCCCACTGCCTTCCTTCCAGCACCAAGACAACAGAGCACCACCTCCCCACAAAGAGAATACCATCTATCTCCTGTGGCTAATAGCCACTGATGGACCTCTGCTCCATATATTTGTCCAGTCCCCTCTTGAAGCTGGCAATGCTTGTAGCTGCCACCACCTCCTGTGGCAACGAATTCCATGTGTTTATCACCCTTTGTGTAAAGTAGTATTTTCTTCTATCTGTTCTAACCCCTGCTCAATAATTTCATAGAGTGCCCACGAGTTCTTGTATTGTGAGAAAGGGAGAAAAACACATCTTTCTCTACCTTCTCTAACCCGTGCATTATCTTGTAAACCTCTATCATGTCTCCCCTCAGTCGTCTTTTCTCCAGGCTAAAGAGCCCCAAGCGCCTCAATCTTTCCTCATAGGGAAAGTGTTCCAACCCTTTAATCATTTTAGTTGCCCTTCTCTGTACTTTTTCCAGTGCTATGATATCTTTTTTAAGGTGTGGCGACCAGAACTGTACACAGTACTCCAAATGAGGCCTCACCATCGATTTATACAGAGGCATTATGATACCGGCTGATTTGTTTTCAATCCCTTTCCTAATAACCCCTAGCATAGCATTAGCTTTTTTTATGGCAGTCGCACACTGTGCTGACGTTTTTAGTGAGTTATCTATCATGACTCCAAGATCTCTCTCTTGGTCAGTCTCCGCCAGTTCAGACCCCATCAACTTGTATTTATATTTTGGATTTTTGGTTCCAATGTGCATTACTTTGCACTTGGCTACATTGAACCTCATTTGCCACATGGATGCCCACTCTTCTAGCCTCGACAGATCCCTTTGGAGTGCCTCACAATCCTCTCTGGCTTTCACCACCCTGAACAATTTCGTGTCATCTGCAAATTTAGCCACTTCACTGCTTAATCCCAATTCCAAATCATTAATAAACAAGTTAAAAAGCATTGGACCCAATACCGACCCCTGTGGCACCCGACTGCTCACCACCCTCCACTGTGAGAAGTGCCCGTTTATACTCACTCTCTGTTTCCTATTAATTAGCCAGTTTTCGATCCACAAGAGGACTTGGCCCTTTATCCCATAGCTACTGAGCTTACTTAGGAGCCTTTGATGAGGAACTTTGTCAAAAGCTTTCTGGAAGTCAAGATAAACAATATCTATCGGGTCTCCCTTGTCCACTTGTTTGTTCACTCCCTCAAAGAACTCTAACAGATTGGTGAGACAAGATCTTCCCTTACAGAACCCATGCTGAGTTTTCCTCATCAGCTTTTGGTCATCAATGTGCCCACTAATTTTATTTTTGATAATAGTTTCCACCAACTTACCCGGTATTGACGTCAGACTGACTGGCCTGTAATTTCCCGGATCTCCCCTGGAACCTTTTTTAAAGATGGGGACAACATTAGCTACCTTCCAGTCCTCAGGAACAGATGCAGAGTTTAATGACAGATTACATATTTTTGTGAGGAGATCTACAAGTTCACACTTGAGTTCTTTCAGAACTCTTGGATGTATGCCATCTGGGCCCGGTGATTTATCAGTTTTTAAATTATCTAGCAGTCGCATAACCTCCTCTCTCGTCACCTCAATGTGACTCAATGTGACCCATGTGATGTCATCACATGGGTCAAAGGATGGCCTGGGCATCCTTTGACCCATGCTGTAATTGCCCCAATCGCCCATACCGTGGGAAATGATTCAGCCCGAAATGTGCCTGCTGCGGCCTGAAATGAGGGTGTGCCACACTGCTGGGGGCACACCATGCTGCTGGGAGTGTGCTGTGCCGCCCGAGGGAGCACCCTGGGGAATGCGTCCCCTGCTGGCCTGGCAAATGGGGGTGGGGATGGGAAGGTGGGAGCAGGGGATTCCCTGCCCTGGATGGGGGAATGGCATCCCTAGCCTTTACACTTGTCACCGAAAGAACATCTAGCAACTGAGGGGAAGGTTTACATTTCAAAACAAACCTAGTTACCCAAAATTATAGGAGGCTGTATGGGTTTCCTCAGTTGGAAGAAAAGACCTGTCACATTTCTACTGAACTCCTTCCCTCCTCCAAGTCTCCCAACCTCTAGGATTTTCTCAAGCTGGAATTGGCAGCCCTCCTGCTCCATCACGATTCTCTCATTTACGGCTGTTGGTCACTCACTTCTGTGTGCAATCTGTAAATGATGCCCAATCCCATATTTTCCCAGGCCACCAGAGAACCTCCAAGCTGGTTGGTATTTGTATCACATTATACTCCACAAAGTCCATACTTAGAACTTGAACTTCATATTAGGAAGATGTAATAGGGCTGTGTGTTAATCTGCATTTTTTCTCCTATCTTCTTGCTTTTGCCCTTTCTAATGTTTACTTTCTTGTTCTGTGCTCAAAAACAACCCCATAAACCATCTCAAATAAAATGAAGCATGATTTGTAGATTTGATTTTTAAGAAGATAAATTGGGGGAAATAAGTAGAAGGGGGGCAGTATTGAAAAGGTAAATTTTGGAAATATTAAAAATACAGGTATAACATTTGTTAAAATATGATAGGTGTTGTAGAGAAAAATGGAAAATGATGTCCGGGGTCTGAGGCACAGCCCCCAGCCTCGCCGAGAGGAAGCAGTGGGAGACAGCCGGGAGGCAGCGGCCTGGCTGCCCCAGCCAGCCATCAGAGCCAGAACCTGCCTATGCCAGGGGAAAGGGGCAAAAGTCCAAGGCCCCAGGGGGCTAGAAGGGGCAGGGCAAGGCCAGCTAGCCCCACCCTCCAGGGAGAAGGCAGGGGCTGGGCAAAGTAGAGGGAGAATGCAAGGGCAGGGGAAATAGGGACCCAGCAGCTGCCCAAGCAGAGCTCTTACCTGATGAGGAGAAGCAGCCCCAACAGTACAGAGCCATGCCCCAGCCTATACACCAGCTAGAAGGCAATAGCCAGGTTCAGGGAGTGCCAGGAGCCAAGCAACTCCAGGTGGAGCTGCCACAGGCATTCTGGGAGAGGAGCTGGACAGCCAGCCAAGGGGCTGCAGCTGAACCTGCCTTCGGCAATCAGCAGAGTCAGGAAGGCTTGACACCCAGGCAACAAGACACAGCTGGTGCTGGTCAGTGGAGCAAGATCAGCTACCCCAGCTGCAACTACTTGGGGCAGCCCAGAACAAGGCTGGAAGAAGGGCGGGGCGGAGAAAGGAAGCCCTATAAAGGATGGCTGGAGTAGGAGTAATGGAGTGGAGTGGAGCAAGAGCGAAGGCAAGGAGGAGAGTGGATGGAGGGGGAGATGGCAGAGATCAAAGGGGGTGCGTGGCACAGGTTGAACAGGCCAGCGAGTCGATTGAGAGGGAGCTGGGGTGATGTATACTGCCCCTCCTTCCACAGAGCAGGGTCCTGCAGCATCCCTGGCACCCCTTTGATGTCAGCAGCAGACTGCCCAGCACCCCGCCCAGCGGCGGCGGCTGCAAGCCCTGACAAATGAAACATATTATTTTTCTTTGTTATTTCCAATCTTTGGAAATAACATAGACTAGTAAGCTTAAGAAGTCTCCATATAGGAAAAGCATTGGGGGAATTACCTGGGGTGAACCATTCTTGGTTAAGAAGAGACGGGATATTTTAGGTGCTAATATTGCTTTATGTGAGTCCCAAGTTATTAGCGCTGGGTGTAAAAATAAAAATGTTTCAATTGATTTTGGTCTATTTTTAGGAGATATCCAATTCAAGTCCTCAATTGGTATGGGGCCAATTTCCTTAAGGTGTTTAGATTTAAGATAGATTATAATATTTTTTAATTGTGCTGCCTCGTAATATGAAGTGAGGTAGGGAAGACCATATCCATCTGATTGAGATGGGTGGGTCAGTATAGGGAAGCTAATTCTGGGTTTCTTGTAGTCCCAAATGAACATATTCAAGGTTGATTGCCATAATCTGAGAGTTTGCTTTGGAAGATAGATAGGTAGATTCTGAAAAAGAAAGAGAAATTGGGGCAATATTAAAGCTTTGATAAGGTTTATTTTTTCTGTCCATGAAAAATGTTGTTTGGACCAGGCCTTAAGAAGCGCACTGATTTTGATAGCACATGACACATAGTTATGTTTATAGAGATCGTCTAGGTTTTCTGGGATAAAAATGCCCAGATATTTCCATGGCTTGTCTAACCATTTGTAAGGGAATTATTCTGATATAGATTCATGAGTGGAAAAATTAACCTGTATTGGATAAATTTCTGTTTTTACTTTTTGTCTGATAAATAAATAAATTTATTTTTTGTCTGATAAGTAAAAATAAATAAATTTACTTTTTGTCTGATAAATAAATAAAAAATTGTCTGTCTGACTTTTATTATGCTCGGATCTTCATCTTTAAAACTATTACATCCCTAAACAGAGCTATAGTTACATATTGCCTATACATATTATGGACTTTTATCAGCTGTAACATGGGAATACAATTGGTTGAATGAGGCTTGGTGCTGAAGATAGAGGCAAACTTCAGTGGAATCCAAAAGTAAAAGCCATGTAATGCCTTCAAAAAACACCAAACAGCAGAATTCTGGTGTTCAAGAACTTCATCCTGTTGTATTCCCTAGGACTGTTTGGATCACATTCTATTTACTAAGGTTGGAAGTAACTGAAGTTGCATTTCTGGTCTGGTAACTATGTGCGGGCTTTAAATTTTCCTTAATAAGAAAATGGTGGTCACCTTTTATACCAGTGAAACTGAAACCCATTTAATTTTCTTTGGATTGCTCCCATTATCTTCATTTTATGTGTATAAAATTAAAACCGCAGTCGTTTGATAGAAGTGCCAAGTTATGTGATGTAACCTGTGAACAGTGATCTGAATTTGCCCTTACATAGCAGTGCCCTGCTGGATATGACCAGTGGCCCATCTAGTCCATCATCTTGTTTCAAACAGCAGCTTGCCACTTGTCCTGGAGGGCCATCAAACAGGCCGTAGAGGCCAAAGCCTCCAAACATTGGTTTATGGCCTCTGGGTGTGGAGTTTCCTTTTAATTATCATGGATAGTAGCCATTGATCAACGCATTATCAATGAATCTGTCTAATCTGCTTTTAAAGCCGTCTGTGCTAGTGGTTATCACAGAGTCTACTAGCAGTGACCCCTTTTCAAACACATGCAATTACTGTGTGCATGTGAGTTGGTGGGTGGTAATCCTCTGAATTCTGGAGTTTACCAATGTTGTCGGAGCCTTCCTGAGCCATTTTGGTGAGCTGTGGACAGTATATATTTGTCACCCAACACTCTTGATGTGGTAATGGGAATGGCAGAGTACTATTCTTTGGCTCGAGGCCATACATTTTAACTGTGGCCAAAAGTATTCCTTGGGAAATTAAGAATGAAAGGAAAATGAGTATACACATGATCAAGCTTCTAGAAGCTGACTTTTGTCTGCCCTTTATAGAAAGTAAAAAAAAAAATGTACTCTGTGACATACACTTTGAAATGGTGCTGTCAGTTGTTTTTCTGAAGGGCAATCTGTGCCTCTTTCCAACAGGGGAAAAATGTGCTGCATCTAAAATGGCATCATGCTGCCTCTCACAGATAGAACTTGAAGTCTTCTAAAACCACAACTCTGTTGGTAAGTGTTTTTATAGTCGCTATCCAGAAAGCCAATTACTGTTTTAACCAAATACTTTTTGCATTAGGGTCTGCCTTAGGGTTACCGGTTATGTTAACTCATGAAGTTACAATCATTAGGGGGGTGAAACCTCTACCTTGTAGCACATCATGCTTTTTTGGTGATTTTGGAAAATAACTCTCAAAAGGTGGATGCAAAGGTGGGGTTGTTGATGTTCACGCATTCAAACTGGAGTAGTCGTCATGTTGTTGCCCTGTTGGAGAGTGTCCCCCCCCTTTTTTTTGGTGTCCTCATTCTCAGGGTTGCCTCCTTTTGTGTTTCAGTGGGGGAATCTCTGCCAGCATTTCCCCACCAGCACTCAATGGGGCAGTGAGGGAAAACTGGGGCTGTGAAATGGCAGTCTTCTGATGCAACAATGTAACTTCTAGGCTATGTAACTAGAGATGGGCACAATCCAAAAACAATTGCCGATCCAGCTGATTGTGGATTGGCGCCAGTGACGATCCCAACTAAACGATCCACACCGATCATCTCCCGTTCCCGATCCGTGGATCGTGGAGGCCAAAGCGGGGCGTGCTGCTATTCCCAGCTATGTGGGAAGATGGGTGTTGGCGGTGGCCACCAGGCCTGGTGGGCACGGGGAGACGGTGACGAGCCACCTCCCCTCAGGGGGCAGCGGGTCTGGCCGCTCACCGGCGGCACCCCCATGTGCCCGCCCTCCAGGCCAAAAAGGAGCGCGCTGGCGAGAAAAGAATGGTGGGTGATGCCGGTGGCATCTGTGTTTGTGTTTGGCCGTCTGTTTGGCCGTCAGAGCTGCCTATCAGGGTTTGCAGGGATGAGATTGGAGTGCCCATGGCTACAGAACACCCCCTTCCCCATCCCTCCCCTGGGTGTCTTCTCCCAACTGGTGACTGCTTTGCTGCTCCGTGGTTGGAAGGAAGCCCTGCTGATCAAGGAAAGCTGGGCTTCCATTCGGGTTTCCAGGGCGACAGAAGGAGGGGAAACACAGCTCAGGCATTCCTCTGGCTCCGTTGCCCCGGGAATAGATTACGTGCCTGAGTGTCTGGCTGCCCGATCCGAGCATGATCCAGCCCCGATCCATCCCCCTCCCGATCGCTGGATCGTTGGCCGTGGCCGATCACAATCCTCTGAGTCACGATCGCGCGATTGCCATTATCGTGAGGTTTTTTGGATCGTAATGCGGATGGTGCCCATCTCTATATGTAACTACATATAAGTAACACCAGAACATCATGAGATGCTTTGGGATTCACCTGAAACTCTATGGGAGAACCCTAGGGCATCCTGCAATGTGATGACATCACTTCTGGTTACATAGCCAATGATGTCATGACACTGGAAGATTACTATTTGGGTAAGTCACCCCTCCACCATTCTTTCAGATGTTCCTAGCCAAGGGCTGGGAATCCTAGGTTTAGGGTTGTTAGGTCTCTTGCTGTGGCAGGAGATCCCCTGCTGGCAATGTTCTAAAAATTAAAACACTCTGGCATCGTGCACAATGTGATGTCACTTTCAAGGAAAACTTGGAAGTGATATTACACTAATCTAGGAAATGCAAGATACTCTCTGGTTTTATTTGTTTATTTATTTATATATATTCCACCTTTCACACTGAGATCCAATGCAGATTATACAGTGCAGGTGAAATACAATATAATCAACAGCTAGGATATTCACTGATGATTCTTACAGTGATGATATCATTTCTGGTTTTCCCTGAAAATGATGTTATGCTGTATGTGATGTCACCATCCACCCATGTCCCTGCCTCAAAGTTTTCAGCTGGTTGCTGGCAACCTTGTTAACCCTATCTAGGTTACAGCAAGAAGTGGAATGGATCAGAATCCCCCCTTCCCTCTTTCACAAGCTTTTGCTTCATTTATGGACGATCTATTCACTTGAGAATTAAAGAGAGTGATTTAGGTGAATAACTCCTTCATGTTGAAATATGACATTTTCCAGTGTGACCTAGACCTTAAACCCAAAGTAAACACGAAGAAGAACATGAAGATGAAGAACTAAAAATCACTCCTGCAAAAGAAGTTTATGTGTAAACTTGAATCTAACCCAATATTTCTGCAGCTGAATTTTTGTTATTATATTGTAATGAAGAAAAATACTTCCTTAGGAACAGATTAATAGTTGGAAGCCAAAATATCATTCAGAGCTTGAATCTATATGCCGATATCTTCTTTCATTCCCTAACCTTAGGCTTTGTGCTACTGTTTCCTTTTGAAGCATCAATTGCTTTTCATCCTTCCAATGCTATTATTTTATGGTTCATTTTTGTTGATTTTATTTATTGATGATAAATAAAATGGGCTTGGATTTTCCAAAAAAGAAAACAAGTGAGACATAAATTATAATAGTTTATAAATGAATAAATTATATAAGATTTAACATTTCATTCAAGTAAAAAAATGGTACAAGAATGTTACACATGTTTGTGTGTAGGGCGGGGTGGGGGGCGGATTGTACAATCTGTGGGACCTGGCAATCTAAGAAGCTGAGCTGGCTATTACCATGAGTGAAAAAAATGAAACTAAATTGTAGATAATATTTCCGGATATTTATGTAAACATAAAAATACCAATAAATCCCTGTGTCTATGAAATTTTTTAATATGGGCTATTTGGATCTTGTGAGATGTGTTGGATTACAGCAAACAAGCAAAATTCTGTACAGTTAGTACCAGATGTGATTCTCGGAGATTCTTGGTGTTCCATCAGTGGAGCTTTCAGAGTTTTAAAAAATTAAATCAATTATGCTGAGATCTCAGATTAATGTTGGGTATTGTTTGTTTGTTTAATGGTTTATGGCATTTTTAGTCTGCCCCTATCCATACCATTTTCCCAACTTGAAATGGCCAGGGAGAGCTACTGTTTGCCCAGTGGGAAAAATGTATGGATGTGCAGCTGTAATTCAATATTTTTAAAAAAAATGGGAGCTCAATTCCACATTTTTTTTCACATTTTCTGTGTCTGAAGCAGAAGCTGCAGCAAGTTTCAGAAAGCTAGCACTCCTCAAACATTGCATATGTTCTTCTAAGAGGAATGAACAGCTAAGCCAACTATCTATCTTGTCTATTTGTTTGTATTTGCAAGAGTGATAAATCATGATTTTGCAATGTAACAGGCCAGAGAAATAAAGCTTTAAAGTGAATTAGTCTATTGTTTAAATGTTTGCAGTCACATTACTCAGAGTTGACAAATGCCTGCTGGGGTCAGGAAATCTCCTGCCCCCAGTGGCTGTTGCCTGCTGGCACTCCAGGAGCTACCAAGAATTTTTTTTTTTAAAGCATCATTGATGATCTGACATCAATTACGGGGGCATGGGAGACATTTTTTATTCATAGTCTTTTTGGTGATTCCTAGTCAGCTGTGAAGTCTCTTCTAGGTTGTTCCTGGATAAGGTTACCAGGTCCCTATACCCTCACAGCCTGATTGGGGGGCGGGGCGGCTGGTACTTACTGAGAGGCTTCTCTTCACTTGTACACAAAGTGCGCATGAGCTCCAAGTGCTGACACAATGACATTACTTCTGGAAGTGATATAATAGCACTAATGGCAGGCATGATCGTGCACTTCACACTGGGCCAATTCAGTCCATTGGGGGCCAAAATTGGCCCCTGTGAAGTGCAGGAGCATGCCTGCCACTGGTGCAATAACATCACTTGAAGAAGCGACATTGTTGTACCCCACTAGGAATGCACCCACTGTGCGCTTGCTCTGGAGGTTTTTTGCCACTCCACTCTCCATGCCTTTCCTCTCGCTGACCAGGTGAGATGGGGCAGAGGGCAAAGGCTGGGAGTGGGGGATCCACCGATCCCACTGGAGGAATGGGATCCCTTTTCCTGGGTGTGATGTTAAGGCCTTGCCAATGGCCACCCCCATCACCCCCCCCCCCCACACACACACAGTGGCACACTGGTTGCCAGACTCCAGGTCTAGCACTCTAATGCTGCTCTAAAGATTTTAAAAAATAGGGCCATATCAACAAAAACTTTACAAAATAGTCTGCAAACTTTGCAGGACTCATCTTCAGAAAAAGGTGTGTGCATGCAGGTGTCCTGCATGGACTATGGTATAAATTCAGAAACTTAAGAAAACATTATTTCAAAATTGAAACAAACTTTTCTTTTATGACTTGATAATGTAGGTGTGTTGGAGATGGGATCATGGCTTGTGTATGGGAGGGGACCTCTGTTACCAACTTGTATTGGGTTCAAAAGAAATAACATTTGGGACCTGTTTAGGAATTCGTGTTTTGCGTTTTGTGGTAATCAATAAAAATCTGATATTTATACATCTCTGTGTTTGTGGCCCTGATAGGAGAGATCTCTTTGAAATATAACTGTTGTGACAAGGTTTCGAATAATAGATGTAGTAGCTTAGAGTCGGTGAGCATGAATGAATTGAATGCACTCCTATGTACCACCAGTGCTCCATGTTGTCTAATGTCTAATGTTAGTTCTAGAATGTCTAATATCTAATGTTAGTCCTAGAATTGATTATGTTCTGCTTCAGTATTTTTTCTACTCTGTATTGGATTCTTGCTAATACTATGTCTTTTAAACTTGTATCTATTTACCCTATGGTATTGTTTATGAAATGTCCTTGATACTGTATTGAAATGTACTTGATGCTGATGGTACTAATCTCATACTGACTAATCTGCCTTGAGTCTCAATGAGAAAGGTGGACTATAAATGACATACATTTTTTAAAAATGAAAAGAACATGGTACAAGCGCAGTTGGATGTTTAAAATTTTCACTGAGTCAGTGGAACCAGGATTTAATCTTGAACATGAAAAACAATAGGAGAGAAAATGTCCTGAGGGGAAATTATAATGGAGAGTTCTTGTGTAGACATAGGTTATACTTGTCTGTACTTTCCTAAATTAGAAAATAACAGTTATCGATATGAGACTATCCTTTTAATGCAAGGATTAAATAGGCTAGATTTACAAAAAGATAAGATTACTGACTGGTGGTGCAGTGCATTGGCTAATGCTGCATTCAGACAATATGATAAATTCCTAGTATATTTAAGAAATTCTGGTCATTCTACCATACATAGGTAATAAACCTGGTTTGTATGTAAACCACAATTTAGTTTTCTTTTTGTCTCCTTTCCAGCTAAAATCCCTGTTTTGAAATCCCCATTACATGCAAAACAGCAAATTTTGGTTAATTGAACCATCTTCATTTAGATGTTCCAACTAATAGGGGTTTTAATTCAAACCATGGTTTATCGTGTTGTATGAATGCAGCCTGTGAATATAAGCTGTGAAGTTCCTGATTTACATTTTCTGTTGGCCACAAAGATGGTATAGAACCTTAGACCAATGATCTCAACATGATTCCCACTGGTGCCGTGACATGTGCCAATGTGTTTTCCGGCGTCCACTCTCTTCTTAACTCTTATGGATAAAATCCAAAGGGTTATGATTAGAACAGGAAACTCCCCCCCCCCTCCCAAGTTTTGGGTCACTCATACTGACTAACAAAGCATTGAACTCATTCTGGACAAGCACAGCACAGTTGAACACCTTCAGCTTGACTATAGACAAACACATTCATATTTCAGTTTGACAATCTTAGCATTTATATTCTTCTGGATTTAGTAAGTCCCTATGGCCATACAAGGAGCAAGTGGCTCCCTTACAAAATGAAACCAAGCAGCATCACTTTCCTACTGCAATTTTCTCTTTCTTCCAGGGCAGCATTTTGTGACTGGTCGTACATGAGGATGCCAGGTCTCCCACAATAGCAGGAAACCTCATGGCAGTCTGCTCCTTTGCCCATCATCACCTCAGGCACTGTTAGGAGGAAATCTTGAGCAAAAAGAACTGGCACGCTGGCATCACTCCAGAAAAAACTGGAAGTGACAACGTGAATATTCTAGAATTTACAAAAATTCTATAGTTTTACCATAGAACTTTTGTGAATCCTAAAATATCTAATGATGTTACTAATGACATGAAATGTGCTATATATTTCTCACAGTGGTGTTGTTTAAGTGATATGATCCTTTTTTGATCCAGAGCTTTGATCCAAATCTAATTCTCAACTCAGCCAAATCTAATGATACTTAAATCTAGAGATTGGGGGGATAAAACAGATGTTTCTACAAACCTGTAAAATAATCTGTAATAAAAATACTTTGGTGGAGGTTTGAGAAAAATCCACAAACTATCAAATGAGTGCCTGTAGCTTTTAGAAACAGAAGCCCTCAGTGGCCATTGCTAGGCAGCCACAATAGTTTCCCCAGCATTCCAAGCTTTGTTTCTGTCAGTAAACATCACCTGAGTTACCTGATTCACCTAAGCCTGGCTGCTTGCTACTGTTCAACAGCAGCCACCCCATGAAAGCCAGTGTGGGATAGTGGTTAGAGTAAAGTAGGCAGCTGCTCCTGACAGACCCCAGTTCCCCACCAACAGGGATATGCCAAGGGTGGTCCCCGGCCCACTCATTTCCCCCAACTTCTAACCTGACACCGCTAAGGCCAAGCCTCTGCTTAGGCCTATGTGTCCCACAGATGGCATAAAGCCAACCGAGCCCTTGCCGAGTCTCCTCAAAAATGTTGTTCCTTCAGTCCCCTTAGCAGAGGTCAGCAAATGCGGCCCTGATTTGCAGATGGGGGGCAACCCCCCTTTCCCAAGACTATAAAGAGAGCTGTACAACCTTTGCCTAGCCCTTCATCCCATTCCAAGCTCCTTGCGCACCATAGGCGGGGAGCCTTGGTCTAAAATCGTAAACTGGGGCCCAAGTTTCTTGCACACACACAGTGGGGAAGCCTTGGGCCCAAAACAACAAATTTCAACTTCCCGCAACTACAGGCAGGGGCTCATCCTCAAGAAAAGGTGTGTGCATGCAGACAGCCTTCATGGACTATGGTATAAATTCAGAGACTTAGAAAACAGGAAATGGGGTGGTGAAGGAATGGAATTTAAATTTGGTTGCCCATCCTTCAGACTACCTTCAAATGGCAATCCATTTGATTGAAGCTGACATCACTGAACATCTGTTGAAGGCATATACAAATGTGGAATACTGCTTTTATACTAATTCCCAATAGTAACAAATAATTAAGAATTAAAGACTTCCCAATTTCAAGTTAAATGCTTGGAACAACTCATTTATCTTCTCTTAGAGTGGTGATGGCTGGAGAGTAAAGATTAGCAATTTTAAAATTGTTTAGTTTACTTAGGAAATTCATAAACATTGATTTGTTACATCATGTTTAACAAATTGTTCTTTGATCTCCAGACTTTGCGTGCTACTAGAAGAAAGCAGCACAATAAAAGGATTTTAATGGGTAAGACATAACTTCATCAGTCTAATTCCATGCCAAATGTAAGCAATCCACCTCAATTATGCTAATTGGTACCCTAAAAGAAAATGATACAGATGTTTAGTGAATCAAGAAGGTAGAGATGTTTTCTTTTTCAGTAGAAAACATTCCACAATGTTGTTGCCATAGGCAGTCAGACTCCTTACATGTGTTTAAAAATGTGATATAATTTGGCATTTCTATATCAAAGATCCCCATGTTTGCTTGGCATGGACACATTTTAAGCTTCTTTAATAATTCTGAAGATCTGTATTAATTAGCTTGTAGGCTTTTTGTTCATCACTTTAATTAGCTTGTAGGCTTTTTGTTCTTCCACTGGTCCAGGCCTCAGATGCTTTATGGTTCAGCGTCTCATTATTTTAGTATATAACTTTTTTTTAGTTTGATTTTCTTATAAATGTCCCTGCACTATCAAGCATTATTGTTAGTTTTTAAATCCTCCCTCCGAGCAGCCTGAGAAGAATGCCTTATTCTTTTCTTTTATCCTCATAGCCATGCTATAAGGTGAGTTAGCATGAAGTTTAGTAGGTGCATTCAAGCCATTTCACTCTCTTGGCCAAAGGAGCAATTTGAACCTAAATCTCCACAGTCCTACAGTGCTGTCCCATCCAGAGTCACTGCAGTCTAAACCCACCAATTTCTGACAGTACTTTGTATCACACTACACAAAGTTTAGAAAAGCTGGCTCAGCTAGCTGGATTGCCATTATGGTCCTTTCCCATATTCTATGATTGGAATATATTTGTACAGATCACAATAGCTTTAACAGCCAAAATAAATACTCATGGACAATCTCTAATGGGGCAGAATGCCAGTGTGCTGCAAACCTGTGGTATTTTAATTTAAAGAAATTGGATTTTATTTAACCAATAAAACCCTTGATATCCTGGCATGAGTGTATCCAAAGATCATCTGTACTTTTGTGGTCCTGCCTGGTGGTTAAATTTTTCATCAGAGACCTGTATCTAGATGCCTTACCTTTGGAGATCAAGTAAATATTAAGGATATAGTAGTGGTGTTTCACTGGTAGACTTCATCCTCACATAAATCTGGAATCTTCATGTAATGGCTTTTAGAAATGGTTAAAACTTTGATCTTTACTGTTCTGACCTCTAGTTTGATAGACTCGGGAACTTGAGCGTTTTTAACTGCAGTCATTTTGGTTGCATTTTTTGTCGTTTTGTTAACTTATGATGTATTACATTCAATTATATTTTAAATTGCATTATGAGCATTCTGTTGAAAGGTAAACAACTATCTCAAATATGTAGGTAATCTTTTCCCTTTATCTATAATTAATTCCGTTAGAGAAGTTGTGGGGCCTAACCCTTGGGCCCTTGCACCACCACAATTCACCAAGGTCTGGGAGGGGTGAAAAAGAAAATAATGGAGCCAGGAGGAGGACCACAGCCAAGCATGCACAGAAATGAAGGATAGAGATGGGCACGAACCACCAAAAAACCAAACCATGAGGTTCGTGAGTTTTCACAAACCAGGAACCACTAACCACGAACTGGGGCAAGTTTACAAACCAGTTTGTGGTTCGTGGGGTTTAAATGCTCATTTCTGGCTGCTTAGCAGCAGCAGGGAAAGGGACATTTGACAGTTTAAAGGGATCTTTTCTGCCTTGCAAGTGGCAGGTCCCTTTAAACTATCAGCTGGCAGGAGGAAGGGGGGATCCCCCCCTCGCCGCCTGCCAGCTGATAGTTCAAAAGGACCTGCCACTTGCAAGTGGCAGTGCCCTTTAAACTGCTGAAACCCAGCCCCCCAGCACCACCCCCCACCTCCAGCCCCAGCCCCACATTTACCTTGCCCAGCGGGCCCACAGCATCCTCCCCATCCTCCCATGAGGGGTGGGAAGGCCATTTTTGGCCTCTTCTGCTGCTGTTTGGGCCCACAGGGCGGTGGAGGAGGCTGAAAATGGCCTTCCAGCCCCTCAAATGGCCACCGCAGTGGCCCTTTGAGGGTCAGGAAGGCCGTTTTCGGCTTCCTACACTGCCGCACGGGCCCGCAGGTGGGGTTTGGGGTTTGGGCAGTTTAAAGGGCCCTGCTGCTTGCAAGTGGCAGTGCCCTTTAAACTATCAGCTGGCAGGCGGCAAGGGGGAACCCTTGCTATTCATCAGTGCAGCAATCCAGATGCTTAGCTCGTCAGTGGGTCCCTGAGGAGATCCATGCCTGCTCAGCCAAGCAGGAAGTCTGATGGCTGGGTGGCAGGCCTGGCCAAGAAGGGACTGCACGGGCACAACCCTGGCTGTTGTAGGGAAATGAAAAGGCCTCATGGAAGGAGTAAGCAAGCAGGGCAGAGATTAGACCTGTGTAAAAGAAGCATGGCAAATAATAACTAATCTGGACAGATCAGTGCCACACTCAGAGTGATTAACAGTGTTATTATTATCTCCGCAATACAGCTAGGGAGCTGTGGCTGAGAGAAATGGCTTACCCAAGGCCACCTGCTGAGCTCATGGCAGTAGTGAGAGTTGAACCAGCAAAGTGCTGGCTTGGAGCTCAGCCACTTAATCATTATGCTACAGCAGTTCTGTATGACCTGGGGAGGAGAGCAGGCTGAGAGCAAGAACTCTGCCTTGGGACGGAGGGTAGAAGAGAGCCTCAATGAATAGCAAGCTTCACTCCAGGAGTAGCCAAGGAGACCTAGGACTGAAGGAAGCCAGAAAGGAGGGGGCAGGTGGAGTAATTGCAGACCTCCTCTTTTTGGCAGGCTGTATCTCCACAACAAATTTAATAAAGATGATTCAGTAGCAGCATCTCACAGTCTGGGGGGCTTGGATGGATGGCCAGTATGATGTATCCTTGCCCAAGCAACCCCTCAGAACTATAAGAACTCTCATGTATCACAGTGACACCATGTGGAATGATACAAGAAGATGAAATATTCCTTGAAACAAGTATTAGAAACTTTGTGCTGAATACTATAAGCAGCTCTAATAATGCCATAAAGGTTTATGTGTCTTTCCGTCACCTTTTCAGTCAACTTCCTTTACTAAGAATCAAACATATGCTGACATTGCTTCACCGTCCATTTTGTAATACCAGCCACAATCTGAACTAATTCTCCTGCTTTGTATGCAAGTGTGTAAACACACACACACACACACACACACACACACACACACACACAGAGAGAGAGAGAGAGAGAGAGAGAGAGAGAGAGAGAGAGAGAGAGAGAGAGAGAGAACTATTTAAAAACAAACATATACAAGTGTTTCCTGTTTAATGATAATGAGAAAAGCCAGGCACATTCATGCAAGGAAAGATAACAAAATTGAGTCCAAGGCCTTATACATATTACTTGCCAAATACACCTTTATTGGCTGATTAATGCACTGGGAATGTCTGTTTATATTTACTTTCTCTGTCCCCAATTTATTTTGATTGTGCCATAAAAAGCAATCCTTGGTGTTTATAGGATGGCAATTCAAGGAAAGTCAATTGGAACAATCAGTTTTTAATTACCCTATCTCTGTGGCTATATTGCTTTTCTCTTGTTCATCTGCATTCTGCCTGAACAATGATGGAAGGCCCTTTTTCTGACTGATTTAGACAGAGCATGCTTTTAGTTAATCAGATATCTTTGATGTATACGTATCCTTTGGGAACATTGAGTTATACTCTATTACCTTGATCTAGTGTTATATCCATGCAAAGTTAGTTTGGTATATTGGTGTTTGAATTGAGAGACAGGTTCAGATTCCTGCTTAGGTTCAGATTCCTGACAGGTTCAGATTCCTGCTTAGCCATACAATTATTGTTGAATACATTGACCAGGCCTTAATTTCAATGTGTTAGTTCTTACCTTTAAAGTCCTTCACATTCCCACATATCTAAAAAGGCATCTCATCCTATATAAATTCATTGGTTAGGAAGATCTGCTCAGTCACAGACTTTTTCTTCTACACAGTCCTGCATTTCTCAATGACCTGCTAAAAGAATGTAGGAGAGTGCTGTTATTTCCAGCTTTCAGGAAAGCTTATACAATGTCCTTTTTTACCCATGTTTCTTTTTCTCTTAGTCATATTTGAGGTTGCTGGTAGGGGTGTCAGCAAAAAAAATTCCTCCTCTACCACCAGTCAGCTGAAGCAAGGGTGCGCTAAAGTTTAACCCCCCTGCCCTTGCTCCAGCTGACTGGTGGGCTCTGTCAGTCAGCTGGAGCAAGAGCACTTTCTGAAGTGACCCGAATCACTTTGGAAAGCTTTAATCCAAAATTCCCAAATCTGGCTTGTAATGCTGGGCCTGATTCAGAAATCCTGAATCTTTACGAATTGGGTCTGATTTGGGTATTTATTCTGAATTGGAAATCCTGTATTGCACACTCCTAGTTGCTGGCTTCCTGTATTAATATCGGTACACTTTGAATTGGACAAAGTAGACTGGTATTTGTTGTTTTGATCATTTTTATAAAATGTTTTTAATTATTATATGCATTTGGCATATATATTCGTAAACTGCCTAGATCACAAAAAGGCAGGGTGATAATGTGTTAACAAGATAACCCATCCTTCAATATACTGCATCATTTATGTACCAATGACAATCATTTGATCTTATTGATTTTGGTGATTTGTATGTTATTTTTACCTACTGCCTGGTTTTAGCCAAATCGCTATAGGCTATTGAATTTAGTGACATTGAGCAATGAAGTAAATTAATATTATACTCTACAGCAACTTGTTACAAGGCAAGCCAAGAAAATAAAATTATAAACCTTTCTTAGATTGTAAAAAATCACTAAAGGGCCCTGGTCAAAAGCCAGAAATAAAATCACTAAATAATGTACACAAACTATGCTAGGTCATGTTTAGTTTATCCATGGCCTCTTGCTCAAACAGACTTAACTAAAGATCTGCAGGACTTGGGACCCACAGGTTGAATTTATTCCACTAGCCATGTATTGTGGCTTGCCAGATGCTTGTCAACCCCTTTGTTTTTTATAGACTAGGTAGATGACAAACTTTAGAATTTATTGAATGATTTAGTTACTGAATTATTGGTGGACTGCCATATCTGGATGATGGGATGTTTGATGCATGGGTCTCAAATTGTTCAGGTTCATTTAGTTCATTTCACTAACTTTTCAGTTGCTTTGTGAATAGAATCTATCTTCAGAGACTCCTGAATCTCCTTTCATTGAGGGAATATTGGTTAACAGTAATGCTTTGTACAATTAAGACTCTCTCCAAAGAAAATATGCATTTCCCAATGATTCTCAACTCTGTGGTAACCTTTGTGCCAGGTATACTAGAAGGTGCAATGAAAAGAAAAAAAACAATCTCAGGGCCAAGCTACACATGACGAATGACACTTGAACAGCAAGTGTATTTCTCCCTGTTCACTTGCCCTCCACTCAATCCACTTGCCGTTCAAGTGTCATTTGTCATGTGTAGCTTGGCCCTCAGTTGTATTTTTTGATATCATTGTGCACATTGTATCACATTTCTCTCTGTGCATACATAGAATTGCTTGTGTGCAGGTCAAATGGAGCAGGTTCTGTTCTGTGTGTCCTGACTGTGGAAAAGGCTATACTCATCACAGATTAGAGTTGGATGTTCTTAAACCCTTTCATGTGGCCTGACAATGCGGAGCTGTCTACTTTATTGAAACAAAAAGAACACTAGTGAGCCTGATGCTCACAGCAAATCACTGGGTTGAATACAAAGATTAATATTACATCCATAGTAAATTCTGAGTTTACACTCTTCCATTTAGGGATAAGGAGGAACATACATGGAGAGGGAAGTGATATTGGAATGGTAAGTTTGGCTGACAACTTAAACAAATTGATTAGAATATATGCAGAGATTGTATGTATGTAAAAGTCTATGCACGTAGAGCTCTCTAAGAAAACAGAATTTCGCATCATGAACAATGTATATTGTGGGTGGAATACAGCACAAAAATTCCACTTGCGTTAGAACACTTGCACAAATGCAAATGCAAGAAAAATACTGTGGTATTAGTTCATGCAGAGTCAAACTTATTGTACCACCACTTGAGTTTCTGCTTAAGCAAGGTTATGTGTAACCAATTTTGGGGCACTATGATATGTAGGGTGAATGTGCTAGGGGTTGCACAAGATCTTGCACAAGTGGAACTGTGCTAAGTATGTTCATGTTTCCACTTGCACCTTGCCAGAGCCAAACCTATGTGCATGTGCATGCATGTATGTGTGAGTGTGTCATGTGTCCTACTACTCTTCTCAGCAAAGTTTCTTTCTTCAACCTAAGGACCCTTTTTCCAAAGCAAGTGGTTCTTCCACTGGGCCCTTAGTATATAGGAAGGCTTCAGCTTTGCTTTGCTGAATATCACCATGTGGGTAGATCTTGCCACTGGGATCCTGATTCTCCCTTTATATGTATGCTCATTTGCCTATTTAGAAAGTCTTACAAAGACTACTTTTCTATTGCATTGCATTATTTCAAAAATTCGAAAGCAGCTAAATGAAGATGAAAAAATGCTTATTTATATAGATAAGAACAGTATTAATTAAGCATAAATGTAGGTCAAAATAATTACAAATAAAAAAGCAAAATATATGGTGTAATTCATGAGATCAGCTATTGCACAAGTCATATCGAAATAAATGAGGCTTGTGTGATATTTTTGTTTAGAGTACTAAACAGATTTTTAAAGCTGGGCATTTTGGGGCATTGGCAATAAACATAGGAAACTAAGATCTTCTTGACTCCAAAGAAAACCAGTGAATAATAAACAAATGTTTTGCAGAATAACATAAGCTGTGAGGCAATACTGTACCCTTGTGGCAAAGAGACTGTATGTGATAGATAAGATCAATCAATGTCATCTCCCTTTAATGAGCTGAAAAAGACATTCTGCCTGAGATTCCAGAGAAGTGGGTTCAAGAGCATTTATGTCATTATTTTAGGTAAAGTATTGATCTGACTTTAGATATGGCTTTTTATATAGCTGATATGGATAAGAGATTAAATGAGGTTTTTGTTAATTTTGAAATCTACACATTTATTGCATGGGCTTATGATCTTGAATAACAATGATACAAAAGTTAATCTCAAAATGAGCAGAACTGAAAACAGCACAGTAATTGTTTGGGACCGTCAGCACAATTGAGCTAATTAACATCCTTAACAAAGACATGTATTTGGGTGAGTTATCTATTGAACCAAACTTCTTGTTTTTACTATCATAAATCTCCATGGCTAAGATTAACCTGGGCATCTCTAATTGTGATCAGCTGCTTCTTTTTGAGGAGTAGGTCACATCGCATTTACAGTGTGATGTAAACAGTTTTCTGTACTGCAATCCCATAGTGTTTCCTTAATCAAGGCATACCACTTTTAGGTTTGCTCAAAATTTATATAAGGAATTATACCACCAAAAAAAGGCTCCCACATTACTATAGGGAAGTATGAATAAATACTGAATAACTGTGTTGGTGGTGGTAAGATCAGATGTATCACATGCCAGAGTCTATACATAATTGCCACTTGGTAACTATGTTTGAAATTTCCATTATCTGAATCCCAAATGTCTGAAGCAGGAAATTTGAGATGATTATAGTATTGAGTTCTAGGAACAGCACTCATATTCTGAAACATCCTATACTTAACTGGAACTCTTTGGAAGATCCAGGGCAAACCTCACATTGGTGCAACTGAATAGCAAAACTCATCTTCTTTCAGCTTGTCTTTAGACCCAGGTCCCTCGTGAATTCTTGAAGTAATAGTGGTCATTTCCACACGTCTCCCCCTCCTGAAAAATAGCACAAAACTTACGGAACAACGCACCTTTGTGGTGCGATTTTCCATCATGACTTTGCTTTGTGGCACATTTCCTGACATCTTTGCACCACGAAGCAAAGTCATATCGGGAAATCACACCATGAAGGCATGTCGTTCCATAAGTTTTGTGCTATTTTTCGGGAGGGGGAGAAGATGTGTGGAAACGGCCTATATAGTAGACATGAGTGACTGAAACCACAGTGTATATTATGGAATCACAGAGCAATAAGATTATGTAAATCTATGGGAATTCAGTAGTGCTAAAATAAATTCCGTTGTGAAACACTGCTGCTGCTTAAAAAAGCAATAAGACACGATCACTGCATTAAAATGATATAATAATTAAACTGTCGTTTTTGTGACAAAAATGAGCTTTGGAAGTGTTAATGCTTATGTACCTATGGTTGTTTCTTGCCTGGACACCAAGATTCTAAACCTTAATGCACTGGCTGTAGTAAAGGAAAGATGTTTTTCTTGGAACTTCCCAATATTTTGTAACTGGGCTTAGCCCCGCATGGCAATCATTTTATGATGGCACCCACTCAGAGCCTCGCTACAAGTGACATTTTACACGTGAACAGCACTTGATCATTTTTGCAAGTCTTTCTGGGAACTGAAGTCCCTCTCCCCCACCCCTTTTCCTTCTGTTCCTTCCCCTCTCTGTTAGAATGGCTGCCTGAAGAGACGGAGAAAGCCTAGGGCAACAGCAGCTTTTGCAAATCGTCTTGCTGGGGGGTGGGGGATGCTCTGGAGAAAGCTGACATGTCGGTGAAGTCCTTCCCTCTCTGTTAGAACTGTTATAATCGCTGCCTGAAAAGTCAGAGAAAGCCTGCTTTTGCAAATTGTTCCTCCAGTCACAAGCCTGCTCTCAATGATCTTTGGGGGCGGGCAGCTGCAACTTTCTCAGCTTTCTCCAGAGCATCCCCCCCTCCCCGAGCAAGACGATTTGCAAAGTTGCAGCTGCCCGCCCCCAAAGATCATTGAGAGCAGGCTTGTGACTGGAGGAACGATTTGCGAAAGCAGGCTTTCTCTGACTTTTCAGGCAGCGATTCTAACAGTTCTAACAGAGAGGGGAAGGACACTAGGACTTCACTGACATGTCAGCTTTCTCCAGAGCATCCCCCATCCCCCAGCAAGACGATTTGCAAAAGCTGCTGTTGCCCTAGGCTTTCTCCGTCTCTTCAGGCAGCCATTCTAACAGAGAGGGGAAGGAACAGAAGGAAAATGGGTGGGGGAGTGGGACTTCAGTTCCCAGAAAGACTTGTGAAAATGATCAAGTGCCGTTCGCGTGTAAAATGTCACTTGTAGCGAGGCTCTCAGTGTTCTCAATATTCCAAATGTGTTCACAGATGCAACAAAATTAGAGACCCCTGCTTTATGTAACATATTGATAAGTAGCCAAATAACAAGCAGTAATTTGTTAAACTGTGCAATTTGGACCTCATAGCAAACTCTGGTCAGTTCTAAATGAGGAAGTATTCCCTCTGAGAATAGCACATGAGGGAAGGGGAAGAACACCAAAGACCTAGGACTTCTTGGTTCTTTTAGTCCATCTGTGATATTTCAGTGCAGATAACATATAGCTGGCTGTAGTGGCACAACAATCACCATTACTTTCTAAAGTAGTGCTTTTGCACAGAACTATTAGAGATGCTTTGGCAAAAAGCTGATATTAGACATAGTAAAAATGAACTAATAACTGTATGAAGTGAAAGATGACTGCTTCAGGGAAAACAGAATACAGAGTAATGCTTGGGAAATAACACAGAGATCTGACAGAGTAATGGAACATAGTACTGGAGGGGAAAAATTGTCAGCCTCAAAGTTTATGTAAAGGCCATAGCATATGATCATTTTTTGACCAATGACTGCACTATTTAGGGTAAAATAATATCAGGAGAAAATATTATACATTTTTATCTCATTTGAAAATGTTACATTTAAATTTATTAGATGATGGCAGCTTTTTAATGTTTAACATATTTAACATAATAAACAGAAGGAAAAGATGCTAATTTGTTGGTAAGATTGAAAATAACTTTGTGTTGTATTTCATGGCAAGCTGTAGCAATCATTTCATGGTTACGGGCAGCCCAGTGTGTATACCTCCAAGAAGAATCCACTATGACCAGTGTAATCAATAGGAATGTGCAAAACAAAACGAATGAGCTAGAAGCCACCGGCCTCACACTTACTGGGGCCAGAGTTTGCAGGCTGCAAGCACGGGTGGAGGCAGGCTGGCTTCCTTCTCCCGGCCAGCTCCTTGAAGCACAGCTCCCAGGATTGCAAGGGGAGCTGTAGAGTTTGAAAACACAGCTGGCCAATTGGATTTTGGAGTTTCAGTTATAGAACTCTCAGTGATCCATTAATATGGAATCATTTGAGGTTTCCTAGAAGATTCATGTACAGCCCTAGTTGCAAAAAAAAAAAACCCTTTCATTTGAATAGTACTTTTTGAAAACTTTCTGCAAAAGGAAATATAGGTGTGAGCTGTATCCTTCCTGAATATTACTTTGGTTTTCCCACTCCTTCTCCTTCTGGAACAAAGATGCTGAATTGTGTTAAAATTCTGAAAGCTCATTGATGTGCAAAAATGTAATTAAGCACTAGATGACATTTTTAAATTTTATGTGTTTGGCTGGATGATAAGGGCTGTCAAGCAAATCATTTAAACAGGTTTAGCTCTGTTATTACAGAAAAGCACTGAGACAGCATGTTTTCTTACCAGGGACTGGCCATGAATAATAAAATTCTGTCTTCTTCCCTTTCTATCTGGTTTTCTTTTCTTGTAAGGGAATAACACAGGATTTTAAGCCTCTGCTCTTTAATTAAATTGCATGTCTACCGTATCTTCTATTTCATAATGAAATTTAATAGGGAACAAACCAATAGTATTAGAATGTCCAATTTTTCAATTCCACTCTTTTTTTACTGTAATTGATCATCTGTAGTTTTCTATCCAGTCTAGACTAAAGATAATAGATGAATAAAGAACTGAATATTCTACCACTGAAAAAAGAGTGCCTTAATCTTTTTCTCTCTGTGCTATTTGAATAAAAATCTCTTATTAGGAAAAATCTCTTAGCCTTATTAGGAAAACTGTCTATTCAACTTACTGTTGTTTCCCAGTCAGTGCAAACATTGATGATATAGAAAATGTATAGGGTCACAGGAAATTAATAGTGTGAGCTGGCCATCAGCGGTCTAAAATACAGAAATATTGTAATCATAGGGATCCGCACTAGTTTACAAAAATTCATTTTCATAAACTTCTCCCAGTTGAAGTCTTTCCTAAGCCACTATAAAGTGACCTTGGAGGTCACAGATCTCTGGTTCAATTTCAAATCAATCCATCTGTGAGAGAGTGTTGAAATGAATAGGGTAAGCCTGCATTCACACAAAACTCTTCACATAACTGTGATGGACAGCACATGAAAACAGGTTTCCTAAATGCAGCAAGCAGAGAGCTGGGAAGGAAAGAGTTAACTCTTGCTTGGCATGGAGAGCTTGAGAGAGAGGCTGCTCCCTCCTCTCTGATAGGTCAGTTAGAACTCAGCTGAAACGCTGACAGTTGGTTTCTGACAGGATTATTCAGAGAGAGTGTGTCACTGAGTCTGACAGGGAATGTCAGACAGGTTCCCTTTGGTGTGAGGGAAGAGAACTCTGTTGCCTTAACTGTATTATTTCTATTCTGAGGAAGTATTCTATTTAAGAATTAAAAGTGTCATCATAAACTGAAACCCACTTTACACAGTCATGAGAGAAATGGGAGTGTGTTTTGGCAACAGTGATTGGGTAGTGGGTTGTGGCTCCCTTTCAAGCCAAAAGAAGAAATCTTGTATCTTCTTGTATCTTCTTACAAGAAGATTAATTCCTGCCAAGTTTCTAAAGGGGGGTTGGCTCTGAGGAGGACCCTTCGTCTGTTGTGAAGGGAGAACAGTTTAAACCAACTCCAGGAAACCTGAACTGTCAGAGGGAATTTTGTGAACAAACTTTGTTGCTGTAACTAAAGTACTAAGCAAAACACCTCTCACTGTTAAGAACCAAGGATATATGAACCTAAGCTTCAAGGAAACTATTTTGCCTGTTACTCAAAGTGTATTCTGTACTACCAACAAAATTTTACCTCAGCAATTTCATTTCCTGACTGCACTTATTCAATCCCTGCCTGTTAAATAAAGTTATTTCCTTTTAAACATTATACAGTCTCCAGTGCCATTTGCAACAAAAAGGAAGAGGGCTCCAGCTTCTCCCCATCAAGTTCCTATGCTGGGCTAAAAAGCTAAAATTATATCTGACTGTCAGGGTGGCACAAACAGACTTTCAAACTGCAAATATTAATATGTCACTAGGGGTGTTCAGTCAAAGCGGGCAAATTGAATTTTGATGGGAAATTCTGCCTCACAGTGAGGGAGTGACAGGGGGGCATCATAGTTGGGTGGGGCAGGCTGCCTGCTATAGCACTATAGCAGGACATGTCCTGGAATTGGCCTCCATTTCCCACTGCTTCTTCTCTAGCCAGCAAGGGTAATATTGAGGGTGGGCTCACTAGCATCAGTGTAACATGCCACATCTCTTCTGACACAAAACTGGAAGTGATGCTCTCATATTGCACCAACACACAAGAATTTGCCTAAAAGGTATAGGCAAATCCTAGAACATCAGCCTGACATGATGATGAAACTTGTGATTTTGCACTGAAAGTGATATGGTGTATCACTTTGATGACAGCACAACTGCTCTCTCCCATCCCCCACCCCCAGATCTTCTGGTGGGTTGCCAGCTGCAGCAACCCTAGTCTGCATCATAATCCCACAGAATTTTGAATGGCAGCAAATATGCAGCACAAGATATGCTTGTATAGTGAGAGAAGACATCTCTATGTGCATACTCTGACGGTGTATAGAGGTGAGTGGGATATCACATGCTGGCTTTATATCTTGATTACTGCACGTTCCGTTGAAGATTCTGAATAGAGTCAAATACATATAAGCTCTTTCACATGATCAGAAATGTTGCCCTTGCCCTTGCAATCTTGCATATGCACACTTGTTACATGAGTAGGCTCTTTTAGACCTGTTGTATGAAAAAAGATCAAGGGAGGAGTATGTTGATGTGATCCCCCTCCACTGTGTGTGTTCTGCGTATGAACATCTGAATAGGGCTAATTGTTGAATTAGAACCTTGCACTAATGAAAGAGTGGCAATACAATAAAGATGTACAAGATACACTCCCATGTCTTGATTAAATGGAGATTTTAATTCTTGTTAAGTTCCTGAGAGGGGCAAGATGTACTCCAGGTCAGTGGAGGCTTGTGGGCAAATGGAAAAATGTCATACCAACTCAGGCTACTTCCAGCCCTCTCCTGTACATCTTTACTGCCCTTACAAACCAGTCCTGGGGTGGCAGGCTATCAGCTAAGCCTCTCTCTCTCTCTTGTCTTTCTTAAACATAGTGCTACAGATAAGCAAGTCCATCCCTACTAAGGTTGCCAGCCCCCCCGCAACTATCGGGGGGGGGAGGTGCTTACAGTTGTTTGTTCTTATGCAAAGCACACATGTACGCCAACATGAAGATGCCATTGTTTGGGCTGTGGGAACGTGCATGCACTTCGTGCCAGGGCCAGTTGTTAAAGACAAAGCATTTGGAGCTGATTCTTAAAGAAATATCCCTCTTGCAATACCATCGCTTATAGTGGAACATCATTGCACAGGGTGCAGGAGTGTGTGCATACTTCACACTAGCATTTTGGGCTGATTCTTAAAGAATTGACCCTTGCACAATGCCATTGCTTCTGGTGTAGCAATAGAGAACAAGAATCATGACAACCTAATGAAATAAACACTTAGAACAATTGCAAAAATATTCTTATTGTTATTGCATAGTTCAATTTGCCATTCAATATATACCAATACATATAGTCTTCATATACAGACCTATACATAAAGTGCTAGTGCAAAGCAATGATGATACTACCTATAAACAGTTGATACTTTTAAAGTCCATTAGTATTCCTTAGGATCACTCAAAGTTCATAGGATCCAACTGCAAGTATAGGTCCAAGTACATGCAGGTTGGAATTTATACCATCTAACGGGTAGACTGGTTCATTTGCGGGGTCCCGTTTCAGGGTCTTTTTCAAAGATGGTTATCTCACTGATGTTATTTTCGATATTCAGAAACTCCCATTCAAACTATACTTAGACATGCATCGGTTGCTGCTCCTAAGGAAGGCTGCGTGTGCCTTCCTTAGGTGTTTTATTCTAAGAGATATCTCTATGTCAGGATGAGGTCAACTCAGATGTGTTTTTATCCATGATTAGAACTAGAACAGAGACTGAGGGAGCTGATCGTGTTTTCTCAGGTTTGGGGAAAATGCCTGTGTTTATTTTTTAAAAATCTCCACACAATGTATTTTTCTTGGGAGAATACAACATTGATTCATCATGGCACAAATAATTTGTTGTGGCACTATTTATTTGTACTACTTTGAAATCAGTTTAAATTATGGCATAGAAACAACCAGTTACAATTCAATAAGTAATGCCTAACAAATATGAAAACTCTCCTTCCTGGAATAAAAACCAAGTACTGTAAGGTTGCCCAAACATTTCTGAAAGATGTTCAAACTTATATCTGTTGGAGAAGAGAGTCTTGTTGGGCTTGGAGGGAGAGTAAACTGGATTCAAATCTTTCTTCATAAAATTTGTTGTCTGAATTTGTGTTAGTCATATATAACCTAACCTATTTCATAGAGGTGAGGATAAAGGGGGGGAGGAGTCCATATGCGCTACCCTTTGTCCTTCAGGGAAGTAATACAAAGGAAGAAAGCATTTCCACACCCAACTGTAAGCTGTGTGCTTCTGTTCAATTGCTCTAAAATCTTCCATCAATTTACCAATATTCTTTTTAATGTTTTTCATGTGCCCACAGATGTTAGAAAGTGCTGCAGTTAGCATGACTGCTAAGAAATGAAATGTGGAACATCATATTTCATCAGTGCCTACTTTCAATGTGCAAGGTCCATTGGAGAGACCCACTTCAGTGTAATGATGTGTCACTGAAGCATATCCCACTAAGCTAAGCTACTAGGCACTGGGGAATTTCTAAATCCTTAAATAATATCTTGCAGTACAATGCTAATCTCACAGAATTTGATGGAAGTGTGAAGTAGTTGAAAAAAATATGCAATGAAAACATAGTTTCAATTATTGTCGGTAGCAAAAAAACTTAATTTGAATTGTTTTTTTCTGTGTGCAGGTTGATCCATCATGCTGGAGTTAACTGGAGGACATCACTATGCCAATATAGCCAAGTAAATGCTGAGGATCTTGCCAACTTTAGTTCTTGGATAGTGACATCTCTGTTAAACCAGGAACAGAGCCAAGGGATGGGCTTTAGGCACAAAAACTCTCCTGCTTTTTGTATCGCTGGGATCTTTCTATGGTCAGTCTACTGAGACATATCTTACACTCAACTTTTGGGTTTTTCTTGCCTGAGCAATATTACTTTTTGCCTCTTAATCTATTTTGATTGGCCAGCTACTCTCACCTTCCCATTTTTCTTTTGTCATTTTTTGTCTTCTCTTGACTACTTTGATTTTCTGTCTGGGTGTAGAAGACAGAGGCCTGCTAATGTTGATGTGAATCATGTCAAGGCCAATGGGACTCTTATGGCTGCCTTTGATCTTTACTCCAGTTTGTGTCATGTTGAATTCTAATTTCCTCCTCTGGATAACTGCTCTAGCAATACGGTTTACACTTATTGATGGACAAGCACAATACCCAGTTGTAACCACGAATTATGGCAAAATACGTGGTGTAAGAACACCCTTGCCCAATGAAATCCTTGGCCCTGTGGAGCAATACTTGGGAGTTCCTTATGCTTCTCCTCCAACTGGAGAGAGACGATTCCAGCCCCCGGAACCCCCCTCATCCTGGACCGGTGTGCGGAATGCCACACAATTTGCTCCTGTTTGCCCACAGTACCTGGATGAGAGATCTCTGCTCAATGATATGCTGCCTGTTTGGTTTACTGCTAACTTGGATACTGTGGTGACATATGTTCAGGATCAAAATGAAGACTGTCTGTATCTGAACATCTATGTACCCACTGAGGATGGTAAGTATATTATTTAGCCACAATCTAAGCTATCATCAAAAAGTGAAAATAGGTGTTCTAGAGAATGTTTTAAGTCAGATTTCTCCTTTAATCTTGTTAGATGCAAATATTGTATAAGCATTACCATGTTCATCTGAATGCTGCTATGTAATTGGAATATAATTCTGATTTCAGATAGTTGCCTTATTTCTATTAACTATTACAAAGATTATTTGCAGAGGAAAATCCCACAAATAAAACAAAGTTTCTTGGATGCACCTGTAGAAGAAATAATCCCAATGTCAATATAGTTTAAACATTGTTTTACTATATAGGCCTCTGAAAGGCAACTGTTTTGATCCTGTTTGATTTAGTAGAAGAGTTTTGAATTGTAATTAATTTTGTGGAACTAGCTGTATTTTAAATTTCTTTAGGGAGTTATACAATATTTAATAGCCATGCACACAGTCAAGCAATAAAAAATAGACTTCATGATATTAGTCACTATTTTAGTATCATCCTTCAGACTTAACAATGTTAAGAGGACTGATCTATACTGCACTGTAAATCTATTATTTCTGTTAAAAAATTCATCTACAATAATGATCCTACAGAACCATTTTACTGCAAATATTTGTTCTACTAATATCCTTTTTCAGCACATACAATTTTAAGCAGCCTGTTTCTATAATATACTCCCCTCCTCTGATATTGATTTCTGATGATGATGTCTTATTGGGCAAAGAATTTGCTGGTTCTACTTCACAGAATGTCCTTGAATATCCAATTTCCCCCATACATTGAATTGGTTTCTCACTTTAGACTGAATAATACTTCAAACTGAAACTCTCTGTCAAACTCATCTTGGAACAGCCAGTGGCCTATTCTTTCACAACTCCCAGAGCCACTGGTATATTGGAGATTAATAAATATGCCAGGGCAAGTGTGAGGCTCTTCTCTCACCAATGCCCCTTTCTGGCTATCAGCTGGTCAGTCAGATGCCAAAGGCAGGTGTCCTCAGGCCTCGGATGGGCAGGGAAGGAGGGTATATGACCTTGTTCCTACCATGGGACCAACTCTCCAACTCTCTTCCTTTGCTTTTTCCCCTTCCCCCCTGGCCCTCACAAGATCCTGCTTTTAAGGGACTCCTCCTCCCACCACCTTGGCTTTCCTCTCAATCCCCACCCACACTCCCTTATTAGCTCTTCTCCCAGCCTGTGCAGGTGCGAGGTATGATAGCCTCTGCAGTTCTCTGGTTCAGTCCATCTCAGCCTAGCATGAGGTGTTTGCTCAGCCCTCTGCCTGGTTTGTCTCTACTCCTGCTGAAGCTTCCTCAGTAGCTCCGTTGGCAGTCCAGAGTTCATGCCTGTCCTGCCCTGGTTGCCAAGACATTCCTGTGGGCCTGGTTGGGACTGGGCTGCCTGCACTGCTGCAGTCAGCTGCAGGGCTGGGAGGTTCTTCCTGTGGTTGGGCATGGGCTTTAGCTGCTGCTTTTCCACCATAGAAGGCATCCTGAGCCTCCCTGGAAGTTCCTGAAGTTGAGGGGCTGATAGAGGAGTTTGTGCCAGGGTTGGGGAAGACCCCTGCTGATGCAGTGCTAGTGGGGGTGGTGGAAAAGTGGATGGCATTGCCACACAGCAAGGAATGAGAGAGTCTTGGTTTAAAGTTAATGGCCTAAGCACACTGCAGCATGCCCAGAGGAGCAAACAGGGTAGGAGGAGAGTTTAATGGAGTGTATCACTATTATCAATGTGTAGAAAGAATATTGTAGTCTCAGACTTCCTGAAAATAGAAAAACATGTCTCTACCTATGTCCAATCTATGTCTCTTTCTATTGCACACACAACACATTTAGGTGAGCTTCTTGTAGTTCCTTAACATGTGAAAGCATCCACTTCACTATGTGTGAGAGCTTCATGTGTGCATTCCCACAGTACATACTTCAGATAAGGGAAAAGTCATTCTGTTAGGGAATCCCGCTGGAGGGCAAGTGTACTGGAGGTCTTGTGGAGCTTTGTATTGGAGCTATTCTATCTTGAGCAAGCATCATTCACGTGTTTCCTTAATGCTGCAGCTTTTATTTCAATGCACCTCAGCTTTAGGACAAATTCCTTATTACAGTTTAGTCAGGAAGACTCTCATATTTGCAGTGTCATTTTACAGTACAGTAGTGTCACCCTGACTGTTTTGAAAACAAATGCTTGTAAGTAATTTGTGAGGAAAATGTGATCCAGAAGAAAGAAATATTTCAATAAAGGGAATCTGAAGTGCTGAAAGGTCTTCTTAATATGCTTTACTTGCAGGGAGTTGATGGCAGTTCATTCTTGTTAGTGCTGCTGAGCTATGTCAGTTTGAAATATAATTAGCAAGACCTACGACAGTTTCATTCTAAAGCTTTCCAGACTAATCCAGGTAACAACAGTCTGGGCATGTAACAAATGCATTTAACAACAGCTGTTAGGGGTTTTTTTTTCCTTGAACACATATGCTTCCAGAAGAATATTTATTTAAAGCTTGATTACAGTACTCTTAATTAAGACTTGACCGAACAGGAGTCGTCGCACTTCCCCCTGTGAGTAATCCTGCAATCTGTTAGTGGATGGCACTGACTGTTGTAGATCTTTTCTGCATCTACCAGCAGTTTTTGAAGCCATGGATTAATAGCCATGCAGATTGGGTAGCTACAGTGGGGAAGGGAAAGGGCCCCTCCCATCCTGACTCTTCCATCAGTGGAGCTGCACTGGTAGGTAAAGATGGCAATTTTGCCCTCTCTTTCGTGCAGTTGCTTGACCCACATAGGTTCCAGACACTAACTTTCCAAAGAATGCCTGTAGATCACATGAGCCAACTGATTACTTATCCAAGCAATCAAGAGAGAGCACTTTGAAATGCCCAGAGGATCTGCTAGAGGTTTGAGAGTTTTTCCCAGTATCGAAGCTGTGGTTTCTGTTGCAGTTCCTTCTTTGGATTCCTTTGTTGCAGTTCCTTCCTATTGTGGCAGTTACTTCCTATGGTTCTGTGTTCGCGTTCAGCAAGGGTATGGCATAGGTGCTGAACAAAGTATGTTCAACTTGTCATCTGGATGTCTGGATTGTCAACTGAGTTTTAAGCTAACCTTTCTCACTTTTAGCAAGCAACATTAAGAAATGGCAGGAATCATTGAGGCCGCTGTGTGAATAGGGATAGTGGGCGAAAGAGAGAATTCAGGTAATGCATCCGAAGTAACAGGTGGATAGTATATTGAAAATAAGGAAGTTTGTTGGTAGCATGTAGATAATATTCCCTTTCCTGTATCTGACAACAGACTTTTGGAATAGAGGAGTATCTAATCATTTATGGTAATATCTATTCATTTATAGTAATTACAGGGGTAATTCATCTTGTCCCTGAACCCAATTAGGTTAATTTGGGAGCAATAGAAAATAGCTTGGCTTCTAACATCCCTTCCTATTTGTACTTTTTCAAAGAATATCCCACAAAAGTTTCACATCTGTATATTTGCATGCTCTGATTGTAACATTCTACTGGAGTGATGCCTTGAGAAATCCTGTTTCAGTAGGTTGTTGCTGAAGCACCTAACATAAGAGGGATTCAAGATTCTTTATGTATTCATATTCAAGACCCTTGCTTGCCGTTGTTGTTAAACAAGAAAAGAAGCAAAGACTACTAAGAAAAGAGACAAGAAGAAAAAGGTATTGGCAGGCAACAGAGCTTCTGCTGAATAACTAGCATAGAAGGTTCCCTGGGCCCACCCATTCTTCATAATGTTTACCTATTCTCATTGTCTATTTGTTTGTTGTAATGAACAGATATTGTCACATTTCAAGATTTTAAAAAAGCAACGTTTGTTGCTTTGTATTTTGAAGTAACAAGACCTGCAATAGCACCAATGAAGTCATGATAGGGATTCATTTTGTGATTTAGAGCGGAACTACAAGTGACAAAAGGCACAGGTTGGACACTTGTCAGCTTCCCTCAAGTTTTGATGGGAAATGTAGGCAGCTTGGCGGAATGTTGGACAAGTGACAGTTGAAAAGTCCATTGGACAGCAGTCAGAGAGCCAAGCTGCAAGACTAGGATGCCTACACTTGAGGAAAGCTGACAAGTGTCCAACCTGTGCCTTTTGTCACTTGTAGTTCCGCTCTGAGGCTATCGAATCTGTGAAAATTTGCATAGTTTCTATCTTGGAAAATACCAGGATATGTATTACCTTTTCTGAGAAGAAGATACTTTATTTTGCATTAAAGGATTCTGTTGTCCTTGCATCTGTGTGTTGAACTTAGCTGCCACTCTTTTTGCTCCTGAGATCTCTTTTTCTCTGTGAGGGGCTGTGCATCCTTTTCCTTTACAGCCTGTTTACTTTGGAGACGTACCCAACTTTCTGTTTTAGTGTGGTATCCTTTTTAGGTCACAGCACGGTAGATTTTTTTCCCCCAGTAGATATAATCTGCTTTAGCATTTTCACCTCAACAGACTCTGGATTTAGTGTTTCTGTAAACTTGCCCTCCAACAAAAAAGTGCTTGGTTATTTGGTCCCAGGACATGAGAGGAGGGTTTCAATAGTCTGTGGCTGCATCCATATGGTGAGGATTCTCCATTTCCCTGTAACTGCCACTGCAAATGCAGAGGCAACAAAATACCCACATCAGTTCTTCATATCCTTCTGTCAGCTGCCATTTTCCATGCATTTTCCTCCCACTGGCCACTGGAGGGCTTTTTTCAGGCTTAAAACAAATTGGCCATTGCTATTGCACTCTAGCATTATAACAATCTATTGCCACAATATATTAGTTCTTATGAATTCTGAGCTTCTTTAAAAAAAAAAACCGGGGGTGGGGGGGAGAAAGTAATCAAATCCTTTCAGGTTCCTTTTATATCCCTGCACCAAAAGTACTAACATTTTTTACATGCAAATTGGAAATTCAAAAAAAAAAACCCCACACAAACTACTAGACCATGGCAATCATTCACTATTATGTTATAGCACTATAGTGCAGTAGCAATTTTTCAGGCAAAAGCCTGAAAAAGCTCTCTGATGATGCAAGCAGGGTAAGTAACCATGGTGGCCTGAGGTAAGGAAAATGGCACTAATGTGGACAGGACTTTGAAAAAACCTCCCTGTCTACACAGTGTACAAATGTGCTTTAACTACAGTCTTTCCAAAAAAGATTGTGTCAGAATAGGTTTTATAAAACATGTGGCAAAGCAGAATAAAACACACGAAGTGGAATATTAGGGGACAAATTTGTGTGGATGCTCCAAAAACCTGTTCCAGTTTTTTATTTTTTTTAAAAAAAATTCCAAGAGAAAACAATCTATAGTAATGTGACATAAAAAAATTAGGCTTAGAGTGGAAGAAAACATTCACCAATTCATCCAGAACGGTCTGATAATGCTATTAAAATGGATAATAATATATTTTTTTTAAATTCTATTGGGGTTGGAACAGGACTAAAGTAGCCATGGAATTGTTGTCTTGTTCCTCATCATCTGCTTTTATTGAACTATAATGAGAAGATGTAGACATTCATTTCTACCTTTTTCATGTCCCTGAATTGACAGATTTCTTCACTTTTCTACTATGGGGATGCCTAATCCTCTTTTCTGTTACTGAAAACTATGTATTAATACTGTTCCACCCCAAATTATGACAACAATCAAAAGTCACTCTGATCTTTCATAATCATTTCCTCATGACAACATAGAAGCTCTGCTCCTTCACTAGCTTTAGCTCACCACAGACCATAAAAACAGCGTCCAGGTACAATGAACAACTTCTTATGCCAGAGCTAGAAAATAATTCAGCCATCTTACTGAATTTGCACTGAAAAGAAGACACTTCTAGAAACTTTTGATACCATAGAAATGTAACCATCTCTTGCATCTCATTGGTAAGGGCAAAATTAAATATTATATGAAGTTTTGTGTAATTTGCCTTTTTTGTTTTTTTAATGAAAAGCAGCAGGAAGAGGCTGTAATTATGAGTGGAGCACTGGCCTGAGGAAGGCTCCTTCAAGCCATTTTGCCACCCAATATCAGTGCCAGAGACTTTCTTTCCATGGGATAAAAGACACATGTATCCATATCTTTGTTCATGTGTGGGGAAAAGTTGCCTGAAAGATATTTTGAGTGGGAAAAATGGGCTGAGGGGAATGAAACATCTCCTACTGCAAGATTACAGCCATTTGTAAGTGTTTTTTATTAAAATACCATTCGGGAAAGTTACAGGTAAACTGTGTTTAGAATCCATGTTCAGGTTGAGTAGCACCTTAAAGACCAACAGAATTTTCAGGGTATAAGCTTTCAAGAGTCAAATTTGCCTTTGTCAGATACAGATCTTCATATCTGATGAAGGGACTAATAGACTCTTGTTCAGATTTGATTTGTCTCAGGAGCTCTGAAGACAATGAACAGAAAACAATATTTAAGCATGTGGATTTCCAAGTCCCTGAACCCTAATGGTCAAAGTTCAAAGGTTGGTTCTAGAATTCCCAGCATCTCAAGTCATGTGACTACCCCATCTTTTGGAAACTATGAGCCAAGCTACAAGTGATGCCTTATACAGGTTGGACACTTGTCAGCTTCCCTCAAGTTTTGATGGGAAATGTAGGCGTCCTGGTTTTACAGCTTGGCTCTCCATTACAGCTGCAAGACCAGGATGCCTACATTTCCCATCAAAACTTGAGGGAAGCTGACAAGTGTCCAACCTGTGTCAGGCATCACTTGTAGCTTGGCTCTATGTGATAAAGGCTGTTGTCCTTCTGACTTATCCTCTATCCATTGTTTGCTGTGATTGGGCATTTTCAGAATGTAGTTCTTCCTCAGACTTCCAGACAAACAAATTGAGGCTGTAAGGAAGACATTGAATTCTTTAATAATTTTCTGCCCTTACCTTCCTATTGCCTTGGTATCTTGTGTTGAAGAAGACTGCTTCTGTATCACTTCTGGTTTTTGCAGAGCATGTTTGGAAGAAATAATAATGAGATTTTGTAAAAGAGTTTAGAGTGGAACATGGGTGACTTTAGTGATATGAATTGTAATGCTGCCATAGCTTACAATTTCCTCCTTTCAGCTTCAAAACTGAGTAGGATTAATTTATTCACTAGAAAGAAACACACATTTATAGTTATTTGGTTGGATTCAACAGGCTTTTCTGCTGGTGGAAAAATGAGGAGGTTCTCTTTGATCACAAAAAAGGATTATGGAATGAAGCTATATGTGAGGTTGGTTTGCATAATAAATAGGGTAATAAAGTAAGAAGGGTTGGCTTGATCTGACCAAATCTGTTTTGCCTTTTGAAAAGGCTATTAGTGAGAGACAAGATGAAGTCTCTCAAAACATTAAGGAGGAGCAGCAAATTTCGCAGTAACTATAATGTCTCATCTAATTTGGAAATTTTCCAAAATTGTTTTTTTTTCAAAGTCCCTAACAGGATGGAGAAGTAAAAATTCTAAAAATCTTAGGAGTGGGAGGAAAATTCCATTTTATCCCAAAGAATGCAGTGTTTGGGATACCTGGTTGAAATGGGGTATGCAGTTGAAACCTAGGAATTAAAAAGAGTAACATCTGAATATAAACACTGACCTGTCATTAATATTCTGAAAAATGCTTATCTTTGTTAAATATTAAGAAGAGTGTTCTCCTTTACTCAGTTTATGATCATTCTTTGCTGATTTTGGAGTGACTGGGTATCATGCTTCTAGACACTTTAGTTTTTTGAGTGGTATTAGTTGAATGCTGTTGATTTTTACTGAGTTCTAGTAAAATTCTGTGTAGTCTTACACAGTCTTGTAGTTGTATACCTCCTGTAATAATGAATCAGATGAATGCCTGTATTCACCTTGAGGGGACTAATTCTATTGATTCTGGTCCATGTCCTTGATTTCATATAATGAGCAAGAAAGCTAGAATGAGATTGCATAGTTGCTTAGTTGCTGCTCTTAATCACTATACCACTACTTAGTTGGTGTAATGGTTAAGAGCAGCAGGACTCTAATGCTGAGAACCAGGTTTGAGCCCATACTCCTCTGCTTGAAGTTTGGATCTGTCACAGCTTCCTGGAGCTCTCTCAGTCCCACCCACCTCACAGGGTGATTGTCGTGAGGATAATAACAACACACTTTGTAAACCACTCTGAGTGGGGGTTAAGTTGTTCTGAAGGGTGGTATTTAAACTGAATGATCATCATCATTATTATCATTACTTGAGCTCCATGTTGAGCTTTGATCCCTTTGAAATTCATGGGTGCAGTTTTATGTCTTGGTTGCTTCATCTTCCCCATGGTTGATTGTCTATGTCTTTCCCCATAGACCCTACTACAGAAAAGGAGCAACTGTTTTGTATGTCCAAAGGAACTGTTTCTTTTATGAAAGCTAATACTTGAATTGTTTCATTAGTGCTGCACCATGGTGGCACCTAGTGATACAATATAGACATTTCAATACATTAGAACAGCAGTCCAAAAGCTGGGGATCCGCCCACATGATATCAACCAGAAAGGAGACACATTTAAAAACAGTACATACAGATGGTTGCACCCGTATCAGGCAATCAACTGCATTCATAACATAGACTGATTTTATAAACTCACTGTTAAGTGTCCCTTTAGAATCACATATGGTAGTAGTCTCATGTCCTAGTTTGGTGTGGTGTTTTGATTAGGAAGAAAATGTGAATGTGAAGGTGCATTTTATGTGCATATGAGGCACTGGAACAAGGTATATATTGACTACATAATATCCAGCCTGTTTAGTCCTGCTTTAGCCTTATTGGCTTAGCTTTCTTTTCTTTTTAAAATCTGTGTTATCAGAAATGAAAATTGTTCTAAGTAAAAGGTAGTCCCCTGTGCAAGCACTGAGTCATTACTAATCCACGGGGGGACATCACATCATGATGTTTTCTTGGCAGACTTTTTACAGGGTGGTTTGCCATTGCCTTCCCCAGTCATCTACACTTTACCTTCAGGAAACTGGGTACTCATTTTACCAACCTCGGAAGGATGGAAGGCTGAGTCAACCTTGAGCTGGCTATTTGAACCCGACTTCTGCCAAGATCGAACTCAGGTCATGAGCAGAACTCGGGCTGCAGTACTGCAGCTTACCACACTGTTCCACATGGCTCTATTGTTCTAGAAATCACATAGTATTTTAGCTGTTTGTACAGTAAATGTAACTTACTTGGGTAGCTTATTTAGCTCAAACTGGAAATTACTCAAATTTAAGTAATGTTTTGTGAGATATTGACATTGATACTAGGACAACTGTGCATCTCCAAAGAACAACCCACTCATAATGGGTTTTTACTTGCAAATTATTTTCAAATTAGTTAAATTCCTTTATAATTGTGAATTGTCATAGTTACTGTAGCCTTCGCTGCTTGTGACTCAGTAAATCCGGAATGGACTACAAAAAAATATGAATAACCCACAAAGCCCTATACATCAAAATCTTTAAGCTAGTGAGTCGCCAAATCATGCCAAAGGTACATTGCTTTGTATTTGACTCCATGAAATCAGATTAAATATATTATACTTTATCATATGACTCCTGGCTGGCAGAAATAAGCAATGTTGTTATGGAGACTGACCATGAAATTAGGTTTGAAGGAGAGGTTTGAAAGTGATTGACTCTGTGAGCTCAATTCACATTTGCTATCCCTATTCAAACACAAATTGCTTTGTAATTTCCCTAAGAGAACCAGCAAGCAGCAATACCCCAATACAAATTAGTGATATGACTATGAAACTTATAATATTATAGTTCCTATTTAAAGAAAAAAAGTCATTTTGGAATGTCATTTGAGAGTCAAACTATACATTATGAGGGACATGAGTTGGGACACGGATGCCCAACCCAACTTGCCATCACATGAAATGACTGATAAAGCACTCCAATGGGCTCCACAGTGCTGAGAGGAGGGGAGCAGGGGTGTCCAACTTCCCTACTGTGCCATTTTCACCCATGGAACCAGAAAAAGGGGCGAACAGTCTCCCCCCATGGCCATTTCTGCTAGTGAAAATGTTGCTGGAGGGAAGCTAGAAGCCCCTCCCCCACTCAGAGTATTCCAGAGCACAACAGAACATTTATAGGTGATTAAACCCACTGTATATGAGTTTTTACATAGGACAGCAAGTTTTGCTGGGCTCCAGAGTCTTAACTCATGTGTCAGGTCTTGCCAGGTACTTCCCAAACACTTCACTGCATCACTCAGGTGTATGAGTTAAAGATGTTTTTATTAAAGAAAGATACCACTATCAAGATACTATGACAGGAGAATTGGCTGGAATGCCTAAAGGTAGTAAAGCAGGGTCAGCTATAGGGTACTGTCTCTGCCTGACCCCTCTCAATGGGAAGGAGAGGCCGTTGAAAGTTTTGGCGTGCACTGCATGGGAAGAAGGGAGGGGGAGAAAAAAGAGTTCTACTCAGTCTCTGCATTTTTAGTCCAAGGTCATTTTTCCAGGCTTCAACAGGAACTCATCTCCAAAATACCTTGCCTGAGAGATAAGCAGTTAGCAACAAAGCAGACAGAATACAGGTTTCACTTTGCATCTACTCAGAGGTTCTGCAGCACAATACTGTAAAACATGGCAGATATGCTGACAGCCTGACAGCCTATCTGACATCATGTCACTCATAACATCTAGTTTGGCACTCAGTCAGTCATTATTATTGCAGCAAAAGCCAGTAAAACAAAACAAATTTGAGTTAAAAGATAAGTTATCACATCAGCGCATAGCAATAAGATCAGAACATTAACGAGAGGAAAATTAATGAAATAAAAACAATGAAGATAAAAAATATTTTAAAAATTGCAAAGGCAATTATACCACATTTTCAGCTAAAAGGAGTCTGCGTTTCCTAATGGCTAAAGAACAAAATGTGGCCACGGCATAGGTCACTGAACTCTGAATGTCTTCTAAAAGGAAATTACACAAAATTTCTGGTCTGAATTCGAGATAGGACTGCAAGGGATTGAATTTAGAAAAGAGAGGCAATATAAGGCAAGCCCGTTCGTCCTGATATAGTTCACAGAATAAGAGGACATGAGTGACTGATTCCACCATGTTGGTCATGCATGGGCATAGGTGTTCATGCATTGGCACTCGAGCAAATTTACCCTGCAATATGGCGGAAGGGAGTGCCTCAAATTGGACTCTGGAGAATGCCCATCTGTAAAGCTCATGAGTGATGTTGGAAAGGTAAGAAGCAGCAGTAAAATTGGGGATGGATTTTAAACATTTGAAGTTCTTGGGCAGCAGAGCTTCTTCATTTTGTAGTTCAATATCAAGAAGTCTCTGTGTAATGGAAGTTCTTGCCATTAGTAGGCTTCCATAAAAGAGATCTTCTGGGACTAAACCAATCTGTTTAGTCTTATTAAGAATTTGTGTAGACCAAATAGGATAGGGGTCCGAGGCCAGAAGGAAAGGTATTAGGCCCTTTAGCTTGTAGTGAATTTTTAGCCAAAGTGATATTGCTTGTTCCCAGACTTTTGTTTCTACTCTGGGTAGATCAGCCTCTTGCCTGAGTATTACATTGGAAGTGCATTTAGGTACACCAGATAGGGATCTAAGAAATTTAGACTGAATGATTTTGAGGGTCTTTAAGTTGACAAAGGGAGCAATCTGTGAGCCTTATAAAAGTTGGGCCAATGATTTTGCTTGATATATTTTTAAAGCAATAGGGAGGAAACCAGCATCCTTCCTTCTAAACAATCTAAGGATAGCATTTGCATTTCTCTCAGCCAAAATAGCTGATAAAGACATATGTGTTGAAAATTTGGAATTATAAGAGAAGGTGATACCTAAATTGTAATACCTAATTGTGATTGACCCTGAGCCTGCTGGTATGGGGAGGGCGGAATATAAATCTAATTAATTAAATTAAATTAAATATTGGAAGTTCTTGACTTGTTCAATGGCATTTCCTTTGATATTCCAATTGTACTTCCTAAATGAATTACTGAAATGGACAATTTCAGTTTTAGCAAAATTGATAGTTAGTAGTTCGATGTCACATTGCTCGCTAAATTTTACTAGAGCTTGCTTAAGACCAACCCTTGTTTGGGATAAAAGAACAGTGTCATCAGCGTACATTAAGACTGAGACCTTTCTGCTGTTTGAAAGAGCTGAGGCATGAGTATCAACTGTATGAAGACATGTAATTAAGTGGTTGACATAGATGTTGAATAAAAAAGGGACCAAAAGGCAACCTTGCCTGACTCCTTTTTGAAGTGCAGTTCTTTTTAATAAGTTGCCTTCTTGTGTGATTCTTATCTGAAGGCTATTGTTTTTATGTAAATTAATTAACAGCAGTAACAGCCTTCTATCAATACCCATGTCAGCCAATTTAGCCCAAAGCCTCCCCATAGATACCGAATCAAAGGCCGCCTTAAGGTCCACAAAGACTGCGTACAATTTATTCTTCTGATGTTTCACATATTTGAAAATAAAATAGTCTAGGACCAGGCAGTGATCAAGAGTAGTGCAACCAGGTATGAAGCTGGCCTGTTCAATTTCAAGTAGGTTATTTTGGTCTAGCCAATCCCACAATTTTTGACATAGATGTTTGGTGTATAATTTACAGATCACGTTCAGAAGACTAATTGGCCTATAATTCGATGGATCCATGGGGCTACCCTTTTTGAATAGGGGAACGATTACAGCCAGGCCCCAATCTTTGGGGATTTGAGTTGAGGTATCTATATAGGAGAACAAATTTGCTAGAATTGGGGTCCACCAATTTAGGTGCGATTTCAGGAGCTCAGCAACTGTAAAGTCACCTCCAGGAGCTTTTCTGGATTTCAGTTGTGAAATTAACAAAGTGATTTCCGATTCAGAGACTGGGGGGCATTGTGTTGTGTTATCTAGAAGAATAACAGGAGGTGCAACAGTGCTGATCCCTACATAAAGTATTGTAGTGCTTTTCCCATACCTCTGCAGAAATGGGGTTAGAGGCATTAGAGTTCTTGGTTTGCAGATTGGAGGTAATCTTCCAGAAACTAACATTATCTTTTTCTCTAGTAGCCTTAATAAGAGATTGCCATAAAAGGGAGTCAGCAGCTCTTTTTTTTCTTTTTTTTTTTGGCTTTTAAGAGCTCCTTATATTTCTTCTTTATTAAATTGCAAATTAAGTTTAGTAGTTAAATTTGGGCTTTGTTGAAATGTCCTGAAACACTCTCTAAGCATCAGTTTTGCTTGGGTACACTCATGGTCAAACCATTTTTTATTGCCATGGGTCCTATCATATTTAGGGCCTCCAAGTCTCGATAGCAAAGGCTGGAGTTTGGTAGTTAATAGATGATGACAGTCAATTGGAGAGATCTCCCCGTCAGTATTAGCTGTTAAGACATGCGAAAGGAACTGACTATCAGCTGACTGAGTCCAAAGGGAGAAATTCTCTTTAATATGAGAGGACCATGTAATCCTGGTCCTCCCTGTATGTTTAGGGGGTTCAGGCTCAGGTACTTTGGGGCAAGGATAGACCCTGGAGGGACCTAATGGGCCATGACTTTTAAGGACTAACAGTAAATGGTCACTTTCTGTTCTTGCATCAATCGAGAAATCAATATGATCATCATAAAGATCTTGAGAAATAAGAATATAATCAATAGTCGAGTGCTTTAGACCTGAACAAAAAGTAAATTGGCCAGGATAATCACCTGGTAGTAGTGTTGCCAAGGACCCCCTCCTCCTCCTGTTATGAGGCCTGCCATGAACTATGTCAGTTTCCTGTGTTGCCGTTGAAAGATCTACTAAAGACTCTGTTTTAGGGCAGCATTGCCTGTGCCTATTTCCTGTTCTCCTTGCTGCAATGGACTGTGCCATCCATGTCAGTCTCTTGCCTCCTTGGGCACCTATCTAGAGCCACGCTGCCAGCAGCACAGTGCCAGCTGGAGGGAGTCTTCATGAGCCTGGCCAGGCACCCCCTGGTCCCCGCAGAGAGCCCTTTGTGGGCCGGTCACTGAGTCTGCCCTCGCCACTGGGCAGTCTGCTAGCAAGCCCAAGCTGTTCCAAGGAAGAAGCCATGTTCCAAAGCAGTAAAGAGCCAGCCTGAACAGGTTACCTCGGCTGCCATTTCGTAAAAGCGAGCCGGTCATGTCCGCAGCGGCCGACCTTGCCCCGCTCTGCATATCTCGGAAGCCTCCCCGGAATGGAAGCTAAGTGCCGACTGTCCAGAACAGCTAATGGACGCATCTCAATGCAGCCACTGCATTCCAGAACTGATGCCGTCAAGACAACGCCAGCTTCCTGGCCAATCCAATCAACCTGCCCGGCACTCCCTTCCCCTCCTTTGTCTCCTCTTCCCGAGGTGTCACAATCTTACAATCAGACACTAAAGAGGCCCATTTAGGGTAGTTGTAGAGCCATCAAGCCTTTGTTCCCCTTTTGAGAACCACAGGGAAAGGCACCTGCCCCAGGGTATGTTTTGGGGTATTTAAGCCGGCCTCCCTGGCCATGAGGTGTGTGTGCCATTCCTATCCTGAACCTCTGCTGCTTCTCTCTCTACGGGTCTAGTGCAGGCATTTAGATACCTCCATGCTTCGCTGCTACATCTTTCTTCCATGCCGTGACCAGGTGAGTATACCCAGTTCCATCGATCTCAAGTGGGCTCTCCTGCTAATGCAACCGGCTCTATTCTTTCCAACTCTTTATTTCCTAGTTCTTTGTATGTACCTTGTTTGTGTGTGTTATTTTAGGCATGCACAACACTATTAGTAAAACACGTTTCATCTTTATTAGTCTCGCCTCTTTATTGCATGAGTAATCTGAAAGATTACTCGTATAGCTGGTATAGCTGGTTAAGATCCGCACTAATTCAAATCCAGACTGCAAGCTAATTCCCCCATTAAAAGAGCAGTTCTGGTAACAGTAGACCATTTAGAATAACTAGGTTTAGCCTAAAAGCCATTTGAAAGAGGCAAGCACCAGCAAAATTGACAGTTGGAACTAAAGAGAGATGCCTAAAGAGTGGCCAGAGTTCATCATCAAAATTAAGGCCGCCTATATTGCACTCATCAATCAACTGTTCATCAGAGAGTCCTAATCTTGCATTAAAGTCACTGCCAATAATTATGGGAGCCAAGGGGAACTTATCTAATACGTGGCAGACATAACCTTTCAACTCTTCCAAAACATTTTTAATATCAGACTGTTTCAAAAGAGGAAGAATATACACATTAATACAAATTATCTTATAGTTAGGGAGGGATAAACTGATGGCCAAAATCCAATTCTTATCACATTCCAATTTCCTTGGGGATCCATTTAAGGATTTAGACACTAAAGTACTCAGTCCTCCCAAGGGTCTTCCCCCATTGGGGCCAACCGAGGCAAACGAGTGAAAAGCAAGGTAGTTGCAAAGATCAAACAGGACTGGCATACAAGTTTCTTGTAAGAAAATGATCTTAAATTGTGAAATAAAAGAAATGAAGTCTTGGTCTAATATTTTAGAGCACCATCCGGCAACATTCGAGGAGAGAAGGAAAGGTGACAGTCAATCCACCTCCTCAATAATGTCCAATGTCCTCCCAGGATCAGTAAAAGTACAGCCATTGGATAGTGGCTTATGTAACATTGAAGAAGAAGAATCAACATCATTTACAAAGTGTACTTCTTTCGGACAGGGCAGTGCATTAGATTCATTGACCATCGGTGAAGTTTCATGCTCCATCTCCAATAGAGGGTCAGGGGGGAAGTTCTCCTTGTCTCTATCCGTAGTTTGGCACTAAGAAACAACTAATTGATTGTAGTTCAGCAATTCAGTTTTGCTTAATGGGCCACCCACCAACATGCATGGCATTTCTTCCACCTAGGATTCTAGATTTGTGCATCCATCACAAGCAATTTGGGTTTGGAATCCTGACTGGGAGAAAAAGTTGCATGGGAAAAACAGTGGCTGTGGTGGCCACTAAACCTCTGTAAATAGAGTTCATCCAAGGAATGGTTTTGAATTTTACAATGCCATCATTTTTCTTTAAACTAAGTGTTCTTCTCCATTGTGCAAATTGAACCTGTTCCTCTTTATTTTTGTCCTGGACTGTTTACACACGTCTTTAAAATAGCACGATACAGAAGACTGCCAGCTTCCTCGCATGATTTTTGATGCCATCCATGATTATGGCGCTTTCGTGCCCCCAATTTATAAACGAATGGCGTCAAAAAACGTGACGAAGCCAGCAGCCTTTCATGAGCATCATGCTATTTTAAAGACATGCAAAAATGGCCCTGTTCATCAGTTTGTTTGTGCTGTATATGTACACATTTTCACATTATTTTTGTGTATAAATGGCATATAGCATGTAAATAGCATTTCAAAAGGTGCAAAGGAAACACCAAGTTGGATACACAAGAACTAAAACTCAGTCAAGTGAAAAGGTTCATGATGACAAAAACAGACTTAAAAGGTCATAGTCATATATCCCTCCTATTGGTTTGACCAAGAGAAGCTGTGGCATGGCTTGCCACATGCACAAAGGCTGCTCAAGGTGTAACTGTAGCCTCTGTTTAGCTGTCAGCAGGATTCTAAGTACTTACTTTGTTATGGAATGCATTTTCTTGGAAACAAAGCAAACTGATTTCAATAGAAATGTCCATGTAAGTTTCCTAAATTAAGTTCCTTTTACTTAACGCTTGGCAGGAAAAAGTGTGAGTGCATTATTTTGTGTTATAAATTCATAGATTATCTTGCTGCATGGGTTGATTCTACACAGGGGCATAGCAGCAGCAAGCAGTGGGGAAGTGGGATTGGATGGTGGCCACCTTGGTACATTCATTGTCACTGGCCCATTCATCCCCCTTCTCCCCCCGTAGCACTGGTGCCATCATTCCTGCCTGATGACAGTTGCTGCATGCCCCTTGTAGCCTGGCAAACCCACTCCTCCCCTTTTCCTCTTTGCAGCTGAGTTTGATGCAAAGGCGAACTATGAAAGAACACTATTAAAGGGTTAAAAGGGAATAGACTTGAGTTATATCATCTTGAACCTGGAGCTCAGCTCTGTTCCTCCCTCTAGTGGCCATGTGGATAATCTATTTGCCACTAGCTCAAGATTCCCTCAAAAAATAGATTAAACAAGGTTTTTGTTTTAATCTGGCTGTCCAGGGAAAAATATAGAAGCCATACACATTGTGCCTACATTGGATGTAACATCATGCAGATGGTCCAAAATAAAATGAGGAATGTTCTCCTATGTGCAGTCTATAGGGTTGCCAGGCTCCCCACCTGAAAAGCAGGTGGTGGTGGCTGTGTTGGTGGTGGTGGAGGTGGTACAGGGGTGCAGATCCTCCTCTCTTGGTGTGAAGAGGTAGGCTGGAGCATACTGCATGCAGGCTCAATGACATCACTTCTGGTTTAAACCAGGAGCTATGGAGTTTCAGCAGGCCCGAAATGTAGCTTTTTTGCTATATTTTCATCCTATCCGTAAAGAATTAGCTTCCTGGAGACACTGTAGCTTCTGGTTTAAATCAGAAGGGACATTATCATACCTGCAAACCCTGGGTGCAGCATGTTCCGGCATGCCTCTGCTCACTGTTCTTCCCCCCCCCCCCAATAAGGATCCCAGCTCTCCCAGTGGGAGCAGGATCACCTGCTTCCACCTTCCACCCCCCCCCCACTACCACTCAACTAGCTGGCGGGAGGGTGGGGGGGGAACAGGTCTTCCAGGTGCACTACCAGGGTGGCATGATGATGTTACTTCCTGGGAGTGACATCATCATGCCATCTTAAGAGCACTCCTGCTTTTTTCAGTAGTCCCCCACTCCTGCATGACTATGTCACTTCCTGGGATAGTGCGAAGGTGAGTGCCAGGCCCCTCCTCCTGCCAGGAGGGTAAGAGGACCTGACAACCCTACCCCCATGAGCCAGATGAGCACTGCAAGGGGCAGAGGCTGGAGGTGGGGGATCCCCTGCCATGGTGGGCAATCAGGCAACTGTAGCAGCCTGAGGGCCAAGCTACACATGACGAATGACACTTGAACGGCAAGTGGATTGAGTGGAGGGCAAGTGAACAGGGTGAAATACACTTGCTGTTCAAGTGTCATTTGTCATGTGTAGCTTGGCCCTGAGATACCAAATCACATTATAATTTCCATACCATCTGCCAACTTATCAAATCATTCCTAGGGAAGTTATCTTTTATTACTGTTAGAAGTTGTCTAGTAAGCCACTGGCTGAGACAAGGGTTGCCAGCTCCAGTTGGGAAATTCCTGGAGTTTTGGAGCCTAAGGAGGGGAGTTTGTGGAGAGGAAGGAACTCAACAGGGATGTGATGCCATAAAAGCCACCCTCCAAAGATGCCATTTTCCAATTATTCTCATTAGATGCTTTTGATAAAAAAAACATTGATTAGAAATTTTCTAACAATTTATTCTAATTTTGACAATGTTGGTTGCCAAAGTCAAGAAGCTGTGAGTTTCTAGCCGTGAAATAACCATTTCTTAGAAGACACATTATTTATTAAGGAAAGCATAAAGAGGGTATTTGAGACAGCAGAGAAAAAAAGAAACTCTACAGAAAAATTAGATGGGGATGGGGCAAATGAAGACTATCAAAAAGAACAATCTTGAAAGAACATCTAAGGCATTTAAAAATTATACCTAGGAGAGCTTTTCTTTATAGGAACCTATAGGAAGTCTAGAGCAAGATGGAATGCTGTTTTTTCCCCCTGACATTTCTCAGAAGTAGTTCATTTGACACCAAGTTTTAAAATATGTGTTGGATGACCAGATGTGAGAACCAACAGGTGCCCTATACCTTTAATAATTATACAGAATATGAACAACAAATAGGCGCAGCTTTCCACAAACCACATCTGTAAAAAAAAATTCTTCTGCACAAAATTGTTAAATATACAAAATCTCTGATTTGTGGTTCTGTGTTCCTTGCTTATTTCTTCTAATGATCCTTTCCAGATATTCTTGCTGTGAAGAATTCATGTAGGTGGACAGATTCATAGATGTAATCTGTGCTCCTAAGCAATACCATGAATATACTTATGGTTGCCAGGTCCCCCTGTCCTCCCAGTGCCTCCCCCACCAGCCAAGTAAGCAGGAACACGAGTGGAGGGTGGGAGTAGGGGATCCCCCACCCCCAGTGGGGGACTGACAACCCTAAATATACTATACAATCAAGTAACCACAGCAGAAAGTGAGAAATAACTAATCATGTTGGGGATGTTTTCTGAATTTAAAATAAAAATCTGTTCCAAATTAGGAATAGAAAATGTTTTGTCTCACAACAGTTTTTAATACAGGTGGTCCAAACCCAAATGGAACACATGTTAGAGAAAGTAATCTACATGGGCCTTTGACCTTGAAAACTCTACAAATCGCTAATATGGTGCTCTAAATGATTGGTCTATACATACTGATTGTTTAATCTTCTAAGCGTGTCTTAATTAATAATAATAACATAGCTGCACATATACTGCTGTTCGAGACTAAAGATGGGCACAAACCAGGGAAATTCCAAACCGTGTGGTTCATGGTTTGTCGCATTTTACAAACTACGAACTTTCACGAACTTGCCCCAGTTCGTGAACGGGTTAGTTCAGTTTGTGAAAATGTCACTTCTAGGTCAGCAGAAGGTCTGCAGAGAGCCCATCTCCCCATTGCCTAGGAAACTGATTGATCAGTGCCAGGCTATCTGCAGTGACGAACCAAAATACGAACCAAACGAACTGGGCTAAAATTCATCACGGTTCATAAGAAATGAGCTGCCATGAGCCGCCAGTTTGCGAACCTTGAATCGGCCCATTTCATGACAAACTTTTGTTCATAATTCAGTTTGTGCCCATCTCTATTTGAGACAGAGTGGTCAAAGTTAGTGTTATTATTATCCCCACAATATAGCTCGCGCTGAAAAGAATGGCTTACCTAAGGTCACCTTCTGAGCTCAGTTAGTTTGAAGGAAATAAATGCAACCTTCAATAAGCTCAATTATCTTTAAAATTATATGATTACTTGTTGCATTTTCATTTTGCTTAAGTACAGTGTTAATAGAGAAACTCAGCTTCTTAATTATTTATGTTGTATGGGGGGGGGGGGTTGGTGGACATTTGAAACAACAGTTCTTACCCCTTTCTAACATACCCTAATCCCCATCGTGAAGCTAGCAACTAGTGGGAAGTTATCAAGGGGAGAGTGTCTTGCCAGTCATGTCATGATGTTGTCAGTGATGTGGATATATGTGGTTATAATAACTTCCTATGTACAAGCTGGGATACCCAACAAATGTTGGTACTGCTATTATCAATGTACTTTTAGTTGCGGGGTGGGGGGGAGCGACATATCTATATCAGTAGTGAGGGGAAGTGATATATCAGGGATTAATTAACAAACCATTTTAGTGTATATGTTTTCTTCATCTGCATGGCCTCGAGAATGATTTTAGGTAGAGTCAATAGAGGAGAAGGTCTTAAGACACTTCAGGGAAGTGAAGAGGTGAAGGTAATATACCTCCCTCAGTGAAAGGCATTTAAATGTGCCTATAAGCACAAAGCCAAGTTGCTATGCGGAAAACATAATCTTAAGAAAATAGGAAGGACAAGCAGGGAGGAACCTACAAGAACTTCAGGAGGGGTGGATATCACTTTCCCCTCCCACTATTTCCTCTTTCCTTTCTTGAAAGCCTCCATAGCCTCTTCTCTTTTCCTGCTTCCTTCTGCCCTACTCACCAGCCAGCCTACATTTATCTACTCTTCTCTCATCAACAGATTTTCCTCCTTCCTTCCTGGCAGCTTCTACCCAGGAAAACTATGGCCATGGTCAAGGCCAGTTGTATAATGCTGGCTGCCAGGCCAGAGCCAGTGGGAAAACTGCAAGGACTTGTGAGGGGCAACTCAAGTCCTCTTGCATCCCATAACCCATGCTATCACCTCTTTTCCTCTTTCTGGCAACTCCTACTATCTTTACCTTTCCTTGCTTCCTTCTTTCTTTCCCACCCACCAACCAAAATACCTTTTATCTGCCCCCACTCATCTTCAACAATATTTACTATTTATTTACTTCATTTATACTCCACCTTCCTTCCTCCACACTGGGACCAAAAGCTGCTTACATCATTCTGAAGTGGATCAGGAAAGCTTATGTCACCATCAACTTGTTAGTCTTTAATGTGCCATGTGGCTGTTTTTGATGTTGTGATTCACCTGTATGCTTGGGTATCGCTCAGCAGAGGTAAATAGTGGGGAGTTGTGATATTTGAAGCTTGAGAGAAACCATAGTAATCCTACATATCTGTGTTAAAGTTAAATCCACATAATTTCCACAGGCATGATAACAAGAAGATCCTAGATTTCTGAAGTGTACTACATATTCTAACGTGTAATATTTGTAGCTCCTTGAAAATGTTTATATGTATAACAAGTTGAGCTTTAGCTATTCATAGTGTCACTTTAAAAATGAATGCCTCAGGTACAAGTTTGGGAAGAAGCTCTGTTTTATCTGTTTTGATGTGTGTATTGATTTTTCTTATCTCTGTATGCTGCCTCAAGAGTATTATAGCTATAAGGTAGTGTTTAAATAGTTTAGATAAATAATAAATGCTCTCGGATCTCTCACAGAAAAGAACCACGTCTTCCTGTACTATCCCACCCATTAACTGAGACCCTCTTCACGATCCCTCTTTTCTGGGTCTCAGCCTGCAGAGATGAAACATGTAGCTACTAGAGAGAGAGTCTGATCATTCTTGATCTAGAGGCGGCATTTAATTTTATATACGACCGAATGGTCTGTAGTTTAGTTTTGAATCATAATGAAATTTGCCCTTTATTTTTTTTAAAAAAAAAGTTTTAAAACTATTTTTAATTTGTTTGAGATATGACAGGAAAGGTTATAAAGAAATGGATTTTTCAAAAATAATCAAGAGTGAATATATAAATATTATAAATATATGAATAGATCCCTTGAGTTTGTGACAAAAGTATAGATTTGTACTTAATGTTTAATCCTCTGCACCAGATTTAAAATTCAAATTTTATCCATTGTCCCACTGATTTTAAGGGATATTACATAGACATAAAGCCACTGCCATATCCAGAATTCTGCTGTCACCTCTGTTCTTCTCCATGTATGTTTCTATTTTCCAAAGCCTGTAGCTAGATAAGTGGATTTTTTGTTTCCATTTGTTTAGTCTGTAGTTAATATAAATCTATTGAGATTCTTTCAGAGTGTGTGCTTCTTCTGCTTCTTATTAATGCCTAAACAAGCCAATAATTGACTGAGATTATCAGTAAGTGAAATAATATTGCAGTATTTCTGTTGCTTATCCATGAGATGTGTCATGGGAAAATATACTATAAATAATGTTGCTCTTTATTTTGTTTGTTTTCTACAATTATAGTCACTAAGCACATATAAAAGCAAAAAAAAAATATGGCATCTGTAGGGACATTGTGCAGTTAGTGGTGTGTTTAATAAAACCAAAAGGCAAGAAGCTGGAAATAAAATTTCACATCTGATGTGGTTTACTTTTTTTAAAAAAAAAACTCACAGTGGGGGTGTAACCTTATGTTCTGAATAACGGTTAGGGCCTTAGAGAGCTAGTCAACACCAGTAGCAAAATTTTCCATCTCCAAGCTATTTGTGGTATAATTAAGGACTATGGCCCAGATCCAAAGAATATCACAATTAAATTCCATATGCTCAAAGAGGTTTGCACATGTGTTTTTTCAAATGACATAGCATATAGCAACCTGCTTTTGGAACTGAGGGGACCTTGTGGAGGTTTGTTTTTCTAAGAAAAAAACTTTTAGGTAATCCTAGTGTAAGCAACAACACTATAGGAGTGCTTCAAATAGCTCTTGGGATCCTGGCCTAAATAAGAGAAGGTGGGCAAGCAAATGGTTGAGAATAAGGATATGAGTAGTGTGCATGTCAAAATATTCTGACAATCAGTCCCTCTTGACATTAATAGTGCTTGAAACATTGAGAGGATATGAGACCTTACTTTCACTGCATAACTGCAAACCTGTCTAGAAATATATAATTTTGCCCATGGCTGTATTTCTCAATGAGACATTCACCTTTGTGCATTAGTTATACTATAATTAGACATTTCAAGCTATTTGGATTGTTGGGGCTAAAAAACGCTCACCCTTGCACTGTGAAGATGTCTAGTTTTATTCTTTGCTAATACTTTGAAACAGAATAATAATGATGAAGTGATGTGATCATACTCTGTGATCTGGAAATTGTGTAAAAAGGCATATTAATAAAGATGCTAGTGATGTCTTTATGTTGCAGTTGAGTTTCTGGCTCTGTACTATGGTGGTGGACACTGCTGCTTAAGAAACGGGCAACATAGTTGAATTTAGCTAGTATTTATTGCTCAAGCAGTTCTCTGGCACAGAAATGGATGGGACTGGATGGGCTGACTCAGCTGTGTGCCCTCATAAAGGTCGCAGCAGGAGGCATGTCTTCATCAGCACTCCTCGTCACTTTTACCTTTGTTGTTCCTTGTGCTGATTTTCAGATGTTCTTTTCAGGAGTTGTATGATGTCCAATTAGTTAATGTGGAATATGCACAATCATATTCATGCACTCATACCCAGGCCAATAACTTTAATGTGATGTGCCAAAAAAGGTTGGAGGAGACTTTGGAATCGCCTGTTGGGATTGCAAAGCAAATATTCAAGGTTCTATAAAAGGTGAGGATACCCTATTCCCCCCACTAAAAGTAAACATAGAAGTAAGTGTTCTTAGAAAATCAGTTTACATTGTAAATAATGTGATAATGAAGGAGGAAGCACATAAAAATTACAGTCACGCAACATGCATGTTTTCTTCTCAACTGAAATTGTATATGTAACTCTGCATCACCATAACAAACAAATCAGTGCCGTCCTTATTTGTAGTACAACTCTCTCTTTTTTTGAGCAAGAGGCTCAAAATATATAATCATTTTATTTTTCTTTTATTGTATATTTTTTTCTTTTGCTTGAAGAATTTTAGTGCACTGCACTATTTCAGAAAGCACTGCAGTTTTGCAAACAAATCAACTCTATTTTATGAAGGAATCAATTTAAAATATGCCACGCAGTCATTTTCTATTGATAATGCTACAGTTGACCTAAGCTTTTTCTGGTTCTCCTTAATTTGTTGGGTGAACAGCGGAGAGGCTGTTGTTGTTTCTGCTTTTTTGCTGACTTATTTTCCTTAGAAGCATCTTTGGTTATCAGCATGTTTCGCTTCTATTGTTTTACTCCTGAGCAGGAAGCAGCACAGATCTCTTCATATTCTTTATATTTCGCTTTTATTATTTCCTGAAATATTCATATGAAATATGAATTAGCAAGCTTAGTACTTCTTTTTCAGATTCTCATAAGTAAATTTTAATAAGTAAAGAAAAGCTTGTTTACATAACGAGGCTTCCTTGGAACACTTTTATTCCAAAGAACACTTAGAGTCAAACTGGATATTACACCTTCCACCAGTCAGGTCAGGGAACTATTGTTTCCTAGTGCTTCAGGGCCTGATTTTGCTCAGGATGTGGCACAGGGCGGGGAGAGGCTTCAGTCTTCTCCTCTTCCATTTCTCCAAACCAAAACAGCCACAGGGAAACTCCACTGTGAGACTTCTCATGCTACAGTCAATGCGCTTGGAGCCCTACATCAGGCAAACGGCGCCCCCTCGTGCCCATTTCAGCTAAGGAAGGCTCCTCCTCCCTTCTGTACCACATTCACAAGCTCATTCAGGACCTGGAACACTTGGAAATGTTAGTCCACGGATATTACATCTGTCTGTAAAATGGGTCTGGGAACCCCTACCTGATGCAGCCATAATGGCTACATTGGTCCTTATTAACCCCAGATGGGTGGCTATTTTAAGCTGTAGTAGAATAAAGGAGGAGTCAGTTGCATTTTAAAGACTAAATTTATTCCAGCACAAGCGTTTGTGAATCAAAGTTCATTTCAACAGACGTATTGGAATGAACCTCCATTAGGTCAGTGATTGATCAAAATGGCACGAGGGGAGAGACGTTACAAAGAAAGGCAGGTCTTTTAAAGGTCCAGTTAAAAGAGTTATTGGTTCACTTAGAGTGGGTAAGGACCTCTCCCAACAGTTGACAGATAACAGAGGCAGACTGGAAGCTCTGGTGGCTGTGGTGGTCCATGTGCTGCGCATGAATCACTTGAACCCTGGAGCATCCATCGTGCATGGCTTGTTCAAGACACTGCTTCCCCCAGGCTGCATGTGGCATGCTTGGGCTTGTTGCTGCTTTCCCTGAGTTGTGTGCTTCGCTCAGACCAGGAACTGCTTTCCACAGGCAGCATACAGTTCTCTGGGCTAGGTACATCCATCTATGCACGGCTCACCCAGGTCAGATAGCATCTTTCCTGGGTCATGTGGGGCTCACCTGGCCTGAATGGTACCTTCCTGGGCTGGGTGCAGCTCATCTGAGTCGGGTGCAAGATAAGAAGATACAATAGGAAGTTGCAGAGATACAGCTGAACTAACTGAAATCTTTAAAATATGGAATATGTAAGATATAGTGTGAAGAATTCCAGAATCTTATTGAAATCTAATGGGTAAATAGTCTTGAATTTGTTAATTTCTTATTTATCAATTTAATTTGGGGACCCAAACAATTTACAATATCTCTTCCATTTTATCCCTGTGATAAACAACTCCTGTACATTAGGTTAGCCTGAGTGACTGGCCCAAGGTCACTCAGTGTTGAATTCTCCCTTTTCTTTGTAGAAGAACTGTACATTTTATGTCAGCCATAAAATGCCCTGAAAGATTAATATGTTTAGGTTTTGGAATATTTTGCAATTCCTACTGTAATATAAGGACAGTATTTTTATGTCTCTAAGGCTTTTTCCAAAAGAATACAGCCACTGAAAACATTTCAAAACATTGTATGTTTCTAGTAGTAAAAAAAAAAACCTTTAAAAAAAGATCTCAATTACTTCAGAAAACAGGTTCAATGTCTGTTTAGTGAACCCCTCTAGCTACTGGGTCATTGGTCTACATGTTTTGTGAAGTATGCAGTTTTAAGTGGTTGATGAATTGCTGTGACAATCTTGCGTTATTTAATTTGCACAATATTTAGTACAAAAATGGTCTGCATAGAACATGCATAAGGCCTCTATGACAATACTGTCAAATTAATGACATCCAGCCTCTTAAAAAAAACTACTACTTTCAATTTTCATTCAGCTGCTGCAAACAACTCTTCATAATGTCTTTGTTTTCTTTATCTAGTATATTGTGTTTCTTTTTATTAAGCCATTACCTCATTATGACTATCCTTTGGATCTAGGGTTGCCTGGCCCCCCTGCCCTCCCAGAGGGAGGCAGGGGCCATGGCACTTATCTTGTTTTTTTTCTTGTTCACACAGCTCCTGCATGATGATGTCATTTCCGGGAAGTGGCATTATCACAGGGGGTGTGACCAAATCGGGCCGGATCAGCCTGGAACAGTCTGCTGTGGTGCACAGGAGCACTCCCACACTCCACAGAAGCCTGATCCAGGCCAATTCAGGCCTGATCCAAGTCGGATTGGGCCTGCAGGAGTGCACCACACTATCTGGGTATATGCCTCTGGGAGGCCTGTGCCTCCCACGCCAGCCAAGTGAGTGGGGCGAGGGTGGAGGGTGGGAGTGAGGGATTCCCTTCCCCTAGTGGGGGACTGGCAACTCTATTTGGATCTCAATAGCAACATGAAGGTCATAGTTCACTGTAAAAATTAAAACATTCAGCCATGATTTTTAAATTAATTTGCCTCAATAAGAAAATTATATTATTTCCTCTCAAAAATCTAAAAACACAGCTGGAGTTAGAAAGGGGTAACACATACATACAGAATCATCTATGAAAGAAGTCTAGAGTTCTCCTATGAATAGTTACAGTCCATCCTAAATTTTTAACATAGGCATCAGAAAACTGTTCTGGTTCAAGAGCTGTTTCTGCTTTCAGATTAAGAAAATGTCCTTGAAAGTTCTTGAGGACCTGAACTCAAATATGCTGAACTTGAATAGACCAGAGCAAGGTTATTTAGCCTTCATTCAGGCTCCTGTATTATTCTAGAGGAAATGTGTATAGTCTTTCATTATTAATTATAATAATTGCAGAAATAGAGTGCTTCATAATTAAATTTAATTAATATGAAACAAAAAAAAATCTCCATCTAAGTAGCCTATCGTGAACGAAGCCCAATTTTTTTTGTTCTAATTCCTTTATTATTGCAGTTTTTGACTCTACTGGTTTAATTTTACTAGGCAGCCCACATTTTGCTAATAAAAGACATAGAGAAAGCACAGTGTTCCTTATGGGGGGAGCGAATCTGGGATTTCTTGATCGATTGCAAGCTGTGACCACTAGAATTACATTTATGTGTGAAGTATCCCAGTCCAGAAATATATGGGGCGGCACTTTGCCTTCCTGCTCTCCTCTCAATGCCTTCCCTACTTTGGCCACTTCCACACATCCTTAAAGGGACGGCATACTCACAGAACATGGGCGGCTTTTTCACTTCACTCCACACATCTCTGTTAGCAAAACAGGTGCAGGGTGTTTACCAATCAACAGGTGCAGGGCGTTTTTTTAGGCATTTCTTCCATAAATGTACTTTCTACAGTCTTTTGACGTGGCTTGACGGGGTGCTGCTTCTTCACTCCTGGGCATGTGAATGGCAAAAATTCTCTGAGGAAACCGCTGACCAGCGACCGGCTCCTCCCCCCAAGCTCTCAGCATACATTCACATATGTGCAGAGCTAAAACAACATTTAAAAGGGAGGTGGGCAATGGTGATGAAAGAGCCCAACCTCCCCACCAAGCCCCGTTTTGTAGGAGCTGCTGAGGCTGCCTGCGAACACAAAGCACAAGGTAAGCACTTTTGGGGAGTGTGTGAATTCTGAGTTCTCAGAGCGACTCAGAAAAACACGCACAATAAGTGGGACAAGGGCTGGAAAGAGCGGCTGTGTGGAAATGACTTCTGCCATATTTTCCCTTGCTGTCTGCATTCCCATGGTTGCCTGCTGCTTTCTAAACCATATCCCCCATACAAGAAAATCTGCCTAAAGGTTCTCCTGCTGCTGCCTCCCTGACCAGATGTCTTACCTCCTTGTGCCACCAAATGCCCTTGCCTTGTCAGTCTGCCTCTTTCTCACGCTGTTTTTTTTTTTCAAGTTAAGTGGCTCAGTGCTGTGTTACTCTTTGGAAACTTCCTATCAGTTCTCCTGGAGACTTTAATGTAAAAAAATGCCTCAAAAAGGTCAAAAAGTCCAGCCCTTTATTCAATCAGTCTGAAATTTGGGAGTGTAGGGCATACTACAGTCCCCTTAAGTTTTGTCCAATTTGGATGGAAAGCCATGACTTTACAGTCCTCAGAAAAGGGGGGGTCTTCCCATGAAACCAGTGGGAGATAGTGAAATAGAATTATGAAAACAGAACAATAATAACGAAAGGAGCAATTATGAAAAAGTAGATATTTCTACTATAGAAAACTTTTCTATAAATATGAATTTAGCATATTAAAACTTTGTTGCAATTCATCTTTCTGATCCAGTTGACCTGATTTCTGTGTTTGGAGTCATTAACCATCTTAAGGTTTAAAAGTTTAAATTATACTCATGTCACTAGTTTATATAGTCATTAGGAAAAGGAAGCAGTCAACTCAGATGGATTTGTTGTATCATTTGTTTTTCACCATCTGGGAAATGATTCAAATCAAATACTTTGACAATATTGCAGATTAAATTTCAGCCTTTACATTTTTATTGTAAAAACATTAAAGCTTTACACGTTCATAAAACTGAAGTTTTCCTTGTGTATTTAAATGGCAAACCAAATATTTTGTCATGGTTAAAATAATACGTTATTGAATTCTTTAATTAGCCATTCTAGAAGTTTTCTGGAAACATTAAAAGCTCCCTTGTAGACTTTGAAGACAAATGTGTAAAACACTGATTATCACAATCACTTATGATTGTTTTTCTTTCTTGCTTCCTTAATAATGCTCATTTTTATCTCTATAGATTCTTTTGGGACATGAACCCTAAATAAGCCTTTCTGCTTATTAGATAGTGTTGCCAGTCTCCTGCTGGGGGCAGCATCCCCCATCCCAGTGACCAGCTTCCACCCCCTGCCACTTCTCACCTGGCCTATGGGAGGAGGTCATAGGGACCAAGCCAATCACAGGCACTCCTCCTGGGATGCATATGGCTGAAATGGTTTTGCGTGCTCCTGTGTCACTGGAAAATGATGTCATTTCCGGCATGATGTGAAAGCAATGGGCTGTGCTGGGGGCCAATTCTCAAAACACTGAGTTTGGGGACAATTTTTAAAGAACCCAGTTTTTAAAGTACCCAATCCCCACCCCCAATGGCCTCCCAGTGCCAGGTTTGGCCCCCAGGGGACTGGCAACTATTTCATTAGAGTCTTTTTCTGAATAATGGGAGCCTGATGCATACATTAATTTTTTTTTACTTTACAATTAATTTTGTGATCTCCAGCTACATTCTGAGCGATCACATTAAATTTGCTATATCTCCAAAAATGGTTGATCAGATCTCAGCTGTTAAACTCTGCTACCTCCGCTCATTAGTTTCTAGTGACTTGCATATTTATTTATTTACTCATTGCTTATTTTATTTGAAACATTCATATCCTGCCCCTTAATCAGATGATTCTTGGAGTGGCTTACAAATAAAATCAATAAACATTAATAACAAAATCAAAAATAGCATAATCAAGAACAAATCTATAAAAAATTTAAAAGCATTAATGTTATAAAACTAATGAACAAAACACAGCACATACATGCATAGACAATCAGAGAGATATCCAAAATATACAAGAGAGAATTAACAATGTACAATCTGTGGATCAGTGTTCACCATGCTAAATTCAAAGGAAAAATGAGAAGGGAGGAAAATCAGCAAACAGCTTGAGCAAAGAAATGTTAAAATGGCATCAAAAATTCAAGGCTGGCCACCAGGTAAGGGGGAACGCATTGGACAGAAAGAGTAACTAAGTTCTACAACTAGAAATAAAGTCTTGCTTCTAATGCTGACTTGTCTTACCTCAGAAAAGACTATCTTCGTTGACAGGAAGGGTCATATGAGAGCCATCAATCCTTCAGGTATTGTGTTCACAGGTTTCTGCCTATAATTAGTTACAGTTTATATTACAGAGTATTAGCTTTCTTTGGCTGTGATCCTAGGGACACTTTCCTGGGAGTAAACCTCACTGAAAAACATGGGACTAACTTCTTAGTAGACCTGCTTAGGATTTTTCCCTCTGTGCTAATGGCTCTTACTACTTATTTCTACAATGCTTCTTTTCTGTCAGCCTTTCATCCTGCCTGATTTCTGGCTTCAGTTCCATTTGTCTGTTCTGAACTGTGCCTGATTCTGCCATCTCTCCTGGCCATCCTTCTCAGGGTCTATGTCATGTTGATTTGGTTAGTTTCTCTATATGATTTGTTCCATTTTCTCTTTATATGCTGACTTTTCATCTTGCTCTCTAAAAGCTTTTTAGTTGTGTTAGGAGTAGAGATGGACACGAACTGCATTACGAACTTCAAAAACCCATGAAATTGGCGATTGCGCAATCGTGATCTGGCGGTTTGTGATTGTCCATGGCCAACGAACCAGCATTCGGGAAAGACCTGGTTCGGTGCATTTGGCCGCGGTTCGGGAAGCCAGACACTTAGGCGTCAGCAATCAATTCCCCTGGCAATGGAGCCGGGGGAATGCCTGAACTCTGTCTGAGCTCCTTCTGTCGCCCTGGAAACCCAAATGGAAGCCCAGCTTACCTTGATGGGCAGGTCTTCCTTCCAACCACAGAGCTGCAAAGCGGTTACAAGTTGGGAGAAGACACCCAAGGGAGGGAGGGGGAAGGGAGTGTTCTGTAGCCATGGGCACTCCAATCTCATCCCTGCAAACCCTGATAGGCAGCTCTGATGGCCAAACACAGACCTCCTACGTTGCTCAATGGGACCTGTGCTTATAAATAGCCGTGGGCTCCCAGGCTGGGTTTCACTTTCAGAGAGCAGTGGAGTGGGACAGAGCTCTTGCTTGCCACTTGCTAGCATTTGGGGAGAGAGATTGAGAGTATAACTGAGCTTGGATGTTTGTGGGAGTTTCCTGGGGGCCTTGGATTGGAGAGGGCATAACGCCAAGATCCCTTTTGCAATCTTGTCCAAACTTGGAATGATGGCTGTAGGAGAGCCTGGAAAAGACTCCCCAGGAATATGGGCTCTCTAAGTGCCACGGGGGCCATTCTGCACCCCACGGACTGTGAACCGGTTCAGTAATGGAAAATGTTCGTTGCAGTTCGCGATCTTGGGATCATCATCGGCACCGAACCATGAACCGCCGGTTCATTAAATTTTTTTGATTTCCACCCATGTCTAGTTAGGAGTTCCAAGTTGTGCCCTTTTCCTCCACTCATGCCACTCCCTACCACGTCCAAGTGAACTCTAGTGGTAGCACATCTAGTTGTCAATTTTGTAAGCAGTGTCTGGTGTTGAATCAGCACAGGTCAAGGTGGGGAACACATCATACACCATTTCTTTCTGTAGCACCAGACAACTTCCAGTGGTACTACCAGAGCCAATGTAGCCTGCCTTGAACAGTGGTTGATTGTCTGACAAATAATAATAGATGAAAGCCACACCCGTCACCAGCTAGAACCCCAGTGATCATTTTAGGAGGCTATCATACTGTTGCTGTTTTTAGATCTCTATTTCCAAATTTTGAAATGTCTAAGTAGGATGCTGTTATTTTATATTCAATATAATTATATGATGTTATTTTAATCAGATATTTCAACATCTATATTTATACTATTTTAACCGAAGACTCTTTTAACTTGTATATTGTTTACCAAATAATCAAATGTTTGTTTTATAAGTTTAAATCTGGTCGTGGACTGTAAATAAATGAAACTGAAACTGAATGAATGAACCCCAGTGGTACATTGACATCCTCAACAGGGTTTGGAAATTGCTAATGATTTTGGGGGGATAGAGCCTGGGTAGACAGTGTTTGGAGAGGAGTAGTGTCTTTGTAGGGTATAATGCTATACAGTTCACCCATTTTCTCTAGGGGAACTGTTCTCTGTCATCTGGAGATCAGTTGAAATTCCAAGAGATCTCCAGGCTTCACCTGCAGAATCCCAACGTACAAAAGAGAGAGTAACGGTATATACTTGCAAAACACCAAAATAACCGTTACCAACTAACTAATCACTATGAAAGAATGTTAAACACGTCTTGTGCAAAAATATGAAATTTACTCACACTGTAGATATGTCACAAAGTTGTTCCAGCCACTACTATTGGAGCAACTGGAGCACTCTATATATTTACACTTCAGTAAGAAAACTCAAGGGGGCAGTAGAACATTCAATAAGAGCCCCTATTGTTTGCAGAAGCATACAAACTTGTCGAAGCTACACAGAGCCTCTATGCAATTTCATCCAATTTCATATACACAAACTCAAAGCACCCTTAGGTTGCCTAATTCAATTCTGACAGAAAATCAACTAGTAATTTCAAACAGCCATTTTCCAAAATTGTAACTGAACGGGTCAGCCAGCAAGAGGTCCCGTTTCCGGTATCCCCTTCTTCAGAGCAGTTACAAATACAGCGCATCGAACAGCATTTCTATCATGGTTCCAAATCGCTCACCGGCGTGTATCTACACGCCGGTGAGCGATTTGGAACCATGATAGAAATGCTGTTCGATGCGCTGTATTTGTAACTGCTCTGAAGAAGGGGATACCGGAAACGGGACCTCTTGCTGGCTGACCCGTTCAGTTACAATTTTGGAAAATGGCTGTTTGAAATTACTAGTTGATTTTCTGTCAGAATTGAATTAGGCAACCTAAGGGTGCTTTGAGTTTGTGTATATGAAATTGGATGAAATTGCATAGAGGCTCTGTGTAGCTTCGACAAGTTTGTATGCTTCTGCAAACAATAGGGGCTCTTATTGAATGTTCTACTGCCCCCTTGAGTTTTCTTACTGAAGTGTAAATATATAGAGTGCTCCAGTTGCTCCAATAGTAGTGGCTGGAACAACTTTGTGACATATCTACAGTGTGAGTAAATTTCATATTTTTGCACAAGACGTGTTTAACATTCTTTCATAGTGATTAGTTAGTTGGTAACGGTTATTTTGGTGTTTCACCTGCAGAATGGCAACTCTAACTCTGTGTAGCTGCTTGGATCACTCTGGAGTTGAATCAGCCTAGTTTCTGCAAACTGTAACTTACTTTTGCTATTATATGTTTTACTATTGGTGAGGAACTGTGAGTCTTTAGAATGTGTAGAGCCTTATTTTTCTCTTTCTGGGGTTCACAATGGTACACAATCGATGCGCTCATTTGACTATTAGACTCTAATCATAGAAGGGTTTTGGGCAGACTTACATGTGACAAATACATTTTTACCCCTCTCCTCCTGAAGAATTATTAATATACCTTTCCCAGTTCTCTGCAAGACTTTTCTGTACATATGTAAATTAAGCTTTATCTGTTGCTTTCCCTTTCAGATTATACATGCAGTCGGCATCTGTTTTTTTAAAAGACGGCCTAAGCTCAAACTGAATTTTATTTTCAGTCTCAGACCAAAGAAAAGTTTTCCATATGTCTATTAACACTTACGTATTCGTTCCTTGCATTTAATTCCAAATGGTTTTAATGGTCCTTACAGGACAGTCATCTTGTATTAGTAAGATAATAAAATGAGGACTACTTTGCTAGATCAGGTGGTAAATGGAGGCTTGCACTGCCATACCTTGTATGGCAGATTAAATGAAAAACTTCAGTCAAAAGAGCTGTCAATGTGACTTATTTTAATGAGTTCTAAATTCACTTAAAGCATTTTAAATCAGAAGAGCAGTTTCCATAGCAGCTGCTGTGCTATACAAGTATTTAGAAGCCCTTTAAGACTTTCTTTCTTTGGCTAATTTGAGATGGGGAGCATTAACACAAAAAGCAATTTTCTTGGCTTGTCATTTTTCACAGTCTCTTTGCTTTGTGTGATATCAGGGTATGAATATTTGTTCTTTCAACACCCAGTTCTGTTTTATTAACAATTCAGGTATAATGTTTTAAAAGAATAATAATGTAAATGGATGGTCGACATTTAGCTTCACTAGAATGAATAAAAAGTATTAGTCTGGAAAGTCAGTTTTTTCTAATTTTAACATAAATAATGCCAGCTGGAAAACTTATCCTCTTCTATATTTCATCTCAGGGAAAAATACAAAGTATGGGCTAAAAATATATTTTTCGTCTCCCCTTAGATCTTTGTTCCTTTACTTCCTTACACACCACTAAAATACATTTCCTGTTCCTCTTAATGTTATATACACCTGACCCCACCTCACCTCACCCCGTCCTCTTTCTTTTTGAGAGGCTTTTCTATTTGACTACAGCTTTGTCAGCTCACTGCCATATGTCCCATTTTTATCTGCTTTTCTGTCAGTTGGTACCAAATATCTGATGTTTTAAGACAGACGCTGGCCTACCTCTTAGTTTCAGTACATCCCCCCCCCCCAGCTCTCAGGCTCTGCTTCTTCCTCCTTAGAAGATTTTTCTTCTCTGCTGTTGGGGCACAGCTGAAAGGAGGGTACCACAATTTGTTAGGAAAAGATGCAGCAGTGCCAACTGAAAAAAAATGACATAGAAGAAACTGTCTATCTCAAACAAACTAGCTGTAAATTGCAGCACAAAGATGATGTGCCATAGGAAATAGGGTTGCCAACTTTGGGTCGGGAAATTGCTGGGGGTTTAGGGGCTGAGCTTGTGGAGGGTGGAGACGGGAAAGAACTCAGCAGGGATGTAATCCCATGAAGTCCACCCTCTGCCATTTTCCGCAGAGGAACTCATCTCTGTAGTGTGGAAATTAATTGTAAATCTAGAAGAACTTCGGGCCCTACCTACAAGTTGGCAATGCTAATGGGATTTTTTTCCTTCCAATTCCTGGTTTATCAAACTGAGGTACAGCTTTGTGCCCCCCTGCTTTGCAACTTTGCTGCAAGAGGGCACAGTCATCCTTACTGTAGAAGAATGTGGAATGAGTTGATCACATTCAGGGGTTCCTTCAAACAACCATGGAAGGGGGTCTTTTCATCTGCTCCACATTGAGGTATCTGTGGTTTAATTTTAATTAGATTGGTGTTTGGATTGGATATTCCATAACTAGGGATGGCAGAAACAGTGCAGGTTATTATGGTATAAGTAATCGGTAGACACCCTGAGACATTTCAAGGACTATTCCCAAGCCACTCACCATTTACTTATTAGCTGGGTAATTTGGTGAGAAGATGCTCTTAGTACACATCACGAGAGCTGCTTGTGAGGAGAAGTCGAAGACTCTCTTGGTTGGGTGCATTACCCACTGACGATCCTTCTTCTTCTGAGGAGGAGCTGGAAGAACCCGTGGGAGACCCGCCCGCAGCCCCTGAAGAGCCATCTGGCGACCAGCAACCCAGCCCCTCTGTGCAACCTGATCCCGCAGGGTAACCCGGCCCCTCAGCGCAACCTGGTCCCTCAGTGCAAGAGGAGGGGGTGCACAGGGAGGAGGGGCAACCGGCGCCTCGGAGAACCAAGCCTTGCGAGCCGGCAGCGAGGCGGAAGGATCGGGCAAAAGAGGTGGTTTGGGAGCGATGGAAGAGTGTGTGCCTGCAAGCACAGCAACGGGTGGAGCTGGATGCCGAGGATGAGGCGGGGCAGTCAAGTGAAGGAGAAGCACCTGAGCCTCGTTCCCTTTTGAACTCTTGCTTTCTGCCTCCCGCTCAGCCCAGCACCCTCCCAAGTGGGAACCCCGGCCCTGACCGTGACAGGAGACTACTTCATGTGTAGGTTGAGATAGATGAAGCCATTAGTAATGCTGGCTGTGTGTGAAGCCCAGGAAGGGTTTTTCCAAAACACAGGTAGTCATGGTGGGCTGCTTCTAAGAACCAATCTGCATAAAAATGTTATGTTGATATAGATCAGTCATTAATAAAATTTAGTTTAACCTATACATTTGGTGTCTTGTGTCTTCATTGTACAGGCAGTTAAAAATGCTGGAAGTATTTGCATCAAAACGTTCCAAACACCCATACTCTCTAGATCTTGTGTTAGATTTCCCCCCAGAAATCACACTATATGTCAACATTCTATAGACAATTCTCCTACAGCAAAATAGCACATTTAGAAGCAGGGACCTCAAACAAATTGTGGATCATTTTAGATTGCCTATGATGGCTGCAGAGGTAGGCCCATTCCACCTCTGTAGCCATCTTCAGAGGTTTAAAAGTGCAAGACAGTACCCTCAACCCAGAGGATGACTACATAGTAGGAAGGTGGCTGCAAAGGGTAGATTTCTGGGGAATTGTGGGAGAGGGAAAATCCTTCCCCTGACCACCACTTCCTCTCCCTGTGTTCTCTCCCGTAAGTAACTCTCCCATAAGCTACTAGATGAATGGGGCATTGAACCCATTATCCACTGTGGGGGAGGGGAGTTTCAGCTCTAAGGTTCCCCAGATCAGCTGAATGGCTGGTTGCATGGGAGAGAAACCATATGTGAAGCACAATCTGTGCAGGAAATCCTTTATACTGGAAGTTCCTCCCCCTCAATGGCCAGATGATTTGGGGGGACTGGGCTTGAAGGAGACTGAGTATCTCATGCACTTTATACTTTAGGGTCAAATCAGCGGTTGTCAGACAGAGAGGCTTATAGCAGCAGCAAACAGGTTTTCTGCTCCAAGCCTAACCCCTTTCTTGCACAATGATCAGGGGTCTGATGCTGGAGTGGAAAACTACTGCAAGCTCAGATCCCTGATCCATTGGCTGATGGTCATTAGTGAACAGACTAACAGAGGGGAAAGCTGTTCTTGTGCAATTTCAGCTCCAGGTTTCCCCTTCCCTATCATTACCAGCTAGCTGATTAGAGGGCACAAAAGTGTGAGGGATATCCTGTACCCTGTTCTCTCCCCTCCTATCACCATTTCTACCACGTCATTCAAGTCCAACCCCTCCTCTCCTCTCTTGTCACTGCTGCCATGCCATTGTCACTTCCTTCTCCATTGTTCCTTTTGGCTGCTACTGTCTTTTTCTCCTACTCCAGTCATTGTCATCATCACCAACACCACCTTACCTTTTCCTTCCCCTTCCTGTCATTGCTTCAACCTTCACCTTAGAATTCTTTTTAAACAGAAGCACTAAAGCCCTCTCCTTCCAGCTTTGTCTGTAATCTTGAGGGTTCTCAAGGGTATGTAGAAACATTCTCTGATTTCTACATGGCCCCGTTTTGTATGTGTTTTTTTTAAAATTTGGCCATGTTCAGAATTAGATGTTCACTCCAGAGAGATTCACAGAAAACTAACTGATCATTTTTAGCTATGAATACAAAAAAACCCCACATTATATTTAGCTATTTTTAATTGAATATTGAACAATTTTACTCATCTGGCTTTCTTTAAGCGGTCACACAATTCCATATAAAGTGGAAGGAAACATTACAAGTTTTCTTGCCCCATGAGAAACTGAATACAGAGAGAGGTTAAGAGTGGCTAACCATTTTAACATCCTATGCTGACTGGCCAGCAGGGTTAGCAACTCACCCAGAATCTCTCGACTTCTGTTCCTTTGTACAGTTATGATACAGATGGTCTCCTTCTCTGTTTTGATATGCAATCCTAACAAATTAATACTGGTGCGTGAGGGGAAGCAGTGACATTATATTTGAACTGGAAGGAATTATTCATGCCTAAAAGACATATCCAGCATTTTTGCATATTAGAATTTTTAGTCTGGTATGGGGGAATGAGGGGGGAACTTAGCTGGAAGTAAACTTTATCTGTTCATAAACTGCAGAAGATTTGTTAATTTTTGCTATCTGAGAAGGAGGAAAACTACATGTTAAAGGTAGAAAACCATTCTGTAGTATACAAAAGAAAGTGTATTGTTTAGATAGAAACTTATAAAGTTACAGAAGGTAGAACTAACAGCATAATTAGATATTAAGTTACACTTTATAACATTGAAAACCTCAAATTCTTTAATAATGCATTACCATATTAATTAATATCACATCATATTAATTGTTATCAAAATTATTTACATTTAAACAAAAAAATCTTGAAAATGTTGTCTGTCTACATTATACGTAGGAATTATTTAATATACTAGTAGCCAAGTGGCACTGAAGAATGGATACTTAAATTTGGATACAGACAAAAGAGATCTTCCTACACACCTGAAAAATGCCCTAGGTTTGCAGAAAAATTTGAAACCTAAAAAAAGTGCATTGAGAGAGTAAAAAGTCCGCAAATGATAAAAGGAGTGCCTGTCATTTTAAGCAGATGTCGTCATTGGCTATTGCCAGTATTCCAGGCTTGGTTTCTATCAATATAGGGGAGGGATAGGGTAGCCAGGTCCCCTCAAACTCCCGGCAGGGGACTAGAGCCTGGCACTTACCTGTAGGGGTGGGGGTGCACGCAAAGCGTGTGCACGCTCCTGCAAACGCGATGATGTCACTTCTGGGAAGTGACGTTATCACGCGGCCCCTAGGAGCATGCCTTCACTCTGCAGGGGCCCGGATTGGGGAAGCTGTGGAGCATGGAAGTGCTCCTGCCCTCCACAGCAGTACAAAACGCGCCTGTTTTGGCCCTGATCAGGTGTGTTTTGCTCCTGAGCTCCATAGCAGCCCAAAACAGGCCTGATCCAGGCAAAAACAGGCCCATTTTGGGCTGCTGCAGAGCGCAGGAGTGCTCCCGCGCACTGCAGTGGCTCAAAGCAGGCCCAATCCATGCCAAAATGGGCCCGAAATGAGCCCAATCTGGACTGAAATGGGCACGTTTTCAGCCGTTGTGGAGGGTAGGAGTGCTCCTGCACTCCACAGTGGCTCCAATCCGGGCTTGATCTGGGCCAAAATGGCCCCAATCCATGCAGCTGCAGCACACAGGAGTGTGCAGTGCCGCAGGGAAGTACACACGGAAGGTGTGCTCCCCCCGCTGGCCAGGTAAGCGGGGGTGGGGTGGGGGATCCCCACCCCTGGTGGGGGTCTGGCATCCCTAGGGAGGGGGCAGGGCCTTTTCCAGGGTTGTTTTGGCCTTTGAGCAAAGACTCATTTTTTTAAATTTTTTTTTATAATTTTTTTTTTATTTTTCAATGTCTAACATACAAAACTACTACATACATACATAACCTACAAGACAGTAACTACAAAAGACTACAATAGCACAAGGGATGGGAAAGAAAGGGGAAAAAAAGAGAAAGGGAAGGAGGGGTGGAAAAAAGGGGAAGGTGACCTACAAACACTAAACACTACATTTCAATGCTTTCCCTTCATACTGCCATAGTAAAAAATAGCTTAATAAAATAGTGACGGAGTGGTTGATCATACAAATTACAAATTACAGTTCAAATTAAATCTTTTTCCCTCCCCTGGGCCTCGGGCGCAATTCCCTCTGCGCAGCTACCGCCGGAGCGCTCATTGCCTCCCCCCTCCCTTCAGGCTTCGGATCCTCTTCTCTTTGCTTGGTGTCTGGTCCAAATTCTGAATTTTTATCCACAAAATCCCTTAGCTGATCTTCCGAATTAATCTTGTAAGCTTTATCTTTATAACTAAACCCGATTCCTTCCGGGAGTAGCCATTTGTACTTTATATCCCGTTCCCTCAAAAGAGCTGCCAACATCTTGTACTTAAATCTTTTCTTCCGCACTAAAAATGGAACGTCCTTCAATATCTTGACTTTATTTCCCAGAAAGTCCAATTCCGCATTGTATGAATTATATAGGATACTGTCCCGGACCCTCCTAGATGGAAACTCGATAACAATCTCGCAAGGCAGCTGCCGCTTCGTTGCACATTTTGAAGATGCCCGACGGACTCCCAAAATGGCGCTTTTCACTTCTTCTTTAGTTGCCCTCGCGGGTGTCGCTAAAAGTTCCGAGGCGAGATCCCATAAATCCTCTTTTTCCTCCTCTTTAACATTCTGGAGACGCAAAATGGTTTGTGTTCGCTCCACTTGCAGTCCGATCAGCTGGTTTTCCACCAACTTTAATTCCCTGTTCGTTGCTCTCGTAAGTGACGCACTTTCCTGGGCAGACTTCTCTGCCCCCCCCCGCTGCTTCTTTAATGGCTCTCACATCGCTTTCAATTAAGCCCACCCTTTGATCTGTTTCATTCAGCTTGTCAACAAAGGGTTTTATGGCTTCCATAACCGCTCTTTTAACCAGTTCCTCAAGCGTCTCGCCCCTCTGCAAGGCCGCCGTAACTGACTTGCCAAGAGAAGGACTCTGCTTTTTCGCTGCCATTTTAGGGGGGGGGGAACCGCCAATCTTCCGAGACTCTATGAGGGGGGAAAAATCCGAGTCTTCTAACCTTCAGACCCCACCACTCCTCACATGCGCTTGTAGTAACAGAAGGGGTTCGCTTACTTGCAGGCTTTCGCCTAATCCTGCTCCTTGCCGTTTTCCATAGCCCGGCAGCACACTGGGTGCCGCGCTCATCTGCCGGCCTCCATAGGGACAAATGGGCGATTTACCCCCTGCCTCGATCTGTCAGAGGGCTCTTCCCGCCGCGTCCCGGACTCAGACTCCCTGCCTGAGAGTCTGGGGGCTAACCTTTGCAGATCAGCCACCCGGCCAGGCGGCTCGGCCACTTCCTCTCGGACCTGCCGAGAGGAGCGTCTGACATGGCTGCGAAAACGAAACCGAATCCGAGCAAAGACTCATTAGGGCCAGGATCAGCAGCAAGCACTGGGCAACTTAATACCTCATAAGGATGCCAGTCCCCTCGGTGGGGGAAGGGATCTCTACCCTCACATTTTGCCCCTAGCCCTGCTCACTTGGCCAGTGGAGGGAAAGGATGGAGCAGGCAGACCAGGAGCCCCAAAGCAATCAACAAAATGGCACATCCAGTGTCATCACATCCAATTGACACCAGAAGAGACAGCATCTCTTTGGGGCCAAAGCATCCCCAAATATAGTGAAAGCACTGTGTTTGGGGTTAATTTTGCCCCAAAGAGACATTGTCACTTCCAGTTACAACTAGAAGTGACATTATTGGAGGGCCTGCAAAACTCATGCATGAGGTTCACTAATCAACCCATGTCCTGATTTCCAGGTAATGGGGGATCTGGCAACCCTAATAGCACATGACTTGTCTGACTTACCCAGACCTGACTGCTTGCTACTGTTCAACAGCAGCCACACACACAAAAAAAACAGTGTAGTGTAGTGGTTATAGTTTCAGAGTAGGATCTGGAAGACCCAGGTTCAAATCACCACTCTGCTGTGGAAGCTCACTGAGTGACTCTAATCCAGTCACAGACTCTCAGTCTCATCTACTTTTCAGGGTTGGTGTGATTAATATGGATTTAAGGAGGCTGCTTTGAGTCGCATTGTGGAGAAAGGTGGTATATAAGTAAATTAATAAACAAAGTAAAGTAATAAACAAAGTAAAGTAATAAACGTAAGTGAAGATGGGCAGATAAAAGGTAGGTTGTTTAGTGGGTTTGAAGGAGAGAAGGATGCAAGGAAAAGTACGCATATGGAGGCTGCCAAGGGGAAGGTAAGAGGAAATAGTGTGGAGGGAAGTAAAGTATCCTCCTCAAGTCCCTGTATGTTCCCTACTATGCAACTGGGCCTTAGAAGAGAGGCTGCCAGGTAGTGAGAAGGAGTAAAGGTAAAGACAGGAGAGCAGTCAAAGGGGGGTGAGAAGGAAGCAGGAAAAGGGGAGAGCTATCTGTGGGGAAGGGAAAGAGGATATGATAGGCGAGGGGGAGATGAGATGTCTCCGCCATGTCCTTGTGGGTCCCCACTTGTTATTACCTAATACCGTAGATTGTCTTACATACAAGTATTCATATAACATATTTTGAGTAAATCTTTTTCTTTTCTTTCACTCATTCCAAAACAAAAGCATCCCCCCCTGCCAGCATTTCCCCAAATTTCCTCTGACATGCTATTAATTTGGAATAAGTGAAATGCTTTGTAGGACAAGGTTTTTCTCATTGCAAATGGGGAAATAATTGATAGATTTCCCTTTCTTAGTGTTCCCCAATGTTTCAGTTTGGGAAAATTGAAAACATCCTCAGTCTTTTTTACGCTATACATTTTGAATAAGAAAAACTTTGCCTTAAAATGATTTAACTCACTCTAGAAGATAGTACTTCACAGGAAAACATCTTTAGTTTTGTTGAGAGGATAAATATATATATATATATATATATATATATATATATACAGGGAGGGACAAAGGTAAGCAAATGCTGCATGTGAACCTGTCCCTGTTTTCTCGGGAAAGTTTACTGCTCTGAGCCTTTAATAGAGCTTTTTCTTCTCTACAGATAGAAGTTAGTGTTAAAAAGTAGATTGAAGAAAGATGAAATCATGCAAACAAATGTGATTATCTATGGAGGTACACAGACAGCAAAGCAGAAGGCCAGTGTCAGCATCTTGTGAGTCTGCTGTAGGATAACAGAAAGTTAACAGTTGAAAAAGAAGCAAAGTTGCACTGTGATGTAAGGCAGTTGTGTAGACCAAGGAATTATTGATAACGAAGGAATAGTTTTCCTTCTGATCCTAGATGTGCCTCTCCTTTCAATGTAAGGCCAGTTCTAACACATACAGTGATAGAAATTCACTTTCAGAATTTTGATAAGAACATAAATATTCTCAGTGAAAATAATTTCCACAAAAAAATTATATTCAAATATTAACGAGAAGCATCTAATGCAAACAATTTTTATTGCAGGATCTTGAAATGAACTGGCAAATGAATAGCTGATAGCTGGTAGGCTAAAAATTAAATTTAATATTTTATAAAATTCCATTATTGCATGGAAAAGCATTCCAGGTATTAGTCAAAATCATGATAGCATTCTCATATTTAAACAGTTTTATATCCCTTTTAAACATTGTGCTGAAATAGATAAAGACATGCTTAACATATAATGACAGACCATCTTTTATTGTTAAGTGAACAAGCCTGAAGAATCCTTGGTTTGTATGCCTCCTTCTCTACCCACCTCTACTTGTTAAGTAAAGATTTCCACACTGATAGCAAACCTTAGTTTTCTATCACTTCTGTGTTATAAAGTATGCTTTGCTCTCTTCCCTTTAGATAGTATTGCCAGCTGGCATCTGATGAGATACAGGGGGCTGGGATATTCAAGGGTGCTGTCATATCGACAGCATGACATCTTTTGGAGGGGAGGACCTGGAAGTGATGTCACACCATCAATGCATCACTCTAGCTATAGCAGGAGATAGCACAACCCTGCCCTGAGAATCCTAGTTTGGATGGAAGAGTGCATTCACAATCATAGTGACAAACTAGGGCTTGCCATCACAGGGAAACACACAAGCCCAGAATCAACCTAGCGTGTTCTTATGTAATAACACACCATCCTTGCCTCCAGCTTGCACTGAAAGAACATTCTTAGCTGTGTCTGAGCTTTGGTTGCCAAGGAAATTTCCACTAAAGTACATCTGTCCCTGAGCTTGTGGTATTTAATTTAGTTAATAGTAAAAATGGGTTTAGGTCTTACAAACTGAAGTTTCTCGTGAAAGTAGCTCTTTCTGTTCCTTTCCACTGCCACCCTCAAAAAGGCATTGCCAGGGATTGAGAAACCCCTGTGGGGAAAAAGCCAAGCACAAGAGGAATGGAAAAGCCATCAACCCTGTTTCACAATTAGATATTTCTCTAGCACAAGAGGATTCATTGACAGAAGCAGGGATTGAAGGGCACTTTCGCTGAATCCCCCCTCCTCACTCCAAGTTCTTAGTATCTTGTCCGACCCAACACAAGATTATTGAATGGGTATGTGACAAAATCCCATTAATCTAGGTCAGTTCCTGTTGATTTTAATTAGAGTAATCAGGTTTAAAACTATTCTAGTTTAAAGTGTCAGCGGATCATATTAACAGCGATTAATCTCTCTTAGTACAGCTGTTGTGTTTTATCACCCTGCTAATCTTTGCTTTATCAGGACATTTTATCGACAATGCATTTTTAAAGTTCTTTTTTCCCTAAATCATCAATAAAGTTGAGCAAATAATTTGTCATTTATGGCTATTTCTTAATTATAATTATTGTTCAAAGTGTGGTTAGTGGATCCAGCATGTGCCAAGTTTATATTTTTTATTTTATTTTATTTATTGCATTTCTAGACCGCCCTCCCCGTCAGACAGTCTCAGGGCGGTGTAACAGCATACAATTTGTAACATGCAGTTTAAAAACAATAAAAACATTATAAATAAACATTAAAACACTATTCCATATACAATAAAATTTCTCAATTGGCAGATATAAATATTAAAATACAGCATTTTAGGCGCAGGGCTTGGCTCTTACATCATGCCCTGCACCACACTTATGAGCTCCTGCATGGGTGGTGGATGGTCTTCAGTGGTATGGCCGGCAAGAGAACAGCCTAGCCCCCACCAAATGCCCAATGGAACATCTCCGTCTTGCAAGTCCAGCGGAAAGATAACAAAGCCCGCTGGGCCCTAGTTTCCTCAGACAGAGAGTTCCACCAGGTCAGAGCCAGGACTGAAAAGGCCCTGGCTCTGGTAGAGGCCAGACAGACCTCCCTGGGATCAGGGACCATCAGCAACTGCTTATTAGCTGATCAAAGTGACCTCTGGGGAGAGGCGGTCCCAAAGGTATGCTGGGCCCAGTCCTCATAGGGGTTTGTAAGTCAACACCAGAACCTTGAACCGGACCCGGTACTCAACTGGTAACCAGTGCAGCTGATGGAAGATGGGTGTTATGTGTGCCATGATTGGAGCTCTGGCAACTACTCGTGCAGCAGCATTCTGAACCAGCTGCAGTTTCTGGATCAAGCCCAAGGGAAGCCCTGCATAGAGCAAGTTACAGTAGTCTAATCTGGAGGTGACCGTTGCCTGGATCACTGTCGTAAGGTCATTGGTCAATAAGTAAGGGACAAGTTGTTAAGCCTGTCTTAGGTAGAAAAACGAGGATCAAACAACCGCTGCGACCTGTGCCTCCATAGACAGGGAAGCATCCAGGACCACCCCCAGGCTCCTCACGCTCGACACCAATGGAGACCAATGAGAGGGCTGTGGGCAGCTGTGTGTGTGTGTGTGTGTGTGATGCCAGCTGCAGCATCATGTCACTTACGGTTAAAAAAAATTAAAAAACAGCAGTGGCACAGGTAGCTCAAGTAATTGCCAGAAATGTTATGGTTTTAACACAGTTTCTGGCAGTTCTCTATCATTCCAGCTACTCTTAGAGCTACCCAATGTCACTAGAACTGATGCAATGCTGGTTTCCCCCCGTTTTTTCCCCACTCTTAGAGAAGATGGGCAACAGGAGTGTGTGCGTGTGTGTGGGGGGGGGTCCCCTACCCCCACGAAGAGAATAGATCCCTAATAGTCATAGTGCTAGTTACATACTGAATCACTTATTCCAGTCAGTTAAGAGGTATTTCCTTGTGTTTCGTTAAGACTTTGCTTTCTTTCTGAAACCCTTCAAAATTCAGAGCTTTAAGAGTTCTTTTAATTTGAGTTTTCAAGATGTAATTGCATATTCTTTTAATTGATAATCTTTCTACTATGACAAGGATTGTACTACCATTTTTTCTGGCAAATCTATCCCATTAACAGCCCTCATGACAAATATTTATTCATTTAGGGAATATCTATGCTGCATCATTAGAATTTATTAGGCTTTAGTTAAGGCACGTTAACTAAACAAACTGCACACAGAAAGCTCTCGTCCAACTTAGAGAACCAAGAACTGTTTATTTATCTAAAGAAATATATTTAGATAAGTTTAGTGGAGAGAAAGAACTAGATAAGTTTAGTGGAGAGAAAGAACTAGTAACTGATCTAACTAGCAAGGATGGCTTTAGATTGAAAGTAGGCCATCTCTCAGGAGGAGACACCATGCTGCCTCTTCTGGTGCATGCAGGGAAGACCAAGAGAGAGGAGGGGGAGAGAAGGGAAGGAAGGAAGTTCCCCTGGCAGGAAGGAGACTGATAGCAGCCGATCTATCTAACTGACTCTATGGTTGTTGCCTTCCTTCCTTTCTGCTGGCAGTCCTAAAGGGCTGAGCAAGAGACATTGCCAGTCCCTTCTTCTAACACCCTTTCTCAATGGATCTTGGCTCAGTGTACCAGGCCCATCTTCATTCAGAGAGCTTCAAAACATTCTCTCTGGAGAGGTTTAATTAGAACATCAGCAATCATTTCATTGCTAGGACAGTAGACTAATTTAAAAATCCCATCTTTTTACAGATGCTTAACTATGTGGTACTTCAGGTCAATGTGCTTCAAAGGTGTACTGATGTCTTTGGTTTGTGACATACGAATGCGTGTTTCATTATCCTCATATATGATGACAGGTTTAGGTATATTTAGGCCTAGATCTTGAGTTACTTTGAGTAGCCACTGAATTTCTCGGCATCCTAATGCTGCTGAAACATATTCAGCTTCTGCAGTAGATCCAGCAGTGATGGTCTGTTTCTTACTTGTCCAGCTTATGACTCCACCACCATAGAAAATTATGTTGCCTCTTGTGAATTTCGTGTCAGATTTATTCCCGGCGTGATCTGCATCGACGTAAAGTGTCAATTTAGGCATGTTGTCTGCTGGTAGCCAAGTTTAAGGCTTGCAGTTTGCTTTAAATATTTTACTAAAGTCATTAGGGCTTTCCAGTCTTTCTTTGTGGGCTTGGTAAACTTTCTGCACAATAGTCCTACTTCTGAACTAATATCTGGTCGTGTCAGGGTTGAAATTTATAAGATCTTATCCAAGTTTTCACAATATCTGTTCTCTTTGGGTAGCTATTCAGACGTTTCATTTTGTTTGCTATAGTTAGGCTTCATTGGTATGTATTTGGGAGCATTGTCTTCCAATTTCAGGTCTTTCAATAAATCTCTGACATTTTGTTCTTGGCTGAGAAGGAAGCTTCCATTAGATTCTCTCTGTATTTAAATGCCTAAATAGTTAGTCATGTTCCCAAGCTGTTTGATTGTGACTTCCTTACTCAGATGATCTACAACTTCTTTGTCGTCATTTGAGTTCTCATAGGCCAAAATTAGATAATCCACATAAACTAGAATGTAAGTCCACTTTTCATTTTTACATCATGTGTATAGGCATGGGTCAGACTCACTTCTTTGGAAGCCTGACTTTAGAAGGATGCCATTTAGTTTGTCATTCCAGCATTTTGCACTTTCTTTTAGGCCATAGATTGGTTTCTGAAGCTTGCGTACAAGATCTTCCTTGCCTTTTTCGATGAAACCTGGTGGTTGCTTCATGTAAACTTCTGTTAGGTTACCGTGTAAGAAAGCAGTCTCGACATCTAGGTGCTCTACTTGCATCCTTTTGCATGCTGCAACACTAAGGAGTGTCCTTATCACAGTGTGTTTCACAACAGGTGCAAATGTTTCATCTTAATCCTCACCAAACCTTTGTGTATGGCCTTGGGCAACCAGTCTAGCTTTGTAACATTGGATTTTACCTTCATTGTCTCGTTTCAGTTTAAAAATCCACTTGCTACCCACAGCTTTCTTATTTCTAGGGAGTTCAGTGAGCGTCCATGTGTTGTTCTTGTACATGCCATTTAACTCTCTTTTTTCAGCTTGCTTCCATTCCTGTGCTTGAGTGGGTGGCAAGTTTGAGATGTCTGTCCAGTATCTGGGCTCCAGTTCTTCCTCAGCCCTAATCATCTGGTTTAATTTTCGGACCGGGATACCTTTGTTGGAGAGTTCTGACTCTCTCAGCATCTGCTGTATGGCTTTTTTGGGTTCCTTCTGCTCTTCAGGTACTGTTTGTACATTTGGTAGAATATCTTCACTTTCCCCCTCTGGTTCAGGCACTGCTTGTCGGGCCACTTCATCTGTCAGGATTACATCTGGATTACCTGATTCCCTCTCTTCTCTTGTGTCTTGGACATTGGGAATGGCAGGATATTAGAGCTGCATCTTGGCTTCATCTAGAGTTACTGCCTCTGAACCAGGAGATTCTGCATTCACTTCGAAATGAACTGATCTGCTTACTATCACTTCTTTGGTCTGAAGATTCAGGATTTTGTATCCCTTGCAGCTGGCAGCGTAACCTATGAATATGCCAGCCACTGCTCTATCATCTAGCATGTGCCTATTTTCTTTTGGAACATGTGCATAAGCTCTGCATCCAAAGGCTCTTAAGTGCTCATCTGATGGCTTGTAGCCAAACCAAAGTTGGTACGGTATAACACCTGTGGCCTTAGTGGGTAGCCTATTTTGTGTGTAGTTAGTTGTAAGGGTGGCCTCACCCCAAAAGGTGTGTGGTAGATGTGAACTTTTAATCATGCATCTCCCCACATCCAGCAGATAGTGATTCTTCCTTTCAATGATACCATTTTGTTCTGGACATCTGGACATTGGTGAACAATGCCTTGGTCTCTTAGGAACTGTTGGAGCTCATTGGACATGTATTCACCTCCATTGTCTGAGTGTAGGACCTCTGGCTTTCTTCCAAATCTGTTGGACACCATCACTATGTATTCTTTGAGCCTGCAAAACACTTGAGACTTTTCCTTTAAGAGATAGCAAACATTATACCTGCTAAAATTATTTATAAAATTCAGAATGTATCTGTTTTCTCCCACTGTGGTTGGGAGTGGTCCACATAAGTCTGTGTGAACCAGTTGGATTGGAGCATTTGTCTTCTCCTGGCTTACCTTTGGGAAAGGCCAGGAGTTCCTTTGGAAAGTGCCTTGCATTCTAAACAAGAAAGAGCTTTGGTTAATTTTGCAATCATTAATACACATATTACTGACAAGCCCCTTTGTATGCATTTCCTTTATAGTTTCTAAGTTCCTGTGACAAAATCTTAGGTGCCACAGGATGGTACATTCTTTATGGTCGCAGTTTGTAGTGAAATTTACTTGCTCTTCTCTATTTTTACAACCAGACTCTTGCTGCAACATACCAGTAAAGTCTTTCTCTTCAACATCTTCCTCTATGTCTGATTCTTCTTGATATTTGTCCATGTAAAAAATGTTTTGGACAGACTCTGATATTTTGTCCAGTATATAAAGTCCACTTTTGGTACTGCCTGAGAGATCCACCATTCCATTCTTTGCAAGTACAATGTTCTCTTTATCAAAATGTCCCTCCAGGTTATGTTGTTCACATATTTGCTTCATAGAAAGCACATTGCTTTGGAATTCAGCAGCATACAAAACGTGTTGTATTTCTAGCTGTTCTTTGCAAGTGTCTCATGGAAGAGGAATGCTGATAGTTCCACATCTAATGGCAAGGATTTCATGTGAGTCAGCTAGTTTTAACTTGATGGGCTATTCTAAGTCCTTTAATTCTTTGAAGAACTCTTTAGAGTGAAAGAATGATACAGATGCTCCACTGTCTAATACTACGGTATTTGTATTTGTAAGGCTGGTGCTGACAGAATTCAGACTAAACTTCTTTTGCTGATCTGTCTTGTGTTTAAAATTACTTGCTTTCATGTTAGAAGAGGGAGGGGGAGCTCCCATTGCTCTGGGGGAAGAGCAGTCGATTTGCTTCTATACCCCCACAATTGTAACATGTTAATTGTTTTGCCTTTGGAGTGGTTGCAAATGAGTTTTGTACTGTCTCATACTGGCTCGCTGTAGTGAACCTTTGTTTGCTTAAGGCTTCTCTTTTTCTGGCTAATGTAGTCCCCTTAGGAAGCTTGCCAATTTGATAGTTTGAGAAATGTCTTTCTCCTGGGCTGGATGTGGAAACTTGCATTATTGCTCTTAGGGAGACTTTATGAACAAACTGGTCAGGCAATTCTTGTAAATTTGAGTTTAAAGCTTTACGTTTTGCAACTTCCTTTTCAATTTGTATGACTGCTTCTTGAAAATTTAATTTTCCCTTTATTTCAAGTTAGGAGATTACTGGCGAAAACGTGTGGTCTGGAGATTTAAACAAAGCTACAACCTTGGCAGAATCATCTTTTTCTTTCCTTGTTTGGGCATACTGAAAGAACATGTCCTGTAGTTTTGTTACATGACTTTTAAAGCATTGTCTGTCTGAATATCTTAATGCTTGCAATTGATCTTGCAAAAGTGACCTGGTTGCCCAATTATCTGTCACATGCTCTTTAAGTATAAGTTCATACATCTGCTTAGCTGTTTCACAGTCCTGAATCAATTCTAGATAATTTGTAGAGACAGAACTTACAATGACTGCTTGTGCTACCTCGTCTTCCTGGTTCCACTTCACTCTCCCATCACCCTCAGCTGGTGGGCCTTCTGTGAGGTGTTTCTCCAGGTGCTTTTTCTTGAGATTAAACTTCAGCCTTATTTTCCATTCAGCAAAGTTATCATCCTCAAGTACAAAGACATGTGTGTCTTGATCCTTTATAGTAGCAGCCATTATGCCTTATACTTTCTTTTTCTCTCTCCACACTTTTGAGGTTCTACTTGGTTAATCAGAACTCATATAGTATGTTCTGATAATTAACTTGTTGAGGCTGGGCCAATAACCATTATTAGGGTTTAGTTAATGCACGTTAACTAAACAGACTGCTCACAGAAAGCTCTCATCCAAGTTAGAGAACCAATAACTGTTTATTTATCTAAAGAAATATATTTAGATAAATTTAGCAGAGAGAAAGAGCTAGTAACTGATCTAACTAGCTAGGATGGCTTTAGATTGAAAGTAGGCCATCTCTCTCAGGAGGAGACACCATGCTGCCTCTCCTGGTGCATGCAGGGAAGAAGAAGAGAGAGGAGGGGGAGAGAAGGGAAGGAAGGAAGTTCCCCTGGCGGTAAGATAGATAGCAGCCTATCTATCTAACTGACTCTATGGTTGGTGCCTTCCTTCTTCTCTGCTGGCAGCCCTAAGTCTTGAGCAAGAGACAGTGCCAGTCCCTTCTTCTAACAAAATTCTGTTCAAGGTAGCTTTCAGTTAAAAAATGTAAACAAAATAAAATTCAGCAGCTGAATATTTAGTAGTCACTCGTCTGTATGATATTGCTCTGCTAAGCAAACTTTGAATCCTTCCTCCATGGGTCTTCCATAGAAAATAGAGGAAAATGGAGCAAAGCTCCTTCTGGAGGAACTTCCTAAGGTAAGATACCATCCGTTGCATTTTCATATCGAGAAAAAAATACTAGAATTTCAGGATGAATTTCTCATTTGTTTTGGAATATATTTTCACTTTTGTAAACATGAATATCATGGGTAAAGTAATTTGAATTGAAAATAAAAAGTGTGATTTTCTCAATTCCTGAATTGTTATATCACATAATTCTTCATCATGCATTATTTCCCACTTTAAAAAATAGCCTTGACTTAATTATGCATTATTCCCATTCAAATACACAGCCTGGGTTTAACTGCACATTTTTCCTGTTCAAGAACATACAGTTTAATTGTGCTTTGTTCCCAGTAAAAAAGCACAACTTTTAATTTAATTGGACACTGTTCATTTATCAGAAATCAGACTTTAAAAATGTCAAATCTCAAATCTAAAAATGTCGAATCGTTTGGGGGGTGGGAAGCTGCTATTTTCTCCCTGGGCGTCTTACTCCCAGGGAGTTGCTCTGGAGAAAGCCACCGTGTTGGTGAAGCTCCAGTCGCAGCAACAGCGGAAGAATCTGCTGCTGCTCTAACAGGCCTTGCTCTTGAGCTACTGGAGAAAAACTGGAATGAGGGCATGTTAAAGCAGCAGCAGACTCTTCCACTGTCGCTGCGGCTGGAGCTTCACCATCATGGCAGCTTTCTCCAGAGCAGCTCCCCGGGAGCAGGATGCCCAGGGAGAAAGTACCAGCTGCCCGCCCCCAAAGATCATTGAGAGCCCTCTTATCCAGCAGGCTTGTGATTGGAGGAACGATTTGCAAAAGCTGCTGCTGCAGCCAGCTTTCTCTGGCTCTTCAGTCAGCAATTCTAACAGAGAGGGGAAGGACACTTCACTTCCGAGGAAAACTTGCAAAAACAATCAAGTGTTCTCCATGTGAAAAAAGTCACTTGTAGCTTGGCTCTCAGTCATTTTGCACAAATTAGTTTATCTGTAAACAGTTTTGTCATTAAGACAATGCTTTGTTTTTGTTTTTAAAAATAAAACCTGTTCATAAGTCCCATGCTTGTTTGATGTGAATAAGGAATTTTTACAAAAATGATTTTCACAACAGCGAATATGTGATTTTTGCTTTGATAATATAATATATATGTCATAGCTAGTTTTATGGGGAAATAGTCAGAAGCACCACCAACAGGTTTGTTTTCTTTCACTAATTCCTAGCTCAGAATGCCTTTTGATTACAATGGAGAATCAAGTCACTGGCACTTAATATCCAAAAGGTAGCAAAACAGGTTTTCAATCTATTCCCTAAGTCCCGGACCCAGTGAGATCTGTTATGTTTCTGCCAGACCGGTAAAATAGAGACATTTTGTCAGGCATACGGTGGTTGAGATGGACAGGTGTCCCAACTGGCCTCCTGCCATAGGGGCACTGGTGCCCACCAGTCCTGCTGTTCATCCAGTTGCTTACCACCTGCTCCATGGGTTACTGATATCTGATGGGTTGTTGCAAAATGTGTGCTGCTGCTTTAAATGAATTGTACTACTGGTGATTTTAAATTTTGATGCTCTTATGTTTTCATTTTTGTACTCCACTCTGAGCTCACTTGTGGGGAGAACAGAATATATACATATATATATATATATATATATAATCAAACATAATGCAAATCAAACAGAGTTAATGCTAATCAAGCACAGCATTAAAAACTGACTGATGTGATGACCATAAAACAAGTGTCTCATTGAACTTATGCCTAAACATGCATGGTATCCGTGAGTCCCATGCATATATAATATGCAGGAAGAATGTAGGTGGATATTTGAGTTACAGACGTTAAGCCCTCAGGGCTTAAACCAAGAGTGGAACATATCATGTTATTTGTAGGGATGGCCCCTTTAAGATAATAGAATGGTAAGGCTTTTTAAAGAGATTACTGGAGATCCGCCTGCAAATGGAAGTGTTTGGTTGCTGCAAACAAGCCGATGGGGTGAGATGAGAATGGGTTAGAGAAGTGAGAGTTTAAAGTGAGTTTTGAAGACCTATGTGTGAAGTTTTAAATTGATCTGATATACTAACAGAGTAAAGGGATTACATTGTAGATTTTTTGAATTTAGGATTAAATGTTTGCCCTTGAAAAAGCACACATGTGCGAAACAGATGTGGCCAATAACCTGTAGGATGTGGACGTCTGTTTGGGCATGGACATCTGTTTGAAGGAGAAAGGTATGCCTGGAACAGTTATGTGAAGACCTCTCCTGCACCTTGCACTTTATTTTGGCATCATCTACCTAATCTTTTTCAAGGGAGGGTTGTGGACCCTAGAGACTGTTGTCCTTGAGGAAAACCCAGAGACTATTTCATCAGCTATTCCATCAGATACTCCAGCTTATATATTTATATTTATATGTATTGATTGTAACTGATGATTGTTATTGATTAGGATGTAAAATGGTTTTCTGAATGCACTTGTAACACTATAGCACCTTAAAAATTACTTAAAACATACTAATTCTTGTATTGTCGAAGGCTTTCACGGCCGGAGAACCACACTTTCTCAATAAGGAAATTAATCATCTAAACCACGCACTTCAGGCAAATGGCTACTCCAGAAATGAAATCCAAAGAGCAATCAAACCCAGGATGAATCAAACAACCAAGGAAAAACAGTCTCCTACAGGAACAGTGTTTTTGCCATATATCAAAGGAAGTACTGATCAGATGGGAAAGCTTATGAAAAAGCATAACCTTCAAGCAGTATTCAGACCCACCCAAAAAATACAACAGATGCTACGATCAGCAAAAGACAGTAGAGACCCCCTCACCTCTGCAGGAGTATACCGTATACCCTGCAGCTGTGGACAAGTTTACATTGGGACCACAAAGTGTAGCATCCAGACAAGAATAAAAGAACATGAAAGACACTGCAGACTTGGACAACCTGAAAAATCAGCAGTGGCTGAACATAGCCTAACTCAAACAGGGCACAGTATCTTATTCCAAGACACCAAAATACTGGACAACACTTCCAACTACTTTGTCAGACTGCACAGGGAAGCCATTGAAATTCACAAGCATAAGCAAAACTTCAACAGGAAAGAAGAAACCTTAAGAATGAACAGAGCATGGTTTCCAGTTCTGAAAAACACCAGGGTAACAAAACACTCTACACCCGAAAATAGCCCTGCAGAGAAGATTAGCACATCAAGCACCAATCCATATGCAAAAGAACCTCCTCAGGATACAGTGAAGCCTCCCGCCATTAGCATTACATACTCTGGGAAACTCTTACAGGATGACTCAGCTCAACCCCACCCCTCCTGAGTGACCTGCCAACATTTTTTCCACACTGTGACACTGAGAGATCTCTGTCTTTTGGTGCTACACCTCTGAAGATGCCAGCCACAGCTGCTGGTGAAACATCAGGAACTACAATGCCAAGACCACGGCAATACAGCCCGGAAAACCCACAACAACCTTCATACAAATTCTTATTTATTGGATGGTATAGAAATCCAATACCGGGTTTTTTTGGGAACAAAAGGGCAATTTATTGACATGACCATAAACATAAACCACGGCAAGGGCTAACCAAGTGGTACAGGTCAAGCCATGGGGTCACCCCTGGACCTCTGCCTTGACCTGTCCGGGCAAGCCCCACAGCCCCAGGTCAATGAGCATACCACACTGTTGGCAGACCCTGTTCCCCACCCATGGGGAAGCACCTCTGGGAGCTCACTGACCTGTGCCTTATTCCCAATACTCTCCTGCCACCACAAGGGTCAAGCCTCTGCTTAGACCCTCATGCCCCACAGGTGGCTTAAAGCCAACCAAACCCCTTGCCGCAGGTTATCAAGAAAAATCTCTTTGCTCTCCATTGACAGGTGTACACCATCGCCTCAGTAGAGGTGGGCCAATTCAACCCTAACTCTCGGGTGTGGTAAATAATGCCCAAGCCATCCCCCAAGGGTTTGTTAATGGCATGATGAGCCTTATGCTGGGCCCCCTCAAGTGCCCTAGGATCTAAGGCTTCCCACCAAACCCATCTTAGAAGAATCTCAGACCAAAATATAAGCACACCCAGCCATTGGCTGCTTATAACCTGCAGGTCTTCAGCTACATGTAGGCACAGGGCTTTTCCCTGCACTAAGCCCAAGTCATTACCACCATGGTGGATGGCCAAAATATGTGGCGGAGGACTCATCCTTCCCCTAATCAAAAGTGGCAGTAGGGCTGGCCACCGAAGGCCAAGCCATCCTTACCACTCAACAGTGGCCACAGCCCTCAAGCCCAGCTGAGATCCAACTGGTGTTCTCCTGGTTTGGTAGGCCACCCAGAACACCATGCTGTGTCCACAAATCAGGATTCTCTTCTTTCCTTGGCCCGACACTGCACCTAAGGAAAGAGTGATTAGAATGACAACTAAAAACTGAGGCAGGGGCAGATGTAAGTCCTAAATGCACCTGACCTCCACCTGCCCACATGCTGAATCACCTGGTGAGGATACCCCATGGCTGCTTCCATAGAGGCAGCCCCAATCCTAAAGGAATGAATGCCAAATTTGGCTGCTTCCATAGAGGCAGCCCCAATCCTAAAGGAATGAGTGCCAAATTTGACCCCAGAAAAATCAGTTCTCTTAAGGACTCTCTTTGTAACAGCCCCAAACTGATACTTAGTTAATGGGGTGTCTTCTTCATGGCAGAACAACACACTGTGGCCTTTCCCATGGAGCCCCACATATTTCTTAAAGGCCCTAATGGGACAAGAATCCCAATCCTCACAGGGGAGTATAAAAAATTAGTTTCCTGCTGACTTCTGGTCTGGAGAAAATGGAGATCTGACGTTGTTCAGCGGAGCTGGGCAATCAGGGGCTTTGTTTTAGGCGGGTCAGGCATACAGATACCTGCCGCCACTCTTCTTCAGGTAGAGGAAGAGCCGGGATGCTTCAAGCCCCAGAGAGTGGGTGACCTTGACGCAGGGGGGAGTTCTGAATAAAGGACTCTCACCGTGTCTTGAGGTCTGCTCTGTGCCGGGAGAGCTTCAATCTCTGCAGAGCCCTCTTTGAGCCAGGATTTGGCATAAGATCTTCATAACCCAGGCTTCTTTAAAAGAATTTGAACTATTTTGAAAGTAAGAAGCAGTGCTGAAACCCACAAAGAGCAAAGCAAGGTAAAAGATGAATATCTGACTTTTTCAAACTAAATTAACAAGAAAGAATGTTAAAAAGTGGAAGTAACTTACTGATATCGTTGTAATCTGCATGCCTGAAGAGTTGTGTGGAAGAAGAGTGGAGATTTTGCATGGAAATTTGAGATTTGGAGGAAGAAAACAAGATTGTTTACGCATGCATGCGGTTTTTGAAAGCAGATAAGAATTAAGTTGGAAGGGGCACTAAGGAAGGAGTAAGCAGAAGATATCGCGAGACAGAGGAAATCATAGAGAAACGTGATTTGGGGACTAGAGAGGATTTGGAGGCCGGATGTAAACAGGAAGAGAACCAGCAGCCATTTTAGGAGTGGAAAAGAAGAATCACAGAGAACTACCATAGAGATTTAGTGTCGGACATTTTGGGAAGGTATTTTTGAATTTTAGTAAAAGAAAAGAAAAGGAAATAAATTAAAATTAAAAGAAGATAGCGATCTAAGTGACAAGATAATAACTGATTGAACTTATATAAAAATAAAAGGATTGGTGTTGCTGATTGAAAACCTATTTTAACAATGGAGCTCAGGGGCAGGGCAGCTACTTGGAGCGGATCCAAGCGCAGTCCAAAGATGTCAAAAAAATTAGAAAAAGACAAACAGGAGTGGCAGTTTGCCATGGAAGTTTTGGAAAAAAGAATGTTAGAAGGCAGGCGAAAAATGGAAGAAACTCAAACTGAAAAAATAATTAAAAGCATGAAAGAATTGATGCAAGCAGAGATGAGTGAAGTAAGAAAGGAGTTAGGCGAAATGAAAAAAGAACTACAGGTAACAATGCAGAAAATACAAGATGTGGAACAGAAGACTACGAATTTGAGTGGGGAAAACCAGAAGCTTCAAGAGCGTATGATATTGATGGAATGCAAAGCAACGGAAACTCTATAAAATCACTCTATAAATAAATAAATAAAACTCACCTGAGACTGAGAGGCATGCCGGAATATTTAATGGAAAATGTACAAGAACAAACCCTGAGAGGCTTGGCAAAGCTTTTAGGAAAATAGCCAGAAGAAATAGAAGACAATTCTGATTTTATTTATAGAGTGAACTCTGCCTATGTTCAGCAAAAAAATTTGCCAAGAGACAATTATACAATTGTCAACCAAGAAACTAAGAGAAGAGATCCTGAGGGAACATTACAAAAACCCATTGGAAATTGAGGGGAATAAAATAAGAATAATGAAAGAACTGCCCAGGAAAGTGCTTCAAGATAGAAAGAAATATAGAGAACTGACAGAGAAACTGAGTTCAAAGAGCATAAGGTATAGATGGGAACTTCCAGAAGGTTTGTCCTTTAAGTTCCAGGCAACGAAAGTTTATATCAAGACAAAGGAGCAGATGATCAGGTTCTTGTTTGATAACCAAAAAGACTTTGGGGGATTTAGTAAAGAGTAAACCACTATGGAATACAAATTAATTTCTTGGAACATGAATGGTCTTAACTCACCTCAGAAGTGAAAATCAGTTTTTCATTGGTTAAGAAAACAAAATTGTAATATAATTTGTTTGCAAGAAACTCATATCAAAAAACAGGACTTTAGGTTTTTAAAAATGGCTTTTTAGGAGAAGAATTTTTTCATCAGCAAACCAAAAGAAGAAAGGAATTGTGATTTATGTAAAGAAAGAATTGGAACCCAAAATGGCTTTTAGAGATAAGGAAGGAAGATTTTTAGCAGTGGAAATTATGCTGAATTTTAAAAAGACTTTGGTTTTGGGCATTTATGCACCCAATGGTGCTAAAGATGCTTATTTTAAAGATCTAAATCAGAACTTGGACAAAGTGACTTATGACCAGATACTGTTGCTAGGAGACTTTAATGGGACTGTAAATTTGCAATTAGATAAAGAGTCAAAAAGGATTCAAAGTAAAGAAGGGAAGTTGCCAAGATCTTTCTTTGAATTAGTAAAACAGGAAAACTTAGAAGATGTTTGGAGGAAATGGAACCCCAGAACAAAAGATTTTACATTCTACTCAGCAAGACATCAATCCTTTTCAAGGATAGATATGATTTGGACAACAAAAGGCATTAATCTATTAACCAAAAAAATTGAAATTATGCCCAGAGTGAGTTCTGACCATAATCCGATAATGTGGAAGGGCTCAATAGGTTATAAAAAATGTAGATGGAGATTAAATGAAAATTTATTTCAGAAGCAAATTAATGTGGACTATATTCAGAAGGAAACTAATTTCTTTTTTCAATTCAACATTGGCAAAGGGGTACCTATACAGACCGTATGGGATGCTTACAAAGCAGTAATCAGGGGTAACCGGATCACATTAAATAGCAAAGAAAAGAAAAATAGAGAAAAGAAATTTTATGAAATCCAGGAGAAAATAGTCAAGAAGGAACAAGAATTAAGGAAGAGACCAGGAAAAAAGAAAATTATACAGGAAATTAAAATTTTGCAGGAACAACTGAGTGGCTTTGCAAACAAGGAACTAGAATGGAACTTTAAAAAAATTGCAACAAAAATCTTTTGAAGGGGCTAATAATCCAGGAAAATTTTTAGCCTGGCAATTGAAGAAAAGAAGAGAGAAAAAAGTAATTGGCAGAATTTTGGAAGAAGGAAAAGAAGTGATAGACCATCAAGGAATAAAAAGAGCTTTTTACAAGTATTATGCCAAACTATTTCAGAAAAAGTTGATTGACAAAGATGATATTGAACGCTATTTAGAAAAGGTTAAGCTACCTAAGATTTCAGATTATATGAAAAAAGTATTGAATACTCCAGTTACAGAGGAGGAAATTTTAAATTCTATTGACTCAATGAAACTGGGTAAAGCGCCAGGCCCAGATGGGATTTCAGCTAAATTTTACAAAGTTTTGAAAAAGGACTTGGTGCCAGTCCTGCAAGTTTTGATGAATGATATTATGAAGAAAATGGAAATACCTAATTCATGGAATGAAGCCAATATTTCGTTGATTCCTAAGGAGGTACAAAATTTAACTGATGTCAAAAACTATAGACCTATCTCTCTTTTAAACAATGATTACAAGATTTTTGCAAGAGTTCTGGCTGAAAGATTGAAGGTATTTCTAATGGAATTTATTGGAGAAGAACAAGCAGGTTTTTTGCCTAGTAGAGAAATAAAAGATAATTTGAGAGTTGTAATTGACGCGGACTTCCTGTTTGGGATCCATGGAGGTCTAACACAGCTCTGGGAGCAGAGCTGACCGGGCTGCCGTTTTTAGTGACCGGCGGGGGCAAACAAGCCCGCGGTCCCCTGTTCTCAGGCGGAGAACAGGCTTTGAACGCTCAAGTACCTCAGGGCGTGTTGATCTCGGGCGAGGGGGGGTTCTGCGCAACGGACTCTCCCCCGTCCCTTGAGGTCCCACCCTAAGACAGGTCGGCCTATATCTCTGCGGCAGTTCTGGGGCCAGTGACGGCTGGCATAAGATCTACATGCCCAAGCATCAACAGGAGGAAAGAAGGTGAAAGAGAACCTGAGTTTGAAGCAGTGATTACAACCCAGAAAGACGTTTGAAAAGGTAAAGATCACTATCTTTTGAAACGGGATGAATTACTTAAAGTAAAGAAGCATTAAAGGGGACTTTTAAACTGCAACAGTTTGATTAAAAGTAGAGGAAGACTCGGCAAGAAACAGATTAGTAAAAGGACTGAGCTAAAAGAAGTAATTAGAAAAATTGGAGGATTGTTGTTCATACCTGTGGTTGTGAGGAGATAATAGACTGTGAAAAAGTTTCTACCATCGCGAGAGCTGCTGTGAGGAGACGGGAAACAGGAAGTACGTAATTGTGATAGAGCTGCTGGAGAGAGACGGCCCTAAGGCAGACAGGAAGAGGGCAATCGCCATCTTTGAAGAGGGAAGGGCACGGGCTTCAGCAGAAGAGGAAGTATGCCATATTGGATTACAAAAATATAGAAAAACCATAGAGAAAAGACGCCCGGCATTTTGGATTTTGTAAGTGCTTTTTTTTCCCTTTTGAAACCGGGACATTTGAATTAAATTAAATTAAAGGGACATTTAGCCAAGCGCCACGGAGTTAAGGAAACGAGCAGATTCGTGGGAGCGAGGCAAGTCAAGCCCCACGATGTCGAAAAAAGAGTGGCAGACAGCTATGGAAAATTTAGACAAAAGATTTTCGGAAATGTTAAAGGTCCAGCAGGAGCTGGTGAAAGAGATCAAAGAAGTTAAAGAGACAGTTAAAAGTGAATTGGCAGAAATGAAAAAGGGAATGGAAGCAACACAGCAAAAAGTTAACGTGGTGGAGAAGGCGATGGAGAATCTCTCAGACACGCAACAGACAGATATGAGGACGATGAGGGGCAGAATGGCTATTGCGGAGAGCAAGTATATGGAAAAGCAGCTAAGGTTTCGCGGTTTGCCGGAGATGGAGGGAAAGACAGCTCAAGAGCAAGTTGCTGAAGTGTTAGCTGGATACCTGGGGAAGGAAGAAGAAGAAATCGTGGCTATCCTAGATGTGGTGTATCGTATAAACTCAAGACTTGCGACCCAGAGGAAGTTACCAAGAGACATGATTGTGCAATTTACAACCAGAAATATGAAAGAAATGATTGTGAGCAAGCAATTCCAAGACCCATTGGAGGTTGATGGCAAGACGGTGATTATTATGAAGGAGTTACCTAGATCGGTGTTGCTTGATCGGAAAAAATATAAAGCCTTAGTCCAAATTTTGAAGGACATGAAAATAAGGTATAGATGGGAATTACCAGAAGGACTGGCATTTGAGTTTGGAGGAGTGAAAAAGCGCATCAGATCTGAATCTGAAATGGAAAAGTTTATGAGGGACAATGAAAAGGACTTACCAGCAACAAGGCTATGAATATGGAATGTAAGGTTATATCTTGGAATGTAAATGGACTTAATTCACCCAATAAGAGAAAAAGTACTTTTCACTGGCTATTAAAACAGAAATGTGATATTGTTTGTTTACAAGAGACTCATATTAGAAAACAGGATGTAAAATATCTAAAACTGAGCAAATTGGGCACTCATTTTGCAGCGGCCACAAAAAAGAAAAAAAGGGGAGTGGTCTTGTATATTAGAGAGGAGCTGCAGCCAAAGTTAGTGTTTAAGGACCCAGAAGCCAGATTTTTAGCGGTGGAATGTACATGGAATTTAAAGAAAGTGCTGGTGATTGGAATCTATGCACCTAATGGAGCAAAAGAAAGCTTCTTTGAGGATTTGAGGAAGCAATTAGATGAACTTTCTTACGACCAGATAATTCTTGCAGGAGACTTCAATGGAGTTACAAATTTGGAGCAGGACAAGAAATCAGCAACTGCACTAAAGAAAAGAGGACTACTACCCAAAACTTTTTTTGCATTAATGCAGCAGGAAACTTTGGAAGATGTATGAAGAATACAGAATCCCAAGGGCAGACAATTCACATTTTTCTCCGCAAGACACTCTACTTTATCACGAATCGACATGATCTGGGCCTCAAAGGACTTAGTGTTATGGACTAAAGAGGTGGAAATAATGCCTATGGTAGGCTCAGATCACAATCCAATTATGTGGAAGTTTGGGAAAAGAACTAAGAGGAAAGGATGGAGAATAAATGAGGACTTGTTGCAAGAGGGAGAAAACTTGGAGATGTTGAGAAGGGAAACTAAGTTCTTCATACAATACAACATGAATCGAGAAGTACCAACCAACAAGGTATGGGATACCTATAAGGCAGTAATTAGAGGCATACTAATGGACTTAAACGGAAGAGCCAGGAAAAAAACAAGAGGAGAAGAGACAGGAGATTACAGAGAAAATAAAAGCCAAAGAAATACTACTAAAGAAAAGACCAGGGAAGAAGAAAGTTTACCAAGACATTAAAATTTTACAAGAACAGTTGACAGCAATGAATAATAAAGAACTGGAATGGAATCTGAAGAGAATGAATCAAAAGTCGTTTGAAGGAGCAAATAAACCTGGGAAATATTTGGCATGGCAATTGAAGAAGAGAAAGGAGAAGAAGACAATAAATAAAATATGTGAGGATAATAAAGTATATCTGGAACAGACTGCCATTAGTAGAGCCTTCTACAAATTTTACGCTAAATTGTATAATAAAAAAGAGGTGAATAAAGATTCAACAGTGACATATCTGGGGAAAATGAGGCTCCCAGTGATCTCGGAAGATTGGAGAAATAAATTGAATAGTGAAGTGACAGAGGAAGAGATAAGGAAGGCAATACAGTCAACAAATCTGGGTAAGGCGCCAGGGCCTGATGGACTCACAGCTAAATTTTATAAGGTAATGGTCAATGAACTGGTGTCATTCCTAAAAGAAGTGATCAATGGTGTTATGAGAGACCAAAGAATTCCAGATACTTGGAGTGAAGCTAATATATCATTGATCCCTAAAGAAGGACAGGACTTGACTAACGTCAAAAATTACAGACCTATTTCCTTACTTAACAATGACTATAAGATCTTTGCGAAGATCTTAGCGGAAAGAGTAAAGGGATGGCTATCCGAAGTTATTGGGGAAGAACAAGCTGGTTTTTTACCGAATAGACAAATCAGAGACAATTTAAGGACAGTTATAAATGCTATTGAATATTATGATAGGCGTTGTGATAAGGAGGTTGGGTTCTTCTTTGTGGACGCTGAAAAAGCATTTGACAATTTGAACTGGGATTTTATGTTCGCCACTATGGAACAGCTACAGTTGGGAGAAAGATTTATCAGAGCAGTAAAAGAAATCTACAGAGACCAGAGTGCAGCAATTGTGGTGAATGACGAGGTGACTAAGAAATTGACTATAGGCAAAGGTACAAGACAAGGTTGCCCGTTGTCTCCACTGTTGTTTATAATGGTTTTGGAAATTTTGATGATACAGATCCGAGAAGATAATGCAATCCGTGGAATAAAGATAAAAGACTTTTCCTATAAGGTCAGAGCATTTGCAGACGATATAATGTTAATTGTGGAAGATCCAATTGAAAACATGCCAAGGGTAATAGAAAAAATCACAGAATTTGGAGATTTGGCAGGTTTTTTTGTAAACAAAAAGAAGTCAAAGATACTGTGTAAAAATATGACTAAACAAAAACAACAGCAACTTATGCAAATAACAGACTGTGAAGTAACAAATAAGGTGAAATATTTGGGAATTGAACTGGCTGCAAAGAATATAGATCTATTCAAGAACAATTATGAGAAATTGTGGACTCAAATAGAGCGAGACTTGATTAAATGGAATAGATTGAATTTGTCATGGTTGGGAAGAATTGCAGCAGTCAAGATGAATGTGCTGCCAAGAGTGATGTTTTTGTTACAGACAATACCAGTTATTCGGGATTCCAAGCAGTTTGAGAAATGGCAGAGAAAGATATTGGACTTTGTTTGGGCAGGCAAAGAGCCTCGAGTGAAAATGAAAGTGTTACAGGACGCGAAAGAGAGAGGCGGAATGCAACTGCCCAACCTAAGACTTTACTATGAGGCAATCTGCTTGGTTTGGCTGAAGGACTGGATGATGCTTAAAAATCGCAAATTGCTGGCCTTAGAGGGATACAAAAAAATATTTGGATGGCATGCATACTTATGGTATGATAAAGTAAAAGCGGACTCTATGTTTTTACACCATTACATTCGGAGAAGCCTCTTCACAATATGGAAAAAGTACAGAGATTACCTACAAGAAGGAATTCCCTCCTGGGTGGTTCCTTATGAAGCGATAGATCCGAGAACTGTTGATAATGAACAACAGTGTTTAACGTATAAGGAGATAACTCGAATAGAATTTTCTAAATTAAGAATAAAGACGCAAGAAGAGTTGTCTCCAAACTATGATTGGTTTCAATATAGACAGCTCAGAGACCTTTATAAATCGGATTGTGCCAAGGGAGGGATAAGAATGGAGAACTCGGACTTGGAGGAAGTAATTTTACAAGAAGACAAAAAGGAAATTTCAAAGGTCTATAAAGTGTTGTTAAAATGGTATACTGAAGAAGGGGTAGTTAAGGTGCAAATGGTGAAGTGGGCTATAAATTTTAATAAAGAAATAACAATGGAGGCGTGGGAATATTTGTGGAAAAATACTTTGAAGATTACGACATGCACTAACATTAAAGAGAATGTCTATAAAATGATCTGTCGTTGGTACCTGACACCAAAGAAAATTGTGCTAGGGAATGTGAACACGTCTAATAAATGCTGGAAATGTAAAAAGCATGAAGGATCTTTGTACCATATGTGGTGGACTTGTGAGGTAGTCAGGCAGTACTGGGGGGAAATAATAAGAGTAATAAGTGAGATTTTACAGTTTCAAGTTAATAAGAACCCAGAACTCCTGCTACTGAACTTGGGAATGGAAGATATTCCAGCACAACATAGGACATTGCTTTTTTACATGACAGCAGCGGCTAGACTTTTGTATGCGCAAAAGTGGAAAGTACAAGAAGTGCCAACTATCGAGGACTGGATTCACAAATTGCTGTACATGGCGGAGATGGATAAACTGACAAGAAAACTAAGAGACCTTGATCCAGGACAGTTTAACACAGATTGGGAGAAGCTGAAACAATATTTGGTGAAAAAATGGGAGGTGGGAGGAGAACTGTGGCAGTTTGAAAATTATTGAAGAAAAACAAAAGAAGAGAGAAGTGACTATACCGGGGGGAGGAGAGTTAAAGAAGAATTACTAAGCAATTATTCTATTTGATTATTCTATACAGTATTAAGTAATAGTTATTATGTGATATATAAGAATAGAAATTAATTAATTAATTATGTTGCTGGCAGATAGGGGTGTAATTGAGAATTAACAGAATTAAAATTCATGAATACAAGAAGGGGGGGAATAAGAAGTAGCATATAGAATATAGGTTAAATTGATTGACTTATGCTGAAGGTATTTTTGGTTATAGCGATATTTAGAAATGTGCAGAACATGGGTCAAATTGATTGACTTATGTCGAACGTATATTGTGTTTATAGGTATATTTAGAAATGTGTAGAATATGAGTCAAATTGATTGACTTTATGTTATAAAGATAAGAGATATAAGAGATATAAGAGGAAGTAAAGAGTAACATATAGAGTATAAGTTAAATTGGTTGACTTATAAATGTATTCATCACTTATGAGTACTCAAGTTATGTATAGGGAGGGATAAATTGTTTGTCCCATATTGATGACATTAGAATGAATAAGTTAGAGTACAGGATATTGAGAATATTACCAGTATTATTACTATTGAATAACATGCCAGGAATGTATTAGTTAGTTGATAAGTGAAGGGAAATTGACTTAGTACTGTGTTATAATAGATTAGCTTAGAAGAGTGTGAAAGTATATGTTTAATTGACAAAATAAGTTGAAATGAGTAGGGGAAGAATAGACAAAGGGTTGGAAAACTGTTGGAAGTCAACAAATGGGGGGGAAAGGGAGGGGGTTAGAACTGGAATATTAAAGTAATTTGATTGTTATAAATGATAAAATATTTCTAATTCCAATAAAAATTTAAAAAAAAAAGAGAGTTGTAATTGACGCAATAGAATATTAAGATAAACATCCTGAGAAAGAGGTGGGGGGGGGGTTGCGGATGCAGAGAAAGCCTTTGACAATTTGAATTGGGATTTTTTGTTTTTAATAATGTAAAAAATGAATTTGGGGAAGGATTTATAAAAGCTATAAAGGCAATATACCAAGACCAGCAAGCGGCACTGTGTGTGAATAATGATTTGACCAACAAACTTAAAGTTAGAAAAGGAACAAGGCAAGGATGCCCACTCTCCCCTTTGTTGTTTATCCTGGTTTTAGAAACTTTGTTAAGGCAAATAAGAGAAGATCAAAGTATCAAGGGTATAAGACTGAAAGGCTTTTCTTATAAGTTTAGGGCATTTGCAGATGATGTGATGTTTATCTTGGAAGAGCCAGTTCAGACACTTCCATTGCTATTGAACATGATCAAGGCGTTTGGCGATTTGGCAGGATTTTATATTAATCAATCAAAGTCTAAACTGTTATGTAAAAATATGACCAAAGAAAAGCAGGAGGAGCTAATGAGACCTACTGAGTGTGAAGTGGTCAAAAAACCAAAATATTTGGGAATGGAGTTAACAATTAAAAATATAGATTTATATAAGAACAACTATGAAAAACTGTGGGTACAATTGGAAAAAGATACGATAAAATGGAATAAGTTGAATTTGTCATTGATGGGTCGTATATCTGTGGTGAAAATGAATGTGTTACCAAGGGTAATGTTTTTATTGCAAACAATCCCAATTGTTAAAGAGGTGAAACAATTTGATAAATGGCAAAGGAAATTGTTGAATTTTGTTTGGGCAGGCAAAAAAGCAAGGGTTAAGATGAAGGTATTGTGTGATGCAAAAGAAAGAGTTGGTTTGCAAATGCCAAACGTGAGATTATATCATGAAGCGATATGTTTGACATGGCTAAGAGACTGGGTAAACCTTTATGATTTATGATTTATGATTTTATGATTTATGATTACCTGGGTAAATCATAAATTGTTAACTTTGGAAGGGCACAATAATATTTTCGGTTGGCAGGCTTATTTATGGTATGATAAATATAACATGGATGGTATGTTTTTACAAAAAGTATTTTCTCTGTATGGCTGAAGTACAAAAAAATTTTGGAAGAAAGAAGACCTTTATGGATTGTTCCTGCAAAAGTCATAAAACTGCATTCAGAATATCAAGGGAAGGAATGGCTAATTTATAAAGACTTGTTAATACATGGAGACATAGTTAAAATGAAGAAAGAAGAGGATTTAACTTTTAGATATGGATGGCTACAATACTGACAAATTAAAGACTTATATGAGTCAGATAAAAAGAAATTTGGTTTTAGAAAGGAAAATTCAGAAATGGAAAAACTTTTATTAGGAGATGATAGAAAAATGATTTCGAAATTTTATAAACTATTATTGAAATGGTATACAGAAGATGAAGTGGTTAAGGTTCAAATGGTGAAATGGGCATTGAATTTTAATAAAGAGATTACAATGGAATCATGGGAGTATTTATGGAAAAATGCCCTGAGAATATCCACGTGTGTCAATTTGAAGGAAAATTGTTATAAAATGATGTATAGATGGTATTTAATGCCGAAAAAATTAGCAAACATGAATAATGTAATGTCAAATAAATGTTGGAAGTGTCAGGAACATGAAGGTTCCTTTTACCATATGTGGTGGACTTGTGATAAGGCAAAACAATTTTGGTCTTCTATTTATGCTGAAATATTGAAAATTTTGAAATGTAATTTGCAGAAAAATCCTGAAATGTTTTTGTCAGGACTTAATTTAGAAACTATAAATGTAAGGGATAGAACATTATTATGGTATATGATTATAGTGGCAAGATTGTTGTATGCACAATATTGGAAACAAGACAAGATACCAGAAGTTGATGAGTGGATACAAAAACTTTTGTATATGATGGAAATGGACAAATTAACTAGAAAGCTAAAAGAACAAAGTTCAAACGATTTTCTGATGGATTGGAGAAAATTGAAAGATTATTTGGAAAAGAATTGGGATGTAAAAGACCAACTGTGGTCTATGGATAATTTTTGATGAGTACTATGTAATTTGTTGAATTCAGTATTGATTGTAACTTTACCTTTGAATATTATGGAAAATAATAGAATTAGAGGGAACAATGTATGAATTATAGGGTATAAGCGCTGTTGGAGGTCTGATGGGGGGAGGGAAAGGGTGGGTTGGGGATAAATTTGCACTCAATAGGAGAAAGAAATAGTGAATTTTTTTTTCTTTTTTGTTTGTTCTCAACCTATCCAATAAAATGTTTCTTTTTTAAAAAAATAGTTTCCTGCTGCCCCTGGTCAGCCTTGGACTGCCGAATCCTAATGGAAACCTTATCCCCCACAAATTTGATTCTTGAGCTGCCAAGTTCCAACCAGACACATGCCTGCGTGATTGGGACACCAACTAACTGAACCAAATGCCATCAAAGAAGCAGCAGAAAAAGCTTCCTCTTGTACTTACAGAAACAAATTTCTCCCCGGGCAGCCCCCAAGCCCCTTAAAACTGATGGGGAGATGGGGGTGCCTAAGATCACCATGCACCCCAGCCTCCCGGGCCCATCCTTCTAACATTTTACGGACCCTAAAACCACCCGTGTCTTTTGGTAGGCCACACATTTTGCTTGCAAAGGTCAAGGCGGCCACCTGTCCCCTAATGGACCTAACCGAAAGACCCTACCACACAACAGTGCATAAGGTGTTCAGGTGAAATAGGCCCTAACTGTTGAAGCCCAGCCACCTTTCTGAACCCATTAAGCTGCCCCACTGCACGGTCGCAGGCCCAGGACATGCTGGGGGCTATGGACAGTTGGATCACCCTGTTTACTTCTGCCATCAACCTGCCAAAGAATTGTTCCATCTATTGGTGAGACAAAACATCTGCCACACCATTGTTAACTCACAGAATTTGTCTGACCCTAAATAAAATGTTTAATTGGAGGCATTTTAGAGAGAAGGCATGCACCAGCCTCATCACCCTAGGGGGTTTAGATGATATAGAGTTGACCATATGCACCACTGCTAAGTTGTCACACCAGAAGTGGACCGAGTGGTTAGCCAACTCCATCCCCCAAAGTCATACAGCCACCAATAAGGGAAAAAATTCCAAGAATGGAAGGTCTTTGGACAATCCCTGTGCTATCCAATCTGCAAGCCATTGGTCAGCACACCAGTGGCCCTGAAAGTAAACTCCAAATCCCATAGCCCCTGAGGCATCAGAAGTGACCAAGCATGCCAGATCTCTAGATCTTCACGCATGCTCCTACTGATCCTCAAACAATGATGGGGCTACCACAAGGTCCCCCTGGCATCACACAGCCATCTGAGGAAGGCCCTACCTGGGGCGACCACCTTACAGGCAAAATTTAAATGGCTAACTAACTGCTGCAGTTCCAGAAGGGAGACTTTATCCTTACTCCTACAGTCCTTTTACCAGGCTCCTAAGTCCTCCACCTTTGCAAGGGGCAACCGTAAGGTTTTCTGCCCCGTGTCCAATTCAATGCCCCCAAATGTTAATACCATGGAAGGATCTTCCATTTTCCCATGCTGCAAAGGAACCCCCAGTTCCTCGTCCAACAGAGACCCTCTGGAATGCCATCGTTCACTGAGCTTCCTCGAGAAAAAGACAAGTGGTAAATAAGACAGAATTCACCAGGCGCGTTTAGGAACCAACCCAAAGGAGAAACCCTCAAGGAACGGACCGGAGGGGCACCAAAGGCCCCCAAACCCTACCCTCAGTGCATTCCTTCAGGATTTTAGTCCGGACCACCTCTTCCATGCCAGTCACTGATCGAAGGTTGGCTGCCATGAAAGGGGTCCTAGGGCCCTGAAAGGGGATACGGAAGCCAAACTTAAACCCAAAAGTTAATATGTGGCGTCATGACGCCTTGGGTAAGCTTGCAGGAAGCGCTCAAGTACCCTCCGCTGTACTGGGCTGGGTCCCTTTTCCAGCTGATTGCTGACTGCCCCTGCCCCGGAGTGTCTACTGCCCTGCTTGGCCTTGGGGCAAGCTGCATATGGGTGTGCACCAGCACAGGAAGGGCACTCATGCTTGTATTTACAGGCCTTCCTGTTTCACATCCTCTTGGATGTAAGGTCCCAACAAAGCAGCCGGAGTTGAACCTGCTGCCCCACAGGATTGCGGGTACCTGATGCTTGTGAAGCCTGGAAAATTAGGTGATCATTGTCCAACCTTTCACCTAGATTAGATTTAGCAGGGACCATCACCTGTAGCCACAGCTGCTGGTGGATTTGGTCTCATGGAAAGCTTGGGTTCAAGGCTGCCCGCATGCAAAATTCTTTGTCATACCAGAGCCAAGCCGCCCCTTCAAAATCAGTGAATCCCCTGTAAATGATGTTCATGTACTGGAAGAGGGTGAGAGCCCTCCAGGGCTGTGCCCTCACCAATACCCCTGTGTAAATAAGAAAGCCAAGCAACCAATGGGACCAAGTCCGGTCAATCCATCTCCACCTAATCTTTTCCTTGTCCCCCTCATCCAGATCTTCTTTATCCTTCTTCTCCAGCTCCCTTAAAAGAAGGGTGAAGACATCCACATATTCCCCTTTTATAATCTTGTCCCAGGTGGCCTGTGTTAAGTGATCCCCCAGAGGCAACGCCATGTCCCCAACGGCAATGCCGTATATGGAACCATGCCATATATGGGGGAACCATAAGGAATTGGGTTCAATTGAGGGTCATAACCATAAGGCCACCCTACTGCAGAAAAAGCGTAGGCCTGGCTATCCCCACTGGTCCAACTCCCTTGGGCAGGTGTGACCTGGGCATGTTGGTGACTCAGTGACCCAGTGGTAAAGCCAAGCAGGTAGACCCGCTGAAGGCCAACCCTACATGGGAGATGAGAATGAAGATGTAGAAGCTGCAAACCCAGAGGCAGCTGGTTGACCTCAAGGCCAGTTGCAAGCTGCCTGCAGCAGAGCTGACATACCCTGAGGATACTGCCAGTTCGACTGCTATAGCTACTTGCCCACTATCCATTGGCCCCTCCTGCTCGACATCCACAACTCTCCCAGTCGTCACCATTGGCGCATGGCTGCTGCCGTCATCACCCGCCGCCTCTCTTGATGACCCGGTAATCTTGTCAATCAAGTCTACTGTCACCTCAACATGACCAGATTACAGTAGCCTAGGCCAGATCTGCTGCTGGCCATCAACTGTGTGAATCTGGTAGAAAGATCAGGTCACATCTTATATTACTGTGCCCTGTGTGACAGCTTTGCAAGTTTCAGCAGATGCAACAACGCAGCATGCCTTTAGGTGGCATGAGTGACATGAGTGACAAAAACTAAAAACAACCCTTTCGGCATACAAATGCTGCAAAATTGAACAAGGGAAGTGGGGGCAGGTGGTTTAACCAGCCTGACCCTGGGACTGTAGATCCTTGCTAAGCCAGTAGCAATAATCTGTGAAGCAAGCCACCCTTCAGATTACTGCAATTTCCCCCGCCCCAGCCCCAGACAGGCCTTTGTTGCTGTTGCTGTAAGTACTCTCTCCAAATAAAGTGAAACAATGGGGTGAAGGAGGCTTAGATAGGCTGGAGGCCTGCAGGGGCTGGGCCTAACCCTGCTTCAGCCCTTCCGACTGATAGAAACAGGTAGCCCAATATTTCCTTCATCCCTTTGGCCTCTTTATCATCCTCAAAGGATGAGTCTTCAGGTAGCTGCACAAGCCCCACCAAAATGACTGCTACTGCCTGTAAACAGGAGGCAAATCAGGCCACACAAATGCCACACTCAAAATGGTTGCTCTTAGAGCTGTGCATATTGTAGATGCCTTCACAACATGGCTGTACTGCCAGGAGGCTAAGATCACTGGGTACCACTCTCAAAATGGCTGCACCCCACTGAATAAACTGCCAAGCCTACCTGCAAAACAGTCCCTGCTACCTTGCTACTTGAACACTGAGGCCGAGCTATTGCTGCTAGAAATACTCCCTCCCAAGTAAGTGTAAATGGCAGGGAAGGGAAAAGCCTAGACCAAGGGGTGGGGGTTTACCAACATCCACCCTGCTAGGCCAGTAGCAATAGTGTATGAAGAAATCCCCTCTCAGATGGCTGAAATTCACCCCTGCGGCCTACAGCAAAGGCCTTGCTGATGCTGCTGGAAGTACCCCTCCCAACAAAGTGAAAAGGGAGAGGAGCCTAGGTACGCCAGAGGCCTACAGGGGCTGGGCCTCACCCTGCTTTAGCAGTCCTGACTGATAGACAACAGGCCCCAAATGTAAACAAGAAAAAAAAAATCTCCGCCAAACCAGTGAGCCTGGCACTGGGTCCAGGCTCTCCTCCTCGAGTTTGAAGGTAGCAAGCAGGGGAATAACACAGCTTCTCTAAGGAAGCTACTGCTTCCTTGCCCAGAGGGCCTTCAGTAAACCAGCATCAGAGGAGCTCAGCTGAGAGAGCTTGAGATGTGCTCTGCTCAGGACGAGCGCACGAAGCAACTGTGGCTGGAGAAAACGGAGCTGCCCGTAAAAGGCTCCTGGCTCCGCCCCCAGCCAAAGCCCAGTATGCCCAGGAACAGAGCCTGTCTCTCCCTCCAGGCGGGGCTACAAAGGCTGGCTCCCGGCTAATGCAGCTACGCTGCAGCCGGGTGAGCCTAATTATTTCTGGTTAACAACTGTTCATATGATTACTTACATACTACTTACTTGCATTCTGTTTACACACAAGCCCCTTCTGCACTACAGACTTACACCTCATTTTTCATAAGTCAAGCCAAAATCAATGCAATCAGCTTGGCCACGTTCCCTCTGCACCTCTTCCATGTAATGTTGATGTAGTGTCACTTTATTTATTCTGCTCCATACTCAGATAAATCAGAATTGAAGAGCACTGGTGCTGTCATCACCAATGGCATCATCGGTGGTATCACAGTGTTGGCCCTTATTTATTTCCTTTTTGCAAATGCTAAATCAATGCATTGTGGGAATGTTGAAGGCGTTGCTCGCTATTCCTGGAATTTCATCCTCTTGATCCCCTCTTTGTTTATATGATTGGCTGATTTGGGCTCTTTTCTTCCCCCTATACATTATTCAAACCCCTACAAACATGGAAAAATGAAAACAATTAAAGCAATGAAAGCCATGGGGAATCTTTTAACTCCTACACACTTGCAAACCATCAGCGCATTGATTGAATGCTAGATTAAGGGGGGGGGAGTAAAAAGAAAAAAGAGGAAGGGTAAGAAAGAAGAGGGGAGGGGAGGATGGAAAAGAGGGAAGAGGGAGTGGCTGAATAGATGAGAGTGGATAATCTCAAAGAAGTAAGCTGGCAGGGGGCATGAAAGGGGGAAAAGATGGCATAAAGATTATGCACAAGGGAAAGTGCCGGCTGAAAAATGGCTTTAAAAAAAAGTTGGGCAAAAAATGTTCCCAGAAGACCCGAGGAAAGGCCACAAAACCCTCAGACCCACTATTAATGGCACAAAATAGGGTGTGGATGGTTGCAAATAAATCAATGCAGTTTTGGGAATGAAACAGTACAATTAACTGGTGCAGAAAAGGTCACAGAGAGATGCATGAATGACAGTCTATCTGTCTGTCTGTCTGTCTGTCTATTGTCTACCTTTCTCACAGAGAGTCAAGTTATATTACATAGTATAAGTCAATGTGAACTCTGGCTGGTACATTCAAATACAATAAAGGATAGCAGAAATCTTTAAACAAGAAGAAATCCAACACAGAGCTGAAGGGAAGGAAAGAGGAAAAAATGCTGAAACAAAATATAGAACAGCGCAGAACTTTACACCTGATTCAACAATATACATATTCATTATACTGATATGATTTTGATTGCTTACAAATTTGAATGTGCTCATCATGCTATCCCTGGTTGACATTGCTAGCTTTGATGTATTGTCGAAGGCTTTCACGGCAGGAGAACGATGGTTGTTATGAATTTTTCGAGCTGTATAGCTGTGGTCTTGGCATTGTAGTTGCTGACATTTCGCCAGCAGCTGTGACTGGCATTTTCAGAGGTGTAGCACCGAAAGACAGAGATCTCTCAGTGTCACAGTGTGGAAAAGATATTGGCAGGTCATTTATATCTACTCAGGAAGGTGGGGTTGGGCTGAGTCATCCTGTAAGAGTTTCCCAGGGTGTGGAATGCTAATGGAGGGAGGCTTCACTGTATCCTGAGGAGGTTCTTTTGCATATGGATTGGTGCTTGATATGCTAATCTTCTCTGCAGGGCTATTGTAGGGTATAGAGTATTTTGTTAGCCTGGTGTTTTTCAGGACTGGAAACCATGCTCTATTCATTCTTAAAGTCTCTTCTTTCCTGTTGAAATTGTGCTTATGCTAATGAATTTCAATGTTTTCCCTGTGCAATCTGACAAAGTAGTTGCAAGTGTTGTCCAATATTTTAGTGTCCTGGAATAGGATACTGTGTCCCGTTTGAGTTAGGCTATGTTCAGCCACTGCTGATTTTTCTGGATGACCAAGTCTGTAGTGTCTTTCATGTGTCTTTAAAAGAACGTCAGGAAGTACAATGCCAAGACCATGGCTATACAGCCCGGAAAACCCACAACAACCATTGCTAGCTTCCATTTTGAATGTTATATATGTAGATCACATACTAATGGCAATAACATTGGACAAAGAAATAGTGGTGAACTGAGTGACTTTGGAGAGATATTGAAGATTAATTTCTACTAAGTATAGAAAAACTAAAACCAAATATCATGCTGTGCATCTGTTCAGCAGTTTGGCAAAGGTTGAGGTGTCAGGCCAGCCTCTGCTGGAGTCAAGAGATCCCTCTCTTCCAGGTGGCACTTCTCGCTGTCACCCAGCTTGCTGGTGGGGTAAAAGAGCAGGAAACTTACCTCAGCATGGGCTCTTCCCAGTTATGTTAGCTTGTGGCTGGCAATGCACTGATGTCACATCCCTTACACCCAGAAGTGACATCATCATATTGCAAATCACATTGATCTGATGTCACTTCTGGAACTGATGCCAGTGCATCACTGGCAATGTCACGACAACGCTGGTAAGGGCCCTCCAATGGAAACACTGATAAATTTAGTGTGTGTTTACCTTCTACTGATGGTACATTTTTGTTTTCACTGGTGATGAAGAGTGGGGAAATGGAAGGGAGAGGCTGTATTTGAGAAATGTAGAGGCCTATTTAAAAGGAGCTATAATTGATTTACTATTTGGGGTATTAAGTTATGAAAATATTTTTCATTCTGATTATACTTATGAAGCAGTTGAATTTGAATTTTTCTAGTATAACATTTTTAAAAAGACTCTAGAATCTACTTTATTCTTCACCCAAGATGCTGTTGGTTTCAGTGGTCTAAATATACTTATGAAATCAGAGACCAAATTTTGTATCAAGAATGAATTCCCTAGGGAACATACATTATCCCGTGTTCCCTTTGAAATCACTTTATGCCATCCTTGGATGACAATGCATGAATATGCAATAGAGTTGCTAGATGTCCTTACCCTCCCAGTTGGAGTAGGGAACCTGGCACTCACTGTATTGGTTGTTGTGGATTTTCCGGGCTGTATAGCCGTGGTCTTGACGTTGTAGTTCCTGACGTTTCACCAGCAGCTGTGGCTGGCATCTTCAGAGGTGTAGCACCAAAAGACAGAGATCTTTCAGTGTCACAGTGTGGAGAAGATGTTGGCAGGTAATTTATATCTACTCAGGAAAATGGGTTTGGGCTGAGTCATCCTGTAGGAGTTTTCCAGAGTGTGGAATGCTAATGGAGGGAGGCGTCACTGTATCCTGAGGAGGTTCTTTTGCATATGGAGGTTCTTTTCCATATGCAAAAGAACCTCCTCAGGATACAGTGATACAGTGACGCCTCCCTCCATTAGCATTCCACACCCTGGGAAACTCCTACAGGATGACTCAGCCCAAACCCACTTTCCTGAGTAGATATAAATTACCTGCCAACATCTTCTCCACACTGTGACACTGAGAGATCTCTGTCTTTTGGTGCTACACCTCTGAAGATGCCAGCCACAGCTGCTGGCGAAATGTCAGGAGCTACAATGCCAAGACCACGGCTATACAGCATGGAAAATCCACAACAACCATCATTCTCCAGCCGTGAAAGTCTTTGACTCACTATATTGTTTCTGTTTGTGCAGGTGCACACACTCCTGAGCCTGTGTGATGGCACAACTTCCACAACACATTTGGGGCCCTCATCAGCCCCGTGTGAAGAGTGGGAGCGCTCCTGACGTGGCATGTTGTTGTCACTCCTGGAAGTGATGTCATTGTACTGAGCTGGAAGCATGCTTGGGAGGCTAGTTCCCCCCCTTCCATCCCTTGCCAAGTGAGTGGGGGGGGGGTTGAGAGTGGGAGTGGGGGATCCCCTGCCCCCACTGAGGGAACAGCAACCCTAATATGCAAAAGTGCAATAATGCATATGAATACACAAAGTTTTAATTTGCAGTTATTATTCTCTCAAGTGGGTAATACAAGTTCCCTTATTATTTTTAAGGTGAAGCTTGATACTTTCTACTAACTTCTATATTTTTATGCTTAAAACATCAGAAAAGACTTATTCAGTAGCTAGGATTGAGGTGTGGATTCTCTCTATCAAGCTGCCTCTGTCTGTCACAGAGACCCATTATCAGCCCGATGTGGAGAAGCCATTGACACCACTTGCACCTCTGCACGAATGGTACCCATCTACAGATCCCATGTTCCTTTTCACCAGGACAGCAAAAGTCTAACAGAAAGCCTTCTGCAGGCCTTTTCTGATAGTTTCTACTAATTTAGGCCCCATCAAGATATGTATGAAGTTGGGTTTATTTTCCACAATTTACATTTTATGAAGATATGTTAATAATCAGTCAATAGATAAAATAAGTAGCTGTACATGAATAGCTCATCAAATGCTTATTTTTTAAAAAGTAGCTATCTGAACGCAAGATGCAGTGGCTTCATGGAGATGAATTTGCTTATCTCTTCCTTTGACCTGAACAAGTCTCTCAGATTGCTTTACTTGACTCTCTTTTTCAGTCTTTTATCTTGCAATATTTTTTAGAATGTAAAGAATTCATTTCCTTTAGTTGATTTCTGATGTCTCGACACAGGGTACATAGTTACAGTTTTAGAAGGAATACAGCATGTAAATGTCCCATTGGCAGTGATAAATAATAACCTAGTGATTACTATCTAATTTGAGGTGGGTCTGGAATTTAGCAGTTAACGGCCTTTCAAAAAGCAACAGTTTCTGGTCATGGACTAATTTATTAATTGTTCTTACAGTGAACCATTCACATGTCCAGAATAACAAAAAAAATTCAATCCACTGATAAAATGATATGGGATAGGAGCAAAAAAAGTTGAAAAATACAATACAATACAATACAATACAATACAATACAATACAATACAATACAATACAATACAATACAATACAATACAATTGAAAACTCCATGAAAAATACAAGTTATCTACAATGACCTCAGTTCCTTTTCTTGTGTAGTTTAAGACAATGTAGACCCTATTTTAAACCATATGAATGCTATTATTAAATTAAATTAAATTTGATTAATATTCAATTTTATTCTTCCTTTCATCCAAGAAACCCAGGATGGCCCATAGTGAACAGGCCTCTACCATGTACAACTCTTTGAGATACTTTTGTTGAAAGCTGATGACTGATTCAGGATCACCCTAGAAGTTTTCAGGCAAAGTCCCTGGTTTCATGGACTTGAAACCAGATCTCGATGTAAATGAGTACAACCACACATAGAGAACAAGTGTGGATAGTTGTTCAGTGTTCAGACTGGGATCTGGGATATCCAGGATCAAATACCTTCTCAGGCATGAAGCTTACTGGTTGATCTTGGACCAGTCACATATCTCTCACTCTAATATAGCTCAAGGGTTTAGTTACTGTGAGGATAAAATGGAGAGAAGACCATGTGACCACCCTGAGTTCCTTGAAAGAAAGATAAGATAAAGTATAATAAAGTTTCGTATTTAAAACACTTGTAATTTTCTTTACTTTTTAATTCCTAAGCATACCGCTTTTCTGTAAGTAGACAAAAGAATGAGATGAGGTCCAGAGCAGACTTGTAGGCTTGCATAGTTTTATAGTGACCATATATAAAATATTGGAAAATGGTATTTTTGTATATTTATTATTTCAGCCAGTAATGAAGCAACTTGTAATTTGATATTTAATGAAGATGTAATTGTGATAAAGTCTATATTATTGCAGTGACCAAGTGGACAAGTTGACAACAGCCTAACTGTTCTGTTCCTTTAAATCACTGACAACCTGCGATGTGTGCATTGCATTGCGACGGGTTACATCACTGGTCATAACATGATGTAACCCAACGCAGCATGATGTAAACGTCGTGATACATTGGAGATTTTAAAACAGCAACATTTAATATTTACATGTAGGATGAAAAAATTATTTATGTTCTTTTTTAACCTATTTTGTGTTTTATACACACACAATATTTATGGTATTGAAATGTATTATTCTAGGTCAATGTACTCCTGGAATTTTTCAAAGTTGGTAACTACAATTTACATGCCGCTAATCTTTAAATTCACCGTAGTGGTTAGCAGATATAAAGACAAAACTAGTATGATGTGCATCTCCAGGTGCACTTTTCTTGCAAAATTTCAAAAACTAGTAGCTCTATTACCTGTAATTTTAGACAGTCACTCATGGTCTGTTGCATGATACCTCCAAATGACAATTAATTATTGCTTAACCTTTCCTCTCCCCCCCCCCCCAAAATTCACACAGGGCACCATTGTATCTTAATTACTTAGGTACATAATTATTCCCGCTAAGTTTTACAGGAATTTATGTAAGTTTCTAGAAAGTACAAGGTGACTACAGGCTAATTTATTTAAAGTTGTCTATTTAATTTTCAGCAGAACTGTTACTTTTATACAAAGGAGTTTCTTATGAACATCCATATGGGGTACAAGCATACACCACAAGACATAATCCTGCATGCATGTTTTATTTACAGGACACATGGAGGTGTACATTGTATATGTTACATATTGTATTGCCAAATACAAATGCATTTCATTTAGGTTCACTTATAAACATCATTATTCATTAAACCAATCTTGGGGAACCCCCAAAGAAACAAATATCCTTTCCTCCCCAATGTGTGGCTACCTGGGCCAGGAACTGCTTCTGCACCTAGATGTTCTCCCATTATCCAGCCTGTTTAATAAAAGGGAAGCAACAGGAGAACTATTAAAGGTGTGGTTTATTAGAGTTCATTTGAAATAACAGAGTCCTAGGTTCATGTGTCCAATTACAGCATGCAGGTCCAACTCTCACTTACTGCCTCCGTCTGTGTTCTCAACTACTCAAAAAGAAGAGGAGGTCTCTGTTCAAGGATAGGATGACTAGGAGGGGGAAATCCCCAGAGAGACCAAAAATAATCATAAACATTCAATGTATTATTATTATTAATAGTAGTTAGCGCACTGTGTAAAAATAACAATCATCTCGTTTCAACATCCATAAACCAATGTATAGAAACTGTAATCGTGTCTCAATCTTTTCATTAGTCAAAAACAAGGAAAACGCCACGGTGAGTCTTTTGGTGTCTTCAAAGTAGAACAGCAGTAATTAACATGAAGGCAATTAACATGAAGGCTATGAGCCTGCCAGCTTTAAATCTGCTCATTTCAAGATTCTTCTTCCTGGCCGATATTTATTATATTTTACATCTGATTCTGAAATCTCTCATCTGTATTTAGGAGCAATGCATTCCATATCACAGTATGTCAGGGGCACAGTATGTCAGGTGATATGGAATGCATTGCTCCTAAATACAGATGAGAGATTTCAGAATCAGATGTGAAATATAATAAATATTGGCCAGGAAGAAGAATCTCGAAACGAGCAGCTTTCAAGCTGGCAGGCTTGTAGCCTTCATGTCAGTTAATGCTGTTCTACTTTTAAGACGCCAAAAGACTCACCGCGGCGTTTTCTTGTTCTTGACTAATGAAAAGATTCAGACAGGATTACAGTTTCTATGCACTGGTTTAAGGATGTTGGAATGAGATGATTGTTATTTTTACACTGTGCGCTAACCACTTGTAATAATAATAATACATTGAATGTTTATGATTGTTTTTGGTCTCCCTGGTTTCCCCCTCCTAGTCTTCCTATCAATCTGTATTCTGTCTCGGCTTACAATTTGCCTGCTTATGGTAGGCAACATCCTGGTACTTTTCTCTGTTACCGGCTGCTGTGGTAAAACCATAGAGTTTTACCATAGAGTTCTGCTATTCGTAGAGTACCCGTTGTCGCTTCTGGGTTGTATGCTGGAAGTAATTTTACAGTGATTAGACCAGAGCTTTATTTTTATTTATTTTTCTCCTGCCACCTCCTCCCTCCCATAATAATCTCTCTCTCTCCCCCACCCAGTAATCTTTTCTAAACTGAAAAGCCCCAGACTCTTTAGCCATTCCTCATAGGAAAGGTGCTCCAAACTCTTCTGTACTTTTTCCAGTTCTGCAATGTCCTTTTTGAAATACAGTGACCATCTTGAATGATTTTACGTCATCTATAAACTTGGCCACTACACTTCTCATCTCCTAGTTTCATATCATTAATGAACAAATTAAAGAGCCCTGGCTCCATTACCACTTCTTGTGGGAACCTATTACGTACTCCCCTCCATGGAGAGAACTGTCCATTTCCTACCTTCTGTTTCCTTTTGTTTAACCAATTTTTAATCCACAGAAAGACCTATTCTTTTATCCCATGACTGCTAAGCTTACTCAGGAGTCTTTGTTGGAATACTTTGTCACAACCCTTTTGAAAGTTCTTCATAAGGTCTACCAGGTCATCTTTCCTAACTAGTTTCTACTAGTTAGTTCACTTTCTCAAATAACTCCAAAAGGCTTGTGAGACAGGCCTTCCATTTGCAGAAGCCATTTTCCCTTGGCAGGCTTTGTTCCTATGTGTGCCTAATTATTCTATCTCTGATTACAATTTATATTAATTTGCCTGGGACAGACCTTATGCTAACTGTTCTGTAATTTCCTGGTTCCCTCCTGGACATGGTTCCCTCTCCTCTTTTTAAAAATTAGTGTAACATTTGCTGCTCTCCAGTCCTCTGGTACAGTTGATGATTTTATAACATACTGGTTAGTAGATAAAAACATTTCACATTTGTGTTTTTTAATAACCCTTGGGTGTATGCCATCAGGACCTGGAGACTTACTGGTTTTTAATTTCCTCAATAGGTCTACAACTTTATCACTTATCACCTCCATTGACTCAGTTCTTCAGACTACCTTCCTGAAAATCATGGCTGTGTCCTGGGTATATGCCCTACACTTTCCCCAGTGAACACAGATTCAAATAATTTATTGAGCTTCTTTGCCATCTCCCCATCTTCCTTTAGCAGTCCTTTTATTTCTTGATCATCCAAAGACCCAGCTGTTTCTTTGGCTGGTTTCCTGTGTTGGATATATCTAAAGAAATGTATTGCTATTCTTGGTGCTTTTAGCAATCCATTCATCAAATTATCTTGTGGCATGCCTGATTATTGATTTCTTCTTTTGCCAGACCCTGTGTTCCCATTTGTTCACTTCACTGGGCAGATCTTCCAATTTTTAAAAGAAGTCTTTTTTGCTTTTTATGCCTCCCTTAACTTAGGTTGTTAACCATGCAGACATCCTTTTAGACTTGGCAGTACCTTTCCTAACCAGAGAAATGCATTCTCTCTTTCTGTGTTCTAAATGCCTGATGTGGGGCCAGAGTGATGTCCCATACTGTGAACCTTGCCATCTGAGAGAGCCACAATTACCTGCAGTGTTAGTTGCTACACTAAACTCTGTTATGGCCATTGTGGGAGGGGGTATATGTGTTTTCTGTCTGCACATTGTGGGAATTTTTCCAATTAGCCCAGAATTATTGCCAGCGTAATGTTATACCAGCGCCTATTCATAGGATACTGACTAAGCCCTGTTTAGCTCCCAATGTCCCCCTGATACTGCCCAGTTCTATGCCTCTGCCAGGGTTACCTCAGCATGGTAGAGGCATATTTTCAAACACACCAATGTATCTTCAAATGACACTGAAAACATTATGCTGGAGAAGGGGCTAGTCGGCATCCTAAGCCATACAGAAACCGAATTTAGGACTACCCCCATAATTCCTGAATTTGCTTGTGTAATTTAAGTACCATCTTGAGTCTCCTTTTTTTACCATACTACTTCTGCCATTTTATTTCAATTTATACATTCCCCCCCTAAATTCCTGCTGTAGTATATTTAAATAATTTCCATTCTGAGTCTAGAATTATATTTAGTTGAACCGTTCTTTGTGATGAAGAATAATATTTGTAGTAAAATAAGTGAATTCACAGGAACAATTTGCAACAGTTAACATAAAAGATAGATCATTACAAGATGATTATAGAAGAAGGTTTTCAACATAGAAAACAAGAAACTAGCAACATTGGCTTGAAGCCTGGATGTTGACTATAGTGAAGCTGTAAACCTGTGAGTTTGGGTGAAAAAAAGAATTTTCAAGACTGAGAGTAGACCTGCCCCCCCCATTTATATTTTTTTTCATTCGCAAATGATATTGTTCAAAATGGGTAATCAGCCTGCCTACTACCCCCACCAATATAACGAAAGCTTTTAAAAAATGTTTTGGGGGTTGCCCAATGTTACAGCACTTTTCGTCAACAACAACGATACAAAACATGTTAAATTCTACACTGCTGGTTCTGGTTGATGAATGTAGCCATTTAAAATAACTGTGTGCTCCATGAGTGGATGTGGGTATGTGTATGCCTATCATTGTATCTTTTTAATTACATATTTTGTGACACAGTGCTGTACCACTCTTTCAGAAGCACTAAGAAACATGCAGTATCAATGCCAGCCTCCTTCTCCAGCTCTCAAAGAGAGAAATTAATATATAGGAAATAATTCATTCACAAAGGGGGAGTGCCATTATCCCTATGCCTGTTGCAGAGACAAGTCATTTTTATCCTGCTTTTCAGCAATTTCATAGGAAAGAGCTGTTCTAAAATTCCTGCAGTCCTCCCTTGCTTATCTTAAGCAGTGGAGTGGAGAGTGCCCTCAAGTCACAGCTGACTTATGGCTGGGTTTTCATAGCAAGAAACTAACAAAGCAGTAGAGGCATGTTATTCCTCTTTGAAATGTAGATGAGTGCATTACCAGTCTCAGGAAATAATTAGGATTTCCAAAGAGAATTGCCCACACTCGTTGTGCTGATTCAAGCTCCATAGATTTTCCTGATACAATACTATTCCTGAGCATGCCCCCTCAAAAAAAGTGCGGGGTGGTGGTGGTCAGAGATTCATGATCAAATTTATGATGAAATTTATGAAATTCATGATGTAATTTATGAAATTAATCTTTGGAGATAGTTTGCTTTATTGAACAGTTTTTAAAGAGTAGTTTATAAGTCCCAATGCGGCCTTTTCAAGAAGTGTGCTCTCTGTGGCCTTAAAGCAACACAGACTAAAAACTACACTTAATGTCTCCTTTGCCTTGACCCACCATGTTACTGCCTGCCTTGCTTATAAGCAGTTCACTCCACTAGAGCTTCACACTTGGAACTGGCTCTTGGTGGTAGGGGGAAGGGTATCAGCTGCAAGTTCTACCAGTGAGTAGAATGTCTGACTTTGAATTTAAGATGTCATTTGTTCTTGATTGGGCTGCACTCCCATTGAAGGAGCAGGTCATAGTCTGGGGGTGCTCTTGGACCCAAGCCTACTGCTGGATAAGCAGGTGGCAGCTGTAACCAGGTGTACCTTTTACCAGTTTCAACCGGATAACCAGCTGCAGCCTTTCCTGGGCAGAAAAGTTCTGGCCACTGTGGTGCATGCCCTAGTTACATGCCCTGTATGTATATTGTGTTTGCAAACTTTAGTTAGTGCAGATTGCATAATGTTGCAGTCCGAATATTGACTGTATTGAGTTGTAGGGACTATATTATTTTGGTCTTGGCCTATCTACACTGGCTCCCAATCTGTTTCTGGGCACAATTCAAGGTGCTGGTATCGATCTTTTAAAGCCCTATGTGGTTTGAGACCAACATATCTGAAGAACTGCCTACCCCCCCTTATAGACCTGCCCAACTACTACAGTCATCTTTGGAGGCCCTGCTTCAGGTGCCCCACCTTTTGAGATTAGGCAGGTGGAAACCCAGGTGAGGGCCTTCTTGGCCATGGCACCAGAATTCTAGAACTCTTATCTCACTCTTATCTTCTGTCTCCTTCAGTTGCCATCTTCTCCAAGTGGGTGAAGACTTTGTTTCATTTGGCATTCTCTCAGTGACACCTCCTTTCTGCCAAATGCTTTAACTGTTGTTTTTTAATGTTTTTGTATGTATTTTAGCTCTGGTTTTAATAATTTTAATGATGTATTTTTGTTGGTTTAAATGGCTTTTACAATGTGATTTTATTATGTGTATTTTAATTTGTTAGCCACCTTGGTGGCCCTTGAAAGGACAGAAATTTGAGGTATAAATTTTGTTAATTTGCTGCCTCAATGTAGGACATATGAATGCTCATTGTCGCAAGTGTCTTCCTCCTTCCCATCAAAACTGGGTGCCTTATCTGAGTTGTAGTTCCTCAATTGGTTTCATGTACAACGGAACATAGAATCATAGAATCATAGAGTTGGAAGGGACCATACAGACCATCTAGTCCAACCCCCTGCCCAGTGCAGGATCAGCCTGAAGCATCTCTGACAAATATTCATCCAGCCTCTTCTTGAAAACTGTCAGTGAAGGGGAGCTCACCACCTCCCTAGGCAGCTGATTCCACTTTTGAACTACTTTGACCGTGAAAAAGTTCTTCCTAATATCCAGCTGGTACCTTTGTGCATGTAATTTAAGCCTATTGTTTCGGGTCCTACCCTCTGCTGCCAACTGGAACAGCTCCCTGCCCTCCTCCAAATGACAGCCTTTCAAATACTTAAAGAGAGCAATCATGTCCCCCCCTTAATCTCCTCTTCTCCAAACTAAACATTTTCAAGGCCCTCAGCCTTTCCTCATAGGGATCAGTCTCCAGACCCCTGATCATCCTTGTTGCTCTCCTCTGCTCCCTCTCGATTTTGTCCACATCCTTTTTGAAGTGGGGCCTCCAGAACTGCACACATTACTCCAGCTGCTGCCTGACCAAGGCAGTATAGAGAGGGGCTATGACCTCCTGTGATTTCGACACTATGGCCCCTTTGATACAACCCAGGATTGAATTGGCCTTTTTTGCCACCGCATCACACTGACTGCTCATATTTTGTTTACAGTCCACTCTTACCCCAAGATCTCTTTCACATATACTACTGCCCAGAAGTGTATCCCACATCCAGTATTTGTGCTTCCCATTTTTGTGGTCCAGATGTAATACTGTGCACTTTTCTTTGTTGAATTGCATCCTATTCACTGCTGCCTACTTCTCCAGAGTATTCAGGTCTTGTTGAATTTTAATTCTATCTTCTTGGGTGTTTGCTACTCCTCCCAATTTGGTATCGGCAAATTTAATGAGCAGCCCTTCCACTCCTTCATCCAGATCACTGATAAAAATATTGAAAAGTACCGGGCCCAAAACCAAGCCCTGCGGCACCCCACTGGACCCTCCAATCCCTCCAATCTGATGAAACGAACATGATTTTGTTCATACACGATTGCCCATACTTATTGATATTGTTCATTTCATTCTCATTCAAGAGGGCTCTACATCTTATTTTCACCGTTCCAAAACTCACTATTTTGTTCTAGTCCATATGTCTTACACCATCCAGGATACATTTTTTTCAAAATCCAGTTCTTGAAGATGATGTCTTGGTCAATTCCAAATTACAACTCTAATCTCCTGTTGGAACTGACACCAGATGACATCATTGGCAACCCTTCTCATATATCTCGAAATTAAGATCTACATCTGTATTCAAAACAGATGCTTCATATAGCTAAGTCTTTGGACATTGAAAATCTATGTTCCAAGCCCCAAGCATTGGATCCTGTAATCTGATGCTTCAGGCCCTATGCTTTCTCTGCATTTCCAGGATTGTTTTAGGTCACTTACAATCTCTGGTCAAACGTGGCTTCTGGGAGAACAGTTATTAGAAAACTAGAATTGTGTATTAGGGTTAGACATGAGGGTTGCTTGTTCCTGTTCACACACCCTTCAGCCGATCCCACAGTGGCTGAAAAGTTGCAAAATAAGCAGTGCTCTGCCTTTCACAGATAACTCCGTTTGTCTCTGTAGGCTGTAAATTAGACTACTTTGGTAGGCTGTTTTATTCCTCCTCATCACTTTCCCAGTGAATTGCTTTTTATGAAGTCATAGTATGGAATTATCAGTTCTTTTTATGGAGTGTGTGACATAGTTCCTTGATTTCTTGTGGAAGATCAAAAGAAGTTGACCAAGGTTTTTCTCAGGCAGAGGCTTTAACCTGTCAAGCAGCAGATGAGCTTTGCCAAAAATTCATAGAATCATAGAATCATAGAATCATAGAGTTGGAAGGGGCCATACAGACCATCTAGTCCAACCCCCTGCCCAGTGCCCTTTGTACTAGCTAGTACAAAGGGCTTTGTGGCCCTTTGTACTAGCTATTCTAGAGCTTCTGCTGTGGTTGTATGCAAAGTGCATGGTTTAGGTCTATGGCCTTCTTTAATAATATTAAAGCTAATAATACAATATTTTCCCTTCAAGGGTCTTGTACAGAATCTGAAAGAGCAATGCCAAGCCTTAGAGAGTTATTACTTCTGCTACTTTTTCCTCTAAAAGAAGAGGATACTCTTGAACCCGGTATCAGTATCCTTACTATTGTTCAAATAAGTATTACCTCTCCCTCCTGATCTTCTCCTAAGACATCATATGGGTCTTCTCCTCTGTACTCCAGTTTCCTAGAGCTTCTCAGTAGAGCCAAAAAGAGTCATTTTGTCTTTTTCACCTCCACCTACTTCCTCAGCTTTCCTTGACAGGCTAGCTCTTATTTACCTGTTTGGAGGTAAATAATTAACAGTTCCTGGGTTCTCTCTGTTGTGGGGTCTAGCTCTCTGCTACAGTGACACCAATTCTTCCACAGATGCACTGTAATGAGGTGGTTTCTCTGGTTTCTAAAAGAGAGGTTCAACATGCTCTATCCTCTGAGATTTCACAGGGTTTCTATTTCCATTGATTTTTGGTGGTAAAACAGTCATAAAAAGATGCCAATTTTAAATCTCCAGGATCTAAATTAGCATATTTTAGTTCCTAAATTCCATATGGTTATCTTGTTCTGTGGCATTGCACAGAAACCTAAATGATGGAAACAGGATTTTGTTTACATAAAACTGGTATCCATAAAGTGGCCTATTGTGTAGGCACACATTCCTGGTTTCCCAACCTGTTGTGAGATCTCTGGGTCTTCCTTCTATTCTTTGAGTATCTGGTGGCAGAATTGAGAAAACTGAGAGAATGAACATTCTCCCTCTAAGGTATCATTTTTAGCAGGAAAACACCAAAGTCAGCAATCGTTGTCTTTTATTTGTTTGCTTGCTTGCTTGTTAGTTTATGTTATTGGTTTCTGCTTTTCTCACTGGGACTCAAGGTGGATTACCCAGAGTAAGTCAATACAACAAACAAGATGGGACATCCAATAAATAATGCAATAGATTTTGGATCATAGAATTCTGTTAAATAATGCAAAAATAATGCAGTAATTTCTTTTAATAGACACTATGAACTATCTACAGTAGTATAGACCACAGTCCCAAACCTTTTACCCAAGTATCTTTCAGAATGGATGTGTTACAGTACAGCCCATTTATCTGTATAGAAAAGCCCTCTTGAATCATTTAGTTACGTTAGAATAGTTCAGTGTTATTTGACTCCTACCTGTGTATGTGTGTCTGACGAGGTATGATCTCAATATGAAACATCGCTGGCAAAAGCTCTTGGTGAACTACTCCATGCACAACATGATCTCCAAGAATTATTTTCATGAGTGAAACAGCAATACCAAGTGCTCAAACACATACTGCTAGACTTCTACCCTGAGAGTACAGTACACATATATCATCTACCCTGAGAGTACAGTACACATATAAGAGTTGAGGCAGCCCTGGGTTTTAATTCTAAATAATGCTCAAGACCCGGTATAAAATATTTTGTCAAAGAAGCTGGAAACAGTGGACATAAGATGGTCAAATTCAATACATGTGCAATAAAAACAAATGAATAACTTTAATCGAGCAATATCTATTTTCAGCAGGTAGGAACCTATTTCAAAAATTGAAAGGCTTAATTAAAGGAGTGCTAAAGAAAAAAATGCAAGAGGGATAAATTCCTTCATTAAGTTTAAAGGTCACCTTTAAAAAAATCACAATAGATGCTAAAATATAATGTACAGCACAAGTGAAGTTAAAAAACTCAAGATCAAAACCATATAAGAGTGGTAAGATAGAATAAATAGTGTGAGAGACCACAGTATCATCTCCATGTTTACCATATATTTTGTGGAAGCAATTAAAGATAATGGTGAAGATTTATTGATGTATATAACCACTGAACCATACATGGAATAATGAAAGATGATTTTCTAGCATATTACCTTAATATATGAGAACGAACAGATCTATACCCCCACCCCCACCCCCGTTATATAGTGTAAGATTTTTGGAGTTTAATAATTCATTCAAAGGGTAACATTATTAGAATACATTCATATTACCTAAAAAGCTGATATTTGGCACACTGTAGGCCAGTGTACCCTGATTACTAGTGAAACTTGATAATGGGACAACATATCATTCTCCCTCAAATGAAAGAACATGATGTGAATTGGAAAAATTATTGTACTGGCTTCTTCTCTCTGACAACACAGCTACTCCAGTATTGATGGTTCTTACATTTTCTCATTGCATTATTTTTAGTGTTACAATACAAAGGCCAGGTATGGCTTTATAAGTTACACTGGCAGCATGAGAAATGTCACACAAAGTGAAAAAGTACCTTTTCAAAGTTTCTGCAAAGGTTAAAAAGTATCACCTTTCACCTGGCTCATTTTTCCTTCTGAATTGCTTTGCATTGTCTAGAAATGTCAGAGCAGAGGGAAGAGCTAAAGGTTTCAGAGCAAGTTGTATTTGTTAAATCACTAAGACTTGATCAGCAGGGCTCAAAGAACATAGCTTGAATAGAAAATTTCACTGGTGTCAGAAAAGAAGATTCCAAGTGATTTTCTCCTGAAATGACTTCTATATTTTAACTCTATTTTCTTGTCAGACATTCAAAGGCAGAAATTTGGGTCTTAAATAGAGATGGGCATGAACAGCAATATGAACAAAAAAAAGCCACAAACAGCCAATCTGCTGTTCATGAGCAAGCTGTTTGTGAGGCCCCATTCCCCACGAACATGTGTTCGTTCCAAGCCCTGTTCGTGGCATTTGTCAGCCGTTCGTAAAGCAAGACAGTCTGGCACCTTCAATCAATTCCCTTGGCAATGTAGGCAGGGACTGTCTGAACTCTGTCTGAACTCCTCCTGTTGCCCTGGAAACCCCAATCTAAGCCCAATTTACCTTGATAGGCAGGTCTCCCTTCCAAGCGTGGAGCTCCCATTTTGTTACATGGGAGCAAAGAGCAGGGGAGGGGTCTTCTGTAGCCATGGGAAAACCAATCTCATCCTTCCAAACCTTGTTAGGCAGTTCTGACCGCCATCCACAGACCTCCTGTATTTCTCTGTGGGACTTCTGGTTATAAAAGGCACTGTGCTCCCAGCTCTGGCTTTCAGTTTTAGCAGACAGTAGAGTGGAAGAGAGCTGTTGCTGGCATTTCACAGAGAGAGGGAGAGTGCATTGGAGCTTGATTTTTTTTCTGTGAGTGGTGGGGTGGGGCTGCTGCCAGGCTCTGGGGCCAAGCTTTTCCATGAATCACTGTTCATGGATGGCAATGAACAACTAACATTGTGTTCAGTTTTTTTCCCTGTTCCTGGCCAACCATAGTCTTAAAAGAGTCAGTACCTGGGGCGATCAGAGACCAAGTCTGTTGTCTACATAGTAGATATAGTGTTTGGTACTATTGTCAAGGCCAGATGCTGAGCGATTAACTTGGCTTAAAACTAGTGAGAATCAGGACTCATACAGTACTCACATGCTTTTCGAGTTTGCTGATGAGCATCCGTATCTGAGCAGTATGCAAGGAAGTATAAAAATTGGAACAGAGTGAGGCATAGGACAGAAAACATTAATCAAAACAGGAAAGTGGAACTAGGTTAAAAGGTACTTAACCTAATATCTTTTAACTGGTTATTTACTTCTAGACCCCTTTCACACTTACGTGTTAACGTGCAATTTCTGAGGAGTCACCATGATCTCAACAGTTTCGACTCAGCACCCGTGTGTTTCATACTGTCTGAGAAGTTTCAAATTGGTGTGCTGCATTTTGTTTCACACTCACTTCAAAGCCCTGGTTTTGTTGTGAGCTTTGTGAGCTTTGGAATTCATGGCACCCTTTAAAAAAAAAGTTTGTGCATGTGCTGTAACATTGTGACATTACCACTTGAAACCCCACCCCTCCCTATGCACATCAATACTGCATCTCTGTGTGGCCATTTTCGCACCCTAACTTTTCATGTTTGAAAATAGCGCTGAGGGGTGTTGAGAACTGATTGTCCCTGCTCAGCAAATTTTCCAACCACCATTGGTCTCACACGATCACATGAACCCTGAATGGGTGGGGCGTGGTGATCTTTTTGGAGAAAGACTCCACATGCTTGTTCGAATGCCATTTTTAAAGGTCATCATTATCATTTATATAGAGCATTAAAAATCAAAGGGGAAATGTGTCCAAATGTTCAAATGAACAGAAGTGGTTATTTGGGGAGCCAGAAAGCATATCTACTGGTGGTGATTTTCCATGGCACCTTTTTCTCAAACAGCAGTAATGCAAGAGTGTTGCTTCATATCCATTGATAAAAAAAGATGCACAGTGCTGAAAAGTTACTGTCCTTTAGAAATACCAAAAAAAAAAAATTACAGAAAAAGTGGACGGGGTGCTGAGGAGGGTGGGTTTTATTAGATCCACACAGACTAATCAGCTCAAGGAAAAGGAGAGGGTGGTGTAAAGAAGCAAACAACTCAAATGTGATGAGGAAGCTTAAGAGGAAGCTGCGGCAGCAGGATGCAGCAGCGGGGGGGGGGGCACAAGGATGGGAGCCAGAAGAGAGGAGAAGCTGAGTGAAGGCCTTGCTGGAGGGAGTGTTCCCCGTGCCTCTTGCTCATTCCCAGCCTTCCACCCTCCTTCGCTCTGGGCCGCAGACAATCCCTGGTTCAAAAACATGCTGGGAATTGGCAAGGGCAAGAGGCAGCTGAGCGAAGATTAAAATCAGCTCAGCCCCAGATCACGCACCGAGCACCTTGTGCGTAGCACAGCTGATGCCCTCCCCACACCAGGGCTGCTCGCTAAGCCAAGCCCGAGTTCTTCAGGGGTGTCACTTGGACGGAGGCGCCAGGGTGCAAAGGGTAAGCGTGTGCTCTTGCACCCCATGACTCCAGCCCTGCCTGCCTCCTTTCCACACTGCGCTCTGCTTTCCCTGCTGGGACCAGGCCAGATGGGTACCTGGCTCCCTGCTGCTGGCCAGCTGGGCGGGCCGGGGATGCTTTGCTGCACTGCCATCAAACGCTGAAACATTAAAAAGAGGGGTGGACAAAGTGGTCGGGGTGCTGAGGAGAGTGAGTGTGGTCAGATCTGCACAGACAAATCAGCTCCCAAGGAAAAGGAGAAGGGAAAGAGAGAAGCAAAAAGAGGACAGAAGTGTTCACACTTGCATTAATCGGGCTAGCTGCGAGTTGACAGTGGGTTCAAAATAATGCTGGGGTATGTCCTCAGGGGGTAAAATCGAGGATACCACAGACTAAGAGCGGCACTGTGTCCCATGACTAGCTTGCAAGTGTGAAACCTCTGCAACATGGGACATGAAACAGGTACGGAAAAGCTTTAAAGTACGAGTGTGAAAGGTATGCTAGGCAATCTCCACAGAAAGAAGTTAGTTAAAAGTTCACATTGTCATTGACTTGTCCTAGATCCACAGTGACTTTCATCACTAAGTAAGAGTTTGATCTAGGTCTTCTGTATCCAAACTGAAGCCATCACTTCATCTGTTCCACCCTTCTAAAGAGCTCTGTAGAAAGTTCCTCCCTGACTGTTTTTTGGTGATATGGATTGCTGTGGATTATATATCAAAGTTCTCAAACAGCAAAACCAAGAAATATTATGATTTTTTAAAAAAGAAAATACTACTTCATTGTGCAAGAAATTGCTGTGGTTATATTATATGATTCCAGGAACATATACAATTATACTGTAGTAGAGTATTTCATAAATATTTTAAAGAATAAACCTGGTTTCTTATTAGAGTTGCCTGCATATGGCTGGCAACCAGTGTGATATTGTGGGGGGGGGCATGGGAGACACCCTCGATGTGATGGCATGATGTTACTTCTGGGGGAAACTGGAAATGACACACATTTCTAGGAATCACTAGAAGCTCTATGGTAAAACCATAGAGTTCTGGTATTTCCTAGGGAGGCATGATGTCACTGCCTGTTCCCCCCAGAAGTGATATTATGTTATTATGATGATGGTAATTTTTAATTTTTTTCCACTGATGGCTGATGCAACAGTGGGAGAAAACGAGGGTTGCCAGCAGGTTGCTCACTAATTTACTTATGATAAATTAGTTCAACTCAGTTATATATCTCCATTATATTTTCAAGGCAGTTTTCAACACAATGAATAGCAGTTAAATGCAATAAAAATACAGATCAGTTCTCCTATAGTGATATTCCTTGTCACACCACTCCATATTGGTCTAGCTCAGTGGTTCCCAAAGTGGGCTGTACTGCTCTCTGGGAGGCAGTGAAATTACCTAGGCAGCACTGAGAGGCGAGGATAGGACAGGGGGGCAATGGAGGTGGGCCCAGTTAGGTTAAAGGAAGGGGCTCAGTGTTTACTTATTTAGATTGACCAGGCTAGAACTTAGAGTGAAACACCTTCCTCGATTCAAGTTTCTGCCTCTGCATGGTGCTGTAATCTGTGGAAACGATTCAAATTTTTAGTAAACATACCACCAGAGCTCTAGTCAGACCAGTATACTAAGTTTTAAAAACTGTTGTCTTCTTTTGTGTTTTTGTCTTTGAATGATGTCATTAATTAATGGTTTTAATAGGGTATTGCTTTTATAACAACAACAACAACAACAACATTTGATTTATATACCACCCTTCAGGACAACTTAACACCCACTCATAGTGGTTTACAAAGTATGTTATTATTATCCCCACAACAATCACCTTGTGAGGTGAATGGGGCTGAGATAGCTTTGGGAAGCTGTGACTGACCTGAAGTTCAAGCAGAGGAGTGTGGACTCAAACCTGGTTCTCAAGATTAGAGTCCTGCTGCTCTTAACCACTACACCAACTATGCAACTATGCAATTTCATTCTAGCTTTCTTGCTCATTATATGGCATCAAGGACATGGACCAGAATCAGTAGAATTAGCCCCCCCCCCCAAAGGTGAATACAGGCATTCATCTGATTCATTCTTACTGGAGGTATACAACTACAAGACCGTGTAAGACTACACAGAATTTTACTAGAATTTAGTAAAAATCAACTGCATTCAACTAATACCACACAAAGAACTAAAGTGTCTAGAAGCATGATACCCAGTCACTCCAAAATCAGTAAAGAATGATCATAAACTGAGGGCCAAGCTACACATGACGAATGACACTTGAACAGCAAGTGTATTTCTCCCTGTTCACTTGCCCTCCAATCAATCCACTTGCCGTTCAAGTGTCATTCGTCATGTGTAGCTTGGCCCTGAGTAAAGGGGCCCACCGAGCTGGAATCAAACCCAGTTCTCCAGATTAGAGTCCTGCCGCTCTTAACCACTACGCCAAATGAGCTCTCTTTTTGTCATTTTTGTAGGTTAGTGTAGGGGGCACTGGGGATGAGTTTATGAAATCAAGGGAGCAGTGGCTCAAAAAGGTTTGGGAACTGCTACTCTAGCTCAAAGATTCTCAGGAAATTGAATATCTTCAAACCCATACAGAAGGCCTTCAAGGATGTTGCTGGGAGAAAATTCCAAATTTGGGGGGTGGGGGGAGAATAGTTTCAGTACAAAGTAAAGTTTTTGAACACTATATGGAAGAAAAGATTGCCAGCATTGATCTAGAGTATATGAGCAGCATAGGAACAACCATTTGGGGGGGGGGGAATTATCATCTTATCTCTTTACATCCTGTGTTGGTATATGACATGCCCCCAGCTCTGACTTACCGGGGCCCGGTGTTTGCGGGGCTTGCAAAGGAAGGGATAAACAGAAGCTGCTCCTTCCCTGGTACGGGCCCTGGCTTCTACTGCATGTGGCTCCAAGTTGAGCTGCGCGGTTTGTATCACCCAGCCAGCCAATCACTGTAGCTGGCTGGGCATTTGAAAGTGAGGGCGTTGCTGGACACGAGGGAAGAAGTTTTCCCTCAGGTCCCCCCACTTTCTACTCAGCCGGGGCCGGTGAGCGAGCCCTTCAGTCAGCTCCGGAACAGCGATCCCCGCCCACCCTCTGCTCTTGTTCAGTTCCTTGTTTCTATGGTTATAATGTTCTATTTATGTCAGGATCGGTTTTGTATTAGCATAGGGTTAGCTGTCATTGTTAGGTTCAAACATACTGGTGTAAACCTTTTGTTACAGAATGAGACTCCTTGCAACAGTCTCTTTATTTAAGGTGTTAAATTGTCACAACTTGGGGTTGGCGGATTGGGCGTTGGGCACCGATCCCTTGGGGGGAAACAGGGCATATGGGCACTATTTCCCCATAGATGGGGATCCCCATAAGGGATCTTGGACCAGGCATGGCAGCAGCAAGCCCAGCTCGGGGGGCTTCCAGGGCATGCCTGCTTCCAGGTGATGGGGGACCCACACAGAGGGTCATCCCGTGGTGTCCCCCTTCAGCAGGCAGGCTGAGGGGGTAAGGGGGTCATCGGCTGGCAGACGGGTCACCCGATGCTGGGATCTGTGCCCTATGCAGCCAACACTCTTCTGTAACCAATAAAGTTGTGGTCTTTTTTTCTCCAACAAAGTTGTTTGCATATTTGTTCTCCTGCGCTAGAACCCTTGCCTTTAAGCTGGCCCCACAATAGGAAATATCACATTAGTTTTACTTTTAATAATATAGATATACTGAGGATTCTTTGGATTGCTGCCCTGATGATTTGTTCATTTTTCAAATTGCAAGTTCACCATGGGCATTTGACACACATGTCAAATGACTGATAATGGCAATATATTCCATTGCAGTAAATAGGGCCTTACAGTTGTACAGGAAAATCACTGCAACTTTAGGAGACAATTAATCCCAATCTAGGTTCATGATTTTGTAAGGGTGTGAATGAATTTTCTCCCTGACATCCCTTTTCCTTATAGCTGCCTCCTAAGCATGAGAAGGACAGCCTGGATAACTCCCGTAACTTGTTCTATGCTCACAGAATCATATGACATTCTTTGTTTTCTATGACTGTTACTGATTTCTTTCTTAACTGTGTCTTTTCTGAAATGGTAAGTAATATGTTTTGTATGATTATGACATGGATTATGAATCCATGTGCAAGATTTAGGCCTTCACAAAGGCTTTTCATATGTTGAAATGCTGTATGTTTATTTGCATTAATTGACAATAAACCTACTAATTGAATTGTGAACATTGCAGTTATTTTCAGTATCTAAAGAGCTATTTTAGCCCAAGTTTTGGCCAAAGCTGCCCAAGAACTTTGTAGATGTACAATGGGATTTTTGACTTTTTACTTTTGAATGATAAAAAAGCCATGCCAGGTCACAAACGACTTATGAAACTTCCTCATTTTAAAAATCTGTTGTTTGATAATCACTGGTTTCCCTTGGATGCAGGGAACTAGTTGTGCAGTTCTTTGGCTCCAAGTTTCAGATCTGTTCTAAACATTGCTTATACAACTGACTTTTTTTCACTATAGACCCCAGTTCTGTTCTAAAAATCTGTTTGATTGATATTGTACTCTGATAGTGCAATAATGTTCTGAGTTGTTAAGAATTATGTATATACACTGTTATATTTTTTCTCATAAATTTTGAATGCAAAGTAAACAATAATGTTTAATCAACTTAATTTTGTTGTCACAGCATATGATTTTTTTCCTACTAGTATTTTCTAATTTATTTTAGAATTTATGTTAGTGTGCGGTTTGCATCCTTTATTTTTTTCAATTCAGATTTTGACTTTTTGTGTTGCATTTTTTCTTTTTCCAATTTTTTGGGATAGTTTTTTTCTTTAAATTTTTGAAATCCTGCTGTTTTTGAATTCTCTTTTTTCCCTTTATTCTCCTGCTCACTCTGATCCCAGGAGCCAACACAAAGAAAAGCGCAGATGATATAACCAGTAATGATCGTGGGGAAGATGAAGGTATTTTTTGGTTTTGTTCCAAAGCTCAACCCTGATATGCATGAATATGACCTTTTCCCCTTTATTTAATCACACACATTTCAGTGTGCTGCTTTATTTTCTTCTTATCTGGAATCAACTTTCCTTTTTTCCCATTTTTAAGACACAAATTAGCATTTAGATGACTACAGTTCCCTTTTGAGATGTGTACAAGTTATCTGTAAATATGTGTGAAGTGAGAATAAATATTATTTACTACCAAATGTTTCTCTATACCCATCACCCTAACTTTTGCCTAGGAAGAGAAAATGGAACTTGAAGCCTTGCATGTGCCTCTCTTCCTTTATCCCTTTTAGTACATTCTGTAAATTCACCTTTACATTATTTCCTTCTTTCTCTTCTCCCAATGTGTACTTCATAGTGGATGCAATTACCTCATTTGCTGTTTCTCTTTTTCTATCTTCAGTATGGGATATATCGAGAGGATTATAAGCAACTTGTTCAGTTTTGCTTTGTTTTATTCTATACAGCATTTTTGCTTTACTTACACTGGAGGTGCTACTGCTTTGCAGTTGCTTCCATACAGCTTCCAGGAATGTATAGAAAAGGCTATCCTCTTGGTTTGGCTTCCTTGCCTGCATCTAGACATCATTAATTAATGTAATATCATTGCATTTAGCAATTTTGGATTTTCCTTTGTGGAAAAAAACAGCCTATTTGTGAATTATTGCTGTCTCACAATGATAGCACAATATCCCCTGATGTGTGGATGTAGACTTTGTATGTATGTATGTTTTTATAATACATCCACAATACCCAATTAGTCTGAGACATCCTTCAGTTGAGTGTCATGTGGGTTGAAGATTTTTATAAAAATCTGGGAAGTGTTGTAGGAGGCACCATAGAGGTGGCAACAATTGTGTCACCCCAGGTAGGTACACAGTGAGCCTAACTGTTCCTGTTCCTTATTGGATGCTTGTTATCAACTGCAGCAGAATCAGAACTTTCCCTATATGGAAAGTTAATGCTTGCAGGCAAGTACCTTGTTATTGCCGTATTAAGATGTTTTTTCCATTAGATGTCAGTCACAAAATTAGATAGATCCATATAAATGTCAAGAAGACACGAATAAAAATTTTCAAGCTAGTCTTCCAACTTTTATTATTTTCAATTAAGAAGTTATCACCCATGAAATCTCAGTGTTTTACCAGATTTAATAACTGTTGTGGTGGCAATCCACTAGGGGTCCCTGCTGCCTGAGGGGGGAAAAGATGACCAATCCCTTTAACAGAGGTGTAATAAGATATTATTTACCAGTTGATGTTATTTACCTCCATGCAATGAAAAGCTCCAGCTGTCAATTTCTACACATTAACCCTCTATTAAATGGACAAATGATTTTTCTCTAAGCCTATCAGCAACCCTACTTCCGCTTTAACACTTTTCTGGCTTCAAATGTATTTTAATTTCTACTTTATGATATAGACCATGGTAATTTATCACCTAATGGTAGTTTCCCCCCCTTCATCATGGGTTTTATCCCACATTTCCTTGATAACCGCCCTTCTTTTAGCCTTATTCTAAAATTTAAAATATCGTTATAGCATCTACCCTTTTTTCCCCCTTTTGAAATATACGTAATAGAATGAGGTTATATCTTATCACCTTGTTTCTCACAGGGTTGTGTCCCTGCTAGTGGTGGAGGATCCTCCTCAACTCGCTGCTTCCTACCACTGCTCACCTGGCTGGGGAAGGGGGGAAGCAAGAAGAACTGGTCAATCGCATGCACTCTGCCTAGAAGGCATTTTGCCAAAATGGGTGCATATGCTCCCAAGTTTCCAGAAAATGACATCATTTCTGGCGTGATGTGGGAGCACACAGGAATGTGTGTGGAGTAAGCACCGAATTCCCCCCTTGCCCCCTGGTTTCTCAATGGCACAAAATTATGACTTTTCTGAGCTTTCTGGCCCTGGGAACAGCATCTAAGATTGTTACTTTCTCTGTCAATGGAACTGTTTGTGTTTTTACGAATTTTTCCATTGCTATAATATTCCTTTCCAAGTATAGAAAATAGACTATTATTTCATATTCAAATCATAGAACATTCAGGATTTTGTCCAGAAATTTATTTTGCTGGAGTACCATTTTGACAAAGAATGGTCTGACCACTCAAAATGCCCCCCTGAGAAGTTCTATAGACCTTACTTCCTTTTTTCTGATTGGCCATTGGGAGAGGAGTGGTTTAATGAAATGGCCTTCAGTTAGGTAAAAGGAAGGTAGGATATTCTTAACTAACATCTGGAGCATGTATATAATTATTGCTAGAAAATACAGAGTTCCCTGCCCCCCAACTGTCATGCCAGTGTTTTGATACCTGATATCCAATCATAGCACTTTTTAAGCACTCATAATTTTAATAGACAAAATATGTTCAATATCATCTGTTTATAAACAAATACATGCTTTAGAAATATGTAAACACATTTTTGTTGTTTTTACATTGGATCCATAGCGGCCCCCCTACCCCATCCATCCACCAGATTCAAATCAACCGTGTTAGGGAAAGTATAAAATGTAGCATATCCGTTTCAGAACAAGGTACCTGAGGGGGAGGGAGGAGAAAATCTCCCTCATTATTAACATTAAAATCTGAATTTCCCAGTAGATAATGAGAATATGTATCCCAGGTAGCAGCCAGGTTTATTAGACGGTAGCAGATAATAAGCAGTAGAAGTCATTCCTCCCTCTCTCCCTGGAAAAAAGGACTTGTAACAAGCTTCTGTAACTTATTCTTGGCTCTGTCTGGATGCTCAAAGGAACCCATTTGGCTTTGCGATCTTCAGGGGTTCCTCATAACAAATATAGTGCAGCAACATATTTGGGGCTATGATGCCAGATCAATATTTTGTAGTCTCTTTCCAAAGTATTTTGGCTATTTTGAAGGTTACTAAGATCCCATTTCCCATGTGGATGATCCACATAGTAGAGTAAAATGCTTTAATGTTCTCTGGGCTTTGTAATGTGGGTTTGCTGTTTCTTCTTGTCTGAGCCAGCTGACAATAGAATGAGTACACAGGAAAAGGTGTTTGGGTGTCATATTTTGTCAGTAATGTAAATTTACTTTAAAACAACTCTGTCAGAGTAATTGTTGCATTAATCAGTTTAAACAAAGCAGAAATGCAGCAATATGGTCTTAGACTCACTTGACATTTATTGGTTGTTTTGACTGAGGAATCTTCCTCTCACCAAATGTTTGAAATGCTAATGTAGGCAATTTTTTATGGCAATTTGTTGTATATGCTTTGAAATCTGAAACAGTGTCTTCCTCAGATTGAAGATGAAGAGAAAGACGCTAGCTGATATTATTTTGTTTGTTAACTCCTTAAAACATTGTTTAATTTTTTTAATACACTTTTACATTGTAAATATTCTGATAATGACATTTTAAATGAATTATTGTTTTCTAAATCTTCTTAAAATGTCCAGCCAATATTCCAGATTTATATGCTTTGTTGTGTCCCAGCATATTCCAAAAAGGAGCACAGCTTCAATATGAACACTGACGGTAGCAATAGTCATCAGGTTCTGAAATGAAATGAGAGACATCTGAGGTATTTCTGCTGTTTTCTGAGCTTTTCTAGAAGATACTGATAAAATCTATGGCTGGTCATCATAAAAGAGATGGTTGGTAGATAAGATATAAAGTGAAAAGGTTACATATTCCCTTTAATACTTTTATTACTTTCTTGTGTTTTCCTTACTTGTGCTTTTTTCAGATATACATGATCAGAACAACAAGAAGCCAGTTATGGTCTATATCCATGGGGGATCATACATGGAAGGAACAGGAAACATGGTTGATGGCAGCATACTTGCAAGTTACGGAAATGTCATTGTTATCACCATCAACTACAGGCTAGGGGTTCTAGGTAAGTGATTTTTTAAATCAATAAATGCTAGAAGTTCTCCTATGTCATTTCTGATTTATGTATACTAAACTATTTAATCTGGGTGAAAACTATTCTGTTTTGGTTCCTGTCTAGAAAATCTGTGGCAACATGTGTAGTTTTGTGGACTGGAAGTGTGATGGTCCTTCAGAGGCTGCAGTTCTTATTCAGTGGATATGTTTTATGATTGTGTCAGTTAGAAAATCAGTGAGATTTCTTTATAGTCTACTTTTGCTGTTAGAGTTTTTGTATTGCGATTACTAGGTTTGCCAAGTACCCCACCCTCAGCCTCTGCCAGTCTGTGCCCCGGCTGCCACCTGGTTGGCAAGAAGGGGAGGCGCCTGGAAATGATAGAGGGAGGCCTGAGGCAATGGTGCAAAGGACATGTATGCCCACCCATGGCACCAGAAAATGATGTCATTTCTGGCACAATATGGACGTAATGAGTCTTGCCAGGAGCTGATTATCCAAACATTGGCCTCAAATATTAAGTTTTGGGCTGAGTTTTTACAGAATTTGCCCTCAGTGCAACCTGTCACTTGTGTAACACTGGAAACAACGTCATTTTCCAGCAAGGCAGATGTATACACCCTCTTTGTGAACAGCACACAGGTAAGTGTCTGCTGCCCCCACAGTTTGGCTCCTAGGTGACCTGGCAACTCTGCTGATTATTAAGATAATTTCCCCCCATCTTGTCCATGACTGCTTCTGCAGAAATAACTAGATGTTGGCTACCACAAGTTTTCTGATTGGCTGCGATTTACTTAACACCTAGATGTAAAATAGCCTTATAAAATAACTTCTATATGTAACCTTTTCCTCAGATAAACCTTTATGTAAATTCCACAGTAATTAACAAAAATTTATATGTTACAGAAGTTGCATTGAAATATATAGGTTGGATCCTGTTAGCTTTTTCACTCAATCTCTCCTAATTTCCATCCTTACTGGGCTGGCCCTGTTGTACCGGCTTTTCATCCATGCAGGTCTTATAATTCCCACTATAGTTTTTCCGGTAGTCAAAGGAGATCTCATCTTCCACTTTTCACCAGTGCAAAAGTTGTTTGGTTACAACCCAGTATGTATATTTTAAAGAGACTCTTTTTAGCAAATAGTTTTGAATTTTATCTTAACTCTAATGGAGTAGCATAGATTAGTTTCCTGAAAGTCGAAAATACTCGCCAGTATTTTCTTACTAGTACTTTACTGATTTATGTCTGTTACTAAGTTTTCTTATAAAATGTTAAAGGCTTCTGGTTGTTTAAAAAAGTTGAAACATGGGCCACAACATTAGATTGCCTGCTTTTACTTTGATAATAAAGTGACTGGTTTCTGGTTCTTTTAGGATATTAAATTGTCGTCTTGATTATCTTTTTAAAACCATTTTCCCTTTGCTGGCTTTCCCCCCAGTCATCAAATAGGAATGCATTTCTATTTTTCTTAAACGAGTTGCTTAATTTTCATGTCCGTTGGAGGATTTGCCTCAGCACTGTATGACAATGAATAAATAGAGTTTGGCATCCAATTCCATGCCTGTCTATGGGGCAAAAAATGCTTATTTTCTACCAGGACATGTTTTTAAAAAATCACATTATAGGAAGTGAACTGAGAGAGTCCCTGATTGGTCAGTTTCCTCCTTTTACTACCTCCTCCATGTGACAGAAAGATCGAAAGACCTGGTCAATGGTTTTTTTGGATCCATTGCCCAAACAGGGTCTCAGAGGGAAGCATAAATACAGCTACCCCTGTTCAATGAACTAGTGAACTGCTGTGGATGAACCTGGATTAAAGAGGAAGCATGGGTGCCTTTGTAGGGAGGGACTTGATTTCTTGCAAAGCTGAGGTAAGCAAAGTTAAGGCAGATGTCTACATAGCTACCAGCCTATTGGTCCCTGGACTTCTGCTAAAGACAGTCAGGAAGCAGGCTGGTAGCAGCATGAGTTGGTGGAGCCAGTGCCGGATCTAGTGTTCCCAGCACCGGGGACAAGTGCAGTTTGGCCGCCCTTGTGTGCATGCGCAGCACCTGCGCATGTGCTCCTGGCACTGTGAGATGATGTCACTGAGTGTGTGATGGTGCTCCCTGTCCTGCGGGGCAGGCAAATGGTGTGGGCGGCCTCCCAGCCCTCTGTACCACTCACTTGCTCAGCAGGACAGGGAGCACGCGGCAAGCTAGCCACCCCCTCAGCTGGGCAGGTGAATAGCACGGAGGGCTGGGAGACTGCCTGCACCATTCGCCTGCCCCGCAGGACAGGGAGCATATGGCAAGCTGGCCGCCCCCTCAGTGGGGCAGGTGAGTGGGGCAGGTGGCCTCCCAGCTCTCCATGCCATTCACCTGCCTGGCTGAGGGGGCAACCAGCTTGCTGCTCGCTCCTTGTGTCCTGCTGGGCAAGTGAATGGCACAGGCAGCCGCTCAGCCACCCGCAGCTGCACCTGGCACCACCTCTTTGGCAGTGCCGGGGGCAGACTACCCCCTGCCCCCCCTCAATCCAGCCCTGGGTGGAGCACTACTCCATTTTCCATAATAGACCAGCCTTCACTGAGGAAAGAGCCAACAACATTCTGTTTGAATTGCATTTTATTTGTGAATTTCAAGCATCACCTTCTAACACTTGGAAAAACATTTTGAATGATGTGTTCTAAATTGCATAGCAAACATTTTGTGTGCATGTTCTCTCACTGCTTTCCCATAAGTATCCTAGTCTCCTTTCTTCCTCAGCTCTTTGTTCAACCCATCTGATAAAAACAACTACTTTGAAAAGAACTATCACAAGCTTCCTGTGGTTTGGGGTGGTGGGGAAACAGGGGGGGCTGTCTCTCTAGTAATTCTAGCTTTGCCTACTTTGCCTTCCTGGCTCTGAAGTCAGAGTGTTCATGTTTATCTAGTGTTCTAAACTGAATGTAAATACTTTGTGCATGCTTACATCGCACCTGGAAACTATAGTTTAATCCAATACATTTTGAGGGTACACCAGAATGCCACCAATTGAAAAATGCTGCCACATTCACAGGTGCCAAAGCAACATATATACTCAAAATGTAGCTGTTTTTAAATGATATATAATATGTCCATAGTAACCCTGAAGTGTGCATAATCAAAGCAAATTATCAAATTGTGTGTGTGTGTGTGTGCATTTGCCAACTGCAGCTACCAGGCCAGCCTCCCATGTTGAATGCTGCCACAGCACAAATGAAAACTACTCAAAATATTTCTTATTTTTAATTGCATATAAATCATCAGTATGATTGTGAAAGGTGTTGAGCCAAGAGGAAATGGGCTCTGTGATCAAGGTAAGTTCATTTTTGAACACCAGTTTTAACTCATTCCTTAAAGTAATGGACAGCATGCAGGGGTGCCAGTTTGCCTACCTCAAAATGGGGTGGTGCCAGGTGGGGGAGAACCTTCTTTCATGCACATGTGCAGAGTGAGTGCACTTTCCAATGATGTCACCTCTAGTTCAAACAGGAAGTGATAAGGTCTCAGTGAGTCAATTCTTTAGGAATCGACCCAAAATATAATGGTTTCAAAAGATATACAGTTCAGAAATATATACAGTTCAGACCAGAAGCGACATCATCAGAAGACCCATGGAGCACATGCAGGCCATTTCTCCATATTCTCTGGCCAGCTTCCCCACATCTCTCCCCCACCCCCAGCAAGGTGAGAGAGAGGGCAACAACTGGGACCAGTGATCCCCTGCCCCGATGGGGGGCTGGCAGCCCTAATGGCATGTGCATTTGGATGCACACATTGAAATTTGTCTCCCATTGAAAATAATACAAATATATCTGTTTTTTTGCAGAGTTCCTAAAAGAAATGGTATCAGACATTCTGCAGTATAATTGAGATCATGGGACCAAAAAAAATGGAACAGTCCAGTAATATGGTTGTTGTGGGTTTTCCGGGCTGTATTGCCGTGGTCTTGGCATTGTAGTTCCTGACGTTTCGCCAGCAGCTGTGGCTGGCATCTTCAGAGGTGTAGCACCAAAAGACAGAGATCTCTCAGTGTCACAGTGTGGAAAAGATGTAGGTCATTTGTATCTACTCAGGAGGGGTGGGGTTGAGCTGAGTCATCCTGTGAGAGTTTCCCAGGGTGTGGAATGCTAATGGCGGGAGGCTTCACTGTATCCTGAGGAGGTTCTTTTGCATATGGATTGGTACTTGATGTGCTAATCTTCTCTGCAGGGCTATTGTCGGGGATAGAATGTTTTGTTGGCCTGGTGTTTTTCAGAACTGGAAACCATGCTCTGTTCATTCTTAAGGTTTCTTCTTTCCTAAGAATGAACAGAGCATGGTTTCCAGTTCTGAAAAACACCAGGCCAACAAAACATTCTATCCCCGACAATAGCCCTGCAGAGAAGATTAGCACATCAAGTACCAATCCATATGCAAAAGAACCTCCTCAGGATACAGTGAAGCCTCCCGCCATTAGCATTCCACACCCTGGGAAACTCTCACAGGATGACTCAGCTCAACCCCACCCCTCCTGAGTAGATACAAATGACCTACATCTTTTCCACACTGTGACACTGAGAGATCTCTGTCTTTTGGTGCTACACCTCTGAAGATGCCAGCCACAGCTGCTGGCGAAACGTCAGGAACTACAATGCCAAGACCACGGCAATACAGCCCGGAAAACCCACAACAACTATCGTTCTCCGGCCGTGAAAGCCTTCGACAATACATAGTCCAGTAATACTACTTAAAAAAAACATTCTTTCTTACTTTATTTATACCCCAGCAACCAAGTTTCATATAGTTCTTCTGTCCTCCATTTTATGCTCACAACAATCCTGTGAAGTAGGTTAGGGTGTAGCTGGCCCAAGGTCACCTAGTGAGCTTCCAGGGCAAAGTGGGGATTTGGACCTGGGTCTCTCAGATCCTACTCAGCACTGTAACTAGTGATGAATAACTTTCCCAATCATACAACTTACAAACAAAGTTAATGCTAACATAAAGTATGACTTACATTGGACATCTCAGTGTTTAATTTTACAATATACAATAAATATAACAATATTTATGAATTAAGCAGTCAGAGAATAGAAGAGTTTCCAGTTGCTTAGGCTGCTGAATCATAATCACATATGTGTACTACAACAAGGAAAGCCTTATTCTATTTGAGTGAAGGCCTCTGAGGGCCAAGCTACACATGATGAATGACACTTGAATGGCAAGTGTATTTCTCCCTGTTCACTTGCCCTCCACTCAATCCACTTGCCGTTCAAGTGTCATTCGTCATGTGTAGCTTGGCCCTCAGATTCCCTACTAGTGTTCTTTTGGACAAGTGTTCCATTGTAAAATGTAACCGCTTTAGTATTTAAATGAATTAATGTACTAAAAATTCTGTCAGTTTCTCTCCTTAGACAGCTTCAGTCTGAAAGAAGTATTTTAAAACACACACCCAATTAATCTGTTCGCAATCGTGTACGTTCATGAATGAGTAGTTCTTCCTTGATGCTTCAAACTGTGATATTTCTCACCTCCGCTGAGCAAGCCCCCACACTGATTCCAATCATATTCACCTGATAAATAAAACATTATTTTATTCTTTCAAAAGTAAATACTGTAATGAATAAAAACACTTCTCTCTCATGTAAGTGTTCAAATCATTATTTTTTAAAAAATCATTACAATGTTTGCCTTATATTCAAGGGAATATATAGTGAGAAATAAAATATATCAATACTTCAGTTGCAGATCAAGACGTTTTACACAGCAGAATAAACTAGCAATGGAAAATGCACCAGAAGAATCACCAGGTGAAGAAGTTTACACTGAGGACACTTGCATACATTTGTAAAGGTTCAGTCAGAGATAGCCAAGCACTGAAGGAGGAAAATGAATGCCAGACTTCATGTTTCCCCTTGCTGGGCTAGTAATAAGAGAGTCACATCTCTTATGCAGTTGTGCACTTTCAAAGCCACATAGAATGTGTCTGCGCAGAGCTATGATGAAGCATTGTTGGAACATGAAATCCAGGGGATATTCCATGAACAGATTCAAATCTTGCTCATATCATATTGGTGAATGCATAATTTCATATGTGGCCTGAAAGTTTCAATATAATTCGAGTTAATAATTATGAGTTCAGGAGGACCTTTGGGAAAGTAGTTTATTCGGGACTCATTTCAGCATGTCAGAAGGCCCTCTTTTAAAAAAGCATCCAGAAAAGATTTACTTAAGCATGTATTTGAACTAAGCAAGATTACAGGAGGGGGGGAAATGGTTACCAGATGGTATAACATGCCTCTCAAGTTGCTAAAATTGCCCACCTCTCTAAAGAGAAGAGTCTTCATATTATTTCTGAATCAGAAGATCATTTGTACATTTGGACCATTTCTTATTGGAGCTATATTGGGGTAATGGATTTATTAAAAGCTATTGCAATAGAAACAGCTGTCCAGGGTGGAGTACCCCAAGCACCCTGGACTTGCCACAAACCCCTTAGCTGAAGGCCGGTGGACACCCAGTTGCAGGCACAGGAAGCCCAAGGGAGGTGGCTCAGCTCCAGCCGGCAGCAAGGGAAGGGAAAGAGGAGCCAGAGGGAGAAACCAGCCAAGTGCATGCTACCCTCCCATGCTCCAAAGGGCAAGAGGCAAGCAGGCCTGCTAGAGAAGCTGATGATAGGGCGCAGGGGCTGGAAGCATCTACACAAGCCCAAGGGGGAGCCAGTGGCAACAGCCACCTGGACGAGCTGACTGAAGCCCAGGAGACCAGCACAGCATCTCATGAGCAGGGACAGAGGAGGCTGCGCCACCAGGCCTGGGAAAAGCCTGCCAGCCCCACCCTGCAGGGAAGAAAGAGAGAGGAGGGAAGAGGGAAAGGGGGAACACCTGAGGAAAGCCCCAGCTGGGCTACATCTAACCCAGCCTTGCAAGAAAGAACAGGATAGCAAGGAGAAACTGGGATGAGATAGGGAAAACCTGAGAGCAGACCCAGCTGGAAGGCATCAGGGATAGGAACGAGCCTGGGAGGTAGGGAGGGGCAGGCAGTTGGAAGAAGCCCTATAAAGGCAGGCTCAGCAGAGGGTTTGTGGTGGGTTGTAGAGGAGGAGTGAAGATGTGGAGTTGGTGTGCGAAGGTTGGTTGGAGGAGGAATGAGCAAGGAAGGGAGGATGGTAAAGGTGGAGGAAGGGGCCGAGTCAGGTTGAGTGGGCCTGCAAGCAGACAGAGAGGGAGTAGGGGTGAGGTATACCTCTCCTCCTTCCACAGAGCGGGTCCCCGCATATTCTCTGATGACCCCCCAGGAGCTGATGTCAGGTGCCTCAGTGTTTGGTGAGGCCACGCCCAGGGTGAAACCTGACAACAGCGAAGTAAAATTTGGTGAACTGTCTTCACATAGCTAAGCAGAAAATATGCTGAGTTGCTTGTCTTTTATTTGTGCTAATGTTATTTCAGGAGGTGGACATAGACCTTGTTCAGAAACTAGTTAGTGAAAAATTATCTTTTGATAAGGAAACCCATGGCTCAACAGATAAGGAATGGGTATATACCCCTACATTAAGAAAAAGTATACTACCAAATGACTGATGCAGAGGGCAGTTATCCTCATATCCTGTTTATATGTTTCTCAAGGTATCATGACTGCCAACGGAGTGCTCAGTTAGATAGATTCATTTTATGATCTAACATAGTTTTTCTTAATCTACAGTAATCCCAGGAGAAAAGGTAGATGAGAGACTGAAATGATGGGGGAAAGAGCAGATTGGTTTGGGTGGTATTTTTTTCACCTTTCACTCTGCCCTTTATTTCTGCCATCTATCTCACATGATTCTCTCATCATACAGCACCTCTTAAGTACAAGGTGGATAAGCCAAATGGCTACATTGTGCTTAAGATAGCAACATTATCTAAGCAAGTTTGTTCCCTTCTTTCACTGCCATTTCTTTTTCACACAACCAGGCTTCCAAACAGGGTCAGTCCTGCAGTGGATATCAGATGGTAGCAGAGGAGGCCAGAAGGATAGAGAGAAATGCAGCTCAAACCCCATCTCCTCCCTTTCTCAGCCACTCTCATATTTTGACTGTCTGGATCAAAAGTTGCTCAGATGCCTGAAAAAGATCTTCTGTTCCCATCCTGTAAAAAATGGCTAGGCTTTCCAAATGAGTAAAACCTACAAGTGATTATTGCTCAGTCACAGTGATTTCAAATAGCTGAGAATATCCAACTTGTTTTGTAGCAAATCTGCTCTCGGGCTTTTATCTATCCCTTTGATACTACATATTTAATATTTTTGATAATTCTGCATAATCCTTAAGCCCCCTTTGGGCTATCTGTTTAGATAGCTCCCAAGAAAGAAGCTGTTGTCTGATTTCCCATTAATTCTGATCAACATCCCTTAAAGTTTCCTGCCTTGCAAACCTAGACCAATGGAACACATCAGGTAGGAGCAAGTGAACTGCAATCTTATCACAGACCTTATCATATCAAATGTATTATAAACAGGGCTTTTTTTTCAGCAGGAACATTGTGGAACACCGTTCCAGCACCTCTCAAAAGTAATCATGTGTCTGCTGGCCCCACCCCCTGATCCTGTTTACTTCTCGCACTCAGGCCAAGGTGTCTGACTCTTTCGTGGCACACTGAGCCTCAGTCATGGTGAAACATGAGTGGGCCCCATGTTCCAGCTTGCCAGGGAGGGGCTGCCTCAACCGCTGCTTCCTCAAGTGCCTCCCCGCCTGCGAGGGCGTGCTGGGAGGCAAAGCAGAAGGTGTGGCCAGTTGACGCAGGAGATTTCCTGTCCCGGGTGTGGAGACCAGGTGCTGGCGCTTCTCCTTCCTGGCCTTCCTCCACTCCAGCCCTGCACCAGGCAACTCAAGCTCATTGGCTTGCTCAGACCAGAAGTGTAGCATGGGGGGGTCAGAGTGGTGGTCACCCTAGGCTCAAAAGTTTCAGTGGGCACCAGAGGGGGTGCTGGAGCCGGGGCAGGGGGCACGCGCCGTGGAGCTGGCAGCAGCAGCGCGTGGGGCAGCTGACCAGGAGGGATTTGTTGCTCTTTTAGCAAAAGGAGATGCTTATGGGACAGCTCACTATACTGTATACACATGGAGATTTTACAATCAAGTGGAAAACACTAGAATTTCCTCACCAATCAAATCTTGGGATTCTATGCTTTGTGGAAGCTCAGCTGCTAGATTAAGAGAATGCTTGGGGGGTATTTATTGAATATATGTGCTCTGGGTTTTGTTTCATTTTTTTTTAACTGTGAATGCTAAGATTTTTTTAAAAAATAGAATGAGTATGTTAGGGTTTGTCAACAGTCTTTACGTGCATTTTTTGTAGATGTTACTAACGCTGTATGATATGTAATAACCATCAGCCATCACTTGTGAATACCTAGTTTTGGATTTTCTGCACTGGAAGGTCCTGTAATATTTCTTCCAGCTGCATGGTTCCATAATGGTAAGACTGAATAAGTAACTGAAGCAGAAGTCAGTATAGGATATGCTACTGTTGGATGTCAGACATTCGGATAAAAAAAGATACATAACTTGTTGCTAAATTTGGCCTCCCTACCTAGAGCATGAGATACCAGCAAACACTTAATTTTAAAATCAGGTCAAGAAGAGATCCAGGAAAGTATGGCTTTATGTCTTACATCTAATTAGAAGAAATATTTATTAAAGATAAAGTTATTAAACACATAGAGAATCAGTTATTCTCTGTGTGGTGCCTGTGGCTGCCATGATGCCCATTTGACACTTCCTTCCTTCTGGCTTTTCTGGCTTTCCTCTGCCTCACTGGAGAGGAAGTGATCAGGAAACATAACGGGGGCCCATGAATAGAGGAACATGGCCTGGTGAGGGAAAATCTTTCCTCACCAATCTTTTGGAGATCTTTGATTAACAAACATATGAGTAATAATGATATAGTAAACATTAGATCCTAAAAGCTTTAGTCAAGGTCCTTCATCAGGGACTTAGCAGTCGTGGGATATGAGGACCTGCCCCTCTATGGATTTAAAATTGGTTAAGTAACAGAAATCAGAAAAAAGGAATAAATGGGCAGTTTTTAGAAGAGAAAGCAGGGTCCCATGAGGATGAGTAAGGAGACCAGTGCTGTTTAATTTGTTCATGAAGGATCTAAAATTGGGGAGAGTAGTATATTGGCTAAGTTTTCATATGATACCAAATTATTCAGGATGATGAAAACCAAAGTGGATTGTGAAGACCCCCAAGATCTTTCTAATTTGGACAGTGACATGGCAAATGAAATTCAAAACAGGTAAGTACAATGGAGTAAAAAAATCTAACTCTTCAAAAAGAAGTACTACTGCTCTCAGCATGTTCTTAAAATTGTGGGATACACTGCCAGTGTATACCACTAGTTTCAAAGGGGAGAAGATATATTCATGAAGAAGTCAATTAATGGCAATGCACTATGATGATTAAAAGGAGCTTCCACATCCAGAGGCCCTAATCTCTGAATGCCAGTACTAGAAGCAGGGCTCATTTCGAGGAGGAACGTGCAGGAACGCAGTTCCGGCAGTTCCCCAAAGAGGTCACATGTCAGGTGGCCCCGCCTACCTGACTCTCGGCCATTTTGGGCCTGTTTCAGTCTGGATTGGGGCCGAAACAGCCCAGATTGGGCCTCTGACGGGTTGTGGATCACTCTCCCACTCAGCAGCAGCCTGATCCTGACCATTTTAGGCCCCCTTTCGGCCATTTTCAACCCCTTTTTGCCATTTTGGGCCCAATTTCAGCCCTGAATGGCCAGGATTGGGTCTAAAACAGCCAGGATAGGTGGTATCAGGGGGTGTGGCTTATGCAAATCAGTTACACTAATGACACACTTCCAATGATGGCAAGGGGCATGACATATGTTAATGAGTTATGCTAAGTTCCTCCAGCTCTTTTTCTACAAAATAATCCCTGACTAGAAGACATCCTCAGGGATGGTTCTGTATCCTGATTGTTGGGCCTCCAGAGCAACTATATGAAAGGGGGTGCTGGACTAGATAGGCCTCTGGTCTTATCCCCCTCTTATGTTATTGCTATGAAACTTTATAAATTATCTACTTGTCAATTTTCCTTTCACAGTTATGTAAGCCTGTGAAGACTGGAAGGCAATTATGTGGGAAATCTTGTGGCAGCACTTAGAACTTATTGACTGTATTGTTTTTGTTGTTAACATTTCCCCCCTACAATTAAGTTCTTGTTCTATTGCAGAAGATATACCTGATTAAAGCATGGCATTTTTGCAGTTTTAGCATGATTTGGAAGGCACAGAATGCAAAAATGTGGTGCATGCCACAAGGCATGTAAAGTAGACTGCTTGCTGAAAGTGACAAGTAGCTCATAGCAAATTTCATGTAAGCTTATTTCCAGATACAGTTTTTAGAGTTAAGTGGCAGCTGTCAGTTTCTTATTAAAGTTCTTATTTTAATCAGGAACTGCTGGAGGGATGGTGGGAATTTTCACTTCATTGAATTGCAGCACAAAACTTCAAGTCAGCAAATTGCACTGTACATATTCCCATGTAATTAAGGAGATATAATTGATGATTGGTAAGCACTTTCCCCTTCCCCTCCTCATCTCAGTTTGGAACAGGATGAGCTAAAATGAATCAACCTCCTTTAAAAAGACAATTCAAAACCCCAATTGCATTCTGAAATGTGGACTCTGTTACATTCTTACTAATTTAGGAGCGTGAGGAAACCCAATTGCGTCTCCTAGTTTCTATAATCCCCAGGCAACCTTCCTCTGCTCTGCTTTCATTTCTCTAAAACTGACATAGTGGAAACAAGAGAGCATTGTGCTGGGGAAAGCTTGTTCCATGTTGGTGTTAAGCCCTCTAACAGTGGTCTTCCACCCACCTGCTGGCTCAAGACCATATATACATCAGCTATTTCTTTGCTGCTTTATGGAACGATCAGAGCCAATGTACACATGCAGAGAGCAATATATCATGCCTCTTAACTCCCTTTGCATAACTCACCAGTTGGAAGCCAGGGTTCAGTGGTAGCAGTGCAAGCTCTACCTTTCTCCTCCACAATATTGGCACCCCTCCCATGCCAGTAGCCAGGTAGTTTTCCATGGAGAAAGCTGCAGCCTGTTCACGCTGTCCCCTCACACTGCACAACCAGGAAGATTCCATGGGGGATGAGGCACCAGGCAAGCTACAGGGCTGGTTCCTGAGAAAAACCTAGTAGGCATCTGGTGGAGACGGTGCTATAAGCAGCAGACAAGGCTGGTTTCTGAAGGAAGAGGCAGCCCTGAATACAAGTTTTGGGGAAGAGCATGGGTTATATAACACCAGATGTATGGGGGCAGGACAAACCTGCCCAAGCCAATTAGAGATTTCCTCTAGTCCTCAGGACTTCCAAGTCACATGGTTGAGTGGAGATTGCCAAGAGTGTGTTACATCCCTCTGATTTTTTAAGGAGGACCCAGAAACAGCTCAAGAATGTTGTAGCTGAGTGTTGGGAAGTAGAGGTCAATGGAGAGGAGTATAATTGTGGAGTTGCATCTCACCACCACCATATGAGGCCTAGCAGTAGGATCAGTTGTGCCACAGCATGAATGCCAAGAGAAGCAGCAGGACAGCAAGGCAAAGTCACACAGTATGGGAAAATGTTCCTCTTGAATATAGGTAGGTAGGTTCAGACATCCCAGCTCCTTTTCTTCCTGTAATGTGCTGTCATGTGACATTCTGCCACGTGCTAAAAGCTCACTGGGTCCCATACTTCTGCCTATGGAGAAAATTTTGTACTGAGTTGATGGCCACGGTAGTCTTTTAAGCAATCAGAATCTCTGGGAAAGGACAGTTTCCCGGGGGGAGGGGGGGCAAGAACCATGGCTGCAAAAGTCTTGTAAAGCAAAATGGAGATCCCAGCAGCAGGTTTCTTTTACACTGCCAGATGATTGTTTATAACAACAAAACAGCATTCAATTTATATACTGCCCTTCAGGACAACTTAATACCCACTCAAAGCGATTTACCAAGTATGTTGTTATTATTATCCCCACAACAATCACCGTTAGGTGAGTGGGGCTGAGACTGACCCAAGATCACCCAGCTGGCTTCAAGTGGAGGAGTGGGGAATCAAACCCAGTTCTCCAGAATAGCGTCCCACCGCTCTTAACCACTACACCAAACTGGCTTTCTTATGAAAAAGGGCAGAGAGATTCTTATGCTTACTACAGATATAATGCTTGTTTTAGAGATACGTGAAAACATGGTTTTATTTAAATTGTAGACATTCAAAAATCCAGGTTTTCATCAGCAAATACTGGTTTTGTATGTTATGTCTGAATTGAGCCAATGTCAAACTAGTCTTTGGAAGTAGAAGACACTGAACTGAGAACAAATACAATATTTTTCAAAAATATCTTTTGTAGATATAAAATGTTATCAGACTTAATGCCCAAGACCCACAACCTGGGCCTATATTTTGTAAGCCAGCCATATATCTTTTGATATATTTTTACTTACTTACTGTATTTATAGTCCTGTTTTCTCACTGAGATTGAAAGCACAATCTACAGTGTAAATCAATAACAACCCATACAAAGAGACCTCTATTAAGCACAGTGTAGGTCAATACAATCAATTGTATTGATACAATCAGCCCACTAAGCTGAGAGGAGCTACCTGGCTGAAGCTAGCTAGCAAGTCAGTGGGTGGGTGCTGTGCAGCACCCCATCTTCATATAGCATGCCCCAAACCTAGTCAACTCTTGCTGCCTTCTTGCCAGTGAGCAGTACATGCTATGGCTGTGCAGCCAACTGCCCTCATATGGCAGTTGAGTCACCCAGTGTCCTACACATGTGTACCCCCTGATGTTTGCAGCATCCCCCTTGTGTGTTAGGTATGTATACATACATGTGCAACTGGGTAAATTTTATCACTGGGATCACTTCCTAGTGTGTACTGGGGTCCCAGGTCTAGGTAATCTTCCATGTGAGAGAGGGAAGATCCCCCAAAATAAACAAATGGAAAATAGAATGAAATTGAAATCTTGATTATGAAAAAATAGAACAAGGGAATAGAGAGGCACACTAAGGACTGAGCATGCATTAAACACACACAAACACATAATTAAAAATCCTAATCCCTACGCTACCTTAATCCTAAACAGGAACGAAATGGAGCAAGGGATAATGAAGACATATGAGCCTATCCTGAAAAGGGAGTAAGTCCTGGAAGGTCTGAAGAAAGTAGTGGAAAGGCATACACCAACCCTTGTGTGCTGGATGATCCCAGAATGAGATCAAGTGCAGAGTGAAAAGGAAAGCAGGAAAGAGACTGAGACTGGCTCCTAATCTCCAAGGGTCCTGTGTAGAATCACAAGGGCAGTAGTGGGAAGATTTGGAGAAAAACTGCTGCAAAGTACCAGGGTTTCTGGGACTATTTATATAGACAGAAGGTTCTGGGAGCATGAGGATTTGGGTGCTCTTGGACTAGGATTGGGACAATGACGAAAAGTTTGAATTTTATTGGTGGGATTGGGTTCTAAAGGCTAGGCAGCAAAGTTTCATTGCTGCAGTCACTAAAATGAGTAGTGTCTGCAATGATGTTGGGGATCAGATGATCCCGAGGTGACAAAAGAATGGGATTCTGATGGCCATGTCTGCCGATGCTGATGGGTTTATGATAAGGGTGATTGCCGGATGGATCCTACCATTCATTAAAGCCATTATGAGGTCTAATTCTTGAGACATCCCTGTAGTTTTGAAAGGGGGGAGATTGACATGACCTGTAGGCAGACCTTTTGGTACAGTGGACTACTTCCTTTTTGTGATGCCAGGATAGGAGCACCTTGAAATGCTGACAGACTCCTGGACTTTCATCATTAATTTGCTACATATTTTATTCCAAGCCTCAGGAGAGACTGAGTTAAAAAATAAAAGGGTTCCTGTGTTGGAGTCTCACTTGCATGGTACCAGTTGCACCTGCACAGGAAGAAGTTACACCCTTGAGTACATCACATGTTTCTTCTTTCCCATGGCTCTTGCATGTTGACTCACCCACTCCTACCACCTGAAAAGCAAACAGGGTCTTCAGAGGGGGCCAATGAAATGGTGAGTAAGTAATAAAGATTAGACTATAGACAATATTGGGGAATTTGATACTCAGCCTGCCATGTAGAGGAGACCCCAGAACCCCTGAGACTACCCTTGCTTCTATGCTGACTAGAATTTAATTCTGTATTTGAGATTGGAAATCTTTCAGATCACATTTAACTGCTCTGTTATCAAACTATGACAGGTCTGTCTAGACATTGCAGGCAGTTACTAAATCATTACTCAAATCATGACTGGCCACAAATGTAGCGTGAATGGCTGTGGCATAAGTGTGGCAACTCTTTTAAATCCCCTTAACACATGCCACAATGTCATGTAGTCACAAAAATCACTCCCCTGCCCCCCATCCTGTGATCTTTTTGACCTTGATCCTAGCTAGTAAGCTAGTACTCACACAACTACCCTGGTCATCTCCCCCCCATACACACTAAATTTGTTGGAGCTCAATTAGTACTTTTTTGGATTTAAGGAGGTTCTCTCTAGCAAACTTGGGAAACTCATGAGTCTCTGGGGTCACCTAAAATGTGTAATCATATATGTATCACTCGCTCAATGTCCTTTTCTGTTGCAAGGAATCCTCAGCAGATCCTTTGCCAGATCCTCTTTGTTGGAAACTTCACCCACAGTTCCTTTTACTTCCACAAATGTCACAGGCCTGTGTTTCCCTCACAAGGAGTTGGGGAAATCAGGGGATGAGTGACTGTCAAGAGAACAGTTAAGCAGTTTTCCCCATCTATGTTCTGCAATCTTCTTCGTGGAGCCTTACAGTGCAGAAGCAACACTCAGTTTAGCATTACATTCTGCTGTAGTAGAATGTGTTGTTTAGGTCTAATTAATTCAAACAGCCCAAATCTTTCCTGGCATGGGTAAATGTCAGCAAATATCAAACAGAACATATTTCACTTTTTAAAATGTTATCCCAAATTTTCATTTTTTTTCTCCATTGGAAAACTCATTAGGTCATAGAAAGAAAGAAAGCTGCCTTTTCCTTTTTTGAATTCCTCTGGGTTTCTTTGTAGGCCTTCGCATCTCTTAACTGATGAAATGATATATTTATCTCTGCTTTACTTGTATTGTTTTCTCTCTGCCCTTGATCATGCTCTTCTGTTTGGTAAAATGTGAAACTGTACTTCAATTCCAATACAAACAGGCATTAAGCCATAAGGAGAATTACTCTACTGAGAGAACCCTTGATTAATTCTATTGATTAGTAGCATGTACCATTGATAAAACAATGTAATTTAAATAGGCAGGCTCAGCAGGAAGTTACTATGCTCATGGGTGTAATTGCCAAATTTAAGATCTAATCAGCCTTCTGGCAGGCAAGTTGTAGCTTTCTCAAGTGAGTTTTTCCTCTTCAAATGAAATTGCAAGGTCAGTGTCAGCTATAGGAATATGCAGACAAGAATATCCTGAGCACTGTGATGTGTTCTGTATATTAAACATCCCCCCATCTATTCTACTTATTTATCAATAGTTACAAACAGATGATAAAAAAACTGTATAGATTACAGCTGTTTTGATCAAGAAAAGGAAATCTGCATGTATAAGTTTCCTTCTGTGTGCAATTTACCTGCTGGATCAGCAACCACAGGCACAAATCAGAAAGGCATTCAAGTGTACTTTGGAAAGTAAATCATGCAGCTGTTCTTGCTTTTATTTGGATGTCCATGTAAAACACAATCAAATACATACCCTCATTCACACTATGGTGCAATTATTCACATGTAAATTAAAAGGAAATGCATTAAGAGCTAGATTAGGGTGATCATATTTATAAATGTTCATGGTAATGAAGAGAGTTTTTTTCCCTTTCTTTTTATTATATACCATTTTAGTGCAAAATTATATTTTGCAGTGTACAGGGCAAAAAACTACTTTGCATCAAAAATCTCCATAGTCCTAAAATATTGATTTATAGTACAATTGTAGTACTTGTTAATAAATAATCCAAACCCATTTGATGTATTTTATTTCTAGTTATATTCTGTTGATTCTTTTTCTCTTGACTATAAAGCATAAACAAAGATACATATTGGATATTGTCTCTGTATTTTCTTTTTTATTAAAGAACTTTCCAAAATAACTGGATACATGATCAGATAATTCTCCATGGAGAGGTTGCGTCACTCAAAACATGCAGTCTGTTAACAATAATATGTTGTAATATATCTCCAGAAGTAGTTATCTAGCTGAGGATTTACCTGTACTCACAGAGCTGTAAATATGAGTTTTATATACTTTTTGTGGAAATCCACAATTAACTGTCTTGGCAAATAATGATTCAGTGTGATGTGTCCTCATGCAGTAGTGATCTTTAGAAAACTGCAATATCTAGTATATGTTATGACTAATTAAATTATAGGATTCTAGTGATGTTTTATAGCAACAACTCGATAACCCAAATTTCACCATATAAAGGATCTATTTATTTGGAACATTTCTATTCTGCATCTCTAGGAACCTGTCCAAGGCAGCTTACAAAATAAAATACTAATAAAAACAACACATTAAAAGGTTTTGATTAAAATTCAATATTAAAAATTCAGCCCAGCATAAAAATATAGACCATAAAAAAGACCACTGAGAGCTTAAAATGACAGTTTCCAAACTAAAATAGTATTAAAAGGTCAACCTCTTAATTAAAAGCCTGGGTGAACAGAAATGTGACCTGGTGCCTAAAAGAAAGCAACAAAGGCATCATGCAGGACTCAAGGGGGTTCCATAAGTGAGGTGTCACTACTGAAAAAGTCCTGCCTCTGGTTGTCTTCCACTTCACCTCTGCAGGTGGGGACAGAGAGAGCAGGACTTCTGAGGCAGATGTTAACTGCCAGGCTGGATAATATGAGGGAAGGCAGTCCTTCAAACACCCTGGTCCCAAGCCATTTGGGGCTTTAACGGTAGGGACCAGCCTTTTTGAATTGAGCACAGAAACAAATGGGCAGCCAGTGCAGCTCTTTCAACACTGTGAGGTGATGTGATCTCTGTATCCCACCCCTGACAACAGCATGGCTGTTGGATGTTGGACAAACTGAAGTTTCCAAGCTGTTTTCAAAGGCAGCCCCCCATTAAGTACATTATAGTAATCTAACCTGGATGCAATCAGAGCATGGATCACTGTGGCCAGATCACACTTTTTGAGGAAAAGTTGTAGCTAGTTATCAACCAAGGCTGCGAAAAGGCACTACATGCCACAGAGGAGATCTAGGCCTCCAACTGTAGGCCAGGATCCAGCAGTATCCCCAAGACACAAAACTGTTCCTTCAGGAGGAGTGCAACCCCTTCCAGGATAGACTGAGTCTTCTGTCATCAAATAACTTTGTCACTGATCAGCAGCACCTCCATTTTGTATGGTTTGAACTTTTGTCCTCACCCATCTCATTACAGTCTCTGTGCACCTGTTCAGGACTTCCACGGACCCATCTGACTCAGCTGTTAAGAAGTAGAGCTTGGTGCCATCCTCATATTGGTGGCACCTTACTCCAAATCCCCTGACGATCTTTTCCAGCAGTGTCATGTCACATGGGGGACAAGATAGAACCATGCAAGACTCCTAACATCATTTTATGGAATAAGCCAGTCAAGTAAGAGTGGAACCACTGAAGAAGAGTAATCCATAGTACTTCCCACTCCTAACTACACCAGCCTCTCCAGAAAGACACCATGGTTGATGGTACTGAAAGCCAACAAGAGGTCTGATGAGTGGTCCATGACAAGGGCAGTGTGGGAAAATCCTCTACTACCAAATCATGCATTTTGTCCCCAGGGCAAAACCCTAACCAAAACCAGATCAAGTTTATGTCCTGCTGTATGCAAATGGACTAGCATTTTTTAGGATAGCCCCAGAACATTGTGTTGTATTCTCTTTTATTACTTGATTATTTTGGTGACCACTGCAGTAGGTTCAAGACAATACAGCCACATTTGCAGTGAAATCCTAAGTAGAGTTACACCCAGCTCATTGATTTAAATGGATTTCAAATGCTGTAAGTCTGTTCAGGATTGTACGGTGAATAAGATACAATTATTTGAAGCATAAGAGAATGGAAGCAAGTTCATGGCATGGGCTGGGCCAGCCCAAGTACTCCAGTTCAAAGTCAGCACCTGAGCCCCAAGCCAAAGGTGAGTCCAAAATCCAAAAGCCAAGTCAGGGGGTCCATAGGTCAGTTACTGGTAAGATCAGGCCTAGGTGCAGGCAGAGACAGGACACACTCCAAAGCTACAGGAGCAAGGCAAGGTTTAAGGGATTGGCCACAGCAGTAGCAAGAATACAACACATTGCTTTCATGCCTGGCAGTTCCTCTAGACTGGCTTCTATAGCCAGGTGTGGTTTGCAGCCAACTGCTTGGGCTCTATCCTGATGCTACTCATTGTCACTATCCACAAGCAGCTGGGGTTGGCCCAGGAGGCAAGCACTGAGCCATCTCTCCCACATTTCTATTCTCTGCCTTCGTCTGTGGCTGTGGGCAAACCTGGTGGGGTGGAAGCCCCTGGCTGGGCTTCACCTATGGTGTTGGAAGTTCCTGGCTGAGCTTCCTCTGTGATGTTAGGGCTGGAGGGTACCAGTGATTCTGCCTCAGCTGCTGGCTGTGGACTCTGATTAGCCAGCAGCTGTTCTTCCTGATCACTGGCTTCTGCTGAGTTAGGGCTGGCTACATGGAGCACCTCTCCTCCTAAAGAGTCCTTACTTTCACTGAGCCCAGACTGGCCCATGACAGTTCCATGCATTTTCTTTTATATCTAACACTTCCCAGCAACTCATTCATTTTCAAAAACAACTCTCATTGATTCCCACAATTGATTCCCATTAGAGCATTAATCTTCAAGTGACAGTAGGTTCTTTCTTCCTCTAAAGATAAAGATGCGACAAACAGGATTAACAAAATCAATATTTGTGAAACAAGCATAATGATAAAACTAAAACATTTATTCTCAAGTTGATTTGCTTCATCTGTTGAAAACAACAGGAATCATGCCATCTTCCCATTTTACAAATCTAACCAACTATTGTTGAGGGAGAGAGGAAATTTTGTTTATAGCGATCAGCTCTAGCAAATAATGCTGGCACAAAACCTGATCACAAAACCTTACATGTTTCAATCATGACAGGTTAGCCTGAAATTACATGAGCAAGTTGAGGTTTCTTGGTTTCCTTATTGGCATAACACATGATCAGAAGGGCCTGGACACTATTCCTGAATCAATACTGTGAGGAAAAGCCTACCATTTTTAACCTATGTAATTCCATCAGCACCTTATGAAAGAAAACAGAGGACACATTTTATATGAATACATCTTTGATGCCTTCCCAAGGCTCCCATAATCACCATTTCATCTATAACCTTAAGATATTAATTCTGAACAGAAACTGTTGTAGACAGTAATGATTTGCATGTGTTAACCCAGTAACAATAGCTAGCTGAAAAGCGCATTAAACTGCCTCTTGGATGTAACCATTTTATTCCAATGTGTAGTAGTTTAAGTAGAGAAATATCTGGGGGGTTTTAGTGGAGAAAAATCAGAGAAAATTATTGGAATCTGGATCTGTACAAAACAGCAAGCCATCCAGATGTGTGCTTTGAGAAAGGATAGTAAAGGAAATAATAGTGGTTTTCCAGCCCATAGGTTTCAGTTGGCCAGGAACTGCCAGATTTGAGTCCTGTAATCCCATCAAACCAAACACCTGCCCATTTCAGCAATAGATTTGACATACTCTGATGGCCTAGTTGCTATGCTGATTTTTTAAATTCTTTATTTACTTCATTTTTACCCCACCTTTCTCCCCAGTGGGGACCCAAGCAGCTTTCATCATTCTCCTCTCCTTCATTTTATTCTTGTTAGAATCCTGTGAATCCAGTTAGGCTGAGAGTGTGTCACTGGCCCATGGGGTGGTCTCCTTATTAGTTATGTGAATTAGCATATAAGGAGAAGTAGTGAGAGGGGGTAACTAGCATGATCTCCACCTATGTGTACAAGAATCAGTCCCTTAGAGAACCCCTTAATAAAGGGGTCGCAAAAGCAAACACACACAAAATCACACACAGCATATAAACAGAGCTAACTAGAAAATAGGAATGAAATTGGAGAGAGATTCAGGGTCGGGTGATATTTACCAGTGTAGAAGATAGAGAATGTCTATAGAGAGTAGTGGATTGAGTGACCAAGGCCTTGCGGCAATAGGAAGGAGGCTCAGACACACATCTGAGAGTATGCATAGGATTCCAGGATACACACACTGAGCAGTCCAGTTATACTGGGGAACGTACCCTGGGGCAGGATCATGTCTTCTGACCAAAAACAATACCTTAATGGCTGTCTCTGGAAGTGAGATAATATGGGAAAGGTTTGATTAAACCTTCCCGGGTTACTAAAGGTGAGAAATAGTGATTGATGACTCACGATTAATGGAAGGGAAGAGTTTCTCAGGTCCCTGATTCACTCTGATTAGGAAGGAGAGAGGGAGAAGATCAGCAGGGTGTAGGTGATTAGTTCAAGAACTCCTGGAAGACTTTTTGTCTTTTATATCAGTGGACATCTCTGGGGCTGCTGGCTAGTCCTGCCTTATGACTCACATTCCAGTAATTTTCCATTTGGGCTAGATCCGGAACTATTTGTGCCTAGCCAGGCAACAAGCCATGTGCTTGAAGCACATGGGGAAAGGGTTTATTATATGTCCATATCCATAAGCTTCTTTAATAGCATGAGGGTACAGCTTGACTGCTAACAATAGTGGAATGGGAATTCAAACTTGGACTCCCATTTCCTAGTCCAGAATTCTAACCATTGCACCACATTGGCTATCTTTGATCATCCTTCATGTTTAGTCTTGGTGGTTAGTCATTATGGATAATTTACCTGCTCTCCTTTTTGTTAAATCAGGCTTGTTTGTTGTGTAATCTGTATGAAAGACGCACATCAAAAATGTGGGAGACATTTTTTCACAGTGCAATAACATGGAAAGTCCTAATTGTGTGGGTCATGGCTATGGAATCAGCACCATGCTGTGCATGACAATGTTTGAATCTGAAATGTGTGATAATTCTGGATCTGAGATCTACTGCATTAAAAATGGTGGGGTTTTTTTACTGGATTTGTACCAATTTTCATATAGCAATGGCTTCTTTTTTTCTTTGCCTTCATTATGTATTAATGCAATCTGTGCGCTTTTTATGCAATAGATTCACTGATTTTGTTTCAGTTATACAGAATATCCCAGAGTTCTACAGGAGTCAAATACACACATGGATCTTCCATTCATTTGAATAATGATCCTTTATCTTCATTTTTAACCTGCATCCCCATTGCATGCTTGGAATATTTCCTGATATTTAATAGACTGGTAGAACACAAATTGTACATCACTCAATATGAACTGAATCCTGAAGAGTACAGGGTGCAAGGTGCAGTGGATACTATTTATTCATTATTCAAATCATCATATTTCAGGACATATTCAAACAAACTAGACAGCATGAATTTCCAAAGTTGCTGCTGTTGTTGTTGTTGTCATCGTTGTGTGTGTGTGTGTGTGTGTGTACAGAAACCACCTGGTCACTGCCAGATGTGCATAGCATTTTCGGAAGGAGCTGAATTCTGTACCTTCATGGATGGGGCAGGGGGCAAGTCTCAAATATGCATCTTTCTAGATAGCACCTTTCCATCCAGGGTTCCAGCTAGAGTAGAATTAAAGAGCAGCTCTGTTTCATTACCTGCACAGTTCCTGCTAACCCATCATCAGTTAGATTGGTTGGCCAAATTATTTCAAGTGAGGCCATGTGTATAATACTCTTCTGAATAGTTAGTAGATGTTTGGATCTGACAGTCTTCAAAAATCAGTTCCACCAAATTCATCTTGGTATGTGATGTTAACCTGAGTTGAACATGTACATTAAGCCATTCACATGTGTGCACCCACTATAAAGTGACTGCAATAAAATCCTTTTGTAGAGGTTGCCATGGAAAGTGGGGATGGCTGTATATATTGCTCGTTTACTGAGCAGAGGTTAAAGCCTCTTTATTTTTTTTTGTGTCACTGTATGTGGGGCATGCAGCAATTTTTTTCAACAGTGCCTAAGGATGATAGTGCTGAATGTTGCCTTTGACATGGCTCGAGGCGCATGGTACCCTAAATTTCCAGAAGAATGCTGTGTATATTGAATGTGAAACATATCAGTGAAATTGCTGGTGACAGCATGGAGTGTGGATAGAGAACAGGGAACAAAATTGAATCTCACTGGTAGAGAAAATACCTAAAGGGCAGGTAAAAGAAAAGAAATTGAACCTGTAGCATTCTCTTGATGAGACAGTCTGGCTGGATTTTGCCTGGATGACTGTTTACAGAGGAAGAATCTTTTCGATTTCTTTTGTGTACTTAATGTACCATAGTTTATTTCTCAAGAAATACATAACGATTTACTTATTTAATTGCAGATTAATTTAACTTTAGAGCAACACTTGCATTCAACAACACCTTATTTCAATTTAACAGTGCTTGAGTAAGCACTGTAGTTGAGTACTACAAGTCTGGTTTGTTCATGTCTGTCTTTTCTTTCACATGTCCTTGGGGTAGTTAAGTATTGCCATTTTGAAGAGCTAATCATTTGTGAGTAAATTTACCCTGACATTGAGGTGGCACTAGAAGGACCTGTTAACTTGAGTTAAAAATAAGTTAGACAAATTACTTCACCAAATAAAAGAGCTGATGTTACTGGTATATAATAACTGTGCATTGTAACACAAAATAATTGAAGATAGAGATGCAAACACTATTTGTACAATTGTACCCTATTTCACATTGATTTTAAAATAAACAGTGAGTAGGACCAATTCACTCTTTTTAAATTTTTATTCTCTAAATGATATTACCATTATAAGCTTTAGCTCTTCTTGGCTTTGAGTAAACAATTGGAACTGCATATTAAAGAAGCTAGAGATGCTGCCAAAATTCTCTTTATATGAATTTTTCCCAGGATGCTGGAGTTCCAAATTAGAGGTGGGCACGAACAGCAATATGAACAAAAAAAAGCCACGAACAGCCCGATCAGCTGTTCGCGAGCAAGCTGTTCATGAGGCCCCATTCCCAATGAACACGTGTTCATTCCAACCCCTGTTCATGGTGTTCATCAGCGGTTCATCAAGCCAGACAGTCTGGCACCTTTCAATCAATTCCCTTGGCAACAGTAGGCATGGACTTTCTGAACTCTGTCTGAACTCCTGTTGCCCTGGAAACCCCAATCTAAGCCCAGGGGCACTTCACCCCCAACTCAGCTGCTTGTCAGGGAAAACCCTGACAAGGGCTGATCACAGCCTGCTGGAGTTTAAGTTTCCCTGACCCTGCTGCACAGGAAGAGGGACATTTAAATCCCCCCCCTCAGCTGCTTGTCAGGGAAACCTGACAAGCAGCTGAGTGCAGCCTGCCAGGGTGAAATGCCCTTCTCCCTGCTGCTGTACAGCAGCAGAGAGAGAGGCACTTCACCCCCGACTCAGCCGCTTGTCAGGGGTTTCCTGACAAAGTCTCCCCCCCCCCTCCCTCCAGCCGGCTGGAAGGAGGGAGACTTTGAAGGGAAGGAGTTTCCCCACACTGTTTGCAAATGGCGCAGGGAACTTTCTTCCCTTCCAAGTCTCCTCCCTCCCATGAACAGCCAACCACGAACATGTTTGTGAACAGGGTCATGTTTGTGGTTGTTCGTGATTACTTATTCGTGGATGGCAAAGAACAACGAACATCATGTTTGTTTTTTTCCCCTGTTCATGCCCAACTCTATTCCAAATTATCTCATCTTGTTTTGGAAGTGGAACTGTGCTTCAGGAATTTCCAATTTTATTTTAATTTGTGTTTTTTTGTCAGAACTTTTAATTTCTGAATATTATGGTTCAAACAAGTTTTCTATTCAGTTGTATCTTTCTCCCCTCTTCCGCCTTCTTCCATATTACCAGTGCATATGTGTGTGTTGATTTAAAAACAAACACTGTTTCAACTATTTTAAATATGATTTTATTAATAATAACACACTTTGTAACCCACTCTGAGTGAGCATTAAGTTGTCCTTAAGGGTGGCTTATAAATAAATTATTATTATTGTTGTTGTTGTTGTTGTTGTTGTTGTTTTATTGTGGAACTCATTGCCAGTATATGTACTGATGGTCATGGGCCAAAACAGCTTTAAAGGGGGATAAGGCCAATTCATGGAGGATAGGTCTATTATTAGCTACTAGCCCTGATGAGTAAAGAGAAGCTCCATGTTCAGAAGCAGTAAACCTGTGAATACTAGAGCTAGTAGGCAACATCAGGGGAAGGCCTTGGCTTCTGTGTCCTGTTTGTTGGCCTTTGAGGGCAACTGGTGGCCATTGTGTGAAACAGGATGCTAGTTGGACCACTTCTATCCAGTTCTTCTTATGTTTTGGCATGGTGTTTTGGAACAAATAAAGCAATCTTGATGTGACTGCTGTATCAAGCTGTATCAAGATTATTTTTCTGTAGCATTATAGCATGTACACTTGTCTGTCTATAGGTTCTTCCTGACAATCAGATCCTTGTTCTTTGCATCCAGAGGAGTTAGCTGTATTAGTCTGTAGTAGCAAAATAGTAAAGAGTCCAATAGCACCTTTAAGATCCTGCATCTGACAAAGAGAACTGTGTTTCTTGAAAGCTTATACTACAGTAAAGTTGGTTAGTCTTAAAGGTGCTACTGGACTCTTTACTATTTTGTTCTTTGCAGCATTTCTGATATTGTGAAACAACACACTTGTATGAGGATGGGGCTGTTGCTAATACTGAAAGTGTTAGCACTGCGGCAAAGCCACCAAGTATAATCCTTTACCTGCATACACTTTGAAAAATATTATTTAATAATATCTGCTCATCACTATAGAGGCTCCAGTAAACATGTACATTACTCTTTCCAAACCAACAACTGGAAGCTACTTCTGACAAAATTGCCCTGGTTAAATGTTTCATAGAATTGATCAAAATAAACATTTGTAGAGATCTAAGATTACAAATGCCAATGTAATGAGACATAAAGTGAAATACAAACACACAAGTATACACTTCACAGAATGCATTGTGACCAGAAGGGAGATTACATATTGTGCAAATTTAATGGAGAAAAAATCAGTGCCAGAAAACAGGTGTGACAACGAAGATTCACAAGTTTTATTTGCACAAGGGATCAAAATGGGGATCTTGGAAATGAAACAGTAAGTTTGAAAACTGCAGTAGCAGCCTTATATCACAGAATCAATTAATTTTGAATTTGACACAGGCGTTCTGTTGCTTGTAAGACATAAAATAGAATTAGAAAAAAATTATCCTGAGTATTTAGACTGATCTTTTCTCAACCTGATTCTGCATCACCTCACCTGCTGTTGCCTTCCTTGCTTTTTGCCATGCTACTTCCTGTGTCAGAACAAATTCCCATGCTTGATCTTTCTCTTTCTCCTTCAAGGCTGTCCTCAAGGAGTAAATACCACTTTAATTGTACTCAGAGGTACATTTGGATGTATATTTCATTGACAAAACACTAAAGTGCATATGCAAGAACATATCTTATTTTTTTAAAAATTTTTATTTTTAATATCTAAGACAAAAAAACCTACAAAAAAACCTACAAAAGTACTAGGAAAGGGGAAAAGGGAAAGAAGAAAGAAAAGGGGAAGGAGGGCTGGAAAAGGGGGGGAGGTAACATACAAACAATAAACACTACACTACAATGTTTTCCCTTCATACTGCCATAGTTAAAAATTTAAAACCTTCATAAAGTAATGAAGGAGTGGTTGACCTTACAAAATACAAAATACAACCCATATTAAATCTTCTTCTTCCCCCCCCCTAGGCCTCGGACGCAGTTCTCTCTGAGCAGCTACAGCCACTGCGCTCGCTGCCTCCCCCCTCCCTTCAGGCTTCGAGTCTTCTTCATTTTGCATGGTATCTTGCCCGAATTCTTGATTTTTGTCCACAAAATCCCTTAGCTGATCCTCTGAGTTTATCTTGTAAGCTTGATCTTTATAATTAAACCAAATTCCTTCCGGAAATAGCCATTTATACTTTATCCCTCATTCCCTCAGGAGAGCTGCGAGCTTTTTGTAACTAAATCTTCTTTTCCGAACTAGAAATGGAACGTCCTTCAGTATCTTGACTTTATTTCCCAGAAAGTCCAAGTCCGCATTATATGAGTTAAATAGGATAGTGTCTCAGACCTTCCTAGATGAAAACTCAATAAAAATCTCGCGAGGCAGCTGCCGCTTCATTGCATATTTTGAAGAAGCCCGACGGACTTCCAAAATGGCGCTTTTTACCTCTTCCTTAGTTGCCCTCGCGGGTGACGCCAATAATTCTGAGGCAAGCTCCCTTAGATACTCGTTTTCCTCCTCTTTAACATTCTGGAGGCGCAAAACAGTCTGTGTTCGTTCCACTTGCAGCCCGATCAGCTGGTTTTCCACCAGCTTTAGCTCCTTGTTCGTTGCTCTCATGAGTGACGCATTTTCCTGAGCAGACTTCTCTGCCCCCCCCACTACTTCCTTAATGGCTTTCACATCGCTCTCAATTAAGCCCACCCTTTGATCTGTTTCATTCAGCTTGTCAACAAAGGGTTTTATGGCTTCGATAACTGACCTTTTGACCAAGTCCTCGAGCGACTCCGCTTTTCCCTGCAGGGCAGCTGAGATTGACTTACCCAAAGCGGGACTCTGCTTTCTTGCTGCCATTTTAGGGGGGGGGCGCCAACCTTCTGAAACTCAGCGAGGGGGAAGAAATACGAGTCTTCTTAACTTCAGATCCCACCACTCCTTCACATACGCTTGTAATAACAGAAGGGATTCGCTTACTTACAGGCTTCCGCCTAGTCCTGTTCTTTGCCATTTTCCTTGGCCCGGCAGCACGCAAGGTGCCGCGCACGTCTGCCGGCCTCCATGGGGACAAACGGGCAATTTACTCCCTGCATGGATTTGCCAGAGGGTTCTTCCCGCAGCGTCCCGGACCCTGACTCCCTCCCTGGGAGTCCTGGGGGCTTATCTTTGCAGATCAGCCACCCGGTCAGGCTGCTCGGATGCTTCCTCTCGGACCTGCGAGGAGGAGTGTCCGACATGGCCGAGAAAACAAAACCTAATCTGCAAGAACATATCTTATTAGTGTACAAAGGATTTTTCGTGGAAGGGGAAGAAATTGGAAATAGGAGTGCATCGTAGGTCATCCCTACCCTTTAAACTTCACCCCTTCTCCACACTCAGAATGTAAAGACTGTGGATGTGGAGATGTTATGCTAAGAAGAGATACATATTTTTAGAATTCAGTTCCTGTTTTTCCATTCCCAACTTTCTTATCTGAAAGTTGATTAGCCAAGCAGTCGGGGAATAGCAGAATTAACAAAGCAAATGGGGAATCCACCCCCCCCCCCGCTCGTTTTCCTGCAGCTTTGATGTTTGCTCCTTGCTGCATTTAACTAATTCTATAGGTGGCAATGAAAGTTTTACTATGTGTGTTGATCCTGTTTTAATCAAATAAAAGATAATTGGATTTGAATATATTGAACCTAAAGTGCCCTCCTTTCAAACAGCAAACAGCTGTTTGGTGTGGAGAAATCTCTTGTTAAATCTTTATATAAAGTTAGTGATTATCACCAACACTCAGTAAGAATTATTTTTTAAAATCAAATACCAAATCATATTTCCAAGCATACTAAATTACTGAGAATAATTACCAGTAGATCAGTGTACCAGAGTAGCAAGATCGAACCATATGAAGTTATTCTTATTTGTACTGTTACATTTCAGACTTTAAACCGATTGTCAGGCTCTTGAATTCCATGGGATGTCTGGATACCAGTTAGCCCATCACTCACGCATGATCTTATAGCACATAAACTAAACAATTTACAGAAGTAAGAATCTGAATACTGAATGCGAACCATATTGGTGAAATTGCTGATCAGGCAACATATTGGTATGTGGCTTTTGAGACATTGGCAGTGATAGGTGAATAAAAGGGAAACATGAGAAAGAACTGATTGTGAACACTGTTCTTTTCCTTGAAGCAGATGTTCTTATATTGAGAGATCCTGGAACTCCCCCTTGGAGCAAAGCTCCATTTATTGTGAATAGAGCACTGCCTGGGTTAAAGAGAGAGTTTGAGACATATTTATTCTTTATTAAAAGACTGCACAGAAAAGCAATCAGTGCAATAATTGTTGGTAGCTTGCATAACAGGAGTTCAAAAGTGATGGGAAGCCAATAAGGTTGCTAATTTCAGTAAAAAGTAGCACTTAATATATTTGTGTTGTTTGATCATGAAATGATTAAGCAATCCAACATTACTGTCATTAATTAACAAAAAACACAGTCCATACATACAAGAATACAAAGCATCCAGGAAGTTACTTCCCTGTCAAATTACCAACCACTTTTTAAGCTCACACAGCTTAATCACTGGTATAGGGCGGGTACAAGGAGATAGAGATGACATATGGGTTTTTCTGAATTCAAAAGTAAGCATGCGTGTGAATGTTCCCAAAGGGTGTTTCAGCAGTGTTACTGTTCTAGGTATTTGGTAGGTTTTCCCCCTTGAGTTACAGCTTTAAGTTATTTAAAATGTACGAAACAACCTTTAAGCCTTCAGTGAACCCTAAACCACATTTACGTTACTGTGATATATAGATAGTGGTGATTACTTTGCAATGTACAAATATTTCAGTGGCCAATATGACTTTGTTTCAATGGTGCAGATAATTTTTAATTTTTAATAAAAGGAATTTTAAAGATTTAATAATTTTTAATGTTTAATACAAGGAATTTTAAAGAAAAGACAGTCAGTCCTCTGACAATTCTATCACCCAACTGGGCTTCAAGGGTGGTGGAAATGCCAGGGAAATTGGGGTGCTGGTATTGGCATCATGGCAACACCATGATTTCACTTCCAGCATGACCCAGAAGTGGCACCAGCATGTCAGGCAACACTCTAGCATTCTTCCCCCCTCAATCTCTTTCTGGTGGCACCCATGAGCCGGCCATCTCAGTGCTAAGTGTTCTGATATACACATTTAACATATATTTTAATCCTGATTAAATAAAAGGCAATATCATTAACAAATAATTAAATAACCAGGGCAATGGCAAATTATATTAAGCTGTCAAAATATACTTGTCATTGCATTTTGGCATTCACTTAATTGGGGAAAAAAAACCTGAAAAATGTGAGCCATCCATATGGTGCAGGCCAGTTTGTTCCCTTAGCAGATCTTCCAAGATACACAACTGTTTCATTACTGTGTACATTTGGTGTCATTTCAACTATATGTGTCTGCAGAAATCAAGTGTCAGAGTTATATAGTGCGACATTATATGTGAGAAACACCAACTCAAAATTACACAATGAAAGATGTGTACACTGGAAAATCTCAGAGTGTGAGCTTCACAAGATGGGGAAATGTTGACATCAAACCCAGAGGGGACAATTCACACAGCCTATTTTGGAAGTTGTATCTCAAATAAAAGCATGGAGGAGACTTGACAACACTAATGGCCTTGAGAGCAAAAGACATGGCCTCAGTGACTGGCTTTTGACCTTTAATAAAAATCTCTCTCTATCTCCCCCTGATTATTAAAGACAAAGAACACTAAAGATGCTTCTTTACTTTACTTTAATGATACTTCAAGAAAACAAGTTGTGGCTTGGAAAAAGCAGAAGTAGAGTAACCTTCACTGAAAGAGTAAATGACATTTTTCTCTCTACGAAGAACACAGATACGGGTTTTGTGGTGGCATTTGAATCAATTTTCACTGCATCTTTACTACATCTTTACTCATCATGAGCAGGTTTTTAAATACAAAAAATTGTACTGTGTGTATAAAGGGAGAAGAGAGAATATGAAATCATGAGTTTTAAAGGAATTTACAACTCAGTAATTTATAAGCCCCGTGCAGATGTCTATATTAAAGATTTGGTTTGTGTCATTAGCTGCCATAACTTAGATTCATAAACCATGGCATTTATTAGGGGTGTGTGTTTTGAAAATTACTATTCCATTTTCATGTCTATGACTAGAGATGGGCACAATCCACATTACGATCGAAAAAAAATCCACGATAATGGCGATCGCGCAATCATGACCCGGAGGATCGTGATCGTCCATGGCCAATGATCCAGCAATCGGGAGAGGCCTGGATCGTTGCGTTCAGGCTTGGATCGGGGATCCAGACACTCAGGCACCAGCAGTCTATTCCCCTGGCAACGGAGCAAGGGGAAAGCCTGAGCTCTGTTTGCCCTCCTTCTGTCGCCCTGGAAACCCGAATGGAAGCCCAGCTTTCCTTGATCAGCAGGGCTTCCTTCCAATCACGGAGCAGCAAAGCAGTCACAAGTTGGGAGAAGACACCCAGGGGAGGGAGGGGGAAGGGGGTGTTCTGTAGCCATGGGCACTCCAATCTCATCCCTGCAAACCCTGATAGGCAGGTCTGACAGCCAAACACAGACCTCCTGTGTTGCTGAATGGGACCTGAAGGGAGGCGGCTCGTCGCTGCCTCCCCGTGCCTGCCAGGCCCGGCGGCCGCCACCACCACTCACCTTCCCACATAGCTGGAAATACCAGCGTGCCCCGCTTTGGCATCCACGATCCACGATCCACGGCTCGGGAACGGGAGATGATCGGTGTGGATTGTTAATGTGGGATTGTCGTCGTCGCCGATCCACAATCAGCTGGATCGTTGATTTTTTTTTTTTTGGATCGTGCCCTTCTCTATCTATGACTATTGAATGAAATGTTAATTGTGATTGGGTAGTTTTCCACTGGGACACTGCCAGGTCGAACTCGAAATTCATTAGTTTTCTTTTGTTCTCGTGGTTTTGTGGCCATTCTTTTCAACAGGGGAGGGGATGGGCACCAATTGGAGGCTCAGAGGCAGCTGGCTTTGCACACCTAAATGCCTTGTCATCTAGAGTTTTGCAAGGGAGGTATCGTAGGGTACCATACTCTGGCAGACTATGCGACTGTGGTGTAGGTAGTGTGGACACTCTATATCTCCTGACTTCTGAATGCAGCTATTTTTCTGAGGCTAGGAACATTTTAATTTTGTTCCAAAATATGGATCATATGGAGACATTAACACTTTCATTAAAAGACAATAGTATACCCATCACTCTTTCAGTTGTGAATTTTTATGCACTTGTGATTAATTTTAGCAATCGTTTAAATGTGGTCTATGTTTTTTTAATTTTAGTATTCTGCTTAAAACTAGTAAGTTAAGAAGCTGTATGAAGTAGACAGAGTTAGAGTTTTGCACTCAATGGCAACAAAATTGCATAGGACATAGTCCTACATCTGAATCATCAACTCACTGAGATTCCAGCACACAAACAAGAGGGTTGGTTTTAATGGACCCCAAAGTGGGTGAGTGTTGACAGCTCAGGCTTATTGTATCACTGACTCCTATGGCAGGAAACTGCAAGCAAACTTTTAAGGTGGGCTGGCACCCAAGCAGCAGAGCAGCACCACCTGCTTTTGATAGCTAGCAGCATTTGGAAAAGAAATCCTGCTTTATGTTCACTTTTTGTTGCTGAGGTCTTTTCAAGTTCACCCTCATTTGCATAACATAATCCTTCACTGTTTTGCAGGCAAGAGAGACTGCTCCTTCTCCCACCTCTTGCTGATACCTCTTGGTGCACAGAGATGCTGCCTGTCCCTATTTCCTTTCTGTGTATGAAGGCAGACAGAAAAAAGTTCCTTCTATGCTTAAAAGCATTTCTGAAAGGGGACAGCTCTGTGCTCTTATTGGGAGGAATTTAGTTTCCTCATGAAAACTAAAAAGTGCCTGTCTGTGCTGCTGTCATGAGACAGAACAGTCAAAAGCACTCGAATTCAAAAATTATCATAAAATGTTCAGAAGAGAGGATTCTGTGAATGCCAAGCAGCCCAGACTAGCATCTCCTTTCCAGAGAAACAAAAGTGAGGCTAGAAAACAGCCCCCCCCCCACACACACACAATGGAGTTCCAGTTGGGATGTCTAAATGTATCCTATGTTCATAAGCCATGTTCCATGGCTTATTCCAAGTATGTTTGCCATAGCAGGAGCCTCAATAGTTGCCAACCTTCAGGTGAGTCCTGGAGATCTACTGGAATTACAACCCATCTCCAGATTATAGAGTACAGTTCCCCTGGAGGATGTGGTTGCTTTGGAGGGTGGATTATACCTCTCTGCAGTCTTTCCTCCCCTTAATCCCCAACTACCTCATGCTTCACCTTTCTAACTGGAGTTGGCATCCCTGGAGGCCTCCCACCAACCAGCCCCATTACCCATTGCCACTCTGAATGGTGGTGGGAGAAAACGTCATTGTTATGTCACTTCTGGGTACAACCTGGAAGTGACAAAGGAAAGCTCTAGAAATCACTGGAAAGTCTATGGTAAAACCACAGCTACTTCGTAGGTGACATTGTCTATTTTTCTAGTCCAAAGTAAGAAAAAAACAAAAGGTTTCTGAAAACTTTGGTGGGCAGTCATGGTGGGTTATTTAGCTTGTTGGGTTATTTCATGTAGACTTATTCTATAGTTTTATGTGGTTTGGTTGTACCAATTTTGTATGCAAGATATAATATATTTAGGTAGTTTGTAAACAGATTGTTTCAATGTAGTATGAATTAAATATCACTCTTGTGGACTATTGTTCACAAAGCAATATTGTTTGCCATCGGTGGAGTTACTGCATTCTGTTTCTCAAAACCCTCAGTCTAGCAGTAGAATCAGATGCTGCGAGGCCCAGCATCCTTTCTTCCTGGTGACAAAACTCTCATATTTTCATCTGAAATGAGTTAAATCTCAAGGTATATACTTCTATGGTCTTTGTTATAAAGGTATTTGTTCCCTACTTTTTTGCTGGATGAAGTTATTCATAGTTACTGCAAAAGAAGAGGAAAATAAATTTCCCTGAAACTTGCTTTGAAAAAAATATTCTGTGTTAGTTTTTCTACCCCATTTACAATCCTGCCTTGCTTAAAATGACATGGCCATCTTAGGTCAACTACAGTGCTGCATCATAGAGTTATAAATATGCAATTATTAATCACTTCTCACTCTTCCTGATATTAAATACTTAATAATAGCTTTACCAGCCACTGAATTCTTGTACTTTGACTTTTGAACATTTTGGAAAGGGGCCATGGAATAATTGCCCAACTGTGAAGATAAAATATTCCTGTGAAGGAACGATTGTGTCTGTTCTATCCTTTTAACTCAAAAAACCTAAAGAGCTTTTTTTTAATGACAGTTATTCCAAATTAAAAATGTTTTTCAAAGATTGTCTCAACTTTTGGCATTTGTAAGATAATCTCTTGCTATTATGAATGTTAAAAGTTTTAAAATGTGTGTGTGTTATGTGCCATCAAGTCACCTCTGACCTATGAATGAAAGCCCTCCAAAATATCCTATCATTAACAGACTTACTCAGATCTAGAGATGGGCACGAACTGGAAAAAAACAAACTATGCGGTTTGTGGTTCATGAAATGCAATGGTTCATTTGGTTCATGAAAACATCATATCCAGGTCAGCAAATCATCACTTCTGGGTCAGCAGAAGACTTCTGGGTCCGCAGAAAGTCTGCAGGAAGTCCATCCCCCGTTGCCTAGGAAGCTGATTAATCAGCACAAGGCTGTCTGTAGTGACATACCAAAAAGTGAACCAAACAAACCAGCCTAAAGTTTGTGGCAGTTTGTCAGAAGTGGGCTCTGACGAACCACTGGTTCACGAACCACGAACTGGTCTGGTTTGTCATGAACTTTGGTTCATATTTCAGTTAGTGCCCATCTCTACTCAGATTTTGCAAACTGGTGGACGTGGCCTCCTTTATTGAATCAAGCCATCTCATTTTAGGTCTTTCTCTTTTCCTACTGCCTTCCAGTTTTCCTAGCATTATTGACTTTTCCAGAGAATTTTGTCTTATAATGTAACCAAAGTATGATAGCCTGAGGGCCAAGCTACACATGACGAATGACACTTGAACAGCAAGTGTATTTCTCCCTGTTCACTTGCCCTCCACTCAATCCACTTGCCTTTCAAGTGTCATTCGTCATGTGTAGCTTGGCCCTCAGTTTTGTCATTTCAGCTTCTAAGGAGAATTCAGGCTTGATTTGATCTAAACCCCACTTATTTCTGTTTTTGGCCATCCATGGTATCTGCAAAACTCTCTTTCTGCACCACATTTCAAATGAATCAGTTTTCTTCCTGTTGGCTTTGAAAATAGCTAACAAAAATGGCATTGCAAAATTGGTTTGATTTTTTTTGTTTATATTGCACAGCTAAATCTTAGAAAATAGAGGATTTTCTAAAATCTGTCTTCCTAGGAAGTCAAGTTGTTATCCTTTCCTTAATCCTTTATAATGCAGTAGCTCACTTACATGGCTTGGACAGTAGCACTGAGGAATGTAAACGAGACAAATAAATTATGTTGGAGTTATCCTATATCACTTGTATCTAATCTGTTCTAGCCATAACAAAATGGCCTCATTCTGTCATTTGTAGCTTTTCTTACCCACCGTCTTACAATATCCTAAATGCTATGCCTGCCTTTGAAAGGTTCTTGAGTACACTACATCCTGCTAAGGAGTTGAACTGTGTGTATATGAGTTTGCAATACAGAGTCGGAACTTTTTCATATATATATATATATATATATATATATATATATATATATATATATATATATATATATATATATATATATATATATATATATATATGAAAAAAAATTACTTCATACAATAGAAGTGAAAGAAACTTCTGCTTCCATAAAACAGAAATGATGATATAATTTATAATCCATTTTCAAATTTATGTTTTATAAGCAGAGGACCCACAAAAACTTGCAGAGGACATCCTCTCCCTCACTATTTCTTCTTCCACTTCCCTAGCAACTCCCATGACCTTTCCTTGCTTCTTTCTCCTCACCATTTGCCTCCCTGTCTTCAGCTTTCCCTCCTTTCTTCACTCTGTAAGCCTCTTCCCAGGAAAACTGTGACCAAGTTGGATGGTGCCTGCTAAACAGGATCCAGTAATGTGATGGGGAACTCACAAGGACATGTGGGAAGTGCTTCTCTTTCCCCTATATCACCTCTCTACACTATTTCCTCTTTCTCTCCTCCTGGCAGAGCCCATATCCTCACATTTCCCTTCTGCATTCTCTCTCTCACATCCACACACGTATCGTTTATCTGCCCCTCATCCTCAGCTACATTTATTATTTATCTACTTCATTTATATCCCTCCTTTCTTTACAATGGGGATTCAAAGCAGCTTACATCATTCTTCTCCATTTTATCCTTGTAACAACCATATTGGGTAAGTTTGGCTGAAAATGTGTGATTGGTCCAAAGTCACCCAGTAAGTGGCCACGGCAGAGTAGGGATTTGAACCTGGGTTCCCCATATCCTAATCTGAAAATTGGTGCCACACTGTCTTTCATGAGGGGGAACCGCTGTTAAAAAGTAGCAAGCAGGTAGCCTGGATGAATTATGCAAGTTACGTTGTGGCATGTTACCTGGCAGTTGGTGCCAGACCTGGCCCTGATGAGTCCTCTCTCAAAGGCTAAAATAACCTTGGAAAGGGTTCTCTCCCCTTTGCTGATAAAAACCAAGCTGTGACAGCCCTGTTGGGGTTGCCTAGTAACAGCCACTATGTTTATCCATTTCTTAAAACTATAGGTGTTCCTTTTACCATCTTGTGGAGTAACCCTTCAATGCATTTTTTTTAAAAAAACAGATTTTTCTGCAAACCTAGAATATTTTTCAAGTTTGTATAAACATCTCTATTGTATGTCCATGACCCCCAAATCACTGTATTTAAGAATCCACAGATGGCTCAGTATCGAGATAGTTTAATATTGATGTCTCCATGTCAACCCAGCAATATGTCAACAGAACATAAACTATAGATTGCAAAATGCCCAGTCTGCTCAAAACATTTTTGATGACATTAAGGGCATCTTGAATGGCTTCGGGACAAAGCATGAATGGCTTGAGACTATGAAAATTCATGCCACAGTATAGTTGTAAAACTTAAAGGTGCCACAAGACAGCTGTTTATACTGCAACACTCAAATATGCCTGTCCCTTCGGAATTTGGCATAATGGAAGAATATATCAATTATCCAGCTTACTGGAATATCTGTCATAGCATATCTGTTGTAGCAGGCTGTGTTGCAGGTATCCAGATGTCTCTAGCAGATAGCAGGGACCTTTAATAACGCTCCTACAGGCATATATTTATTAGCTGAATCTTTGTGTTCAGTATGGAGATGCAATAATGAGGAAGCCTTCACTTGATAAATAGGTTGAGAAGCAGGATGTGAAATCTTTTAAATAAAGAAATAAATATTCTCAACAAAAACATGATTGTTATATCTTCTGGCAGAGATTCTTCTTCATCACTCATGCATCTTTATGTATCTATTTGAAACTTTAAGATTTGGTAATGAGTGGTGAAGGACTTATCCAAGTAAATGTTTGGAAACAATTTGGTTTAGTTATTAAACTACAAATATTAATGAATAGCAGTGTGTAAAACCATGGAACCACAAAGACTAAAATGTACCAGTGCACAAATATATTTAGACCAAAATTATATGTTATCTTCCTTTTAAAAGAATAATTGTTTATAATATGTTCAAAAACAATACAAGGTTTATACAGATTGATGCAGAAATATACAAATATATACAATAAATAACAGAAACCTGAAATCTTCTAGTTTCAAGGAGGAAACTCTTCTTTCAGCTATTTTAAGAAAAGGTTTTGAAGATAACACTTCTACATCAAAGTAGTTCCTTAGCAGAACTGGAGAAATTTTGAAATTTCCATGCTACCTTACTTCTTCAGTAGAGTTCCAGTCCCTCAGTTGGATTCCCCACTCCCACCTGAGTGGTGAAGGGAGGAAGTGTTGCGAGGCTGGCTGGAGACTCTGGAGCACATGATAAAGTGGTATGTGCACAATCCTGGGGGGAAGGGGTATCTTTTGCTTACATCAATTCCAGTTTAAACAGAAATTACAGGTATCAGCAGGGCCAAATCACCCCTAAATATATCAATTTTGCAGTGTTTGGAGCTGATTTGACCCTGCTGAGCCCCTGTCGCTTCTGTTTTAACCTGGAAGTTACCTGTTTTAACCTGGAGGACTGGCACACACACACACACACCCCGCCAGATATTACCTTCCCATAGGGGAGATGTAAGTGAGGGGGGAATCCTATTCTTCAGTTATATTTCACTGCTTCCTCCAATATTCCTACCAAGGTGGATAGTTCTGCCTGTACAACAAGCAGTTAGGGATAAGGCTTGGTTAATATCAAGTTGCAGGATGTCAGAGAGTTCTGAAGCTAACAGCTTGGTCCAACAGCTACAGAGCCAGACTGAGTTTTTAAATACAGGAACAGGTTCAGGAAGATTCAGGCTCATTCCAACTTTCTAGAACAAACCAGGTTTTTAAAGGGCCAGTACTCACCTTCAGAGCTTTAACTGGAAGTGTTTTTGGTAGTCAGAGCCATGTAAGTCAGGAAGGCTAAGTTTTTTAAAAAATGGGGCAGGGAGAACTAGCTGCTGTTGCTGAGCTTTTTAACCAGAAATGTTACTATTAGAGATGAGCATGATCCACAATATGAACCAAAGTTCGTCATGAACTGGGCTGGTTTGTGGTTTGCAAACCAGTGGTCTGTCAGAGCATATTTCTGATAAACTGCTATGATGTTTAGGGCAGTTTGTTTTTTGGTTCATCACTGCAGACAGCCTGGAGCTTATCAATCTATTCCCTGGGTGATAGGGGGATGGACTTCTGCAGACCTTCTGCAGCCCTGGGAACACCAATTTTAGCCCTCCAAAGCTTGATAGGCAACTTTAACTGCTAACCAGAGGGCTCCCATTCTGCTCTATGAGATCAGAAGTATAACCCGCAGCTCTCAGGTAAGTGGTTTCAGTTTCCAGCAGGCAGTTAGGGAAGAACCGCTATTAGATTTTCAGTCACAGAGGGGGAGCTATTTCAATCTCGTGCTTGACATTCTGGTGCACCTGCTTCTGTTCCACAGAAAGGCTCAAGGACTAAGCCTGGTAAGTTACTCATCTAAGGGGTCTTTTATTATTATTTTGAGCACCTCTCGCTTAAGGTTGCCAGGTCCAGGTTGGGAGGTTCCTGGAGATGTTGGGGAGGGGAGTCTGGAGAGGGATTTGGAGAGGAGAGGGACTTCAGCAAAGTATAATGCCATAGAATTAAAGTTGCCATCTTCAGATTGAGAAATTCTTGGAAATGTTGGGAGGGGGGAGCTTGGAGAGGGTGAGGTTTGGGGTGGAGAGGGACTTCAGCAAGGTATCATGTCACAGAGTTAAGGTTGCCAGGTTCAAGTTGGGAAATTCCTGGAGATTTGAGGGGTGGGGTATGGAGAGGACAAGATTTAGGGAAGGGAGGGACCACAGCAGAGTATAATGCCATGGAGTCCACCCTCCAAAGCAGCCATTTTCTCCAGGAGAACTGATCTCTATGGCCTGATCAGTTATAATTCTGGGATATCTCCAGCCACCACTTGGAGACTGGCAACCTTACCTTCCCCCAGTATTGACCTTACCTCATGGATCACCTCTGCCCTTTCCTGTACAAGAATATTCTTATCTCCCCAAAGAACATCTACTCCTTCCCCCAAGATTAACCTCCTCTCATAGATTGTCTCTGCCCTCCTGTCCTTTAAAAGCAATTCCTGTCTCCTGAAGAATATGTCCTTGACTGTCCCCTCAAAGAGTACTTCTGTCCCCATTCCAGCCCCCGAGCAGTTTTTCTGCTCCCAGGAACCATCATTCCACTCCAGGGACTATCATTTCGTTCTCAGAGGAAGATCCTCTATCCTACGTTTTCATTGCAACTTTTTGGTGCTGCAATGTATTTCAATGGAGACAATTCATGTCAGAGCAGTTTATCTGTTCCCAGCGATGGTTATTTTATTCTGGTAGCCATCATTCCAGCCCCTGAGCAGTTTAGCTGCTCCCAGTGACTGTCATTCCACTCTGGGGACCGTAATTCCATTCTCAGAGGAAGATTCCCATTATATGTAATGGAACTTTCTTGGAGGTACCCGCTTTGGGAGTCTATAATTCAGATATTTGAAATCCAATCTTAGCCAAATTTGGGGGTGGCTGGAGGAGAGCCTGCTGATGACTCCCTGTGAGTTTGACATCTCTGACTGTGAAGGGGGATGTTCTATGGTCTCTGGAAATAATGTGACAAACTGAACGAACCAAATGAACTGGTTCACTAACTGGGCAAGTTAGTGTAGGTTTGTGGTTCATGAAATGTGATAAGCCACAAACCACAAACCACCATTTTCTTGGTTTGTGCCCATCTTTAATTCCTATTCTAAAAATACATTCTCATTTTTTCAATGGAAGGTTTTATGTCACAAATTAAAAAGCCTATTTTCCAAAAGTTCTTAAGTCACTGTTTCAGAGTTTTGGATGGGGTGTGTACTTACTAGCCCAACTCTAGCTGTGATCTCATGGCAATGACAAAGACTACTTAATACACTTTTTTGATCGTCACCTGCCTCCACCTAAGGTATTTAAAGATCTGAGTCTGGTTATCTTCCATAATTAATGTAAGCACTTTAAACTCTGGCTTGATGTGAATGAGCAGGCAGTTATTGGGTAATACTTGTTTATTGAACTAAGGGCTACATTTTTTTGTCTTCAGGGACAGATCAGAGTAAACATTTAAATAAATACATGTATACATCTCTGCATTGTATTTTAAAAATAATCAGAAAGGCTGCCTGCAAACTATATTTAAATGTATCTGGTGGGTAAGAGAGGCAGGACTCTAATCTGGAGAACCAGGTTTGATTCCCCTGTCCTCTGCTTGAAGCCAGATGGATGACCTTGAGTTCTCTCAGGGCTCTCTCAGCCCCACTCACCTCACAGGGTGATTGTTATGAAGATAATAAAACATACAACTTTATAAACTGTTCTGAGTGTGGCATTAAGTTGTCCTGAAGGGTGGCATATATAACATACTCAATACTATGCAATGCCAGTCAAATTCAACATTAAGGTATTTTATATATATATTCAAAGCAGCTAGAATGATAGACATTTAAAAGACAAGATTAATTAGAGCGATTTAGCATTCCAAGACACAGAAATTCAGCACTGAGGTGAATTATTGAGATAAAACAACCCATATAAGTAGTGTGTAAAACTTTGCTGTTTACATGTTTCTTCCACATTCACCAGATATGGGACAAATGCCTTTAAATATTTTATGACATAGGGAAGTTTGTCACAACAATTTAAATTTTCCATTCATTCTCTGTCATATTTTATTTTGTTTCTCAATTCAGTCCTTTATTAACAAATGTTTATCAACAGCATCAAGTTCATTTTAATTGACCTATCTTGTATTTCTACAATATATATTAACATTTTTAATTAATTTAATTAAATTAAAACTGTAATTTTTGTTCCCTTTCTGACACCCCCCCCCCGGCTTTTTGGTTCACAGATACATTGGACTGGAAATTTAGATTTATATATTTTATTATATAGTAGATAGTTTGTTTTATGTATTTTTACATTTTACTGATAGTGAGAACTATTTCAAGAATTGTTTGGCATGTATAAGGCCATGTCAATAAGCTAAAAGTATTTTGCCCCCCTAGTTGGAATGAGAGTCAGACACAAAGGCTTGGGTAAAATGGGCCGCTTTATTAAATGAAACAGCAAAACAACAATTACGGCAAGGGGCCTAACTAGTGGTACAGGTCAGGCCCTGGGGGTCATTCCTTGGACCCCACCCTGACCTGTCTGGGCGAGCACCCGCTGCCCCGGGTGCGAGCCATCCCAAAAATGGCTGGGACCCGGCCTGGCCAGGTGGAGTGGTTCTCCCCTGAAAAGCTCCCCCACCCAGCTGAACGGCAGCGGGGGGAGACCGGCTTGTCTAGGGGTTCCCCGCCCAGGGCATCTGACCTCGCAGCTGGGCCGTGCGGCAGCCTGCTGCTCCTGAAAGACCCCAGTTCCCCACCAATGGGGAGGTGCCAAGGGTGCTCACCGGCCCGCCACAGATATATCCCTAGCTAAATCCTGCACCCATGGCAGAAAATAAGGTCCACCCCTTGAATTAAACCAACACCCCTTACCCAGTGCGAGGTAGGTGAAAAAACTCACAACCCCAGGCCAATCGGAGCAGGGAGACAAAAAAATTCCTACCTGGCCCCATCAATGACGACCGGCTAATCCCGCACTGAAGTAGGGTGAGGAGGGTGGGCCGAGCACGAGGCGAGACTGAGATTGGAGGGCAGAACGGCAGCATACAGCCTTGTAGCTCCGCCCCCTTAAGCTACACCCCAAAGCAGGGCTGGTCTTTTCTGCCTCCCTCCTGCCAGGGAGGCAAATGGCTGCCACCAGCCTAAGGGGCTTAAGCCCCTGCTGGAATGGCAGTATTTAGTTCTTTTCCTTTTTCTCCCTTTTTCTTTTTGTAATTTATTGTGTTTAAAAGCTTCTATATAAAAACTGTTAATAATTAATCAATATTGCTTCAAGGCTTTGGGGATTACATATGCCCTGTCTTCTGCAGATACATTGGCTTGGATCCAGGATAAAGAAGAGGAAACATAAACAGACTAAACATAGTTCCACTTGTGCATAAACTTGTGCAACATCTAGTATTTTCCTCCCTATATATCAAAGTGCTTAGAAATAGGATATTTTAATAATATGAGAGAGTGTACATACAATACAACTCTCTCAAATTGTGTGGATAGCTCAAAAGGCTGATGGCGTCTGTGTAGTTAACAAAACACACATGAGACATTGTGTGGAGAAAAGAGGCCAAAACTTTATTGGTTACAGAGATGGGAGCATCAGCACAGCATAGGGCATGGATACCTGCATTGGCTGACCTGCCTGGCAGCCGATGACCCCCTCACCCCTTCAGCCTGCCTGCTGAGAAGGGGGAACCACAGGATGACAGTTAGTGGGATCCACAAAGGGTGGTGGCCTCTGTGTGGTTCCCCCGTCATCTGGAAGCAGGCATGCCCTGACAGCCACTGAGCTATTTAAAAAATGACAGGAATTAGGTGCCCAAGTGCAGCTTATTTGCATTATGGTGATTGTAATTTGCAATCAGTAGATTATGATTTTAGCGCCAAAAATGGAGTATAAAAGCATTTGTTTAACAACAGGGTTTCCTTATTTTTCAATTTACTGGCTATTAAAACCTTTTCGGTAATACACATGATCTTAACACATTGGCCCTTTTCGCACTTACGGTTTAAACCGCCATTTATGAGCATTCGCCCCGATCGCAGTGGCTTCGGCATTGCACCTGTTCATTTCACACTGTCCACTGCAATTTCGATTTGGTGTCTGTGCTTCATTTCAAAACCTCGGTGCAATTTTGGGCTTTTGGGGCCTTGCAATTCACGTCACACTTTTTTAAAAAAAATTGAGCATGCGTAGTAACGTTGCAATGTTGGAACCCTTCCCCCTTTTTGCTGATTGGGCTGTCCCCTGCCCACCGGAGAGGCAATTGGTGGCAGAGTTCTGGGGGAAAACATATACCACTCTCATTTTTTTTAAATCAAGCCAGGAAAGGGTTAAAATGCTGCCGATTAATCTCCTCCCAGGAAGCAGAGGCTTGTTTCCAAAGGGCTGTGCAAAATGCTTGGGTTTTTTCCCCCTCTTTGGCAAAGTCTGAAACATGCCTGGGAGGGAGGGAAAAGCAGCCGTTTAATCCTTTCCTGGCTTTTAAAGCCAGGAAGAAAGTGCAGGAACATTACAACGTTGCAACCCATTCTTGTCTTTAAAAAAAAAAAGAATGTGTGTGCATACCCTAAGGGAGGAAGGAGAAAGCAGCTATTTAACACTTTCCTTGATTTTAAAGCTAGCAGGGAATTAGCAGCAAGCTTAGGAATCATTCCTGGCTTTTGAAAAAAAATAAAACAGCATGCATACCGGGAGGAAGGAAACCAACGAAGAAGCAGCCTTATGACCCTCAGCTTGCTTTACTAAAAAAAATGGTGGACAAGGAGTTAAGAGAGCTGAGGAGGGTGGGAGTGGTTAATTCTGCACAAACCAATCAGCTCCCAGGGAAAAGGAGAGGGGGGAGAAGAGAAGCAAAAAGGAGGCAAAAGTGTTCACATTAGCAAAATGCGGGCCAGCTGCCAGTCGGCAGCGAACTTAAAAAAACATCGGGGTATGTCCGCAGGGGGAAAAATCGGGGATACAGCGGACAAAAAGCGAGACTGCATCCCATGACTGCTTTTAAGTGTGAAAACCTTGCAAACATGGGATGTGGAACAGGTACAAACGCGCTCTAAAAAACGAGTGCGAAATGTACCATTGATAGTGAACTATTTGAAACAATCATTTTACTAAATCTCGGGAGAGCAGTAGGACTGTCAAATGCATTATCACTTCTTTTACAGCTTTTAAAATTTCAGTTGAGAATTAAATACTTATGATAGATCATCTGGTAATGGTTTCTCCTTAAGTTAAAAAAAGATAATGCTGTAGATCAATTTGAGGAATGTAGAAGAATTTCTTGGGTTTAATTCAGTTCAAATTGTTGTTTCAGATGGGCTCCTTTCAGGCTGCATCCTAGATTTTCAATCGTTGATATATTTAACTTAAAATGAAGTTTGTCATCAATATAATATTGGGTTTAATTTTTTTGCCATTTATAACAGAAGAAAATGATCTATTTCTTAGTTGTTATGTATTTATTTGTTTATTATAAAAAAATCCTTCACTTTTTTCTTTTGTGACTTGAATGTTATTAAGGTTCATTGATGAGCATATTTCTACTACTAAATGTCCTGTTGGCCTCGCGTAGTAATCTTGCTGCAAATGTCGGCCAATCATTTCTTTGTTATGTTAATATCACAGAATTGTTTTTGGTGCTTCATTCAATGAGTGCTAATAATTCAAAAGAGACCCTGAGCCATAGGAGCTAGGAGGAGGTGATTCCACCCAGTGGACGAAAAGGAACACCTGGGTGTCTCTGTAAAGAAGGAGCAGTCTAGAGTTTGTTTTAAGCTATTATTTAAACTATATTTAAATTATTCTATTTTTTAATAATGTAGAATTATATTTCTCTTAAGGAGTTTTGCTCTAAAGCAATGACTTTATGAGTGACTTTACCATTGATCTTTGAGTTCCACTTTGGTGCGCTACAAATATTTCAATAAAATCAATATAATTATATTCATACCAAGCTAGTTATGTAGCAAACTTTGAATACTTTGTTAAGATGCCCATTGTACTATGCTGTCATTATACTATGCAAATTTTACAGTGAAAGATAAATTCTTCCACCTGCTTATTGCCTACAAAATATGAGCGGCAGTATCTTATCATAAACAAAGATAGGTGTAACTGCTGATGATAAATTAATCATGTTGATAAATTTGAGAATTGCAGTTAATTCAAAGCCTAGATTAAAAAAATAGCAGAAAACCGAAGGTGTTTAAATACGCATTTAAATATGGTTTCAGGTAGGTAGCCATTTTAATCTGTAGTAAAACAGTAGGATGTGAGTCCTGAAATATATGTGAAAATGTTATTGGTCTCTAAGGTGCCCTGGACTCAAATCCATTTAAACATGCAAGAACATGACAGACTTTGAGAGCAATCCTAAGCAGATCTACTCATAAGTAAGTCCCATTTTATTCACTAGGACTTAATCCCAGGAAAGTTCTTAGGTTTGCAGACTTTATCTAACTCTTAAATGCTAACAGAAATGATACCACATACACGTGACACAGGACAGAATTATAAAACCTGAATATGATCAGAGTAATGTCTCATCTCTCAGAGTAATGTCTCAGAAGATGGGGATATCTGGGAGTAGGCCCTCATATTAACTGATTGGCAAGGACAATATGATCCTCTACGGTTGTAGTTTTATCACCAGCATTTCGTGTTATGCCGAAAAATAGATTGATAACCAAGGGAGCTATTTTAACACCTGGGTATTTATGATGGACAGTACCAGTTAACAATGTAGCTGCTGCATTTTGCACCATTGAAGGTCATGATGAACACTTTTAGCCTTATGTACCCTATATTACAGCAATGTAACTTGCATATAATCAGGGCATTGATAACTGTGGTGATGTCTTTCCAAGAAGGTATGCTGCTTGTCATCAATTAAAGTTGAGAAGCATTCTAACCTATAGAAACGGTTTCTGCTGCCAAATTACACCCCATATAAAAACATGGAAAATGGCCATGAAGGCATGCTGGAGTTATGTTTAAATCTGTCCATTAGAATGGGGTTGACTGAAACAGAAAGAGACAGACAGGTGGCTTAAAACTGGTATCAGCTCTTACCTTGAAATTGAAGGAAGCTTCCACTAGTGATTTAGATTCTTTAATTACAATTATTAAATTTCATTTAATATATCTTAATCATGTTTTGTCTTGATTTAATTCAGTTTACGCCTTTAAGTGGTAATTCAGTTATTAGACTGAGTTAAAGATGGCTCCAATAAGAAGAGGCTTGGCCTTAGAGGTGGCAGGTTAAACGCTGGGGAAAATGAGCAAGCCAGTGACCACCCTTGGCATATCTCCATTGATGGGGAATTGGGGTCTGGTCAGGAGCAGCTGGATGCTTTACAGCCCAGTTGTGAGGACAGGCACCTTGGTGGGGAACCTCAGGACAAGCCAGTCCCCCCTCGCCACTTTACGGCCAGGTGAGGGAGCTTTAAAGGGGTGAACCACTTTACCTAGCCAGGCTGGGTCCCAGCCATACGATGGATGGCTCGCACCCGGAGCAGCAGGTGGATCACCCAAACAGGTCAGGGTGGAGGTCTAGGAGTGACCCCAGGGCCTGACCCGTACCACTAGTTAGGCTCTTGCCATGTTGACAGATCTGTTGTTGTAATATTAATAAAGAGGTCCTTTAGTTCCCAATATTTGTGTCTGCCTCTTCATTCTGATTCAGGGGGCAAAAGCACTCTAACCTATAGAAACTGCTTCTGCTGCCAAATTACACCTCATAGAAAAACAAGGAAAATAGCCATGAAAGCATGCTGGAGTTATGTTTTGATCCCTCCATTAGAATGGGGTTGACTGAAACAGAAAGAGATAGGTGGCTTAAAACTGGTATCAGCTGAAGGAAGCTTCCACTGGTGATTAGATTAACTTTAATTACAGTTATTACATTTCATTTTATATAACTTAATCATGTTTTGTCCTGATTTAATTCAGTTTACGCCTTTAAGTGGTAATTCAGTTATTAGACTGAATTAAAGATGGCTCCAATAAGCCTACCACCTACTGAAAAAAGGTTTACCCTGCTTAAGTAGTAGGAAATATATTTGATAAAAATGTAAAAGTGATTTAGAAAATTGAATAGGAGGATCAAAGGCAATAAGTGATTTTAAGGGATAAGAAGTGATCTCTGTTGCCGCTGTGTTAGTGGGAATAACTACTAATTTATTTTCAGATTTGATTCTGGCATCCCATAGTTATGTATGTATGATTACTACATAATATTAGCACTCCTCCCAAAGATATGAATTTTCAAGCTGTAAAATCTTGCCTTTAATCCTTTTTTTAAATAAATGACTTTACATTCTCTACTTTTGCCTATGACTCAACCATTTTATTGCTATGATTTTTTTTTTTGGAATTCTGTCAACAGAACCCAATGATATTCTTAATGCATCATTAAATAAAACTGTGTCTAAGAAGACTGAAGTGGTGTTTGTACAAAATGAATTACTTTGAAATAGAAATTGCCCTAAAGGAAATAGAAGAGTAATTAAAAGTTTGTAGTAGAAGATTCATGTTGAAAGGAAAGTACAGCACTTGAAACTTACGTAGAAAGAAGAATGCAAACAGTTTTCAGAAGAGGAGTTTGATCTGTTCATGCCAAGGGAGAGAAAATCCAGTCTCCTGCTCCCCTCCACAATTTTTGCACTGTACAGACATTTATGAAACCTAAAGCTGAGACTCAGAGAAAAGATGATAGAAATCTATTCTCACAGGGTATATATACCACTCTGATTTGAACGTTTTCAAGTTAAGGTGACACCTGCAATCCTTTGCAAGTATTGATCACATATATATTAATGAGTCATACAAAGAAACTGGAATAAACAACAACAACAACAACATTTGATTTATACACTGCCCTTCAGGACAACTTAATGCCCACTCAGTGGACAAAGTATGTCATTATTATCCCCACAACAAAACACCCTGTGAGGTGGGTGGGGATGAGAGAACTCCAGAGAGCTGTGACTAGCCCAAGGTCACCCAGCTGGCTTCAAGCGGAGGAGTGGGGAATCTAATCTGGCTCTCCAGATTAGAATCTCATGCTCTTAACCACTACACCAAATTGGCTCTACACCAAAAGTATTCTTATAGTTTAATTTGATGATTTCCCCCCCTCATAATTTGATTATTCCTCTTTATATATTGGCTGTTTGTGGGGGCAGCAGGCTCTCCTCCAGCCATCATCCAAATTTGGTTAAGATCCCTACCGCACCACTCCCAGAAACCCTACCTGAGCAGGCAGCGGGCAAGGTACCAATAGTAAATAATAGCTTGGCTCCAGAGCCTGGCAGCAGCCCTGGAACCTTGTGTGTGGTGGGAATCCATATCCCACCACACACAAGGAAAATTCAAGCTCCAATGCACTCTCCCTGTCTCTCTATCAAAATGCCAAAAGCAGCTGTCTCTCCCTCTCCACTGTCTGCAAAGACTAGCCAGAGCTGGGAGCCCCCCTCCCCCATGGTCTTTGCTCTCTTGTAACAATTTGGAGCGCCACACTTGGAAGGAAGACCTGCCTATCAAGCTAAATTGGGCTTAGATTGGGGTTTCCAGGGCAACAGCAGGAGTTCCGACAAAGTTCAGGCAATCCCTGCCTAAGTTGCCAAGGGAATTGATTGCAGGTGCCAGACTGTCTGGTTTGATGACCAGCAACGAACAAGGCTTGCAACAACTACCTGTTCGTTTAGAATGGGGCCTCACGAACAGCTTATTCTCGAACAGCAGATTGGGCTGTTTGTAGCTTTTTTTGGTTCGTATTGCTGTTCATGCCCATCTCTAGTCTCAGGTAGAGTGAGTGCCAAACTGATCAGTAGCTTAAGAGAATGAAAAACTGTGCATTACAAAGCCTGTCATTTTTGGTTACATTTCCACCTCTGCTTGCACTTTAATAAGTGACACAACAACAGGAAATTGGCAGTGAAAATCTACTTTCCCACAACAAGTACTGTCTAGTGCAACAGTTGAAGTTGTGGACTGTATTAATGTCAGCTTCTTTCATGGAAGCAATGTCATAATGTGATTATGAAGTCATCTTGTAAATAACTGCTCTCTGTTTCCTTCATTGAGACGTTTGCAAGGGCGAAGCCTAATTTCTCTGGTCTTGTAGCCTCCAAACACACATGGATCCATCCTATATATACAATATCATACATAAGGAGTAAAAGTTCCTATTTTAATTTTGAAATTACAAAAAAATAGGCCACGTCATGGTAATGTGGTCAGGGTAACCCCGTTAAATTGCACTTATTCTCAACCTTGATTGTAAGTCTTTGATTATCAAAGGACTAGCTACTGAGGTGGGGAATTATTATAGTAAAAGAAACTAATTATTATAATAAAAAAGCAACAATTTGAATCCTTAGCCTGGTTTCAAGCCTGGTTATGAGACTGAAACAGCCTTGATCACCCTGATGGGTGATGTGTGCTAGAAGATAGACAGAAGGGCCCTGCTGATTTCTCTGGACCTCTAAGCAGCTTTTGACACCATTAATCATGATGTTATTCTGACCCACCTTCTGGGTTGAGGTGGGAGGTGTTGTTTTGCCATGGTTCTGGTCCTAACTGGGTAGCAGAAGGTGGTACCTGGCGACTGCTGCTCAGCTCCTTAGTCTCTGGCCTGTGGGATCCCTCAAGGCTCCATTTTGTCCCTTATGCTTTTCAACATCTACATGAAATTACTGGATGAGTTCATCCAGAGATTTGGGCTGGGTTGGCACCAATATGCGGATGACACTCAGATGTATCTCTCCAGCCAATGTCAGGTATGCTGTAGAAGCTTTGAACCTACCTGGAGGCAGTTTTGGAATGGATGCAGGTAATAAACTGAAACTTAATCCCAAAAAGATGGAGGTGCTACTGGTGAGCGAAAAGTCTGACCAGTGACTTAAGGTGTCACCTGTTTTGGATGAGATTGCATCCCCTTTGAATGAACAGCTCTGTAGTTTCGGGTTTATCTTGGACCCAGGCCTACTGCTGGATAAGCAGGTGGCAGCTGTGGCTGGGAGTGCCTTTTACTAGTTTTGACTGGTTAGTCAGCTGCTGCCCTTCCTGGGCAGAAAATATCACTGTGGTTCATGCCCTGTTTACTTCTAGATGAGATTACTGCAATACACTCTTTCTGGGGTTTCCCTTAAAAAATATTTGGACACTTCAGTTAGTGCAGAATGCTGCAGCCAGGGTATTGACTGGAGTGGCTCATAGGGACCATATCACTCCAGTCTTGGCTTGTCTACACTGGCTCCCAATCTGTTTCCCAACACAGTTCAAGTTGCTGGTGTTGGCCTTTAAAGTCCTATAAGGCTTGAGTCCCTCTATTCCTTTATGAACCTACTTGACCTCTTCAGTCATATTCTTAGATGCTGTTTCAGTTGCCTCTAGGCCCACATACCTGAAGGCAAAATTTAGTGACTTTATTAGTTATCTTCTGGGAAGAATCTGCAAGAAGGAGGGAAACATAAACTTGTTCAGATCTTCCTGGTAAAGCAAACAAGATTGGAGCTGTATACTGGGATCAAATGTTATAGAATGACCAGTGCAGCAGAACATGGTTGATAGACTCTACTTGCCTGTATGGCAAGGGCAGAGCCATACAGGAACATGATGGTATCTGCTTTTCAGGGTGATAATTTAAAGGGACCTGCTGCTGCAGGAAAAGTTTAAATGGCCATTTCCCCGCCGCTCCAAGCAGTGGAGAAATGGCCATTTAAACTGCCCCTTTCCCTGCCACTTTGCAGCAGCATGGAAAGGGGCATTGCTCTTTAAAACGAACCAAATGGAACCAGTAGACCAGTTCCGTGGAAGTTCATGGAAACGAGCTTCCACAAAACACTGGTTCACTGATTTTATTTTACCTTTATTTTCTTATTCCTTTTATTCTTATTATTACTGTTGACTTTCTGGAGCTGATTTGAATTGAAATACATTTTGTAAATGTGAATGTTTCTAAGGCTTCTGAGATTAGATGGATTCCAACCCGAGAGGGCTTTCTCATTCATGGCACCAAAACTTGAACTCTCTCCCCAGAGGGACGTATCTGTTTCCCTTTGTTTCAAACTTCCACCAGAGGCCAAAAACCTTTGGTTCATTTTATGTTCTCTCAGTGGTCCTTATTTCCTGTGCTATGCTGTTTTTATGTTTTAATATGAATTTTAGCTTGGCTTTAATTGTTTTAATGATGTGTTTTTGTTTGGTTTCAATAGTTTTTAAGTCTGCTTTAATTATGCATGTTTTTAATTTGATCTGATGACAAATCATTGGAAGAAAACCCATGAATTAAAACTAGAACAAGTCCTAACTGGAATGGAGCTTGAAGAATCTTCTGGGTTTAGCTGGGTTTTTACTAATCACGTAGATTTCAAGTTTCTTTTGGAGAGAGTTAAAAGAGGGAGGCCTTGGCCTCTGTACCCTGCTTGTTGACCCTATGGGAACTGGGCTGCTGTGTGAAACAGATTGCTGGTATAAATGATCACTGGTCTGATACAGCATTGCTCTTAAAAGTATACTAAAACTGAGAAGGGAAGATTAATGGAAACTCTTTTCACAGGTTTACTAGTTCCTGGATTGTAGCAGAGGATTAAACTTCCCAGCCTCTAAACTTCTCTGCCTCCACAGCCACTCACCTGACTAGCAAGGAGGAAAGCATTGGGAAAAGGGGGGGCAAGCCTGAAGCATGTATATTTACATACGCCCACAGCACTGGAAAATGATGTCATTTCTGGCATAATGCGTAAGTGGAAAGTCACTAGAGATGGGAACAAACAGGAACAAACAAACAAGATGTCCGTTGTTCGTTGCCATCCATGAACATGGATTCACAAACATCGACGAACATGACCTGTTCATGAACATGTTCATAGTTGGAGGTTCATGGGAGCCAGAACAGCTCCCTTGGGACTTAGCTGAACTTGAGCCGGGAAAAGCATGATCCATGGGTCTCCCCCTTTCATGTCATTCTCTTCACAGTGGCAAAACCTGGCCTGTCTGCTGGAAGCTACTTTGAGGGGTTACAAACGGACCTTCCCAATGTCCAATACCCACCAGATTTGCAGGGGACATAGTCCCCACTGTCCTCTGAAGACCCCCCAAGTTTCAGAGAGATTGCACCCCAGGAAAGGCATGGGTCTCCCTCTTTAATGTCTCTTTCTCTTCACAGTGGAAAAAACTAGACTGTCTGCTGGAAGCTACTTTGAGGGGTTACAAGCCAAAAGGAAAGCCAGAAGGAGTTCAGACAGTCCATGCCTATGTTGCTATGGGAACTGATTGAAAGGTGCCAGACTATCTGGCTTTATGAATGACTGACAAACGCCACGAAGAGGGCTTGGAATGAACACATGTTCACTGGAAATGGGGCCTCACGAACAGCTTACGCACGAATAGCAGATTGGGCTGTTCGTGGCTTTTTTTGTTCGTATTGCTGTTCGTGCCCATCTCCAGTCACAACATGGGCTGATTCCATAAAAATTGGCCTCCAGCCAATGGGAAAAATAGGTATGGGAAAACAGATAAAACTGGATGGGAAAATAGGTAAAACTGGTGTTATGTGCAGCATACCCCATAAGGATTGAATGAACATCTGTTTTTAAAGTGGCCTTAGTAGACATGCCCGTAAAATTACTTGAACCTTTATCTTAATTTCAGTAAATGATAATTGAAAAGGCAATACTATTTGCCAGTTATGCAAATTTATTATCTCTTGTTAGCATATCTGTATCATTCAAGATCCTGTAGATGGCTTTTAGTTTTAAAGTCTCTTTAGATCTGAAGTTGGAATGTATTCTTATTAAGACTGCATTTTTTATTTGGAAGGACATGAGTTGCTTGATGTATACAAATCCTATTAATTGCAGTGAGATCTTCTATTTAGTTGCATCAGAATATTTTAGTCCTGGTGTTTAGCCAACAGTAATATTGGAAAGACTATATTTGATGTGTATTCAGTTGACCAGTGGAAGCCAATATATAACACTCGCACAGCACACAAATAGTTATTTTAAAATAGCTAGCTCTTTCTTAGGTTGTAGTGTTGGATACTGCATGATTGCTGCACAAAAGTAATCATTCACAACTGGATTTTCTTAAGGTCGACAAGACACTCTAGTTACAAATAATTGCTATAGTGTAATGAATATTGATAATACAAAATCCAACAGTGTGTGAAATGCAGTTTAGGTATTAATTTGGAGTAAGGCTGTGGAAGAGGGGTTGTTTGAGCAGAGATTTGTGGAAGCCTTTCAGTAATGTAGCTGAGCAGCATTTCTTGACAGTGGAACTGCAGTCCTTATGGGGTAATGAGAATTCACTTGGTTGCATGCTGTAGGCTTTGAGGAGGAAGAAGTACCTGGAAGTATCCTGGGTCTTGCATCTGTTTGTTATGGCTTATTGTTGGCTGAGATCAGGAATGCACCTCTGCTACTGTTATCTGTAATCCTATTCCATTTTCCTCAAAAGCTCTGCAATACTTTGTTAGTTTACCTAACAGTTTCTGCATAACTGAAAACTCAATCTCTCTGTTTTATGGGGGTTACTCACCTGTGGACTGTTATTGATATCTAGCACATCATTATGTGCCACTCGTTCACACTTGAAAGGAATAGATCATGTTCCCTGTATGGAGGGGATAAAGGCAACAAAATAAACACTATAATCTGAATTAATTGCAGTCCTGTGAATTCATGTTGGCCTATTAATAGTGATTTGTTTGTGAAGCACACACTGCTTAATGAAATCTATCTTTGTCCATTCATCCTCTTATTAGCGAGTAGAATTGGTCTTATTCTTTAGGAAATGTATTGTTTAATTTGTTGATACATTAAATTTTGATCAAAATGGAATTGGGGAAATAAATACAGTTTAACTGGAAACGGAATTATTTAGATTTCAATTTTTTTAAAAAAATCACTGAATGGACTCAATGACCCAATTACAAAAATATTTGGTAACTAGCCATGAAATGGAAAGGGAATGAAGAGAAGCTCATAAAATCTTGCATCCTGTTGGGAACTCAGATAGACGCAATATGCATATTGACACAAAGAGTAATTGTCATGAACAAGACAAACTGGCATTTGTTATCTTTCTATGATGCTACAGTAGCATGAAGAGAGGAAATGCCTCTCTGTACGCAGCACAAGGAAACTAACTCATACTTTTAAATCTCTATTCAAAATCAAAAATACCTAAGATATTTGGGGTGGGGATGGAAATTTGCAGAACATTAGTTATTATTATAATATTACTTCTGCAATATTAATGATACTATAACAACAAAATAAAATACAGTGTGTTTACACTGGAGAAATAAAATCTTATGTAGGAAGAAGTATGTGTACTACCTTGACTTGCAGAAGTAGCACTCATTTTAGGTGTTAATTCCATTGTTATATATGTGTCATACTCTTGTAATGGACTTATTTGAAAGAAACTTTGTAGGTATGAAGGATATTACCATGTTTCTACCCAAAATAGGGTTCCCAAGGCAGTGAACATCTAAACATTAGCAAACAATTTAAAACAACATTTAAAATAGTATTAAAAACAATTAAATAAACACACACACAAACATGAAACACTAAGAACAGGAAGAAGGGCCAATAACAGTTAGGGGGGAGGGTATGCCAGACAAAACAAAAAAGTCTTCAGCCACTGGTAGAGGACAGCAAAAGAAGAGGACAGACTATTCTCTCTGGGAAGAGAGCTCCAAAGTTTTGGCACCACCATTGGGAAGGCCTTTTTCTGGAGTTGCCACCAAATGGCAGGGGTGCTGCTAGCATGGTTTCTGAAGATGATTGTAATAGATAGATTTTTATGGAAGTAGGCAATTCTCAAGGTGCTGTCCCCAAGCTGTGTAGTGCTTAAAGGGCAATGCCAGCAACTTGAATTAGGCACAGAAGCTATTTGGAGCCACAGTATGTGGAACAAGAGAACTAGAGATGGGCAAGAACCGGATTATGAACCCAAAAGACCGACAAACCAGCCTGGTTCATGGTTCGTGAACCAGTGGTTCATGGAAGCTCGTTTCCATGAACTTCCATGAACTGGTCTACTGGTTCGTTTGATTCATTTTAAAGAGCAATGCCCCCTTCCCTGCCACTGCAAAGTGGAAGGGAAAGAGGCATTTAAACCCATGGATCAGCTGCTTGTCGGGGAGATCCCGGCTGGCCAGCCAAGCCTCGCTGTTTAAATGGCCATTTCCCCACCACTCGGAACGGTGAGGAAATGGCCATTTAAAGAGTGGGTGAGGCTTGGCTGGCCTGCTGGGAGTTGGCCTGCCGGAAGGCTTGGCTGGCCTGCTGGAAAATGGCCATTTAAATTTTGGGTGGGCTGGCCGGCTGGGAATTCCCAGCCAGCCAGCCAAGCCCCACTGTTTAAATGGCCATTTCCCCACCACTCGGAGTGGCAGGGAAATGGCCATTTAAAGAGCAGGTGGGGCTTGGCTGGCTGGCCCCACCCACAGTTTAAATGGCCATTTCCCTGCTGCTGGGAGCGGCCTTGCTGTTTAAAAGTTCAGCTGCTTGTTGGGGATCTCCCCGGCAAGCAGCTGATCCAGAGGTTTAAATGCCTGTTTCCCTGCTGATGCTAAGCGGCCAGAAAGGGGCATTTAAAACCCACAAACCATCGACTGGTTCATGAACTTGCCCCAGTTCATGGGAGTTCATGGTTCCTGGTCTGTGAAAATGCCAGAAACCACGAAGTGCACGGTTTGTTTTTTTCGTGGTTCGTGCCCATGTCTAAACAAGACTAGAATGATATGGTCTTCCTTATGACCCACCCCAATCAACATTCTGGCTCAGCATTAGTAATCTATTCTAGTGGCAGCAGTGCAGGTCCCCCAGTGGGAAGATCTTTTCTGCCTGGAATAGGGTTGCCAGATCCTCTGGAGCTAAACCCAGGATGCAAGGGGGAACTTACCAGAGCTCTTTCTTGTCATTCCAGGAATGACGGGGTGTGTGATTTGATAAAAATCAGCCCCTTCTGTGTCATGCTGGGGATAACATTCCTGGTGCAACACAGAAGAGCTCTGGAGCACACTCCCACATGCTCCAGAGCTGTTGGGCCCCTTTCTCACACCCCACCACACACAGCCAGATGTGTGGGGGTGGAGGCTGAGAGTGGGAGACTGGTAACTCTAGAATGGGAAGAGTACAGGTGGCAAGCCAGCCAAAGCTGGTTAAAAGTGCCCCTGTCCACAGCTGTCATCTATTTTGGATTGGATCTTCCTCCTACCAGTAACATCTCCATCTTGCCAAGATTAAGTTTCAGTTTTTTAGCCCTCATCCATCCCAATACTGCTTCCGGTCACCTGTTCACAGTTTGCATATGATATGATGTAGAGGAAATTTGGTAAGGAGGATATTAATTTATACTCAGCTCTTCCTTGGGACAACATTTATTATGCTTTCAAGATGATCTTATATCTTTGTGGCAACTCTTTGAAATAGATTAGTGGTTACGATGGGCTTAAAGTCATGCAGTAAATCTGACTCTGATGCACTGATGAAAGGTAACTTACTATCCATCACATCACTCTGGCTCTCCTCTGTATCGCCTGTGCTACACAATCTCCATTATTAGGTTAGCTCCAGATGCGGATCTAGACATTATATTTAACAAATGTAGCTCTCTTGTGATTGTGGTAAGAAATCTCAGCTTCTGGTGGAAGAAGTATTTTGAATTTTATTTCAATCAATGCATAATTATAATCTTCCCAGTGGTGAAAAGTAAGGGTTTGATCTTCCCCCATTTCTATCATTGACTACTTCTAATATAATATATGAGTTTAAATGTATGTTTTTAATTCTACCCATGCCTCCAGAGAAAATAAAAATTAATCAAGGAAGTGCAGGCAAACTTTGAAATGCAGCCACTAGTGCTACAACAAATTTGGCCTTAATGAAGCTAGAATGTTGCTTATTTTTTATGTGATAGAGTAGGCTGCTGAACTCTTCAGTTGCAATAATTTTACTTCTTTGGAGGAAGCTTTGAACTTCTTTTTTATGGTCTTTGTGAAATATCATAGATCTTTGAATTCTAATAATGTCTTTGGAACATTATCTTCAGTGTCAGCCAGAGCCATTTCACTTTTTACTCTCAGTACAAAATGTTGTCTCACTCTGAAAGGTAGCTTTAAAAAAAAAATCAGTACCGGTGTATATTAAGGACTTTGAATCTATGCTGCATTTAAATTCACGTAATTGTTAAGCTACAAAGACAGGAACCTGTGTGAATATAATACTGTGCAAATCTGAGTCTGCAGGCTAATTTTCCAAATGTTATCTTTAAAAAAAAATCTTCCACTTATTTGAGAAACCCAGAAGCAGAAGAGCAATCTCAGGAAAATACCTGCTTTGTTATTGTGATGCAGTTAGAGCTTTGCTGAGTGAGACAATTTTTCAGCTATAAAGAATTGTCTCAACAGACTTGTTTTGCTTGAGTAACTAAAATCAGAGATTCTTCCTTCTCTATAGCTCTATACAATACATTTTTATTATCAGTCTCAGGTATTGTAGGGTGATATGGCACGATTCATATAACTATTGACTCCTGTCCTGATACCTGGAGATTTAAGGAAGGTTTGCCCTTATCCTGAGAACAAAGTTCACTGTCTACATATAGTCATTCTGGTCATTAACTTGCAGAAGCTGATACTTTCCAGATACAGTCAGATGTCATCAAGAGTAGGGATGTGCACCAAGAACAATTGTTTTGGTTTCAATTCCAGGGATTCCAGAATAATTCCTTCCCATTACTAGTTTGTTCCGGATAGGCCAGTGCCAGCTTGGAACTGATCCATTTTTTTTTCTTGTTTTCATGAGTTGTGGCCCATTGTGTATGCATTGGCTGCACTGAAAAGAAAGCCACACTGTTCTTTTCAAGGGTGGGTAGATGAGGGAAGTGGGGCTCTGAGGCAGCTGATTTCACTCTTAATCAAAAACTGCATTAACCATTAGTTCCCCTTCTAGATTCAAACAAATGATCCATTGAAGTTTTCCTCAAGCACAAAAACACACACAATGATAGACTCGTAGAAGGTGAGTGTTTGTAGGCAGGGCAGTGGCAGCAGGGCACTCCCAAGGAGAGTGCTCCAACCAGTGTAGTGCAGCAACATTAAAAACAATCCTGGTTCATGTTAACTTTTTTTGTGTGTTCTATAGTGCCAGTAACTTACTGCCTTTGTGTTCTGTTGTTGCCTCCTGCTGCTCTGTTTCCTTGTGCTTTGTAGTTTTGTTTTCACAATAAGGGGCAGATCCAAATCCTTCCTTTTCATGTTCAGCATTCCACTGCAAAATGGGACTTCTCAATCACAATCTTTTCCATTGCCTAGGTGCAGGCAGGCAAGCAGAATGACTGGCTGAATCTCCACCTCCTCCTCTTGCCCAAACATACCTATGTTTTCCTTTTGCTGTGGGGGCAGGCAGGATTGTTTTTGAAATGGTGGAGTAGATACACATTTGGCATTTATTTCAGAAAAAGAAAGATCCCTGAAAGACTATGGAAGCAATCATAAACAGGCCTACTCTGATGTAAGTCCCAGGGAAATGTCTTTTGAATTGCAGCTTATGATTGAAGCGTCCCTTCCAAACATTTCCAAAGATGATATGAAGGGAGGGGGTCTAACCTTGCAAGGACCTGAGGGAGACAATGCCAGTTCCTAGGTAGTGAGAGGGTGGGGGAGGGAGATGCAGTCATGCACATTGGTTTCATTCCCCTGTCCTGCTCACAGAGTTAATAAATAACAGTCTGGATCAAGAGATACTGCTAGTGGTGGATACATCAGAATTGGTTTGGTAGATGTTGGATTGCCGAGGTGACAGGATGTCACAGTTTACAGTGAAAGCTTTACCTATCTTACAGATACCAGAAATGAGGCAGAAGGATGACATGGAGAAAGAAGTTAATTACCAAGGAATGGAGGGGGAGAGGATTACATGTTAGCCTCTCTACTCCACTGCCAAACCTAGAGTTACTAGGAGCATGGCCTGGCGACCAGCTGGAGATGGGGCCATGAGCAATGGCATGATGTCACTTATTGAAGAAAGGGTAGATAATGTCAGTTTTGTCTAGGAATCATCAGAAACTTTATGATAAAATCATAGAGTTTCTGGCAATTCCTAGTAAGGATTGATATTGCTTACAGGCTTTCCATGGAAGTAATGTCACATTATCAAGCAGATGACCGTTTTCTGAGGGCTTGGCAGCCCTAGCCATACCAGAGAATTAGAAATGGGAAAAGGAATCAGGATGCGAAAGATGAGCCCTGGGCTCATCAGCAACCCCTTTCTCTCACAAGCAGCAATTCCAGATCTAATTTAGATCACAGTACAAAGTTGTGTAAGATGCAAGCCATTATATTGTAGCAAAAACCATATCAATACTGAATCTAATAGTTTTAGACCTGTGAAGCAGTGGTGGTGACATAGACTCAATTTAAGGTATGGGCTATCACATAAAAAACTGTTCATGGCTTTGGTCTCTCATATCTTCAGGAGTGCCTCTCCTATGCTCTGCAACAAAAGCTTCATTCATCTGAGCAGGACCTTCTGCAGGTGTCATCCTGCATTGGGCAAAATCAGCTGTCCATACACATGCTTTCTCTGTTGTGGCCCCCATCTTATGGAATGTCCTGCCTGAAGAGGTAACAAAGGTTTTCCCATTTCTGGCTTTCTGCAAATTCTGCAAAACTAAATTATTCAAGAAAGCATTTCTACACAGATAATAGAGTTGCACGGTACAGAAAGATTTAGAAAACTACTTGGGTAAAGGTTTAGGGACTATGGTTTATACTACTATGTATAGCTTGTACTGCCTGTTGCTATAAGTACGGTGTACTTTAGGCATCTTTTAAAGAGTCCTGTTAAAAAGTATGCTTTGCTTCAGTTCTGTTTTCAGATTTCTGGTTGATTCCAAATTTCTACAATCCAAATCCTACTGCATCATTTATTGGATATCTCGTTCTGCTGATGGTATTAACCTACTCTATATAATCTGTTTCAAGTCCAAGTGAGAATGGCAGACTATAAATAATGTAAATAAATTAAAATAATGACTGATTTAAATGATGCTAACATGGCTTTAGTTTAATTTTGTGTTTATCTGAACCTACTGTTGTAAGATTCAGGATATATGATGCTGTTGGATCTGGCTTCCAGTTGTCTGGCATTTCAGTATTCCCATCACCAGAAAATGTATTATGATTGCTAAAGAAAACCAGGATCTGGAAGTACTCTTACAAGTGTCTTGGATTGCAATAATTTAAATGTACTAATCACAATGTACTGAGAACCGTGTTCATTTAATCACACTATACTGAAAATAGTTTCAGAAGAGGTGCAATGATTACTTGATGAGAGTTCTTAAAACTCTCAGGCAAAACCATAATTAAGGCAATTAATACCTAGTGATTAGTACCCATACTCACTTGCGTACTTTGTGTACTGGGATAATCAGATAAAGATCTTCCTCCTCTAAATGTTCTTACTATAAATACATTCTGCTGTAACATTTTAAAGGCTGTGCTTCATGGAAGAGTATGTATATTATTAATCTGTTAGCAACCTTGGTGATCATGGTAAGGGCAGAAAGGCAAGGTATACATTTTGAAAATAAGTAAGAGTAGAGAAAGAAAGAGCTTAAATACATGAAAAAATCCAACCTCAAAAAATCCCAAATCCCTCCTCTTATTGGAAAGAAATACATTCAATTATTTACATAGTTCAAATGATCTTGTCTTACAGTAAGTCGTAAAAATGAATAAGATTGCATATCTTTTGATTCAAGAAAGAGAAAAAAAGTTTATATGTTTTAGACAAAATATCTGCCTGGAATATCTCAAAGAGATAAGAGTAGAGGGATGTTTCCTAAGAGCCAAAACACACGTTAAGAAATACCTAGGTTCAGCACGTGTTCTCTTACCTCAAGGTTTGCCGGGATCTGTAGGCGTCCTGGAAGCTTAAAGTTTAGCATTTACAGAGCAGCAAAAAGGGGAAGGGAAATACAGGCGCCTGTATTTTAAGCTTTAAGCTTCCAGGACGCCTTTAAGCTTCCAGGATGCCTACAGATCCTTTAAGCTTCCAGGACTTTAAGCTTCCGGGACGCCTACAGATCTTTAAGCTTCCAGGACGCCTACTTTAAGCTTCCAGGACGCCTACAGATCCCGGCAAACCTTGAGGTAAGAGAACACGTGCTGAACCTAGGTATTTCTTAACGTGTGTTTTGGCTCTTAGTGGACCAGTTTAGAGACAGGAATCCTCCAGGTGAACATTGTAATATAAAATGAAGCTTGGAACAATAATGATCTCAAAGGATACCAGTCAAAGATCATTTAAAGTCATTCTGTTGTATAAATAAAATAATATTTACAATTGCATAAATCTAAAGTAAATGTAGAACTATTAGATAACATGTTTTTTTTAAAAAAAACTCAGTCTTGTTCCCTGCCTGTTGACTATAAGGAGATTAGTCAAAGTCTTATTGAATGATCATTGGTGTAATACAAAGTTTTCACTAAGAGCTGAAAAATAAACTTCTAACCTGGTACCTGTACTGGTCTTGTACTGAATGATCATTGGAAAGACTAATCACACTTCACATAGTCTTGAAGTTTAGTGGTTAACATGTTTCTTTAAAACAATCAAAGAAAATGTTGGTGCCCCCCTCAAGTGGGAATAACTCCATAATAGCTTCATATTTTATTTCAAAGAATTGTAAATAAGTGTCAGCAGAAAAAGAAAAAAAGCAAATAGTACCAAGTATGTAACTATATTTATACATCCAACACTTAGGGGTGTGTGATCCAGCTTTCTGAACCAAGTTGATTCAGATCAGAGAATCCTGGATCTGATGTGGGGAATCAGATCAAAATAGCCAGATTAAACCTGATTAATTTGTCTTAATCTGGCAAATGCAGCTTCAGCCTATTGGCTGGCTGCTTCCTGGGCTTTCAGAGTCTTCCCATGGTTTTTTTTTCCAAGAGGGGAGGTGGAGGAGGTGAGGAAGTGAGGCAAAGGCAGGAGGGAGGGGGGAGGGAGTGGCCAATAGTGGGAGAGTAGGAGTTGGATGTCTGGCCAATCAGGATGTTCTGATGGGAGAGAGCCTTTTTCACACCAGCAAAGAGGAGATTAAAGCAGCCTGAATCAGAGCACAAGCTCCATTTTGAGGGATACTGGAGAGAGCATGCTGTATGAACACTGTTCTAGCCCCCAGCGGCTCTCTGCCTTGGATTCAGTACCTGGACTGTCTGGATCTCTTGGACTGCAGATAGCCTGGAGTGGAAGACAACCTGAAAACTTCTACCAGATCTGAGAGTCATAGACTCACTGTTTTTTCTGTCTTTTGATGAAGGGGGTTGGCCTGGTGTTTGGGAGTAATTGGAGAGGCATGCTGGTGGGGACTTACCTAATGTGCATGCAGTGTACACATGCTCTGGAATGTTCATGCATTGCACTGGGAATGATGTCATTCCAGGCACGATGCAGAAGCAATGGGTCACACTGGGAGCCAATTCAGTAACAACTGCCCCCAAATTTATGTTTGGGGCTGATTTTTACTGAATCAGCCTCCACCGTGACCCATCACTTCCATGTTGTACAGGGAATGATGTCATTCCCCATGTAATGTGAGAACATTTGCTCTGGAGTTTCCAGCCCCCATTTGCTCTGGAGATGACAGGGGGTGGAGACTGGGATCAGGAAATCCTCTGTCCTTACTCAGGGAAGGGGGAGGGAGTGTTAGTAACCCTACCTAGTGTAAGGCAAACAGTAACTGGTCCGCATTTTCTATTGTTCTTTATGTAAGAGGAAGAGAAAATGAAGCTCCTACTCTTCAAGCAACAGAATGGTTTCTCCCTCTCCCTGAAAGGGGCAGGTACAATTTTATTGCCCATGTGTTGAAGCTCTCATTTGTACTATAAGGCATGTGGCTCTCTCTGTGCTGCAAGATGGACAATTAATTTTTGCTTGTTCATGCTGTGTTTTTCCTCTTTTCCTTTCTCACTTGGAGAGCTGCTTTGCCCACCTCATCCAAGATGGCTGCCTCTTCTTGCTCCCATCTGGGAAAGCAGATAGCTTCTCTCCCTCTCTTTCTCAGCAGGTGGCCGCTGCAAATAATAATGGGGTGGGGAGTGGCGCTGTCAAAACAAGTGTTGGAAGTGTGCATTAGACGTGGGCTCTGAAAAAAATCCAGTTTCAGTTTTGGATACAGGGGTTCTGAACCAACTATGTGCAGTTATTATTTTTTCTGGGTGAGAAGTGGCCAACTCAGACTTAATCTGTTTCGGTTTTTTTGTTATCATGAGATTTGGCTCTGTTCTTTGCAATGAGGGCTCTTTGGGGCTGCTGCTTTTGCATGGAAGAGCATAAGTTACTCAGAACACAGTCCTTCCTCTAAACCATCTATCCAGTTTTCCTTCAGTTATATTGCATCCACACTCAATAACAGATCCTGAAGAAGGTGTCAGCAGCTGGGTGCACGCTATGGTGAGAAACTGGCTGGTGAAGGGAAAGTGGCTGTAGTGTGGCAGTGACATTAAAAACAATCCTAATTAGCTATCCTGATGTTGACCACTATGCACATTCAATTCACCTCTCCATAATAGCTCAGATACTGAGATCCACAGAAGAAACATTGTGGTCACAAATTCTAGAACCATTACACTCCCCAATGTCAATACATGAGATTATATGGTGCAAGCATCACCTTAGACCGACACAAATTGAAAACAATATATTTTGGTCATATCTATTAAAATTATGGGATCAATACAAATCTCAATTTGTCCCATCATTGAAACGATATTCAACTATCCTTTTACAGGACTGGTTTCCAGTAAACAGTGGAAATTTCTAAATAACATTCAGCTTTCTGACATATCTCATTTGGGACTCTTGGCAAAAAACAATCTAGAAAAGAAACTAAATACTACCATTCCATGGTTCACATATTTACAATTACTAAAAATGGCAAATAAAATACATTGAAAAGACATACTATCAAAACCTAAAACACACTTTGAAGCACTTTTAGAACCAAATACTTACCATAGAAAAGGGCTGATCTCTAAAATCTATAAAATTATTATGTATCTCAATAAGCCAAAACAATATATTTATCAAAATAAATGGCAACAAGATTGCAATATTCAGATCTCCCAAGACCAATGGAGAGAAATTTGGTCATCCTCCACATTCAACTCAAAAGCAGTAAATATAAAACTCCAGTCACTTAAAATATTAACATGTTGGTATTTAACCTCAAAGAAACTATCAGTTATTACATCAAAGTATTCACCTATGTGCTGTAAAAAATGTGGAAATATTGGCACATTTACTCATCTTTGGTGGCAGTGCCCCAAAATTAAAACATTATGGGTAGAGATTCTAAAACAAATAAAACTAATAACAAGTTATGATATACCTTTAGATCCCTGATTAATTTTTTTAAATCTATGGCAAAATCAAAATATACCATCTTCACGGTGAGATTTAATCAATAATTTACTAACGATAGCGAAATCTTCAATAGCCTATTTTTGGAAAAAACAATCACCACCTTCAGTGAATCATTGGACCTCTAAAGCGTGAGATCAGCTCATCATAGATAAAATAACAGAAACCTTAACTGATACCTCATCCTCATCTAATTTTTATGAAAAATGGTGGCCATTCTTAGATTTTATTGATAAGATAGAAGTACATCCCCCGAACCGTTTGTATCAAAATATTCTAGAAGTCTAGTTTTACAAGTTAACTATCCTTAATAGCATTTATGAATTAATCCTTGTTATGGATTCCACAGATTACAGTATTTAATTGTTTACGATATATATGTAAGCAACTTCTTTGTATACCTATATTGTTACTTTTTGTATTGGTTGTTTAATGTTTATTGTTCTTTATACTGACAATAAAAGTTAATTAAAAAAAAAACAATCCTACTTTATGTTCTCTTTTTCTTATTCTATAATGCCAGTAGTGCTTACTCCCAGGAAAATGTCTTTAGAATTGCAGCCTATGATTGATATCTTACAGGGCTTTTATCAAGTTTGATTGATTGACCACTTACAGCAACCCCCCCCCTCCGGCAGCACTTTTCCTCACAGCAACCATCCAAATGCTCTAATGGGGTGTGGAGACAGATCAGTGCCTGGGTAGCACCCCAAAACAATACAGCCCCCCTGGCTGGCAACACATGCTGTTTGGGCCGGGGGCTGGGTTTGCTGCCCTGGATGAAGGGAGGCAGCTGCTCCTTTCCTGGGCATCCGCAGATTTCCCTGGGAGGTGGAGCCAAAGGACATATATGCCTGATCCACCTCCCAGGCTCGCAGTCTTCTCCTTTGCTTGGCCCACCCACCCTCCTCATGGCAGTGCAAGATTAGCCAGTTGCTCATTATCAGGGCCAGGTAGGATTTTTTTTCTCCTGTCCTTATTGGCACTCATGGATGGGAGTATTTCACCTACCTTGCACTCTGGGGGTTGGTCACTAGCAGGATAGGATTTGAGTGGGACGGTGACCCTCTTGATGCATCCCCATTGGGGGAATAGGGGGTCTGTCAGGAGCAGCTGGTAGGCTTCATGGCAGCCAGTTGCGAGGGCAGACTGCCTGGTGGGACTCCTGGACAAGTCCGCCCCTATGGGCTCCACAGCAGTGGGGGGGGGTGGACCTTTAAAGGGGAACCACTTGCCTGGCTGCCCAGCACCTTCCATCCTTTGGAGGGCTCACCCCTGGGGCAGTTGGGGCTTGCCCAGGCAGGTTGGCAGAGGTTCTGTGCGACCCCAGGGCTTGACCTGCATCACTAGTTAGATCCCTTGCTGTATCCAAGTTTATGTTGAAAATAATAAAGTGGACCATATTTTATACCCAAGCACTTTGTCTGCCTCTTATTTTGACTGGGGGGGGGGGCAAACCCATTTGAACCCTCAATTAGGTCTACTCAGATGTAAGTCCCATGTTATTCAATAGTGCTTACTCCCAGGCAACTGTCAAATTGTAGCCTATAATAGAGGTCTGCACATGCCCTCTTCCAAGCATTTCCAAATTTGATAGGTGGAGAGTGGTCTCCCCTTGCAAGGACCCAATTGGCAGGGAGATAGCAACGTGTGTGTGTGTGGGGGGGGGGGGAGATGCACTCAGTTGCATTGCACACATTCCCCTTTCCCACCAATAGAATTAATTAATAACGTAAATGCTCTCTCCGCTTGGGATCTGATTGGTGAATGCTGTTAAGGAAATCAAGATGCTGCCATGCAAGGCAAGCCCAGTGCCTGCCTGTTGCTGGTGGTGCTGCTGCAAGGTACGAACCAAAATTAAACACACATTTTGAGGTGGGAGGGACTCATTACAATTTATTTTCTTGGATTTGGTTCAGCATTCTGGAAGCTGCTTTAATAAAACAAAATAGTGATTTCTGGGTGTATTTCTGGCTCATTTGTTTCATTTTGCATTCCCCTAGTGGGCATGATGAAGAACTAAACTTCCATTGTGGCCTATAACAGTCAGCCCAACCGTGGTGATATTCCTGACTGACCAGATGTTGGGGAAGAGTTTATCACTGTTTCAAAATCAGTGTAGTCGTTCCCAAAGTTACTTCAGAAAGCAATTTCACCCCTGAGAACTAAAATTTGTGTTTACCATTTCCCTCTTAGCTCTGGCAATCAACAACCGTATCCTTTCCCCTGAACACCCCCCCCCTTCACTGCCCTGACTCCGGAGGCAACGAGGGTGTTGAGGGAGGGTGTTGCATTAGCTTATGTCTTTTAATTGTATAAATATTTATTTGTGGGGAAGGACCATCTCTTAGTTGTGGAGCTTTGCATTCAGAAGATCCCAGATTCAATCCCTGGCATCTCCAGTTAAGGCATCTGGCAGTAGGTGATGTGAAATACCTCTGCCTGAGACCTGTAGAGCTACTTCCAGTCAGAGTTAACAGTAGAGAAGGTGAGGGACCAATGGACTGATTCAGTGCAAGGCAGCTTCATGTTTTCTCCCTAATGGGGCCCCAACGTGGTTTACAACCTGCTTCTCTAATCAATGTTATCCTTACAATAACCCTGTGAGGTAGGTTAAAAATCAGTGAGTTGGGTGGAACTAAAGGAGGTGTGTGTGTGGGGGGGGGGCATCCTTGACTTTTCCCAGAGTCATTAAACTGCCCCTGTAATGGAAACTGCCTGCTAGTATTGGTGTGGCATGAAGTATGCACAGTAGTGGAGACACTTTGTGGCCTGCCTCTTTCTCTGCTTTCTGCTCAATGGGCCACCTTGCCAAGTCATGTGGTCCCTGTTTGGTCAACATTTTTTTTTATCAAGTAAGTTCAGTATTTTTGTTGAAACAATCTGGCAACTCTTTCTCTATTTAGTATAAATTCTCAAGAGAAATTGACTCTGGAGCTAGTTCATGATTTTGCAATGAAAAAGGCTAGGAAAATAAAGCTTTAAATTAGTTGGCTTAAACTTTGCAGCCATTTTGGCCATCAGAATTTTTTTTAAAGGCATTGACAGGATAATCCCTTTTTAGTGACCAAAAGTTATAAAATAGTTCACAGATTTGTGGGATTCTCAGGCTGGGTGTTATTAAACAAAGGTTGCAGAAGTGGGAATTCTTGAAAAATGTAGAATATGTAACAGTAATTTCATAACTAAAAGAAACCTTTTCATGGATCATACGACTGTATATATAGGATGAGGGTGTGTTAGGGTATGTGTGAGATGTTTTACAGGTTTCTTTTTCTTATATTCCATTTCTTATCACCAAAGTAAAAGCATTTCCATATTTTCTAATGCACCATACGCTGGCAAAGACAAGAATTCTGAAACAAGTTTGTTCAGATTGCACAGAATTAATTTTTGCAGATATGCTCTTTAAAATTGGCATCCATTTAATATTTCTGTATATTATGATCTTTGTAATGAAGCTGAATTCATTAATACATGTCAGTAAGAATTCCAGAATTAGTTCAACAGTAATTTTAAAATACTGATCCATAATATTGCATGTGTGAATGTCAGTAAATGTTTAAGGTCCTTTAGTGAGAGAAGCTGCAAAAGTGAACAATGAATGCAACCTAATTATTGTTCGCAAGGGACTCATGCTACACCAAACTAATCTCAGGCAATCTATTCTAATATTTTATCTAAGCTTTAGGTCTTTTTCTGTCAGAAAACTCCTTATTGTAAGAAAATCAATGCAAGGAGACGCTTGTCCCCACCTTTTCTCAAACTATTTTAAATGCCTTTAGGAAACCAACAAGCCTAATGTCTATACTAGGGTTAACATCAAATTTTGCCTCCAATAGTACCTGGACTGGATTCCTATGCCCCGGTTTTAGGATCTCTCCATTGGGGAGAAAATTGGTGTATAAATATACAAATAAATAAAAATAATAAAGATGTATGCCATTGATAAAATTTTGAGGACTTCCCAGAAGCTACATTTTGGGGGATATGGCAGGTTGCTGCAGGTAGAGGGTAGTGGAAAAAATCAACTTGGAGCACATAACTCTTCTCACAAGGCACAGGACCCAAACCCAGAAAAAATGTAATTATTAAAAAGTGCTAAAACAGCTTGTTGGCTATTATTTATTTATTTACTTTATTGCATTTCTTGCTGAGACTCAAGATGTATTACAAAATGTTAAAAAAATGGAATCAGGCAGCATAAGATATCCAAAAAGCAAAGCAATGGGATGTTCCTGAAGAACCCAGGACCCAGGAGATGCTCCTAAAGAACCCAGAATCCAATGGGATGCTCCTAAAAAACTCTGGAGCCAGGAGAGCTGAATAAGTATTGTCCAGTCTCAAATACTGGACAATACTATTCTTCAGCAAGGTGATTGAATGAATGGCAGCTGGGCAACTTCAGGGATTTCTGAATGGAGCAGATTGTTTGGACCCATTAGAATCTGTTTTCAGGCCTGGTCATAGAACTGAAATAGGCTTGGTCACCCTGGTGAATGACCTGCACCAAGAGATGGACAGAGGGAGTGCTGCTAATTCTTTTGGGCCTCTCTGTGGCTTTCAATACCATCAATCATGGTATCCTTCTGGACCTCAGTTTGGGCATAGGATGCAAGTTTCTATTTTGAGTTAGTTTCAGTCCTACTTTGAAGGTAGGTTTCAGAGTGTAGTGCTAGGGATTACTGCTCCAGCCTTTGGCCTCTTGCTCATTAAGTTTGTCCCTCGTGCTTTTCAGCATTATATAAATCTGCTGGGAGAGGTCATCTGGATATTTGGGCTGAGTTGTCACCAATATGTGGATAACACTCATCTCTATCTCTCACTTCCAGCAGATCCCAGAGAGGCAATTTAGAGATAGATGGTGGATAACAAGCTGAAACTTAATCCTGACAAACAGAAGTGCTATTGGTAGGCAGAAAATGGGACTCAAGAATGGTGATATCTCCTGTTCTGGATGGGGTTGCACTCCCCCAAAAGGAGCAGTTTCATAGTTTGAGGGTGCTGTTGGATGCTGGCTTTTTTGGGGGGGTAGGCCTCCTGCTCACAGTTGTAGATACTCAGGAGCAGCGATACAAAAAATTTTTTTAAAAGGTGACATTGATTGTGTCACTATGTCATTTCCAGGGAAAACCTGAAAGTGACACATGGTATCTTTAGGAATCACCAAAAACACTATGTTTTTATCACAGTAAAAACTTAGGATAGCTCTGACAATTCCTAGAGCTAGTCTAAATAACTTACAGGTTTCTCCCAGAAATGATGTAGAAATACAGCCAACATAGCACACAGACATGCGTGCAGCATAAAAGATAAGACTAGTTCATTCAGACTTAAGGGAGAAGAAAAACGTAGACCCCTTGCCCAGAGGACATCATGCATGTGGGCATTGTAACATGTGCGCTCTCTCGGTGAACACAGACGCTATTATTAATCCTAGAACAGGAAAACAACTGTTTACCAAATTCTTTTCAGCTTGTTCCACCCCTAATGTAGTCTACATAATAGAATGTAACTGTGGGTTACAATATGTAGGAAACACAACGTGTCTGGTAAAAATACGAATCCAAGAGCATATGTCAAAAATTAGGAATAGGTCTCTTAAGGCACCCTTAACACAACACTTTAATCAATTTCACCCTTGTGAAAGGGAATTTAGATTTTCCATTTTATATGTAGCAGATCCTGCAATTAATATAGCTAGTCAAAATTTGTTATTACGTATGGAAGCTGAATGGATCTTTAGATTGGGGAGTTTGGCTCCCGCAGGATTGAATAATGAATTAGACTTCACTGCATTTTTGTAAATGTTTTATTAGCACCAGTCACTTTAAACAAATTATGTAATATTGCTTTAAGACCTTCACTTTGTTATGGATACAGTGGATATATATTGAGTTGACCTTTAAGAATCACATGAATGTTAGGAGGATACTTGCCAATGCTGAATTGTGAAGATACTTGTTGAAGAAGATGTAAGCATTGTACAGGTTATTTTTGTATTACATATGGAGTGGATGCTTTGGTGTTACATTAATTTTTATATTGTAGGCAATAAATGATGGCTTGATAAACCATAACAACATGAAATGGGCTGTTATAACTGCTGGCACACCCGTTGCCAACAACTCGAGAGACCTTATCTTCTATCTCGGCTCCTGTGGTGTTACTGCCGTCATCTTCAGCTGACGGCTTTTGCCTACAGGAAGAAGAAACAACAGATTTAATACTGGACTTTGCGTCATACGAATTCAGCACTTACCGGAGCAGACTCTTGGTGCTTATCATATAGGAATTGCAACATTGGACTGTTGAGCATTGGTTCTGAATTTCTGTTAATACGTATGGAGTAGAATATAATTGATAGCCTCTTCTGAAAATTTGCACATTGCACTTGCACTTTGATTATTAAAAAACACTAATAGTAATGTCTGGTTGTGCACTAGCAGTATGCTGAATAAATGCAACAGATAAGAAGGAATATATAAAACATAAATTCATCCTTTGGAAAGCTGAAAGGAATGTAACATCTTCAGATTCACATTAAAAATTGAAAATGCTGGGAAACTTCTTTATTAAAAACCTCTATTCTTTAAATCTCCCAATTAATCTTTCAGTTGCTTGTTTAGATGGACTCTAAAAAATAGAAAAATGGTTGGTCTTTAAGGTGCTACTAGACTTGAACCTTGCTCATCTACTGCAGACCAAAACAGCTACTTACCTGTCATAAGAAAATACTAGCTATCTGTTATTTATAAATGCTGATTTCAAGCTATGTATACAGTAATGTACGGCTCTTAAAAAGAACACTCAGATTTAAAGGGTTAAAGAGCAGGGGCTCTGAACCATTTACTTTAATTGGAAGCCATTTACAGTAACTTCTCAGAGGGGCTTGTCTGCAATTTCTATTAATCATCTTCACAAGAAGTCCCTGGAGTATGCAGCAAGAAAAGTCACTGGTAACAGGCTCTCATTTAAGGTCTATTTTTGGCTGCTGGGCTTTTCATCAAAGTCATTGTCAGAGTAGTGATCAGTCATTGTCAGGCTAGCAAGTGATGACAACCAGCCCTTTCCATAGAGGGGAAAAATGTTTAGAATTGTACTTTCCACATAAGGCAAGTCAGTACAAGGAGCTGACTTTCTAAGGGACTTGATGTACAGCTCATGGACTGATGTAACCAAGAGACAGACCAAAAAGTATTTCCTTTTTTCATCTTCATGGATTAAGATCAGCACTCTGATAAAACAAGGTATTTATTCTTAAAATGAGTCTTCTTCATCTATATATTCTAGTTGCAACTACATTGTGCTTTATCTTTTCCAACTACACTCTTATGGTAGTAGAATAATAGTTTAATTCAAAGGCATGAAAAACAATTTATATCAAGTTATAGAGCCGGAAATAATTTTTCCTGTTCACATATTTTGTATTTAAAATTCAAGCATTATGGACAATTCATGTGAAATAGTGTGTCTCAGGAAATTCTAGTATTCACTTGCGTAATGTAATTCCACATGGGTAGCTGTGTTGATCTGAAGCAGCAAAATAAAACAGGAGTCTAATGGTGCTTTAGAGACTAACAAAATGTATTCCAGCATAAGCTTTCATGAGTCAAAGTGAAGCTCTGATGACATGAGCTGAGACTCATAAAAACATATGCTAGAATATATTTTCTAGTCTCTAAAGTGCCATTGGGCCCAGGCATCATGTGATTTTATAAGCAATAGTGGCAATATAGATGCATTAAATTGTAGGAATTGGATCCTAAGTCCCCAAAACATAACAGCATATAAGGAGCAGAACATTGGCCCCTCCCACTTTAGTTTATTTTGCCTCCTGCTGACAGCCTACTTTGGGAATTCAAAAAAGGGCAATGTCAACTGTGTCACTACAAGACTTCCTGGGGAAAAGAAACTGATGATTTCTTTAAAAGAATAGAAGAAGAATAGTGTTTGTTCTGGATGGGAAAGCAGTTTCTGGTAATATCCACTGGTGAGTAGAATAGAGGAAGGATCCTTTTAAGCCCTAGAAAGCAGGATTTTTTTTAATGCCATTGTTCCATCGATCTACTTGGACTTGTACCACACAGCCACTACTGCTTTGCAGACCAGTTTCCTGCCATAGTGTGCATCTGGCCTCTTCTTTGGCGGTCCAGTTTTGAGTGTGTGTGTAGTGTACTTGATCCAGTGGGTCAATGTTTTAGTAGGAGGACTGTGTTCTCTGTGATGCTCTCTTGGTGCTGTCAAGTGCAAAAACAGCTGCCTCAGAGCCTCAGTTCCCCAACATCCCTTGAAAAGAGCAGTGCATGTCTGCTCATGTGTAGCCTACACCCGCCTTGCACGTGCACAGTGTGCCAAAACTCATGATAAGATCTGAACTGGCAACGTCCCACCCAAAACAAACCATTAATGGAACACACTTAATTCAAAAACCCCAGATTCAAAACTGTAATAAAAATTTTCTCTGCGCACATAAGGCTGTTATGGGATGGCATTTTTTTTTTCAAAATCCACTTTTTAAAAAGAAAAGAGAGGCTAGCTGTGTGCTGTCTGAGCATGTTTAAGTATTATTGAGAGAAATATAACTTGTGTGGAAACCTGAACTAAGCATGTTTGTGAAAGAACATTCAGTCAGGGAAAAGCAGGCAAACTGTGCGTGAAGCCTTGGAAGAGATCTGTGTGAATAAGTTTAAGTGAAGTAACTTTAAGAATTGAGAACTACTCCTATGAAACCGATACACTTCTTGAAAAAATAAAAGTTTACTTTGTTTTTGTTAAAAAAAAAACACTTTTTAGATACAGTCTTGGATTCCTCTTATTCTCTTATTTCTCTTTTAAGAGCAGGATTTCTCTTTCATTTCTCTATGAAGAGAAAGTGAAGTACCCTTTTATAACTTCAGCCCTTGCAGTTGTTTAATGTTTTACAGCATAGAGTGCGCTCTAGCAGGAAGATAGGAGGTTTGGAGAAACATTGCCTGCTTCTGAGCATTAACAGAGTGAAATTCTGGCATTTTTGCAGAACCTCCCTTCATGACCCTCCATTCTTCAAATAACTCTGTGATAAAAAAAAAAAGAATTGATTAGAAATGGACACCAATTTCCTTTTTAAAAGGAAAAGGATAGTTGGATTCAGGGAGAAACTGGTAGAGAGGAATTAAGAGAATTCTCTTAACAACCCTAAATGCACACTTCTAAAAAAACAATACTAGTGTAGAAGAATCACCCACATTCATATTTTTGGGCAAAGAATTTAGAGAGGGGTGAAGCAGGACCCCAGACATGAATATAGTTATTGAATATATAATACTGAACTGAATATATTAACGATCACATATCTAATTTGCAAGTTGCCCCTGCATGTAGATATATAAATACCTGGATTGGGACCACTTACATGGGGGTAAGGTTTTGAGGGGAGCTCCCCAAGAGTTGCAGAAAAATCTTAAAACCTTCAAAACATATTTTTTTTAAAAAAAATCCCTCCAAAATCATGCACGTGTGTCTGTCTGTTCATGCACAGACTCACAAACTACCTGATTTGTCAAGCGCACACTTTACCTTACCAGCACTGGCAATGAATCTGTCACGTCTGTACCCCTACATCCATGTCATTGTTCTATGTGGTTAACCATTGCTAATGCTGTACCTTAATGTCATTTTGCAAATCTCTAACCATCACTTTCGTTTCTCACGCATCCTGAGAACACAGCTATCTTATCTCCTTCCTTTGAAGCTCCCAGAAGCAGCCTTGCACTGTCTGAAATGTTACACTTTAATCTTATGCCTTTTTGTCCTGTCTAGGCTGATGCATAAACCCTGGACGAAATTCCCAGATCATTTCCCGCACAAACCTGTGGTCTAGGTGGGAGGGGGGAAATGATTGAGTATTTAGAGATGTACTTTCTTCAAGTTAATATTCCTGTCAAGTGAACGTGTACTGCTTAGATGCTTTCTTGCTTCTGAGTAATTCTATGGACATATATATGGAAATGATTGGATTTCTGAATAAAACCATTTAACCAAGAGCTTAGACTTCTTGTTGCAATGGTACAGAGATCTGTCTACCATATCCTGTCACCCATAGCCTGACATTTTGACAGGAATCAAGTTTTCCTCTGGAGAATTTCCCTTGGAGAATGGCTCCTGGCTTTACGTAGTCAGATCCTGACCTGGGGCCAACAGCACCAGAGGATCTCATCAATCAACTGGGACCAGGTACAACTCCGGAAGGAACTTCCAGAGAGCTGGCACCTGTAACCCACATGAGTATGGACTACCTTATGGACTATAATATATCTTCAATGAGGGGACTTAGTGCTCCCTGAACTGGGAGTGATCCCCAAAGCCGGGTCTACCTACTACCAATGGAATCTACCACCCACATGCAAGTGGGGCCCCCGTAGATCCATAACTGCAGAGGAGAGGATGTAATGCCATGGGACGATATACTTTTGACGTTCTATCAAGATGGAGGGGTATGTTGGCAAGCCAATGGCAAGGGGAGCAGCCACTCTAATGGGCCACGTGGGATGGAGTATGAGGCCACTGCGGATGGCTGAGACCAGCGAGTTCCACTTCTTGTGAGACATAGTGGAGGATTTACAAGTATCAGGGAGGGGGGGTGGATTAACCCCCGACAATGCCGTGCAATATCATGGAGTTGCAATTGAAACAAGAACAGATCCTTTGGATATCTATGAGTTGGGGGCTGCGGCCAGGCCAACACACCAGGATTGGGGCCAGATGCTGCGGCTACCCATGCTGCAAACTAAAGCAACACAATCAGTGTTGCCAGATTTACAAATGCAGGGGGACCGCAGATTAACCCCTGGTAATGAGCGCACTTTGGTGGATTATACCATTGAGGAAGAGATAGACTCCATGGAATCAAGTGACTTAGAGGCTGTGGCCGGGCCAGAAATGCCTATTGGGGGCCAGATGCTGCAAACCATGAGATGGGATGTATCAAACTCAGGAGGAGTTAGCCCACACCTTGAAATTACAACAAGAATGGGAATGAAACCTCCTCAAAGGGCAAGGGAACATAAGTTCACCGGAGGCTCTGGTGAGAACAGTGATGGGAGCATGCGGGGAACCAAGAAAACCCTCTATCCTGCCACAACTGGGGAGACCTCCTCAAATTGGAAAAGATCCAATAAACTTTATAGGGATAGCACCGCCGGGAAGAGGAAGAGTGCTTTTAATGACTCCTGCACATTTCAGGGACTACCAAGTAGTTTCTAAATTCCAGGAGTAGCAACAGGAACAGAGGGAAGGTGTCTCATCCCACCTTCTCCCTTAGTGTGTGCACCAAATATACCCTCCTGGGAAGTAGGAATGGGTCAGTATGGGAGAGCACAACCGTTGACCACTCTTCTGATTGTGGGCGGTGCAGGGGCACCAATTGCCACAATGGGGATGAGATTGCCAATGAACTTACAGACTCAAATTCCCCTACCAGTGTTGACAATTCCCATTTTACCACCCCAGAGGGGAGTGGGGGCCCAACAAGGGGGAACCCAGTCATTGAGGGTCCTGTCTGCTACAGCAAGCACATAGTTGCTGCCATAGGGATGAGGGTGCCCCAAACCTGCCAACCACAGAGAACCCCTGTCATTGTCCCAATGGGGGCAGGAGTACAAATGGGCCACCCGCAAATGGGGGGTCCTCCAATATATCCCCCTCAGGGACCCCCGAAAGTTCAAGCACAAGCTTTTCACCCCACAATATTGGCGATTACCTCAGGCAGCTCCAAGGGGCTACGGAGCAGATGGAGCCCATCAAATACCCTTTGTGGTGCAAGGACATGTTCAACCATCCCCCTTTGGAGCAGCCCTGATCCACCAGCCAGTGGGGTATCAAGGAGCAGGAGCTCCCACAGTGGGACTGCCGCAAGGATGGTTCAAATTGGAAGCCACATTTGTCGGAAACCCCAGGAACTTGGGATTTTTTATAGTACAAGCTATGGAGTTTTTCCAAGATTGGGGACAATTGTTTCCTTCGGAGCACAGTTGGGTGAGCCACTTGGGATCTTGACTGGAAGGGGCAGCAGTTGAATGGTATGTGACCCTGCATAACATGGGAGCTCCTGCGATACATGACTTAAATGCTTTTGTACATGCACTCAAAGCCCAATTTGAAGACCCACTAGAAGGGGAGAGGGCTCAAACAAAGCTCAGAACCATCAGACAGGGGTCCAGAACCATAAGGGAATATGCTGCCAAATTTAGACAGCCATCAAAGTTCAGGGCTACCATGAAGAAGTAAAAATTGAACTTTTCCGAAACGTATTGAATGCCAACCTGCTAGATTGAGTGCTAATGCAAGATGACCCACAAACCCTGTTAGGATGGATTCAATTGGCACGTGAGGTCAAAAATAGAACCCAAGTAGTGAAACTTGTTAGCATGCAGCAGCATGCTGGGGCGAGGAGACTGACCACTGCAGACAGGGGCCATACCTCGCTAGGTCTAAAAGCCCCTATCTCTATAACTGGGAGAGAACTACGATGGTGACAAGGGCTATGTTTAAAATGTGGGGGCACTGAACATTTTGCAGCACAATGCCCTGTAAAACTGGAGCAGGAGGGAGAGGTCAAAGCGTACCCAAACCCATGGGGGCCCCGAAACCACCTAGTTGGAAAGTGCCTCTGAAGCATGAGAAGCCAGAGACCAGCTTGGATGCCGATGAGAGTCCCGGAAATACTGAGGAACCCATGCAAAAAGAAGCAGAAGAGGATTTCACCCCGCTTTCGGGAAACAAGACAGACCTGCCATGAAAAGATCCCAATGGAAGGTCCCTAAGGAGCCCAAACCACCAGAGGTGAGAGAAAGAGGGGCCATACTATTTATGCCAGTGATGTTACTGCATCCAAAAAAGGGAACTCATGTGTGAGTGCAAGCGTTCATAGATTCCGGATGTTCCTGGGACTTGATATCGCCAGCCCTGGTTACAGGACTGGAACTGGAACTAATAGAACTCAAAGACCCTATAGTATTTGAGCAAATGGATGGGTCTAACATGAATCCTGCACCCTATAAAACTGAACCTACCCCAACGGGTATGGGAGATCATTGGGAGAATCGAACATATCTAGTCAGTGATGTGACCAAATATCCCCTGGTACTGCGAAGTCGCTGGCTATGGGACCATGACCCATACATCAAATGGTCCACTGGGATGGTGGTCTTTAAGGGAGATCATTGTGCAAAACATGCATGGAGTAAAGAATGGGGCCGGGAGGCACCCTCCCCATTACAGACTGTGCAATTGTCTGCAGAGAGGAGAAAGCGCATTCCCCCCAAATAGCAAGATTTAAAACAGTGTTTGATGAAAAAGAAGCTGATGAGCTTCCCCCTCATAGAGGCACGGACTGTGCTATTGAACTCATTCCAGGAGAAAAGTTGCCTAAGGGAAAATTGTACTCTATGAGCCCAGCTGAAAGAAAGGAGCTGAGAATTTTCATTGACAAAAACTTAGAGTGAGGATTCATCTGCCCTGCCAGTTCCCCCCATGCTGTGCCCGCATTGTTCCACAAAAAGAAAGATGGGGGGCTGAGATTGTGTACTGACCATCATGGAATAAATACTGTGTCTATGTCAAATGCATAACCCTCCCCTTAATTAGAGACTTGCTCAGTGTAGTGGCACAAGGCAAAATCTTTTCAAAACTAGACTTTAAAAGATGCTTATTGCTGGGTGAGGATAAGGGAGGGGGATGAATGGAAAACTGCATTCAACATCCCTTTGGGGCAATTCGAATACCTCATAATGCCTTTCGGAATATGGGGGCGCCAGGTGTGTTTAAGAACTTAATTAACGAAGTACTGCATGAATACCTGTACAAAGGTGTGGTTGTTTACCTAGATGACGAGTTGATTTATTTTGCTGATAAAGAATCCTGTGTGGAGTTGGTCAGAAAGGTGCTGACCACTTTAAAGAAACACAAACTGCCAGTAAAATTCTCTAAATGTGCTTTCCATAAAGAAGAGTTGGATTTTTTGGGCTACCGAGTCTTTCACCAAAGACTGAAAATGAACCCGGCAAAAATCCAAGCTGTAGTGGCATGGGAGGCCCCCAAAATGAGAAGGCAATTACAGTCATTCCTGGGGTTCGCTAACTTTTACCGACCCTTCATAAAGAACTTTGCTCAAATCGCCCTCCCCTTAATGGACTTGTTAAAAACAAAGGGGAAGGGACTGCAGGGGGGAAAGCTCAGTGCCAGGTTGAACTGGACTCGGGAGTGCCTGGAGGCTTATGAAAACCTTAAAAAGCTGTTTATCTCTTAACCGGTTCTACAACACCCTGATGAGAATTGGAAATTTGTGGTCCAGGTTGATGCTAGTGACACCACCATGGGGAGGGGGGGGTGCTTCTACAACCAGATGAAGAGGGGAAATTTCACCCCTGTGCATACATTTCGAAAAAATTCTCTGAGACTGAACGCAATTGGAGCATATGGGGAAAAGAATCTTTTGCAGTGAAATTAGCACTTACCACCTGGTGGCATTGGTTAGAAAGGACTGAAGTACCTTTTGAAGTATGGATTGATCATAAAAACTTAGAGGCACTACGCACCCCCCATAAGCTGAGCGCCAAACAGTTAAGGTGGGCAGAATTCTTCTCTAAATTCAACTTTATGTTGAAGTACCTCCCTGGCTGGTCAAATTTCCTAGTGGATGCATTTTCACACATGCCCCAAAATGACAGCCAGATGGAGGAGATAATTGATACAGTTTTCTCACTAGCTCAATTGGGAGAAGCGATGATGACACGCAGCCAAGCTGCAAAAACACAAAGCAGCACAAAACCTGATCTCTCAGAATCGGGAGAGAAAATGAAAGCTGAAACCGAAAGGGCGGGGGGAAATGTGCCTAAAGCTGAACTGAAACAGAAGATGGCCCCTGGTACAGGAGGGGCAAACTCTACATCCCAGCCAGTTTAAGAAAAGAAATCTTACAACAATGTCACGATGCAAAATTAGCTGGTCATTTCGGGTATTTGAAAACCCTTTATTTAGTGCAAAGAAAACTTTGGTGGCCAAATATGAGAAAGGATGTCTCTCAATATGTATCTTCCTGTCCAGTATGTATAATGGGGAAAACCAGGAGGCCCCCCCCTGGACTATTACAACCTTTAGAGACCCCTCCTAGGGCACGGGCTGTAATCTCAATCGACTTTATGACTGACCTTCCCTCCTCAAAAGGATGTACAGTCATTTTAGTGGTTGTGGACTTTTCAAAGCAAGCTCATTTCATTCCATGTACTACCATCCCCACAGCTAAAAAATTAGCCAGCCTTTTCATTCCAAGAACCAAATATAAGAAAAGGACAGAGGATATGAGCGGAAAGATAAATGACCATTACTATATATCAATATAAAAAGACATGTTTGTATCAGTCTAACACTAATTTATGCTCTAGGGAGAGTAACTAAAAAGTAGGAATAATTGAAGAAGACTCCAAAGACCGAGTTGTCACATTATCTCTAGTCCTATAACAGTGAATATAGAATATCTAACAAGTTATAAAACATCTAAACTTCCAATAAGTCTATGTTAAACATCATTAAGCATAGAAAGGTAACAAACCCTGAGTTATAATCTGAATTTCATTATATTTGTCCTTTCTCTCTTTCAAGAAATAATAATGAAGACAGAAGGCTCTAAAGACCCTTCAACCCCCCACTCTCTAATCCCCTCAGAGCACATAAACAGTTTAACAAGATAGAAAAAAATACACATAGGACATTGTATTAAGCTTGGACTATTTGGATCATAATCTGAGTTTCATTCTCGTTTTCTTCTAACATGATAACATGTTAGAATTCCTCTAACATGATAAAACTAGTCCTCCTTTCCAGTGCTCAGCCAAAGGTGACTTTTCTTATCTTCTAGCCAATTCTGGAAGGGTCAGTAAACATGCGGTGGTCTATCTGTTTTAAAATTAATACCCTTGGCTAAAATTCAAGGGATTGGAAATGTTTCTTAAGATGAAATATACATAACATATATAAAAGAAAAAAAATTGTAAGAAATGAGATAAGAAATAGAGTAAGTGGATAAAAAAGCAAAGAAATTAAATAATGATTGGAGAGGTTAAAAGGGAAGGTTGAAGGTATAAGGGGCGATAGCCAGGTTATACAGTGGCTTTCTTAATTTATGGATGGATGGATATACTGGGGGGGGGATCTCTCTTTTTTGATGCATTGATTACATAACAAAGGTCTTGTATACGAATCTGTTACTGAAAAGTTTTTTTTTCTTTTTGTAATCCCTTTCGCCATTATAAAAACCTAATAAAAATAATGTACAAAAAAGATAGCCAATCTTTTTGTGAAACGTGTGGTCAGATTACATTCATTTCCTACTAAAGTGATCTCGGATTGGGGGGTACAGTTCATTGCCAACTTCTGGTGGGATCTTCTCAAAGTTACTGGAATTGAAAAAGGTCTAAGCTCCGCTCATCATCCTCAGATCAATGGACAAACCGAACGCACAAATCAAGTGTTAGAACAATTTTTAAGATGCTACATTAACTATCAACAAGATAATTGGATCGATTTCATTAATTTTGTTGAATATGCATATAACAATTCGATCCACAGCTCTACAGGAGTTTCTCCTTTCAAGATAACCCAAGGATATGAGGGGAACGCTTTACCATTTGCTACAACCCTTGATTCCCAAAAAACTGGAGATTTGGGAGAGTGGTGGACCAACTTAACTTCCCAATGGGAAGTGATACAGGAAACTTTGAAGAAAGCAAAAGAGGACTATAAAAAAATTGCTGACAGAAAATATTCTGAACAATGGCAGCTGCAGCCAGGAGACTTTGTGTACATCTCCACTAAAAACATTAAAGGAGAACAGCCCAGTAAAAAACTGGGGTTAAAATACCTAGGACCTTTTCCTGTGAAGAGAGTAATAAATAATGTAACTGTAAAAGTAAAACGTCCAAAGAACTTAAGACAAATTCACCCGATGTTTCATTTCAGCCTTTGAAAAAAGCCCCCCCACCAGATGAAAGGTATCCAGGAAAGGGAGCTCCTCATCCAACACTAGTGGATGGCCAGATTCACTATGAAGTAGAAGAAATTCTGGACTCTAAAATCAAACATAATACACTTTTTTATTTAGTCAGGTGGAAGGACTTTGACGAATCTTTCAGAGAACGGGTAGAGCCACCTCATGTAAATGCTCCCCGACTAATACCAAAATTTCACAAGCGTTATCCTGACAAACCTGGCCCTTGAAGGGAAGGACAATTTCTGGGGAGGCAGAAATGTCATGTCTGTACCCCTACATCCATGTCATTGTTCTATGTGGTGAACCATTGCTAATGCTGTACCTTAATATCATTTTGCAAATCTCTAACCATCACTTTCATTTCTCACGCATCCTGAGAATACAGCTGTCTTATCTCCTTCCTTTGAAGCTCCCAGAAGCGACCTTGCACTGTCTGAAATGTTACACTTTAATCTTATGCCTTTTGTCCTGTCTAGGCTGATGCATAAACCCTGGAGGAAATTCCCAGATCATTTCCCGCACAAACCTGTGGTCTAGGTGGGAGGGTGGAAATGATTGGGTATTTAGAGATATACTTTCTTCAAGTTTCTATTCCTGTCAAGGGAACATGTACTGCTTAGATGCTTTCTTGCTTCTGAGTAATTCTATGGACATATATATGGAAATGATTAGATTTCTGAATAAAACCATTTAACCAAGAACTTGGACTTCTTGTTGCAATGGTACAGAGATCTGTCTACCATATCCTGTCACCCATAGCTTAACAGGATCCCAGAGGCAGGCAAGCTGGCCCCTCTGTTGCAGCAGTGACGGTAAAGCAGCAGCCACGAGATGGCCAGAAAAGGATGGTGCCACAGACCATGCCCCATAGCTGCAGGTAGGAGGCCAAGGGCAGGCTGGAGCTGGGCAAGCATGAGGGGGGCAATTCCACTGCAAAGGAGATACACTTGTGGCAGCCAGGGAAGGGAAGGCCAGAGTTGCCACCCATAAGACCTGCAAGCGGAGGAGGAGACATCAGGGCTCAAATGCAGGCTGGGAGGAGGCTGTCCTGGGCCCAATATCCTCCCAACCTTGCCATTGCTGGATCTACTGCTCTTGCAGGCCCGAACAGTTAATAAAAGGGAATGGAAGGGGGGAGGGGGGAGTAACAGGGAAGGTCAGGAAAATCTAGAAGTAATGGAGGGGGGCAGGAAGTCTGGTATGGCTCCCTGGAATCCCCTCTACATTTTTGCCCCCCCCCAGTATATTTAATTCTCAGTGTGGCCCCATTTATGGATGCTTAAATCGGAGCCATGAGCAGACAAGGAAGATCTTCCTACCAAACTGAGGAAAGCCCCATGTTTGCAAAAAGGAAAAAAAAAACAAATAACACCTTGAAATACAGTGCAGTGGTTACTAGACATGGGCAAAGAACAAAAAAATATGAACCTCGTACCACAGAACTGAACCAGTTACGAACCAGTTCATGGTTTGTGGGGTTTAAATGTCCCTTTCTGGCCTTAACAGTGGCAGGGGAGGGGGCATTTAACAGTTTAAAGGGCCCTTTCCTACCTTGCAAGCAGCAGGTCCCTTTAAACTGCCCAAACCCCAGCCCCCCTACCCCCTACCCCCCAGCCCCACACTTACCTTATCCTGCAACACAGTCCTTCCTCTCCTCCCAGGAGGGGTGAGAAGGCTATGGGGCACGGTCTGGTGGCTGCTGCTTTACCGTCACTGATGCAACAGGGAGGCCGCTGCTGCAGGGGCCATTTGAGGGGCAGGGAAGCCAAAAACGTTTTTGGCTTCCCTGCCCTTCAAACGGCCACCGCCGCAGCCATTTGAAGGGCAGGAAGGCTGTTTTCAGCCTCTTCTGTCACCCTGCAGGCCCCCAGGGCAGTGGAAGAGGCCAAAAACAACCTACCCACCCCTCCTGGGAGGAGAAGAAGGATACTGCACTGCAGGATAAGGTAAGTGTTCCAGTTGGCAGCAGAGGGTAGGACCTGAAACAATGGGCTTAAATTACATGCACAAAGGTACCGGCTGGATATTAGGAAGAACTTTTTCATGGTCAGAGTAGTTCAAAAGTGGAATCAGCTGCCTAGGGAGGTGGTGAGCTCCCCTTCACTGACAGTTTTCAAGAAGAGGCTGGATGAATATTTGTCAGAGATGCTTTAGGCTGATCCTGCACTGGGCAGGGGGTTGGACTAGATGGTCTGTATGGCCCCTTCCAACTCTATGATTCTATGACGTGTGGGGCTGGGGCTGGGGAAATGGTTATTTAAACTGCCCTGTAAATACGACCCAACGAACCAGCATGGAAAGGAGCTTCCACGAACCCTGGTTCGTGAAACCCGAACCTGCCTGGTTTGTGGGTTTTTTTGGGTTGTAATTACGTTCATGCCCATCTCTAGTGGTTACCCCACCCCCCAAATGATACAAGCAATGCCTGTAGTTTTATAAAATGAGTGCTTTTGGGGGCCAATAGTAGGCAACAAAATTGTTAACCTTCCAGCTTTGGTATCTGTCACTAAAAAGTAGGGGAGGGATAGAACCCTTTTTAGGGCTGTTTTGGTCTTTGAGGGAGAACTCATCAGTGCCAGATCCACCAGCAACTATCGGGCTATTGGGTACCACATAATTTGCATGACGTACCCAGGTGTTCAACAATAGCCACTCCTCAAAACTCAGCCTAACCTACCTCAGAGGGTTGTTACACAGATAAAATGGAGATGAGAACAATTTAAGCTGATTTAGGTCACCATTGTGGAGGAAGGCAGGGTAATAAATTACACAAATAAATAATAAATATAGCTGAAGATCAGGACTGATAAAAGGTAGATTGGTTGGTGAATGGGAGGGTAAGAATGAATCAGTGAATGTATATGGGGGCTTCCAGAAGAAGGAAAAGAGTAAATAGTGCTGTTAGAAGTAACTGAAGGAAAGTGAGAAAACAGGGCCATACTGCGCAAGAGGGCCAAGCTTGATGGCTGGCACATCACAACTGAGCCCAGCCCAGTGGCTGGAACTATGTAGAATTTTCTTAGCTAGAGGCTGCCAGGGGAAGGGAAGAAGCAAGGGCAAAATAAGGTAATATGGTGAGTAGGTGGGAGGGTCAAAAAGTATCAGGAAAAGGAGGCAGACTACAGGGGCTTTAAAGGAAAAGGAAAGAGGAAATAGTGGGAGAGGTAAAAATGAGATGCGCCATTGAGATGGTTAGTCTTTCAGACCGGATCTGTGAGACTCAGCTTCAAATTCCCATCTGTCAGGGAAGCTCACTGGGTGACTTTGGACCAGTGATACACTCTCAGCCTAACCTACGTCTGAGTTGTTGTAAGGATAAAATAACAACAACAACAACAACATTCAATGTATATACCACCCTTCAGGACAACTTAATGCCCGCTCAGAGTTGTTTACGAAGTATGTTATTATCCCCAACAAAACACCCTGTGAGGTGGGTGGGGATTTGAGAGCTCCAGAGAGCTATGACTAGCCCAAGGTCACCCAGCTGGCTTCAAGTGGAGGAGTGGGGAATCAAACCCAGTTCTCCAGATTAAGGTCCTACACGCTTAACCACTACACCAAACTGGCTTTAGAGGAGCTAGAGGAGAAGAGAATGCTGTGACCTGTTTTGGTCCCCATTTTGGAATAAGGCAGGGTATGAAGCAAAGAAATAAGTATAGCAGGAGATAAAAGAGGTCAGTTGAGAAATGGGAAAGAGAGAGGGAAGAAAGATGTTGCAGAAGGCAGGGAAGAGGAAACTGTGGGGAGGTCAATACAGGGCAAAATGAGGGGCATATCATGGGGTCCAGCAGCCAGCACTGCAAAATCTGTAAGAGGCTGCCAGGGAAAGCTAAAAAAAGAAGGGGCAGAGAAAGATAGGTTGAATGGTGGGTGAGATGTAGAGAAGGAGACAGGAAAAGAGGAGGTTTCAGGGGAAGGTAAGAGGAAATAGTGGTAGAGGAGAAAATGAGATGCCCTCTGCAAGTTTTTGTGGCTCTCCTATTTGTATTATATATTAATACTGAACTGTACGTCTCTATGTAAGGACATAAAGGCTTGTATTCCTTAGTCTCCACTTCCAATATTTAGTCTAATTATCTATGTTATTACATTATTATAGATTATAGATGTTAAATTTAGTTCTGAAATTCACATCTTGTTTAAGTTTTTTAAAATGCTACAAAAAGTCAACTTCTCATTTCCTTCTATTTTCTTTATACTAGATGCGATCTGGTATGTACTGATTGGGCAGGATTTGCAGACATCATTTCAACAGTGCTCATAAACCAGAAAACACTAAATTTACCTAAAACATGCAACATACAATGTCTTCCTAGTAAAACATAGAAGATTTAAAGACAAAGACTTCAGGCTGTACGTTCAGAATGACATTTTACTCCTGTAATAAAATATTATCTACTCCTGTAATAAAACATAACCCAAGGAAATTTCTGCCCTAACTGTTAATGCTGAGGTGAACAGTGGCACCTCTTTCCCTCACAATATACAGAATTTCTAATTAAGCACGTTTGCTTCTAAGGTATGTCATAATGTTCATAATCTAGATAAAGTCAAGATTTTAAAATAATTCTGTATGCCAAAAAAGGGGAGAATTGAAATGTTGAAAACTGTTTTCAGAAGGGAGGTTTTCTCCGGACTTACATAAAAGTGTTTAATTCTTACACTTTATTTGCATTAAGGCTACATATAACGACAGCCACCTTTTATCAATACCATTTCCATGCCCGCTAAGAAAATGGGTGGGGCCAGGTGGTGCTTTTGCCCAGTTGGGCTTTTCAGTGACTGCTGGAGATCTGATTAGCTGTGCAATTGATTTTTTTTTAAATTTCCTGTGGCAACAGCTTCCACCACTGCACAAGTATATTCACTGTGTGACTGAAGGTAACTGTCTGTATACAAGAAAATATTTTAAAATATTTCCTTTTTTAAAGGCATCCTGTTAAATAGAGTTTCTGCCTGAAGTATTGAAGAGTTTCATGACATTTTGTGGGCTCCACCTCCTGTAGCAGTCAGCCATTTTGTAGTAGGTTCTGCCTCTGGTGGCAGCCATTTTGCACTTGATCCTGCCTCTGGTGGTAGCTATTTTTTTTGTTGTATCTTGTGTAAGAATTCCGAAGATGTCCATAGGCTCGAAAAGGTTAGGGACCCCAGGTAAATGATTTCCCCCCCACACACACACACATACACACACTTTGGTCCATCCATAAGCCTCTTTCTTAGTGTAAATGTATCAGAGAACATGTGTGGCATAAGAACACCTATTTCCAAGCTACCACTTGATTGCTTCTTTTACTAATATGATTACATGGGCTTTAGAGAAACAATGACATAATTAGAGGTAGACCTTGACAATTTAGGAATCAGGTTGTGGTGTTTCAAATTTCCCATCAAACTAGAAGACCTCTCCTCTCCTTTGCATGGAACATATTTTAATTTTTAAATTGCCTGTTAAAAAACAGTGTTGCTACAAACGATTGAAACAAAAGAAAGTTAAAAAATAAGCTTTAACAAGAAGATAAAAAAAGCTATGGGACAGCCACATCTTATGTAATGTACAAGAAAAGCAACTAAAAGTCTTGTATAAGTTAACTAGGGCAGAACTGTTCGATTAAATCTTCCATACGATCAAAAATTTCGAATACATCTCTTCCTAGATTTATTTTTTAAAGCTGTACAAGTGTTAGGGGACTGAATTTTTTTGCTAGCAATTAGATTTGGCATTGGTGTCTCATAGGAGATGCTTCCACCTTCCCCTATAGTCCATTTCATGGCACTGCTGTGCTGCTTTAGGGACTTTTTTTCTTCACGTGGCAAGAAGAGCCAAGATAAATGAGGCACAGGAGATCTATAGTTGGATGCCCCTTACATTTTATTTTATAGCTGCTGTGCCCTCCGGTTCAGTTCAGGAGGCCAAAGAAACTTCAGTTCCCATCACTCCCAGCAGTGAGTCATGCTGGGTACAATTGGAAACAGTAATTTTCAGGAAAGAGAAGTCCCAGTCAGGTGCTCTGTGGTGATTGTTCTAAACAGAGAGGGTTTTAAGTTTACAAAGGATCCCTGCTGGCTAGAAGAGGAGGAGCTGGGGGGCAGTAAAGTTAAAAACTATTGAGGGAAGAAGGGAAATACTGTATTTGGTTGGCAATAAAATATTAAAGTTATTTCTTTTTTGGTGTATCTTTCATGCAGCTGAACTCTTATCATTCTCTTTAAATGCTAACTCCCCCATGGTATCTCTCTCTCTCTCTCTCTCTCTCTCTCACTCACACACACACACACACACACACATCTCAGAAAGGTAAGATATTAATACAGGAAAGGAGAATTGACAGGAAAGGAGAGAACTGATGAAAGCGAATAAAAAGGAAGGATGGAGAGAAATGGGAGTTTGTGTGTGCGTGGATGTATACTGCATTTCTGCAGTAGACTTCTGCATTTCTTTCATTATTAATCACAATAGTTACAAAAATGAGGTGTTTTGTACTTGTGGAGAAATATCAATTTACTTTGGAGGCCGGGCTTGGTTTTTCTCTCTCCTGGCAGAACACAGGCGGGGGGTGGGGGGGATGTCAATTTCTCCCAAACCACTAAAGTGCCAGCCATAAAGGCTTTAAAAATGCTTCATGAAGACCTCAAGAAAGGATTCTTTGATCCACAAACCATGAACAAACAGATGTAATTGTAATAATAACATACTTTGTAAACCACTCTGAGTGGACATTAAGTTCTCCTGAAGGGCAGTATATAAACTGAATGTTGTTGTTGTTGTTAATGTGTACAAGCAGCCTCTAGGGGACAGCTTTCTGTTTTGCGTGTTCTTCAGTTTTGGCCCTTCAGGGCTCCTGTAGCAAACTGTTGGCTGTTGAGGCTTGACTGAGAGGTTGATGAGAAATGCAAGGTGAGCCAAAGTAAAGATCTGTTATTTGAATATAAAGCTGGCGTGTCATGGTGTTCAAGATACAACAGTAATAAAATCCCTTGACATGGAGGGAGAGGGGTCCGTTATGGCTGATTCCAACTGGAGGAATGAGATTTCACACCCAGGCTCCATCTTGATGGCTGCCATTGCAACAGTAAGCAGACAAAGGCTGCCCAGTTTGGCTGTCCAAACAGTCCAAGTTAATGGGAAGTTTTTATAGAAAACCATAATTTCTAAGTCTAAACCTTACAACAAAATCAGCTAGGGCATCTGTAGGGCTGAGGTTCAGAGAATTGCTTATTTACTTCTTTCCTTTGTTTTTTCTTGCTCAACCCACTGCTGTACTGAGAGAATCTGTGTGGACTTTTTACTTTTAATAAATTCATTATTGGTAGTTGTTCTCTGGGATGCTTAAGCCTCCACTATGCAAACATGAAATGGAAAATGGGTACCGGAGAAAGGGTGGTGATCAGTTGCTAAACTGCTATTTTCCTAGGAGTTCACAGGTGAGGCAAGCTGTTGTCATGCTTACCAGACCTTGAATAGCAGAAGACAAATGCATTAGGTAGAGCCTTAAAATGGCAACATGGAAGGGAAGTTGGGAGTACTGGCCCTCTTCATGAGTAATTCCTAAAACAACCAATTGGTGGCAGCATACCCTTTGAAAAGCAAGAGAGGAAACCCCTAGGCAAACTAAGAGAATGGTGCTTTGCTGGGCAGAGACTCAGAATGGCCACAGGAAAACTACATGCCTCAGAGGGCCAAATAGAGTGGTGCTCACAGGCCAATTGGTGCTCACAAACGAATTCCCCATCTAAACAGCCTATAAAAACAACAATATACTTTTCATTTTCTTTCATTTTGTTCTAGTTTTCTTTTTATTTTGTTCCACTTTCTTTAATTATAGTAGTCTCTGCTATTTTATACTATTTTTATAAGTCAGCCAGCATTCTCCAAATAAAAGGCATAGAGAGACCACAGAGTTCCTTGTAGGGGGTTCGGAACTATCTTGATTGACCACAAGCTGTAATCACTAGGTTTGCATGCATGTGTACTGTATTTCAGTCCTGAAGAATACGGGGTGATATTTTTCCCTCTGTCTCTCCTTCTGGGCATGCAGTAAAGGTCACTGGGTGTGGGCAGGGGAGGTAACTGAATTTCCTGCATTGTGCAGGGGTTGGACTAGATGATCCTAGAAGGCCATTCCAACCCTACGATTCCTCCCAATGCCTTCTGTGCTATGCCAAATTTTCCCTTGCAGTATGCACTGCCCTCTAACCTATCCCCCTTCCAAGCAAATCTACCTCAGGTTCCTCCTCCTGTTGCCTGCCTACCCTCCTTGTGCCACCAAATGTTTGTGCCTCCTGCTGCCTGTCTTACCCACCTTGTGCCATGAAATGCCCTTGCCTTGTTGGGCTGCCTCTTCCTTGTGCAAATGTTCTTTAAGCTAAATATCTGCTGTGCTGTATGTGATTCTGTTTGGAATCTTTCCTATCAATTCTTCTGTAGACTTTAATTTTAAACATGGGTGTCATTCACTGCCTCAAAATGGAGGAAGCCTTTGTGCTGTCTGTAATTTGGTAATGTGGGTGTCCTAGGGGAGTACTTGAATCCCTCTGATTTTGTCCAATTTGGATGGAAAGCCATAAAGGTACAGACCCAAGAAAATTCCATTGAAACCTGTGGGAAATAATAATGAAATAGAATTATGAAAATGAAACAACAATAAAGAAACAATAATAAAACAAAACCATATGAAACAACCTAATAAAAAAGTCTTTGATTTTAGAGGCGAAACAATGATTTTTCCAATTTTGTAGAAGGAGATGCTAACATTATAGTACACAATCTGAAACATAAGATTTTTGTTAAGTTTATTGCAATAAAAATAGCTGGCAGAAGGACCTGATATTGCTGGCTTTATTTTCCATTTAAGCATTAGTGTCGCCTGTTATTAATGTAATAGCATTGCTTTTCTTGGCCAATTAAAGTGCTTTTCAAAAAGAAAGCTTCTGTTTGGTAATATGCTTAATCCTCTATAATCCTTTCATTTAAAATATTCTTTTCCTCCCTGAAGCTAGTAATTAAAGTTAAAATATCCATCTTTACTGTATTTTACGCTATTTCTGCCTCTGGCTGGCCAGTTAACTTTCTGAACCTTCTTTTTGACTTATATTCCTGACTAAATTATTTACTGACAGATCACAATAGTACACTTGAGAAATCTTTTCTCACATAAGAGTGTCTTTCCAGGAACACTTTTCCTCTCTGGTTAACACTAAGGAATTTCTAGTATATGTCTTAAAAATACTGCGACTCCTCTGATGAAAAGAATGGACATAGCTAATGAGATAGTGTGGGCATCTTTATAATGATACAAGGGGAATAGGTAAGTGTGGTAGTCGTAGAAATTAACATTTATAAAAATGATTTCAGTAGAACTCTTCTCAGGGGAATGATTTCTATACATAGGGCCAAGCTACACATGACGAATGACACTTGAACGGCAAGTGGATTGAGTGGAGGGCAAGTGAACAGGGAGAAATACACTTGCTGTTCAAGTGTCATTCGTCATGTGTAGCTTGGCCCGTAGACTGACCTGCTCTCTGGGCATATAAACTTTTTACACAGTACAAGAGAGTACTCTATTTAGATTTTACATACCTACAGTGAAATCCTAAGCAAAGTTACTCCAGTCTAAGCCCATTGAAGTCAATGCTAGAGAGTAGATGAGTACTTGTAATACATGAGGTAGTAATAAAGTACCTCTGTGTCATCACAGAGTTCTGAATGGGAAGATTAAGGACTAGGCCTTTCAAAACCAAGGATATTGTCTTAGATTCCTTGGAGTTTTTCCACAGGCAGGATATCTTCTCATGGAGCCCAACTTCCTTGCTTCCCCCCTTATGTGGCAACTTGAAATGCTCCCTGAAATATTATTCTTGGGAGTCAAGAAGTTCCTCATGAGTAGACATCCTTCCATTAGCAGAAAACCTCTCTGGGATCTATGTCATAGTTTCTAAATGGGTTTGAGCTGCAAAAATGTAGCCCAGATCTTGCCCAGGGAAGGATGAAAGAGTCAAAGAAAAAGCAGAATAGAATTTTCAGAAATATAGCCACTGCTTAGCCGAGTCAGCTGTTCCATTTTCCAATTTAGCCATAAATTCACCCAGCAAAAAATAATTCCCTCAATAGATTGGTACAGTGAAATACATTGCTCCCACTATTACTTAGCAACAGTAGGATGTATTAAACTTTAAAGACTCCCTCCAGCTTAAGGAACCTTCTTCTAGCTTCCATGAGAGTAAGAGCCACTTAAGTTGGAGGAAAGCTTCTTGAACTGGAGAAAGTCTTCAAAGCTTTGCTGAGTGGAGTGGTAGAATATAGGTCATGGTCTTTTCCTGTGTGTATGCTCCTGCAAGTCAGGGAGTATATTGACAGATTGCCAGGAAAATTAAGCAACACCCATCAGAGATGCTAGCTGGCGGACTGTTGGATTCTGGTCTCAGAACTGTAGTTTTCTTTGGGGGGGGGAATCAGTATTTTTGTTTTGGAACAGTCAAGCTGAATTACACCCTTGAAAGTATCCTCATTTTATTCTTCATGGGAAGTTTGGGATACTGTATGCTTAACCCTATTTAGAGTGTGCACGTAAGATTACTTAAGTAGATTAGCTACATTTTTATCCATTCTCTTTAATCATCTTGTTATCAGCAAGAGAACAAAATTAGGTTTAAAAAATTCTTTTTTTCCAGACTCTGTTTATCTATGCAGTTATTAAGACGTAGAAGGTAGCATTGAGTCTAGATTACTAGCATGATCCTGTTTATGCTGAGGTTCTGTTATTACTGAGGCAGTTTATCCAGATGGGAGAGGGCAGATTGGATAGGCTGGCTGGAGAAAAATGCAAGTTAGTTTGAGTATTAGAGGAAGCAGCTGTGAAAGGGAAAAGAAAGAAAAAGAATGTGCTACAGTAAGAGGATACGTAATTCTCAACAGGAGCGTAACCACATTTGCAGAACTAAAGAGCTGGCCAGTTTTTCTGGGCGACAGCTTGGAAGGAGGGAAAGACATATGTTATCCACAAGACAGTGTGAAAGAGAGTGGTAATTAACTTACACAAATACACAAATGCATTGTTAAACGAATAGTGCTTATTAGAAGAGTTTACAAAGATTACATCCAATGTACCAGTGAGCATTCACCTTCTAGAAATTTCCTGCACTAGCCAAGTGAAAGGGACAGCATTGGCAGTATTTATTACTCTTATGGTATTTTCCAAGAAGATAAAGGAATATTTATTTAATTTAATATATTTTTATCCCACTCTGCCTCCAAAAAGCTCAAGGTGACATATATTATTTGCCACTCTTCTATTTTATCCTCACAACAATCCTGTGAGGTAGATTAAGCTGAGAATGTGTGAGCGGCCAAAGGGCTTCCATGGCAGAGTGGGAATTCAAACTTTTTCCTCCCAGATCTGAGTCTGACAGTGTAACCCATTCACCATGCTGGCTGTCAGTTCCAAGGGTCCATGGCATGCCTTGGGAGAGGAATGTTTTCAAGTTCCTAAATCATTTATTCTTTCTACAGCAACAGCAGTAAACCAATTATACTTGAATGAAAGGGCACACAAGTTTTCCAGCTTCTGTAAGACTCATTGTAACCCCCAGAGTCCCAAGGGCCAGGTTTAATGTCCAGAGTAATGGTCACAAATTCAAAATGTAGATCCAATTTATTTAAATAGAACACAACTTTCCAAATGTTCCCAAAGCTATCAATACTGGCTCACTAAACAGTGTCCCTAGAGGAGAATCCTGAAGTCACAATCCACTTTGTAGAGGGCACAGATAGTACTGTAGGTCCAAAATATCCAGAAAGTTTTCTTGCAACAGCAAGAACTCTTTTTATGAAGATGCTGGATGAATGCTTGAGCTTATTCATTGCCTAGGAGCAGTTCTCCTTTCCTCCTTGCAAGATGAAGTGTGGCAGCTCTGTGTGGATCTCAGGTAGTCAATGAAGAGATCGGTTGTCACCTATTCCTGTTCTTTGCTCTTCCCAGCTTCTTCAGCTCTTCCTAGCCACTGCTTCTCTCCCAGGGATAAATATTGAATCTTCCCCAGCTAGCAGTTTTAGCTCTGTGACTGATTTGGATCAGAAGCTTGGAAGCAAGCTTCGCTTCTCAAAGAGCACCACTTTCAGTGCTCCTCTCTCCTGCCCAGTCTTTTCAGCCAGCCCAATCCTGCTTTATACCATCCTTCCCAGTCATGGTGGCCCTTTCAAATGCATGCCCCATGAGCCTTTGTTAAACATGCATATTAATACAAACCTATGTACACATCAGTTATCTGCTAGTCTGCTCTGGCCTAAGATCTATCTAAGTATCTGCAGTCTACTAATCAGACCTAGGCCCTAGGCCCCAAATCTCTTTTTCAGTAAAGGCTTATATTCTGTCATCATGACCTTGGCCCTCGTAAATTAACTAGAGCTATTTTGCAATTCAAGACATCTTTTGACTTAAGGCAGTAGTAATGCCTAGAAAAGTATGTTCCATCATAAGGAAAGAGGTTTCCTGTCATGAGATGGCTCTTTTTCACTTTGCTATGACAAAGGTCTAGTCTAAGTTCCTAGAAGCAGATTGAACTGATAATAGTGTAAAATAATATCTCCAAAGATCTGATCTTGCCAGTGAGAGGAGAGATTCTGGTTTACTTAGGTTTTTTAGCTGTTTCCTATGTTTTTCTCTCAGACAGTATTTAATTGAGAGGAGCTAGAGTTACAGTCACTGCTTCTTATTAAAGACTTGTGGTGAGAGGGATAAATTTTGTTCCATTGATTGAGAACAGAGACCGTCATGCTATTAAGGTAGGGTTGCCACTGACAAGCAAACTCTCCAGAGGTTTGCCCTGTGCCCGCCAATTGCTGGCAGTTGGTGGGAAGATGCAGGCCACTCAGTGATTGTCAGTGGTAACTGGCAGGCAGCCCAGTCTAACAGATACACATGCTCCCAGCCCCGTGTGCAATGACATCACTTCTAGAAGTGATGTTATTGTGCAGAGCGTAGCAGTGCAAACATGCTTTTTGCCAGGGCCAATTCTTTAAGAATTAGTCTAAAATACTATGTCCAGGTAAGTACCACCCCTACACTTCTTCTGATCGCCAGAAAGACCTGGCAGCCATGTCAACAGGAAGTCTCCGCCTAGCATTTCCAGGCCCCTGCTTCCACCCTCCACCCCCTGCCCCTGCTTACCTGGCTGGTGAGGGAGGCATAGGCCTCCAGGGGGTGCACTCCCAGGCAGCGCAGGGCCCTCGCCTGAGCCCTATTCAGCCAGGCTTGGGCCCAAATTGGCCTGGATTGGCCTGAATCGGCCTGGAACAGGTGGCCACAGAGTGTGGGTAGACATGGGCACGAACGGCAAAAAAAAAAAAAAAATGAACACGATGTTCATTGTTCGTTGCCATTCACGAACAACCAACAATTAACATTGATGAACACGACCCGTTTAACAAACATATTCGTTGTTCGTTGTTCATGGGGAGCAGAACAGCCCCTTTGGCACTTGGAGAGAACATATTCACAGGGAGTGTTCAGCAGGCTCTCCTGTAGCCATCACCCAAGTTTGGTCAAAATTGCAATAGGGATCTTGGAGTTATACATTCCCAAATCCAACGCCCCCAGGAAACTCCAATTCGATACAATTGGAGCCAGTTGACTTTGGCCCCATTTACAAGTGGAGGAATCCCATGGTGTGCTGCCTCCCTTTCTCAGGGGTGGGGGGGGGTTGGCTGCTCGCTGGCAGCACCCCCCTTGTGCCCGCCCACCAGGCCTCACAGAGACCATCTTCCGGGAGCCAGGGAGAGGGGTCATATTGGCGGCCACTGGGCCTGGCAGGCTCAGGGAAACAGTGGCAGTCTGCCTCCCCTCTAGGGGTGGGGGGTCTAGCCACCCACCAGCGGCACCCCCATGTGCCCATCTGCCAGGCCTCAGAGTACTTTCCCGTGCAGGTTGGAAGGTGGGTGATGTCGGCGGCTGCCGGGCCTGGTGGGCTCAGGGAGATGGTGAGCTACCTCCCCTCTAGGGGGCAGGGGTCGGGCTACCCACCGGTGGCACCCCCATATGGCACCCCCATGTGCCTGCCCACCAGGCCTCAGAGTACTTTCCGGCACAGGCCAGAAGGTGGCTGATGTCGGTGGCCACCAGGCCTGGCAGGCTCAGGGAGGTGGTGGCAGGCTGTTTCCCCTCTAGGAGTGGGGGGGTCTAGCCAACTGATAGTGGCAACCCCATGTGCCCATCCACCAGGCCTCAGAATACTTTCCAGCGCAGGCTGGAAGGTGGGTGACGTCGGTGGCTGCCGGGCCTGGCGGGCTCAGGGAGGTGGTGGTGGGCCACCTCCCCTCTAGGGAGTGAGGGGTGTCTGGCCACCCGCCAGTGGCACCCCCATGTGCCTGCATGCCAGGTCTCAGAGTACTTTCTGGAGCAGGCTGGAAGGTGGGTGATGTCGGTGGCTGCCGGGCCTGGCAGGCTTGGGGAGGCGGTGGCAGGCCGCCTCCCCTCTAGGGGGCGGGGGGTAAGGGTTAGGGTTAGGGTCAGAGAAACCAAAATATGTCATCAGATGGGGACATCATGGCATCGGTGCCGATGTTTTCCGCACCTTTCTTGGTGAAGAGGCTGTTGCCGCCCAAACACACAGGCTGGACGTGGAGCGATGGACAGTTAGGTACATGAGATAGATAGGTTTCTTGATAGACAGATGCATAGATGGATAGGATAGGATAGGATAGGATAGGATAGGATAGGATAGGATAGGATAGGATAGGATAGGATAGGATAGGATAGGATAGGATAGGATAGGATAGGATAGGATAGGAATACCTGTATTAGATTGACAGGAGAGACAGATACCATGTGCAGGGATATTGGGGAGACAGGTATATTGCCCAAATATCTTGGTTGTCTCATCAATAGACAGTTGGAAGGAAAGAACCAAGGGTCGAAGGTGGGGCCCACCCCCAGCATGTTGAAGTGGAGGCTTACATGCTGGCCATCGAGGCAGTGGAGGATGGGGGAGGCATCAGTTCCCCTAGGAAAGGGGATTGTGGGCAAACAAGTAGGTGCCCACGTGGGGAGCTGTGGGCTGCCCCTCGCATCACCCATTGTCCTGCCATCATGGACGTGGCAGCTGATTCAGCAACCTAGACAAGACGGCATTGCAGCGTATGCTGATGCCATTGAGGGTCCCTCCAGCCAGACAGCTGCCAAGCTGTCCCTCGTGCCTAGAAGCGGCAGCAGCTGACATCACCCACCTTCCTGCTTTTGCAGAAAGGACGGGATGGACAGGAGACATTGTTGAATAGGGTCGAAGTGGTTCCAGAGAGGGAACAGTTGAAAGAGGGACTGAGAACTTGTCAGGGAGAGGAGGACTCCTGCCTTCATGGAAAGGATGAGATGGACAGGACATGAGAGGTCATTGGGAGGGGTCTGAGCGGTTCCAGTGAGCTTGACAGGAAGAGGAGGACAAAGGGTTACCAGCCATGTTGTTGAGAAGGACCGGGAAGGAAGACTCCAATATCCACCGTGAAGGATTACGCAGACTGCTTGTCCGCCCCTCCTGTGTCTTAGTGGAGGCTGTTGCTAACATCACTCACCTTCCTGCCTTTGCGGAAAGGATGGGATGGACAGGACAGGAGAGGTCGTTGAGAAGGGTTCTAGAGAGGGAGAGGTTTGAAGAGGAACCGGGAACTTTTCAGGGAGAGGAGGACAAAGGATTCCTGGCCACATTGCACAGCAGGACTGGGAAGCCCCCAACATTTGCGAGCCATGAGCCGAGAAACCCACTGAGCTTGGCACCAGACCTTGGAAGCAGCCCTGAGAACTGAGGCGGGATAGAGCACAACACTACCACTCACAGAAACCTGACATGAGCAGCCACGGGACAGGTAATAGCAGTGAATAGCTTTGGTCCTGGAGCCAGGCAGCGGGCCAGAGATCTTGAGCCCGCTGCAGAGGAGCTTGGCCTAGAACCACAATGGACTGGGGTGGCTCAGAGCCCAGCTGGGTCCAGGTTCATGGTGGGATATCTCAGCAGGTGGAAGTTGATCTTGATGAAGGTCAACATGTCCACAAGTCCTGGGTGCAGATGAGCGCAGTGGGGATGGAGGAGATCTCCCAGCTGGGAGAACACCCGCTCGCTCTGCACGCTGGTGGGAGGGCAGGACCGGATATTGGTTGCCACAATGGACAGGTATGGTGGATTTACTCAGCCAATACTCCAACAGGTTGGAAGGGGGGGGGGTTCTCTGGGCTCCACAAGGTACTCTTGCACCATGGCCCTCACTGAGTCCTCCACTGTGAGAGGCGGGCCCACTGTGCTGCCGCCAACCACACAGCCCACCAACGAGTCCCAGAGATTGAGTGGGCCCGTTTGGGTGGGTCTCTCCTGGCATGGCTCTGTTCCCACCTCCTCCTCCTCCTCCCCTGCCATCTGCCCCTCAGCCCTGCCCAGTTCCCTCCGTCCTGCCCTCTCTGCCTGGCCCAAATTGGCCTGGATTGGTCTGAATTGGCCTGGAACAGGTGGCTGCAGAGTGAGGAGCACTCCCATGGGCCACAGAGGTCCATTCCAGGCTGATCTAGGCCAATTTGGGCCTAATCTGGGGTGATTCAAGCCTGGATCGGGCTACTGCAGAGTGCAGGAGCACTCCTACACTCCACAGCAGCCTGTTCCAGGCCAATTCAGGCCTGAATGGGTCTGGATCGGGCTGCTGCAGAGCAAGAGAGCACTCTCGCGCTTTGCAGCAGCCTGATCCAGAGTGAACCAGCCTGAATCCGGCCCGATTTGGGCTCAATCCAGCCCAATTCAGGTTGAATCAGGCCCAACTTGCCCCCCCCCCAGATCACAGGAGCGCTCCCAGGGTGGCCGCAGCCTGTGCAATGACATCACTTCCTGGAAGTAATGTCATCGCACAGACCCTGTGCAAAGCCTGCGAGGAATAGAAGATGAGGTAGGTGATGGGTCTCCCACCTCCCGCTGGGAGGATAGAGGGACCTAGCAGCCCTATCTCCACCCCAATTTTAAAAACAGTTATTATTTCAGAAGAGGGAGCTTTGCTAAAATGAGGGGACCAGAAAGAAGTTAAAAAAGAGAATTAGGAGTCAAATCTCTCCAAGATTCCTGGAAATTATTTTAAATGACATTAATTGAAGCCCAGATAGAATGCATACTTAGATCTGGAAAGGTACCAAGTCTAAAAGGATGCCTGCGTTGTCAAGGAATACATTAATGGGAAACAAAGCTTCTTCTAAAAATGGAAAGTTTTGCCAATCAAGGTGGACAGAAAGACTGTTTTGGCAAAACAAATGTAAATTGAAATTAAGTCAAGCAAAAAGAGAATTTGAGGAGCAGGTAACCAAAAACATTAAGACAAACAATTACATTCCTTCAAATATATCATGAGCAGGAAACCAACTAGGGAGGCTGTTGGGCTTTTGGATGACTAAGGAGTAACAAGGATTGCTTAAGGAAGTTGGCAGAAAAATTGAATGAATTCTTTGCATGTTTTTTTCACTGCGGAAAATGTGGGGCACATCCCCATTTCAGAACCACTGTTTTTTGGTAAGGGTATCTGAAGAACTGAATGAAGTTGAAGAGTTGAGAGAAGTTCCAGGACTATTTGACAAGATGAAAGCCAGTCAGTCTTCTGGTCCAGATATCATACATCTGAGGGCTCTTAAAGAACTCAAATGTGAAATTGCTGACCTACCAACCAGTATAACTTACTTGTTGCTAAAACTGGCCTCTGTGCCAGATCACTGGAAAATAGCAAACATCACCCCAATTTTTAAAAGCCGGTTAGCCTAACACCTGTTCCAGGTAAATTAGTAGAAACTGTTAGAGTTATTAAGCACATCAAGGAACAAAGTCTGCTGAAGTAAAATCAGCATGGCTTCTGCAAGCGTTAGTCCTCATCAGTCTCTTGGAGTTCGTTGAGTAGTCTGCTTATGGATTAGAAGATGGTTAAATGGCACGATGTATAGAGTAGGAATAAATCGACGACCGTCCTCACAATGGATGGAATTGAAAAGTGGGATTCCTTGGGGTTTGATATTGGGACTGGCACTATTTAATTTGTTCATAAATTATTTGAAATGGGGTGATCTCAGAGTAGTAGCCAAGTTTGCAGATGATATCAAAGTACTCAGGATGGTGAAAGCCAAAGTAGATTTTGAAGAGCTACAGGAGGAGCTCTTTAAAATGGACAAATGAACAATAACATGGGTAAATATATGGTAATGCATATTGGAACTAAAAATCATAATTTTAAATATATACTAATGGTGAAAAGAAATATTTATTAAAAGAGTAACTAAAGTGTAATTAAAGTTAAAAACCAGCACCTGCTATGTCTAATTTGTCTGCTTTTCCACCCCAATAATTTAAGCAAACTTTGCTAATGAAGATTGGAACAAGCATCTTAATGCAAACTCCAAGAAAGGAATTATGAGAATTGACGGGCACCAGACTTACCTGGGGCCCAGGCTGCCACACTGGGAGGGGGAGAGGGACGGAGCATGGTGGCTGCCATGTTGGAGGGTCTGCCTGGTCTTCCCCGGGCGGGCCTGTGCCTTTTCAGCATTCTTTTCCCAGCTGCCCTATCAGAGCTGCTGGGATCACCTGGAGGACCAATAATTTCAAATCCCTGGCCACCCAATCAGGTGCAGCTCTGGGAGGGGGCGGGGCCTGGATCTGGACCTTTGTTGAGCAGTTTTCACTCAGGTCCAGCAGCTAGGTATTTAATTAGATGCTGGCTCTCTGCTTTTCACTTTGGCTATCAGCAGCGAAGCCCACCCACCTCTCCCTCATTTGTTCTTGTCTTCTCAGTATAGTCTGTCACAACTTAGTCATACTTTTGTGGTTTGTTGCATTGGATCAGATCCCCCTTTTGGAGGAGATGGAGCCAGAGGGCCTTGTCTCCCTGGTAAGAGGATTCCCATAAGGAATCTTGGGAGTGAGTTATGGAGGTGCGTGCCCAGCTTGGGGGCTGCCAGGGCATGCTCATTCCCAGGTGGCAGGGGAATCTCAAAGGGGTGCATACCGATGTGATCTCCCCCTTAATGTCACTCCTTGGTTTCCCCCCTCAGCTGGGGTCTGGGAGGGTGAGGGTCATTGGCTAGCAGGTGGGTCAGCCAATGTGTTCTGGGGATCTGATCCATATGCATTGCCAATGCTATTTTTCCTGCTGTAATCAATAAAGTTGTGGCCTGTTTTCATCCCAGTTACTGTTGTGGTTTGAGTTTGTCGCCATGCCTCCTTTCCTCTCCTTACCATCATCCCTAGGCAGCAACCACCATTTTTTTGGCAACATAGACTGAAACAGTGGAGAATTTGGTTTGCTGCAAACCCAGCTATCCCTGTCTATCAGGCTGTTCCTCCTTTTTTATTTTGTGTCCCTCTGTAGTCTTTTTATGATCTCTGGTGGACAAATGCAACCTAGCCAGTTCCCCTTCATTAATACAATGTTTGCTGTGAAATGTACAATGGTATAATCTGGAGACTGTGATAGTTAGAAACCAGTCTATAAGGGAACAAAAAACATATATGTGTGAATGTTTGCTGTTAGTTGATTTTAAACTTCTCTTTCTTTGGCATTCCACAAATTCCAATCAAAGATGTAAATGCAGAGTACAATTATCTATGTCTTTAGACAAACGTAATCTTCTTAGATCAATTTGGAGCTATTATTACTGTGTTTTATGCTAACATATGTTTCCTCTCCAGGATCAAACTCCAAGTGAGAGAAAAGGTCATACTGGGATTACTGAGTGGATGTGATGTTACAAAGAAACCTTCCTTCAATATCTCTAGGATACTTCTGTACTTTAAAAATGTTTCCTTTATTTAATGTATTCGATATTAAATGAATGAATCAACATAAATATGTATCTTAGCATGTAGCATGAATATGTAGCTTAGACAACACCTGAAGTATGGCAGAGAGGGGAGGAGCAAGATGGATGGATTAATCAGATTTGATTCTCTCAATATATGGCTGTAAATAAAGTCACAACACTAGAAGAAAGCTGGGTTCACACTTCTGTTGTGTGACTCTGTGATTTCTCTTGTACATTTCTTTTGATTCATTCATTCATTGTTTTATTCTTGTTTCTTTTTCTATCCCTGCAAATATACTAATTCTTTTTTGCAAGATTTTTGCTTTGCAAGGAAGAAGATGTTTAACTGATTGCTGCAGATTTAGGCAGGTCTAAGCAGGCATGAAGAGACAAAGAATCAATACAAAGCAGACAAAACTATAGCAGAGAGTTAGAAAAAAAGCCAAAACAAACTACAGAATGGTAGCCTATTTATTTCTTCCCAGTGTTCACTTCTGATTGATTTCACACCAGGATGTCCTAGCTCTTTGGTGTGTGTTATTAAGTTGGGTACCAGTTTTCTGTAAAGAAAATGCTGCAAACTTAGCCATAAAATATTATTGTTATTAGAAATTAAATAGGGAAAGGACTTTTTGTATGATTGAAGACATGTATTGTGATGAATTAAGGCATAATTGAGCCTTGCATTCCCTTCTCATTGTGGGCCAATTAGAATACAAGAGTCCATCTTGGAGACCTGGATCCAGTTGATTTCTAAAATGTTCTGGGTAGGTTTGGGAGTCTCTGCAGTGGGTCTTCAGAAGCCTTGTTAGTGGAACATTGAGCTGAGAAATTTTAGAGTTGTTTCTTGGAGGTTTTACCACTGTGTATGAATGCAGAAGCTTTAAAGGATTAGAGATGAGTAGCACACTGTTTAATGGAACAGTCTTGCTGGGGGGGGGGTGTGTACAAAAAAAAATTCAGATCCGGGTTTTAGGGACACCATAAAAATTTGGTACCCCTGAAATCTGAGTCAGATTCTCTAATCTGTTTTGGCAAGATTAGAGAATCCTGAATTTATATGGCTATTATTCCCTCTGGCTAAGCAACAAAAAAAAGAGAGGCTACCTTGGTAAGAGACCAAACTACAAACAAAGGGGAAACACCACTGAGGACCTAATTGGAATGAATGCTAAATTCATCAAACAATACATAATAAATGGTTGTTGTGGATTTTCCAGGCTGTATAGCCGTGGTCTTGGCATTGTAGTTCCTGACATTTTGCCAGCAGCTGTGGCTGGCATCTTCAGAGGTGTAGCACCAAAAAGAGATCTCTCAGTGTCACAAGTGCTACACCTCTGAAGATGCCAAGACCACGACTATACAGCCCGGAAAATCCACAACAACTATCGTTCTCCAGCCATGAAAGCCTTCGACAATAATACACAATAAAGCTAATAAATAGGTATTAATAAAGTGGTCCCATGCTAATAACACACCAACCATTTCATCATGAATACATCATAAATTATGGGCAAAACTATCCAGGGAACAAACAAACTCCACCACATTTGGAGGGAACTTACTCCTTCCTGTCTAGTAAAGACCTCCCCCTCCCAAGGTTCAGGAAAATTGGACCCACGATACAAATTGTATGATCCCCTAACAATCTCTATTGTTCCCTAACAGGGGAAATATTTCCAGGCAAAGAAAATGCTTAAGTAAAGGCAACCCCTGGCCAAAAGCCAGTCCCAATGCAAATCCCACTCCCTATCCAAGTTGAGCCAACAAAAAAGAACAGAACCAAACTACAGCAATGGAGCAGTCAAATTAGAGAATCTGAATTTCAAACCAGAGAATCTCAAACTGAAGCAAAGAAATTAAATTAAAGCAGCAGAGTTTAAAAGGCAGCTTGAAGGGTAGTTTTGTAGCTCAGGGGTGGAGGCAGAGAAAAGCAGACAGCAGCAAAGGTAGAACAGACAGCAGCGAGAGGGCAGCAGTGCAAAATGGCTCAGTGCTGAGGCAAGCTCTGTTGCAGGGGAGAGGCACAAGAAAGGCTGGTGGGGGACAGAAGTCAACAGGAAGAGAGGCGGGGAGAGCAGCCAGCTGGAAGCATGGGGAGCTCTGAGGACAGGGGCTGAAGGAGACAGTCTTGCCTCCCCCCCACAAAGACTGGAGAAAAACTGGGAGAAGCCACTGCAAGACAGTCTCCACCATTTGCTGGATTAAACCAAATTAACCCAGTTTAATTCAGCTCATCAAGATTTGGCTTCCTGGATCCAATCTGGGATTCTCTCATTTCATCTAGCATTGCTGTATCGGCATAAATCTGGCTATATAGCCAGAGCAGAAGGCCAGACACACACCCCTACTTGCTGAATCAGTCAAAGCTTACCTCACTTGCCTGTGAAATGGCAGTGATGGTGGTGAAAAGAAAACTCTCTTCTCTCCCATTAGAGAACAGAATCAACAGAATAGCTTCTAGGTAAATTATTTAGGGTGATTTGTCATCTGCTATTCTTTGTCAATAAAATCACAAATTATCTGGTTAAAAACAGATCCAGAACCAGGGGCATCAGAAATATTCTCTTGTTAGTTTTCTTTGCATAATTTTAAGGAGATCTCACCAGCTAGAGTACAGACTTTGGTGTCATGAAAGGCCATCGCATACAAAACAAATCTTGTTTTTCCCGAATCTTCTAGTCTTGCCAGGATAAGACGGGGAATTTTTTAAAACAACATTTTCTTTGGCAAAAACTGTATTGGCCGACTATAGGACTTTTTTTAGACATGCGCAATCTTCAGGGCTAGTTTTAGGACAGACACAATATTGATTGCACTAATAGATGATCTCTGACTTCATTTAGGGAAGGGTATATCTTCCCTACCTATTTTGTTAGGCTTTTCTGCGGCATTCAATATGGTGTTCCTTTTTTATTAGCTAGGAAAGGAGATGGGTGTTACAGGTATAGCACTTCAATGTTTTTGCCTTTTATGCCTGATAGGAGTGTCAGGGTTCCCATGTATCACCTATATTGTTCAACATTTACATCAGGCCACTGAATGGCATCATAAATAGGTTTGGGGCTGGGTGTCATCAATATGCTGATGATGTACAACTGTATATTTTATTAATTATAAGATGGTCAAGTGAATGGAGCAATCTTAAACTGAATGCAGACAAGATGGTTATGATGCTGAATGTAGATAGGATAAGATTTCGTGTTTTGAATGGATTGAAGTTCTATTTATCAGATCATAGTAAAGGTCTTGGGGTTCTTCTGGACCTCATTTCTTTCTTTTTTTTAAGAACCAAGTGGAGGTTGGGGCTTGGAGAGTTTTATTCAGTTGTGTCTGGTTTAGAAATTATCCTCCTGTGTAGATTTAGCCTGTCTGATCCTGTGCTACCATATTCTCAAGGTTGTATTATTATAATGTGCTCTGCTCAGGGCTGTCCTTGGAAGGCTTCAGAAACTTCAGCTTGTGTAGAACTTAGTTACTCATCTGCTCAGTAGAGTGGACAAATTTGAGCATATCACTTTGATTCCAAAGAAAATGCAGTGGCTACTTATTTTTTTCCCCTGTTGAATCAAACTACTGATTATTACCTTTAAAACACTTTTGCAGCCACATATCTTAGGGACTGTCTTTCCCGGTTTACAGCTATTGTCACACTGGCCAACAGTCTTGTCCAGTCCTTCCCTGCTGTAAATCTAGATCTGAAAGAGCACTCTTGTGTGGCAGCTCTACAATTGTGGAACAGCATCCTGCAGAAATTCATCAAATGTCAATCCTACTGGCCTTCAGAGAGGCCCGTAAAACAGAGCTTTTAAAGAAAGGCTTTTCCTGAAGCTGACCTGGCCCTGCTGTATGTATATGACTGACATATTTTTAGATTGATACAGGGTGATTTAAATATATATATATTAATAGGTGGAAGTTTAAATTAATTAAGTGTTCAAACATTTTAATTAAATTTTATTTTTAATATATTCTATAAATTTTATTTTTAATGTATTATATAAATGGAATTGGCATTGGCTACTACGAACCTAGGGTAAGAATGAATCAGATTCATAAATATTTTTTTTTTTTGAAAAATTTTTTATTGGGTTAGAATCCGTTATTTTTACATTACATTCAATTTTCCCCAAATTTTTCATTTCTAACCCCCTCCCTTTCCCCCCCCTTTTGTTGACTTCCAACAGCTTTCCCACCCTTTGTCCCTTTTCCCTTACTTCTATTAAATTCCTCTATCTAAAACAAATACATATTCTCCATTATACTAAGCAGTACATCCTTAACTACTTTTCTTGTTGTATACCCAAACTGTAAGTCTTTGTTTCCATCTTGGATAAGCAATTTATCCCATTTTCCAATTTTGAATGTTTCTATATATCATAAACCTATATATCATAAACCATAAAGATCTTACACATTTAAATCAAACAATTTGACTTATTCTCTATATATTACTCATTCTATCTTTTTATGGTAATTCTATATAACTCATCGCATAGTCAATCAATTTGACTCGTCTATACATTCAGTTTGGTGCATTATACAAATCTTATCAAAGAAAGAAAATATTGTTGGTTACTCAATCCTTATATTTAAACCTTATCATTAATTATTTTCTATCAATATTCTATTTATTAACCTATATATATCTATATATATATCAATCTGTTAATCTAACTGCTTATAAATTCACATTTATCTCTTCCCCCCCCCCCGGTAAAGTCACCCCCCTCTACATTTTATTATACTTCAGTAGTTCTCAAACTGCCACAGTTTTCCTCCCACCTCCCATTTCTTCTCCAGATATTGTTTCAGCTTCTCCCAGTCTGTGTTAAACTGCCCTGAGTCCAGATTTCTCAGTTTTCTTGTCATCTTGTCCATTTCTGCCATATACAGCAATTTGTAGATCCAATCTTCAATAGTTGGCACTTCTTGTACTTTCCATTTTTGCGCATACAAAAGTCTGGCTGCTGCTGTCATATAAAATATCAACGTCCTATGATGGGCTGGAATTCCCTCCATTCCCAAGTTTAGTAGCAGGAGTTCTGGGTTCTTATTTATTTGAAATTGTAAAATTTCACTCATTTCTCTTATTATTTCCCCCCAGTACTGCCTAGCTACCTCACACGACCACCACATATGATAGAGGGAGCCCTCATGCTTCCTACATTTCCAGCATTTATTAGAAGTGTTCAAATTCCCTAGCGCAATCTTCTTTGGTGTCATGTACCAACGATAGATCATTTTATAAATATTCTCTTTAATATTTGTACATGTCGTTGTCTTCATTGTAGTCTTCCACAAGTATTCCCATGCCTCCATTGTTATCTCTTTATTAAAATTTATAGCCCATTTCACCATTTGTGTTTTAACTGTCTCATCCTCAGTATACCATTTCAACAGTACTTGGTATACCTTAGATATTCTCTTCTTGTCCTCTTTAAAAAGGGTCTGCTCTAGTTCCGAATTCTCTATTCGTATACCTCCTTTTACAGAGTCCGAGTTATACAAATCTCTGATCTGTCTATACTGGAACCAATCGTAGTTCGGTGATAGTTCCTCTTGCGTCTTTATTCTAAGTTTAGATGCTTCTATTTTAGTTATTTCTTTGTAAGTTAAACATTGTCGTTCATTATCAACAGCTCTCGGGTCTATCACCTCATATGGAACCACCCACCAAGGAGTTCCTTCTTGTAGATAAATTCTATACTTCTTCCAGATTGTATATAGACTTCTCCGTACAAAATGGTGCAGGAACATCGAGTTGACCTTTACTTTGTCATGCCATAGGTATGCATGCCATCCAAATATTTTTTTATATCCCTCTAGGGCTAATAGTTTCTTGTTCTTTAATGTCATCCACTCTTTCAGCCAAACTAGGCAGATTGCATCGTGATAAAGTCTCAGGTTGGGCAGTTGCATTCCGCCTCTTTCCTTTGCATCTTGTAAAACTTTCATTTTCACTCGAGGCTTCTTGCCTGCCCATACAAAATCTGATATTTTCCTCTGCCATTTTTCAAATTGTTTAGAGTCTCTGATGATTGGTATTGTCTGTAGCAAAAACATCACTCTTGGTAACACATTCATTTTAACCGCTGCAATCCTACCCAACCATGACAGATTGAGCCTATTCCATTTAATCAAGTCTCTCTCAATCTGAATCCACAATTTTTCATAATTATTCTTGAACAAATCTATATTCTTTGCAGTCAGTTCAATTCCCAAATATTTCACCTTGCTTGTTACTTCACAATCCGTTGTTTCCATTAACAATTGTTGTTTCTGCTTAGTCATGTTTTTGCATAGTATCTTTGACTTCTTTTTGTTAATGAAGAAACCTGCCAAGTCTCCAAACTCCTTGATCTTATCTATCACTTTTGGCATGTTCTCCAGTGGGTCCTCTACAATTAACATTATGTCATCCGCAAATGCTCTGACCTTGTATGAATAGTCCTTTATTTTTATTCCTCGAATTTCCTCGTCTTGTCGTATTTGTATCATCAGAATCTCCAATACTAAAATAAACAACAGTGGAGACAACGGGCAACCTTGTCTTGTTCCTTTACTAATCGTCAGTTTCTTAGTCACTTCATCATTCACCACAATTGCTGCAGTCTGGTCTCTGTAAATTTCCTTGATTGCTCTGATGAATCTTTCTCCCAATTGTAGCTTTTCCATAGTGGCAAACATAAAGTCCCAGTTTAAATTGTCAAACGCCTTTTCAGCGTCAACAAAGAAGAAACCAACCTCTTTATCACAACGCTTGTCATAATATTCAATAGCATTGATCACTGTCCTTAAGTTATCTCTTATTTGTCTGTCTGGCAAAAAGCCTGCTTGTTCCTCTTCTATAACTTCCGAGAGCCATCCCTTCAGTCTCTCCGCCAATATCTTCGCAAAAATTTTATAGTCATTGTTAAGTAGCGATATAGGTCTGTAATTTTTCACGTTAGTCAAGTCTTGGCCCTCTTTTGGGATCAATGATATGTTCGCTTCACTCCAAGTGTCTGGAATCCTTTGATCCCTAAAAACTCCATTCATCACCTCTTTTAGGAATGGTGCCAGTTCATTAGCCATTGTCTTATAAAATTTAGCCGTAAGTCCATCTGGCCCTGGCGCCTTTCCTAGATTTGCGGATTGTATTGCCTTGCTTATTTCCTCGTCAGTTACTTCACTGTTCAATTTATTTCTCCAAGCTTCCGAGATTTCTGGAAGTTTGGTTTTCTCCAGATATGTCGCTATTGATTCTTTATTTACTTCTTTCTTATTGTACAGCTTAGCGTAAAATTTATAAAAGGCTCTACTAATGGTAGTCTGCTCCAGATACGTTTTGTTGTCTTCACAAATTTTGTTTATTATTTTCTTTTCCCTTCTCTTCTTCAATTGCCATGCCAGGTACTTCCCAGGTTTGTTGGCACCCTCAAACGCTTTTTGATTCAGTCTTTTAAGATTCCACTCCAATTCTTTATTACTCATTGCTGTTAGCTGCTCTTGGAGTATTTTAATTTCCTGGTATAATTTCTTTTTCCCTGGTCTCTTTTTTAGCTGTATTTCTTTGGCTTTTATTTTCTCCTCAATCTCTTGTCTTTTCTCCTCTTTCTTCTTTCTTGCTCTACAATTTAAGTCCATTAGTATGCCCCTTATAACCGCCTTATAAGCATCCCAAACTTTATTGGTTGGTACTTCTTTATTCACATTATATTGTATAAAAAACTTTGTCTCTCTTCTCAATATTTCCATATTCTCTCTTTCCTGTAACAAGTCCTCATTTATTCTCCATGCTTTCCTCTTTCTCCTTTTTCCTAGTTTCCACATAATTGGGTTGTGATCTGAGCCTACCATCAGCATTATTTCTACCTCCTTAGTCCATAACGCTAAGTCTTTTGAGGCCCAGATCATGTCAATTCTTGATAATGTAGAGTGCCTTGCAGAATAAAAAGTAAACTGTCTACTTTTAGGATATTCTCTCCTCCATACATCTTCGAGAGTCTCTTGTTGAATCAACTCAAAAAAGAGCTTTGGCAATAGTCCTCTTTTCTTTTGTGCCGTTGTAGTCTTTTTATCTAGTTCCAAGTCTGTCACTCCATTGAAGTCTCCAGCAAGAATTATCTGGTCATATGAAAGGTCATCTAGATGCTTCCTCAAATCCTCAAAGAAGCTTTCTTTTGCACCGTTAGGTGCATAAAGTCCAACTACCAACACTCTCTTTAAATTCCAAATACATTCCACTGCTACAAATCTGGCTTCCACATCTCTCATAACAAATTTTGGCTGTAGCTCCTCTTTTATGTACAACACCACTCCTCTTTTTTTCTTGTTGGAGGCCGCTACAAATTCTTTGCCCAATTTTCCAGATTTTAAATATTTTACATCCTGCTTTCTAATATGGGTCTCTTGCAAACAAACAATATCACATTTTTGTTTTAGTAGCCAGTGAAAAATATTTTTCCTCTTATTCGGTGAGTTTAGTCCATTTACATTCCAAGATATTACTTTACATTCCATGCTCATAATCTTGTTGGTAAGTCTTTTTCATTGTCCTTAATAAATTGCTCCATCTCTCGCTCAGATCTGATACGTTTTTTGACCCCTCCAAACTCAAAGGACACTCCTTCTGGTAACTCCCATCTGTACCTGATTTTCATGTCCTTCAAGATCTGAATTAGCACTTTATATTTTTTCCGGTCCAATAACACTGACCTAGGTAGTTCCTTCATTATAATGATCGTCTTGCCATCAATCTCCAATGGATCTTGAAACTGTTTTGTCACAATCTTCTCTTTCATATTTCGTGTCGTAAACTGCACAATCACATCTCTTGGTAGTTTCCTCTGGGTTGCAATTCTCGAATTCACACGATATGCCACATCTAGGATAGCCACAACTTCCTCCTCCTCCTTCCCCAGGTATTCAGCTAACACCTCAGTCATCTGTTCTTGCGCTGACTTTCCTTCCACTTCTGGCAAGCCACGAAAACGTAGCTGCTTCTCCATGTGTTTAGTTTCTGCAACTGACATTCTCCCCTTCACCAGTCTCATCTCTGTTTGTTGCGTGTCTGCTAAATTCTCCATCGCGTCTTCTACTGTTTTAACTCTCTGCTGCGTTCCTTGTAGTTCACTTTGTATTGTTTCCATACCTTTTTTCACTTCTGACAGCTCCGATTTTACTGTCTGTGTAACCTCCTTAACCTCTTTAATCAGTTCCAGTTTCGTGTCCTTAAGTTCTTTAATCACATCTAAAAGTTTTTTATCCAGGTTTTCTATTGCCGATTGCCACTCTTTTTTTGACATCGTGGGGCTTGCTTTAGCTCGCTCCCACGAGTCCGCTCTCTTCCTTAACTCCGTGGCGTAAAATTTAAAGTCTTTTTATTTTAAATGTCCCGGTCTTCTTGCAAAAATTAAATTTTAAAGAGTCCAAAATGTCGGGCGTCTTTTCTCTATGGTTTCTCTATGATTTTGTAATCCAAGATGGCCTACTTCCTTTTCCGCTGAAGCCGCGACCCTTCCACTTTCAAAAATGGCGATTCCCTTCTTCCTGCCCTCCTGCAAGGGCCGCTTCTCTCCAGCCACTCTATTGTTATTACGCACTTCCTGTCTCCCGTCTTCCCACAGCAGATCTCGCGATGGTGTCTTTTTCTCACAGCTCCAAAGCCACAGGTATTCAAAACAATAGTCCGTTTTCTTTAATAACTTCTTTAAACTTAGTCTCTTTTCAGATACAACTCCTGCCGAGTCTTCCCCTCCTTTTCACTAGTCTGTTGCAGTTTAAAAATCTACTTTTTTTCCTCTCTGTTTTTGTCAATCTGTCCCGTAGCGGAAGATAATGATCTTTACCTTCTCTTCACTTTTCTCGGGTTGTAATAGCTGTTTCGATTTTAAGTTCTCCTCTCAGCTTCTTCCCCCAATTGAAGCTTGGGTATGTAGGTCTTATGCCAGCCGAATTGGCCCCAAAACTGCCGCAGAGATTGTAGCCGACCCGTCGCAAGGTGGGACCTCAAGGATCGAGAGGGGACCCGTTGTGTAGAGCCCCCCCTCGTCCGAGATCTATCTCACCCTAGGGTCTTGAGCGTTCTTTGCCTGCTCTCCGCCTGAGAGCAGTCGGCCGCGGGCTATTTTCACCCCGCCGGCCGGTTAAAACGGCAGTCCGGTCAGCTCCGCAAGTGGAGCTGCGTTAGACCTCCATGGATCCCAAACCGGAAGTCCCAGATTCATAAATAGAAGGGCTGGAATGGAATCCATTTTCCCTGGTACAGAGATGACAGGGTTTTTATCAGCTTGGTAGTTAATTTTTTTTATGCCATACTAATTTCATGTCCTTTGGGAGTATTTTAGAAAACAAAATCTGATATATCTGCATTTGAACTAATATGAAAGTGACTGAGACTATGTCAGGATTACTGCACAGCTGTTTAAGGAATGTGGCCCTGCCTCTGCCTTCTAATATATATTAAGTGTCTTTATGCTTTATTTTTCTTAGTAAAATAAGAGGATTACTATGGTCATTTCTGGAAACAATGGCCTACTTTACTGCTTGGTTGTAACGTGTTGAATGTATACTGCTTGTTTTCTTCCCATGCCTTACTTAGTAGTGTTCCAGTTTCGATTTTTAATGCTGTTTTGATTTAGATATTGAAATAAAATTTTAGGAATATGCCTTTGATAGCAAATACTTATCTTATGAATACTATGAATAAAGGAGGTTAGCACTGCGGTCAGGGGAAGTAATTTTTCCTCCCCAGGTCATACTGGCTGAATTAGTCTATGAGCTTTCTTCTTCTTTTCATTTAACTTAAGGATAGTTCTGTTCCTTCTGTTCATTTCCTTTAGCCTTCTGAAGATCTATCGACCTACCCACCATCTGAAATGTTCATATCCCATCTTATTTCCTTAGCCTCAAGGTGCTTAACAGGTGCCCCTTCTTATTAAAACCTCTTATCTTCCTGTCCTTTGCCTGTAACAGACTTTAAATATGAGTTGTTTTTCATGGGAGTTACAGTGTATGTCTGTTCAGGTTCCATAAAATCATTGGTCTGGAAGGACCTTGGCATTAGAACCATCCCCATGCCCAGGAGGATCACCTTCTCTCATTCTTAATTAGCATGAATCATCTAAAATACATTGTACTACAATTAAAAAATGGCATCATCAAGGTGTGCCATTCTGCATAGAGAAGATATGATTAGATAGTTCAATCGAATGAACCAGCCCACATGAAGTCAAGAATTAATAATAGTGAAAATACAATTGCAACAGACTGGACGCTGTCCAGCCCATAACTATCAAATCTAGAGGTGTGCAGCAAACAAACAAACAAAAAGGTTTTGTTTGGATCTGGGTATCTGTGATACATAAATAGTTGGCACTACAGTTATTTGAGTTCAAATAAACTGGTATAGTATCCGGATTCAGTTTTATTCAGGAATGCCTAATATATTCAACCATTATTCCCTTTGGGGGAACCTATCCAGAGGGCTTAGGGTGTTTCAAGCAAATTATACCAAAATGAGAGGTAACCTACTCCTGACTGTCCACTAAAGACCCCCCCCCCAAGTTTCAAGGAGATTGGACCCAGGGATCCAATTCTAGAGGCCCCTGAAGAGGCTGCCTCCTCCACAGTCTTCATTATTTTTTTGGTGTGTGTGTGGGGGGGGAATTGCAAGCTGGCTTTTAGGGGAAAACACACAGGGACAAGGTAGCACTGGCCAAAGGCACAGTCTCAATGCAAGCTGAACCATGAATGCCTAACAGAATGAGCAGCAAACCATAGAATCCCAGCAGAACCAAAGTGAAACAAGGGACACTGTTGCAAATCCAACAGAAACAGTGTGCCTCATAGAAACTAGGAAGAACCTAGGGCCAGTGAAACCACAAAACAGAACCAAATAGCAATACATCATTGAACCACACAGCAACAGAACTGCCACCCTGCACAAACACTCAGCCCTGGCAATGGCAAGCAAACACAATAGTTGTAACTTCACCTTACCTAGAGCAAGCAATAAGGTACTCACACTCAGAAAGAGCATAACAACCCAACAAGAAAGCCCTGAAACTCCACTAACTGCAGTGATAAAGCAACAAACTCCCCAAAGCAGCAAACAAACAACTTTAAAAAACAGCAGTCAAAATACATTTTCCTCCTAACTTTAAAAAACGAACTGCATGTGGACAGCAGGAGAAAGCAGCTCCCAGCAATCAACAACTTTAAACAAACAGCAATGAAATACAACCAAAGAACAAAAAAACTCCTCAACCTGGAAAAAAGTATTTTCCCCATCACAAGAACAGTCAGAAAGCTAACAACAAGCCAAAGCATCCTCCACAACAAAAACAATTGTTTATCAAAATTAAACTTCAATTAAAAAAAAAGTTGCCTCTTCTCCCCATCCCCAACCCCACACAAGGCCAAACACCTTCCACCACAAATCAGGAAAAAAAACAATATGTCTCTCTACACAAGACACTTCAGTGTGTCTTTGTCAAGTGTAAGGAAAGGTGATGTAAGCCAGGAAGGGTAGTTTAAAAATACAGAGCTGGTGAAGATTGCTCCTCAGCCTCCGCAAAGACTTTGTCAGTTTCATCTCTCCATTCTAAAACTGTGTGGGATTGCAACCAGAGGGCAGCGAGGGAAATGGGCTAGAGATGCCTTCCAGAGCTGGGCTTGGACCTGGAGAGATTATAATGGGCTGAAGTTTCCCTTCTGGCATTTCATAGCCCCTTCACACAGCTCCATTGTGTAGCAAAGCTTTGCCCTGCTGCTGGCACTGTCTTTTTAAACTACCCTTCCCAGCTACCATTGCATCTCCTGACACATATTCTTCATGAGTCAGATGTCTCATGTAGAGAGACTCTTAGACTCCTAAACCAGATGATGGCCCTCAGCAGGCAGGCAGGCAGGCAGCCCTTCCCTTCCTCCCCTCACTTAGGTCTTCATCCAAGCAGGTAGTGACTAATTAAAAAACAGAGTAGCCAGAGGGCAGATCATGTTCAGCAAGCACTCATAGTATATAGTCTCCAGAAATCTCCTACAAAAGGATTCTACTGTGAGCCAGGCCTGCTTTTTATGTTGTTGCAGAATTTGAAAAAGTAGATAAATTAAAGAAAGTCTGTCTTAAATAGAGATGGGCACGTTCCAGAAAATGTATCAAAATTCTGCACTGTCCAGCCCAGTTCATGGTTCACGAACACACAGGTCATGGACTCACCTTTTTCATGAATTTTGCTCCGTCTGGGCCGGTTCGTCAGTTGTCCGTGAGTCCAGACATCCTGGCATCGATCTATCAATTCTCTAGGCAATGGAGGGCACATTCACAGACCTTTTGGAGACCTTAAAAACTTAATAGGCAGCTCTGCCTGCCGAGCAAAGTGCTTCCATTCTACAAGGGAGGGCAGGGACGTTCTGCAGCTAATCTTAGCCTTCAGAACTTTGATAGGCAGCTCTGGCTGCCAAGCAAAGAGCTCCCAGTCTGCAAGGGACGTTCTGCAGTCAATCTTAGCCCTTAAAACCTTGATAGGCCGCTCTGCCTGTCAAGCAAAGAGCTCCCAGTCTGCAAGGTAGGGCGGGGGCGTTCTGCAGCCATTCTTAGCCCTTGAAACCTTGATAGGCAGCTCTGGCTGCCAAGCAAAGAGCTCCTAGTCTGCATGGGAGGGTGGGACATTGTGTAGCCAGTATGCGAGCAAGGAGCAAGGATTAATTCCTTAGGCAATGCCTGGGAATGTGTCTGTGTAGAGAGTGAGGGGGATCTTCCCTCACCCTTTTCTGTTTGATTTTGCATCATTGCAGCTTTTTGATGCTGCTAGCCTATGCAAGTCAATTGGCATTTGTGACTCCAGTATCTACTGGAAGTTCCTGGGGGAGGCCACTTTGGGGATCTGTAACTTGGACCGTCCGAAATGCAATCTTGACCAAACTTGGAGGGTGACTCGAGGAGAGACTGCTGAAGATTCTCTGCAATGTTGGGCTCTCTGGGTGTGAAGGGGCGGAACCAGAGCCCCCAGAAGTGACAAATTACAAGCCGACGAACTGGTTTGCGAACCGGGCAGGTCCGTTAAAAGTTCGTGGTCCGTGGTCTGTGAGAATCGATTGACTACGAATTGGTGGTCTGTGCGGTTTTCCTAGTCTGTGCCTACCTCTAGTCTTAAATATAAAGCAAACTATGTAGATTAGAACGCAGACATGTAAGTGGGTCTTATTTGAGTTTGTTTTTCACAAAGAAGGAGACTAGTTGTAACTGGTTGATCAATTTTGACTGAAAAGTTATTATTCAAGGGTGAAATAATTTCCAAGTTATCTGAAAGCAATTGTGTTAATTTATATATAATTTGTATATAAATCATCCATGGACTAGAAAAGCATGGACTAGAAAACTGTATACCTCAACCAAGGTTAGTTAACTGGAAACCCCTCATTGACTTTCTGTGTGAGATGAGGTAAATGAACTGATGATTTGTGGTTTTGATTTCGAAGAAGAAAAATTTGGGGAAAAAATAGATAGAAGGGGGCAGTATTGAAATGGTAAATTTTGGAGATACCAAAACTAAAAGTATAATGTTTGTTAAAATATGATAGGTGTTGTAGAGAAAAATGGAAAATGAAACGTATTATTTTTCTTTGTTATTTTCAATCTTTGTTCTTTTTTCTCTTTGTATTCTTTTATCTTTCCTTTTTTCTTCTATTTCTCTGCTCTTTTTACTGTGCTTTTAATCTTATTAATAAAATAAAAAGTATACACACCCACAAAAAGAAATTTCATAAGTCCCCTTACAACTTTTATACGTTTAACCACAAATACACATCTGTCCAAATGTTTAGAGTTCATTCTAGAAAAGACAGTGAACTTGGCCAGGAGAGAGTTGCATGCAGCCCATGCTGAAGGCCTTTGCATCATAATCACTCATGAACGGATACCTGGAAAGAGGCTATATACTCACCCTTATGTCCCCGCCAGAAATTTACATTAAAATTACACCTGTCCACTGAAGACTTAGAATAATGTAACTCTGCTTAGAAATACCACCAATCCCCAAACCAGCTTTTGGTTTGACAGGCTGAAGCTGCTGTAGGAGTTTGCAACTCCTACTCGTAGGCAGTACTATTTATTGTAATCGTACATGATTTCCTTTGTAATGAATTTCACTTCTAAACACTGATAACATGGATACTTTGCAGAAGTTTTCTTATTCAGCTGAATACAGTTGACTCCTATTTCTTTTTCTTATCTGTCTGCCTTATAGCACTGAATTTTCAAAAGCCACTGCTCATATCTGAAAGAAGAACAATTTGATACTACAAGAAAAGAAAGTGAACTTGGGACAACAGATCAATTTGAAGCCTCCAGCTACTGTATATTTTAGGGTCCATAACTTCAAATGCTAAAAATTGAAGGAGGGAAGGGGAACCACACACAAAAAGCAGAAGCATTAGAGACATAGAGAGATTCACCAGCTACATTTTACCAGACCTAATAAGGAACCAGCCCCTAGGCTATAATATTAAGTACAGGTTCTTCTACACAAGATGAAAATTGATGGGGAAAAGATTGTCACAGTCTCACCCCCACCCCCATAATCATCTTTAAAATATTAAGGGTTTTAAAATATACAGAATTATAGTTCTCAATAAATGTGTTTGGCACTTTGGTGTCATGAGTTTCATAAATTATACTATAAACTCCAGCTCACATTAAGAAATATAATGAACAATGGCTTTGGTGGTCGAATCGCTGCATTCAGTGGTATATTTTTGCAGAATAATCTTCTCTAGGGAGATAGCAGAAGGCATAGTTACATTGAATTTTGTTTTGGTTTTTGTGGAAAAAACATTTAATTAGGTTATCTTGATTAAAAACACTACCACATCCAGAATGGGTGACACCTTAAATCCTGGGTCAGTCCTGCTCATCAGTAGTACTTCCATTCTCTGGCACCAAGCTTCAATTTATTAGCATGTATCAACTATAAAACTCTAGACACCACCAAAGATACATCAAAATAATTCTGTTTTGCACCTATTATAAGAGAATGAGAGAGACAGATTGTTTTTGAAAGGGGGGAGTTGTACAAGTTTGGCATTTAACTCAGAAAAAAGAGAAACCCTGAAACACTACGGAAGCAGTCCTAAACAGAACTACTCAGATATAAGACTGATTTTATTCAATAGTTCTTACTGACAGGGAAATGTCATTCAAATTGTGGCCTATGATTGAAGTCTCCCTTCCCAGTGTTTCCAAAGCTGATAGGAGGGGAGGCTAGGGGTCTCCCCTTGTGAGGACTGGATTGGCAGGGAGGCAGAGAATGCCATTTCCTGGGTAGCTCCAGGGCAGTGGTGGGGAGATGCACTCACCCCACACACATTGGTCCCATTCCCTCTTCCCGACAACAGAGTTAACTAATAATGTATGGTCTTTCTCCCCTTGGAATCTCATTGGCACTGTTTAGCACAAGCTGCTGACCTGCAAGGTGAGCCTAGTGATTTCCTAATACTGAAACACAAACACTTATGGTGGGAGAGACTTATTGCAACTTAGTGTCTTGGATGTGATTAGAGATGGGCACAAACAGCAATACAAACAAAAAAAGCCACGAACAGCCCAAATCCGCTGTTTGCGAGCAAGCTGTTCATGAGGCCCTGTTCCCGGCGAACTTGTGTTCATTCCAAGCCCTCTTCGTGGCATTTGTCAGCCGTTCATAAAGCCAGGCAGTCTGGCACCTTTCAATCAATTCCCTTGGCAACATAGGCATAACAGAGTCTGAACTCTGTCTGAACTCCTTCTGGCTTTCCTTCTGGCTTGTAACCCCTCAAAGTAGCCTCCAGCAGACAGTGCAGTTTTTGCCACTGTGAAAAGAAAATGACATGAAAGTGGGAGACTCATGGACTCTCCTTTCCCCGGCTCAAGTTCAGCTAAGTCCCAAGAGGGCAGTTCTGGCTTCCACAAACCTCCAACTACGAACATGTTCGTGAACATGTCATGTCCGTTGATGTTTGTGAAACCCTGTTCGTGGATGGCAACGAACAATGAACATCGTGTTCATTTTTTTTCCTGTTCGTGCCCATCTCTAGAGTGATTCAGTGTTCCAGGAGCTGCTTTAATGAGCCAAACCAGCAAGTTCTGTGTGTAATTTTTGCTTGTTTCTTCCATTATGCACACCCCTAGTAATATCATCATACTAATGTAAACTGGTAAATAATCTGGTGGTAGCATTCTGTAATAGCTAACGTTTCTGAACACTTTCCTTATATATTTTCTGTCTGTGCTATAAAACTCAATCAAGAAAAAAATGAAACAGATTAGCTGGATTCCCGTGCCCCCCATAATCTATTCTGCCTGGAAATCTCATACATTTATTAAAAGAAGAGAACAACTGTCTCACTAGGAGACAATGAACCTTTAAAACAGCAGAACAATTAACATTCAGATCTTAATTGTCCAAGTGCAGGCAGGAAGCATCAACGCCCCCTGGCCCACACACATACCTAAAGAGACTTATATTTTCCCATAACTTTTCATTTCGCTGTGCAGGCATACAAGGGCATATAGGCCAATGGCTTGCAGCAGCAGATTATGTGAAAAATTGGGTTTTTTAAAGTTGTGTTTCAGTAGTTGGATGCTGGATGGGGTGATGGGCATTGCAGAAACCTAAAGAGTCAGTTAGAACTGTGCGCTAGGTGGGGTTTCATTTTTTACACAGAAAAAGAGACCAAGCCCCGAAGGACTATGATTGGATGAAGTGTGATTGGTCAGCAGACCATTTCTTCTACCCCTCCCAGCAGCACTTTTACTCACAGTGACCGACTGTCTGAGTGCCCTGATGAGGGTGGGGGAGACAGACCAGTGCCATGGTGCTGCGAGTAGTGCGTTTCTCTGGCCAAATTTACATCTTCCCTCCAGGAGACCTACATTCTAGACCAAACCTTTCCTATGATTTTTTCACGTTACAATTCCCTAAATGTACAATTCCCTAAATATATAGGTGCTGTCACTGGGAGTCATATTTCAGAGGGAGGAATGGGTGGGGGATCTTGTTCATGGGAAATAGAGAGGGAAATGGCCCTTTCTTTTCCGTATTTTTCACTAGTAAAAGTGGGAAACTGGACAGATCACCAAGCCTCTTTTCTGACTAAAACTGTTAACCCAGAGCTGAATGAAGGAGTTGAATTAAAGGCAAAGTGAAGCTTGACAGAAAAAATCTAACAAGATCAGTCATCCCACATGCAGTACTGATCTGGGAAGTCTTGGATATTGAGACTGTGCATGGACCTGCTAAGGCCCTTCTTTATTGTTCTTTAAGTCAAGGTCAACAGTTTAAATCAGAAAAGCACAGAAAAGACTGGAAGACTTCCACAAGGGGGGGGAGGGGGGAGTTCAGCCTCATTGTTTGACCTGTTATCTTCGGAGTAGTTCTTTAATCATGACTTTAATCAAGTCACAGTGATGGCACCTAAGCAAAGGACAGCAACGGAAGGCCACTGAATGGGCAACCTGGTCTACACATCCCTGGGTCCTCCTCCATGTGGCTATCCAATTTTCAACCCAATCTGAATAGCATGAGCCTTTGTGGCAGCCCAGGACTTAAAAGGTGGAGGAGACCTCTCCCTCCTCTATCTCACATATCCACTCCTACAGAGATGTTTGTTGCTTGCTTGCCAGCATTTCTTTCCATTGTGCGTAAAAGGTCATTGAAAGGGATCAGTGATGCCAATGGCTCCCTGCTGCTGCTCCCTTCTCAGTGCAAAGTACAACCATCTTTTCTTCCATACTGAAATGTGTTTAGTAGTCCTTGACCATACATTTCAGATTTTTCACATTTATTAATACGAGACAGAAATTATTTTAGTTTTGTATATTTTAGTTTGAACAAATAATCCTTACCTTGACTCTAAAATGGCTTTCAGCAAATATGATCTGGTATTCAAAGCATGAAAAGCTACATATCCTCATCAAGAAAAGCTTTGTTCAGACTTCTGGTTTGGGGTTCATGGAGGTCTAACGCAGCTCAAAGAGCTGGGCTGTCCGTGCCGTTGTTTGTGGAGGCTGGAGGGGCGCAAACTGCCCGCAGCCCCCTGTTCCCAGGCGGGGAACAGGCAAGTACGCTCAAGAACCTGAGGGCGCGTTGATCTCGGGTGTGAGGGGGGTTCTACACAACGAGCCCCCTTCCACTCTTGAGGTCCCACCTGAAGAAAGGTTTGCTAAAATCTCTGCAGTGGCTCTGGAGTCAGTTTCTGGCATAAGACCTACATGCCCAAGCTTCAGTAAATCAGGAAGGGAACTGGAATTGATCGGATAATTGAAGCAGCGATTACAACCCAAGAGAAACATCTAAGAAGGTAAAGATTGCTATCTCTCAGTACGGGACAGATTATAAAAAGGAGTAAAGAGACTAAGACGATTTAAAAACTGTAAGGGACTTGTTATATATAAGAGAGAACTCCGGCAAGTTAAATTTTTTAAAAGTGACATTATAAAGAGAAATAAACGCGGAAAACTGATTATTGTTTACATACCTGCGGCCAAGAGGAGATAACGAACTGTGAGAAAGTTTTAACATCACGAGAACTGCCGGGAAGGAAGGAGGAACAGGAAGTGCATCAAAATCATAGAGAGACTGGTGAGAAGCGGTTTGCTAAAAGCGGAAGTAGGGAGCCGCCATCTTGAAGAAGGGCAAAGCTGTGGCTTCAAAGAAAATGGAAGTAGGCCATCTTGGATGAGGGTGAGGGCGATTACTTCAATAAAAAACCATAGAGAAAAGACGCCCGACATTTTGGACAGTGCAAGTATAAATTTTTAAAAAATAAGTCGAACTGGGACATTTAAAAATAACAGAAAGGAGTAAATTAGCGCCACGGAGTTGAGGAAAAGGGCAGACTCGTGGGAGTGAGGTAAATCTATCCCCACGATGTCAAAGAAGGAGTGGCAAACTGCGCTGGAAAACTTGGACAAAAAAGTTTCAGAAGGAAATAAAGAGTTAAAAGAAATGATGCAAGAGAACTTTAAAGACTTTAAAGAGGCACTTAAATCGGAGATGGCAGAACTCACAAAGAAAATTGATCAAGTACAGAACTAACTGCAAGCTACACAGCAGAGAGTAAATGTAGTAGACAACACAGTTGACACTCTAGCTGACATGCAAAGAACAGAGATGAGAGGAATGAAGGGAAGAATGGCTGTAGCTGAATGTAAACAAATGGAAAAACAACTTAGAATGCGCAGAGTTTCGGAGATTACAGGAAAATCAGCCCAAGAACAGATTTCAGAAATTTTGGCAGGCTACCTGGGAAGAGAGGAAGAGGAGATTGCAGCTTTCCTGGATGTGGCATATAGAATTAATTCAAAATTTGCAGCACAGAGGAAGTTACCAAGAGATATGATTGTGCAATTTACGACCAGAAGTATAAGAGAGATAATTGTAAGCAAACAATTCCAAGAACCATTAGAAGTCGATGGGAAGGTGGTGAGAATTATGAAAGAATTGCCCAGATCGGTGTTGGTAGAGCGGAAAAAATACAGAGAGCTGGTCCAAATGTTAAAGGACTTGAAAATCAGATATAGATGGGAAATACAGGAAGGACTGGCATTTGAATTTGGTGGAACAAGGAAGAACATCAGATCGGGCCATGAGATGGAAGTGTTTATTAGGGACAATGAAAAGGACTTACCAAAAAGTACAAGAATGTAAATATGGAGTGTAAAATCATATCTTGGAATGTAAATGGACTTAATTCACCTTGTAAACGTAAGGCTATTTTCCATTGGCTTCTAAAACAAAAATGCAATATAGTATGCTTGCAAGAGACACATATCAGGAAACAGGACTTAAAGTATTTAAAATTGGCAAAACTGGGAAATGAATTTGCAGCTGCCTCCAAAAAGAAGAGAGGAGTTGCACTGTATATAAAGGAGGAGCTGCAGCAAAATTTAATTTTAAGTGATGTAGAAGCCAGATATTTAGCGGTGGAAATAATTTGGAACTCAAAAAAGATATTGGTGATTGGAATTTATGCACCAAACGGTGCAAAAGAAAACTTTTTTAAGGACTTGCAAGGACAACTAGAGGAGTTGACTTATGACCAAATAATTATGGCGGGTGACTTTAATGGAGTTACAAGCTTAGAAGAAGACAAGAAATCTAAAATTGCACAGAAAAAAGAGGACTTTTGCCAAAGTCATTTTTGCGATTAAAGAGCAAGAAAGTCTGAAGGATGTATGGAGGAGACAAAATCCTAAAAATAGACAATTCACCTTTTACTCTGCAAGACATTTTACATTATCAAGAATTGATATGATCTGGGCTTCCAAAGAATTGACATTGTGGACTAGAGATGTGGAAATTATGCCTAAGGTAAGCTCAGATCATAACCCAATTATGTGGAGATTCGGAAAAAATACTAAAAAAAGAGGATGGAGGATAAATGAAGACTTGCTGCAGATAGAAGACAACATGGCACTGCTGCGAAAGGAGACCAAATTCTTTATACAATACAACATAAACAAGGATGTGTCAACTTATAAGGTATGGGACATTTATAAAGCGGTAATTAGAGGAATACTGATGGATTTAAATGGAAGAGACAGAAGGAGAAAAGAGGAAAAAAGAAAAGAAATAATGGAAAAAATCAAAGCCAAAGAGGTGCAACTTAAGAAAAGGCCAGGGAAGAAGTGGATATATCAGGATATAAAAATATTGCAGGAGCAATTGACGGCAATGAGCAACAAAGAATTGGAGTGGAATTTGAAAAAAATGAACCAAAAGACATTTGAAGGGGCCAACAAACCTGGCAAATACCTAGCTTGGCAATTGAAAAAGAAAAAAGAGAAGAAAACTATAATTAAAACCCAAGAGGAAGATAGAACATTATTGGACCAAACAGCCATCAGTAAAGCCTTCTATAAATTTTATGCAAAACTGTACCAGAAAAAGGACGTGAACAGGGGTTTAATAGAGGAGTACTTGGAGAAATTGAAACTACCAAAGATGTCGGAGGAATGGAAAGAAAAACTAAATAGAGAAGTAACAGAGGAAGAAATAAAAGAGGCCATCCAATCAACGAAATTGGGGAAAGCACCGGGACCGGACGGATTAACAGCAAAGTTCTATAAAGTGATGGCTAATGAATTGGCACCTTTTTTGAAAGAGGTAATGAATGAACCTATGCAAGGCCAAAAAATTCCTGATTCATGGAACGAAGCTAACATATCATTGATTCCGAAAGATGGACTGGACTTGACCAATGTTAAAAATTATAGGCCAATTTCATTATTGAACAATGACTATAAAATATTTGCAAAAGTTTTGGCAGAAAGAATAAAAGGATGGCTGGTGGAATTTATTGCAGAGGAACAGGCAGGATTTTTACCTGATAGACAAATTAAAGACAATTTAAGGACAGTAATAAATGCTATTGAATACTATGATAAGCATTGTGATAGGGAAGTTGGTTTCTTTTTTGTGGACGCAGAAAAAGCTTTTGACAATTTGAACTGGGACTTTATGTTTGCCACTATGGAAAAGCTGCAAATGGGAGAAAGGTTCATACAAGCGGTTAGAGAAATTTACAGAGACCAAAGTGCAGCGATTGTAGTGAATGAGGACTTAACTAAAAAATTGAAAATAAGTAAAGGAACAAGACAGGGTTGCCCTTTGTCTCCATTGTTGTTTATTCTGGTTCTGGAAATATTGATGGTTCAAATACGAGAGGATGATGCAATCCGAGGTATAAAAATAAAAGAATTTTCCTACAAGGTCATAGCATTTGCGGATGACATAATGTTAATAGTAGAAGATCCAATCGAAAACATGCCAAAGGTAATAGAGAAAATAAAGCAATTTGGAGATCTAGCTGGATTTTATGTGAATAAAAAGAAGTCCAAAATATTATGCAAGAATATGACTAAACAGAAGCAACAAGTACTAATGGTGATAACGGACTGTGAAGTAACTAATAAAGTAAAGTATTTGGGTATCGAACTGACTGCGAAAAATATAGACTTATTTAAAAACAACTATGAGAAATTGTGGATACAAATAGAGAGAGACTTGATAAAATGGAATAAATTGAATTTATCATGGTTGGGAAGAATAGCAGCAGTAAAGATGAATGTCTTACCACGAGTGATGTTCTTGTTGCAGACAATCCCAATTATCAGAGACTCAAAACAGTTTGATAAATGGCAAAGGAAAATTTCAGACTTTGTGTGGGCAGGCAAGAAACCACGCGTGAAAATGAAAGTGCTACAGGATGCAAAAGAAAGAGGTGGCTTCCAACTGCCCAATATAAGACTATATTATGAAGCAATATGTCTGGTATGGTTAAAAGATTGGATAATGTTAAAAAATCGTAAATTGCTGGCCTTGGAGGGACATAAAAAATTATTTGGATGGCATGCATATATGTGGTATGATAAAGTAAAAGCAGACTCGATGTTTTTGCACCATTACATTCGGAGAAGCCTCTTCACAGTCTGGAAAAAATATAAGGTTTACATGGAAGATGGAATTCCTTCATGGGTGGTTCCGTATGAAGTAATAGATCCGAGAACTGTCGACAATGAGAAGCAGTGCCTTACATACAAGGAGATAACACAAGTACAACATTCAGTGCTAAGAATAAAAACAGAAGAAGAGTTGTCTCCTTGTTATGGATGGTTCCAATCTAGACAGATCAGAGATCTTTACAACTCGGACTGCTTAAGAGGAGGTATAAGAATGGAAAATTCTGAACTAGAAGAAGTGATGCTACAAGAAGGCAAGAAAGAAATATCTAAAATCTATAAATTACTTCTGAAATGGTATACAGAGGATGAAATAGTTAAAACCCAGCTGGTGAAGTGGGCAATAAATTTCCATAAAGAAATAACAATGGAGGCGTGGGAACACCTGTGGAAAAATACATTGAAGATTTCAACTTGTACGAATATTAAAGAGAATGTATATAAAATGATCTACAGATGGTATTTAACGCCAAAGAAAATTGCGCTAGGGAATACAAATATGTCAGACAAATGCTGGAAATGTAAAAAGCATGAAGGATCACTGTATCATATGTGGTGGACCTGTGAAGTAGCTAAGCAATATTGGGGAGATATAATTGAAGTAATTAATGAGATTTTACAAATCCAAATAAACAAGAATCCTGAATTGTTGCTACTGAACTTGGGGATGGAAGCTGTTCCAATGCAGTACAGAACATTGCTATTTTACATGACTACAGCAGCAAGACCTTTGTATGCGCAGAAGTGGAAAGTACAAGAAATACCAACCACAGAAGACTGGATTTATAAATTGCTGTACATGGCAGAAATGGACAAAATGACAAGGAAGCTTAAAGATCTCGACCGAGGACAATATACTGCTGATTGGGGGAAATTAAAACAATATTTAGAGAAAAAACGGGATGTGAAAGGAGAACTGTGGCAGTTTGAGAATTTCTAAAGGGTGGTGGTGTGAATGGAGGAGAGAAGTGACTTTACCATTAAGGGGGAAATTTAACTATGACAATCTAAGCTAATATTATGATTAGGCTGCCATTCCAGCGCTGGGGCTTAAGCCCCTTGGGATGGTGGCAGACATTTGCCACCCTGGCAGGAGGGAGGCAGACGTGCCTTGCCCTGCAGTAGGGGCATAGCTTCAGGGAGGGCGGAGCTAAAGGGCTGTTTCCAGCCGCTCCGCCCTCCTGAGCTCAGTCTCGCCTCGTGCTCGGCCGGAGGAGGACGTTCGTGGGCTCCGCCGGCACGAGGCTACAGGGAAGACAGCTTCGGCCTGTGTGACAGGCGCGGTTGGTTGAAGGGCATTGCCCTTATCCCCCTGCGCTGCTCCTTGGCGGAGCGAGCATCGCGGCCAGTTCTCGGCCGTTCTGGGTGGCGTTTCCCGCCAGTTTGCAGCCCCCTGCGCGGCAGGGAAGGCAGCTTCGGCCTGGTGACAGGCGCGGTTGGTTGAAGGGCATGGCCCTTATCCCCCTGCGCTGCTCCTCGGCGGAGCGAGCATCGCGGCCAGTTCTCGGCCGTTCTGGGCGGGCGTTTCCCGCCGGTTTGTCCCCCTGCGCGGCCGTTTCGCCGCGCCGCAGGGGGTAGCCGTTCCCTCGGCCGTTTCGGGCCTATAGCGTTTTCCTGCGCCTGGGAGGGTCGGCCTTGCGCCTTTCTAGCGGCCAGCGAGGGGGTTAGCCTCGCGGCCCGTTTTTGCGGCCGTTCTTTACGCCGTTAGGGGCCCTTGTGCGGCCCGTTATCACCCCGTGCGGCTCCAAAGCCCCCCCCCCACCCCCGACGTTGTTCGGCCGTTCGTTCTTCGGCCTGGGGCCCAGGCCTCGTGCAGGAGGAGCCGGCTGGGCGCATTGGTGTGGGGCGTGCGTTTGGGCGCGCAGCAGGCGGCCATTTCGACGCGGCTTAGCCGCGTGTCAATTACAGCAGCCATTTTAGGCAGGCAAGGGGTGTCGGCCATTTTATACGTGCAGGCGACGGCTGCTCGCCCCCCCCTTCACTGCCCGCTTCATTTCGGCCTGTCAGGGGTCCTTTCTAGCCAGGGGTTTCTGAGCACACTGCGCCCCACACAGGATGGGTCCTAAGAAAGGGGTAGGTAATAGTAAAGGGAAGCAGCCCGCGCCACGCCCCTCCAAACGGCCGGCGGTGGCACTGTCATCCGATGAGGAGGGTGAGGGACCGGGGCGGCGCGACATTTTGGCAAGAATTGCTGCTTTAGAGCGCGCTAGATTACCTTCCCCTGGGGGTATACGGCAGGTAAGCAAGAGGCCTGTACGGGCGGCTGCGAAAACTTTGTCTATGGCTGATATTCTCTCCCGCTTATCTGCCTTGGAGGGAACTTCTGATGGTGCTGCTGCAATGACGGAGACGGTGGCCGACGCGCCGGTTGCGGATGAGGATATAGTCGGGACGGCGGCAGCTGAGATCGAAGGGGTCTGGCCAGCAGAGGCGGGACAGCTGGCATTGGTGGTGCAGCCTCCTGAGGTGGAGGGTAAGTGCGCATGGCCTCAACAGGCTTCTTCTTGGCCTTGGGCACATGGTGCTCAAGCACCGCAACATAATGCTTACGCACAGAGCGTTTACGCATCGGGGGATCAGGTACCACAACGTAATGCTTGTCCAGCACAAAGCGGTTGTGGGTATGGCGCTCATAGGTCATGTGATTGGGCGCAAGGTTGCCAATCGCCGGGGACCAGTCAGATGACTGGGACAGCTGGCTGGCTGGGTTCGCTTGTTCAGGCGGCCGGGAGCGTGGGCTCGGTCCCCTCATGCTGTAATCATTTCGGATCACCTTGGAGCAATTATGGGGCTGTCCCCTATCGGGCCCTTCCTACAGGTGATGCGGCCATGCCCTTAGGTGATCACCTTACGCCCACGATGCGGGAGAGGATTTTGCGGGGAGAATATGTTGACATCTTTACCCTTCTCTTCAGGGATCTGGAGAAGAAGGATAAGGAGGACCTGGAGGACAGGGACAAGGAGCGCCTTAGGCGCCGTAAGATTGATAGGACCTGGGCCAATTGGTTACCAGGTTTTTTAGTCTATGCGGGGGTGATTGCTAGGGTCCAGCCTGGGAGAGCTGCCTCGCTCTTTCAGTATATGGACATAATATATAGGGCATATGTGGACTTCGGCGGTGCAGCGTGGCTGCAATACGACGAAGAATTTAGGATGAAGGCGGCCCTTAACCCTTCACTGCCGTGGGATCAGGTGCACCATCACCTCTGGATCCAGGTCATGACCCCAGCTAAGTTTGGGGTTGGGGATAGGTCCGACAGCGGCCACATAGTGCAGCGATCCAGCTCCGGTCAAGCTGCCCCAGGTACTAGTTTTGGCCCCCGCGCGTTCGCGGGGCAGCCGGTTCAGCCACGGCTGCTCTGCTTTGAGTTCACCTCGCGGGGGTCCTGCAGCAGGAAGAACTGCCGCTATGGCCATGAGTGCCCCATTTGCCGGGGGCCTCACGCCATTAACGCGTGCAAGAAACAGAAGCCCTTCAGTAAAAAAGGGGGTGGATTTGGGGGGCAACAGGGCCCTGGAAAAGGGCCCCAGCCCAATAAAGGTGAGGGTACTGGAAGCCATGTTGGCTGATTACCCCGAAGGGCGGATGCCCAGTTTTTGTTAGAGGGGTTTTTGTTTGGTTTCCATATCCCCTTCCAGGGTCCCCGCTCCCCTTTTATGTCTGATAACTTGCGTTCCATAGCAGGCATGGAGCATGTGGTTAGGGACAAGATCGATCGTGAATGTAGGGAGGGACGGGTTTTAGGCCCTTTTCCCAGCCCTCCCGTACCCAATTTGAGGGTTTCCCCCCTAGGCGTTGTGCCTAAAAAGGCTCCTGGTGAATTTCGACTAATTCACCATCTGTCTTACCCCAGGGGTGGGTCCGTGAACGACGCGATACCTGAGCACTTGTGCTCGGTGCGTTACACATCGTTTGACCAAGCCGTTAAGGTGGTCAGACGTTGTGGCCGGGGGGCTGAGATGGCGAAATGCGACATCAAGTCGGCATTCCGTCTTCTCCCCGTGCATCCAGAGGACTTTGAGCTCCTCGGTTTTGCCTTTGAGGGTCAGTATTATATGGACCGGGCTCTCCCCATGGGGTGCTCTATCTCTTGCGCTGTATTTGAGCGCTTTAGCACCTTTCTTGAGTGGGCACTGCGTCATAGGCAGCGCTGCCGTGACTCCGCCCACTATTTGGATGACTTTATCCTGGTTGGGCCCCCTGGGACGGGTCAGTGTGCGCGCCTTTTGGCTGACTTCGTCAGCCTGACTGGGGAGCTAGGCGTTCCACTGGCGCACGAAAAAACAGAGGGCCCATCTACGGTCTTGACCTTCTTGGGCATTGAGTTAGATACGGTGCAGCAGTCTTCCAGGCTTCCAGTTGAGAAACTGTTGGACTTGAAGGAGCGTTTGCGCACCATGCTGGTGAAGCGGCAAGTTTCCTTATTGGAGCTCCAGCAAGTAGTGGGCCACCTTAACTTTGCATGCAAGGCAGTGGCTCTCGGTAGGGCCTTTCTGAGGCACCTTTGTGATGCCATGGGGACCCTCCGGCTCCCCCATCACAAGATACGCCTGTCTGATGGCATGAGGGAGGACCTCGGGGTCTGGCTCAGGTTTTTACTGGGCTTCAATGGGGTCTCCTTTTGGAGGCAGGAGCTCCTTTTAGAAGGGGAACTGCAAGTGTCTTCGGACGCTTCAGGGTCCATAGGTCTGGGGATTTATTTTAGGCGGCACTGGTGTGCCGCCACCTGGCCCGGAGATTGGGTTGCAGAAGGACGGTGTAGGGATTTAACCTATTTGGAGTTTTTCCCAATCTTGGTGGCGGTTTACCTTTGGGGAGGGGAGCTCGCGAACCACTCCGTGCACTTTTGGTGCGATAATATGGCGGTGGTTCAAGTGGTGAACTCCCTTACCTCCAAGTCGCCCCGGGTCATGACTTTGGTCCGCGCCTTTACCTTAAGGTGCTTGTACCTTAACATATTGTTTTCTGCCAGGCACATACCTGGTGTCAACAATGAGGTGGCAGATGCCCTGTCTCGTCTGCAGATGGACCGGTTTCGACAGCTTGCCCCCGAGGCCGATTTGGTGCCAGCTCTGGTACCTCAGGAGCTGTGGATGATTGGCAAGTGGAAGCCTCACGGGCCATCCAATTAGCCATTGCCCCTAGCACCAGTAGGGCGTACGACAGGGCGGTAAGGAATTTCGACGTCTTCAGGCAGAGTGCTGGTCTCCGCCAGGTATGGCCCCTTCCAGTCGAGCATTTGGCGCAATTTTGCGTGGCTCAAAGAGGTAAGGGACAGGGTGTGAAGTACATTCGCAGCCAGATGGCGGCCTTAGCTTTCGCCGCAAAGGCCCGAGGGTTTACTGATACCACGGGTGACTTCCGCATTCGGAAAATGCTGGAAGGGTGGTCGAGGGAGTCTGCTACGCCACGGGATGACAGGCAGCCCATCTCTCCTTACATCCTTAGGGGACTACAGGCTGTATGGTCACAGGTCTGCAGCTCTCCTTTTGAGGAGCAGCTGTTTCACGCCGCATCTCTGCTGGCCTTTTTTGGCGCCCTCAGGGTTAGCGAGCTAGTGCAGCAGTCCATGTCGGACACCTCAGGCCGGGCCCTTGCGGCTGAGGACGTGAAGTTCGTGGGGGAGCAGCTGGTCATTAGGATTAGACGCTCCAAGACTGACCAGCTTCACAGAGGGGTGGACCTGGCCCTCGGCCGTTGTTCCATCACCGAGCTGTGTCCTATAGCAGCCTTGAGGGGTTATTTGAAGGTGCGTGGTGACCATTCGGGGGTCCTTTTTTGTCACAGTGATGGCGCCCTGTTGACGAAGTACCAATTTTGGACGGTCACGGGCAGGGCTCTGCATAGGTTGGGGCTAGAAGGGGTCAAGTTTGGGACCCATTCATTTCGTATTGGGGCGGCATCTACTGCTGCTGCCATGGGCTTCTCGGGCCCGGACATCCAGAGGGTAGGACGTTGGCGTTCAGGGGCTTATGCGTCTTACGTCCGGCCGCTTGGGCAAGGTAAATCCTGTTGAATTGTGTTTTTGCAGGTGCTGTGGGTTGTCAGGAGAGGGTCCGGATCCTCATCTGCGGCCACAGTATGATCTTCTGAGCGGCGCACCAAGCGAGAAGGTCCTGGATCGGGTCCCAGCTTGGACTCAGCCGATGGGCAGACATCGAGTGGCAGGGCAGAAGAGGCCTACATTGGGCGGGGCTGCTGCCACTCTTGTTTCAAGGGAGGTCCGCCCCTCCTCCCCATATTTTGGTAGTGCACTTGGGGGGTAATGATCTGGGTCTAATGAAAGGGGTGGCCCTCTCTTGGCAGGCACGGGATGACTTCCTGGAGATCAGGAAGCGATGGCCCGGCGTCCTGATATTTTGGTCAGCCATGCTTCCGCGCCGTGTGTGGCGGGAGGCATTGGACCACAGAGCAATTGAAAGGGCCAGGCGAATGGCCAACAGAGCCCTGTTTAAAATGATGACGGGTGGGTTGGGGATTTATTTGCCCCATCCGCAGATTCGGGCCGAGTCTGTTGCCCTCTACAGAGGGGATGGGGTGCACCTCTCTTTCAGAGGCAACAACATTTTTCTGGACGACTTACGGCAAGGGCTCAGGTTGGCTTTAAGCCATTTGTGGGGCGCTGAGGCCTAAGCAGAGGCTTGGTCTCTGCGGTGGCAGGATTTAGTTAGGGTTATATCTATGGCGGGCCGGTGAGCATCCTTGGCACCTCCCCATTGGTGGGGAACAGGGGTCTTTCAGGAGCGGCTGGCTGCCGTACGGCCCAGCTGCGAGGTCAGACGCCCTTGGGTGAGGAACCCCTGGACAAGCCGGTCTCCCCCTGCTGCCGTTCGGCCGGGTGGGGGAGCTCTCCAGGGGCGATACACTCCGCCTGGCCAGGACGGGTTGCAGCCATTCATGGGATGGACCGCACCCGGGGGCAGCGGGTGCTCGCCCAGACAGGTCAGGGCGGGGTCCCAGTGAATGACCCCAGGGCCTGACCTGTACCGCCAGTTAGGCTCCTTGCCGTATTTCTTGTTGCCTGTTCTGTTTAATAAAGCGGCCCGTTTATCCAAACACTGGTGTCTGTCTCTCATTCCAACTAGGGGGGCAAGGCTGCCATTCCAGCGCTGGGGCTTAAGCCCCTTGGGATGGTGGCAGACATTTGCCGCCCTGGCAGGAGGGAGGCAGACTTGCCTTGCCCTGCAGTAGGGGCATAGCTTCAGGGAGGGCGGAGCTAAAGGGCTGTTTCCAGCCGCTCCGCCCTCCTGAGCTCAGTCTCGCCTCGTGCTCGGCCCACCCTCCACTCCCTACGTCAGTGCGGGATTAGCCGGTCGCCGTTGGGGCCAGGTAGGAATTTTTTGCTGGCTGCCCTGATTGGCCTTGGGTGGTGAGTTTTTTCGCCTACCTCGCACTGGGGTTAGTGGTGCTGGTTAAAGGTTAGGGGTGGACCTTATTAGCTGCCATGGGTGCAGGATTTAGTTAGGGTTATATCTATGGTGGGCCGGTGAGCATCCTTGGCACCTCCTCATTGGTGGGGAACAGGGGTCTTTCAGGAGCGGCTGGCTGCCGTACGGCCCAGCTGCGAGGTCAGACGCCCTTGGGTGAGGAACCCCTGGACAAGCCGGTCTCCCCCTGCTGCCGTTCGGCCGGGTGGGGGAGCTCTCCAGGGGCGATACACTCCGCCTGGCCAGGACGGGTTGCAGCCATTCATGGGATGGACCGCACCCGGGGGCAGCGGGTGCTCGCCCATACAGGTCAGGGCGGGGTCCCAGTGAATGACCCCAGGGCCTGACCTGTACCGCCAGTTAGGCTCCTTGCCGTATTTCTTGTTGCCTGTTCTGTTTAATAAAGCGGCCCGTTTATCCAAACACTGGTGTCTGTCTCTCATTCCAACTAGGGGGGCAAAGAAAATTTGAAGTAAAACGGATACATTAGAAAATTAATATCATATACTACATATATTATGTATTGGGATGTTATATTACAACGCATGCTAGGTTATATTGCGTGGAATAGTATATAACAAACACTATATTGATAGTATATTGGATAGAGAACATGTATAAAGAATTAGAACATGCTTAGAGTAAGAGATATTATAATTTATGTATTATAGATAAATACGTTACATCATATTTTAATGCATGCTATGCTATGTTGTATGGTATAGTATACAGCAAATACTATATTGATAGTATAGTTGACAGAGTATTTGTATAAAAGAATTAGAATATGCTTAGAGTAAGAGATATTATGATCTATGTGTTGAAGAAAAATATAAGTGAAACAGTATTAAACAATAAAAGGGGGTAAGGGTTGGAAAGCTGTTGGAAGTCAATAGGGAGGGGGGAGGAAAAGGGTGGGGAACAGAATTAATTAGATATGAAGGGAATGTATGTATTAAATTTAAAAATTTAAACTCACCAATAATTTTTTTTTTAAAGAAAAGCTTTGTTCATTCATGTAGTGTCAGATAAGGATGACTCCTTTGCCTTAATGATTAGTTTTTACATTACGAAAACTTGCTATTGCAGTTAATGAGGATCACCGAAGGAAGGGGGAAAAAATCTTCATTTGTTAAACATCAGATAGTCATTGATGGTAGTCTCAATCTCCTTTTAGCATATTTGATATTAATTGAAAATCACAGCTATATTCAAAATTCTTGGCTTGAAAAAGAAATTTTACAGCTCTGAATGTTAATTGTTTTGCTGTTTTAAAGGTTCATTGAGTCCTGTCTCCTAGTGAGACCGTTGTTCTCTTCTTTTAATAAATGTGTGAGATTTCCAGGCTGAATAGATTATGGGGAGCAGGGGAATCCAGCTGCTAATCTGTTTCATTTTTTATTTTCACCTGATTGAGTTTTATAGCACAGACAAAAAAATCCTTTCTACATTGAAAACAAATAGCAGTCTTGTAACACTCCAGAGACTAAGGGCTAAACCCAACAAAATGTTGGGTATTCTGTGATCAGAGTTCCCAGCAGGGGTGAAAGTAATGTAACAATGCAATCCTAAAGAGGACTATTCAAAATCTTACATTCTGGCTTAGTCCCTACAATTTAGGAGTAGGAAAGTGTTCTTAGGACTGCACTGTAAATGTTGCATTGGTATTTATTGTTTCCTTTTGTTTGCAAATCAGGAATACTGTTCTTACTCAGGTTCCTGCTCTCAGGTTCACACAGCAGAAATGATTGTATTCAAAACAACTTCCATTTATTAGCAGGGAGATACAGAGATGGGAGTAACTGGTTTCAGGACAGGAGAGCGCATGCAGTTACCATTCTAACAAACAGAGTTAAGGAGCTTGAAAACCATCCCATGAGTCTAAAACAACACATACAAACATCAGAGGGGCAAACAGACTACTCCATTGTAATGTATACAATAAATACACCATACATATTGTCTCTGGGCTCAAAGCAGAAGATGTGAGGTACCCCTTTGACCACTTTTTTACTATTTTTCTATTCTGGCCTGCTCTGGCATATTTTCACCCCTGGTTCCTACCTTTTTAAAACATGCAGTTATAAATTATGTGGGGCCTCAATTCTCAATAGGATATTAGCATGATGGGCTGGGGGGGGGGGCTTTCTTTCATGTTGGTTTTTTCAAACCTGAAACATATATCCCTAAGTTTCTCCAATAAGTTAAATACAAGCTCTTCAGGGCATATTCAGATCAGGAAAATTGCAAACTGGATAAGGCTTTAAACGCCCCCCCCCCCCGCTCCAATTGTGTACCATTGCCTCGATCAGAGTTGTCCTCTTAATTATATTTTTTAAATCAATGAACAAACAAAAAAGCTGGGAGCACTAGTCATGGTACTCTCAGCATCTTGTTTGTTGCAGTTGTAATAAAAACATGCATGCTTTCAATGTGTATAATGATGCAGACTCTAGTCCACAAAAGCTTGGTGGTGAAGAGTGCCCTTAACTGATAGCTGACTTATGACGACCGCTGCTGGGTTTTTTCAAGGGATGAGACTAATAGAGGTGGTTTGCCTGCCTCTGCAACCCTTATCTTTGTTGGAGGTCTCCCATCCAATTACTAACCAAGGCCAACCCTGCTTAGCTTCTGAGATTTGATAAGATCAGGTCCACCTGGGCTATCCAGATCAAGGCCCACAAAAGCTTAAGCCAGTAAAAAAAAATCTGTTAGTCTTTCGAGTGGCCAAAGATATCTGTTCATTTTTGCTGCAATAAACTAACAAAGATAACTTTCCAAAGTGAAACAGGTGATACACGTGATCCTTTGTTTATGAATTAATAGAGCAATTCACATGATCACTTCATGTAAGTTTTAACTGGAAAACTTATCAAATGTGTTCTCTCCCAGTATAGAGTTATACAGCCATGGTTTTAATAACCATTGCTGTTGTTGGTATTATTAATTAATTAATTAATTATTATTGTTATGTTATTTATAGTCCATCTTTCTCACTGAGACTCAAGGCAAATTACACAGTATAAGACAAATATTATCAACAGCTAGGATATCCAATGAACAATGCAAAAGGGTTCAGATATCATAAATCTGAAAGCAGGCAGAAATCTGAAAATAGAGCTAAATACAAGCATAATCATATTTAAACATGATATTTGAAATGACACAGAAATTACATAGTAGAAGCATACTTACAGCAACAGACTGTGCTCAGTAGTATAGTATACAATCCCTATCCCTTTATTAAAGGAACTTTCTGAACCATTTCCTTATAGTAGAGCTTAGTTTTCTTTGTTGGGGCGGGATTTTTAGCGCATGTAAGCCACTGACAGTGAGAGGGAAAATTTGTCTATATGAACTGGAATATGAATGGGGTGCCAAAGACATTTTACTCTGTTCTTGTATGATAAAAGACTATAATAAGAACACAAATGTGTTGGAGTGTCCAGTGATTAAGATACCAATGATCATTGTTAAAGGGAAAAAATACAGTACCACAATCCAAAACTGTGTTAGCTACCTTGAAAGGCTTAAGTGCACTCAGCTTTTTCAGTGGGGTAATATTAGTATTCTTTCCACTATATTTTAATTACCAATTCCAGTTTCATAGTGAAGCAATCACTTAGTGCATCTGCTTTTAGTAAGTGTTGAATGAAGACAGTTAAGAGTATCCATTACTTGCTGTTAATAAAATAAAATATCGAAAAGCAGCTTTGAGTGGGAGGTAGTACATCTAATTTTGGAACATTTAATATTTCAGGTGTTAATCATATCCTAACTCAACTTCTGTAACACAAATGTAGAGAATGACATTTTAAAATGTAATCATTTTCAGGGATTATATGTGATTTGGCTTTAAAATCCTGAAGTAGATTGGAAAGAATACACATGCGGGCATAGAGAAAACTAACGTGCTGTCAGTGAAGGCAGAAATAGCTTGGTTTTGCATTGCATTGTCTTGCCTTTAGAGTTGTGCTTTTTGTCATACTGCATATGAATGTAAATTCAAGCACATGAAGGCACTATGCAATACAGTCTACCACTATGCAACATAGTCTACCATTTCACACATCGTATCTGCTACTGTTGCCAACCCCAGCTTGGGAAATTCCTGAAGATTTGGGGCTGTGCTTGGAGAAGGAACTCAGCAGACATGTGAGGCCATAATGTATGTCCTCTGACACTGCCGTTTCCTCCAGGGGAAGTGTCCTGTGTAATCTGGACATTGTTGTACTTCTGGGAAAACTTGGCACTACCTGGAGATCTAGAATCTGCTGAAGAGCATTTTGAATGTTTTATAATCTATTTTAGGATAATTTCTGCTTTTTTGTACATATTTAACAATGACAAATGCCTCTCTGGCTTTTAAGACAGTGAAAGAAAGTTTATTACAAGCTATGGAGATATAGCATGTAAGAGACAGTAATATATAGTAGCAGTAGGACATGGCTTGGGCAGGAATCTTTGATATGAGAAGTGAGAGTTTACAAGCATCTCCATATTTTCTTCTTTGAAATGCGGAAAATTTGTTAGAGGGCTCAAGCAGCTCTCAACGAAGTGCCACCCCCAACCTCTTGCTTAGGAAGTGAACAGGAAGATGAGAGGGAAGAGCTGGACCCAGCAGTAAGGGATGGTTCCTTCAGCCCGAGATTGAGGGGGCAGGGCAAAAACAGTGACCAATATTGGAGAAAAGGTACTGTCCCATGTTCATAAGACTTCATTCCTGAGGGGGAGGGAAAGCCCTTACAGGGTATGTCCAGCCTGCAAGGCTTCCTTTAAAAGAGGGTGAAGAGCAGCCAATTAAGACATATTAGGACCTCTCTTGTAGGCTAAGGAGAGAGGTTGGGGACAGAAGAAGGACCAAGGTGATACCAAACCCTGTCACTATGGAAGCTATGGGAGACTGGAGAGGACAGCCCATAAGTCAAAGGAGGTTAGGGCATGCAGCCCCTACACCCAAATGTATGATGCCTATTCATGAATATATGTTAAGCTCTTTCACATATTACTTCATAAGGGTATATTTACTTATGCATGTGCCTAAAATGTAATGTGTTTACTTCCAATAAGAAATTTTTGGAAACAGGATCCGTAGAATATCTACGGAAATTATTATCTCTTCTCTGTAAAATTGGTGTCCTAATTCTCCTTCTGTGCAGTGAATGAACAGTGCAAAAATTCCATTATCATTTTAACACCAAGATATTTATAAATAATTTGCTGATATCCAATAAGAGTTAGCAAATTATCAAACCTCAGTTCTGTATTGTTTTATTACTATGGGAATATTTGGAAATGATTATGCAGCCTTCTACTGTTCAGAAACAAATATTCTGTTTTTAAAGATTGCTATGAAAATATTTAACTTGGACCGTGACCTTTCAAAAAACTGGAAGGAGGAAAGAAGGAAATATGTGTTTTGTGTGCATGCCCTATAGCTAATTCTGTGACTGGTGAGCTAAAATTGCCCCCTCTTTTTTTTGCCTTGTAGGTTTTCTAAGCACTGGAGACCAAGCTGCAAAAGGCAATTACGGATTGCTTGACCAAATTCAGGCGTTGCGATGGATTGAAGAAAATATTGGATCTTTTGGAGGAGACCCCAAAAGAGTTACCATCTTTGGATCAGGGGCAGGTGCATCCTGTGTTAGTCTGCTGACACTGTCTCACTATTCAGAAGGTATCAATCCTCCTAGCTAAGCATAAGTATTTTGAAAAAAAGAGTTTTTTAAAAAAAAAACAGTAAACTGCAGCCACAATGATTATGATGTAAATGTATTTCAGTTCCATTTTTAATAAACAAACTTAACAGTCTTATTCTTACTTTGCATAAAATCAGTAGGGACAATCAGGACAAACATCCTTTAGAAAATACATTTTTCTTCTACAATGTTTCTATTCATTGTCTATCTGACTCAAATCCCCTATCATTCTTAAAAGGTAATTGCATGTTATTGACACAATTAAAACATTTTTGTGCTCCCTGTTAATGAACCCTTTCATGCTAACCACCTTGTTAATCAGGATCTGCACATCCATTCAAAGCATTATAACTTGGTTGTTTTTGTTATTGGAATTTCTTTTTCCCACCTGAAAAATAAATCTGGGATAAATTCAAGCACATTTCCCAGCTGCTGTGTTATGCTCTAGTGATGCAGAGCAGCTCTAGACCAGCTTCTGGTTGCTGTGCATCACTGGAGCACAGCAAAAAAGTTGCACAATGCCACTGAACCTATGACCTCAAATTCTTAGCTTCTTTGGGAAAATGCAGATACATTCTAACTGGTCCAACCTCTCAATGATAAGGTGAAGATGCACCTATGTACGCCATGGGAAATGGTGTTATGAAATAAAGTTCAAGCTTATTAAATAGATTTTAGTCTAGCATACTTTTCTAAATTACATGATGCACAGCTTTTGTGAGACAGGCAAAAATGTATCATTTTCCTATGACCTTTTTGCTGGAAAGGAGCTTATTTGTGAAAGTCATTCACATCAAGAGAAGATGATTGCATGTGGCTGACATTCCTATGAAGTCTTCAGTCACAATTCAATTGAACAGAGACACATATATGAAAGGGATAGTCTGTGACAACTTTAGTTCCATTTTTACTAATAATAATAACTCTGTTTATATACAGCTCTTCTAGACAGATTAGTGCCTCACCAGAGCAGTGAGCAAGTTAGTGTTATTATTATTCCCACAATACAGCTGGGGAGCTGGGGCTGAGAGGAGTGGCTTACCCAAGGCCACCTACTGAGCTCATGACACTAGTGGGATTTGAACCAGTAAAGTGCTGATTTGCAGCCAAACCACTTAACCACTGTACTACAGCAGCTCTTGTAGTTTTTTATCATTGTTCCTCAGACATTTGCCCACCAACCCGTATTACCTTTTCAAAACATCTTTATATAATGTGTTTGCAGAGCTTTATGGTTTTTACAAGTGTGTGCAAATTGCAGACCTTCTGTATCTTCACGAGGATTTTATGCATAGATTCGGTTGTGTCTTTAATCTATATGAAAATCTGGAAACCTTTCTGAAGCATTTGAGCTTCTCAACATTAATACAACTGCCATCATTTGAATGTATAACCATTTCAGATCAGAAAGATTTAGGTAGATAAGCCACAAAAGACAGGGAGGAGAGAAGCCAATGAAATTTACTGTTGCCATCTATAGCTACAAGATATTTTTGCCATCTGGAATTCAATCAGTTTCTTGTTGGAGTATACTTCTTCCCGGTAATGTATAGTAAATTGTTTTGTTTGGTAAACACCGATGCATTTATTGTGTATCTTAATTTTAAAATTTGCACCTACAGGTCTGTTCCAAAAGGCAATCATACAAAGTGGAACTGCCCTGTCCAGCTGGGCTGTGAACTATCAACCTGCCAAATACACGGCAATTTTGGCAGAAAAAGTGGGCTGCAACATGTTGGATACGACAGACCTAGTTGAATGCTTTCGGAATAAGAACTACAAAGAACTCATTCAACAGACTATCACTCCAGCCACATACCATATTGCCTTTGGGCCTGTGATTGATGGGGATGTAATTCCGGATGACCCTCAGATTCTGATGGAACAGGGGGAATTTCTCAACTATGACATAATGCTAGGTGTAAACCAAGGGGAAGGCTTAAAGTTTGTGGATGGCATTGTGGATAATGATGATGGTGTCTCTCCAAATGATTTTGATTTCTCAGTCTCCAATTTTGTGGACAATCTGTATGGTTATCCAGAAGGGAAAGATACACTACGAGAGACCATCAAGTTCATGTACACAGACTGGGCAGATAAGGAGAATCCTGAAACGCGCAGGAAAACTTTGGTAGCGCTATTTACTGACCATCAGTGGGTTGCACCAGCTGTTGCCACAGCTGACCTGCATGCACAATATGGCTCCCCAACATATTTCTATGCATTCTATCACCATTGCCAGAGTGAAATGAAGCCCAACTGGGCTGATTCAGCACATGGTGATGAAGTACCGTATGTGTTTGGTATCCCTATGATTGGCCCCACTGAATTATTTAACTGCAACTTCTCAAAGAATGATGTCATGCTCAGTGCAGTTGTCATGACATATTGGACAAACTTCGCCAAAACGGGGTAAGTATTGCTAAATAACTGATTTTTGTACTTGCAATTATTGTGTGGTATGAGGTTTAGCATTTGGAACACTGAAAAGCCAGTTTGGGGCTGTAGTTGCTTCGCCAAAAGTTTTGCATAATAAAATTCCAGCAATGTTTGTAGAGTTCTCTTATGCAAGACTAGATTAAAGATTTTGGGAATGTCACTTGCATACTTTTAAAACCGCAGAGATGCAGTTAAGTAGAACTTCTATTCCAGTCCCACAAAATCCTCCCAGCTCCAGTTCCTTCTGACATACCACTTTGGGTTTTAATAACTACAAATAACAACATGGCTATTGCCTTCCTGCTTTCTGAGAAGAAAAAACCTATCTCTTTTTGCATTGTACACAAGTGTTCATAAGCCTAGCACTTAAAGGTGAATGGCCCAGTTGCCCCACAGAGACACTTGCTGATTATTGGAACATAACTACATAGCAAACTGCTTTAATACTTATTCTTCCCACAAAACTCTGGGAATTATATTCATTTTGGTCTGAGAACTAGTGAACTCTAAACAGAATTTTCAATACCACAACAAAAATACAATTATCAAAAATGCAATAAAGCCAGTACAAATGGGTAGGGTAAATATGCTCTTCTCTGCCACATATTCTCCTGTGCAGCTAAATTTTACCTTGTATGCCAAGGCCAATATTTAAACCTTCTTTGTTACGTAGGAAACCCCCCCCCCCATTTTGTAGAGTTTTTCTCCTCTCCAATGCATTATTTCAATAGCCAGTGTAAAGAATGATGCTATAAAACTGTGCATAACTTAAAAGCAGTGAAGTTATGAAGGCATGAATGTTCTTGGAAATAATAGGTCTCAGCTCAGGTTAAGCCTATAAAACATGGCACATACATTTACTGAAGGAAGTAAGGAAGTATGATGTAGATCAAACATAGGAAACAGAGTAGGAAACAGAGTGAGTATAAATGGGCAATATTCACAGCAGAGGGTGGTAAGCAGGAGGGTATCACAGGGATCAGTTATGGGTCTGGTGCTTTTTAACTCATTCATTAATGATTTGGAATTGGGTGTAAGCCGTGAAGTGGCTGATTGTGGATGACACTAAATTGTTCAGGGTGGTGAGTAGACATGGGCACGAACCAAAAAAATTTAATGAACCAGCGGTTCGCGATTTGGTGCTGACGATGATTCCAAGGTCGTGAGCTGCAACGAACATTTTCCGTAGCTGAACCAGTTCGCGGTTCGTGGGGCGTGGAACGGCCCCTGTGGCACTAAGAGAGCCCATATTCCCAGGGAGTCTTTTGCAGGCTCTCCTACAGCCATCACCCAAGTTTGGACAAGATTGCAAAAGTGATCTTGGAGTTATACCCTCTCCAATCCAAGGCCCCCAGGAAACTCCCACTGGACACAATTAGAGCCACCAGTTGACATTGGCCCAGTGTACAGAAGGTGGGTGTTGACAGCAGCCGCCGGGCCTGGTGGCCACGGGGAAACAACAACAAGCCACCTCCCTTTTAGCGGACGGGGGTCTGGCCGCTCGCCAGCGGCACCCCCCATGAGCCTGCCCACCAGGCCAAAGAGGAGCATGCTGGCATTCCCGGCGTGGGTGGGAGAGGACATGTCATTCAGATGGGGGCCTGATCCCCCAGCAAGCGAGGGTCCTCACCCGAGGATCCCACTGAGGAACAGTGTGGCAGCAGCTGACAGCACATACCTTCCTGCCTTCGTGGAAAGGACAGGAGAGGAGATGTCATTTGGAGGGGAAGTGGGAAGATCCACCAACAGCCGCGAGGCCTCCTCCGAAGCTCCTCTGTGCTACTGAGCTACTCTGTGGTGGCAGCCAACAGTACCCACCTTCCTGCCTTGCCATAAAGGACGGGAGGGAGAGGAGATGTCATTTGGAGGGGTTGGAGTGCTCCAGAGAGGGATAGGTCAAAAGAGGGTCTGTGAAGTCAGAAGATCCCAACAGCCGCGAGGCCTCCTTTGAGGATCCCACTGAGGAACTCTGAAGCAGCAGCCAGCATCAACCACCTTCTTGCTTTTGCGGAAAGGATGGAATAGGACAGGACCAGAGAGGTCGTTGGGAGGAGACTGAGTGTTCTGCAGAGGGTGACGTGAGAAGAGGGACTGTGTACTTGTGTGGGAGAGGAGGGCCGAGCCTGAGGCTTCCTGGCTGCATTGCACAGCAGGACCGGGATGGAGGGACCTCACACCTACACTGAAGGAGTGCACAGACTGCCCTGGAAGAGGCTTTTCCACTCCCCCTGTGTCACAGTGGAGGCTGTCACCAGCATCACGCACCTTCCTGCCTTTGCAGAAAGGACATGACTGGTCATGGCGGCATTACCCATTCCCCCCTGGTCAGAGGGGGCAGCAGGTGCCCATGGAAAGGGAGGGTACCGTGCAGTGCCACACTAACACCACCAGCAGCAGCAGAGCTGCTCCTCGTGGCAGAAAGCGGCTTCAGATTGTAGCACCACACCTTCCTGCCTTCACGAAAAGGACATGACTGGTTGTAGCGGCATTACCCATTCACCCCTGCCCAGAGGGGACAGCCGCTGCTGTTGGCAGGGGCCACCATGACATACAATCTTATGTGCAACAGTAGTTGATCTGTCCCTCGTGGCCCAAAGCTGAAGCATCATACAGCACCCACCGTCTGGCCTTCATGGAAAGGGTGTGAGGGCGAGGGACCCATCCCCCCCTGCTCAGAGGGGGCAACACGTGCCCATGGAAAAGGGGGGTACCGTGTGGCACCACACTAACACCAGCAACAGCTCCTGAGCTGCCCCTCATGCCCAAAAGCAGCAGCGGCAGACCTCAACCACCTTCCTGACTTCACGGAAAGGACACGTGACTGGTTGTGGGTCCCATTCCCCCCATGCACAGAGAGGACAGCAGGTGCACATGGATAGGGGTGCACTGTGCAGCTCAAACCTGTCAAGTGCAGCAAAAGCTTCTGAGCTGCCCCTCGGGGTCCAAATGGGCGGCAGCAGACAGCACCCAACTTCCTGCCTTCGTGGAAAGGGTGGGAGGGACCCATTCCCCCTGCTCAGAGGGGACACCAGGTGCCATGGAAGGGGGGGTACCATACAGTGCCACTCTGACATCAGCAACAGCAGCAGAGCTGTTCCTCGTGACCAGAAGCGGCATCAGCTGGCAGCACCACACCTTCCTGCCATCACGGAAAGGACGTGATGGGAAAGACAGGAGAGGTTGGGAGGCATCTGAACAGCTCCAAAGAGGGAGAGGTGTGAAGAGGGAACGGGAACTTGTCTGGGAGAGGAGGGCAAAGGGTCACTAGCCATGGAAGCAGCCCTGAGAGCTGAGGGAGGCTTGAACCCGCTGTGGATGAGCTGGGTTAGCCACAACCCCAGGGTGGCTCAGAGCCCGGGGAGGTCCAGGTCCATGGGAGGGTGCCCCAGTAGGTTAAGGTTAACCTTGATGAACGTCAACATCTCCACCAGGTCCCAGTGCAGACATGTGTGGTGGAGACGGAGGAGGTCTCCCAGGTGGGAGGACACTCGCTTGCTCTGCACGCTGGTGGGAGGGCAGGGCAGGATGTTGGTGGCGACGATGGGCAGGTCTGGCCACTGGTCTGATTTCCTAGCCCAATACTGCAACAGGTTGGCATGAGGGGTCTCGGTGGGCTCAGAAAGGTACTCACGCACCATGGCCCCCGCCAAGTCCTCCACTGAGTGGGACGTGTCCTCCCTGCAGCGGCCAACCACGCAGCCCACCGACGAGGCCGAGATTGAATATGTCCATTGGCGTGGCTCTTCCCAGGTGTGGCTCTCTTCCTATCTCCTGCCCCTCACCCTCACCCTCCTCCGCCACCACCTGCCCCTCACCGCTGCCCGGTTCTTTCTCTCCTGCCCTCTGTCTCTGGAAATGGAGCACCGCTCTGCGGAGCTCCTTTTTCCAGTGCTGCATCTGACCTGCCTGCGTGGCAATGCTGCCCTTGATGCAGGGGTCACAGAGGGAGGCCAGCTGGTACGGCGCCTTGCAGCAGAGAGGATGCAGGCGTTCAGCAACGCAGGTCTGGATCCTCCAGACAAAGTCCCAGACCGTGGGGAGCAGCTCTTGCCCTTGCTGGAGCTCCTGGGCCAGAAACTGGTCGAGGCCAAGGATCAGAGGGAGGACCTGACTCAGGCTGGCCTGGTAGGAGAACAAGAGCTCTGTGGCATCCTTGAAGGGTTTCAGGATCCAGGACATCTGGGCAAGGACTCTCCAGTCCATGGAGATGAGGCTGAACTCCTCTCCTCTCCCCAGCACATTCGAAGAGGACAGGATGTCTTCCAACGCGCCCTTCTGCTCCTCCAGACAACATATCATGTCATAGGTGGAGTTCCAGCAGGTGGGCAGGTTCTGGAAGAGCTGTTGCTCGGGGTCCCCTGCCTCCCCCTGCCTCTGGAACAGCCCGCGGGAAGAGTTTATGCTGCGGAAGAAGTGGAAAGCGATGCGATGGCAGCTGTACAGCAGATTGCATGTCCGCAAGGTTCCCTCATCCCAGCTGTCCCTCGGCTTGCTCCCCAGCCCGATCACGTCCCACATCATGAGGTGCAGCTTGTGTACCATGCACACCAGGCCCGGGATGCCTCTTTCAGGGCTGCCAACATGTTGGCTCCCGTGTCTGTCACCATGAAACTACAGACAAACATTTCCATCTTGGACGTCCACTTCCTCAGAGCCACCTTGACGGTGGCAGCAATGTTCTTCCCAGTGTGGACCTCATCCATCCCCTGGGCCTGAAGAAGAGCCGCTCTGTAGCCTGAGGTCAAGCTGCCAGATCTTGGCCTGGGGAGGCAGAGATCCTCTGGTTGCCACCAGTGGGCGGTGATGGCAAGGTACCCGTGATGGCAGCTGCTCCACAGGTCGGCCATGAAGTGCACTGTTCTGCCTTGGGTGGCCAATAGGTCTCTGCGCACCATGTCTCACATTGCCTTGTACAGGGTGGGCATGACTCGACGCCAAACAGTGCACCATGACGGCATGGAGAACCATGGGGCAAAGTGCTGGAGCAGCAGTTGGAAGCCCATGCCCCCCATGACCGATAGGGGGAAGCCTTGCAGGGCAATCGTCTGTGCCACCACACGAACGCCCACCTCCTGAGTCCTTGACCCCACCTTTTTCAGTGGAGCCACCTCCAACCCTGATGGAACAACTTCCCCCAGGGCGGCCTGCCTGACCTTTCCGCTCCAATCCAGCCGTACCCTCGAGGCAAGGCTTCTTGCTCGTGGTACATTCCGGAGACCCTCCCATCTATCCTGGATCAGATGAGCTGATAGCCCTCGGTCTCCCCCCGATGGATGTTACGCTGGCCAACAATGGAGACCACAGGCTCGGGTGGTGCCTCTTCAGGTGCCTATTCAGGGCCATTGATAACAGGTGCTTTGTGTCATTGCCCCTGCACACCAGGCCCTCACACACACAGCACCGCACCACGTGGGGGTCAGTAGGAAGGGACTGAAAGTGCCTCCAAACATTGAGGTTGAACCGTGGCCCACTTACGGTTCCAGGGGAGGGAGGATGAAGGGTTGCTGCTGGATGTGCCATGGAGCTGGCAATGGAAGACGGAGTGATGGGTGGACTGCAGGCAGGGACAGCACCACCGGTAATTTGGGATGGGGATGGGCTGGATGTTTCCTCGAACCCCAACCATTCCTCCAAGGATCCCTCAGCCTCCTCCTCCCCAAAAATTTTCAGGAGTTCCTCTTCCACCGCCGGCAGAGCTCTTCGGCCTCCTCCACAGCCGCAACTGGTGATTTTGGAGGAGCGGGAGTCTCTGCTGCTCCAGAGTCCTGCACAGCACTACTTCCCATGCTGCAACCGGGACAATCTCTGCACTTCCCCCCATGACCACTCTTGTCCCCCAACCGAAGCCTTATCATGCCAGCAAACAACAATTGAGAAGAACGGAGGTGACACTGTGAACCCGCAGCTGAGGTGCCCACCAAGCTTGGCCCCAAGGCCTGGCAGCAGCCCTGGTAGCAGAGGGAGGGAGGGACTAGAGCCCTAGCCCACCACTCCCACAGACCTGAACAGATCAGGCACTAATGTGAGCCCTCAGCCGAGGTACCCACCGAGCTTGGCTCCAGGGCCTGGCAGCAGCCCTGTAACCAGAGGGAGGGAGGGACTAGAGCCCTAACCTACCGCTTCCACAGACCTGACCCAATCAGGCTCTGATCAATAATCAATTTGAGCCCTCAGCCGAGGTGCCCACTGAGCTTGGCCCCAGAGTGAGGCAGCAGCCCTGGAACCAGAGGAGATAGATCTCTATCCCCCAAATCCAAGTTGAATTATACTCTCAGTCTCTCTCCCCAATGGCTAGCAAGTGGCAAGCAAGAGCTCTGTTCCACTCCACTGCTCGCTGAAAGTGAAACCCAGCCTGGGAGCCCACGCCTATTTATAAGCACAGGTCCCATTGAGCAACGCAGGAGGTTTGTGTTTGGCCGTCATAGCTGCCTATCAGGGTTTGCAGCGATGAGATTGGAGTGCTACAGGACAGCCCCTCCCCCCTCCCTCCCCTGGGTGTCTTCTCCCAACTTGTAACCGCTTTGCAGCTCTGTGATTGGAAGGAAGACCTGCCGATCAAGGTAAGATGGGCTTCAATTCAGTTTTCCAGGGCGACAGAAGGAGCGCAGACAGAGTTCAGGCATTCCCCCGGCTCCGTTGCCAGGGGAATTGATTACTGGCGCCTGAGTGTCTGGCTTCCCGAACCGTGGCCGAACGCACCAAACCAGGCTTCTTCCAAATGCTGGTTCATTGGCCGTGGACGATCATGAACCGCCAGATCGCGATCACGCGATTGCCATTTTCATGGGCTTTTGAAGTTCGTAATGCGGTTCATGCCCATTCTAGTAGTGAGAACCAGGGAGGATTGTGAGGCACTCCAAAGGGATCCATCGAGGCTGGGAGAATGGGCATCAACGTGGCAAATAAGGTTCAACGTGGCCAAGTGCAAAGTAATGCATATTGGGGCCAAAAATCCCAAATATGGGGTCCAAACTGGCTGAGACTGACCAAGGGAGAGATCTTGGAGTCGTGGTAGATAACTTACTGAAAATGTCGATACAGTGTGCAATGGCAATAGAAAAGGCCAACGCTATGCTGGGGATTATGAGGAAGGTGGTGGAGCTTGGATATAGCTGGGTTTAGGGAGGGGAGGGGCCTCAGTAGGGTATAATGCCATAGAGTTCACCCTTCAGAGCAGCCATTTTCTCCAGGGGAACTGGTCTCTGTTGCCTGGAGATCAGTTGGAGTTCCGGGAGATCTCCAGCTACCACCTGGAGGCTGGCAACCCTACACAGAGCATTGGACTGGATGGGCCATTGGCCTGATCCAACATGGCTTCTTTTACGTTCTTATGTTCTTAAACACAGCTGTGGTTCCTCTTCCATAAATCTGCTCAAGATATAGTAATGGCAAGGATAACAGAGGATCCCTTCCCCAACCAGAGCTTGCAAATGAAAGAAAAACTATGATACCGAGCTTTAGAAAGAAGAAAATAATTATGTCTACCTTCAAATACAAGTAATAAAAAATTACAGTGCTATCCTAGGAAGAGTCATGCCCATCTCAATTCATTGACTTCAATGGATTTATAAGGGTGTAACTTTCCTTAGGATGGCACAGTTAGAAGCAGGGATCAAAAGCTTATTATTAAAACTTAGAAAAGCTTTTCTGTAACATTTTCTTAAAGAATATTGACGTACATTTCCCTCTAACGAGCACCTGGTGTTTGTTAATGTTCAAGTTTTATTTTTGCAATTTTTTCTTCTTCTCTCTTTTCTCATCTTGATATTGAATTAAAATAAATGTTCTCATAACAGACTAAGGGCCCATAAATCTTTCCAATGAATACTTAATAGCAGAAATGGGTGTTCAGAGCTGCAGTTCTACTGCAGTGCAGGAAACAGTATGCAGCAATAGTGGGGGATTTGGAAATCCGTATTGCCCTGATGAATTCATAGTTTTAGGCAGTTCTCAGGAAGCCAAGAGAGCAATCCTGAACAGGTCTACTCAGAATCTTACTCAAGTATACTCAGTGGGCTGTACTCCTAAGAAAGGGTCCTTAGTATTGCACTGTAAGAGGCACACTGAAATTATATTGTCTATGCACAGTGATTAACATGTTTAACATACATTCTTCTTTGGTCCTTTGTTTCAAATGTCATTTTCTTGCAAGTTGCGTTATCAATACTACAATAGCTCCTGAGCATAGTAAAAGTGCATATAATACTGAAAGGCACAGAAATGGTATATAAAATCTCTTTCATTAAATCCATATTCCACAATATCAGCATATATCTTCGTGTTCACTGAATGTTGGGAGGAGAAACCAGGATTATACCTGCTGGCCCAGCCTTAGTATCTGCATGTTAAACAGAAGGTTTATAATCCAAAGTCTTGTATTCATACTACATGCGATCAAAGATACAGCCTTTTGCAGAAGCCTACATGCACAGACCTGTGTGCACGTGGACTCCATTTGCACTTTCTATTGAAATACAGCAACAGCCAAGATAGGGTCAGTGGATGCAATTCTGCTCCCCCCACCCCACAAGCTGTTGTGTCCAAAATTACAGTAAATTGGCTGCATTGTCTCAACTTGCAACCAGGCCATGACATAGTTTTGTGTTTTTTTTAACATCATAATGAAAGCTTTTATTGTATTTAATAGTTAGTGCTTGTAAACAAAATATATAGGTGTTTCAAATGTGAGGAAAACAATTCTCAGGATGTCAAGATCTCTTCTATCTGATTATTATTTATATTATGTTTATTATTATTCCTGTAGAGTGCTAAGTTAGACTTCAGCATTTATCTAAGGATTATAAAAACTCCTTCACGATCCCATCTGTCAGTATTACTCATAATTTCAAGCAGCTTCTACAGACTGCCTGCTCAAAAGCTAATTTCAGCAGGGTGTACATAAAATTGTAGTCTCCTGGGTCTGAATTTACACCATACATCCTATAGACAGCACAAATGTTTAGGAAAGGCTATTAATCATTTTACTATGCACCCAACTGCTAATATGATTACTAAGTAGAAAAGAGACTGACTATAACAAATATTCCCTTTTGGGTTTCCTCTGATTTGTCAAGAAACAGTAAAAATAACAACCCCGAGACCTTGAAATTCCACCTGTTCAGTGGGAAAGAGAAAAACTTCAGAGTTTCTATTCTGTAGTATTTTTATTTATTGCTCAAGGAAACTAACAGATTTGCCACCCTAGTCGGAATGAAGAGACAGGCACCAAGTTTGGATATATGGGCCACTTTATTAACTTCATACAACTAGAACAAGCCAGAGCAGTGGCAAGGGCCTAAAGCAGTACAGGTCAAGCCTCAGGGTCCACTCTGGACCGCCGCCTTGACCTGTCTGGGCGAGCCCCGAAGCCCCAGGTGTGACCTATCCATGGATGGTGTGGACCCAGCCAGCCAGGCAATTTGGTTACCCCCCTTTCAAGCTCCTAAACACCTCAGCCGTACAGCAGTGAGGGAAGGACTTGCACGCGGGGGTTCCTGAAGGCAGCCTGCCCCTGCAGCTGGCAGCTGTCAAAGCAGTATCAGCCCTTCGGGAAGGCCCCTCTTCCCGACCAATAGGGAAGTGTGCCAAGGGTGCTCACCGGCCCGCACCCTATCTCAAACTCAGACCTGCCAATGACACTGCTAATCTGCACCACCCTTAGCCAATGACCTCAATCCCCAAAATCGGTACAAGATAGGCAAAAAACGCCTCATTCCCATGCCAAATTGGAAAGAAGGTAAAAAATTCCTACCTGGCTCTGATAACAGCAGCCGGCTAATCCTGCACCAATACTGGGTAAGGAGGGTGGGCCAAGTGACTCTTCCCAACTGTGACTGGGCAGGGTGGAATAGCCTCCTAAGGCCCTTGTCTCCGCCCTCCCAGCCAAACCCTGGATTGAAAGGAAGGGGTGGTGCTGCCTCCCTCCTTCCAGGGCAGCAACTAATGGCTCCCAGCTTTAGCAGCGTAGCTGCATGCCAGGAAGGGGCCATAATCTCTACATGTAATTTTCAGGTAAATCAACATAATACTTCAGATTATGCTTTATTTTTCTGAGAGGAATTGTGTCCACACCAAGGGTTGGATCCTTTGTTCCCTATCTGGTTTCCTTTGGTACAGGGAGCTTTCTTCCAGTGGAACACAACACTTCCACTAATGGAAAATTGAACCATTAGCAGAATAGAACCCTCTATTTGCAGAACTGGAATTGGCTCCAACTCACTGTTCTGTAACAATCCTGCACCCCATGCAACCAGAAAATATGATACAGAACAGCTCTTTAGAAGGCTACAGTCCATTATTTATTTACCACACCTTTCTGCCTTCACAGGGCCACCATAGTGGCTAACAAATTTAAAACATACAAATTAGAATATCATATTAAAATTAATTAAAACCAACCAATATGTATGATTCAAACCATTTAAAATCTGAATTTAAAGTAAAGACAAAAGACAAAACCATCAGTTGAAACATTGGCGAGAGAGGAGGGATCAATGAGGGAATGCTAAGAGAAACAAAAACGTCTTTACCCACTGGTATAACACAGCAACAGAAGGGGACATGTGAATGTCCTTAGGGAGAAATTTTGGTGCCACTACTGAGAAGGGTTGCCACTTTCCTAGTCTTAGAAGGCAGGGGAACCTGAAATGGGGTCTCTGAAGATGACCACAGTGGTTGAGTAGATTCATAAAGGAGTAGGCAGCCCTTCAGGCATGTTGATGCCAAACCATATAGACCTTTAAATGTCAGTGCCAGCATCTTGAATTGTGCTGAGAAACAAATTGGGAGCCAGTATAGATGAGCCAAGACGGGAGTAATATGTTCTCTACAACCCACACCAGTCAACATCCTGGCTGCAACATTCTGCATCAAATGAAGTTTCCTAACACTTTTTAAGGGTGACTCCCCATACAGCATGTACGGAGCATGTACAACAGTGGCCAAATCTTCCCTGCCCAGGAAAGGCCATAGCTGAGTAACCAGCTGAAAGTGGTAAAAGGCACCCCTAGCGACAGCTGCCACCTGTTTATCCAGCAGTATATTTGGGTCCAAGAACTAATAACACAGTTTTGCTGTGTCAAATGGTTCTTTCAATTCTTCACATTGGATTACTATGATTTTTGTGTGAATGCACCATTTTGATACATGTTGTACATATTCAACGTCTTAATTTATATTTCCATAGCATTACCACACAGTTTAAATGTACCCAAATGTGCAACCAATGAAGGCCCTGCCCCATTTCATAGAATTTCTTCCCAGAATTTTTTATTCTGGGGAGAAAGTCTATCAGAGATAATTTCAGAAGCATCCCTAACCTACAGTTCTCACCACTTTCCCCACATGCTTAGCTGGATTGGTAGTTGAAAGGACTCCTCTCTTTCCTCACAGTTCCTGGCTTTTCTAGGATCTAATTAGTTTTCTCTGAACTGCAGCCTAAAACATATTGGAAATGTTCTGCTGTGGGACTGAGATATGGCAAGATTCTCTCAAGCAGCATCTTGAATGTTAATGCTGTATTTTTACACATGCACACTTCCTATGCTTTTCCTTTCCTAAATGACTGTCACAGTGAAGCTTACTGTACAGTTATTAGTCAGGGCATCATTTGGAAGGGCTGCATGGCTATTCTAACTGGCACATACCATCTGCAGTTCTGAAGCCACACGCTGCTTAATGGGCCTAGTGCCAGAACTAGATTTGGAGGACAGGTCAATGTGCAAAATCTCTAGCTGTCACAAGATACAACAAAATGCACCATACTTTTATTGCAATTTATCTTCTAACTTGGAATGAAACTAGACTGTGAGATGTGACGAAAGGCAATAATTATCCAAAAACATCCCATTACTGGTCATCCCTTTCCCTTTATTTTTTCTAATATTCTATAATGTTCTCCAAATAAATCTTGTTTGTTAATAGGAGCGTGCATGCTGGAGTTCCCAAGCCAGAACTGTACTAAAAAATCACTATTTTGGGTTGTTACTCATGATTTTCCAGAATGGTGACATAAATCCAGGATTCTTAGGCATCATGAGACTTCCTCCATCAAAAAAATTATGTAGTTTTTCATGTTTGGGTGCTTACCATCATCAGCAACAGGTGCTTTGTTTTTCTTTGACTGTCATTGACTGGAGTTTTAGAGTGGGTTTATGTAAACAGGGTTGACAAGCAACAACAAAATATTACTACGGGGACACCTGTGTCCGTTATTCTCCCAGTTACCGGTTTGTCCACATTATGTAGAAAAATGAGGCAGCAAAAGGTATGTGCAGATTGACAGGATAAAACTCTGTCCCCAAGTTTTTATCTCTGTAGCCAGCAGCCTCTGCTTTTATCTACCTGTAAGCATAGCAAGGAAGAAATGTTATTTCAAGAACATAAACATTTCCAAAATAAATAAATAAAATGCCTTTCTTGTTGTTTCTAAAGAGCTTTATAGTATGGCAGTTTTGCAAGCAAAAATAAGAAGTATGGGTATTCCATCCAAAAAATGGGTATTCCATCAAAAAAAAGCGCCAACTATTGTACATTAAAAATAATTTCGGCCAAAGTACAAAAAATATTGGGTTAAATTATTTTCTTATATCCATGCACAACATCTGCATAAAGCAAAAAAAAAGAGCTTATATTCTCTTTGCACTAGAGAACTCAGAAATTTTAATATTGTGCTGAACGGCAGGAAATTTCACTTGTTATTTTTTAACTGAAAGGCAAATTCCATCAGGTGAATAGAAGGATATTATTAAGGTTAAATAATCATTTTACTTATAGTAATAAGTAGCAGTCTCTCTGAACAATGAAGGAACCTCAGGAACATTTAATTGTGCTTATGGATATTTTGAAAATTGTTATGCTGACTCTGACAATTCTTAGAACTGAGCAAAAAAGCATACTTGAGCTGCAGTTTCTAAAAGAAATAAACTTAACGTGTTGGAATAAAAATTAGAAAGCTGCTCTGTGTAATTTAATGTAATGTATTCTGCACTTTGGCAAAGCAATATTCAAAAGGCACTAATGCATCAAAGGGAACCTGATGAAAAAGCATGAAACTCGTAGTGGAAGCCAGAATACTGAGCACAGCTCCTGCAGTGTAACAAATATATTCACAGACATGTTTGTCATACTTCAAGGAAAAATATGTAGCCGTTCTTGAATCATAGGAAAAGATTCAGTATTTCATCATATTGTACTTTGCACTTCATATCTCTCAAAAACTAGTATGAGAATTTTGCTGAAGTGTCTGTTCAGAACACACAGAGTAATCATATGTCACCCTGATCTAATAAGATGGACTTGTAAGTGGAAGCAGGTTTCCACTGAAGGGCCTTTACATTCAGCAATAAAACTTGCATCAGTCTCCCATGGGCAAATAAGCCCTTCCCTTGATAATCAGAGTTATCAATGCAGCATCTTTTAGGATGCACTGAGGGATGCTCAAGTAGAGCATGAGTTCCTAGATACAGAGTGTATGTGGGGGTAGGGGTAGATATTAAGGCAGGTGGTAGGAGTTGCAAATGCACCCTTTATTTTTCTGAGTATTACATAGGATTATTTTAAACCTCTTTGTGGAAGAGTTTGATCAGGTTTCAGCAGCACTAAGGAATACATTGATGCAAAGACAGAGCCGGTGTGGTGTAGTAGTTAGAATGTTGGTCTAGGATCTGGGAGACCTTTGTGCAAATCCCCACTCTGCAGTAGAAGCTCACTGAGGGTAAAATGGGAGAATGTTGTAAGCCACTTGGGGTCTCTGCTAGAGAGAAAACTGAAGTAAATAAATGAAGTAAATAAATGATAAATGAAGTAAATAAATAAAATTTTATGACTAAAATTATACAATTATTTCATTTTGTAATTCTACAAGTATTTCATAAATTATCTTGCATAATGAATTCTGCTCCTGATAAAGATTGAAAGGGCTAATCATTCTGAAAGGAACTACCAATGCAATCCTAAGCAGACTTATACCCTTCAAAGTCCCTTGAAGTCAATGGGCTTATAATGCTGAAAGTATGTTCAGGATTGCCCTGTGGAACCCTTCCCTTGTGGAACTCTCGTCATCCCACCTGCAACTTCACTGGAGAATCCATATGTAAGTCAGTCATTGTAGTCAAAAAGATCTTTTGTGTTTATGAATTCTGTGCCTATTACCAGATCCAGCACTTCTGAGATATAACTGTGGATTCAATAAATACACACTGCCCTAGATTTGGTATCATTAAGCTACCACAGCAGTTTTCCAGCATGTAAAATGTACCCAAAGGCAAATTGTTTATTTGGGAGGAAGTGGATAGCGGCTTCCTCTCAAATGAACAGTTTGCCTTCAAGTACATAAGCATAATCCAGAAGTATTTCTGTTTATAGTGCAGGTTAAAACCCAGAGCCTGGGATCACCAATTATACAATGGATATTAGTACCTGCATCATGTTTGAGCAACATCTAATTTTTTTTCAAGTTTTTAGCAGCTTGTAACTTTTTTTTGTTTGTATATTTTTAGGGATCCAAATCAACCAGTTCCCCAAGATACAAAGTTTATCCATACGAAACCCAATCGTTTTGAAGAAGTGGCCTGGTCTAAGTATAATCCAAAAGATCAACTTTATTTACACATCGGCTTGAAACCCAGAGTTCGGGATCATTATCGAGCAACAAAAGTTGCTTTCTGGCTAGAACTTGTACCACATTTGCACAACCTGAATGAAATATTTCAGTATGTTTCCACAACAACAAAGGTGCCACCTCCAGATATGACATCATTTCCTTATGTTACCAGGCGGTCACCTGGGAAGTTTGCCACAAAGCGTCCATTAATGACACCAAGCAACAATCCAAAACATTCAAAGGATACACAGAAAACCTCCTCAGAGGATACAAGTGTTCTGATAGAAAACAAGAGAGATTATTCCACAGAGCTGAGTGTCACGATTGCAGTAGGGGCATCCTTGCTGTTCCTCAATATTTTGGCATTTGCAGCATTGTATTACAAGAAAGACAAGCGGCGTCATGAGACACACAGGCGTCCCAGTCCTCAACGGAACACTACCAACGATATCACCCACATACAGAATGAAGAAATTATGTCCCTGCAGATGAAACAACTGGAGCATGACCATGAATGTGAGTCTCTACAGGCACATGACACCCTAAGACTCACCTGCCCACCTGATTACACTCTCACCCTTAGAAGATCACCAGATGACATTCCACTCATGACACCCAACACCATAACCATGATTCCAAATACATTAACAGGAATGCAACCTTTGCATACTTTCAACACTTTCAGCGGAGGACAAAATAGTACTAATTTGCCCCACGGACATTCCACTACTAGGGTATAGCTCTGTCATTTGCCTCACTCACCCGAAGCCACCCGGAAGATTAAAAATAAGAAAAATGGAAAAAAAATTAAAATCATACACTCCATCATGCAACTTGTGAAAAAGGAAAAAAGGTGAAAGAGAAGGGCAAACTTAATTTTCTTACTGATATTTTCCATAGAAATTCTGATATTATAAAAGATCAGCTTCAAACCCTGTGAAATGTGAAATATGTACATTGCTATTAGGATACTGCTTTAATATCTCAACCACTTTGATTGAAAGTTAAAGTTGAGGCCTGAAGAAAGTCACTTAGGAAGGATATGTATTGAGTGTAACGAACAGAAGCAGACACTTCTGGAACACAGAGCCAGTGACTGTACAGTTTTTTTAATAAATAAAATTTTAAAAAAATGTTCTATATGTGCCATACCGTGAATGGCCCTTGTTATACAAAAAGACATCACCATGGGCTTTTACCCATTAGACGAAGCTGTAATCCAGAATGGGGAAATAAGATTTTATTATTAAAAAAAAATAGGACTGACTATGCAGTAAATACGTATAGTTCTGAGCAAAGAGATGACTTGCCAGCCTGAACTATATTTAAGAAACTTTGTAAAAAAAAATTGTACATAGCTGTGAGTTTAAAAAAAGCTTTTATTGATGTTTTCAGTTTGAAAAGAGCTTTTAGAAAGATTGTGCTTTCAGTTGTGATCTATGTGTATATACATTAATCATACCACCTCTGTTTCCTCCTAGACCAAAGGAGGATTTTCTTCTTAATTACTAGTGGTAAACCAAGACATGAGGTTTTTTCTTAATATTTCATTTCAAGAAGGACATAGTGTCAAACAGAGATTATAGTTGACCATGTGGCCTGATGGATTTTCTTTTACAGGTTACACAGGTGCATGTTAAGGCATTCATAGATAGGAAATAGTTGGGTTTGTTTTCTAAAGAAGTCTCTCCCCCCTTTCTTTTCTATTTTTATGTTAGCTCTCACAATATTGTGACACAGAGACAGATTGGATGAACGACAAAAAGCTTGGTAAATTGAGCAAAGAGGCCACTTTTGCGTTCCATGTTATTTAAGTTTGTCACAAAACACATTGCTTCCCAATCGAAGGCCCTGATAAGTGTTATGAAAGCCTGCCTTTTTAGGTTAGTTTTTTTCTGAGGGGGAAAAAGTTCATTTGTCCCTCACCAACTGCTGTAGAAGAAAAAGATTGAGTTCAGAGAGCAATTGCATTGCTACTATGTTCAACAGGGGAAACATGGAAGCCAATAATGGGGAAGAAGAATCCTTGTTTGGTTTTAATTAATAAAGTAGAAGGGAAAATCTGGATGGATTGATCTTTAAAAAGTGTCTGTCCCTGCAGCAGTTAAGTTTTAAGCAAATCCATTATTTTTGCTAATTAACCTTGTTCCTTCAGAGAAAAGGATGGATGTTACAGAAAAGGAGCTAGAAAGAAATCATAATGAGCATACTCTAAGGGAGTTGCCTTGAAAAAGCTGGATCAGTTTACTTTTCAAAGATATTAAACTTTTAAAAATTCCTCATCCCACTCCCTTTTACAGAAGGATCTGGTTAAAAATAATTAAGTTGTCCTAGCAAGATATCTGGGACTTGTGTGCAAAGTTGTTGGTTTGTTTTTGTTTCTTTTAAAAAAAAACTCTTATACGGAAGTTTGAATCAAGTTGAATAAGTGAAGAACCGTTTATACTTTGTCTTTAGAAAACTAAGTTAAAGTTGGTAATGGTAACCAAAGATATTTGACCAGAGTTGCTCTGCGCATGATCATCTTTCCCCCAACTTTTACACTGGATTTTCATTTCCCTCAACTACAAAGAGTACCAACTGCTGTATTATCATTCTCAGCTATTCATATCTGACACAAGATGCCTTCTGCCTTTATCATAGGTAGCTCATGTTGACATTTTAACTTGCCATCTCACTCGCTGTGCAATATGCACATTTTCATGCTGTTTCTGGAAGAAAAAGCAAATCCTGGGAATAGCAGCCAAGAAGGATTGGTGACACAGTAAAATTGCTAACATGACCCATGCCATAGCCTTAAGTTTTCAGAAAGTGAATAGAATATCCTTTCATCTTGCTTCCACATGAGATTTTAAATGAGCCCATACCTTCAATTTTCACCCAATAGTAAATGGAAAAGGCACATCTTCCCTGAACTTTACCATAATGTTATGTAAAGCCAAATTGTTTCATGCCATCTTCACAAACAGTACAATCCCTCTACTAAGACACAGCAGTTTTTTCATGACATGGGGGTTAAAAAAGAGAAAGATAAATGATGGCATCTTAATCAGTTGGGTATATTTGTTATGTGAACTACGGTATTTGTTTAGTACTTCCAGTTGTCTTCTGCTAGCAATATGTACAGTCCTGTGTCAGGCTTGTGACATTTGGGTAAAGCCGTTTCTGTAAGTGAATGATTTTAGCTTTTTAAAAAAAATGACAATGACGTCAATTTAATAATTTAATACGTCTGGACAGATGTATGATTTATAAAGAGAAATTTTTAGGCTCTTCATAGGATTCTATAATAATAACAACAAAGTACACTTAAAAAAAAAGAAAAAAGAAAAGAAAAAAACTTTCCCAGGCTTTTCTTCTTGACTTTAAGAGGCACGCAGGGTTTATTTTGTTTTTGTTGCTGCAATTTTTTTCTCTTTTTTTGATTTTGCCTTAAGTAAGGATAGAAGATATATATGGCTGGACACATATGTATAAACTTTTCAGCAGCATTTTTAATAATAAAATATCACAGTATTTTCTAATGCTTTGTGCAAATAATTATGTGTTTATCTTCTTTTGTAAAAACAAAACACCCTTGGAAGATCAGAAACTTGCATTAAACTATCAAGTCCTTATAAATATTTGTCATACACTGAAAAGGGTTAAAGGGGTAATTTGGATTTGGGTAAATATTGTTGTGATTGCCCTATAAACCTATTGTCATGCTAGTGAAATGTTGACACTCAAAACTACTGAACAGCAAGTAACATAATTTCTGAAGACCTCTATGGATCTTTCTAAGTTATGATTTTATACAATTATGTAACATGATAATGTAAATTAAATGTTTGAAATCAAACATGTCCCACCAAATTAAGTTTTAAGATAGAATCAAAAGTTATCCCTATACCATACTTGTTTCCTGAATAAGTCATTCAAATCTAGAGATGGGCATGATCCGAATTACGATCCAAAAACCCCCACGATAATGGTGATCACGCGATCGTGACTCAGCGGATCGTGATCGGCCATGGCCAACAATCCAGTGATCGGGAGGGGGGCTGGATAGGGGCTGGATCGTGCTCGGATTGGGATGCCAGACACTCAGGTGCCAGTAATCTATTCCTGGGGCAACAGAGCCAAGGGAATGCCTGAGCTGTGTTTCCCCTCCTTCTGTCCCCCTGGAAACCCAAACGGAAGCCCAGCTTTCCTTGATCAGCAGGGCTTCCTTCCAACCAAGGAGCAGCAAAGCAGTCACCAGTTGGGAGAAGACAGCCAGGGGAGGGAGGGGGAAGGGGGTGTTCTGTGGCCATGGGCACTCCAATCTCATCCCTGCAAACCCTGATAGGCAGCTCTGACGGCCAAACACAGAAGGCCAAACACAAACACCGATGCTCCCGGCATCACCCACCGTTCTTTTCTCACCAGCACACCCCCTTTTGGCCTGGCGGGCGGGCACATGGGGGGTGCTGCCGGTGAGCGGCCAGACCCCCTGCCCCCTGAGGGGAGGCGGCTCGTTGCCGTCTCCCCGTGCCCAGTGGCCGCCGCCAACACTCACCTTCCCACATAGCTGGGAATAGCAGCACGCCCTGCTTTGGCCTCCACGATCCACGATCCATGGATCGGGAACGGGAGATGATCGGTGTGGATCGTTTAGTCGGGATTGTCACTGGCACCGATCCACAATCAGCTGGAGCGGCAATTTTTTTTGGATCGTGCCCAACTCTATTCAAATCTTTACTAAATTAAGACAAGTGCCAGTGTTACATTAGATTAGCACAAGACCCTATCTCTCCTTTTTCACAATAGCCAGTGCAGGCTGCTACAAACAAAGGATATAAGACACAGAAGACTTTAACTAAGTTATGATCTCCTCCTTTTCTACCATTTGAAATCCAATATCACAGGGATAGAACTTCAGAATTTCATTTCATATTTCCAGGGGGAAAAAACTTTTAAAATTGTTCTTCATATAATAGGAAAATGCAGTCTTGCCTATATGTTAGTGTCTTTATGACTGTATGACTGGACTCAAAAGTTAGTGAATAAGAACTTTTCATCCAGCCAGTTTTAACTTGATAATCTCAACATAAGTGACTCAGATATTGTTGTTGTGGGTGGTTAGGGTTAGTGGTTTTATTTAGATCTTACCTTAGGGTTGCCAGTTCCAGGTTTGGAAATTCCTGGATATTTGGGGGGTGGAAACTGGGGAAGGCAGGATTTGGGGAGGGGGTATCTCAGCAGGGTATAATGCCATGGAGACCCCCCCCCAAAAAAAGCAGCCATTTCCCCAGAGAAACTGTTCTCTATCATCTGGAGATCAGATGGAATTCTAGGAGCTCTCTACCCACTGCCTGGAGGCTGTCAACCTTATCTCCTCTTCATGAAGTTCAATGATCTTCAAAGTTTAGATTGGTGTTTTCTTAGGTTTTTTTATTGTGTACTATACAGTTAATAATTTCACTGAGTTCACCATCACACTCTTATTCTTATATATTTCCAAATTAGTGATAAGGTACTGCTATTAAAATCAACATACATCCAGTAAAGTAAATGGAATTGTTATAATTTATAATCCCAGACATGCTCTGATTTCTGGGGTTGGAAGGTAGGGTAAGGAGAGAAACCTCTACCTTAAACATTTTGGAGAGGCTGAAGGGTAGAGTACATAATTTGCATAAAGAAGCTCCTAGGTCCAATCTCTAACATTTCTGGTTAAAATAGCATGTGATAGACCTTGCTTCACCTGGGACCCTGAAGAGTTGCTGCCAATTAGAGGAGTAAACTATGTTTACAAATGGTGTGACTTAGAAGGCATTTCCATATGTTAAAGTTACAGGGAGGTTGTGTGTGTGCACGCATGTATGTGCACATAGAGAAAGTTAGAAGTTTAATTCTTTTTGATACTAGAGGAGATTTTGGTTGATGTGAATGCTCCTAAGAAACTAGGAAAAATATTGTATACATTTTTTAGCCAGCACATAGTGGGCAATTATTCCTAAGAGATGGTAAAAAAGCTGAAATGCTTTTCTTAGGGCCAGACTACACATGACATTAGAGTTCTGTGGTTATAGTCCCAGACATTTGGCCCAAAAATCAACTACACAAATTTAATATGGATTGTTATGGTGCTCTGGGTCCTCTGCAGCTATTTTTTTTTAGAACCCAATAACATCATAGAACTCTACTCATATTTATTTTTACCCTTTATTGTCAATGTTGGTCCACTCTAGTTCCATTGGTGGGAAAATCAGAATCTGCATCATCATCAAATATTTCTAGAACAGTCGGGAACACATTGCATGACTCTCAACAGAGAGTCCCAACAGAGAAGCACATGTGGAAGGCAGATCTTGGGATCTCCTTTTTTGTCTAACAGCATCCAGTACTGCAGTGACTTCCTGGTGGCTAATCCAGGTGGATAATCTACTAGCAGCTAGGTTTTAATGAAAGTAAATTCTGGTAAAGGTAAAAAGATAAACTGGGAAAACTCTGTCCTTGTACCCTAGGATCAATCACTAAGTAAATGCCATTGAATTATATTTCTTTAAGTATTTCACTGTATGATCTATCCCATCCCAAAGGCTCAAAGTAATGAAAAAAGACATTAAAAGGCAAAAGTATATTAATAGAAAGTTGATCTGCCATATGTGCTTTAAAGAATGTATCATTCTGATGATACCCAATATTAAAATGGAAGTATTATTGATTTATGAGTCAGCATCTTCATAAAGGTTATAGTAGAATACTCTGACCTTTTAAGTCCATGTTACTTAAGTAACATGCCCAGTTCTTCACATTATCTAAATTCATAGCAGAAATAACCAAATGAACTTTTTCTGTTTTTCTTTTAAATGGATTTAGAAGCAGAACCTGAATTAATAATGTGACACTATTAATATTAAAACTGGAGGCCAAGTCTATTTACAGAGCTTGGGGTTCCTAATCTGTGGCCCTGGTAGAGATCTGTGACTACTGTCTTTTTCCACAGGGCAGTTGTTCCTGCTTATAAATGAATACAGCAGTCCATCAAAGAACTCAACTCTTACCAAAAAAAAAGTTTTATCACAAAGTTATTTGTATAAGATTATATTATGGCTTTGATGCATCCCTGGCAAGTAAGTTGACCCTCAGGGTCAAAACACACGAGATGCATGGGTGAGTGTCGGATCCTGCAAGGATCCCTGGGAATTGTAGTGAAGAAAAAAAAAAACAGCTGCTTGATGTGAATCTCAGCTAAGCCGGGGAGAATCACAACTGGAGGTACTTCCTCTCACACACTCTCTCTTTCTATTTATCTCTTTCAAAAATCCTCTGGGAGCTCAGAATGGGGGTGGAGGGAGGGTGGGAATGACATAAATGTACAGAATAGAATCCAACAAGATGGCAATAATGTATGAAATATCAGAATTTACAGTTATAATTTTATTGAGATTAATTAGAAGACCTGGAGAACTATAATGTTGATATAAGCAAGCCTACTGAAATTATATGGAAAACCTTTTTGCTCCTTCTATCTTATATCTATTTTCTTCTTTTCTTTTCTATTTGGAAAAATAATAAAAAACTATATTATAAAAAAAAGGCATAACAAGAAGTAGGAAAAAAGTCAAGGTGTTTTGTGAGTGAGAAAGAAACCCAGTCCTTCCCATTCTTCTTTTCCCAGCAGGGTCCTGTTACATCCCTCCCAACATCCCCGTCTCTGAGCTCCTGAAGGAAAACCAGCTGATTGGATTTTTGAAAGCGAGAATTTCTCCAGTCAAGCAGCTGTTCTTTGCAAGAAAATCCACTTCGCTTGGTTTTCCTCCAGTTGCTCGGAGAGGGAGAGAGTTAGACTACCACTCCCAGGGATGCATGCGGGACCATTCAAGTGCTCTTCACGTGTAATTCATCTTGTGTGTTTCCACTCTCAGTTCATTGTGAGGCTAGACGTCATCATCTGTTCTTCTACAACAAGTGTAAATTAATTGCTTTGAGATAACTTGTGAAACCCAATGCTGACTCTAGGCAAAGACCAGATACATGCCTCTTGACTTGCTACTGTCTTGTATTAAAATCATACAAGTTGAAAGTCAATTATTCCCGATTGCAGAGAGTGGGCTATACACACACTCATGTATATGAGCATAGGCCCAAGACCCATATGTCTAGATGACCATGTTTGTCAAACATGGAAGTTGCAACCATGTCCCCCCCCTCACACATATACATAGGCACATTCATTCTATCCTCTTCAAAATCTAGAGGATGGTTCTGTGTATCAGTCATGTAGCTTATCATGCTATAGCTCTACATAAAGATCATTTTTGCTTTTTGAAAATTGAATATTCCTCAGATCATCATGCTTTCCCCCATATAAACATTGCCAGGGTATCTCTGACCCAGTTTGGAATACAGAAGTTAATCCCCCCCCCCGATATTTTAAAATGTCATTTAGAATTCAGACTCTAAAATATGATGAAATTGGACTTCTTCTTTAGCATGATTTATCTGGATTACTATTTCAGTATTACTGTTGAATCTGTGCTGACTGATGAACTGAATATGTGTAATGCTGAAAAATTCAGCATCTGACAGAATTAACTTGACTGGAATTTTGTATTCTAGTATATTAATGGAAACTGCAAGACTGCTACACAGAGAAAGCAAACAAGCCCTGAATAAACCTGAATCAAGCAGAGCATATGAAGAAGGTCCCACTCTTTTATTTTGGGCCAATTAATCTGGAATAATAATTTCTGTATGCATAGTAATTTACTTATGCCCACCTTTAACTATGCTATGTGTGGAAGCTGCCTAGCTGTGAGCGGCTCCCACAAAGACAAGAAAATCTCTAAAAATCACTCATCTTTGCGGTTGGAGCGGATTCCATTGGTCTTTCCTAGGGAATGGGCACCTACTTTCTGGAGCAGTGCTTAAAAACATCTAAAGGACATCTAAACGCACAGTGAAAATGAAGGAAGAAAGATGTTCTATTTTTGCTATTAATTAAGGATCCTGTGTTTATCAAAATGTATTTAAAGTGTGTTTGAATGTGCTTATTTTGACAAAGCAGCTAGTACTGAAATTACTCCATCACTGAAACACTTCACTAATATTGCATGCTAAATTAGTATCAATCAGTTGAACTTCTATGACAAAAGCTGTTGTACTCTGGGATTACTGTGTTGCCTTAAATTCTTTAGACCCAAATGGACTACATCTTAACCCTATGCTATTTAACATTTAATGAAATCTCTGTAAAATATCACCTGGAATAAGTTGTCATCTGTGTGATGATGACATAACTTATATTCTCCTTTTCATCAGGTTTAGCCATTTGTGGATGTCCTAAAAGAAAGTCTGGAGTTGGTAATCGGGTAGATGAGGAGAAATAAACTAAAGCTGACTTGTTTCGATGCTGTTGGTTAGTAACAGTGCTAACTATGAAATTGAAATTCAACCTTTTCTGGAATGAAAAATGAAGTTCATTATAGAAAGGTGTTTGCAGAGGAACATACATGTTTCATCCATAGCATATATTACCTTTAATTGATTTTGGATTATCCCTCAGGTTTATCTGGGTTTGAGAATTGAGATGTGGCAAAAATTATTAATGCATTGATAACCTCCATATTAGATTACTGCGATGAGTTGTGTGTGTGACAGTCTTTGAAGACAGTAAAAAGCAATGGTTGGTTAAAAAGGTATCAGCAAGGCTGATGACATCAGCTCTAGGGAATATACTTTGTCGGTGCTGAAAGAATGACTATGATAGGTGGTTTGTGATATGAGTGTAAATGTTGTGGGTCGCATGATATGGATTTTATTGGCAGTCTGTGATTAATTGGCCAGCCCATCTGTAGCTAAACATAAGCCAAACCAAGAAGTAAAATGAATTTTGGTGTTATAAGTCCTCTCCTGCCCTGTTCTGTATTGTTTCTTATTTAGGAAAATACCTCATACATCCTATAACTACACAGGACATAAATAACTTTTTTCCTGTAAAGGGTTAAAGGCTTAGAAGGCACAACAATGCTTGAAAATATTAACAAAATGGTGCTGTTAGCTTCTGCTGGGCACAAGGCATAAGCAGCAATTATTCTGAGGATAGTGAGCAAATATCAGCCAAACTGAGATTTTACAGAAAATTATGAATGGCTTGATTCAGGTTTACTGAATCCCAATTTAGAGCTACCATAGGACTTTGAAATGAAATCACAACTTGTCGTTTTCCTTTCCTCATCCTTGGAATACTAAAGATTAGTTAAATACTAGACCCCTCTTCACACGTTATAGTGAACACATGTTCAGCCTCCAAGTATGTGCATACACCTGTTCCTAATGAGGAACCAATGTGAGTACACTTTACAAATGAAATCTGGGACTCCTCCTGGCTCCTGGTGAGTTGGGAGAAGTAAGCCCTCCCCAGCTCATACCCACATTTATCTAGGCACTTGTCCTCCATTTCAGTGGGCATTGCTCAGAGACACAGTATATTTTTCTGTAAACAGTTTTCAGGTTTCCTGGAAAATACCAACATACAAAACATTGAATAAAAACATTTTTAAAAATTTAACCAACAATGAAAATTACCAGTAGAGGGGGGGAAATGTGATAAGGTAAGAATTGGATATGGCAAGGGGGAAGTAACTAGCTGACTGGGCAGCAGAAGCAGAAAAGGTTTGGGAAGGAAAAGGAAGCCAAGGCTTGGATCCTAAGCCTTTCTTTCATTTTCACACCTCTGTCTTCCAATCTAAAGGTGGTTTTGGATGACATACCTCCAGTTCTAGTTCCCCTCCACTTGTGTAAGATCATCAGTTTGCCATGATCAGACGACCTAGTGCAGGAGAAACACACTCTGCAGTGGAGCACTGCCTCTGCAATGGACAACCGTGTTAGGGAACAAAACAAAGGCTTATGATCAAAGCCTGGGCCATTGGGAATGAGCTGAAGAAATCAGGAGATTAGCTAGAGGAAGAGAGAGGAAAGGAAAATAGGAATGAAATTTTCCCTCCTCTGCAAACACTTACAAGACCCATTCTTGTGAGTATAGTATTAATTTTCCTGATAGGAACAGTAGTGAAGATGTCCTACTTGTGGAGCACATTCATTTAATGCAGATATGTCCTACATTTGTGTATGCATATGTATAAATGTATACTTTTATAACAGCACTCCTTTCATTCACTATCCAGTACTATTGCTTATATAATTAAATGAGTATAGACCTAATTTCTTGGAACTGCAGCTAATTTTTTCTGAACTTTTTAAAGAGTAAAAATCCCACTATATATAAGGCTAAGTTTGTTCCTGACAACTCATTTCCTATCCTGGTGTGCCACCAGAGGGAGCTGCAGTACAGGGAAGACCAAGTGAGACAGCCCAACCCTCCAGAGAGCACGTCATGGCAGGAAGCCCAGGCTGGGATCAGGCATGGAGCAGGTGGCAATGCCCACCCACCACGTTCACACAGCTGGGATCAGGAGTGGAACAGGTGGCAATGCCCACCCTCCACCTTCACCCAGCTGGGATCAGGAGCAGAGCAGGTGGCAACGCCAGCCCCCTTCACCCAATTGGGATCAGGAGTGGAGCAGCCCGCCCACCACCTTCACTCGGCTGGGATCAGGAGCAGAGCAGGTGGCAATGTCCCCCCTTCGACCCACCAGAATCAGGTGCAGAGCAGTCAGCAATGCCTACCCCCCCTTCACCCAGCCAGGATCAGACATGAAGCAGGTGGCAATGCCTGCACCTCTTCACTGTGCTGGGATCAGGTGCAGAGCAGTCGGCAATGCCTACCCCCCTTCACCCAGCCAGGATCAGACATGAAGCAGGCGGCAATGCCTGCACCTCTTCACCCATCCAGAATCAGGCATGGTGCAAGAGGCAATGCCTGCCCCCCCTTCACCATGCTGGGATCAGGTGCATAGCAGGTGGCAATGCCTGTCCCCCTTCACCCAGCTGAGATCAGGAGGGGAGCAGGTGACAATGCCCTCCCCACACCTTCACCCAGCAGGGATCAGGAGTGGAGCAGGTAGCAATGACCACCCCCTTCACCCGGCAATTCCTGCCCTCCTTCACCCAGCTGGGATCAGCAGCAGAGTAGATGGCAATGCCCACCCCCCACCTTCACCTGACCAGGATCAGGTGTGCAGCAGCCGGTAATGCCCACCCCCTTCACCCAGATATGATCAGGAGCGGAGCAGGTGACAATACTTACTCCTTTTCACCCAGCTGGGATCAGGCACAGAGCAAGTTCTAAAGCTCAATTATCCTTTTGTATGAGAAATCTACATATGTATATTAATGTATTGCCATATGTATGAGTTTTGGATGTGAATGAAGTAATTGTGAAATTCACGGTTGTGATCTATTGAGCACCAAGCACTTTATATAAATAGAGTATTTTTGATAATTAGATAGTATTTTTATTAATTTAGCTTGCTCTATGGTGCACTTTAAGAACGTTCAGGTCTTTAATAGAGATGGACATGAACCAAAATATGAACCAAAATTTGTGATGAACCAGGCCGGTTCATGGTTCGCGAACCAGCGGTTCGTCCGATCCCATTTCTGACGAACTGCCACAAACTTTAGGCTGGTTTGTTTTTTGGTTTGTCACTGGAGACAGCCTGGTGCTGATCAGTTTCCTAGGCAACAGGGGATGGACTTCCTGCATACCTTCTGCTGACCCGGAAGTGACATCCTGCTGACCTGGAAGTGATGATTTTCTGACCTGGGTGTGGCGTTTTCACGAACCAAACATACTGCTTCATGAACTGGGGGCAGGTTCATGAAAGTTCGTGGTTCATGGTTCATAAAATTTGACAAACCATGAACCACATGGTTCATTTTTTTCCCAGTTCATGCCCATCTCTAGAATTTAAGACTTTACCGCTGTAGGTTGTTATTTCTCACTGATTAGTATACTACGCAGTGCCCTTCCTGTAATTACAGTGGGATCAGGAGCAGAGCAGATGGCAATGCCCATCCCCCTGCCTTTACCTGACCAGGATCAGGTGCGGAGCTGCCAGTAATGCCCTTCACCCAGATGTGATCAGGCACGGAGCAAATGACAATGCCTCCCCCTTTTCATCGAGGTAGGATCAGGTACAGAGCAAGTGGCTATGCCTGCCCCCCCTTAATCAACCTGGGATCAGGAGCAGGTAGCAATGCCCACGTCCCGCCTTCACCCAGATGGAATCAGGTGCCAAGCAGGAAGTGATGCCCACTCCCCTTTCAACCCAGCCTGGATCAGAAGTGAAGCAGGTGGCAATGTCAGCTCCCCCTTCAACCCACTGCAATCAGGCACGGATCAGGCAGCAATGCCCACCCCCCTTCACCCAGCCGAGGTCAGACATGGTACAAAATGCAGGGAGAACACAACCAATGACTAAAGAAGCAATAAACTAATTTATGCAATTAATGGGAAGTCATTCCTATAGTCAATTATAAACAACCTTTATAGTGACTCAGTGCAAAGCAGCAAAAATAGTAAATTCAGATTCTCTTATAGTACATTGACAAACCTTCACAATAAAGGCAAACGGTCAAGCGTAGAAACTACAAACAGTAATTCAAACACATTCACAAACATTTGCTTAGACATAGGTATGAATATGTCTAAGCATATTATTGGACTGTATAAGGTCCAATAAGGTAACCGGAGAAACAATGAAGTCCAAAGAGGTTCAATGTTCTTAATTTGAAAACTGTTACAATTTCTCTTCAAAGGACAAGTAGAAGATGGCAAGTATCCATGGGCTGTGGACCCTACAAGGAACTGGTCATCAAGATACTTGTTTCCAAGGAACTTGCTTCATGATGGGTCAAACAGACCATGTCATCACAAGCCGAGCTGATGCGTAGCTACTCTCAAGCGACAGCTGGACACACCCCTTCTTGGCTGTGTGCCACTTCATCAGGGGTCAAACAGACCATGCCATCACAAGCCAAGCTGACATGTAGCTACTCTCAAGCAGCAGCCGGATGCACCCTTTCTTGGCCATGCACTTCTTCATCAAGGGTCAAACAGACCACGCCATCACAAGCCAAACTGACGCATAGCTACTCTCAAGCGGCAGCAGGATGCACCCTTCCTTGGCCGTGCAAGTTCCTTGGAAACAAGTGTCTTGATGACCAGTTCCTTGTTGGGTCCACAGCCCGTGGATACTTGCCATCTTCTACTTGTTCTTTGAAAAGAAATTGTAAAGATTTTCAAATTAAGAACATTGAACCTCTTTGGACTTCATTGTTTCTCCGGTTACCTTATTAGACTGTCCGAACTTATTCATACCTATGTCTAAGCAAATGTTTGTGAATGTGTTTGAATTACTGTTTGTAGTTTCTATGCTTGGCCGTTTGCCTTTATCGTGAAGGTTTGTCAATGTACTATAAGAGAATCTGAATTTACTATTTTTGCTGCTTTGCACTGAGTCAATTTTGAAGGTTGTTTATAATTGACTATAGGAATGACTTCCCATTAATTGCATAAATTAGTTTATTGCTTCTTTAGTCCTTGGTTGTGTTCTCACTGTGTTTTGTATCTTGTTATCAAGGGTGCTTTGTAGCTTTGGGGATCAGGCATGGAGTAGGCAGCAATGCCCACTCCCTTTCACCCGAATGGAATCAGGCACAGAGCAGGAGGCAATCCTCACTCCCCATTCACCCAGTTGGGATCAGGAGTGGAGCAGGTGGCAATGCCTGCCCCCTTTATGCAGCTGGGATCAGACATGGAGCAGGTGGCAATGCCCACTCCCCTCTTCTTCACCCAGCTGGGATCAGGAGCAGAGCCGGTAGCAATACCCGCTCCCTGCCTTCATCTAGATGGGATCAGGAGTGGAGAAGGAGGTAATGCCCAACCCCTGCCATCACCAAGTGGAATCAGGCTCAGCACAGGTGGCAATGCCCGCTCCCCTCCTTCACCTGGCTGGGTTCAGGTGCCAAGCAGGAGGCAATGCCTGCTCCCCCCTTCACCTAGCCTGGATCAGTAGTGGAGAAGGTAACAATGCCCACTCCCCCTTCAACCCTCCAGAATTAGGCAAAGAACAGGCTGCAATGCCTGTCCCCTTTCACCCAGCTGGGATTAGATGTGGAGCAGGCAGCAATGCCCACTCCCTTCCTTCACCCTGCTGGAATCAGGTACAGAGGAGGCAGCAATGCCCACCCCTCCTTCACCCGACCGGGATCAGTCATGGAGGAGGAGGCAAGGCCCACTTGCCCACTCTCCCCTCTCTAGAGCCCTTTGTATTTTTTCCCACAATGGGCTTTTTTTACTAGTGTAAATATAATTGAAGGAATGAGATTGAGCCACTTCCAAATGTTCTTTGCACTTAGTTGTTGTCAGCACCTAATTGTGTTGTCATAGGAGAAAATGCACAGATCAGTGCAGTTGGTAATGATTATATAAGCATGCTTGACACAGTAATATCTAGAAACCTATGACTGAGCAATGTGCAGAGAGACATATGATTCAAAATTCCCTTGCTGATTTGCATCTTTTAATAATATACTGTTAACATATCACTTGCATAAACAGGGAGGGTGCCAAACTGATGTCTATATTCCTGTTATCCTGCAGTAGTTCCTCTCAGGATTGCCACTCTCAGATATTAAACAATATTCAACTATCATCTATTGGAAACAAAACTCATGAAATATGACAGATATAATTAGCTTTCTGTCAGGCTATAATAAGAATATTACAGGTCCTGTTGTCTCTGTTTTGTTTCTGTGTGCAATTTAGGGTGTCATCTTTAATAAAGCAAAAATATCTCCAGGGTTGGAGATTCTTTGGGGATTGCCTTTCCACTTACATGAAATTCCGTCTCTAGGAAGAGTGTAGCAGCAGCATGTTCTCAATGAATGTTCCATATATTTTGAACACCGTATGTGACCTTCAGGTAACAGTGTAAGGCATCTCTTCTTAGGCTTGCTTTGCGTGATAAATATGTATAGGTCACCTCCATTTTAATGTTACTGTGAATACTATAATATACTTCAAAAATCAGGTCACTATTTTGACACCTTACGAGGAGATTCACATGGTACCAGAAACATGTATTTCTGAAATAACTGGAATAAGATAAACATTTTTAGCAACTGATGATCCCGAGTATGAACATTTGATGCACCATCCAAAATGAAATATGAAGGTATAGTAGGAAACTTGTAAAATGCATGGACACATAGAAGTAGTCATGCCTACCCACCAGTTCGTCCCTGTCTGTTTTTGAATGGGTTGGGGAAGTACCATGCCTTGAGTGTTTAACTCTGTGACACATGTGGTCCTTTGACATGCTGCCTGTGGGTCTTCTGAGTACCATTCCCCAATGTGGCACCTGTCCTATATTTCTGAAGAATGGGCAAGGCCCTTGCCTAGAGGGGCTTTTGATTTGCAAATGTTTTTCACCTTTAAACAGTTGCTGCCAGAGGAACAAGTAAGCTGAAGCCCCCTTGAGGCACAGGCCTCATCCCAGTGATAGATGTCAATGTTGCTCCTCTGGTTGATGGCAACTGTAAATGCGGCTCTTCACAAGACATTGAATGAATACCACTACTCATTCAAACAGAGGGCAGGCCACAAATAGGTTCTAAGAATACATCCATAGACAATATTCAGCTGATTATATAATGATGAATGCCTCCAGTGGTTCAGATGCTAATACACTCAAAATACTGCTTGTTTTAAATTCTGGACAAGTCATCTGTATGGGATGCTTGACTCGTGAGAAGATGAGCACTGTGAGCATGGTAAGTTCCATTGATTAACATGTTATTTACCAGGACCACAACATCATCAAAAAAGAAAAAAAAAACTTTCTACCTGCTAATGAGCCCAACAGCTGCACAAAATATACCTCAGGGATGATGTATAAAAATATCAAATGTACCTTATTTGTATACTACCCATCACAGTACACATGGATGTGTTTTCTTCTTGGGAATGAATCACTGTTAATAATGAAGGAAGATAACATGAAATTGCTGCTATAGCATACTGTTTAAGTGGCTGAGCTCCAAATCAGCACTCTGCTTCTTCTACTGCTGCCATGAACTCTGCAATGTGGCTTTGGGTAGGCCACTCCTCTCAGCCCCAGCTCCCCAGCTGTATTGTCAGATTAATAATAACACTGACTTTGTTCACTGCTTTGAGTGTGGCACTAATCTTTCCAGAAGGGTGGAATATAAGCACACTGTTATTGTCATTAGTATTATTCCCTGGAAAATATACTTGGGATTGGCTCGCTAAATAAGTCGCTCTCCATACTTAAATAAACAAGAGATGGTTGCTCAGTGGGAGAACAGCTACTTTGCCCCAGGTTCAGTCTACAGTGAAAAGGATCAGGTGGTAAGTGATGTGAAAAATGACCTGGGATTTTGTAACATCCCTCTGTTTATGACATATCTTGGTCTCCTCTAATCTAAAAATTGTGATAGAAAATTCTTAATCCCTGGATCAGTATAGCTATCTTAGTAAAGTATAAGAAATGGGATTTTTTTTTTGAGGAATGAAATGTGGAGTGTTTAGTAGGAAAAAATATCCATGGGATTAGGGATATAGCATACTCCAAAGATGTTTATTATACTTGTTCTTCTGCTGTATGGTTCCATGATTTTGGCTATGAATGGATCCTTTCCCTCCATCTCCTTCAATTTATCATTAGGGAGGGCTGCCTCTGTACTTATAGCAGGTTAGAGGAGCAAAATCAGGATCTCTGGGATGAAGGTGCCTGCAGGACACTGGATAGTCAGTTTAATCTCTTGCAATCATTGAGTATATTTTCCAACCTTTGCTGCAATATCATATCACTCTGCGTAGTCTCTCAGCTTGACAGGTTTTGAGTGACTGAAGTCTGTGATGCAGTAGGTATACATCTATGTAGGTTTTGTGACCTTCACATTTAAATCCTTTCTGAATGTTTCCCCTTTATCTTGTTTCCCCAAGGGTGGTGGTGACAAGCATTGATCTACCTGACTCCTTCTTTTATCTTGCTAACTGTCAAACCTTATTAGCTCCATTCAGAGTTTGCTGTCAGGTATGATCCTTAGTACATTTAACCTCAGCATGCCCCTGACCACTCCCCAGTGTCCCGACTCCAGACTACTGAAGCCTAGTTCCTTATTTTATGATGATCCTGCTACTCTTGTGCTTTTGATCTTTGTTGCCCCTTGCTGGATTCCTTCTGATATCTAGTGGATCCAGTTTTAGATGGAGTAAAGAATCACTTGCACTAGTGATGCTGATCATCAGTGAAAGCTGAAACTGACATTCCTTTGTCCTGAAAGACCACTAGTGCGAGAAACTGCTTCATGCAGTAGTTATGGTTACAGCATTGTGTCTGGTTTTAGAGATGAGCATCAAGGGGAAGGAGAGAACAACAACAAAGACACACTGGGAAAAAATCAGGCCACAACTTTATTGATCACAGGCACCTCACATTTGGTGCTGTGTAGGCTGGGGACAATGGGTGCAGCTGGCAGCTTGACTGCTGACAGCGAGCCATCTCCCCAACCCACTATCTTAGGTAGAGATGTAAAATTTCAGGATATTTTGAAGCCACTGAAACCGCCGCCACCACCCCCTTTTCATTTTTATCCTCATCAAGCTCTTTGGAAAACTTGAAGTTTGCATGAATTGAAACAAACTTCTTTACTATTTGACAGTTTCCAGGTACAGAAATTCATGTTGAATTTAAGAGCTGCTTATGTCTACAGCATGCTTACCTTTTGTTTAAAAGCATTTAACTCATTCTAAAAAATAAAATATTTAACAGGAGATTTTTTCCAGCAGTCCTCAGAATTTCCTGTTTTTCCATCAAGAAACTGAAAAATGGTCTTGGAAAAAAAGAAGGCTCCTCCTACCAAGTTTTCTTTTTCCCCACCTTCTGCATACAACCTCAAACTTCCTTGGTGGTCTCCCATCCAAGTACTAATGAGGGCTGATCCTGCTTAGCTTTCAAGATCAGGATAGTCTGAGCTATCCAGGTCCAGGCTGAGTCAATGCTTGGCACACCTGCTCATGGTCTTCTCCCTCCCCATTTCTCTACCTGGCCACAATAATCACTCCAGCTTAAGGCTGTGATCAGGCCTTACAGCCACTAGAGAATGCAAAATATTTATTCTGCTCATAAACCTGCATCTTGTGCAGCTTTTTAAAACAAAAAAGGACACTTTAAAAAAATGTGTTCAGGGTAGGTTCCCATGCCTGTACCCACCACATCACGATGATACTGAATACCAAATTCACATTTCACTTCTCCCTTGTGCAAAATGAACTGGAGATTCTATGATGTTGAACTATTTTCTGTTCCCTTATGCTAAATTCTACTATTTGTGTATCAATAAATCAGCATTACACTCAGCAATACTCCCATTTCATCCTGGTGTTATGCAATGCCAGTTAACTTAGAAATAAGACCTCTGCCATTTACAACTTGCTGCTAGAAAATGTCCAGGATTGGAATGTATGACTGAAACTAGGCTAGACAGTCAGCATCTATCAAAATTGGTTGGGTGTGTGGTTCTTCAGTTACTCTTAAATGAGAGCTGGGGGAGGGGGTAGTGTCAGCAGTGGTTGCTCTATGAGTCTTTTTTCTCTTTGCAGATTTCTGGTACAAACACATTATGACTATATGCATTTTGGGTACCAGGAACAGGGTGGGGTTATTGCTGCTTCATCATCTGCCTAGTTTATCGTAAAGTGCCCTGGCTGACCTGGTAGAAATCTTGGGCATGGTATTGAAGACCCCCCAGGTCCTGCAGGATTTCAGTATCTATGGCAATGTGTTCTAGTCACATCAAGTTCAGGACTTCATGACTGCCATGGTAACCATGGGGCTAAGGAAAAGAGAAGAAAACAAGGTACAGTAGGAAAAATATTTTGTTTCTAATTATAGCTCCCAATGTGTTTTGTGCTTGGCTTCGTCAGGGGATCTGTTGAGCAGCAACCTCTCTGAATTCCCACCTTGAATTCCCACCATGGAACTGACTCAGGTTAGTTGAGTCCCCAACTCATGAAAACAGATGATGCACTGGATCTCTTTTTTTGCTGATGAGAACTAGGAGATTGATTGATAATGGTGGTTAAAAAAAAAAAAAAACCTTGCCAAGTCTGACAGACCAAGCTGCAGAACCGATTTGAAAGTCAGTGAGTGCTAGGTGCAAAGAAGGATTTTGTAGGTTTGAGTCCCAAACTGATAGCGGGTTATGTATTAGTGATTTTGCATGTGTCCCCATCCTGCTACTTGCAGAGGAAAAAAGGGTTCCACTCCCAAAAAGGAAAAAAGCAAAGGAGAATGGCAGCTTTCTACAGCTTGTCTCCAAAGATGATTGGTGGGGAGAGCTTGCAAGAATCCATTTGGAAAGGAGAAATGTCATTGGCCAGAAAATCAGTAGAATAAAAGAAAGGTACAAGCTCATGTTACTTTGCCATTAAATACCCATACTTAGGGGGAAATAAAACAGGGATTGTTCAAGGGGATGGGTTTCATAAACCCCAAGCACCTAGGATTTATGTTACTGTTCCAGAAAATCATGGTGATGACCTGAAACAGTGACTTTTATGTATATCTTCAGCTTGGGAATTTTGTAATGCATCCCTGTAGTTGACCTCCTCCCCCCAACAAAATAATAAAACCAATCTCTGTACGTTTTTTTTTAAAAAAATGAATGCCCTCTCAGGGCCAAGCTACACATGACGAATGACACTTGAACGGCAAGTGGATTGAGTGGAGGGCAAGTGAACAGGGAGAAATACACTTGCCGTTCAAGTGTCATTCGTCATGTGTAGCTTGGCCCTCAGTGGCTGCTGTGAAACAACCATAATAGCATAACCACATAAGTCTTGGTTTCTGTCAGTAAAAGTCATGGGGAGGGGGCAGGGCCCTTTCCAGGGATGTTTTGGCCTTTGACTGAGGGCCAAGCTACACATGACGAATGACACTTGAATGGCAAGTGTATTTCTCCCTGTTCACTTGCCCTCCACTCAATCCACTTGCCGTTCAAGTGTCATTCATCATGTGTAGCTTGGCCCTGAGAACTCAGTGGGGCCAAGCCTACCAGTAACCACTGAGTGACTCACCCAGGTCCAACAGCCATCCCATGAAAGCTGGTGTGGTGTAGTGGTTAGAGTTTCAGATTAGGTTTTGGGAGACCCAAGTCAAACCCCCAGTCTGCCATGGAAGATCACTGAGGGCCAAGCTACACATGACGAATGACACTTGAACAGCAAGTGTATTTCTCCCTGTTCACTTGCCCTCCACTCAATCCACTTGCCGTTCAAGTGTCATTCGTCATGTGTAGCTTGGCCCTCTGTGACCTTGGGCCAGTCATACATTCTTAGCCTAAATTACTGTACAATTTCTTGTGAGGATAAAATGCAGAAGAAGCGAATGATATAAAGCTTCTTTGGGTCCCCACTCTGAAGAAGGGTGGGGTATAAATGAAGGAAATAAATAATAAATATAGCTGAAAATGGGAGGGCAGATAAAAAGTAGGTTGGGGGCAAGTAGGAAGAAAAAAAAGAAACTGTGAAAGGTGAGGATATGTGGGTTATTAAGAGGAGGAAAAGAGGAAATAGTGTAGAGAGGATAATAAAGGGGTAGGTGTGCCCTGCAAGTCCTTGTGGGTGGCCCGCTGCCTACCTGGGTCCAGGCCACTGGCAAGCAGTGCACATGGGAAGAAGTGGAAGGAAAGCTTATGGGAGGCATATCAAGATAGGTTTACTTTTGGATGGAAGGTCAAGAAGGAAGAAGGATAAAGGGAGAGTCTGTGGGGCTTTCAGGTAAGGGAAAGAGAAAATAGTGGTGGAGGGGAAAATGAGACAAACTCTGCAAGTCCTCCATTTCTTTCACTAATTGTGATAACCTAAAGGCAGTATCCTCACGATAAAGTCAAATTATCAACACCACTTTTGATACTGGATTCTTAAGGTATATTTGTCATGCCTTTTCTTTATAAATATACAGCTTGTACGTAGATGGTGGCAACGATGGATTCATACAAGGAAACTGATCCTCTACACCATATTAGATTTCCACTATGGATACATGCCCACTGTTGTTGTTATTTTGCTTTTATATGTTGTTGTTTTGAACCTTTTTGATTTATCCAGTTTTGTATTAGTGTTACCAGTTTGCCATGAAACCCCTCACTCACGAAATCTGTGCTTGTTTTTTGAGTTCTGGGTAGAGATGGGCACGATCTGAATTACGATTTCAACCCCCCCCCCCCAATTTTGGCATTTTCGCCATCGTGACTCAGCTAATCGGTTCTGTCCATGGCAACTGATCCAGCAGTCGGGAGTTTACTTGTTTGGGACTTGATCAGATGGGTCAGTTTCTGTTCAGAATTGCAGACACTCTGGCGCTAGTAATTTATTCCTGGGGCAACGGAGTCAGGGAAATGAGCTGTGTTTGCCCTCCTTCTGTCGCCCTCAAAACACGAATGGAAGCCCAGCTTTCCTTGATTAGCAGGCTTCCTTCCAACCACGGAGCAGCAACCCAGGGGAGGGAGGGGGAAGGGGGTGGGCACAAAGGAAAGGCAAAAGGCAGAGTGGGAGGCTGGGAGGCCGCCTGCGCCGTTTGCCTTTCTCCAGGACAAGGGGCGCGTGGGCAAGCCGGCCACCCCTTGTCCTGGGGAAAGGCAAAAGGCAGTGCGGGTGGCTGGGAGGCCGTCTGCGCTGTTCGCCTTTCCCCAGGACAAGGGGCATGTGGGCAAGCCGGCCACCCCTTGTCCTGGGGAAAGGCAAAAGGCAGTGCAGGTGGCTGGGAGGCCGCCTGCGCCATTCGCCTTTCCCTAGGACAAGGGGCGTGTGGGCAAGCCAGCCGCCCCTTGTCCTGGGGAAAGGCAAAAGGCAAAAGGCAGTGCGGGTGGCTGGGAGGCCGCCTGCGCCGTTCACCTTTCCCCAGGACAAGACCCCTTGTCTTGCAGGGCAGGTGAACGGCGCGGGCAGCCTCTGAGCCACTCACGCTGCTGCCAGCTCCGCAGCGCACCGGGACAGCCGGCTTGCTGTGTGGGCAGGAGTGACTCAGGAGCGCGCGCGCCTAACTATGGTTGCCCTGGGCGCTGGCCTCCCGGATTCCCGATTGTGGACCGGAAATGCGAGTTGATCGTTTAGAATTGGTGGCCTGCGTTCGGCAGCAGCCCAGATCCACGAACGGCTGAATCGGAATTTTTCTTGGGATCGGGCCCATGTCTAGTTCTGGGTTTTAACAAGCAATGCAGCACTTGAATCGGTACTAAATGTCTCCCTTCCAATCAAACAGCACTCCCAGCCAATCCCAAAGAGAGCTGCCATTCCCCTTTCCCCCTCCTTGTGTGCTGGAGTTTTTTCTTGTGAAAGTAGAAAAGTCTGAGTACTTCCCCAGGGGCTCGTAGAACTTGGATGCTTTGCCCTATATGATTGAAACTTGAAGGTTCTTTGAAGGACAGGTACAAGACATGCCACTTCAGTTTTGGTAGTGGTTGAAAAATGAGGACTCCAGGCCCTCCAGAATTCCCTTAAAGGAAATAATGAAAATGCAAAAATGGCCAAGGGTGGATGGTGGGGATGGGAACTGCAACAGAAGCCTTCCTCACTTTTGAAAGGCAACAAACAACACAACACAACAAGTAAGGAAGGTAAATGTAGAGTTTTCAGTGGAAAGGGAAAATAAAATATTGTCAATCTCGCTAAGAGTGGAGTAATTAAATGAATGCAGACTGGCCTTTTTAAAATGCTGGTGGCTTTCATTTTACTTTAAGATGCCTGAGCATGTTACCTACTTGGAAGTAACTGTAACTTAACTGTATTAAATTTGCTCAAAACTATTGAGCAAATTCATACTCTTAAAATATGGTTCAGTTAAAAATTATGAACAACTTGAGTTTAATCCACATGAAGTAGACACTGAAAGTATGAATAAAAACTATCGAGGGGTGGATCAAGGGGCATAAGGAAGCACTGTCACTCATTTTTATCTTAGAAATTGCTTAGAGCTTGTTAATATGGTTATGAACAAAACAAGATCAAAGGAATGACATTATGGAATAAGTTCTACATTCTGTTGTCTTGTCATCTACCCAAGCAAAATTTTATGATTAAAGCAATCAAAAAAGACCTGTATGCATAATTTTTTAAGTTTCTTTTTAAGTGACTGGAACAGACATAAAGTGTGGAACAGCTTGATAAAGTATAAATTGCAATTCTGTTCATAAACAGTTCTGGAGAATAAAATATGATTACTATACTATTAAAACAGCATTGTTACCATGTGACTTCAGGTCATATGATAATATTGTATGACTTCAGGTCATATGACGATGTTGAAGGCAAACTACCATTAACAAATCAAAGACAGAAGCAAACACAAGAAGACTGGTAAGGTACAAAATATATTACATGATTTGCCCTGCTAAATTTTTCCTGTTTTCCTTTTATGGGGAGTCCTATGCCCATAATGGTATATTCAGTTATATGGTAAGCATTTGGGTAGGCATGCAGAATTTCTTTTGCTCTTGGGCTGAAAGGTGAATAACATTTTTGTATGCTGTCTTGAACAGTTTGTATGGAGAGGTGGAATGTGGTATTTTAATTAAATAAATAAATCCCACTGATCTCCAAGAGAGGGCAGGTAGCACACATTATCAGGTTCCTAACTATCCCATATCTTATTCTTCCTCCAGGGACCTCAAGGAAGCGTACATTGTTCTCCTTCTCAGTTTTATCCTCTCAACAACTTTCTGAGGTAGGTTTAGGGGACTCCATGGCGTAATGGAGATTGAGTGCACTGAGGTAACCATTTTGGTTGGTTTACCAGTAAAAAAACGAAGCAGAAGAAAGTTGAAATCCAGGAGAGGTGAGTATAGAGTGCTAATATAACACAGTTTCCTATGTTCGTATATGTTCAGGAGAGAAGGAAAATAATGGGCCAAATCCACATGCACTCACCATCCACTTATCTTGCGCAGTCATGGCAGTTGAGTTCATTCTGCTACCATCACATTCACCCTCCCAGTGCATCTTCGTGGTGCAATCAGTTCTCCACACCACTGAGTAAAGTGTTATAGTGGACAGTTCCCTTCTCCGTCGTCAGCATTGACGGCACACGTCACTTCCCTTTTAAAAAAAAGAAGTTAATTTTGCACTATACTGATATTCTGACTCTTTTGTAGGTAGAGCTAGGGAAAAGCCAGAGTATTTATATGGGGGAACCAGGTTCCATTCAAAGCCGTGAGCGGAAAGTAACTGATGGTAAGATAAAGGACCATCATCTGTTTCTTTTCCCGCACAAACTGCTGCTCACTAAAGTAGGTGTTGCGGTATACCGACCTTTCTTTATTGTGCAAATGCGCTATGAAAGCCCCCTTTTTTTTTTAAAAAAAAAAGGGCCAGGTAAAAACAGATTTCCACCATTATCACGTGGTACGGAAAGGAGGCGCAATTGTGGTGCGGTGATGGCGAGGAACATGCGAAATGGGAAAGCGTGTGAGTATCTGCTTGAACAGCGCTGTGATTGCGAAAAAAGGCGCAGAAAGAAAAAGGAAGTGTAGATTCGGCCATGGTTAGCAAAATGAAGCCTTCAGTTTCTCTTATCCAAAGGATCTAGGATGTGCTTCTCTCTGGGAGGGCAAATACATTACCAGCAGTTTGACATGTTCATTCATTCACTTATTTAAAAAAATGGACAGAGAATGTCTACTTCTCCATTACAGTAGGGAAAACTTCAGATGAATCCACCTCCTTTGAAGAAGGGATGATAATATGTTTGCAAGTCCAAACTGGGCAATTATACAATGTCCAAGAATGAAAGTAACATAACAGTGCCATCCTAAAAAAATTTACATCCTTCCAAATCCATTGAAATCAATGGATTCAATAGCCATTGAGGGGAATAATTCTGCTTCAGATGACACTGCAAATGTCTTCCTAGTACTGTTTCTCTTGGCTTGCAGAAGAAGATGGGGAGATACTGCTTCAGCCCCTTTCTTATTGGCAATTCATATGGGCTTACTTTTACCCCTGGAAGAGTCTCTGGCTGCCTTTTGTCAAGGATTAAAAGAAGCCCTTCCTTTGCCTGAAGGGAGCAGTAGGACTTTGTGCAAACTCTGAAAATAATGGGAAAACGCTATTGGATAGCAGCTATCTTTGCTATAGGTGAGTGGCACATAACTTGTTATTTAGCATTACCTACAGAAGGCACTTTTTTTTTTTTGCTGCATCTGACCAGTGGCTGTAGTTGAGCAGTACCTAAAACACCACTCTTCCTGCCCAAAACACAGCCGCACAGACTGCAGTTGCAGTCTTCTGTATCAGTCATAGGAAGTGTGCTAACTTAAATGTTAGAGCTTCAGTATAGTGCCACAGAGTGCTCTTTCAAAAAGCAAAAACGGCTTTTTTGCTCAGGTACTAACCCACATTGATTCTTTCAGTGCTTCAGAAGATCTACTCCCTGCTTCATCTACTCTTAGTAATTAGACAAAGGTGTTGCCTTTTTTTTGTTTCATTTCCTCATAGCTGCAGCCATAAAAGAGCAGTAAGGTTTAGATTATTATATCCCCTTTAAGGGATATATAGGATGAAATCTAAACTGTCTCTGACATGTAAGGTGAATTTTCAGTTAAAAGACAAACAGTAGAAACAAGGAGGTAGGTGGGCTTTGAAATTCAATAAATGCAGACACTTAGTAAGAGATAATTGCATGGCCAGTAGTGCCTCGTCTGCTTGTCACTTGGATGGCTAGGGAATCATCTTTTCCAACTTTTTTTCCTGGTAAAAATCCTTAGGAATTAAAACCAGAAGCCAGTGGGAGTTTTGCCATTGACTTCTGTGAAGTTAAGATTGCACAGTTGGTTTGCAACAAATTTGTCCAAGGCTGCCTATGAATAATGAAAGGCTACTAGTACTGCCTGCTTGTAGGAAAGATGTAGTAGAAACAAAAGAGATGTGCAATCAGTATTTCAAATATTAAAATCCCATGTTCTGCTCTGATGTCTAAGATGAGGAACATCCATTATTGACTCAGAAATAAAGTAAATTGATTTAAGATAAATGACTTGGCTGCCTGCATAACCTCTAAGACATGCACAGAATAAACATCATAATTCAGGCTTGGGACAATGACTTGGCTAGGAGTGGAAGGGCACGTACAGCATTTCATTCCCTTTCCCACTGTGCCCCCCTCCCCTATGTTGCCATATTCACGGTCCTGAGGGATTTCCCCCCCAATGTTTAGGGGGGGAAGAATTCCCTGGCAAAAGTAGAAGGAGGAAGATGATGTTCTGCAGATGGAACATATTTGTGGTTTATTGGAGCCATAGTTGCCTTCTTTCCATTTACAGGCTGTAGCTATATGTAAACCTTTCTCTGTCCTACCTCCAATGGATGGTAGGCCAGTATGCAATGTACTTTTCTCCTATGCAGAATGTCACCAAGTTGAGTATGAACATAGAAGTGTATTTTGTCACCACAGTTGGAATAAAGAGGCAGACACATAAATTGGGATCTAAAGGGCTGCTTTATTAATGTAATAGCAACATAACAAAACACGGCAAGGGCCTAAACTAGCGGTACAGGTTGGGCCCTGGGGTCACTCCAGGATCTCTGCCCCGACCTGTCTGGGTGAATCACCCGCTGCTCTGTGTGCAAGCCATCCATTGTATGACCAGGACCCAACCTGGCCAGGCTAAGTGGTTCCCCCCTTTAAAGCTCCCCCACCCAGCTGTAAAGCTGTGGGGGGAGACTGGCTTGTCCAGGGGTTCCCCACCAGGGTATCTGTCCTCGCAACTGGGCCGTAAAGCAGCCAGCTGCTCCTGACAGACCTCAGTTTCCCCACCAATGGGGATGTGCCAACGGTGCTCACTGGCCCGCTCATCATCCCCTTTCTCACCTGCCCCCCAGTGGCAGTCAACCTCGCCAAGCCAATTAACTTAATTTTGCACTTAGCCATCTCTGCCCCAGGGCCACACCTCCTGACCATGCTGACCGCCTAGTCAAAGGAGGTGTACCGTACCGAGTAAAGGTGCTATGGAATGCCATAGTTTATGGAACTTCCCCTGGGGTATGACAAATGATGAATTAGCTGGAATTCACCAGCTGCCTTCTTAGGAACAGCTCCCAAAGGGGAGACCCACAAACAGGGAACAGGTGGGGAAGGAAATGCCCCCCAAACCCTACCGTCAGCACATTCCTTTGCTATCTTCACCCAGACTACCTCCTCCATGCCCACTACGGAACACAAATTGGGTGACATGAAGGAGAATCTGGGGCCCTGAAATGGGATTTGGAAACCAAACGAAATACCATTCAACAAAAAATGGGCATCAGTTCACCTGGGGTAACTGGCCAACATGGCCTCAAGTACCCTCAGCTTTATTGGGCTGGGGCCCTTTTCCAGGCCAGCACCACCACCTCGCTTATCAAACGACTTAAAGCATTTGCAGGCTGTGAATGAATGAGGGCCCCTGCAAACCGGGCACTCGTGTCCAAACTTATAACCCTTCCTACTGCAAACCCCCAAGGAGGAAAACTCACAGCACAGCAGCCAGGGTTGAACCGACTGCCCCGCATAAGTGTGGGTGTCAGGTGTGGGTGCCAAGTGTGGGTGCAAATCCCGAGGAAGAGTGCTGTACCAGGTGGCCACTATCCAAACGGTCACCAACATTAGGCTTTGCCGGGGACATCAGCTGCAGCCACAGCTGCTGATGTATTTGATCCCAAGGCAAAGATGGGTTGAGGGCAGCCCACATCCAGAACTCTTCATCGTATTGCAGCCAAGCTGCACCGACAAAGTCTGTGTACCCCCTGTAAATAATGTCCATATATTGGAACAAGGGAGCAGCCCTCCAAGGTTGCACACGGGCAATAACACCAGCATAAATCAAAAATTCCGGCAGCCAGTTGGACCAGGACCGATCAATCTTTTGGTGCTTAAGGTGCTCTTTATCCCTATTGTCCGTATCCTCTTTATCCTTCTTTTCCAGCTCCCTGAAAAGAACTGCAAATACATCTACATATTCTTCCTTTAGGATTTTTTCCTGTGTGGTCAGGGCAAGATGATCCTTGAGGGGGATGGCCGTATCCCCAAATAGCAGAGCTCTAAATGGCACAGCCCCATAGTTGTACCAAGGGGTCCCATAGTATAAACCCTCAAGGCACAACCAAACCCATACCCAGCTGAGCCTGAGCTGGCGTCGGAGCCACACACCTGGCCCAGGTGCCTGTCCCCACTGCGGACATCCAGTAGCTGCACTACTAGATTGGGAAGCACTAGACTGAATGTACTCTGAGTGTGGCATGTTAGAGAGTGTAGGGGCAGCAGCCTGTCCCCATGGCCCCCAAGGCCACCCATACCCCTGGTGAGGCAATGAAGCCTTACCTTCCCATTCAGGTGGCAGCACGGCCAGAGCCACCTGGTTTGATTCAGCTGTCCCTCCATTATCTCCAGATGACAGGGCAGGATCCTCAATAGCTTCAGTCTGTCAGGATCTCTTTTAACACTCATGTTCTTAACCAGAGATATGCCATGTGTAAAATTGTAGTTGTTAAGCTTTTTCTCCCTCCAGGTCCAGATGTTGTTTTGACCACGTTTTCCATGGGAGAGAATACTTCTTATCTGTCTCTTCAGCCGAAGACCTTGACAACCCGAGCCTTCCCACGTCCACGTTCTCAACATACAAAACTGTTGGGGGAGGCTGGGAACGAGGGGTTTGATGTATTGCCAGTTTCGTTTTGTCTCTCATTCTCAACAATGCCTATGTTCAGTCAAGATCCTTTTTAGGCCTTGGAATATGGATACTTGTATCAGCGCCTAGTCTTTCAATAAACCTTTTGAAATCAAGAAACTTGTGCTTCTTGCAGAAGGGGAAGACGAACTCTAGATAACGGGGATTCCATAGTCTAACACAGTCTTCTGAGCTCCCATTGTTTCAGACTTTGGCATGGCTACAGCTCCTCCAAGACAGGTAGTACCCTCCAAGGCAGACAAACGAGATAAAATGTTAGCCATAGAAGCAGACTTGGATGCAACTCGAGCTGGCCTGGCCCTCTTTGCCCCCGAAGAATCCAGAAGGCCTTTAGCCTTCTCCAAAGCAGCTATCCACTCAAGGATTTGCTGTCTAGAAGGCCAGTCCTCTTCCTCATCAGAGGAGGACAAAGCAACAGCAGGCTGCTTAGCAGCAAGCCGCTTAGCCAGCTGCTTGCCTTGTGAGGTTCCCCCTACCTTCTTGTTTGGCATAGTGGCTGCCCTAGCAAATGACCGCTGAGCCCCAGTTAACAAAACCCAATCAAGCAACAACCTAATGGCTGATGGGGGTTAAACCGCACCAAAACAGCCCCTGGGCCTGAAGACCTTGACCAAATGGCAGCCTGGCCTACCCTCCTTAAAATGGCCGCCAAGCAGCAGCCTTGAGTAAATGGAAGCCAGCAAACGCCCAATAGAAGAAAAGAAAATGACAGAAGGGCCTAAATGCAAGGAGGGAGGAAAAAGGCCCAAAACAATATGGCCACCCAATTAAGCCTCTAACAAGCAAGCCCTGTAATAACTTCTCCCTTATCCACACAAGGGAGGTGGGTGGGATCTCCTTAAAGTGCCACTAATAAAGGCCCCCGGGGAAAGCAAGCACCAATACCCCAGCCAGAGCCAGGCCACATGGCCGCTAGGCCAAGCCGCTGGCCAGGAGGCAAAGGCACCTTTCCCTGCCTTGCCACTTAAGATTTAAAGCTGTGCCACCTGATCCTGCAGCCGGCTGAAGCCTCACCCCCCAATGCAACAGCAGTGGCAGAAGCCGTGCCGGAGCAGGCACTGCTGGGCCTCAGTAAGCCCCCGCGGCAAGCCCCCAAGCTGCAGACCAGCCCTCTCTCTGTTGAGCAAGACGCCCGGGAGGCAAACACCCTGGCCGGAGCAAGGGAAACCATGCCGCAAGGGCAAAAAATGCTCCTGTTGCCACCATGGCAGATGAGCCTTGCCTCGCTGGTTGCTGTGTTCCCCTAGTCACGCTGAGGCAAGGCAAGCCAAGCCAAGCTGAGCCAAGCTGAGCTGAGCCTCATTGCAAGCTGCTCAGTCCCCGCTCCTCATGCTGGGCCAGAGGAGAGAAGGACGCTCCTCTTCACTCGAGCACAAAGGCACAACTGAGCTGTCAGGGGCAGAGCAGCTTGATGTGGCTCACAAGCTCTGCCCTGACAGAGACCCATGGAGGCAAACTACGGTATCCGACTAAGGCAGCAGTTGCCACCTGCCGGGAGTGCCGCATTCTCCTCAACATTCCTTGACCTTAAATAAGCATTGTACTTCTTCTCTGTGGTTTGCACAATGCTTTTGCCTCAGTTTAATACAGAGCTAACCAAGTCTGTGCCTTCCTTTATGTTAGAAATCACCTAGAAAGTAGCACTGGAAATTCCTTTGATAGCAAACTGGCTTTCCAAGTTCTTGGGTAAAGGTCTTTTTCAGACCTGCAACCTAAGAGACTTTGGCACTGGAGATGTCAGGGACTGAGTCTGGGAGTTTCTACATAAAAGGACTTTTGAGATATAGCCCCTCCCCAGCATGGATTCTTCTGAGCTCCCCCCTCCCTCCCTCCCCCCCAAGAATCACCACAGTCAATCAGACTAGGCAGGATTACACACCGTTAAAATTCTCTAATACTATGCAGGGCAGTGAACAAATGGAGGGGTGTTGTTTTAACTAGCACTCTGTTTACAGCCTGAAAAGAGGAGGTAGGGAACATTTTGATGATTTAGAGAAAATTGGGAATGGGATTAGATACACCTGTTACATAAGTAAATGCCTTCAACAATCTAATAGGAGGTAAATTGAGAGAAGTAGGAAAACCTGCATATGTTGATTAGTTATGTAAAGGAGCGAGCACAGTTATACCCTTGAATTTAAAAGGTTGTAACTCTACTTGGATTGAACTGTATGATTTCCATCACCAGAATGGAATACTGGCAGAAACAAATAATGATGGCAGGGGGGAAAAAAAGCTAACCAAAGGCATGGTGTCATGACACTTTTGGCATCCCTCATAGACATTTGGAGCAGGAAAACTTGTAACATGCACTATTGACATATTAATGCATTCTTTATGTTTTGCTCACTTCCACAGAAATAACATACGTAGAAACTTAGACATGGAATTTTTTTTTATTTATTTATTTGTATTTATTTATAATCCAGCTCTCTCATTGAGACAGAAGATCAATTACATAGTGGAAGTTAATATGATCAGCAGCTGAAAGGTGGCAAAGACCTTTATGGGGGATCGTAAAGGTGGTGAAAAATCTGCTTCTGTGAGTACAGGTAGGATCAAACCAACCATTTACAACCCTGGCAACTTGTTACTTTCAGGTTTTCAAAATGTCAGGTAGTTTCTCATCCTGAAAAACTGTGCTTAGAATTTTAAACTTAAAAGAGTTCTGATAAAACTTGCAAAGATTCTAGGTAAAGAATCATACTTTGACCTCTAACAACCTCTTTTCACTGCAGAGTAATAAAATAATGAAAAATACCTGGCAAATAATGAAATGTGAATTTGTTCATGCATCCAGATTTATCCAGACATTCCATGTCTGATCAGTATTTGCATTGTTTTATTGAATTTGGCAAGATGGAAGAATCTAGCCCTGCAATATTTTTTTAAATATGTGGATTTTGTTACTCCTTTTTTAACCTAGTAACAAGTTTAGCAGGAATACCACGTTCCCATTTCAAGCTTCAGGGTATTCACTGATGAATGAGATCAATTCAAGATAATTAAGTGGCTGCTTTACCAACAGAAGGAACCTTCCAAACCTGCTTTAGAGCTGCCCAACCATATGGAATGTAAAGATTTTATAGCTGGAGGGGAAAAATAGCAAATAACTGAAGCATTACAAGTTCAGCTTGAGCAGTGAAATATTAGGGTTGGATGAATGTCATGTATTCCTTTCTGTGCTGGTTCCATGGTTTTGCTGCACCAGATTTTCCATTGACCATTCTTTGAATGATCTAATGCGAATTTCTGTGAACTTCATTTGTGTAGGTGCACCCAAGATGCATATTTGAAAATGCATTTTATATATATTTTATGCATGTTTAATATATTACAACCCATACTTCCATCATGATAGCAAAAGAACTGTTCAATGAAGTCAAATCTTTAGAGACCTCAGGATTAGAAAGATGCAGATCTACAAGGAGGGTCAGCTTGTGTGATCCCACAGAAAATTCATTCCACCATAGGAAAGATCATTTTCCAAAGAAATCTTCAGACCTAAGAAGGAAATCATGTCAGAACTAGCATTATGCATAATTTTTTTTAAAAAAAACATATTTATTTACTATAATTATATGTTTGCATTTTTTAAGGCTAGCAAACCTACTTGCATCTCAATCATAACACTTCAAACTTATACAGCACTTTCAGTGTCTGAAGTACTTCACATGCATTATCTTGCTTTAATCCTTACAAAAACCCTGTAATATAGGATAGTTGCAGAGGACAGCTGAGATTGAGGGAGGAAGCGGCATGCCTAAGTGCCCCTACTGGGTTGTGACAATGGCAATATTTGAAACAAAGGCCTTCTAGATTATTCTCTTAGCCACACCAGTTTATTCTATTAGACTTGCATACCTCATTATCATATTACATTTGATTTTGGAGACCAGTATATCTGACCTATTAAGAGAAATCTCACAGTTCCAGAACTGCTAAAAGGTCAAAGCAGAATTGTTAGAAGTTCCATTGGGAGCTACTATACTCTAAAAGAGTGCAATGATATTACAGGTCTGCAGACAAGCACAATATATCTAAACTGAACACTAAGCAGGAGATTGATTACGCCAGTGGCAGCATGCTAAAAAAAGAAGCAGTGATTTGAAAAGTGAAATATCAGAAGATTTATCTCATACTTATGCATCTCCAGCTAAAGAGAGATATACAGCATGACAAGATTCTATAACCATCTGTAACTGGCCATGCAGAATTAGAATTAAAGTGCATCAGAGAATAGGAGGGAGAGAACAGATTTTCTGAATTAATGATCATTAGAGAGGTTCAGTAAGATCTCATTTCTTTCCAGATTATGTAAAATACCTTATGAATTTTACTTGACATTGAGCAATTTCATCTCCAGGAAGGCAGTTTATTTTGGCGCGATTTAAGATAGATACATGCTCATGTGCTCACACACACACTATGTGATTAAAATTAGCAAAGCTTGTTATATAATTGATCAAACAATTTCATTTTTTTCTTCAGTGTTTAGTTCTCGCAGCCCATTCTTACATGCCCAGGGTAATGCCAATCGCCACTTTGGAGACAGAAAGCAATTTTCCCCAGGCCGGTTTGGCTAGGAATCCTGACGGTGTTTTGCCATCTTCTGGGCATACAGTAAGGGTCATTGGGTGTGTGTGTGGGGGGGGTGGATAACTGTAAATTTCCTACATTGTGCAGAGGGTTGAACTAAATAACTCTAGATGTCCCTTCCAGCCCTATGATTCTGTGATTCTTTGAAAGAACTGTAACAAGCAAAATGATAGAATGGGTTATATCTACAGTTGCCAGCTGGGAATATTGGGGGGGGGCACTGGGGGGGGTAACAATGTCATGTGACACCAGGATGTCATTTCTGGGCACTTACACAGTACTGCACAACATTGCACATACATAGAGTTTTACTCCCACCATTAATGTTTTTTTTTAAAGTAAGAAAAAAGATGGTCTGGTTGCTGTTCAACCAATCAGGACATGAGGATAAAGGGGAGAGCAAAAGGCAGTACCAGGGCTGGACTTCACACTGAAGAAAAGGAAGCAGTGTGGAGACTGAGTTGGGCTATTTTGACATTGCAGGAAGAACTCTGAAGAGAAAGCAATGCTATAAGCCGCCAGAACCAATAAAAAGGCCCATGCAAAAGTACCTTTGTTTCTGCATTTCCAGCCTCTTTGATGATTTCTCAATAGAGTCATTGACAGCAGAGACCACCTTTTATAGGCCATACATCCTTTCCAAGCACCTGTCCCTTTAGAAGCATATGACCTCTTTGTAAAATGACTAAATTTCTTTGCAAATTAATTTCCACTTTGTAATTGGGATAGAGAGCTTTGTTCAGATCAAAACAGAACTCTTCTCAATATTACTAAGAGCAGAACCACAAGTGACAAAAGGCACAGATTGGACACTTGTCAGCTTCCCTCAAGTTTTGATGGGAAATGTAGGCATCCTGGTCTCGCAGCTTCGCTCTCTGACTGCTGTCCAATGGACTTTTCAACTGTCACTTGTCCAACATTCCGCCAAGCTGCCTACATTTCCCATCAAAACTTGAGGGAAGCTGACAAGTGTCCAATCTGTGCCTTTTGTCACTTGTGGTTCTGCTCTAAGACATTGTAAATTAATACGCACTTTGCTAAATCTGAACCTCATAGCTCATTTCCAAGATCTTGCAAGAGATCTTGCAGGTGATGCCTAGTTCTGATTCTATCTACTGGATGTTTCCTGGGGGCAGCCACTTTGGAGGTCTGTAACTCGGATGTCTGAAATGCAAACTTGGGCAAACTTGGAGGGTGGCTGGAGGAGAGCCTGCTGAAGACTTGCTGTGAGTTTGGCCTCTCTGAGTGTGAAGGGGGTGGTTCTAGGACCCCCAAAATAATGGACCATGAACCACAAACCAGTCCGTGAACTGGGGCAGGTCCATGAAAAGTTCATGGTCCATGATCCATGGTCCGTGAAACGTGATGGACCATGGGACGATGGTCTGTGGTTTTTTTCCCTGTTTGTGCCCGCCTCAAGTTCTGACTTAACAGACCAGCAATGCCATGCTAAACAGAGCTACATCTTTCCAAGTAGGGATCTGCTTCCCCTGGTGGAGGCAGGGGAATCCCCCGCACCCACTTTTCACCCCACATCACTGCTTACATGGCTGGTGGGGAGAAAGGTGGGGAATGAACCTCCCAGGTGTGCTCCCAGGGCTGATGCAACAATGTCAGTGACATTGTCGCACCATTTTGAAAGTGCTCTTGTGCTTTGCAGTGGGCTGATTTGGGTCACAAACAGGCCAAACTGGGCCCATTTGCGGTCCAAATAAGCCCCCTACGAAGTGCAAGAGTACTCCCCAGCCTTGTGTAATTATGTCACTTTCAAGAAGCAACATCATTGTGCTGGTGCGGGGACATGTGCCCATCCTGGAAGCACCAGGAAGTTAAGTGCTGAGTTCCCATCCTCCTGCCAGGAGAGTAAGGGGGTCTTGCAACCCTATTTCCAAGTCAATAGGTTAAAAAATGTAACTCTGTTTAGGATTACACTGTAATCACTTTGGAAGTTAATAAGTTTATTCATTTTTAGAATATACATGGAGGGGACTTGGAAGGACTTGTAGGGGAGCATCTCATTTTCCCCTCCCCATTTCCTCTTTGCCTATCATGAAAGCTTCAATAGTCCTTCCCCTTATTTTTCTTCCTTCTCTCCTTTCAATCCACCAGCCAGCAAATCTTTTTTATCAATAAAGTTTTGTTTAAAGAAAAAAAGGAAAAGACAGTTAATAGTGCTTGATATGCCCCCCCCTGGACTTCAGCTCTCCTTCCCAGCCTCCCCCCCACCCCCAGCCTGTACCTAGGAAAATTCTGGTTGATTTGTGTGGCACCAGCCAGGCTGGTCCTGGTAGAGCAGTGCCAAACAGGCCACACCAGGCCAAAGTATGTGGTACCAGCTGGGCTGGGCCCAGTTGCATGGTGACCTGCAAGGGAATCATAATCTTCTATGTTTCCTCTTCTCCACACTAATTTCTCTTTATCTTCTCCCGGAAACCCCATATCCTCACTTTTCTCAGCTTCCTTCTCTCCTTCCCATCCACTCAGCAACCTAACTTTTATCTGCCCCCCCTCTCTTCAGCTATATTTATTATTTATTTACTACATTTCTGGCTCCACAATGGGCACCTAAAACAGTTATGTCATAACATGAGATAAGTTTGATTGAGAGAGAGTGACTGATCCAAGGTCATCCAGCAATTAGTGCTCACCACCACCCTTTGTAAGAATTCCAGACTTGCCCACAGGCTCAAAGAGGTTGGGGACACCTGATCACTATATCCTTAGCCAGTCTACCTAAATTCTACAGAAATATGTTCTTGTAAATGTATGAAGAAGTTACATTTTATATTGTACCACCATGTTCAAATTATATATTTTAATTTGTTCTCAGAGGCAATATTTATTTTATCTTGTTTAATCCCTAGTTTTGATGCTGCTTGCTTTTTCATTCTGTTGCTGCATCTAATTAACATTTCACATCTCTTAATTTCTTTGCTGGATTTGAGTAATTTAGTCATGTTAGAACTTCAAAGAGAGAAAGGGAGAAAGTGCAAACTTGGAGCAAATTGCTTAATTGCATAAGTAGTTAATTTGCTATTACAGAGAAACTCATACAGAGGGAGCAGACTTTAACCTTTGAAAATTCTATCTGAAGATATCTGCAGATTAAAGCACAAAAGTATTGGAAATCTTTTAATACCAATTGTTTGCTGCACTGTTAGGAGATGCATTAAAAGAAAGAGGTGACTGGTGTATTTATGTACTTTAGGCTTTGTTATGGCTAATATGCCAAAGCTCCCTTAAGGCAGTGTCTTTTTGTCTAATACACTCAGAAATCACAGCAATCTATCAAAATCTTAGTTTGACAAAAAAGAGCTCCTCTGCATGGCCATTCATCGGCAATTCATAAGCACAGCAGCATCCACTTTGTACCTCCTGGGGAGAACCTTGTCAGATGTTTAATCTAATCTGTATAACAAATTACAGGTCCCCTCCTTTAAGCCTTTCCCCTTCATAGAAGATTGATTTTAACTTTACAAGAGTTCTGTGAAAAAGTCACACGCTGCCTCTGAACATGTAAAAGCAAGACAAAACTCCTGCCTCTAAAAGTGGTGTAAAATAAGTTTCAGCTAGTGCTGCTTTTATTCGCTCTGAATGGTGATACCTGCTTGTCACACAATACTCTCTTCTAAATAACCATTAAAGACACAAGGATCCTATCTTTGTTTGCAAAGTGCCCAGTTTACAACTTGAGGGATATCGATTCCTTTCCTTCCCTTACAAAAAATGCATGGTGTAAAGAGAGCCATTGAGTGTATAGTTTATATGTTCCAGAGGGGCAGCTGCATTATTCTGGTGCATAAAATGCAGACAGCCTCTGAAAGAATAACACATTTCTGAGCTTCACTACAATCAGTATGTACTCTAAGATTGGGAAAGGGGGAATTCTGAAAGGCATTTTATGCCCTTTTGACTTCAGTGTTTCTTTCACATAACCATGTATGTATTTAAAGATGATTAGTAAACTACCTAGCCCCTGGGTTGATAAAAAGGGCCACTTCAGACAAGGTAGCAGTCTTTACATATGTGGGAAATATCCCAAGTATACAGAAAAATATGCCTTTGTACATTTACAAGATGCACGGTGAGGGGGTGCTAAAAACTGGCCTGAAGAAGATGAAAATGCTTCAGAATTGAAGAAATATCCACTTTTGTGGGTTTACTGTATGAGGAAAGTGGACAGGCAGGATTTTAAAATTGTTTCTCCCTCCTATGATTCCCTAGTGTGTGTTTGTGTGCATAACATTCCTGCTACATTTTGTGGGCTTCATTGTCTCATTTCATATATGGTCGAAGGCTTTCACGGCCGGAGAACGATGGTTGTTGTGGGTTTTCCGGGCTGTATTGCCGTGGTCTTGGCATTGTAGTTCCTGATGTTTCACCAGCAGCTGTGGCTGGCATCTTCAGAGGTGTAGCACCAAAGCCTAACTCAACAGGGCACAGTATCTTATTCCAGGACACCAAAATACTGGACAACACTTCCAACTACTTTGTCAGACTGCACAGGGAAGCCATTGAAATTCACAAGCATAAGAAAAACTTCAACAGGAAAGAAGAAACCTTAAGAATGAACAGAGCATGGTTTCCAGTTCTGAAAAACACCAGGCTAACAAAACACTCTACACCCGACAATAGCCCTGCAGAGATGATTAGCACACCAAGCACCAATCCATATGCAAAAGAACCTCCTCAGGATACAGTGAAGCCTCCCGCCATTAGCATTCCATACCCTGGGAAACTCTTACAGGATGACTCAGCTCAACCCCACCCCTCCCGAGTAGATATAAATGACCTGCCAACATCTTTTCCACACTGTGACACTGAGAGATCTCTGTCTTTTGGTGCTACACCTCTGAAGATGCCAGCCACTGCTGCTGGTGAAACGTCAGGAACTACAATGCCAAGACCACAGCAATACAGCCCGGAAAACCCACAACAACCATCTCATTTCATACACTTTATAAATCACAGTCATGTAATGCAGCCCCTGTAATGCGGCCAGCAGCATCAGCCACATAGGCTGGGGACCATCCTTTGCTGGCCATCAGAGTCTCTTAGCTGGGGGTAGAGTTAGACACCTTAAAAGGCAGCTCTGCCACTCAGGCTTCTGTAGTTGCCTCATGCTCGGACCACACACCCACACACCCTGTAGTAATGCAGGTTTAGCCAGTTGCTGATTATTAGGGCCAGGTAGGATTTTTTTTTCTCCTTTCCTCAACTGACTGATGAGGGGAGGTGTTTTTTGCCTACCTTACACTGTGTACATGGGTTCTGGTAATTGGCTTAAGGTGGAGCCTTAAATCGGTGTTATAGGCAGGATAGAATCTTAGGTGAGCAGGCTGGTGAGCACCCTTGGCACATCCCCATTTTTGTGGGAATTGGGGTCTGTCAGGATTGGCTGGCATGTTTGATGGCTGCCAGATGAGAGAAAGACTGCCAGATGGGACCCCTGTACAAGTCCTTCCCTCATGTTTGATGGCTGGGGGTAGTAGGAGCTTGTAGGGAGGAACCCCCTTTTGCCTGGCCAGCTGGGTCCCAGTCATGCATATGGATAGCTTGCACCCAGGGCAGCAGGGCTCGACCAGACCGGTAAGGGAGGAGGTCCGGGGGTGACCCCTGGGCCTGACCTGTACCACTAGTTTGCCCCTTGTTGTATTTGCATTGATTTTCAATGTTAATGTTGTTACCTAATAAAATGGCCCTTTAGTTCCCAAATACTTTGCCTGTCTCTTTCTTCCATGAGTGGGGGTGGTGGAGGCAATATGCAGTCAGGGACAAGAGGATGCAAGCCAAGATTAAACACCAACACAGCTGTGTTGATCAGCTCCTTAGTACAGTAATAAACACATTCAATTTGAATCTTGGCCACTGCTAAAGTTAAGGGGAACACACTGTTTAATACTCTAGGTGCATCAGTTCCAGCAGGAATCCCAACATTGCCTCTAAATGCTAATTTCCCTTGAGGCAATAATTTACAAGGTTTATATAATTGCCTCGCTGGCCTTTATTATAACATAAACTTTATTAAACCATGCTATGAAACAAGGCATACTGTGTTCTAAAGTACTGAATGTTAACATTTTGAACAGATTTTCATTTTTGTTATCTCTCTCATGTGCCAAGGATTGATGTTGTTGGTCTTTAGTTAGTAGTTTTACACCAAGAGTGACCCAAATACAATTCATGAGCCATATGGGACTCCTGGACAGGAATGTACTAGTATCATCAAAATATTTTTGCTTACTTTGAAGTTCCTCACAATTCTTCTGTGCAGGAATAGAATTTGTATTATAGGGGCTTTTCTGCACACTCAATTTTTTCAGTTTGAGTACAGTTCTGTACAGCAGCCCTGCCTTTGTCTTTTTACAGTTTTGGAGATGGTTTATCTTGTTCTTCATTTGCCTTAAACAATCAAGAATTTCAGGTGAGGCTGCAGTCATGATTGGTGATACAACTGGTGATGACACAGCGTATACACACGCCATTCATTGAATGTGCTTATATTGCTATATTGATAGGTTGATGTAAGGCAGGGGTCCCAAGCAGACATGGGCACGAATGAGGAAAAAAACCCAAACACCCTGTTTGTTGTTCAGTGCCATCCACGGACAATGAACAACGAACATGGATGAATATGAACTGTTCCTGGACATGTTCATTGTTCATTGTTCATGGGGGCCAGAACCCCCCCTCCCACTTAGCCCCCCTCCCCTCAAACCCACTTACCTGGCCCTTTAAAGATCCCTTTAAACTATCACCTGGCAGGTGCCGGGGGGGATTCCCCCTTGCCGCCTGCCAGCTGATAAAGGGCCCTTTCCTGCCATGTGCAAGGGGCAGGGCCCTTTAAACACCCCAAAACTGACCTTCCCAATGTCCAATACCAACCAAATTTGCAGGGGACATAGTCCACACTGTCCTCTGAAGACCGCCCCCCCCCAAGTTTCAGAGAGATTGCACCCCAGGAAAGGCATGACCCATGGGTCTCCCCATTGGCTGTCATTTTCTCTTCAAAGCCAGTTAAAGGGTTAAAGCCAGAAGGAAAGCCAGAAGAAGTTCAGACAGAGTTTAGTCCCTCCTTGCCTCTGGTTGCCAAGGGGATTGATTGCAGCAGGTGCCAGACTGTCTGGCTTGCCAAACAGCTGCCAAAGGCAATGAACAAGGCTTTTAACGACCATCTGTTCGTTTAGGATGGGGCTTCACAAACAGCTTGTACGAGAACAGCAGATTAGGCTGTTTGTTGGTTTTTTCTGTTCGTAATGCTGTTCGTGCCCATGTCTAGTCCCAAGTAGAGCCTGTGGGCACAATCAAAAAGAGTCCAGTAGCACCTTTAAGACTAACCAATTTTATTGTAGCATAAGCTTTCGAGAATCACATTCTCTTCGTCAGATGCATGGAGTGCAGAAGGAAACTGGCCAAATATAGAGGAGGAGAGGGGGGGGAAGGGGGGAAGGAGGAGAGGGGGGATGTAAACAACTCCTTTGATATGGATTTCGGACTTCAATAACTTTCACCCTACTATCAACCTAAGCCTGGACCACTCTACACAACAGGTACACTTCCTGGACACCACTGTACAACTACATAATGGACGGATAAATACCACCTTATACCGGAAACCAACAGACCGATACTCATATCTACATGCCTCCAGCTACCACCCTAAACATACCACTCAGTCTATTGTCTACAGCCAAGCCTTACGTTACAACCGTATCTGCTCCAATGCTCTTGATCGAGACTCCCACTTAAGAGATTTACAACAAGCATTTTTGGGGCTACAGTACCCACCAAATGAAGTGAGGAAACAAATCAACAGGGCCAGACTAGTACCCAGAAACAGCCTACTCCAGGACAAACCTAAAGGAACTAACAACAGAACACCGCTGGTTGTCACCTATAGCTCCCAGCTCAAACCCATCCAACGTATCATCAGTGAGCTGCAGCTCATCCTGGAAAATGATACCTCTCTCTCAGAAGCCCTGGGTGGAAGACCTTTCCTTGCCTACAGACAGCCCCCCAACCTTAAACAACTTCTCACTTACAATCATGAATCGGTTAGCAGAATCACCGGCACAGGTACCAGGCCCTGCAACAGACCCAGATGCCAGCTCTGCCCCTATATCTACCCAGGGAATACAATTACAGGACCCAATGGCATCAACTACACTGTCTCTGGCTCTTACAGCTGCTCATCCTCCAATCTGATATATACCCTCATGTGCCAACAATGTCCTTCTGCTCTGTACATTGGACAAACCAGCCAACCTCTACGCAAAAGAATAAATGGACACAAATCTGACATTAGAAATGGCAACATCCAGAAACCAGTGGGAGAACACTTCAATCTACCAGGACATTCCATCAAAGACTTAAAGGTTGCTGTAGTTCAACAGAAACCTTTCAAAAACAAAATCCAACGGGAAGCTGCTGAACTGGAATTCATATGCAAATTTGACTCTGTCAAGCTGGGACTGAATAGGGACTATGAATGGTTATCTCATTATCACAGGTAACTGATTTCCTTTACAGAGGCGGGGTCAGGGGGAGTCCAGTGGCACCTGGCGTGGGCTTTCGAGGACCACGGTTCTCTTTGTCAGATGCCTCTGGCGGGAAGGACTGTGGTTATCGAGGGCTTGTGCTGCAGTGCTGCTGAACTCTTTTTGATTTTGCTACTACAGACTAACATGGCAAACTCCTTTGAATCTTTACACAAGCAAACTGATCCCCACACCAAAAGGAGCTGTCTGCATCTCCATATCAAAGAAGTTGTTTACATCCCCCCTCTCCTCCTTCCCCCCTTCCCCCTCTCTCCTCCTCTATATTTGGCCAGTTTCCTTCTGCCCTCCATGCATCTGACGAAGAGAACGTGATTCTCGAAAGCTTATGCTACAATAAAATTGGTTAGTTTTAAAGGTGCTACTGGACTCTTTTTGATTTTGCTACTACAGACTAACACGGCTAACTCCTCTGGATCTGTGGGCACAATGCGGCACTTCCCCAGCATGCAACAAAGTGCCTCAGCCAGGGGCCAGTGATTGCTGCTCTGGAGGAGGCAGGCAGCACCACCTCCTTCCTCCATATAAGGGTTGGCTGGGTGGGATGGAGCAAGAGCCTTATGAGGCTGCGCTGCCCTGCCCAGCTGCGGTTGCTAAATTTACTTGGCCCACCCTCCTCACCCTGTATTGATGCAGGATTAGCTGGCTGCTGTGATCAGACCCAGGTAGGATTTTTTTCCCTTTTCTCCAATTTGGCACAAGGAAGAAGGATTTTTTGCCTACCTTGCACTGATTTCAGAGATTGAGGTATTGGCCAAGGGTGCCTGTTAGCAGTGGTTGAGGTGCATGTTAGCAGTGTCCTGGCAGGTTTGGGTTTGAGATAGGGTGCGGGCCGGTGAGCACCTTTGGCACTTCCCCATTAGTGGGAAGAGGGGCCTGCCTGAAGGGCTGGTACTGCTTTGATGACTGCCTTTGGGAACCCCTCACTGCTATGAGAGCCAGTTTGGTGTAGTGGTTAAGAGCACAGGACTCTAATCTGGAGAGCCGGGTTCCCCGCTCCTCCACTTGAAGCCAGCTGGGTAACCTTGGGCTAGTCACAGTTCTCTGGAGCTCTCTCAGCCCCACACATCACAGGGTGATTGTTGTGGGGTAATAATAACATACTTTGTAAACCACTCTGAGTGGGCATTAAGTTGTCCTGAAGGGCAGTATGTAAATCAAATATTATTATTATTATACAGCTGAGGTGTTCAGGAGCTTAATAGGGGGGTGACCAAGTTGCCTGGTCAGCCAGGTCCACACCATCCAGAGGATGGGTTGCACCCGGGGCTTCGGGACTTGCCCAGACCGGTCAAGGCGGCATTCCTTGGTGGATCCCGGGGCTTGACCTGTACCGCTTTAGCCATTGCCAATGTTATTGTTTGTTAGTTGTATATTGTTAATAAAGTGGCCGTTAGATCAAAACTTGGTGTCTGCCTCTTCATTCTGACTAGGGTGGCAATTATGCCTACTGACACCTTTCCTGGTGCCCTCCAAGTGTTTCTAGAAAGCAGGTGTGGCCAGATGGTGCTTTTGCAAAGCATAGTTTCTGATTGGCCATTGGAGAATTGATTGGCTGTACAGATTTTTAAAAACATTGCTTTGGCAGAAACTGCTTCCACAGCACAAGGATCTTCACTGTGTGACTGAAGGTAAGCTGTAGCACCTATTTTGTTGCTGGTTCTGTCTCCTGTGGCAGCCATTTTCTGGCAGCCATCTTGTGGCAGTGCTCACCACACTGTGTCAGAATTCCAAATGTGCTTGCAGCGGACCCTTGATATAAGCATTCATTTTTAAAAAAAAAGATTGAAAATGAAAACATGGAGAAGTCTTTGCATAGGAAGCCTATAATGGGAACAGCTCTGCCACCCATACATAAGCTCCCCCGATCCAAACTGGAGAGCCCCACCTCGGCTGACCCAGAGGCAGGAGAGTGAGGCAATCACTGGAAGGGCAAACTGACCTCTGTTGGGATGGAGCCCAGAACAGCAGCAGCGATGAGCTTTTCAAGTCTCACTGCTTTTTCTGGCACCAGAAGTGGCTACCCTCTCTTCCCAATGGCTATCAATGCCTTTGTATTTTTTAAAATAGCAATTTCATATTGCTATATCAACCTACCATTGTAATAAAAGGTGCAGCAGTTTTTCTGAATTTCCAGCTTTCATTTTTTTAAAAAAAGTCTCTAGCCCATTCCCTTGTAGAGGTAAAAGGGAAAAGGCTCACTTTTTAAAAAATGAAAGCTGGGAATTCATAGAACCTGCTGCATCTCTTATTACAACAGTAGGTTAGGGTTGTCAGCCTCCAGGTGGTAGCTGGAGATCTCCTGGAATTATAACTGATCTCCAAGTGACACAAATCAATTTTCCTGGAGAAAATGGCTGCTTTGGAGGGATAAACTCTATGGCATTATACCATTCTGAGACCCTTCCCCGAACTCCACCCTATCCAGGCTCCACCCCCCAAAACTCCAGGAAATTCCCAGTCTGGACCTAGGTAGGTTGATATGGCAATATGAAATTAATGATAAAAATAGAGATCAAAACAAAACGAGGAAGGGGGGAGGAAGGCAGGAGAGGAGAGTTTCGATGATGAATGTCCAATAGTTGAAAATTGGGTTGGAGGGGATGGGAATGATTGAGACAAACAAAACCAAAATAAACATTATGCCTGGGAGGGGGGGATTGACCCAAAATTGACTTCCAGAAAAAGATCAGAATAAAAGTTGTCTCAAAAGAACCGGAAAAAATCTGAGGGGAAAACAAACAAACAAAGAAATGAAAGGCAAAAAAAAAAAATGCATGCAGAAATCGGAGGATCAATTGAAGCAGTATAGAGTCAGAACGACTGGGAAAAAACTCATACTGAAAACCCTTAGGCAAAATTCAACAGGCGCTTCAGTCCCAGGTATTAGCAACTTTGTTGGCTACATGAACTGATTTTTCATTTACTCCGGAATACAGACAGGCTTCTGTGGTGTTCAAAAGATGATGGGAGAAAAACTCAGGCATGATAGACCCTACCTTCACATCCCCCACTCTGTGGCAGATTTTCTCACCAAAATCCAAGTTAGCCTGCTTTGGCTGAATACCCCCAAGTAGTGTGTCTCTATTAGTTCATGTAATGTTCTTTTGTGTCCCACCCTGATAAGCAGTTATAATTTTAATTTAGACCAGCTCAGAAAAGCAGGAGCCCTCTTCTTCTGTATTGGAAATAGCCTTGGAGACAGTATAACATTCAAAAGAAACAACAATTTTATTGAACAGGCAGGAATAGGATAAAGACAGTCAGGGAATGAAAGAGCTGAGGTAAAATTTGTTGGTAGAACAGGATACTCTTTAAGTCATATGCAAAAAGTTTTCTTGCAGCTTAGTTTCTATATTCTTAATCCTTGACACTGAGAGGTGTTTGGTTTAATATTTTGGTTACATCAAGAATGCTTCTTCACATAGTTACCCTTTTAAAACTCAGGCTTCCTGACGTTAGTTCAAAACTGTTTTCCCTTTACAACAGACCTGGGGATCTTCTCAGAGCCAACTCCCCTTTAGACGCTGAGCAGGAATTATTATTCCTCACCTAAGAAGATATATCCTTTCTTCACTTGGCTTGAATGGGAGTCTTTACTTATTACCTAATTAGTCTGCCAAAAACACATTCCTAGTTCTATTGTGGCTGTGTAATCAGGTTTCAGCTTGTGCTTGCTTTTATACTTGGAATTCTTAACTAGAATTCTCCCTCAGTCAAAACAATGATGTTACAGTTAGGGGGAAAGATTTCTGTCATGCCAGAGGGGAACTATCATCCTGAAGGCTGGTTCAGACTGGCCAATCAGAGAGGAGGGAGCATCCTGTCAATCAAACTCTCATTCCAGGCTATTATTAACTCCTTTCCATCCAACTCTCTGAGTGCTGCACTTAGGAAACCTTATTTAAAGTGTATTCCATCACATCAGGATAGAGGTTTACAGTGAAATTCAGGCTGAACATTTGCTTTCCTTTATTTCCTTTTCTTTCTGGGGATGAACCCTGAAAAAAAATGGTATTATGCATCTGCAACTGAGGTCAGCTGTGTACAGTGTTGATGGTCACCGAGATCCCTCCCTCTTCAACCCCTGAAACAGATTTTTTATTAAAAATGTAATTGGCAAGTAGGTAGAGGTAGTCCCCTGTGCAAGCACCGAGTCATTACTGACCCATGGGGGGATGTCGCATCATGACATTTTCTTGGCAGACTTTTTACAATTTTATATATATATATATATATATATATATATATATATATATATATTATTTTTTTTAAAAAAGCTACAGGAAGTAAGGGAACTTGTTGCACAGTTTGGAAATGTTGCTTTTAAAGAAAAACACCTCATAAGTGCCGGAAGATTTTAATTTTCATTCATTGAGACATTACAGTCAATTAGAAAAACACAAAATGCTAAAAAATAACAAAGAAAAATAAACCAGCATAAAGCAGTTGACTAAAGTCAATTGAACCCCTGACCTAGTGTTTCCAACTAGACATGGGTGCGAACCAAAAAAAAAATAATGAACCAGTGGTTCGCGGTTCAGTGCCGACGATGATCCCGAGATCACGAACCGCAATGAACATTTTCCATTGCCGAACCAGTTCATGGTTCGCGGTTCATTGGGTGCAGAACGGCCCCCGTGGCACTTAGAGAGCCCATATTCCTGGGGAGTCTTTTGCAGGCTTTCCTACAGCCACCACCCAAGTTTGGACAAGATTGCAAAAGGGATCTTGGAGTTATACCCTCTCCAATCCAAGGCCCCCAGGAAACTCCCACAAAAATCCAAGCTCAATTATACTCTCAATCTCTCTCCCCAAAGGCTAGCAAGTGGCAAGCAAGAGCTCTGTCCCACTCCACTGCTCGCTGAAAGTGAAACCCAGCCTGGGAGCCCACGGCTATTTATAAGCACAGGTCCCATTGAGCAGCGTAGGAGGTCTGTGTTTGGCCATCAGAGCTGCCTATCAGGGTTTGCAGGGATGAGATTGGAGTGCCCATGGCTACAGGACACCCCCTTCCCCCTCCCTCCCCTGGGTGTCTTCTCCCAACTTGTAACCGCTTTGCAGCTCCGTGGTTGGAAGGAAGACCTGCCGATCAAGGTAAGCTGGGCTTCGATTTGGGTTTACAGGGTGACAGAAGGAACGCAGACAGAGTTCAGGCATTCCCCCGGCTTCTTTTCCAGGGGAATTGATTGATGGCGCCTGAGTGTCTGGCTTTCCGAACTGCAGCCAAACACACTGAACCAGGCATCTTCCGAACGCCAGTTCGTTGGCCGTGGACGATCATGAACCGCTGGATTGTCATCGCACGATCGCCATTTTCGTGGGCTTTTAAAGTTCGTAATGCGGTTCGTGCCCATCTCTATTTCCAACTCTAACCTGGGAAAACTCCTGGAGATTTGGAAATGGGGAAGGAACTCAGCAGAGATATGATGCTATTGAGCCTTTTTGAATCTGCTGCAGGTACCTTTGGAATTCTGATACAATAGCTGCCACAGGAGGAGGAGCCAACCACAAAATGATTACCACAAAATGCAGAACACACGCAAAATGTCAGGGAGTGAGGTTATGCATAACTCTAATAGTAATGCTTTAACATTCCAGGTAGAAGCTCTGTTTACCTTTAAATGAACATATTTTTTTAAATAGTTTCTTACATACACACAGCTTACCTTCAGACATGCAGTAAGATCCTCATGCTGAGATGGCAGCTGCTGCCAAAGCAACATTTTTAAAAGATCTGCACAGTCAATCAGATTTCTTATAGCCAATCAGAATCCCTGCTAGGCAAAAGCCCAATCTAGTCCCTCCCACTTTCTAAAACTACTTGGTGATGGCCAGGAACAGTGTCCGTGGGGAATCTACTTTGGACTCTTTCCACCAGGCATGCCATTTCCTACAGGGGAACTATAGTTTGGAGAGCAAGTGTAAGTCCAGAAGAATGTGAAACCTCATGTGGATGTTTGGTAGTCAGATTGAAGTCAGATTCTTGAGGAAAGAAGAATAGAAGAAAGTATGCCCCTTGAACGTTAAAAATATCCCATCCAGAAACCTTACAAGTTTGTTTATCTCTAATGGAAATAGTTTTCATTGCCACTATTAAAGATAGTGACGGAGACAGCACTAGTAGCATTAATGGATGGTCTCCATTTGAATATAGACAAAGGCCATGCCTCCTTCTTGCTTCTCCTGGAACTATCTGCAGCCTTTGACACAGTAGACCATGCCATCCTGTTGAGGCATTTAGAAACAGAAGTGAGCATCAAAGGATGTGCCTTGGACTGGTTTAAATAATTTCTCTTAGAACGGACTCAAAGGGTTGCCTTTGGAGATCAGCTATCTCCAGAATGGGAACTATCTTTCAGGGTTCTGCAGGGTGCAATCTTGTCGCCCATGTTATTCAACCTCTACGTAAAACCTTTGAGTAAACCCATTCACAGCTGTGGAGTTGGATGCCATCAATATACAGATGACACCCAACCCTATCGCTTGCTATTCAGGTCCCCACGGGATGCAATAGGTTTCTTAGATCGCTGCTTGACAGCCACGGTGAAATGGTTGAAAAGCAACAAATTGAAATTAAACCCAGATAACACTGAAGTGATGCTTGTTAGGAACGCAGAGATCTTGAAGGATATTGTACTCCCCACTTTTGATGGAGTTTGTCTGACCCTTGCAGACTCAAGAGCCTAAGAGTTATACAGGATCCAGCACTACTACTAGAAAAATAAGTTAAGGCCACCACAAAAAATGTTTTCTACAACCTCAGTGTAGACTGGAAGATGGCTTCTTATCTCAACACGGCTGACCTGGCCACCTGGATCCATGCTATGGTAACATCAAGGCTTGATTATTATAATGCAATATACATAGTTCTCTCTAAGTTAACTAAGAGGCTTCAATTAGTGCAAAATGCTGCAGCTCGACTGTTATTCGGCACAAGCAGGAACATGAACATCACACAGTCCTACAGTCACCCCATCCTACAGTCACTCCATTGGCTACCTATCAGTTACTGTGCTCAGGTCAAGGTATTGGTTATTACATACAATGCTCTTCATGGCTTTGGTCCAGCATACCTACAGAACTGCCTCCCTCCCGATGTTCCTCCATGGCAGCTTCGCTCATCTGAACAGGGTTTTCTGGCAGGTGCCAGGCCGCACACAGGTGAAATCAACAGCAGTCCATACACGGGCTTTCTCTGTGGTGGCCCCTACCTTGTGGAATGACCTGCCTAAAGAGGTCAGGAGAGCCCCCACTCTCCTGGATTTCTGCAAATGATGCAAAACCGAATTATTCAAAAGGGCTTTTTATTCAGATGGGAGGGTTGTATTGTAGGGATGGCGTCTCAGATGCTTTGCTAATGAGTTAGGGTCCGTACACCACTATGTTGCCTTACATATTATCTGTTGCTTTAAATATGTACTCCTGTGTACTGTCTGTGCTCCATGTTGGCTAATGTCAATCTTAGAATTGATTATGTTCTGTTTCGGTATTTCTTCTACTCTGTATTAGATTCTTGCTAATGGTATGTCTTTTAAAACTTGTATCTGTTTACCTTATGGCATTGTTTATGGATATGTCCTTGATACTGCATGGAAATGTATTTGATTCTGATTGTGCTAATCTCATACTGTGTAATCTGCCTTGAGTCTCAATGAGAAACGGGACAATAAATTACAGTTTGAGAGCCAGTTTGGTGTAGTGGTTAAGAGTAGACATGGGCATGAATAGCATTATGAACGGAAAAAACCCATGAACAGCCCATTCACCTGTTTGCAAACAAGCCATTCGTGAGGCTGCATTCTAAATGAACAAGTGGTCGTTGCAAGCCTTGTTCATTGCCTTCATCAGCCAATCGTCAAGCCAGACAGTCTGGGGCCTTTCAATCAATTTGTCTGGCAACGGCAGGGATTGAACTCTGTTTGAACTTCTTCTGGCTTTCCTTCTGGCTTTAACCCTTCAAAGTACTTCCAGCAGAGAGTCCCGTTTTTGCCACTGTGAAGAGAAAATGACAACAAAGGGAATGACCCATGCATCATGTCTTTCCCAGGGTGCAATCTCTCTGAAACTTGGGGGGTCTTCAGAGGACAAATTTGTCCCTTGCAAATTTGGTGGGTATTGGACATTGAGAAGGTCAGTTTGCAACCCCTCAAAGTAGCTGCCTTCCAACAGGCAGTTCCGTTTTTGCCAATGTGAAGAGAAAATGACAGCAAAGGGTGGGGAACACATGGATCATGCCTTTTCCAGGGTGCAATCTCTTTGAAACTTGTGGGGTCTTCAGAGGACAGTGAGGACTATGTCCCCTGCAAATTTGGTGGGTATTGGACATTGGGAAGGTCAGTTTGTGGGGTGTTTTAAGGGTCCTGCCCCTTGCATATGGCAGGAAAGGGCCCTTTAAACTATCAGCTGGCAGGCGGCAGGGGGGAATTCTGAGTGGATATTAAGTTATCCTGAAGGGTGGTATATAAATTGAATGTTGTTGTTGTTGTTAATAAATAAATAAATAAATGCAATGAAGGGAACATTAAATATATATATAAAAGACCCCAAAAATCACACTAGAATTCAGTCTTAAATTCACCTAATCCAGAGAATATCTCATAAATGCTCATCGGAACTGAGTAAATGGGAATGGGTCAGATGTTATAATCTAAAATGTAATAATCTGAGTGGATAAAATTATTTTAAGCCTTCCAAACTTAAGCATTCATGTATAAAGTTGGTGGGCTTTCAATATTTCAGACTGAATCACCAATTTGGGATGAACCCGAACTCTTTAGTAAAACAGGTGGTTTGCATTTTGAAGATTCTAAAACCAGTCAGTAGCCTTTCAAGTTAAAGGATTCGATGTAGTTGGAAACAGGAAAAAGAAGATCTGTGTTTTAGGTCAAGAGCTGGTACCAGTTGGAATAAACCAAACATGAGGCTAGATGGACCAATGATCTGATTCAGTGTAAGACAGTGGCCGTCGTCACACGGGCATCTCTTCCGTTAAATTTACAGCATATAGCGTCCTACCTGTTATCGGCACAGTAACGTTTCTTTGGGTCACCTAACGGCTCTTTGCGCCACCAGCTGTCCACACTGAAGCACTCTGTTCTGTTCTCTCTAACTGTGCAGAAGCAGCTCCTCCCCCCCTTTTTTTTTATTATTCTGGCGTTTAATTCCACTATAACGGAATAACAGCATATAAACATTCTGTTAGAGCAAAACATTACGACCCTTTTGTTTTTCCAACTCTGAAATTATATAAATAGCCCTTTGCCCGCAGAAAACTCCCTGTCTGACGTGATCCCCATCGATGGTTGTTGTGGGTTTTCCGGGCTGTATTGCCGTGGTCTTGGCATTGTAGTTCCTGACGTTTCGCCAGCAGCTGTGGCTGGCATCTTCAGAGGTGTATATGCTGTGATCCCCATCGCTGAAGACTCTGCCATGGCGATTGAGTCATTTTTACTTCAGCAGAAAGTTTGCATTGTGTTATGTCGTTATGGCGTTATAAGGACATAATAAAATTTAAAAAAGGGGAGTCGCAGGAAGAAATGGATTCTGGGATTGAAGGGAGGGCATAGGACGTTGCGAGGTGAAATTCATCGATGTGAGGCATTCACACCGAGGCACAAAATAGCGTGACTATCAAGCACAAAGCAGAAGAGAGAAAATCGCTACAGTGTTGGAATAAGGTGGGTGTTTGCCAGGAAATAGCGCCATTTTAGCGCTAAATAAAAGCCTGTGTGACGACAGCCAGTGTCATATGTTCATTTGCCACAAAAACTTCCAAATATATTAAGTGACAAAACAGCTCAAACCACACATATGGAAAGCAACTGAATCATTAAATAACCAAACATAGACCTGAATATCTTCAGATAAAGAACTCTTGGATTATCCCTAGCCTTAGAACATTGCATACAAAGTGTGTTCTTTGTAGTGAAAAGATCAATATCTTCAGTTAAACCATGGACCCATTTATTTTATAAAAAAATGGGAACAAAATGTTTAAAAAAGGTATATACAATTGATTTCCTCCCCTCTCTACTCAAATCACTAGGCTTGAAGAAAGAAGCTAAATGTAGTAATTGTTATTCTGCAGTTGAAAAATGGTAGCTGGATAGAAAATTGATCTTATACAAAGATAGCGACTTGTGCTGCACATCATAACACATTTCCTTCTTGGTCAGAGTTGGAGCATCTGTATTTTTGTGATCTGTAGTGATCAGTGTATGCTAGGATCTTCCTGTTTTTCTCCTTTGCCTCAAACAGGTGCATGGCATGCAACAATTCAGCTGCCTCAGTGGTTTTCTTTATAGAGACATGTAATGACACAGACAGCAGCCCTTGTTGAATAACTGCTGTAATCTAGCACCCGAGAGGAAATAAATGTGACTACCCAACAAGATATACCAGTACTTCATCGATCAAAATGATAAATCAGTTTGGGTACGATAACTATTCTGGGCCAAATACTGAAGCCTCTAATCTATCTCCAAGCTGTGGATTTTCTGAAATCGGAGTGTGGATTTTCTGAAATTGGAGAGAGGAGGTAGGGAGAGCATGCTAATCAAGGAAAGGGTTAAAACTTAAGGAAATTCTGATGCTGTTGGCTTATGCTTACCAAAATGAAATAGGAATAAGTCACTATTAACAGGAGAAGTGAACAGAACTATCTACCCTACAGAGAAAGAAGAGAGAGCAAAACTGATACACGTAACACGTTAGCCAAGTCACTATCAAACATAAATCATTTCAAGGCAGACACATTATCCAAGAAGTCATTAAAAGCCCTCTGAAGAAGTTCTTCTCTATTCTTATGCATGGAAGATGGAGATCATGATCCTTGTAATCCATGTACTCACATCCATGGAAATCACTTATAATTTACATGTGTACCTTACATGAGTACTAGGAGAAGTGTGGGAACTTCAAGAATTTGTAGGGAAGGGCATCCCTTTCCCCTCCTTTGTTTTCATCCCCCTACCCCTGTTGAAGCTGTTTACTGGCAGTGACAGCAGGCTAGATGAGAATGATCTAGCCTGACAGGTACTAAGTCACATGATTGCATGTCAGGTGATACACAAGGCTAATCAGACTCAGTCATGGTGAGTCAGCAACTATTCCATGATTGGTTAATTGTTTCAATTTGTGTAATCTCCTGTAATTAAGCATATGTGTACTTAAGAGTTGAAGTGCCATTATAGTGTGCCCTCTGTTGGTAACACAAGTCTGGCAGAGCCTTATGCCAGTCAGTCTTGTGACAATTGTAATATAGTCTTTGTAAATAAACTTCATACTCTTTTCATTGTGTGTGTGTGTGTGTGCGCGCGCGTGCGCGCGTGTGCGCGCATGTGTGTGCGCATGTGTGTGCGCATGTGTGTGCGTGTGCACATGTGCGCACGTGCCTCTATAGCAACGGTTCCCTGCAACCCGGCATTGCTGACCATAGCAAGGAAGACCTCCTTGACAACCCCTTCTCTCACAGTCAGCCTTTCCCTTGTTCTCTCTTCATCCCTTGCCTTCTGCCTTCTCTCAGTCTTTCTTTCTTCCCTCTTCCTTCTGCATGCTGTTTCACACAGTCAGTCAGTCAGTCTCCCCCACATCCATTCCTCCCCACACCCTGTTTTTCACAGTCAATCAAGGCAAGAACCTTCCAGATTCATGGGGTGGGAATCAATCACCTCTCACTGGTTTGGTGGGCTGGCTATTCACTGGTCAGCCCACCCAGCTGCAGTAGAGCAGTAGCATGGGGAATGCAACTGGATGCAGTATCCATTCCCCTCCATGCCCACCTGGTTCAAGCAATGTGATGGGGGTGGCTCCTGGTCCTCCTCCTCCCCACCTGCCTACAGCACTACCACATTGGTTGTAGAGGGAAGAGGACGCAGTGGCTCCCACTCTCCTGCCCACCCACCTGCTTGCATGGCTCAAGTGGCAGAGGAGAGCAGCTCCATCTCCTACTCCACTCACCTATAGTGAAGCTATCTTGGGGGGTGGCAGTAGCGATGGCTTCTGCTGTTCTTCATCCTGTTTGCTATCAAATCTACAAATTTAAGTACCTGCAAATAGGCCATGTTGAGAATTCTGGTATATTGATGGGCCTGTTACCATGATCACACAATCCCTCCCTCTACAAATAAAGAAGAACAAATACTGTCAGTACAGGACAAAATGTTGAGTAACTAAGTGCTCAGAAATCAAATTACCTGTACATTCATGCAATCAGTTGAAGGCACTATGTTATCTGCAGTGTCATACTTCAAAACGTCATACTTCAAAATGGTGACTCCGTGTCCTGTGTGTAACTGGTAACTGGTTGGCCACTGTGTGAGATGAGATGCTGGACTAGGTAGACTGCTGGTCTGGTCCAGCAAACCTTTTATGTTCTTAAAATACTGGTGAGACCTTGAATGTTTAATTATCCCCCAAATAAAACACTCCCTGCATGTATAAAATTGTCATGGTAGGGAGAAGGGTCCTGGCCCTGGCTTAGCTATCTCACAAGCTTGCTGATTTTGTATGTGCACAGCTAAATTTTTAAGTATATATACCTATTGGCAGCATTCAACTATTTGATCTCCCACCTGCAGTCTGAAGTGGTACAGGTCAGCAGCATATTCATTTTGTGAGCCTGCTAATTGCCCTTTTTAGCTCTTTGTTGCAATTAACTTAGGTCCCACTGATTTTGTGATTGATTTTGCAGTATTGTACCCAGTATGTCTGGCCTCAAACCAGAACTTCCAGAGGCTAAAAAGAATAGCAGCCATTTGGAAAAATATGCTAGAAAGAAGGAAGGAAGGGAATATGGTTTCCTGTTATTTTAATCAGGTTTTTTTGCAGCAAATGGGATCTTAGGGATTCTTAGATAGGATTCTTAGATTGCACCATACCACACTGCTGTAGGAATCACTGTGGTGTAGCTGTGGTGTCACTGATACTGTGGTGTCAGACTAGAACTGGTAAGATGATATTCTAAACACTAAGCCAGTTTGGTTAAGAGTGCGGGACTCTAATCTGGAGAGCTGGGTTTGATTCCCCACTCCTCCACCTGAAGCCAGCCGGGTGACCTTGGGCTAGTCACGGCTCTCTGGAGCTCTCTCACCCCCACCCGCCTCACAGGGTGTTTTGTTTGGGGATAATAATGACATACTTTGTAATCTGCTCTGAGTGGCATTAAGTTGTCCTGAAGGGTGGTATATAAATCGAATGTTATTATTAATGTTGTTATTATTATTAATCTGTTATGATGTTTACTGTGGAAATTTAGACCAGACTAACCTGCTTCAAAGGCTTGGAGGATGCACTGAAGAAGGGAGAAACATGTAGGAGTGTGCGATCAGATATTGCCAACCCAAAAAGTTACCTGACATTCCATTAATTGGATTGGGCATGCAATATCCAATATACTGAAAGGCTTCATGATAGTTTCTGAACCCCGTTAATTTTCACCTGACAATTATTGGAAACATCCAAAATAAGATTAGGAGGCTTGTTCTCAGTTCTCTGCCTGAAATCTGACACTAATGAAAATGAAATTTTCCCTGACATGACTTTTGACAGGTTTTGCAGCATCCAAAACGTTTGTGGTGAACATGTACTTGCAAAGCTCATCAAAACCACTTTCAGATTTTGCAAAGGACATGACCAGCTGAATTTACCAACGATGGGGTTTTCTGAACAGGTTCCCCTCCCCTGTCAGTTCTGGCACCACGGTGCTTCAGTTTATCCAGTGTTTTCCATCCTCCCTACTGTCCCCCTTTTAGGCTTCCCCATGTAAAGACTGGTAGTGTTTGCATTTTCTTTTCTTTTTTTAAAAAAATCAGCCCTTATATCAATATAAGCACATGCAAAAAAATTTTAAAAGTATGTGTGCTGTGATGTCACTGCTGATGCCACTGATGGTGACAGCACCCTTTTCTTGAAAATCCTGATTATTTAAGACACCAGAGGAAGAAAATAAAGTCTCTCCACAACTGTAAAAATGCAAATAGAGGGCAGATGTGTGGAAGAACCATATCCAATTCTATTTCAATGCTTGTGCATCAACTGGTAAGAAAATCATGAATAAGTCAAAAGAGCAGAAAAGCCCCATGTTGCATAGGGATTTCTCCAGCTATAGCCAATGAGTTTTTCTACTTTCTCATCCAGCATTTAAGTTTTCTCAAGCAATTAATTAATTTAATGTCATTTCCCCCTCTTTTCAATCTATTCCAATGTTATCCATTTTAGAGATTACATGGAATGATGCAGCATCACACGCCACCAGTCCTGTGACTGACCCTTATGCTAAAATGGTTATGTGAACATTAACTGTCAGGATCCAGAGAACTGGCCTTTGAAATACTTGGGGTTACAGAAGAAGAAATTGGAACATTAAGTAGCAGTTGGCTAAACACAAATATAGTGTCCCCCCCACATCTATAGCTTTTTCAGTAATTATATTTATGACCTTTACTGATTTCTGTATGAAAGAAAATCCTACTTACTTTATGAAACACCACTATCTTTTTCAAAATGTTGTCATAACAATTTCACCGCATTGCTCTTCCAATGAATGGATTGCCTCCCATTTCAACATGACTCATTTTTCTAATAATGTCCATGGCTTAAAATGGTTAAAGAAAGAGGCTAGTTCAACCCTAAAGTTAATTTTGTTTTAGCTCATAATCATAACATGTTCAGGATCCTACTCCCTCATTCCTCATGCTTTCTATTGGATTTTCCACACTTTTGTATTACTACTATTTTTTGTATGACTACTACTACTGTGACCTCATGGCATACATCTTACATGAATACCTAGATGATGAATAGATGATTCAAACATAAAACAATTAGGAAAAAAACTGATAAACCCAGGGGATAGCCCAGTTCACAGAGAAAGCAAAAATGGAAAGGGAAGATAGAGAGCATGCTTGTAAAGACCCTCCACCAAGTATTGTCGAAGGCTTTCACGGCCGGAGAACGATGGTTGTTGGGGGTTTTCCGGGCTGTATTGCCGTGGTCTTGGCATTGTAGTTCCTGACGTTTCGCCAGCAGCTGTGGCTGGCATCTTCAGAGGTGTAGCACCAAAAGACAGAGATCTCTCAGTGTCACAGTGTGGAAAAGATGTAGGTCATTTGTATCTACTCAGGAGGGGTGGGGTTGAGCTGAGTCATTCTGTAAGAGTTTCCCAGGGTGTGGAATGCTAATGGCGGGAGGCTTCACTGAGTCATTCTGTAAGAGTTTCCCAGGGTGTGGAATGCTAATGGCGGGAGGCTTCACTGTATCCTGAGGAGGTTCTTTTGCATATGGATTGGTGCTTGATGTGCTAATCTGAACATACAATTCACAATGGAGAAAGAAAGTGAGGGAAAACTCTCATTCCTGGATACCTTGGTCATCCGCAAAGCAAACTCTCAGTTAGGTCACAAGGTCTACAGGAAACCAACTCACACTGATCGGTACTTACACAAAAACTCCAATCACCACCCCCGACAGAAAAGAGGCATAATGAAAACATTAGTGGATCGTGCAAGACGGATATGTGAGCCGCGCTTTCTCAATGAGGAAATTAATCATCTAAACCACGCACTTCAGGCGAATGGCTACTCCAGAAATGAAATCCGAAGAGCAATCAAACCCAGGATGAATCAAACAACCAAGGAAAAACAGTCACCTACAGGAAAAGTGTTTTTGCCATATATCAAAGGAATTACTGATCAGATGGGAAAGCTTATGAAAAAGCATAACCTTCAAGCAGTATTCAGACCCACCCGAAAAATACAACAGATGCTACGATCAGCAAAAGACAGCAGAGACCCCCTCACCTCTGCAGGAGTATACCGTATACCCTGCAGCTGTGGACAAGTTTACATCGGGACCACAAAGCGTAGCATCCAGACAAGAATAAAAGAACATGAAAGACACTGCAGACTTGGACAGCCTGAAAAATCAGCAGTGGCTGAACATAGCCTAACTCAAACAGGGCACAGTATCTTATTCCAGGACACCAAAATACTGGACAACACTTCCAACTACTTTGTCAGACTGCACAGGGAAGCCATTGAAATTCACAAGCATAAGCAAAACTTCAACAGGAAAGAAGAAACCTTAAGAATGAACAGAGCATGGGCTCCAGTTCTGAAAAACACCAGGCCAACAAAACACTCCACACCCGACAATAGCCCTGCAGAGAAGATTAGCACATCAAGCACCAATCCATATGCAAAAGAACCTCCTCAGGATACAGTGAAGCCTCCCGCCATTAGCATTCCACACCCTGGGAAACTCTTACAGAATGACTCAGTGAAGCCTCCCACCATTAGCATTCCACACCCTGGGAAACTCTTACAGAATGACTCAGCTCAACCCCACCCCTCCTGAGTAGATACAAATGACCTACATCTTTTCCACACTGTGACACTGAGAGATCTCTGTCTTTTGGTGCTACACCTCTGAAGATGCCAGCCACAGCTGCTGGCGAAACGTCAGGAACTACAATGCCAAGACCACGGCAATACAGCCCGGAAAACCCCCAACAACCATCCTCCACCAAGTCCTCAGAAGAACTAAACTCATGATTAGAAATGGGCATGTACCCAAATACAAACCAAACTTCATAACAAACCAGGCTGGTTTGTGGTTCATGAACCATCAATTTGTCAGATCTCATTTCTGATGAACTGCCACGAGCTTTAGGCTGGTTCATTTTTCAGTTCATCACTGCAGACAGCCTGGCGCCGATCAATCAGTTTCCTAGGCAACAGAGATGGACTTCCTGCAAATCTTCCGCTGACCCAGAAGTGACCCTCTGCTGACCTGGAAGTGACCTTCTGCTAACTCAGAAGTGGTGATTTGCTGGCCAGGAAGTGACATTTTCATGAACCAACACAAACTGATTTGTGAACTGAGGCAGGTTCGTGAAAGTTTGTGGTTCGTGGTTCATGAAACGTGATGAACCACAAACTGCATGGTTCGGTTTTTTTCTGGTTCATGCCCATCCCTACTCATGATATCTGTGGAGGAATTCAGGGCTCTGGCAGCAAAGAGTGGGAACTCATTTACCCCTCCCCCCCATACTTGCATGTGTAGAAGAAAGGAGAGTTCACAGAAGATGTGGTTGCTCACTTAATCAAGACTACAGCTCTTTGATATCAAGAGGCATTTTCCCTGCATAAGAGCATGAAAGTTAATTTTTAAAAATAGATAGCTAACACGATTGTTTTATAGGACAATGGTCTCCATGCCAAACTCCTAAACTGGGCTCCACCATGATTTAAAGAGATCACAGTTCATTATGCTTTGCCAACATACTGGTAAAGAAGAGTAACTTTCCTGAGGTCACCATGGAAAGGGAGAATCTTTTGCATTTACAACCGCCACTCTTGGAAAACACTAAACGGAAAGGTGTCAAAACAACATGATAACATTATAGTTGATAGCAATCTATATCAAGATGTATTGTATAGCCCCAACATTTTTCGATTTTCAAAGCTGTCAGGATGTTTCTCAGTTTCCTCATGATATCACATCTTGCTAAGGTGTTAGGGAATGAGAAGTTTCAACACCAAACCCCAGGTACATAGAATCCTATCTCCAAGCAATTCTTATGGCTTATCAACTGGATTCTCTCCATTTTCCCACCACATACTGAAAAAACCCAACTTCCATTCTTAGCCCGAATTAACTCAGAATACCCAATTGATACAGAGGCACAGACAAAGTGTCCATATTAACTGTCCTCATGTACACAATACTTTATTTATTTAAAAGATTTTTACTCTACCTTTTCATACTTGTAGGGCCAACAAGGCAGCTAACAAATTAAAACAAGTTAAAATACCACCTAAAAACTATTAAAATAGTACATAAATACATAATTAAAACCATTTAAAACCAAATTAAAACGAATACAAATAATTAAAAACAATTAAAACACGGGGAAGGAGGAGGAATCCTCAAGGGAATATCAAATGAAACAATTTTTTCCCATCTGCTGGCAGAAGATGGCAACAGGAATAGATGAATCTTCCTGGGGAAAGAGTTCCAGAGTTTTGGTCCCACTACTGAGAAGGCCTTCTCCTAGGTTGCCACCCACCTACTCTCAAAAGGTGGAGTCACCCAAAGCAGGGCCTCCAAAGATAACGACAGGGGTTGGGTAGGTTCATAAAGGAGTAGGTGGTCCTTCAGGTTTGTTATTCCCAAACCATGTAGGTATTAATATATATGGGTTACCTAATTAGAAAGGACCCCCCCCACACACACACACACAAAAGTAGTTGGCACACATGTTGTGCTAACCTTCCTGCCTTCACTAGCCATTTTTACACCAACCACCAAATTGGAAGAACCTTAAGGCTTGCATGGAAGAGCACCACAACTTCCTTTTTCTTTAGGATAGGCTGTATGGTTTTCTTTCATATGCAGTTTTAAACATGATAGAAAGACTCAAAGATTCACAGCCTCATTTAAACATATCCACTGGTGCATGGCAGAAACAACTTCCATTTTCTTATGGGATGTGCGCAGGTCAACATTCTTTCTTTTGTGTATTACTTCTTTGTTGCAGTTTTTGTAGTGTTTGCCTTAGTAACCGTTCCTTTGTTTTTGTATGTAATTTTGGCGAAGCCTTGTGTTAGATCTTAGAGGTTAGAGATAGGTATTTGCATCAGCCTGACTGTCCCTGTTCCTGTTCTGTAATTGTGGTACTTTGGGCATTAATTGTTACATTTGTAGCTATTCCATTGCATGCTTATTTGATTTTAGTAAATCCTTTAGTAGATCCTTTTTTATCATTAAACGAATCAGTTCATTGATTTCTTTGTGATTGGTCAGGTGATGTTGATTCTTCACTAGATCAGGTTGTAACATGGGAGGGTTGAGAAATTGCCTTTCCGTGTTAAGTTTTTATTCCCCTGCTAATGAGGGACAGCACCTCTACAGGACCCTGATATGTATAGGAAGCAAAATTTCTTAACTCTAGTGGTATTGTTTGAGTTGCACTTTGGACCGGCTCAGAGGGATGCCTCGAGAGCAGCCATTTGGGTAATGCCACTACTAGAGATGGGCACAAACCATAAGTATCCCAAACCATGCAGTTCATGGTTCGTTGTGTTTCATGAACCATGATCTTTCACAAACTTGCCCCGGTTCATGAACCCATTCGTTCAGTTTGTGAAAATGACACTTCCGGGTCAGCAGAAGGTCTGCAGAGAGCCCATCCCCCCCATTGCCTAGTGTTAAAAACATGCCTGTCTTTTGCATTAAAACTATAGTCATGTTCTTAAACCTTTGGTTCAGGCTGTTGGGCCTTCCTGAGAAATCTTCTTAAGAAACTTGCAGAGCTTGAGATAGAGAGTTTTTTTGTACACAGTGACCTTGTGTGATAAGAGAGTAAGCTAGACTTATTAGCGAGATGGAACTTCCATGGTACAGTTTTGCCAATTAACATTCTTGACTGATCAAATCATTTTGCACCTGTGAGAGAGAAGGAGTGGCACCACAGCTGCAGATTAGTCTTGTTCCTCCTTTCACACATACACACCTAGTAATGGTGACATCAGTTCTTGGACTCCTGATTGGTCAACAGGCCTGGGTCATTCAAGATTCCAAGAACCATACATTAACTACCCAACATGAGACTTTAGGCTCTAGTAAGGTCATAGCCAGTTACTCTGTGACCCAGCTATTGCTTCAGTTCTGTCTCTTATCCTGTAGGATGGAAGCTCTGCTGCAACCATCTTTGTGTCTTGTTATGCTGAACAACTGAAATCCTGTGTGCCTCTGAAAATATATATATATATATATATATATATATATATATATATATATATATATATATATATATATATATATATATATATATATATATAAATTATTATATTTTTATTTTGTGTGGTCTTTGACTCTGAAACCTCAAAAGACCAGCAACACCCCATGCCCTGACCCTTGACCACCTACCAAGGTAAAATTCTGTTTTGGGAAACTCTGCTTGTAAGTTAACCCTTGCAAGGTAGACTTTCTGCTTTAAGTCCCCTACATGTTTGAAGTTTTCTCCCTTACTTCATAGCCTGGGGATAATATAAGGGAGTGGTGGCAGCTTATTAGGCTAATGTGAGAACAGTCTTATTAAAGTTTTGACTGAAAGGAACCAGCCATGGCTGTCTGTGAGCTTCTGCCCTCTGAGCTAGGGAAGAACCACGGAACTGCGCCTAGGATCCTTGATACCTAAGAAACTGATTGATTGGCACCAGAATGTCTGCAGTGATGAACTGAAATACGAACCAAATAAACCGAGCTAAAATTCATCATGGTTTGTGAGAAATGAGCTCCCACGAACCGCTGGTTCGCAAACCACAAACTGACCTGGTTCATATTTCAGTTTGTGCCCAACTCTAAGTACTACTACTATGGTGGAAAATAGTTCAATGTAGTTTTATTAATTATTATTGTTGTTATTTCCCACAGCAGTATCTCTCAACAATTTAATATTCACTTTCATGGGTGCTTTTCAAAATTTTATCTACTGGAATACACTTGGCAATTGTGCTTCTGCTCAATTTAAATTTTTTTTAAAAAAAATAATATTATAAATTTAAAACAATATTACAAATGAAAAAAATTATTACTTAGATTAAAACAAACGTTCAATGACACCTTGTCAGTTGGACTTTCATTGTGTATTTTGCTACATCATACTGATGTAGCTATCATTTTTCAATCTTTAATTTAATTTCTTCAAATGGTCACTTATTTACATGTACAATGGGGTACATTAGATATATTGTCATTTGTATTTGTCCAGAAAGTGTACATAAATTGCCATATGTATGTGTAGGTATGTGTGTAAGAGTGAGCTATAGAATTGACAGATAGGATGCAATCCCTCATAACTTTAATTTGGGTCCTGAGTTTAAATTCAGCAATCATGAAATGTAATCTTGCTGCCAGCCAAAAGACTAAAGTCAATAGTGTGGAGGTTTTTTTTTTTAAAAAAAAGGGTAATAACAAAACTCCACAGTAAGTAAATTTAAACAGACAACAATAGTTCAACTGATTTCAGATCCGTCAATTATTTTGCATTTTATTGTTATGTATTGTCAAGATATATCTCTAGAAATCAACTTTTCAGAAGTTAGTGTTTAACTCATCCTACCAAATAAGTGTCAAATTATTGCCAACTATTCTATTAATACCCAAATATATACATTTGACAAGGTTTTCTGTTGGAAATAAAATTAAATCTTTGCATATGAGCACTGTGATAGATTTATAGAAATTTTTAAAGCATGTTGCTGCTGGCAGACCAAAACTGCAGATTGACAATCATATTGTTGCACTGTTGCAAATATGAGTGTATCTCGTAAATGCAATCCAGCCTGCCAAGTTTGGATGACAAAATACACAATCACGTTAATGAGCATCAACCTGTCTGCATGGCTTGAGATTTGGGAGAAGTAAATCATTACAAATGGTGATAACAGCTTATAAAAAAACCTTTATGGTAGCACTAACCCATGACTGCCATTAAACATAGCGAGCACAGGAGAAGAATTTATGAATACCAAAGTGGAACACAGCCTCATACCACCAATAATGATGCAAAGGTTAATGTGGTTTCAAAGGTTAAACCAGACATTAAAAACAGAAATGTGGAGGTATTTTACAACATTCAAATCCTTGCAGGTATAACAAGAAAGACTGTGTCAAAGGGTTAGAGACAAGGTTTCTTCATTAAATCAGGATGAAGACTGAAACATAGGGGAACTGTTATCCTTGGTCTCCTTAACGAAGGAGAAACAGGCATCAGCAAAATTACACCATATAATTTGTACTGTACTTAAAGTCTTTATTTAAAGCACAAAATTTTGTTGACTATCAAGTGACTGTTTTTTGGCTTTATTTCCTTGCAGATACCATATTCTTCTGACAGTCTTCATAATTAGAGATGGGCACAATCCGCATTACGATCAAAAAAACCCCACGATAATGGCGATTGCGTGATCGTGACCCGGCGGATCGTGATCAGCCATGGGCAACGATCCAGCGATTGGGAGGGGCCTGGATCGAGGTGTCCGGGCTTGGATTGGGGATCTAGACACTCAGGCGCCAGCAATCTATTCCCCTGGCAACAGAGCCAGGGGAATGCCTGAGCTCTGTTTGCCCTCCTTCTGTCGCCCTGGAAACCAGAATGGAAGCCCAGCGTTCCTTGATCAGCAGGGCTTCCTTCCAACCACGGAGCAGCAAAGCAGTCACAAGTTAGGAGAAGAGACCCAGGGGAGGGAGGGGGAAGGGGGTGTTCTGTAGCCATGGACACTCCAATCTCGTCCCTGCAAACCCTGATAGGCAGCTCTAACGGCCAAACACAGATGGCCAAACACAAACACAGATGCCGCCGGCATCACCCACCATTCCTGTATCGCTGGGAACGGCGGGGCACCCCTCCGCTTTTGCCTCCACGATCCATGGATTGGGAACGGGAGATGCTTGGTGTGGATCATTAATTCAGGATTGTCGCCGGCACCGATCCACGATCAGCTGGATCATTAATTTTTTTTGGATCGTGCCCATCTCTATTCATAATATTAAATAGCATTTTACCTGGTTTTCAGATTACTTCATTCATTCCAGGCTAATCGATTATATTTGAGAATCATAGTAAATTTGCTAGCCAAGTTCATTCATCTCAGAAAATGTTATATCACTGCAGACTGATACCAAACAGAGATGCCAGAAGATATGGTTCAAATTCAGTATTAGGTCCCTGATGGCAATACAAGGGGAATATTTTACTTCAGTAATGCCTTAGCTTACCTAGCATATTACATAGCTTTTCAACATTTTCACTTTGCCAGTGGATATCAGGGGCCTTAATCACACAAAAGGCAGAAGCATAAAAGATAATTTCCTATGATATACTCTTAAGGTTTCGTGGGAATTGTGTTTATGAAAGGAGTAACCATGTGGGCATAGGCAATCACATGAGGCTGTCTTATCTTCTTTCTGACTAATGCTTCACACATATTCACTATTGAAACCAGGGATGTGGAAATAACTGGCAGCTCACTATCTAGTGTTTTGCAAAGTGTCACATGTGTGAGTTATCTGCCTATGGACAGGAATTGGGGGTGCATACTTGATGTACTGAGTTCTTGGCTCACAGGGAATGGTTTGTTCCTTGAGGCTATTGTTGACCTGGATGGCCCAGGCTAGCCTGATCTCATCAGATCTTAGAAACTAAGCAGGGTTGGCCCTGGTTAGTGCTTGGATGGGATACCGCCAGGGAGTCCAGGGTCACTAAGCAGAGGCAGGCAATGGTAAACCCCTTTTGTTAGTCTATTTTCTGTCAGTTGCCTTGAAAACCCTATGGGGTTGCCATGAGTCAGCTACAACTTGACGGACTTTACATACACACAAGCATACAATTTATGAGCAGGCCATAACCTGAATCAAGCATCCTTAGCTGAAACTAAGCCAAAATCCATGTAAGTCAATTTGTGCAGATCTCCCCTTTCTTTTCTCTAACTCCCCTTTCTTCTGTTGCATACCCCAGTTCATTACCCAATATGTCAAAATTTACACTGTAAACTTGGCAGGGCTGGGTACTCTCTTAAGTTATGTTAAAGTGTCATGTACATAGATGGTGTTATATAAATGATGCAGAATGATAAAAAAATATCCATTCCAGACTAGTGTGGGATTACACCACTGGGAAGCTGTTGCATATGAATATGTCCATCATGAAAGCCCATATAAAGGGATAGATTGTTGACAATTAGATAAATAAGATTATAGACAAGGGTTTTTTTAATGAAGAACAGATTGGGAGAAAATAAGCAGCACAAATAAAAGTGATAAGCTATGTTAATATTAATTTCTTATATGGTTCATTCCTCGTTGTTATTTAAAAATATCATTTATAGATTGGTTCCTATGTTGCATATAAAAATGTTAATTCTTTGCAAAACTGTAAATGTCTCATGTGGCAGTACATCTGTAATAACCCACGTTTAAATTAACATACCTGAGTAAATGCATAATTAAACCTAACTGTGATGTTTCTGAAGCCTAATACTATTCCGTACATTTTCTCTGGCAAATCTAGACTGGAAGAAATTCAGGCTTAATGCTAGTGGATTTGAGTCTGATCTTTGTGTGTGATATTGATGCTATAACTCAGAGAGGTAAGCTTCAAAAGATCTTATAATTCATGAAAATTGGTGTAATCCCTCAACCAAAGGTATCTCATCAGCTTTTTCATTTTCTGGGTATAACACTGCCACTTGCTGGCATGGTGAAGTGGCTAGAGTTTTGGACTAGGATCTGGGAGCATCAGGTTTAAATCTCCACTCTGCCATGGAAGCTTGCTTTGTCACCTTGGGCCAATCACACATTCTCAGCCTAACCTACCTCACAAGGTTGTTGTGAGAATAAAATGGAGGAGAAAATGATGTAAGCCACGTTGGGTCCCAATTTGGGAGAAAACTGGGGTATAAATGAAGTAAATAAATAAATAAAACACAGTAACAAATGTATGAGACTGAACCGATCCCAAGTCTGCTAAAGGAAAGAGGCATAATCTGCAAGTTGTCAAGACGAGAATAGAGTATTAATTAGATGGGAGCTAAATAGCTATAATTATATAATTTATATAGCTACCATTTTTTGCTATGCTTTTGGTTGCCCTTTCAATTTTTTTTTGTCCAGGTGCTGGACACTAGGAGAAATCATGAAAAAAAACCCAAACATCTGTTTTTTTAAGGCTTGAGGTGGATTTCCCCGTCTTAGTGTGTGCAAGATAATGCTAATAAGGCTGCCTACAGGAAACTTGTAAGGTGATTCCAAATCACCGAGACTCTACAGTGTAGGTTGGGGATAATGGGTGGAAGGGGGTTATACCTACTGTTTCTCCATTAAGGCAGGTTCCATGGTTACACAAGAGCACCAGTGAGACAACCAATTTTATGCAGAGGTTTCATCTACAGCTGCAGTTTCTCCTAAATTTAACTAGGTTGAACAAATGGCCTGAATTCCAGATGTCTAAAACCTGGAAACCACCCCAATTATGTTTATACGGTCAGGGAATGAAGGTTAGGAGGCATGTACCAAAGAGGAGGTGGAATTTTACCAGTATTTTCATCAGCATCTCTCAACTTTTAGTGATTTTAGGGTGGAGGCTAGGATTAAAGCAAGAATAGGATTGGACAAACTACGCTTACACGGCCTATGTGAAGGGATAAGCATTTTGTTCCTCCTTTTACAGTGCAATCCTACAGAGAGTTACTCCAGTCTAAGCCCATTGACTTCAATGGTCTTAGACTGGAGTAACTCACCATAGATTGCACTGTTAATCTTGAATCCCTTGTGAATTTCAGAGTAAGTGTTCTTAGTCTATACAGTTTTCGAGACATGTACTCAGAAGATATGCATAGGAGACAGACATAGGGCAGGACGCTTGCACTTTGTGTATACACAAATACCTTCATGGAACTGAAAAAGCAATGGAGTAGAGATACTAAGACTTTTGACACAAAAATGATTGCCCATTAAACTTACCATGTCTGAATTCCTTGTTTACATGAAAGCCACATTGGGGGGGAATCCATTCACAGCAATTTTTTTTTTGTACAAGAAAGAATCCTAGTATAAAAGTAAACCTTTCCTATTTGGCATGGCCAGGTGTTTTGGTACCACCCTTGTATGTAGGTATGTGGATCAGGCCTTCATGGCAGGAACTCTGAAATGGTGTATCCTTCTCCTTGGAAAGCCATGAGTCAATAAAGAGAAACTCTCTCAATGGAGACAGGAAGAGTGGAGGAGTCAGGATCAGGAAACATTTCCACCATAGACAAAGAGAAGCAACTTACTAATCTGGGGGAAAATATGCACACTCAGAGACATGCAGTTCCCCCCCCCCCCAAGTGTCAAGCTATGATGAGTAACCTATTACAACACTGTTGGAGGCATCTCTCATTCTCCTTGCTGTCCCTGTCACTCAATTTTCTTGTTGTGCCACCATGCCTCCCCCCACTGCATTTGCTTGCCTGGTAGGCCTTGCCCAAGTAGTGCTTCTCATTGTCTCTCCAACTGTACCCAATACAGCCCCACTTGCTCACTCTGCCATACCAACAGATCTGCATTCTTCATTCATCAGGTGCACTGCAGTCAACTTATTGATGCATATTAATCATTTAAACTGTGCTGCCCAAGTAGTGATGACCAGAAATGTAGATGTAGAACTTTAAAAGGGGTTTATACAAATAAATGGAAGCAAGCGTCATCAGTGGCTACTAGACAGGGTGACTGAAGGGAGTCTCCATATTAGAGATGAGCATGAACCAGGAAAAAAAATGAACTGTGCAGTTCGTGGTTCATCACATTTCATGAACCATGAACTTTCATGAACCTGCCCCGGTTTATGAACTGGTTCGTTTGGTTCGTGAAAATGTCACATCTAGGTCAGCAAATCATCACTTCCAGGTCAGCAGGAGGTCACTTCCAGGCAAGCAGAAGGCCACTTCCGGGTCTGCAGAAGGTCTGCAGGAAGTCCATCCCCTGTTGCCTAGGAAACTGATTGATTGGCGCTAGGCTGTCTGCAGTGACGAACCAAAAAAAAACCAAACGAACCTGCCTAAAGTTCATGGCAGTTCATCAGAAATGGGCTCTGATAAACCGTTGCGTGAACTACGAACCAGCCTGGTTTGTCACGAACTTTGGTTTGTATTTCAGTTCATGCCCATCTCTACTCCATATACAGAAGCCAAAAACCTCTGTTGAGCAGCAGCATCTGGGAGGAGGAGGGGGTCAGCCTTTATGCTCTGTTTGTTTGGTCCTCCAAGGCAACTGGTTGGGCACTTGGTGCAACAGTATATTGGACTAGGTAGATCAAGCAGACTCTAGTTCTTAGCTATTTGCTTAAAGCAGAACTAATCAGTGTAGGCGTGTATCCCCCAGAAACATGGCCAAATCATAAAAATAATCTATTTGTTATACAAAGAATGATTCACAGTTGCCCCCCCCCCACACCTCCAGCCACCATTACACCTGCATTGGCACTTGACAAATGTATATCATCTATAACAGTATATACATTGTTCTCTATAAAGCATCTTCTGTACAAATTAATATCAGTTTGGCTGTTTTTCTTTTTAATTTGTAAAGTGGATTTTAAAAGCCAATCATTTGAAAAACAAGATATTTGCAGACAATGGAGTGGGGGAAGAGCAAATATCAACATTTTTACCATTGGACCACAGGCTTTTCCTAAACATCATTGAAATAGGTCACTATACCATGGCATTATTATGTGGGTTTTATAATTCAAAACCAAATGGAAGTTTAAGAATAAGCTGAGAACAATTTAAAAATCAAACATAAGGAAAAACCCCTCTCTCACAAAAATCTATGCCCTTGGTCCATTGTTGGAAGTATACTAGAAGAAAATACTTGCATAATCTTGAAATATTAGATGCAAGGATCCATTCATGTTATAAGTCACAACACTTATGGTTCAAAATGTATAGTAGATTCTGGTTCTGCATTCTGGCTTGAGAATCTCTTTGTAACATAACAAATTATATGGGAAACATATGAGGGCTGCTAGAAATGTTTTATCTAGAAAAAGTCTTTAAACAATTGTTGAACATGGATCTGCACAAGCACTTTTTCTTCTCTTTATTTAACCTGTATAAAGTCAGCACATAATGGAAATTACAAAGCATTTATCTCTGTTTTTAAGCACTTTTAGGCTGCGGGTTGAAAGACTGCAGGGCTTGTTCTGTCATGCCAATGGATATCTCTTAACTGAAAACTACCTTGTAGATTCTCCACTATTGAAATTTCTCTGTGTAATTCAGCTCAGCCAAATTGTCAGCCTCAGTATTTAACTAGTCCACCAAAAGAGAATGTTAATCAGGTCCTAGCCTCTGGCAGGCGCTGCTGGGAAAGCACTGTTTGCAAAATTTATGTCTCTGTACATTGTTGCAAGTTCAAATATACTGTTCCATAGGATCTGGGCACTCAGTACAAAAGGGCACATTGAACTAACAGGCTTGTCTCTCTTCTTTTCATCCAATATGGCTTCAGGAGTTGAAGAATATATTTGTTTTCTTCCTCAACTCACTTTTTATAGCTACTCCCTTTTAAAGCTATTTGGGGAAAGGTAAATTTGGCAGATTAAATTAACCAAACAGAATACTCATCTTGGATCATTGATATACTTCCTAAACATAATTATTTGGAAGACAATCCTATTTTACATCTAAGAAGCCTGTGTAGTCACCAAGGTTCTTATCAAGATCAGCAAAGCCATCATCCATGTGCCCAGGAATCTAGAAAATACGAACTAAAAAGCTGGAAGGCATTTCTTTTCCATTTGCAAGTTGCAACAGTAAACTTGCTGGTTCAATTTGAACATTCCCATTTTTATTTTGCTGCTTTTTTTTAACTGAATACAAGTCTTTATTTTAGTGCCATTCTCAGTTTCCTCATGTCAGATTTTCCCACCAAATGTACACATTTGTCAGTTTGGGCGTCAATATATTATCATGATATAAAATACTTGTCAGCGATGCATATTGTATGCATAAAGAATGCATAAAGGAAAAATGGGAAGATTGAAACCATTCACATTGACAACATAGAGAAATAGAAAGGGCATCCATCCATTGGACCAGGATGTAAATGAAAAGGCATTTTTATTGCGAGGAAACATAAAAGAGGGGTTATTTGTTGCATTTTTAGGTCATCCTTCCTTCAAGAAACTTTAGGAGTTATGGTCAAGTTTTCCAACCTCAATTTTATCCTCAAAACAAGCTTCTGAGAGAGGTAAGGCTAAGAAAGAGCAACTGGCCTAAAGTAATAGAAAAGAGTAAGAGCCCAGTAGCACCTATAAGACGAACAAAATTTGTGGTAAGGTATGAGCTTTCGTGTCTCATGAAAGTTCATACCCTACAACAAATTCTGTTAGTCTTATAGGTGTTACAGGACTCTGGCTCTTTCCTACTGCTACAGACAGACTAACATGGCTACCCATCTTGGCCTAAAGTAACAGGACCAATATTTTCAATAGATTAAATTTCAAAGAGCACCATTGGCTTTGTTCCCTGACTTGCCAGCCTCCAGGTTGGGGCTGGAAATCTCCCAGAATGACAACTGATCTCTAGCTGATAGATACTAATTCCCCTGCAGAAAATGGCTGCTTTGGATGGTAGACTGTATGGCATTATACTCTGTTGAGGTCTCACCTCCTTCAAGCCCCACCCTAATCAAACTCCATTCCTAAAACCTTCAGGAATTTACAAAGCAGGAGTTGGCAGCCTACCTAGCCTAATAAACAAAGGGTTCTTTAACATGCTATTTTCTAATGTGAGAAGCAACAGAGGTTGGGAAGAAGGTGTAGCGATAAAATATTCAATTTATAGACTTCCCTTGTATTTTATGGTGTTAAGGAATTGGTAATTGTTCCCAAGGATCACATGACCTTAGTTTGTTCTAGAACAGCACATAAATACTATTCTACAAGATATTTTCATTGCTGTTCATACTGAAATTGTTTGAAGTTATTCCTCATTCTAGTAGTCTTCCTCTATGGACCCAATGTCTCACCCCTAAGCATCTCAATGGCCACTACCATTCTTGATCTTTGCTGATGCATAGAAGCTAAGGTACATAACAAGGACTTCAAGTATACAGACTGAAGGGGAATTAAACAACCTTTTGATTGTGTCTCAGGTAGGAGAAAGCAGCTGAAATGTTTAACGTTGTGTGGGCAGGCTGTCCTTGGGATCAAAAATTATACTAGGAAAAAGAAAACCTTTGGGTGCTATATTTGGCCCTAAGACCTCCAGCTGCCTCATAAAATTAGATAGACCTAACATTGTTTGTTGTAAAGTGCAATAAAAAGGGTCTCTCTTGGTGTCTCATCTTGTTACCAAGCACAGTATTTCACTCTCTGGGCATCTGTTGTGAATTCCAGAAGCAATGTAGCTGCTGGCTGGCTGCCTTCAGTGCTCTAACATCACATTACATAATGTACTTTATTTAGCAGACAGTTGGCTGAGCTGATAAAAATATCTGCATTGATTTGGAACCATTTGCCTAACAGAAATCAGCAAGACTTGTATTGACACTTCTGTGTAGCAAGCAGAGTATTAAAGCTGTAGGGATTTCACAACTTGCATGTTGAAATAGCATCACTCCTGAATTCATGCTTCTGAATTTATGCTAATCATTCTACTTTAGCATCACTGTGACATCCTCTCATTCTCACAGCACTTTTAAATGCCCTTGGCATTTGAACCATAACTATAGAGAGGGTGAAACAACATGTGAACCTACCCAACCACTGTGGTCATCTTCAGAGGCTCTCTTTCAGATGCCCCTGACATCTGAGATTAGGTTGGTGGCAACCCAGGACAGGGCCTTCTCAGCAGTGGCACCAAACTCTGGAAATTTCTCCACAAGGATATTTGCTTATCCCCTTCTGTTGCCATCTTCTGCCACTGAGTGAAGGCTTTTTTGTTTGGCATTCCCTCAGTGATCACTCTTCCTTCCCCAATGTTTTTAACTGTTGTTTTTATATTTTATATTTATTTGAAATTGTTTTAATGATGCATTTATGTGTTTCAATGGCTTTTAAGATGATATTTTAAGTTGCATGTTTAAAATTTGTTAGCTGCTTTGTGATTGCTTAACAAATTTGGTGGCACTGTGAGAGCAGAAAGGCTGGGTAAAAATCTTGTAAATAAATAAATAATAAAGAACTAAATAAAAATCGTAAGTGGCTGTCACACTTCACTTCAATGGCTCTGCAGGGGGTAACTGCTGCCAAAATCAGTAACTTAGGTCATCCCATCCTTTCTTCTATGGCAAGAGTGAGTAAATGAAAACATGAGATTTACATTATCATTACCTGAGTGCAACCAATGAAGAAGAGCAAATGCCCTAAACAAACAAACAGTCATACTGCACATTTTTAATGTTATCACTGAAAAGAAGTGAATATGGAAGTGCTATTTTCATTAACACCCATGCCTCTCCCATAACAGATATGGAATACATAGATATGCTATCATTTTAAAGTGTTAAATCAGTAAAACAGAAAAATCATTTTTTTTGAAGCTTGGCATCCAATGAAAAAATATAGAGACCATTGGCCCCTAGAGAATTGTTCAGGTCCTATATAAATATGAAAAGTAGACATGATTTGGAGTAGAAGGGGTAGATCCCTATCCCACCACACACTAAGCAAATTCAAGCTCCAATGCACTCTCTCTATCAAAATGCTAACAGCAACTCTCTCCCTCTCCACTGTCTGCAAACTAAGCCAGAGCTGGGAGCCCCCTCCCTCCTGCTCTTTGCTCCCTTGTAACAAATGTGGAGCTCCACACTTGAAAGGAAGACCTGCCTATCAAGCTAAATTGGGCTTGGCTTGGGGTTTCCAGTGCAACAGCAGGAGTTCAGACAGAGTTCAGACAATCCCTGCCTAAATTGCAAAGGGAATTGATTGCAGGTTCCAGACTGTCTGGCTTGACTAACAGCAAGACGAACAGCAACAAACGAGGCTTGCAACAACCACCTGTTCATTTATAAAGGGGCCTCCCAAACAGCTTGTTCACGAACATCAGATTGGGCTTTTCGTGGCTTTTTTTGGTTCATATCGTTGTTCATGCCAATCTCTAATTTGGAGTCTTTTCTGCCAATATTTTGACTTTTGATCTTATTAATATAAGATATGGAACATTACATACTAAGATAAACAAAAGGGCAGATCTCTTATCAAATGACCTTACCATCAGCAGTGATAGAGACAACAAAGGAATAGGGGAAATACGGAATGGATGTGGTCAAAGGTAAGAAGATACACTTATTCATCCTATTTTAAATTTACTGGGACAGTCGCTAGAGTGTTTAGTAGGTATTATTACAAAATATCTACATATTTTAAATGAGTACAGATTTATATGGAACTACATTCCTCTGTGTGGCAAGTGGCTGCTTCCTTATTCTTCTGATGTGCTCTAGTTAACTCCTGTTTGCTCTGTTAACTCTAGTTATGCTCCTGTTTGCTCCTGATAACAGTCAAGCTGCAGCATTTTGCACTAATTGGAGCCTCCTAGTTAACTTAGATGGAAGACCTATGTATAGAGCACTGATTAAAAAACCTTAAGGAGTAAAACTGAGACCAGAAAGCAAATGTATGCACAGTGGTCTCAACTCTACCATCCACTCTTTCTTAAGCACTAGACAGAAGTTTTTCTTCTTCCTAGATGGAAGAATTATTCATAAATGTTTTTCTTCATTTTGTCAATGAGCAGAAAAATGATATTGTTCTTCTATGATGTCCCATTTATTCTTGTTCTGAATAGAAGTGTTGTGAAGTATGCAGATCTGGTCTCCTATCTTATCCTAGTATAAGGTGGAAAAATGGAGATAATATGTAACCATACAATTGGCAAAACACAGAAACACCTAGAATAGGTATACCTGTTTCTGGAAATTAAAGATAGAGTATCCTTCTTGTGTATAGACCTCTTTGCTCCCCCATAAGCACCTTTTCTGAGTTAGTGGAGTTGCTAGCAGACATGGTGTTGGAACCATGTTTTGCTGTGACTTTCTGTAGAGTGTATATTGGCGGAAAATGTATGGTGTTCCTGTGTAATGCATGAAATGGCCTTGAGTGTGAAAAAATAGGCTATAGTGGCATGATAGTCACTGTTTTTCCTTTGAAAAACCATATGCAACTTCACAGTGTAGTACGGTGACCTATTATTTATTTATTTATTTATTTATTTATTTATTTATTTATTTATTTGTCTGTCATTTATAGTTCACCTTTCTCACTGAGACTCAAGGCAGATTACACAGTATGAGATAGTACAATCAGTATCAAGAACATTTCAGTACAGTATCAAGGACATTTCATAAACAATACCATAGGGTAAATAGATACAAGTTTAAAAGACATAAAATTAGCAAGAATCCAATGCAAGGCAAGAATCCAGTACTGAAGCAAAAACATAATCAATTCTAGGACTAACATTAGACACCATGGAGCAACAGATAATATGTAAGGCAATATAATGATGAAGTCTATGGTCCCTAACTCATTAGCGAAGCACCTGAGACTCATCCCTACAATACAGCCCTCCCATTTGAGTAAAAAGCCTTTTTGAATAGTTCAGTTTTGCATCATTTATGAAAAGCCAGGATAGTGGGGGCTCTTCTGACTTCCTTAGGCAGGTCATTCCACAGGATAGGAGCCACCACAGAGAAAGTCCATGTATGGGCTGCTGCTGACTTCACCTCTGTGCAGCCTGGAACCTGCAGGAAACCCTGTTCAGATGAGCAAAGCTGCCATGGAGGAACATAGGGAAGGAGGTGGTCCCATAGGTATGCCGGACCAAAGCCATGAAGAATTTTATGTAATAATGAATACCTTGAACTGAGCACAGTAACTGATGGGTAGCCAATGGACTGTAGGATGTTCATGCTCCTGTTTGCTCCTGATAACTGTCGAGCTGCAGTATTTTGCACTAATTGGAGCCTCCTAGTTAACTTAGATGGAAGACCTATGTATAGAACATTACAATAGTCAAGCCTTGATGTTACCATAGCATGGGTCCAAGTGGCCAGGTCAGCCACTTTTTGAATAAGCTTCAAGGAGCTTTGTGTTCCACACTCCTACAGCTGCTATCATGGGACATGTGTCTGGGATTATAAAATCTCCCAAGGCATTTTGGAATCTAGATGGATCCATGAGACTTTGTGGGCAAATCATTTTAACTGGACCCCCAATTTTGTGAGGAGTTAGGGCTATATTCACTTTTGCCTTCAGCAGATGATGGTCTGACCATGGTCAATATACACTCTACAGAAAGTCACAGCAAAACATGGCTCCCGGACAGATTCGTTTGTAAATACATCTTTGTTCTGTTTGCACTTTGCATTTATGTCTGTCTGTAAAATAGCTTACATTTAAATCTAATGTATGTGAAGCAGCCAAAGAGTCATTCTTCTAGAAACTGAGATCAAACTATGTAGGTAGAAAGCATGTACTTAGTAACATTCAACACATGATAGTCTTGCAGACTGGAAATTAGCATTTGTGGAATCCTTCCCTACAATTATTTCTTGCCAGGAATTAAGATGTTGTTTGTTTTACTGTTTTTTGATGAATTATTATTTAACAATAATGGGTTAAATCTTCTGCAAGAAAGAGGGAGGTGATTTTCACCAGTTGTGTCTTCTCATTGCAAACTCCCAGTACACTACTCATGCTGCTATTGAGGATCCACTGTTCCCTAAAAGGAAAGTTATGGGAAGCTCAGATGGCTGGAGCAGAAGAGGGGAGACAGGAAAAATCTGTGAAGTTCTGAGAGCCGGTCTGCCCAGCCAGGCAGTGAGTCTTTATTTAAACATTGCATGCATATGCAAGGAACAATGACCAAGGAAAGAGATGTTTGTCTGTGCTGATCCCCTGCTTAATCAGTTATGGACAGAGACAGGGAAACTGCACGTAGCCAAAAGACACTTTGCATTGTTAAGCTTTTAGAGCATCAGCAGAGCTGAGTGCCCTTTGGTCAAGGCAGGTGTGCCTAACCGTTGACCTCTTCCTATATCCCACTCATTTTTCTTTTCTTTAAAGCAAACATTCCTTTTCAGTATCTAACTCTAAGCCAGATTCAACATCAGAAGTTTGCAGTTTGTAATAATGCCGTTGTTTGGCTAAAGCTTTGGCCTGAGGGGCCATTAAAGGATACATGTGAGGTTGTTTAGCAATCACCCTCGACCCCATAGTTACAAGAGCAGGGAGACACTGTAACAGGCAACAAATTAGAATTAAACATGCTAAAAACCCAATTCCGTATTGGACAAGGAGACCAAGCCATCTGGTAGGCAGCCAGGACCATAATGAGGCCCACCAGGAAGGCAGCAGATCTTGCTTAATATCAGAAGCTAGGTTATGTAAATTGTTCAACTGAACAGATATTTTTTGTGAATTATCAGATACATTAAAACAACACATATTCTTAACAGATTCACAACCTTGATGGTGAAGCAACAGCAAATAATCAATGGCAGCGTGATTGTCCAAAAGAGCACAGTGGAGCTCTATGAGCTCAGCATTCAGGGCGGTAATTGCAAAAGAAGTTGTGTTTATTGTCTTTGCCAGGCTGCAAGCCATTTTGCTAAGAGTTTGATGGTTCACAATGGTGAGCGCTGGAATGCTGACAAGAGAGGCTGCAAGGGCCATGGCCTCTGCATCGCTTAGGAAATTCACCATAGAGTCACAGCTGGAATCTAGTGTAGTGGCCCAATGGCTTCGATTGGGAGTTAACAAATCTTCTTTGGTGGGGAGTATGGGACATGTGAAAACCCTGCACAGTGAGGGCAAGCAGACACAATGGCTTGGGCTTCTGATGGAGGAATATTAAATAACTGAGTGAGGCCCTTGGCGTTTTGGTGAAAAAATTGATGACTGGAAATGGGATCAGAAAACAGAGAATGGACCTCTTTGTCAGCATGGGCATGGCCTTCCGATAAAGGTCCAGGCAATGACGTATGACTGCGGATATGGGCAACATGAAAGGGATGAGAACGCAGTTCAAGGAGAGATTTCAAAGTAAGAAACAGAGCCATAAGATTAGAATCGATATGGGGTGCCAGATAAGCACCGGGAAGGCAGCTAATTAGCTTGCAAACATAGTGTGAATCAGAGATAAGATTGAAAGGTTGATGGGCAAAGGTATGAAATGCGAGAATAGCCGCAGCAAGCTCAGCTCGCTGGGGAGAGGCCTGGTTCTCTGAATATTTAGTAATCCAGTGACCCTCGCTCTGGTAAACAATGGCTCCTCGGGAGCGGCCACCATCAGAAAAAACTGTGACCGCTGCGTGCACAGGCTGAGGAGACTGAAGAGACTGAAGGAAAATAGGTGCTGACTGCAGAAGAGAAAAGCGGTGATCTTTAGGTAAATGAAAGAGGATTTCTCCCACAAAGTCAGCAAGAGCAATTTGAAACTGCAGAGAAGTATGCAGGAGGTGATTGAAATCATGTTTAGGAAAAGGCATAGTGATAGACAGCAAATCATGACCAGTGTGCTCAACAGCACGCTCTCGTGCCATAGCACAGAGATCAGCCGTGGCATGAGGATACAGAAGGACATTTTGGTGAGAGCCATGAGAGAGAGACAACCATCCTACAAGAAAGACCTGCCCATGATGCAGCATTCCCCAAACTCCAGTGGGCGTTTGGGGAGTGGGAAGGAGGAAAAGGCGGAGGCCATCAAGCCCCACAGGGACTCTGTTTACACACTGTTGACCTAAAATCTCATTTACCTTTTGCAAAGCTGCCTGAGCTTGCAGGGGAACAGTAATAAGATCACTGGGATGTTTCGCAGTAGTAAGTAAGGAAAACAATGGGCTCAAAAGACTGGTAGGTAAAGAAAAATAAGGTCACGCCCAATTAAGGGTGCCTAGGAGTTGCTGCAAAGCAACGAGGGTAGGCGGAGACGGAAGCTTTAAAAAAGGAACCACGGGAGCAGCAAAGGAGCAAAGCATCCGATGCCCAAGATAGGTATAAGGCTCCACAACTTGCACCTTTTCAGGGGCCACAATAAGGCCAAAATGTTGGAGAGACTGAGTAAGGTCTCCTAGCCACCCCGGTGGAACCTGGGGCGCAGCCACCAGGATGTCATCCATAAAATGGTAGACAAGAGCCTGTGGATGCTTTTCCCGAAAACGGCATAACGCCCGGTCAACAAAATGTTGCCACAAAGTGGGGCTATTCAACATACCCTGGGGTAAGACCTTCCAGTGGTAACGTTGGGTGGGAGCCTGATGATTAACCACCGGCACTGTAAAGGCAAATTTCTCCCGATGTGCCTTACAGAGTGGGATTGTAAAAAAGTAATCTTTAAGATCTACAATAAGTAATTGAAAATCATGAGGAATAAGATTAGGATTTGGAGTCCCACACTGCAGGGGACCCATAGGTTGAATGCAGGCATTGATAGCACGGAGGTCATGCAACGTACGCCATTTGCCACTTTTCTTTTTGATGACAAAAACAGGGGTGTTCCATGGGCTAGTCGTTGGTTCAATGTGACCAGCGGCTAGCTGCTCAGAAACTAAAGAGCGTAAAGCAGAAAGTTTGTCCAACGGGAGAGGCCACTGATCAGTCCACACAGGCGCATTCGCGAGCCACTTGAGGGGGAGAGCAGTGAGAGACATTTCATTCACCCACTGTGACAATAGTGCCAAATTGGCTCAACAAGTCTCGTCCCCACAGATTAACATGAATATCAAGAACATAAGAGCGAAACTGCACCCTTCTACCAGAATCAGGAAGAGAAGCAGAAAGAAAATGTACACTTTGTTGAGCTCCCTGTTTGCCCCCTACACCCCAAACACTGGGACAGGCCTCTAGAGGCCACTCAGGGGGCCACTGCAAGCGGCTGAGAACATCAGCTCCAGTATCAATAATACCTTTAAACTTACGGCCTTGGATAAAAATATGTTGCTGAGGGCATGCAGAAGAGATAGTGGTAGTCAGTCCTACCAGTGAATCAGCGAAGGTAGACCCAAAACCTCCCGTGCCACACTCATGGTCAGGTCCCCCTGCAGGCAAGACATAGGAGACAAGAATTAACTGAGAGGGTGCAGAATTTTGAGGCAAGGTTTGAGGCAAATTAGTCCACAGTTGCATTTGTATGACTCCTTCATAATCAGAGTCAACAACCCCAGGGACTACAAAGATTTCCTTTTTTTCCACTAGAGGAGCAAGGTAAGATCAGGCCCAGATGGCCAGGAAGCAAAGGACCAGGGAGCTTAGAAGGTGCAACTTGCACTTCTCCGGGGAACTGGAAAGTAAGATCAGCTTATAGGAAAAGATCAATCCCTGCACTGCCTTTAGTGGCACTTGGGGAATTGAAAATAGTAGAATTAGGCAAGGATTCTAGCCCAGACTTGCTTCTGTTTGGACCGGGGCCAGAGACGGGCCCGTCCGGGAGTTTCCCGAGCAGCACTTACTAGCCCAATGAAATCCCTTGCCGCATTTGGGACATTTGGTTCGAGGCTTTCCTTTCCCAGTTGGGCTGGTAGGTTTTGGTTTTACACCTCCACCCCCAGGAGCCCGGCATTCTGCTTTAAAATGACCAGGCTTGCTGCAGTTAAAACATTTCCCCCCAGGCTTTACACCCTGGCGGATAGCAGCAGCAAGCAGAGAGGCTTGATGTGAGGGAGTTTCTATATCTTGGCAAGCTCTAATCATTTCTGCCAACTCCGGTTTTTTTCCCAGACCTGTGATAACCCTTCGGCATTCAGAGGTAGCATTCTCTTTAGCTAATTTAATCAACAGCTCCTCTTGGGCTTCAGCGTTATCAACTTGACGCTTAAGGGCTTCCTGCAGGTGATTGATAAAATCTGGGTAAGGCTCTGTGGCTTTCTGGCGAATGCTTGAAAAGGTCTGAGATGGCTTGCCAGAAGCTGGAACCCGCTGGAAAGCATGATAAGCACATTGCGAAGCGACCTCCAGCATAGCTGCAGGTAAGGCTATCTGATGATTAGGATCACTAAAATTTCCTGCCCCATAGAGTTGCTCAGCAGTGTAAGCTCCACAGAATTGGCGCCTCTTAGTACACACTGTTGGCGGAACTCACTTTCCCAAACCACATATTGTGCAGGAGTTAAAAGCATGCGAATCGTGGTTTTCCAATGCTCCGGAACTAGGGTATGATTACGTGTGACAGCCTCAAGCATGCCTTGTACATAACCGCTTTGCAACCCCACATCTCGAATAGCTTTCCTTAACTCAGTAAGAACACAATAAGAGAGAGGCTTATATTCCACAATCTGGTGGCCCTGATCATCCACCTGATCAGTAACATGAACTGGGCAGATAGCAAGCATTTCAGTTAATTCTGCCACATCCTCGGATTTTGCCTGCCTGAGCTCACGTTCCAGAACCTCTCGCACAAGGCGCCTTGGGACTCCTCCAGCGGAAGCTGGATGATTAAAATCTTTACCGGGGGGCGCAGAAGGTTGGGGAGGGGAGGGGGAGCTGAGCGGTGCAGGAGGAAGCAATTGCACATCAGCATATTTTGGTGGGTATTCCTGAGACAATTGAGCAGTTGTGGGAACGGGTGTGAACTTTGACACTGCATGCTGGCATTGGTGCCAGGTATGCAACAAATCTACATTAGCTCGTGGCGGGGTATGAAGAATCCAGCCAATTTTCTCCCAGTCCTTGAGGTGGAGAGAACCCTCCTCAGGGTACCAAGGGCACAGCTTATTAAGTTGCTGAAACAAGGAGCGAAGTTGACTAGAAGTCAACCCGACTTCTGAACCAGGAACCGGAGTTCCTCTAGATGCCTGTGCTGGGCATGTGAGAATTGTCCTCCCATACTCACCAATGAAGGGGTCACGTATACAGTGACAAAGGAGTGCACTCAAGGGGCCTATGCCAGGCGTTGATGAGCGGGGTCCCTGTTCGCGGCGCCAGATGTAGGAATCACGCGACACAGGGTGAAGTTCTGAGAGCCGGTCTGCTCAGCCAGGCAGTGAGTCTTTATTTAAACATCGCATGCATATGCAAGGAACAATGACCAAGGAAAGAGATGTTTGTCTGTGCTGATCCCCTGCTTAATCAGTTACGGACAGAGACAGGGAAACTGCATGTAGCCGAAAGACACTTTGCATTGTTAAGCTTTTAGAGCATCAGCAGAGCCGAGTGCCCTTTGGTCAAGGCAGGTGTGCCTAACCGTTGACCTCTTCCTATAGATAATGAAATATTTTCCGTCTTTTTTAAGGAGCATTTGCTCCATTTATATTCCACATTATATCTTTGTAATCCATACTTGGGTTTTAATTATTATCAGAGTCCATCCCATCTTATTTTTTCTGGCCCAGTGAAAGTTGTGGAGCTTCTGGAGCTTCTTCTAGGTCTTCCTTGTATCTTTCCGGAAATTCTTTTGCCTTTGAATTGAAATCAACCTAAATCTCTGTTGTTTAAAGGTAAAAATCATTCCTTCTAGTTTATCCCATCTGAATTTGATTTTCTTCTATTTTAGCTTCTCAGTTAAGAAGGCATAGTCTCTATGTTTCCTCAAAATTTGAGTGGTATGTCCTTTAGTACAATAACTGGCGCTTCCTGTATAGTCAATTTCTTCTTATAATGTTGTTGTAAACTTGATCTTTTATTGACTTTCTGACAAAATGCACCATGATATCCTTTGGGAATTTATTCTATATCGTATATCTGGTAGGAATTCTATACACTTTATCCAATTCCATCTCTACTCTTGGGATGTCCCATTGCATAAATTCCACTAGGGCATCTACTACCCTATATCAAACATCTTCGTCTCATATTTCCTCCATGTCTCTCAGCCGAAGCACATATTCTTTCTCCCTTTGTTCCAATAAGGCAAAATTGTCTTGGTGTTTCTCAGATTCTTTGTCAAGTATTGCTGTTTTGCTAAGCAAAATCTGCACTTGGTTCTTCAGCTCCTTTACCTCCTCAAAGGTTTTTTTAACAGCCCTTTCAATATTTTTAATTTGCTTTGTAAGGACTGTTTTGAATTTTGTAAAATTATCTTCCATTTTATTCTCAAATGAATCTAGTTTATCACTTAGTTGATCCACAAGTTTCTGCATCAGATCTACAAGTGTCGAGCTTTCTATTGAACCTAATCTTTTTCTTGTGCCTTGAGACAATATTCCACTGGGTAGCCACTGTGTGGCTATGTTCCTCTAGAAATAATCTGTGAGGCCATTTTGCATATAATTAGACGTCTTTTGTTTTTTTTGTCCAGTTTCCAGAGATTTTTACTCATCTTAGTTCAGCATTACTCATCTTAGTTTATATTTTCAAAAGACTTTCAAGGTCATAACTTCAGCTTTTACTTCTAATACAGAGACTTTAACAGTCCAGCAAAAAAAAAAAAAAACACTTCCCCAAATATAAAATCACAAATTATAGAGACAAAACTTTTGGACTCTTCTTAGTCCATTAAAAGATCTTTCCTTCTCATATAAACTTTAAAAGCTTCCTGCTGGTACAGTATTATTGCTCAGTCACAAAAAAAGAAGAAGAAACAGAGGAAACATCCAGAAGAAGCAGAATATTATCTCAACACATAGTAAATAAATGTTCTAAATGTTCTAAGTTCTAAGAAGCATGAAGATTAAGACTCCAAGAGTGCTTGCCTTTGGATTCAACACAGGTGGGAGTTGATGTATCTTTCCATCTCCCCAAAACAGCTCTCAACTTCCAGTCATCACCCAGCACAGACCTGGACAGTAAAACTTTCAGTAGAACTGTCAACAGGAACCCATGTGGATAAACTCTCAATCTCTCTTTATCCAGAGTGATTTATCAACTGGAGCACCTCTCCAGTTGCTAATTAAAACTGCATTGCCTCTCCCCTGCCGGGAAAGCTTTCAGGCAGTCATGCTCTCAGGTCACGTGTCCATTATAGTTGATATTTTATGTTTGTCTATTTATAAATTGAAATAAAATATATCTAAACAAATATATTGTAACTATTCATATGCTAAATACCATCTGAAAAGTCAGTTTACATCATGGGAAACATTGTCATCCATGACAGCCAGTGGGATGTATTAAGTTAGGACCAGGGAAACCTAGGTTTAAAAGAGGGGGAACCATTAAAATTACTTGGAGTTCCTTGGGAGAAGTGTGGGATAAAAATGTGATATATAGAAAAGAAACATCTAATGCTTGAAAATAGTGATCTTCCTAATAGTCATCATGCAAAAAAAAAAAATAGTCATCATGCCCCCCTCCCCAAGTGGCTATTCTATATAACGTGCAATATTTTCCTTACATTGGTAACAGTGGTTGCTCATGGTCAAAATAAAAGGCAGAGACCAGGTTGGGGTAGAAACAAGGGCCACTTTATTATTTACAACATAACATAATCTGTCATTGCAGCAAGGGATCTAACTGCAGTACAGGTCAAGCCCTGGGGTCCCCCTGGATCTCTGCCTTGACCTGTCTGGGAGAACCCCCACTGCCCCAGGGGTGTTCCATCCAAAGGATGGCTGGGACCCGGTGGCCAGACAAATGGTTCCCCTTTAAAGCGCTAACCCCCCCAGCAGTGGAGACTGGGGGCAGCCTTGTCCAGGGGTCCCACCAGGCAGTCTGCCCTCACAGCTGGAAGCCATACAGCCTTATCAGCCGCTTCTGACAGACTCCAAATTCCCGACTAACAGGAATGTGCCAAGGGGGTCAACAGCCCACTCATTTTATCCTATCCTCCCAGTGGCCAAACTATTTACAATACCTCCACAACACCTCAATTAATGACTCCTGCAGTGCAAGGTAGGTGAAAAACAACTCCCCTGTACAGCGAATTAAGGAAGAAGAAAAAAATCCTACCTGGCCCTAATAAACAGTGACCAGCTAATCCTGCACTGCACATAGGGAGAGGTGGGTGAGCTGAGCATGCAGTGACAACTGAAGGCTGGAGGGGCAGAGCTGGCTTATAAGCCCTTGTCTCCACCCCCCCCCCCCCGCCCCGCCCCCAGCCAGTGCCTGAATGCCCAGGAAGAGGCCAGCTGCCTTTTCCCCTTCCGGGGTGGCAAACCTGCCCCCCGGCCTCAGCAGCCTAGTCTTCCGTCTGGAAGGGCTGCATATAATTAGTATGATGATAGTTCCAGTGGTTTCTATCTGCTAAGCAAGGAATCTTCTATTGTAGGAGCGTTGCTTCTGCTGTTGGAAGGAACCTAAGGATTCTTCCTTTAATGGAAAATTGCTCTCTTAGTGGGAGAAGAACTGATACAGCAGATAAGATGATTTGACAACTGTTGCCATCAATTTCTATGCAAGACCTGGATCAAGATGGAGTCAGGAGGTTTCAGTTCTATTATTAGAGGCATTATGAAAGACATTGGTGTGCCACAGCATCCTGAAATGTACAGTGGGTGATATTTGACTGGATTTCAGTATACTTTCCAACAATCATTTTTCTCAATAGTTTGCTTAGTTACTTAACAGTCTATATCATCATAAATAAAATTAACTTCGGCCATTTCCACACTTCCTTATTTTCATGGGAGGTTAGTGCTGCTGTGCCATTCAGGACACATGTTTCTACACTTTCCCACAAACCATCCGCGAACATCCCATCTCCCCCTCAGGAAACTCCCATGATTAATTCATTCTCCCTTTCTGCATTTTTTCCTGGTACGCACAGGTTTTTGCTGCTTTTCCCACAACTCGTGAGAAACCTTTGTTCTGATATTTTTTTAAAACCATCACAAACGGGACATTTCCCCTCCCTTCCTGTTTTATTTGCCTGATTCCCGCCCACAATCCGTTTGTGCCCGTTTGTATTTTCTTTTTAAGGGTTAGACTTGTGCTACTGCATTTGGTGTTTTGCCCCTGCTCATTGGAAAATAATTTTTTAAGGGACTAGAATTGTGCAATTGCGTTCAGCCGTAAACAGACTATGTTTTCTGGTCCCCCCGCCCCCCAAGATCTCTCAGTTGCTGTGATGGAGTCTGCTACCTCTTGCCCTCAGAAGCAAAAAAAAAAAAAAGGCATTCCTGGGATTACAGCAGCGCTGATGACACAGCACCATCCAGAGAAAATAGCGCCATTTACAGCAGCGTGGGGACAAAGAGAAGCGGGACAGTAGTGGTATATTAGTGTATATTAGTGCGGGTGAACTTCTGTGTGTACAAACCTGCGAAAAAACGGAATGTGATATGGTGAAAGAGGAGCGCGAAAATAAGATAGTGTGGAAACAGCCTTCATCTCTTTATGTGAAACAGAACTAGTGTTCTTGACAATGTATGTCAGCTGATGAGCTAAAACATAAATGAAGCAAACAATTGTGTTGGGCTCAAAATATTGAAAATATGGTAAAAATCAAAGTGAGAGACAAATAGAAGAAATAAACTTTGTGAGTAAACAGCAGCCATCTCTATATTTCCATGGTTCTGGAAACAGAAGGTACAGCCTCATCCAAAGTATAGGTTGATTCCACAAAAGATTTCTGTAGTTAGGTTGGTGGTGGTGATGATTACCAATTCCCCCCTCTCTTGGCAGACCTCCAGTTCCCACAACATACATGTTCCTGGGGGTCTTCGGTTCCCTTGGATACTTTTGGTGGATTACAACACTGTATTTACTTATAAGCAAGACCTCTTAATTTCAGGGAAATGTGCATAGTGTTGTGTAACATTATATCATATGTTTCTATGCATTTTGAGCCCAAGAGCTCTCTGTTCACATGTTGTATTAAAAATGCAGTTATATATTTTTGTAGAGACGTATACAAGCATACATAGTATTTTTAAATGCATCAAATTCTTTCAAAATTGGCTTTTGACAAATCTGTGATGCTGTCCTAGGATGCCCTTGAAAATAGATTAAGGGATTTTCTATGTAAGATATGAATATACACTCTCATGCTGAAGGGGTTCTGAAAAACCTTCATGGAAAAACTGGTTCTGAATAAAATAGAGAGGGAATGTATCTATCTGAATCTTTAAAAGTAACACAAATAGCTCAGGAACGGATGAAAAGCTTAACCTTTATTGTGACGTGATAAGGATCAGAGGGAAGGAATCAGCCTCAACAGTGTTCATAACATTGGTGCTTTGCCCCATGCTTTGCTTTGTTTCATTGAAAAAAAATTGCTTTCTGTCTTGGGAACACTCTTTTCTTCTCTGTGCATAAAGTCAAGGTATCAAATTTAAAAGCAAAAAACAACAAAAGCACTATTCCTTCTGATAACAGTGGGGTTTTTTTTCTCAGGCTTTAGAATGAAGCAGTAGCAGACATTATTGCCAGAGACTGAATTTTATCTGATGTACATACTCTGAAAGAAATGAAACTTTCTTCAGCTAAGCTTTACTGAGAGGACTGCTCAGAGGAGGTGGAAGGCAGAAAAGGAAGCTGCTGTATGTTACATCCTTTTTTTAACACTCATTTTTGCCTCTGAGGCAGCTCCCAATATGATTAACAAACAGGAGCCACAGGCATCTGGATGTGATATTATCAGGGAATGAAAAGAAAGCAGAAAAGCAGCCGCAGGAGCGAAATAAAGCCTTTTTGAATGGTTATTTTCTACCTGCCATAATCTTTCAGGATCTCAACACTTTGGGTTCTGATACATGATGTGTCAGACTGTTTCCTTCATGCAGTTTTTACTGCATATTTTAATCTTTTATTTACCTTTTTCATGTGACATTTTATTGATGACAGGATTTAGCTTTGCCAGGGTGGCAGAGGACAAGGGGGAGGAAACAACAAGCCCACTTTCTTAGGCTTGTGCTAGAACCACACCAACCTTCAAAGCATTTCCCCCAAGACTTGGTTCTGATGTTGCAATCCTAAGCATAAATGGAAGTTAAAATTAGACTTACTTGTATGCAAGACAGTTATGTTTGTTATTAAATGTTGAACTTGAACTTGAACTTGTTATTAAATGAATGTCTCATTAATTACTGACTACTAAAGAGAGATGTTTAGATGGAAAACTAAGGAATGGTGTCATACATAAATGTACATATTACATAATACTGGGCTTCAATCCTTGTACGGGCCACAAATTTATCTGGACATGGTAGAAAAAATACTTTATGGATTGGTCAAAAACATTTAGCTTTCCTCTTGCATAAGTGTGAACCTAAGTTGTTCTACATTATTCCTGATAATTAAATTTGTATGATCCCTCATAAAAGCACTAGACCAACCTGAAAGAATCCTGCTCCAAATCTATAGTTTTTTTGATGTTCTAGTACTACAGTGTATTGCTCACAATGTGATATAGTTTAAAGAAACTCTTTCTGCTAGTCTAGTGCACCTTCCTGCTTGTCCTCCCCCCACAGCAAGATAATTAGTGAATGTACAAGCAGGCAGTGCTGCCCCTGCTCTTCCATGTTCTTACTCACTCATGTACCTTCAGGCCCAGAGGAACAGTGTAGTCCATAGGGGTATCAGGCTGGCAGCTGGAGAGGGGAGCAGGAACTTCCCAGGGTGTGCACATGCCCCCATTGTCTCTGGCCAATGAAGTTACTTCCAGCATAACCTGGGTGTGATAGCACTGTGCCAGGACTGATTCTTTAACAAATGTCTCAAACCAAAGTTTTTTTGGCCAGCTGTTAAAGAATCAGCCCTGGCATGATACCATCGTTTCTGGGTTGTTCCAGAAGTTACATCATCATCTGGAGATGATGGGCATGTCCCCCTCATTTTACTTGGTGATCAGCAGGCAAAAGCATGGATTGCCAGATTTCCCTCCATAAGTGAGGCACTTGACAATACTAGTGAGCACACCCTCACTGGAGAACTGGAAAAAAAAGTAGGAAGTGCTCTGCTGAATGACTGGATTATTTATTTATCTTGCCAAATCCTATGCACATTAATTGACTCTAATTTTCCATTTTATATAAACACAGGAGTAAATTCCAATATGTTCAGTGGGTTTACTCTTAAGAAAAGTGCATTGGGTTTCAATCTTAAAATAACAGGGTCCATGTTCCCCATAATTAGGAGTTCACATCTGTACAGAGGGCACAAAATATCCATCTCATTGAAGTTAAAGCTAAGCACTACACAGACCTTAACTTGACCTGGTAAATAAAAGTGAGCATTATTCTTTTAGGGTTATAGTTAAAGCCATTGAGAATCAAACTGTGGAACCAGAAGGGTTAGTTGTTGTCAGATAACCTGGGGAATATTTCTGAACTATTTCCAGCCATCTCCCATGACCTATATTTCTTAGCTCATACAACTGAGTCATTTTTGAATTTCCTTCAGGGAAATATTTGCCCTTATCAGCTTCAAAGACAAAGCTTGATTGCATGGCACAGTAAATACCCTTGGCATAATGACTCTCAAGTTGAATTTTATGTTTTGAAATTCCCTGAGTTTAAAAAAGAAACAGTGTGAGAGATTTTCCAACAACATTTTTTTCCATTTTATATTTTCCAAACAAATGATTTTCCAAACAAATAATACCATGTTCCCTCTTATCAGCTAACTTACCAGGCTTCTGACAATGCACAGCCATTCATTAGATGCTTTAATGCTTCACAGTTTGATTGTAACTGGGACTACTTGAAACTTCTGAGTAAAAGAATATTTATTTAAACTTCAGGAATTCTTGGCAGTATCATATTCATGGATTCATATATATGTGTACACAGAAGGATTGTGAATCTGGAAAACAAATACCCAGCACACCAAGTCTAAAGGAATGAAAGTAGGTTTTTCAGAGTTTGTAAAATCTGGAGCATCTCTGTTGTAGAACCTACTTTTGGGAATACAGTGCCAATAGAGATCCTCTCTATGAGTGATTTGCCAAATAATATCCTGATTATCCAAAATATGCTCCCCCAGTTGTCTGATGTAACTATTAATGATGCTGGTTCAGTATTTATTGAGAAAGTCTCCTCTCCTGGCATACTGTATTTTAATGGTAATTGTTATGCTCACTTTCAGTGCTGCTTGCAACAGAGATGTGTAGCCTAGCTTTTGGGAGCCTGGATCTCCACAGGCATCTGGATCAGGGTGGGTCAGCACTGCTGGTGTTGCTAGACTTCTCAGCAGCATTCGACACAGTTGACCATGAACTGTTAAATAGACATGGGCACGGACCAAAAAAAATTACAGAACCAGAGGATCGTGATTCGGTGCAGACCATGATCCCGAATTCCCAAACAGCAACGAACATGTCCTGTTCCCAAACCCAGATCATGGATCGTAGATCGTGAAACCCAGCCTGGGAGCCCATGGCTATTTATAAGCATAGGTCCCATTCAGCAACACAGGAGGTCTGTGTTTGGCTGTCATAGCTGCCTATCAGGGTTTGCAGGGATGAGATTGGAGTGCCCATGGCTACAGAACACCCCCTTCCACCTCCCTCCCCTGGGTGTCTTCTCCCAACTTGTGACTGCTTTGCTGCTCCGTGGTTGGAAGGAAGCCCTGCTGATCAAGGAAAGCTGGGCTTCCATTCAGGTTTCCAGGGTGACAGAAGGAGGGCAAACAGAGCTCAAGCATTCCCCTGGCTCCATTGCCAGGGGAATAGATTGCTGGCGCCTGAGTGTCTGGATCCCTGAATCGAGCCCGAACACCACGATCCAGCCCTCTCCCGACCGCTGGATTGTTGGCCATGGACGATCACAATCCGCCAGGTCATGATCGCGCCATCGCCATTTTCGTGGGTTTTTTACATTCATAATGCGGATCGTGCCCATCTCTACTGTTAACCCACTGCCTTGCTGATGTGGGGATTCAAGGGACTGCTTTGCAGTGGCTTGTCTCTTTTCTCCACGGTCAGGGACAGAGAGTGGTGCTGGGGGAGAGGTTATCAGCACGTCAACGTTTGGTGCACAGCATCCCCCAGGGGGCGTTACTCTCCCCATTGTTGTTTAATCTCTACATGTGCCCTCTCACCTAGCTGGCATGGAGTTTTAGACTGGGTTGCCATCAATATACGGATGACATCCAGTTGTATCTGTTGATGGACAGCCAGCCTGGCTCTGCTCCTGAGATCCCAAGTAAAGCATTGGGGGCTGTGTCTGGATGGGTGAAGCAGAGCAGACTGAAGTTGAACCCTATGAAGACGGAGGTCCTGTTCCTGGGCTGTGGGGGGATAGATATGGGGATTCAGCTCCCAGCCTTTGAAGGGGCACCACTTGTGCCTGTTTCATCGGTCAGGAGCCTTGGTGTGACGCTGGACTCCTCTTTGTCAATGGAGGCCCAAGTCAAGGCAGCTGCCAGAACTGCCTTTTTCCATCTTCGGCAGGCCAGGCAGCTTGCCCTCTATCTCTCAACCCATGACCTAACGATAGTGATCCATGCAATGGTCACCTCCAGATTAGATTACTGTAACTCGCTCTAAGCAGGGCTTCCCTTAGGCCTGACCCAGAAACTGCAGCGAGTCTAAAATGGTGCTGCTCATGTCCTGACAGAAATTTCATTCAGGGCACATGTGACTCCAACTCTGCAGCAGCTGCATTGGCTCCCTGTGGAATTCCAGATCAGGTTCAAGGTTCTGGTTCTGACCTATAAAGCCCTAAACGGACTGGGACCAGCATACCCGAGGGACTGCTTCTCCCCATATGTACCTCGGAGAGCTCTTAGATCTGCAAGTAAACACCTACTGGTGGTCCCTGGCCCCAGGGAGGCTCGGCTGGCCTCGACCAGGGCCAGGGCATTTTCTGCCCTGGCCCCAACCTGGTGGAACTCTCTGTCAGAAGACACTCGGGCCCTCCAAGATCTTGTATCTTTTCGGCGGGCCTGTAAGACAGAGATGTTCTGCCAGGCATATGGTTGAGGCCAGCACTGGATCCATCTAATTAGCCTCCCTGCCGGTCTCCTGTCAGTGGGGGGGGGGAGCATATGGTCCATCTGCCTCCCCATGCTTGAAGTGTTAGAGGTTCACCAACCCACACCTCCACCCTTTAATTCCCTTGTGTATGGTGGGCAGGGAAAGGGGGAAGGGTGACCCATTTGGAATGTGGATATCCATGAGACGTTATTTTATTGGTCTTACATTGTTTCTTATTTATGATTGTGACCCACCCTGAGCCTGCTTGTGGGGAGGGCAGGCTAAAAATCCAATAAATAAATAAATAGATAGATAGATAGATAGATAGATAGATAGATAGATAGATAGATAGATAGATAGATAGATAGATAGATAAAAATTCCTAATAATACATTGCAAAACAAAACATTTTTTTTGTGGGCCAAGAGAAGGCAGATTATCTCCAGAGAGGATGCTTCTGATTAGATACACTTTTAAGATAAGTGTAAGATACAGTAAGATTACACTGAAGTGAGCCAAAACAGTTTTGAGTAAACCTGAAACAATAATGCAGCATGATTAGTCAAACTTGAATAGGTCTACAGATGAAGAAAAATGTTGAGGTGGAAATGGACAGCTGATAGTTATTCCTCAGTCACTGCTAAAGCCAGGGTCACCCTCAAGTAACACCAATCAGAGCCAAACTAAACATTTGCAAAAAACTACAGATCTGGGCACTGCTGTTTCTCTTACATATCTAACAATGGTGAAGGTACAGTTTGAAAGAGAAAAGTGATGGACTGGAGAATGTATAGTCTTTCCCTGTCTGCCATGTACAACCTACAAGAAGACTGATGGTGCTTTGAGTAGCCAGAGACAATTCAATGATAGACACATCTGAGAACATTCATAGCTGCTCATTCCAACAAGTATCAGCAATAACAGATGCTCACTGCATAGAGTCTTCCTGTCTATGTTTTCCCACTTCATTTGCTTTCTTATTTTGGGTTTTGTAGCATGCCTTTAGGAAAATAGGTCTGGAAAGAATACAAACGTTATCTAGACTGATATTCCTTCCCAAAAGCAAAATCTTGAATGGGTTGACTGAACCAAATCAATGCATTATATCAATCTCTCTAAAGACCAAAGAAGTTTATCCAGATTATAATGTAGGAAGCAGTGCCAGGGATGTGTATTTCGTTTGCTAATGCTGATTCAAAATCTCAGATGATGCCTTCACATATCTGAAATTCATCCAACACAGGACTACTGCCAAACCAATTTCAGATCTTGTCATATTCACTAAGCATCCAATAAATGTGTGTCAAAATAGCAGTCAAGCTACAGAAAGAAATGACTTACAGCTTATCTGGTTCCAATCTGACCATACAAAAATACTCAGAATTTGTTCAAAATTTCTGAAAAACACAATAATACTGGGAACAATACAAGTTACTTTCTCATGGCTTCCATTGTCTAAAATTCTATTTTTTTCTGGTGTCCTGTCCCAGTTGTTCTTGTAGCTACTGTTACAGAACCCACATTTCCCAACAACACTTAAAAGAGCTAACAAGACAGGCTCATTTAAAGGTTTTAATCACATTCAATGTTTGTACTCTATCTTGACTGCATATCTTGCAGGTCTGTGGCAATATATTTTTTCTTTATTATTATTCTCCCAATCAACTGCATTCAATTCTATTTTTTTTAAATCAAATGTAAAATATGAAGCTGCCTTAGAATAAATTAGACCATTGGTTCATCCAGCCCAGTATTACAAATGCATAATGCAATAAGCATATCTACTCAGGAGTAAATATCACTATATTCAATGGTGTTTTCTCCTAGTGAAAGGATGGGGGGCCTGGTTTGTCCTTTCCTTGGGCTCCACATGCTCTCAGTCACATGATCCCAGAACACAAAGAGCCCCCAAAAGGGCTAATGGCCACCCATGACTGTTTCTGCTAGGAGAAATGGCATGTGAGGGAAGGCAGAAACCGCCCCCTTCCCCCCAAAGACAAAGCCCCACCAAGTGACAGAGCAGTTTGTAAGTTGAATCTGTCAGGGGCATATATGACTACAAGTTGGGTTGGTGGATCCTCAACCCAGTTCACATTTACATCTATCAAATAGCTACGCCCTGAAACTTAGCTTTTTAAAAAATGGGTGTAACTCATAAACACCTTAGGTTTCAGGCAGGGAGGAGATTGGTTTCCTGTTTATGGTGACAAATAGCCAGCTCAATGGGCCCCTTTGCTCACCTTTCAGGAAAGGAGGAAAAAATACGGGCAACCCTGGAACGTCAATGACAGGGAACAAACAACAACTCCAGGGAACCAATTCACAATAGTTGTGTAATCTGTATATCATATGAAAGTGCAGAAGTGCAATAGTGCAATTATACAGTTAATAAATACACAATACAAAAATACAGTCATATTCAGTAAACCTATCATTTGGAAAAATCTTTGTCGTCCGTACAGTTCGTTTCATTCAGTTAAAGTGCCAAGTGTCTTATTTTGATAGAAAGCCGGAGGTGGAGATTCATAGAGAGGTGTTATGTCATTCACAGTCCAATAATTTAAATTATTCAAAAAACGCCAACGGGAATGTGCAGGCAAGTACCATTAACCCGTTTCGTGAGTGAAACTCACTTCATCCTGGGCATGAAAGAATTCAGGACTGGACACACTGTAAATATAAAATGCAATCAGCAAATACATACATAATATTACATGTAAAAATACATTTGAAACTCAAATATATGTTCACTTACAATGTGTTACAATCTCCAGCTATGCTCTCCTATGGCTTGTGAAGAGGTAGTGCTAACGGACAAGTAATAGATTAGGTAATGACTGTGTATATATCTCTCATTCGGGGCCGAATCAATCAATGTTCTATCTAAACCAATTGCAGCTGTCCGTCGGATTGATTTGGTTACAGACGGACCAAATCAATCAGAGACCTTCTAATTAGGTCTGAATTCTCTAGCACTCCCCCACGCTCTAATATACCTAAGGGCCATTTCGCATGTGGTACATGCAATGTATGTAGTCACATGGTGGGGCTTGATCAGATTTTGACCACCCGCACCTTTGCACGGCGTGATTTTACAAACTGTAAGTCAGTAAATGTGGTGTATATCATCCAATGCCAGTGTCCCTTGCTATACATAGGCAGTACCATTCGCCCACTTAGAACAAGAATCCAAGAGCATATATCTAGGATAAAAAACGGGGTAATAGAAGCACCTTTGGTTGGCCATTTCCACCAGTGTAAACACTCACACCATGACTTTAAAGTCTCTGTCATTGAACATCTAGACCGTCCACACGCTTCGGACATAGGTAAAGTACTCATGCAGTTGGAATCCAAATGGATTTTCCAACTTAATACTCTTTCACCGCATGGATTAAACTTAGAGATTGTTTACTCTTGTTTCCTATGAGAATTGTGATTCATTGTAAGTAGTGGAATTCCCCCGGACCTTCCTCCAGCTGCAATTGGTTTAGATAGAACATTGATTGATTCGGCCCCGAATGAGAGATATATACACAGTCATTACCTAATCTATTACTTGTCCGTTAGCACTACCTCTTCACAAGCCATAGGAGAGCATAGCTGGAGATTGTAACACATTGTAAGTGAACATATATTTGAGTTTCAAATGTATTTTTACATGTAATATTATGTATGTATTTGCTGATTGCATTTTATATTTACAGTGTGTCCAGTCCTGAATTCTTTCATGCCCAGGATGAAGTGAGTTTCACTCACGAAATGGGTTAATAGTACTTGCCTGCACATTCCCGTCGGCGTTTTTTGAATAATTTAAATTATTGGACTGTGAATGACATAACACCTCTCTATGAATCTCCACCTCCGGCTTTCTATCAAAATAAGACACTTGGCACTTTAACTGAATGAAACGAACTGTACGGACGACAAAGATTTTTCCAAATGATAGGTTTACTGAATATGACTGTATTTTTGTATTGTGTATTTATTAACTGCATAATTGCACTATTGCACTTCTGCACTTTCATATGATATACAGATTACACAACTATTGTGAATTGGTTCCCTGGAGTTGTTGTCCGCACCTTTCAGGAAAGGACAAGACAGATCACTTTGGGTACACCCAGAGTTGGGCCATAGCAGTTTGGATATGCACACCTTGGTATAATTGGAGAAAGGTGCAAAAAACACACATGAGAACTCAAGTCCAACTCCAGGATAGGTCAGGGAGAAACATTTTAAAAACTTTTAATTTTTTAATTATTATTTTATATTTTACACAAAAACAATTAAGCAACAAGAAGATAAAATACAAGGAGAAGTCAAAAACAGAAGGAGAACACAAAATAGGGGGAGGGAAACATCTGGATGGATAAAAAACTTAGCACACTCTGTGAAAGACATATAAATTGAGGGCTGGGGAACAGGAGAAAAATGGAGCAAAAACAACTTTGACCAAAAGGTTTACTTTCCTCAGAATGAAATGCCAAGATAAAACATGTGACCTGTACAACTTAGTTAGCCGTGTTTTGTTTTTCTTTTTGTTTTAGTACTGTAACACCTCTGTAAGGTTTTGATATAGTTTTACAGTGCACCTGTGCTCCAGTGAATAGGAAAGTAATTTAGTAAATGAAAGTATTTTTCTTCTAAAGATTTCAGGCTGTGTTCAAAGATCTCACTCACCTGGTTGACTTCTTGTCCAGCATTGATCAAAAACTGACTGGGCTAAGGACATAGCAGATCCGAGGCACACACAGAGGCCCATCTGTGCCTCAAACCACACAGATAGTGAAAGAAGGGGCATAGTCTGAGTGGTAACAGCTATCCAAATAAGACAAAAGAGGAGATGGCAAGCTGGAAATCCAATTTCTCACCACCTCTCACGTAATCTTGGGTGAGGAGAGTGAGAAAAGGGGTGGTAGAGGATCAGCACCGATATATGGTCACAGATCACTGGTATTGCATCTTTTGAGATGAACAGTTGAGATAAAATTAGGTAAAGATACTGTAGTATTTTCTGGCATATGTTGGATAGAGATGGGCACGAACCAAATTATGACCCCAAAACCCCCAGCGAACCAGGGTTCATGGAAGCTCCTTTTCATGGAACTTCCACGAACTGTATACTGGTTCGTTGGGTCGTATTTACAGGGGCAGTTTAAATGGCCATTTCCACAGGGATGTGGGAACTGCCCCTTTAAGGGACTTGCAAGGGCAGGTCCCTTTAAACTATCAGCTGGCAGGCAGCAGGGGGGATCCTGCCATGGCAGGTCCCTTTAAACTGCCCAAACCCCAGCCCCCCTACCCCCCAGCCCCCAGCCCCAGTCCCACACTTCCTCTTCTCCGGGGGGGGGGCAGGAAGGCCATTTTTGGCCTCTTCCGCTGCCCTGGGAAGCTGCAGGGTGGCGGAAGAGGCTGAAAATGGCCTCCTGGACCCTCAAATGGCTGCCATGGTGGCCATTTGAGGGGCAAAAGGCTGTTTTTAGCCTCCCTGCCCCTCAAATGACTGACAAGGCCATGCCACAGGGGAAGTAAGTATAGGGTGGCTGGGGTTTGGGCAGTTTAAAGGGCCCTGCCACCGGCAGGTCCGTTTAAACTATCAGCTGGCAGGTGGTGAAGGGGGATCCCCCCTGCCGCCTGCCAGCTGATAGTTTAAAGGGACCTGCTGCTTGCAAAGCAGGAAAGGGCCCTTTAAACTGTTTAATGCCCCTTTCCCTGCCGCTGTTAAGGCTGGAAAGGGGATTTTAAACCCCACAAACCATGAACTGGTTCATAACTGGTCCAGTTCCGTGGTTCATGGTTCATGAAACTCATGAACCACGAACCTCCTGGTTCATTTTTTTTTCTTCCGTGCCCATCTCTAATGTTGGGTAGGGAAGAGTTTATCCTGCTTTAGCTAGCTTTCCTATCTGGCTTCAGATCACCCTTCAGTCTTGCTCTCTGTGCAATAGGGGGTATGGGGGCTGGGGTTTGGGCAGTTTAAAGGGACCTGCCACAGAAGAGTCTGGTAGCTTCAACAACAGGATTCTTTATGGTTTCCCACTGGAGAGAACACTGGCAGATAGAGAACATACACACACACTGGGAGACAGCAACCAACACCAAGAACAAGATCTAAGTGAGGTAGCTCCCACATAGTCCTTAAAAGTAAAGTAGAAGTTAGTTTTTGAGAGCTCCCTTAAAGCTATACACATAATTTATAATAGAAAATACTGCAGGGAGAGCAGTAGATAATCCCCTTCCTTCATTTTTCAGTGTCCTCCTATTTGGAAAACTATGGAGGAAATGATAAGGATGAACCACAGGTCTTCATTCTCTTTTGACAGAGATCTTTCCCTCCCTCCATGCTAGCATTAATGTCTTCCCACTTGAGAGAGGCTTATGCTCAATGCTTACATTCAAGATGTAATAAAACCTTTATAAGAATAGCTTTTTAGTGCCTTAAGAATGTGAATTAATATTTCACATTCTTTCACACTCATAATGACAGATCCACTAGCAGTCCTCCACTCATTCTTACAAATGAATTTTTCCCTATGCTTTTTTTAAAGTGTTACATGAACTGTTGTTGAACTCAAGTGAAGTGCTGTTGCATGGACAGAGAAAAAGCAGACATGATGAAAATGTACCCCTAGTGCCTTCCTTTCCCTCTGTAATATCACATTTTATCTCCAAATCAAATAATGATTTTATCCATCCATTTTTATGAGCTACAGTATTGTGTTTAGTACATTACCTAAACTGAACTTGGTATATAAAATGGTCACCAGTTGTTGGTGTGGACTTTAATATGTACCATAATAGAATTCTGATTATGAAAAAAGTTGATACTGAATCAGAACTGATAAAGCCCAGTATCACATAATCAATAAGTATCCAGAGAGGAAAATCCAGGAGGTGCACAATTACAATACTGCAATATCCAACAGCAGATCTTTCAATAATATTATTCCGTTCCCAAACATTCACCATGCATATATATTTCAGTCTTTTTTATCTATTAAAACATTTATATCGTGCCTTTCCACATGGTTCAAGGTGGCTTCAGCACTGTATACTTCTTTAGTTCTTTACTGCTGGATACTTACAAAGAAACTGTGCCTAGCTTTGTACTGGTCGCTGCTAGTCCAAATGGCCCATACTACACTTCCTTCCCAGTTTCTGTTTTGCCATTATTTATACAAAAGCTGTGGTTTGCATCTTCCTGTACATTCACAGAAGCAGCAGAACACTGTAATCTTTGCAATACTGGCACAAAGGAACATCTCGTAGATTTGTCTAAGTGCTGTGAGCTAGTACTTGGACAATAGCAGTCTCAGCTGCTGTGAGCATATAAGGGAATATCTATATGGTCTTAAACGAGTGTAAGAAGTATTTTCTTGTGTGTGTGTGTGTGTGTGTGTGAGAGAGAGAGAGAGAGAGAGAGAGAGTACCATTACCAAATTACAAGTGCCCAAATTCTTGGGGGAAAGCCAAATAATTAAACTGGCTTAAAATATATGTTGTATAGAAAATTAGCTTACCATCACAACCGACCTGCTTTCAGTGGTGAGGTATCAGTAGTGCCTTCTATTGCATCCTTGGACCATCACTGTGGTAGCATGCGTTTACTTCTGGAGCAAAGAAATACCAGGAAACATTATTTGAGCTTTCTAAAAAGCAATTGAAACAAAGCTACACAATTCTTCCTCACTTGCCTAGCTCAGCAAGCTCTTCTGCATTGAGAATACTGTGCTATTTTATTTGTGATTTTCAGTCCCAAAAGCAGTTGACTAAGAAGTTAACAAACATAACTAAGATTTATTCTATTTCTTCTTGAAGTTAGTGGTTTTAACAAGTGCTGTTAGGGATACTAGTAATGTGAAATTCAATATAGTACATTTACTAATTTCAAGTTGTATCTTAATTGTGGCCAGATTATTTAATTTTTTTTCCATGCATCAAAACAAAAAGTTAACATTAAAGAGCTAGAATGATCCATGTGTTCAGTACATGAGATCAATGATTATTAATGCAAAAAGCTTTCATTTATTGATTGGTGCTTGTTTCCTTTGATTAAGATACTCAATCTAACCAATAATGCAACATCAAATTGCATAGGCTTAGCAAATAGGAATGGAGTTGCTAGCAGGAACAGCTTTTAAAAATTGACCAGGACAGTCCCTTAAGTACCAATGACTTTAGGTTGTGTTGACATGGAGGGCGTTTATCGACTTTTTCTTAAATCACTATATAATATGAACAGGAAAATGATGTTTGTGGAAATGAATCTGTACAAATGAGTTCTCTTCTGTATTTTGTTCCTTAGTCATATGCAGCCAAAATAGCACAAGAGAGATTCCACTCCAAGTCACTTTTTCACAACAAAGTCACACTTCAGAAGGTAAAAGCAAACTAAAATTGGCATTGCGGATGTTGGTATTATACAAGAGAGACTGCTGAAAGTATGAACAGATGGTCTCTGCCTTGTACTTTTCCACATATAACCTGCAAGAAGTAGAGTTGCCATCCTCAAGATGGTGTCTGGAGATCTTCAGGAATTATAACTGATCTCCAGCCAACAGATATCAGTTCTCCTGGAGAAAATGGCAGCTTTAGAAGATGAACTCTATGCTATTATACCCTGCTGAGGCCCCTCCCTTCCCCAAACCACATTCTTTCCAGGTTTTACCCCCAAATCTCCAAGAATTTCCCAACTTAGAGCAGGCAACCCTAGGAAATCACTTCCAAGATTTATGGGAATATTGAATTTCATCTTGGTAGCAGTAGGAGCAGGTGTAGTTGAGGAAGGAAGTAAGCCCTGGGACAAGTAAGACACAAATAAGTACCAAACTAGATTTGACTGCATCTTCATGGCTGCCACAAGGATGCTACCACCATTTTAAAATAACTTTAAAAAGGCCACAAGGGCCTAGTTCTGACTGGGTCCACAGTGCATCAGACTGAGATGGCCATTTCCACAAGTCCTTAAAGGGACAGCCCACTCACCGAATGCTGGCAGCTTTTCTCCTTCACTCTATACATCTCCGATTTCAATGCGGTAGTAGCCAGTTTGGCTTCCATTTTTTGGGCACCTTTTTGGGGAAGCAGGAAAGTGCAGGAAATTGCATCCTCATAAAAGGCACTGAAAAAACAGAAGCCAAACAGCCTGCTACCACTTTGAAATTGGAGATGTGTAGAGTGAGGGAGAAAAGCTGCCAGCGTTTGGTGAGTGGGTCATCCCTTTAAGAATGTGTGGAAACAGGACTTCCAGTCTAGAATAATGGTGACCAGATGTGGCTCAACTGAGCTGAGTGATCAAGAGTTACTGTTTGGGTAGGACGGGTGCACTGGATACCTGCTGCCACTCTTCTTCAGGGAGAAGAAGAGCCAGGACACTACGAGACCCAGAGAGTATGCGATCTCAGTGCTGGGGGGAGTTCTGAATAAAGGATTTCTCCCAGCACCTTGAGGTCCCCTCTGAGACGGGCAAGCTTCAATCTCTGCAGTACTCTTTTGATTCAAATTTTTGGCATAAGGCTGCCAAATTCCAGGCTTCAGTACCAGAATCTGATCAACTTTGAATGTAAGAAACAGCACGAACAACCCCAAAGGAACAAAGCAAGGTAAAGATTACTATCTATTTTGGGACTAAAAAATAATAAGAAAAGGACATTTAAAATTAAAATAACATATAGAGATGGTTCTAAACAAGAGGAAGAAGGAAATTGAGGGCATTTGAGAGAATTTGGCCAAAATTGAAGCGCGAAAGAAAGGAAAATAGAGACTGTTTATACATACTTGTGGGTTTTGTGCCAATAATGATGGTGAGAAAAGGGAGGTCGTGCAAAGAAAAAGCGGAGGAAATATCGCGAGACTGGGAAAGGAATAGAGGTCTGTGAACTTCTGCCTAGAGAGGAGCCTTTGCCGGATGTTGCTAAGGAAGTGAAACCCCGGGAGAGAAAGTTGAGAAACATCGCGAGACTGTAGAGGGGGACGAAGATAGGAAGTGAATAGCCGCCATCCCTGGAAGGGAAGTAAGAAGAAATGAACTTACCATAGAGAAATTGTGCCCGACATCTTGGTAAGGTCAAATTTGAAAAGCTATCAAAACAGGAGGGGAAAAAAAGAAAATAAGAGTACAAGTGAGTGATTGGACTAAGAAGACAAAATAGATTGAGTAGCAGAAGAAATTGGGGCGTGGATTTGACTAATTTTAACAATAGAGTTGAGAAATAGAGCCGGGACTTGGAACAGTGCCTAACTGAGCCCAAGGATGGCAAAAAAATCGGAAAAGGAGAAAATAGAATGGCAGACTGCTATGGAAGTATTGGAGAAGAAAATGTTGGAAGGCACGAAAGAAATATGCCAAAAGATGGGAGAGGAACTGATTGAAAAATTGACTAAAAATGTGAAAGAGCTGATGAAGTCAGAGGTGGCAGAGCTAACTAAGAATATAGAGGAAATGAAAAAGGAACTGCAAGCAACAATGCAAACAGCACAAGAAGTGGAATAAAAGACCAGTAATTTACAGAAAGAAAATCTAAAGCTCCAAGAACATGTGGCAGTGATGGAATGTAAAGCAACGGAGAACCAGCTGAGATTTAGGTGGGTGCCCGAGACCTTAACGCAGAACATTCAAGAACAAATGGTGGGCACTCTGGCAGAATATTTAAAGAAGCAACCAGAAGAAATGGATGCTAACTTGGATTTGGTATATCGAGTGAATTCCATATATGCACAACAGAAGAACCTACCGAGAGACGTAATTGTACAACTGACAACTAAAAGAGTAAGAGAAGAAATTTTAAGGAAGCACTACATTGAGCCTCTGGAAATGGAAGGAAACAGAATCAGAATTATGAAAGAACTACCAAGAAAAATTTTGCAAGAGCGAAAGAAATACAGGGAGCTGACGAACATCAGATACAGAAGAACATCAGATACAGATGGGAAATACCGGAAGGCTTGAGCTTCTATTTTCAATATACAAGAGTTATCATTAAGACAAAGCAAGAAATGACATTGTTTCTGATAGACAACCGAAAAGACTTTGCTGCATTAACTAAAAAGTAATACCATGGAGTACAAATAAATTTCTTGGAATGTTAATGGACTAAACTCACCCCAGAAACGTAAAAGAATATTTCATTGGTTAAAGAAACAAAAATGTAACATAATATGCTTGCAAGAAACACATATTAAAGATCAGGATAGTAAATTGTTAAAAAAATGGACAATTGGGAAAAGAAATTTTGGCCTCTGCAAAACAAAAGAAAAGAGGGATTGCGATGTATGTAAAGCAAGAATTAGATCCTAAAATGGTCTTCAGAGATAAGGATGGAAGATATTTGGCGGTAGAATTAATAATGAACTCAAAGAAAACTTTAGTCTTAGGAATTTATGCACCTAATAGGGCTAAAGATGGATTTTATAAAGAAATAACTCAGAATTTAGACCAATACACGTATGATCAGATAATGGTGATGGGAGATTTTAACAGAGTCATCAATTTGCAATTGGATAAGCAATTAAATAAAACACAGAGAAAGGTAGGGAAACTACCCAAAGCATTTTTTGAGTTAGTAAAACAGGAAAATTTGGAAGATGTTTGGAGAAAATGGAATCCCAAAGTAAATGACATCAATTATTCTGCAAGACATCAATCACTTTCAAGAATAGATATGGTCTGGTCTACTAAGGACATTAGTTTATTGAACAAAAAAATAGAAGTGATGCCAAAGGTGAGTTCTGATCATAACCCAATGATGTGGAAGGCCTTGGCGAACAATAGAAAGTTTAGATGGAGATTGAATGAAGATTTATTTCAGAGTCAAGAAAAAGCGGATTATATTCAAAAGGAAACAAATTACTTTTTAAAACATAATATGGAGAAAGAGGTGCCAACACATATGGTTTGGGATGCTTACAAGGCGGTGATCAGGGGGAACCTGATCACTTTGAACAGTAAAGAAAGGGGAAAAAGAGAAAAGAAATTCCAGGAGATGCAGGAGAGAATAACCAAAAAGGAACAGGAGTTGAAGAAAAGACCAGGGAAGAAGAAAATAATTCAAGAAATTAGGATTTTACAGGAACAGTTGAAGGCCTTTGTGAACAAAGAATTAGAATGGAATTTAAATAGGCTACAACAAAGAAACGTTGAAGGAGCAAATAAGCCAGGGAAGTATTTAGCCTAGCAATTGAAGAAAAAAAGGGAGAAAAAATGACTGGCAAAATAGTGGAAGATGGAAAAGAAGTAGCGGATCATCAAGGAATAAAGAGAATATTTCATAAGTATTATGCCAAACTATTTCAAAAAAAGGAAATTAAGATAGAAGAAATTGATCAATATTTAGGCAAGGCAAAACTACCTGAGATTTCAGATGCTATGAAGATAATTTTAAATGCCCCAATTACTGTAGAAGAAATTTCAAAAGCCATAGATTCAATGAAATTTGGAAAAGCACCGGGTCCAGATGGAATTTCAGCGAAATTTTACAAAATATTGAAAAAAAGACCTGGTGCCAATACTGCAAAATTTGATGAATGAGATAATGAAAAATAAGGGACTTCCAAATACATGGAGAGAAGCAAATATCTCATTGATTCCGAAAGAGACACATGATTTAACAGATGTTAAAAATTATAGGCCCATCTCTCTTTTAAACAACGATTATAAGATTTTTGCAAGAGTCATAGCAGAGAGATTGAAGATATTTTTAATGGACTTTGTTGGTGAACAACAAGCAGGATTTCTACCAAATAGGCAGATAAGGGATAATCTGAGAGTCGTCATGGACGCGATAGAATATTATGACAAACACCCTGAAAAGGAAGTGGGCTTTTTGTTTGCGGATGCGGAGAAGGCCTTTGATAACTTAAATTGGGATTTTATGTTTCTAACAATGGAAAAGATGAGATTAGGGCAAGACTTTATAGAAGCAATAAAAGCCATTTATAAGGACCAACAAGTGACATTGTGTATAAATAATGATTTAACAGAAAAGTTTGAGATAAGAAAAGGTACAAGACAAGGATGTCCACTTTCACCTTTATTGTTTGCTATGGTTTTGGAAATACTGTTAAGACAGATAAGAGAAGATCACAGTATTAAAGGTATAAGACTTAAAGGTTTCTCTTACAAATTCAGAGGATTTGCAGACAATGTGATGTTTAACATGGAAGATCCGGTACAGACATTACCATTACTGTTAAATAAAATTAAAGAATTTGGAGATCTGGCCAGTTTCTATATTAACAAAGCAAAATCTAAAGTGCTCTGTAAAAATATGACGAAAAGGAAACAGGTTGAATTAATGAATACTATAGAGTGTGAAGTGGTATCAAAAACAAAATATTTGGGAATAGAATTAACAATGAAAATTATAGATTTATTTAAAAACAATTATGAAAAACTGTGGGTGCAATTAGAAAAAGATTTGATGAAGTGGAATAAATTGAATTTGTCTTTGTTGGGGCGTATATCAGTTGTGAAAATGAATGTATTACCAAGAGTGGTGTTTTTGTTACAAACTATCCCAATTGTAAAAGACAAAAAGTACTTTGATAAACGGCAAAGGAAACTATCAGAATTTGTGTGGGCGGGGAAAAAGCCAAGAGTCAAGATGAAAGTACTATGTGATGCAAAAGAAAGAGGTGGACTGCAATTACCAAATTTGAGATTATATCACAAAGCGATATGTTTAACATGGTTAAGAGACTGGGTAAATTTATCTAATTATAAACTGTTAACGTTGGAGGGTCATAATAACCTGTTTGGCTGGCATGCATATTTACGTTATGAGAAATATAAACTGGATGGAATGTTTCAACACCATTATATAAGGAGAAATATTTTTCTAGTTTGGCAAAAATATAAAAAAATACATAGAGGAGAAAAGACCTTTGTGGATTGTACTGGCAGAAGTGATAAACCCACATACAGATTATCAAGGGGATGATTGGATAACATACAAGGATTTATTGTTGATTGAGAGGGAGGTTGTTAAAATGAAGACAGAGGAAGATTTACCTTTTAAATATGGATGGCTACAATATCGACAAATTAAAGACCTATTTGAAATAGATACAAGGAAAGTAGGCTTCAGAAGTAGAAACTCAGAGCTAGAAGAACTTTTACTCGGGGAAGGAACGAAGATAATTGCTAAGTTTTACAAACTGTTGTTGAAATGGTATACAGAAGATGAAGTGGTTAAGACACAAATGGTGAAATGGGCTTTGAATTTTAACAAAGAGATCACAATGGATGAATGGGAATTTTTGTGGAAAAATACCATGAAAATATCTACATGTGTTAATTTAAAAGAGAATGGATATAAGATGATGTACAGATGGTATTTAACACCGAAAAAATTAGCAAATATGAGTAACGTTATGTCAAACAAATGCTGGAAATGCAAAGAACATGAAGGCTCTTTTTATCATATGTAGTGGACTTGTGATAAGGCCAAGCAATATTGGCCTAAAATACATGTAGAAATGTTGAAAATTATAAAAGGTAATTTACCGATGTCCGAGGAGTGGCCCTGCGCCCTTGGACTGGCCCTGCCCCCACCCACCCCTCGCTGGGAGCAGCCCACCGCCCAGCACATACCCCGGCCCAGGGGAGGACAACGATGGCGAGGCTGCGGCCGCGGCCGCGCCCCGCAGCCCAGCTACAGGTCCACCGCCGCAGCAAGAGCTTGCTACCACCATGCCACTGCCGCGGGCCGCAGGGAGACGGACGGGCAGCCAGATGGCGAGGCGGCGACCGCGGCAGCGGCCTGACTCGCGGATCCGCCGGCAGGGCCATGGCCAGGACGGAGGCTGCGGGGAGGGCAAAGACAGGCCGCCCGCGGCAGTGCGGCGTGGCGGAACGCCGGTGCAGGCACCCCCGGCCAACAGGGGTGTCGCCTGCTGGAGACAGGGCAAGGAGGGCGGAGCCAGCACAGATCGGTCGGCCGCCCGGCCAGAGGCCGCCCCGCCCAGCCTCGCCCAGGAGGGGCTGGCCCAGCTGCCTTTCTGGCAGGGGGCGGGCGGCAGCAGGGAGGAAGGGAGGAGACCCAGGCTGGCTAACCAATGGCCTGGGGGCCGGTGGGACCAGTGGCCATGGCCACACCTGGCACAGGTGGTGGGGATGACCCTGGGGGCAGGGACATGGGAGAAGGGGTGGAGCTGGCCCTGATGGGAGAGGGTATTTAGGAGGGCTCCAGATGCCGGCCGAGGAGGAGGATGGCCAGTCCGCCCTGACGTTGAAGGAGCAGCTGGCCAGGTGGAGCCGATTGCTGACTGGCTGCGCCAGCTCAGACGCAGGCCACCCATTCTGAGGCCTACGGGGCAGAGCCCTCCACCAGCCGCCGGCACAGCCAGGGGGCGCCTCCACGCCTGACAACCGAAAAGCCCTGAATTATTTCTACTTGGACTTAAAATGGAAAAAATGAAATTAACAGATAGGACATTAATATGGTATATGATGGTGGCAGCAAGATTATTATACGCGCAATATTGGAAGCAAGAGGAAACACCAGAGATTGAAGATTGGATACAAAAACTGTTGTATATGGTGGAGATGGACAAATTAACCAGAAAGCTGAAAGAACAAAGTGCAAATGAATTTTTAAAGGACTGGGAAAAACTTAAAGAATACTTGAAAAATAAATGGGATGTAAAAGGCCAATTATGGTTGATGGATAACTATTGATGTCTATAGAACTTTACCTTGAAGAATTAGAAAAATTAGAAGTACTAAAATAGAGGAACATACTAAGATTTTAAAAGGTTTTAGTGCTGTGGGGGGGTCAAGGGTAAGGGGGGGAAGAGGGTGGGAAATGTTGATTTGAGAAATGTAAGCCAATTAATCTGTAGGAGTTGAAAACTAAATGGATGGTTTATGTAATTTGTAACATATATTTTATTCTACCCAATAAAATTTTATTTTTTTTAAAAAAAAATGTGTGGAAACAGCCATATTCTCCCCAACTCCCAGTGCCTTTTTAGGTGCTAAAATGGCCACACAGACACCCAGTAGCTGTTTTGGCATCTGAAAAGGCCTGGGGAGGAAACAAGAGCACTGTCCTGCGCCCTATCAAAGCATTTTAAAATCACTTTTAAAATGGCAGCAATGGCATTGTGGTGGCTCCGAGAATGCCACCAAGCCTAGCATGGACCTAAATTTGTTGGATCCTGGTCCTAAAATGATAGAGTTTGTTAAGATGTATAGAAGGACCTGACTTAAAGCAGCTCCTTCCACCACCACCACCATCCTTCTTCATACGCAATGGTGGAATTCCCAAACTGTGCATGCTGTGATGGCTGGAGGAGTACAGTAAAAAGCCACTGCTAAGAGGAGAGCAAGGGGCAAAGGGGGCCCCATTCCTTTACTGGTGCAGCACTATAGTGCTTGAAGCAGCATGCTCAGTTGCTAAATGACAAGTAGCTCCTGGCATGGAATGATAATGGTAGGCATTGTTGTCCATTCAGCAGTCATGTAACCTATGCAGTGATGTTCCAGCCTCTCCTGCCAAGGCTGCTAGTATGCAACATCAACTGCTAAGGGTAAGGGACCTTTCTGCCCATCAGTTAATGCTCAATGCCTCTTGTGACTCTACTTTCCCTATGGTAAATGGATGCTTTATCTCTGAATACAGCTTGCCCCTAGAATAAGATTCTCTGGGATGTTATTGGAGTCCAAATACTTCTGTTATTCTGTACTTAAGGTGAGTTTACACCTTTACGTTTGTAACAGAAGGGTTCAAAGCTCTTACCAAGAGGATTTTTTTCTTTATTGTTGAATCAATGTCAAGGACAGTGCTTTTTATGGAATCCAGATGTGCATGAATCTATGCGAGTAAATCAGCTAAGGAACACACAGCCTCCAGGACCACATCATTCTCAACCTAGGAGGTACAGAGTCACATTCTTATAGAAAAACTTTGTCAATATTTATGTAAAATTAAACTGAGATGAAGTTGCTTTGCTGCCCTGGAGCTGTATCACTCAGTGATTATTAAAAAGGATGAAAAATATCTAACTCTTTCAACACAGGAATTCTATAAAAGAAAACTCTTTTTAGACTATTGAATTATGCAAATATGAATCATGCTCTGCACAGCTAATTTTGAAATATATCATCAGAATGGAAATTTAGTTATCAGCATTAGTATCCAAAATGGGACAAAAAGTGACACCTTCCTATCTATAACTCAGCCTTAGCACCATCTGAAGTAGCTTCCTGTTTTGCAGTGAAATGACAGATTCAAGCAACATAGCACAATGGCCCACTCATTTAAAGCAGAGAGCACTTCTAATTTCAGAAGTGATGATCATGTGCAATGGAGTGCCATTATCTTATCTAAATCTGAAGAGTTTAAGACAAGGCGTGAAGTTTGAATTATTCATATCTTTCATGGGCTGCTGCAAACGGCAAGAAATTGATTATGCAAATGAGTTTAGGCTGCTGTGCACTTCTCTAATTATGGTTATTCTAATCATGTGCTCTGTAAGAAAAAAAGATGTGCACGTGCAGCCTGGAAGTGCAGAAAGGTTAATATATTACATCTGTTGAAGTCATGTTTCTTGAGACACAAAAGTGTTAGTAAAAACTGTAGCATCCTCAAAGTATACCCAACAAATAGGATACAACTTATGCTGGAACCATCTGCAAATGACATTACACACACTGGAATCAATGTATATAGGGGGCAGGGGGCAGGCAAAAGAATGCTGGTCTTCTCCCCCTATTTACCTGCAATCTCCTGCTTGTGTGCACAGTGTCTATGATGAGCTTTCAAGGTGCATGTGCATAAACTCCATCCCTAAAACTGGGAATGCTGCTTTTTCAAACACTCCCTATCACAAAGATAGAACTTATGTATGTACACTTCACAGACACATAGACGGTGTGTTCCTGAAACGCTAATTTCACATAGGCAGGCCCAGTGTACTCGTGCTTGTTTTTCCTCTGTGTCCATTGATTTCAACACAAATAATGTTATCTGTAAAGGACTAATGATTAGCTCCAATCAGCTGTAAAATGGTGAGCAGAAGGAGGAGGGCTGAATTCAGCAGCCCCTTGGTGTCCGCAACAGATGACGATCACTAGTCAAAATCTGTAATCTGTTCTATAAAACAGCCTAGCGGTGGTCGTTGGTTAGAAATTTATATCTTCTCAGTCCTTAAAATATTCAAAGCATCTTATTAAATTTAAAATATGCTTTGGATACTTTTATGCTCTGTGTTTTTGATTGGCTGAGTTTTTAACGGTTTGTGTCTATGTTTTTATGATGTTACCTTGCTTTATTTCATGAGATACCTCAAGCAGTTCTCTGAAGAGAAAGCATATAAATGTTTTAAATTAATAAATAATAGAATAGTAAAATAAAATATCCAGCAATTATACTAATACCAAAAACATTATACCAACTATTAATAACAGCAGCAAATTCATTCAAAACAAAAAATATCACAGACAGCAATGCCATTAGTACCCTATTTATTTATTTATAATATTTTTATGCTACCTTTTTTGAGCCTTGGTTAAGAAAGCTGAAAACCACATCACAATATTAAAAACAAGCCATTAAAATACAAACAATTGGACATAAGCAGCATAAAAAGTAACCATGAGACAGCAGCAGACCATTACAAATCTGATGAGATAAAACCCCTAATTAAAAGCCTGCATTAAAAGATCTGTTTTGGCCTGCTGGCACCTAAATAAAGTAAAGTAGGAGCCAAGTGAGAGTCAAAGGGGAGAGTATTTTAGAAGTAAGGTGTCATCACAGAAAATGCCTTGTCTGTATTAACCAGCTGTGTCACCTCTGAAGGTGGCACAGAGAGCAGGACTTGAGGCAGATCATAACTGGCATGTTCGATAGAATGGGGGGGGGGGCAGTCTTTCACAAAACCTGTCCCCAAAGCCATTTAGGGTCCTAAAAGTGTTATTGTTATAGTCTGGAAGATTCCAGTGGAACTCTTTCCTGCACTGCCTCTGAAGCCTCCTGCATCAGCATGTCTCTTCCAGAAATGCAGGCAATATGAGTATGGCACATGTGGCGCAGACTATAGCAATAACACAAGAAAGAACACATATTGTTCTCTAAATTACAGAAGGTTCAGTTTTGATGTAACATGAAATTCAAGGAGATGTTTCAGATGTGTTATCTGGACATACAGAATTATGAGCCTGCATGTTCGGTTATCCTTAATGGAAATCAATAGAGAAAGAGGAAAAAGTGGATCATGTTGCTTTGCTTGTTTACAATGTGTGAAATGTAAAACTATGAGATGGGAATTGGTCTTAAAGCAGAGATTCATGGTTGTTTAACATGGTGAATCAGAAATCACTGTGACGAAGATATTGAAAGAGAAATGCCAGACGTTACACTATGAAACTTATATTTAAGAATTTGGGGCTATTTTGTTTTCCTTGGATCAGTGCTCATTTAAGTAATACTATTGTGTCCAAACAAGGGTTGTTACAACGAGTGGAATTTCTTTTTTCAAAATTTTCTTTTTTAGATATAGGAATTGGCTCCTCTTATTCTCTTTTTCTCTTTCAAAAGAGGAATTCTCTTTGGTTTCTCATTCATTTATCTTTGAGGTTTTTTAACCATATGATAGTTTAGATTTCCTCACCTGTGGATTTCTGTCTGTTGTTGTGCCATTCTAATGTGATACAAAGAGTAAAAAGCAGTCTGATGCCAGGCACCCCATGGGAGACTGGCAACCCTAGTGAGCTTTTAGTGGAAGACTGAGAGGTGCATTTTACCTCAGGACACATTCAATGACACCCAATAGCAACTGCATACATTTAGAATGTGGAGGGTGAGGACCAATCAGGCCACATACGCAAATGATCTCTGTGTTCTAAATGTCACTGGGGGGGGGGGGTGAAGTATGGAATGTTATGAGCCCCAATCAGCCTGCATATGCAAATGATCTTGAAAGGCTGGCCCAATCAGGGAAGAGTGGCCAAGTTGGCAATGGGCGGGGGCACAAACAGGCAGCAGCCTGCCAGCCACACAGAGAAGCTGTATTCCTTTGGGAAAACACATTTTACATCGGGTTACCCCCTTATGGGGGCGAGTTTCTTAAAATCCCTTCTTAATGGGTGTTTACATTATGAAAGGAATGTTCTCCCCAAATTTCATGTTTCTAGGTCCCAGGGTTTGGGCTGGGCATTGTTAAGTCAGTCAGGACACTTGTCTTTATACATATACTAGCCTGATATTCATGCTTCACTATGGTATTTAACTACTTTAAATCCAAGTATAATATTTATGGGTATGTAACATATTTTGGTTTGTGAGATTTTTTTTAACTTGGTTTTGTAGTATAATAGCATAGTACCTGAGATGCACAAAGGTGTTTGAATACAGTGAAGCATGTTGATGCTGAAAACCGATCAACAGAATTTCGAAATGTAACATTTATTGAAGAGATTTTTAAAAGGAAAAGATTGTAGTGCAATAAATAAAGTTAAAAATATGTAGAACTGCTTTTTTTTCTATTGAAGGACCTCTTTATAGATCACATAGGTGGTTTCCCCCTCAGGTGCTAGGATCACCAGGCTACTGGGTGAGCTCACTCTGCAGCAGGCCACGTAGAACTGCCCATGTGAAAAGCTGTCCTCCCTCAAGTCACCTTTAGTGTCACCTTTAGTGTCTGACCCTGCAACTTGTTAATCATCATATCAAAGCAGACCTTGAGGGGGAACTGCAGTCTCTTGAACTCAAAGATGTTAGCTGATGGTATGAGTGTTACGTATAGTATGAATACCGATTCTCCCCAAGCACTGCTGGTGAACAATGTGGCCTTGATGATGTTCCTGTGGAGGGCTTTCACCCACAGTCTGGTGTCATTGCAGAGTTTGGGTGGGTTGAGGTTCTGGAGCAACATCACTGGACCCCCCACTTTGAGGAGAAGCTTATGGGCTGGGAAGCCAGGAGGGTTGAGCATGTTGAGGAACTCCACGGGGTAGTGGACCGCATCATCTATTTGTACCACTGAGTCCACAGATTTGTACTCTATTTCTGCCCCTTTGAGGGAGTTAAGTTGTGTTTCATTAATGATGGCAGCCTTGCTGTTCTTGGAGGTCAGAATGGCCCACTTGCACAGCCAGTCCATGGACTTCTCCGTAATAGTGACGATATCAGGGTGTATCATGGCCATTGGGTCTGCTAGGGTCATCACTACTGTGCCCAGGCCTGCAGGAATGGTCACCTTTCCTTTGGACTTGGGATATGCTCCATCCCCTATTTTTACTAGGAGTTCAGAGAATTCCCCAGTGGACACCTCTCCTCTCAAGTGGACTCTCATGTTCTTTCTTAGTGAGAGTTTCCTAATGAGGGGCCACAGATATGATGCCTTGACACACCCTGTTACCTCGTTAGCTCGAGTTCCCCTTGGGACTACTGGCAGAGTTTGCTGGAAGTCTCCATCCAGCAGCATAGTGACTCCCCCCCTCCATCACTCTCTTGTTGTCCCTGACTTCTTTGAGGGTTGTGCTCAGTGCCTCAAAACACCCCTTGTGTGCCATCCCAAACAATGAGCTTTAAGTTCTGCAGCACTTGTGCCATGTTGCTTTGTTCTGAGGTGCTGAACAGAGGTGTTTCTGCATGGATGAATTTAAGAGGCAGCTTGAAGATAGTGAAGGATCATAGGCCATGCCTGAGTAAGCCTTGACCTTCCATGAAAGTGAGCACCTCTCTACTCTGCCACTCGGTGCACCTCGAGGTGATCTTGCGGGTACTTGGCCACTGCTGCTCGGTGCACCACAGGAGTACAATGTGCATATTTCTTTGCTGCATCTGTAAGTTGATTCCTCCTATTAGCATCAGTGTATCTTGTACAACGTCTGCCAGGATCTTGCTGGTATTTGGCCACTGCTGCTCAGTGCACCACAGGAGTACAATGTGCATTTTTCTTTGCTTCGTCCCTAAGTTGCTTCCTCCTTTTAGCATCAGTGTATCTTGCATTAAGAAGTAATGGCTGTGAGAGGTGTGAGGTGGAGTTGGACTGAGGGAAGGGTGGTGTGGTGGGCACTTCGGCAGGTTCGTGTGAGAGGTTCACATCACAAAAGGAACATTCTCCCTAAATTCCATGTTTCTAGGTTCAGGGGTTTGGGCTGGGCATTGATGAGTCAGTTGGGACACTTGTCTTTATATATATATATATAGAATAGATAAATACTTTACTTCTGAGAACACTTAAATATAGATTGGAGGACACTGAACAGTTGAATTCTAGAAGTATAGCATTTAATGAAAGTGAATATTTTATTGATTTTAGTTCATTTATACTCTGCATTTCTTTCCAGTGGGGACCAAAGGGCTTTCATTGTTTTCTCTCCTCCATTTTATCCTCACAACTACACTGTGAGATAGGTTAGGCTGAGAGTATGTGACTGGCCCAATGGCAGAATGGAGATTCAATCTTTGGTCTCCCAGATCCTAGTACAACACTCTAACTTAGGTTTGCCATCCCTCCTCCTTTTACTCCCACCCCTAGTTACCTGGCCAGCAGTTGGGGAATGAGGAGGCAGGCCAGAACTCATTGGAGCTGGTGGTGAAATGGTGCATGTGCATTATCCAGAGACCCTAATTATGCTCTTCTGGTTGAAAACCAGAAGCTATATGGTCTCAGCAGGGCCAAATTAGCCCCAAACATAGTTAAAATGCTATTTAGTGGGCAATTTTGGCCCTACTGAGAACCCATAGCTTCCAGTTTTCAACCAAATGTGCTATCATGGTGCCCTCTGGTGCACACATGAGAGAGAGATGTATTGGGGTCCTGTGCCTGCCTAGAAACCCCCTCACTCCTTTTGTAAAGGTAAGGGGGCTGGCAACCCTACTGTAACCACGACACCAGACTGGATCTTAGACAACTGATGTATAATTCTTAGAGTTCTTATAAAGACCAGTTTGTCCAAAAAGCTTATCTCATCCTATAAGAAGGGACAATGAGTATCACTAGAAATCAAACCCAACCTGAACTCAAGCCAGGAACCAAAAGTAAAATAAAATTAATATAACAATTTATTGCACAGTGGTCAAATTCATAAGATTAAAAATACCATGGTGGAAATACCTTTAAAAACTCAAAACATGATATATACCAATTGCAACGATCACAATACTTTTACACATACATATAGACCAAAAGACCATATATGCATAAACAGATTGTAAGAATAAAATGTATGTCACCCTGAGGAACCGAAGGGTAAAAATATACCAAAATAGATTCACACTATGCTGAAATGGCAAATGCTATCTTTACAGATAACACACATATACCTAGCATGTGCACCCCCACTAGAGATCTCCAAATCTACCAGCTATCACTGTGTGAGTCTTGAAAGAGTGACAGCAATGGGAAAAATACATCCATTCACTAGTGCAGTAACTATTAGCACAGACACTTTAAATTGTATATTTTTTCTTGTTCTTTCTGGAACTAGACAACCAACAAAACACTAACAGAAGAGCTTCTATGTACGCATAGAAGATGCTTTTTAAGTCATAGCAGTGAATGCCAGGTGTGAAATTATAGTTTAGAATGGACACCCAATTACAGTTTCTTTTAAAAAATATCATTTTGTGGGAGCTGGAACTTTTTACATCTTTCAGTATTTTGTTTTGTATGCAGAAGGTCCCTGGTTTAATTCATGGCATCTCCAGGTAAATGAAACAGATATGTGGTGAATTGAAAGATGTGTGTGAGAGCTTGGAGCGCTGTTGCGAGTCAGGGTAGACCATACTGAACTTGAGATACCAATTGTCTAATGCAGTATAAGGCAGCTTCATGTGTTAAGGTTTGTTATTGGGGGCTCTTCATTCCCCCCCCCTACACACACACAGACATGGACACTATTTTTATCTATCAAATGCCCAATAGTGTGCCAAATCCTCATCAATAACAGAGAGATTGTGATTTCTGCATTTGATCTAAAAATCCATTTATGCAGCTCAGAATGAAACACCACACAAACAGGATTATGTCACTGTCAAAGAACAAAAGCAGAAAAAAGTCTTAAATGCTGGAATGGATCAAATGTACATATGAAGATGAAATGACAAAGAATGTAAGAACAGCTCAGAAAATAGACTGTATTCAGTCCTTCCACTCTAACCAGCTCCATATTGGGATGAGAGGTGATGTGATGCAGTAAATATAGGCTGATTCTGCACATGTTGGATAATGCACTTTCAATGCACTTTATCAATCGTTTGAGGCAGATTTTTTGTTCTGCACACAAAAAAATCCGTTCCAAATGAGAGGATTGGAAGTGTATTATCCAACGTGTGCAGAATCACTCCTAGTGTCATACTAGGACTGGGAAGACCCAGGCTTAAATGAAAAAAGGAGGTTTATTTTGCAGTAAATGGTCACTGTGTTCAGCCAGAGATCAAAAAATCTGGAAGTACAAAATGGCTTATAACAATCTGCCGGAGATTGCTTGTGCAATATTACATAGAACAGAAGAGTCTAAGAGCTCCATTACTGAAAATATTCATGTAGGGTTGCCAACAGAAGGGTGAGAAATTCCTGGAGCTTTGGGGGAGGAGTCTGAGGACAGCAGAGCTTGGGGCACAGAGGAACCATAGAATGACATGGATTCCAACCTCTAAAGCTCCTATTTTCTCTAGGGGAATTAATCTCTAGAGATCAGTTGTAATTCTAGGAGATCTTCAGTTCCCACCTGGAGGCTGCAATTGTACATCCAGGCATGCTGGTCAGTGTCATTGGCTGTACCATTAAACTTGCTTTGTGGGGATTTGACTGTTTATTATTATGCCTATGAAAATATTCTTTAAATTCCTACCCTATAGAATATTGAAGAGACAGACAACTTCACTAAAAGAACTTCCTTTATAGTAAAATGACCTTTTGTCAAAGAAGCAAAGACTATTCCTCCCCAGTCTATGAACAAGTAACCTTTTAGTATGACCAAGTCACCAATGAATTATATACCATATATGCATTGGGACTTCATTTGATTCTTGTAAAATGCTCTGGTCTGACCTTTTCATGCAAGATAAGTCAAACGTGGTGACATTATCATGTTGCACATTTTATTATTTTTATATTCATCATTTCTCAGCAGTCGATGAAAAAAAAATCACCAAACCTTATTCCTTTTCAAATGCAATAAAACATCATTACATAAGACTTTGCAAGAATTTATTATATTTCTGCAAAGCGTATTTCTACAAGAAAGAGGATCTTATCATGTGGATATTTGCTCCCATTGGTCTCTCTTTTATATATTCTTTCTAACTTATTGTAATATTAAAGCCAAAGTAGATCTTTCAGGTAACTTCCTTTTGTACAGAATAATGTTAATTGTCTAAGATAGCAGCAATATTCCTAGGAGAATTAAAAGGGGATTGTGTGTCCAGGCATCAGACTTGGCCCAGATCCACTCAGTTCACATGATCAAAGGGCACATCTAGTCATATTTCTTTGCCTTGAGAGTCATAAAAAACAGACAATCCATAACCATCTTTTGAAAATTAATAAACAATTCTAAGATAATTAACAAAGAATAGAAAAGATCTCCTTCCAAGACTAATCAATAAGGAAAAAATGTTAATAGGGAAGTAAAATATGGTGGTACTGAATTCCACAGAAATAACATCACAATGTTATTTCATTGTAGATTAATAAAATTGTAAATTTAAGGGATGAAGCTGTAGACACATACACTGTATGATCAAATGACTAGAATGTTTGCCCCACAAGGCAAATTGCCCTAATGTACATCAGCCATTTGTTGTTAACTTAAAAGATGAGGCAAGACAATAAACAGCAATTAATTCCAGATAAATATGCTAAAATATTAATTATCTAATAATTACAATGGTAATTGTTAACTAGACAACAGGCTCAGGAAAAGCTATTTGATGGCATGATATTTGGTATTAAGAATATAACCATGGATAGATAAAACAGGCACACACCCTGAATGAAGGAGAGAAGACACATTACTGGACTTCACCTTCATGAAACAATTTACGATACGAAACTTAAATAACTTGCTTAACCGCTGCTGCCAGTGCTGGAATAATCTGTGGTGGAACCCCACAGATTATTATTAAGCCTTCTTAATATCCTTTTATAGGAGGGTTGCCAAGTGTGACCATTGCATCAAGTGATGTCTTTTTTTCCCCATGCCCTTCTCCCCAAACAACAACTGCACTTATATACTGCTCTTCTAGATAGATTAGTGACCCACTCAGAGTGGTGAACAAAGTCAGTGTTGTTATTATCCCCACAATGCAGCAGTCCCAGCTGACAGCGAAGCTGCTTTAAGCTGGGGGCCGTTTATTGCTCCCCCGGTGGAGGAAGAGTCACGGCACACTCTTCCTGGCTATCCGGGGATCTGGGGAGGGGCAGAGCAAAAAGCATATAAGGCGGCTCTGCCCCAGCTCTCCCCAGCAGTTGCCTCGAGCTTGGTTAGGAGAGAGATGCAGTCACGGCTCTCTTCTGAGCATCCCCCAAGGCCTCAGCGGTGTGTCGGGGGCAGGTGCAGTAGCAGCCATGCAAGGCAGAGAAGAGGCGACATGGAGGCTATGAGGCGCGGGAGCATGAACGAGGCACAGCAGCTCAAGAACAGCACAGCGGGGCCGGTGGCTGTTAGTGGCAGCCCTCTTCCGAAGGCTTGTGGTGCTTGTGGTCGCCAGTGCCCTGCAGAGCAGGGGAAGGTGCTGCAGGCCCGCTACTGAGCGGGGGACGAGGTGAGGCATTTGTTTTGTCCCTGCCCCACCCTTCGTCACACCCCAGTTTTGGGCCTGACCTTCCCTGGGTTTGGTGGGCACTGTTATTAAGACTTTGAGGGCATTAGGCACTAGGGGCAGTGGGGGCTTTAAAAAACCCCTTTTATAGCTGCATCCCAGTTGAGCGTTTGGCCACTGGGTGCTTAGCTTACCCTATTCTTTCTTTTCCCCTGGGGCCTAATCTAGGTGGTGGCCCCTTGCTAATCGGCCATTTGTCTTGCTGGCTGAATCAGATGCAATGGCCATTTTGTGTCTTCTTTTGGGCAGCCATTTTGTGCCTTGATCAGGGCGGCCATTTTGTGGGGGTGTGGGTTTTCACAGACCAACTGTCTGTCTAAGTAGGACACTTCTGTTTGATTCTCTTGAGCTACTTAGGTTGTTTGTGCATCAGCATGCCTCCAAAGAAGGGTGGGAGCAAGTCTAAAGGGAAACAGCCAGCCAAAAGGCTGGCAACCCAAACTGCAGTGCATGCTTCCTCATCAGAGGACGAGGATACTACTGGCATGCAGGAGATCCTTGCACATATAACCGCATTTGAGCAGGCTAGGGGGGCCCAGGGGCTAGCCCCCATTAGAGCTAAAAGTCAGAGTGGTTAAGACAACATCTAAGGTTATATTTCAATGTGAAATCTCACCCATCTTTCTGCTTTAGAAGGAGCCTCTGGTGCAGGCGGCAGTAGAAGGGGTGCAGTTCCAGTGGTTGAGGCCACTGCTGTCACCATGGAGCCTGACGTACCAGATGTTGTGGCAGAATCCTGCCTGGTAGCTGTGGCTGTGGACCCAACTGAAAGTGAAGGTAAGCTCACTGCACCACAGCACACATATGCCTGGCCTTGGGGGCCATGGGGTCCAGCCATAGCACCTACCCTTACGGGTGCCTCTCATTCTGCTGGTTTGCAGCTTAGCACATCTCAAAGAGGGGGTCAGTCTGGTTCGTGTCCTGTTTGGCCTCAACAAACACTGCCCAGCCAGTATGGGGGAGGGGGGGCGCTTAGTAGTACACACACTGGTGCTATGTGGCAGGCAGGTGATGAATATTTTCCAGTAGGCTCTGTGGCACCTTGGCAGGCCTTTTCATGTTCCCCTTGGGCTGGTTCGATGTATGGCCCATCCTTTTATGGTTCAGTCCCCTTCAATGCTTTGCCCTTTGGGGATGTGGCACTTCCTCTGGGTGACCACCTTATGCAGGCCACCAGAGATGAGATCTTACGGGGTGAATATGTTGACGTTTTTACCCTTCTCTTCAGGGATCTGGAGAAGAAGGATAAAGATGAGATGGATGAAAGAGATAAGGAGAGGCTGAAACGTCGAAAGTTGCCTTGAGCTCAGCCCACCCACCCACCCTATGAGAGTACAGGTTTAGCTGGTTGCTGATCCAGGGCCAGGTAGGAATGTTTTCTCCCCACCAATTGGCTAACGGTGGGGAGTTTTTTGCCTACCTTGTACTTTCAGTATAGATGTGGTAATTGGCTTGTGGTGGTGCTGTAATAGGTTTCCACTGGCAGGATAGGGTTTGGGAGAGATGAGCAGGCTTGTGAGCACCCTTGGCACATCCCCATTTGAAGGGGAATGTGGGGTCTGTCAGGCTTGCTGGTATTGTTTGACAGCTGCCAGCTGAGAGGGCAGACTGCTGTGTAGAGCCTCCTGTACAAGTACAGCCCCTCACATTTGACAGCAGGGGGGTTAATAGGCTTGATCGAGGTTGCACACGCCTGGCCGGCTGGGTCTCAGCCATGTCTTAGGATGGCTCAGGACCGGGGCAGATGGGCTCACCCAGACAGGTCAAGGCAGAGGTCCAGGGACCCCAAGGCTTAACCTGTACCTCTAGTTAGGCCATTTCTGTGTTATGTTTTATGTTTTGTTGTTGCCAAAATAAAAATTGGCTATTAGTTCCCAGCACATGTGTCCATGTCTTCATTCCACCGGGGGGGGGGGATACAGCTACAGAGCTGGGCCTAAGAGGAGTGGCTTACCCAAGGCCACCTACTGAGCTCATGGAAGTAGTAGGATTAGTACCAGCAGAGTTCTGTTTCACAGCCCAACCACTTAACCACAATGCTATAGCAACTCCCAGGTATTCCAGACATGTGCCTGACAGCCCTACCATACAAGGCCATTAAATAGGAAGACAATATCCTATCCATCCAAAATGTCATTGTGTTGAGCGACACTCTATGGATTTCCAAAATATCTGTTACAGAATTCAGCCAGGGGATCACAGACATCATGCTGTAAGCAGGCAAATGGCATGTCTACTGTATAGGCAATAGAACCAAATTACAAACAAAAGTTTGTCACGAACCAGGCTGGTTCAATGGTCGTGAACTGGCAGTTTGTGGGACCCGTTTATTACGAACTGCCACAACTTTTTAGGCTGGTTTGTTTAGTTTGTAATCAGTTTGTGAAGCCAGACAGCCTGGCATCAATCCATTAATTTTCTGGGAAACGGAGGGAATGCAGACCTTCTGCAGCCGTGGAAACACCAATCTTAGCCCTCAAAACCTTGATAGGCAGCTCCCCCTGCCAACCATAGAGCTCCCATTCTGCTCTATGAGAGTGAGGGAAGTATATAATACCCTGCTCTCAGTCAACTTGGTTTCACTTTCCAGCAGGCAGACAGACAGTGAGGAACTGCTGTTGGGAGTTGGAGTGAGAGAGGGCAGACTTTGGAGGGTTTTGGAGGAGTTGCTGCTTAAAATGAGACTGATAAACAGTCTCTTTCTTATTGAGAGCACCTGTCCCAGCTGGGAATGTGTCTGTGTGCTGGGTTAGGGTGCTCCCCCCCCACCTCACCTCAGTCTTAGGGCCACTGCCTGGCTATATAGCCAAGCTTAGTGGGTTCCTCTGCTGTGGGCTCAAACTCATCTTTTTGATTTTGTTTGTTATTCTTATTTTGTGTACCTGTCCTGCCTGGGAAGGTGTCTGTGTAGTGAGTAAGGGGCCTTTTCTCCCACCCCCGTCCCAGGACTACTGCTAGGTTCTGGGGCCAAGCTCAGTGGGTTCCTCTGCTGAGGGCTCACAGTACTCTTTTTGATTTTGTTTGTTATTAATTCTTATTTTGTGCACCTGTCTTGCCTGGGAAAGAGTCTGTGTGGTGGGTTAGGGGCCTTTTCTTCCACCCCAGTCTCAGGGCCACTGCCAGGCTCAGCTTAGTAGTTTCCTCAGCTGAGGGCTGTTCTTATTAGCTCCATGAGGGTTAGAGTGATGAGCAAGGACAGTTGTGGGGGGGGGGGAGAAGTCCCAAGCTCATCCTGCTGGCCCACCGGTGTCCAGCAATAGGGAGCAGGTCTCAAAGTCAGTGCCTCTTTTTCAAAATCCATTTGTGGGGATGGAGGAGGCAGAAGAGTTGTTAGCATTGTCAGAGGAATAGCAGCTGTTAAAACTTTTTGAGAAGGAGGAGGGATCTCAGGGTACATCAGGGATCTCGGAGAAACATCCAGCTCTTCCACATCCCAACCTCTTAGGCTGCCCTTGCCTGCAGTCCACCTCTCACTCAAACCTCCTAGCCCAGCCACACCTGTCCTGGTCCCTGTTACAGGCCCACACTTCAGCAACACTTCCTTACCCTCCCCAACGACCCCTGTGTGGTGCATTGCTGGACCTGTGATGTCCTGGTGCATAGGGGCTCAGACCCTAAGCATCTGTTGTCCACTGCCTTCCACAGGCATCTGCAGAGTAACTGCCCAAGTCTGTTGCCTCAGGATCAAGGAGAACCATCCAGCAGAGGGATGAAGAGGGCTTCTGAGCAGGGAGAAGGGGGAGGAGAATGGCAGTCCACCCCAAGGAAGAAGACTCACACTCACTCTGAGGGTGCTGTGGGTGGAAGTGGAACTCTAACAAGGCTACCCTTCAGGAGGTTGTTCCCTCAGGTCAGTGGCTCTGCCATGTAAAAGAAACAGGGGAGGGCTGAGGAGGTGGGCACTCATGTGGTGGCGGAGATGATTGCCCTGGATGAACTACCTTTGTCCATTGTGAAGGGTGTGGGCTTTTGGCAGGTGCTGCATTATTTCACCTCCCAGTATACCATGCCCTTGCAGCAGACCATTGGCCAATGAGTCTTGCCATCTGTCTACTGCTCTGTGGTAGAGCTGGTCTGTAATGAGCTGTCCAGAACCCATGGTGAACTGTGTACTTCCTTGCAGACCTATGAAGCATTCATCAGCACTAGTGGCAACAGGAGGCTCTCCAGACCACCAGGGTAAAATCAGGGCCCTGAGAGGAGGGGACAGCCCTTCCACTGGGCTACAGAATGGTTCTGCTCCAGGCATGGGGGATGGATGAGGATCACACAGTGATCAAGGCTGGACTGAGGGAGTGGGCACCCATGGGTGATGTTGACCGTGGCTACATGGTCACGTACACTGGTAGAAACACGGTGGCAGTCCTGAATGATGCATCCCTTCAGAGCATTGTCTGCCTGGTGCACAAGCTGCACCTGGTTACGAGGGATGCCCTTGTGCTGAGTAGGACCATCAAAGCCACCTTGGACCAGGGAATGCTGAACATGTGTGCCTTGTTGGACCACTGCTGGCATCTGGCTGCCCACTTTTCATGCAACATTCATTCTTCTGGCCAGCTGAATGAGAGGCAGGGAAAGGAGGGGCATCCCAAGCACCAGCTCTTCGAAGACATGCCCACCCAGTGGAATGCCACCTACGTAATGATGGCCTGTACGTTGGAGCAAAGAAATATGGTACAGGATATCATGTCCTCTGTGCACATTTTTCAGGAGGGAGAGGAGATCAGCATTAGCTCTATGAACTGGCTAGCCCTCTTCCAAATGGTCCATGTCCTGAAGCCATTTCAGGAAACCACCAACCTCCTCTGCCCCCATACGCCCAGCCTAGGCAAGCTATCCCCTTCATTCACGGGCTGAACTGGGTGCTACCAAAGAACTGGAGCAGGGGGAAGCCCTTCTCCCCAGTGTTTGGGGACTTAGAGAGGAGGTCATAGGCAGGCATGGCCAAGAGAGGGTGTACATATTGATCTGCATCTGTGACCCCTGTATAAAGGGCAGCATTGCCATGTGCAATGCTGAGCTCCAGCTATGGATGCAGGACCTCTGCTGAGAGGTGTGTAGGTTCCAGGCAAAATGATCTGACCAGAGGGAAGAGGGCATGGAAGAGGGATTTTGGTGTGGGGGGGTGGAGGATCAGCCCAGTGCCTCAGGCCATGCAAGCCCACCCAAAAAGGCCCCCCTACTGGTCCTCAGCGGTGAGCTGGAAGGTTGGTGGAGTCAGGGAGCCCACGTGTGCCTTTGCAGAGGACTTGGTGGAGGTGATGGTTCAACAGTACCTTGACAAGGCCCCCCAGCCCTCTGACTCCAATCCCCTGGAATACTGGGCACGCAAACCTGACATCTGGCCAGACTTGTCATCTGTGGCCATGAAGTTCTTCTCCTCCCCCCCCCACCAGTATCCAGAGCAAGCGGGTATTCTCCCACCTGGGAGACCTGCTCTGTGCCTGCTGCTCATGCCTGGACCCAACCCTGGTGAATCAATTGGTCTTTATAAAGGTCAACCTCCCTCTACTGGCCTACTCCTCACCAGACCTTGGGGATTGCAGATCCAGGTTCCCCCACATTGGAAGTTAACCTTGGCCCCTCAACCAACTGCTTTCTGGAGGTATCATGGCTTCAACCCCACCTCAGTGTCTGGACCGCTGCTAGGCTCAGGGGCTCCTCATTATGGAATGCAATGCTGTTCCTCTAAGGTCTCCTTCCTCCCAGGATTAACCTCCCCTCATAGATCACTTCCTTTCCTGTTGAAAATATCCTGTTCCCCCAAAGAACATCTTCCCCTTCCCCGAGATTAACGTCCTCTCAGAGATTGTCTCTTTCCTCCTCTCCTTAAAAAGAATATTCCTGTGTCCCCAAGAACATTTCCTAATGCCAACCTGAGCCTATAAGTGTGGGCAGGGACAAGGAGCCAGTGATGAGTAGTTGGGAGTGAGCCAGTGAGTTGGAGAGACGTGAGAGTGTGACAAGAGTCCCAACAGAGGGAGAGAGGGATCCAGGGTGTCTGCAACCCCCCTCCTTCCTCCATATCTGAGGCTTTCCTTGAGCCCTAGCCACTGCCCAGGCCATCCTGGAAGGCATGCCACCCCCAGGCTCTGACTAACCTGGCCAGGAGCCTGACACAAATCAGTTGGCATTCACGGCTGGTTCCTATTATATCTAATGGAACTTTCTTGGGGGCTTCCAATTGGGAGGTGTATAACTTGGACAATGCAATCTTCACCAAACTTGGAGGGTGGCTGGAGGAGAGCCTGCTGAAGAATCAGTTTGGCACCTCTGACTGTGAAGGGGGCCATTACAGGGCCTCGGGAAGTGGTGAACCATGAAAAGAATGAACCTGTTCATGAACTGGGGCAAGTTCATGAAAGTTCATGGTTCGTGAACCATGATAAACCACGAAATGGACAGTTTGGATTTTTCCCAGTTTGTGCCCACCTCTAATAGGCATTTGAACACTTTTATGATTCTCTAATTAATTATTTTCTAAGATAAAATGCGCTATGGAAGGCCTTTTCCAAGTCTGAGGGCCAAGCTACACATGATGAATGACACTTGAATGGCAAGTGTATTTCTCCCTGTTCACTTGCCCTCCACTCAGTCCACTTGCCGTTCAAGTGTCATTCGTCATGTGTAGCTTGGCCCTGAGTTAGTCAGGAAGGCTCACCCAATCCCTCTAGACCCAATAGTCCTCAGATACTGATCTCAGTTTGTTTCATTTATTTCATTTTTAATTATTAATTCCCAAAAAGGATTGTTTTGTTATTCGGTTGTTTCATATAATTTTGTTTTAGGGATCCCAGGTCCCCTGGAGATGTTGAGGATTGTCCCTTCCCACCCCCTGCCCCCACTACCACTCACCTAGCCAGCAGGGGGAAAGGCATGGGAATAGGAATAACATCATTCCAGGGAGTAATGTCATCTTGCCATCCCGGGAGTGCTCTCATGCTTCGCAGCAGGCCGATTGGCCTACTGTGAAGGGTGAGAGTGCTCTTAAACCCTCTCGCGCTTTGCAGTGTGTTGATTTTGTCCCCAAACAGGGTGAATTGGGCCCATTTAGGATCCAACTCAGCCCACTGTGAAGCACAAGAGGGCTTCTGGCCCCTCCTATGATTCATAGACGACCTATTTGGGTCTCAAACAGGCTAAAATAGCCCCCCTGCAAAGCACAGGAGTGTTCCTGGCTCCTCCCATGCTTTGCAGTGAGCCGATTTTGGCCCCAGTGAGAGCACTTCCACCCTGCATGATGACATCACTTCTGGGAAGTTATGTCATTGGTGTGGCATCCCAAAAGGTGAGTGCCAGGTTCCCACTCCCACTGGTTTCAGTGGAAGCACACACACGCACACACACACAAACCTTTTTCTGCCTGTACCTTCCTGGTTTTCTATCTGAATTAGCAAAAGTCAGAGGGGTATTGCAGTGCACTACTAGGACATCTACACTGCCAAATATCAGGCAGATCAAAGAAAGAGCTCTCCCTTTTTGAGGCAATGAAATGTGCTCATGTTTAACATTAAAATCTACAGGAGAATTGATAGGTAACACATAAAGCAGCTTGAGGAATTGGTACTGCAGGCACTTAGCTCAAAGAACAGTAGCTTGAGTTTGCAATGGGATACTTCCAGTACCTGATAGGCTGTTACTGTTGTTGGTTGCTGCTGCTTTTTCAAAATCACTCCTTCCTCTGGCAAATCTGCCCCCACCATGCTGCATAATTTTTCCACCAGAGCAGGAAGATCCCCTGCCAGTTGTGATGTGCTGTGTTTGTGCACAGATGTCAGATGTGTGTATGAAATGTATCTAATTTTATTACTGAACTGTGTGTGATAAATAAACAAAAAAAATGTGGTTGAGGCACACTTGCAACACCCAAACATTCAGCACAGACTGAATCCAGCAAAATCCCAAATTAATTGTAATTCCCAAAGAACCACAGCAGCTTCAGTTGGGGGAGGGGGCACAATTAAAAATCAAAAGGGTTCAGTATATGCTCAGGCACACTCAGGCAACACAGTAAGTCACACACTAATAAAGAACTAATGAAGCAAATAAAACTATGAGGGGATTAAATAAAAAATGACCTCCAAAGAGTCAGAAAGCAATATAGAAGTAGAAGCAAATAATAAAGGAGGGGGCAACTCCAATACCAGTAAAATACTTCATAAAGGAGATGACACACACACAGCAGGCTCAAAACAGAGCAAACTATATTTATGAAGCAGGCTAAGAATTAAGAAAGGAATAATACATTACAAAATACTACAGTGTACTTTGGCACAAGAAAACATGTAAACGATTTCTCTCTCCATCTCTGTGAGTTAGTTCCCTAGAAACACAAACTTCAGAATGTGAAACCAGTTTTTATCTTCTTCAAAGACCCATATCATATGCTTCATGATTGGACTACCTCACACATATATGTAATCTTAGTGGCTTAATCAGCAATCAATTAAGACAACCCAAAGGCTTTCTTCTCCCTCCTCCTAAGTAACTCAGCTTTATGCCCTTATTAAGAAAACACATCAGAGACAGGAGACAAGTCAAGTCAGGACAGAGAGAAATGAATGAATTAATGAATAAGAAAGAAAGAAAGAAAGAAAGAAAGAAAGAAAGAAAAAGAAAGAAAGAAAGAAAGAAAGGATCATGTTTTTTCTTTATAAGCCATTTAGATAGGGAATTTCTTTAGTTTTCATAAATAATTATGAAATCCATACACAGTTGTTCCATCCAGCAGAGAAGAGAAGGAAGTGTTGTTGAGTTCTCGCCCTTCCTCTGGGGCTTCCCCCAGCTTCCTCTTCTGTACCCTCCTGCCGAGCTCAGTCCTCCTTATGAGCTGTCTTAGTCATGAGAGCAAGGCCATGGCTGACTAACACTTCATATTAAATAAATAAATTATTTCTAGGATTCTTGAGGTACTAAAAATAGTGTATTTACTTTACATTTGGATTTTTACATTTGGATCTATATCAGCTTCTTGTTTGTCACCCCCCCTCCCCAAGTTATAGACGGTGGGTTGTGGTTATAAATAAAGTCATTCTTGACATTTGGCATTTTATTCAGGCATGTGAGGGATATGTCATTTCTGTCTCTGACTCAGAACTTCACTATTTGTCTTTGAAATGTTTATAGCTGAAGGTAATGTTTGTTGCAGGGTTGTGAAGGTACTAAAAGTGTTCTACAACAGAACTTTTGGCACTAAGGGGGTTATCTTAAGGTTCCAAGTGCAGCCTAAAAAGTTTTATACATGTAGTTTAGATGCTTAAATGAATGGACCTAAAAGGCTAAGAGTACAAGTCACTGGTAAATCAACCTCCACAAACTCTGCTGTCAAATCTAGATAACAAACAGTATTTTTAAAAAGAAAAAATTAAAAATGTTCTTATACATGAAGGCCCTTTTACATAGCTGGTCCTGAATAAATATGGTTGTCATTTCCAACTTGGGAAGCTTCTGGAGATTTTGTGATGGAGCCTGGGGAAGGTGTTCAGCAGGGATGTGATGCTATACAGTCTACCTGCCAAAGTTGCCATTCCCTCCATGGGAACTGATTTCTGTTGTTTGGTGATTAGTTGTAATTCCAGAACTTCAGGCCCCACCTGGAGGAAGGCAACCCTAGGAATAAATAATAAGTAACTGGAAGAGCAATTCTAAACAGGACAACTCAGAATATTATTCAGATCTATTCAATGGAACTTAGTCCCAAGTAGAGATGGGCATGAACAGCAATATGAACAAAAAAAAAGCCACGAACAGCCCAATCTGCTGTTTGCGAACAAGCTGTTCATGAGGCCCCATTCTAAACGAACAGGTGGTCGTTGCAATCCTCGTTCATTGCTGTTCATCAAGCCAGACAGTCTGTCACCTGCAATCAATTCCCTTGGCAATTTAGGCAGGGATTGTTTGAACTCTTTCTGAACTTCTGCTGTTGTCCTGGAAACCCCAATCTAAGCCCAATTTAGCTTGATTGGCAGGTCCACATTTGTTACAACAAGGGAGCAAAGACCACGGGGGAGGAGAGCTCCCAGCTCTGACTTGGCAGACAGTGGAGAGACAGTTGCTGTTGGAATTTTGATAGAGAGAGTGCGTTAGAGCTTGAATTTTCTTTGTGTATGGCGGGATAGGGATCTACCCCTTCAAGTTCCAGGGCTGCTGCTGGGCTCTGGGCCAAGCTATTATTTATTATTGGCACCTTCCCTGCTGCCTGCTCAGGTAAAGTTTCTGGGAGTGGTGTGGTAGGGATCTACCTCTTCAAGTTCCAGGGCTGCTGCCAGGCTCTGGAGCCAAGCTATTATTTATTATTGGTACCTTTCCTGGTGCGTGCTCAGGTCAGGTTTCTGGGAATGGTGCAGTAGGGATCTTGACTTGGATGATGGCTGGAGGAGAGCCTGCTGGACCCCATGAACAGCCAATCATGAACACGTTTGTGAAGGGCCATGTTCATGGTTGTTCGTGAGTCCTTGTTTGTGTATGGCAATGAACAATGAACATCATATTTGGATTTTTTTTCTGTTCAAGTCCATCTCTAGTCCCAAGCCAGTGTTCTGCTATTACATGATTGCTTCATAGAATTTTAGGGGGAGACCTACCCGATAGATTAATTTTTAAACCATGCAATAGAATGAAAAGATAGGCTTTTGAAATTGTCAAGAGCAAGCATAGGGTTCAGTAGCACCTTAAAAATCAACTAGATTTTCAGTGTATGAGTTTTCAAGAGTCAAAGATCCCTTCTTCAGATCTAGCTGGTCTTTAAGGGGCTACCAGACAGGAATCTTGCCCTTCTACTCTTCTTCTGCTCTTCAAACCGACAGTGCTATTCACCTAAATTTGTCAAATGGATTATACTATTTCAAGCAACAAGTATGGAGGTCACTTCTTAATGCTCCTTCTTGTAATAACTCCATGAAAATAAAAACAGAACACAACAACAATAAAGTTTATACCCTAGACCTTTACACGATGTGCAAAAAAACCCAGCATTTATAGGGAATAATTAATATAGCAAATCTTTCGGAGAAATGTAATCCTAGTGGTGAAATGGTCTGTCTCTTTGTTACTCACTGCCTTAATCTATTGACTTAATCTCTATGTGAATAAATAGCAGTACATATTGTATGGAGAAAAATGGGTTAACAGTACCCCAAATGAACAAATTCTGGGACTGTATTGGCTTCCAAGTCCACCCCTAAACATTCAGATGAAAGTCTCCAGCTTCATTCTACTTGTAGACACCATATTAGACTTGTAGACACCCTTATTCTTCCAGGTCCATTTCTGGTTTTGTGGGAAGCTATATCTCATTTGTTGAGCTCCTTTGCAGCTCTGCTTGCAAGAGGAAAACGATGCCAGTGGCTGTTATACTTGGAAGTAATCAATGGGAACAATGAGAGATAGGATCTCCCTTAAAACATGTTTATTTTGAAAGACATTTGTGATGCATTTAAATTTGGTTACAAAGAAAATAATTCTGCCTGTGCAGCAGTGCCATTGAGCTGCAAAAGACTACACACATTTTTATTTATATCCTTGAGAGCTGATCATGAATAAATGTTGTTGTGCAGCCCACCCAACAAACTTTGGCAAATGCTTGCCAATTACTCAGTCTGATCAGCTATAGATCAGTAATATTCACACCTGGTTATTACAAGGCAATTAGAACCCTCAGAAGTCTGAGCATCCTTGTTGAGTAGCATTTTGTATTAATTTAAAATAATTATATCCTGCTTTTTCCAAATCATGTGGACTCAAAATGTCTTGTATCATTAAAACCAGCTAAAATATCATTTTGCAAAAAATATAAAATGAATAACAACACAGAAAGCCATTTACCCTGTTATAGAGCCAAACTACACGAGACAAATTACACACATATGACACATGAATTCACTTACGCAAGTTTCCCCATTGCTTTCCTGTCCACTCGCACACTGCAGCCACACTGTACTCAATCCCATGCTCAGATTGGCATGTGTTTCTTCCCCATTTCTCCCAGATGAGAGATGGTATCCCACAATGCACCTTCTCTTCACGCATGCTCAGCCTGCCAGGAAGGGAGGGCATCTATGCAAAAGAGGTGGACAATCCCATGGCAGCATTTCTTGTTGTCTGCCAGAATCAACCCTTTCCTGCCTGTTTGTCCCCAGCTACCTCCGATCTCCATTATTATCTATGGGGGAAAATATGGGGGGTATCCAGGGAGATGAGGGTGGCATTTTGCAAAATAAATCTACAAAATTTTCAGGACCTACTGCTAATTGTCTTCTAAAGTCTCCCTAAGTTTCAGGGAGATTGGACCTTGGGGAGCCATTTTAGACCCCCCCCCGAGAAAGTGGCACTAGCCACTCCATTTTTTATTATTGTGGAGAGAAAATGACAGCAACTGGGGAAACCCATCCATCATGCCTTTCTCAGAGTTCAAGCTCCCTGAAACTTGGAGGGTCTTTAGAGGACAGTGAGGAATAGGTCTCCTGCAAATTGGGTGGATTTTAGGCTATGGGGAGGTTATTTTAGAGCCTTCCCCCAAAGTAGGTGCCCTCAGCCACCTTGTTTTTTACTATTGTGGAGAGAAAATGACAGCAACTGGGGAAACCCATTGATCATGCCTTCCTCGGGGTTCAATCTCCCTGAAACTTGGGGGGGGGGGTCTTTAGAAGACAGTGAAGAGTAGTTTTCCTACAAATTTGAAGGATTTTGCTTGCAAAATGCCACCCTAGCCCCCAAGATCGCTTCCCTAGTTTTCCCCATAATGAATAATGGAGATTGGAGATGGCAGGGAGCTCCTTCTTTCGGGGCCCATAAAGTGCCCCCCCACAATTCCAATCTTCATGAAACTTGGGGAGTCTTTAGAGATCCTCTCGAAGTAGGTCCCCAGAAAATTGGTAAAATTCGGTCCTAAAATGGTCCCCCAGACAGCCTAGAATTGCATTCCCCATTGGAAATAATGGCCAAATTTTATCCAATTTGCTCTTTATTGCTGAGCCAAACTGGAGATCAAGTACCCCCAACCTCATTCTTTTCAGGTTCATGTATCAGACATGTTTCTGAACTTTTGTCCAGATGCTCAATCATGTTGCCACAATCTTTCTTCCCACTTCCTCCTTATCCTGACCAAAGATGCTGCATGGAGAGGAAGTTATGGTGGGAGGAGGGTGCAGGAAGAAGAAGTAGGGAGGCAGCAGCATCAACTAGAAAATGGGAGGATTTATAATATGCCATATTAAAAGCAAAACAGTTTGGGTGTAAGCCAGATCTAAGGGCAGAAAGAAGGGAGAGGGAAGCAGAAGCCACCCAAAATCAATGTTCTGCAATGACAACTCGCTGATTTTGACCATGGACACTCACAACCATGACTACACCAGTTCCCTGACATGTACATGAACTAGAGCAACAGGACACGTGTTCACATGGGGTAAAATGGACACGGGCAGGTAGGAGCAGACATGATTCTAGACACATAGCCTCGTGTTACTCGTCTTGTGTAATTTGGCTCATAGATAAAACATAGAGCTGGAAGGTTTCCTTTCTCTTTGACACTCATTCCTTCCTGCCCTCCCTCTCTTGGTCTGCCTTAATTCATACTGAGTCATCAATGGTCATCTAGCCTTAAAAACCTCCAAAGAAGGAGAGCTTAAAGAATGTAGTAGCTGACCTCCTGTCACAGGCCACTATCATATTCTTTCATCTGCACAAACCAACACTTATAATACAATCCTGAAAAGAGTTACTCCAGTCTAAGGCCATTGAATCCTGGAGACAGAAGATAATTGTATCCAAATAAAGAACCATTAATGAAGAAAACAGTAATGTACCACTTTGACAGTTCAGTAACTTATTATTTTTTTGTTTGTCTGTTTGTTTATATTGTCTGCCTTTCTCACTGAGACTCAAGGTGGATTACACAGTGCAAGTCAATACAATCAACAGCTGGTACACTTGAGAAAGGATATAACTGGGCATGAATTTCATAAATTTGAAAACAAGTGTAAAACTAATAGACATATGAAACATAGCAGAAACAAAACATAAATAATTTGACATGAACATATTAAATGATGCAGAAACTCTCAGTAGGAGTACCAAGAGATAGGACCTAATAGCATAGTCTACAGGCCCCAGCCTTTGCCAAGATATCTGTCTGAGCCATTTCTTAAAAGGAAGACCTACTTCCAGAGTTTAAAATCCTCTTGAATAATTCAATCTTGCATAGTTTGAGACGAGCCAAGAGAATGGGTGGTATTTGTTGGGTGGTATTTACAGAAGATCCTGTTCAGATAACCAAAGCTGCTGTGGTGGAGCATAGGAGGAAAGGCAGTCCTGCACATATAACAAGCCAAGGCCATAAAGGGCTTTGTATGTGAAGGCCAAAACACAAAAAGAAATTTGAAAGTCATTGTCAGAGTACAAAAAACTAGGGAAATATTTCATGGAGCCCAACATCCCTGTAGACTTGTCTGAAAGGATCATCTTCCCTGTGCCATTTGGCAAATGATCTTTCAGTTGTAATGGAACATGACACATATAAGGCTTTAGGTAAGCCAAAAGCACTCCTTTGGATTCCTGCCAATGACCATGTATTGTTTAAGTGAAATTAAGTTACATACAAGATGAAAGCTGGTTTCCAGGAAAAGGATCATGTCATGAACACAGAACCTTGTGTTTTACAATGGAACCCATTCTAATTAAGCATTTTCTCGTCTGTAGGTACATAACTAATTAAACGAATTCCATTTAATTTAAGTGATGCAATTCTAAACAGTTACACTGTTCTAAGCTCATTTATTTCAATAGACTTAAGGGTGTATCTTTGTTTAGGATTGTTCTGATAATGAATTCAATTATTTACACTGTTTCTGTAATTTTTAAATTTTGCATTTATCTGTAAAAATATGTCATTGTTCCTTTTTATGAACACACTGCATTTTAATTTCTAAAGCATTAAATATGTTAAATCCTGTCAGATTTATAATATTGTTTTACCGACTGTCAGAGCTTTAAATTGCAGTTGTACTATAACAACAGACTGTTACAGACACACAGAGCTGGAAGGAATCCCAAAGGTCATCTAGTCCAGTCCCCTGCACAATGCAGGAAATTCACAGCTACTTCTCTCTTGCTTCCCCAGTAACAGCTGCTCTATGGCCAGAGGAAGGCAGAAAACCTCCAGGATCCCTATGCCAATCTGGCCTGAAGGGGAATTCCTTCATGACTCCAAAGTAGTGATCAGCATTACCTTGGGCATATAAGAAAAGGCCATGAGTAGGGCTGTGTAATTTGGGTTTCCAATTCAAGATAAATACCTGAATTGGACCCAATTTGTAAAGATTTGGGATTTCTGAATCGGGCATAACATGCTGGCCCTGATTCGGAAATGCCAAATCAAAGTTTCTCAAAGTAATTCAAGTCACTTTGGGAAGCTTCAGGGTGCTTTCAAACCCTGCAGCTGGCTCCAGATGACTGGTGGAGGAGACTTCTCCCCTCCCCGCTGGCCAGCTGAAGTTTAAAGGGCCCTTTCCCTGCCTCTTGCTGCTTGTGGCTTGCCGCTTCAGAAATCACTTCTTTCTAATTCTTTTTCCTGCTTTGGAAATTCTGAAGCAGGAAAACTGAATCTTTCTGTCCCTGCACACCCCTAGCCATGAGATTCAAGCAATGGTTCATCCCTTCCTGCCTTCCTTCTCATGATCTAAGTTCATACTAAGTCATAGAATCAACATTGCTGACAGAGGACCATCTAGCCTCTGTTTAAACATTTCCAAAGAAGAAGGTTATGTTGTATCTCATTCAATTCAAAATATTATAAACCATGCTAAGTTTCTACTATTTCATGAAATGTTAATTTTGCATCAATATAAATTAATCATTGTTGCTGATGTTCCTATTTTAAAAGAAATAAATGAAGGACAAGTTAGTTGTGCTCAGACATAACATGAAGCCAGCTTATTTTAACTTTGGTTAGTTTGTGAAACCAGGATTCAGCTCACTGATTATTACTTAATCCTAAACTTTCCTTGGCAGAGCCTAGTTTAAGAGTTTTTTCTTTCTTCCATGACTATCCTAAAAAGGTTTGGCTGTTGTTATGGCTTGCAGTTGCAGCACCTGACAAAAGAAAAACTTTGGAGTGTTAACTACTTACATTCTAGCAGCTGGCATTTTGTTAGGGCCACAGATGTGTGCCACTTTAATCAGTCAAACAATATGACTTCTGTCTTTTGTGCACACCACACCACAATATCTTGTGATTAAACTGCATCACACACATGCATACACACAAATTCACGCAAACAACCAACAAATCTTCCCTTAAATTCATTCCACAATTGATAATCTTATTCCACTTATTCTGTTGCTGAAAGTTAGATGACATGAGTCTAATACTCTGCTGGTATTACATGACATGAGTCTAATATTCTGTTGGCAAGATACACTCATCTTTCAAACTTGCACCATATGCACTCATCACCTGCCAGTTGCCCCAGCACCCCAAATATGATACAGGGTAATAAAGACAGACACCAATTATGTGGGTGCCTGAGCAACACACCCTATTTCTGCAAACTAGTTGCGGCCTAACTAGTTTTTACCAGGCCTATTTAAACTCTTATGACCACATACAAGTGAAAAACAGGTGAAAAATAGTGCCCCCCTGACTATCTGAGGAAACCCCCAAAATTCCTGCTTGGCCCCAATTGGCAACCAGCTGTTCCCATGATGTATTTGTTGGAATAGGCGACTCAGCCTGCCTTTGGACACTGAGGGGTGCTGCATGTCTCTTTGAATGTAATGTATAAGTCTAGCAATCTGCCACTCTCTTGTCTAGAGTGGGAATGCCTACTGACTCCTCCTCTCTTGCCTCTGTGCCTCTTGGGAAATCTTTCTCTCTCCACATGGTCTTCCAAGAGGAAGGATGTAAATCTTCCATTCTCCTTATGGAGCCCCCTTTTATCCACAAACCCACCTCCAGCCTCGCTTCCTATATTTTCAGGCCGTGGTATTAGAATAGGGAATGTAACTCTTTAGATTAGGATCTTCCCTTCTTATTACCAGAAGATATTGCTATGGAAGAAATCTGCTACAATAAACTAAGTTCTATCTATCTATGATTTTGTCTGAAGATTAATTAATTAATCTTTTTAAAGAGTTTAAACCCTTCTGGCTAAATTACTCTGCTATGTTACTCTGCTAAGTTACTAAACTAAACCAAACTAAATATATATTCCCAATAGTATTCAGGGAGGGAGGGTGGTTCGATCTCTGAGATGAACAGAGGCTGAAGGAGAAGGCAGTGCGCTACATCCCTTGCTGCTCTGTCTGGATTGGCTGAGCCGCCTACCTCAGCTCATATCCATCACATCTTGTGCCATATTCAAATTATGTGGGCTGGGGCAATACTGCTCCATCACTGAGTGCGATTAACTTTACTTTGTCTCATATCCTGTACACCCAACCTGAATTGAATGCAGAATGGTCAGTGGGTAGTTTGGGTTGCATGTGAACAACTTGAACCTGTTTGCCAGGTTACTTTCCATACACACAGAGTACATGCTAATCTTCCCACCTATTGCCACTGCTTCACCTCACTCTACTGTCAGTTGTTTAAATTAAAAAAGAATATACATTAATAAACACGCTGCATTTTTTAAGTATTACCATTTTGCTTTCTTCTGTCTGTCTGATCATTGTCAATTGCTGCCAATCCCCAGTTATCATTTATGCCAAAGATGATATGTTCTTCTAGTGGAAATTGTACAAGAATATTGTATATCGAGGAGTTTTAGTTGGTGTATCACAGGTTTTGCCATCTTACCCTATTCATGCCATGAATATGATTGCTCATGCCAGGGCCTGAATATGATTTCGTGCATGAATACACCTTGCTAAGCTATACTGTTCTCTCCTGACGTAATCTCTGGCCTTGCTGGTGGTTTGAGTACAAGGATACAAGGATTCCCAAAGAGGTCAAGCAAACAGGCCCCAAGGATAGGCAGGCAACAATTTCTTGATCTGGTGCCAGCTGGTTTGGTCTTGAACCTTCCCTTTGTGACAGTCAACTTCTTGCTCTAAAGAACTTCTTGCTCTTTGGCAAGACAGTTCTTCTGCCGGAAAAGTTTTCAGCATCTCTAGGGTAATGAGTCTGTTGAGTGTTCAGCCTTGGATGTTGTTGTTGGTACCGTAATTATGGGGGAAGTCGTAGTAATAAGGGCATACCTCCACCATCACAAAAAAGTAACACATCGCCCAATCCCTTCCAGGGGCCTACATCCCACCTTCCTTTGCCCCAGAACTTCTACCCCATGTAGAGGGAAAAGACCCTCTAAGTGGTCTCTAAGTGTGTCCTGTGACCCTTTTATGAACTTGTCTCATTGCCCTACACCAATAGAAAGAAGACTCACCCTGCGGCTGCGCACAGCCTCGGCAGGGAGTCTTAGTTTGCTGCCCCGCCCGGTGGAAAGGAGGCAGGCTCCCTTCCTTCCCGGGCATCCGGGGCATGGGCCAGGGGGCGGAGCCAAGGGCCGTTGTTCGGCGGCTCCGTCTTCCCCTGGCCGCAGTTGGGAAATAGCTCGGCCCACCCACCTCTCCCTGTTTTAGTGCAGGATTAGCTGGCTGCTGTTCCAGAGCCGGGTAGGAATTTTTTACCTTTTTTCCCAGTTTGGCTGCGGGAAAGGAAGGTTTTTTCACCTACCTTGCACTAATGGCAGTGTTTGAGGCATTTGAGGTGGTGCCGTCGGGGTTTTGGTGTCATTGGCAGGAGATTTTGGGAATAGGGTGCGGGCTGGTGAGCACCCTGTGGCACTTCCCCGTGAGTGGGGACAGGGCTGCCATTAAGGGCGGTATGCATGGTTGCGGCTACCGTACGCTGGCAGAAACCTGCGGGGATCCTCAATACAAGGCCTCGCCTCATGCCTTGCAGCTGGGGCATAACAGGTGCTTCAATGGGGATCCATGGCCTGGCAGCCCGGGTTGCAGCCATTCAAAGGATGGCCTACACCCGGGGGCGTGGGGCTCGCCCAGACAGGTCAAGGCGGAGGTCCGGAGTTGACCCCAGGGCTTGACCTGTACCGCTTAGTTGGCCCTTGCCTTGTTTATGTTATGGTCATTTAATAAACGGCCCTTTAATTCCAAGCCTGTGTCTGTCTCTTCCTTCCGGCTGGGGTGGCAAAGGGTTTTGAGTTTGTGGGATGCATAGGTGGGAGTTGCGTTGGGCAATAGCACCCAATATCCCCGAAAGGTTCTTAAGGAGGTAACGTGGGGTTTGATTTTTATTGTTTGTATTCCAGTGTTTCTACTGCATTGTTTTTTAATTTAGTAATTCATTTTGTTTGTATTGTTTGCTACATATTTTATTGCATTGTTTTCTGATGCTGTTATCTACCTCAAATATCAAGGAGAAAGGGAAACTTTCAGTGAAGTAAAATATTTAAAATCTGGCATATGGATAACCATTTACAAGTCATGAGAGTAAGTAAGAACAAGATCTGATAGTGTATGTTTTGAAGAAGATTCATGAAAGTAATGGTTTTAAATCATTTGTTAATTTATTTTGCTATTTAATATTTCTTCAAATTATACTAAAATAGATGTTGTGGGAATATATGTCATTACTTGGAGTTTTCTGAATGTCTATAATGTAAAGTGCAATACTAATCAGATTAAAATGTTTCTTCTTTTTTGCTCGTAGAATGAATATCAATGCAATGGAAAGGTGTTATTGTTCATTATTTCATTACTATCTTGCACATATCTACAAAGTGGCTGTTTGGGTGTGGGGGCTAAAATGAGTTTTGGTAGGTGTTACCTTCTTATTTGTATACTGCAGCTTCACACTCATCTTTGGAAGCTGATTGTGGAGGATGCTTTTGCATTTCTGTTTCTTTGCTATGCCTGTTTAAACTAAAAGTCATCCACCCCTGGGAGTTTAAAAAATCAACTTTATTTTTAAAATTTGAGGCACATTCGGGCCCTACTTGATGACCCCCGTGTGGTGTGGTGCTGTGCCTGTGATGTCCTGGTGCGCAGGGGCAAATACCCAAAGCACCTGTCTTCTACGGCCCTGACTTGGCACCTGAAGAAGCACCACCTGAGCCTGTCTCCCTCCTCACCCAGTGAAACATCCATTGGGGGGAGAAAGGGGGTGAACAGCTCTTCTGAGCGGGGGTCAGTGGGAGGGTCACATTGCCCTGAGGGTGACAATGGTGGGAGCAGAGCGCTCCCACAGGCTGCGCTCACGGAGGTTGTCCCCTCAGGGTCTGGGACAGCGCCGCTTAGAACCTTGAGGCTGTTAGCTTAAGAGGCTGCTGCTGCTGCACTGTTCCTCAGTGGAACCCTCAGGTGAGGACCCGCGTTTGCTGGGGGATCAGGCCCCCATCCGAATGTCATGTCCTCTCCCACCCATGCCAGGAATACCAGCACGCTCCTCTTTGGCCTGGCGGTTGCAGGGGGATCTTCCCACTTACCCCCCACTATCCTTTCCAGCAAGGCAGGAAGGTGAGTACTGTTGGCTGCTGCCACACTGTTCCTCAGTGGGACCCTCAGGTGACGACCCGCAGTTGCTGAGGGATCTTCCCCCCCTCCTCATAATAACATGTCCTCTCCCTCCTATCCTTTCCGGCAAGGCAGGAAGGTGGGTACTATTGGCTGCTGTCAAAATTTTCCTTAGTGGAACCCTGAGTTGAGGACCCGCAGTTGCTGGGGGATCAGGCCCCTGTCCGAATATCATGTCCTATCCCTCCCACACCAGGAATACCAGTGCGCTGCTCTTTGGCCTGGTGGGGAGGCACATGGGGGTGCCACTGGCGAGCATCCAGACCTCCCGCCCCCTGAGGGGGGCAGCTTGTCACCGCCTCCCCGTACCCACCAGGCCTGGCAGCCACTGCCAATACCCACCATTCCTACATTGCTGGGAATACCAGCGCACTCCTCTTTGGCCTGGCGGTCGGGCACATGGGGGGCACCATCAGTGAGCGGCCAGACCCCCTGTCCCTGAGGGGAGGTGGCTCGTCACTGTCTCCCCATGCCTGCCAGGCCTGGCAGCTGCCAGCATTACCCACCATTCCTACATTGCTGGGAATACCAGCGCGCTCCTCTTTGGCCTGGCAGGCGGGCACATGGGGGCTGCTGCCAGCGAGCTGCCAGACCCCCTGCCCCCTGAGGTGAGGTGGCTCGTCGCCACCTCCCCATGCCTGCCAGGCCCGGCAGCCACCATCACCACCCACCTTCTGTACACTGGGCCAACGTCAACCGGTGGCTCTAATTGTATCGAGCGGGAGTTTCCTGGGGGCCTTGGATTGGAGAGCGTATAACTCCAAGATCCCTTTTGCAATCTTGTCCAAACTTGGGTGATGGCTGTAGGAGAGTCTGCAAAACACTCCCCGTGAATATGGGCTCTCTAAGTGCCACGGGGGCCGTTCTGCACCCCACGTTTCAGTTCACGACCTTGGGATCGTCGTCGGCACCGAACCATGAACCGCAGAGTCATTACATTTTTTTGGTTCATGCCCATGTCTATTTATGACTATCAGATTTGTGTGTTTGTTGCTTGCATTGGTGAATGATGATTCCTGAGAGGGTGAAACCTTCATTGTGGGTAGTGCTGGAATCGGACAATAGGGTTTAAAGAACACTGTGAGCCCCCTCTTTTTTTAGCAAACTGATATTACTATTTTAAAGTAAATCTACATATTTTGTACTTTTAACGTGACATATTTCTTGAAGCACAGTACATTTCCTAACATGATATCAACACTGAACCCCAGGATGTGCATTCTGATCAAGATTGCCTTTCCTCTATAAATGTGAAGATACGAGAACTAGTATGCATTATGTAACTGTGCTCCCACTATAGGCAAGATATGCAAGATAGGACTAAGAATATGTTTTCTGTGGTCGTGTCTATTTGTGCCACAATATTTCCAGCCATTCCATGTTGTCTGATCATTTTTAGAAGCTTAGTGCAAATGTCATTATGGGCTGCTCTTGAAATCCAGGCTATTTAACAGTGATCTTCTATCAAAGCATTAAACAGCTGATTTAGGAAGAGGGAAAAAACACAAACCTCTTCCACACCAGAGCTTCAAAGAGTGTTTTGATGAAGATGAGGCTTCTTTCTCATTTGCAGCTGTCCTCACTCATGAAAAGAACTGGCAAGCAAGACAGGCTCCTTGCCAGCACTGAATGAGCAGGAGGCGGAGGTGATGGGCCAGGTTTTGATGCAGGTGTCCTTTAGTGCTTGCTGTTTGATTATATCTTAAACTCTGTCTGTGAAAATTAGGCTGCCTTGTTCTTTTCTGTGAGCTTGTACTATTTTTGAAACTGAGTTCGGGCGGGGGGGGGGGGGATATTCACTCATGCCCATACACACCACTAATTAGGAAACAAGAGCTTCAAGCAGCCAAAGTTATTGGTCGGGGTGGGGGGTGGGGATCTACTGCAATGTCATTCTGTCATCATTTATAACTCAAACTGCACACTCTAAATTAGCAGCTCTACATTTTGTTTCCCACTGTTCTGTACATGTTGCTGAAGAAGCAATAGGTTCTGTGGTTTATAGACTACCGTAAAGAGACTTGCAGTGCCTTAAAGACTAACCAATGTATTTTGGCATATTTTGGCCTCTCAAGACTATTTGGTTAGATACATGAAGTGGTACATTAAGTTGGATCTTGCCTAACATTTCTGTTGATAGGGGGGGAGCTATTTTTGCTGATTCCTCCCTTCTGCTGCAGATCGTAGACCATCTTCATGCTGTTCCTGGAGGGGGGGGGGTGTTCTCCCATTTCCCAGCAGCACCATTTCAGAGGACATGTTGGGCTGCTAAAGAGGGTGTGGGAGTGAGAAAGTCATGCTCCAGTGACTGAAATCCTTCTGTCAACTGAATTTTTTAGAGAATTCAAACCACAAGTCTGCCCAAGAATACAGATGGAAGAAGATGGAGAGGGGGAAGTTATTACAAGGGGGCATAGATTCTCATGTCAAGGTATTGACATTGCACAACACAGATGAAAAAAAGGGCCAGTAAAAGCAATCTAATCCAAGAGGTTGTGGTTTACTTTCAACTACTGATACAGTGGCAAGATAAAATAATTAGTATATGTAGGCCTTTAGAGAGGTCTTCTTTATCTAGTAAACATCATTTTCCAGCCTTTATTCAACCCATGCTTGATAGGGCCAAAATCCAGTTTCAAAAAATTATTGAAATTTTTCTGGCAGATCTACGTGGCAAAGCCTTTAACAACAACCTTTCAGGCAGAAATATATTAGGCAAATCTTTTTTCCAGCCCATACAATTGATGATGGTGGAATACTCTTCCTACTGAGTTGTTGCTTCTTGAGAAGGTGTTTTGCCATTGATAAGTGGCTCTTTAATAAATGTATAAGGAAAAGTGGAGTAGAAATATTTCAATAAAAGTAAATAAATGTAAACATTGATAAATGCTAGTGTGTTAATAGAAGAATGGAGATTATATGAAGTGAGGAATTCTTCTCCCATCATTAAAAATATTGGTATGATTGTGAAATATAAAAGATTTTTGCTGTCTGTACAAAGAAGGGCAAACCAGGCTTAATTTGAAAAAAAAGGGACTAACACTCAGTGATAGTTTCTCATGGATGCTCCAGGTTTTCAGATATATGGCCAATTGGTCTTCATTACTGGGAGCAAAAGAAGGCATTCTTTGTACAGCACTTAAAAGTATGGAGGGGAGGGTAGTAATGAAACCCATATCCATACACCCAAGGCTATTCTCAGTTTCAACCATTCTGACTGTTTTTCCACTGTTTTTCCACTGGTCCTCATAAGCCCTAGTTTTGTTCCAACAAATAAAATTTGGATGGGAAGGTTTTTAAAACAGGTTTATGTGTTTCAGATGAGTAACTGTGATTGTCTGTAGTAAAGAGCAAGATTTGGATCCAGTAGCACCTTAAAGTACGGGGGAATTACATGCCTTCTTCAGGTCAGACTACAAATGGTGCCAACAACCTCCTGCTCCTGCTTAATTCCACTGAACTGAGAGATATAACTCATGTTCTTATGAGCATTGTGTTTTAGTTCCTGTCATACACCCATCCATCCAACCATAGCCCCCAAACTTGCATCAAAAATGCTCTTTTTTTTTTTGTTCTCACTATGGCAGTGATTGGTTGGGACTAGAGATGGGCACAAACCTAAATATGAACCAAAAAAAACCCACAAACCAGCCCGGTTCAGGGTTTGCGAACCAGGGTTCATGGAAGCTTGTTTCCACAAACTTCTGTGAACTGGACTACTGGTTTGTTTGGCTCATAATAAAGGGCCAGTTTAAACTTTTCCTGCCACTTGCAAGCAGCAGGTCCCTTTATCAGCTGGCATGCAGCAGGGGGGGATTCCCCCCTTGCCGACTGCCAGCTGATAGTTTAAAGGGACCTGCTGCTTGCAAGCAGCAGGGCCCTTTAAATGGCCCAACCCCCCAGCCCCCCCCCCAGCCCCAGCCCCTCACACCACTCCCAAGCCCCAGCCCCAGTCCCCCTTACCTTCCATCCGATGCTGAGGTAATGGAGGCCTCCTCCACTGTCCTGTAGGCCCATGCAGCAGCGGATGAGGTGGAAAAGGGCCCTTCCACCCCTCAAATGGCAGCTGCGGCTGCCATAAGAGGGCCCTTTTCTGCCTCCTCTGCTGCCCTGCAGGTGCGCAGGGCAGCAGAGGAGGCTGAAAACGGCCTTTCTGCCCCTCAAATGGCAGCCATGGCCAGCCATCCCAGCATCAGAGGGGAGGTAAGTGGGGGTCTCGGGCTGGGGCTTGGGGGGGTGAGGGGCTGGGGTTGGGGCTGGGGCTGGAGGCTCAGGTTTGGGCCATTTGAAGGGTCCTGCCTTGCAAGTGGCAGGTCCCTTTAAATTATCAGCTGGCAGGCGGCAGGGAGGATTCCCCCGCCTGCCAGCTGATGTTTGCAAGTGGCAAGAAAGGACCCTTTAAACAATTAAATGCCCCTTTCCCTGCCAGAAAGGGGCATTTAAACCCCACGAACCATGAACTGGTTCGTAACTGGGCCAGTTCCATGCCAGTTCATGGTTCGTGGTTTGTGGAAACCCCATGAACCATGAACCCCATTGTTCAGGTTTTTTCTGGTTCATGCCCATGTCTTGTTGGGATCCAAAAGATAAAGTACCTACAATTCCACACCCTATATTTTCTCCTGTGCACTGTGTAATCCTCTGGTCAGACTTGTGAATAAAACATCTATTTTGATATCAGAAAGGGCTTCTGAGACTGGCAAGTATTCCCTTGGACACTCTTGAATGGGATTAGCTCAGCTGCCTGAATACTCCAAGGAACATATTAGTCATGGCCTTTGTCTAATGCTTAAGAGATCCTTCACACCTAAGGCCTTAAGCAGTGGCTCAAGTTTGCAGAAGGTCCCAGAAGGCTGTACATCACAGCCTTCTCCAGTAGTTCAATCACAGGCTCAGGGTAGGCCAACAAACCATTACTGAATTTATCAAACCAACCCTAGCAGGCCAGCCACTCAAGTCACTCAATCACCTAAGGCTTCCAGGTCATCCAGATTGGCTGTAGACCTCCTTCTGGCATCCTTCTTCCCCCACCACTTTGTGGTGGGCTGGCAGAGGGGAAATACGGGAGGAATCGCCGTCACCAGCAATGTCACGGTTTCACTGGGACATCATAACATCCTAGGAGAGACACCCCCCCCCCCATACAGATCAGTCTCCCACTGGTTGCCAGCCTAAAATCTTCTCACCTAGATCATCCTGCTATCCCCCCTTACCTCCCTTGATATTTGGATTTCCACTTCCCCTGGGTACATATCATCCCGCTTCACCTGGGTACCTTTATAAAAATAAAATCCACCTACAGAAAGCAAGATATTGCACAGCTGATCCAATACTATCACAGATCCTAACTCTGCAGGGAATTTGTGAAATAGTAGGCATACCCATTGGATTCCAAGTAAATCCCAATGCATAAAAATAACATCTCAAGCACTCTATCCTAGCAGTAGATTCTTCACTGAAAACATGGTAGTAGGTTCCGCACTGGGACCTTCTTCCTGGTAGCTGGCTCTGCTCCAAGCTTTCTTCCACTGCTGAAACAAGAAGACAGCCACCTCCCCACCATCTTCCAGTGCCAGAGTCCTGAAGGAATCAAATCCTCTGACAGGCAACATATGATTTTATTTTTCCTATCTTCCCCCTCTACTTTGGTGTTAGTTTCCTCATTCATGCATCCATACTGGTTTGCATTAATGCTACTCAATCTTTTCCATAGTCTCTTGAAATTAAGCACTAGCTTATAGCAACACACTTAGAAGGCTTTTATTGGACCATCATATGCAAACTGCCAAGGTACTTTTGCAAAAGCAGTGCCCTTGATTTTCTGCTTCCTAGTTCTGTATCTTGGATAGGGAAATAGTATTATTTGCTGTTTAAGTGCTTGAAGGGCTTTTTTTTCTGCGAAAAGAGGTGGTGAAACTCACTGGGTACCATACACGCACGCGTAAAGTGCATGCACTCCCGGGACCACATGAGGACGTTCAGAGTCCATGTACTCAGCGGTCATCCAGAGCTTTGTCATGTGCTATAATAGACTCATCAAATTTGATCATGAGGTCAGTGCCCTTGTGCCAGCAGGCCGCGACCTTAGGAGGCAAGCCACTGCAAGTGAGCATGGCCTTCACAATGCCTACTGTGAAGGAGGCACAGTTAAGAGTCCTATTCTCCTTGGGTACCAAAATGTACGTGTTGATGAGGAGTTCCCTTTTCAATGACGTAGTAGGTCTTGTCATCGTTATTGGCTTGCTTCAGCTTATCAGCCTCCTTCTCAAAGAGAGCCTTCCACACAGTCACCTTGATGAAAAGCAAGATATTGATGACTTTTGTTTCTCGCTTACCATTTTTCTCCCACATCACCAGAGCATCCAGGATGTGGGCTCGCACCTGCTGGCCAAATTCAGAAAGCTTGTTCTGAAGCTCTGAGACAGAATATACCCAGTTCTGGCAGTACGGTACAATCTTAAAGAAGAGTAGTGAAATGGCACTGAGACTGACATCTGTCTTTGGTCAGTTAGTGATCGTTCAAGAATAGCCGACCTCCGATGAATAAAGCATGCATCCATGGTGCAAATAAGCACTCTGTTGCTCCCACTTCCGCCCTTTACTTGTTCCTTTGTCATAACTGAGGTTGGACCTGGAAGAGGCTCTGAGTCCCTCTGTGTGTTGATTGAGAGAGGAACCAAGCTAAGCTTCCCAGGGCAGAACTCAGTTAGAGAAGACTCATAGGAACAGCAATTTGGGCTATCTACCTGCCTTAAGAAATAAATTGTAGGGAAAGAGGTGGGGTAGGACTTGTTCCATATCAATAATGTGGCACAACATGGACTCACTCAGATCTCTGGAGACTTGAGATCCATTAAACAGGGCCTTGCCAGTCCCACCTTCCATCAGTGGTGAGAGCCAGTTTGGTGGAGTGGTTAAGAGCATGGGACTCTAATCTGGAGAACTGGGTTTGATTCCCCACTCCTCCACTTGAAACCAACTAGGTGACCTTGGGTCAATCACAGCTTCTAGGAGCTCTCTCACCCACCTCACAGCGTGATTATTACTGTGGGGATAATAATGGCATACTTTGCAAACCTCTCTGAGTGGGTGTTAAGTTGTCCTGAAGGGCGGGATATAAATCAAATGTTTATTATTATTATTATTATTATTATTATTATTATTATTATTATTAGAATTATCCAAAACAAATCAACAATAAGCTGAGGTCACATGTTATTATTGATTGGCCTTGCTAAGCTGATACAGGTTTCCGCCAGAGACCTAAGTATCAACCAGATATCGGCATAATATGTATGCTGTTCCAAGTAGCGCCATCTTTTGCAGTTCTGTAGGTGTTATGTCAGAAAGCTGCAGTTTTTCTATATGAATTGCAAAGTTTTTCGAGATGGTTCCAAGTGGCCGATGACAATGGGGACTACTGTTGCATTCTTCTTCCCTAGTCAGGTGTTTTCTATTGCCATATCTCTATATTTAATCATTTTTTCTTGTTCTTTTTCTTGAACTCTGGCAAAAATCTAATATAATAAATAAATACAATAAAATCCCCAGGAATTGCAATGTCGGTTATCCAGACTTTCAATTTTCCACAACTGTTATGTCTGGTGTATTATGTTCAAGGTACCAATCAGTTTGAATTCTGAAATCCCACAAGATCTTGATTTGTTCATTTACTAGCACCTTTTCTACCTGATGTTCCCATGAATTCTTTGATACTGGCAAGTTATACTTTTTACACAATGACCAATGACTCAGCTTTGCCACCCTGTCATATCTAGCTTTGTAGTCCATCTGTGCAATTTTGCTGCATTCAGAGATAAGGTGTCACACAGTTTCATCTTTTTCCTGGCCAAGTAGACATCTTGGATTTTCACTGATTTTCTGAATTTTGGCTTTCATAACATTCGTTTGCAATGCTTGCTCTTGTGCTGCGAAGATCAGACCTTCAGTTTCTTTCTTGATTGTACCCATCTTCAACCATGCCCAAGTTAGGCTGTTGTCACTTTTTCCTTCAATATTTTTTAGATTTTGTCCATGTAAGGGTTTGTTCTTCCAGCCATTTAATCTATTCTCAAACTGTTTCTTCTTGTATTCAGCCTTTGTTTCGGTTGTTTTTAATATGTTCTCTGTTTTCACAGCCTGAAGTAATTTTTCTGTACTTCTACTGATGTAATCATTCAGGCCTCTCTTTTCTTCTTCCACTACCTGATGTACTTGTAACAGTCCTTTCCCACCAATTTTTCGTGGTAGATATAGCCTGTCAATATCACTTTTGGGGTGTAAAGAGTGATGCATGTTCATTAGTTTTCGCGTTTTTGATCCAATTTTTCTAAATCGCTTTGTGTCCAATCTATTATTCCAGCTGGATATCTGATCTCTGGGATTGCCCATGTATTTATGGCCTTGACTGTATTTCCGCCCTTTAATTTTGACTTCAGAATTTTTCATGCTCTCTTGATATATTCTTTCTGAGCCAGTTCTTTTACTTTCACATGCAGGATGTTATCTAATTCTAATATTCCAAGATATTTATAATTTACATTGTTTGATAATGATTTCATAATGTCACCATTTTCAAGTTCTATTCTGTCAATATTTCTTACTTTTCCCCACTGCATGGAGAGTACTGCACATTTAACTAAGCCAAATGTCATTTAAACATCATCACTGTACACTTTCACTGTATTAAGCAATGATTCAAGTTCAATGGGTCTCTATGCATACAATTTAAAATCCTCCATGTTCAGGAGATAATTTATTTTCCCAGCCTAATCAGAAATATAACAACCCATTTTTTTCTCTAGGACCATTGTCAAGGGGGTTAATGAGATGTTGAATAATAAAGGTGATAAGGAGTCCCCTTAAAATATACTTCTTTTGATACAAACTTCACCAATTTCTTCACCATAGGCCATTAACAAGGTTTTCCATTTTTGCATGTTTTCCTTAAGGAACAACTTGATGATTTCATTAATTCCAAAAATTTCCAGGCACATATTAATCCAACTGTGTGGCAGTGAATCAAATGCTTTTTTTGTAGTCAATTCATGCCATATTCAAATTCATCTTTCTTCTTGAATTTTTCAGTACCATTTTGTCTCTTAGCAGCTGATTTTTAGTGCTTCTTGACTTTTTAAAATTGCCTTTCTGTTCAATAAGGTACATATTGTTTTCCATTAAATAATTATATACTGATGTTGCTAATATCCTTGTGAAAAGTTTGAATGTTGTTGGAAGGCATATAATTGGGTGGTAATTGCCAGGGTCGTTGCCTTTTCCTTCATCCTTCACAATCAGAAATGTGTGGCCTTTTTTGAACCATTCTTCACTGGTAGAATGTTGAATCATTTCATTGAATTGCACTGCCATACATTGATGAAAACTTGTTAAATGTTTTAGCCAAAACCCATGCAATTCATCTGGCCCAGGTGCACTCCAGTTCTTCGCATTCTTCGCTTGTCTGGCAACCATTTCAGTTCTTATTACCACATCATCCATCCGTTTCCCTTTAAATTCTTTACTAATATCTTTAATCCATGGGGCCTTTCTGTTATGCTGTATTGGGCTTTCCCAAATTTCTTGCCAAAATTTCAGGGCATCTTCTTTACATGGGATGATGTTCTTCTGCACTGTATTTTCTCCCAGTGACGTATAGAATAATTGCTGATTGCTTCAAAATTGCAAATTTTCATTATACTGCTTTATTCGCCCATCATATCTTTCTATTTTCTTTGCTGTTGCTGTTACCCGTTGTTTAAATTCTTTTATGGTTTTAGCAATTGTTTTCCTTTCCAAATCATACCTTTGGCATAGTCCATCTTTTATCCTCTCATTTTTCAATTTTCCATCTTTCAGGTATTTCAGGTTACTGATATCTCCATGCTGTTTATTAATCTTCTTTTCCAGTTGGGTTTTCCATTTTGGTGTGCCATGCTTTTTCTTTTTTGGCAGTTTGTAGCCAAGCTCTGCTGTTATTATAGCAGCTGTATTATACATGAGTTGATTTGGTTTTTTTAATGTGTGATTGGAATTGTATCGATGACATCATTGGCTACATTCAGTAAAGTTTTAATTTGTTTTCTTTGTATTTGGCGAATTATAGGCAGTCTGTGTCATTCACCGTTCTTCCACTGTGGCTTTAGTCTGTTCAGCCATGATGTTTCCTTTCTTTGGTCATTATTTTTTGTTGTTTCTTTTTTTGCCATTTTCTATCATTATTGCAATTCCAGTTCTGTAAAAACTTTATTCCGAATAATGAACCGTCTTTGATCCATTATTATTTGCTCTGTTATACCACATTGTGGGTGATTTTCTTTCCAAATTTGCATCATTCTTTTCTGGAAAGATGGATTTGCAGATGGATTTGCCTTGTAATAACATTTCATTATTTCTTTTTGTGGGGTGGTTGTCCAAGTTGTGCTCTTACTTTGTTCCAGTAGCACTGCAGCAGTCTGTCCTGGTTCCTCACCAGAATCTGCTGAGCCCTGTAGCCCTTTTGTCGACAGGTGTCCAGGAGCCATAGCACCTGCCATGGTCCTTGTTGACCTGGGTGATGACCGATCCGGTATGGATTTCTGTTTATTTTGTCTCATCATGAGTTATGGTTGTTGGGTGTGCTTAGTCTAGCTCCTCAATCGAAACCTGTCTGGTTTGGATGACCCTACTGGTAGCAACACTACCACCAGCATAGCTCTCAGCCTCATTGGAACACACAAGCCCCACTACAACTGCAAGGTGGCACCCTTGTTGTTGTTGTTGTTGCAGTTCAGTGGGAACCACACTGAAGAAAATTGGGTTGGTCAGGCAGCTACATGCCAATAATTTTAGGACAGTTTGTTCTAACAGTCCGAAGAAGGCTGACTCTAGTTTCTCCAATGTGCCAAGAGTGTAATTAAGTTACACTGCACTTCTTCCAGTAAAGTTGTGGTTTTGTTGAACACAATCTCCTGTGCTATGTCAGGGGCAGCAACAGAGGTATGTGCAAAATCAGAAGGAATTCCCATTTATTTAAGCATAATCAATTGCTTATAAAATTAGGAGATGAATTACTTCATTCTAGTCATTTCAAGCCTTGCCAACTGCAATGCTTAGGCATGACAGTAGTGCATCACAAGGACTATCTAGCAAGGGATATACTGTAATTCAGAGCTGATGAACTGAAACAGCAGTAACAGTAGCATGGCAGACTTCATCACTTAATTATAGGGTTTCTCTGTAAACTTCCATTCAGATGTTAAGTGGAAGAAAATGTTTTATTGCTGACTTCACAGTGTCTTGGTGGGATTCCTACAACCATGAAAAAGAGGCCAAAAATCTAAATATAAAGTCTTTGCAGGTTGTGTGGTACTATGTGGGGGTTGGCTGTCATGATTTCCTCTGCCCTGGTGTCCATTCCTCAATTTCTATGTCTATGATGAACCCCCCCCCTCACTCTCCCACTCTGAGGCAGATTTTCCTGCCAAAATCCAAGTTTGCCTGCTTTGGCTGAGTCGCCCCAACTAGCATGTCTCTATTTGTGGTTTTAAAGTGATTGTGAGCATCCTATTTCTCTCTGCTGCTTGTGACCGTGTATCCTAAAAAGTTCACCAAAAAGGCATTCTGATTGGCTATGAAGAGCCACAGCTTACATGGAAAGTGGATGATTGAATTCTCCCAGTTTGTTCTCTGATTTCTGTGGCAAGGCCTTGGCCAACAACTCACTTGATTCTGTTCATTCTTATTTGTGTTCCCCAGGTGTGAAAGAATGCATAAAATATTCTTTAGAGATATTATATAATTAATAATAATATTAATTCTTTAAAATGCAATTCTCAATGGTCCCAACATGTATTCCAGTGGATAGCTGATATTATCATGTAATAAAATAATGATGTGTGAAATCACTGTGAGAAATTTTGGTATTTATCTAGTTAATATCTCTTTTCTGCCTACTTCATAGTTATTAAAATAATGTTATGTAGTGTTTACAGCTGCATTTTATGTAGCATTTTCTCAAAAGCAATTTAGTGTCCTTCAAAATTTGTTAGTGGTTGTGACTTAGATGCATATTCCAGATTATTTTTTTAAAATAAATTTTTATTTTTTACTAAAAGATAAGGGGTACAGAATATAGGGGATGGGGAAAAGAAATTCATATTATATATCGCTAATACATTGCACCATACAATCTAATATATTTCTTCAATGTGTTCTGCAGATCAGCTTCTTATTTGCAAATTTTTCCATTCATTTTAAATAATTTCCATAAAAGCCTTCATCCTAACTAAAAGATTTCCATAAAGGGCTTCATCCTAACTAAAAGATTTCCTCTGCATCCAGCTATAAAATGGGTTCCAAATGTCATTATATATTGTATTGTCCATCTCTTTCAATAAACTTGACAATTTATCCATTTCAGCTGTCTCAAGAATCCTTTCAATCAGATTTTCTTGCGTTGGAATGACTGTTGTTTTCCAAAGTTTTGCATATAGTATTGGTGGATATAGATTTGGAGGCTTTTTATATACTTATTTTTATATACTAAACCTATGCTTTTTCAGTATTACATGCTTTGCACTTTTTCTATGCTCAGGAGCCAAAGTAGTACTTGCAATGTAACCTGTAAGAATTTGACACTTGAAACAAGAAGACTTGAAACTCTGTAAGAACTGATATACTGCTTTTAGGGCTGCACTTATATGTTATATTATTCTATAGATTCCAATAGAAATCAGTACCAGAGAGCCTTTTGTAGAAAACTGATTTGATGCAGCAAGCTGGTTTTGGCCACCTGTGGTATTATCTTCCTTAAAGCTGATAAGAAACTCGGGAAAAGGACAAGAATAGGAAAACATCCCTTCCTATCCACCAGATTGAGACTTATTGGCGCCCTTGAAAGTATTATGCCCAGAAGAAAGTAGGTAAAAGGTTAGACAGTGTCCTTCCAAAATGAGGGCAGAGAAAAAAAAACTGTGAAGACTGGAATTCCCCCAAATAGAGAGGCCAGCCCAGAACTGCATCTTCAAATCAGAACTGACCCTAGATATGTTACGAGCCAATAAGATATCAAATATTAGAATACTGTAATATTGTTATGATTATCTGAAAGTATTAATTGCCTGTATTTCTATTGTAATTTTGATGAGCTCAGGACACAAGGAGACCACTTACTCCTGTGAAAATAAGCTCCTCCATTGTTTAAATTAAACAATCATATATTGCTTCATTCTACAGGACTCCATGGTGTGTGTCTCTTATTGTGATTGGCGAGAGGGACACCTAAGGCACAAGTTTGTGCATAACAGTATCCTGGCCTTTGTGATTATATTCAAAATCAAATGTTTTTGGTTTTTATTAGCTGGAACCAACATATGGTTTAATTTAAAAAGTTCTGGTTTCAAAGGCAATGAAATCTTAAGTATCTGTTGAGTCATTTTGTGGACCATCTTCCAGAACTCTGCTGCTTTTTTACATGTCCATCACGTTTGATAATATGAACCCGGGTTACTCTCACATTTCCAACATTTATTTGACATATTTAAACACATTTTAGCTAATAGGAGTTAGATGCCATCTATAAAACATTTTGTAAATATTTTCTTTCGAAGAGGCTGCTTTTGTCATCCTTAAATTGCCCTTCCACAATGTCAGAGCTGTGGCTAGATAATGTCCTTACTCCAGACTACCTTCTGCAATCAGACAAAAGCCCGTTGTTTCCAAAAGTTTACTGAAGAAAGAGTGCATTATAGTCCACGAGCCTGAATACAATATTCAGGATGGTACATGTGAATTTTTACCAATGACAGGCAAAGCATAAGGTACAAAGTAACAGATCTCAGCAGGCCCAACCTCCCCCCATAGTTCTCATAACAATCCCTTTGAAGCTTGGAAAGCGAAAGTCCTTCGAGGCTGGAACAGTGGTAGCCAAAACATTCCTCTTCTGGAGATAGCTGCGTGGGAACGTCCTGGCACCTGGGAAGAAAGCACTCATAATACTGAAAGGATTAAAATGGAGTCTCTTGGGTATTCGTATACCTGAACATAGCATAGCCTATTCTAAACATGACATTCTGCCCCCTCTAAGACGCCCCCCCCGGGTCTATGGTGATAACGTTTATGGAATGCCCTCACAAGTCAAGGAGCATGCACAGGTACAGAGCTCACCCACTCATCAAACCCAGAGTCAAAGTCCTTCCATTGAATGAGGTAAAAGAGCTGGTTTCGTTTCATTTTAGAGTCCAAGATTTGCTGCACTTCGTAATGGGTCTGATCATCAATTAGAGTTGGAATAGGAGGGGCACGGGTGTGCCATTGGTTTGCTGGAGGAGCTCGTTTCAGCAAGCTGACATGGAAAGTATCATGAACGTAGCGTAAATTTTTTGGTAAATCTAGGGCAACAGTCACTTTGTTTATTACTTTACGAACAGGAAAAGGTCCTAAATATTTCAGAGCTAATTTGCGGCTGGTTTGGGTTACTTTCAGATTCTTTGTGGAAAGGTAGACAAGATCACCAGGTTGTAATTCCCATTCAGCCGCACGGTGGCGGTTGGCGTATTTTTTGTAATCCTGTTTGGCTTTGTCAAGGTGTTTTTTAATTTGAGTCCATTGTTGAGCCGCTTCCCCCCACCATTCTGTGACATTTTGGGATGCTGTAGTCGGAGGAGGGAGCGCATCAAACGGGAAGGGTTTGAAGTGAAAGCCATAGACGACTTTGAAAGGAGTCTCCCCTGTGGAGGTGTGCACACTGTTATTGTAGGAGAATTCTGCCAGTGGGAGTAAATCGACCCAGTTGTCTTGCTGGAAATTAATATAACAGCAGAGGAATTGTTCTAGTATTTGATTAGTTTTTTCTGACTGTCCGTCGGTTTGCGGATGATGGCTTGAACTTAAACCTTGTTCAATACCCAGCATTTGTAAAAGCTCCCGCCAGAAGTTGGCAACGAATTGTCCGCCGCAATCCGAAATCACCTTTGATGGAAAAGAATGTATTTTTACAATGTGCTTTAGAAAGATATCAGCTAGTCTTCTAGCGGAAGGGATAGTGGTGTAAGGTATAAAATGAGCTTGCTTGGAGAACAAATCCACTACGACTAAAATACAGTTGTGCCCCTTGGAGGGAGGTAAATCAGTAATGAAGTCCATAGATATTATTTCCCACGGTCTGCTTGGCGTTTCTAAAGGTTGCAATTGTCCTGGTGGTTTGCCTTTGCGGGATTTGGCACTGAGACAAATGGGGCAAGATGCTACATATTGGGAAATGTCTTTGCGCATGCCCGGCCACCAAAATTGATGTTGCACTAAATGAAGCGTTTTAAGTACCCATAGTGCCCTGCCATTGGGGCATCATGACAGCATTGTAAAACTTCTTTTCTTAAACTTTTGGGTACATAGAAGCGGTCTCCCCAAAGCCATTCCCCTTGATTGGATTGTTGCAGTTTGTCTTTTGGCACGTCCCCCCCCTCCTTTTCCACTTCAGCTTTCAGTTTTTGTCTCCACCCCTGATCGGGTTGAGGGGATTGGGTTGTGCGGCTGCGTGTGGTTACCACACCCCCTAATTGCGTAGGCGAAAAGACGGTGTCAATTGTCTCCTCCCTTTTGCTTTTGTGCTGGGGCATGCGTGATAGAGCATCAGCCAGAAAGTTAGTTTTGCCCGGTAGAAAATTTAACGTGAAATTGAATTTGGAAAAGTACTCCGCCCACTGCAGTTGCTTGACATTTAGCCTGCGGGGGCTGCGTAGGGCCTCTAAATTCTTATGGTCTGTCCAAACCTCGAAAGCATGACGGGCTCCTTCTAACCAATGTCTCCAGGTAGTGAGAGCTGCTTTTACAGCAAAAGCCTCCTTTTCCCAAACATTCCAATTCCTTTCCGCTTCAGAAAACTTTCTGGAAAGGAAGGCACAGGGCTTGAGCTTCCTGTCCTCCCCCCGCTGCAACAGTATGCCTCCAATTGCGGTGTCGCTGGCGTCGACCTGCACTACAAAGGGGCGGTTTTCATCGGGGTGTTGTAGAACGGGTTCTGAAACAAACTGTGTTTTAAGGTGGTTGAATGCTGCTTGGCATTCTGGTGTCCAAGGCAATTTTGCACTTGGTTTTTTGGCTTGGTCCCCCTTGTCTTTGGTTTTTAACAGTTCGGTTAGAGGGAGTGTAATTTGAGCAAAGTTTGCAATGAATTCTCTATAAAAGTTGGCAAAGCCCAAAAAGGATTGCAGTTCTTTGTGGGTAGCGGGGGTTTGCCAATTTTGTACTGCTTGTATTTTGCCTGGGTCCATTTTCAAGCCATCTTGAGAGATGCAGTAGCCTAAGTAAGTGAGTTCTGTTTTGTGGAACTCACATTTAGACAGCTTGATGGGCAGTTTGTTACACATTAGGGTGGTTAAGACCTTTTTTACAAGTTCCACGTGTTCCTCTTCGGTTTCCGAATAGATTAACACATCATCTAGGTACACCACCACGCCTTTGTATAAAAATTCATGTAGTACTTCATTGATCATGGACATGAAAACCGAGGGGGCCCCAGCCAGGCCAAATGGCATAACTAAGTACTCATACTGGCCGAGGGGCATGTTAAAAGCGGTTTTCCATTCGTCCCCTGCTTTGATACGAACATGGAAGTAAGCATCTTTCAAGTCCAATTTCGTAAAGATCTTACCTTGAGCCACGACGTTGAGTAGATCTCTGATGAGCGGGATGGGATAGGCGTTGCTGGAAGATACAGCGTTAAGTCCTCGAAAGTCCGTGCACAGTCTTAAGCCCCCGTCCTTCTTTTTGACGAAGAGCACTGGCGCAGCATGCGGACTGTTGGCAGGTCTAATAAATCCTCTTTGAAGATTGGTGTCGATGAACTTGCGGAGTCTTCCCTTTCGTTAGGGCTCATGGGATATAGGCGACCCTTAGGCAGGGAGGCACCCGGTAAAATTTCCACAGCACAGTCCGTCCTCCTATGAGGAGGTAAAGTATTCGCTTCTTCTTCTGTGAAAGCTCGGGTGTAAGCTCTGTATTGCTTGGGTATTTGGTTGATTTCTTCCTGGGTGAGGAGAGCAGGCTCAGTGATGGTAGGGTTGTTGCCCCAATTTTGATTCCAACGATGACTTTTGCAAGCCGCATGGGTGAATGTGATGCTTCCCTCTGCCCAGTTGATGTAGGGGTTGTGATCGCATAACCATCGGCTTCCCAGGATCAAGGGGTATTTGGCAGTGGCACTAATAACGAATGATCTTACTTCCCAATGTTGTCCCATGCCAGTTATGACCGGAGTGGTTTCGGTAGTGACTGGATTCATGTTAGTGCCATCCATTTGCTCAAAGATGACAGGCGTTTCCAATTCTTTGATAGGAAGTACTAATCCATTTACTAGGGCTGGTGCAATAATGTCTCTAGAGCAGCCCGAGTCTATCAGAGCTTGCACACGGATGTGCATTTTCCTGTCTGGGTTCACTAAGGTTACCGGTATGAAGAGTATGGACTAGGGGTGTGCAAGCCAAAAATTTTCGGCTATAGCCGAAAGTAGAAAGCCGAAAGAAGATTCTCTATCGTTAAAGCCGAAAGCCGAAACAAGAATCTCTTTCGGCTTTCGGCTTTCGGGATTCTTTCGGCATTCTTTCGGCATTCTTTCGGCTTTTTTCTATGGGAAAATGCCTCTGTCTTCCAGGACGCCTGGAGGAGGCATTTTCCCACCGAATAAGCCCAAAACTGGTGGAGACCTTCCTCTAACCCTTCTCTAACAAGCACCCAAGTTTCAGACAGATTGGACGTTGGGGGGCCATGTTACGGCCCCCCAAAGCAGGTCCCCCCATCCTCCCATAAGAAAGCGAAGGAGCAGCATATTGTTAGCATGCTGCTGCTCATCTTTCTTCATTATTTCCTATGGGGAAAAAATGAAGAGGCAGGCTTCCTTTGCCAGGGGTGGCATTTTGCATGCAAAATGCCCCCTTACCCTCAGGGGCCCTTCTCCCACCCCTCCTCCCACCCCCCACCAAGGCTCAGCCTGCTCCCACTTGGGGGGGCCATTTCATGGCCTCCCCAAGTAGGTGCTCTAATCTCTACCACTGACAACTGGGGGAGGCTTGTGTTGCCAGGGGTGGCACTTTGCATGCAAAATGCCCCCCAACCCTCTGGGGCCCTTCTCCCACCCCTCCTCCCACCCCCCACCAAGGCTCAGCCTGCTCCCACTTGGGGGGGCCTTTTCATGGCCTCCCCAAGTAGGTGCTCTGCTCTAATCTCTACCACTGACAACTGGGGGAGGCTTGTGTTGCCAGGGGTGGCACTTTGCATGCAAAATGCCCCCCAACCCTCTGGGGCCCTTCTCCCACCCCTCCTCCCACCCCCCACCAAGGCTCAGCCTGCTCCCACTTGGGGGGGCCTTTTCATGGCCTCCCCAAGTAGGTGCTCTGCTCTCATCTCTACCACTGACAGCTGGGGGAGGCTTGTCTTGCCAGGGGTGGCATTTTGCATGCAAAATGCCCCCCAGCCCTCTGGGGCCCTTCTCCCACCCTTCCTCCCACCCCCCACCAAGGCTCAGACTGCTCCCACTTGGGGGGGCCATTTCATGGCCTCCCCAAGTAGGTCCTCTCAGCCCCTAAAGTCCACCCCTTACAGCCCCACACAAACCCAATTCCCCCCCCAGCTGCCACACACAGACCCAAATCCCCACATTAGCCCCTCACAGACCCAAATCCACCCCCACCTGCCCCACACCCATAACCCCAGGAACAGGCTGGCAAAGGCCAGCCCTCTCCCTTTGTTCCCTATGCTGGGAACTTCTAAACTCTCTTTCCCTGGGCAATTCTGCACAGCCCAGGGGTGCCACAATGGTGGGCACACTTCTGAGTGCCAGCTGGTCCCTGTGAAAGAGCACCTGAACCACAGACACCCTCCCTCAAATTCCCCCACCACCTACAGAGATGGCTGGCCAGCCAGCCCCATTGTTCCCTATGATGGGAACCAACTGCACAACAAAGAATAAAACAAGAACAACACAAAATAAAGTTTTAAATTTTTTTTTCTCCCTTCCAAAGTACAAGTAGGCAAAGCATTATGACACATTACACCAGCAGTCCCCCACACAGAAAAATTAAAACAAAACTCACTTAACATCAGAGAATCACAAAACACGATTCCTGTCAAAAACACTTTATTTCTTGAACAGCTTTAGGTTACACAGCAGGGGGGAACACCAAAGGGCATGGCAGCACTATCTTACACAAAAATAACACAACTCACTTAACATCAGAGAATCACAAAAGCACAATTCCTGTCAAAAACACTTTATTTCTTGAACAGCTTTAGGCTACACAGCAGGGGGGGAACACCAAAGGGCATGGAAGCAGTATCTTACACAAAAATAACACAACTCACTTCACATTAAAGAATCACCCCAAAAAATTGCTGTCAAAAGCACTTTATTTCTGTAACTGCTTTAGGTTACACAGTAGGAAGGCACCACAGAGCAGGAAAGCAGTGTACTACACAAAAATAACACAACTCACTTCACATCAGAGAATCACACAAACACAATTGCTGTCAAAAACGGTGAAGTGGGTTGTATTATTTTTTGTAGTACATTGCTATCATGCCCTGTTGTGCTCTCCTACTGTGTAACCTAAAGCTCTTCAAGAAATAAAGTGTTTTTGCCAGGAATTGTGTTTTTGTGATTCTCTGATGTTAAGTGAGTTGTGTTATTTTTGTGTAAGATAGTGCTGCCATGCCCTTTGGTGTTCCCCCCTGCTGTGTAACCTAAAGCTGTTCAAGAAATAAAGTGTTTTTGACAGGAATCATGCTTTGTGATTCTCTGATGTTAAGTGAGTTGTGTTAATTTTCTGTGTGGGGGACTGCTGGTGTAATGTGTCATAATGCTTTGCCTACTTGTACTTTGGAAGGGAGAAAAAAAAATTTAAAACTTTATTTTGTGTTGTTCTTGTTTTATTCTTTGTTGTGCAGTTGGTTCCCATCATAGGGAACAATGGGGCTGGCTGGCCAGCCATCTCTGTAGGTGGTGGGGGAATTTGAGGGAGGGTGTCTGTGGTTCAGGTGCTCTTTCACAGGGACCAGCTGGCACTCAGAAGTGTGCCCACCATTGTGGCACCCCTGGGCTGTGCAGAATTGCCCAGGGAAAGAGAGTTTAGAAGTTCCCAGCATAGGGAACAAAGGGAGAGGGCTGGCCTTTGCCAGCCTGTTCCTGGGGTTATGGGTGTGGGGCAGGTGGGGGTGGATTTGGGTCTGTGAGGGGCTAATGTGGGGATTTGGGTCTGTGTGTGGCAGCTGGGGGGGAATTGGGTTTGTGTGGGGCTGTAAGGGGTGGACTTTAGGGGCTGAGAGGACCTACTTGGGGAGGCCATGAAATGCCCCCCCCAAGTGGGAGCAGGCTGAGCCTTGGTGGGGGGTGGGAGGAAGGGTGGGAGAAGGGCCCCAGAGGGCTGGGGGGCATTTTGCATGCAAAATGCCACCCCTGGCAAGACAAGCCTTCCCCAGCTGTCAGTGGTAGAGAAAAGAGCACCTACTTGGGGAGGCCATGAAATGCCCCCCCCAAGTGGGAGCAGGCTGAGCCTTGGTGGGGGGTGGGAGGAGGGGTGGGAGAAGGGCCCCTGAGGGTAAGGGGGCATTTTGCATGCAAAATGCCACCCCTGGCAAAGGAAGCCTGCCTCTTCATTTTTTCCCCATAGGAAATAATGAAGAAGATGAGTAGCAGCATGCTAACAATATGCTGCTCCTTCGCTTTCTTATGGGAGGATGGGGGACCTGCTTTGGGGGGCCATAACATGGCCCCCCAAAGTCCAATCTGTCTGAAACTTGGGTGGTTGTTAGAGAAGGGTTAGAGGAAGGTCCCCACCAATTTTGGGCTTATTCGGTGGGAAAATGCCTCCCCCAGACGTCCGGGAAGACGGAGGCATTTTCCCATTGAAAAGCCGAAAGAAAGCCGAAAGAATCCCGAAACGTTTCGGCTTTTTTCTTTCGGCTACCCGAAACGTTTCGGCATTCCCCGAAACGTTTCGGCATTCCCTGAAAGAAGCCGAAACACTTTTGTTTCGGCATTCTTTCGGCATTCTGAATGCCGAAACGCACATCCCTAGTATGGACCCTTGGGGTCTGTTCGAAATAGGAACTGACTGAGATTTGATCTGCCGTTTGGGTCCTTTTACGACAGATCCATTTCGTTTCCCGAGGTGGGACTCTCTGGATTCTCCTCCCCGGTTAGAGCGGTTGGATCATATTCCATAACTTCTTCCAGCTCTAACCCTCTTTCGGGAGGGTTTCTCCGAGGGGCTCCTCTGCCTCTCGCTGTTCGAGGAGCTGGTGTTGGGCGCGGTGGTGCTTGGTAGGCTGTGGGGGCTGGACGTCGTAGCTGGAGCGGAGGTCTTTGCACAGGCTGGTATGGGCATTGTGCCGCAAAATGACCACTTTGGCCACACTGCAGGCACAACCCTTGTTGCCATCTAGCATCTCTCGCTCCGCGAGTAGCATATCCAGCACATCTGCCTCCTCTGACAAGAACTGAGGAGCGCCTTTGTCCCGTCTGTTGCTGTTGTTCCACTAACCGGACTTCTAGCATGCGGTTTTCAACTTCACAGGTTAATTGAATCCATCCCAGTAGAGTGGGTGGATTATCTTGCATAAGGGCTCTATCCAATAGCTTGGGATTTAAGCCCTGTTTGAACAAAATTATCTTGGTCGATTCTTCACACCTTGGGCATTTGGCGGCCAGTTGTCGGAATTTCGTAACATAGTCTCTAGCCGACATACTGCCTTGCCTAATAGACTGTAATTCAGTCCGAGCTCTAGTTTCTTCTAAAGGGTCTTCATATTGGGCTCGGAGTGCATCGACAAGCCCTTGCAGAGTGCTTAATTCGGGGGCACCAATATCATAAAGTCCTACATACCAGTCTGCTGCTTTGCCTTGGAGTCTCGATCCCAGGTGTTCGATCTGACTGGCCTCACTTCCGAAAAGGTGTCCCCATCAATTAAAGAATTGCACCGCTTGCACTAAAAAGAATCCCAACTTGGATGGGTCTCCATCAAAGGTAGCTTCCAACTTCACCCAGCCCATAGGAAGTTCTTGCCTGGGAACTGGTGCTGGCATCGGGTAAACATCGAGCGGGGCGGGTTGTAACGGAGGTTGACGCGGTGTTGGCGGGGGTAGTAACGGAGGTTGCTGAGGCAGAGGTTGCATCGGTGGAGGTCCCCCCGGGATTGGCTGGGGAGGCCCTCCGGGAACAGGTTGTAGTGGCGCTGGCCGGAAAGGTGCTGGCTGGGCTGGCGGAGTACCACGAGGTGATGGCAATCTGGGCGCTGGTAACAGAGGAGCGGGAATCGGTCCTTGGGGTGCCGGTCGTAATGGGGATGGGTGAGGAGAAATAGGTTGAAGAGGTACTGGAGTTCCTCCAGGGATTGGCTGACTCGGTATTAGAGTCCCTCTCGGCCCCGGAGTTTGGTGTGCCCGGGGAGTGGTGCCTCTTCCAATTGCGCTCATTACCGGAACGGGTCGAGGCGTACCCCCTCTCGGTAAAACTGGTGGCTCACTCTCTTGGGTCGTGGGTGGAGGCACTACAGGTGAAGCGGGTCTCACAGGGCATTCTGGTTCCCCACCTCCTCCGCTGGTTCCATTGTCATCTGGTAAGATTGGAGCTTCGGGACAGGGGTCTTCCGGACACGGGTCTTCTGGACAAGGTCTTTCCCCGGTATCGGGTTCAGAATCTCCAGTTTCAGGTGGCTGTTGCGGCCACGGTTGGATAGGGCCCTCAGGGCGGGGCACAAGGCTTTGTAAGGTAGACAAACTTTGACTGATGTCTGGTAGACCAGCTGGCAGTTCTCGTCCGCTGTCCCCCACCACTAGTACAAATAGTAGGTGGACGGCGTGGGCTAAACTTTCTTCCATACTTGCTAGTCTAGTCTCCAAAACTTGCACTCTATCTAGATTTTCCTCCTCCTGTTCCGTATACCCAGTAGCCTGCGAGGTTGGCACATATTCTGCATGTGGTCTCGTGGCTTTCGGCTGTTGCCAAGGCAGGGTTTCTTCCATACCTTGTTCTTCTTGGGATCTTGCAGCTAAGATCCCTTTCGCCAAACCAGTGACTGCTGAAATCCCAGAGTCAATTGCAATCATTCTGCTTTGAAGTTGCACCCACTGGTGCTCACTTACATCCGGTTGCCCTGACCACGGGGTGACTTCGGAATAATCCCAGCTTAGGACACCGTGGTGGGACGTCTCCCACTCCGTTTGCTCGGTTGTCCTGTTCCAGTAGAGCCACGGTTGGCTGCTGGCGTGCTCGGGTATTGACTCTAAGCTTCGCCGACTGTCCACCTGTGAATGCGTGAACATCGTACTAGCCCTCCGTTCCCTCGTCTCGCGCGTTCTCGCGCCCCACTGCGTCGGAGTGGGTACGGAAAACAGTGGTTCGGCTGTAGCTCTGGGCCGGGTATCTGCACTGCTGGGAGCGAGGGTGTAGAGCGTAGTAACAGAGGAGCCGTTGCCTCTTGGTACGGGTCCTTGAGGTTCCAGTCCTTGAGAGCCGGGGGAGACATACGGGTCAAACAAAGGATCCCTGACCGGGACAGCTTTGGATTCCGTTTGATCCGGCTTAGGCATTGGAAAGGTGATTGGTAACAAAATGTCAGAGCTGTGGCTAGATAATGTCCTTACTCCAGACTACCTTCTGCAATCAGACAAAAGCCCGTTGTTTTCAAAAGTTTACTGAAGAAAGAGTGCATTATAGTCCACGAGCCTGAATACAATATTCAGGATGGTACATGTGAATTGTTACCAATGACAGGCAAAGCATAAGGTACAAAGTAACAGATCTCAGCAGGCCCAACCTCCCCCCATAGTTCTCATAACAATCCCTTTGAAGCTTGGAAAGCGAAAGTCCTTCGAGGCTGGAACAGCGGTAGCCAAAACATTCCTCTTCTGGAGATAGCTGCGTGGGAACGTCCTGGCACCTGGGAAGAAAGCACTCATAATACTGAAAGGATTAAAATGGAGTCTCTTGGGTATTCGTATACCTGAACATAGCATAGCCTATTCTAAACATGACACACATTTGCGACCATTGCTCTAAGTCTATTGTGTGTCCCACGTTCTCTGCCCATTTTATCCCGGTATCTTTAACTTCCTCCCCCTGTAATTTTGCATTTAAAAGCATACTATATAATTTCTTTATTGTTTTAACATTGGCACCACACATTACCATGTCAATATTCTCATCCTTTTCATAGAAGCCCATTACCTTGTCTTTTTTATATCTAGATTCCAACTGTGCCTGGCCCCACCATCTCAACTCAATGTCTAACTCTGTCATTTCTTTTGGGTTTTTTAATAGACCACCTGGTTTCAACAGTACCTTGTAGGTTGGGGCTTTCCGCTCTTTTTTCAAGTTAGGTTGTGTAAATGCTTCGATTGGGGATACCCACAAAGCGATTGTCTCATAAAAGACAAGTCTTATTCTTTCCCAAACCATCACTAATGCTTTCCTTATCCAATAATTTTTAAAGTATTTATGGTATTCCCATTTTTTGTACCAGAGAAATGCATGCCAGCCCATTAATAAGTCATGTCCTTCCAGGTTTAAAAGTCTTTCGTTTTCTAGGGTAATCCATTCTCTTAACCAAGTCAACGCACAGGCCTTGTAGTATAACCCCCAATCCAGTAGGGCAAAGCCTGCCTTTTCTTTTGTGTCTTGTAACACTTTCAGTTTGATTCGTGGTCTTTTATTCTGCCAAATAAAAGACTGTATGGCCTGGTTAAGTTCCTTAAAAAAAGTTTGAGGTACCTAGAACTCTTGGTAGAACATTCATTTTTATCACCGCAATTCTTCCCAGCAATGATATCTGCAAGTCTTTCCATCTTTCCAGATCTTTTTAAATTGCTTTTATTAATGTCATATAGTTATCATCATACAGAGAACTACATCTATTAGTCATCCAGAGTCCTAGGTATTTTATCCTCTTTTCAATTACAAGTTGTGATTTTTGGGTTAGTTCTTCCATCTGCTGTTTCTGCATGTTTTTTGTAATGAGCTTTGTCTTTTGAGTGTTTATTTTTAGGCCTGCCAAGGCACCATATTCCTTAATTTCTTGCAGGAGCTCCTGGATTGATGTTAAAGGTTCTTCTAAAATGAAGACTAGATCGTCTGCATATGCTTGTACCTTATATTCTTGCTTCTTAATTCTAACTTCATCTGAATTTTGTATCTTATCCATAAGTGTTTCCAATGTTAATATGAACAGAAGAGGTGATAGTGGACAGCCTTGTCTCGTTCCTTTTTCGATTTTTATTGGTTCTGTTAATTAGCCATTAACTAAGATTCTGGTTTTTTGTTTATCATAGATTTTTTGAATTATTCTAAGAAAATTTTCTCCACATTGCATCTCTCCTAATTGTTTAAACATAAATTGCCAGTTCAGATTGTCAAAAGCTTTCTCCGCATCAAGAATCATTAGAGCTAGCTGTTTTTCTGGATGGGCCTCATAGTATTCCAAGATATTTAATATTTTTCTTATGTTGTGGCTAGTCTGTCTTCCTGTTAGAAAACCAGCCTGGTCTTGATGGATCATCTGGTCCAATATTTTCTTCATTCTCCATGAGAGTATGGTTGCAAAGATTTTATAATCTACATTTAACAGTGAGATTGGTCTGTAGTTTTTAATTTCTTTCAAGTCTGCTCCTTCCTTTGGTATTAGAGAAATCATGGCTTCTTTCCAAGACTCTGGCAAGGATTCTGCATCCCATATTTTTCCCATCAAGCACTTGAATGGGGCTATTAGGGTCTCTTCAAAGCATTGGTAGAATTCAGCTGGAATGCCATCTGGTCCTGGAGGTTTCCCCTTATTTTGTCTTTTAATTGCCTGTGCTATTTCATTCATAGTAATTGGATCATTTAAAATTTCTCTCTGTTGACTTCCGGGATGTAGTGAAAAGCCTGGCAGCTGAGTTATGAGCTCTCTACCCTGAGCTTCCTGGTTCCTTGGTACTCAAGAATTCGGGCCCCCAAGTCCCCCCCCACAGAGAGGGGGGCAGGATGGAACAAGGTGGAGGAGCTCAAGGGGACTGGCAACCCCCGGGAAGCCCCCACACCAGTCCCAAAAGCAAGGACCATGGGAGTAGCCAATATGGCTGTGAAGCTACAAAAGCCGAAGGTCCGACCAGTAACCTTTATTGGCATAATAAAAGTGTCAAGAAAGCAATGGCAATGGCAATACAGTACAATTTGCCAATTTGTTGAAATAAGGGTAGAATAAATTACAGGTGGTTGTAACTCTAACTACTAATTAAAAAAAAGAATGACAGTAAACCTTCCCCCCAGGATCCCCCAACAATAATCACAGAAATCACAGTAAACCCTCTCCCTCCTGCTTCCCCACTCCCTCT